>NC_140594.1:193164572-196019787 GCF_964204655.1 Triturus cristatus
AGAGGGGATTCCTGACTTCCCATGGCACACCCATCCTACATGGAGATCTAGTCTCCGCTCTGACCGAAGCAGTCCTCCTCCCCACACGGCTAGCTGTGATCAAATGCCAGGCACACAAGAAGGTGACAGACATTATAGGACAGGGAAATGCTCTGGCTGACATCACTGCCCGAACCACAGCCGAGAATAGGTCAACAACACGCATGTACGTGACCAGGTCACAAACTGAGAAATGGAAGGATGCTAGGGAAACGATTAGGGACATCCAATTAGCCAGCTCACCACGCGAATTGACTGAATGGGCACGGGTGAGATTGAAGGACGATGACGGTTGCTGGCGAACTAAAGACACGAACAAATGGTTGCTACCTGACTCGTTCCTGATTCCCATGCTAACCATGACACACTCCCCCGCGCACATAGGGTCTGCCCCCATGATCGAACTCATCTCCAAGGTCTGGCACAACGACAAGATCCCAGACTCAGCCAAACGTCTGGTCCAACAATGCCTGGTATGCCTCCAACACAACCCTGGTAAAGGAACTGCTGTACCCCGGGGAGGGTTTGGGGTTCCTAATCATCCCTTTGAGGTCCTACAGATGGACTACATCCAGTTAGAAAGGTGCCAAAGCTTGAAGTACGTACTTGTCGTTGTGTGTGCTTTCAGCAAGTGGGTAGAAGCTTACCCGACCCGCGACAACACTGCTATGACTACCGCAAAGGTATTGCTGAAAGAATTCTTCCCCCGTTACGGCCTTTGTCGAATTTTGTGGAGCGACAACGGCCCCCACTTTGTAGCCGAAGTTATCCAACTCATCTTAAAGGGGTTGGGTATGAAACAAAAGTTCCATGCGGTCTTCCATCCCCAATCTGCAGGCTTGGTTGAGCGACATAATGCCACACTAAAGCTCAAAATAGCCAAAATAGTTGCCACCACAGGACTGAAATGGCCAGACGCTCTCCCACTAGCATTGCTATCAATGCGTTCCACTCCCACCAAACACCACTTAACCCCCTACGAGGTCATCTTCGGGCGGCCCATGAACCTTTGGACCGCACCAAAACCAACATCCATTCACGACGTCCCGGACGTCCTCATGTCTGACTATTTGTACAACCTAACTAAAACATTGTCTGTTATCCATCAGCAGGTGCTGCAAGCCATTCCCGATGCTTCCAGGGGCCCCGGACACGATATCCAACCGGGAGATTTCGTCCTAGTGCGTAATTTCCAGCGTGCAAGGAGTCTGGAGCCCCGGTGGACGGGCCCCCTGCAAGTCCTGATCACCACCCGAACAGCTCTTCGAGTGGAGGGGAAGCGCAATTGGCTGCACGCACATCATTGCAAAAAGGTATCACCGACCCTGACGACAACCGACAACATCGCCGGCCAAGAAGAACTCCTGGACGAAGGCCGACCATCCCTGAGCTGCTACCCGGATACAGAGACACTTGAATTAATGAAATATCCCGATCCCACTGTGCCGTCCAAAGAAGGGTATAACCTGCGATGAAAGGAGGGAACTTCGGCTAAACAGACCACGAACTAAGTTGAAATCTCGATCCGGGAGCCTAATCACCTCAAAGGCCTCCAGAAGAGAAATTAAACGAAGTCTGTGTTTCTGCCCGCTACCGAGTCCCTTGAAGGTGATGGAAGCGCCCAACATGAAGATGATGGAAGCAACCGGACGTCCGAATACCCACTACAAAAACCCAAAGACTGACAAAATGCACAGCTCAAAGACTATCGTACTTTATATTACCCTACTCTTTTGCCTTCTCCTCATGATCACCTTCTGGATCATGGAAGAGAGTGCACCCGCTCATGAGACATTGTTGACCACTGTCCAACCTACCACCATGAAAGAACACTATCTGATCTCACTTTCACCCCAACTCCGAGAAAGGCGTAAGGAGTTCTAGAATAACTCTTTTGTACAGTTGCTTCACCAACACAATCTTGCCGCCAATGCAACCAACTGCTGGATCTGTGGATTGCTGCCACATGCCACTGGACATTCTATCCCTTTCATCCCTTCACCCTTCTCTGTCCATGGCTCTTGCCTCGCTTGGCTAATCCTCCTGCAAGAAAGCTACAAGAACAATGCCACTTCCGGCAAAACTATGTCACACTTCTACCATGGGTTCTGGCTGAACAGAACTGGAAAAACTTCTGCTCCCTTCTGTCCTTTGAGATCAAACACTTCCTTTCATATGGACATCCCTGCCAAAGAGCGAGTTGAAATGCAGGTGTTCAACAACCCAGCCAGACCTACCTTCTCTTATCTCCGGAAATGAACGGCCGCCACCCTGACGGTGGCCCTATCCGTCATCAACATCACAGGTCTTGTGTGTATCGAAGGTCTGGGAACGCAGCAGGTGGGCCACAGTTCCTGTCTCATCACGCGAACATTGGACTCAGTTGACCCACCCTCCTTTGTTACCTCCCCAAATATGTACTTCGTCTGTGGTACTAAGGCCTACACCTGGCTTCCGAAAGTGTGGGGAGGCACCTGCTACATCGCTTTTATCCTTCCTCCAACATATGTGGCTCCAGCAAACCATCACCGGCAGAAACGTGCAAAGGACATTGTACAAGCCGACTCCACTGGAGCACAGTTCATGGATGCAGTAAAGGGACTTGTTCCACTGTGGGGTCCAATGGCAAACAGCCGTGCCATCCGGCACCTGACCCAGGCAGTCGAAACCACAATGAACATTACAGCCGGCATCCTCACCAACAACACCGCTGAGCTTCAGGCCGTCCGCCTGGTAGCTCTTCAGAACCGCCTCGTTCTAGACGTGGTTCTGGCTGATCGTGGAGGAGCATGCCGCATCATTGGGTCCAGCTGTTGTACCTACGTACCGGATAACTCACCCTCAGTCTACAAGGCGATTGAACACCTCCACAGACTTTCCGCAGAGGTCCATCAGGAGCAAGAAGGATGGTCGCTTGGGAGTTGGTTTTGGGACATTATTAAAAGTTGGGGGTGGAGGTTGTTTACGTTTATCCTAATACCAATTGTGATCCTATGTGGATGTTGCCTAGGGATTCAGTGTTTGCCACCCTTATGTTCGCTCTTCATAAACTGCATCTGCCCTAAGACTCTGAACTTTGAAGCAGAACGTATGAAAGCTTTATACGAGGTAGAAGTTCGTGGCATTATGGGGATAGATCCGAACTAAACAAGCTGGCGAGATATGTTAAAAGGGAGGACTGTGGAAATGTAGCTCGTAACTGAACATTATCTGCGCCATCTTGTCTCTCCCCAGCGCGACGCACAGAAAAACGCACGGCAGCCATTTTAGGCACTCTGGTCTCTCTCCCTGCTCATTGCCGATCGCCGGCGCATCCCCCTGGCGCTGCGAACACCCCCCCGCGCGCCAGCCACCCCCGCTCTCTCATACATGGGCCATAAACCCTCTCCTTCTGCGCGACCCTGCCATGGAACCACATCCCACGCCTGACCGACATCCCATACATGGTCATACATCTCTTTGATAACCCCCTTCCTCTGCGCCCGATTGTCCGAACCGATCCCAGGCCATCACCTAGCCCTGCGGATGCAGTTTATTGCCCCTACTGTAAGGGAAACACCCCACATCAAAGGGATTACAGTAGATCAAGGCCTCCCACACCATGAGACCCGACACACACCCCCGGGAATTGGCGGAATGTCCAGCTGTGTGATAGCTATCTCCTACTGTGGGTGGGGTGGGGACTTCTACTGTAGCTATGTGTGGGAGCGGATCTGAGCCGGGGATTCTGAGGATGTTCTTTCATGTATCAAAGCGATCTCAAGAATGTGCCATGTATGATAAACCTGCAATAAAGTCATAAACGTGTGTATAAGAGACGAGGTCTCAGAGATGCAGTTAGAGCACCTCGTGACGATACCTTGCTGTCTGATCTGATGTGTTCCACTCCGACGGAATAAAACTTTGTTTCCTGCCTTCCAGTCTCCGGCGCCTGCCTCTTTGTTGGTTAATTTTCGAATGGTATAAGAGGCGACTACCGCCGGGCAATACTTGAAAGGTTATCGACTGCAACTGCCTCTACCATTTTCCACAGGCCTGCCAGCCTACAACATGGCTGCAGAAGCTCCCACAGGAGAAGTCTCGCCCCGCGGCTCACAACCAGCCAATCACGGCTATGCACAGGCTGCCCAATGTGCTCATGACTCCCAGCCCCCCGCCAAACAGGGCCCACGCCGCTACTCAGAGTCATCGGCCTTTTGTTGTCCGCCACCCGGACCAGATAGGATCACCCTCCAGGATGCCACCGGCCCTGCTGGCCCCGTGGTGTGCCCATCCCCCGGGGTCCATCCACCCATGCCCTGCGTTGGAGCACACGTCGCAGCCCCGACCGCTGCTGCCTTCAATGACCCCTAGAGGGTGACCAACCACTTCTGAAGGACGTCCCAATGCCCTAGAAGCGCCTCCTCTGATGCTGTGTTGTTGTGTGGCCTGGTCGTCCGGCGGAGCACCAATGGTTGTGACTTACTTTGCAGCCATCTTGAACACACACCCTTGGTTAATCTTTTTCTTTTAAAACCACAATGTCTCTTGTGTTCAAGCTTTCTGGGTTTGCCCCCCCTGCCTGAATAGACTAATTGACCATAGCAAATTCCACACTCAGTAGCTCTTTAAATTTATTTTAAAACTCAATAGAGAGTCCTTACCTGCCACGTTGCCAGAGGGTAGGGCCATTAGTGCAACCTCAGTTTCTGGTATTGAGTTTTCTGCTGTAAATCGTAGGCCTGCTCCACACTGCTAAATATATTCTGAGCACTCCTTCTGATCGAATTCTTGAGACTGGCAATATAGTTCCATGTAAAACCATGAGAAATGTTCCATAATAAGTGTGGTATTTGTATAGAGCTTACCATCTGTTCTCAATTGCCTGGATTATACCCTTGGATTGTTGCTCTGTAATCTGATGTGCTAAAACTGGACCAACCGTTTCACCGTATTTGTATTGCAACTTCCTGTATTTGACATATCTGGCCACTACCTGCCCTTTCAATCTGTGTCCAACACAAGATTGCATGTCTAAAAGTTGGAAAAACACCCCTCGCTTATAAGCCACTCCTTGGGTAATTTTAAGGACATGTAATATTTCAAGTTGGCGAACGGCTTGACGTAAAGAATAAGATTCTTCAGGGATGTCTCTAGTTTGCTTAACCACATATTGCAGTACTATGCTCTGGACATATGCTTTCATTGTGTCCCATATTATTGTTCCTGAGGCTGATCCTCTGTTGATAGAATGAAATTCCCTAAGTAAGCCTGAAACATAATTTTGATACTCACTATTAGTTAAGAGGTGGTGAGGAAAGGTGAACTTAGAGCTGTTAGGCTGGTCCCAATTCACATCAAATGAAAAATCAAAATATGTCTGATTATGATCTGAGCCAACCCTTGGACAAAAGCTAATTTCCATATTATCCAGCGGTGAGCGCTTATTAAAAAACATATCTATCCTTCGACAGTACTTGTGCCGAGAAGAGTTATATCTATCTGGACCCGGCAGCAAGAGGCTGTTTAGGCATATCGCGGGTGTAGAGCAGCAAGGGCGGTGTGCCATTTTGCTCCCACCCCCCTCCCGGGATCCATGAGGCTCCTAACGGACTAGCCTCTCTAGTAAACTCGTTCTTCTCCCCATAATTAATTAATTTATCTGGCGGAGTTCACACTATTCAGTGTTTTTTTGTTTTTTCACACAAACAGCCAACGGTTGGGTGGACCTTAGCGAGTTCACACCACCGGGGCTGCGCACATCCCCCTCTGGTCCTGACGAATGCCGGATTAACACTCCATGAGGCAGAAACATGTTGACCGCCACGGAGTGAACCAGGTCTTTTATTTTTTTGACCCTCACTCCTTTTTACTCCTTTCCAATTAAGCAAAATTATTAAAGTTTCTTTTTGACTTGATTGGATATTTTAAATTCACTTTCCCCACACAACAAACCCCGCTCCGCAGTAACCTGGCGTCGCAGCACACTGGGATGACATTCGGTCGTCCCAGTGGAAGCCCAATGATGAAGCATGTCACCAACCAGGTTGGCGAGTGAGGGCTTTTTCATACCCACTGGGTATTGTTCCATAGTGGCCAAACTTGCTTTCCCTGAACATAACGGTTCACAGGGAATCTGTGGCTCTTTGCTCGTTTGTTTAATGTATCGCATTAACTAGAGTGCCCCTTGTTTCAAATTATTGTACACTGGCTTTGTTGATTCTGGAGTTATATGTATAGCCAGACTCTGTTGGATAGAGAGTCCACCAAATGTCGCAGATCCCATATAGCTTAGTCAGATGATTGAGAGATGCCCTAGTTCTAGTTTTATGAGGTATAGCACTGTGATTGGTCGAGTCAATACTGTAGTTCATTACACAGTTAAAATCACACATTAAAATATCAGTTCTCCTGCCCAGTCCAGTGATTCAAGTATTTCTGGATCATCAGTGTTTGGCCCATAGGCAGCACATAACGCAAACGTAAGTGAACATAGTGGCAGTTGTACCAATACCCACCTTCCCCTGGATTTAGCCGCAGTTTTTTACACTTGACCTTGAAATTTCCTAGAGGAAAGCAACTCCACCCCTCGAATTGATATAGTTTGAGATGTACAGAACACTATATTATAGCTCTGCTGCTTAAGTAGGGCCCTGTCTTTATATGCCAAGTGGGTCTCGGTCAAAGGCACCAAATGAGGTTTATATTGCCCAATGTCCTTCCAAACCAATTGTTGTTTTCTCCGAGCATTAATCTCAGACATGTTCCAACATATACATTGAATCTTTGCCATCTATGCAATATGAATAATATGAATTCCTGTACTTTTGACAATCCAACATGAGGTTCCAATGAACATAAAGACACTTAATATACACCCTATATACATACCAACGACTGTGACCGGTTTTTCACCACCACCCCAACCCTCTATGCGTGAGCAAGGTTGCCTGCAAAAGGCCGTCTACCATATCCGTCCTCTCACAGCCACTCAAATCCCTCATCAACCACAGCAACCCAACCCAAACCCCATGCACTGAAGATGGAATCAACTCACCATGAGGCAGTCGATGGAACCAGCCCAAGGGAGCCATCCACCCCGCACCCCAAGCCACCAACCATCAACCAAGCTTGTAGTAAGAAAAAGAGAAAAAGTAAGACAAAGACCAAGAGAAATAGGAAAGAATACACATTATTTCAGCTTATAATTTTGTCCCCCTTTACGATCCTTCAGCACTAGAAAAGCAAAGAGGAGCCTATTATTGTATTCATATGTTACTTAAGTGTTATTATTTGCCCCCATAGTCAAGTCAGAGCCTGTATAGCGTCTTCCTTAGAAAAGCACATCTGAGATTGCCCATCCTTAATACTTTTGAGGCAGGCTGGTTCCTGCAGGAAAACATGCAGCCCTGCGGCCTTTAGTGGGTCAATAAGTTGACATAACTTCCATCTCCCGTCCATTGTGGATCTACAGAGATCCGACCATGCAACAATTAAGCCTGGAGATGTTGGTCGGGCTGTAAGGGAGATAGCCTGTCTCAGGAGGAAATTTACATTATATATCAGTATGGGCCAGGGTTGAGCCGTACTGGTGCTAGAGGTATTATGATTGAGGGGAAGATGATGAGAGTGTTGAATTCACGAGTCGCAGTCACTCAGATCTGGAAAAGCCCTTCTAAACAGTTGCACCATATACTGCCAGGGATCGGTGTTTTCTTTACCTTCCAGTATCCCAAAATTCCTGAGATTATTTCTCCTATTTTGATTTTTTATATACTTGATCTTAGTTTGGAGAAATGTTAGCTGGTCCTCGTGATTCCCAATAACCTTGGCTGCTGTCTTCGCCACCTCACGGTATGGGTCACTCTTTCCTGCAAATCTGCAAGCTCAGTTGTAATGTTAGTGATATGTCTGAGACCTCGTCCAATAATCTTTGCATCTGAAGTTTGTCTGCTCTTGCCTGAGTGTAGTAGGCCTGTGCCTCGACCTGTTGGGCTTGCAGAGATAACAAGATTGTTCTTAACAATGGTTCTTGTCTAGTCTCCTCCGAATGACCCTTCATGTGCCCCCTTCTTAGTAATAAGTTGGGGGGGCGTGATCTGACAAAGTACCAGATGAGATGTCTGAGGTAAAACCGGTATTTGGGGTAGAGCATTTATGCTGAGAATGCTGAGTGTGCTGTTCGATACGCTGCTTTACCACATCTGACCCTGGAAGTGTTGCAGAGCTTCGAGAAATTAGTGTTTTTACTTCTCCCTTCGAAGTCACCCACTTCCAGAGTTGGCTTCCTTTAGCCACCTGATCACATGCCTTGCTAGATTGATGTTGTCTTACAGGCTTAGACAGTTGATGAATCCTAATCTGAACAGTGAGTTTCTTCCTTGACTGTCTTGGTACAATCTGGTCTTGGAGCCGCCCACCCCCCTGAATAGAGATAGAGTCAGACTGTGAGGCATGGGATGCATTGTTATCAGACTGTAGAGCAAAGACCTCAGGAATCCCAGAAATAGACAAATGCTCCTTATTGCCAGTGATCTTTAAGTGTACTTCTTCGTTGGAGTCTTTTGACATCTCCATATTATCTTCACCGATTAATATAGCTGCCCAATATCTTCCGTGTCCACACCCCCCAGTCGGCCCCAGAATATCAGAAGTACTTAGATTTGCTGGCCCTGAAATAGGTCCTAAAGCCTCTAGTTGAGCATCTTGTGTGATTTGTGCATGGCCAACCCCCAGTGAGGGCACTCTGGAATAGGGAAATAGTAGATTAACTTTATCAAATTTCTGGCAGGAGGGTTCTTCAAGTTCTAGAGTTGGCGTGCCGCTGCAGAGCTCCTGATCCTGGCCCCAGTGATGGACCATGGAGGCAGACGGTGTACCAGCTGGTGCAGTTGCTACTGCCATCAAAACATCTGCCAGATAGGCTCCTTCCCAGGTAATGATGATTCTTTAGACACAGCTTCCATCAGATCATTCACTGCCACCGTCTCAAGCAGTTTCAAAATAGGGTGCCCCACCTGTGAGGGTGCTATATCCAAGGCTATAACTGCCAAGTCAAATTCCTCCCCTCCCCCTGGCTGTGCTCCTTGTGCTTCTAGACAGGGCTTAGCTCACCCTCAAGTTCCGCTGCCTCCCAGAGAGACACTGCTTTTCTGTGGGGCCATGGCAAGCTCCTGACAGTAAGCTTTACTGCAGTAGAGCTGCAACCATGCAAAGTGTCCAATACAACCACAGGACACGTAGCTCAGGTGCAGCAAACAGCACTAAGGGCCATATGTAAACATTTTAGGAATAGCGATTACCTCGTTGCAATTGCCTGCAAATCGCAGTTAGGAAATTGTTAGTTCTAGTGTATAAAACTCACTAAGTTTCAAATACTGATTCGTAGTGGGTCGTAAATTGACCTACCTCATGAATAATAATGAGGTAGGTAGCACTTTGCGGCCCATTAGGAATTGCAGGCATCACAGGGATGGTGGCATGATGGGGTCAGCAGACCATCAATCTGTTTTTTTAAATGCAGCCCATTTTCCTTAAAGGAAAATGGGATGTGTTTCAAAACATAAAATGAAACTTTTAAGTTTTGTTTTTTAAGAGTAGGTAGTAGTCCCTTGGACCACCGCCTGCTCCTAATAGCGATTTGTTTTAACATGCACAAAGGGAAGAGGTCCCTTCGGACTGCTTCTCATTTGCAAATGGTCACCACCACCCTTGACCCTTGGTCACAAAACATTCATACATAGCACAGCAATTCAGTTTTGGGAAGGGAAGATTTAAACATGCTCCTTCCAAATACTGAATCGTTGAACACAAATTGTGATTTAGTAACATTTTACCGAATTGCAATTTGTGCTTTGCACATATGAAAAAGCATTTTTGCATTTCCAACTGCAAAAAAGATTTTGTACATATGGTGCAGAGTTCAGGATCCCGCGACCTGCTAGATGTTTAGTAAACATACACGTCATGCACAGTAGTGAAATCATGCCAATAAACAGTGCAAGTCCATGACTAAATTTCAGCATGGGAGTTAGGCTCTTTATGGCCAGATGTATCAATATTGGATTTTGTGATTCCATAATAGCAAATTTTACAGATTCGCTATTATGGAATCGCAAAATGTAATGTATGTAGGTTTCACAATAATAATTGCGATTCCTATATATTCCTTATTTGCGACTCGCAAATTGCAAGTTGCAAATAAGGAATACATAGGAATTGCATGCGCTATTTGCGAGTACCCAGTAGGTACTCGCAAATTGCGCATGCAATTTCAAGGGTGCAAGGGTGCCAAATGGACACCCTGTTGCACCTCTGAAATATGCATGTGTGCATATGTGGTACATATACATGCCCTTAGGGCATGTATGTGCGCCACATGGCACCTAGAAAAATACAAAAAAGTTAATTTTTCTTGGAATTCGCAAATTACACCCAACTTCGAGTTGATGGTAATTTGCACTTCCTTAAAGTCAGGTCGCAAATTGCGATTCCTTAAATGCATTTGCAAAATAGGTCATCGCAAAATTTGTGATTCCCTATTTTGCAAATGCCTTTTGGGATGTTACATCCCAAAAGGATTTTTCCTGTTTGCAAACGGGCGAACGGGAAAACGCTTGATACATCTGGCCCTAAGGACAGTGTTTAAAACAGCAACATTTACATTGCTATCTTTTAAACTCCTGTACTCCACATTAGCACAAACTGGGCTCTGCACATAGCCTATGAAATACCTAAAACACTGACCTTGAATAATGGTTTGCCACAGTCCAGGTAGACATATTTTTAAACAGTAAATAAAACCTAATTCTCAGAAAGTACAATAGGAGATCTGTACTTTTCAGTGATGTAATGCTTGATAATGCAAGTAAAAGATATGTTGTTGTGAAAATTGGGCCTCGGCGGAGCTCATGGAGTGGTGCTACATGGTGTTCAGCAAAGTACCGAAACACTCAGCTTTGCATTTGCGGAGTTCTGCGAGTGGGCAGAGCTGCTTGACACATCCGTTTGTGTGGCATTTTACATTTTACAAAGAGCATTCTCATGCTGGAAACTGCGTGTGAACGGCACCACATGGTTTGCATGTGCATGGCCATTTTGTTTTCTGTTCTGTGCATGGTGCTGGGTCTGTTTTTTCAATCTATCCTTAATCTTTTCAATCCTCGCCCTATCTAACGCATCCACCCCTCATTTTTATTTATTGCATCAGTGTGTGCCTTTGGGATTGTGCCCCACCAAGCACCATGGGAGAGCAGGGCGTGCAAGGGAGTAGCAGCGCGAGGCCCAAACTACTAGCCACACACCTTGCAGTTGTTGGCGCCGCTAAGGGATGCAGCCCCACGCAATTGATTGTCTGGTGTAGGTGGCAGCACTTGTTTTTTTGTGCAACGGCACCTCCTCTGTGTGCTGGGAGCAGGCAGCAGGCCTAGCTGCAGTTGACCCCGTGGGGGCATTGGCTGCATTGGGGGTAGGTGTGCCAGTGTGTGTGTGTCACACCACTCATGTCCAGCGCACCCAACTGCAGCTGAAGCACCGCTGGGCTGATCTCATTGACCGTGAGCAGGAGCTGTTCGACCTGCTAAGTATGGAGATTGCGTGGCTCAGTGAGTAATTATTTGTTGCGTTTTTGTTCTACAATGCTAACAGTTTTGCTGCTCACACTCAGAGGCGAGTTAAGTTTAGGTTAAGAATGTTATGTGATTCAGTTCGCTCTAATCATTCTCATCGGCGCTCACTTTCACTGATTATTTAAGAAGCCATTGCAGACTCCTCTGTTCTTCTGTCACCAAGATAGTGAATTAGTGATATCAGTGAGTTAGCGTTCTCTGTGACTTTCTTTATGTAGCTTGTACTGTCCCAAGCAATCTCACAGTGATGTGGAGTGTGCATCTATGCATTGCAAAAAAGGGAGACTGAGTTGGCCCATCACGGGGTTGAAAAATGAGATTAAAATTAAAGATCATTCATTGCAATCCATTGGTTCCAAATTTAGTTTTTGTTAAGAAAATTTGGAACAGTGATTTTTGGTTTATTATGGCCAACTTCATAGTTGATACTAATGCTATGGGCGATCTGATTTACAATGTTACTGCATTTGCCTTTCAAAATAGTTTTGGGTAGATTAACTGTACCACTAATCTATTTTTTTTATCTTCCTTATTTCTTACATCAGCACCCAAAGCCAAGAAGAGAGACAGCTCAGAAGCCAGTCCAGAAGCCGATGAGGAGGCTTCCACCAGTGCCGCTGCCAAAGATTCTGCTCATCGTAGTAAGTCCTATTATTTATAATTATTATTTCCCTAACTTTTACATGCATACTACTTTTAAATTTGCCTTGTATATCGTTTTTTTGATGTCTCTTTTTCCAACTCCCCTATACATTTTTTTTAATTCTTGTTCTCCCTACATTATCCTTTTTTCCATATTTCATTTTTGTGTAGCTGACTTTCTCTTGCCTGTCCTCGTTTCTCTTTTGGTATGTTAGTATGACTAAGAACAGATTCTTGGTACTCAACTGTCTACTGTGAAGATTGCAGGCTCAAGTAAGCTAGTATGATTCACCACGCATGTTTGTTGAGAAGGCTTTCTTTTTCTTGCTCATGCTCTAACAGATAACAAGAGAGTGGCCATGGTCTTGGACCTCCCCACCCAATGGTGTGCTGTAATTCATTTATGCAGTATACCAGCGGTTTCCAGAACAGTATAGCATGGCTGGAATTATGAGGTCCCATTTAATTTGCCAACCAACACCATATGTCCTTTATTGACCATTACTCCACCCCTTCATTTTGCTTCAATGACTCAGCATCATCACCATAGGCTATAGCTGTGCCCGTCCATTATGAAACGTTTTTGATTGGCTTGACTAGCTGGCTTTTCTAACATTGTCTACCAACAAGACGCCCAAAGTGATATTTTTGATAGAAGATACTGCTATCTGAACTGTAATGATGTATTGGGGTTGTATTTTCTGATTTAAAAATAATGGGAGGCATATCTGGCATCTAAAAAATTTATAATTTTTTTCTAGCCTTAAAGACTACCAGGGCCGGGGCCAGTTCTGCTGTGGAGGTGGTTGGAGGGGGAGACACAGGGACGGCATGGACGGGCGGTGGTAAGTCAGATTGCCTGCTTAGTGACAATTACTATTATACTCACTACCAGGGCATCATGTGACTTGTGGTTTGTGAACTCCCTACTTTAGCAGCTATAGGGGAGGTTGAGTTATTATGGCCTCTTCTGTCTGCAACGCAGCAAATGCTCACATGACGAGCACTAAAAATGGTAGGTTGATGGAAACGCTTAAGAGCACAAGGTTAAAAGAAAGGATGGGTGTAATGGTATATGACTGAAAGGATGTGTGGATGGGTAAATGGATGGGTGAGTGAAAGGATGGTTAAAGGGATGGATACTGAAGGGATGGATATATGGATGGATATATGCGTTGGAAATGGTGTAAGACTGGATGAGAAAAAGTAAAGCATAAATCATGGTGGCTATCAATGGGTGAATATAGAAGAATGAAAGGATGAATAAACAATTGCTTGGATGAAAAAACAAGGAAGCTCTTCTGGAGAGGGGCATGCTCACCTACTTCACTTACTTGGTTTCATCAAAGCTATGGTTCAAAGTGGGGGGCATTTTAATTTTTGGTCTACTCCCTGTATTTGTTAAGCGAGGCAGATATGTATCCCACCCATTATCATTCATTACCTCCCTCCCTGCCCATGGCATTTTGCCTCCTATGACCTAACTGCAGCATCATGACTGCAGTATTGGGTGTGCAATGTGAGTCTGCCTCAGTTAATGCAGCATTTACAAAGTTTTCAATGCATTATAAATTGAACACAAGGTGTGTTTCCCTTCACCCACTCAGTCACCTATTAGTACTTCCCTCCTTTATTCCTCCCTAAGCCCCATCCCAGTCCAAATATATTTCATAGTTTCCATAAGTGATTTACGCCTGTTCAAAATATTCCCTTTTGACTTTCGTCAACTACAGTGATGGCATAAGCCAAAGCTTAGGCTCATGATGATGATGATGATCAGGGGCACCCCAGTATTCTATAGGAAAAGCTCTATCTACCCGGCCTAGTCTCTCTAACTTACCCTGCAATAGAATAAGTTATGATCCCTTTACTTACTGCTAAGTGAATGAATGGGCTGGAAATTATTTGTGGTAGAGGGCCAGGGAGTAAATTTGGAGAAGAGCTGGTCATTAGAATTAAAGTAAGATAATTGTCGATTGTAGCTGCGCAAGCTCAGGCTACATAGAGTAGCAAAGTACCGACGAACTGGCTAGAATGCCTCCATTAATGTAGCACAACAACTTGTCCTCCATAATGCATAATGTCTAACTCATTAATGAGAGGTAATTTTATTTTATGTTTTTTCTCCACACAAAGTTTCTGTTTAATCTTTTACTAGGTAAGCTTTTAAAAGAAAAAAATTAAATCACTCTTTTTTTAATCTGGTGTTATTCTTCCTTAATCCTTTTCGGCTAGGCAGTCAGTGCTTTTTAAATGGCTCTGTGACTCTCCTAATCACATCAAATTCCAATGGCCCAATTGGACCAGCAAAGTACTGCTACTCTGCCACAATTTAATTTTGCACAGAGCATTGTTTACAATTATTTTTTGTCTTTTAGTTTTTTTCTTAATATGGCCAATCCTGCTGGTCCATCACCACCACTAACACAGCAGGAGATATCAGCCCGCCTGCAGCGGCAAAGGCTGAAGACTATCCAGCAAGAATACCATCATCTGTAGGCTCTGGAGAAGGAGGTGGCAGAGGCAGAAGCATCTGTCTCTGCCCCGGGCCCTAGTTTCTCAAGCCAGCCGCAGCCTCCAGCCTCTCAGCCAATACATCACTGCAAGTACCACCACCAGCTGTCAGGGGCCCTAACCACCAGTTCTGTTGTGGGTGGAGAGGGTGGGAATTGGGAAGGGCAGTTGGAGCAATTTTGGACTTTTTTTGGACTCTTCGTTGGACGTTTGGACATTGGTTGAGGATAAATAATTAATTTGTTTGTGTGGAGGGGTAGGGCATGTTGTGGGTGGAGAGGGTGGGTTTTGCTTTTATTGTTCAAAAGTAAAGGGAAAAATGATTCTATGATACTTTGTGCCTGACGTAGCTTTTTGTGTTTTACTTTTCTTTGCACTGCAGCCTTTTTGTGCAGCCTGTTTTTTTAATCTGCTTATCAAATTGTATACCAGTTAGTTATAGTTAGTTATATACCCTTGTCTTACTACCATCTGTAACTATCTTGACCATTAGGGGAACATGCTGCCATTCCCTATATTGCCTACAACAATCTAGATAAACAATTACTTATCTGCAGTGGAAGTTAGCTACCTACTAACTGGAATAGTTTACTTCACTCCATGGTTCTCTTACCTGAATAGATGAAGCAATGGATGCTACCGCTCTCAATCTTCCAAAACCTTAGTTACTGCAGAGATTCTCAAGGTGCCATTCTTAATGTTGATGGTAGTAGTAGAGGCTAACAGGGAAGGCATTACAAATGAGGTTCCACTCCACTCCCACCTAGGTGAACTTTAACTGTAATCAAAAGGATTATCCATCACAGGAAACTGAATTGAAAGAAAAACACATGAATTGAAAGAAAAACACAGAGTTAGTGGGTTACATATTTATATCATACCTTTACAAAGATTGAGACCAGACTACTACCACCATGATACAACAACCGAAACCTGACAATATAACAAAAACTAGAAATAGTAACTTCTTCTGAGCAATGGAGAGCTAGTATTTAATTAAAACTAAAGTTAAGAAATCCTCGACTCAGGAAAAGTGGACTCAAAGTCTGGAGTATACAAGGTTACGTGTGTATGCAACACAAGGCCTGAATGATGATCCTGGCGAATGATGTTCTTCTATATGTAAAATATGGATCCCTTTTATGTGTGGGTGGGTAAGGGGGGCTGGTGTGGGCAATTGCTCTGGTCATAGAAGATCCTGCAGTAAGTTGGTGTCACAGTTACCATATCCACCCTACCAAGTATGTGAACCATTTATGGTGTAAATTAAGTCACACCTCAATAAATTAAATAGCTCAGGGGAAGATCGTTAGAGGTTTGATGAATGGATGGGAAAGGGGATTGGGGAAAGGTGTGACAAACACTACATTACTGCAATATTTATCAGGACAATGAGAAACACATCATCATTAATCTGTTGTGGAGAAAAATGAAGGAATGAGTATGACACCGTTCAGTTAAATGCATTGCAAACAGTCCTATAGCCCCAGAGACACAAGTTATTATTATATATCTAAATGTCCTCTCATCTAGGTTTGAAAATACAAATTATCAAGGACTGAAATGAACCCACACAGATCTACAAATTATGATTGGTAAAAGAAAAATGATACTGTATTACCAAATTGTGCAGTCCATTTGCATTCTTCCCGGAATGTCCATCAGTCTAGGTGCCTGGCTGAAGTGGTCCAGTAAGGTAAGCTTTCACCTTTCATGCAGGAGAAGAGAAGGCATGCGGATTGTAAAATAGAAATGATATTGTAGAGTCAAGGAGAAGGACAGAAGGTAAGCTTCACAGGGAATGTACCAAGAAGATTGAGAGGCAGAGCAAGAACATAGTCTGCTGCAATCATTCAGTTTATAACTCATGTGCCACCAGTTAACTAAGAAGTGAGAGTAATTTACAACCAATCACGGACAAGTGGCTGCATGTACCAGGCTGATCAATCTCACAACTGTCATCATAGCATTTAGCCACGCGTGTGAATAATATGATAATCTGACATCAAATGTCTGTCTCCAGTGTCCAGTTACGTACAAGAAGAGGCCCGCCCACCTGCCCACATAATAGAGGAGTTTCAAATTTGAGCCAGTTCACACGCTCAGCAGCATTACATTTCCCAAATTAATGAACCTCTCTACACAAAGCTGAGTAAGCCTCTTAGAGTCATCATCATGTTGATTTCCTTGAAGTTGACAACATCCTTTTTCTGGCTGTTGTTGAGGTAGTCCCACACTGATTCCTTTCAATAACCTCCTGACTAAGAATCATGAGTATGTTCAACTCTGTCCCAACTCCTGAGCTAAATGAGAGAGATCGACAGCAGTGCACTGCTTGAACAGTTATTTTTGTGTAGATTTGTGATCGTTAACTAAATGGACTGGTCTGGTCTTTGAAGAGTGTAACCCAGAAAAAAAGTAGTGGACCCAGCATGCAAATCTCACTAAGTGTCACAAGAAGGGGCCAATCATCTTAAAAAAAATGATCACCCCTCAGGCCACAAACATTGCAAATCATCACAATCAAGCTTACAAATTATTGACAAACTCCCTTCCTCACTGGCTGCCCTCACATGAATCATCAGCGCTCAAAATCACTCATATATCACTCATTGGTGCAACAGTTACCTGTTCTAATCCAAGCATGGGTGTACACAATTGTAGATTCTGATTGAAGCATATAACACTCAATGGGCAGTCTTGTAAATCAAATGTTCTGAGGCAGTCCTGCTAGGGGATAAAAAAAAGAATATGCGCTTGATGGAGGCAGACATTGTCTCTCCAATGTCCTTGAAGGGAATGCGGGGGAAGCTTCTTCACTGTACACACTGATCCAACTCCAATCTGGCCATACATCTGCCTAAAACGGTGGGGCTACATAATTCAGTCAGAAAAAAAAAATATATATATATAATGTTCCCCTAGCTATCTCCATTCATTTTTGTTTTTGCAAAGCAGTTCGGGATAGAAAGTTCTATGGTGGTCCAAGCCTACTCAGTCAGGGAAGTAGAGTTTGTCCTCAAACTCAGATGGTTTGCCCAGAAGTTGGTCAGCTAACTCACTACTATGATCTGAGTCTGACCAATCACCCTCATCCTTCTCCTGTCGTATTTCATGTATGGTGTAATTCAATGATATAAAGTGTTGGTTAGTTTTGATCATGGTCAATCTCTCCACGTTTTGAGGCAAGAGAATGGTCCTTCTAGCTATGACAACTGCACTAGCTGCACTGAACGCATGTTCAACATACATGCTGGCTGCCGGTGAAGCCAGATAGTTTATTGCAAGCTTGCTGAGCACTGACCATTGGCGCCTCTTCCCATACCAATACACCAAGGAGGTTTGATCCAGATGGACCTCTGTTGGGTAATCCAGATAGTCCTGAACTATCCTCTGAATGGTAATTGGTACTGCAACTTGCTCTACCTCTTTTGCCTTCGCAACAGTATGGACATAAGACCTGTCACTTGACGCAAAGCCATTGCAGATGTTAGGGCTGATGATCCTATGGTTGTAGTTGTTGCCGGTGTTCTTGTTGCTGATGTTGACTGCTGTGACCCAACAGCACTGCCCTCTATGGAAGTTGAAGGTTTACCCCCCAGAATTTCTGACTGGGAGTGGGCGTTGATTTCCAGTCATTCTTCTTCCAGGTCTCTTGCTTGCTCAGAAATCTATGTCTTGTAATATGACACATCCCCTTCTAAAAAGAGAATGACAGTGGCCAGTAATTGTTTTTACCGTGGATCAGAAATTTTGTCACAGATGTACTGTTTGGATGATACACTGACTCTTTGCATCCTTGTGTTGTCATCTAAGGTAAGCACAAAAATATCAAAACAGAAACATTGATGTATAAAATATAGTTGTACAACATTTTTATATATATATTAAATAAAATAATAAATATGAAAAATATTAAATAAAATTAGTTTAAAAAATATAAATTAGATTTATTATACATTTTAACAAATATAACAAATAAACTGAATTTAAAAAGTTAAATGCTTATACATAATATATAACTAATATATATTTACTTCAAAACGATTAATAAACTATTAATTTTGATTTATTTTATAATTTCACAGTTATATTAACATTTACAAATGAATATATATATATATATATGCATATATATATATGTCTATATATGTATATGTATATATAGATATATATATATGTATACATATATATATCTCCACCAATAACATAAAAACTAATTTAAAAAAAATAACATTCTATTATAAATTATTTAAAAATCTTTAAACTTACATTTACCACTACCGTCAGTGCAACAGTAGTGAAAGTGTTGGATAGCGAAGGGGTAAAATTTACTATTCCAACTCCAGTGAGTGCAACAGTAGGGACAGTGTTGGATAGCAGAGGGATTAAATTTACTATTCCAATTCCAGTCAGTGCAACAGTAGGGAAAGTGTTGGATAGCGAAGGGGTAACATTTAATTTTCCAACTCCAGTGAGTGTAACAGTAGGGAAAGTGTTGTATCGCGGAGGTGTAAAAATTACTATTCCCACTCCAATGAGTGCAAGAGTAGGCAAAGGGTTGGATAGCAGAGGGATAAAATGTATTATTCCAATTCCAGTCAGTGCAACAGTAGGGAAAGTATTGGAGAGCGGAGGGCTAACAAAACAATTACTTTTCCCACTTCAGTGAATGTAACAGTAGGGAAAGTGTTGAATAGCGGAGGGGTAAAAACTACTATTCCCACTCCAATTAGTTCAACAGTAGGGAAAGTGTTGGATAGCAAAGGGGTAAAAATTACTATTCCCACTCTAGTGAGTGTAACAGTAGAGAAAGTGATGGATAGCGAAGGGGTAAAAATTACTATTCCCTTTCCAATAAGTACAACAGTAGGGAAAGTGTTGGAAATTCGGAGATGTAAAAATGACTATTCACACTCTAATGAGTGCAACAGTAAGGGAAGTGAGGATAGTGGAGGGGTAAAGATTACTATTCCAACTCCGGTGAGTGTAACAGTAGGGTAAGTGTTGGATAGCGAAGGGGTGTAAATTACTATTCCCACTCCAATGAGTGCCACAGCAGGGAAAGTGTTGGATAGCGGAGGGGTAAAAATTACTATTCCCACTCCAGTTAGTACAACAGTAGGGAAAGTGTTGGATAGTGAAGGGATAAAATATACTATTCCCACTCCAGTCAGTGCAACAGTAGGGAACGTGTTGGATAGTGGAGGGATAAAATTTACTATTCCCACTCCAGTCAGTTCAAAATCAATAAACAAACAAAATATTAATAAAAACAAAAAACGATTTAAAAAACAAAATAAATAAATAAATATATAAATATGTTAAAAATTAAAATACAAATATATGTTATATTAAAAATAAAAAATGTAAAACATATTATAATGTTAATTACATATGACAAATACCTAGAGATATTATATTAAATAAAATAAAAAATGAATTTCAAAGAAATATTTTTTATTAGAAAATATTTAGAAACAAAAACATTAATTATTACATAAATGTAGTTTTTTTATTTACTACCCTATTACACCACACAAATCCCAACCAACATCTACATTTAAAGAAAAATGTACTTCCATAAGTAACACAATTATTTACCAATTAAATAAATATTATTCATTAAAAAACAAATTAAAATGGATAAAAATTCATTCACTTCCCACACATTATCTCTATAATCCCCACAACCCACAGCTAAAATTAAACTGTAAAAAAATGAATTACACAATTAAAACTTATTTTCAATTAAAGAAGTATTACTATTAAACAACTAATTATAAAGTAAGTAAAATGTATTTACTCCCCACCCTTTACTCCTTTAAAATTAAAACCCACACACAAAACAATTAACAATTACCCTAATTTAATATCAATTAATTAATTAATATTAGTAAACAATTGAATAATAATTAATTAAACACAAATTACTTCCCACCCTTTAACCCTATAAACTCCACAACAAACACCTAAAATTAATTACAGAATTGTCACATTTAATTTTCAATAAATTAATTAATATCAATTAACAACTAATTATTAAATAATCAAAAATAAATGACTTCCCACACTTTACTCCTATAAACCACACAACCCGCACTTAAAATTAACTACACAATTTCTTCACACAATTAACACTATATAATCTCAATTAAATAAAAATTAATAAAACACAATAATTAATTTATTAAGATTAAATTACCTCCAACCCTATTCCCCTATAAACCCACAACTAGCTATGGAAATCAAAAACACAAAATTGTATTAAAATTAATAACTACTAAAAATGTAACACATATATAAAACATTGTATACAATTCTTGAACAAAAAAATACATCACATTCATTTAAAATATATACTAAAATACATAACACTAATTAAACAACGAATGTTTTAAAAAACTAAATTTTTGCAAAGGTTATTAATGACTTCTATATATTTTTTATCTATATTTCTTACCATAAATCAATATTCTTGCCCACGATACTCTTGCTGTTGATATTTCTCACTCACGATACTCGATATTTCTATAGGTCGACATTTCCAACTCGATATTTTGACTGCACACCGTTAGGCATTTAACTAGGCTCATTTGTCCATCTCAACGATCATGCCTTTCTCAGTTGCATCTCCTCTTTGCATGACGTAATCATTGATCGGTCCGTACTGCTCAAACAGACGTTGCAAAATGCAATAGTTAGAGTTCCAATGTGTTGACACCTCCTCTATGAGAGCTTTAACTGGCACTCTATTAACACATTGAATGATCCTCAATTGCTTCAGGGCTTGAAAAGAATGGTGGAAATGAGTGCATATACTTCTGTAGGTGGACAGTAAGTTGCTGAATCAGTATTTCTTTTTGAGAAAGTCCTGTACAGCGATGTTGATGCAGTGCTTCAAACACCCTGAAATAGCCACCGTCTGCCATGACGGTAACTATATTACTGCTATTGTCCATGGCAACAAATGCAGAGTTAGGCCCTTTGAGTCGCAGCCATTCAAACACCTTACTGTTAAAGTCTTCGAATATGTTTGCAGATGTATGAGATTTCTCCATTGTGAACATGGTGACTGTTGCATGCTTTCGAGCGCCATTAAAAATGTAATCAGCTTCAAAACCTGAAGACATCATTTCTCTAACCCCCATGAAACAGAATGATCCTATATGCAGTCATACATATGTAATCAGTGGGTTGGCAACTGGTCCACATGTCTGTCGTCAGGTAGATAGGTTGAACAGCACTCTGCTGCAAAGCTTGTCCAACCAATTCCAGCACATTGTGATGGAGCACGGGAACAGCAACTCTGGCAAAATAGGTCTGGCTGGGAACCTTCCATTTTTGGCAGATGGCTGCCACAAATTCCAATAAACCCACTCTTTCCACTAAAGAAAAAGGGAGGAGGTCAAACTCTAACATTTTAGCCAGCTTCCCATTGTACAAACGTGTAGTTGGGTGGTTGCATTCCTACTTCCCCTCCTGCCTAAACATTAACCCTGGGCGTGGTGGGCATAGTGGGGTTACGCGGAGCATCACGGAGTGGGGGCAAATCTAAGCACACTCTGTGTAGCCCCACTACGCACTGCCCTCCCGCCCTCTTTTAAAATCCCTTACAATGTTTAAAAGTATGTTAAAACTAATTAAAATGACTTACCTGAGCTGCGGCATCCCGGGGCTCCCTCTTCCTGCTCTATCGCCGACTTCTTCCTCACAAATGCGCATGCGCGAGCGCCTGCGCATGCGCATTTGTGAGGAAGAAGTCGGCGATAGAGCAGGAAGAGGGAGCCCTGGGATGCCGCAGCTCAGGTAAGTCATTTTAATTACTTTTAACATGCTTTTAAACATTGTAAGGGATTTTAAAAGAGGGCGGGAGGGAGGCGGGTGGCGGGCAACTCTGCTCCGCCATGGCATGTGCGTAGCCTACCTGCTATGCCTACTTCACGGACCGCGAAGTAGGCAGCACTACGCACACTCAGCGGGTGGAGCGGAGCACTACTCCCACGCTTACTAAACATGGAAGTAATAGTAGGCTGGGTTGTTTTCTTTTCTGGTGCCTCTGATGCAGGTGACATCTGTAGAGAAGAAGGTGGTAGACTCAATGTGCGTCTCGGGGCAATCACTGTATGCTGTTGCTGTGGTGTCTCCATCTGACTCTGAGTCTTGTACCATTTTGATGTTACTGATGTGGGCGATACTAGTGCACTGCTGGGGACACGGCCACTGGGATCGGAGCAGATTCCCTGCTCCCATCACCTTCACCATCACCACCTCCAGCTATTTTGCTAAGGTGCGCCTCCCAGCAGATTGCATGATGGTTTTTCATATGGGTCATTTGGCCTCCAGTATCATAGAGTGTACCAGCCTTACCTCATCGAGCACTTGCATGATAAATGGAGCATATGGCAATGTTATCCTCCTGCTTGCTAACTGTAAAGAAGTTCCATAGAGGGGAGCTCAACATTCTCGTTGGGCCACTGGCGCCATTGCCTGAAGAAGTTGAGGTATGTTGGTGTTTCGACGATTGCCTCTCTGCAGTGCATACTTCTACTGAGTTAGCTGTGGATGCAGGTCACAGGGGCCTTGCAAATATGAGAGCTGGCAGTGGTGGTGGTATCAGTGCAGTGGCGTAGCTAGCCCTTAGACTGCTTGGGGTGGTCCCAGCGATTGCCGCCCTGCGGCAGCCACACTGAGGAGTGGGGGGGGGTGCTGGCGTTTTTCTCTGCTTCTTGCCGCCCCCTCGATGGCTGCACTAAAGAGCGGGGGAGTGGGGGATTGCCACCCCAAAATGGCAGCTAAGAGTTGGGGGGAGACTGCCACCCCAAAACTCGTCCCGCCCGGGGTGGACTGCCCCCACTGCCCCCCCTTGCTATGCCACTGTCTCAGTGCCACATCCCTCAGAGCAGGTTGAGGAGGGGTAATGTCGGTTTCCTCTGGGGTGGGGTAGCATTCATGATGATGACTGGTTTGTCATACTCCTCTTCTTCATCCATAAATTTAAGAATTTCTGAAACTTTCCTTTTTCATTGCCTCTCCTGGCTTGTCTCAGACTGGGGCAGGTTCTGTGATTCCAAGCCACGTTCAGATCATTTGAAAGGAGCTTTGAGAAAATGGTGGAGCACCCTTCCATTTTCCTGCTGGAGATCTGGAAGCCAATGGATCTTATGAAAAAGGGGTTTCTACTTGCTCAGCAGGGAGCTCAATCTCTTGTTCTGCTCCGACTCTGGGAAGATCTACTTTGGCTTGCTGCAGCTGTTGTTGTCCACTTAGCTTCCAGCAATGATTGGGTACTACTTTGCGAAAGAGACAAATCCAATTCAAAGGCACTGCTCTTTGACATTGCCATGACTGCAGTGGCTGCCTCTGTGCCAAACATGGGCTTTGGCTGGGGTGGGGCCATTGATGCGGGAGTGCTGTTCCCAGCTTTGCTCCCTGGAGTCCAATGTGGCAGGCCCAGGAGGTTGCCCGAAAAAAGGTTTGGGCTGAGATGCCAGTGGTGGGAAGAGGCTACTTCTCACTGACCACTTCTTGGCAGGGCTTTTCTTTGGGGCCATCTTGAAGCTGTTAATTGGCAGTGGCACTTAGCTGCACATGCTGAAGAGATTGGAGGACTGACGTCACGTGTTGCTGTATGGTTAACGCATCATGTGTACAGGTCTTCTGTCCGGCAGTACTGTGGGTGATGTCTTCTCCTGTGTACCTAAAAACAAACAAGCAAGAAAATCATTAGTGAAACGTGGCATTGTTGCAGTTTGAATTAGTACAGACAAAGACATAATAATTTAGTGTTGCTAGTTAAGTTATAAATAATTAATAATAGTACAGCGTATACATTCCAAGATAGCTGCTCTAACAATTTGGATTTCGCAAGGGGCTGGGAACTGTTGAACAAAGTTTGAACCTGAATATAATTATAGGGAAATATACCGTTGTAAAAAAAGGCAGGCTGTTCCTAGCTTTCGTTGACCTTACTGCAGCCTTCGACTGCGTAAGGCATGATAAGCTCTGGAGAGTGCTTCAGGATTTAGGAGTAGAGCCCAACATGATACAGTTTTTTAAGACAACTGTATAAGAATGCCAAGGCCAGAGTGCGATACTGTCCAAACGGAGAATGCACAGCCCCATTTCAAATCAACAAGGGGGTAAGGCAAGGGTGCGTGCTGGCCCCTTTCCTTTTCAATCTTTATATAAATGGGTTAGGCCAAGCACTGACGAATATATGTGAAGATCTCCCCAAGATAGCAGTGCGGCTCATACCCGCAATATTATATGCAGATGACGCCGTCCTGATGTCTCGCACCCAAGTAGGTCTGCAAAGACTATTAAATTGTTTTGCAGCCTTCATGTATGACCTAGGATTGAGGGTAAATACAACAAAAATCTACGTTATGAGATGTGGCTCGGGTAGCCACAAATGTAGAGACATGTATATTGATGACCAACAAATAGATTTTACAAATAGATTCAGTTATCTGGGCACTTTATTTGATCACAAAGCTACATGTTCTCAAGCAGTACAAGCTAAAAAACCTGCTTTTATGAAAACGACCGCAGCCCTGGACAATTTCTCACAAAAACTGGGCAGGAGGCCCCCGCAAGAACTATTACAGATTTACAAATCCAAGTGTGTTTTGACAGCCATTTATGGCGCAGGAGTTTGGGGATATTGCAATGTTCAATCATTATAAGTAACTGGAAATCGTTTTATAAGATATATTTTGGCAGTCCCGAGTAGCGCTTCTTCATATGTTTGCCATTCCGAATTGGGAGTCCCGTACATTACAGATCTTATTAAAGTGGAACCAATCCTGTTATGGCACAGGATTTGGTTATCTGCCGAAACTAATCTTAATCTGGACATTTTAAACAATGTTTTAAACATGGAAGGTAAAACACACAAGATGATGGACGGAATGTTGCACATTGGCAAAACATTCACCCCCAGTCACAGATCTGGGTTTAATCCATCGTTATTTTGCTCACCACGCCACCCCAGTTCAGACATGGCCATATGCAAATCAGTGTCGACCCTGTGCCTCATGGGAACAGTCCAGCCCGAACTGCCAAGCCATGTCTTCCCTGGACCAGAATCAAGCATCCTAGGACCGGTTTCGGGGTTTCACCCCTCTTCAGCCAGGATAGCTTGACTCCAGTGGCGTAGTGAGCAGGGGACCCACGTCTGGGCATACCCTTCCCACATAGGGCGAACAGCAAAACACACAAGATGATGGACGGAATGTTGCACATTGGCAAAACATTCACCCCAGTCACAGATCTGGGTTTAATCCATCGGTATTTTGCTCACCACGCCACCCCAGGTACACATGGAAGGTGCCTTAAGAATTAAATGAGAAAAGTATGTGCGGTACTTCATGTATGATTTAGGACATCCGGGGGCAGATTTACGATTTCTGGCACGTCTCTGCAAATCAGCAGGGATGCGCCAGAAAAGATGCAACACGCAATTCCCTCCCTGCACCACCACGAATGCATCACATTTACAATGTGGCGCATTGTGGCACAAGGATAGGGTGATGCATGTCGCATCCTGTGGTGTAAGGGCAGCGCATTGCTGGAGTCATGTCGCAAGCGTGACGTGGCTCCAGCAATGCTCAGGGGAGCCCTATGCCTAACATGCTGCATCACTCCTTACGCCTGCTTCAAGCAGGCGCAGGGTTTTGACGTAGCATGGACGTAAAAGTGAGTCAGTGAAATCTTGTAGATTTCACTGCGTCACTTTTACGAGGCGTTCCTGCGACGGAACGCCCACCGTGCGCTGGAATGCCCACATGAAACCTAACGCAGGTTTCATGTGGCGCAGGGCTTTACAATGTGACGCATCTCCCTAGATGTGTCACGTTGTAAATAGGGCGCAACATGGCGCATGGTTTACGCCGCCGCTGCGTCACAGAGCTGACGCAACGGCGGCGTAAATGTGGCGCATGGGGCTTGTAAATATGAGCCGAACACAATGAGCAGATTAACAAGAAAAGTGTTAAAAGCTAAAGGTCTGTCCCTTCTTGAATCACTTAGAATAACAGAGGAAATATCCAAGCCCACAGTATTGCACAATCAACTGATCTTAACTACTTACATTGTCCAACCTTACCTTATTCTAGTCCGTGGTACTTACGATAGATTACTGCAGACAAGATTTAGATTTGGGATACTGCATAGAACAATTAGTTTCCCAAACATGAACGATTGGGCAAGGGTGATGCAATTATGGCCCTGTGACGACAGCTCATAACAAAAAACACTCCATGTGGTCCTTTTTTGTAAATTTGACAACTTACAAAGAAAAAAAATGGATATTACCACTTTTAAAGAAGCTTGGCTTTAGACAATGTTGTCCCGCCTTTTTGGCATTACAGGTCTTAGAGAATGATTTTATGATATGATGGTTAAAAGGTTTAATATTTCAGCTATGTATTTGGGGTGTAAATAAGCGACCTCGTGTTTTTATATAGTTTGTGATGTGATGAAATGATGATTATTGAAATTTGTATGGTGTGTTTTTATGTGCTCTTATGACTTTCTCAAACAGAAATCGAATAAAGCTTTGTTTGACTTTGACTATTCTAGTGTCTTTTCTGGCCCAGGAGCATTTAGGTCTCACAGTGGTCTGTTTGAATTATGTATCCTTCCGCTAATTATGTCATTCCTTGCTTGAAGTATGTTGGAGGAACTACTGTCCGACTCCTAGCATGTGCCCCCTCTTCACCGTCCCCCCAACTTCCTGTAGCCTCCACCTACCCAGTGTCTTCTTGCTCCCTAAATCCCATTTTTAAAAAACTGTTTTAGAGTCCAACTGAGCTGTCGGTGGGGATGCATTGATCACACCCAGGTTGGATTATTGCAATGCCTTGATTGTTGGTCTTTCCAGCTATCTGATTAAAAAACTGCAGCAGGATTAGAATCCTTTGTCCCATTTAATTTTGGGCCTCGGTGACTCACTATCTTGCTCTGCTCCACCTTCTACTGGTTCCCAAATGCAGTCTCTGCAAAGTTCTTTGATTTTGCCACAAGGCCATCTGTGATGACTCTAACAATAACTGTGGGGACGATTACGATGTTGGTCAGATCACAACCGACGGCCTGTCAGTTGCGATGCGGCCGACATCTTTACATGCAGCCCGACCGCAGCATTATGATGCTGCAGTCAGAGGCAGGGGTCTGAGAGACTGACCACTGCTTATCCGACAGTCTCAAGGAGCCCATCGGGGCAGCAGGTGGAATGTAATCCCCTACAATAGGACAATGCCTGCTCAGGCACCGCCGTAAGGATTACGATAGACATTTTAGGAAGCCTTTCAATGGCAATCAGACCGCCATTGAAAGGCTGTCGGAAATGGACTTTGGGGCCCCCTAGCAGGGCCCTGTCTCTCTGCAGGCACCGCTAAGAGGCATGGGAAGCACCTGTTGTGCCCCCAAAACATCAATACCCCGCATGTCAGGCACCACATGGTGCCTGGGTCACGGTGCATGGATGTTTGTCAACATCTGTTTTCCTAATGTGGGTTGTGCAGTTGGCCTTTTACGCCCGCTGCACAAGTCGCATTAGGAAAACGGATGTTTACAACCACCTCATGGGCAGTAGCATCCAAATTCAAACTAGCTGGTCAATTTCCATCCAACACGATGCTGGTCAGAGGCTCACCTGACCAGCATCGTAATTAGGGCCACTATGCCATCTTTCTTCACCAAGTATGTTCCATCTACACCGTTACTTTCTGGCTCTCTTCATCTAGTTCCTGTGACTAGGTTTAGGAGATATTTATGGCAGATTTACTAAAATCTCCCACAATGCAGCACAGTAGGAAAAAAAACTGCATTGCGTCTCGCGAGAAGAGGAGAGCAGGAGAGTGCCATTTATACAGAAATATGGCGCTCTCATCCCCTCTCCCAAGCGCCAGTGCTGAAATTAGCTGCTGTGCACCACGCACACACCTTGGCATCATAGTGCAAGGGTGTCTGCATGAGTCTAGCATAGGGTTTGTCCTGGAAGGATAGCCTTCCAGTACATAATAATGTGCTCAGACTAACTTTAAACCATTTCCCAGTTTGTATGTGTGCTGTACACTTCAGCACACACACAAAGTTGGAAAAGGAAGGAGAAATTAAAGCATTTCTCCTTCATAGCACCTACTTGAAATGGGGGCTATTTTCTAACACTAAACCCTGTCTACTTTTTGAAGGAAATAGGGCTTAGCGTCAGAAAGCTTTGGTGGTGGCATGGGAATGCCCATGCACCACCCACCGTACACCCCCTTAGCGCTAAGTGATGCAAAGCAGTGCTATGCGCTGTTTTGATTACTTTCAAGTTGTTTTCCAGCACTAAACCAGTTTAGGGCTCGAAAGTAAATAGGTAAAAAAGATTTTGTGTTAATTTGCGTCACTTTTATGACACAAACACGGCATAAAATATTAGTAAATAGACCTTCTAGACTAGGCAGTCACTTCATCGTTGTGGTTATAGCCATGGCATGGAACGTCCCACCCACCACCAGTGCAGGAGTGCAACTAAATTCCAAAAACTGTTAAAACCCTACCATGTCACTGCTTTCATCTAGTTGTAGTCTAGGATCATTCATTTTCAGTTAATTTTAACTTTTGGGGTACTTGTGTGCTTAATACATGTTTAATTCATTGATTAATTTATTCATTCATTCATCTGTCTTAAAACGGTTTTGTGACCTTTCAAAGATGGCCGCCTACATGAGCACATTTCCAAATGGATTGTTTTATTTTAAACTAATCCCACTAAAAGATGGATATCATGGATGCTTGTGATTCCACGTCAGCCGTTGTTGACTGGGATTTGTTAAAATAAATGAATACATTCAGCTATAGCCCTCGTAGATGTGCATAAAACCACTGCAGCTATCTTTCAAGCATTTTGTACTATTTAACGAAATGCCATTCCAAGAAAGCTATTGCAAAAGCCTGTGCATCAATGTTGGCCATCTTAGAATTACATTTTGCTGGAAAAAACATAATACATGGGCTCCATCAATTCACATGTGTCCACCACAGCCATCATTGTATGCAGTTTGTTTTATTTTTAACAGAATGCCATTCTAACATGGTTGCTGAAGATGTACGCACACTCGCAGCAGCGATCTAGTTTACCAGCTATCATCGTCTGAATAGAAAAGCCCTCCATGACCACGGTTTCAGAGTAAAAGTTCATTTATTAGGACAAGGTTAAAAAACGTACATTAACATTGATAACATTAACGCCCAGGCCTAGTTACTGACTCTTTATAGCTAAACTAACAACCCGCCACTTCCCCTACCTAAACCTGTCCTTGTCCGCATCTTGTTTTCCCACACGAAGCCCCCTGTGGGAAGACTCGTCTGCGACTGTCGCTTCCCCCGGGGCCATCACTGGAAAAGTCAAGAGGTTTCACAGCTCAGACCTGCTGGCATTTGCCAATGCTTCTTTCTCATGTCGATAACAGAGCAGTGGACGACACGTGACTCGTTACTTAACAGTGTACCTTTTCTGGACAACGGATTTGTGGTACATTTGCAATTGGATGTTTCCTTTCTTGTGAAATCATGAAAACTTCTCTGTTTCCACAACAAACGCACTGCGATTCTCATTAAAGTTTAATGAGGTCGAGATAAAATGGCAATGTTTCCAGAAGTGATTGCTGATATTGACAGAAACGTCTGATCTTTCGATGGCTGATTTATGGAACTACGCAGTGAATGGCGACTCCTATGTAAAACAACACAATCAATGCGTATGACGTCTGTTTGAAGCCGTGTTTGCTTTTTGTAAATTAAACAAAACATTGAAAACTGCCGAATCTAATCTCTGAGCACGTGACTTCCCTGTTCAGATTGATTCTCAGTTTGTCCACTCTCCGGTATGTATAGAAGGCTCTTCTATGGATACAAGGCCTGCGCGAGCTGTGATAAGGAAAACAAGAAGTGAATTCGTGTTGCAATTTTGGGGCTCGAGATTAATGACCTTTGGAAAACAGGAGGTATTCTCTGCATTGCTGCAGATGAACTGAACTGATACAAAAATGGAGCAAATGTTTTATTGAAACTGTTTAGTGCTGCTTTTGTAATGAATGTAGCCAATAGGTTTTGTTCCTGTTCACATTGAGTAAAGATTTTTGCACCAGGGTAAAAATCCAGATGGCAGTTTTATAAAAGATTTGCAACAAATACTTGACGCTTCTTTTGCTTATACATGGTTTATGTGTGTTATACGATTTTCAAATAGAGGAACATGATCTATGAATAATTTTTGTTAAAAAATGAAATAAACTGATGTTTTGCACCAATCAGTTAAACAAAAGCAGTAACACGCATTGGAAAAACCAATAGGTCTGTGGATCACACATGCAGACAGAGTTGCTGCTCGTGTGCTTTAGCGCTGGGGAGTGCAAACTTTTGAATCTTGGTCCTGACTGCAATTTTATTGTCAACTAGAGGACTGGCAATCCATGTCTGAGGATACACGGAAAAGTATGCCATGCCCGGAAGTGATATGACCTTTGACAAACGCCCTGACGGGAATTAACGTTATATGACGAGATATGCCAGGAAGTCACAATAAAATGGATTTAATTGGATTTAGGATATTATTCTAGGAAACAAACACAGGGGCTCATTTATGAGCCCCTGCGTCACTTTTGCGCCACCGGTGCGTCACTTTTTGTGACGCACCAGTGGCGTAAAACATGCACCATGATGCGCCATATTTACAAAGTGACGCATCTACCTAGATGCGTCACTTTGTAAACCCCTGTGCTACATTATACCTGCGTCAGGTATAATGTATGCAGGGTGGGCGTTCCCACGTAAGTAAGCATCGTAGAAGTGACGCAGTGAAATCTACGAGATTTCACTGCGCCACTTCTAGGGTGCAAATGCGTCAATATCTTGCGCCTGCCTCACAGCAGGCGTAAGACTGACGCAGGCCCTTTCACATGGGGCTTGCCCCATGTGAAAGGACACATTGCTGGAGTTGCGTCACTTTTGTGACACACTCCAGCAATGCGTCACTTTTGCGCCTACAGATACGTCAGAAATACTGACGTATCTGTGACTCCTTGCGACATGATGCGTCATACTGTAAATATGACGCATCATTGGAGTCGCAGGGAGGGCGCAGTGAAAAGTGACGCATCACTGTTTTCACGCAGTGATGCGTCACTTTTCATAAATGAGGCCCATACTTTTTAAAAAGTAATGGAAAACAAAGACTTAACAAGACTATGCAAGCTTATCAGCTCACATTATTTAGAAACAGAGGTACATAGTACCAATGGTAAAATAAACCATTACAACATACAGAATATAAAATAAAGCTCTCCGTCTTCATCATGAGTGCGTTATGATGGTCACACAGAACAAAGCATTAAGCACATCAAAAACTACTGTAGACTGGTCATTAAAACAGCAAATGTGTGTGTTATTTGCATATAATACACCTATTTGTTTCAAAAGTGTGCTTGTCATTTGCATCAAATGAAAATGAACTAATGTTTTTACAATAAGTACTAGTTTTATTTTTTTTTATGAGCAAATGCTCTGACACATCATATCAGCCGGTCATTCGCTACAAATGCAACCCCTTGCCATAAAATTTCAGCTTGACATTTGGAGCAAACATAAACATTGTGTCCCAAAATGTAAGTTTGTCATTTGCATCGAATGTTTCCAAATATCAGCCTTATTTAAAGCTGCTCTCTCTTAGTGACACACCTGCATCCTTACTGGTGGTAAGTTTCAGGGCTTAGTACTGGTATGGTAAAGAGGTAGTTGAATACGTCCGTGGAAAGGTGTGTGTGTCTGCGTATGTGTGCGCGCGCGTGTGTGAGAGCGAGATCTCTGATGATAGGTTTCAAACATTAAAACATAGTTCATTTGTTAATGTGTGTGCAGTGGATAACTGTATGTGACATGATGGCCGCACACTTGTGTAAAGTAGGGTGAATCCATTGGCTGCAGAGATTCTAGTGTAACCTACCAATTACCAGTTAATCCTGGTAAAATGAGAAAAGTCTCTCAGTATTGCTAGGTTGTGTGGTAATATACTTTTAGTATTAAGTTCCGAAAAAAAGCAACTTTTATTGTGTGCTTTACAAAGTTTTGTTGGTTTAATTGCACACAGATACAGATCCATCTAACATCTGTGCAACTTACATGAACGTTACAAACTCTTTCAAAAATAGGCTAGCTCTTGGTAAGTTTTGAAGCGTCACTCTCGGTACTTCTTTTCTTTGACCAGATCATAAACAGGCTGTAAAGTGGGAGGTTCCCACGAGTGCAGAATTGCTAAACATCTGTAAAATAAAGCATTTAGGCCATGGTGGAAAGAAAAACACAAGTACTTCTGCCTTTGTGTCTTGTACTTTAACGCACACACAGTGAACCGAAAACCGTGCGAAGGGCCACATATAATGGATGACCTGTAGGGCAACATTCACGCGGGTCGGCTTATGTGGACAACACTGGTTTGCAGATCAAAGCCACAACTGGGAGGCTGGAGAGCCTCTAGCCGTGGCCAGTGTGTCACCAACTGCCCCCGCAGAGAGTTGCTCCCCAACACCTCTCAGGCAGGGAGCTCCCAGCTGAAGAGTTTGTTCTCCTCAGACAGTTATGTACAGAGCATGGCACCCACAGCACACACCAGAAGGGAGTCACATGCACAGTTATAACATTGTGCTGCGATTAGTGCAGCACTGGGGTGGGTCACAATAGTGCTGATCATTCACACGGGGGTGTACTCGGGTGCTGCTATTACGTCTGTGCCTATACATTTATTGTTCTCCAAATGCCTAGCATGACATCTACTTTCACTTGTGAATCATTTATGTTACGGAAAAGTTGCTCACAGCCGTCCAGGTCTGCTAATGACTAATTTTTATTTTTTTAAAACGTGCTGGTATGACTATTCGGTAGAGAGCGAATACCACACCCATGCCCGCCAGGGCCGGCTCTAGGGTAGGGCGACCTGTGCCGCCGCACCTGGGTTCTGACTTCAAGTAGGGGCACCGTGTTTGCAAATATATTATGGTTTTAAAAGCACCTGCTGCCCCGTTACGGGCCTGCTGCAATTTACAGGCAACAATGAATATGTCAAGAGAACTCCAGTGATTAATGTTCTCCCTGGCGAGAGATCAGAGGGGCATATCAACAAGGGCTTTATCTCTGCTTTTTTGGCTTTAAAAGCCAAAAAAGCAGAGATAAAACTAGCACCCTATCAACAACAGGGTGCTAACACGCCAATTTGCATGTTAGCACCCTTTTACTCTACGCTTCCCCTTGCATCTCTAATGAGATGCAAAGGGGGCATTCCAGAGTAAAATAATAGGAGAAATGTCGCTAAGCGACATTTCTCCTATTATCAAGAATGTCGCTAACCCTGTTAGAGACAAAAAAAGCAGCGCTAACCGCGGTTAACGCTGCTTTTTTACGTCTGCTAATTTTCAGACTTAGCCATGATATCCTATGGAAGGAGGATATCATGGCTAAGTTTTCCTGACCCTATCAACAAGGTAACGTGTGATTATCGCTGGGTTTCCAGCGATAATCTCACGTTAGCCTGTTAGCGTGTAGATTTTTATCGCTATTGAGATAAGCGTTGCTAATAGCACGCTATCTCAGCGATAACAATTCACGCTAGCCGGCGATAATTATCCTCACGCTAAGAGCGCTGAGCGATAATTATCGCCGGTTGTTGTTGATATGCCCCAGAGTTTTGTCTAGTGGAGGTTTTGACTCATCGGGGCATATCAGCAACGAGGCGATAAAAAATTATCGCCACTTTTGGGTCCGTTTTCGGGCGAATAGCGGCGATAATTTTATCGCCTAATCAGTAAGGTCACGCTATTGCGTGAAACCTTGCATTAGCGCCCGAAATCTTAACGCCCAGCTTTGCATCTCTAATGAGATGCAAAGTGGGCGTTCCGGCCCTCACATGACTGGAGAAATGTCGCTAAGCGACATTTCTCCTATCATCAAGCTCCACGCTATGAAGCATAGCGGCAAGAAAAGTAGCGATAACCCCTGTTATCGCTACTTTCCTTACGCTTGCTTCAGGACTGATTTAGCCATGATATCCTATGGAAGGTGGATATCATGGCTAAGTTTGCCTTGCCCTATCATCAAGCTAACGCCAAACTTCGTGAGATTATCGCTGGGTTTCCAGCGATAATATTACGTTTGGCAGTTAGCGCTAGGATTTTTATCGCTTTTGAGCTAAGCGTTGCTAATAGCACGCTATCTCAGTGATAAAAATCCACGTTAGCCAGCGATAATTATCCTAGCGCTAAGTGCGCTTAGCGATAATTATCGCCGGTCCTTGATGATATGCCCCATTGTAAGTTAGCACAGAAGGTTAATATGCCTGCTGCAAAGAATATGTACCATGCAGATCACAAAGTGCATAGGCCGATGGGTTACTGATTTTGTCTGGGAGAGATCCTTTTGTTACTTGCAGTTTATATGTTAATATCCTCATATATAACAGTAAACTATTAAGGGGCTAATTAGGATGTCGGTCAGAAAGCCTTAGACCGCTGGCCAGAGGCTTTCTGACCGACATCCCTGGTTTGACTTCCGCTCGCCGTATTACAATTATGGCAGTTGGAATTCAAACCAGCCGATTAATCTGGCTGACTTCTGACAGGCTTGAGGAGTCTGTCAGCCAGTCGGAAGGCAGCATAATCTCATGAGGAAGGCGTTTCTGCTTTCAGGCGCATGATGGCGCTTTCCGAGAGCAAATCCATGTCGGCCTTTCCGACATGGATTTGCTGTTGGAAAGTGCCTCTAGGGGCCCATTTCAGGGCCCTCTTACCTTCTGGCCCTCCGGTTGGGGACTTGGGGGTCACCTATGGTGCTGTCCTGTAAATCCCTGCACTGTCCGGCAGGCACCATAAGGTACCTGCCGCACGTTGCAGGGATTTACACAGGCTACCATTTATGTATGGGCGCTTGTGCTATAGCCGCAGCACAAGCTCCCATAGGCAAATGGGAGTTTGCAACCGCACAATGGGCCTAATTACGATGTTGGTAAGAAAGGCCCCGAACGGCATTCTGATTTACCTAACCAGAGTCAGAAGCCATGTTTCCAACCAACTCGGAAACATATGCGACCGACCACTTACGATGGAAGGTAACCGTTCGATCTGTCCGACTTGGTTCCAACCAGCATTTGGAGACTGTGAGTCAGTTCGAGGTGAATTGTACAGGTCTATGGACTGCATTTCTGACCGATGTATTACAATGACGGATACTGACAGCCTTTCAGAATCGACACAAAAAAGCTACCAGAAAATGACTTTGAGGTCCGTAGCAGACCTCCCTTCACCCGAGGCCTCCGGTTGGGACCTGTGGGGATACCCATGGAACACGTCTTTCAAATCATGCACAGTGTGGCAAGCACCATGGGGTGCCCGTCACAGGGTGCAAGGTTTTCCGGAACCATCCCTCTTTTCAATGGGGGCCGGTGTTGTCTGTCGGAACACAGGTTCCCATTGAAGTCAATGGGAGTCTGACCAAACAGTGTTCAGAAACATCGTAATCGGTCCGTCGGACTCCCCGAACCTGAGTGGGTCGGAAACCATTCTGACAAGGAGTCGGTTGGAAGACGGACATCGGAATGAGGCCCCATGTGCACTCACATTGTAATTGCGGTGTTGGGACCGCTGGCCAGAGGTCAGACAGTCTTGGGACTGCAAGACATCATAAGCATGCTCGAACTGTCCTCAGATAACTGTATGTAAACTGCAAGGTGTTCATTATCCTAATGTTGCAAAAAGGGTTCGCTTGGGTAGAAATCAATTCTTATTATTAAAGAGAACCCCCAACCATGATGATACATTTTAAATTCTCAGTTTGTGCTTCTCCAGAGCAAGCCCTCTTAAACTATTCTGCCTACCAGTATGTATGACATGTGATTCTTACACCTTGTAGACCTCTGTCTTATGTAACATTTCCTATATACTGATTTACACATGTATGGTTGATTGTCTCTTTGTAATGTGTGTGTGATATAAACTGCTCTGACATCGTACACTGGTATGAGGGGTGCTATAAAACTAATTGAAGTAATCTGAGAGAGAGTGGTTATGGAGTATTGAGGGGCACTGTTAAAGGGTGTAAGTGAGGGAATCTGTTGCAGAGGAGATCATTGGGGGCACCAACAAACATGGTCGCACCGGACGCCTCGAGCGCTAAAGCTGTCTCTTTGTGTCAATATGCACCCACACCTGCCACACTGCTTTGAGTGTGAGAATCAAGGAGCCATAGAAGTTGTGACTCGGAACCCCATCCAGGAATAAACAGTAGGAAAGAAGGTATACCACCATTGCATCACAGTCCAGGGGAATACCCAAAGCCCTGCAGCCCCTGTGGTGCAAGCCCGCCCCCGTATCCTTCAGGGTGGCCTATTCCGCCCAAGTACAATGGATATCTGGGAGATATGGGGGACTTATAGGCACCTCTTCACATTCTGTATGGGGGCCCCCATCATTTTACGTTACACCACAGTCACAATCTGTCCATCACAGGTCAGATACATTGCAATCATTCTAGTGCTGTGGGTTTTCATTAACTTTACATTGATTTATTTCACAGGAAAGTATGTCTTTTATGGTTTTAAGTGACATAAACTGTAATTTAATAGGTAGAAAAAGGCGTTTAGGTTTAAGGACACGGTAGTGTTAAGGGGTAGTAGTGGGGTTTATTGTTCAGTGATGGGTAGTGTTAAGGGGTAGTAAGGGGATTTTTAGGGCTCAGGGATGGGAAGTGTTAGGGGTTAGTAAGGCCTATTACATGATTAGAGGTCTTTTGAGGAAACCAGTGATTAAAATGAAAACATAATTTTTTTTTTTTTAATATCTTTATTATTCAGTTCGCAGCAATACATCATACATAAATCAATCATTTGAATCACCCAAGCCGCCTCATATAATAAGACCAAATATAACTCTCATTACTTCATGATAACGCAAGCATGGTCGCGTATAACATCTACAACTCCATATATTGTAGCATTGGCTGTCAAATTTTAAGCCCGAGTTGTTTTTTCTTCAATGATCTTATACGATAAAGGCTATATTCTAAATTGAACACATTATGAAACTTAGAGCGCCACATTTCATTTGATGGTGCTTCTACTTGCAGCCACATAGGTGCAACACATAATCTAGCAACGGCCATCGCTATAAATATAAAATAACGAAAGGGATAACATATATGGATAGGTTCGATATCTTCACCCACACCCATGCATAACCTCTTTAGTTATATGAACATCTACCCCAGTAGTTTGTGATAGGAATTCTGAAATATCAGATATATATTGTTTTAGGGCTATACAGTGAAAAAATACATGTACAATATCGGCTTTATCCGCCTGACATCTAAAACATTTCCCATCATGAATCCCACCCCACTTCATCATCTTAACAGGTGTACAATATAAATTAAACAAAGTTTTATACTGTTGGGTGCGTAAATTTGCCGTTAATATAACTTTGCTTGCCATCACAATTGAGGGTTGCACATATGAGCCAGTATTACCAAATCTATCCCTCCATTTCGCATCTTGCACCTCTATATCATCTCGCTGAGTTGCCAACAGTATATCATACAAAGTCCCAATTTTGGCTTTTTTTGATAATGCCTCTAATAAATCATTTGTTGCTATAAGTGTACATCTACAGTGTTTATTAATAAAATCTCGGATTTGCAAATATTTGAAGAAATCGTGTTTAGGTATTTTATACCGTTCCACCAAATCAGAGAAGGGAGTAATTGACCCATCCCTATAGATATCCCCTAAACGTCGTATCCCCTTACCCTGCCATATAGCCATTTTTGTGTCCCAAAACACCGAAGGGAAGATTTCCATAGAGTTAAATGGTGTATAGTAATCTATCCGATTTATAGGAGTAGTTTTTCGTATCATCTTCCAGGCTTTGTATGCAGCTAGTACAATTTTGAAGCGAGTTCTTTTAAAATAGCTTGGTTCATAGAACTTAAGCAAGGCCTCCCTCGCCTGAATTCCCAACAACATCTGGTATACATCTGGTATATCGAAGGACCTTGCTTCGGCCCCAATCACCAAGTATTGCATATTCTGCAAAAAACAAACAAAATAATAAAACATAAAATTCGGCACGCCCCATCCACCACGTATCAGTGGGAGTGTCATATATTTTGAAGCTCGTCGACTTTTTTTCCATTCCCATATAAACCTATCTACAATAGACTGTAGCTGCGTTAATTGTACGCATGTCAACTCTAACATAACCGTCCTGAAATAGTACATTACCCAGGGGAGTACACACATTTTTAAAACATTACAGCGTCCCACCATTGATAAGTGAAGGCACTCTACCTTTTCCAATTGGCGTTTTGTAGCAGCAAGTATACCTGCCCAATTTACTTTAACTATCTCTTGAGGTGACATTCTAATCTTTATACCCAGATATCTTGCTTCGGTGTAACACGGGCATCACCAGGACAGAGTCCCTCAGTACATACAATCTGGGTTTTAGAAATATTTAACTTCTACCCAGCAACTTCCCCATATTGCTGGGTCTGAACCTCAATCTCCCTAATTGCCTGCTCCGGATCGGATGTTACTACCACTATATCATCGGCATAAGCAAGGACAAGTGTCTGTTGTTCCCCCACTGACATTGACTTTATACCATTAATAGTTTCCAATATTTGCACCAGTGGATTGATATAGATAGCGAAAAGTAAAGGTGAGCAAGGGCATCCCTGCCTGGTCCCCCTGGTTATATATACACAAGATGACTCCTTCCCCATCGTACAAATTCTAGCCCGTGGTCGTTTATACATAGTCTGCAAGGCTAACAAAAATTGTGGACCAATCCCCATCTTTTGCATTGTAGTCCATAAAAATGTCCAGGATTCACGATCAAATGCTTTTTCAGCATCAAGAAAGATTAACCCCATATGCTCTTGACGTGTAGTAGCATAATCTATCAACGAAATTACCCTATGTATATGATTTACCGTGCTCCTACCGGGCAAAAAGCCATGCTGACATCGAGAAACCAACAATGGTATAATGTTAGCTAGTCGTGTCGCAAGAATTTTCGAGTACACCTTGTTGTCAGCATTAATTAATGATATCGGCCTATAAGACCCCGGATTTCTAGGAGGCTTGTCTTGTTTCTTAAATATCACTATATTGGCATCGTCCCACGATGGTGGGGGATTTCCTCGTTGGGCTTCTAAAAACATAGCTAGCATATCATCCTTAATGATGGGAAAAATGCTCCGATATACCTCCAGAGGAAGTTTGTCCGGCCCTGCCGCTTTCCCTGACGCTAGTCCTGCTATTTGTATTTCTAACATTGACATAGGAGCTTCTAGCTCCTCTCGATCAGCTAAGCCTATCTCAATTAAATCTAGGTTAGAAAGATATTGCTCTATAGTACCCTGCATGACCAAGTCCTGAGTATATAATTCTTTATAATATAGATAGAGTACCTCCAATATACCTTCAATAGTCTCTACTACTCCCCCTTTCCCATCTTCCAATGCATCTATTCACTGTAGGGTTTGTCTTCCCCGCAACCTTTGCGCTAAACATCTCCCTGTGGTCTCGCCATATTCATATCTCTCCGTTTTATAGGTTTTATACTGAGCAGCAATATCTTGACACCATATCTCGTTAATTCTAGCCCTGCATCGACCCATCTTTGCGAGGATCTCTTTAATATCCGATTTTACTCTAACCCCTTGGATACATTCACATTCGGCCTTCTTTAACGCCTCACATAGACCCAGCATATGTTCTTTCCGTTTTTTCTGCTTCGCCCATCCATAACTAAATGTTTCGCCCCTTATGCCAGCTTTCAAGGAGTCCCAAATCGTTGGCTGAGCTGCCGACCCTTTATTACTTTCTATAAATACCGTAGCCCACGTTTGAATATGTTGAATATATTCCTCATCACTTAGCAATTTTTTATTAAATGTGAAAGATCGCTGTTCCCTTAAGAGGGCAAGACTAACTAGATCCATAACCACAGGTCCATGATCTGACGAAATCCGAGGCCAAACTTGTATTTTTGAATCAGCAGCCAACAATCGAGGTAAAAATATATAGTCTAACCGAACATACTTGTTATGCGGGGATGAGTAAAAAGTATACCCAAGAACCCCATCGTCATGCTCCCCAACCATCCAGCCATCAGCTAGTCCATGGTTTTGTATCAATTGTTGCAAGGCCCTGAACACTTCGGGCTTGCGCCCTCTATAAATATTAAAATAAGGTTCCCATGTCTGTACGTCCCCATGTATATTAAAGTCCCCAGCTAGTATCAACGGAGTCCCCCAGAGAGACAGCTCAACATTTAACAACTCCAAGGTCTCAGCCTCATCCAAGTTAGACCCATAAAACATAAAAATTAGGGGTTGGGTACTTCGGTACTCTTGCAGAACCCAGTGTGACCTTCCTGTGATATTCCTCTGTACTTTTGTGGCATAAATCGTTCAGGCTGTCACCCCATGATACTATGGTACCATGCAAGCTTCAGTGAGGAAGGTAAGCAAGACTACTGTGGTATGTGAAAAAAACAATTAAAAATAAATGAAAGGAGTAAGACCATCAAGGTTGGGCGAGCACCATCAGAGGCTATGCACAGTGGGGGTTGGGCACACGGGGGTTGGGTGCCGGTGGCGGGGTTGGGTGTAGGGCCAAAGTCCTGGCCATTCGGCTAACCCCTATTTCACATGGACTGTGTATGTTGTGGGTTGGCTGCATGTCAAAGATTGGCTGCTGGTATAATTTAAGAATATGATCAGCAAATTCCTAAAATTCACTGAAAAAGCAAAGGTTAAAGTGACATTTTGTTAAGTGTATTAATAGATCTTAGCATACATTAAAATTTAGAAAATAACTGAAATTCAATGAAAGAATCAAAGGTTAAACTGAGGTTATAGTTAGGTGTTGAAAGGAGGCCGGAGCTAATATTAAAAAATAAAAAAAACATTGAACTTCACTACTTATAATTTACTGAGAAAACTATAACTTGTGGCCCACCAAGCATTGCTTATGACTATGCCTGTGAGAAATTTAAATGTTGGCGTAACTTATTTAAGTTCATGCTTGTTACACAAAATTCCCCAAATTATGGCATTGTTCCACTTCGCGTAATGACATGCCAAAAATGTAATGAGAAATGCACCATCCACAGTTAAAATTTACTGTGAATGAACATGAACAACAGAAGGTGAGTGGATGGTATTTGTGGTGTTTTGGTGTGAATGCAAACTCATGCCAAAATTCCATCCAAGGCTGCATTTCAAGTTAAAATAGGGCATGGAATGACAGTTTTGGCATTTAGCATAAATATGCATAATTTGGTGAAATTTAGCTGAGATTTTGCATAGTTACATATTTAAAGTAATTACATGAAATTACTTGAATTTTGCACACCCTACTCATAACCTCATGTATACCATCAACTATCACATTTTAAATGACAATACCGACGAGATCACTGATGACATCTCATATGTATCACCACTGATTACACCAGTGATATGTACAGCATAGAATTACTGAATTTACAGATGTGGGGTCATAGCATGGAAGGTGATGAGACAAAATATTGAGTTGTAAATATCGAGAAAAAAATATTATGACATGGAAACATCGCCAACAAGAATATCGTTGTCAGGAATATCGATTGTAAGGTAAGCAATATTGATGTTTAAAATGTTGAGGCTATTAATATCGATTACAACAATCTAGTTGTTTATAATATCGATTTTTGAATATTATTATGTATTTTGATTTATATTTTAAATGTATGTGAAGTAATTTTTGGTATAAATATTGTTTATGTTTTTTAATGTATTTGTAAAGATTTTTGTAGTAATTAATTTTAATGTAAGTAATTTTTGTTATTTTTAGTACCATAGCGGGCTGTGGGTTCATAGTAGTACAGAGTAGGAAGTAATTTAATTAGAATAAAGTAATGATTATTTTTAAATTATAATTCATTATTTAATTAAAAATTAATTATGTTAATAGTGGTAAGTAATTTCATTTTGATTAATTATTAATGAATTGATAATTAATATTAACTATTTAACTTATAATTGATTATGTTAATAGCGTAAATAATTGTTGTTAATTGAAATTTTATATGTGCTTGAGCTGCACTTCCGCTGCCTGTGGGGCTTGGCTAGCGACCAATTGGAGAGACATATAGTGCGCATGCCTGGGCGGATGCGCAGCGGCAAGGACGGCCTGTGTGAGAGGCAGTCACTCCCGTTTGTTCTACCTCACTCCCAGCACGGTATTTCTTTTAGCTACCTCGGATTTTATTTCCTTTTAATATTTTAAACATTGTTGAGCACTATTGTTGCTCTTACCTGCGGGTGCTTGCTCTATCTTTTCTGCCTTCCCGTCCCGGTCCGATGCGGCAATTAGTGCCGTTGCGCGAAGGGCGGGTTAGGCTTGAGCTGCACTTCTGCTTCCTGGGGGGCTTGGGTAGCGACCAATTGGAGAGACATATATTGCGCATGCCAGGGCGGACGTATTATTCCTTACGGAGACCTGGTTAAACGAGGACTCGGCTCCTGATATTTTGGAAGCCCTCCCTCAGGACTATGGTATTACTAGAACTGATCGCATGCCTAACAGAGGTGGAGGAATTGCCATTGTTTATAGGCTAGCTATCCAATGCATCCTGGAACGCATAGAGATTGAGGAATGTGAAGCGGGGAAGTTTTCCATCACGGTGCCCTTAAAATGTTGTATTAAGGGGTTCCTGATATATCGCCTTCCGGAGCCTCACACACGATTCGTGCCCAGCCTGATAGAGCAAATAATGCAGCCTGCTCTACGGTATGCCAAGTTGCTGTTGGTGGGGGATTTGAATCTGCATTTTGATGACCCATCTAACAAAGGTGCGCAGGAGGTCTGCCAGGCATTGGCTGACCTCCATTTGACACTCAAATCCAATCTTCCTACTCACCAACTTGGCCACTTATTGGATCCGATCTTTGCTAACTGAGATGCTCTGCAAATTCAAGACCCAATCCCAGTTACATGTTCTGACCACTTTTTGATCCCTTTTGGGATCATGTTGCCACAGTCCGCTGTGTTGTATAAAAAGGGTACCCCCAAATTGGCGAGGAATTGGGCCAAGTTTTCTGCATCCAGCTTCAATATGGCCCTACTAAGGGGTGAGCCGCCTGGGGGTACTGATTTCGAGTCTGCATGTGAGGCACTTGATAAATGCATCCGGGCGGCACTGGATAGTACGGCTCCTTGGTCACTGAAAACACCTGGTAGGCTGCGTAAAACCACCCCCTGGTTTAGCAATGAACTTAGAACTGCTAAAACAGCTTGTAAGCGCCTCGAGAGAGCCTGGAGAAAAAAACTATGATGGATATGCTAAAACTTAATATAAATGTAGCTTACAAAAATATCATGCCATGATTAGAAAAGCGTGGGCCACCTATTATAGTACGAGGATTGAGACAGCCGAGAACTCCTCGAAAGAACTATCCACTATTTTTAAAGAGATCACATCATTGGCAAGAGTAACAGCTCCTGATGTCAGTTCTGCTGACTCCTGTGATAGGATAGCGGATTTCTTTGCGGAGAAGGTGGGGAAGATTTACGCCACTTTCACAGATTCTGCTCAACAGGGTGGTATAAACAGTAATGGGGCACGCCGGCATGCAGAGGCAAATTGCCTCTGTGACCTTGTAGTCCCAGGTAGGGATATGCTTAACAAAATATCCCATGGTATAAAGTCCGGATCACCCAGTGATCCGGCCTCCCCCAAGATTCTTAGTGAGAGTTTAGATGTTATAGAGCCCTACATTAGACACCTTCTTGAGCTCTTTTTCTCATCAGGAGTTGTCCCTAAAAGCTGGGAAGCGGCCACTGTCATTCCTCTAAAAAAGAAACCTAACATCTGTATAAGTCAAATGGATAATCTCCGTCCCATCTCTCTCTTGCCCTACTTCGCGAAAGTAGCAGAGAAGGTGGTTAACATCCAACTGACTGCTCACATTAATTATCATGACCTTCTCCATCCTACCCAATCTGGCTTCCGTGCCACCTATTCTACCGAATCGGCTCTTCTTTTATCTACAGAAGCGATCCGTAGGCAGGTTGATGCAGGACAGACAGCTGCTCTAGTCCTTTTAGATCTCAGTGCTGCTTTTGACACTGTTGCCCATCACACACTGTTACAACGTCTGAGAGAAGGTGGCATAGGGGGCAGGGCGCTGGAGTGGTTCTGTTCCTTTCTATGTGATCGCAGTTTTCAGGTGGCACTGAAACCCTGTCTTTCTAAAAGCGTCAAGTTGGACCAAGTGGTGCCTCAGGGCTCTATGCTGAGCCCAACTCTTTTCAATCTCTATATTGCCCCTTTGGCTGACATTGTGGGGACGTTTGGAGTCAGTATGGTGTCATATGCTGATGACACTCAGCTTGTGGTGTCTCTTACTCAAGATTCAGAGGTGGCAGCACTGAATTTCTCAGTGTCTTCAGGAATTGGCGTCCTGGATGGCCTTAAATTGCCTTAAATTGAATGGCAACAAAACTGAGGTTTTAGTGGTGGGGAGGGCCCCCTCGATCTGGTCCTCTGCCTGGTGGCCCCTAACCTTGGGTCCGACCCCATCTCACAAGGATCAAGTAAAGAACCTGAGGATGTGGTTGGATACTACCTTGTCTTTTGAGACTCACACCAGGCGAGTGGCAGGAAATTGTGTGGGGATCCTGCGCACCCTTCGGAAGACATTAGATATACTCCCCGTGTCAGCTAGAAAAACGATGGTTCACGCCCTTGTGACGTCCCGTCTTGACTACGGTAATGTTCTGTACTTGGAGGCTAATATTAAATGTGTTCATAGACTCCAGCGCATTCAGAATGCGGCTGCACACCTCGTACTTATGCTCCCTAGGAGAGCGTCGTCTAGCAGGGCCCTGGCCTCTCTGCATTGGCTCCCGGTGAGGGAACGGGTCTTGTTTAAAGCAATGTGTATCAGCCATCGTATCATACAGAAGAAGGGACCTTCTTATCTGCATGACCTCCTTACTCTGTATGTTCCCACTCTGGACCTAAGATCCAGTGGGACGGGTCTGGTCAGTATCCCAAGAATTAGAAGAGTTAGGATGGGCGGACGCTCTTTTAGCTTTCTTGCAGCCACCCACTGGAATATGCTCCCTACAGAGCTCCGGTTGGAATCATCAGAGATTGCTTTTCGGAAAAAGCTAAAAACGTGGCTTTTCCCACCCGTCCACTCCAGCTGACCTCTCTCTCTATGTGCTGTCCGCCTCGCTGTCTTCAATCAGGTTTCATTGTTCTTGCCGTAGTGCTGGGACGCACTAGCTAGTGCAGCCATGCGCTTTATAAATTTGTTTTGATTGATTGATTGATTGATTGGTTTGTGGGGTTTATAAGGGCACAGGTTGGGAAGTAATTTAATTGTCATTAATTAATACATTGTTAATTAATATTCATTATTTAATTGATAATTAAATATGTTAATTGTGTAAGTAAATGTTTGTAAATCTAGATTTGGTCTGTGGGGTTTATATGGGTGCAGGGTGCAAAGTAAATCTAAATATTTAAAATGTTTATATTTTTTAGAATGATTATTTAATTTATAATTAAACACGTACATTTTTTATTACATTTTAGAATGTGTTGTGTATTTTGTGTGGGTATATTGTGGAAAGTAAAACAAATTCATTTAAATAATAATTAATTTTTAATTATTGATAATTATAATTAGTTTGTTGATAAACTTTTATCTTACTAGTGTAAATAATTAGCTTTTTAAAGTTACGTTTTAGGTGTGGTTATACGTTTTGTAGGGGTATATGGTGGAAGGTAAATAAATAAAAATTATGTTATAAATTATGCTTTTGGTAATAATTCATTTAAAAATAAAAATATGTTTTTATATGACAATATTTTTTGGATTTAATGTTTAATAATGTTGGTCAGTATTTTTGATATATATTTATTTCAAAAAATATTTATATGAAATATAATTGTTTTTTCCAATATTTATATTTTAATTATTTATTTTGTTTTTGAAGTTATTTTATTGCTTTGTAGAGAATTTGTTTATTTCTAATGTAGTACTGACTGCAGTGGGGATATAATTGTATTTCCTTCCGCAATCCAACACGTTCCCTACTGTTTCACTGGCTGGAGTGGGAATAGTAAATTTTGCCCCTCCACAATCCAATAATTTCCCTACCGTTGTACTGACTGGAGTGGGAATATTACATTTCCCCCCTCTGCAATTGAAAACCTACTATTGCACTCAATGGGGTAGGAATAGTATAGTACATTTTACCCCTTCAAAAATCCAACCTTTTCTCTACTGTTCCACTTACTGGAGTGGGAATATTACATATTATCCCTCCGCAATCCAATACTTTCTCTACTGTTAATCCAACACTTGGCCCACTTTATTTCTATGCAATCAAAAATTGTTACTAGCATTGTATTAATTGTAGTGGGAATAGTAAAGTTTAGTACTCTGCAATAAAATATTGTATCTAATTTTGTATTTGTTGTAGTGAGTAGTAAATTTTGTATGTGATGTAACAATTGTATTACTGTTGTGTGACGTGGGAGTAGTACATTTTATATTTTATTAGTATAATAATTTTTTAATTTTTGTTTCAATTGTAGTAGGAAATGTATATGTATTAGTTGTCATCTTTAATAATTAATTTTATGTTGTTTTAATTTATATAGTTCATATTTGTGTTTATTTGGAAGAATAATATTGATAATTTTTAGTTTTCTGTTTGTAAACTATTTTTATTAAATTTTAATAAATGTATAATTTTTACTTTTGACCTTTAATTAAAGTGGTTTGCTTTTTTATATTCTTGGTGTGTATGTATATATATATATATATATATATATATATATTCACTGAAAAAACCATAGGTTTCACACATGTTATAGTTAGCGGAAATTTTACTGATAAAAAACCAATGAACTTCCCCCGTTATAGTTAGTGCAGGCAACTATAACTCACGCGACCGCAATCCTCTGCTGATGCTAATACTGTATTTAGACACTTATTTGCCCATGTCTTCTTCCATAAATTTTTAGCTATACATATATTACAAATATTTTTTTTTCATAAAGACACATATGTCATCAGCAGAAGATTGCAGTCGCGTGAGTTATAGTTGCCTGCACTAACTATAACGGGGGAATTTCATTGGTTTTTTATCAGTAAAATTTCCGCTAACTATAACGTGTGTGAAACCTATGGTTTTTTCAGTGAATTTGTACGGTTTTTTAAATGCTAAGTTACTTTACGCCATTCGTGGCGTGCGCGCCCACTTAACGCAGTTAGTGCCGTGCACGCACGGTGGGCACGCGTTGCGCTATGCGCACCGCGTGCCCACGTTACGCTAGATGGGCCATGTACGCACGATGCGCTTCGCGGCGTGCGCGCCCATTCGTGGCGTGCGCGCCCACTTAACGCAGTTCGTTCCGTGCGCGCACGGTGCGCTTCGCCCACTTACGCAGTTAGTGCCGTGCCCACGTTACGCTAGATGGGCCATGTACGCACGATGCGCTTCGCGCACCGTGCGCACATGGAGGACATATGATGCGCTTCGTTGTGAAAGGTAATATTTATTTTTTCACATCTGTGATATGCAATGCACAAATGGTGCCCGAACATGGGGTGGGGAGAGTATGGATAATTTAAAAAAAAAATTTTTTTTTACCGTACGCGTACGGTAAGCGTAATCGGCGAAATTATCGAAAAAATTAAAATTCCGTTTTTGGCCTTGGGGGATCTTTGGGGACTCCCCCAACATGGCTAGGTGCTTAGGAGCTGTCTAAACAGCCCCTTTACATGTTTTTGTCCTTTGTTTTTTAATCCCCACTCAGAGTGCGAGAGAGAAAATGGCGGCCGCCGCTTCCTGGTTTCGACCGATTCGAATGTTTACTAAGATCTAACAGCCAATCAGAATCGCGCTCGCGCACGTCACCGTACGCGTACGGTAAGCGCACCGTAAGCTGGCTCAGATATATATATTGATTTAAAGGCTATTTTCTCAGAATCTACTGAACAGATTTACACCAAACCTACAAAAGGCACTTCCTTGACCTGTAGACTACCTCTCTGCCAAATTTCAAGGAACTCTGTTCAGCCGTTCGGGCTGTAGCTGTGTCTAAAGGTCCTATGGAAAAATGCATGGGAAAAACGCGTTTTGGGACCCCCCTTTTATCTCAGCCCCCGCTTGACGAATCCCCCCGAGACTTTCAGGGTAGGAGCGGAGCGCAGCGCCCCACCTATTTTGAAAATTTCGCGAGGATTCGTCGACCGGCGCCAAAGTTATTCAAAATAGAATGTTGCGGTTTTCCTATGGAAACAGGGTCCTAACTATAACTACCTACTGGCGACCGCCAGTAGGTAATATATATATATATATATATATATATATATATATGGAAAGGCGTCTTCTGCGTATAAACTGCCTCCACCACAACGGAAGTCGCTTCGTTACGGGAGGACCCCACAGAAGCGGGTCCCGTTAAATTGCTGCGGTTCCTTCTAAATCCTCAGGAGGAAAAACGAAGCCGTGTGTGGTCCTTCAAAATTCTTTATTCAGCCACTCTGCCAAACGCGTTTCGAGTGCGAAGCACTCTTGTTCACTGACAAGTAAAATCAAAGCGAGCGGCCATTTTTATGGTATTCACCACGTGATTAAACAAAACTACAAATAAAGTGCATTAGAAAACAGACTTGTAGTTTTTTGATTTTTTAAATAGGAAAGTGGCACGCGATATTTGATAAAACTCGTATTCGTTGAAATTCATTTCATAATGATAAAACATGTGTAAAATCAATATATGTACAATGAAAATCAATTTATAAATATTTATAAATATTAAATATTATAAAATTCTTCTAAAATGAAATTGTTGCGAGTGTTGCCCCAGTGGGCCCACGTAAACAAGTTACTGTCAATTATCGCTGCTTTTCAATTCTGCCCCAGTGGGCCTACCGCCGTCCTAGATTTAATCGCATTTCTACTACATGTCATAAATTAGTCATAAAACCTATTATAAAACCCAACATTTAAAACTGCTAATAATACTACAATAACACATTTTCAGACTAAATGGGTATACAAATCTTCTTCTATGTTCAATCCATCAGGTTGTTTACAGTTTAGTTCAACAATATACCTTGACTCCAATTTTCTCAATGCTCTTTCACGGTTCCCTCCCCTTGTGTTTTTTGGTACCGCATCTATTACAAAGTAAGATAGACCTTTAACATCTTTTTTATGAAATCTTTCAAAATGTCTGGCGACAGGATATGTCCTATCGCCATTCTTTATTGCCCTGAGATGTTGTAAGATTCTTTTATGCACCTCGAGGATTGTGCTGCCCACGTACTGCAGTCCACAAGGGCACTGGAGCACGTAGACAGCAAAATCCGTTTTACAAGAGTATTTGCCTCTGATTCTCTTTGAATGTTTGCTAAAGCCTGGTTTGTACCTATCCGTGTTTACGCCATGAGTACAGGCTTTGCATTTGGGGCATTTGATAAATCCCTTGCGTCTTGTGAGCCAAGTGGTTTTTTGTGGTGGCTTGCTTAGAGTATTTTTTACCAGGGCTTGTTTGAAAGATTTCACCTTGCGGAATGTGATTAGGGGTCTCCGTGTTACAGCCTTACCTAAAATTGGGTCATTTTTTATTAGATGCCAGTGTTTATTACAGATGTTTCTTAATTTGTCATGCTGAATGCTGTAGGATGTTATAAATCTACACTCTTTGTTTATTTCTTTTGCATCATTCCGCTTAGCTGTCTTATTGCTAAACAAGATCTCTTCTCTTTTCTTTGCATTAGCTCTATGAATTGCATCTTCAATCCAACTGTCAGGGTACCCCCTATCTTTGAACCTTTTTTCTAAGGTTTTCATTTCTTTTTGTAATTCTTTCTCACTGCTACAGTTTCGTCTGGTTCTTAGGCATTCTCCATAGGGGATGCTCCTCTTTAAGTTAACCGGATGGAAACTTGTAGCATGTAGGATTGTATTACTGAATGTGGGTTTCCTGTAAAGCTTGGTTTGAATTTTACCATCTTCTATAAACACTGTAACATCCAAAAAGTTAACACTAGTATTGCTGATTTCACTTGTAAAACTCAAATTGAGGTCATTTATTTGGAGCTTGTTGATGAAGGATCTTGCTTCATTTTCAGTACCCTTCCACACTACAAATAAATCATCGATATATCTGCTCCAATGCATGATGTTCTCTTCCCACTCTTTGCTATATTGTTCCCTGACCACCTGCTCCTCCCACCAGCCCATATGCAAATTCGCATAGCTGGGGGCGAAGCAGGTGCCCATCGCTGTGCCACAGGTCTGTTGGAAGAATTCATCATTAAAGAGGAAATAATTGCTATTCAAGCACTTTTCAACCATACTGAGAATCATTTGAGTGTGCGACCATAAAGTTATGGGTCGTGTGTTCAAAAAATGTCTAATAGCCATTAAGCCGTCTTTGTGGCGAATACTGGTATACAGTGTTGCCACGTCAATGGTTATAAGCAGATAATCATCTTCCCAGGGTATTTCATAAATCCCTCTCAAAAAATCTCCGGTATCCTGTATGTAAGAAGGTAGAGATTGCGCCAATTGATTAAGAAAAGTGTCGACATATTTAGATGTATTTTCTAGTGAGCTCCCTATGGCAGAGATGATCGGACGCCCTGGGGGGTCAACAATGTTTTTGTGAATTTTTGGGATTAAATAAAAAACTGGTGTAATTGGGTGATCAATTAAAAGAAATTTATATTCATCCTGGTTTAGTAGACCTTGTTCAAACCAAATTTTCAACTTGCTGTTGTAGCTGTTGTTACTCTCTACTAAATCCCTTTCCACTACTTTAATATAACACTTTTTGTTGTTGAGTTGTTTGTAGGCTTCTATTAGATATTTTTGTTTATCCCAGAGGACTATATTGCCTCCTTTATCCGCATTTCTCACAATACAGTTGTCGTTTTCTGACAATTTTTTAATTAGAGCCTCATACTTTTTATCATGATTTGCAGTGTTATATTTATTAATCCCATCACTTGTGCTCATTTGTGTACTTAGTTTTTTCAGTTCATTGACCACAATGTCACAAAAAACATCTATTCCATCTCTAGCCATCATGGGGACAAAGCGAGAAGCTGGTCTGAATTTAGTCGGCGCTTCTTGAGTGATGGAAATATTTTCATCCTGTGCAATCTTCTCGGCTCTTCCATTGATTGTATCTACATTTTCCATATCCATATCTTTAAGTTCCAACATTAGGTCGAAATCTCCCACCTGTAATCCTTCTCTTTGGGAAATGTCTGTGTTGGTACAGCTTGACTTCTGTGTTGGATTAGACAAAAAATGTTTCCTCAATTTGAGTAGTCTGATGAATTTATATAAATCAATTCGGGTCTGAACATAGTTTAGATTCGTTTCTGGACAAAATGACAGTCCCAGCTTTAATATGTCTTCTTCTTGATTGGTGAGAGTCACATTGGCTAGATTTACAATTGTTACTTCACTTGCTTTGGTTAGTCCCAATTGTTCTTCTTCTTTTCTTGTCCCTGTTGCCCTCTTCCTGCGAGCTGCCCCCTTCCTCCTCTTCGTCCTCTGCCTCTTCCTCTTGGTGGTCTTGATGATTGTATTTGTGGCCTTGGTCGCAGATTGAACCTGCGTTCTTCTCGTAAAAAATCAAATTCGTCAATTACTGTTGGTGTTTGGCCTTGTACTGGTTGTTCTTCATCTAGATCTGTATCTACTTCAGAACTTTGTATACTACTCTGCTCTGAATGAGGCTCTTGTGTTGCGTTACTGGCCTTGCCCATCTTATTTCTCCTGATGCTGTCGAATTTTTTAGCGAAGGTATAAATCTGGCCTCTGTCGTAGTCTTGTTTGTCTCTCATAAATTTTTGAGCCTTCCTCTCCTTTATTGATATTTCTAGTTTCTTTATCCTCTCTTTCATTGTTGCTTTAAATTCTTTTATCTGCTCTTGATCTTCCTCTTTGCTCAAAATTTCCGACAGTGTCTCAATTTCAGCCAAGATTTTTTTACGATCAATATCGGCATATTTAATTAAGATAGCCAGCATTCTTCGTGAAGCATCGTTGTTGTTGGCCGCCCATTCCCGTAGCATATCCGGGTTTGGTTCTTCGTATGTGGGTGTGACCATGATACGCAAACCTCTGGGCACTCGTTGCACTTCAAGGTACCTTTGTAGGGATTTGGACTCCCACCATTTGGACAGTTCAAGGCGGTGCAGTTTCTCTAAACGCCAGACATTTTGAAAGATTTCATAAAAAAGATGTTAAAGGTCTATCTTACTTTGTAATAGATGCGGTACCAAAAAACACAAGGGGAGGGAACCGTGAAAGAGCATTGAGAAAATTGGAGTCAAGGTATATTGTTGAACTAAACTGTAAACAACCTGATGGATTGAACATAGAAGAAGATTTGTATACCCATTTAGTCTGAAAATGTGTTATTGTAGTATTATTAGCAGTTTTAAATGTTGGGTTTTATAATAGGTTTTATGACTAATTTATGACATGTAGTAGAAATGCGATTAAATCTAGGACGGCGGTAGGCCCACTGGGGCAGAATTGAAAAGCAGCGATAATTGACAGTAACTTGTTTACGTGGGCCCACTGGGGCAACACTCGCAACAATTTCATTTTAGAAGAATTTTATAATATTTAATATTTATAAATATTTATAAATTGATTTTCATTGTACATATATTGATTTTACACATGTTTTATCATTATGAAATGAATTTCAACGAATACGAGTTTTATCAAATATCGCGTGCCACTTTCCTATTTAAAAAATCAAAAAACTACAAGTCTGTTTTCTAATGCACTTTATTTGTAGTTTTGTTTAATCACGTGGTGAATACCATAAAAATGGCCGCTCGCTTTGATTTTACTTGTCAGTGAACAAGAGTGCTTCGCACTCGAAACGCGTTTGGCAGAGTGGCTGAATAAAGAATTTTGAAGGACCACACACGGCTTCGTTTTTCCTCCTGAGGATTTAGAAGGAACCGCAGCAATATATATATATATATATATATATATATATATATATAAATATTCAAAAGCTTGTTCGCGGGTCTCTCTGCCACTAATGGCGGCAGGCTGGATCGAGGGCGCGAATCCTCAGCAATAACAGTAAGTTTCTCGTAAATGGTGACAAAAAGGATGTTCCCGCCCAATTCCATGTACGCAAAAGAATTTATTTCAATATGGCATGTAGCAAGTCAAACGCACGAGGCATTTCGGTGCAGCCGCACCTTGATCACGGGTCAAAGGTTTGTTTGTGAAAATCACATATATAGAGAGTGCACTTTACAGATTACCATAAAAAATAAAGGTAGGACTACATATCCCAAATGCTCTAATACCGTGGAGACAAATTGTCGGCCATATTGGAACGGACGCAAATCCATACAAAAACAAAATATACTGTTTATACCGGATTACTTAAATGTCAAAGCGAGTGCGATTTCATAAATAATTTCATGAGAATATCCATGCCTTGTACATTATTCAATATTTAACAACAAATTAATTGATGATTCTGCCCTAGTGGGCCACTATTTATATCTCCATCGCTCTTGTGGAAAAATAGTCCATCTGTGATTTCACAATCATGCCCTAGTGGGCAACTCAATACCTTCCAAATCTACTTTTGGCCTTGCAGTTAATCATAATTTAATACCACAATACTGATGTTACAAAATAGTCCATCAATCAATCCACAATTCAGCCCCAGTGGGCTTATAATCCAACTTGTACATAGCACATGTAATCAAAGGCAAACCTAACTTCCCAATGATTTCCCTTCACCACAATAAGAAGCACTCATTACAATCAGTAATCCATAATTCGATATTTTAGCTCGCTGATTAAAATCAAACATGGCTAATACTGATGTCATTTTTCGGAAGTGGACAAGAACCTACAAGATACACATCTTATCCTAAATGAACTGATAACTCTTCGTCTTTGTTCAGTCCTAAAGGAAACACTGTTCCAAATTTTATAATCATTTTAGACTCAAGCCGTCAAAGTTCCCTCACTCTATTTCCTCCTCTTTCAGTTACGGAAAGTCTATCTAATGCACACAACTGCAGGGGACAACTGTTTTTATTGCGGAACTCCTTAAAATGTCTTGCGACAGGATAGTTTTTGTCTTCATTGTTGATTGCTTGCATGTGTTCTAAAATGCGTTTTTTGACTTGATGTACTGTGCTCCCAATATACACTAGGGAGCAGGGACAACAAAGAGCATACACACAGTAGTCAGATTTGCATGTTAGATGTTTTGAAATGTGAAAAGGTTTTTGTATTGGAGAAAGTTTTATATCTTTACGATTGGTACTGCCTTTGCACGCCTTGCATGAACCACAGATATAAAATCCTTGTATAGGATTCAAGATCATATCAGTAGGTGGAGTGCTATTACATAATACATCGCTTAAAGCCCTGCAACATTTAACATGCAAATCTGACTACTGTGTGTATGCTCTTTGTTGTCCCTGCTCCCTAGTGTGTATTGGGAGCACAGTACATCAAGTAAAAAAACGCATTTAAGAACACATGCGAGCTATCAACAATGAAGACAAAAACTATCCTGTCGCAAGACATTTTAAGGAGTTCCACAATATAAACAGTGGTCTCCTGCAGTTTTGTGCAATAGATAGAGTTCCAGTAACTGAAAGAGGAGGAAATAGAGTGAGGGAACTTAAACGGCTTGAGTCTAAAATGATTATAAAATTTGGAACAATTTTTCCTTTAGGACTGAACAAAGACGAAGAGTTATCAGTTCATTTAGGATAAGATGTGTATCTTGTAGGTTCTTGTCCACTTCCGAAAAATTACATCAGTATTAGCCATGTTTGATTTTAAACATCACTGAATTTATCAATGACACTGTTTTTTATATTTTGTTGTAGGAGACGAAGATATCAGCTTGCTGTGTGGAGAAAAAAAGAGAGCTAAAATATCAAATTATGGATTACTGATTGTAATGAGTGCTTCTTATTGTGGTGAAGGGAAATCATTGGGAAGTCAGGTTTGCCTTTGATTACATGTGCTATGTACAAGTTGGATTATAAGCCCACTGGGGCTGAATTGTGGATTGATTGATGGACTATTTTGTAACATCAGTATTGTGGTATTAAATTATGATTAACTGCAAGGCCAAAAGTAGATTTGGAAGGTATTGAGTTGCCCACTAGGGCATGATTGTGAAATCATAGATGGGACTAATTTTCCACAAGAGCGATGGAGATATAAATAGTGGCCCACTAGGGCAGAATCATCAATTGATTTGTTGTTAAATGTTGAATCATTTACAAGGCATGGATATTCTCATGAAATTATTTACGAAATCGCACTCGCTTTGACATTGTTTAAGTAATGCGGTATAAACAGTATATTTTGTATGGATTTGCGTCCGTTCCAATATGGCCGACAATTTGCCTCCACTGTATTAGAGCATTTGGGATATGTAGTCCTACCTTTATTTTTAATGTTAATCTGTAAAGTGCACTCTATATATATGTGATTTTCACAAACAAACCTTTGACCCATGATCAAGGTGCGGCTGCACCGAAACGCGTCGGGCGTTTGACTTGCTACATGCCATATTGAAATAAATTCTTTTGCATATATAGAATTGGGCTGGAACATCCTTTTTGTCACTATTGACGAGAAACTTACTGTTTTATATATATATATATATATATATATATATATATATATATATATATATATATATATATATATATATATTCACTGAAGAAAACATAGGTTTCAGGCACGTTATAGTTAGGAATTAGCATTTAAAAAACCTTAGAAATTCACTGAAAAAACCATAAGTTTCAGGGGCGTTATAGTTAGCTGGACTTTTCACTCATACAAAACCATTGAAATTCCCCTGTTATAGTTCGTTCAGCTAACTATAACTCGCGCGTCCGCAATGCACTGCTGATGACGTCACATATTACATCACTCATGACATGGTCAGTGACATCACTCATGACATCACTGATGACATCTCAAATGACATCACTGATGACATCATCCTTGTGATAGAGTGGCAGACCTCCTCTCCCCCTAATATAACCTTTGATACACACATTCAAAAATAGAAACTACAATTTTCAAAACAATGGACATACCATTGGTTTTGTACGAGTGAAAAGTCCACTATAACGTGCCTGAAACCTATGGTTTTTTCAGTGAATTTCAAGGGATTTTTAAATGCTAATTTCTAAGTATGCCTACAGAGATAGGACATGTGAAGAAAGAAGAAAAAACGGACAGAAAGAAAAAACAGAAATACAGAAAGAAGCAACAGAAGTCCTCAAAGACGAAGAAAAGTGCAGGAAGAAGGATAACGTGCAGAAAGAACAAACAGAAGAGCAGAAAGAAGCCTTGTTGCAAAATCATCCTGTACCCTCAACTTTTTCAGACGGATACTGGTGGTAACTGAGTCTGACTAACCAGTCCTAGAGCCAGTGCTATGTTAAAAGACACTCAGAATACAGTGAAAACACCTACATACACTAGGGAACACTATTTGTCGGGGGTCCCCCTGTGATTGACCTCCTCCGTAAGCCCCCAGTATATAATAGGGCAGGGGATTAAAACTACCTCTTAAAACGCGCCACAGGGCATGTTTGCACACGTCACCTCAGGCCCCGTCCCCTCCCTTCTCCACTGTGTAAACACGCCCTGTGGCCGTTTTAAGTTTGGAGATTAAGTCCCCTTGAATCCTGAGGGTCCCTAGGGTCCAACTAGACCACTAAGTACCTCCAGTAAGCACCACAGAGCTGCGTTGCAGAGAGATGTAAAATGTGGCACGGCCTGGACCACCTCTCTGCAACGCAGCTCAGTGGCGCTTAATGGAAGCACCTGGTGGGCTAGTTAGCCCCCAGGGGCCCTCAGGATTGAAGGGAAATAATTTCCCCAACTTAAAACGCGACATAGGGCATGTTTGCACAGATCACCTCAGGCCCCGGCCCCTCCCTTCCCCACTGTGTAAACACGCCTTGTGGCCGTTTTTTAAGTTGGGAGATTAAGTCCCCTTGAATCCTGAGGGTCCCTAGGGACAAAATAGCCCACTAGTTACGTCCAGTAAGCGCCATTGCAGAGAGGTGTAAAAAGGGGCACGGCCTGCACCACCTCTCTGCAACGCAGAGCAGTGGCGCTTACTGGAAGTACCTGGTGGGCTAGCTGGTCCCCAGGGTCCCTCAGGATTGAAAAGGAATTATTTCCCCAACTTAAAATGTGCCAAAGGGCGTGTTTGCACACGTCACCTCAGGCCCCGTCCCCTCCCTTTACCACTGTGTAAACGCGTCCTGTGGCCGTTCTAAGTTGAGAGATTAAGTCCCCTTGAATCCTAAGGGTCCCTAGGGTCAAACTAGCCCACTAGGTACCTCCAGTAAGCACCACAGAGCTGCGTTGCATAGAGGTGTAAAAAGGGGCGTGGCCTCAGAACACCTGTCTGCTACGCAGCTCCCTGGCGCATACTGGAGATACCTGTTAGTCTAGTTGGCCCCTAGGAACCCTCAGTATTGAAGGGGAATTAATTCCCCAACTTACAACTGGCCAGGGGGCGCGTTTGCAGAGTGCTGCAAGGAGAGGCGTGGCCTCCGGCGCGATGCTGGTCTTTTATTTTTTTTATTTTTGTAAGAAGGAAGGTGCCCTACCGTGCCTAATCCCGGCGCCCCTGCCGTTGGGTACTCTCCAAGTAGACACCCTTGTCGTTTATTTATACAAACATGGTAGCTATTGACGGGCACATTTAATACACACGCACACCAAGTCATTCAAAGGACATTCGAAAAAAAATTCGACCAAACTATGCAAGAAACCCCCCTCACGGTTAATAAAACACACATCCACCGCCGGATGTGTAATACTTTTTATTTTACTCTCTGGAAAGGAGACGAACCTCACTTGAGAGTCACAGCGTGCTCCTGGCTGAGCCCAATGCTGTGTTACACCCACCAGTGCCCGCTGAGTGCCACACACCTCTGTGTTGTATTTCACCAGCTAGTGCGTATGCTATGACACTCTCTAGGCCATGTGCACTGTAACACCACCCCGTGAATATGTCATGCCACACTTGCCTTCGCACTGGTTATATTGCCCCATCTAACGTGCCTTCCTCGATGCCTATGTTATAACGCACAGCGCTATGCTATACATATTACAATCTGGGATCCATGCATATGCAACGTTACACTCCCCAGCACATATTTTATATTACAACTTTAGAGACTACTTAGGTTACACAACACTGCCCTGTGCATATTACACTCCAAGGCGCATATCGCATAGCACGCGCTAGTGCCTGTGCTATGTCGCGCTCTCCAATGAATCTGTCATTGCGCACAATGTATTGCATATTATATTTCACGCCCCGGTTCATCTTATATCACGCTTTTTGGTGCATAGTTTATACCATATACTATATCTAGTTTTAATTTTTCAATTGTGCCCTCAGGACTATGTTCTATATAACACTGCGTCCACCTACCCTTTTCACGGGCATTACATTTTGCGATGGGAGGTGGAGGGTCAGGGGGTGTTTCTGCCAAGTGAGCCCGGAGTCACAGTCACAAACGTCCTCTTCTTCCTGAATAAAAGTGAGATTATGCTGCATACTTGTTCATATTTTAAGTAGTTCGCACAGACACACATTTTAAAAACAATAAAGTTCCTAATACCCACCTTCTCTGAACAGTTAGCTTGCTGCCCCATCCACCTCCTCCCTATCCTCTGTTGTCTGAATCCATGGACTAGCCTCCTCCCTCCTGCCATGCATGGTCTGATGTGCTGCCACTGCCCTCCATTTAGCATGATGTACCGGTCCACTCCTCCTGCCCTCCATTGCCCAATTCTATGGCCCATCATTGACCTCCTGCTTAGCCTCTGTGCTTAGCTTGCTGCCCCTATTCTCCTTCCCCCTGCCCTCCGATGTCTTTGTGCATGCCCCTGCTCCATCCTTTTTGCCCACCATGTTCCATGGACCTGCCACTCCTATCTATTCTGAGTGTTCTGTTGATCTGCCACTCCCTTCCCACCTGCCTAGCATTGTCAGATGACTGTAACCTGTCCCTGCCACCTCCACCCTGCCTGTCCACATGCCATGCCCCTATCCCCTTCCTCCTGGCCTCTATGGTCCATTTTACTGCCACACCTTTCTGTCCTCCCTGGTCTGTTGTGCTGCAACTGCTCCTCCTGCCTGCCCCTCGCGGTCTGTTGTGAGGCCGCTTCCCCTGAACTCTCTTGTCTGTGCCCTGGTCCTGACTCTCCCTTCTATCCTCCATGGTCCTTTGTGCATGCCCCTGCACCCTCCTTCTCGCCCATCATAGCCATTGTGCTGCCACTAACCCTCCCTCTTGCCATGCACGGTCTTCTGTGCTGCCATGGCCCCCCCACCTTCCCTGTGTGGTCAGCTAGCTGCCCCTGACCCCCTCCCACCTTCCCTCCATGGTCTGTGTGTATGTCATCATAGTCTCATTGTTGCTCTCCATGGTGTGTCTTGTTTCTAGTGCCCATCCTGCCTGACCTCCATGGTCATCTTGCTGCTCCTGCCCTGCCCCCTTGCCCCCAGCCCTCTGTTTCCATGTGCAGACCCCTATTCCCTCCCTCCTGGCTTGTCTGTTCCATTGAAATGCCCCTGATCCATCCTTTCCGCCCTTTATGGTCTGTTATGCTGCAGCTTTCTCTCCTGTCTGTCCATTATGGTCAGCTAGCTACCATTGCCTCTTTCCCCTCTGTTCTCTGCTGTCCATGTGCATGAATAATATAAACAATGGTTCCCTAGGGAAACAGTTAATTTCAATCGTAATAAATCAAACAACAAAGATCAAAAAGATCAAAAAACACAGCATTGAAAAATCAATCAAATAATCAATATTACACAATGAATTACAATTTAGGAGACAACAATTTATTCTTTGTCTTTTCAGTTAAGTATCAACTTATTCAAATATAAGCAAAAATCATATACAAAAAATGAAAAGGCTGTATATACAGTATTTTAGAAAAACGACGCAGTGACAAAGTGAATAAAGTGACTCAGTGCAATAGTGAAAGTGTAAGTATTTACAATATGAGCAGATGTTTCTTAATTAAAATCAAAAATGTACAAGAACTTATGTTGTAAAAAGTCCTCAACTTCCTTATGGGTATATAGTAAACCTTGTAAGGCACAAGTCCTATCTTTTTTTAACAAGGAATTCCAATTGGTAAGGGACTGTGGAACCGTCAACGTTTCGACCCTACATCAACCAGTCGTTGTAAATATTCATATCGGGTCTTCTTCAGGACCCAGGAGGTGTATAACAGCCTAGGTTATAGGTGATGGAACAGATGTTCACACAAATTCCGCAGTGGCCACTCGTTGTGAATCAAGAGGAACTGCCGGGATCGTGGAGAGTCTTGACTGTACAAGGGATACGTCTAAGTCTAACCGATCAATTCTTTCTTAATTTTCTGTCTTTTGTTGCTTCAATTAGCGGGACTTGTTCAGGATTACTGGCTTCAAGGTTGAGACTTTGTGTGTACCACTGCAAGAGTGGTACACACAAAGATCAGATCACCTTCCAAACCTCTGTGGGAAAAGCAAGAGAAAATGGTTTTCTCTCAAACATGATTCATGATATCACAGCAGAAGGCTTTTTCACATGGTAAAATCACCTTAGAACACACCACAATTCCTAAAATGAGTATGGTACCATCAACAAATGATTTATAATGTAACTAAAGTCTTAAAACCTTCTATTAACTGCAATGCTTTTTAATGAGGTGCTATCATATATATTGGTCCCAAGATGGCTGCCAACACTTCTTGGAAGAAGTACTGACAGCCAATCAGATCTCACGATGAGATGTGTGGTCAGGCTCCGCCAAGATATATCTATCTTTTTAACTCTAATTTTCTCAGGAACTACTGAACGGATTTACACCATTTAAGCAAAAGGCACAAATCTGAACTGAGGACTACCTCTTTGCCAAATTTGGTGTAATTCCGTTCAGCAGTTCGGCTGTAGCTGCGTCAACAGGTCCTATGGGAAAATGCATGGGGAAAATGCGTTTTGGGACCCCCCTTTTTTCTCGGCCCTCGCTTGACATATCACTGTGAAATGTTCAGGATAGGAGCAGACCGGAGCTGGCCAAAAGTTTGGAAAATTCCGCAAAGATTCGTCAATCTGCGCCAACGTTATTCCAAATAGAATGTTGCGGATTTCCTATGGAAAATAGGTCCTAACTATAACTACCTACTGGTGACCACCAGTAGGTAATATATATATATATATATATATATATATATATATATATATATATATATATATACATATATATATATATATGCCATGCCTGCTGACACAAAGTTAGGCATGACTTACATGACATGGAGGCACTCACTGTGACCAAGACCTTCAGGCATTGCAAACCTGTGTGGGAGCGATGCGGCTGACGAACGGGACAATGTGCCATGTAGTTACCCCTGAGTTACAGCGTAAAGAAAAACGCCATCATCAGAAATAAGATTATGACAAGTTACTTAAAACAAATGCGATCACTGAGATTAATATTACTTAATGGCATCTAAAACATTTCAAGATGGCGGTGCTGGAAATCGAAAGAACTACAACTAAATCGTAGTCCTCTTTTGTCTTTATTATAGGAGGAGCATTGTAAACTACATAGCCACCGGCACAGAATGGACTTTCACTGTAAGCATTTGAAAAGGGCTGTTCGCCGAAACGCGTCATGCTTGTGAAAGAAATGTTCATTTAAAGATAAGGAAGCACTGAGCTGAATAAATGCATTGCCATACCCGTAAGAGTGCTCCGTTTTTCCTGGTGGAGGAAGTTTGAGGATGATATATATATATATATATATATATATATATATATATATATATATATATATATATATATATATACATATATATATATATATATATATATATATATAGATCTCTTTTTCAAGGTTGCCCTGCATTGAGAAACGCACTCCTCCAGCTGTCGGAAACAATCCTTTATTTTCAAGAAACAGGAGTTCAACTCCGATTACATATTTTGTCCATTAGCCTAATGCATTTCGGAGCGATCGCGCTCCTTCCTCAGAGGCAAATTGTCAGCACATCCGAATCAAGGTTCCCACAATACCCTTCGCTGCCGCACCAATTAAAAGGCCTCAGGTGTGCCATATTTGCAGTGCACGCTGGGAGTTGTAGTTTGTTAACCGCTTGTTGCCTCCAGTGGCTGTGAGCTCACAATATATTGATGGACTGCTTTAAACCCTCCAGTGCATGGCGAAAACTACTAGAAGAGGCACACCTGAGGCCAATAAATGCATGCAGAAACGCGAGGAGCTGTGGGACCCTGAACTTGATGTGCTGACAAACGGCCTCTGAGGAAGAAGCACGATTGCTTTGAAACGCGTCAGGCCACATGGATATAAATTTCGAATTTGCAGCGCTGTTTCATAGAAATAAAGGTTTTGTAAACTAACAGCTGGAGGAGTGCGCCTCTCATTGCATGGGCATCTTTGAAGAAAATTTCACGCGGCAAGTCCAGCCGCGGAGAGATCGCACCGCCCCCTACACTGTGCTGGGGATCGTCTTACCGGCATTGTCTGGTTCAGGGACGGCGCAGCTGTTGCCAGAGCGAGGAACAGAACTTCAAATTTGACGCTAACTGGAGGGCGATGAGTAATCCATTACTGGTTTGCCAAGCACACAGCCACTGGAGGTGCTTAATTGGGGTATTGAGACCACAAGTCCCAGCGTGCATGGCGAAAACTACTAGAAGAGGCACACCTGAGGCCAATAAATGCATGAAGAAACGCGAGGAGCTGTGGGACCCTGAACTTGATGTGCTGACAAACGGCCTCTGAGGAAGAAGCACGATTGCTTTGAAACGCGTCAGGCCACATGGATATAAATTTCGAATTTGCAGCGCTGTTTCATAGAAATAAAGGTTTTGTAAACTAACAGCTGGAGGAGTGCGCCTCTCATTGCATGGGCATCTTTGAAGAAAATTTCACGCGGCAAGTCCAGCCGCGGAGAGATCGCACCGCCCCCTACACTGTGCTGGGGATCGTCTTACCGGCATTGTCTGGTTCAGGGACGGCGCAGCTGTTGCCAGAGGGAGGAACAGAACTTCAAATTCAACGCTAACTGGAGGGCGATGAGTAATCCATTACAGGTTTGCCAAGCACACAGCCACTGGAGGTGCTTAATTGGGGTATTGAGACCACAAGTCCCAGCGTGCATGGCGAAAACTACTAGAAGAGGCACACCTGAGGCCAATAAATGCATGCAGAAACGCGAGGAGCTGTGGGACCCTGAACTTGATGTGCTGACAAACGACCTCTGAGGAAGAAGCACGATTGCTTTGAAATGCGTCAGGCCACATGGATATAAATTTCGAATTTGCAGCGCTGTTTCATAGAAATAAAGGTTTTGTAAACTAACAGCTGGAGGAGTGCGCCTCTCATTGCATGGGCATCTTTGAAGAAAATTTCACGCGGCAAGTCCAGCCGCGGAGAGATCGCACCGCCCCCTACACTGTGCTGGGGATCGTCTTACCGGCATTGTCTGGTTCAGGGACGGCGCAGCTGTTGCCAGAGGGAGGAACAGAACTTCAAATTCAACGCTAACTGGAGGGCGATGAGTAATCCATTACAGGTTTGCCAAGCACACAGCCACTGGAGGTGCTTAATTGGGGTATTGAGACCACAAGTCCCAGCGTGCATGGCGAAAACTACTAGAAGAGGCACACCTGAGGCCAATAAATGCATGCAGAAACGCGAGGAGCTGTGGGACCCTGAACTTGATGTGCTGACAAACGGCCTCTGAGGAAGAAGCACGATTGCTTTGAAACGCGTCAGGCCACATGGATATAAATTTTGAATTTGCAGCGCTGTTTCATAGAAATAAAGGTTTTGTAAACGAACAGCTGGAGGAGTGCGCCTCTCATTGCATGGGCATCTTTGAAGAAAATTTCACGCAGCAAGTCCAGCCGCGGAGAGATCGCACCGCCCCCTACACTGTGCTGGGGATCGTCTTACCGGCATTGTCTGGTTCAGGGACGGCGCAGCTGTTGCCAGAGCGAGGAACAGAACTTCAAATTCGACGCTAACTGGAGGGCGATGAGTAATCCATTACTGGTTTGCCAAGCACACAGCCACCGGAGGTGCTTAATTGGGGTATTGAGACCACAAGTCCCAGCGTGCATGGCGAAAACTACTAGAAGAGGCACACCTGAGGCCAATAAATGCATGCAGAAACGCGAGGAGCTGTGGGACCCTGAACTTGATGTGCTGACAAACGGCCTCTGAGGAAGAAGCACGATTGCTTTGAAATGCGTCAGGCCACATGGATATAAATTTCGAATTTGCAGCGCTGTTTCATAGAAATAAAGGTTTTGTAAACTAACAGCTGGAGGAGTGCGCCTCTCATTGCATGGGCATCTTTGAAGAAATATATATATATATATATATATATATATATATATATATATATATATATATATATATATATATATATACACATACATATATATATTATCTGGCGGTCGCCAGTAGATAGTTATAGTTAGGACCGAGTTCCCATAGGAAATCTGAAAATTCTATTTTGAATAACTTTGGCGCCGGTTGACTTATCTTCGTGAAATTTTCAAATCTAATGGGGCGCTCCGCTCAGCTCCTACCCTGAAAGTCTCGGGGTGATTCGTCAAGCGGGGGCTGAGAAAAAAGGGGGGTCCCAAAACGTGTTTTCCCCATGCATTTTCCCATAGGGCCTTTAGTCGAAGGTACAGCCCGAACGGCTGAACAGAATTACTTGAAATTTGGCACAGAGGTAGTCCTCAGGTCAGGCATGTGCCTTTTGCATATATGGTGTCAATCTGTTCAGTAGTTCCTGAGAAAATTGCAGTTAAAAGTACATAAATATCTATATGTGCGCACCGTGCGTGCACGGTGCGCGCACCAAATGTCTGCGAGCGTAATTCTGATTGGTGGTTAGATGTCAGTCAACATTCCAATCGGTCAAAATCAGGAAGTGTTGGACGCCATTTTGTGTGTGACAGTGAAAAAGAAAGGTGGAGAACATGAAAAGGGGGCAGGGTAGAGAGTTCCTGACCCCATAGCCTTTGTCAGGGGGTCCCTGAAGGACCCCGAAAGGTGAAAAAAACATTTATTTTTTTTTCAAAAAATCACGGGGTGCGCGCACGGTGCGCGCACCGTGAAAAAACCTTAAAAAAAAAATAGATTTTAAACTGTTTCTAAGTTTATAGAAGATATTAACTATGCTGTTCAACTTTATCCAAATTAAAAAAAAAAGAGCTGAGCCATTCCATATTACAGGATGAAGTCAATCTATAACTATATACATAGGTAGTTTATTGTAAAATAAATATATAAAAAATATAATAATACATACATAAATTAGCATTTAAAAAACCTTACAAATTCACACAAAAAAACCCATAGATTTCACACACGTTATAGCTAGAAATGAGCATTTAAAAAACCTTGCAAATTCACTTAAAAAACCGTAGGTTTCACACACGTTATAGTTAGGAATTAGCATTTAAAAAACCTTGCAAATTCACTGAAAAAACCATAGGTTTCACACACGTTATAGTTAGGAATTAGCATTTAAAAAACCTTGCAAATTCACTGAAAAAACCATGGGTTTCACACACGTTATAGTTAGGAATTAGCATTTAAAAAAACCTTGCAAATTCACTGAAAAAACCATAGGTTGCACACATGTTATAGTTAGCTGGACATTTCACTCGTACAAAACCATTGAAATTCCCCCGTTATAGCTAGCTCAGCTCACTATAACGCACGCGACCGCAATCCACTGCTATATATAACTTTGGCGGCGACTGACGAATCCTCGCGATATTTTCAAAACTAATGGGGCGCTCCACACCGCTCCTACCCTGAAAGTCTCGGGGTGATTCGTCAAGCGGGGGCTTAGAAAAAGGGGGGTCCCAAAACGCGTTTTCCCCATGGATTTTTCCATAGGGACTTTAGTTGCAGCTACAGCCCGAACGGCTGAACAGAATTACGTGAAATTTGGCAGAGAGGTAGCCATAAGGTCCATGAAGTGCCTTTTGCAGGTTTGGTGTAAATCTGTTCAGTATTTCCAGGGAAAATAGCATTTAAATCAATATATATATCTGTACGCGCACAGCATGCGCGCTGGGTGCGCGCACCTTGCCATGCGCGAGCGCAATTCTGATTGGTTGTTAGATCTTAGTAAACATTCGAATCGGTCGAAACCAGGAAGTGTCGGCCGCCATTTTGTCTCTCGCACTCTGAGGGGGTGAAAAACAAATGTGGAGAACGTGAAAAGGGGGCAGGGTGGACAGTTCCTGACCCCCTAGCCGTGGTCAGGGGGTCCCAGAAGGACCCCCAAGGGCCTAACATGTTTTATTTTTTTTTCAAAAAATCACCGAGTGCGCGCACCCTGCGCGCACCACCCAAACGGAAAAAATTCTGCGAAGTTCGCGCAGCGTGCGCGCACCTCGCGATTTTTCAGAAAAAAAAAATGTATTTGGCCCTTGGGGGCGAAGCGCTCCGTGCGCGCACGGCACGAACTGCGTAAAGTGGGCGCGCGGTGAAAAAGTTTTGTTTAAAAAAATATATTAATAAATACATAACTTAGCATTTAAAAAACCGTACAAATTCACTGAAAAAACCATAGGTTTCACACACGTTATAGTTAGGAATTAGCATTTAAAAAACCTTGCAAATTCACTTAAAAACCAATGAAATTCCCCCGTTATAGTTAGTGCAGGCAACTATAACTCAAGCGACCGCAATCCGCTGCTGATGATGTCAGATATTACATCACTGATGACATATGTGTCTTTCTGAAAAAAAAAAATATGTAATATATGTATAGCTAAAGATGAATGGAAGAAGACATGGGTAAATAAGTGTCTAAATACAGTGATGTAATATCTGACGTCATCAGCAGCAGATTGCGGTCGCGTGAGTTATAGTTGCCTGCACTAACTATAACGGGGGAATTTCATTGGTTTTTTACGAGGGAAATGCCCAGCTAACTATAACATGTGTGAAACCTATAGTTTTTTAAGTGAATATATATATATATATGTATATATATATATATTACCTACTGGCGGTCGCCAGTAGGTAGTTATAGTTAGGACCCTGTTTCCATAGGAAAACCGCAACATTCTATTTTGAATAACTTTGGCGCCGGTCGACGAATCCTCGCAAAATTTTCAAAATAGGTGGGGAGCTACGCTCCGCTCCTACCCTGAAAGTCTCGGGGGGATTCATCAAGCAGGGGCTGATAAAAAGGGGGGTCCCAAAACACGTTTTTCCCATGCATTTTTCCATAGGACCTTTAGACACAGCTACAGCCCGAACGGCTGAACAGAGTTACTTGAAATTTGGCAGAGAGGTAGTCCTCAGGTCAAGGAAGTGCCTTTTGTAGGTCTGGTGTAAATCTGTTCAGTAGTTCCTGAGAAAATAGCATTTAAATCAATATATATATCTGTGGCAGCTTACGGTTCGCTTACGGTGCGCTTACGGTAAGCTTACCGTACGCGTACGGTGACGTGCGCGAACGCGATTCTGATTGGCTGTTAGATCTTAGTAAACATTCGAATCGGTCGAAACCAGGAAGCAGCGGCCGCCATTTTGTGTGTTTCACTCAGAAAAAAAAGGGTGATAACTTGAAAAGGGGGCAAGGAAGAGAGTTACAGACCCCCTAACATTTGAAAGGGGGTAAAAGAAGGACAGAAAAGTACAAAAAAAACATTTATTAATTTTAAAAAAAAATCGCGGGGTACGCGTACGGTAAGCTTACGGTAAGCTTTCCGTACGCGTACGGTGACGTGCGCGAGCGCGATTCTGATTGGCTGTTAGATCTTAGTAAACATTCGAATCGGTCGAAACCAGGAAGCAGCGGCCGCAATTTTGTGTGTTTCACTCAGAAAAAAAGGGTGATAACTTGAAAAGGGGGCAAGGAAGAGAGTTACAGACCCCCTAACATTTGAAAGGGGGTCAAAGAAGGACAGAAAAGTACAAAAAAAACATTTATTAATTTTAAAAAAAAATCGCGGGGTACGCGTACGGTAAGCTTACCGTAAGCTTACCGTACGCGTACGGTAGAAAAAAAAAAGAAAAAAAAATCAGATTTAAGTGTTTAGATATTAGGGGGCTCTAAAAAGAGCCGTTGTGTTTATAAAGTGATTTGATTTTTTAGTGGTACCTACAAGTAAGTACCGACGCAGAGTCTAAGGTTCAAGAGGAAGACTCTGTTCCCTTCATCAGTGAAGTGTACACCATCTCCTCTATAAATGTCTTGCATGTCGTAACGCAAGTTGTTGTGGTAAATGGAACCCATACCATAGTCTCGGAGGAAAGCAGAAACAGATTTGTTGACGTGCTTTCTTGCTTTGTCAATCTGCGGACAAAATTGATTGGACCAGTTCCATTTTTGCCTTTGGCATATGTTAGAATACACAAAGGCAGTTTTAGGGAAAAGTGAAAACAGTTGTGCAAAGGTGTCCTTCATAAGCATTTCCAGACCTACCCCAGTCAAAGTGCCTAGGTCATTGCCACCACAGTGCACTATTATGAGGTCAGGGTGTTGGATTTGCATGAAGGATTTCACCAATGGCATCAATTGGTGCCACTTTAACCCTCTCTGACCAATCCATTTAATGTCTACATTTGGCAAAGCAAGGTCTCTCACCATACCTGTTTTCTCTGCATACTTTTCACTCCAGAAGACATAGCTGTGCCCTACAATACACACTGTGAACATCTTCCAAAGAGATCTGGATGCACTCAGGAGGTGTAATTCAGTAGAATGGTAAAAAGAAATGAAAGACAGTTTGGAAATGGAGGCATACATATTTTTTTTTTTTTTAAAGAACTGATTGGCTGTTTCATACCATTCTACACTAAAAACTAGGCTGTATGTGTAAATTTATAGAAGCATGTTTTGAATTGGTCCAGAAAAATGTGTTACCAAAGAACAGTACTATGGATTTGCTGTTAGGTTTGAAAAGTCAAGCACTCCTGCTCTTTGGAAATGAAACATTGTGTGGTGAACTTCTGACCTAACTCTACACAGCAGTGTTTCAAGAGCAGTTGCTATGGTAGCAGGCAGAAGTCAAGTTGGGGGAAGGGTACTAGGCTGAAGTCAAGTTGGGGGAAGGGTACTTTTGGAAAAGGGTTGGGTTTTCAACCAATAGAAATGTGTGATTACATTTGAAAAAAAGGGGGAAGCACTGAGATTTGAAACTAACAAGTATATGTGTGGAAAAAGAGAGGGAAACATTGCCATTATCTGGTTCTGCTGAGAGGAGAGAGGTGTACAGAACAGAGATCCTGGCTCTGATAATCTGCTGTTTGAGTGCCACATTTCTTTCACAACTAACTAATTTTAAAGGTGAGTTAAGAGTTTGAGAGGGGATGTATATGGTAAATTAAGAAATGAATAATAGAATTGGAATTCCTTTTGTTGAAGTTGTGTTTATCATTTTGTGTTTTGGGAGAAATTTAAATGTGAGGAACATGTAAAATGATATGGACTATGTTTTCACCATAAATTAAGATGTACTGGTATAAATGAGGAATACTTTTAGGGTTTGAGGTTCCAGTCAGTAATGCAAATACATTCAGCATCACTAAGGCTGGTTGCCCTTGCTGGAGTGTAGTCAGTCACCCAGGTTATACATGTTTCTGGTCTGAAAAAGCTGTTTGGACATGTGCTTTTTTAGGAATCTGAAAAGTGGATTCAAAATGTGTCAGACTGTAAAAGTACTTATCACTTGCCAAAAAAAAGAGTAGTAAGTGTGCTTTCAAATTGGCAAAGAAATTTCGTTTTTCTGACTAATATGAAAACATGACTCTGTGTGCAAAGAGGAATTATAGACAGAGATGTATTGCGTATTGCTCTGGTGATTTTACATTTGCATTAGATGGAAAGGGGGAGCTATTTTTTTCTGCAGAAGCAGACTCTTAGCACACACCCAGCTGCTTATCCTGTGGAATCATGCACAGTATTCACAACCGAGTGGGGTTTGAGGTTGCAGTCAGTAATGCAAATACATTCAGCATCACTAAGGCTGGTTGCCCTTGCTGGAGTGTAGTCAGTCACCCAGGTTACACATGTTGCTGGTCTCAAAAAGCTGTTTGGAGATGTGCTTTTATGAGAATCTGAAAAGTGGATTCAAAATGTGTCAGACTGTAAAAGTACTTATCACTTGCAAAAAAAAAGAGTAGTAAGTGTGCTTTCAAATTGGCAAAGAAATTTCGTTTTCTGACTAATATGAAAACATGACTCTGTGTGCAAAGAGGAATTATAGACAGAGATTTATTGCGTATTACTCTGGTAATTTTACAGTTGCATTAGTAGGAAAGGGGGAGCTATTTTTCTGCAGAAGCAGACTCTTAGCACACACCCAGCTGCTTATCCTGTGGAATCATGCACAGTATTCACAACCGAGTGGGGTTTGAGGTTGCAGTCAGTAATGCAAATACATTCAGCATCACTAAGGCTGGTTGCCCTTGCTGGAGTGTAGTCAGTCACCCAGGTTATACATGTTTCTGGTCTGAAAAAGCTGTTTGGACATGTGCTTTTTTAAGAATCTGAAAAGTGGATTCAAAATGTGTGAGACTGTAAAAGTACTTATCACTTGCCAAAAAAAAGAGTAGTAAGTGTGCTTTCAAATTGGCAAAAAAATTTCGTTTTCTTCCTTATTTTCAAACCATGACTCTGTGTTGAAAGAGGAATTACAGACAGAGATTTATTGCGTATTGCTCTGGTAATTTTAAATTTGCATTAGATGGAAAGGGGGAGCTATTTTTTTCTGCAGAAGCAGACTCTTAGCACACAGCCAGCTGCTTATCCTGTGGAATCATGCACAGTATTCACGACCGAGTGGGGTTTGAGGTTGCAGTCAGTAATGCAAATACATTCAGCATCACTAAGGCTGGTTGCCCTTGCTGGAGTGTAGTCAGTCACCCAGGTTACACATGTTGCTGGTCTCAAAAAGCTGTTTGGACATGTGCTTTTTTAAGAATCTGAAAAGTGGATTCAAAATGTGTCAGACTGTAAAAGTACTTATCACTTGCCAAAAAAAAGAGTAGTAAGTGTGCTTTCAAATTGGCAAAGAAATTTCGTTTTCTGACTAATATGAAAACATGACTCTGTGTGCAAAGAGGAATTACAGGCAGAGATTTATTGCGTATTGCTCTGGTAATTTTACAGTTGCATTAGTAGGAAAGGGGGAGGTATTTTTTTCTGCAGAAGCAGACTCTTAGCACACAGCCAGCTGCTTATCCTGTGGAATCATGCACAGTATTCACAACCGAGTGGGGTTTGAGGTTGCAGTCAGTAATGCAAATATATTCAGCATCACTAAGGCTGGTTGCCCTTGCTGGAGTGTAGTCAGTCACCCAGGTTACACATGTTGCTGGACTCAAAAAGCAGTTTGGACATGTGCTTTTTTCAGAATCTGAAAAGTGGATTCAAAATGTGTCAGACTGTAAAAGTACTTATCACTTGCAAAAAAAAGAGTAGTAAGTGTGCTTTCAAATTGGCAAAGAAATTTCGTTTTTTGACTAATATGAAAACATGACTCTGTGTGCAAAGAGGAATTATAGACAGAGATTTATTGCGTATTACTCTGGTAATTTTACAGTTTCATTAGTAGGAAAGGGGGAGCTATTTTTCTGCAGAAGCAGACTCTTAGCACACACCCAGCTGCTTATCCTGTGGAATCATGCACAGTATTCACAACCGAGTGGGGTTTGAGGTTGCAGTCAGTAATGCAAATACATTCAGCATCACTAAGGCTGGTTGCCCTTGCTGGAGTGTAGTCAGTCACCCAGGTTACACATGTTGCTGGTCTGAAAAAGCTGTTTGGACATGTGCTTTTTTAAGAATCTGAAAAGTGGATTCAAAATGTGTCAGACTGTAAAAGTACTTATCACTTGCAAAAAAAAAGAGTAGTAAGTGTGCTTTCCAATTGGCAAAGAAATTTCGTTTTCTTCCTTATTTTCAAACCATGACTCTGTGTGCAAAGTGGAAATACAGACAGAGATTTATTGCATATTGCTCTGGTAATTTTACATTTGCATTAGATGGAAAGGGGGAGCTATTTTTTTCTGCAGAAGCAGACTCTTAGCATACAGCCAGCTGCTTATCCTGTGGAATCATGCACAGTATTCACGACCGAGTGGGGTTTGAGGTTGCAGTCAGTAATGCAAATACATTCAGCATCACTAAGGCTGGTTGCCCTTGCTGGAGTGTAGTCAGTCACCCAGGTTACACATGTTGCTGGTCTCAAAAAGCTGTTTGGACATGTGCTTTTTTAAGAATCTGAAAAGTGGATTCAAAATGTCTGAGACTGTAAAAGTACTTATCACTTGCCAAAAAAAAGAGTAGTAAGTGTGCTTTCAAATTGGCAAAGAAATTTCGTTTTCTTCCTTATTTTCAAACCATGACTCTGTGTTGAAAGAGGAATTACAGACAGAGATTTATTGCGTATTGCTCTGGTAATTTTAAATTTGCATTAGATGGAAAGGGGGAGCTATTTTTTTCTGCAGAAGCAGACTCTTAGCACACAGCCAGCTGCTTATCCTGTGGAATCATGCACAGTATTCACGACCGAGTGGGGTTTGAGGTTGCAGTCAGTAATGCAAATACATTCAGCATCACTAAGGCTGGTTGCCCTTGCTGGAGTGTAGTCAGTCACCCAGGTTACACATGTTGCTGGTCTCAATAAGCTGTTTGGACATGTGCTTTTTTAAGAATCTGAAAAGTGGATTCAAAATGTGTCAGTCTGTAAAAGTACTTATCACTTGCCAAAAAAAAGAGTAGTAAGTGTGCTTTCAAATTGGCAAAGAAATTTCGTTTTCTGACTAATATGAAAACATGACTCTGTGTGCAAAGAGGAATTACAGGCAGAGATTTATTGCGTATTGCTCTGGTAATTTTACAGTTGCATTAGTAGGAAAGGGGGAGGTATTTTTTTCTGCAGAAGCAGACTCTTAGCACACAGCCAGCTGCTTATCCTGTGGAATCATGCACAGTATTCACAACCGAGTGGGGTTTGAGGTTGCAGTCAGTAATGCAAATACATTCAGCATCACTAAGGCTGGTTGCCCTTGCTGGAGTGTAGTCAGTCACCCAGGTTACACATGTTGCTGGTCTCAATAAGCTGTTTGGACATGTGCTTTTTTAAGAATCTGAAAAGTGGATTCAAAATGTGTCAGACTGTAAAAGTACTTATCACTTGCCAAAAAAAAGAGTAGTAAGTGTGCTTTCAAATTGGCAAAGAAATTTCGTTTTCTGACTAATATGAAAACATGACTCTGTGTGCAAAGAGGAATTACAGGCAGAGATTTATTGCGTATTGCTCTGGTAATTTTACAGTTGCATTAGTAGGAAAGGGGGAGGTATTTTTTTCTGCAGAAGCAGACTCTTAGCACACAGCCAGCTGCTTATCCTGTGGAATCATGCACAGTATTCACAACCGAGTGGGGTTTGAGGTTGCAGTCAGTAATGCAAATACATTCAGCATCACTAAGGCTGGTTGCCCTTGCTGGAGTGTAGTCAGTCACCCAGGTTACACATGTTGCTGGTCTCAAAAAGCAGTTTGGACATGTGCTTTTTTCAGAATCTGAAAAGTGGATTCAAAATGTGTCAGACTGTAAAAGTACTTATCACTTGCAAAAAAAAAGAGTAGTAAGTGTGCTTTCAAATTGGCAAAGAAATTTCGTTTTTTGACTAATATGAAAACATGACTCTGTGTGCAAAGCGGAATTATAGACAGAGATTTATTGCGTATTACTCTGGTAATTTTACAGTTGCATTAGTAGGAAAGGGGGAGCTATTTTTCTGCAGAAGCAGACTCTTAGCACACACCCAGCTGCTTATCCTGTGGAATCATGCACAGTATTCACAACCAAGTGGGGTTTGAGGTTGCAGTCAGTAATGCAAATACATTCAGCATCACTAAGGCTGGTTGCCCTTGCTGGAGTGTAGTCAGTCACCCAGGTTACACATGTTGCTGGTCTGAAAAAGCTGTTTGGACATGTGCTTTTTTAAGAATCTGAAAAGTGGATTCAAAATGTGTCAGACTGTAAAAGTACTTATCACTTGCAAAAAAAAGAGTAGTAAGTGTGCTTTCAAATTGGCAAAGAAATTTCGTTTTCTTCCATATTTTCAAACCATGACTCTGTGTGCAAAGAGGAATTACAGACAGAGATTTATTGCATATTGCTCTGGTAATTTTACATTTGCATTAGATGGAAAGGGGGAGCTATTTTTTTCTGCAGAAGCAGACTCTTAGCACACAGCCAGCTGCTTATCCTGTGGAATCATGCACAGTATTCACAACCGAGTGGGGTTTGAGGTTGCAGTCAGTAATGCAAATACATTCAGCATCACTAAGGCTGGTTGCCCTTGCTGGAGTGTAGTCAGTCACCCAGGTTACACATGTTGCTGGTCTGAAAAAGCTGTTTGGACATGTGCTTTTTTAAGAATCTGAAAAGTGGATTCAAAATGTGTCGGACTGTAAAAGTACTTATCACTTGCAAAAAAAAGAGTAGTAAGTGTGCTTTCCAATTGGCAAAGAAATTTCGTTTTCTTCCTTATTTTCAAACCATGACTCTGTGTGCAAAGTGGAAATACAGACAGAGATTTATTGCATATTGCTCTGGTAATTTTACATTTGCATTAGATGGAAAGGGGGAGCTATTTTTTTCTGCAGAAGCAGACTCTTAGCACACAGCCAGCTGCTTATCCTGTGGAATCATGCACAGTATTCACGACCGAGTGGGGTTTGAGGTTGCAGTCAGTAATGCAAATACATTCAGCATCACTAAGGCTGGTTGCCCTTGCTGGAGTGTAGTCAGTCACCCAGGTTACACATGTTGCTGGTCTCAAAAAGCTGTTTGGACATGGACTTTTTTAAGAATCTGAAAAGTGGATTCAAAATGTGTGAGACTGTAAAAGTACTTATCACTTGCCAAAAAAAAGAGTAGTAAGTGTGCTTTCAAATTGGCAAAGAAATTTCGTTTTCTTCCTTATTTTCAAACCATGACTCTGTGTTGAAAGAGGAATTACAGACAGAGATTTATTGCGTATTGCTCTGGTAATTTTAAATTTGCATTAGATGGAAAGGGGGAGCTATTTTTTTCTGCAGAAGCAGACTCTTAGCACACAGCCAGCTGCTTATCCTGTGGAATCATGCACAGTATTCACGACCGAGTGGGGTTTGAGGTTGCAGTCAGTAATGCAAATACATTCAGCATCACTAAGGCTGGTTGCCCTTGCTGGAGTGTAGTCAGTCACCCAGGTTACACATGTTGCTGGTCTCAATAAGCTGTTTGGACATGTGCTTTTTTAAGAATCTGAAAAGTGGATTCAAAATGTGTCAGACTGTAAAAGTACTTATCACTTGCCAAAAAAAAGAGTAGTAAGTGTGCTTTCAAATTGGCAAAGAAATTTCGTTTTCTGACTAATATGAAAACATGACTCTGTGTGCAAAGAGGAATTACAGGCAGAGATTTATTGCGTATTGCTCTGGTAATTTTACAGTTGCATTAGTAGGAAAGGGGGAGGTATTTTTTTCTGCAGAAGCAGACTCTTAGCACACAGCCAGCTGCTTATCCTGTGGAATCATGCACAGTATTCACAACCGAGTGGGGTTTGAGGTTGCAGTCAGTAATGCAACTACATTCAGCATCACTAAGGCTGGTTGCCCTTGCTGGAGTGTAGTCAGTCACCCAGGTTACACATGTTGCTGGTCTCAAAAAGCAGTTTGGACATGTGCTTTTTTCAGAATCTGAAAAGTGGATTCAAAATGTGTCAGACTGTAAAAGTACTTATCACTTGCAAAAAAAAAGAGTAGTAAGTGTGCTTTCAAATTGGCAAAGAAATTTCGTTTTTTGACTAATATGAAAACATGACTCTGTGTGCAAAGCGGAATTATAGACAGAGATTTATTGCGTATTACTCTGGTAATTTTACAGTTGCATTAGTAGGAAAGGGGGAGCTATTTTTTTCTGCAGAAGCAGACTCTTAGCACACAGCCAGCTGCTTATCCTGTGGAATCATGCACAGTATTCACAACCGAGTGGGGTTTGAGGTTGCAGTCAGTAATGCAAATACATTCAGCATCACTAAGGCTGGTTGCCCTTGCTGGAGTGTAGTCAGTCACCCAGGTTACACATGTTGCTGGTCTCAATAAGCTGTTTGGACATGTGCTTTTTTAAGAATCTGAAAAGTGGATTCAAAATGTGTCAGACTGTAAAAGTACTTATCACTTGCCAAAAAAAAGAGTAGTAAGTGTGCTTTCAAATTGGCAAAGAAATTTCGTTTTCTGACTAATATGAAAACATGACTCTGTGTGCAAAGAGGAATTACAGGCAGAGATTTATTGCGTATTGCTCTGGTAATTTTACAGTTGCATTAGTAGGAAAGGGGGAGGTATTTTTTTCTGCAGAAGCAGACTCTTAGCACACAGCCAGCTGCTTATCCTGTGGAATCATGCACAGTATTCACAACCGAGTGGGGTTTGAGGTTGCAGTCAGTAATGCAAATACATTCAGCATCACTAAGGCTGGTTGCCCTTGCTGGAGTGTAGTCAGTCACCCAGGTTACACATGTTGCTGGTCTCAAAAAGCAGTTTGGACATGTGCTTTTTTCAGAATCTGAAAAGTGGATTCAAAATGTGTCAGACTGTAAAAGTACTTATCACTTGCAAAAAAAAAGAGTAGTAAGTGTGCTTTCAAATTGGCAAAGAAATTTCGTTTTTTGACTAATATGAAAACATGACTCTGTGTGCAAAGCGGAATTATAGACAGAGATTTATTGCGTATTACTCTGGTAATTTTACAGTTGCATTAGTAGGAAAGGGGGAGCTATTTTTCTGCAGAAGCAGACTCTTAGCACACACCCAGCTGCTTATCCTGTGGAATCATGCACAGTATTCACAACCAAGTGGGGTTTGAGGTTGCAGTCAGTAATGCAAATACATTCAGCATCACTAAGGCTGGTTGCCCTTGCTGGAGTGTAGTCAGTCACCCAGGTTACACATGTTGCTGGTCTGAAAAAGCTGTTTGGACATGTGCTTTTTTAAGAATCTGAAAAGTGGATTCAAAATGTGTCAGACTGTAAAAGTACTTATCACTTGCAAAAAAAAGAGTAGTAAGTGTGCTTTCAAATTGGCAAAGAAATTTCGTTTTCTTCCATATTTTCAAACCATGACTCTGTGTGCAAAGAGGAATTACAGACAGAGATTTATTGCATATTGCTCTGGTAATTTTACATTTGCATTAGATGGAAAGGGGGAGCTATTTTTTTCTGCAGAAGCAGACTCTTAGCACACAGCCAGCTGCTTATCCTGTGGAATCATGCACAGTATTCACAACCGAGTGGGGTTTGAGGTTGCAGTCAGTAATGCAAATACATTCAGCATCACTAAGGCTGGTTGCCCTTGCTGGAGTGTAGTCAGTCACCCAGGTTACACATGTTGCTGGTCTGAAAAAGCTGTTTGGACATGTGCTTTTTTAAGAATCTGAAAAGTGGATTCAAAATGTGTCGGACTGTAAAAGTACTTATCACTTGCAAAAAAAAGAGTAGTAAGTGTGCTTTCCAATTGGCAAAGAAATTTCGTTTTCTTCCTTATTTTCAAACCATGACTCTGTGTGCAAAGTGGAAATACAGACAGAGATTTATTGCATATTGCTCTGGTAATTTTACATTTGCATTAGATGGAAAGGGGGAGCTATTTTTTTCTGCAGAAGCAGACTCTTAGCACACAGCCAGCTGCTTATCCTGTGGAATCATGCACAGTATTCACGACCGAGTGGGGTTTGAGGTTGCAGTCAGTAATGCAAATACATTCAGCATCACTAAGGCTGGTTGCCCTTGCTGGAGTGTAGTCAGTCACCCAGGTTACACATGTTGCTGGTCTCAAAAAGCTGTTTGGACATGGACTTTTTTAAGAATCTGAAAAGTGGATTCAAAATGTGTGAGACTGTAAAAGTACTTATCACTTGCCAAAAAAAAGAGTAGTAAGTGTGCTTTCAAATTGGCAAAGAAATTTCGTTTTCTTCCTTATTTTCAAACCATGACTCTGTGTTGAAAGAGGAATTACAGACAGAGATTTATTGCGTATTGCTCTGGTAATTTTAAATTTGCATTAGATGGAAAGGGGGAGCTATTTTTTTCTGCAGAAGCAGACTCTTAGCACACAGCCAGCTGCTTATCCTGTGGAATCATGCACAGTATTCACGACCGAGTGGGGTTTGAGGTTGCAGTCAGTAATGCAAATACATTCAGCATCACTAAGGCTGGTTGCCCTTGCTGGAGTGTAGTCAGTCACCCAGGTTACACATGTTGCTGGTCTCAATAAGCTGTTTGGACATGTGCTTTTTTAAGAATCTGAAAAGTGGATTCAAAATGTGTCAGACTGTAAAAGTACTTATCACTTGCCAAAAAAAAGAGTAGTAAGTGTGCTTTCAAATTGGCAAAGAAATTTCGTTTTCTGACTAATATGAAAACATGACTCTGTGTGCAAAGAGGAATTACAGGCAGAGATTTATTGCGTATTGCTCTGGTAATTTTACAGTTGCATTAGTAGGAAAGGGGGAGGTATTTTTTTCTGCAGAAGCAGACTCTTAGCACACAGCCAGCTGCTTATCCTGTGGAATCATGCACAGTATTCACAACCGAGTGGGGTTTGAGGTTGCAGTCAGTAATGCAACTACATTCAGCATCACTAAGGCTGGTTGCCCTTGCTGGAGTGTAGTCAGTCACCCAGGTTACACATGTTGCTGGTCTCAAAAAGCAGTTTGGACATGTGCTTTTTTCAGAATCTGAAAAGTGGATTCAAAATGTGTCAGACTGTAAAAGTACTTATCACTTGCAAAAAAAAAGAGTAGTAAGTGTGCTTTCAAATTGGCAAAGAAATTTCGTTTTTTGACTAATATGAAAACATGACTCTGTGTGCAAAGCGGAATTATAGACAGAGATTTATTGCGTATTACTCTGGTAATTTTACAGTTGCATTAGTAGGAAAGGGGGAGCTATTTTTCTGCAGAAGCAGACTCTTAGCACACACCCAGCTGCTTATCCTGTGGAATCATGCACAGTATTCACAACCAAGTGGGGTTTGAGGTTGCAGTCAGTAATGCAAATACATTCAGCATCACTAAGGCTGGTTGCCCTTGCTGGAGTGTAGTCAGTCACCCAGGTTACACATGTTGCTGGTCTGAAAAAGCTGTTTGGACATGTGCTTTTTTAAGAATCTGAAAAGTGGATTCAAAATGTGTCAGACTGTAAAAGTACTTATCACTTGCAAAAAAAAAGAGTAGTAAGTGTGCTTTCAAATTGGCAAAGAAATTTCGTTTTCTTCCTTATTTTCAAACCATGACTCTGTGTGCAAAGAGGAATTACAGACAGAGATTTATTGCATATTGCTCTGGTAATTTTACATTTGCATTAGATGGAAAGGGGGAGCTATTTTTTTCTGCAGAAGCAGACTCTTAGCACACAGCCAGCTGCTTATCCTGTGGAATCATGCACAGTATTCACAACCGAGTGGGGTTTGAGGTTGCAGTCAGTAATGCAAATACATTCAGCATCACTAAGGCTGGTTGCCCTTGCTGGAGTGTAGTCAGTCACCCAGGTTACACATGTTTCTGGTCTGAAAAAGCTGTTTGGACATGTGCTTTTTTAAGAATCTGAAAAGTGGATTCAAAATGTGTCAGACTGTAAAAGTACTTATCACTTGCCAAACAAAAGAGTAGTAAGTGTGCTTTCAAATTGGCAAAGAAATTTCGTTTTCTTCCTTATTTTCAAACCATGACTCTGTGTGCAAAGAGGAATTACAGACAGAGATTTATTGCATATTGCTCTGGTAAATTTACATTTGCATTAGATGGAAAGGGGGAGCTATTTTTTTCTGCAGAAGCAGACTCTTAGCACACAGCCAGCTGCTTATCCTGTGGAATCATGCACAGTATTCACAACCGAGTGGTGTTTGAGGTTGCAGTCAGTAATGCAAATACATTCAGCATCACTAAGACTGGTTGCCCTTGCTGGAGTGTAGTCAGTCACCCAGGTTACACATGTTGCTGGTCTCAAAAAGCTGTTTGGACATGTGCTTTTTTAAGAATCTGAAAAGTGGATTCAAAATGTGTCAGACTGTAAAAGTACTTATCACTTGCAAAAAAAAACAGTAGGAAGTGTGCTTTCCAATTGGCAAAGAAATTTCGTTTTCTGACTAATATGAAAACATGACTCTGTGTGCAAAGAGGAATTATAGACAGAGATTTATTGTGTATTACTCTGGTAATTTTACATTTGCATTAGATGGAAAGGGGGAGCTATTTTTTCTGCAGAAGTAGACTCTTCGCACACACCCAGCTGCTTATCCTGTGAAATCATGCACAGTATTCACAACTGAGTGGGGTTTGAGGTTGCAGTCAGTAATGCAAATACATTCAGCATCACTAAGGCTGGTTGCCCTTGCTGGAGTGTAGTCAGTCACCCAGGTTACAGATGTTGCTGGTCTCAAAAAGCAGTTTGGACATGTGCTTTTTTCAGAATCTGAAAAGTGGATTCAAAATGTGTCAGACTGTAAAAGTACTTATCACTTGCCAAAAAAAAGAGCAGTAAGTGTGCTTTCCAATTGGCAAAGAAATTTCGTTTTCTGCCTAATTTCAAACCATGACTCTGTGTGCACACAGGAATTGTTTTTAGATATTTAATTTGTGAAGGTGTTATTGTGATTTTCGCTTGTAGGAAAGGGGTACTTAGTATTTTAAGATTTGAAAAGATCATAAAAAATGTAGTAATATATTTAAATAAAATAAAGCAATTTTTTTTTAGTTTCTTTCAGGTATTGCTGAAGAGCAGTGAACAAAATTTAAGATGCCTACAAAATCCAGACTAAGGAAAAACCACAAAAAAAACTATATTTGAAGACAACTGGAGGACCTAAGTTAGTTGGAGATGCTCATGTTGGGAAAAAGAGAAAGTCTTCTGGTAAGCAGACAAAAGATTTTTTAAAGAACATCTTCAAAAAAAGGAAAAATGTACAAAATGTCTGTACTGGAAAGAATGTTTTAAATAGAATAGAACAGGAAAAAATTGAGCATTTAGTTAATGCAAATATACCTTCAGAAACAATAAAGATTAAGTTAAACAGAAAAACAGCGTTTAAAGAGATACGTAGAAAAATGTTTCAGAGAAGAGTTATGTCCAATTTGATAAAGGATGTGAAGAAATATAAGCAAAAGGCTAAATTTTATAGGAGAAAAAAAGAAATTGAAGGCATTGCAGCTAAGGCATTAGAATTAAAAAGGAAACTATTCATTTTAATTTTGAATAGGATGCGTACATTAGATAAAATGGTTAATGTACTGAAATCACAAAGCAAAAGGAAAAGAGTAGTGAAAAGAACAAACTTTTGTAAAGTGTTTTTAGGAGAATGGATGCATAGTTCAAGTAGTGAACCTTTTTTTAATGAAGAGAGTTATTTTCAAAGTAATAGTTTGCTGCATGCAGTTCACACCAGAGGTCGTGCTTATGAAGTGAAAAATGGTTGCATAATGGAGAAGGAGAAAATGGTTCCAAGAGATGAGGTACAAGTGATGGCGGATGAGGCTATGGGGAGACGTCCTAAAGCCCCAGTGTACACTTGGAATTGTAGTAGTATTTGCACTGTGCGTCAGGAATCTATTGATAAATTTCGTGAGTTTCTAAGAGAATATAGTAAAAAAAGTGTAAAACAGAAGATTAAGGTGCTTCAAAGTCTAGATCCATGCAGAGTGAGAGAGAATACTGGTTTGCAGGGTCATTCTTTGGCTTGTCTATCTAGAAAAGTGTGTAAAAGTGTTTTTCATCATTTTAGGATGCTGGCTGTTCATCATACTGAAATGAGAAAGTTTGTGAGACGGTTGTATTTTGTGAAAAGTCCAGCAATAAAGTTAGATGAATTGAATAGGGCTCTGTTCCGTGGAACGGTATCAGATGTAGAGAAGGTTACTGATGAAATTCAGTTTTGTTACTTTGGTCCTGAACAAGACAGTGCAGAAAAGGACACAGTAAATGAGGAGGAAGTGGAAGAGAATGTAGAACCCTCTGTAAGTAAGACATTTAATGATCACATAACAAAATTTGCAATAATCTCTAATGAAAGACCAAATATTACTTGTATTTGTTGCCGCAGAACTCATTATAGAAAACAAACCAGGAATGTTGATCTCTACAGAAAAAGTGAAAATGAAGATAATTATAAGTGGAAGGATTTTGCCACATATATATTTCTTGAAAATTGTTTTGAATTGGGTGAAGATCAGCGTATTTGTAAATACCGTTACAACAAGTTAGAGGAAAATAGAATGCCGACCAGAGCTGTACATAATAATTTAGAATTGGATGTTATTCCTGCCGAACTTTCTGAATTAAATACTTATGAGTCTATACCTATTCAATGTGTTCATCCGTTCCAGACCATAGTACGTATGGAGCCCAAAACTGGTAAATTACCTCCTTCAGATTTACTGAGAGGTTTAAAAGGAAGAGTGGTGTATTTGCCCTTGGATTTGAAAAAAATATGGAAACTATTGATGCAGATACTTTGGAAACTGAACCATTAGTTATTCTGGTTAATGGTGTACCTACAAAGAATAAGAAGATTTGGCAGGAGCTGATAGATGTACGGAAAGTACAAAGAGCAAATTTGTATTTGAAAAGGAATAACAAATGGTATGAATCAATTTATATAGAAGAAGAAGAAGAAGATTTACAAGAAGACACAGAAACACCAACTGGACAAATTGAAAAAGTGGACAAGTCAAAGGAAGAAGAAATTTATGAACATTTTAGCATACATCTTCTTCATTCAAAAGAAGTTATGGGAGACAATATTGATCTGTTTCAGATGAAGAAAGCAAAAGGAACTCCCATGAGTGTATGGGAGGAGAGCTTGGAAGCTCGATGTTTTCCCCAGCTGTTTCCTACAGGAAAAGGAGGACGATACGATGAACGTCCAGAACAGATTCCAGCTTCTGAGTATCGAACTACAAGACTATATGCAGAAGATCCCAGATTTCGACAAAGTATTCCTTATTTGTTCCATCTTTTATTTGAAAGCGACTTGTCTGCATTATCATATGCAGTAAATCACATTTTAAAAAGTGGAGTACATTTACAAAATGTGTCTGCTAAGGATTTTATGGAGAAAGTGCAGCACCGAGATGATCATTTGGAAACACAACTGATCAATCTGATGGCTTGTCAGCGTGGGACAAATGAATATTGGTACCGACGCCATGGTGAATTAAAATGCATGTTACGGAATTTAGGAACACCAACATGGTTCCTTACCCTAAGCTGTGCTGAGTACGCTTGGGATGATTTACTGGATTTTCTACGAGAGGCAAATTCAAACATTAAAAACATCGAATACAAGACAGCAGGAGAACTGTGCTCATTGGATCCGGTTAATGTTTGCAGATATTTCAATCATAGATTTGAGGCTATGATGTCCTTCATCTGCAATAAAAAAAATCCACCTCTTGGAGAAGTAGAGGATTTCTTTTGGAGAAAAGAGTACCAGGCAAGAGGTGCTCCTCATATTCATATGCTGTTGTGGATCAAGGATGCCCCATAGTTTGGAACAGATTCTGATGAAGCAGTGTTATCTTTCATTGAAGAATATGCAACATGTGCTATACCAAAAAGCACAGAAGAGAAAAAGTTAAAGGAGCAAGTTTTACGTTTCCAAAGTCATCGGTGTGGAAAATACTGTCGACGGAAATACAAGAGCAAAGATAAATACTACACTAAATGTCGATTTGGATTTCCTAGACCTGTTCTTTCAAATGGAAGAGTAAACAGTTTTATGTCATCTGTGAGACATACTATTACAAGAAAATCACCTAAGAATACCTACAACCTTAAAAGGAAAGAAGAGTCAAAAAATATAAATGACTACAACCCAGTCATTTTATCCATGTGGAATGCTAACATGGATATACAGTATGTAGCTGACAATTCCATTGCTGTTGCTCGATATGTAACGTCTTACATTACTAAATCTGAAAAAACTGAATTGAAAGAAATGTGGGAAGAGATTTCTCACGAGAAGACTGTCAGTAAGAAGCTGTACAGTTTCGGTTTAAAGATGTTATCGCATCGAGAAATTGGATCCTACGAATGTTCAGATAGGTTATCTTCTGCAAGTCTCTACTCGAAATCAAGAAGAATAATTTGGGCAAGTTTAGGCCTTGCAGCAATGAGAAATCGGGTACTGAAATCTGTTGGAGAAATTGAATATTTGGCCGAGAATGACCCAGAAAGTACACATATTTTGAAATCAAACATGTTGGACACATATTATCCCAAGAGAAGTCATCATCTGGAGAACATGTGTCTCTATGAAGTGCTGCAGAACTACATTTATTCACGGAAAGCCGCAGAAGACATCAACAATGGAAAATATAAAGTCATTGGTGAGGAAGGATGTCTGGTGAAGCAAACAAAAGGAAGTTTGATAAATCACAGGAAGCTGAGTTGCGACACTACTGACAAAAAGGAATTTTACTACTTGGCTCTTTTAAAGCTGTTTAAACCATGGCGTACAGAAGATGAACTACTGGGAGAATTTCAAAGCTATGAAGATTCCTTTAATGCTTGCAAAGACAGCATACAATGCAGTACACTCACAATGTGCAAATGTTAAATGAAGAAATTGAACAGGAAACTACAATTGCAGCTGAAGTAGCTAGAGACAGTTCTCAAGACAGCCAAAGTTCAGGAACACTCAGTCAAGATCCCCTAGGACAACCAATCGTTGAAAATGAAGCTGCAATAGCCATGAATGAAGTGGAAACGGCTATGAATCAAGCTCAAGAAGAATTTATAGACTTACCACATTTGGAAAGACAACTGAATGAAGAGCAGCAACAAATTTATGAAGAGATCAGAAACAAAATTGATCACGGATTACTACATGAAAAAAAAGAGTGCTCATGCACATCATTTCATCCAATCAGGATGTATATAAGGGGACAAGCTGGAACTGGAAAAAGTTTCTTAATAAAAGTCATCAGAAGCTACCTACAGCAAAAAACTGATTCTACTTTGTCTTGTGTGGTTACTGCTCCAACTGGGTTAGCAGCATATAACATAAAAGGAATCACCTTACATCGTTTGCTAATGTTACCAGTGGAGCATGAGAACAAAATACAATACCACAAACTAACTGGAGAAGCATGCTTGGAAGTTTCAAGAGTATTGAAGAAGATGCAAGTTCTCATTATTGATGAGGTGAGCATGGTATCAAACTTAATGCTTGCCTTTGTGCATTTAAGAATGCAGCAAATTCTAAGGACAGACTATGACGTGTTATTTGGTGGAAAACATGTCATAGTTTTTGGGGATCTTCTACAGCTTACTCCAGTTAAAGGACAACCAGTGTTTAATACTGTTACACATGAAGACACAAAGAAGTCATTGGGAAGCATTGGTAATGCAAATATTTGGTCCTTCTTTGAGTACAAGGAACTTACTACTAATATGAGGCAAGCAAACGATGAAGAATATGGAAGTATTCTGAAAGATATCAGGATTGGACTACTGACTGAAGCTGGCACAAAAGCATTACAGAGTAGGTTGCTACATAATTTATTTCCAAAGGAAGAAATAGTTGCAGAGAAGATATACAAGAACATTGCAGAAAAGAAAAGTGTCATCTGCTTAATGCCAACTCTACGTGAATGCTCAATATTCAATGAGGAGCTTTTGAAATTGGAAAAGGAAGATATCAGGAAATTGGAAGCAGTGGACAAAATTCAGGATGGAAGAATTACTATCACATTAACAGGCAAACTGAAAAATAAATTGGATTCACTAGAGAAGAACATTTCCAAAACTGCTGGATTAGAAAAAAATCTATATGTTTGCATGAACTGTAGAGTATTTTTAAGGAGAAATTTGGATGTTGAAAAAGGTTTAGTTAATGGAGCTATGGGAAGAGTTGTGGGTTTTATTAATTATCAGAAAAAAGATGGAATAGAATGTTTAAAAATAAAATTTGATCAGATAGAAGAAGTTATAGACATTTGTCGTTGTACAGTTCGTTTCATGCTTGTGAAAGACTTATATGTACAAAGGAAACAGTTTCCGTTTTCTCTAGCATATGCTGTAACTATTCACAAGTCTCAAGGATTGACTGTAGATTGTGCATATGTAAACATTGGTTCAACTGTGTTCAAAGAAGGTATGGCTTATGTAGCTTTGTCACGAGTGAAAACATTATCTGGTTTATTCATGATAGACTTTGATGATTCAAAAGTTAGTGCTGATGCAAATTGTGTAAAGGAGTATAATAGATTAAGAAGAACCTATGCTCCTCATTTAGGTCAGTATCCTGTGTTAGAGAAACGTGTAGTTTCTCGTAAAAGGAGAATTGAGAATATCTGTAATGAGGATGTAGAGAGGAGGAAAAAAAAGAGGAGTGATGTAATTGCAAGCAAAAAGAAAAAGGAAAATGAAGAAGAGGTTGTAGGATGTCATTTTGAAAATAGCTCTGGTGTCAACTGCTACGCTAATGTAGTGCTGAATGTTGCATTTTATCTGGAAAGTTTGCAAGAGCAGATAATAGTAAATCAGAGAAAAAGATTCTGTTCTGAGTTGAGTCTCCTTTTTCAAAAGCTGAGTAATGATAAAACTCAAATAGAAAGTGCTACTGAAATTAGAAAACTTTTAGATGTATGTTCAGGACGAACACAGTTTTCTCAAAATGTACAGCAAGACGCACAGGAATTCTTGATGTATTGAAGAAGAAGGGGTTCCCATTGAAAATATGTTTGGTGTCTCTTATAAATGGGAACATAGTTGTGAAAACTGTTACAATACATGTGGCTCTAATGTTGATTCTGAAAGGTTTATTTATTTAACATTGCCAGACAGTAAAACAGTCACTTTTGCTAAATTAATTAAAGATGCTAATCATAGCATGGAATGCGGTGAGTGTAAATCTGACATGTTTTCAATGTTAATTTTAAAAGAATACGGACAGTATGTAATTTTAATGATGCAACGATGTAAAGCTGATGGTTCAAAATTGGATACTTTAATAAAGAAGTTTATAGGACAGCAATTATCAATTTCAGGAAAAACTTTTGTAACAGTTGCAATAATTTTCCATGAAGGACCTACTGTTACTTCTGGACATTACACAGTTTATCTTAAATGTGAAAAAGGCTGGACACTGTGTAATGATTCCGAATTGATTTTCAAGCAACGTTTGCCTTTTGATTTAGCAAATTCCTATCTAATCTTCCTGAAACCTAAATTTTAGAGAGACTTGGCAAGATCTGTACAATACAATTTTACCATTTTATTGGATTAGCATTGGAATTTTCAAAAAAAAAAATTTTTTTAATTACTATTTGGCCTAATGGAAAGGTAACCAATTGTAATGTGTTCTTATTTAATTCCTAACGAATCTTTCGGAAACCAAAAATTTAGAGAAAAACGGTAACATCTGTACAATTTAAATTTTGGAATTTTATTGGATTACCATTGGAAATGTATTCAAAAAAGATTTTTTAAATTACTATTTGGCCATAAGGAAAAGTAACCAATTGTATTGTGGACTTATTTAATTAATAATTAATCTTTCGGAAACCAAAATGTTAGAGAGAATCGGTAACATCTGTACAATTTTAATTTTGGAATTTTATTAGATTACCATTGGAAATTTAATCAAAAAAGAATTGTAAAATTACTATTTGGCCTAAAGGAAATGTAACCAGATGTATTGTGGAGTTATTTGAGATATATTATTTTTGAGATTATGCTTCTGTAACAAAATTGTCTGACGGTATTTTAAGGAAATAGTTATTGTTATTAGATGATATTTTTTTAGAATATTATGCTTTTCTATAATGTTATGTTTAAGTAAAAAGAGATTCTGGGCTTTTTTAAAACAATCTTTGAGATTGTTATTTTTTTTTTGCCCGCTGTTAAGTGATGAATGCAATTGCTTTCACGATTTATAGTGAAATGCAATATATTCTGAAAACAGCAAAAAAAAGGCAAAACATTTTTGGGGGAAAATATGTAAATACGTGTACTGTGTTATATAATGATTTATTAAATATTAATACTTTTTTCTTTTTTTTCAGATTGTGAAAGAAAATTTTTGAAAAAAACCTACCATTTTTTCAAGTAATTTCAATTAAATTTTAATTAAAAATTAAATTGTTGGGTGGGTCAGGTAAGTCAGAAATTAGATGGTCCCTTTCTTCCACTTCTCCTCAAACAGATTTTTAGTATTTAGTTATTAATTCCTCAAGGATCTTGAGATGTGGTAATTGATTTTTTGTGTTTTTAAAAAAAAAAAAAAAAATACGCTTACCGGACGCGTACGGTAAAAAAAAAAAAAAAGTTTTCAAGAAAAAATAAAAAAAAGTTGAGAGGTAAGGTTGGCTCTTAAAATAGCAGTTGTGTTCATGCAGGGACAGAGGAAAGGAAGAATGGGAACATTAGCTGGTAGGACATATGTGCTGGTCTATTTTGTTGTTAATGAGGGGAAGACTGGTCTCCCTATGAACAATTAGACCATGGCAAAATGAACACCGCATAGTAACCCTCGCAAACCGATGGTTCGTTTCCACAGGATCAGAAAAAGGTGAATCTGCCCCCACAGATGAAGGGCTCTGCTGAGCTTCCGAAGAAGGACTCGGCTGAGCTGCTGTGGATGTGCTTGCTCGACTTACTGAAGGGTTGCCTCTAGTATGTCGTGCATGTGTCCTAGGATGTACATCCTCAAGGTGTCTCAACATAGTGTGATTCCCGAAGGAATACTTCTTGTTGGGATTTCCTCTCGAAAGTACACGCAGGCACAGCTTGCAAGTCACCAAAGCAGCATTGACTTTTTTCTCACCCTCTGGAAAAGTAAAATACTCCCATATAAAAGAGCTCTTCTGTTTCCTCTTTCTCTGCCTGATGGTGGTGCTGCTAGCCTCACTCTCAGCAGAAGAGTGATGTTCTGCCATCGTATCACAAAGACAAGTCAGCTCCTTCTCCTAAGGGATCACAAGCAGAAATGAGGGGAATGGGTGTGGTGTAGGAGAGTTCTAGAACTGAAACTACTTTGAACCAATCAAAAGTTTTGTTTTATGATCACATGACCCACCGTGCGCGTACGTTACGCTTACGTTACGCTTACGGAGCGCTTACGGTGCGCTTACGGTAAAAGTACGCATGCGCGTAAAAAAGACACGCGCTCGCGCGCATGCGCATAACAGTCACTCCTCGGCACTTCCGCGTAACGTGCGCGTGTAGCGTACACGCTTACGCGCGCCATACGCAGTACGCACAGCTACGTAAATTGCGTAACCATACGCAAAATGAGTAGCATTATTACGAACATTACGCAAACCGTACGCTTACCGTAAGCTTACCGTACGCGCACTTAAAAAAAAAAAAAAAAAAAAAAGGAAAAAATGATTTTCTATGTTATACTAATATATCTTACCTGTTTGGTTAAAAAAAAAGAGAAAAATTAATATATTGCAGATTTTTTTTTTTTTTAAAAATAGTGTTTTAAGAGAATATAAAGTTTAAAAAAAAATAAAAAACTTGCATTTTTTAAAAAAAAAACACATATAATATAATAATTTATAATAAAAAAATCATACAAAATCAATGAAAAAACCATGGGAATCACACATGTTTTAGGTAAGAATTAGCATTTAAAAAACCATACAAATTCACTGAAAAAACCATGGGTTTCACACACGTTATAGTTAGGAATTAGCATTTAAAAAACCTTGCAAATTCACTGAAAAAACCATAGGTTTCACACACGTTATAGTTAGTAATTGGCATTTAAAAAACCTTGCAAATTCACTGAAAAAACCATAGGTTTCACAAACGTTATAGTTAGGATTTAGCATTTAAAAAACCTTACAAATTCAGTGAAAAAACCATAGGTTTCACACACGTTATAGTTAGCGGACATTTCACTCATAAAAAACCATTGAAATTCCCCCGTTATAGTTAGTTAAGCTAACTATAACTCGCGCACCCGCAATCCACTGCTGATGACGTAACATATTACATCACTCATGACATGGTCAGTGACATCACTCATGACATCACTGATGACATCTCAAATGACATCACTGATGACATCATCCTTGTGACAGAGTGGTAGACCTCCTCTCACCCTAATATAAACTTTGATACACAAATTCAAAAATAGAGACTACAATTTTCAAAACAATGGACATACCAATACCAGTTACAATAACCTATTCAGTAATTCTTAGATACACATACACATCCACTCATTCACCAACAGTCCTGTACAGTCACTCATACATGTACTCACTCATCATATGTACTCATACACCTATACATCCTGTTACACATTGCCACTCATCCATAGAGTTACTCACACACATAGTCACTCATGCTAATAAAGAATCATACATCCATTTACTTGCATATTCAGTTATACACACACCTCAACACGTACTTGTACAGAAACTTACAAATACTTACCCTTTAAAATAATCACTAATAAAAACACATACTTATTCATTCAGGAACTCTTTCAATCTCTCACTCTCACATATACTCACTTATATACACCAATAGTCACATATACTAGTTTAAAACATATGTAGTTACTCATAAAGACACTATTGAGACAGTCATTCACTCACTAACACACCCATACACACACTCATCAAACCATACAGTCATGCACACATGCTGTCTTCAAAACATACAACCAGACAGACAATCATTCATGCACCTATGCACTACGTTAAACCCCCCACCGAACCATGCAGACACTCAGACTGATACTCAAAAAACAACCTAAAATCCAATATAAACACCCATATAGCTACTCTCCAACCCATGCAGACACTTATACACAAAGTGAGAGACTGATACAGAAAATTACATATTTAAACATTACTCATTAAGCCATGTATTCACTAAGATACACTTAATCAGTCAGTTACACAATCAATTTTTGAAAAACAAATCATCCTTTTACACACTTATATACCCATTTATTATTCCATCGACCTTGAGATATACATATATAAAACATATTTAATTTTCAGAAAAACACACATTCACTGGATGATGTCATCAGTGATGTCATTTGAGATGTCATCAGTGATGTCATGAGTGATGTCACTGACCATGTCATGAGTGATGTAATATGTTACGTCATCAGCAGTGGATTGCGGGTGCGCGAGTTATAGTTAGCTTAACTAACTATAACGGGGGAATTTCAATGGTTTTTTATGAGTGAAATGTCCGCTAACTATAACGTGTGTGAAACCTATGGTTTTTTCACTGAATATATATATATATATATATATAGTACCAGCATGCAATATGTTGACCCAATTGGGCGTCTGCCAGGGGGCGAACACTTATAAATATGTGCAATTGATTTGCACATATCAAATCAATTATATGGACATTTTTTTTTTAAGTTACATTGCGATTCATCAACTGGCACGAAGTTAATGGTAAAATGAAAAATCTTCTTCCTAGAGAAACTCTGACCTAACTACATTACACAAGATAATATCTATCTATCTATCTATCTATCTATCTATCTATCTATCTATCTATCTATCTATCTATCTATCTATCTATCTATCTATCTATCTATCTATCTATCTATCTATCTATCTATCTATCTATCTATCTATCTATCTATCTATCTATCTATCTATCTATCTATCTATCTATCTATCTATCTATCTATCTATCTATCTGTCTGTCTGTCTGTCTGTCTGTCTGTCTGTCTGTCTGTCCCACTATCCATCTATACATCCCATACTCCTTTACCAGATTACAAATATATATATATATATACACATATATATGTATATATACATATCACATATATATCACATATATCATATAGACACACACACACACACACACACACACACATATATATCATTACCTACTGGCGATCATCAGTAGGTAGTTATAGTTAGGACCTAGTTTTTATAGGAAAAGCTTTTTTTAACTTGCCTATATCTTTGGTGCTGTTTGATGAATCTTCATGACATTATCCAAACAAAGAGTCAAACTAAGTTCTGTTGTGCTTGTGAAGTTCCATGGTGATCCGTTCAGTGGGGCCGAGAAAAAAGAGGTTAAAAAAAGTGTGGTTTTCCCTTTTAATTACCATAGGAATGCGTTGTCGAAGCTACAGCCTGAACTGCTGCATGGAATTACAAAACATTTGACAGAAAAGTAGATGTTGTTACACAGACTGTGATTTTTGTTATTTGGTGCAAATCCGTTGAGCAGTTTTTGAGAAATTTAAGTTAAAAATTATAGGGATATCTCTGGTCACAGATAATATGCAATGATTTTGTGGTAAATCGCAAATGTGCGCACCAACAGCAATGCTGTGATTGGCTGGACACAAACTGGGCAGAAAGTCGTGGCTGACATTTTATCAATTGAGAATGGTTCCCAGGGCTGAACATTTGTGTGAAAGGAAACATAAGGTGATAGGGTGGAGGTACTCTGACCCCATGTTTGAGAAATGGTGGTGTTAGTGACACAAGTTATGTGTCCAAAATTGTTTTTTAATCACACACAATATTTGCGATGACAAAGCGGTTGCTAGCATGGCCCAGTTTACCGTTGTGGGGACAAATCGTGAAAATCACGGCAACACCGCAAATATTATTGAAAATTTGAAAACATATATATATATATACATATATATATATTTACACACTCACTGATCAGAGTCACAGACTCATGTACGCACTGATAAACATGCTCAAATCCAGTCACATTTTTACTGAGAAACTGATACATCCACTCTCATACCCATTCATATACTCATGCACCCACTTACAGACTAACTCAGAGTCATGCACCCATGTACAGACCCACTCAGAGACTCACGCACCCACTTACAGAGCCACTTATAGACTGATGTGCCCACTCAAATACCCAGTTGAACACTATAACCCCCACTGACAGACCCACCTGGGCACTCATGCACCCACTCACCAAACCACCGAGAGACTTATACACCCAGTGACAGAGTTATTTAGAGACTATGGCACCAAGTTAAAGAGCCAGTCAACGACTCATACACCCACTTAGAGACATACTCAGACACTAATGCACCCTCTGACAGACCCACTCAGAGACTCACACACCCACTCACTAATACACTCTGAGACTCAAGCGCCCAGGAACATACCCACTCAGAGACTCATGTACCCAGTCAAATACCCACGCAAAGACACGCACACACCAACTCACGGACTCACCTACATAGTCATGCCCTCATTCACCAATCCGCTAAGAGACTTATACACCCAGTGAGACACCCACTCAGAGGCTACTGCATCCAGTTAAATAGCCAGTCAAAGACTCATACACCCACTCAGAGACCTACTTAAAGACTCGTGCACCCAGTGACAGTCTCACTCAGAGACTCATGTACCCACTCACAGACCCCCTCAGAGTCTCATGCACCCATTCAGAGACCCCACTGAGACACTCATAAAACCACTGACAGCCCTGCTCGGAGTCTGATACACCCATTCACAGTCCCGCTCAGAGAACCATGCACCCACTCACAAACCCACTCAGAGACTCATGCACCTGCTCACACATCTACTCAGAGAGTCAAACAACCACTCAAAGACCTACTCAGAGTCTCAAGCAGCCACTCACAAATCCACTGAAAACTCATACACTCATTCGCCAACCAACTCAGATACTCACACACCAACTCACAGACCCACTCAGACTCATGCATTCACTTACAGACCCACTCATAGACTCATTCACACCCTCACAGACTCACTGAGAAACTAATGAACCCACTCACACACTCACTCAGAGAATCACACCCAATCACAGACTCATTTATAGACTTACAAGCGTTTTACACACCCACTCAGATACTCATGCACCCATTCACAGACCAACACAGAGACTAATGTATGCACTCAGACTCTCACCCGCCCAGTCAGAGACCCACTCAGAGACTTATGTACCCAGCTATGATAACTACAGCTGGGCCCCAGGGATCACTCATACATCTACTGAGAGACTTACTTACCCACTCACAGACCTACTCAGAGAGATCTGGTCAGTGGCCTAGCCCCCTTTCACTACCACTCTTCAAACGCAACTCCAATTTAGAAAACCATAGAAATTGACTGAAAAAAACCAAAGCATGCAGGGATGTTATAGTTAGAAATTATCATTTAAAGAAGCTTAGAAATTCACTGAAAAAATAAGAGGTTACAGGGACGTTATAGTTAGGCGAAGGTTTCACTTGCACAAAACCACTGAGATTTAGCAGATATAGTTTGCTGAGTTAACTTTAACTCGCGCTTCTGCAATGCACTGCTTATGACCTCACATATTACATCACTGCTGACATGTCAAATGACATCACTGATGACATCACAGATGACATCATCCAGAACATGACTAACGCACCAACTCTCACTCTCATAGAACCTTTCATATACCCACTTTCACTTAACCATTCACAAACCCATTAACATACCCATACCAGTACTTGCACACCCTCTCACTGATTCATAGATCTACACACACACATGCACTCACTCACCTATACTGCCACTTATACACCCACTCACTCACTAATACAGCCACTGATATATCCACTCACTCGCCCATACAGCTACTTACACACTGAGTCAGTCACCCATTGAGCTACCCACACACCTACTCACTCACCGATACAGTCAATCACACAGCTATGTACTCACCCATACAGTTACACACACATCCACTTACTTACTCATATAGATACTAACACATACTCACTCACCTATACAGTTACTGACACAAGCACACACTCACCCCTACAGCCTCTCTCATATTCACTCTATCACCCATACAGTCATTTGTATACCCCATCACTCACGTATACTGCCTTTCACATACCCAGTTACTCACCCATATACCACTGACACCTCCACTCACATACCCATACAACCATACACATACTGAAGGACTGGGTTATTCTAGACCCAGCGGTGCCAGGGAACAACACCTGAAACCTTCGTGGGTTACCTGTTCTGGCGTACAAAACACAGAGACACGGGACACTTCCAGTGACGTCAGAGATCAGCGTTTATTTACTGCAGGGATACAGAGGTCACAAGAAGTACACAACGTGTAGGTTCTCGGAGACTGCTTCGATTTGTAAAAGTGGATCGCTCCTTTTATACACGTTTTTGCCATTGCACAGTATGGCGAACAAAGGTTACAACTCAGTTCCCACAATAAACTTCAACAGAGTCGTGTTCATGTTTCAGGAGGCCGGAACATAATTACAACAGCATTGCCGGTTCCCAACTGTAAAAACATATCTTTTCTGCAATAAAACACATTCCATCCTGACCGTAAACACATTAGGAAAAGGGACGGAAACAGATGCAAGGAAAGGACAAGGATGCACAACAGATTAGGAAAGAGTGTTGGGAGTAATAAAGAAAACTTGATTACGGGATCAAAGACCTCGTGTCCAATGTATGCATGACTGAAACAATAGACCGGCACGGCAAGATGAGCCTCGAGCGGGGCCATCTGCCTTCGCCGTGTCATTACCCTCATCGTAAAAAGTCACCCTCAAAGAAACACGTGTCCCTCGTGTAAGCTTGGGAATCCCAGGGTCACGAAGCGGACAAAGTCCGTTCGCTGGCTACTTGAGGGCAAGAAACAAAATGGATGCTGTATCTAAAATGGAACTCGAGGGTTCGGATGAACAAACCCAAAAATAAGACGAACCATACGTGGTTGCATAGCGAAACTGAGTACACCCACTATACTCGTCATTTGCGGTTCGTAGACACCAAACTCATCCATATTCGTCACCACTCAAAAGTGTCGTTCCGTCCCACACGGAACCTCAGACGCTCCTTTTGCCCTCATGTAGGCAAGCACTAGTCAAGATCGGAATCTATTTCAATATTCATCAGATCGTTCAGCTGCTGCTGAAACATCATTCTATTCATCAACGTCTCCTTGGTAACAGATGGCCGTCTTATACACGTCGTAGCACAGAGGCCACATAAGGCAGGACCACACTGTACACAAAGACAACACGTGAACAGAAACGTTACAACAACCCCTACGACCATCAGAATCTTCCAACCCCAAGTTGACATCAGGCCCCAAAACCATCCTAGAAGCGTCCAATTACCTTCGTCCACGTGTATGGACTCGGAAATCTTGTGCAACTTCGAGATGGCTTGGTAGACAGTTGGAGCATTGTCGGGAATAAAAATGCAACAACTCGAATGGATAACTTTACACACACCACCTCTATCTGCAAGAATAACATCTAGAACCATACAGTTCTGCAACGTCATGAGTCTATCCGCCTGAAGTTCAGCTGTTAAATTACCAAGGGCACTTGCAGTAATATTAGCAGTCGACTCAACTACACGGGTCAACTGTCTTAGGTTCCTACTATTAACCATAGGCCCCCAAAACGGCAAGAAACCCTTAAAGAAGTCTCCTGCTTCTTGACCGGCAGTATCCTCTTTGCTAATAACGCCTCTCACAACTCTAGTTTTGTGATAGTCTGAGGCAACTGTGAAAGTCGGTGGTAAAAGATTCGCAATATAACAGGTACCCGAAAAATCACGGGGTAACCATGTATATGCGCGTTCATAAATTACAAAATAAGTGCCCCTAGCGGTCAGAAAAACTGGGGAAGAGAGCATCGGTAGGACATACGTGTCAGTGTAAGCACTGTTCCCAAGTTGTGCTCTCGGATTTCGACCCAAACCTTTCAAGCAGAAATTACCGAGGTGTGGTACAATCCATATTGGGGACGAGCTCTTAAGCTGTCTATCACCCACTGACGTACTATACTCAGCCTCGCTCAGATCCTTATAGGCCTGCACTTCTTCATCTGGGATAAGCGATGCATCAAAAACATCTCTATCTAAATCCGCTATCGCTATCGCCAAAGGCTTGTGATACGGCCCAGGACCAAAATTGACAGAACGTGGCTCTTGACTGGGGTAGGAATCTAGTGCACTACGGAACATAGTTTGGAATGCTCGAGCTGAGCCCTGGGAGCTGTAAGGAAGGACCAAATACGGAATACCCCTATCCATGGTATGCGGCATTAACCCACACACCCAACAATTGGTAGTATTCATCACCAACTGATGCTGATGTAGAAGTTGAACGAAGGAGTTATTCATAAATTCCGCACGTCTAACCTGTTCATGTAGAGGCAAAGGATGAAAAGAATGTGGGGAAACAGTGGTGAGGGAGCTTAGTTTGGGAGAAAGAGTAGGTGGAACAGAAGGTAATAACAACGGTACTCCAAAATACACTCCACCCACCAATAGCATAGATACGGTCAGAAACAGTAGGAACACCTGAAACAGAAAACATTTTGTTCGTACAACCCTCCGTAACTCTAATCTCTGCGCCGACATCCTTTCTACTTCCGACAGCTTAGAGAATGCCATCCTCTACAAACCGTCCGTGACGTACTTGATGCACTTCGTTCTGAGTAGCGATTATCAATCCCCAGGAGTTCCCAGGAATCGACAAAAGTAACCGACCTAGCGTCAGAAACCTGCTAAACAGAAAGGAGTACCCGCACGGCCCTACGGTAACCCGGATGGTAGGGTTTCCTCAAAACGTTCAGTTTTATTACAAATCTCTTAGCAGTGAAAAAGCACATAAGAACTCAAAAAGAAAGGATATAATTGTTCATAATACTCATAGCATCAAAAAGCAAATATACAACTAATTTTCATTAGTCCTTGAACGAAGCAAGTATCGACTTCTTCCAGGTCGAGTTTGCTCTACAAACAATTGTTCAGCTGGCGCAACAATGTTCGATGAAGTGATCGACGAGTCAGACCTTGGGTTCTCTGCTACCGATGACTCCACATATGGGTTTGGCAGTGACAAATCATCCCCTACAGGTTGAGCGTCACTAAACGGCACAAAGTGTAAAGGAGTCTCAGTTTCCGCTGCCGAAATCCCAGTTCTCACCCAACCGTCTGTTGGTAAGGGGATCGGTACCTTTTTCGTATGGCTAGCGTGGACCCAGTTTTTCCGGCCCTCCAGTCGAACCGCAGTCCTCGTCAACAAGACTTGAAAGGGTCCTATGAATCTTGGCTACAAGTTACGTTTCCGACCAAAATTTCGGGTAACGACCCAGTCGCCTGGCCGGAGCTGATGTCCAGGACCCTCTGTCTGCGCCGGTAGAGCTTCAAAGACCTGTTGATGGATTAACCGTAGTTTAGTGGTCAAATCATGAAGGTAATCAATTAGCATTGGATACTCAAGACTATCAAAAGCCTTAGGTCTCGGGACTCCCCAAATGTTCGCAGGGCGGCCGAACACAATCTCATATGGGCTAAGCCCTACTCGAGAGTGTACAGTCGCTCTGGTTGATAGGTGAGCCAGAGGCAAGGCATCTGGCCATGATAGACCAGTCGTAGCTTGTATCTTTGCGAGTTTTAGTTTCAGGGTACCATTGTACCCTTCAACCAAACCCGCTGCTTGAGGATGATTAGCGCTATGGAATTTTTGACGAATTCCAAGGCCCTTACACACACTCTGCATTACACTTCCCCCAAACTCGCTTCCATTATCCGACCACACGACCCGTGGCATTCCATACCGAGGAAAGTATTCCTTCAGCAGGATTTTCGCTGTGGACAGGGCAGTATTATCCTTAAGAGGATAGGCCTCAATCCATCTGGAGAACGCACAAACCACAACCAAAACATACTTCAAGTTATTACATCTCTCCATATGGATAAAGTCCAGTTGGATAACCTCAAAGGGACAGACAGGAGGAGCAAAATGACCAGGTGGAGTGGGGGTGCCCTTGCCAGGATTGTGCATCAAACACACCATACAATTCTTAACCACTCTCTCGGCACACTTAGCAATACCCTCATTCTTCCATACAGGGGACAAGAACCTACATATTCCTTTTGCACTAATATGTGACAACCCATGAGCCATCGTCACGACAGCTAATACGTACGCATCTGGTAACATCCACCTCTGACATTCCGTCAGGTCAACCCAACATCCATGCATATCCAACTTCCCCGTACTTTCTTTCCACTTGGTATTTTCAGCTTTAGTAGCTTCGTTCTGAATTGCTTTCACACTCTCAACAGTATTTTCACACATACCAGTCTCCGTCGGCCACCTCACTGAACTCGTAACATACATTCGGGTCGTACAATCCTTAGCCGTTTCCTTAGCAATCTCATCCGCAAACGCATTACCACGACCAACATCATCCGTCACTTTCCGATGTGCACTACATTTAACGATCGCCACTTGTTTAGGCAATGTAAGTGCATTCAAAAGGTCATTCACGAGCTGCCCGTGTTGGATCTTCGTACCATGCGATGTCATAAATCCTCTTTCTCTCCACAATCTTCCAAAGTTGTGCGCAACGCCGAATGCGTACTGACTGTCGGTAAACACATTCACTCGCTTTCCTTTAGACAAAACACACGCTCTTGTCAATGCAATCAATTCTGCCGCTTGTGCTGAATTCTGATTCAATCTCGCAGTTTCCACAACCGTGCTCAACGTCACTACAGCATACGCAGTCGTCACATCGCCATTCGGCAACTTGAAGCAAGAACCATCCACATACAAAGTACCCTCAGGATCTGTCAAGGGAGTGTTTTTCAGGTCCACACGACCCTTTGTTTCTTCCTCAGTTCGTAAATAACAATAATGTGGCGGTATATCATCTGATTCCATATTAATCGGCAACAATGTCGCCGGATTCAGTACATTACAACGTTTGATCTGTATATGACTTGCCAAAAGGGTCAACTCGTACCCAGACAACCTTGCACTCGTCAGATGTTGAGTTTTTGTCCAGTTCAAGAGAGTGTCAACCGCATGCGGAACCATCACCATGAGCATATTATCCATGACAAGACCTGCGGACTGCCGAATAGACGCCGCTGCTGCCGCTGTCGCCCTCAAGCAACTTGGCAACGCTCTGGCTACCGGGTCTAAGGTCAAGGAAAAATATGCACACGGGCGCTGCTTGCCACCAAATTGTTGCGTTAAAACACTTAACGCACAACCTTCCCTCTCGTGGACGTATAGTGTGAATGGTTTGCTGTAATCAGGAGTACCTAACACAGGAGCCGAACACAACGCATCACGTAGTTCAGAAAAACTTTTCTGACATTCCTCCGTCCATGGCAAGGGAGTCGAAACATCCTTGCACGTGAGAGCTATCAATGGCTTCGCTAACAGTGAAAAATTTGGAATCCACTGTCTACAGTATGACGTGATACCTAAAAAGACACGCACATCTCTCTGAGTCGTCGGCACAGCCATTCGAGCAATTGCTGCGATTCTTTCAGGGGCCAACCTTCTTCCCGCCTTTGACAATAAGTGACCTAAGTAGGTAACTTCTTGACAACAATATTGTAGTTTAGAAGGTGACACTTTGTGGTGTAAATCACAAAGATGCTGTAACAGTGACACAGTAGCAGTCTTGCAAACTTGTTCAGTGTCTGCAGCTACCAACAGATCGTCGACGTACTGAATCAAAGCCGCACCAGTCGGCAGCACAAATGCATCCAGTTGACTCTTAAGAGCTTGGCTGTAGATCGATGGGCTCTCACAGTAGCCTTGAGGTGCACGTTTGAACCGGAAGCTGCGACCTCCTAATGAAAAGCCGAACAAATCACGACTTTCCTCAGCAATCGGAATGCTAAAGAACGCATTCCTCAGATCGATTACCGAGAACCATGATGCAGAGGCTGGAATCAGAGTCAGTAAAGCTGTAATGTCGGGTACCACAGGAAACTGCGGGACAACAATTTTATTTACTTCCCGTAAGTCAATAACTAGACGGTACACAGGAGGCTTGGAGGGATCAGTTCGCTTCAAAATAGGCAACACGGGACTATTACACACGTTACCTCGTGTCTCCTCGATAACATCTTTATCGATCAGATCATAAATGATCGCTAATAGTGCCCGTTCACCATCAAGGGAGATACGATACTGTGGTATGCGTGGTAAGCGCGCATCAACTTTCAATTGAACAACATAAGGTGGTATATCCAGCAGGCCCACATCATTGGGACCTGTCGCCCACAAAGAAGCCGGAAGAGAACTCAATTCCGGTGGGAGCTTATCGATCGATAGATACATAGGAGAAATCACCCTCTCACCCAATGTAAGCTCCACACCTGTAGGAGAGCAGTACAAAGTCGCATGTAACCTCTTTAACAAATCCAAGCCCAAAAGATTCTCACCACAACCAGTAGTCAGAATCAAAGGAGCTTCTAACTCATGAGACCCAATCGTAAGGGGTAAGGGCTAGAAACTGGATTGCTAACGGGGGCGCCAGAGAATCCAACGGAAACATTCGTTAAGCCAGACAAAGGTGCGCCAGGGAGTTTCGAATGCATAATGGAACTTTTTTCTGCACCAGTGTCCAACAGAAAAGGCTCAACGACGCCCAATGCAGCAACTGCAACATAAGGCCCTCTCTGATCAACCGGAACTGATACTTCTCCCTTCCTTTGTCTATGGCTGTCCTAGTAGATACCATCCGTATCAACATCACGCTCAACGTAATAGTCATCCACATGATACTGTGCAGATCTACCAGACGAGAGGTCGCGTCGATCGAAACAATTCTGCGAGTCTGAGGAAGTGGCAAGATGCTCGGCCTGATTCTGAGTAACTCCACGACCTCTACCACGCGAAGCTTGTTGAGGACCACTACGACCTCCTCGAGCTGACACACCATTGTTCCTATCACGGAGAACTGGACAATTAAACTTCAAATGGCCCTCCCCTCGACAATACGCACACTGATTATATCCCAACACAAAACGAGGTGCGGGAGAGTCATTTCGCGTCTGCGACCTGGAAAACTGTGATTGTGATCGATTTGGCTGTTGCGAGTCACTGAAATTTGAGCGCGGAGGATACGCTTGCTGCAATAAGACCTTAGTTTTAAGATCCTTCGTTTTCTTATCTGCACGTTCACTTTCTTCCTTTTCTCTATTTTCGTAATATTGGGCCGTAGCCAATATTTGAGCAGTGGTAGAAACAGCCCACGAACTCTCAGAATTTTTCAACTTGTTGCTAAGTTCGGGCAACAAGTTCGATACAAACTTATCAACGAACAACCGCTGACCACCCTCCGAACTCATGTCCTGACCACTATGATCAACAAATGCTTCCTCGAATCTCGTAAAGAAATCGGAGACGCTTTCATCCCTCTTTTGCTTGCACGCGGACAACTTGTCCCAATTGACGCGCATCGCTGGCATAAGCGTTTTCATAAGGGTAATTATCCTTCGGGGCAGCTCCACAATAAGCTGTTCAGGTTTAGCCCCACCAACTTGCTGAGCGTCTGCCGCCGTAAGGGCAGCCCAGTCACCGCCTAACTCGGCCGCGTGATTCTCGTGACGAATTTTCGCCCAAATCGGCTGAGGCACTACATTGCCAAACAACATGTCAATATCAGCAAGGTTCATAACAGTAGCATCCACTAATTGGGACAGCTCCTTATAATAACCTGCAGGATTTTTACGAGGATCAGGCAAAGTTTGCTTCACCTGTAAAACTTCCGATCGTTTCCAAGGGAGGTGTATCCACACTCTCTGAAAACGGCCTGGGACAGCAGGGTTAGCATTAGGATCACCTGGCATCCACACTTGAGGAACTTCCCGCATAGGATATTGACCAGGTTTCGCCATCCACTCTGCGGTCTCTTCTTTAAACAATGCTCGAGGTTGCACTGTACACCGAAAGGATAACAGGCGTTCTAGAGCATCTCGAACCTTATCCCCTACAATCACGCCAGTCGTGAATTGATGCTGGAGCTCAGAAACCTCAGACGGTACATTATCGACCACATCATGATCCCACTCCTCCCTCAACGATTTACACATTTCCTCAAACACGAGTCGTTGCGTGGGCGCATTAAACTGAGAAAATGTTTCAAACACCACACGCGAAGTGTATTTAACAGGATTATGAATCCATTTACGTGCCATTTTTACCAACGATTCACGTTCCCTACCATCAGGAAGCTGGCTGCGCCTCTGGGCAACATCTGAAAGAGTCGAGCCGAGTATTGGCCCAAAAAGCGGAGAATAAAGAGTAGCAACAGCAGTCAGGAGACGGCTACGAACAGAAGGAGAAGAGGAAGAAGGTGCATGCGCAGCAACAGGAGGAGTGGAGGCAGTAGAAGTAGACGCGGCACCAGGAGTAGCGGGAACGACAGACTGAGGAGGGGCTTGGAGAGGCGCAGTAGGAAGAAAAGTCGGTAAAGGAGGATGAACGATCTGCGGTACAAGAGGATTCGGGAGAGCGGGAGGAACGGCGGGCTGACCAGCAGCCGCCAAAACAGCAGGTTGAGGAAGAGGTAGAATCACAGGACCCACAGTATCGGGAGCATAGGGAGGTGGCGATTTCAACAAATAAGATAGTAGCGAATCCTCTATCGCTTCTTCTCCCGTCTTATCGGCATTAGTCGGTAACACCGGATAACATTTATCCACCGCCATATGATGAAGTCGAGCACTAATTTCTTGCTCTTTCTCATCTTTGTCTCGCTGATACTGTTCTGCATTTCGCATCACCGTAATGACACCTTCTTTTTTATTTTTTTTACTCTGTTTGATTTCTTTCTGCTTGGCCTCTTTCCGCCATAACCGGAAGGAATCAAACATGGCCGGCCTAGCCTTCTTTTTAAACAGTTTAGCTTCCAAATTATCTAAGACGGCAGTTTTGAAACTACCATGTGATGGCCAACTAAGAACGCCATCATTTTTAGTGTAGCGGACCCAATATTCATTATATACGATAGGACCCACGCCATGGCGACTATAGAGCTCGTAAATTGGAGTTCCAACCGGAGGTATCGGACACGAATCCTCCAGCCGGGAATCCATTCTGCAACATTTGAAAAACCCAAACAAAGTACTACGGCCAGGCATCGTGCACACTAACCGAGTATACAAACTTCAAGGGCTATCGAATTATGATGTCCTCGCACAAAAAATGCAAGACCCTCGGTATTTGGCAATTGCAATCGTCAAATAAAATCCAACAACTAAGAACCACAAATGCTATGGAACCATGCAAACAACAAAGAAACACTGGGAGCGACCCACAAATACTTAACTGAAAGAACAATGGCGTCACCAGGAAGGCCCGTCTATCGTCTCGCCGTACAAAGGACTACGCCAGGCGCCAAAACAGGTCGACAGTCAGGGCATCAGTCCGTCGCAGCCGTCAGGAGGCGGGGATCTTCGCGGGAAAAGTCTTCAGGCCACTTATTTCGACAACTGGATCGATGAAGCGGGGTGCACCTTCCCTCGGAGATTTCACACGAAGTTCCTCACGATCGTCGGGATTTGGACCGGTACCGTTGATGTCGCCCCACGTTGGGCGCCAACTGAAGGATTGGGTTATTCTAGACCCAGCGGTGCCAGGGAACAACACCTGAAACCTTCGTGGGTTACCTGTTCTGGCGTACAAAACACAGAGACACGGGACACTTCCAGTGACGTCAGAGATCAGCGTTTATTTACTGCAGGGATACAGAGGTCACAAGAAGTACACAACGTGTAGGTTCTTGGAGACTGCTTCGATTTGTAAAAGTGGATCGCTCCTTTTATACACGTTTTTGCCATTGCACAGTATGGCGAACAAAGGTTACAACTCAGTTCCCACAATAAACTTCAACAGAGTCGTGTTCATGTTTCAGGAGGCCGGAACATAATTACAACAGCATTGCCGGTTCCCAACTGTAAAAACATATCTTTTCTGCAATAAAACACATTCCATCCTGACCGTAAACACATTAGGAAAAGGGACGAAAACAGATGCAAGGAAAGGACAAGGATGCACAACAGATTAGGAAAGAGTGTTGGGAGTAATAAAGAAAACTTGATTACGGGATCAAAGACCTCGTGTCCAATGTATGCATGACTGAAACAATAGACCGGCACGGCAAGATGAGCCTCGAGCGGGGCCATCTGCCTTCGCCGTGTCATTTCCCTCATCGTAAAAAGTCACCCTCAAAGAAACACGTGTCCCTCGTGTAAGCTTGGGAATCCCAGGGTCACGAAGCGGACAAAGTCCGTTCGGTGGCTACTTGAGGGCAAGAAACAAAATGGATGCTGTATCTAAAATGGAACCCGAGGGTTCGGATGAACAAACCCAAAAATAAGACGAACCATACGTGGTTGCATAGCGAAACTGAGTATACCCACTATACTCGTCATTTGCGGTTCATAGACACCAAACTCATCCATATTCGTCACCACTCAAAAGTGTTGTTCCGTCCCACACGGAACCCCAATACTCACTCAACCATATAGCACCTCACACATGCAATCACCAACCTAAACAGTCATTGACTCACCCACTGATTCTTATAGGCAGTCACATACCACCTCAGCCCCCCGCACAAAGACTCAGACCCCCATACAGGTACTCAGACAACCAATCACTCACCCATATAGCCACTCACGAACCCACTCACACACCCATACAGCCACTTTGACACCAACTGATTGACTGATGCAGACATTCACTCAACCAGTCACTCACCCATACATTAACTGAGACACCCAATCACTCACTTATACACTCAGTCATGCAGCCACTGGATCATCCATGCAGGCACTCATACACCCACTGGTTCACCAATACACCTTGGTATATATATTTAACACAGATAAACATTTTAAAAATACTAACAGTCACAGGATGATGTAATCAGTGATGTCATCAACAATGCCATTAGAGATGTCATGAGGGATGTCATTAAACATGTCATGAGTGATGTAATATGTGAGATCATAAGCAGTGCATTGTGGGGGGGGTAAGTTATAGTTAGCTTAGGTTTCTATAGCCACTGAATTTCACTGGTTTTCTACGAGTGAAATCTGAGCCTAACTATAATAACCCTCTAACCTTTGGGTTTTTCAGAAAATAAAAATTATATATAATATAATATAATATATAATCATTATATATAATATAATGATTAGAGCGGCAGACCCTGATGCAGAGGTCTAGCCCGGGACCAGGGTTCAATTCCCCGCCTCGGCGGGTCTTGGGCTCAAAAATTCCACGGACCTGATAATTCTCGCCTCGGTGCCATTCTAATCATGGAGTCCCACTCTGCAACTCTGGTCAATAGCTTGCTTAATCTCCACAACGGCCCCCACAACGCTAAGGATGCCTGGCCTTCACCTTGGGGGTGCCCAGGAGTGGACGCCTCACAGGGAAAAACCAGGATGGGTTCCACAGCGGTATTCGTACAAGCGCCGAGAGGCCTCCGGGTAGTCGTGCGCTATACAAGTATCCATACATACATACATATATATATATATATATATATATATATTACCTACTGGCGGTCGCCAGTAGGTAGTTATAGTTATAGTTAGGACCTATTTTCCACAGGAAATCCGCAACATTCTATTCCCATTAGATCTGGCGCCGGTTGACGACTCTTAACGAAATTTTCCAAACTTTTGGCCAGCTCCGGTCCGCTCCCATCCTGAAAGTTTTGGGGTGATTCGACAAGCGGGGGCCGTGAAAAAAGGGGGGTCCCAAAACGCGCTTTCCCCATGCAATTTCCCATAGGGCCTTTTGACGCAGCTACAACCCGAACTGCTGAATGGAATTACACCAAATTTGGCAAAAAGGTAGTCCTCAGTTCAGACTCGTGCCTTTTGCTTCAATGGTGTAAATCCGTTCAGTAGTTCCTGAGAAAAGTAGAGTTAAAAGTACATATATATCTATGGCCTCGGAGGATCCGTGCACCCTATGCGCACCCTGAGCGCACCCTCTGCGAACCGTGCGCGCACCCTCCCGATCACACGCTGAATGCTAATTGGCTGTCAAGTGTCTGTCAACATTCGAAACCAGGAATTGTTGGCAGCCATTTTGTGCCTCGGTAGAAGCGAGGCTGTGGAACAAAGGCAAATAAGTGTGTGAAAGATGTAAAGCGGACAGGGTAGAAATACTCTGACCCTCTAGTGTTGCAGGGCCCCCTTTTTTTTTTTAAATGGCAAAATGCACGCAGGATGCGCGGATCCAGCCGTAAAAAAAAAAACTAAGCGCGGTCTTTCGCGCTTCCTTAACCCCTTCAGCGCTGCGCGGATTACCACGCTGTGCTGAAGGTTCTGTGCATGGGTGGGGCCATGATGGAGCGGTTCCGTCATGCGCACAGCGCGACCGACGCGCATGATGGAACTGCTCCGTCATACGCATCGAAGGGGTTAATAATTAGCCCCCGGGGTGCCAAATCCCAGGGGCAAAATGCCTAAACAATTCAAAGGGGGGCCCAGGGGGGCCCCCAGCCCCAGGGACCGCTACCTCCCAATTAATATGTACATGAAATACAAAGATATATGTTTTTTGACATTTAAAATATTTTGTGGGATTGGCGCACCCACCGTGTCAAACACGCACATGACGTTTCACGGAAGCGCGCGAGCGTCGCGTAACGTTCTTCATACGTGACACATATGGGCTTGGAGTCGCGTACCGGTCGCATAGCAAACGCGCAGGAAAATACGTACCCAACGCATACCGTACGCGGATCCTACACTACAATCATAAAATGGCAACTATGTTCCACGCAGGGATCGAGAAAGGTGCGCATGGGGAGCGCGAATCCAAAAAAAATAGTTAAAAAAAATAACAGTGTTAAAAATATAGTTTAAAAAATAGTAAAAAAATATATAAAAAATAGTTTTAAAAAATTTACAAATTAAAAAAAAAAAATGTTTAAACAAATAATATTTTTTAATTTTTAAAAGAATTAATTGAAAAAAAACTTTAAAGATGGTGAAAAACATTATAAAAAAAATAATTAAAGGAATTGACACACTGAAATATAAAGATTTCGAAATCCTATGAAAATCATTAAACATCATAGCTTTAGAGATAAGTTATAGATTGGAATTACCATTTGAAATCCTTTGAAATTCACTTAAAAAAACCATAGGTTTCAGGCACGTTATAGTTAGGAATTAGCATTTAAAAAATCTTAGAAATTCACTGAAAAAACCATAGGTTTCAGGGGCGTTATAGTTAGCTGGACATTTTCCTCATACAAATCCCTAGAAATTCGCCTGTTATAGTTAGTTAAGCTAACTATAACTCGCACCCCCGCAATGCACAGCTGATGACGTCACATATTACATCACTCATGACATGGTCAGTGACATCACTGATGACGTCACTGATGACATCACTGATGACATCTCAAATGACATCACTGATGACATCACTGATGACGTCATTCATGTGATCATTTGAGGCATCTTGTCACACCCTAAGATAACCTTTGATACACCCACTCTAAATTATATACTGCCACTCTCAAAACCATAGACACTCCAACACCAATAAGTACGTACCCCATCACAGAGTCTTAGGTCTAAACACCCATCCACTCACTCACCCGTACAGTCACTCATACTTATGGTCACTCAGTACAGGACTATCATATGCACTCATACACCTACATAGACAATCCCACACCGCTACTCATCCATAGAGTTACTCACACACATACTCAGTCATGCAAATAATTAATCACACTGCCATTTACTCACCTATACAGTTATACACACACAAGCTCAATTACTCATACAAATACTAGCACATTCTTATGGTCTTATACAATCAATGATACAAGCACACACTCATCCAGACAGCCACTCACACTATCACACACTCAGTTAAAGTCATTTCTGTACTCCAACAAATATATATACTGCCGTTCACATATGTAGTAAATTACACATGTACTAATGAACTATATATTCACACACTAACACAACCATACAGATATTCACCCACCCATACAGTCCATTACAGACCTAGTGTTGAAACCATGCATCCAGTAAATCACCCACTGACACATCTATGCACAGAGTCACACACATCCCACCCACACAAACACTCAGGTACCCATACAGATACTCAGACACTCAGACAACCAATCAATAACATATATAGACATTCATGTACCTATTCACAAAACCATGCATCCGCTTACACACCAACAGACAGACGCATACAGTCATTCACACAGTTTAGTCATTAACCCATGCATTCAGTAAGATACGTTTAATGACTCACTTATAGAGTCAGTCACGCACCTCCAAAATCATTAATTCACACACTTATACACTCACTCATTCTTCAATATGCCTTTCCCTATATATAATAAACATATTTAAAGTTTATAGAAACACACAGACACTGGATGATGTCATCAGTGATGTCATCAGTGATGTCATTTGAGATGTCATCAGTGATGTCATCAGTGAGTGATGTCACTGACCATGTCATGAGTGATGTAATATGTGACGTCATTAGCAGTGCATTGCAGGGGCGCGAGTTATAGTTAGCTGAACTAACTATAATGGGGGAATTTCGAGGGTTTTGTACGAGGGAAATGTCCAGCGAACTATAACGCCCCTGAAACCTATGATTTTTCAGTGAATATATATATATATATATATATATATATATATATATATATATATATATATATATGCTCCTGTGTTCGACGTGTTTCCTTTAGACTGCCAGACTGCCGGTGGTGCCACGCAGGGCCGGACTGGCCGTAGCGGGCACCGGGCAATCCCCCGGTGCGCCGCACGGGTGGGGGCCGGTTTTGGGCCTCTAGGGGCCGTTCTTGTTACAGGGCCGTTTTTGCAGCTTAGCTGCAAAATCGTCCCTGTAACAAAATCGGCCGAAAACCGGCCCTGGCAAAGAGCTCGGCGGCACCCCCAAGCGGCGGGGGTGGGGGGCCGGCCGAGCACTTTGCCAGGGCCGGTTTTGGTTCCCAGTCCGGCCCTGGTGCCACGTATTTAGCGCTTCACTGCGTGCTGCTAACAATCCATCCAAAATGCTTCCTGTTCAATTCCAAGAAGCCATAGCACTCCAGTTGCAGTTGTCAAATCGTGTTTATTTGACCAGCAGAGTCACAAACACCAACGCGTTTCAGTGTCTTGCAGCACCTTTGTCACGGCGTGATGTGGCAGCCCCCAGGGCTGTAAATGGTAAGCAGAGCCCCAGGGAGTTTGCGGTTCCCCTGTCAAGGAAGCCACGAAGCCCCCCATTTATAAAATAATAATAATAAACATATTAACCCAGATCTCTTGACTGGCTGTGAATGTTTTGATTTGTTCTGCATTCCGTCCATCAATTGTGTGTCTGTTGGAGTCCCAAATCCCGCATGACTTGCCAAAAATGTAAAAGAAAATAGCTTTTTTTGGCTCTGGGGTGGTCCCTGTGAGACCCCCCCAAAAGGCTTAGGGGGATAGGGGGTTTCTCCCCTACCCCCTTTTCAATCTGTTTTCTGTGATTCGGGTCAAGGGAGTCACAAAATGGCTGACAACACTTTGTTGTTAGCCAATCAGATCTCAGCACGAGATCAGGAGGGGTCATGTAACCACCGCGTCCCTATATATACAACTGGAAAGTTCTTCAAATAACTCCAAAACTACTGAACGGATTCACACCATTTCCCAAAATGATAGCCTTCTGGACCAACAGCTACCTTTCTTCCAAATTTGGTGTAATTCCGTTCAGCAGTTCGATCTGTAGCCTTGCCTAAAGTTCCTATGGAAATAAGCATAGGAAAAACACATTTTTGGATCCCCCTTTTTCTTGGCCCCCGCTAGACAGATCCCCCCAAATTTTTAAAGACAGTAGCTGAAGTGAGTGTTGAACTAGTTTTGAAAATTTTTAGATGATTCCTCAAACGACACCAAATTATTGGCAAATTAAAAACTTTCTTCCTATATAAACTACACCCTAACTATAACTACCTACTGGTGACCACCAGTAGGTAATACATACATATATAAAGTGAATCTCAGGACGGATTTATTTCCAGTCAATGCTTTTTGGCTGCTACCTCGCAACCTTGCTCATGACGGTGAGCACCATTTCTTTCAGTGATTAAATAGTGTCACATTTCATTTCATACATAGAAACTGAAAAGGGACATTCAAAGCAAGCTTGGTCTCCGGTAACAAGATGCCATTTTGGAATATGCACCATTAAAATATGCTTATATTAACATCACTTATTACATCTAATCCGCAAATACTACAGTAAATCCCCAAAATTCATAAGATTTCAAACACAATGTTGTAGTAAAGGACGGTATACTGTATTTCAGTACAAATATTCAGGCAAGGGCATAGTATACTAATTAAAAAATATGTATGCAGGCCACCATATATTATCAACAGATGTCCTAATAACTGGTTAATTCAATGAATCTTTGCTTAAATAATTTGAACATCCATTCACTGGTCACAGTATGTCCTTCAATATATAAACATTAAATCATTAAGTGATGAGGATAAAAAAGTCTAAACAAAATTATATTATAGCTCGCCTGATTAAAATGTGCTTAGTACCTCAAAGTGCTAAATTCGTTGCTCAAAATTAGATCATATGAATCTGCATGTGTAGAACAATTTCTATACAATCCTAATTACTAATATTGAGACCATGTCCTCTTCTTCAGCAATATACATGGCTATAATCCAATCAAAACACTGGTTTTGTTCGAATGAAATCCGAGGCTAACTATAACGTTCCTGTAACCTTTGTTTTTCTCAGCGAATGTATATATATATATATATATATATATACCAAAGTTAGACAATGCTTCTTCTGGGGTGCAGGGACCCATGGAGGGTGGCGTACATGCCGGCGAAGCGCACCGGTGAATCCAATATTTCACAAAAACTCCAAACAGTATTCGTACGCTCTCAGTAGTAACGGCACAGCAACAACGTGATTCAGGTCAGAGAGTTTATTACACAACGCGTTTCGGCAGAAGCCTTGATCACGTGTAACAAAAGATGCCACCACTTGGATTTAAATAAAGTTACGAGTGAAAAGCGCAATCATGGAAATCAAGAAAAGACTGAGAATGGGCAGATGAGGTCGCCATTTTGGAGTGGTGAAGTATTCATCCATAATATATATGATGGGTAACATAGTGCCATACATTGCATCATACAGAATTGAACAGTTCAGTTCAAAATCTTTATTTCGATGGTTTAAAAATCATCATAAAAAGTACATATTAAAAATACAGCAACATATACAGTTATACATATCATCAATATAAAAATAACCATCAGCCGAACTGTTACAATTCATTTAGGTGCAAATAGTGAATTAGTCTCTAGTATTCCTTAATCTCACTGCAGCTTTCAAAAAGCTTATCACTGAACATAAAGTGTACATATCACTTGCTTTTTGGAGAAACAACAAAGCTACCTTTGCATGTCGGAATTTTCCACGTTTTAAAATATCAATTAAAAACATTTGTCTAGGTAAACGGTAAAATGGACACAATAATACAAAATGAAGGGTGTCCTGCGGAGACAAGTTGTCGCAGCCGCAGGCACCCTTCTGCTCAATAGTTGCAGTAAAACCCGATGGATAAGATAAAATATTATGCAACAAATTGAGCCTAAAACGACACATTAAAAATCTATCCTGTTGTTTATGCAACAGGAATAGATATGGTTCCATGCCCCCTGTCTCCTTAACTAGACAATGGGCTACCACTGAGCGTTTTGATGTGAGTACTTTAGTCTCCCTGAGGGCTTCCATTTTATCCACCAACAATCTTTTAATTTGTGTTTTACTATTTCTTGAAATTAGAGCAGGGGAGCTAAAGAGTGTGTGCTGGCCTACAGATTCTAGGGTTACTTTAACATATTTCAGCCATGGGATTGACATTCCTTTGTCTCTTTGTAAGCAGTCATTAAGAATTTCCTTGCTTAGTTCAGCATCCGGGTTTGCCCAGATGCTGAGCCAAGCCAAAACTGGTTTAGTTTTGACCAAGTCAGCAATGTATGGGATACCAAGTTCAGAGTGTGCGATTTCAGCTGGTATCGTGTGTGGGATCTTCAGTATTCTGCGAATAAATTTATCTTCTTCCATTTGCAGATATTTAACATCCCTGAAGCCCCACACCTCTGCTCCGTATACCGCTTTGGCTATACTTATTGAGTTGTATAAGGTCATTACTTGCTCGGGGGACCAGCAGCCTAATCTTTGTGCGAAATTCAGGATTGCACCACATGACGAAGCTAATTTAGAGCAGCGTTCCTCCACCAATTTATCAAATTGATTTTTTTGATCAAACAGTAGACCTAAATACGGGAAGGTATTTACTATATCCATGACATGGGTCCCAATATTGAACACTGGTTTTTTAATCGGTTTTTTGCCTGCGATCAACGCAAATGACTTGGTCAGGTTTACAGACAAATCTAATTTTTCCATAAAGTCTACAAAACCATTAATCAATATTTGGAGACTTCGCGGTGTCCGAGCAAGGAGGACTGCGTCATCCGCATATAAAAGAACAGGTATTTGACGCTTTCCTACCCTGGGACAATCGGCTGCCTTGGCTACGAGGGTTGCCTCTAAGTCATTTATATATAGTGAGAATAGGAAGGGGGCAAGAATGCACCCCTGCCTTACTCCACTTGAACACGGGAAGGTATCAGTTTGTCCCCCCTCCATGCTATAGCGCACCCTCGCCGTAGTGTTCCAGTGCAGCTCTCTCAGAATGTTTATCAATCCCTGATCAATCCCCAATGCAGTCATCATTTCCCAAAGCTTACTTCTGTTCACGTTGTCGAAAGCCGCTGCAAGGTCCATAAATCCCATGTAAATGGTCCCATTACTCGCACAGGTATATTTAGCGACCAGTAAGTATAAATTTAAACATTGATCACTGGTCGATCTTCCCGCTCTAAAACCATACTGGGTGTCAACTATTGTGTGCTGTTCTTCCGTCCAGGCCATTAGACGATTTAAAACCACCCGCCCCAAAATTTTTGCCGAAACATCAATTAGTGATATAGGTCTATAACATTGGGGATTGTCCTTATTTCCTTTTTTAAAAATAGGAACTATTAGGGCAGTGGACCATGACCTCGGGAGTCCTGTTTTAATGGCTGCGTTTAGCACTCTCATCAAAATAGGTGCCCACAGATCAACATTACTTTTATACAGATCTGGGGGAGTGCCATCTGGCCCAGGTGCTTTGTTTGAAGTTAATCCATTAATTGCTTGCGTTATCTCCGTGAGTGTGAAGTCCCGTGCCTCATTCCTGTTGCCAACCCATTCCCCTTCTTGTTTACAGGCCTTGGAATTATTATAGAGCTTCTCAAAGTGGGCTACCCATTGCTGTGGGAGTATATTTGTGCTGACGACCGGTGTGTTACAATCATACAGAGAGGGCCTATTTATGATCTTCCAGAATTCAGTAAAGTCTCTGTTTTCACCAGCCTCTCTTAAATCCGCCCATAATTCAGCTTTTAATGTGGCTTTTCTTTCTAGGATCGTTATGTTATAGATTTTCCTATGCTTTGCCACTTCCCCAATATCCCTCGGCTTTACCTTTAGGCTTGACTTTAGATTTCTTAGTGCACGTGCACAATTTACATCAAACCATCTTGGGTGACTCATTAATTTTCTGGAGCCTTTTGCCACCAAAAGTTTCCCAACGCGTTCCGTTAGCTCCCTAAAAGCGGCAACTAAGTCAGCTCCCTCAATGTGGAGGTCTAAACACTCCTCAAGCCACTTTCTCCCCTTTTGCACCAATGCAATATAAAATTCAGGGGCGTTGATTTTTGCCCATTTTAACCGCCTTCCCTGATCGGTGGGATGTAGAATAATATCCAGTTGTTTATTCATTTTAGTATGGTCTTTGTACAGTATATCTATAACCAAAGGGTTATGATCGCTGAAGGCACTCCATTTGGTATTTATCATCCCAATCAGGTGTTTAGCGAAGGTGGATATAAAAATATAGTCTATAATAGACGAACATCCCCTTCCTTTGAAGGTCGGTATCAGGGTGCCCTCAGGTTCTGGGATTACCAAGTCAATGGTATGTACTAATGAGTGTCTCCCTAATATTTTTGATATTAGTATACCCTCGACTGTGTGCTCCAAATGTGGGCCCTTTTCAAATGGGCATAGATCCCAATGGGTAGTTACCGGTGTCAAACGTGCGCAAAGATGACAATTTAGGTCCCCCATTAGGAGGACGAATAAATTATCTCCGCCTTTTCTTAGATCAGATTCCTGTTGTAGTCTAAGATCTAATTCTTCCAGCACGGCATTAGTGCCACTTCCCGGGCCGGGGTTATAGAAGTTAAATAATTGTACCCTCAGCCCATGTCCCTGGAAGGTAACTGCTTGCAAGTTATCTGAGGTCCAAGCAGGCACAGTCCATCTCCCCTTCAGGTTAACATCAGCGTATATTAATAGACCTCCCTTTGCTCTACCAGCCCTACTCTCTCGAGCTGGTACAAAGAAGGATTTATACCCCTCTAAATAATAATTATCGGGCTCAACTGCCCATGTCTCCTGCAGGGCTATTATATGGGAATCCCTTAATTGCTTCCTCCATTCTGTATTGCTTATTTTCCCAGCAAGGCCTGCAATATTCCAGGATGTTATTTTCACTATTGGGTCCTGTGTCCCGGAGAGCCTTAAGCCATGGGTAACCAATTCGTGTACCTCCCTCCCTTCTAATAGTGTATCTATCCTCTCCCCAATCTGGTGTTGCGGGCCGATTTCTAAGTCATTGGATGTGTGCATTCCCTCTGATGTTAGTTCACTTATTTCCGTGGGCGTCTTTAATTCCTTCCCTACCAAACATACAACTGATTTAATCAGTCAATCATTTTCGTCCAATGATTGGAGGGGGCTGAATCTATTCTCCCACTGTGGGCCCAGCGAGTTTAAAGGTGGGAAATAACTGTATTCACTATTCCTTATCCAGCCTCCATCTGTACCTCCTCCTTTCCCACCTAGATTGTGAGTCAGAGGGGGCACAGGGCCATTTCTAGGATAAAAATAGGCCAGAGGCAAAGTTCGAATAGTACTAGTTGCATTTTTGTTGTAATTTCCCAGTATATACTCCACTAACTTTGGGTTCCTAAAATTTGCGATAATGCAATCCCCTTCAATGTCTTTTCCTCTGTTGCCCAACCATTGTACTCTTCTTACATGGATGATTTCTCCCCTTTCCCTCCCCTGGAGCGGTCTGTGTGTATTTAACCAGTATATAATTTTATTTTTTAGCTCTAGGTGTACCTCCCTTTGGCCCCCCCTGAGTTCAGGAACCCCAGCGAAAATCACAACATAGGGGCTTGCTTCAGGGGGTAAATTTACTCCAGGGGGGGAGGGGCAGATTTTTCCCTTGCTAATAGGTACTTTCTGCCATGCATCCGCCTGCTCATGGGACACAACCTGCCCTGACTTTACCTGCGGTCTACTAGACTGATCTTTATTTCTGAGTTGACAGTCTTCAGTGTTTTCAGGCCGACCTCTATCCTGTAACTGGTCTGCACTTATAGATGGAACATGAACCTGGGCAGTAATGCATAGCTCATTTCTAGTGCTAGTGTTATCCATGGGTGGTGGCCTTGATGGGGGATTTACAATTGGGGTTGAATTTCCAGCAGGGTTGGAGTTACTTTCCTTCAACTTAGCCTGTTTATGAAGCTCATTAGTGATTTTATCTAGTTTGCTAAAGAGTGGCTTTATTTGAGCAGTGATGAAGGATTCTAGATGTTTTTGCAAATCAGCTATAACTGGTTGTAGCCATCCTGGGGGATTTAGTGGAGTTGATGTATTTACATCTATAGGCTCGTCCTCAGTTAATTGCTTCTTCCTACACTTATTAGAAGGTTTTGACTTCTTTGCTTGCGTGAACTTGGGGCCTCTTTTAGGCAACATAGATTTATCAGAGTTGAGTTTTTTTGTTACCTTAGCAATTGGTGAATCGACCTCTATTAGTTGCTGGCCACAAGGTAAATTTTCAATTGAAATATCCCGGCTGTTACCTAACAGGCTATCACACAGATTTACTTGTGGGCCTTGCATAGGACTACTGTGTGTTTGAGTATGAGGGTTTTGCGTGGGGGTCATTGATAAGCGTCTCTGGGTGCGTTCAATTTCCCCGTTTACTGCCCCAATGACCTTCCGTAGCATTAAATCAATGGCCGTTGGGGGTGCAGAATACCCGACAAGAGTATCAGTGTTAGATGGGCCATTTGACGTAATCAGCGGGGTGCTCGCTTTACTTTTGGTTGATCTAGTTTTTGGTTTGGTAGCCATTGCCCTCTTTATGTAAACAACCCCCTTACACCCAATATGGTGAAAACTAAGTGACCAGATATTATTCAGCGTTTGTTAATCAGCAGTTACCTACTCAATACAACAATACACCTCATATATATCAGTTACTCTATTACCTGTAGCGCTACACAACCACCACACCAATCAACATATGTAACCTGGACAGTCCGGATACCGCTACAATATTCACAGGTTTGCAACAGAAGCTCTCATATGTCATACGAGTCCAGTACCCAATAATCAATTGTGACTGGACGTGGCCCAGCCCGGCCTCCTAGTGCCTCTGAGGGCCACAGAGGGCCCGCCCTTTGCCCGGGCTTAGCCCGGCGCGTCCCGCGCGCGTCCTCGCGGGACGAGCAACCGCCCTCAGATTTAAATGCCTCCAGGCGCGGGAAAGCTCGTCAGCGGGAGCGGGAGCGTCACCTGGTCCCCCTGGAATGCTGGGAGATGCAGTCCCTATCGGCGGAACCCAGCCTGGCCGATCGTGGCGTTGAGGGGAAAAGCAGTGCAAGTGTGCTCAGCGGAGCACAAGCCCGGCCGCACACAAAGGATTCCAGCAACAGCCCACCAGAATTGAACAAATGGTAGAAACAAAATGAAATATCGTAGATTGCACAAGTAGCTCAATCAGTAATGTCTCAACTCGCTCGCGGTTAAAGTCGCCATGCTGTACAGTACAAGACAGTTAACCTGCTCTAGTAGGTATAATCCGCAAGCTAGCAAATACGCTCATCTGTTGACATTAAACTCCAATATAGTAAGTCAATCAAAGGTTCTACGTAATTCGTAGATAATATGAATGTTGACATACCGGCATAGTTCCCATCTTGGAGGTCAAGAAAACAACCCTGAGTTATTCTAAGGAAAATCATTTGCAAGTGCAAAAAATGTGTTAATCTGCCAAATGGCCAATTAAACTAAGATTGCTAAATCAAAAGGGGTCTAGAGCGTGTACATAGTGCGATTCAGGGTTGATAGAGTCAAAGCATTCGCTGCATGGTGCTGAGGTGACTGCAGTCTTAGACCAATATAACATGCAAGCTTGAATACCTCCGAGAGATGAGGAAATAATAAAACGGAAAATCGTGTCCGATACATTCAGTTTCTCAAAAAGCGGTAGTAACTCTCTGCATGCATAGTGCTGTTATTCAACCACATGAGAAGGATGGACATTCCAATTAAACCTAAATCTCAGTGACATCTAGATAAGTCCATGAATATCGCTAAAGAAAGTGCCAAATACCAGTGTACAGGGTTGTGAAGGTGGAAAACAGGAACGGAGGAAAGGGTAGGATGCCCGTGTCGGTGTGTGCCATAGAAGGGGCTCCTTCCTTCACTCCTGTATAAAAATACAAAAAATTCACATTAGAATAAGATGTGTATGTCAAACATCAGCCTAAAAAGGAGGAAAAACAAGTTTCAAAGTTAGAATACGATAAGAGAGCTTCAAATCAATTCAGTTACATTAAACATTAGAATATGCAGATCAGAGCACTTGTAGGGCACATGTCAGTAGTAAACAGGGGAAATTCAGTCATGTCTTAAGATGTATGGACAGTTCCTCATCCAAGTTCAATCCCCTCGGACTCTTGGTTAGGAATTCAATAATGTATCTTGATTCCCGTTGCCTCAGAGTCAATACTCTGTCACCCCCTCGAGGATGCCTGGGGATTTGTTCCAAGATCATGTAGCTTAAGTCTGCAACATTAGCAAAATGACGTTCATTGAAATGGCGTGCAACTGGGTATTTCGGATCATTGTGGGAGATAGCTCTGATATGTTCTAATATCCTCTTCTTTGCTGGACAGATAGTGCTCCCTATATACCATAATTTGCAGGTACACACAATTACATATACTACAAAATTGGAACTGCATGTTAAGAATTGGGTTATTTTTTTACTGATCCCATTGTACTCAACAGTGTTCATGAATTTACTGTGTCGGCACGCCTTGCAGTGCCCACACGGATAAAAACCTAACAAACCATGTCCCTCATTAGTAGGGTACTGTGTTATGTCGTGTTTCACCACCATATCCCGGATGTTTTTGTCTCTTCTGAAAGTGATGTTGGGGCGGTCAGGTAGAGTACTACCCAAAATGTTGTCAGACTTCAGAATACTCCAATGTTTCGTCAGTATGTGTCTGATTTTTTGTACCTCAGAGTTGTAGGTTAAAATCATACGTGTCCCTGACGTGTCAGTGTTCTCCTCAGCATAGGGTTTATCTTTAAGAGTCTCACTGCGCTGTACTGTGTTAACTCGTTCACGAGCTTTTTTGAGAACCCAGCTTGGGTATCCCCTGCTCAAAAATCTATTAACAATAATGTCCTCTTCTATACTGTAGGATTCAAGATTGTTACAATTCCTTTTAGCCCTCAACAGCTCCCCAAAGGGGATGCTCCATTTGAGAGCCTCAGGGTGGCTGCTGAGGGCGTGCAGGATGCTGTTACCTGCTGTTTCCTTGCGGAACAACGAGGTACATAATTTGTCACCCTTGATTTCCAAACGGACATCAAGGTATTCTGCATAGTTGGCATGTATGGTACCAGACAAAGAAATGTTATACTGGTTGGTGTTGAGTTTGGTCATAAAGGATTCTGCTTCTTCCTGGCGTCCGCTCCAGATGATAAATAAATCATCTATATAGCGTAGCCATAAGATGACTTGTTGGAAGTCTTTCTGCAAGGTGGTACTAGCAGAGATTTCTTGCTCCCAGTACCCCATAAACAAATTGGCGAAACTGGGAGCAAAGCAAGAACCCATCGCAGTACCCCTTGTCTGCTTGTAGAGGGCGCCATTAAAAGAGAAAATATTGTTCTTGAGGCAAAAGTCTGTCATTTCCATTACCATCCGGCTATGCTCACGATATTTCAGAGGTCTAAATTTTAGAAAGTATTCACATGCCTCCAGCCCTTGATTATGGTCAATAATCGTGTACAGAGATTTGACATCAAGTACCATAAACAGATAATCAGATTTCCATTCTAGATTTTCTATCTTAGCCAGAAAATCTTTGGTGTCTCTAATGTAACTAGGGAGAAGGATGACAAATTCCCTCAGAAAGTGGTCAATGTACTTGGAGATGTGTTCCGTGACACATCCGATAGAAGACACAATGGGACGTCCTGGGGGTTTGGTCTTACATTTATGCAGTTTCGGTAAAAGGTATAGGATAGGCAACTTGGGATGGTCTTTTTTTAAATAACAAAACTCTTCCCATTCAATGAGACCTTTGTCTCGCCATACGATGAGTTTATCCCAAATGTCAGTGATGCTTTGGTTGTATACATTTATGTTAATCGGTATATAGAAATCCTCATCACTTAATTGCCTCAATGCCTCATTAATATAGTCTTCCCTGTCCAGTATCACCACGTTCCCCCCTTTGTCTGCCGGGCGGATCACAATGCTGGTATCATCAGCCAAATTTTTTAGTGCTTGTCTCTGGGAAAAAGAAAGATTATTTCTGTTTTTAGTATAACAAGTACGTTTGGAAGTGTTAAGTCTAAGCTCAATGAGAGATTTGATGGTACAGTCCTGAAAAGAGTCAATGTTATCGTGTGGCAAAATCGGTAAGAAGGTAGATTGGGCCTTAAAGTGGGTCATAGCTGCTGCCGCATGTGTCACTTCCATGTCTTCAAGTGTCTGAGTAGTCTCGACATCATTATTATCTAGTGCTAGCTCTGCTAGAGTAATCAATGTGTCTACATCACTTATCATTAGATTCGTGTCAGGTGTGGTGTTGGTCTTTTTAGAGGGTTGTTGGTAACCAAGTCTTTTTAGGGCATGCCATTTTTTGAGTTTAAGTTTTCTGACGTATTTGAAAAGGTCAATTCTTGTATCAGTGTATTTGAAGGGGGAAGAGGGGCAAAAGGAAAGTCCTAAGCAGAGGGTACGTTTTTCTGTATCAGTCATGGGTCTTTTAGACAAGTTCACCACTGTTTTATTTACCGTTTCGGTATCCATTAATAGTTTTTGTTTGAGCGCGTACGACGATTTCCCACACCGGACAATCGACAAAGCCCACTAATCAATCTCTGGAGGATAAAATCAAGAAATTAGAGAAACTTAAAAGAAGTGAGATCTCTAAGTGGTGGGAAGCCACTTCTCTGCAAAGCTATGTCGATCAAGCTATGGCGCCGAGAGGTCTTCGCATCTTTATTACCCCCACTTATGAAGCTCCAAATCCAAAAATGCTAGAAGACTGGTCACAACACTCAGCCTCCAGTTCGAGAGGAATGATGGAGATCCTGATAAAGTACGCTTGGCAGGACAGGGAGGATCTTCTTAAACAGATCACCGTGAGCATGGCCGAATTACAGCAACTACTGGATGCAGCATCTCTGAAGAAAGTCTTGGAAACCATGAAAGAGAAACTTTCCAAACATGAAGAAGAAATAAAAGCACGCAAACAGAGAAAAATGAACAGAGACCATGGCGACTATGAAAGTGGGAGAATATTAACTTTCAGCAAAAAATATGACCATCTTTACAGGAGCCAAGAGTCAGATAAAACAATATCCCTGGCGAACGATAATCCGATTGTTACCGATAATTCCATCTTAAGTGATACTGAGTCTGATGTCTCCGGTGGTAATACGTCTGGCGAAGAAAGAAACATAAGGCCGATAAATTTTTTAGAGGAGTTTCGGGTCCTGCAGAAGGACCGACAATCCACGAAAGACAACAAAACACCAACATCACGGGGTCGTGGACGGGGAAGAGGCAGGGGAAACGTCGGAACAGAAGGAAGAGAATCCAACAACGCTGGGAACACAGGCAAAGGACGGGGCGCAGTGGGAAATCGTCGTACGCGCTCAAACAAAAACTATTAATGGATACCAAAACGGTAAATAAAACAGTGGTGAACTTGTCTAAAAGACCCATGACTGATACAGAAAAACGTACCCTCTGCTTAGGACTTTCCTTTTGCCCCTCTTCCCCCTTCAAATACACTGATACAAGAATTGACCTTTTTAAATACGTCAGAAAACTTAAACTCAAAAAATGGCATGCCCTAAAAAGACTTGGTTACCAACAACCCTCTAAAAAGACCAACACCACACCTGACACGAATCTAATGATAAGTGATGTAGACACATTGATTACTCTAGCAGAGCTAGCACTAGATAATAATGATGTCGAGACTACTCAGACACTTGAAGACATGGAAGTGACACATGCGGCAGCAGCTATGACCCACTTTAAGGCCCAATCTACCTTCTTACCGATTTTGCCACACGATAACATTGACTCTTTTCAGGACTGTACCATCAAATCTCTCATTGAGCTTAGACTTAACACTTCCAAACGTACTTGTTATACTAAAAACAGAAATAATCTTTCTTTTTCCCAGAGACAAGCACTAAAAAATTTGGCTGATGATACCAGCATTGTGATCCGCCCGGCAGACAAAGGGGGGAACGTGGTGATACTGGACAGGGAAGACTATATTAATGAGGCATTGAGGCAATTAAGTGATGAGGATTTCTATATACCGATTAACATAAATGTATACAACCAAAGCATCACTGACATTTGGGATAAACTCATCGTATGGCGAGACAAAGGTCTCATTGAATGGGAAGAGTTTTGTTATTTAAAAAAAGACCATCCCAAGTTGCCTATCCTATACCTTTTACCGAAACTGCATAAATGTAAGACCAAACCCCCAGGACGTCCCATTGTGTCTTCTATCGGATGTGTCACGGAACACATCTCCAAGTACATTGACCACTTTCTGAGGGAATTTGTCATCCTTCTCCCTAGTTACATTAGAGACACCAAAGATTTTCTGGCTAAGATAGAAAATCTAGAATGGAAATCTGATTATCTGTTTATGGTACTTGATGTCAAATCTCTGTACACGATTATTGACCATAATCAAGGGCTGGAGGCATGTGAATACTTTCTAAAATTTAGACCTCTGAAATATCGTGAGCATAGCCGGATGGTAATGGAAATGACAGACTTTTGCCTCAAGAACAATATTTTCTCTTTTAATGGCGCCCTCTACAGGCAGACAAGGGGTACTGCGATGGGTTCTTGCTTTGCTCCCAGTTTCGCCAATTTGTTTATGGGGTACTGGGAGCAAGAAATCTCTGCTAGTACCACCTTGCAGAAAGACTTCCAACAAGTCATCTTATGGCTACGCTATATAGATGATTTATTTATCATCTGGAGCGGACGCCAGGAAGAAGCAGAATCCTTTATGACCAAACTCAACACCAACCAGTATAACATTTCTTTGTCTGGTACCATACATGCCAACTATGCAGAATACCTTGATGTCCGTTTGGAAATCAAGGGTGACAAATTATGTACCTCGTTGTTCCGCAAGGAAACAGCAGGTAACAGCATCCTGCACGCCCTCAGCAGCCACCCTGAGGCTCTCAAATGGAGCATCCCCTTTGGGGAGCTGTTGAGGGCTAAAAGGAATTGTAACAATCTTGAATCCTACAGTATAGAAGAGGACATTATTGTTAATAGATTTTTGAGCAGGGGATACCCAAGCTGGGTTCTCAAAAAAGCTCGTGAACGAGTTAACACAGTACAGCGCAGTGAGACTCTTAAAGATAAACCCTATGCTGAGGAGAACACTGACACGTCAGGGACACGTATGATTTTAACCTACAACTCTGAGGTACAAAAAATCAGACACATACTGACGAAACATTGGAGTATTCTGAAGTCTGACAACATTTTGGGTAGTACTCTACCTGACCGCCCCAACATCACTTTCAGAAGAGACAAAAACATCCGGGATATGGTGGTGAAACACGACATAACACAGTACCCTACTAATGAGGGACATGGTTTGTTAGGTTTTTATCCGTGTGGGCACTGCAAGGCGTGCCGACACAGTAAATTCATGAACACTGTTGAGTACAATGGGATCAGTAAAAAAATAACCCAATTCTTAACATGCAGTTCCAATTTTGTAGTATATGTAATTGTGTGTACCTGCAAATTATGGTATATAGGGAGCACTATCTGTCCAGCAAAGAAGAGGATATTAGAACATATCAGAGCTATCTCCCACAATGATCCGAAATACCCAGTTGCACGCCATTTCAATGAACGACATTTTGCTAATGTTGCAGACTTAAGCTACATGATCTTGGAACAAATCCCCAGGCATCCTCGAGGGGGTGACAGAGTATTGACTCTGAGGCAACGGGAATCAAGATACATTATCGAATTCCTAACCAAGAGTCCGAGGGGATTGAACTTGGATGAGGAACTGTCCATACATCTTAAGACATGACTGAATTTCCCCTGTTTACTACTGACATGTGCCCTACAAGTGCTCTGATCTGCATATTCTAATGTTTAATGTAACTGAATTGATTTGAAGCTGTATTATCGTATTCTAACTTTGAAACTTGTTTTTCCTCCTTTTTAGGCTGATGTTTGACATACACATCTTATTCTAATGTGAATTTTTTGTATTTTTATACAGGAGTGAAGGAAGGAGCCCCTTCTATGGCACACACCGACACGGGCATCCTACCCTTTCCTCCGTTCCTGTTTTCCACCTTCACAACCCTGTACACTGGTATTTGGCACTTTCTTTAGCGATATTCATGGACTTATCTAGATGTCACTGAGATTTAGGTTTAATTGGAATGTCCATCCTTCTCATGTGGTTGAATAACAGCACTATGCATGCAGAGAGTTACTACCGCTTTTTGAGAAACTGAATGTATCGGACACGATTTTCCGTTTTATTATTTCCTCATCTCTCGGAGGTATTCAAGCTTGCATGTTATATTGGTCTAAGACTGCAGTCACCTCAGCACCATGCAGCGAATGCTTTGACTCTATCAACCCTGAATCGCACTATGTACACGCTCTAGACCCCTTTTGATTTAGCAATCTTAGTTTAATTGGCCATTTGGCAGATTAACACATTTTTTGCACTTGCAAATGATTTTCCTTAGAATAACTCAGGGTTGTTTTCTTGACCTCCAAGATGGGAACTATGCCGGTATGTCAACATTCATATTATCTACGAATTACGTAGAACCTTTGATTGACTTACTATATTGGAGTTTAATGTCAACAGATGAGCGTATTTGCTAGCTTGCGGATTATACCTACTAGAGCAGGTTAACTGTCTTGTACTGTACAGCATGGCGACTTTAATCGCGAGCGAGTTGAGACATTACTGATTGAGCTACTTGTGCAATCTACGATATTTCATTTTGTTTCTACCATTTGTTCAATTCTGTATGATGCAATGTATGGCACTATGTTACCCATCATATATATTATGGATGAATACTTCACCACTCCAAAATGGCGACCTCATCTGCCCATTCTCAGTCTTTTCTTGATTTCCATGATTGCGCTTTTCACTCGTAACTTTATTTAAATCCAAGTGGTGGCATCTTTTGTTACACGTGATCAAGGCTTCTGCCGAAACGCGTTGTGTAATAAACTCTCTGACCTGAATCACGTTGTTGCTGTGCCGTTACTACTGAGAGCGTACGAATACTGTTTGGAGTTTTTGTGAAATATATATATATATATATATATACATTGTTGTTCATAGTTTGTTTCCTTTTACTTGAAACTCTACTTTACCTGTATTACTACTCTTCTTTGACGTTAGTCTTACGTGTTCTATAGTTTTCATTATGTTTTCTTCTATATTTATGGCATGTTTTTGAGCTTGGATTTCTGTTTTAGCCACGCATAGAATTTCTTGTAAACTATACGTTTTTTCCAAATTTTTTTTCAAAATTTCACTGATTTACAACCTTGAAGTTTATTGATTCTTCATTGCTAAACTTCTTAAATTCACACACCGTTACTAATTTCTTTAATCTTGTGACATATTTATACATCATTTTATTCTCTTTTTGGTAGGCCATGTTGAAATTATATCTTTCAAATTCTAAATTTATTTGAGGGTCAAACTTTTCATTTAAACATTTGATCAGGCCTTTGTATGTCGTTCTTGCTCAGGAAATGTGATTATCAAATCTTCTACATCATCTCCAACGAGATTAAACAATAAATCTTTTGCTTGTTCATCAGTGTATTTCTTACATGTCGCTTTTAAAAAATGCTCAAATCTTCTTCTCCATTGTTCCCATCTTTGTGTAATATTCTGCTGATCCAATATATCAAAAGGTAATGGCCTCCTAACATTTTTACTTGAAACACCTCCTATACTTTCTTCCTCATTGTATATTTCTGAGTTTATTGCCACTTCACTATTTGTCTCCTCATTCAACATTTCTCTTCTTTTTTTTAGATATTTATTGTGATCTATCATTTAATCTGGCGTTAATTTGAGTCTCTTTTAGATGAAAAATATATATGGCCTTGACTTCAAGGCATTCTATAGGATTTTCTTAAGATGTCACAATGATATGCCTGATTTTAAGATGCTGCCTAGATTTCAATGAAATCTCATGAGATTTCAGCTTTTCGTCCCTTCCTTTTAACAAGTAAATTGTTTTCTACATTTTACACATCCCGCATTAATCCTGTGCCAATATTTGTGTTGGATTGCTTATTTATTATACTGCCAACCGTTTGTTTTGTTGTTTTTGACACTCAATATAAGTGTCTGATTTAACCCCTTCAGCGCGGTGCGGATTACCGCGCTGTGCTGAAGGGGTCTTGCGCGGGCGGGGCCGTGACGGAGTGGGGCCGTTATCCGCACAGCGCGACCGACGCGCGTGACGGAACCACTCCGTCACGCGCATCGAAGGGGTTAAAAATTGTGTCTTGGCTGATTTGGTCATGGAGGTCAGAATGCCCGCATTTTATGCTGCGTATTTGCGCTGCCCGCCTCTGTCTTTTACTTTATTTTTTCTGGGCACACACCACGTGTAACCTTTTATGCCTCCTTCCAGCATAGACATGTTTGAGTTTGGAGCAACCACTTCCTATACCAGGCACGGCTCAGAGAAGCGGTGTACTCATGATTTCTTCTTCCTCTCCTTTTCCTTTACCGTAAGCTTTTTCAGATACATTCTGACATGTTGCACACATGGGTCTTCCTCCTCATTGCCAGTGAAAGAGTTATATTCTTGTTTGTTTGCGACATCTGATCAGTACAAATTATTTTATGTACTTCTCCACATAACTGACTTGTAATACCTTGAATCTACCCTTTTCTTCCACCCTTGTACATTCATCCCACCACCATTCTACGTGACATCACTGTGTCACTAAGTCACTTCATTACATTTCCTTTGTGCTAAAATCAATGCATCTATAGAATTCTATGGACAGAATTGCTCAAACCTATTAAAGGTGATATTTTGAGATATGTATATTGGATTTTTGTCGTTTTGGTGTTGTTTGGTTTAGATAAAGATTGGTTATTTTTCTAAACAGTTGTGGTGTCAATTTGTAGTGTTTTCACTGTGTGTGTTATATACAAATACTTTACACATTTCCTCTGCAATATGCCTGACTGCTTGTGCTAAGCTAGCAAGGGGGTGAGTAGGGGTTATCTTCAGTGTGTAACTCCCTTACCCTGCCTAGAAAGAAGGGTCCCTACTTGGACAGGGTGCAAGTCACTGCCATCTAGAGACCCCATTTCTAACATTGTGAGACCATTAAAATACGGGCCCTTAAAATAACATGCATTATTATCAGCTGTAACATTCCAGCTGTCTTCACACAGAGGCTAAAACAAATATTCACCTATTAAAAAAAAGTTGGAAGACTCTGGTGCCAATTACGATCCGGCAAAAACCGGGTACGAACCGTCGGACGGAGGCTTTTTTCCGTCCGACTCGTACCCGGTCGTAAAACTTTACAAACATGCAAGTACGATTCGCACGGAAACACCATTTCCGTACGAGTCGTACAAAACACCGACCGACGAAAAGATACATACAAATGGGGTCCGGGGAATGCGCCGACGTGACGTCGGGACGCTCGCAGGCCGCGTTTCACGACCCAGGAAGTACGATTCGAACCGACAGCAGTCCGGACGGCAATATTTTTACGGCACCCAAAAAGTGCCGGAAAAGCGAAGTACGGCGCGAAACGACCAGAGTAGGTGGCCCGGTAAGCGCCGTACCCCCCCAGCCCCCGCATGTACGCGCCCGTACCCCCCCGTGTATGTACGCCCGAGTACGTGTCGAACCCCCCCGTGTATGTACACCCGAGTACGTGTCGAACCCCCCCGTGTATGTACACCGAGTATGTGTCGAACCCCCCGTGTATGTACACCCGAGTACGTGTCGAACCCCCCCGTGTATGTACACCCGAGTACATGACGAACCCCCCGTGTATGTACACCCGAGTACGTGTCGAACCCCCCCGTGTATGTACACCCGAGCTACGCGCTGGGGGTACGCACCGTACATACACGGGTGGGGGTACGACTCGAACGTACACGGGTGTACATACATGGGGGGGTTCGACACGTACAGTTCGACGCGTACTCGGGTGTACATACACGGGGGGTTCGACACGTACTCGGGTGTACATACACGGGGGGTTCGACACGTACTCGGGTGTACATACACGGGGGGGTTCGACACGTACAGTTCGACACGTACTCGGGTGTACATACACGGGGGGGTTCGACACGTACTCGGGTGTACATACACAGGGGGGTTCGACATGTACTCGGGTGTACATACACGGGGGGTTGGACACGTACTCGGGTGTACATACACGGGGGGGGGTTCGACACGTACTCGGGTGTACATACACGGGGGGGTTCGACACGTACAGTTTGACACATACTCGGGTGTACATACACGGGGGGTTCGACACGTACTCGGGCGTACATACACGGGGGTACGGCGCGTACATGCGGGGGCTGGGGGGGGTACGGCGCATACATGCGGGGGCTGGGGGGGGTACGGCGCGTACATGCGGGGGCTGGGGGGGTACGGCGCGTACATGCGGGGACTGGGGGGGTACGGCGCGTACATGCGGGGGCTGGGGGGTACGGCGCGTACATGCGGGGGCTGGGGGGGTACGGCGCGTACATGTGGGGGCTGGGGGTGTACAGCGCGTACATGCGGGGGCTGGGGGGTACGCCGCGTACATGCGGGGCTGGGGGGGGTACGGCGCGTACATGCGGGGGCTGGGGGGGGTACGGCGCATACATGCGGGGGCTGGGGGGGTACAGCGTGTACATGCGGGGGCTGGGGGGGGTACGGCGCGTACATGCGGGGGCTGGGGGGGGTACGGCGCATACCGGGCACCTGTTTGGACGTCTCCATGGTTGCTATTGGAGTTCGGTGCGGACGGTCTTTTAACCATACGGTTGTACATTCGGACGCCCGGGACGGATCGTGATTCCCCGGTCGGACTTCGCTTTTCACGTTTGTACGGTAAATCGTCCGAGGACGCGTCGGACACTTTTTCCGACCCGAGGACGTGTGGGGAATTATTCCCAATGCGACTCGTATGGGCTTTTTACCATGCGAATCGTGATTGCCAGTTTGTACGGCACTTGTACGATTCGTACGGTAAAAAGACCGGATACGAGTCGTACGGGAATTTTTTTTACCGGATCGTAATTGGCACCTCTGTCTCCCATATAAATCACACCAATTCTTTTCCCTCAAGCTCTAAGTCACCTCTGAATATTGAAATATTTTATTTTCAGGAGTGCAAAGATATCCTCACATTGAATTTTGCATGAGCTGCATAACAAGTAGGAGTGTGAGGTTGGGTGGGGGGACTTATTTTCTGCTGGGTTTTCTGAAGCACGTCTTCTAGATTTGCATATCCTTCTCTTCTCGAATTAGGGGTGAAATCCCTCATTACGTGTTCTTACTACCGTGTTTTTACTCTCCATGTTTTTGAGGCCATGACTGTCCATTCTAGGCCCTGGGGGGGATGGTTCCATGTCACGTTTACAGCATAATAATTCACTAAATAAATGAGTCCCATTCAGGTTAATTGTAGAGTGGCTCACCATGGGTCCTTATAACCACCTTATGTCACTTTCATAAATTTGAGGTTCAAAAAGCATACTACCACCATTCAATATTCACAAAATTGCATCAGTGGCTGGAAAGGTGGATGGTAACACTTTACAAATAACATTCAGTCCAAAGGTAAAATATCCTTCAGTTTCAATCACCCCCTTCTACTACTTGGCTTCAGCTGGCCCCAGCGTTCTTGTTTGTTAGAAGAGCTGAGAAACACTTGAAAAGTTGAATTTTAACTACTTCTTGCTCTTGAGAATTTCTGCAGTGTGTGCTATAACAAGGCAATGCCCACCTGGCTATGGATTACCGACTCAACTTGTATAATGCACTGGGAAGACGGGTACGAGCCTTGCTGCTTTTTTCCGTGACTATGACAGACGCCTCTCACTGCCTCGCGCAGCAGCAGGACATTTTTATCATGCCAGGGATTGTTTTTTGTGTGGAAATATCAAAATTAATAATTTGGAGGTTAAACACTGGCTTTCCTATGGTCAGTTTCTAGGGGAGGAGGGATTGGGAGCCGAATTTTGAAAAGTCACTTTTTGCTTTCTCAAATATGCTTGAAAATGCACCAATTGACCATTCTTTTTTCAAAATGTTCTCAGGGGGAGAATTCCCCCTGAACCGACCCCTTATGATGATTGGGCTCACTCGCCACCGGGCACTCATTCAGAACCTTTACGTCCTACCACTTTCAAATGTCAAGAGCTGCCACTGGCGAGAGCACAAGTTATTGATACTTTAGGGCTTGTGTTATTACACATGAAATATAACTGGTGGATTTCAGTGGTTTTGTTAGTTTAAAACATTATATTTTAACAAAACATTTCACCTAATTAGAATGTAACTCTAACCTTTGGTTTTTCCAGTGAACTTCTAAGGATTTTTTTGTAACGTAAAGTAACATGTTATAATATTTCCTAACTATAATGTCACATTAACCTTTGTTTTTTTTGCAGTGAATTTCAATGTTTTGTTTAACATAAAGAAAGATATCCATCATCATGTGTGGCGTACAATTGGGTGCTAAACCTTCCCCAAGTGCGCACTGCCTGTGGCTGTGCGCAGCATCGGTTTCAGTGCAGGGTCTGGTTTGCATCCGGGCCTCCACCATTGTTTTGGACCTCATTTTTGCTGGCCCTAGGACTCTGAGCACTTTATCACTGCTAACCAGTGCTAAAGTTCATGTGCTCTCTCCTCTAAACTTGGTAATATTGGCTCATAATCAATTGGCGTATTTAATTTACTTGTAAGACCCTTGTAAATTGGTACTATAAGTAGCAAAGTGGAGCCCAGGGCCTGTAAATTAAATGCTACTAGTGGTCCTGCAGCACGGATTGTGTCACCCACTTAAGAAGCCATTGCAGAGCCTGTGTTTGCAGTTAAAACTACAATTTCGACCGGGCAAAATAAACCTTTTGCCAACACCAAATCTTCCTTTTTATAAATATAAATTACTCCTAGGGTAGGCCCTGGACAGCTCAGAGGACAGGGTGCAATGTATTTTAAAAGCAAGGCACATATTCTTAAGTTTTACATATCCTGATAGTGAAAAGTTCTTAAATTCATTTTTCACTACTGCAATAGGATAACACTGGGATTACCTTATTACATAAACAGTTCAAGTTTGGTGTCTCTGGAATACTAATTTAAAATCCTCAGAATGGGGAAGTCAGATTTTACATTACAATTTAGAAAGTGGGAATCTTCTTGCCTTAGCAAACACAAGGAGATGATGGAAGGAGCGCTGAAACTTTTCAGACACTCACCCCCAGTCACAGATCTGGGTTGAATCCATCATCATTATTTAGCTCAATTCGCCACCTCAGTTCAGACCCAGTTATATGCAAATCAGTCTTGACCCTGTGCCTCATGGGAATCTTCTTGCCTTAGCCATTTGGTGCCTGCTGCCTCTCTCTGGTCACATGGCTGGGTGTAGTTGGCAGTTGGGCTTTGTCTATTTCTCCTAGACAGCCACATACAATGGGAGCTTAAGTGTGACTATGTGGGCCATCACTGGCAGGATGGCAGAGCGGAGCTAGGCCCAACCTCACTTACTACTGAATAGGATGTGTCCTGTTCCCACACAAAGGGCTGAATGCCCCCTGTAGATAGTCTTATGCCAGGGAAGGCAGGGCATCTGTGCACTTCAAAGGCATGCCTCTAGAAACTTCTCCCCCTGTTTCAAAGGCACAACTGTGTATAAAAGAAGGACCTCAGACACCATCACTTCAGTAAACTTCTGGACCTGTGAACACTCTGCCAAAAAGAGGTACTGCTGTGCTGCTGAAGGACTGTCAGTCTGCTGGACTGGACTCTGCTGGACCCCTGCTTTTCTGTGCTGACCTGCTGCTTGTTACCCTCTTGCCAAGGTGAGAAGAACTGGACCTGCATCTCTTGAAACCGGAGACCGTCGGCAGGATCTTCGATGATGATGCAATAGGACCTTGGACCCGACTCTTCTCTTTGGTTGCCTGGTGCATCTTTGACCCGAATCCACTCAACACTCCGCAACCAGGATTTAAGGTACTCTGTTCAGCTGGCCTAACTGGGTCCCTGTAGCTGGCCTGCTCTCTATCGCTGTCGGCCTGAGCTTGTGACTTTGTCCTAGTCCAGCTCGACCAGATATCCCCAGTTAGTGATTTGTGCTTTTTGGCACTATTTTCACTAAGAGCTCTAAAATTCAATATCTCAGGTTCTACTCATTTGATTTTGGTTGTTTTGGTCTTGTTTTATTTATTAAAAATAACTTAATTGTTCTAAATCTACTGTGGTCTCCTTTTGTGGTCTCTTTGTACTGCTTTACTGTTTGAAGTGATGCACACATGTTTTACACATTGCCTCTACTTTAAGCCTGACTGCTCTATGCCAAGCTACCAAGGGAGTGACCACAGATTAATTTGGGGTTTAATTGTTCCTTACCCCGACAAGGATTGTGGTTGCTGCTTGACCAGGACTTACACCCCAATCAACCAACAACCCAATGTCTTACAGCAGACCTGCTGGCTTTGTCAAAAGAGGATGTGATTTGAGGTAAGGTGACCTACTGACATTGAGAAAAAGCCAGAACACCAAAATATAAAAAGTGTTAGGCCTATCAGCTCTATCAAGGGGTCAGCACATCAACATATAAAAAGCAGACCTATTGGCTATGTCAAAAATTCTCCAATAACAATAAACAAATGTCTTATAAATTCACACATTGCAATATTTATGAATAATGATTGTTACAAAATATTTGTAATAAAGCATTTTTTTTTAAAAAACATGAAACGTGTCTTTGATTCTTTTAAAAAAAAATCTTCATGCCACATAGTGCAGCTGGAGAACCCACCACAAGAGGTCCCTGCACTCCAGCTGAAGTGCATAGAGCTCCAGCTCAGAGTGGTAAGCTGTCCTGGAATTTTGGATTCAATGACCCAGGAAACAAATTATGTTTTTTTTATGTTGCTAGGGGTCCCTGCCTCCCTGCTGCTTTTCACAACATTAAAAAAATGCCTGGTGAGACACCTGCCCCTTTTAGGGTTCTTACGGATCCAAATAATATGGGACGCTCCTTGCTTGGAGCAGTGAAAAATGAATAAGCTGGCCCTGGTGCCCAATTGTGGGAGCGACAGGCAGAGCCCCAAGGCCTCTGCGGTCTCAGCCGGCTCCCCAACCCACCATAGTAGGTGCTGGTGGGAACCTGCGATTATGTACCAGTTGATGTCCCTGTGTTCAAGCGGGACACCCACAATATGGCCAATGTTAGTGGATGCAGGGGAGCCCCAAGTCACCAGCTGCCCCTGACGGCTCCCCTTCCAGCACTCATTATGGGCGCCAGCAGGAGTTGGCCATTTTACTTATACTGTGGGTTTCCTAGTGCCCACCCTGGGCATCTATACCTTTTTGTAATGTTCCCATAGTGGGTGCCGGTGCGAGCCTGGCTCTATTTTCCAATGGGAGCCCACCAGGGGCAGCAACAACATAAAAATCATTGGGCGTTGCAGGGGGAGCCCCAGGGCTGCTGCAGACCCTGATGGCTCCCCAGTCAGCACCCACCCTGGGTGCCTGTGGGAGCCAGTTCCATTTCGTTGCTTCCACACAGCTGGGAGCAGCTTATTTCTCATCTCCCGACAGCCAGGAGCAAAGTTTTGTTTTTAGCTCAGAAGAGTGAGGGCAGCGAATTCAATTGACAATTGAATGAGCCAGCTGCAAAATGATCTCGGTACTTCCGGGGTATATTTGTCGATTGCTTGCTTGATTGGAATGCGGTAGTGAGTGGAGGTCCTGAAGTGGCTTGGTAGCTGTTAAGTTCATGCAGGCTCGTGTGCTGGTAAGCTAGGAAGATCAAAAGCTGTGTGAAAGGAGGAGAGAGTGTTCCTCAAGAAACTGGCATGTCAATTACCCTCGAGCAGAGGCCAGTTTTTTCATTCAATAACTTTATTCTCCACTTTCACTTCACTATTTTCCTCAAATTTGCAGTAGCTAACAGTACAATAACTACTTATGTGCCTGTCCCTAATATCCAACTACACCTTTGGCATTTTATTTTGTATCTTCTTGTGCTCGGTAACTCACACGTTGTGGCATGCAACTTCCCATCTTATCTGAAGTTCTCCAATGGCCCTGGTGCGAGGTCAGCATTATACCAATAACCCCAAAGACATTAAATTGAAAATTAGATATTTAATTCTCCATACTTTAACTGAACATTGCCTGTGTTGTTGCATCCCTACTTTCCAAAATACTTCATTACAATTAGCCACCATCTTCCTCCTATATTAACAAAATGCAGTCTAATAATATGTTAGAAATCTGCGATTTGCCTACTAACCACGATTTTGGTGTGAGTCCTAATGGTAATAATCAGTACTGAAATAACCAGAATAAAGCGCTCCTCAAATTTCTTAAAGGACTTAGCTTAAAAGGAAGGCTTCAGATCAAGCCGATGGTAAAGAACGAGGAACGTTTTAAATTATGCTAGAGAAATCCCTCTATAATGAGTTTAACAAAGCTGATTTGGGGACCATAGAACGTTGGTGGCACCAGAGCATTACAGGAAGTTACTATCAGATTTCATTCACGAGGCTTGTTTAGCGGGATATCTGTTTGTCATTTGAAACTCAGGGTAGCCTTGCCTACCATTTGACTGCCCCCTGAGTTCTACCATTTGTCCAAATGAATAAGATAGTGGGGTATTAACAGGAGTGATTATTGCATCTCTTTTACCACTACCAGTGTTCAGGATACCTTATTGAATGGACAGGATGGACATTACCGGAAGCCTGGCTCTTAACTCTGTCATACAGAGCAGGCGTGTCCTGGTATTTGTGGATCATGCAAACACGTTCATGGCAGTTTTAGCCAAGGCTTTTTAGGTTTTCACAAAGGATTTCTCTTGGGTGACAGAAGAGCTGTCTTATTGTTTTCTTTCAATGAAAGCCACATAGGATGATTGTGGAAAGGCAGCAGGAGCACTTTGGCAAAAGTTCTCCACTGACACGGCAGACTCTGCTGCGCCAACGGAGGCAAACATACTGGCCATTATATATGAAGGGCTTACGCCGCCATAGCGTCACTTTTTGGGACACTGTGGCGCAATCGCATAACGAAACTTGAGGGGGCCCCCTGCAAGGTACGTGGAGGGGCCCCCATCCAGACTCAATCAAGAGCTCCCGGGCCATAGTGCAGTGCTGAGGGCCCCCCTGGAGCTTGGGGGCCTACCACCCCACAGGGGATGTGGGGCCTGTGTTATGCCAGTGCTGTGGTGGTGTAAAAAAATGTGCTACACTGTGCCATATTTACAAAGTGACACATTTAGGCAGATGCTTCCCTTTTAAACCCCTGTGCTACTTTATCCCTGCGTCGGGTATAATATATGCAGGGTGGGCTTTCCGATGCAGGAAACCCACATAGAAGTGACGCAATGAAATCTATGAGATTTCCCTGCGACACTTCTAGGGAGTCTGCATCAGATCCTTACACCTGCTTCACAGCAGGCGTAAGCACTAACGCAGGCCCTTTTGCATGGGACTGGCCCTTGTGTAATGACACATTGCTGGAGTTGAGTCTGTTTTGCAACACACTCCAGCAATGTATCATTACTGTGCCACCAGACATGTCAGGATTCCTGATGTATCTGGTCAATCCTTGCGACATGGAGTGCTGTACTGTAAATACCGCGCATCCAATGTGTCGGAAGGAGGGCACAATGAAAAGTGTTGCATCGCAGTTTTCAACCAGCAATGCAACACTTTTAATAAATGAGGCCCACTATATTTGTCTTTATTATCTAGCAACCTGTTTCTCAACTGTCTGTAACCTGTCAGTAGGTTTCCTTGCTTCTTCAGCAGTCAAGAAGCAATAGCAAGTTTAAGGTTACTCCACTTTGCGCTAGCATTAATGGAAAGAAAAAGAAATTCAGATAATAGATTCAACTGTAAATTGATGATTTTACCACATTCATTGGTATACGTTTTGAGGCATTTGAAAATAATGCATGTACAACTACAGTAATTTTCTAGATTGATTAGAAATTTGATGCCATCTGTTTGTATTGAAAATGTATCTTTCCATTGTTAAATTGTTCTGCCTGCAACCACTAGAGGGAGTTGGGATATGTATGCAGATGTAAATTGTGGTATGTTTCGTATTAAGTAGACAGTGGCATATGGTGCAATTGGATTCTCAAGTTACAAAGACTTGGTAATGGGCTAAGAATGGATGAGATACATAAAACATTAGCTAACCTATGGGGGGGGTCCTATGCGCAGGCACCATGGAACAGCAGGAAATGGATAAGAATGGGATATGGAATGGTAGATAAATCAAAGTGTACCCTTGGGCAGCACCATAGACTGACTGTTATGTGATAGATACAGAAAATGCTCCTACAGCTATCTGTAAATAAATGTGAAAATTGCATAATTATTTAATCTGCTCACATAAGCCATTTAGCAGGATATTTAGGTGAAACCTGTATATATATTTGCAAGGCATCTTCTGGAAACGTGCCAAGGACTTTGGTCGCATCTGGGAGATTTCTCTTGGACCCAAGAATATAAAGGTGTACTTACAAATCCTATGGAGAGCATAGTAGAGAAGAGTCCATGTTAGGACAAATGAGCAGTCCTGTCAAAGACTTAGAATGTTTGTAAGGCGTTCCCATCACATATAAATGAGATGGTGATTTGTTTACTGTAGGTCTTTATTAATGACTAGCCTACTACAGAATATACGTAGTAAACTTTTATTTAAAAAAAATCACAAGTATATTTGTAACAAAGAACTAAATGAAAGTGGGCAATGTGAAAAAATCAATTATATATATATTTTTTATATATATCCAAATATTGTAATCCTTAACGATTAGTAGATGATAACCTGTCATTCCAAGAAGTATGATTCAGAAGCTGAGTATGGTCTATGCTTGTCCAGCTCAAATTGTTCCGCCTGTTGGAGTGGATGCTGGATGTCTTTGGAGATGCAGCTCCCTGTATGGTTTGGCCCTCTATATGTTAGACAGGGCATCAAGTCTTTTTTGTATGGATTCTCAATGATAAAAGAGAGGAGTTGGCCTAACGGCTAGGGCGGTCGACCTCGAATCTGGGGAACTGGGTTCGAGTCTCAGCAATGACGCTGAACATCCTGTGATTCTGGGCAAATCACTTAATCTCCCCGTGCATTACAAAACAACAAATGTGTGTGTCCTCATGTAAGGCAACTGGTGGTATGTAAAGCGCTCTGATACCCCATTCGGGTCAAGTTTGCTTTATATAAAACTTTGTAAATAAATAAATTTAAAAAAGAAGAAGTGCATTTATGTTGAGTGTCTGGACAGAGGTTTGAGGATTTTTGGTTGAAAATATACTCATGCAATTAGCTTACCAGTGTAATGCATTTGTTGGGCATACGTAATAGGGATAAAGGCAGACCTTTTTATCAGTCATTGCTAAAAGAACCATACTTATAATATGTGCATGACATATAGGCAAATTGTGAATACAAGTAGCTAATAATAATACAAAATACATTTAGTCGTGGAACATCATACAGGAAGAGATGCCATGTGTTAGATATAAAGTTATAAATCACAGGTCAGTGCTCCTGGAGGCCTCACATATAAGAAATAATTTTGCAAGAGATTATTGTGCCCTGCTCTGTGCAGTATCTATCCCAGAGCCCTTCTATTGCCATACTTGCCCATGAGTGATTAGTTGTGGCATTGGCCCAGGCAAAGATTGCCTTTTGCTATCCAGGAGTGATAGCTGTTTGTTGATGAGCATTTTGTGGATCATGAATGGGGCCTACAGTATGTCCCTTCCTTGTATGGATGGATTTCCTTACAATTTGTTTTTCCATTGCTCGACTTAAATGTTTACTTTCTTTAGTGGGTGTGTACAGGCAAATGTATTACATTTTGCAGTTCTGGACCGCATATTTCTATCAGTGAAAACTACAATTAGCACTTTATTCCTTGCTTGCTTGACATGTTTATTTTTCATATGAATACATTTTATTTTGTGACCAAGGGATTTACTTAGATTTGGTGGACTACTTTTTCAATGAACTCGATCTTAGGGGTTTGATGGAGAAGTCTTTGAAGGATTTAAAGGTTTGGCCCCCTCATTTAAGCTGACCTTGGGTTGTTGGTAGTATGCTGAGCAGGGAGATGGGAATGGCAGAGTGGTCAGTCTCGTTCAAGGGTGATATGCATTGAATTGTTTATTACGTTGAGAAGACAAGATCAAGGATGTGGTCTCAGAAGTTTATTGGTGGTGTGACATGCTGTACCTCTTTGAGCTTTTCAATGAGGTTGAAGATGGTGTCTCTTGTGTTTGTTTTAACTTGCACTATGTGGGAGGTTGAAGTAATCAAGAGCCTGGTGTGGGCATGTCGGATGGAAGAGGTGGTGAGGAGGCCTGAGAATTCATCACTGAAGTCCTTGTTCTGCCTGGGAGGCTTTATATGAGATGGAAGGTGGGAGTCTAAGTTACAGAAAGAGGGAAATGGCATATCAGCAGCTCCACAGAGTTGAGTGTTCTTTGCTTGTTTAGTGTGCAGGACCAGGAAGACGTTTAGAAAACAGAGAGGCCTCCTCCTGTCTCATGTTGGAAGAAGGAAGGCTTGGATGTGCAAAGATGTGAGGATTATCCATGTTTCTGAGATGAAGAGGACATCAAGCTTGTGATAGGTAATGAGGTCTGCAATGTCTGGTACATGGAGTACTGGTGAGCGAGCATTATTTATCATGAGTTGGAATTTGTGTTCTGTAGTTTGAGGGTGTGTGGTAATTAGTGGGGTGTGTATGAGGTTGGGTATATGTGTTGAGCGAATACAATATAAGTGTCTGGATTGTCTACATCTGGGTGTGATCATGGGGACTGGCAGTATGGGAGCTGGGCGAGGCACATGATTATAATCTTAACCTTGCTGGTTTCACTGGGGCAGTGGTTCTGGGCAAAGGCCCCTACAGGCCCTAACAGGCTCAAACAAGCAATACACTTGTCTGTTTCTGCCCATGGCTGGAGATGCCCTGGCAACGGGACCCCCTAAAGAGTTGATTGTCAGCTAGGAGACAGCAGAAAGTGATGGCTCTTCCTGTGTAGATGGTTGATATGAAACCCACTGGTATCACTTCCTGTGGAGATTCATGGTTTGCATCTTTGTATTTTGCCAGACAAAGGCAAAGTTCTTTCTTTTTTGGTCCTGTTAGAGCTAAGAAATAGCTATAGCCAGAACCCCTGCTTCTCAGACCTCAGACCACACACTCTCAAGTTACAACAGTCATGTGCACCTGGCCGATATCACACAGCACCTTTTGGAGCATATCAGACACTTGCAAATACTGCAGCCACTTATATCAATAATCTCACAGACTCAAGCCAATCAGCTGCATCATCATATCTTTGGTGACCTCACATTCTAAACAAACTGAACAAATCCTAGGGTCTTAACAATGTTGACTCTGCAATATGGCAGGCAGCAAATACCCTTGACACAATGAAAATTAAGTCTTCATAGCATTCATGGATATTCCCAAACTAGCGATGCACTCCAACCTCTGCTCTCCCAAGTCACTTGGCTCCTTCTAAATTAGTTATATCATCATATTTCTCAACCTAATGACCTCACCATGCACACTTTGATCACCTAGTGTCCATTTCTCTGATATATCATCCAGAATGCTGTAACCAGAAAAACAAGAGAAATGTCTTCTTAAGGATTAACAGTTAAGTTTCATGTCTCAGTGCATCGCACAGTCAGTGCCATTCAGGTCTGGCTTTAGCGCTGGTGGCGCCCGGTGCAACAATCACTTTTGGCTCCCCTAGGTCCCCTTACTGCCTCCTTGGATTCTCTCACTACCAGCTGCAAAAGTGCCCCTCATGTCTCCTATCATAAGATATGGTTAAGAACAGCGCCCCTCTGAGGTCACAATGCCCCCCTCCACCGGTCAACGCCCAGTGTGGCCGCACCAGATGCACTGCCCTAAAGCCGGCCCTAGTGCCGTTTTACGTGGTCAACAAGGTGCTTCAGATGCCTGTGTCCTCATCTTGCTCAACCTATCACTGGCTGCTAATACTGTTTGCTGTCAAACACTGGTCTACACTCTTCTACAGTGAATTGTGACACAATTATATTGGGTCACCTTCTACCTCAACACCAGATCACAGCTCATCCGACTAAATTAGAACTAATTCCTGTACCCTGAGGCTTATTGATAGGCTTCAGCCTAACTCCAACATGAAACCCCACAGAGTACTCTTGGCACACCCTGAATGTAAAGAACTGTAAGTATGGAGACCACACATATCTTTGTCTACAGGTCTTTTGCAACACCTGCAGCAGCAATATTGCCAGCCTCTAGTCAACAAGTCCACAAAAGAGAAAACGAAACAACAGAACTTTTTCGGGCATTCCCGCAGGGTCTGAAACTCCATCTCAACGCAGATCCACCAAGCGTCCTCCCTTGTTTACATCATGGCGGCCCGTCTCATCACCAAGTATCTTATCCACAAGTAATTGAAAAGCCACACCCACTTTTTAGAGTGGGATCTGCTCCATATGTCCACCTCTCTTGTACAGCACTCTTTTGCAGTGTAGGTTAGGTTAGGCTATAAGCATACAGATGCAGGTGTGAGGCCTAAGCCAGTTGAGAAGCTGAATAATTTTGTTATTTTCTGACTAAACCTGAGAATCTTTCGTTAACTAGTTCTAAAAAACAATTTCAATACCTGAATCCCATTTTTTACTTCACTCTACTATATTTCACCATCATGACGCATGTAAATAATAAATTAAAATCTGATATTAGCATGTTATAAGTGCTCAACATTTTGAATTCAGTTAGTAAAATACCAAAAAAGTTATGAGTCAAAGTACAAGTTTGCATGTTTCATCATTAGATTACATATTGGATAATCGCAACCTTTAAGCTGTCAGAAAGTATGAAGTGTAAACCCCATTCCTACTCTGAGCCCTTCGTTCCTACACCACTTGTGTGATGGTTGTCTGCAGGGTGACCACCTCCTACCAGTTCAATACAGGGACCAGTTTAAACTTCTGGACTGTGATGTGACAAACTAGTGCCTTCTGGATTTTTTTTCCTAGTTTTGCTTCATTGGAGCTAATTAGATTATCACATCTGAAAACATTGATTTTCAGGTGAAGGGTTCAGGACTGGAGACCGTAATGACCTGGCTTGAAGATGTCACCCTAGTTGTGAACGAAGGGGGCAGAGGGATGCTGTGAGTCGACTCAGGCGCCATCTTTATTTTCTTCTGTGCAGTCACCTGTGTGAACCATTCAGCGGGGAGCTCACGGAAACACTTTCTAAGATTCCTGGAAATTAACTATTGGAGTTTCGCTGGTACTATCTGTAGGATACATAGGAAGATTCAGTTTTGAATTTACAGGAAGATTCAGTTTTGAATTTACAGGAAGATTCAGTTTTGAATTTATACCTCCCCCAGGGCCAAACAATAAGAAGATATTAAACGGTTTCCTGCCTTTAACATAATACAGTTTTTTTTATATTCCAGCTTTCAAACCAATGACTCAGTGATGGATGAAATGTAATAATGTTTATACAAGAAAATTACAGTTCCGCTCATTCACATGTCTCCGATAAATCATGCATTTTAAGGTGGTAATCATATGAAATGCGAGCCATTGTGTGTAGGCATGTAACAGTATGCATTAAAGACACGCAGGACCGACAACTTCAAATGTCTTGGGAAATACATGCTTCTATAATACACATATATTTTTAATAATACATATTATACATTACAATAAACATGGAACACTGTAGCATATTTTCCAGGGCTCGTTTGAAGAGCCAGGCTATTTGTAGAAGCCATTCTAAATGACTGTGTCACTCCTGGTGCAAGATTGGTCTGGGTTCGTCGTCGACCCTCTTAATTGAAGAACAAGCCATGTTTTCTAAACAGCTCAACAAATATGTAAATGTTCACTAATGCATTTCGTCAAATTTAAATATGCCTCTTATTTATGCATGTGGATATCCTGAAAACCTGACCAGATTTTACCATTCGATAAAATCACCACAACCTGAGTCCGAGGTTTGTGGGTGTATGTTTGACGTGTACCACCATGTCACGTTTGTGTGAGTTATTAAAGCTCTGAGAGCTAGTAACACGGGACAGCGCCATCCACCACACCAAGACACCTGAGGGCCCCTCCTCTGTTACTGCCTAGGTTCATCAAGTCGCTCTCACTAATACTTGGCATTTGCTTGGTTACCACCTAGGGTTAAACACAATTACCCGACCACAGAACACGGCAGAGCTGTGGGAAGTCCTGTTCATTTCCTTCAATTTGTTCTTAGCTTGCACATCACCATGGAAACACAGAGCCATTATGGAAAATATAGTCAGGGGTGAGTGTGAAAGAGTAAAAGCTCTTTCATTAAAGCACATCCTTTCAGAATGTCCATAAAATATGTTTGGATTTTAGATGATAGGATAGCTGCAAAAGTTACATATTCCAACCAAATACAGCCAGTGTCATTAATGAAGTTCCATAACACAGTATCATTTTAACCTTTCACAAAACTATTGCTTCATTAGAGAAAATAAGGGTCTAAGGGGGATATGTACAATAGAAGTGGCAGAGCCTGTCGTTAGTCTCCTGGGCGTAACCACACACACCGCCACTTCGGAAACGCAAGGCTGCACTATATTTACAAGATTGTGGAGCAGCCTCGCGTTTCCCCCTGCGATGGCGCTAAGCTTAACAACTTAGCGCCAATGCAGGCACCCGTGCACCAGAGTGCAAAGGTGTCTGTGTGCAGGGGAGGAGTGGTTAAGTGCAGGAAGGTGTCCCTTCCTCCACATTAACAATCCTAAAATGCCAGTTTGTAACTTTCATGTGTGCTGCTTTATGCAGCACACATGAAAGTTACAAAATGGCATTTTTTTAAAGGTTTGTTTATGTACAGTAAGGGGCACCTTCCTACACATAAACAAACCGTGGCATTTTGATTTTTCCATGTGTGCTGCACAAGGCAGCACACATGGAAAAAGCAAAAAACGAGGAGAAATAATGCATTTCTCCTCGTTTCACCAAATTAAGAACAGGATTTTCCTGGTCTTAATTTTGGCACTGCCTCCAATGTACGCCACCCTTGTACATAGGGGACAGCGTCAAATACAATGGTTGTTGCGGTGGAACGCCCACCGCAACACCCACTGCACGCCCCTTTCTCGCTAAACATAGCGTGAAAGGGTGCCTTATGTACAAGGCAGTCTTAGCCATGTTAAGTTGCTGAACGCTGCCTTGTACATAAGGTAAGGCCCCTATCGCCACGGGAATGTCACAAAAAGTGATGTTCCTGTGGCGATAGGGGCTTGTACATATGCCTCCAAATCTTTCCAGGGATGTCGTTGCCTACATTCTTGAATTCCGGGGTTGCCGAAGGCCTAGCCTTTTTAGCGTTGGATCTACTTCACAGCGCTTTTTTAACCATCCTGTGCTTCATGTCTCTTTTCTCTCTCTTGTAGGTTGAATTTCATCGCTATTGTTTCCCTGATTTCTGTTTTTGCCATTCTGTTTCAATATTTCTGTTCGTCCCTCTTTCTAACTTTTTTTAAGTCCTAGTCCCTAAAAACGAGGGCTGATACTCAGCGATTAGAACTACTGCTACAAATTAATCACTGCTAAGAGCAACTGAAATATCACAATATTTGTGAATATGAGAAGGTTTAAAATTGACCAGAAGATTTCAGAAAATAAGACCTACAAACTATTTAAGTGCCTGGATGAAGAGCATTCACTGGCGCTATTCGAGGCTCTGCATAGTGCATGCTAACATAACACATTAGCAGATTCTAAGATTGTCCATTATAGGAGAGTCATAGAAGAAGTGGATATTGTTGACACTCCACCTAATATTAGGCTGAGAATATTCCGTTTTGCTAATACCAGCAAAATTATGTAAAAGCAGGACAAGCGATGCACAACTTAATAGTGTGTTTCTTAAAAAACTTCGGTAGCATGAAAGTTTTTTCTGGATATAACCTCTCATGCTTTACACCACAGTGTGAGCACACTGAACATATCTAGCAACAGATCATCACAGTATACAGAATGGACATTAGCTTGATAGGCTAGTGAATACATTAAGCGAGAACTAAGGGCCTGATATTTTAAGGGAGTTAGCGGCCACAGACCAGGATTTGTTACCACAAAACCCCTTTTTGGCCAATGCATTAACCACATTTTGCGATGTAAGTTGTTTTTTTCTCAATCTTAAAAAGGGGTTACCAACCTATTGCACTTGGCCCTCTCCAAAGCGTCATCCCCAAACTTTTTGCCTTCACCCTCATGTTAGATGAACCCGTTTTTGTTGGCGTTTAGGACTTTATTACTGCTAATCAGGGCTGAAGTGCTTGCGCTCTTTCCCTTAAATATGGTAAAATTGTCTTACACCCAGCTGTCACGTTTAATTTACTTGAAAGTCCCTAGTAAAATGGCCCAGGGTTAAGTCGCATCTTACTGCGCGTGAGAGATCCTACACCAGCAAACTGCATCCGTTCAGGGGAGCCACTTTGCCGTTTGGAAGTTACCTGCAGCCTGTTTCCCTGACTTTGCCGTTGCTGAGGATTTCAGCACCCAGGAGGCTCTGCGGGTCTATCAACTCGCCGCACCTGAGTACTCCAATGGATTTAAATACAACTTGCCGCTCCCGCTGCGCGGGAGCCACTTCGCCGTTTGGAAGTTACCTGCAGCCTGTTTCCCTGACTTTGCCGTTGCTGAGGACTTCAGCGCCCAGGAGGCTCTGCGGGACTGTCAACTCGCCGCACCTGAGTGCTCCAAGGGATTTAAATACAACTTGCCGCTCCCGCTGCACGGGAGCCGCTTCGCCGTTTGGAAGTTACCTGCAGCCTGTTTTCCTGACTTTGCCGTTGCTGAGGATTTCAGCGCCCAGGAGGCTCTGCGGGTCTGTCAACTCGCCGCACCTGAGTACTCCAAGGGATTTAAATACAACTTGCCGCTCCCGCTGCGCGGGAGCCTCTTCGCCGTTTGGAAGTTACCTGCAGCCTGTTTCCCTGACTTTGCCGTTGCTGAGGACTTCAGCGCCCAGGAGGCTCTGCGGGTCTGTCAACTCGCCGCACCTGAGTACTCCAAGTGATTTAAATACAACTTGCCGATCCCGCTGCGCGGGAGCCGCTTCGCCGTTTGGAAGTTACCTGCAGCCTGTTTTTTTCTCAAACTTAAAAAGGGGTTACCAACCTATTGCACTTGGCCCTCTCCAAAGCGTCATCCCCAAACTTTTTGCCTTCACCCTCATGTTAGATTAACCCGTTTTTGTTGCCGTTTAGGACTTTATTACTGCTAATCAGGGCTCAAGTGCTTGGGCTCTTTCCCTTAAATATGGTAAAATTGTCTTACACCCAGCTGTCACCTTTAATTTACTTGAAAGTCCCTAGTAAAACGGCCCAGGGTTAAGTCGCATCTTACTGCGCGTGAGAGATCCTACACCAACAAACTGCATCCGTTCAGGGGAGCCGCTTCGCCGTTTGGAAGTTACCTGCAGCCTGTTTCCCTGACTTTGCCGTTGCTGAGGATTTCAGCGCCCAGGAGGCTCTGCGGGTCTGTCAACTCGCCGCACCTGAGTACTCCAATGGATTTAAATACAACTTGCCACTCCCGCTGCGCGGGAGTCGCTTCGCCGTTTGGAAGTTACCTGCAGCCTGTTTCCCTGACTTTGCCGTTGCTGAGGACTTCAGCGCCCAGGAGGCTCTGCGGGACTGTCAACTCGCCGCACCTGAGTACTCCAAGGGATTTAAATACAACTTGCCGCTCCCGCTGCGCGGGAGCCGCTTCGCCGTTTGGAAGTTACCTGCAGCCTGTTTTTTTCTCAAACTTAAAAAGGGGTTACCAACCTATTGCACTTGGCCCTCTCCAAAGCGTCATCCCCAAACTTTTTGCCTTCACCCTCATGTTAGATGAACCCGTTTTTGTTGGCGTTTAGGACTTTATTACTGCTAATCAGGGCTCAAGTGCTTGGGCTCTTTCCCTTAAATATGGTAAAATTGTCTTACACCCAGCTGTCACCTTTAATTTACTTGAAAGTCCCTAGTAAAACGGCCCAGGGTTAAGTCGCATCTTACTGCGTGTGAGAGATCCTACACCAACAAACTGCATCCGTTCAGGGGAGCCGCTTCGCCGTTTGGAAGTTACCTGCAGCCTGTTTCCCTGACTTTGCCGTTGCTGAGGATTTCAGCGCCCAGGAGGCTCTGCGGGTCTGTCAACTCGCCGCACCTGAGTACTCCAATGGATTTAAATACAACTTGCCACTCCCGCTGCGCGGGAGTCGCTTCGCCGTTTGGAAGTTACCTGCAGCCTGTTTCCCTGACTTTGCCGTTGCTGAGGACTTCAGCGCCCAGGAGGCTCTGCGGGACTGTCAACTCGCCGCACCTGAGTACTCCAAGGGATTTAAATGCAACTTGCCGCTCCCGCTGCGCGGGAGCCGCTTCGCCGTTTGGAAGTTACCTGCAGCCAGTTTCCCTGACTTTACCGTTGCTGTAGGATTTCAGCGCCCAGGAGGCTCTGCGGGTCTGTCAACTCGCCGCACCTGAGTACTCCAAGGGATTTAAATACAACTTGCCGCTCCCGCTGTGCGGGAGCCGCTTCGCCGTTTGGAAGTTACCTGCAGCCTGTTTCCCTGACTTTGCCGTTGCTGAGGACTTCAGCGCCCAGGAGGCTCTGCGGGACTGTCAACTCGCCGCACCTGAGTACTCCAAGGGATTTAAATACAATTTGCCGCTCCCGCTGCGCGGGAGCCGCTTCGCCGTTTGGAAGTTACCTGCAGCCTGTTTCCCTGACTTTGCCGTTGCTGAGGACTTCAGCGCCCAGGATGCTCTGCGGGTCTGTCAACTCGCCGCACCTGAGTACTCCAAGGGATTTAAATACAACTTGCCGCTCCCGCTGCGCAGGAGCCTCTTCGCCGTTTGGAAGTTACCTGCAGCCTGTTTCCCTGACTTTGCCGTTGCTGAGGACTTCAGCGCCCAGGAGGCTCTGCGGGTCTGTCAACTCGCCGCACCTGAGTACTCCAAGGGATTTAAATACAACTTGCCGCTCCCGCTGCGCGGGAGCCTCTTCGCCGTTTGGAAGTTACCTGCAGCCTTTTTCCCTGACTTTGCCGTTGCTGAGGACTTCAGCGCCCAGGAGGCTCTGCGGGTCTGTCAACTCGCCGCACCTGAGTACTCCAAGGGATTTAAATACAACTTGACGCTCCCGCTGCGCGGGAGCCGCTTCGCCGTTTGGAAGTTACCTGCAGCCTGTTTCCCTGACTTTGCCGTTGCTGAGGACTTCAGCGCCCAGGAGGCTCTGCGGGTCTGTCAACTAGCCGCACCTGAGTACTCCAAGGGATTTAAATACAACTTGTCGCTCCCGCTGCGCGGGACGCGCGCGGGCTCACGCCGTGCGAAACCCGGGCAAAGGGCGGGCCGTCTGTGGCCAGATGAGGCTAGGCTGGGTCACCCTCCTTGAATTCGCCTGAAGGTTATATTGATAGTAGCTTGCTCTATTCTGTAATGACCCACATTCCTTTATGGGTTCGTCCATGTAATCTGAAGACCGTCAATTATCGTTTATTCCAAACTCTTTATTGACTTCTGAGGTACCCTTTTCTTGTGCTGTAACTGCCCACGATTTTTCTGTTATTAACAGCGGAGTTATGGCTTCCCGTGCGAGCAAGCCGAGGAATTCTCTGGTGGCCCGTTCGGTTAGAGGGACCCTAGATCACTTCATCACTAGGGCCGCCTCGGTGTTGGAACATGAGATTGCCATTACTGAACGTCGCCTTTCCCTAGATTCCCTGCACAACAAACGGTCATCTCTAGGTCACATTCAGTTTGTAAGCACGCCCCCAGCTGACGTTAGGGCAACTGTTTCAATTAGCGATAGCGGTGTTCCCTCGCAGTCACAAGATTTACACACATTACCTGAACTAAACAGGGATAGCAATATATGTGATCCAACTTTAGATTTACCCCTAGAAATCTCATTAGAAGAATCAATACCACAACCATCTCTCAAGCATTCTAAGAGAACGAAAACATCCAACAAAACCATTGCCGCAGGGAACCAAAATAAAAAAAGAAGGTGTGGAACAAATGGGAAAAACAGCAGAAATAAAATTACATCAAAACCCCTTCTGAGCACCTCAAAGAGTCCTAAGACACCTGCTAGAAAGGTCTCTCCGGACAACTTTTGGCCATCTGTTCCCCCCTCCTTAGAGTTATTGGGAAACATTGAGCCGCTGGTAAAATCCCTAATATTACCATTAGTGGAGAGGATGAAGAAAATTGCAGAACAACTAGCATCATTAGAAGTCATGACTACCACTAACACTGAACTTCTAAGTAAGTTGTCTTCTCATACGTTTAAACCGCTCACACATGTAATCCCCACAGGGCCGGCATTCAATAACGAAACGACTAGCCAGAACCTGCTACCTATTTTTGAAGACCACACACTGGCAGCTAGGCCTTCTGGGAAAGGACAAATCACACATAGCCAAGGGAGCAAAGGAGGGCAGGCAAACAAACCGGATCTTTCTTTAAGAAATAGTATTAAAAATCACCTACCTTTGAAGAACTTGATGGGTAATTTACAACATATAGACCTGCCTCCGGAGGCAGCACCCTACGTAGTAGTACTTACAGGTGTTCCAGAATTAGCAGCTGGCAAATCAGAAAGGTATCAGGAACTCAAGAATAAAGTGGTTTACTGGCTGAGGCAAAATAGACCACTACCTCCAAACATTGACGGCCAAGTTTTATATGTGAGAAGACTAGGATGGGTGGGGCTTAGACCGAAGGACATTCAGGGGGATGTTATCATTATTAACTTTAAAGATCGAAGGGCAACAAGTCACATAGTAGACTGGCATACTGAGAGAGGTGGGGGAGGAATATTGACACATGATTTAAGTTACTTCTACCCTCGCTCCTTATCTTCTAACCAGCAAAGACCTGGCCCAACATACTCGGGCATTCGCGAAGGCCCACTTTTTGACATCCCCATTTTCAATCGCTTTGCCATCTTTTCTAGCCTGGATGGAGTGGACTGACTCCTCAATTCGGTGCTTAGGGCCAGGAATCCCCTACACACTCTAAATTATATAGCAACGCAAGCGACCCCTAATCGAGAATTGGAAGATACACAGCTTGATTGTATGAATTCGAGCAAGGCATCACATTTGGCAACGGTATCTTGTGCTGCCAACACAAAGTTATTAAACATCGGTCCGGATAGCTTTCCATCAATCTCTGAGCCAGACAAATCAAACTGCCTGCCACTAGTTAATGCTCCATCAATGCAACTATTAAATAGTGATAAGACTCACGGTTTGCTTTCTACTTTTTTACCTGCCCAGGGTTCTAGGCAGGGATTAACAGCTCGTACTGATTGCACTGCCCCTACTAATAAGGATGTCCAGATGCATAACCTAGTATCGTGGAATGTGGCAGGTTTATCTAACAAGCTCACTATTCTTTTATGGGCTGATACTGTGACCCGATTTAGCATCATTTGCTTACAAGAAACCTGGAACATCGAAGAGATTCATCTTCTGGGCTATAAGACTTTACACACACCAGCAATATCTAGTTTGCATGGCAGAAACAAGGGGAGATTATGTACATATATCTCAACTGAGTGTGGCTTGACACCAGTAAAGTTTACTGGGATGGAATTTTATCAAATTCTTGTCCTCTCATGGGGGCATTTAAAAGATCTCATTTTGGTAAATTTTTATAACAATGTTCCAACTCCCTCTGTTGAATCAGTTCTTACTAACTTGAAGACGGACTTAATAAAGATAGAACAACAGGCGGGAGCTGACGTGGTCCTCCTTTGGACAGGGGACTTCAATTGTCCTCTGTGCCCTTGGAGTAATCTGGGCGTCTGTGGCTTGGGAAAGTGTAGGGAAGACACCCTACACATTTTTCACACAGTAAATTGGGGGATTTTCTTAACAGTCTGATCTTTCACTTTGATCTCTCTTATGTAAACGAACTGTGCACCCCACCGAAGCCTTTTCAACCAACCTATAATGGGAGAGGTTGTCATTCTATAATTGATTTTACACTCTTATCATCTAGGCACTCGGGGATATTGCATGACTGGGCCACACTAGATATCGCTCTCAGCGACCATTATCCCATCTCTGTGTTCTTAACACTAAGTACATATGCCACCGTAAATAAAAAGAACAGCCCTTTTAATACTCCACCGGTTACATTGGCTAGTACCAACGGGTATTATCTTAAATGGGACAAAGTAGTCCCTTCCGACTTCCTCAAAGCCCTGCTTAAAAATACCTATGACTGCATCCAATCTTGTCTTTCAATCGCTGAAGACCCCCAGATAGTTAACAACTCTTTTTCTAAAATCTCCCTAGAGATTAAAAGATTACTGGTCAGGGTACCTGGAATAGCATCTCCGCATAGCCAAGGCTGGTTTAATGTGAGTTGTACCAAGGCTTTGAAAGCCCTAAAAATGGCCCTACGCACTATCCCTAGACAACAGGCACAAATACGGTTAGCTAGCCAAGCGTATCGTGCTGCCCTATCAAGCAGGAAAAAGCAACTGAAGAGAGAGGCTTGGATGGCCTTGCAGGAGGCGTCTGATAGGAGGGATAATATAGCCTTTTGGAAGGCAGTAAAAGCCCCTTTCCTGCAGAGTACGATGTCCCCAAATATAGACCTAGTAATACCTGGTGATACCTGGGTTAGACACTTTGGTAGCCTATATGACAGCCGGGAAGTTGCAGGATATCTGGGCATACAGCATTCTGACCCTGGTATACCCCTAGGGTAAAATATTTCTAGTCCTTTTCCAATAGGCATTACATTCGACTATGAGGAGGTCCTCGTGGCCTTGAAACAAAGTCCTTTGGGCAAAGCTCCGGGCCCGGATTGCATACCAATTGACATCTTTAAATCTCAGTTGGATTTCTGGGCCCCTCTGCTCACAAACGTGCTAAATTCGCTAAACACCACCGGATTCATCTCTACCTGGCAAGAAGCTATCGTAGTGCCTATTTTCTAAAAAGGTGACAGGAACGATCCCTCCTGCTATCGTCCAATATCACTACTTGATGCCCTAATGAAAGTTGCTGGAAGAATTATCCTAAATAGAATCCAGGAGTGGACAAATGAGCACAATGTAATTTCCAATTTACAATACGGCTTTAGACCAGGAAAAGGGACTATCGAACAAGGTTTAAATTTAGCTCTTATAATCGCTAAATACACTCAGGCAAAAAAAGGTAACCTCTTCATGACATTTGTTGACCTAAGTTCCGCTTTTGACTGTGTTGACCATGAGTTGCTCTGGGTCACACTTGCAGAGATTGGAATAGAGAAATGCATTCTCTCTTTTATTAAAGAACTTTACAGGGGAGAGGGAGCATGTGTAAGATTCAGGAGAGGGGGCGAATGTTCCGATACATTCCAGATCCGCAGAGGCGTTAGACAGGGATGTATACTAGCACCCTTATTGTTTAACCTATATATAAACTCAGTTGGCAACCACCTCAAGAAAACTTACCACGATTATTACACTATAAACGGTACACCAATACTGATATTATTGTATGCAGACGACGCTGAAATTCTGTCTCAAACGTCCATGGGATTACAAAGGGCAGAAGTGAAGTTTACCGACTTCATGAAACATAGAGGCTTAAATGTCAATGTGTCTAAAACTTTTACCATGTCTTGCGGACCTGTGCACTTTAAGAAACAATGCCCAATCCTATTGAATGGAAGAAGGACAGACCACATAGATAGGTTTTCGTATCTGGGTATTAATTTTGATAAGAGGGGCACTTGGCTGGCTGCCGCACAGGCAAGGGGAATTGCGTTTTCTAGGGCTACGGGCGCTCTCATCAATTTTTCAAAAAAACTGGGAGGGAGACCAGTCAAGCCCTTATTACAGATCTACAGGGCCAAATGTACATCTACTGGCACCTATGGATCTGGGATATGGGGGATTGAGCACCTACACAGCCTCCAATGCTCCGAGAATTCCTTCCTCCGCTATCTCCTTGCCGTCCCACGTGGAACTTCAATATATGCGGTACATAAGGAATTAGGCCTCACATATATCACGGACATCATTAACTCATCACCAATTTTACTGTGGCACAGTGTATGGACCAATCAGGAAACTAGCTTGAATAGGGAAGTTATAAAAGAATGTCTTAGCTTGGCGGGGGCTGATAACAAAAAATGGCTAAAGTATGTGAGAAACATGTTAAACGATCTTGGACACCCTGAATTCTTTTCCAATCCACCATCCATGAATAAACTGCCTAGGGCTACCTTTAAAAAAATGATCTTACAGCACCTGGACAGTCATCGATGGCTCATGGAACAGGGCAAGAGCATGGTGGTTGAGTATCAACTGTCAACCTCTGTGGAAGGGATCCAACACTACTTAACACAAGAACCATCACCCTTTACGCGTATGCTCCTGACCCGTTTTCGAACTGAAACTTTTTTCAGACTAATAACATTCCCACGTCAAAACAGTTGGACCAGAAACTTGGGGAAATGCCCATGTGACTGTATCTCACCGCAGACTAACATTCATTGCATCCTTTTTTATAGGTTTTATCAGCTTCCGAGGGTAAGCTTTTTGAAACCCCTATTAAAATCTTGGGGTATACGCACTTGTAGAGCAGCCTATCACAAGTTAAAAACCTTAGACAACCCCCTCATCATCGCAGCTGTTTCCGCTTATTTAAAAGCGATTGTTAGAGTCAGGGTTTCGATGCAACCTGTGCTTTTTTAAATGCATTTTTAAAGTATTTATTTTTCATGTGGAATTTTATTATTGTGTTTTGTACTATCATGAAAACTGTTTGCTTTTCTGATACTGTTTTTACATATCGAATAAAGTTTAGCACAGGATTGTTCCCCACCACGCCCCCTCCCCACACACACACACACACACACACAACCATGGGCGTTTCCACAAGTCAATAGGAGAATCCGTAATGGAGGATGGTGTGTCTAAAGATAATCACTTTTCAGCCAGTGCGATTGAATTAGATTACACCCACTACCTGTTCTAGAAAAGAGTATAACATGAAACCCTAAGTGTTAGATTGACAATGCTCCCATTTTTTGATATATTGAATGTGTATTATGGAGAATTTTAGATTGTTAAATTGGTTTTTAAATCTGATGCATTTTATCTGTACTTTTATGGTATTTTTTTTATACCGAATAAAGTTATGAGATTGAGATAGTAAAATGGTACTAAATGTACACAGGACCTGTAAATTAAATGGTACTAGTGGGCCTGCAGAACTTATTATGCCACCCACTTGTGTGGCCCTTTTTAAACATGACTCAGGCTGCCATTGTACCCTGGGTGCGAAGTTTAAAACTGCAGTTTCAACCTGGCACAATAAACCTTTTGCCAGCCCTAAATCTTCTTTTTTAATACATATGTCACCCCTAGGATAGGCGCTAAACAGCCCATAGGGCAGGGGGCAGTGTGTTTGAAAAGTTGGACATGTACGTTTAACTTTTACATGTCTTGGTAGTGAAAAACTCTTAAATTTGTTTATCACTAGTGCAAGGCTTGCCTCTCCCATAGGACTGAGTTGCCTTATTACATTTAATGGGTGATAACTTTCAATTGGGAGCAGATAAGAAAGTTGAACTGTAATTTAAAACCCTCTTTATGGTAAAGTTGGATTTTAAGTCACAATTCTGAAAATGCCACTTTTGGAAAGTTGCCATTTTTTGTGTTTACCATTTGGTACCTACAGCTTGTAGCCCCGGTCACATGAATAGATGTAGTTTGCAGTTACTCTTTGTGTGTTACTCCCAGACAGTGAGACAAAGGGGGAATACTTGTTGGGAGGATGGGCCGTGTCTGCTCTGATGAGGGGGAGAAGCTGTCACCTACCACACTAGCACATCACAAAAGCTATGCCAAGCACAGTCATGATCCAAAGGCCACCAATCAGCACTTCTCAGATGCCTTAAATCATATGGACTGAACATTTAGTCCCCAAAGGATCTTTAATCGCCCTCTTAGATGATGTTGAAGCATCAACCTTCAAATCATCATTCAAGTCATCATCTTGGTCTACATTATAAATGTATTAATTGTAGACTTTTTCTGACCCTTCTAAAACTGTGTCATCAGTTTCCATTAAATAATAATCCTCTGATAAATCTTGCGTGCTGCCATGGACACCTTAGCTCTGCATGCCATCATGGGCACAAATGCTTGTGATGGAGTTAAATTCATCCTTGCTGTTTTTATCCATACGTTTTGTTTTCTTAAGTTTCTTCCCTGGTCTGCTCTTTTTTCTATTTCCTTCCTCTTCTGTAAAAGACCAAAAATCATTCCCTGATTTAACTTCCTTTCTTTTCTTATCCAAAACAATCTCTACAACCTCCCTTACTGAAGCTTTCATTTCATTTTGAATCAATCTTCTCAAGTTTCCTCACTTCATCTCCCTTCAACCACCTGCAGCTGGACACCACTCTCCTCAGTGGACAAGTGGACATCTCCTTTTTTTTAATATACCACTAACAAAACTTCAACCAAACTCTTTACCTGATCTATTCTGATTAATATATATTTTCCGTAACCCCTAATGACCTTCTCTCTGTCCGCTTGTAAAATTCAAAGCACCGCTCTTCTCAGCTGATTGAGAGTGTGCCTAGCAATGCTTCGCACTGCCTCCTGTCACAAGCAGCAGTGCGAATATAAGCCAAATACATGGTGGTCCACCCAAACCAAGGTCACCATGATCTCACTAGATCATGGAGAACCAATCACTGGACCCACTTACTCCGTGTACGATCTCGTGCAGTTTCTTCTCTTCAACTGCCACGTTACAGGACCTCGTACGTCCGCACGAGCCCAGGTAGGTGCCAGCCCATGTCTAACTGCAGTCACTTTCCTCTCAAAGACTCATGTCGGTACACGTGCTGCATGCTGATCAAACGTTAAGTCCATCTTAGTGGAGGAGCCGCCACTGCTTTCTTTCCTCTATCTTTTACTTTGCTTTTCTCTCTTTTATTTTCATGCGCTGTCTTATGCCACAAGCGCTCCACACTCTCTCTGGTTTGCTTTCTTTCTCACGCTCCTCTCTTGGGGCCAAATACGCTAACCTGTTTTTGTGGTTGGAAAGGCAGGGTTTTGTGACAGTCCCAGAATCGCAAAGAGTAAGGCGTTTGAAAGAGGTGTTCCCATCTTCTTTTTGAGTCAGAATGTTTTGTGACCTAAATACCGATATCTTAAAGAGGGTGATAACCCACCTTGGGATAGATTCCCTTCTGGGATTCGACTTACATTGCTGGTGTGGGCTGGGGAAGACAGTGGTCCTCTTTCTGCTCCTCCTGACGTATTCCAAAACAGGAAACATTTTTAAAGCAATACCTGTCTCTTTAATCGACACAAGCTTCTCTTTCATAAAAGGTTTCTCTTTTGGGAAAGCAAATTCAGGGATGGTGCTTTGCTGTTGTTTGTAGCCTAACATTCATGCATTTTTTGCCATTCAAAAGGGGTCACAAAATGGGACCTTATTACCTATTATTCTTTGGGCAATTGGGACAGAGATTTCACAGCAAATTACATCTCCATTTGCAAACGAGTCAGAGAGCAATTTGAACAACCTTGGTTTGCTACCTGGGTTAGTGCATCAGACCCTAGCTCTCTCTTCCCCTCAATCTCTCTGTCTCCCATGATTCTTCTCTAATGTGATTTACATGTGAGGGTCGTGTTGTTATGCCTGGAGTGAGTGGACAGGAAGCTGTTGTAATCTTCGCTCTTTTGAGGTCTCCAATCACGTTTGCTTTTCTTGATTAATTAGCGGAGTTTGTTCCATCACCTCTGATATCTTTGCACCTCACACAAACATTAGGTCTTCCATCGATGTGAATCACCCGATGAGACAAGACTCAATTGTAACTCATGTTTAGCTAGGTTGGAACAAATAATGCAATAACTGCATGTTGGATTAGATGATACACAATATTTATTTGTTTTTTTCTGTGGATATTTAATTGACATTCTCTCAACTGCACAAAGACAGCTTTAGCCACATGCCTCTCCTTCTTCTATGTCCATGATAAGACTTACTGCACCAGATCCACCTACGTTGCCAGTGTTGAGTCCTTCTGCAATACCATGGACTCTAATGAGTGCTGCATCACTGTGATTCCATTATACACAGAGATTAGCAAAATCCTTTTTGAGGTGATTTATGGCCCCAAAGACCCTAACTATATTCTCTATGGCTTTATTCTTAATTATTAAAAAGGTTTACAGCTGCATAAGAAGTCCATGTGGGGCTATCAACAGACAGTCGGTTCATAGAAACAGCAAAGCGCTGAGATTAATATGATCAGAGTTAATGTCCAATCTCGCTGCTCTGCCTCCCAGCACACAACAGGTTGCATGGGGAGGGAGCCTAAAGAAAGACGAGACTGGAGGCCGCTTTACACAGGACAAGCTGCACTGGCATACAGGGGGTTTAGCTGTGTAGCTGGGAGATTCTGATATAGCAGAAAAACACTTAGGGCCCACCGTCAAATAGTGGCGGAGGTGCCACGCTCTCACTTTATTAACTAATGTATGTGCCGGAAGCAAAGGTCAAAAACAAAGAGGGATCTAAAAGGAGCTGTGAATAGGTGGACCGAAGGAAAGATACAGGGCATGCTCATTTGCCTTGTCTACTGCCCAGCAGGCAAATCCTTTTGGGTTCTACCACAAAGGGGGTGGAAAGCCATGCCATAGAACAGGCACACAGGTTTTATATTACCTTTATTAACAATGATTCACAATGTGCACATATGTTTCACTCTCCGTCCTGTAAGAGAAACGCCATGAGCCACTGGAGAACAACTGCTAAACATCTGGCAGTCAAACTATCAGAGAGCGCAATCAACCATGCACCGTGTGATCTTCTCTTTCTGGTTAAGGATAAAGAACCCATTCTCAGCAAGCTGTATTCCCTGAAACCAATGTGATCAATTGTGATCAGAGAGAGAGAAACAGAGCTTACTTTCCCTTTCATGTCAAATATATACAGTGCAGCCCTTAGTGAAACACAAACCTGTGTCAACGTATTTTATGCACTGAATGTAAGCCTATGATAATATGTCTATCTCTATAATACATTGGTCAGGTAAGTCTGTGTTCACAATACATTACTCCTGTCTCCACCCACAAGTAACTTATAGTCACAAATATCTGTCCACTTAGCAATTTCTTTATTTGAAAATTAAAAGTAGTATATTTATGCAACTTTTTTTTATCATTGATGTCATGTGTTTCACCTATAACCATTCTCCTTTGCTCCGCTGTCACAATTCGGAAATGTACCTTTACTTTTTTGTAGCAGCTGCTAGAGCTAGTCATAAAAGTCCACCACTTTCTTCCAAGACACAAGTTCAGCACCTGACATCAAGGGAAGTATTCGTGGTCAAGGCAGGTGAGGTGATACCGTATATCCTCTGTGTGTGAAACTACAACTAACCATGCTTGCAACTATAATTTTTGATTCATCTATGCTAAAAAGCCATCTGTAGCTTTTCAGATATTCTACAACATAAAAGACAAAGAAAAGACAACATTGTACAACATAGTAAGACAACATCATTAAAAGACTTTCACAATGTACGCTTCAAATGAACAAAATTATTCATTGGAACAACAAGATTTCTCATCAATGAGCATTGTCAACCAAAAATGAATGCGTAAGATACTCTAGCAGATCATTAAAAGTGCACATTGTCAACTTTAAAACCACAAAAAACAACAACGAAAACAGCAAAAGGGATCAAAGAAAATCAGCCAAAACAAGTGTGCCAATCATGTAAAAGAAATTCATCCCAACCCTAAGTAATATATTATCCCTCCATCGTTCTCCTGGCTCTAACAGCAGCTTTTAAGAAAGAGCATATACAATAACAGACACTGTCTTTAATATCAGACTTACTAGACTTACAGGTAAACATTTTCTTTAAGCTCCTGGAGACTGATGATAATGCCATGCCATCCACAAGTGGAGGATGGTGTGCAGTCCTTGAAGTAAACACTATTCTCTACTGAGTAGCATTCACAGCTGAAGAAGAAGAGGACATTGGAGGTCCAATATTTCAAGAAAGATCTCAAGGAGCACCAGCAGTCTTCCTCTTAGGGATCTTCCCCCACTGCAAATCCACATGGATTTGTCTCATCTGCACAGGAATATCCTGAAACCAGTCCTAGCCTACAGGCAGCTCAGTTGGCCGCATTCTGCACCGCTCAACACATGTGCAGTTCTGGTCTTCTCTCACCCTTCTGAGGGGAAATAATCCCTTGGCGACTTGTTATCCATCCAACAGTATACCTACTACAACCTCCCCGATGTCAACCTCTACAATGTGATGGCACTGTTAGATAGTGATACATCTACGGTGGTGTTGAACTTGGCAAATCCTGTCCTCTGAAAGGGTTACTTCCTCCAAAAACAATCCTTTATGCAGGGGAATATTTGTAAGATGGTAGCGGCCCTGCACAATGTTGAAACCCACCATAGACAGATCCCTAGGTTGGCTGAGAGAGAGGTTCAGATCTTGGAGAACACTGCGAAATAGCTCAGAAAAATGGTGAAGTGGCACTGTTTGCTTCTACGTGTATTGAGGGGGGAGGATGTATGGTGTCATGCCATTGGTATGCAGAAAAAACAGGCCAAATCTCACAGCTGCCTGTGTCAAACTGCAGACCCAAGTCATGTACCTCATTCAACAGGGGCGTGCCACCAACCTGCAAGACCAACTCCACCCAAAAATCCTACAAACAACCCATTTGCACCCAGACAAATCCAGCATCTCTTTTGCACAACATTATATTAATGTGGGCAGAGTACTGCTTAGTTGAATACTTAAAGAACACCCCCCATGGAAATGAGCATCCTCCACCATGGTATGAACAATTTATCTACCACTGATTGACTCATGGTCATGTAACATGCCCCAACATTTAAAACACTTTTACTATGTTTTAATGTTCATATTCAATAAATATTACTTTGACTTACCTCTCCCATGTGTGTTATCTCTTGTATCGCGGTCCATGATTTTGGATATATGAGACTGATGTAATGTAATCAGACAGAGACTGTGTGCATACTAACCAATAACCATTGTAACAACATAATCATATACATCGACAAGCATGCCCACTCATGCAGAAAACAAACAAGTTTTCATAAAAGAATCTACATCTGTTTATAGTTGTATTATATTTAAAAAGGGGCAAAATAATGTTAGCATCTGCTTGATGAAAGCCAGCTGTCCTCGAGAAGAGGAGAAGGAGCAAAAATAATGCAGAAGTCCATGGAGATAAATTAAACTTGGAGTGGTGGGAGGGGTCGGCTGAAAGAAACACTCTGGGAATGCCAGTGGATCAGTCCATCTCCCAATGTAGATGGAGTTTCTGGAATGCTTGAGGGGCACATTTCATGGCCCTCTTCCTCAACAGGGACTTGGACTACCTTGAGTTCATAATCAAACACTGGCACTTGAGGTGTGCTGAATTTGACCAGATACCAACTGAGTATTCAGACACATTAGAATAGTTTTAGGGACAGATATAGAAGGCATACTGGGGGGGACACTACAACACCAGTAAGGTGTGGTTGAGAGATGGTACAAGTGGAAATTACAGCAGCTCAGGACAAAAAATAGGTCATAATGTACCTCTCATTGTGACCTCATATCCTCTGCAGACTCTTGAAGGTCCTGAGCAGTGGTGGCTTCTCCACAATGGCAAAGGAGCATCGCTCCACTGACTCAGAGCCAGCAAATGAAATATAAAACGAAGTTCTAGCATCGTTTTATTTTTCATTTGTTGGCTCTGAGCCAGCTTGTGCAGGGAGGGGCGAGGCATGGGATGGGGGAGTGCTATGTGCACTTCCTAAGTGCGCATGTGTGTTTGGCAGGCCGTCTCAAGCTGGCCAAACACACATGCGCACTTAGGTTTCTCCAGCCCGGCTACATTGAACAGCCCGGCTGGAGAAACCCCACAGACTCCCTGATCTGAGCAGACCGTTTTTTCAGCCCGCTTATGCAAATCCCTGTGTGGCTCTCATAGCATGAGGGCAGCACAAAGATTGGATGGGAGTCTGTCCCAGGGACTGCTGGGACCAGGAAGAGGGAGGCAGTCGGCAGCTTCAGGCAAGTTCATTTTTTTATATATATTATTATAAACACCCCCTCACCATGTGTGCTCCCCCCACGCTCACCCTTATGTGTTCTTCCATCTCCCCCGCCACCCTTTGTTTGTGTCTGCCAACAATGGTCATGAGAGAGTGTCTGCTGACAAGTCATCAACTGCCTCGTGGCTTTCTGGAAAGCAGCTATGATCACATACTCAGAAGATGTTTGACATGACAAAATTGCTATTGATTATGTATGTAATATGCATTTAACATTAAATAAATCACTCATTGTAATAAATAAGGGCATACTACATATGTGATGCACACTTTTTACCAAACGTTGGATGCTTAATAAAAGGTGTGAGCATAATGTATTAAAAATTGGAATTCATTATTAAAAAATAACATTGCACATACATATAGGATTACTCACATTAATATAAGTTGTCCAGCTACACATTTTAGTCAACTTCATATGAAAGTAACAAAGTGGACATACACAATCAATTTAAACATTAAGAGGCCCATTAGGATGGCGGGCGGACTTTAGTCCGCTCACTACCCTAGCGGTGCTGGGACTGGCCGCCAGTGGTGCGGCGGTCCACACCTGCAATTAGGATGCCCCGCCACCGTGGTGGTGGCATCCTCCATTCACAGCAATGCCCGCCACAATGCTGGGAATGCACTGTGTGCATTGTTGTTAGACCTGGCACCTTGGCGTGAGTTTCCCTTCCACTTTTTGATGGTGTGCCTCGACTGTTTTGCTGGTGTTGTCCGCTCAGGGCACTGCGCCACGGCTAATCCGTGCCGCAGTGCAAGTGCTCCCTAGATAAAGTGTACCTGTAATTGATGTCCATGATTGGTTTATTGGATTCACTGTCAGTCCCCAGTAAAGTGCACCAGGGGTGCCAGGGCTTGTGAATGCCAATGCTGCTGGTGGGCTTGCAGCGCTGGTTGCGCCACCCACGGAAGCGGCCTTGTAAAGTGTGTCTAGGGTCTGCCACCGCAGACCCTGTGCGCGGTCCGGGACCGTCGCGCTGACTGCGCAAGTGCCCCCACTTGCCAGTCCCTAAACCTTCCCTTACCTACATATTAGCCACCCCTCTGGTAGGCCCGAGGGCAGGGTGCATTGTAGGCATAAGGTAGGACATGCCCTGATGTGTGTGGCGTGTCTTAGTAGTGAATTACAGCCTTGTCGTTTTTCACTATTGAAGGCTACCTGCTCTCCATAGGCCAGAATGGGCTGCCGGGGTCACGCCAACGCTGTGACCCCAGTGGACTCAGAGAGCATGGTAGAGTGTCAAGTTTGGTATGCCTGAACTCAGAATAATAAAATACTTCTTGTAGTCAAGTTTATTTTAGTATCCTGGGTTTGTAAATACTACTTTTAGAAAGTTAGTATTTACTGACCTGACCATCTCAGTCCGCCTCTGCTGTGTGTATGTGTTCTGCCTGGCAACAGTAAGGAGCAGGGTGGGGGGATCCCCAGAGACAGGTTGGCTGCCAGGTGGTGGGTAGAGAGATTACACCTGGATGGGTGGGAGGAGTACACCTTGACTCTTGAATAGACCTGTGCTCTGCCACCACAAAGCCGGCGCCACCCCCTGTGGGGCGGCTGATGTCTCTGCCCTGCTGCTGAAAGGAAAGAGCAGAGTCACCATAACCGAGTGCTCCAGAACTGGACTGAGCCAGGCCTAGGCCCCCTGGCGCTAAAGAACAAAAGAATTGGTGTATAAAAGTAGGAGCCTGGCTCCTAAGAAAGCAGAATCCTGTTTACCACAAAGGACCTCTGCCCGACTAGAAGGAGAAGAAGACGCCGGAGGAGCTGGCCTGCTGCTTGCCTTGCTGAGAGAGGAGAGGAAGAGACTTACTGAAAAGACTTTGCTACTTTGTGCTTGAACATTCTCCAAGGGCTTGATCTGAGCTTGCCCCCTGAACTGAACCCCAGGAACAGTGGGTTCTCTGTGCTTCTTGCTCGTCCTCCAATTCGAGCCGTGTGTGCATCCCGCTGGAAAAGAGACTGCGCCCCTCATCGCCCCTCCTAGGGCCGTGACACTCAGAAGCTCGCCTGCCTCCAACCCGTGAGAGCCCCGCTCCGTCCCGAGCCGCTCTCTGTCCCCGGGCCAGGCCGCCTGCATCCCTGTCACCGCCTGCTACTGGAGCGCGCTGACCGCGCTATCACCCCTCCTGCCGGAAGCCGTCCGACGACTGTGATCTACGCCGGGTCACCCAGCTGCACTGACTGTGCCCTGTGGCCCCGCTTCGCTATCCTCGGACATCTCAGGCCGCGCCGCCCCCGCTGTGGAGACCCTCCTGCACCGCCGTGCTAAAGGGTCGCGGGCCGCGCCTGCCTACTTGCCCACACCTGCTGATTGAGGACCCAAGAACACTTCCCAAGCTGAGAGTCGCACCGACCTGTGCCGACTCTCCACATCACGAAAGAAGTTCCAGTATCGGGCTCGGGGCCCGCAACGCCTTATTTCCCCGTTCCCAGGAGTCGATCCCTGTGAGTACTGGAACTACAAGTAAAGAGACTACAAAGTATCCATTTGAAACAACGAACCAAGAACATTTGCCTGCTGTATAACCTGGTGGCCTAGCGAAAACGTTATTGGTCTTGTGATAAGTCTGTTGAGATATATATACCGTATTTTTACATAAAGAAGCGTATTTTTATATATATCCAAGCCTGGTGTCCGTTTCTGGGGGGATTGATGTATTTGCTGTGTGTATGATTGTAAGTGCTTAACCAACAACGCCTGAGGAATCGCCTTGGCTGCTCACGCCACGCACCTAGAGGGTGAGCAAGGGTCATTCGCGAGGGGTTATCCTGCGCCCTGACGTGGAGGAGAGGGTTCCTGCTTGACACAAGGGCAACCTTGCGCCAACCAGAGATCCCCGACTCTAACATTGTTGGCAGCGGTTGGGATTTCGGATTTGCACTTGTAATTTGCATACAGTGAATTATTAATCACCAGATAGTGAGAGCAGACCAAATAACGCAGCCACAGGTTTAACTTTGTTGAGACATCTGCCATTACTGCAACCATGCCTGGCTCACACTCCGCTGGGAGAGCACTCTCTGTGATTTCTGGAATCGATGAGGTGGATTGGGAGAGACTGGAAGGCTACACGATGGAGCAATTGAAAGGCTACAGTGTACAATTCAGAGTCCCCCATGCTGGATGCAAGAGGAAGCCCCAGTACACCAAGGCGTTGAGAGCCTGGAAGGAGTCACGAGACCTACGGAATGCGGGGGACATCGTTCCACCCGACAACCTTGAGGAGCCCAGCAGAGTCCGGTCGCCAGAGGAGCTGGCAGACAGGGCAGCAGACAGGGCGCATGCAATGGAGATGGCAAAGTTGGCAGGACAGATGGAAATGGAAAAGCAGAAGTTGGCCCTGGAGGCACAACAACGCCAAATGGATCATGATATCAGATTGAAGGAGTTGGAGCTGAAGGCAAAAAGTTTGGACACCGCTCCTTCTGGTGGCAGCACTCCACCAGCGCAGGTAGAGTCCAAGGTGTACATCCCCAAAGATGTAGTAAAGGAGTATTTCAGAAAGGATGACATAGGGCAGTGGTTTAGGGCCTACGAGGTGGCCATGTCCTCACACCGGGTCCCTGAGAAAGACTGGGGAGCGGGGTTGTGGGGAAGGTTCCTTGCTGAAGTGCGTGACACCCTGTTAGATTTACCCTTAGATCTCCAAACCTCATACCCCCATATGAAGGAAGCTTTAATGACCAGGTATGGGTTAACTCCGGAGCTATATAGACAGCGGTTCAGGGAGACGAAGAAGATCCCTGAGAGTACGTATGTGGAATATGTGACCTTTTTCTGCAGAGCGCTGGATGGTTGGGTGAAGGGTAGCAAAGTGAATGATTATCAAGGGCTGCTTGATTTAATTGCATGGGAGCACTTGTCCAGTCAATGTTTTCCTGAGCTACGCCAGCACCTGATAGATAGCAAGCTGTCCAACCCGAGGAAGCTTGCTGAGGAGGCGGACCGCTGGCTCAGCACCAGGGTCCACAAGGGTCAAGTGGGAGACTCCGCCAAAGGTGGGCAGGGTCCCCAGCAGAAGAGTGGGGGGGACAAGGGTAAACAGAAGGGGTTCCAAAAAGGCCCCCAAAGTAATTCCCAAGGGAACCAGCAGAAGGGTTCTCAGCCTCCCCCACCCCCGCAGCAGAACGGGGCCCCGACCGGTAGACCTGTTCCAAAGGGGCCCTTCAATTGTTATAAGTGTGGTGATCCGGGTCACATTGCCTCTGATCCTAAGTGTCGCCTGTTTGGTAAGACCGCACTCACTGGTGCTCCACCCCGGCAAGTAGCTAGTGTTAACTTTGGGGAGGAAGTAGCAGTCCAGGAGGGTGGGGGTCCCAGGCAGATGACCCTAGTCTCGCTAGGAGACAGTGAGATGGTCCCTGTAACCTACCTACCCTCTAACACTAAGAAATATGGGCAGGTGGTGACCATCAATGGAAAGAAGGTTGAGGCTCTTAGAGATACAGGAGCCAGCGTGACCTCGGTGAGGCAACACCTGGTGTCTCAAGAGCAGATTGTACCCAATGCCTACTGTAGGGTTGTCAATGCTGACAACGTAGAGAGTCGTTGTCCAATGGCTCAAGTTCCCTTTGAGTGGGGGGAGGTCTCTGGTACTCTACAAGTCGCTGTGAGAACTGACATGCCTGTAGACTGTCTGCTAGGGAACGACCTGGAGAGTTCCCCTTGGGAAAAGGTGGAGAAGACCACGCATCTGAGGATGGTGGGTCTACCCGACTGGGCGTGCGTGACCACCCGGTCCATGGCAGCCAGTAGGGGTGTTGAGAGGGTCCTGGAACCTGAGGGAGAGGTCCAGGGACCGGCCTTAGGGAGAAGGCGCAGGAGGCGCGGGAAACCGGCCCCCGAAGTTCCCACGGCCCAGGAGGAAGTAGACCCTGAGGGGGATGCTCTGGAGCCTACCGGGGAACAGATTGCCGAACTGGGAGATCTGCCTGAGCTGACCCATTGGCAGCAAGAAGGAGGTCCCTCCAGGGAGGAATTCTGCAGGGAGCAGAAAGAATGCCCTTCTCTCGTAGGTATGCGGCAACAGGCTGCAGACCAGGCCAATGGTGTTCAGGCCAAAACACACTACGTGTACTGGGAGAGTGACCTCCTGTATTCCGAGCCTAAGGCTGCTGAACCTGGGTCAGCCCGTGTGCTGGTGGTACCCCAGAAGTTCAGAACCTTCCTACTGGGGCTGGCTCACGATGTGCCTTTAGCAGGACATTTGGGGATGGACAAGACCTATGACAGGCTTGTCACCCACTTTTACTGGCCCCAAATGCACAAGAATTCCGATTCCTACTGCAGAACCTGTCAGACTTGCCAGGCAAGTGGTAAGAGCGGAGGGAAGCACAAGGCTCCTCTGCAACCTTTCCCTGTGGTCGGTACGCCATTCCAACGAGTGGGTATTGACATTGTGGGGCCTCTGGACCCCAAGACAGCCCTGGGCAACAGGTTCATCCTGGTCTTGGTGGACCATGCCACCCGGTACCCTGAAGCCATCCCTCTGAGGACAGTGACGGCCCCCGTGGTGGGACGGGCACTGATGGGGATTTTCTCCCGAGTGGGATTCCCTCTAGAGGTGGTGAGCGACAGGGGGACCAATTTCATATCCACATATATGAAATCCCTGTGGAAGGAGTGTGGGGTAACTTACAAGTTCACCACTCCTTACCATCCCCAAGGAAATGGGTTGGTTGAGAGATTCAACCGAACCCTCAAAGGCATGATCATGGGCCTGGACGGTCCAATGAGGCGTAAGTGGGACGTCCTCTTGCCATGCCTGCTCTTCGCTTACCGAGAGGTGCCACAGAAGTCTCTAGGGTTCAGCCCCTTTGAGCTTCTGTATGGTCACCCGGTAAGAGGACCTCTGAGTTTGGTGAAGGAAGGCTGGGAGCAATCTCCCAGGAAACCTCCCCAGAATGTATATAGTTACATGCTGGCCTTCCGAAACCAGACTCGGCGTTTCAGGCAACTTGCTGAGGCAAATCTGGAAGCCAGCCAGGAGGAGATGAAGCGGTGGTACGACCGGAATGCCACTCTGGTAGAGCTTCAACCTGGACAAAAGGTGTGGGTCTTGGCCCCAGTGGAGCCGTGTGCACTTCAGGATAAGTGGACAGGTCCATTTGAGGTTGTGGAGCGCAAAAGTCCTATCACCTACTTGGTGGACATGCAGACTCCCAGGAACCCTTTGAGGGTCCTACATGTTAACCGCCTTAAGCCCCACTTAGAGAGGACCGAAGTGGGCATGCTGCTGGCCACTGATGATGGAATGGAAGAGGAGACCGAGCCTCTTCCCGACCTCTTAGTGGCCTCTGAGAAAGATGGGTCAGTGGAAGGAGTTAACCTCTCACCCTCCCTGACGCCCGAACAACAGGAAGATTGCCGCCACTTGCTGGGACAATTTTCCGACCGATTCTCCCTGGTTCCTGGTGTCACAGATTGGTGCGTCCATGATGTGGACACAGGAGACAGCTTACCTGTAAAGCACAAGGCTTACAGGGTAACTGACAGGGTCAGAGCCTGCATTAAGGAGGAGGTCTCCAAAATGCTTGCGCTAGGGGTGGTTGAGTCCTCCAGCAGTCCTTGGTCCAGCCCCGTGGTCTTGGTCCCCAAAGCTGCTGCGCCGGGAGCCACACCTGAACTCCGGTTCTGTGTGGACTACAGAGGACTCAATTCAGTCACGAAGACTGACGCGCACCCCATCCCCAGAGCTGATAAGCTCATTGATCGGCTGGGGGCTGCCCGGTTCCTCAGCACGTTTGATTTAACGTCTGGGTACTGGCAGATCGCCTTGACCGATGGGGCCAAAGAGAGGTCAGCATTCTCTACACCAGATGGGCACTTCCAGTTCCGAGTCATGCCATTTGGGATGAAGAATGCCCCTGCCACCTTTCAGAGGTTGGTCAACCAGGTACTGGTTGGGCTGGATGCGTTCAGTGCCGCCTACCTGGATGACATCGCAGTGTTCAGTGCCACCTGGCCTGAACACCTGCGCCACCTCTGGGAAGTGTTGATGGCGCTGCGCCGAGCAGGCCTCACGATCAAGGCAAGCAAGTGCCAGATCGGGCAGGGTTCCGTGGTGTACTTGGGACACCAAGTGGGGAGTGGCAAGGTGGCACCCTTGCAACCCAAAATCGAGACCATCCTGGCTTGGGAACCCCCCAAGACGCAGACCGCAGTGAGGGCCTTCCTGGGGCTCACTGGGTACTACAGGAGGTTTGTCAAGGGCTATGGAACGATCGTTGCCCCCTTGACAGAGCTGACTTCGAAGAAGCAGCCCAGGAACGTGATTTGGACTGACACCTGTCAGAAAGCTTTCGACACCCTGAAGACTGCCATGTGCACGGCGCCCGTGCTCTTGGCCCCCGACTTCTCCAAGGAATTCCTAGTCCAGACAGACGCTTCAGAGCATGGTGTAGGGGCTGTTCTCTCACAGATGACTGAGGAGGGCTGGGACCAACCCGTAGCCTTCATCAGTAGGAGGTTACTTCCACGGGAAAGTAGGTGGAGTGCAATTGAGCGAGAAGCATTTGCTGTGGTCTGGGCGCTGAAGAAGCTAAGACCCTACTTGTTTGGGTCTCACTTCCGGGTTCAGACGGACCACAGGCCCCTCAGATGGTTGATGCAAATGAGGGGTGAAAACCCGAAGCTGTTGAGGTGGTCCATCTCCCTACAGGGTATGGACTTTACGGTGGAACACCGTCCTGGTACAGATCACGCCAACGCTGACGGTCTGTCCAGGTATTTCCGCCTTAGTGACGAGGAACCCCCTGGGCAAGGGTAGTTCTCCCCACATTTCAGCTGGAGGGGACACGTGTTAGACCTGGCACCTTGGCGTGAGTTTCCCTTCCACTTTTTGATGGTGTGCCTCGACTGTTTTGCTGGTGTTGTCCGCTCAGGGCACTGCGCCACGGCTAATCCGTGCCGCAGTGCAAGTGCTCCCTAGATAAAGTGTACCTGTAATTGATGTCCATGATTGGTTTATTGGATTCACTGTCAGTCCCCAGTAAAGTGCACCAGGGGTGCCAGGGCTTGTGAATGCCAATGCTGCTGGTGGGCTTGCAGCGCTGGTTGCGCCACCCACGGAAGCGGCCTTGTAAAGTGTGTCTAGGGTCTGCCACCGCAGACCCTGTGCGCGGTCCGGGACCGTCGCGCTGACTGCGCAAGTGCCCCCACTTGCCAGTCCCTAAACCTTCCCTTACCTACATATTAGCCACCCCTCTGGTAGGCCCGAGGGCAGGGTGCATTGTAGGCATAAGGTAGGACATGCCCTGATGTGTGTGGCGTGTCTTAATAGTGAATTACAGCCTTGTCGTTTTTCACTATTGAAGGCTACCTGCTCTCCATAGGCCAGAATGGGCTGCCGGGGTCACGCCAACGCTGTGATCCCAGTGGACTCAGAGAGCATGGTAGAGTGTCAAGTTTGGTATGCCTGAACTCAGAATAATAAAATACTTCTTGTAGTCAAGTTTATTTTAGTATCCTGGGTTTGTAAATACTACTTTTAGAAAGTTAGTATTTACTGACCTGACCATCTCAGTCCGCCTCTGCTGTGTGTATGTGTTCTGCCTGGCAACAGTAAGGAGCAGGGTGGGGGGATCCCCAGAGACAGGTTGGCTGCCAGGTGGTGGGTAGAGAGATTACACCTGGATGGGTGGGAGGAGTACACCTTGACTCTTGAATAGACCTGTGCTCTGCCACCACAAAGCCGGCGCCACCCCCTGTGGGGCGGCTGATGTCTCTGCCCTGCTGCTGAAAGGAAAGAGCAGAGTCACCATAACCGAGTGCTCCAGAACTGGACTGAGCCAGGCCTAGGCCCCCTGGCGCTAAAGAACAAAAGAATTGGTGTATAAAAGTAGGAGCCTGGCTCCTAAGAAAGCAGAATCCTGTTTACCACAAAGGACCTCTGCCCGACTAGAAGGAGAAGAAGACGCCGGAGGAGCTGGCCTGCTGCTTGCCTTGCTGAGAGAGGAGAGGAAGAGACTTACTGAAAAGACTTTGCTACTTTGTGCTTGAACATTCTCCAAGGGCTTGATCTGAGCTTGCCCCCTGAACTGAACCCCAGGAACAGTGGGTTCTCTGTGCTTCTTGCTCGTCCTCCAATTCGAGCCGTGTGTGCATCCCGCTGGAAAAGAGACTGCGCCCCTCATCGCCCCTCCTAGGGCCGTGACACTCAGAAGCTCGCCTGCCTCCAACCCGTGAGAGCCCCGCTCCGTCCCGAGCCGCTCTCTGTCCCCGGGCCAGGCCGCCTGCATCCCTGTCACCGCCTGCTACTGGAGCGCGCTGACCGCGCTATCACCCCTCCTGCCGGAAGCCGTCCGACGACTGTGATCTACGCCGGGTCACCCAGCTGCACTGACTGTGCCCTGTGGCCCCGCTTCGCTATCCTCGGACATCTCAGGCCGCGCCGCCCCCGCTGTGGAGACCCTCCTGCACCGCCGTGCTAAAGGGTCGCGGGCCGCGCCTGCCTACTTGCCCACACCTGCTGATTGAGGACCCAAGAACACTTCCCAAGCTGAGAGTCGCACCGACCTGTGCCGACTCTCCACATCACGAAAGAAGTTCCAGTATCGGGCTCGGGGCCCGCAACGCCTTATTTCCCCGTTCCCAGGAGTCGATCCCTGTGAGTACTGGAACTACAAGTAAAGAGACTACAAAGTATCCATTTGAAACAACGAACCAAGAACATTTGCCTGCTGTATAACCTGGTGGCCTAGCGAAAACGTTATTGGTCTTGTGATAAGTCTGTTGAGATATATATACCGTATTTTTACATAAAGAAGCGTATTTTTATATATATCCAAGCCTGGTGTCCGTTTCTGGGGGGATTGATGTATTTGCTGTGTGTATGATTGTAAGTGCTTAACCAACAACGCCTGAGGAATCGCCTTGGCTGCTCACGCCACGCACCTAGAGGGTGAGCAAGGGTCATTCGCGAGGGGTTATCCTGCGCCCTGACGTGGAGGAGAGGGTTCCTGCTTGACACAAGGGCAACCTTGCGCCAACCAGAGATCCCCGACTCTAACAATTGTCATGCACAAGGTGACAGGCACCGCGAGGTGCCTACCAACATGTCCATGACAATGCCCCCCTGTGCACCCCCCACCCCCCCGAACGCCCTGGGGGCCACAACAGGCCCCCAATGCCAAAACCACCTGCCTTTCCATGGCGGAGTCTCCGCCATGGAAAGGCAATTCCCCGACATCATCCTAATATGGATAGCGGTGCCTACAAAGCACCACTACCATATTCCTGGGCTTTTCCGCCCGGTAGGCTATCGGGCGGATTGTCTACTGGCGGAAAAACGGCGGACGGTCTTCCAGTCCGCCGGGTTCTCCCCCGCCATCGTAATGTGGTGGGGAAAAAGTCATGCAGGCGGAGGAGTTTAGCGGGTGCCCGCTATCGTAATGTCCCCCATAATGTTAATTCTACATGAAGTATAGAGACTGTGATTATCTGCAGAATGTTGCACTCACTCTATGCATACATACATGCATTCATTCAGTGTAAGTATTATCTGTGTCTATGATGAATGACGCTTATTAGGTACACATACAGTCCCAGAGTGAGTTAATTAAACGTACCTAGCTAGCACCACGTCAATGAAATGGGAATAGATACGGTTTTACATTTTCTTCTTATATTATAAGACTTACTGCTGTGCTGCCGACCGTGGGCCTCCAGCAAAGTGTGACGGGTCAGTCAAGCGGTTCAAAGACCCCTTCTGCGCACTGTATTCGGGAGGATCCTGTGCGTATAATTGTGGCTAGCATCAGTGGTCCTAACAGTGCTTGCAGTATTCCCTGGCTCTTTGGGAATGAACACCCACAGTACTGCAGTGTGTGGCGATATCGCGAAATATCTATCAGTTGGATTTCAGGCCAGGCCCCTTGTGAAGCTGAGAATATTTCTACAGGACCACCTCTCCAATGATTTCCAATTCCTCATGGGAGAAGCAGGGGGTCACTCTCCGTTCTAAGCCATTTGGGGGATTTCTATCTCAAAAGGAGAAGCAGCACAGTGATGGAATGTTTGATGATCCCTGGATGGCCTGCAAAGGTCTACTTTCTTTTCCTTTATGTCATATCATTTTGTCAAAGTAGGTAGGGAAATCTGAAGTGGGGGCAGAGGTCAGTGCCTCTGCTATCGAGTTTTTTGGCTATGTAGCAGAGGTGAAGAATCTGCTATGGAGGCACATTAAGTAGGTATTGATAGAGAATGACGGGGAACGCATGTCATGGGGGAGGTTCTTCCTATTCCTACATGAAGTAACGTTTTAAGTTAATATCTAGTATTACAAAGAAATAGAAGCGTGTGAATATAAACATGCGTACCTAACCCTTCAAGTGTTATATGTTACCGTCCGTTCACTACATGTGGGGTGATATGCTGTGACTTGAAATTGCTGGTGGTGTGTGAATGATTAATGTAGTAATGTAATATATTCTATGGACAAATAAGTGAGTGATCCTTTAGCGGATGCATAATACATTGAGACTTGCAAGTTTGGATGTGACATCATGGTAGTGCAACAGAGAATGTGGACAGTGTCATGTCAACCATTCATCATAGACTTCACACTGTCCAAAAACTGTGATGCAGCAACCAAACTAGCAGCTTAAGTGAAATATAAGGCCACTAGTCCGTCACACTTCTGCAGACATGACCTCTAGTCTGAGATCGAACCCAGGAACCTGGATGGGATAGTAGTGCATAGCTAAGATCTACATTTAAGTTGCAAAGAATTTCACTATTGTGGGGAGCAATGGAGCAGACCTCCCCATATGGTCAAGTCATCTGAGGCATACCTTTAGAACTAGCATACACTTGCATATGTGTCTGTGTTCTGTTATATCCCTTTTGAGACTGTGCAGTTGGTTGTTGGAAGGTGGCAAGAATGCGGGGAGAAAGGGCATACCAGACACCACTTGCAACAAATATGTGGTGTTCGTTAGACTTGACATACATTCATGCATTCAATGTTAGTGCTATGTGTGTATATTGAGATAGATGAAGTTCAAGAGGTATAGGTGTAGTTCCAATATTGGTTAGTGAAACTTACCTAGCAGTCACATGTTCTTAAAATTTGCAACAACCAGGTGACATGAAATAGTGAACTCTTGGAAACGGTAGCTGTCATAACTACACCCATATTTGGCAGCATATACATCAGTGAAGCAGCCACTAGTGCACTCAGCTGGTGATGCATCTCAATACCTTTCGCAAGCGGCTTGGTAGACTTGCTGTGAGATGCCCAAGATATCCCAACTGACCCTCTGGAAATTTACAGTGGCCAGGAAATGTGGAGTCCACATGTGAAGAATCACATCAGGGAAAACGTTGTTGAATAATGACTGCTTCCAAGAACGAACAAATAATGGTGATCCTCCGGCTCTACAACCCCTCTCTCCACCTCAAGTAATTGGTCCTCAAAATGAGGGGCAAGAGAACAAACATATTCCCACCATGGAAGAAGTGTTTCATTCATGACTTGCCTTTCAATATGGGCATTCTGTGTGTGATTGGTTAATGTTGTACGGATTTTCACCTCTTTGTGCATGTGGTGGAGCCCGGACGGTTCACTCCCCCTTGCAGTGGTAGGTGTGTTGATTGTGAATGACATTTGATCTCTACCATACTCTACTAATATCTACAGCTATATTTTTAGCTGTAGTTAATGATGCACGTCTGTGTTTTTTCTTTTTTTTAAAATAAAAACATGAACTATATATTTCGAGAATAACATTTATTGTTTTGGCCCATAACTATCTATTAATTTAACTTCCCATCTTCCCCTAAGTTGCTTTATTGTTTCCCTGCCTCCATTGATTTTGGAGACAATGCTTTGCCATACCAGTGACTGCCCATGTGTGGCTGGAGTAGATTTGAGCATGCTTGGCCAATATTACCATTAAAGTAGATGGTGGTGTAACTTCGGTGAATAGCAATCGTCTTCCTCTTTTATGGGTGTTGTAGTATTTGCCTGCGCCTCCCTATGCCTTGACTCGCTTTCACTTTAAAACCACCTACTTTTTAGTAAATATTCTCAATTTTCCAGCAACTGCCCCTTTACTTTCCCACATTTACAACAACATTGGATAATCGGAGACCACATTTATGGTGGAGTTCGTCATTCATAAAATATAGGGCAGATGTAGACAGAGATCTTGGGCCAGAGGTTAGAGAATAGCATTTGTGAATAAATAAAGCAGTGGTACTGGAGTAATACTTTACACACTCAAAAAGCCATTGGTGAATTGACCGCAATATTTTTGCTAATGTTATTTTGACACACAACCCAGGAGAGTTGTGACATTCTTCATAGGAAATGCACAAAGTGTAAAGTTTAACAAACCAACCAAAAAAACATCACAATGGTAAAATAGCTTGAATGACCACACCAAGTGTGATTAAAAATGTAAAGAAAAATGAAAGTATATGGTATTCATATATCATAGGGAAAGAGAAATGTAAAATAATTCAAGTGAATGTGAAAAGTCATTGTTTTAAAAAAACAATGGAAATTTGATAAATAGTAAAAAATAAACTGATTGGACTCATCCATTCCTTGAGGGTCATCTTCAAGTGTTTGCATTTGAACACAAGCTAGGAGCTTGACCAATGAATGATTTTAACTTAACGCATAGGAACTTTATGAAGCAAATAACTGTGTAGTGGACCCATCCAGAGAATGTTTCCAGACAGGGTTCCAGGAGACTGTATTCATGTCATGAAACAATAATCATTTGATTGAAAACGCTCAAAGTGAGGCCAAACAACAAAGTAAGGCTGACTCATGAGTGTACATGGCCAGACACAGGATGTTGATTCCACTCTTTCGAAGGTTCTACCTTTGGACCTCAAACACTCCAGGATGATAAACGCTCCTGTTGAGGGCTCCATGAGGTGGGATTTGCTTTGCGGGGATCCAGGTCAACATATTTCTGGACTTCAAAAATTCTCAAGGAAGAACGAGGTTGTATGCCATAAAGGTGGACAGGAGGTCCCCTAGTGAGTTGATGAGGCAGAGGTTCAACACTAGCATTCTTCTCTTTTGTACTGTTTCAAAGACAATATTATGCTCTCTATACTAAATTTCTGCAGGCAAAATCAATACTTTCAAAAGTGAACATAACAGCTTCTTTGAAATATATGTTATTGCAAGGTGCTACATTGTTATATACATGTATACTACAGGATGTTTTTATTTTATTTTAGAGCAAATATTTAAAGAGAAACATTACATGGTTTACTCCTGCAAAACCTTGGAATAATCTTCAACAGGCGTTATGGTTCCGGCATAGCATAAAAATGGATCCCTTGCCCATCACAGGGTCACAGCTCCCACCCTGTGGAACACTGAACAGTATATACCACCCTAATATGCAAACTGGCAGGAGTCACTTATTGGCAAAACGACCTCCCTTTGCAATTAAGGCCTAAACTATCACAATTCCGAGGTCAAATATCAATGTGGTATTGCAGTTGTGGTGCTTGTGAACACCACCCACATTATTCCAGCATATGGGGGCTGATAATGAGAGTGTTGTGTGCAAGGCCCACCCCACGAGTTGGTGGGGTACCATTAGACCCCCAATCACCAATAAGGAGCGAACTACAGAGTTTTGCTACCCAGTGTGCATCCCATGACATCCTTAGGACTAGCTGATACATTTTCGCCTAACATTTCAGGTGACCAAAGGTCTAAGGGACAGAAATAAGGTCAGCCTAAGTCTTCTCTGATACGGAATTCCACCTGGCGGAGAAATGTTCCACCTGCCTTGAATTTATCCTACTATTGGACTTTGTGTTTTCTTCTGTAAATAGATCGAATAGGTAAGCAGATCTGTAAAGATGTGTTTTTGAAGGAAGATATGGAAATAGTGTAATGAATTTTAAACATCCAACAAAGAGGTTGACAAAGCACCTTTTCGAAGGTATGGATAAATATCTTCCATCAAAACAAAATCTATTTGAAACACCTTCAGATATTTATTTTCCCACTTCGATTCTCTAGTAGAAAACTATATTTACTGCAGTTCTTCTATTCTCCGTCTAATTGAGAAAAAGCAGGATAAAATACACATGCTCAGCTTTTCTTCTTCCATGAGCTATTGATCTGTGTTTGATTCAATTTCTCAACTCTGTTTAGACGTGCTGTGCTACATATTTTCCAAGTACGGGTCATATTTTACCAAAGGTGCAGGCATGCAATTCCTGTAGTTGTACTGAAGATTGATAAACTCGAAAATAATGAGACTGGCAGGGCATTTATTGATTTATAACTCAACATTCAATGCATTACCAGAAAGCCCCTGCTTGTTTCATGCTGCAGAGCTTAGAGAGTGTTGAAGTGCTTGTATTGTGTGGAATGTTTTTATGCAGAGAACGATTATTAAAAGCGAAGAAGGACCACATGCTCATTTGTAGGGAGCCATTGGTATGTTGAAGCGGCTCTGAGATTAATTTCGCATACAGTGGGGAATTCAGACCTAGGTCAATTAATGCACGAGTCCCTTTCAGCTCATTCAAGTGAGGTGGGGACCTGTGGACTTATCAGACTATGAGGAGTAAATTTACAATGAAGCAGGGATATGACCTGTCAGGGCATCCCTCCACAAAAGAGGCGCACTAGTGACCGCAAGGTGCACAGAATAATCGCTGAACATTTCTTCCGACTGGATGCCTCGTGTAATCAGCATTACACGCACACACCCACGCACACACACACTCTGCAACATGATGGGCCCTGCTACAGAATGTGGTGAGAAGTCCAAGAAACTCACATATCTCCAAAATACTCAGTATTGGGTTGAAGTATTGGCCCCAGAAGGATGGGGTCCCTCACAGCCAGGATGCTGTGTTTGCCTATGTTATTCCCCCCCCACACACACACCCACGCACACGCACACACACACACACATCTTTGCCCCCAGCCCTGCTCCTTTAATAGCAATGCCATATATGAATGCAGCTGCCACTAAAATGCTGGTAAGCCAAATGTAAAAGTGTCACGATCCAGCATGAGGCAATTTAGATGACAAGCATTGGAAAAGCCAATAGGTCTCGGCAATGCTTGAGCTATTGGTCTTGTCAATGTGAATGTCTTTTAGCCATGTTGTCTAGCAGATCATCTGCTGTTGGCAGAAAGTCACTGAAAGCCCAGAATCTTAGGATGTAGAGCTGACGCCGAGTCTCTTCGCCCTCCATGTTTAGTTTATTGTCCTGTCCCTCCTAACACTAAAAAGCTCTATGATGTGGCCCGCTCTGGCCACATCATATGATTTTTACAGTGGCTTTCAGTGATGCTGAACAGCAGATGTGATGCTAGGCAACATGGCTAAAAGACATTCACATTGTCAAGGCCAATGGGCGGGGCATTGCCGAAATCTATTAGCTTTGCCAATGCTTGTTCAGTGTTGACGTGGTCTTGCTGAACAAATGTGTAAGTGATAGTGAGAAAGAGTTGAAGAGCTGTGAAGTGAGGCAAGGATGTGGTGTAACGGCCAGAGCTGCTGACAGGGGAACTGGGAACCAGGCTCGAATCTCGGGGTCGACTGAACAGTTTGTGATTCTGGGCAAATCCCTTACGCTTCCCCCTGCATACAACAATGAATGTGTCACTGTGTAATGTAACTGGGGGCACTTAAACTGCTCCAGTACCATCAACTGATGTTAGTACTGTGGCAAGATGGAGGACGGAACAAGCGCTCCAATACCATCCGATCGTGCAAAAAAATTAATAAATAAAAGCAGCAGTGAAGAGGGGAGTAGAGGCGGGACAGGTCAAGCAGGGAAGCAGGAGGCATTGGGGAGATGAACAAGCAATGACAGGAGATGGCAGGAGGAAGCAAGAATGAAGGTATACAGAAATACCTTCTTTAAAGCAGGATCAGTGGAAAAAATGAATGCGTCATTGTGAGCTTTGAATTGAAGCGAGGATGTTGTGTATTGGCCAGAGCAGCTGACACAGGAACCAGGTTTGAATCTCGGGGTCGACTGAACAGTTTGTGATTCTGGGCAAATCACGTATGCTTCCTCCTGTTTATGACAATGGATGTGTCATTGTGTAATGTAACTGGTGAGCACTTGAAATTCTCCAATATCATCAGCTGATGTTAGCACTATGGCAAGATGGAGGACGGAACAAGCACCGTGTAAAAAAATATTGTGTAAAAAAAAAAACAATTGGTCATGTTTCAACACATTTTTAAGAAATGCATTTGTTTATGCACATGTGCATGCATTTTGTGTATGGGTAGAAAGAAGGGAAACTATGGTGAGACGGAGGATGGAACGAGAGCTCCAATACCATTAGATCATATAAAAAGGCTAAAGAATAAAAGCAGTAGCAATGGGGGAGGTAGTGGGGGAGGGGTCAAGAAGGGAAGCAGGATGGAATGGGCAGATGGGCAAGCAATGATAGGAGAGGGCAGGTGCAAGCACCAATGAAGGCGTAAAACAAAGACCATAATTGAAGCAGGATCAGTGAAAATACATAATGAATGTGTCATTGTGAAATGTAAGTGGTGAGCACCTAAAGCACTCCAATATCATAGGCTCGTGTTCATGCAATGGCAAGACATAGCAAGCGCTCCAATGCCATCAGATCATACCAACAAAAAAAAAGTGCTGCTCGTGTTTTAACAAAGTTTTAAGAAATGCATATGTTTATACACATGCATATGTATGTTAGTGGTAAGTGTCAATGTGTAGAAGGGAGATGGCCTGAAAACACAAAAACCCCTTTGGAGTGCTTGAAAAAAAGAAGAAATAGCTGCGCAAACTGGGTGCAGTGTAAGGAGGCATGTACTTGGTCCATGTGCTATGGGAGGGCCAAACACAAGAAGAGGGCAGGACGCCCATATGCCATGATGAATGGCATCACAGAAAATGAGAGTGACACTGACGTTTACCAGAGGTAGGAGATGGGCAGCCTGTAGCCCACATGCGCTGTCTAGCCTAGACCTAAACACAATAGAATTCACACACGCCAAACCTACTGGCTTTGCCAATGCTTGCTGTGTTTAGAAATGGGGAGATTACGTGATTTATTCGTAATCACAAAATGTGGAACTGAGGCCAAGACTACAATACCTTCGGATGGTGCTGGTGAGATATCTAATATAATGGCACTAAAAACAAAAAAGGGAAAAGGAGAGTTCGGGGTGGGGACCTGGTGGAGGAGAGGATCTGTGCAACGTGAGCTTAGTGTGGGCAACTAGCGATAGGCGGGAGGTTGACGGACAAACACAAGCTGCCACGGGGAGATTAAGCAATTTGCCTAAGTTTACGGTGTCCTTGTGAAAAGTAATTGGTGTTAATGTAAAGCATTTCAGTACCTTCAAGTGTTCTTAGCGCAATATAAAATTGCACAAAAAAGAAGTAACTGGTGGTAATGTAAAGTGCTCTAATACGTTTGGGTGGTGTTGGCACTATATAAAACTGTCCAAAAAATTGGAAAAGCAGAGTCAAGAGGAGGGGATAAGTGCAACGGAGTTCAGCAGGGCAAGCAGAGACGGGTGGGAGGTGGATGGGCAGCCAAATGTGGGCTGCAACAGGGATATCTAGTGATTTGGCCGTAATCACAGAATTTGGAACTGAATCTGAGGCTAAGGAGAGGATGTGGAGTCCTCTTGGGAGAGGATGTGGCGTATGGCCCACAGCTTCTAATTATGGAGCCGTGGAACTGGTTTTGAGTTTCGGCATTGGTTTAACATCCTTGATTCTGGGCAAATCACTTAATCTCAGCGTGCTTAGAAAAATGAATGTGTCCTTGTGTAAAGGAACTGGTGCTAATGTAAAGCACTCAGTAAGTCAGAATAACTTTATTTCGCCAAAACAATATTGCCATAAAATGTATACTACAGTTAAAAAAAGCGTCTCGCAGCATTTCACAGCATTACAATGAGGTTAAGATGTATTAAAAATATAAAAAATTATTGGATTAAAATATACATTCATATTTATTTACACAGTACAATAAAATCAATTCATTGTTCAGGATATCATTTTAGCATATTGTACATCTCTTTTTTAAAGCAGATAACAAAAAGGACGCCAAAGAAAAACAGGTGAAAGGGTCAGGTAATAATTGCAGGTAATAAAGGGCTACACGACACTGTTTGAAGTTCATTTTGCGCATAATGGAAATAATAAATCGTTACCTTTCATCACAATAAAATTTACAGAAGAACAAAAAGTGTATATCAGTCTGTACAGATCGCTGATCACAGGAACAAAATGGGAGGTCAGAAGCAACATAAATGTTACGGGGAGAACCCAACATAAAAGGAATATAGTTTAAGGGAAATCTGACCAGGATGTACCTGTGCTGTAAATTAGTTTGCGTTATACTCGGAGAAGCCAAGTATGTTTTTACTGTCAACAGATTAATATTTTTAGTCTCCCTTCTTATCTGCCTATTAGAAAGCAATCACGCTTTTAAGTCATTTTTGGAGATAGAACAACAAGTAGTAGGATCCAAAAAAGACGATGTAGCCCAACTGCTTTCAACGTGTTTTCAACATAAGATAACCAAGTAATGTTTCCTACCCCATCTAATTTCAGAACATCCTTTATAATGTCTCTTGTTAAAGCAAGGGTCTCCTCTCGCCATACTGAGTGCCACATTAGAATCGGTGCCAGTGCAATTTTGTCAGTAATGTAGGGTGCTCTCAATTCCACGTGGCACTTATAGTTGGCACATGACTTTGGTAAAGAAAGGACCCTTTTAAAAAAAATCATCTTCAATAATCTATAGTTTTGAACAATCTCTCATTCCCCAAACAGCTGCTCCATAGGTGGCAGCAGAGACAGTCTTAGCTTGATACACTGTTTTTTATTACATCTATTGGTTTTAAGCCAGTTTTTTAAATAAATTTAGTTAGTGCCCCAATATTCTTTTCCATCTGGGACCCTCTATTAGCAATCATATTTTGCCAATTAGCTTGGGGGTCAACCATAATCCCTAGATAGTTAAAAGAATCGACAACTCCCAGTTTTCCCACTTCAGTAACAATTTGCAGATGATTTCGCTGCTTAGTACCTGCTACTAGAATAAAAGACTTTGAATAGTTAACTTTCATATCAAGATTATTCAAAAATTGCGTGTATTCCAGGACTAGGCAGCGCAGTGCATTACTAGTACGAGCCAAAAGCACAGCATCTTCCACATATAATAAAATTGGGACCTGTACTGAATTAATATAAGGGACATCCGGAATGGAACCTAACAGTGCAGATTCCACGCCGTTGGTATACAGTGCAAATGAAAAGGGGGCAAGAACGCAGCCCTGCCTCACACCTCTTGCAATTTTGAGGATCTAGGGCACTCACCATCCCTTCCATAGCGAAAACAGGCTGAGGCACCTGAATGAAGGTCACGGATGAGATTGATAATATTCAAGTCAATTCCCATTAAATTTGCAGTAGAATCTATCAGAGAGATAGGTCTATAGTTTTTCGCAATCGACCTATCCCCCTTTTTGTATATTGGGACAATTACAGTTGTCTTCCACGATGGCGGTGCAGCTGTTTAAAAACATTTGTTAAAAGTGGAGCCCAGAGATCTTGATTATCTAGAAACAAGTCAATAGGGACTCCATCCGGTCCCGGAGCCTTTGCTCATTTGCATTGGCTTAGAGCATGCTTAGTTTCAGCAAGTGTAAACTTAGCAGCAACCTCAACTCTTTCTAGAATTTGGGAAGTAGATTGTGGAGTTGTCAATACGCCCACTCCAAAAAGACCTTCAAAGTGAGTCACCCATTCTTCCTGATCAAAGTTGGTATCTGTGGTCATAGCCTGCTCATCTTTTAAAAATGGAGCGTTGATCAAAGACCAAAATGCTTGCGAGCTTTTTAATATTGCAGCGTTCTGCAGGTTTTCCCACCTTTCTTCCTTTAACCCCTTCGCTGCTAGGCCTTTTCTCCTCCTGTGCTAAGCCTTTTTTGGGCTATTTGGGGTAGTGCGCGCTTAGGGCCCTGTAACTTTTTGACCACAGTAGGTATCCACGCCAAATTTGCGTCCTTTTCTTCCAACATCATGCGGATTCTAAAGGTACCCAGGGTTTGTGGATTCTCCTAGAGGGTTCCCAGAAATTAGTCAAAATACAGCAACATTTTGTTTTTTTTGTGAAAAATGGTGAAAAGTGGCTGCAAATGAAAGCGTCTGGGTTTTTCTCTGCAAATGATATCAAAAAAGGGTTTGTGGGGCTGAAATCACCATTTCTCCAGCTTTTAGTGAATGACAGATTTTTGTCAGAAATCCAACTTTTTTTACACAGTTTTGACATTTTTCTGGGACATACCCTATTTTTGTAATTTTTTGTGCTTTCAACCTCCTTCCAGATAATGGTAAAAATGGGTGGAAAAGCAATAATGGATCTCGGAAAGCTATACATTTTTGAAACATAGACAAAATTATGAATTCAGCAAGGGGTCATTTGTGTAGATCCATCAAGGTTTCTTTATAGAAACTAACAGTTAAATATAGGAAAAATTAAAAATTAGTTGAAAAAAGCAGCCTTTTGTGTCAACGTTTTCACCTGTAACTTCTAATTATGACATCTCTTAGAAAGCAATGTACCGTTACATCCGCTGGACCTTCCTGGTTGTGGGGATATATAGGACTTGTAGGTTCACCAAGAGCCCAACGAACCCAGAGTAAAAAACTGAGCAGTAAAAATGGTGCCTCACTTGTGTGGGAGGCACAAGTACCCGCGGCAGGCAAGGGCCCAAAACGTAGTGAGACCACATCAAAGTGGCCTATTGCAAAACCACCTGGTTTTGCAAGGGGGGTCACTTGTGTTTTTGGCCTGGTGCTCGGCGGCCATCTAGGGAAACCTACCAAACCCATGCATTTCTGAAAACTAGACACCCAACGGCTTCCAGGGAGGTATGGCTTGCGTGGATCCCCCAACGTTTCCTTACCCAGAATCCCCTGCAAACCTCAATTTTAGCTGAAAAAATCACTTTTTTCACACATTTTGGTGCGGGAAAGTTGTGGCATCACCGGGCTCACACAAGTTTACCACCACCCAGCGTTCCCCCAGGTCTCCCGGTAAAAATGGTGCCTCACTTGTGTGGGAGGCACAAGTACCCGCGGCAGGCAAGGTCCCAAAACGTAGTGAGGCCACATCAAAGTGGCCTATTGCAAAACCACCTGGTTTTGCAAGGGGGGTCACTTGTGTTTTTGGCCCGGTGCTCGGCGGCCATCTAGGGAAACCTACCAAACCCATGCATTAGCCACTTCGATTTCACAGACTTCTTTTCTTCAGTGAAGCGAAATTGAGCAGTGAACACAGTGGACACAGTGGAAGAAATGAACTTCGAAGTGTGTACGCGCCCAAATAAGAGAGTGGACAGGCAGTATATGTACGGGCTAGGACGAGCTGTCCCTCGCACCCCCTCGCTCCTCCTCCTTGCTCAGTCAATCCGCCTCAGAGCAAAGTTTCAGCGTTGTAATGGCGTTATACTGATTTGGAGAAGAAACTCGTTTTTCCTCGTTTTTCCTCGTTTTTCATCCTTTGAGGACACAATGAAGTAACATCCTCCGGGCATAAGTAGCACAAAACCGCCAAAAGCAGCTCAAAGGCTCATCAAGGAAACAGTGCCAGTTACAGCTTGTCACGAACGCACAAAGCCGTTTTCCGACATCTCGAACAGCTGCCTCCAAGCCGAGGGGAGGGGCTCCCTGGTCACCTGTGGCTACAGACCAGCGGGATTCGCTGCAGCCATTGCAAAGTTTCCGGGTCGAATCAGTCTTCTACCATTTTTACCGGGAGACCTGTGGGAACGCTGGGTGGTGGTAAATTTGTTTGAGCCCGGTGATGCCACAACTTTCCCACACCAAAATGTGTGAAAAAAGGGATTTTTTCAGCTAAAATTGAGGTTTGCAGGGGATTCTGGGAAAGGAAACGTTGGGGGATCCACGCAAGCCATACCTCCCTGGAAGCCGCCGGGTATCTAGTTTTCAGAAATGCATGGGTTTGGTAGGTTTCCCTAGATGGCCGCCGAGCACCGGGACAAAAACCCAAGTGACCCCCCTTGCAAAACCAGGTGGTTTCGCGATAGGCCACTTTGATGTCGCCTCACTACGTTTTGGGCCCTTGCCTGCCGCGGGTACTTGGGCCTCCCACACAAGTGAGGCAGAATTTTTACCGGGAGACCTGGGGGAACGCTGGGTGGTGGTAAATTTGTGTGAGCCCGGTGATGCCACAACTTTCCCACCTCAAAATGTGTGAAAAAAGTGATTTTTCAGCTAAAATTGAGGTTTGCAGGGGATTCTGGGTAAGGAAACGTTGGGGGATCCACGCAAGCCATACCTCCCTGGAAGCCGCCGGGTGTCTAGTTTTCAGAAATGCGTGGGTTTGGTAGGTTTCCTCGGATGGCCGCCGAGCACCGGGACAAAAACCCAAGTGACCCCCCTTGCAAAACCAGGTGGTTTTGCGATAGGCCATTTGATGTTGCCTCACTACGTTTTGGGCCCTTGCCTGCCGCGGGTACTTGGGCCTCCCACACAAGTGAGGCACCATTTTTACCGGGAGACCTGGGGGAACGCTTGGTGGTGGTAAATGTGTGTGAGCCCAGTGATGCCACAACTTTCCCACACCAAAATGTGTGAAAAAAGTGATTTTTCAGCTAAAATTGAGGTTTGCAGGGGATTCTGGGTAAGGAAACGTTGGGGGATCCACGCAAGCCATACCTCCCTGGAAGCCGCCAGGTGTCTAGTTTTCAGAAATGTGTGGGTTTGGTAGGTTTCCTTATATGGCCGCCGAACACCGGGACAAAAACCCAAGTGACCCCCCTTGCAAAACCCGGTGGTTTTGCGATAGGCCATTTGATGTCGCCTCACTACGTTTTGGGCCCTTGCCTGCCGCGGGTACTTGGGCCTCCCACACAAGTGAGGCACCATTTTTACCTGGAGACCTGGGGGAACGCTGGGTGGTGGTAAATTTGTGTGAGCCCGGTGATGCCACAACTTTCCCACACCAAAATGTGTGAAAAAAGTGATTTTTCAGCTACAATTGAGGTTTGCAGGGGATTCTGGGTAAGGAAACGTTGGGGGATCCATGCAAGCCATACCTCCCTGGAAGCCGCAAGGTGTCTAGTTTTCAGAAATGCATGGGTTTGGTAGGTTTCCCTAGATGGCCGCCGAGCACCGGGCCAAAAACACAAGCGACCCCCCTTGCAAAACCAGGTGGTTTTGCAATAGGCCACTTTGATGTCGCCTCATTACGTTTTGGGCCCTTGCCTGCCGTGGGTACTTGGGCCTCCCACACAAGTGAGGCACCATTTTTACCGGGAGACCTGGGGGAACGCTGGGTGGTGGTAAATTTGTGTGAGCCCGGTGATGCCACAACTTTCCCACACCAAAATGTGTGAAACACGTGATTTTCCCTGATAAAATTGAGGTTTGCAGGGGATTCTGGGTAAGGAAAAGTTGGGGGAAGCACGCAAGCCATACCTCCCTGGAAGCCCCCGGATGTCTAGTTTTCAGAAATGTATGGGTTAGGTAGGTTTCCCTAGATGGCCGCCAAGCACCGGGCCAAAAACCCAAATGACCCCCTTTCCAAAACCAGATAGTTTAGACATAATTATTGTTTTGTTTCTACAGCGTGTGAATTTTGGAACAATATTGCAATGAAAATGTGGCAGACACTTTGAGGTTTGCAGGACATTGAGGATTAAAAAACTTTTTGGATTCACAAGAGACATCACCATGAACTCCCAAGGATTTTCAACAATATCTACAGTTGGTGGGTTATTCTTACATGGAAAGTACACCTTGGCAGAGAAACTAAAGACAAAGATTCCTGCACAACCATCTATTCCTCAAACACACACATACTGGTTGGATTTGGCAAGAGGGCAAGTCATGGTTCAGTGTATTAAATTTTATTAACAAGAGAGTTCACAAAAATGAAATGCACTGTCAATAATTAAATTCACAAAAAACCAAACCAATGACTCGCAGCTCGTGAGCTGTAAAGCCACGTCAAGGCACCAACCACTTTACAAGCCATTCACACACCTTTCATGCATGATACAAACAAGACCATTCACACCACCACGCACAAAAGCAAAACACATTACAAAATTCACAATAAGGGACAAGGATCACCCTGCTTCAGAAAGACAAATATTACTGCACAGCCATCTAATCCTCAAGCACACACACATACTGGTTGGATTTGGCACGAGGGTGAGTGATGGTTCAGTAGATACAATTGTATTAGCAAGTGATTTCACAAAAATGAAATGCACTGTTAATAATTGAAAGGGCGAGAAACTGAACCATTGACTCACAGCTCGTGAGCTGTAAAGCCACGACAAGGCACCAACCTCTTTACAGGCCATTCATACACCTTTCATACGTGTGAGACATACAAAACCATTCACACCGCCAGCCACGGGCCCATTACATAACAAAACTCACACCAGCACACAGCGCCATTCAAGGGCCCATCACTTTCACACGCCCACAATCCTGACACAGCAACTACACAGGCTGATGGATTGCGTGGAGTGGCACTCAGCTATCAGTGTGTGTAGTGACCAGCAGAAAGTCACTACTCACACACAGCCAGCCGAGCGCCAGTCCACACACCGCCAGCAGAGCACCAGTCCACGCACACCGCTAGCCAAACACCAGTCCACGCACACCGCTAGCCAAGCACCAGTCCAGGCACACCGCCAGCCAATCGCCAGTCCAGGCACACCGGCAGCCAATCGCCAATCCACGCACATCACCAGCCAAGCTCCAGTCCACGGACACCACCAGCCAAGCACCAGTCCGCACACACCACCAGTCCACGCACACCGCCAGCCAAGTACCAGTCCACGCACACCGCCAGCCAAGCACCATTCCACGCACACCGCCAGCCAAGCTCCAGTCCACGCACACCACCAGCCAAGCACCAGTCCACGCACACCGCCAGTCCATGCACACCGCCAGTCCACGCACACCGCAGCCAAGCACCATTCCACACACACCACCAACCAAGTGCCAGTCCACACACACCAACAGCCAAGCGCCAGCCTACACACACCACCATCACATTTAGGATTTTTTTAGAAAAAAATAAAAACACAAACAAATCGCAAATAGATCCAAATCTTCAAACACAAAATCAGCAACTAAATAAATTGCACTAACACCAACCTTGAAACAGAATCAAATTTTCCAAAGAATACAGACCAGGCAGTTCACTTTACCACTCATGAATACTCCCAAAAATTCTTTTGCGTGTGGTATGCTCTAAAACAAGCAGGGACACACAGTCCAGGTTGAGAAGGACAGTCGGGGCAGTACATACGACTCTCCTTCCGCGTACCTCTTCGCCAACAGACTCTACATCTCCTACTGGGAAAATCTTTTGAGGGTGTGGGGGGAATGTGATCAGGAAAGTGGCGATCTTTCAATCTAGCAACATCCTCCACCACTCCAACTCTAGGAACACTTGCCTGTTCCACTACAACAAGGCTGCCTATTACAGACTCCTGAAACTTAGCAAAAGTCATGTTTGACTCAGGGCAAGAATCCTGGAACACAACAAAAGCATTAAACATTGCCAAGTGGAAAAGATGGATAGCCAACTTCTTGTACCAAATGTAAGCCTTACGAAGAGCAGTGTAAGGTTCCAACCTCTGATCTACTCTGTCAACACCACCCATGTGCCTATTATAGTCTAAAATGCACACAGGTTTGCGCGCTTCAGCGACCTGACCCCAAACAGTCACAGGTGCAGTGCTTTCATCATGGATGGTAGTCAGCATGTAGACATCTCTCCTGTCTGAAAACTTTACAGCAAGAAGCTCCTCGCAACGCAACGCACTGCACTGTCCCCGCACAAGCTTTTGACAAACAAGTTCTTTTGGGAAACCTTTACGGTTAGAGCGGATTGCGCCACAAGCAACAGTGTCCACTTTGGCCAATTCCCTGAACAACCGCACACCAGTGTAGAAGTTATCTACATATGAATGGTGGCCTTTGCTAAAAAATCCTCTACCAAGTTCCCAAACAATTTTCTCAGTCACTCCAAAAGTGGACGGACAACCAGGGGGATTAATCCTGGATTCCTTACCGGTGTACACCCTGAAATTAGAGACATAACCAGTCCTACTGTCACACAGCATATACAGCTTTATTCCATAGCGTGCCCTTTTACTGGGAATGTATTGCCTAAAAACCAAGCGGCCCTTGAACAACACCAAAGACTCATCCACTGCAATTTCTTTCCCAGGAGCATAAATCTCAGAAAATCGATCAACAAAGTGATCAAGGACAGGCCTAATCTTAAAAAGACGGTCACACTCAGGGTGATCTCATGGCAACGCTAAACCATTATCAACAAAATGCATCAACCGAAGCAGAACCAAATACCTGTCACGACTCATGACTGCCGGAAAAATAGACGTTGCCATCAAGGGACTGCTAGACCAATATGAAGACATTGATGGCTTCCTTAGCAAGCCCATCAAAAGAGTTAAACCCAAGAACTTCTTCATCTCTTCAAGATTTGTGGGAGTCCACCAGGTAGCTCTAGAGTGTGGCTTCAGACTGGCACTGTTGTCCCTCAAAAACTGTTCGGCATACAAATTAGTCTGCTCAACAATCCCTGCCAAAAACACATCGTCCATAAACAACTGAAAAAAATGTGTCAGCAAAAAAAAAGTTTTCAGTATTCACTCTACTCCCTGGAACACCAGTAAACTCTGGCAATGCCGGCTGCACCATGCCAGGGGCAACCCAGAGGTCATCACTTTCAAAGGGAAGCCTTGCAGCCCCGGCCTGCAGCCCAGATGCCTCTTGCCACACTACACCAATGGGAAGCCTTGGAGCCAAAGGCTGCAGCCCAGAAGCCACTTGCCGCACTACACCAACGGGAAGCCTTGCAGCCCCAGGCTGCAGCCCAGATGCCTCTTGCCGCACTATCGGCACATCAGTCTCCTCCTCTAACACAGGCACTTCATCCGCACTAAGAGTATCTTCATCATCCGATGACTCCATATGGAGAGAAAACTCACTGCCAGAATCGTCCCCTGCCTCCTCTCCCTCAGATGCAGAGTCAGTCTCTGAACCATGGTCAGAGGAAGACTCAAACAGCAAACCAACAACCTGCTGAGCAGTAATCCTGCGGCTAGCCATTATACTTACTAGGATAGAAGACTGCACAAACAAGTCAACAACAACCAACAATGTGCAAACCAAGTAAGTAAAGAAATGTGTACCTTTACAACAAAGATCAATGTACTCAAAAACTATACAATTCAATTACAAGAGACAGCTACACTCTCCAGAACCTACTCTGCAGTGACACAGCAAAAACCAACGATATCCAACTAGAAAGAAGAAAAAAAAACAAATTACTCTCAAGACAACAAAATACACATCGAGCACCAATGCAAACCATACTGCTATTATTACACCATTTGCAAAAAAAATTCATGCAGAGAAATCAAACACATTTACATTGTAAAGAAAAAAGTCTCTTACCAAACTACACAAACAGCAGAACCACCAGTAACGAACCCGCAAACTGGAAAGAGCAAGCCTTCACCTAGAACAAAAAAGTAAAAAAAAGAAAACATTACAATTGCAATTCAGAAAAAATATAACAAAAAACATTATAATATGCTATGTTACAACCCAAATGGTCAATCGGGTTGTGTGCCAGGTGGGGCAGAAAACAGCAGGAAAAAAAACAGGCTAATCTGTCATTTTATAAAAAATTGCCCGCTGGAAGCGACCCTTGCCCAAGGGGTCGCTTCCTTTACTCAAAAAATAACATCCCTGGTGTCTAGTGGGCTTTTCTGCCCCCCTTGGGAGCAGAAACGGCTAGTTAGGCGACCGATCTGCCCCCAGGGGGGGCAAAAAAGTCTTAATAAATTTTTTGGCCCCAAGGAAGCGCCCCTTGCCCAAGGGGTCGCTTCCTAAACAGAGAAAACACATCCCTGGTGTCTAGTGGGCTTTTCTGCCCCCCCTGGGAGCAGACAGGGCTAGTTAGGTGACCGATCTGCCCCCAGGGGGGCAGAAAAGTCTTAATTATTTTTTTGGCCCCAAGGAAGCGACCCTTGCCCAAGGGGTCGCTTCCTAAACAGAGAAAACACATCCCTGGTGTCTAGTGGGCTTTTCTGTCCCCCCTGGGAGCAGAAACGGCTAGTTAGGCAACCGATCTGCCCCCAGGGGGGGCAGAAAAGTCTTAATTAATTTTTTGGCCCCAAGGAAGCGACCCTTGCCCAAGGGGTCGCTTCCTACACACAGTAAACACATCCCTGGTGTCTAGTGGGCTTTTCTGCCCCCCCCCGGGTGCAGAAACGGCTAATTAGTCAACCGATCTGCCCCCAGGGGGGCCAGAAAAGTCTTTATTAAATATTCAGCCTCAAGGAAGCGACCCTTGCCCAAGGGGTCGCTTCCTAAACAGAAAAAACACATCCCTGGTGTCTAGTGGGGCATCTCTGCTCCACGATCGCGACGCTGTGCGAGATCGTGAAGCAGGAATGCCCAGCATTGAGACATCAGGGGAGAGGAAATACTCTTTCCTCTCCCCTGATGCCTCAAGGCATCCCAATTCCCCCCCCCCCCCGCCACACCGGAGGTAAACACCTACCTTCCTCGTTGGACGCGCTGGAAGAAATGAATTTCAGCGCGTCCAACGCTTCCTGATGACGTCGGCGCGCGCTGTGCACGCTGACGTCATGGGGAAGCGTGGGGGGGCTCGGGGGTGGCAGCGGAAACTCTTCCGCAGCCATCCCCCTCTGTGGGGGCACGATTGATGCCTCAGGGGGGGAGCGCTTCCCCCAGGGGCTGTGCTCATGACGGAGCGGTTCCGTCATAAGCACAGCCCAACCAATGCTCATGACGGAACCGCTCCGTCATGAGCATCGAAGGGGTTAAGGTCTTAAGTCTGGTGATTCTTGATTTTTTATGAGCTTTGCGCAAGCATTTGACTAATATTATATTTCAAGGTTTAGACTTCAAGGCTATATGTAGACATTTTAGTGTTTTATCACAGTCGTCATCAAACCAACTATGGGGCATATCAGCAAGCAGGTGAAACAAAATTATCGCCGCTTTTGCGTCCGTTTTCGGACGAAAAGCGGTGATAATTTTATCGCCTTATCAGCAAGGTCACGCTATGGCGTGAAACCTTGCCTTATCACCATTTCCCTTAAAGCCCATCTTTGCATCTCTAATGAGATGCAAAGTGGGCGTTCCTCCCCAGGATAACGGGAGAAATGTCGCTAAGCGACATTTCTCCTATTATCAAGCCTCACGCAAAGCAGCATAGCGACAGGAAAAGTAGCGATAACCTCTGTTATCGCTACTTTCCTTATGCCTGCTTTGAAACTGACTTAGCCATGATATCCTATGAAAGGTGGGTATCATGGCTGTCGCCAAAAGTTGTGTGATTATCGCTGGATTTCCAGCGATAATCACACATTTGCAGCTTGCGATCTGAATTTCACTTTGGAGATAAGCGTTGCTAATAGCACGCTATCTCCACGATAAAATTCAGAGTTGGCCGGCGATAATTATCCTCACGCTAAGAGCGTGGAGCGATAATTATCGCCGGCCCTTGCTGATATGCCCCTATATTTTTTGCGCAAGCCATTACGGAGAACACAGTTTAAGTTATTTTTAACATCAGATAAAATTAACTCAAAATCCGAAATCATGCTGTCATGTAAAGCTGGATCTAAGCAGAGCATTATTTCCCCAAGATGGTTGGACACTAGGGTGCTGATTCCAATCCTGTAAAACCCGGGTACGAATGGTCGTACAGAGCATATTCTCCATACGACTCGTACCCGGGAAATCCACCTTACAAACCAGCAAGTACGATTCGTACAGAAATACCATTTCCAAACGATTCGTAAAAAACTACGTGCGGCTAAAAAATACCCACAATTCTGATCCGGGACATCGCGTACGTGATGTCCGTACGGAGTCAGGCAGCGTTTTACGGACCAGCAAGTACGATTCGTGCCTACGTCACTCCGCACTGCTCTTTTTTTACGGCAGCCAAAAACTCCGGGAAATTTAGTACGACGCGATTAAGGAGCACCGGTACGCGACGGACAGCCATGGACCCCATCCTACATGTCATCCCGGCCCTCCTAGCCTACGACCTGGTGCACCGAACCCGACGCACACGCCGCAGAAGGTGTGAACAACACCCATGGGTCAAGGGGGGTAAGGGGCATGAAACATACCACCTACACAAATTAAAACATACAATATGGAGGACATACATTACCTCCAGGGTCTGGTCACTTCGGGGGGCGTGTCCACCAATCCCTGCATACCGCAACAACGGAAGTGGACGTGTACGCGTACCCGTCACCACTACAATGGTTAGACGGACCGTACCCACGCCCTCAGAGCGTGGGTACGGTCCATACCACCATTGTAGTGGTGATGTAGGGGTATGTGTGGTACGGACCGTACCCACGCCCTCAGAGCGTGGGTACGGTCCATACCACCATTGTAGTGGTGATGTAGGGGTATGCGTGGTACGGACCGTACCCACGCTCTGAGGGCATGGGTACGGTCCGTACCACCATTGTAGTGGTGATGTAGGGGTACGCGTGGCACGGACCGTACCCACGCCCTCAGAGCGTGGGTACGGTCCGTACCACCATTGTAGTGGTGATGTAGGGGTACGCGTGGTACGGACTGTACCCACGCCCTCAGAGCGTGGGTACGATCCGTACCACCATTGTAGTGGTGACGTAGGGGTACGCGTGGTACGGACCGTACCCACCCAGTGAATACGGGGGTACGGACCGCATCACCCATACCCCTAGGGCACCAGTACATTTGTGATACAAGGCATACACACACCACAAATGTTGGCTTAGGACCTGGTGCAGCATATAACCAGTATATTGGGGTGTGTGTATGCCCAGGACAGCAGTGTACTGCACCAAGGGTGCGGGTGGGTGGGTGGGTGGCTGCCTAGGATTCTCAGCAGTGGACAAAGACATGTGAGGTGTGGGTGCCTATCTCTCCCAGCAGAGGATGGACAGAGACATGTGAGGTGTGGGTGCCTATCACTCCCAGCAGTGGACAGAGACATGTGAGGGGTGGGTGCCTATCACTCCCAGCAGTGGACAGAGACATGGGGGTGGGTGCCTATCACTCCCAGCAGTGGACAGAGACATGTGAGGGGTGGGTGCCTATCACTCCCAGCAGTGGACAGAGACATGGGGGTGGGTGCCTATCACTACCAGCAGTGGACAGAGACATGTGAGGGGTGGGTGCAGAGGAATACCAGCAGTGGACAGAGACATGTGAGGGTTGGGTGCCTATCACTCCCAGCAGTGGACAGAGACATGTGAGGGGTGGGTGCCTATCACTCCCAGCAGTGGACAGAGACATGGGGGTGGGTGCCTATCACTCCCAGAAGTGGACAGATATGTGTGAGGGGTGGGTGCAGAGGAATACCAGCAGTGGACAGAGACATGGGGGTGTGTACATCATTATCAGATGACCACAACTCCATGGGTGTATGTACGCATCCCTAATTTTCGACTATGTTGATAGTGCCATAACAACACATCACTGACAGCAGTGTCCCACTCCCATGAGGATGGATGTCTTTCCCCCACTGCATGACTCACCACATGTGGGTGTGAGGACAAATAACAACACTGGCGGATGCAGCACAATACACACACTAAGATCATGCCACAAGACTGTATAGTCATGTCAATGCCTACTAAACTAAGAGAGCCAAAGGGAACACACACTGTCACGCACATCCCAGGACTGATAGGAATGCACAGGTGCTGGGACAGCCACCAAGATGTTGTCTCTCATGGAAGGAATAGGGTGGAGTACCCAGAGATACAATGCCCACAATTGTGAGTCAGGTGCCCAAATACCCTGCAGAACAAGTACCATATGTGTGCTAGGCTGGGATTACACACATGCATAGTGCGGAAAAGGGAGAATTTCTCCATGAAGGCATGGCAACATACTCAATACACAAGTACAGTGACTAGCAAGGATGGCACAGACGATGCAGCCGGAGACATTGCTGAGCAGGCATGGCCATAGTTGAAGGGATCCGTCACCAAAAAAGGGAATGTATACACAGGTCAGCACAACAATTGTGCAACTCTCTGCAGGGAAAATGTCAGGTGCCATGGAGGAAGGGACACTCCTTGGTACAATGTATCAAAAAACAAATAACACACGACCAAAGATCCTTTGCAGAGACCTTGTGATGGCACGCAGTTCCCATGGTCCACCTCATGACCATCAGACTCAAACCTTTGCCCGAAACATAACACATTACCACAACCCCAACTCCTGGAGCATCAGCACCAACATCAATACCTGAAATGCAATAGTGTTCAAAGTAAAAATAAAATGCTTTATTCAGCATAAAAAACAAATTATGAAATCACACTATATACAAAGGCCAATGGCCAGTCCAGAATAGAAGTCCTTGGGGGGGACACATGGGCACGCGTCTCCCCTAGTTTGCCTGCACATTTGAACCCTCAGGTTCGTCGACTGGGGGGGCGCATCAAGTGCGAAAGGACCAGGCACAGCAGGGACAGGAGGTTTAAGGGTAGGTGTGGTGGGTGCAGGGCCGGACGCCTCCACCACAGGGGGTGGGGCAGCGCCAAAGGTGGAGGTGAGCTCGGCACTGCACACTTCTGCCAGGGCGTCCAGAGTATCCCCTGCACCGGAAGAAACCACAGGCACAAAGGAGAGGGGGGTAGGAGGGATGGGGTGCAGCATTACTGGGGGAGGGTATGGACATGGGGGGACTCAACTCCCCTACCCGGGGAGTGCCTTGCCCGTTTGCGGGCTGGTGACCCAGTGGGGCTGAGGCCCAGCACAGACATGTATCTCTCCTTGTCTGACTGTGTGGCAGGGGAGCCAAGGGGAGTGCTTTTGGAGGGACTGGGTAGTGAGGCATGCAGACTCAGACTGTGGCTGCGTGTATGTCTGTATGCCCCAGACCCAGTGGGTGTGCCTTTATCCCCCTGAGTGTGCGTGCCAGGAGGTGTGTGCTTGCCCTTACGTGTTGGTGTACTGCCTGTGTCTGGTGGGGTGCGTGCTTGGGAATGTCTGGGTGTGCATGGGACAGGCATGGGAGTGGGAAGTGTGGATGGGGCTGGGGTAGCGGGGGTTGAAGCACTGCAGGAGACTCACTGCTGCCGTCAGTGAAGAGTCCATGGACCTCAGCAACATCCGTTGGTCAGACATCGCTGCTGACATGCCCTCCATGAATGACACCATCTGTGTCAGCTGTCTGGTGTGGCCATGGAGGACATTCAGCATCGATGTCTGGCCAACCTGCAACTGCCGCTGAATGTCCACAGACTCTACAGTGAAGGCAGCAGGGTTGACAGGGGCAGGGGGTATGGTGCTGGGGTATGGTGCGTCCAAGTACGGGACTGGGGTACGGTGGTGGGGTACGATGCGTACAAGTACGGGGCTGGGGTACGGTGGTGGGGTACAGTGCGTACATGTATGGGGCTGGGGTACGGCGCTGGGGTATGGGGCTGGGTACGGCGCTGGGGTACGGTGCATCCAAGTTCGGGCCTGGGGTACGGCGCTGGGGTACCGTGCATCCAAGTATGGGGCTGGGGTACGGTGGTGGGGTACGGTGCATACAAGTACGGGGCTGGGGTACGGTGGTGGGGTACTGTGCATGCATGTACGGGGCTGGGGTACGGCGCTGGGGTATGGGACTGGGGTACCGCGCTGGGGTACGGTGCGTCCAAGTCCGGGCCTGGGGTACGGTGCTGGGGTACGGTGCGTCCAAGTACGGGGCTGGGGTACGGTGGTGGGGTACGGTCCGTACAAGTAAGGGGCTGGGGTACGGTGGTGGGGTACGGTGCGTACATGTACGGGGTTGGGGTACGGTGCGTACACGTACAGGGCTGTGGTAGAGTGCGGACATGGGGGGGGTACGGTGCTGACATATGGGGGGGGCTGTACAACTCGTATCCCGGGCACAAGTTTACCCAGATACGAGTGGTACGGCGTTCGCTCCGTACGGGGCCTTTTCCATGCCCTTGTGTTTTCGGAAGGGCGGTACGGATCGTACTTGCGCGCTCGGACTTCAGTTTTACGATTTGTATGTAAAACTGTCCGGGGACGTCTCGTAGACTTTCCCCAAAGCGATTCGTATGTATTTTTCACGTACAAATCTTACTTCACCGGTGGGACGGCACAAGTCGTACGGTAATTTTTTTTAACGGATCGGAATCGGCACCTAAGTTGGTCAAAAATCTCCCAGTGTCTACTTTTTCCCATTTTCTCTTGCAATTACGGGGTTTATAGGGAGTTTAAAGGCATAATCAACTTTCTTTACGGATTGCATAAAAAAAGTTATTTAATACAGCGTGGTCACTGAATGGGTAAAACACACTCTCAAAATGAGAAAAAGGCCTTTTTATAGAGTCAGAGACCAACACATAGTCAAGGGTAGAAGAAGAGAAATGAAATAAAAAGGTAAGTTCTAACTGACCAGTTAAATTTTAAAAGTGTTTAAAAATATAAGGTTATTTATCGTTAATAATCTATTAGGCTGTTGCCATACTCCTTGTGACAGAAATGAGGGACAGTCTCCCCATCATCATCCTGTTTTCCACATGCTAACACATTTATTTTATTACATGGATGAATGTTAAAGTCCCCAACCCAAATTATTTTTTCAGGGTTTGGTACATTTGTCCTGCAAGTCATCAATATCTTTTTCCAGCGGGGCCAGCACCTCTGCTTGTTACTTCCAAATGTATTATTATAAAAGTTATTAAGAAGCCAACAATAATGCACACAATATTCAATTAAAATAATATGATAATAAGGTGACATATTAAAAAATGACTTCACTTTGAAAGGAAAAGCATTGGAAAGTAGCGTCAACAAACCACCGTTAGCCCGACCAGCAGGTGACGGTACAGCAGGAGTATAAAAGGTGCGGTACCCATTCAAGAATATTGGATCTATGACCCAAGTCTCTAGAAGGCACACTGTGTCAGTAGATGTCAACAAAGACAGCCAGTCCATATTAGACCTCTTTTGATTATAACCTGCAATATTCCAATACATAGCTGCCATAGATCCAGAGAGGTTCTCTCTGAGTTGTTGACTCTTGGACAAAATTAAGCTGTCTTGGTAGCTGGCTGATGCCACTGTAGAAATTATATGGGGAGAAGTGCGCGAGGGAGACAGCTTTTGTGTATCTAAAACACCATCCCCAGTAGGTAATATAATCCGAGCATCCAGTCAATCACAAGTGGACAGGGCTTCTAGAGCAGCACATCTATTCCTTAAAGGAAACGGTGAGACTAGGAGGGGAGGTGGTTGATTAAAAGGGAAACGGGATGGCCTCCAAGGAACATTTGAACTCACAGTAGATAGCTGTGGTGGAGAATAGAATTCATAGAATGAAATGATGGCATATTTGGTAAAACAGATAATAGTTCACCCACTATATGATGGTTATCAAAGTTCACTATAATACAGTCTCCTTTGATACTTTAGGGAGCTCTTCCTACCCAAGAAACCCTCCTAGCCATAATAATATTATGGAAGGCATTGACATTTTCGGCTAGGCACTTAGATAGCCAATGCTTGGATTTATTTATTAGCTGCTCCGTGTTTTCTATCATATTTGGTTTCAGTTCTGGGGTATTAACCAGAACTATAACATATGGACAAGCAGCTGGGGGGAGATCTAATCTTGACTTAGGCTTCCCACTTTCATCTTGGTGCTGAGAGGCTCTGGTTCCTAAGCGCAATGATTGTGACCTTCCCTCCAGGCAAGTTATAGGTACAGATGGGATTGTATATGGGCGAGGGGCTGTCGGACTAATGGGTGTTTGTGGTTTACCGTGTAGCCTTAAGCAACCAGTATTCTCATGATTACCTTGTGTCTGTGTCTGTGCCTGTGTCTGTGTCCTACCGTTGTTTTTGCATACATTGGCTCTCAGCATTTTAGTAGAATCACGGACAGAGCCAGGAAAAACTGAAGGAAGCCCTGTGGTTTGTCGTAGGGCATGGGTTCCACGCTATCAATAGTTACCTTTGGCCTATCAGGCAACGTAGGGGGGAACATGCCCAATTGGGGATTGGGTCTAGGTACATTAGTTAGCATAGTAATGTCAGAAGGGGGCTGATTTAAGAGATGAGAGGCCTCAAAAGAAGATAGTTTTTCCTCTATTTTAGACAATTTATACAATATAGGGTCTAGCAATGCAGACAACATAGTCTCTAATCTTTCCATTAAGTCAAAGTTACAAGAATGATCAGTCCCTAAAGCTGGTTGATTAATAACTTCATTTTGTCTAGTAGATCTAGTAGTTCTTAATTGTGATGATAGTCTTGTGTCCAATCTCTTGCACCAGGTATCTTTCTCCTTACAAACCCGCTTTAGTGTTTTTTGTCTTAAGAGGCCGCCCTTGTTTCTTTTTTTTAGATTTTTAATCAGAATAGTCATTTTCCACTTGAATGGACATTAATTGCTCCTGGGTTGTGTTGCAGTTAAGCCTGGGCTAAAAATCCGTTCCGCTCGCGGAAATTGCGATAATTTGACATTTTCGCTTTCCGCGGAGAGTGCGAAAATGTCAAAATTTCCGCAATCGGCATTTTACCGGATTTTTTTTTGCTTGCTCGCGCTGTAAAATAATACATTCTCGCGTGTGCGCGATCGCCTTACCTGAATCGCCGCGTTCGCCGACAAGTTTTCCCGATCCGGTCGCGTTCTCCACGAGATGTTGGATTGTTGGTAGCCATTTGCGCTGTCTCGCGACAGTTCGCGCCCGCAGTAACGTCATTCGCTGCGTGATCACGTCTTTCTTCTCGCGATCATGCACCGCGAGACAAGTGAAAACAAGATGGCCGCGCCCGCGAGCAACCGCATGGGTAAGTTGGCGAGCCGCGACCACGCAGAAAATAACGCGAACGAGCGGGAAAAAAACTTCTGCATCTTCACGATATTTCCGCGTGTTTGCGGAGATTTTTAACATTTCGCGATAATTTGCGAAAGTGAATTTCGCAAATTCCGCCCACCCCTAGTTGCAGTCCTCATCTATGTTGGTGGTAGGTAAAGATGGATTCACTGCTGGAGCTGTGGCAGAGTTCAGATCATCTACTAATTGGCCAGGAATCGATCGGTCAATGGCTAGAGTCCCTCCACCAAAAGAAGAACGTTTTTGCATGATCAGGGTATCCAGAGAAAGCCTTCTCTCAGTAAGTTCGATTTCATGAGCCAGGGCAGATTCAGCCCTTCTTCAAAAGGCACCCAGGGTTCCGACATGTCCAGACCCTTGTTTTTCCTTAGAATCTTTCTTTTGCTCATTTTGCCCTCAGTAATACTAGTAACCCCGTTTGTGGCTTCAGTGAGTAACTTCCCCAACAGTGCAATGAATGTATTAAAATCTGCAGATTGTAAGAACAAGAGAGATCCAACGCCGCCCTACCTTTGCCTTCAGGGTACAGTAATCACTTCCTAGTGTGCCAACGGTCTCCAACGACAGGCCAAGAGGGTAGGCCCAGCCCCACCCTTCCTGCCCTGGACGGGCCGGCCCGGGCATGCCCGCGTGCATCCCGCGCTGCGGGAGTCTGCAAAATCTTTTATGCACCGCGGGCGCGTTGGTGTGGTCACAGCGCCCCCTGGCGCAATGGTCAACAGGGGCTGGAGTCCCCTGCTCTCCTGCCTCTGTGCTCTGTGCAAAATATGCCAAAAACGGGCTCCCGCGGGAGTCCACAAAATCTTTTATGCGCCGCAGCTGCATTGGTGTGGTCACAGCGCCTCCTGGCGCGATGGTCGACCGGGGCTGGAGTCCCCTGCTCTCTCCTGGAAAGTGCCTCTGTGCTCTGTGCAAAAGATACTGAAAACGGGCTCCCGCGTTGCGGGAGTCCGTGAAATATTTTATGCGCCGCGGGCGGGTTGGTGTGGTCACAGCGCCTCCTGGCACAATGGTCGACGGGGGCTGGAGTCCCCTGCTCTCCACCGGAAAGTGCCTCTGTGCTCTGTGCAAAAGATGCCGAAAACGGGTAAAGCACTCCAATACCTTCGGGTGGTGTTGGCACTATATAAAACTGCACACACAAAAGTAACTGCTGTTAATGCTGTTAATGTAAAGGGCTCCACGACCTTTGAGTGGTGTTTGTGCTAAAAAAACTACACAAAAAAAGCTGAATAAATCACAATGTTAGGCTGGTTTACAGTAGTGAACATGACAAATTACATCACAGTGGTAATCACATTAAAAGGACTACTTTTGCCATGGACACTGCAGGGCAGACAGACCTCGATAACATCAAGACTCAGACTGGCTCCTTTGAAGAGAATTTAAATTAAGCAACAATGGTGCACAGAAACACTTCACTAGTGAATGCAGAAAAAGTAAGAAAGTAAGAAAATATCCGGACAGGAGAAATATGAAGAAATAGAATCTCACCCTATAAAATGAGAAGCAACAATGTGAGACACGAACTGTTCAATATTTTTGCACATGAGAAACGTGGCTATGCAATTACAGCAGAAGACGCAGGTACTTTAGAAGCTCTGACATGCTTTGTGATAGCGTATACCTGATTCAAAAGCTATAAACACTATTGCTGAATGACTGCATATTGTGCAAACACACACACACAGCTAGTACCCACACATGCGGAAAATAAACAGAGACTACATGTGTGCCAAGTAATAGCAGCCGTGCACGCATGCTCCAATCAGCATCAGCACATCAGCTATACACTAATGGGACATTAAAAGGCAGAAATCACCACTCATTAGAACGAAACAGATGACAATGGGGGTTTAAAGCAGTGACGGGGGAGGGGTTGATTTGTGGACGAGGCAAGCACCGTGAAGTGCAAGGGAGCAAGCAGAGACAGGAGGAAGGAAGTGGGTGAAAGGGAAAGCAGCAACAAAGAGAAAAGCAGTGACAGGGTGATCTGTGGATTGGTCATGAAGGTTGGTGGAAGGAGACCGAGCTGGTAAAAGCACGAGAACTGTGTAGACTGCTAGAAAAGAAAGAAAATAGTAGGTCCTAAAATGGTCATAAAAACAGGAGAGGTGGATGGTTACAATTAGTCCATGCTCTGGGGGAGGGCTAAACACAAGAAGAAGCATGTCCATGCTAGCCAGGTAGAAATGGTAGTAAAGAATATGAGACAGACGATGGAGCGAGCAAATGGGAAGGCTGTGTGCGGTCTGAAGCCCACAGATTAAACACTACATGTCTCGTCAAGACAGCACATGCACTGTGTAGCCGAGACCTAAAAAGGACCCCACATGACTGTGTGGCTGCTAATGGCCTGGTGTATAGCAGAAGTGTAACCCTCAACTCTTCATACCTTTCCAGGTTTTTGTTTTCAGAACGTGCACCATCCAAATAATGTAGATTGTCTAGTACATGTGTACATCATTGCAATATACATGTGACAAACATTACAGGCCTCAACTGGGGGGTGTTTGGATTTTTCCATTCTGCAAAAAATACAGATTGAAACAGTTTTAGTTCTCGCATATCTACATACATTATGAGCAGGATACAAGAATTGCAGTGTTTGTTATCTGCCAGTGAGTTTAACTTGCTGAATCCACATAATACAAAGCTCACTTTTTGTTTGTGTGACATGCTACAGTTAGAATGCTTGTATGTGTGCTTGCCATAAATATATGAATTTAATTATGCAGTCTACTTGTGCTGCTATACACATTTGTGCAATGTTCAGAGTGATGTATACAGTATTTACAATGTGTGCAAGTATGTTTGTGTGCGTATATTACTGTCGGGGAGGCACTGACTAGATATCAATGGGTGATACAAAACTCTGTGATAAGATTACTAGTTTGTGGTTTTATTTTCATTTCTATAGGATCATTCACAGTAAAACTCAGTCTCTGCTCTCCTTTTAGCAGAATCCCCCCAAAGTTTGACTGGAAGTGTTCTAGTGGTCAGGCCTTTATATATATGGTCTTCCTCTGTCAGGTGGAGGTATTCTATCTAGAGTCCCTCGGAAAGAAAAAAGTAAAGCACAGGTGAGTACTCTATTCTGGTGTAGTTTCAATGAACCCTTTTATTTTATTTTATTTATTTTATTTGCTAAGTATTACATAGCGCTGGCTAGACCCGGAGATATCAGAGCGCTTTACATGAGAATCAGCAAGTTACAGGTTACTTAATTACATCAATTACAGTAGCCAAGTATAGACAATAGGAGAAAACAAAAGACATGAGATTACACAAGAATATGATGTATTAGCGAGTAGAAAAGCCAAGACGCATGTCTTATGGGGAAAAGGAAGGTAAGTTAGAGAGGGAATGGTAAACGGGTCAGGAATGCAGATGGAGTCAGGCAGGCCGGCATGGGGGAGAAGTACAACAGAGGGAACAAAGCAGTACAGGCAATCAAAGTGAAAGACAGTATGTGAGGGGAGAGGTGTGGGAAGCCGAAGGGGGGGGGGGTAGGGGGGGAGTAGACTAGTAGAAACGGACAAACAGGCGACAGGTCAAGCCTGCCAAGATGGAGGACCTACAGATGCCGGTATCCCAAAATGGCGGGAAATACAAAATTAAATCAAGGTAGCTGAGCTCCATGGCTCCAAGCAGGGCTGGAAAAGGGGAGGCAGCCCAAGAATCAAAGAGGGAGGAGGAGGGTGAGGAAAGGAGATGTCTGGCTGGGTAGGTGACGGCTGAGGGGGTAAACCAACGCCAAACTCCTCTATAGCTGAATAGGACAGCTCCACCGGGCAAGGTTGCTCGGGCTCCGTAGTAAGTAGAAAACAGTTATGGTGTCCGCCCAATAGGCCTCATCATAGTTCCAATGAAAAACACTGGTCCTGGTGTTACTGAGAAGCACCGTCCGCATCGTCCTCCAACTCACCCCCAGGTCAAGAGTGGTGAGAGGAGAGGTGGAAAGAACAGATTCCAAAGTCTGCAGATTGTGGGACAACCCATCGTTCTTGTCTTCAATCCTCTTGGCGGGAGTGAGGCTGAAGAGGAGTTGTGTAAAGGAGCCTGATCCTCATCAGAAAGATTGGATGCCTTACGAGCAGCGACAGTGGAGTGTGTGTTTGGGCCACATAGCCTCCTATGGAGAGTGTTACTCCTGCAGTCCTCATGTGCTAAATTATACATAGGTAAACGCAAGCAGGCAGAGCTAAAGTATAGGTGTGTCGCGGCCAAAGAGACGCTACAGTGGGCAGGTAATTGTGGTAATCAGCACAGGGCCCCAGAGCCTGTCGCCATGTTGTGAGCAGCAGCATTCAGCTTGAGAGAAAGTCTAGACGGGGGGGGGGGGAACCTACAAGCAGGTGTACTCAGGAAGACCAAATATTAGCAGCACTTTTTCTAAATTGTCAATGAATCAGTTCATTGGCCATGGTTTAATATGAACAGGAACCCTTTCTGCCTTCTCTCTGAACTCTTGCTGTGCCTTCTCTTTACTTCGTCTTATTCCTGGTTTATGGACTTTTCTACAGCCCAGTCTTTTCTGGGTTCCAGTGGTAACTAAGGGTGGGCATAGTTGGCAGAACTCCACAAAGTTAAACAAAAACTCTGTGAATTCCACTGCTGCACTCCGCCAACAGAGACCTCATATATTTTTGGTAAAATAACAAGTATCTCTGTCTTTAAATGCTAAAATGCATATAGTCATCACGTGAAAGTGAAAGTGATAATTTAGCTAGCAGTGAGAGAGGTGATGATTTTGGGATCCTCCCTAACGTAGGGAGAGAACCGAGCAGATGCTTTGAAAACAAAGTGCACATCTTGCTGAATGATTCAGTGCTGGTCTCATCCTCTTAGGACCACCCCAAGCACAGTTATTATGGGCAAAAATACAATCCCAACCAAAGAACCTGCAAAGCATTATGGGACAAGAATAGCAGTGGGCAGTGAATATTATAAGTATCCAATATCAAAATAATTCTACAAAGAGCTGCAGTTCAACTCGTCGTTACTAGATGTCCCTCACGAGTCAAATGAAAAATCATTGAATCAAGCTGCAGTTCCACTAGTCGTTACTAGATGTCCCTCACAAGTCAAATGCAAAAGCATTGAAATTATTTCATCAAGCTGCAGTTCCACTAGTCGTTTCTAGATGTCCCTCACGAGTCAAATGCAAAAGCATTGAAACCCTAAGCTGAGAGCTAATACTATAAATTCTACAAAGAGCTGAACTGCAGCTTCATGAAAGGGTTTCAATGCTTTTGTATTTGACTCATGAGGGACATCTAGTAACGACTAGTGGAACTGCAGCTTGTTTCAATGCTTTTGCATTTGACTCGTGAGGGACACCTAGTAACCACGAGTTGAACTGCAGCTCTTTGTAGAATTTGTGGTTGCAGTTTAGAAGCTGACTCCATTACGTGGTGGAGCGGATTTTTTGCCTCATTATGTGTTTTTCATGGAATGCGTAGCTAACAAATATACGGAAACAGCAAACTCCGAGGTGTTCATTGCCCAGGGTTAGTGGTAACCTTATCTCCTTAATGATCTTGGCCACCGGAACCTTTTTTCACACCCTTCCATGAGGTAGGACATTTGCAACAATTTGGTGAGAGCAAGAAGAAAAAACTTAAATAACTCTCCCAACAAAACAAAAAATTCCAACCAGAGAGTATGGGTAAGGCTTCTAGATATTGTTCCAAGTAAATTTTACACATGACCTCCTCCTTGGTTGCTTCCTGGGGTTTGAACTACCGTTAGTGGCATCCTTCATTTTAAAGAAGTATAACCTTCCTAATTTCCAAGAAGGGCATGTTGCCACTAATGAAGGTGGTTTTGGAAAGTAGCTTGTGCTTCTCCGACTAGTAAGGGAGCCCAATAATGGGGCTACCTCTAAACTGGACAAAGAATGGCTCGGCAGCCTTCTTAAAATTGAGGGAAAAGCCCCGGATCTTTACCTGGAGTGAATTTCTGTAATGACACTGTGGGACCAGTGGGTACAAACCCTTTACTCTGTGCAATTCCGGTAACAAGTTGCAGTTGTCCCTCAGACACTTTTTGTAACTGTTCCGCTTGGGTCTTCAAGGAGTCCCTAAAGATGCTCCATCTCAGAGGTCTTAGTGTAACTCTTTAGGGCCCATTCTAACGGATGAATGACATACTCCATCTTGTAGCAAATGGCACTGATCCCACTTCTGACACCATGTGTCGGGGGAGCATGGAATAGCTGACAAAGATTGACACACAAAAGAACAGAATAGGATTGCTAGTTTGTGGTTTATATTTTATTAGCACCGTACACCATACTGATGACCCATTTCTCCTTTTAGCAATGTTCTCCTGAAGTTCATATGGAAGAGGTCTTGTGGTCAGTCCTTTATTCACTTTTCCCTCTGATCTTCCCATTTCAGGTAGAGGTATCCTGTCCAGAGTCCCTCGGGAAGAGAAAGTAAAGCACAGGTAAGTACTCTCTTCTGGTGTGGTTTCACTTACCATTTTCCCCTCTCTAAACTATCGGTGTGCCTTCTCTTTGCTTCATCTTGCTCTTGGTTAATGGACATTTCTATGTCCTGATCCATTCTGAGTTTCAATGGTAACCTTATATCTTTACTGATCCTGGCTACAGGGAGCTTTCTTTGCTCCCTTCAACTTGGTAGGACTTTCACAGCAATTTGGTGAGGAGGAAGGAGAAGAAACCTGAAGAATCCCCCCCCAAGAAAATTCCAACTGGAATCATCCTGACTGTTGTTTTTCGCTTTTGCACCTTCAATTTGTTCTGTTTCTCTTGGCATAAATTGCATTATCCTTTGTCACAAAATTTTCACTATTTTTTTCTGACTTTCTATCTAGGATCTCGTGGTCTGGCATGTCACTTCCCTTGCTTACTGTCTTTGCAGGATTTAACTACCCTTCCTCCTTTTGAGTGATCAATCCAGCTATTTATACTTCACCTGTGCCCTCCACCCTGGTACCATTTCATGCTCCTGGGTTAGCCTCAGGAGACCCTTCAGTGAATACAACAGTCTTTTGGTCATCTATTTCTCTCCCTGTTCTCTGTTCACCAAGACCTTCAGCATTTCCCTCGAGTCATTTGGACCCTCTGCTTCTCCTGGTTCCTGCTCGTTCTGTAGTCCTTCATCTCGTTCACTGTCTCCATCTTCCTCCTGTTGGGAGTAGAGTCCTTTCCTTGTTTCTGACCTTTTTTTTAACTTCCTCTCTGTGTCCTTCTTTGTCTCACATATTATTTCTTCTGTTAGTTTTATAGGTTGGGAACCCGACGTAGACCAACGAGGGACATCAGGTAATCTGCTCACTGAATTTAGATGGGCTGGATTAGAGATCAGTTTTCACTGCCCATCACTGACAGGAAAGCCCTGGCAGTTAGGGACAGTGAAAAATTGCTAAAAGGTTCCCTCACCATGGGAGAGGACTCTATATGCGAGGGGGTCATTTTCTTTATTATTACCCCCCATAAAAGGTTTGGTACATGGCTTCATCATCATTACAGAGCCATGCACCAAACTGCAAACAGCATTGACAGGAACCGCTGCGCCAATGCTTTAGAAGTGAGCACTAGCTTGGCGGTCATTTCATCAAACAAATCAAATGTTATTCAGAGATCTTCCTTTCTCTCATATAACTTTCTGTTACGACACAAACAGTGCTCTCATTGTATGAAAAAAACTCAGGGGCGTGAAAGAATGAGCAGTTTGTATGACATTATACGTATTTCAGAGCTGTGCCAGTCACATCCGTAAATGCCGCCTAATCATTCTCATCCATGTTATAAAATTTAAACCATGTCAAGCAGAGAACACTTTTTAACTTGGAACCATAATATGGTAGGAGAACGAGGCCTGGATTAGCATGAGCCTAGCAAAACACAGTCTTGTTAAATACGTTTCATGCATTTGTAAGCTTCGGCAATGTGCTTCAGGATGTACTATTTTCAGGAAAATGAGGATTTAAAAGGGCCACTTCACTAATGCTCTGCCTGTATAACTGTGTGTATATTCTATGTCTGTTTAAATGTACTGAACTTCAACTGAATGCATTCTTGTATGTTTTTGGAGTCAAAGAAATAAGGTGACTTGCATGCATGCATCTCGCCTTTAGGGCAATAGTAAACATTATTAGAGTTTAACATTCAAACTTTAAGGAAAAGCCACACAGTAGGTCCCTAAATATTGGGTCTGTGGCATTGCAGATCTTTCAATATGGGAACAAGTAGGGTGTTCACCTCTTTGCGTAAGGTCTAAAATTAAACAAAGGAAAAATATTACAATTAAATCTAAAACAATGATTTATTGGGAAAATGCTGCACTTCTCCTAATAGTCAAGGACTGGAAGTAGAGATGGAATGTTGGGTGCCATTCTAGATTGACAGAGGAAAGAGCGACTCCTCACAGAAGCAACAATGTCACCCTGACCCGAATAATACATGGGGAACTGTGTCTTCTTTAAAGCATCACAACTGGGAGGAAAACTCACTAAGAGAAAAACCTTCTTTTGCATTATTTATGATTCTTTATTGAAGATGTAGATGGCACTGGTGATAAAAAAGAGGGTGCCGAACTCATCTTGACATCAAGAAGGAGAAAAGAACCAAGCAGAACAACAGATCCAACAACAGATGATCCACAAAGAATTAGTCAACTGATTAAAAAGAAGATGAAACAAAAGATCAAAGGAAGGAAAATTCATTAAGGATAAATCCAACTTGTCAAGACAAAATCACAACAAAAATTAGTAACAAGTGGGACATTAATGAGATTCATTGTGCCGCATTGTTACTGCCCTCCTTTTATATTCTTGAAAAAGGAACTGACCTCAAAGGAAGACACTCTCCCACCTCTTTGATTGGAATAATCAAATAACTCACAATGGACTGACCACAATCTTGGAAAGGAAATTTTGCAAGACCAAGCTCCACTCTAGTTTGGAAATTCCTGGGGTCCGCTTTCCTTCATAGAAGAAGCCCAAATGTGACACTCTGAGGATTGTAAGAGGTTCTGGATCTCTGCAGTTACCAACTGCACTCTGGACTATTCGCAGCCCATGAGATATCCCCTGTGGCTTCTTGCTGCATCCAAAATGATGGAGCGGCCCCAGTGGCTAAAGAGCCCCATGTGAAACAAGACATGACATGCAGGAATATGCAGACATAAAAATGTAGAAAATGTCTTCCTCTTTGTGTTTGCATTGTTTTTAGGTAGGCTATTTATATAGTTCTGGCCACGAAGGTGACAGTAATCCTTTGTACAGAATTTTGTATGGGGAATATTAACACAGTAGCCTCTCTTGCACTGCTGTTTTTAAATAGATTATATTGATTTGTGCTTTCGAGGGTCTATGTTATATGCAGCAGAGGTTTAGGGAATGGGAACTGTATTACCTGTCCTTATTAATAATGTTTTTCAGTCAGACAGCCACTTTCTTTTTAAATATTGCCTCATCTAGAAGGACCACAAGGAGCCACATGGGATCCACAATGGGGGCCCAAAAATTTGATTCCTTTATAGCCATATCACAGTGGCCCAAAACCGAGTGAATATGAAAAGTTCTTGAAGCAGAAAAATCTGCATAAAAATAAATCAAAAAAGCAAGATCAATAGCCAAAGATCAAATAACTCAGTAGACACATGCCCAAAGAGTCAAAGATCACAACGATTCACTTTTACAATGACCCATAAGCCCCTCCTCCCCCCCTGTCTTGACTTTGCTCCATTTGTCTCTCAGAAGCATGTCTTCGAAATCAATAATTAAATGTTACCTTGTTACTTGGCAAGTGAAAGTGTTGTAACATTAAAGCCAACTGGGGTGCTGGAAGAGCAGGATTTTGGGAGCCTTCCAAAACTCTCTCCTAGCTTCCAATGCAAAGGCAAAATGTTTGTGCATAAATGCTGTATTCATATGATTATCCTCAAGTGTCTTGATTACATCGTGACACAAAATTAGTAAATGTACGTGTTAGATCTGGTTTCTGGGAGTACAGCAATGTAGTTGTCTTCCTGCGTTGCAGGTGTGGAGATTCTGGTATTTCCATCACCTTCTGTCCCAGTTTCAGAAAGAAGTGTGCTTTTTTCCAGAAATCTCTTTGAGGAACACACAATCTGCACAAAATGCCATTTATAACATAACAAATGTGCCCTCATTTAATATTTCTTAGTGCTCAATTAATAATAATTCATACATGGAGGCATGGCATAATTCCTAAGGAGGAGGGCGACGTCTGTTTAGTTCTCCATTGGGTGGTGGAGGAGCTCTGTTTACAGTGCCGGCATTCCTACTCTCCGTCCATCATTTCTTCACGGAATGGCAAGTTGAATCTCCGGAGAATAACCTTGTCTCCTTCTGGGCCTGGGTAAGGAGTGCATTATGCAGTTTGTACTTGCGATGTGCCTCTCTCCCTCACAGCACTCACTATTTTGTGAGTCAACAGTGTTTGATCGCTAATGATGAATAAACAGCATTGACTTTTCCTTGCTTTCATCATCCCCAACAGGAATATTTTATTCACGAACCAGCTATGTTATGTTAGTTTACTTCTCTAATGCATCTCAGCATATATTATTTGGATGGCTGCTCACTGTTCTCAGTTTTGGTGCTCGGTTGCAGATTACCTCAATGGTCTTTCTAGTTGTTTGCTCTCAATAATGCTTCTGCTTTTTGCAAGCTGAGGCTGCATCATCGGCCCTATATTCCTCATCAATATTACTAGCTCAAGTCTGAATTATATTCCCCCATATACCTGCTGCACTTCATAAATTCTCCATATTGCTTCATTGCCATAGCTGGAAGACGGACACATATTTTGATACTTAAAGCTTATATGGGAATACTGAAAAAAACCTAAGGTATTTCCTAAGTGTGCCCCCAGTCCATCTCACAAGTATACCACGCACTTTTCTCTGCACTAGACTATAAATTTAGAGATGGAGGATTCTATTTCTCCTGCGACTCATGGATCACTTCCTTCATCAGCTGTAGCCACAGGCAAAGCTGCTCTGTCTCAGACAGTTTGGAAAGCTTCCACTTGAAGGCTAAAAAGGATCCTACCTCCCCTACTAAACCTCTTCCTTTGGTCTCAATGGATCTTCTATTGTAGGAAATAACGGCCTGACTTCCTTACGTGGAAGGGACAAATACAAAATTGCAGAGTCTTGACAGCAAATTGTCATGGAGGGAAGAGAGAATTGACAGCTGAGCAACAAATCTCCTCATTTACTGACTCACCCATCTCCAAACTCAAGTCTCTATCTTAAAAACAAGTCAAAGATTTGGAAAACAGAAATAGAGGGATCAATCTATGCATTTATAGTTTATCAGAAGGCTCTGAAGGTTCAGATCCTTTTGTATTCTTTGAATCATTTCTCCCTAAGTTACTGAAATTACTGGAATCACCTTCCCCCAACATATAGAGTGCTCACAGATTAGGTTGTTTACCTACTGCTACATCTACCTCTAAGAGACTTATAGGAGTTATTCTTTACTTCCTAGAATATACACATTTACCAAAAGTTCTTTCATCTGTCAAAGGAATGAAAACATCTTTTGGTCCGGTAACACCATTTAATTTTATGCTAAAAGTACTTTAGAAACATGCAAAGGATTTCTGAACATGAGACCAGCATTGTACTCATTTGCTGCCAGTTTTAGTCTCTTCCATCTATGCTTGCTTCAAGTCACCTCCAAGAATAAAACCTCAACGTACGAAGACTCCACTTGTTTAAAAACATTTCTGCAGGGCTGTTTTCTAGATTAGTTTTGAATGCTTAGATATAAATATTATAACACATTTTCATCATACTTAATTTATCTTTCCTTTCATAGGTACTATTTTTCTTGTTTAAATCTGTGCTGTTCCTGTGCTAATCTTTGGTCATCCGTGTTCCACAACCTCCTTTATGATGTTTCCCTCAGAATCCAGATGTTTCATCCCTTCTATGTGATTTTAACACCCCCACTTCAATAAAAGTCATTTTAGGTATGGTTACCTTCTGTCGTCTTTTTTTTTCCTATTGCTCGCATATTTTCACATTCATGGTGCATTTTTCTTATCTATTCAACTTCTCACCCTTTCACTATTTGCTCTCTTATCTCTGAACCTTCGCTTTACTCTTTTTACTCCCTCTTTATGTTATTGTTTATTTCAAACTTGATCTTTGTTATCTGTTTTCTCCATTATATCTGATCTATCTTTCACAATTCTTCCTTTATGTAATTGAATGTTGTATTGTAGTGTAGTTCCTATTTCCCTAATAGGCTCTGCACATTGGAATAATATACCCTATAGATGTGGCATAGGACTGAGGTCAGTATGCCCCTATCGAGTATATTAAACTTAATTATTCTGTACCAGCTAACTCAGAGGCCACTAGAAACTCCTTGACAACAAGAAGGGATTCGTTTCTGGCAACTGCATAAACATGACAACTTTGTTTCCCTTTAGAATCGGAAAACACTCTCAGAATCATGTAAACAACAGATAAAAGTTTCACTCAGCAAATCGTGCATGCTTAGTTTCTTCAGAGTTACACAGTAAGAATAGACGGCGCTTCAATAAAAGGATTTATTGAACAGTCTTGTTTCTTGTGTAAGACATATGAGCTGTTACAATCGTAAGACAGTATGCGAGATATATTATGTACAGCGTAGAAAGAAATAATACTGCGCTAGCATTATCTTTTAGTATTGACACATATATTCATATACATAAATAACATAAACTAAAAATGCGAGTACTCATGAGATGCTTCTCTAACTAGTTCTACCCCAGTGTACCTAACCTAAGTGTAGTACAAGGTAAGAAGTAGGTGATGTATTCTATAGTATGGTATGCTAAGTTTAGTATGCCAAGTCTAGTATGCCAAGAGTCCCTCTGGGTTCTAGTTAGCGCCATACCTTGAGAATGAGAGAGATGGGAATCTCTTTCTGGGTCTCAAACTCTAACACCCCGCGAAGGGAGTCAGAACACTGAAAGCTTGATTCTCTGCAAGCAGGGATGACAGCATCTCTTATCAGTGCGTCAGGCCGGGACACGGGCTCCTCTAAAGTCGAGGTCTCCTCCTACTTGTTTGGGCAAGGGAAGGTATATGTAGGTGCGTTGGAATGTTAGCATTAACGTAAAGTCGGGCACAGGAAGATGTCAGGAATGAACCCTTAAGGAATAGCGGTTCATGCATAATAAATGAGTTCTTGGAAAAATCAATAATACTGTGCTAGGGTTACTCCCAAGAGCTTAAGGGTCTGCTTTCTAAGAACTCGTTGTGACGTTGGGGTGGACGGATGTAGGTGACCATGCCTGTATTTGGATAGCATGTCTTATGCCTAAATAAGGACTGGGATCTTATGCCTTTATAAGGGCAATGCGAATTGTGCCTATATAAGAACCTGTATACGGGCACCTAAAGCAGAATACAACACCCACTCCACTTTCGAATGAACGATAATACTAATGATTAACATAAAAATACTAAACATTAAACTGAGTACCACATGTTGCTAAAAACACTTGTAAAAGCATACTAAAAGAAGTTTTAAAAAACTGCTGCTAAACATATAATGCAAAGGTACTATAAAGTTTAAAGCAGTTTTTCATTCTAAGCATAGATCAGAAAGAAATGCAATAGGAATGAATAGAAATATATACATATGACGAAATGGTCGACAAGTATTAAAAAATCAAAGCCATTTCATAACTTGGTAGTACATGAAATTGTGGTAAATAAGGTGACAATGTGTCCCTAGAAGTATTCAAAGAAGTACGTTCTATATGAATATTTCTACTGTAAGCAGATTGATTTGCCATGCGTTTTCAAATTTAAAAAAAGTAAATTTTAGGAAGAGTTCCAAGTCCTGTTCTGTTATGAAACTATGGAGGCCAAATGCATTGCTTTCCTGGTACACTGTGAGCTGAATCAAAGTCAGTGTATGGGTCTGGAGAAAACATGAAATCATCAACTCTTGTAGACAAAAGATCATCTGCCGATGTCGGTGACAGTTGGAACACATCGTTTAGAAGGTTAACTGCACAGAGATGTGAAGCATCTCTTTGCATTAACAATAGTTGCATACAACAAGTAACCCTGGAGCTAACCGTTACCAGATATGGGATTCCTGGCAACATGCCACAGCAACTTTGATCATTCAACATGAGGTAACTCCTGTTAGAAAGTTGGCCAAAAGCTGGATTAATCACAGCAGCTGGTGTACCCTGCAGGTGGCAGCACAAGTTTGCCACAGAACCATTACAAGTCCTGTGTAAAGAAATGTCCTGACATATGAGAGATCCTCTCAGTGCATTTTCACAGTGTGTACCGCTTAGAAACACTTCATGACACCCACTTCGAATATCTGTATTCATAAAGTAAATCCCAGGATGTCTTAATGTATTCTTTACCCAACCTTTCATATTTGCCTACTTGCATTTTTTTGAGGCAATACTGAAAATGAAAAGTAGTGACAGGCAGAGTTATTTTGCCATGGATAAGCCATTCTGAAGCTGGTTTTACTGCTACCGTAAATGGTAATTTTTCCAGTTTTTCAATGCTCAGCATTGTATACTTTGCTTCCCTTTGTGCCAGTTTGATCTGTTTATCTGTGAGATTGTATTCAGAAAACAGAGACGACGTGATGATAAGACTCCAAGGCACATAGCCTGCACACAAGGATTGCAGCTTCCAGCCTAATAACATAATATAACGTAACTGAGATTGGCCTTGTTGTAACATGGCTAAATCTTGTTCCAGTATGTCAATAGCAGAGGATACAATGTTGTCCAGTGAATATATTCTGGATGACAAAGTTGTTAACCCATTGTCAACCACAGAGAGAGATTTCTCTAAGTTAATATGATCAAGTTCACGTGTTATTTCTACGGCCTCCACCTGTGAAACCTTCCATATTTCATTGTAAGCAGCATAAATGCTGGCATATATGAAACATTTTTGACACAGTTTTCTCAGTCCTAGCAAGAAATCCCTAAGGTCTGCGTCTTCTTTAAGTAAAGATAAGTGGTGTTACACATCCTCGAGTATAGATTTTTGTAACCAGTCGAGGGACAATTTTCCTACACTGTATGTTGTTACTGCCCCCGGGTGCTGTCGTTGAACATAATGTGGGTCTGGCCTATGGATAGTAAAGACCTGCAATCTATTCAGGAATCTTTCTTGACAGATGTTTGTGACTGTGGGCCAGAGCAACCTTTTTACCCAATCAGAATCTGATCTGTTGTTTTGTAGTATTGTGTCTACTGTGACCGCTCCCTGTGTAGTGCTATTACTTGCAGGTGTTGGTACAGAAGGTGTGTTCATGTCTTTGATCTTGGCTAATCCAAGGCACGACATTTGTTACACAGGGTCATTCAAAAACAGTATTTGCTGTGGGATGATACAGGCTCTAAACAAAGCTTCTCTCCCCTGCACTTGCCAATCCTTAGAACCCAGGACAGATTTTGTGTCAATTGTGTCTTTTCAAAAGTCAAATCCTTGTCTAGACAGTTGGGCAATAAAGACTGCAGAATAAATCTGTTGTGTATTAGTTAACATATTTTCTGTCCTGTTGTGTTTACATTTCTATAGAAAAAGAATTCTGGATCAGATGTATTGTACCCTTAAAAATATGGAAACTTATTTGCAAACATTTTTGAACTACCCTTTGGTGGTGTAGGACAATGTTCCCATTGGTTAAACATAAATACATTTCTAGATGTTGCAGATCTTTGCAAGAAATGATGACCATACTGGTAGTAACAAAAAAGCTATTCGTAGTCTGATGAACCCTCTAAGTTTTCATTGTTAGAGAACGCAGCAGACCTTTCTAGATCAGACATCATGTTATTAACAGTCTCAAAGTCCCAATCATCAGAATAGGTACTGGAGGTAATAAAGTTACTTAATGAAATTTTAAATAAATGTGGAATCTTCAAAAGATCTGTCGGGCAGAATATGTCGAAATCGGTTTTGTCCCAAACCATACCATCCTGTATAGGAACGGCGGTCATGTTCACTGCTGACAAATCTCTTGCTTCACGATGGGAAGATTGGAGTGGTTTTAAAAGTAAGTTCACATTTTTACTTTCAGTGTCCAAACAAATGTATCTGCCATTCATAAGCACGCTAAGAGTCATTACCAAAGCTAGCCAAAGCAGAAAGAAAAATATTCCAGAAATAATCCATAGTTCAATCCATGGTAAAACCAGATAAGTGACTTTCAGAAAACAAAAAAATTCTTGTACTTGTTGTTTGAAAGTTTTTAGGGCGGGCATAGATTCAGGGTCACTTGGATCCTCAGAAAACGTATCGAAGTTAATGAAGTAGCCAGAAGCAGTTCGATCAATTATTGGAATTGCATCAGGATTTGTTGAAATCGCTGGAACCAGTTGATCACGTGTTACGTTTGTGTAGACAGGTGTATCTGGACGACCTGTTACTTGAGTTTCAAAAGGGATGAGTTCCATAGCATTGTTACTTAGTCCTTCATCTCTTACTGCTGAATTCTCGATGGTTATGAGTCTTTCAGTCTGAACCTCTTGGATAGTAGCGAGAGGAGGGCGTGTGCTACTAGGTCGGAGTCCACAAGGCCTACTATTTAGTATCGGTAACATAGTGTGGTTTGATGAGGTCGATTGACACAAATCTTTTCTCCTTTTTTCCAGCAAGAGGCGGCAAAAGTACTGTTCTTGTTCCGTGGACGGCTAGGAGAGGTACTGGTTGTCTGTAAGAAGGTCCAAATTCCTTCTTGTCCACAATCTTCTCTCTGACTATATCCCAACTTTTGGGATCCAGACAGGCCTTGCTGGGACTGCCGGTTTTTCCCCAGTGGTGGTTGGCTTCAGGAACACGTTGCCTTGTTTCGATCTTCGTTCATTTATATCCTGTAAAACAGCCAAACGATCTTTGATATCAAAGGGTTTATTTTCCACCACTGTGCCTTTACATTCGAGATCAGGAACCCACATACTTGTCTCAAATAGGACCTCATATGGAGTGACACCCCCTAGAGAACTTCTTGGCAAATTATTTAATAATCGTTGGACCCCATAAAGATGTTTGACCCCCCCTTCACCCGAACCTAATACTCTAGCTGTTATAGACTGCTTTATGTACCGGTTTTTCCTTTCCACCACAGAATTTCCCTCAGGATGAAACAGAGAGGAGTACCGCAATGCTACGCCCAAACTGGCCATGGCTTCTTTGTAAGCCCGAGAGTTAAACGCAGGGCCCTGATCAGAATAAGGGGGCATATCAACAAGGGCTTTATCTCTGCTTTTTTGGCTTTAAAAGCCAAAAAAGCAGAGATAAAACTAGCGCCCTATCAACAACAGGGTGCTAACACGCAAATTTGCATGTTAGCACCCTTTTACTCTACGCTTCCCCTTGCATCTCTAATGAGATGCAAAGGGGGCGTTCCAAAGTAAAATAATAGGAGAAATGACGCTAAGCGACATTTCTCCTATTATCAAGAATGTCGCTAGCCCTGTTAGAGACAAAAAAAGCAGCGCTAACCGCGGTTAACGCTGCTTTTTTACATCTGCTAATTTTCAGACTTAGCCATGATATCCTATGGAAGGAGGATATCATGGCTAAGTTTGCCTGTCCCTATCAACAAGGTAACGTGTGATTATCGCTGGGTTTCCAGCGATAATCTCACGTTAGCCTGTTAGCGTGTAGATTTTTATCGCTATTGAGATAAGCGTTGCTAATAGCACGCTATCTCAGCGATAAAAATTCACGCTAGCCGGCGATAATTATCCTCACGCTAAGAGCGCTGAGCGATAATTATCGCCGGTTGTTGTTGATATGCCCCATAGTGTGCCAATTGCGTTTGTGCCGATAAAGACTCGCAAATCTTTTATAACAGTTTGAGCGTCAGTCGAGCACTGAGGCCACATCCATAGGAACCTTGAGCATGAATCCACTGCGACCATTATATATTTATAGTTACAGTCCCTTTGCAAGCGGCCGTAGTGGTCCAGGTAAACACAAGCTAATGGTTTTTCTGAAATCAACAAGGGTGTCTGCGCAGGAAATTTCACTGTGGAGACTTTCATCTGTTGGCATTATTCACATTCCAAAACATAGTTTTTAGTCCGTTTCCTAATGTCAGGCTACCAATATCTTTGTTTTAGTAAAGATACTGTTGCAGAAACACCTGCATGGGCAGAGGCTATCCCTTCATGTGCTGCTAGGATCAGTCCTAATCTACGTCACATGTTTGGAATTACCCTATCCCCCACTCCAGGGATTCGAGCAAAAGGAACGTTGTTCGCATCAATTACATAAGAGCACTTGAGTGGAAATTTCTTTGGTAACGCTGCACCACTGCCTTTGCTTGAAGTATTGACCGCCAACAATATCTCACAGTCCATTCTCATTTTTGAACGAGTGATTGCAGCTACGGAAGCCTTCTGAACAGCCCCCTTTGCGGCTTCATCAGCCAATGAATTCCCTGCAACGTGAGCGCCATCACATTGATGACTCAGCATGTGCATCACGTGAGCTTTAGGTAGTTCGTTTCTCAACTGAACTACTTGTTCCCAAAGGGTTTTATGCTTTATTGTGCCACCTTTTGCATCTTTGAATCCGTTTTGAAGCCAATTCTGTAAATATTCATTATATGACTGGACACAGTAAAATGAATCGCACACTATAAGTTTGGGGAATTCACAATCTGTACTTTCAAGTGCCAGTTTGAATGCTTGTAGTTCAGCTTGCTGAGCTGTACAATCTCCTAGAGATTGAGTTTTAGTAACCATTGGTAAGAAGTTACCATTGCGCATGCGACCTTTAACGATTGCGCACGCTGCACTGTAAGCTTGCTTACTCCCTGTAGAATGTTGTGCTGATCCGGCAGTTTAAATTATAAATTTGTACTGATCTAAAGGCAGAATTTCAGTGGGCAGAGGACATTTAGTTCAAATTGCAGGAACGCTTATGTTTTTAAATCAAGATCAAAAACATATTCAATATCTGTTGCAGCAAGAGAATTAGCCCATTGTATTCATCTAGGATGTAAAGCTTTTGCATTCGGAAGGCTCTCTTTTGTAACCACCTCTAAGTCTGGCACTGGAGTCATGACAATAATGCGTTTCCCCTGAGCTAGTGCTCTTTCTTTTGCTACAGCGGTTTGAACTGCTGTCAGTATCTTTTCTGTAGAAGTGAAGCGCATTTCTGCTTGTGTATACAAATGTGATTTGTATGCTATTGGTACTTTTTCACCCTCATTAAATGTTAAATCGGTGAATCCGCATTGACCCGAAATTATTCGGATCACTTAATTGCGCTTATTTACGCGTGTTTGTAATTGCTTTGTTGCTAACATGAGCTTGGAGTGAACGCAGCATGTCTGTGTGTTCCTGTGTCCAATGTTTTGTTGAAAAATCAGGTTTGATTAATTCGTAGAGAGGTTTAACCCTTTCTGCGTAATTTAGAATGTAAGTTCTTCCAAAATTTAAGAAACCCAAGATGGATTGTAAGTTTTTCAGCGTTTTTGGAGTTTGGAGCAGTGCACACTTTTCTAAAAAGTTAGCTGCCCGGCTCTTGCCTTCACTTGAAAGCTCATATCCTAGAAAAAGACATTGAGATGAGCAATTCTGGATTTTTTTAAAGTTGATGTTATAGCCCTCAGAGGCGAAGCACAGTATAATGGTATTCACCCTGTTCAAGTGCCTATCTAGGTCATCGTCTGTCAGATAGATGTCATTGACATATGACAATGCCTCGTTATCATACATTTGTAGTAACTCTTGCTGAGATTAACCCTGGGCTATTTTTGAACCCTTGTGGGAGTCTACAAAATTGACGGTAGGTCCCCATTATTGAGAAAGCTGTTAAGTACCTGCTTTCAGGTGCTATGTTTTGACAAAAGAAACCATTTGAAATGTCCAATGTGGTTTTATATTTTTTACCCACACTGTTATTCATTAATGCTGAACTATATGCATTTTGCGCTGCAAATGTTTTAGAACAAGTGTTCAAGTGTCTGTAATCCAAAAGTAGACGATATGTAATGTCTGGTTAGGAATCGGATACAGGAAACAAAGGATTGTTCATTGAGGAGGTGCATGTTTCAATCACCCCTTGGTATTCAAGTTGATCTAAGATCTCCCTGACCTGTTTTTTAGATTCTTGCTTTATTGGGTACTGCCTTTGTGCAGTAAGTTGATTTTTTATCTGTATTTTGTGGTGAGTTGAGTCCTCATCCCATCCTACATGATTTTTGTATAATGCTGGGGCTTGGGCTACTGCCCATTTCTTGGCATAAGTACATTTTAGGTGAATTGGAATATGGTTAGAGAAGGCTAGCATAATGATGTCCATGCCATGTGGGCACTTCCTGACAATTTTTGGTGGCTAGTCCTGTTCTGCTAGAAGTATATCATAACCCCTTGAAAGTTTCTCCCAAAAGAGTGCTTTCACTTTTCTTGGTATGTCTCCCTCCATTCGGAGTGTTATTTCACATAACTTTTGTGGAGTACTAACCTTGGTGACGCGCTTGGAGCTGACTGAATCCTGCTGTGAGGGGAACGGCCGAGTTCCTGTTGCCTACACTCATTCCCACTTTGTCAACAAGCCGTGAGGGGAACGGCGGTGCCTCGCCTTGAACTACCATACCCAGCGACCCTCTGTGTTTGCCACGCCCACATCACCAGCTGAGGCGGGTTTGCCTTTTTAAGGCCGGTGCGCCTCCCGCAGCGCGGGACGCGCTTGGAGCTGACTGAATCCTGCCGTGAGGGGAACGGCCGAGTTCCTGTTGCCTACACTCATTCCCACTTTGTCAATAAGCCGTGAGGGGAACGGCGGTGCCTCGCCTTGAACTACCATACCCAGCGACCCTCTGTGTTTGCCACGCCCACATCACCAGCTGAGGCGGGTTTGCCTTTTTAAGGCCGGTGCGCCTCCCGCAGCGCGGGACGCGCTTGGAGCTGACTGAACCCTGCCGTGAGGGGAACGGCCGAGTTCCTGTTGCCTACACTCATTCCCACTTTGTCAACAAGCCGTGAGGGGAACGGCGGTGCCTCGCCTTGAACTACCATACCCAGCGACCCTCTGTGTTTGCCACGCCCACATCACCAGCTGAGGCGGGTTTGCCTTTTTAAGGCCGGTGCGCCTCCCGCAGCGCGGGACGCGCGCGGGCAGTGCCCAGGCGAAGCCCGGGCCAAGGGCGGGCCCGGCCTTGCCTGTCAAAGGCCGGATAAGGCTGGGCTGGGCATACCCCCTAACATCAGAGGGGGCACCTCAACTAGTAAGTACCGGCATCTCATTGTGTAGATGTAAACTGTACTTGAGACAGTCTGTTTGTGGACCTAATTTTCCCAGGAACTGGGCGGACTGGTGTCTCGTCAAAATTCACCACGCAGGCTGAGTCTTAACGCTCCTGCATATTGTGGTTCTTGTATTACAAGAGGAATCCAAAGGTGTTTGTGTTGTGTTGTGAGAGTAAAAGGAGGTGAAGTAGGTTTATCTTTCTGTGGGACTCTGAACTCATTTGTGGGTCAATTAAGCTTATCATACTGTTAGCCTGTTTTGGAGGAAAAGGGGCTTACCATCATATTGTTCACTATGAACACCAGGCCTAGCACGAGAAGAAAATCGTCGGTGGGGGGATCCGTTAAAGGCACCCTAGATCAGTTTATCACAAGGGCTGCCTCATTATTAGAACGTGAAATCGTGCATACTGAACGCCGCTTATCATCTGAATTACTGAGGAAACGTTCCTCACTGGGGGCTATCCAGCAAGCAGCTACCCCCCCCCATCATCTTACACATACCAAAGATTTAGAACCAAATACTGATATAGGTATCCCCCCGCAATTACAAGATTTAATAGAATCACAGTTAAGATCAAGGGAATCGGTCACTATAGATAATAGTATAGGCTCACAAATTGAACTTTCTCTTGAGGAGCAGTTAGCGACCCCAGTAACTAAAAACCCCACTAAAAAGAACAGTATAATTAAAACAAAAAAACCAGGACCCGGGCCCTTAAAACATAAGAAGAAATGTGGCACTAATAAGCCAAAAGGAGGCCACACTAAATCCCCAAATATTGCCACAAGTCCTGTGAATATAATAGAGGTGGCAGAACGCAATACTGGCCCAGTTAGTACGGCAGTGCACCCTTATAAAGACCTAATGAGGGACATTGAACAACTAGTTAAGTCCCTGTTATCTCCCCTGGTGGAAAGAGTAAAGAGAATAACAGAGCAGCTGGGTTCATTGCAAGATACTGGCATAGCCAACACGAATCTGTTGAAGGAATTATCACTGAAAACGTGCCCTCTGAATCTTCCAGGCCCAACATCTGAACCAGCAAGGAACATTACAATCCCTGTTAAGGGTGCTAAGACGCTTTCTCCCGCTAACAAGATTAGCACAGCCTCACAGAACGAGTATACAGACCCAAGGAAGCTAAGGGGCAGTGGAGCCCTAAACAAGCAGAACCATGAACCTAGTAAAAGTGATGAGAGAGCCCACATAGATAAAAATCTTAGGGGCTCTTCTGCACACATTGATCTCCCACCAGAGGCAGTTCCATACGTCATCGCACTCACTGGGGTCCCAGTGCTAGAATATGAGAAATACGAAGGGTACCAAACTCTTAAGAACAAAGTAATGTATTGGTTAAGAGCGAATAGGCCATTACCCCCCAACTTAGATGGAGAGATTTTGCACGTTAGAAGGCTGAGCTGGGTGGGACAAAGACCTAAAAATGTACAAGGGGATGTCATAATTATTAATTTTAGAGACCACAGAGTGGTAAACCATATCAGAGACTGGTTTTCAGAGGGTTATGAGGGCGGTATTTCTACCCATGACCTAAGTTATTTCTACCCAATATCTCTGATAGGAAACCATGTGAGCTCAACAAATCGGAGCGCACAGCACATGGCAGGCCCCATTTTTAACATCCCCACCTCCAATCGCTTTGCCTCGCTTTCTGGAATGGAGGGGGTTGACTGACTACATATCCCACCTCCCAGTAATTCTATTCCCATGAAGAACCCTAGGGGGGGGTGACATTGGTTTGGTATCCTGGAATATAGCTGGCCTGTCCTCCAAATTCTACAACAATGAATGGAGGGAATACATATCTAGGTTTCATGTCATCTGCCTCCAGGAAACATGGGTGGTGGACCATAATCCGTTCCAGTTAGAAGGGTATGGTTGCTTCGCTGTCCCCGCACAAAAATTGGCCCCAGGTAGGCCCACTGGTGGACTAATTATCTATGTGGACTTGCAACTGGAAGGAGTGTGGTCCAGCCTGAATTGGAATTCTAACTACTTCCTCGGTTTAAGGTTTCAAAGAAATAAAATGAGTTTTATCCTTGTTAGTTTTTACAACGCCATAACATCGAGCAAGGAAGGTTCTATATTACAGGACTTGCAGAATCACTTGACCGCTGTTATAGAGCAGAGCAAGCCCACAGCGGCCCCCTATATAATATTAGCGGGTGACCTAAATTGTCATTTGTGTCAAAATCTAAAATACCGTACGGGGGGTTGGTCTGGATGCACACTGATAAAAGGTCTGCATTTTGAACACACGAAAGAGGGGAGCGAGTTAGAGAAAGTGATGAAAACTCATTCACTAAGACACACACTTGACATAGTGAATGTAGATGAAGGTACTGGTCCTCCTACAACCTTTAAAGGAAGGGGGTGTAGCTCCACAATAGATTTTATATTAGTTTCTAACTTATTCTGGGAATGGATTAAAGAGGCCACAGTCGACTGGAGCATATTTAGTGACCACAACCCACTTGTATTATGGATCAAAAACTGGTGTACCAACAAAGAAATAAGAAGTACGCTGGAAGGCAGTCTTGAGAAGGTCACAGATCAGGGGAGGCGCTTAAAGTGGTCCCGTATTGACGGAGACGCCTTTTACAAGAATTTAATCAAGGAAGGGGGCAAAGAGTTTGAAATTTGCTCTGATCCCCTGGCTGAAGGTTTGGCCGTGACTAAAGCTTTTGAATCAATGGCCACCCGCATAGATAGACTACTAAAATCCTCCCGGCCCCTGAAACAAAATAATGCGCCAAGATGGTTTAATAAAGATTGCTCAAGAGCACAGAAAGATCTCAAAGAAAGCCTGAAATTGAGACCCAGAGACAAATCACAAATAGCATATTGTAGGACTGTCTATAAAAAGGCCATTAAATGTAGGAGACTTGCCTTACAGTCCCAAACCTGGGAAACTTTGAGGGCAGCCGCGGAGAGGAGGGATTTAAGTACATTCTGGAAAACTATAAATAATCCATGTTTCCAGGATTCTGTAGTACCAGCAATTGGTACAACTATTCTCCCAGAGCGTTGGTTTAATCATTTAAAAAAACTATATAACTTTTTAGATGAATACCCGGAGGCTAAAGAAAAAACGTGCCCGTGGAGGACTGAGATTGAATTTACTTCTGGTGAAACTAAAGCGGGCATTCTAGGACTGTCACACAACAAGGCACCAGGCCCTGACGGGATACCACCAGACCTTTTTTTATCTAACACAGATTTCTGGGTTCCAATATTGACACACGTGATCAATGCAGCTATCACCACTGGCATGCCACGTTCCTGGTCAACAGCTACCATAGTGCCCATTTATAAAAAAGGCAAAAAGGACGACCCGCAGTGTTATCGTCCAATATCTCTAATTGACGTAACCGCAAAAATCCTAGGTAGAATGATACTAAACCGTCTATTGGACTGGGCCGAGGAACACCATATTATTTCTGATTTACAATATGGTTTCAGGACTGGCAGATCAACTACTGACCAATGCCTGAATCTTTACCTACTGGTGTCAAAATATACTATAGCCAGTGACCAATCAATTTACTTGGGATTTATGGATCTTTCGGCCGCATTCGACCGCGTGAATAGAGAAAAATTATGGAGTCTCTTGATCAGACTAGGAGTAGATCCTGGTCTTGTAAATATTATGAGAGCACTTCATTGGAACACCTCCGCCAAAGTACGATTTAACAGGGCTGCATTTTGGCACCGTTCTTATTCTCTCTGTATATAAACTAACTGGAACAGGCACTGTGCAAATTAAACGCTGATACCCCATGGGTAGGGTCTCGTCCAATCCCAGTGCTGTTATATGCAGATGATGCGGTCCTTCTGGCACGCACTCCAAGAGGCCTGCAATGCTTAATAGACAGCTTCGTTGATTTCATGGATACACTAGATCTGGCAGCCAATTTAACTAAGTCCTATGTTTTAATAGCCGGTACGAAACCCTGTAAAAAATTCACATATCGTATAGGCACACATACACTTGAACAAGTAAAAACCTTTTCGTACCTGGGTCTTTTATTTGATGGGCTTTTAAATTTTAAATTTTTACTGGAAGAACGGTGTATAAAACTGATTTCATCATCAGGGGCAATAATGAATTTTGGTCGCAGGCTGGGTCGGTGGTCGCCGGAGCAGGTTATGCACCTCTATGGCGCCATTTGCTGCTCCAAAGTCATGTATGGAGCAGAAGTGTGGGGCTTTGCAGGGGCACGGCAAATACAAGTTGAAGAAAACAAATTTTTGCGTAAGATACTTAAAACGCCGCAGAGCTCCCCAGCCTACATTACCCATGCCGAATTAGGGAGACCATACATTGAGGACCTGATCAAGGCCAGGCCCATTATGGCTTGGCTGAGGATCTGGTCCAATCCTGATGCGGAACTGGGTAGACAAATTATTAGAGACTGTATCAGTAGGGATAAAGGGATGTGCATCCCGTGGCTCAAATATGTAAAACTGACATTGGGAGGAATAGACTGCCCAGATCTTTTCACTAATCCAACCATAATCATACCCCAAGACAAGAACAGAATTAAGAGCCTTCTCCTGAGGAAAGCTGCAGATTGCAGACTCAATTCCGAAGGTAGGAAGACTCTAGCTTGTGCGCACAGCAGTACTAAAACAGTAGGTGGTATGGAACCATATCTTAGTCTGATACATAATGCAGAAATTAGGTTTTTATTCACTCGTTTTAGGCTCAACCTTATACATCATTTGTTGGCGGACCCCGTGGGTTACACCGCCACGGTTGAGCAGAAAGGACCCTGTGGCTGCGATAGTAAATCTCCGTAGGATTCCCTTCATTTTGTATTGTTATGCCCTTTTTACTCTTTTCCCAGGCGTCATTACTTAGTAAGAATTTTAAAAAAAGGCAAGTTTAGACAAGCCAGGGCCGCCCTATTATATTTACAAAGGGCTGAAGACCCATTGACCCTGGCATGTATAACAAGTTTTCTGAAAGTTGCACTGAAAATAAGAAATACCAGAGGGCAACCAGGACCAAATATTGGCTGAAGGCACTTTATTGAAATGTTTTATATTTTAATGCACTGATCTGTATGTGGATAATTTTGTAATACCGGTATCTGTGTGGTATTTTAACTATATTTTTTAATGACATGACACCAGCACTCATGGGAGTTGTCACATAGTTTTATCTGTTAAAAACTATATTTGGAGGATAGTATGTTCTGGTTACTGTATCTGTTAACATGCACTTTATGAACTGTATAGATACAACTAATGTATTTTTAAATTGTGTCCATGTTGTGGTATGAATGTTTTTATAATACTTGTTTTGCTTTTATGGTGACATGTATTGCACCGAATAAAGCTGATTTAAATTGAAAAAAATTGAAAAAACCTTGGTGTCTAGAGTCTCTACTGTGATGTACTCTTTCAAGTCCACTATCTCCAGAAGTTCCTTCAGGTTCTGGCGAGCTATTGTTACTTCTGCTGCACTGTCTAGCATTGTCTAAGCCCATTCTCCATTCTTGGGCTGTGTTCTCAGTATTCTCTGCATGTCTGATCTTCAGACCTGCTACCTTCTTTTTGGTGAATTGAGGTTTTGATTTATTTTTCTGAACGTGTTGATCGTCTTTTGACTTCACGCGTTCTTCTTTGTGATCTGACCGTCCTCTTCTTTCTGATGTCTGTGACGATATCTGAAAGGTACAAGAGGAACATGTATCAGTATCTTGATACCTGTCAGGTTTTCTTAAGTTATCTCCATTCCTAAGGTTATACCTCCTTTCAGAAGGCTCCTTTTGAGGAGACCTACCTCGGGATTGAGAATGTGTCTCTTTTAAATTTTGTTTATTAGTATCCCACTTCTTTTTAGAAGATGTAGGATTTTGATTAATTGTGTCCTTCTCAGGACCTTCAGATAGTTCTGGCTTCAAAGGTTTTCCACCCAAACTGTCTCTGCCTAATTCTGCATAAGATTTTTCTATTATTCTGGGTAGTTCATGTTGATGTTCTGTTACATAAAATTCCCTTAAGCGTTGGCGGATAGCCACTGATGCTGCCTCCCCTTTAATATTAGATAATATTATTGTTGAGACCTGGTCGAGGTTTTTCAGTAATTTCATCCCCTAAATTCAGAGCAGGCTCTGCCCCGTATTCATTTTGAATTTGTTTCAGGACAAAGGTATTACTGCAATTGATGAAGCGCAATGTATTTTAGTATAGATGGCAGCAAAGACTGTGCCCCAAGTGGTGCAGTCTTCCAGCTGTGGTGTGATCCCCATTGGCAAACAGATTGTTAGGATTCTGTGTTCTCATAAGCGCTAGTATTTGAAAATACTGCTTCGATTTAAGTAATTTTTGAGCTATTCAGAAAGGAATTTGTTAACGTTTTGTGGGCATTTTACCCATGACTGCGTGTAAAGTATGTGGAGTAATTTTTAATGTATACCCTTGTTGAGGGGTTTGATTTGGAATGGTTATTGGTGGGTGGACTGTGAAAGTCCGCATGACATATTGGACAAATTGTCTGTAAATTTTTATTAACTCTTGTAGTTGAGTAAGTAATTCTTCGTCTGACATTTCTTTGATGTCAGGATGAGGTGTGTAGCCTGCTAGAAGCAGCCATGTTGCTCCTAGTCTACCTAGTGGACCGAGCCTGGTAATGTTTTTGTGATGTTTTAGGGTGCCTTTAAGGAGATTATGCTCCTGGTATGTGAGTGGAATTGCAATTGCAATATACTCGAAAGGAATATATACCTCAGGTGGTTCATCTTCTTTAAAGAAGTGAAATACTTTTGTTGCTGGATTTGATTCTGGGAATACAATCCATGAATAGAATACCTCTGTCTGAAAGGATTTGTGTGCCTCTATCACGAAAACTGCTCTACCACCTCTTGGTGTTAGTCCGTGTTTTATACGTTTTAGAGAGATGGCTCTCCTTAAGTTTTGAGGGATGTTTATAACACCCTCATCGATTTCATTTAAACCTCTAAAATTAAATGCTGTTATGACTGGGTCAGCCGCAGCTACACTGTTCTCAGTGTTAGCATCCTCGTTCAGGGACATTGAAATGTAGAACAAGATTCAAGGAAACAAAGATAAGGTGCACAATATTTTTAACACTGTATCCTTCAACGATGAACATACCAAACAGCTACTATATAGGATTTTTGACCTATTCAGCTTTGGTGGATACTTAACCCTACCCACTCCACACGTCTTATGGAGTATGTGAGTAAGGATCTCTGAGAAAAGCACGACTGAGTTACTCAGTATATAGCGTTAAATTACCAAACGTTGGGCGCCATGTAGTGTAGTTCCTATTTCCCTAATAGGCTCTGTGCATTAGAATAATATATCTATTTTGTCGGCATAGGATTGAGGTCAGTATGCCCCTATCGAGTATATTAAACTTAATTATTTTGTACCAGCTAACTCAGAGGCTACTAGAAACTCCTTGAAAGCAAGAAGGGATTGGTTTCTGGCAACCGCATAAACATGACAACTGTGTTTCCCTTTAGAATTGGAACACTTTCAGAATCGTGGAAACAACAGATACCAATTTCACTCAGCTAATCGTGCATGCTTAGTTTCTTCAGAGTTACACAAAAAGAATAGATGGGTGTTTCAATAAAAGGGTTTATTGATCAGTCTTGTTTCTCGTGTAAGAAATATGAGCTGTTACAATCGTAAGACAGTATGCGAAATATATTATGTACAGCGTAGGCAGTAGAAAGAAATAATACTGTGCTAGCATTATCTTTTAGTTATGACACATATATTCATATACATAAATAACATAAGCTAACAATGCGAGTACTCATGAGATGCTTCTCTAACTAGTTCTACCCCAGTGTACCTAACCTAAGTGTAGAACAAGGTAAGAAGTAGGTGATGTATTCTATAGTGTGGTATGCTAAGTTTAGTATGCCAAGTCTAGTATGCCAAGAGTCCCTCTAGGTTCTAGTCAGCTCCATACCTTGAGAATGAGAGAGGTGGGAATCTCTTTCTGGGTCTCGAACTCTAACACCCTGTGAAGGGAGTCAGAACACTGGAAGCTGGATTCTCTGCGAGCAGGGATGACAGCGTCTCTTTGTCAGTGTGTCAGCCCGGGATACGGGCTCCTCTAAAGTCGAGGTCTCTTCCTACTTGTTTGGGCAAGGGAAGGTATATTTATACCCAGTAGGTGCCTTGGAATGGTAGCATTGACGTAAAGTTGGGCAGAGGAAGACGTCAGGAATGAACCCTTAAGGAATAGCATTTCATGCATAATAAAGGAGTTAATGGAGAAATCAATAATACTGTGCTAGGGTTACTCCCAAGAGCTTAAGGGTCTGTTTTCTAAGAACTCGTTGTGACGTTGGGGTGGACGGATGTAGCTGACCATGCCTGCATTTGGATAGCATGGCTAATGCCTAAATAAAGACTGGGATCCTATGCCTATATAAGGACAATGCGAATTGTGCCTTTATAAGGACATGTATCATGAAAACCTATATACGGACTCCTAAAGCAGAATATAACAGTATCTTGGAATGTCAAGGCAGGGGTTTGCCAATTAATAGACAACATGTTTTAAAACATGTATCAAAACTTAATGCTGATATTGCTGTCAAACAGGAATCACACCGTACAGAACCAAAATCTTTGAAACTGAAAAGAAGGTGGGTTGACAGTGTTTTCTTTCTCCAGGTAATGGTAAAAAGAATGGTCTTGTTACCTCGTGTCATAAATATCTTAATATTCATCTGTTATGTCAAAATTCAGAAACTGAGGGGCGATGGTTACTTACCAACGTTTTCATTCATAATGTTCCAGTTTCTATCTTTAATTGATGTGTTCCAACTAATACAGATTGTTAATTTTAGTTAGATGTTACCCACTCAATTAGACTTCACAGAAGTAGAAGGAGAGATTACTGTGTTGGAACTCCAAACCACATTATCTTCTCTCAAAACTGAAAAGGCTCCTGAATTTTTCTTGCACTTTTCCTAATTGCTTCCCCGTCAACCTTCTCTCCTTATTACATACTTTCTCCACACAGAAAAAGCATCTGGGCCCTTTTTAGCTGCCTTCAATTTGTCTCCTACCAAAAAAAGGCAAGGATCCACAATTATGTGAAAATTATAGGCATACTTCTCTTTTCAATAATAATTACAAAATGATCCCATAAGCTTTGGTTCTCTAATTGGAATCCTTTATGTCCAAATTCCTTGGAAACGAACAATCTTGATTTTGCTACAGGAGAGAAAATACCTTAGATGCTGAGAAGGCTTTTCCTCATGTAAATTGGTCTTTTATTTTTCACACTTAAAACTGTTTTGATTTGGGCAGAATATCATTTCCCTTATCTCCCTTTTTATATACCTCTCCTTAAGCTGCTATTTTTGTTAACGCTCTTATTTCTCTCAATTTCACTTTGGGTAGTGGTGTTATTATTATTATTATTATTAAATTGGATTTGTATGGTGCACAGCTACCCGGAGGTTTCCCGGTGTCTGGGACACTGCAGGACAGAGGCAGGGCCATAGAAGTTTAAACAGGAATTACTGATTAAAAAGCCATGTCTTTAGATCCTTGCAAAATTTAAGATACTGCTTTTCGTAACGTAGGTGAGTAGGAAGAGAGTTCCAGAGGGAAGGAGCTAAGAAGGCAAAAGATCGTCCCCCCATTTTGGCTCGTTCCTCAAGGTTGTCCCCTTTCACCTTTTCTTTTTGAACTAGCACTGGAACCATTTATTTCCATGCTCAAGCAAAATCCAGCCAAACATGTATTTTTATGTAACAACCAAAAGATGTAATTGACAGTTTATGCAGACAATATTTTATTACTTGTTTTACAACTACATTTGACACTTTCAGCTTTTTTCAATGACATGGATTCCTATTCTCTTGTTTCTGGTTATTAATTAAATCACAATAAAAGTGAAAGTGTAGCCTTTAACAAATGTACTTTTAAACATGATTTCTTGATAGACAATTTCTCATAGAACTCAACTAAAATTAAGCACCTAGATTTATGGTTTTCTCAATCATTTAAAACCTCTAGCTCATTAAGCCTGGACGAATGCACACAAAAATAACAACTTTAGTCAATCGTTGGCATCCCTTACTTCTCTCCTGGTGGGGCCGTCTTGATACCATAAAGATTAAGTTAATGCCCATAGTTTTATACACTGTAAAATCTCACTGTTTATTCCTTCCAAATACTAAAAAAAACATCCTTTCCTCTTTTTTATGCAATAGGAAAAATCCTCGCATAACTGAAATGTTCTACATGGGATGGTGATGTAAATGCTCTTGATTTTTATGAATACCATCCAGACTTTATATTAAAATGATCTATTTATTAATGATCTATTTATTAGATTTCAGAACCATCAGAGTGTTATCCGCTGTGGGCAGACCTGGAAAAAAAGTTTTCTATCTCCTTTTACCTTTTGTGTATATTTAAGATTCTCCATCAAACCTTAGTTGCTATACTCCCAACTTTAACATTTTTCGCATGGTTAGTTCCTACATTGTCCTATAAACCTACTGATAGTAACTCTTTTCATAACCCCATAGTTTGGCATAACACCCTACTATTACAGAAATATAAACCCATTTATTGGAAAACATGGAGGCAAAAAGGTCTAAAACAGGTTACTCAGTTATTTGTCAATAATTAATTTCTGCCATTTTCTCAAACCCAATACCTTTTCACCTTCCATCTTCCTTTCAAAATAAATTTCAAATATTGAAAACTATTATACATGATGCATATAAATAGTTTCAGTCTCATGTTCAACAGTCTCCAGTCTCTCCTCCTAGATTAGTTACTCTTCTGTGTACAGCCCCAAAGGCATCTGTTGCAGGGATTCTGCACATACACAGAACTATACGCAGGAATACGGGACCTCGGTGTATAGTGGCTATTCCTTCCTACCGCCTCAGTACCCACAATCCCAGGACCGACTGCCTATAGTAACTCACTTGCTCTCCTAACCAATCACGAAGACGTAAATGATTAGACACCCCAGAACACAACACTCCCGGATCTCTCAGGAATCGCGGTAGCAAGACACACCTTTTCGCTCACACACTCGTACATGTCCACAATAATAATTGAACGTGACACGAATATAGTTTAAAATGTTTATTTTAACTATTTTGCTCTAAAACGCAGTATACAAGCCACAACTAGCAGCAAAATGCACAAACCTAACACGGTTAGCATTGCAGCAAGGCAATATATCACAAAGGGAGACGTCATGGTCTAATCACCCTCCCCTTCGTAAGAATAAGTATTATTATATAATAGAAGATCTCTGGGCTTTATCACCAGACCCCATACCTTAGTGCCTAGATGGTATAACTACATCATAGGAACCGCATGGCTCTTCTCCCTGGAAAGATCCCTCTCCAAGTGTGTGTTAACCAAACATGCATCCCCATAATATCAAAGCACGCGTTTCCAGCATCAGCAGCTGTGTTAGCATGTTTTTTGACTAGGTGCAAGAGACTGACCAGAACAGAATAACAAGGGGCATTGTTTATCGACCTTGCCTACAGTGTTCAGACTGAACTCCAGGAACCAATTTTGAGCGTCTGCAACGTCCATGCAAAGTGTATTGCAGATCACAATTGATTTTGACCATGGTACAACACAGATACATAATTTTGAACAATATCAATAACAAAAGAAACAATATTATCTAAGGTGTAAATAGAGGAAGACTATGTATTAATACTCGTGTTGACTACTGCAAGAACTTTTTTCAAATTAGCTTGGTCAATTTGGCACAGACGCACCGCAGCTTCCATCTGCGATAGTTTCCACAATTCATTATATGCCTCATAGACAAATCATTTAGATCTACGTAATTTAGAACCCAAAATAAAATCAGCCAAATCAATGTCACTTGACAAGAGGGACAGGTGTTGTTTCATTAACCATAGTGTTGAGTGGCCTAACCATTGCTGACACAATTTCCCCACCGAATACGTGGTGACTGAATGAGAATGTAGGAAACATTGATCAGGTCTAGTCTGTGTGAAACCTGCTGTTGCATTAGGAAAATGCAGTTGACATGCATTGGACTTGGTGGGCCACAACAACCACCCTAAGGGGTCCACATCAGAGACATTTATACTGCCATTTATAAATAGGGCTTGCAGGACATCAAGGGTATGATTGGTGTGCTTACGCCACATTTCAGCCAATGAAGGAATGGACGGAAGATTCAACATTTTGGTGGTAGCCAAACCAAAACAAGCAGTCTGTTGCACCGTGTCATTTAAAAACAAAATTTGAGTCGGAAATAGGCACGCACGATGAAAATCTTCGTCCCCCTGGACCTGCCAAATTTTAGTGCCCCAAATAGATTTCAAATCAATGGTATCTTTCCAATCTTTGCAACAATGTAAGACCAATTTTGTGTAATCATAAATTTAAATTGGGCTGGCATTTTTAACTTATAGAAATAGGACTCAGAATTAGATGCATTGTAATCTGAAAAGTATGTGAACTTATCCCGGAGAGTTTTAGAACTCCCCTTAAAGGGAACCGGACAATGTTCCCACTGAGTAAAATTAAAAACAGGTTGTAACGTGTTTGATTTATACAAGAAATGATGGCCATAGTGTTGGTAACAGAATAAATCAACATAATTGGCTGCATCCAAATACAAATCTTCAGCATCAAATGCAGCATAATATTTCAAATCAGAAAACAATGAATGCACTGCCTGAACATCACAGTTGTCTGAGTGTATTTCCTGTGTTACCACATCTCCTAGTGAAACGCGAAACAAGTATGGAATGTTCAGGACCTCCATTGGACCATGGACATCGAATGCAACTTTATCCTAAATGATCCCATCAGCAACAGGAATGTTCACAAGGGTTTGATCATGTTTCATGATAATGGACGATATATGGGGAGACAGAATTCCATCAACCAACTTTACAGCAGAGCGTTCCCGCAAATAATGACCATTATTCAGCAGGAAGAACACTGTCACAAATCCAATCCACATGAAAAGGAAGAAAAGTATGAATACCAGCCAGATGTATGCTCAGGGTGGGACCAGGTAAGTCTTTTTGGGACCAGGTGATGAGAAGACATGTATGCGTTGGTGGAGCCAACACAGATAAGGGCAAAGAAGATGAATCGTATGAGAAACTTGTACGATCCATGTAGTAACCGCTTGCTCCCAAGCGCAACAGTGGAGGCTGAGCAGCATCAGACGGATGATGTATAGAACTGTCAGGAATGTCAATTTCGACCTCTCGAGGAGGAGAATCATACTCGACATCTGCATTGGAGGAAGAGGAAGGCAAGAAATCAATAGACGTTTTCAACTTTCCCTCCACAGCGCGGATACTATTCGAAAAAGTTGAAGCCATTGGATTCAGTGAAACAGCACTGTTTGGAATACTAGAATTACACTATTCAGAATTGGCCATATGGTGTAGCTCAACATTGTCATTGTCAATTGAAATATACCTGTTTTCCTTGCGACCAGGCAAAGGAGGTAAAATTACTGTAGGAGTACCCTTTAATCCAAGAACTGGGACTGGTGCACAATAAGAGGAAGCCAGCTGGCCGCAGGAATCAGCACCCCTGTGTCAGTGGAAGAGGTTGAATGTTCTCTTGTCAGTGTGTCATGGGTCTTTTGTAGCTCCTGTAAAATAGTAGAATGGTTATCTACATCAAAGGTCGCGGCAGCAGCCACAACGTCTAGACCATCAAGGTCTGGCACAAACATCTTAATGCCAAAGAGCATTTCATATGGGGCCCGCCCACCCAGAGATCTTCTCGGGAGATTATTAAGTCCACGTTGAACCCCATACAAATGAGTCAGTCAGTCCCTGCCAGTAACTAAGACTCTAGCTGTCAAAGATTGCTTTAAGTCACGTTTCATTCGCTCCACTATAGAATTGCCCTCAGGCCTGTATGGAGACGTAAACTGCACCAACACCCCAGAGATCTCATTGTGTCCTTGCACACCTTAGAGGCAAACGCTAGAATGGAAGGTGCCACAGGCAAAAGTCCTGACAAAGACACGCAAATCTCTAATGACATTTCTAGTGTCAGCGCTGCTTAGTGGCCAAACCCAAAGGAATCTTGTGCACTATTCAACTGCAACTAAAATATGTTTATATGCAGTAGCAGATGTCAAGGGATCACAGTGATCAAGATAAATACAGCCAAAAGGTTGATTTGAAATATACAGCTGTGTTTGTGGTGGACGTGTAACCGTAGAGGGTTTAATCTGCTTACAAATATCACAAGATAATACATAATTACGGTTTGTCTAAATAAACCATGCCACCAATAACGTTGCTGTTAGATAGAAACAGTAACAAAACCTCTGGCATGTGCAGAAGCCATGCCTTCATGTGCTGCTATGATCAAAGGAAGTCTGCGGTCCTCTTTGGGAATCATCCGATCCCCAACGGACGGTATCATAGCAAAAGGATCTTGCTCGGGTGACAGATGATAAGAATACTTAGAAGGGAAACCTTGTGGGAAAACTGTTCCATCCTTCGTAGCAGCTGTCACTGCCAGAATGTCATTATCAATCTTAGTCATGGACCTAGTAACTGGTGTAACTGAACATGTGGCCACTGCCGATACGGCTGCCTTATCAGCCAAAGAATTGCCAACTGCATGTGTGCACACGCTGATGGCCAAGAGTATGTATAACTTGTATGAGCGACAAACGTTCTTTAAGTTCTGCCACTCAGACTAAAAGCTTTTTATGCTTTATTGCGCTACCTTTAGAGTCTCGATAATCATTCTGAGACCAAAATAATTAATTATCATTGAAAGCCTGCACACAGTAGTAGGAATCACACACAACAAGAGTGCTCACATTAGGATCTGCAAATTCTAGAGCTAAAATCAAAGCGCGCAGCTCCGCCAATTGCGCCTTACAGTCTCTAAGTACTTGCGTGTGCACTATGGAAGACTTAAACTCACCATTTACAATTGAGCCAGCCACAATAGTGCAAGCCCGATAAACAACCATGTTTGGACCCAGTGGCCGGTTGTGCCGAGCCATCTGTATAAATGATACATTTGTACTGATCCAAGGGAGGCAACAACAGCTGAGAAGGATGAACATGTTCATATTGTAAAAACTCCTGTGTCTGTAATGAGGGATCAAAAATAAACATGACATCAGCCAATGTCGAAGAACTAGCCCATTGTATTCAACAGGGATGCAAAGCTTTAGAATTTGGTACACTCGCCTTTGTCACTGCTTCTAAAGCAAGAATAGGCAAACCATAAGAATGCGTTTCCCCTGCGCCAGAGATCGTTCCTTCAGGATCACCATCTGGACCGCAGTCAATATTTTTTCAACAGTAGAAAATCCCTGTGTACAAAAGTGTACAAATGTATAAATGTGTACAAATGTGATCTGTATGCTATTGGTACTATCGGTACTGTGTCACCTTCATTGAACGTCAAGTAGGTAAAACATACTGTCCCTGGCACATTTCTTATGACTAAGTTCGTAGAATTATCATGTGTTAACAAGAAGTTGGTCGCAAGCAGATCAGACTGCAAAGATTGAGGAATATAGGTAGTTCCGGAAGCCAGCTGGCAGATGAAAAAGAAGGTTGTATCAACGCATAAAGCGGTTTGATACGCTGGGTAGAATCAGGAATGCAAGTCCTCCCAAAATTCAAAAATCTCAGCACAGATTGTAGTTTTTTCAATGTAGACGGAGGTTGCAATTGTGCACACTTCTCCAGAAAGTGGCGGGCCAAACCCCCACCTTCATTATTGAGCTCTTAGCCCAAAAAGAGGACCGCCAAACAGGCGAAGTGTGACTTGGCAAAATGTAATTTGCAACCGAAGTCTGCAAAAGAAAGTATGATGCGATCCACACGCACAAGGTGCAGGAGCAATTCGTCATCCGTCAGATAAATATCCTTGACTTATGAGAACACATCAGGGTCTATGTCATGTAATAGAGACACAACACGCACAGCAAAAGCCCCGGGGCTGTTTTTATAGCCCATAGGCAAATGCGTAAATCTTTCTGATTGCGGACCGTGGTAAATGCGGTCAAGTCACGGCTCACAGGAGCCAAATTGTGACTATAATATCCATTGGATATATCCAGTGTTGTCTTGTATCTTTTACAAACAATGTTATTCACTAATGCAGAGTTGTGAGTGTTCTGTGCTGCAAAGGTACGAACATGGCTATTCAAATTGCAGTAATCCAACACAATAGGATACAAACCATCTGGCTTCGATATTGGAAAAAGAGGATTATTCATGGGTGATACACAGGGTTCAATCACACCCTGATATTCCAATTGGGACACACTGTCACAAACGGAAGCCTTAGCCTCACGTTTGATTGGATATTGGGGTTGAGGTTGTGGGCTAGATCGTAAGGGAATCTCATGTGCCAGTGAATCTCTATCCCAACCTACCTGATTACGATACACCACCGGGGTCAGTTTAGCTTCTTCAGAGACTTAACGGGAAAACCACAGAAGTATCATGTCCTCCCCTCAGGAAGAGGCTAGAAAAAATGGTGGAGGCCAATCCGCCTCCGCCATCAAAAACATCGTACGAGGAGCTAAGGTTTTCCCCCAAAAAGCATTAATTGTACGCTGTATATCAACTTCAATTTGGAGGACTATTTCATAAAATCTATCTGGGGGCACAACTTGTGTATCCGCTGTTTCCACTGTAATGAAAGTGTCAGTTGCTCTTGCTCCCAGACAATGACGGAGTGCCTGCCGCAATATGGTAACTTCCGCTGCGCTGTCGAGGAGTGCCACTGCCCATGTCCAATCTAGGAGCAGGGTTCTCACCGTCTGAGGCATCCTTTTCTGTTAAAGAGACAACTTTCTTCTTTTGATATGGGGGCCTAAAAAAAGGCAGTCCCTCCGGTTTGGCAATCACGTCAAACTGGCATGGCAGATCACGTCTCTGCTGAGTGGTCTTGCCTTGTCTGCGATCTTGGCACTCTTCACTACCAATTTGAGAATCCGATGTGTCCTCTAAAGAATGAGCAGAACGCTGATCAGCAACCTGAAAACTCTCTGGTGTCTTTAATTTTAGAGCAGTCACGCAAATCATTTCTACGCTCAGAAGCATCAGGTGTCGGTGAACCAGCACGCGAATCCTGATTCTGTTGTTGTTGCTGCTGATTTTTATTCCAGTTCTTTTTAGGAAAGACTGGACACCCATCCTTTTCAGGTTGGGCTTTTTGTTGAGTTTGTGTAAAAGGCTTAACTCCCAGACTATCTTGCCCTAAGGTTTTACATGCCTTAGCGATAATCTTTGGCAATTCACGTTGTTTGTCCGCATCAGCAACAGCCTCTAAGCGCTGACTCACCGGTTAACTCACAGCTTCCCCTTTTACGTTAGCAAGGATCATATCGCAAACAATATTGAAGACCCCCACCAATTGCATTCCCAACTCAAGGGCAGCTTCTGCCCTATGTTCATCCTGAACTCTTTAAAGGACAGATGGCAGAACGGTCATGGAGGGTGTGCCGAAACACAGTAAATACATTGCTGCAAATACTTTTCCCCAAGTGGTACAATCAGCCAACTCTGGAATAAGGCCTTTAGGTAAACTCACAGTCAGGATCCTGTGTTTCTCCATAGGAGTGGTATGTGGAAAAGACAGCTTCGAGTTGCTCACATTTTTCAGCTAGCCAATAAGGGAGATCATCCTTATTTTAAGGATGTTCACCCATCACTGAATTAATCATGATGGGACTTATGAAAAGACCACCATGTCCCAGAGGTTGTGCAGCAACACCAGGCTCAGCCACAACTATGGTGCACAACATAAACTGTATCACAGCTCTGTGTATATGTATCAAAGACGTATGTGATTGACATAGCTCTGCGATAGGAGTATTAGGTAATTTGGATGTGGTGTATACCCAGCCAAAACGGGCCACGTGACCCATCTACCGCTAAGGGGCCTAAACGAACTGCAGAAATAGGATGAGGAAGTGCGCCATTAAACCATATGGTGTGTTGCCAAGATGTCAACTGAACTTCAAGAGATTAATTAGGTCGATATTCCCACAGAACCACGGAGGCATTATATTTGTGAAACAAATTATCGTTGACATCCACTGCCGGAAAGGTAACCCAAGAATAGAAAACCTCGAAGTGGTGTGCTGCATCTGCCTCAACAACAAAAATAAGATCAGCCCCCGCATTAGGTACTCCATACTGAGTCAAATAAGTTGTTACTGGAGCATGATTTGGAGTCACTGTGGCAACTGCCGTAATAAGAAGAATGTAAGAGTGGTAGCGCAACTACGGGCAATAAACAAAAAAGAACCTTTTAAAATCCAAGCTTGAAAAGCCTATAAACAACAAATATAGGAGGCTTAGCCTGCTCACCATGGACGTCTCAAAAAACTTGTGAGAGAATATTTTGGCCAAACACAAGCACTACTCAGGGGTCTTGCGAATAAGTACCATACCAAATGTTGGTGGTGCCATGTTGCAGGGATTCTGCGCATACACAGAACTAAGCGCAGGAATACGGGACCTCGCTGTATAGGGGCTATGCCTTGCTACTGCCTCAGTACCCACAATCCCAGGACCGACTAGCTATAGTAACTCACTCGCTCTCCTAACCTATCATGAAGATGCGAATGATTAGACACCTCAGAACACAACACTCCCAGATCTCTCAGGAATCGCTGTAACAAGATACACCTTTTCGCTCACACACTCGTACTTTTCCACAATAATAATTGAACGAGACATGAATATACTTTAAAATGTTTATTTTAACTATTGTGCTCTAAAACGCAGTACACCAGCCACAACTAGCAGCAAAATTCACAAACCTAACACCGTTAGCATTGCAGCAAGGCCATATATCACAAAGGGAGATGTCATTTTATAAAGACAGTGGATAAAGGACTATAAGGCCTAACCACCCTCCCCTTGGTAAGAAGAAGTATTATTTTATAATAGAAGATCTCTGGGCTTTGTCAGCAGACCCCATGCCTTAGTGCCTAGATGGTATATCTACATCAAAGGAACCGCATGGCTCTTCTACCTGGAAAGATTCCTCTCCAAGTGTGTGTTAACCAAACATGCATCCCCATAATATCAAAGCATGTGTTTCCAGCAGCAGCAGCTGTTAGCATGTTTTGTCTAGGTGCTAGGGACTGACCAGAACATAATAACAAGGGGCATTGTTTATCGACCTTGCCTACAGTGTTCAGACTAAACTCCAGGAACCAGCAGAGAACGCACCAAGCAGACAGTTCTCATGTGTAACCCTGGGCGTAGTTCGTGAAGTAGCGCTACGCGTAGCTATGCAAAGTGCACTTCGCACTACGCGAGCTACGGGTAGCACTTCGCGAACTGCGTAGTACCCTGTTCGCACTGTGCAAGATGCCGTTTTCAATGATTGCACAGTGCGGACAAGCATCCGGCACTGTGCAATCATTGAAAACGGCATCTTGCACAGTGTGAGCTGTAGTTTTCTGCCGCTCGAGTAGATTTTTACTCAAGCGGCAGCTTACTCAACGCAGACTGGTAGTTTCTCATCGCGAGCGGTCGCGAGCATACGCGACCACTCGCAATGAGAAACCTGACCTCCCCACGTTGAGAATCTCGCCGGGAGGTTTATTTTCCACGCTCGCGATCGGCAACTTGATGTTACTGGTCACAAACGAGGAAAAAGTCTCGCCGGGATGTCATTTTGCTTGCTCGCGGTCGCCAACTTGACGTTGAGGACCTCGAGCAAGCAAAAAATGACCGCTACGCTACGCGTGTTTGCACTGTGCTACGTGCAATTCGCATAGTGCAAAGTAGCGCAAACTTCGCAAACTACGCAAGCGTAGCATAGTGCTTTGCCCAGGCTTACTCATGTGAAAGGCATAAACAGAATCTTGCAAAAATAAAGTAATGTTGTAACGTGCCCAAAAGCAGCATCATGGCAGCTGGGCTCATGCTAACTTAGCAATGTTGACAATGTCCCTATCAGCCATACTACACATCTACTATTTACCATGTTTTACAACACAGTCTCATTGATAGACATAAGACTGACACTGAATTAGAATAGAAAAAGAGATATGGGAGTAACTTAGCCTATTTCTGCATGGAGACAAATATGGACAAAATTGAGGAAATATTGTGGAATTCTTCTTGTGCAGCTAACACTACACAAACACTCTTTTATATTTATAATAGACTCTTCTTACCTCCCTCTAATCTACATTATATGTACCCAGATCCTCCTGACACCTGTTGGACATGTCAATCACAACGTGTTGACATAAACATTTAGTTTTCACTTGTGCTTCAGTTAATGATTTCTGGACACAAATATGGAAACAAATCAATTCAATTTTCAATTCTTTGGTACCTACCTGTTTCATTGCATACAAAAATATTAGACCTATTGCTGGCAGATGCTTTTCAGCAAATAACAAAGAACTGGAAGGAGTTCACCCAATTCTCTTTTCAAGCTTAGTTGTATGTGTTTTGTTATAATCATTGACTGGATAAGCATGCGCATCCTTGGTTTCAACATCAACCAAATACATAATTTCTTCAACCTCCTTGACTTCCTTTTCTTAAAAATGTCTTAATCAGATTGTTTTTTTATTTCTAACTATGTATGTTTTTCTTCTCACATTTTCCTTGTTTATGATTCCCCTCCTTCCGGTTTCCTTTTACTTGTTTTTCCTATACTCGTTTGAATACATTACCACATTGAATTTGATCTAATTATAATAAAATCCTTTAAACTATAAAAATTCAAATAATTCAAACAAATGCCACATTTTGGATAAAGATGTACATGAATACAGATTTTCCCACTCTTAACTTCTATTTATATTTTCTAACGTCACTTTATCCAAAAGGTCAGTTTTTACGTACACTAAAACTGAAATATGTCCTGAATTCTAAAAATGATTATTTGCTTAAAATATCTATTGCTGATAGATTTATATTTATGGAATAATATTCAATCTATCTATAGTATATAAAGTCCTGACTTGGTCCATATGAGAGTGTTTTGCAAGAAATAAAACAAGCTGCTATCTGGATATATGATTCTGTTATAATTTTAAAAATCCTACATGAAGCAGCATAAAGGTATCAAGGCTCACAGAACTCCCCCTTTCATGGCTGTGAGCCTACAAATGCTGAAAAACACTGAAAATACATATTTCTATTGGGAGTAATATCATTTCAGACATTTTTGGGAGAACATCTCAGCAGAATATCATGCCCTGTGCCACAACAAAGGGCTTAACACAATATTCATGCACCACTAGTGAAATTCCAGCAAGCCACAAAATGATTTTAAAAAATCCGAACTGATGCCCAAATTTTGATAAGTCTTCTCTTGCCTGTAAAAACACGTGATTAGGTTTGTTTGTGAACAAATACTCCTTGATCGGAAGGAATTTCTGGATTTGTCTGTACATTGAACCAGGATCTATAAAACTTGGTGTGCTCCCTATAGTTATTAGTGCGTCCATGACAAAGCTTGAAATATGAGGATGGTCACAGAAACGCCATACACCAATTATGCTACTGATAATTTGGTTACCTTTAGGATAAATATCTGGTTTTCATTGACCAGGGTTGTGACTGCAGCAATCTGTGGTGGATGGTGACAAACTAACCTCATATTTTTCCAACCTGGGTTTCTCAAATGTTTGCCACAGAATGCATTGCTTGATTCTACTTTAAGCTGTTTCTTGAACTAATATAATTCAGAGAGGTATTCAAGGGAAGTGGATTTCACATGCATCCACCATGTGCCAGAAGAAATGAAGGCGCATATGAATGCCCAGCGGGTGCCATGTTTGTGTATGTAAATACATGATTTGAGCTGTTGGTCAGAATCTCTCTTTTTCAAAGATTCTGGTCGCTGGAGATGCTTGAGGTTAGGGCTACTTGGAGCCTGAAGATCTTGATGGAAGCAAGCCAACAAGCCTTTGCAACGGCAAGTCGACACTGTACACAGGGGTTTGGTTCCTGCTGCTCCGACAAGGGATACTGGCCTCAAACTTGGTGAGAGGGCAGGGTAGGCCTCAAGGGATGTGTAGAACCACCACCTGTGTTGCTGAGCCTTTTGGAGTGTGTGGGAGCCCAGGATCTGCAGGCCGGTCAGCTTAGTTGTGGTGCCCGCAGATGCTGGGAAGAGACTCCTTCACTTCAAGGGAAATTCCTTCATGTGTCTTGGATGGCCACAGGCCTTGAAAGGTTTGCTGTACGGAGCACAGGCACGGACATTGCAGCAGATGAGAAGGGCGAAGAGATCAGGAGCAGCAGGAGTCTTCCCGGTTGCCGCCTTGATGCCCAGAGCAAAGTCCAGTGAAGTCCAGAGTGCCCAGATGGTCGAAGTTGATGTGGTGTCTGAAATTAATCATGTTCCATGATGAATCTAGGGGCCCCACTCAGGTAAGCCCTTAAGTATCCTAAGGAAAGGGTTGAGAAGATTCATGGTTCCCTCCTAGAGGAGGGGTTAGACAGTGGGGAAAATATTCCCATGTCCTTTGTCCAGTTTCACGCCAGAGGGGGAGCCAACGGCTCCCTGAGCTGATTTGAACTGTACTGTGTAAGGAGGGCACCAAATATGCCTCTCAGGCAGACCGAGTGGCACTGTCAAGTACTCCCAACCAGCCCCAATACACTAAACCCTGTCTGGGTCGTGGTCACACCTCCCTGTGAAAGGATACCTATTGTTCTGCCTTCCCCTGCTCGAGCTTGGCTCAGCAGCAGGAGGACAAAATCGTGTCTCTGGTTGGCAGCAGCCATGTTGTGCTGTCCAGGTCTAGAAGACTGGTACCGGGAGCACTGAAGACCCAATGAGGGGCCTTTAAAGTGCTTTGAATCATACCTATCACACCATTCATGGTGTGGGGGTATGATTCCAACATGTTTGATACCAACCACGATAGTGTTTTTTACAGCCAGTTTTGAGATGGTCATCGCGTAATGACATGGTGCTCGTCTATATGATATATGGCTGTCTCACTTACAACCCGGGAGAATGGACTCTGTAGGCTGTAGGGGTGTCCTGCTCATGCAGGGGCACCCTCACTCGTAGAACCGAGCACCCTGCCTTCGGGATTGAACAGGCCTGCTTTAGGGGTGACTTAAAGGTTTTAATTGCAGTGACCTTATATATAAGGAAAACTATATCTTTTGTAAGTGGTCCCAGCAACAGCTTACACAGGCTGCAATGGCAGGCCTGTGGTTACAGTTTGAGTGGTCCCTCATGGGTGGCAGAATACATGCTTCAGCCCATGGGGGCCCCCTGTGGTACCTATGCCCTGAGTACCTTAGTACCCTATACAAAGGACTTTATAAGGGTACCCCAGTATCCAATCTGGGATGTACCTAAGTACTTACCATAACAATTTAGGGGAGAAAGCAGATAGACTGGGGTCCTGATGAGCAGGATCCCAGTCAGACTAGTCAGAAACAGCATAGCACCAGGCAAAAAGGTGGGGCTAAAAGCAGATCCTACTTTCCTACATTAGGTTTCAGAAAGTTGTTTTTTATCCCGATCTGAACATCTTCAAGCCCAGCTGGAAGTCTATCTTCAGATAATTTATACTTCCCACGTAAATTGGGGAGTATCTGGCTGTAATCCACATACAGAACAAATGTCATATGATGATGACAATGAAAATGATTAGCCATTGGATACCAACATGAATTAAAGGGTATTGGGAAGCACGCTTATCCCTCATAGATACCACAGCAGAGCACCACATAAGAGGAAGTAAATGATGAAGGTTGAATAGATGCCAGGATGGCAAGGACAATGAATGAGAAGCTGGTGATCAATTATGATGAAAGCTGGTGAAAGATCAGGAAAGGATCATTGCATCACCAGTGGTTCAATCAGGAATCATTCTTAGTTCATCCTTGACCAATGGTACTACAATATATTTCCCTCAACTAGAGAAGGGCATCTTACTGTAAGCCAGCCAGCATTTCAGTTGATTCTACAAAGTGTTGGATTGGGGCAACAGCAGCACCTCCAGTAATATTCCAGGATATGGACATAGGCATATTGGTCTATAGTTTTGTGGGTCATTAGGATAAAGAACTTTCCTTTTTTATTTAAGGAAAAACAATAGCCTTTCCTTAAAATAATGGGTCTCTCTCTGGATTCACAAGAAGAATTAATGATCAGAAAAAAGAGAGGAGCAAGGCATTCCACAACAGAATGTACTAACCTAGCAGGGCAAACATGCATAGGTGAACCAGAGGGCTTGTTCTTCATGCATAGCTCATAGATATCAGTCATTGTGAGCGGTGTAAAACTTGCAGTAAGTTGAACTACTGGGAGTGGTTCTCATGCTAGGGACATGGAAGCCTGCTGAGTGGGAAAGGTCTCATTATAAAAGAAAAGGCTCATATTCTTAGCCAATGTTTGAGTTAGAAGAGTGTCATTTCCCAAAACAGAAGGATTCCAAAAGATTAAACAACTGCCTAGAAGTTATTAGCTAACAGGAGTTTCCCTGAATAAAATAGTGCTTTTGAAGCCCTATCTTTTTGCCCTTTCTCAGCTACGGTTGTTTAACAATATGTTATTCTGGGGATCATATTTACTTCTGCACTGTTTTCCAAGAATTGTAGGGCAGCTTTTACAGATTTAAGCTGATTACTATACCGTAGTCAGTTTAGGTGTTTGGTTTTCATTAACCACTTTTCTAAAGAGGTCAGGTTGTACAATGTTTGCTCAAGAGTATCATCACTAGGCCTGGGCGAAAATTTCGTTCCGTTTGCGGAAATTGCGATAATTTGACATTTTCGCGTTCCGCGGAAAGCGCGAAAATGTCAAAATTTCCGCATTCCGCAGCTTATCGATAATTTGGTTCTTGCTCGCGCTGTAAAATAATACATTCTCACAGGCGCGCGATCGCCTTACCTGAATCCCTGCGTTCGCCGACAAGTTTTCTTGATCCGGTCGCGTTCTCCATGAGATGTTGTATTATTTTTAGCCATTTGCGCTGTCTCGCGACAGTTCGCACCCGCAGTGACGTCATGCGTCGCGCGATCACGTCTTTCTTCTCGGGATCATGCACCGCGAGACAACTGAAAACAAGATGGCCGCACCCGCGAGCAACCACATGGGTAAGTTGGCGAGCCGCAACCATGCAGAAAATCTCGTGAACATGCGGGAAAAAAACTTCCGCATCTTCGCGATATTTCCGCGTGTTTGCGATAATTTTTAACATTTTCGCGATAATTTGCGAAAGTGGATTTCGCAAATTCTGCCCACCCCTAATCATCACAGAGCTTAACATAATAGTCTAGAGATACAGGCATGGAAGCTAAAGATACTGGGATTACAATTTTTGCAAAGCTTATGCTGAGTATCTTCGTAATGAGCTCCTCCTGTGTCTGTGAAAACAAAAATTTCAGCTTTTATTTATTCACTTCAAAACAGTACTTGGACTTATCAAACTCAAAAGGAATCAAAGAATGTTGACATCATAGAAGGGTTCCAGAATAAGTACACAGGCAAAAGAATGGAAACACTGATCCAAGGAGTGAGTAGGACCTGTATGATGCAGTGGGCCATGTACACACTGGCTAAAATTAAATAACTTTGTGTTCTATAATGTAGTGTCATCTTGAAGATTATTAGGGCCTTTCACCGAGGTATTCAAGTCACCTAAAAATAGCACATACTTGAATAAGGAGACACAGTGGGCATAATAGGACATAGTGACAACTGTGTTCCCATATCAATTCTCAGCCTTAATGAATGCTCTGTCTAAAAGGTACCACTTATAAATATTGTGGCTTGGAGGGTAACAACCTTAAAAACAAATTCCTTCTCAAGGCTGCTTTTCTGTGCACAGCACCAAACCCCACGGCTCTTAGCAAGAAATATCAAACTTACAAATCATTGTGCCTTTTTTAGGCAGGAGGTAAAGCAATAATGTTGCATTAATTGCTAATGGCATCGAGACGCAAACGAGGCTTGCCATGACAAAACATCCAGAATTATTGCCAAGAGGCTGAGCTGCGCATTATGAACGGATGGTCTAATAGAAAAAGGCAAATAAATGGGTGCTCTTAGACCAGGGTAACAGAGAGGTGGCTAGAAGGGAGTAGAGGGGAAGGGCTGGGGTCTGCTGATGGGTGTGTTAGAACATGTTATGGCAAAAAGCATTTGTTACCAACTAAAACATTATGTCCTTGAACTCTCCACTTCAGAAGCAAATGAGCCTCAAAATTGGTCATATGTATCTTCATATTAAAGTGCATTAATGTGTTAATTAAGGGCATGATTTGCAGTTTGACGTACCGGTTATGACAGATATCTCATCCGCTTTATTACAATGGCATTATATCCTATGGCACTTGTAATAACACATAAGAGATATCCATCACGTTGTGCCAGAGTAACCTGTTTGCCAAATTCTAAATGAGGCCGTAAGCTCTCAAATTTTTATTTTATTGATCTTGAATTGGTTATCCTAATAAATCTTTTCATGCCATTATTGCTATATTTCACTATAATGGGCCCGATTCACAGAACTAATTTAAGACAAAATCCTAAACTTACTACCATTATGGTATTCACAGAAGGCACTTACACATTGATGAGTAAGTGCCTTCTGTGAATATCAAAATGAGTAACTTACTCATTTTGAGTAACTTACTCATTATGAGTAACTTACTCATTTTGGTATTCACAGAAGGCACTTACTCATTGATGAGTAAGTGCCTTCTGTGAATACCAAAATGAGTAAGTGTCTTCTGTGAATACCAAAATCAGTAAGTGCCTTCTGTGAATACCAAAATGGTAGTAATCTTAGGATTTTGTCTTAAGTTAGTTCTGTGAATCAGGCCCAATATTGTTATTGTCCCTAACCTAGGCCTAAGTAGCAAAGTGACCTTTCACCTACATTTGTCCTACATTGCTCTGCATAATGGTTCTAGCACTGACCTTCTACCCAGTTATGTGCTGGATAAATGTTGATTGGTTTCCTTGAAACTAGCCTCATTTATTATGCATGAGGATTCTTAGAAAAATCCCCTGCAGATGACGTGCATAACAGGATTAACATACTATGTACAAACATCATCACTATCTTTCAACTTTAGGGCAACTAGGCTACTTTGCATTGTTACAATTATTGATGTAGGCTCATCTACATAATCGTACTCATAACATATCGATTGTGGTAGAGCCCATGAGGCTACCTTTTTAGGTATAAAAGAACTGCACCTTCACTAGTGAGGGAGAGGAGACGCCTTCATGCTGACCAAAGGCACCTTGGTCCCGGCCTGCTGAAGCTTCAAAATGCAGTGTTCTGACATCCCTTGCGGGGTGTCCAACTTGTGACCAAGACGAGGTCGTTCATTCTCTTCCATCAGGTAATGGGGTTGGTTCTTATCTAGAGGATTCTTGTCTTTTCATCCACATACATGAGAGGTACACTTAGGCACACCTAGCATAGTGTCCGCATCGTAGGAGTACGCTTGATTACTGTCATGTTTAGATGCATGCATATATTCACAGATTTAGCACCCTGGTAGAATTCTACCTTCTATTTACTCTGGTTGTGTTTGCAATCTCTCATGTTAGCTTCTGTCTAATGATTGTCGCAGCAAACATGTTTTATACTAGAATGACGCTGGTTCAATAAATACCTATTGAAAACGTCCCCACCGTTTATTCTGTGTATCTCTCTGAAACTAAGTGAGAATGATTGACTGAGTGAAAAGTACTGTACTGTTTCCATAACTCCTGAAGGATCAAGGGTTGTTATGTTCGATGGTTTCCGGAAACTATTCGCTCCTTGGTAAGGTTAGGTTAGGGGGCTTATGGTGGCATTATGAGCTAGCTGATCTATAGGTCGACATATCCTGCGGGGGTGTCCGGAATCAGTCTTGGCACCAGGCCCTTAGTTTATGTTTATGTATTTTTAGGAACTTCATGACAATTTGTCATATATGCAAGATTTATTTTGCCTAAAGGAAGATAGATCCACTGCCTTTGGCTAGAGATTGCTGCATTTGTGTAGCTTTTAATGTCCATATCCAGTCCCTCTCAAGAAGATAATTGACCTGAACAAACATCTGGACACTGGTTTATTCACTATTTGGTTTACTTTCTCATACACCATTATTCATGTAACCCATAAAGTGGTCAACGTATTCGAATAAGGGGTGCACATTTGGAACTATCACCTAGTTATGAAAAAATATAAACCAATACTTCTTTACTTTAGAGAATCATGCAGGCAGATGAACTGGTTCCACACTTACAAATTTCTAGTTTGTTCAAATAGGAGCCTTACCTCTGTATCCTGTTGATAAACTGTGCCATGTTTCAGCAGCCATTAAAAGCAGCTGGAGAACACCAAAACGTTGTTTGACAGAGAGTAGTTTACCTGAAATTATGTAGCTATAGCAACCTTATAAGAGAAAGGTTGCTTAAAAGTTATTTTCAACACTGATGTTGCACCTAAAATTGAAGAGCAATTCGTATAACTGTGGTTTCTGCAATTGTGCATGGTACATGGAATTTTTTTTAAATGCTGAAGAACTCTAAACTATGATTTGTGTAGCACTATGTAAACTAAGTCGACACTAATTAATGTGCACACACAGAACCATTCAGAAGTGAAATGCATATCATAGTAAATCCTTCCTGATGGCTGTAAGATTTTAGAATAAGCCATCACGTAATCCTATTATCCCACTTCTGACGCCCTCAATATGAGCACCTTCTCTTGAGTGTTTGAACATCTGCAGGTCTGAACGGGAGCCGGTATAATGCTGCACTGCATTTGATTTTAAATGCAGTAAATATGAAATATTCCTGAATAATAAAAGAGCACACTCATTTAAATATACTAATGCATGCATGTTAATTTAGTTAATCTTGCCCCGAAAGGCAGTGGAAAGCTGTATAAGGCAAAAGATGGATCGTCATCACGTTAGAAATGTAGTTTGGATTTGGGGGTTACACAGTTTTTATAATGGATAAATCTGTAAGAAGACTAGGGGCATATGTATCAAACGATTTTGTATTTGCAAACGCAGCGAATCGCAAAAAAACTGCGTTTGCGAATGCAAAATCGCAAAATGAGATGTATGAGGCATTTCAGCAGCGCATTCTGAAGGAATCGCTAATTTTGCGATTTCTTAAGTTTGCATAAGCATTTAAGAAATCGCAAATTGCGATTCCTTAAATGCTATGTAACACGCACCCAAGTTGTGCGATATCTCCTTAAGAAATCGCAAATTACCACCAACTTCTAGTTGGTGGTAATTTGCGATTTCTTTGAAAGATGCACTTTGTGGCATTTTTCAAAGTGCCATGTGGCGCACATACATGCCCTTAGGGCATGTATGTGCGCCATATGCGCACACATGCTGATTTCAGGGGTGCATCAGGGTGTCATCATGACACCCTTGCACCTTTGAAAATATTCTCAATTTGCGATTAGCAAATAGCGATTCGCAAATTGAGAAAGACTTCCCATTCATTGCTATGGGCCTCCTAGCCCATGGGAATGAATGGGAAGGTATTCCTTAATTGCGATTTCACAATTTGCTAATCGCAATTAAGGAATTTTAAGAATTCGCAAAATTTGTACGAATTTTTAGATACATCCCGTTTTGCAATTCTCAAATAGCGATTCTCAAAAAATCGCTATTTGAGAATCGCAAATGGAGATGTTGATACATATGCCCCATGGTCACGCTGTTCTCAGTTCCAGGCGACATTGGTCGTGAGCTGTAGTTACCTACCCCTCAGGGTGGACCAATCAAGGTGAGCAAAACAAGGAGCCAATGGCATTGTTGCAGGCAAAGGCGAAGAGGAGGGGTCGATTTGCAGAGATACACTAGAGCAAGACAACATTTCATTAGCAACACAACTCACTAAGTTTCAGAATTGCACACTAAGCAAAATTCGTGAAATTGTTCCATATTTAGCATTAAGATATTTTGCACAATTGTTTTAATCACAAGAGACTGTTTCACACAGAAAATGTCTCACCGTGAGACTTTTTCTTCTTGAAGCAGTCTCCTCTCATCAGGCTTTTTAAAAAGAAAATAGTCCCACATTTCAGTCTGAAAATGTAACTTCGCATTTCATGACACTTTCATTAAGTATCAGAAAATTTGCTAAATAAATTATACAATTTTGCACACCGTAGTGGGACCTTGTGGTGGAACGTGTTGCAGAAACAACTGTCTAGCGGTCTGTTTCTAAAATGATGAATGGATGAAAAAAGTCTTAACCCCATATTCTGATCCTTGCAGTAATAGATTTACACCATGGATGGGGTGCAAGTGAGTGGAAATTTTGCATGACCTCATCAGAGGTTCACTGACAATTTTACTGCTTGAGGTTTTTATTGCATTCAAAACTGTCTCTTGCAATATTATTGCACCTGATTTTACTGCATATAATCCTAGTCCATGCAAGACCGCATGCAAAAGTTGACACGTGCAATAACTGCATGCAGTATATCTAGTCATCACAAGATAGATGGCCCACAGAAATACTTGCAGACTCACCTGGAGAGTCCACTCTATCAAAAAGGAGGCAGTAAACTTGTGTAATCAATGATCCAGCATTCCCAAATTCCTTTATTAAAGTGGAAACTACAAAAAAGCTCATGACAACTGAAAGACACTCAACACAGTGAGCAACAACATGAATGCATCTGTTGAGTATTTAATTTTAATTGTTCAAATCCGAATGTTGATTTAGTGTGTCATGCTGCTGGAGGAAGAGGAACAGACTATTCAGAACCAAAGGGCCGGGACGCAGGACAGCAGTGAAGACTTAACATGGTCCCTGGATTTTTGACCCGCTTACTTTGGGATTGATCGGAACATACAATCTATGATCGATGGTGATTGGATCTGTCACCATGCCTACCTTATTATATATTTGAATCTTAAAGAAATGGTTTTAACAAAGACAAGTATTTCATAAAAAAACGGACTGAAAAGACTATATCAATGAAATAACTAACTATTCAACAAGCCTTGAGGAAGCCCTGCCGGGCGAAACGCGCTTCGGCTGCTGTGTGAATTTGGAATAAAAATTGATTACCGAAATTTCGACGTGGATTTGGATCAGTTTGTTGAGTTTCCTGTGTCATACAGCACACATATGATTGGACATAACAACTGTTAATCATTTTGCATTTATAACGATTAAACTGTTCGAGGAATTTTCACAGTGACTTTGCTTTGGTGTGCTACAGTGCTTGTGAGGTGGATTTTGATTTGGATTGCTCTGTAGATCCAAAGGTATAATACTCCAGGTGGATGAGTATTGGGCACCGTTCTAGCACCCAGTACTAAATGGATGGAAAGTGACACATTATAATTTTCATGACTTATGTACATATGATGATGTGCAGATCGAGATAGCATATCCACCTGTTCGCCTTTGTATAGGTTTCTAAAATGATGAATGGATGAAAAAAGTCTTAACCCCATATTCTGATCCTTGCAGTAATAGATTTACACCATGGATGGGGTGCAAGTGAGTGAAAAATTTGCGTGACCCCATTAGTGGTTCACTGACAATTTTACTGCTTGAGGATTGTATTGCATTCAACATTGTCTCTTGCAATATTATTGCATCTGATTTTACTGCATATAATCCTAGTCCATGCAAGACCGCATGCAAAAATTGACACGTGCAATAACTGCATGCAGTATATCTAGTTATCACAAGATAGATGGCCCACAGAAATTCCTCGCAGACTCACCGGGAGAGTCTACTCTAACAAAACGGAGGCAGTAAACGTGTGCAATCAATGAACCACCTTTCCCAAATTCCTTTATTAAAGTTGCAACTACAAAAAAGCTCATGACAACTGAAAAACACTCAACACAATTGAGCAACAACATGAATGCATCTGTTGAGTGTTTAATTTCAATTGTTCTAATCCGAATGTTGATTTAGTGTGTCATGCTGCTGGAGGAAGAGGAACAGACTATTCAGAACCATAGGACTATACCAAACCTTAGACAAAGGAGAAAACCCAGGATCCTGAGGACATATTGCCTTTAAGCGTTGACGAAAATAGAGGTGACGGCGTCTGAGATGATTTCCAGCGATTAAAGACATATAATTCATTGCGCTATACTTGCAAGTTTGATTTTGGAAAGATTCATATCTGCAGTAAAAGTCATTCATTGAGAAGTTGCTACCTAGTTTTTGTCATGAGGAAGCCATGGTTTGAATTGTTTAAAAGGGGCCGAAACCTTGATGCGCACAGATGTTGAATGTATCAACTGGGTCTTTAAACCCAAACTCATATGGGAGCCTGAGTTTTTCTAAATGGACTGTAGTTCAGTCAAACAGCAGATTTTTGTTATATTCACCAGAGCAATCATCCACTATTACCACTAAGCAGTATCACTGCACCTTTTTTGGAGCACCTTTGCCATCTACACATGTGATGACTACTGTTGAAACAGTGAATAAACGACTGCTATTCTAATTCATAGGCTGTACCTGTTTTCCATTTTGTAAAGTACCTAAGCATCTCTTCGAAGGTAACCACTGTTTTCTGGATTCTAGTGATTACATGGTCACTTAGTGAAGTATGGCTAACTTCTTGCATTCAAGGCTAATCAGGTAGGAAGGTGGTTTTCTTGCTTTTTGGTATATATTCCAATGTAAGTGTTGAAGGTAAGAGACTCAGTGGTTTGGTTACTTTATGCAGCAAAGTCCTCAGCAGACAAACACTGTGCTTCATGTTTATGTTGACTCTGTTGTAAAAGATAGCAAATTCATTTTTGTAAAAATTCAGATTTCATTGGATGGTTGACATCCATAATTTGATACGGGTGAGCCAGAAACTCTGATGTTAAGGGTCCCCTTGGTGTACAGCTCAATAGCTTGGTGGAAAATTAGATCATTTTCAACCAGTAACTAGGCCTGGGTGGAGTTCATGAAGTTCTGTGCCGTGGAACTCCACAAAGTGCTGAAAAACTCCATTGTGCTCTTCGGAGTGCCACGAGCGGCAGAGTGTGGTAAGTCACGCTGCTCATATTGATTTTCAGCACCAGGAGTTTGTCCCATGCTGTAAAATCACTGCAAACAGCACTACACATCGTTTTAGAGGGTGCTGCTTCTTTCTGCCACTCGAGTAGATATTCTTTTTCGAGCGGCAGCTTCCTCAACGTCGGGAAGAAATATTATAAAAACATTTTCTATTATTATTTTTTCATTATTTTTTAATAACAATATTCAATTTTTCTACTTAGTGACTTGTATGGGCCAACAGATGCCCTTAATGAAGGATCGTTTCTCTGTGATTAGTAATGACCACGTGTCGGTTGTTAGCCTTATACCTGTGTATATGCGCCACTCTATTTTCTCTGATCATTCTCCATGCGCATGGCCCGATTCCACGGAATGGTTACTAAGACACCGATCCGGAGCACTGCACATCTTGCCGACATGCAGCATGGTTATCGACGTGCTTGGAACAAGTAATAAATATTTAATTTTTAACTCTTCATTTTCAATTTTTGGTTCTCCTCAAACTGGTCCTGTGTACCAGTTTGCATGCGCCTATTACAAGGCTATATCAGGCACATGCATCAAGCACAAAACCGGTCGCAAACGGGCAGATTCTCAGAATCTGCCCCTTTGCGACCGGTATTTTTGCATTTGGGATGCATCATCCCAAATGCTAAAATCGCTATTTAAGGAATCTCAAAATAGCGATTCCTTAAATAGCGATTGCATTTAAGGAATCCCTAATTGAGATTCCTTAAATGCAATGCATTACAGTTTAAAAAATAGCGATTTTGCTATTAGCGTGAGCAAATTACCATGAAGCTGGACTTCATGGTAATTTGCTAAAACTTAGAAAAATGCACTTATTTGCATTTTTCTAAGTTTCATGTTGCCTACACACATGCCCTTAGAGCATGTGTGTATGCAACATTTGTGCAGAGTTAACATACATGGGTGCAATAGGGTGTCATTTTGACACCCTTGCACCATCGAAATTGCGGGAGCAATTTGCGAGTACCTACTGGTACTCGCAAATTGCTCCCGCAATCTCCAATTCATTCCTATGGGCCCGGAGGCCCATAGGAATGAATGGGAAGACATTCCTTAATTGCGACTCGCAATTTGCTAGTCGCAATTAAGAAATTTGTGGGAATCGCTATTTCTTTAGCGATTCCTACATGCATAGGGTTTTGCTATTCCTTAATTGCGATTCCTTAATAATCGCTATTAAGGAATCGCAAAACCCTATGATGATGCATGTGCCTGTTAGATTCTAATTTTTTCTTGAAATGATCTCCTAGGCACATTCCACGCCCGAGTCTTCATTCGTTTATGATGGTTGCTGTGACAACCATCTGTAGCACCATACGCTGCTGTCGGCGCTCTGGACATACGTGGAATGAACGTGGATGCAACTTCCGATTCTCTATTTTTGCTTGCCTCCTGGTCACGTGGGACGCGCTGCCAAATATTTCCGAGCTCACACAACGCCTGAGGTCAGTTTCCTTTCTCTTCATACTTCTATGGAGAGCAATGTTTCACATTCATGCTCCTTTGTAATTTGCCTTGTACATTATGTTTTTCTCACAATAGGATTTAAGGAAGCACTGGTTGCTCCTTGTAGAAATTTTGTGAAGCAAGAGAGGTCTGCAGTAGAAGAAAGCCTTGATGAGCTCCTTTCTTGATTTGTCCTTGGTGTAAAGACTCCAGTCTTTGAGGTAGGAAACTCACTTCTTTTCCCTTATTTTTAAATATTTTTTAAATATTTACCTAGCACATATTGACATCCCTTTTCACAAATTAGTTCTTTATGCAGGTTTTTGATTGACTCTGAGGGAAAGTGCACGATCTATTTTCATCATCTCTCCATGAGACATTTTCTCAAACGTGTGAGATTGTACAACACGTTTTTTCACATTTTCATTTTGCGTCTTTTTTTACTCCCACACACTGACTTTGAAATACCTATCCTTTTACTCACACAGGCTGTACACTCCTGGTTTATAGTCCTTATGAAGATCCCACAGTGATGTTGCCTACCCACACATGTATATAGGGGGTTGAAACGTCGTCGTCAACTGCACAAGCGTTTTTGCCAAATTAGACACGTTTAAGCTTGGAATAAAAACCGCATGTCTATCTAGGGCGATGTAGTGTATATTGACACTGAAAATAAGTCTTTGTTAATGTGTTATCTATGTATAATATTTAGATTTTCTATTTTTCATTGATATTTGTGTAGTTTTTCAGTCCCTTTTTTTATGTCACGACTATGTATTTTTATATTTCCTTTTGCTCTGTTCTGAATTTGTACATTGTGTATTAGTCCTGTCGTTCATTATTATTGATATGTTTATAAATCACACACGATATGTGATTTTCTAATATATCGCACACAATTTTTCAAGTTCAATTGAGTTCTTGTCATTTTTGTTTTGTGTTAATGTTTATGGTCAGTTGTGTGTTCTTATGCATCATTAATTGATAGTCTTACTTCAGTGAGGACAAATGTATTTATAAAGTAATTTTCCTTTTCGTGCCAGAACCTATGTCCACATAAAAATTCCTCAACGCAAGCAGGAGATTACGCAATGTGAGAGGTCATGACCTACCGCGACCTCCCACGTTGAGAAATATCCCAGGGAGGAGGTCTAGCATGCAATTTTTCTCGATCGAGCTCACCAAATTAGTGTTGGCAAGCAGCGCGAGATAAAAACTCAGGACTGCGTCATTTGCAAAGTTTTGCAGACGCGGAGTGGACAATCCTCCTCCGGTGGAGCGGAATTCTTCACCCAACCCTACCAGTAGCCCCCCTCAGAGTTACTCATAGAGCATAAATTACAAAAGGACAAGAAGGATAATTTGCGACTAACACGTTACTTAGAGAAGAGGGGTTCCGGGTGCTTCCATTTGATAATCTGCTTTTATCAGACAGAAATGAGGCAAATATGTTGATAACAATAAGTCAAATGTCCATAAGAGAGGAGATAATCTGGTGATCTACAAGGTAAAATACTGCTGACAATTTCTGGAGCTCACTGGTGACCTCAAAGACATCACTTGGGTTTATCAGGGTTTGGAATTTGTGACTCTAAGATTTTGCCTGGGTAAGTTAGATGAATGAAAGGGTAATGCTAGGTAAGTATGCCATTGGGATGAATGGATATTTTTTCTAGGACAGGGGATCTGACCCATTTTCTTTGTGGAAGTGAGTCTAGTGAAGAAGGCACTAATGATACTGAGTACAGAGATGAGGGGTTCTTAAGACAGGTTGTAATGATGAAGAGCAAAATAGCATTATCATACCTGCTGGAGTTGATTGTGGTCATAGTCTTAACATGGTCCTTCAGGGTGCCATGGATGAGATGATGTTGGACCTGGCTTTCTTTGTAGGGTTTCCCAAAATATGTTGCCTTCCTCCTGTATTGTTTCTGACCTGTTTTTGTTGTTTTTATGACTGTGTTTCTTCTGCTTTCTAGGCACTTTACCTCTGCTGATCAGTGTTAAAGCTGAGGTGAGCCCCACATATCCTGATGAGTCTTCCTGTGCTAGAGTGGTGGGAGGAGTTGTCACCTGCACCTGAATAGGGCTGTGCCTGCCTTTGACAATACTATCTCCACCCCCTGTATTGTGTCTGGGGCTGAGTTGAATGGGGGTATTGTGCATGTCTAAAGTTGTTTTGAAGTAACCTCCAGATCAAAGACATTTTCAGTGTAAGTACAGGGACTCTGACCCCATGATTTTAGAAACTACGTGGGACTTGTACCCAGATGCTGCTGGCTCTACATGCTGCAACCGGCGAGGAGGAACTGTTATGCTGCCAGGAAAACTGCCACTTTGACTTTCCTTTGTTGTGCTGACCTCCTGGAAGGACTGCCTCTTTCCCCCAAGGACTCTGTGTGCAGGCCTGCTGCCTGCTTTCCTGAACCTGCGTGCTCTCACAGGAGCTCAGCATGAGGTGATCGCTGTGGACTGCTCCTAGTCATTCCCTAGAACTTGTGTCTCACTTCCTTGCCTGGGAAGAGCACGTGGTGAGCACTTCTTCTCTTCATAGCGCATGTTTAGCACTCACTGCTGAGACATTGGCATCTTAAATTCCGTGCAGCGGTCCTGCTTCTCCTGTGGCTGTGCCCCCTTCAACATCAGCTCAAGAATCACAGGGTTACTTCTCCCGGTGAGGAGCAGCTGGGGCGAATTGCAGCTGCCAAGCGCCATTCTTCATAAATGGATGAGGCCGCGCTGTCTGCAGATGTGCTGCTACATGAGAGACCCAGGGTTGAGTGTCCCCGGGGCCCGCCTCTCTACTTTGTTCATGAGATGGGGCTACACCCTGGGTGGATGTCTCTGTGAGGTGCACATCCCCGCCTTGTTGGCCTGGTGATGAAAGATGCGCTGAGTGCGTGCTTCCTCAAAATGGGGAGAGACCTCGACGGAGGACCCCGTAGTGTGTTTTCCTCCGGACCCCCCTGCATTTGGAGAACGGCAGCTACTGGGTGAATTTAAAAATGCTGCAACATGACCCAGTGTTTTAGCAGACTGCCTTGCTCAGAGTTCACAAGGGAGATCCCTGTGAGAGGTCTCCACCAGAATTGTTCTATGAGTGTGACCCCCACCCCCTTGGTAAATACCTGGGGATATTTGTGCAGTGGGGGTGCTTGTGCTAATTCACCGGGCAGATCCCTGGTTAAGGCCGATCGGCCAAGAAAATAGTTGATTGGAACATTAGAAAAGTACTGTAATTAATGTTGTAGGTGTGCAGAGGTCCCTTGACCTGTGGTACGACAGTATTTACTGCATAGCTTGTAAAAGAAGTGCGGGTGAGCTAGATATGTGTGATGACTACCTTACTTTACTGGGGTGATGGTGATGTCATGGTGATTCCTATATGGTCCACAGTTAACTAGTTCATTTTCATTCGCTGATGTGAAGGTGTATGTTGTTTTATACTTTGCAATGATAGGGTAACGTGTATCATTTCAGGATCTGCATATGATGTACAGTGATGTTTTTGATGACCTGTGCAACCTAAAAGTATTTACTTTAATGCACTAACTGTGAGGTTATGACAATTGCCTTGTTGGCAAAGTGATTTAAGTGATTGTGGCCTATGTGTTATATACAATATATGATATATTTTTATATAATCTTGTGTGGAGTCTCTTTTGTGGTGTATTTATTGTGTCACTGGTGTGTGTGTGTTAAGCAAACACTATACACATTACCTCTGTGATAAGCCTGACTTCTCTGCTAAGCTACCAAGGGGATGAGCAGGGGTTATCTTGGGTCTGTACCTCCCTTACACAGACTAGAGTTGTGAGTTCTGCCTAACTTAGGTACATACCCTAGCCAACCAGAAACCCAATTTCTAACAATACTCTAGTTGTTTGTGAAGCAGATGTTGGGACATTATGGAGGTATTTTGTTAATAAACATTGATTTGCTTCTTCTAATATCAATGCCTGGTGATTATTAAACAAAGGTGATGGTTTGGCTGCTACAAGCATGAAAGCATCCCCATCAAGAGAGACTATGAATTGCTTCCTTCTATAAATGTTGATTAAGTCCCACGCCAACAACTGGAATTAAAGATGACTACATTTCTCCATTTACATTTTCTGCTGGTATGGAATAATACTTATTCTATGAATTGTAATGCAATAAACTGGATTAAGAATACATTTTTGTAATTATAATGTTACTTTTTCAGTTTGAGCTACAGTAGTAACTTTTTGCACAGGAGGCATCCGTTCCATGGTGACAATATGTGCGCATGCAATAAGTTATAGGGTGTCATTTTCACATTTTATCCAAAGCTTGATAATGTAAAGTATGTGTCAGTCTTTATAACTATGGCCGTTAACGTTACCCCTTAATGTATTCATAGATTTAGCATCCTGGAATTTAAGGGACCGCTCACTACTCATTATCTCAAATGAAATGTGATTGCAAATGAGCCTCTCTCCGAGACTGATGGTCATGCACCGCTCCCCACCATGACAATAGAGTGATTGCCTCCCTAGGAGTCATCATTGTAAGTAACTTTGACAAGCACTCGGGTATCTCAATTGTTGCTGGGCACCGGTTGTGGGAGTGATTGGCCACTTTACTCTCATGATCATCTTTTCCAAACATTTAGCGTTTTATTCGCCACTTTCCTCCCAGCCGAGCACCTGTTTTGAAATATTTTAATTAACAAGCCTGCAACAACAGGTTATTTTGAAGTCTAGAAATATTTAGCACATTTGGCCTCAGAGATGGCAAAAACAGTGCCAAGAACAGAAAGCAAGCAGTCTCCCGAAGAGCACTGTATATTTTCTGCAGCCCCAACTGAGAGGTATATTACCAGTTTGATCAAATAAGTTAATTCAGGAATGCAATGCATACTCTATAAAATACATCATACAATGAAACAAATTGAAAAAAGCCATACATATTTGAAAAACATGTGGCCATGATCGGTTGCTGGAAATGCATGTAAAGTGATGTCATTGAACAGAACCATCACCTCTGTGCTTTGTATGTGTGATACTGCCATACAAGTGATCAGAAACCATAACTTACTAACAATGATGAGTAAATCCTGTCAATTACATAGTTCATATTCAATAAATGGTCCACATGAACTAGTAGCAGTGAGTCTAACCATAGTTTTTTTGAAATCTCAAGTTTGTGTGTATCAATGTGATACATGTTTTCTTTGAAGTGTAACCTAAGCTTCAATGTTGTCAATAACTGTGATGTAATCAGGCTCAAGATCTTGTGGTAGCACTACCTGGGATTGAGGATCAAATGTGATTGTCGTTTATCTCCACCCAAAATAACCAAGTCTGTATTATTATTTCTTTTTATGCTCTTTAAAATTAATAAAATCATTTGAAATTAAAAAGGTGACATGATGTCATTCATTGAGCTCAAAGGATGTGTAATGTCATTTCCGCTACCATGAAACTTGGTGAATTGACATCCATGGACTAATTTTGTTATGTGGATGATGATACGAGCTATCCACAGACCATGGCAAAATCAACAATTCCATTCTTTCATTTACGGTGAGAGAAATATTTCTAGTATAATTAGAGATTCAAACTATAAGCCTGCTCGCATTGTTGAAAAGACCAAATACATTTGAGGTCGAGCTTTTTTCTTCAATGCTTTAGTTTATTGCCTTTCGACAGTGGCATATATTTGGGAAACATAATTCTAGATCCCAACTCTTTATCATTGTAAAGAAGGTTAAGGCTTTCAGTGGGCTTGGTCAAGATGGCGGCCGTAGCAGACTCTCGATAATCTGCTCCGTATTGGGCCAGCTCAGATTCCTGTCTAAAAGGTGCAGACGGCCCCTCGGTGCAGCTGCAAATGTAATGAAGCACCCCAGCAAAATACCGAATAAAAAAAAATCACCCTACCGGCCTCCGTAAGTGCTCAGGAGACGGTAAAATACCCGCGGCCGGGAAGGCTTGCCCTGCAATGCCTTCCAGCTCTGTGATCGGCCGCGGAGCTGCCCCTGCGAGGTGTAGTCTGTAGTGGTTGTTGCGGGCACCTGAGCTGGCGCGCGGGCCCTGCCTATAGGACCATGACCCCGAGGGGCGCAGCGTATGCCGAGTGAGGCACGGTTGCAGCACTGCTGGCGTGTGTGGCAGCCCGAGCGAATCGTAGGGGCATATTATCAAGCACGTCGTTAAAATTATCGCCGCTTTAGCGGCAGAAAACTGCCGCTAAAGTGGCGATAATGGGCTTGATAATATGTCGCAGAGAATTCCAATAGAAGCCCACGTTGACACCAGAACTTGGGCTTCTATGGGAATTCTTACGGGCATATTATCAAGCCCATTATCGCGATAATTTTAACGCCGTGTCTTGATAAAATGCCCCCCCGAGTGTGGGCTGCCCCCGGGCGGCTAGCCTCATCATCGGCGCAGCATCCGCTCCCTGAAGAAGCGACCGTTATGAAGCTGGTCCTGGACAGTGTTGGTGTCCAGTTTGGGTCACGGGGCCCGTGCCGCGAGTTATCCCGCGCTGCATATCACCTTCTTCCGCAGAGCTTCGGGGGAAAAGGGGCCCCTGCTCCATCTGAAGGGCCCAGTGTTGGACAGTACCTACCTCTAGTCTTGCGGTGATTACATAACTCAGCACACCACAGCAGTGGTAGGGCGCGGGCAAGCCTACCCCTAAAGCCAATGATACTACAGCCATAAATAACTGCCACATGTGCTGCCCGGGTGATCTGTACGAGTGCTGTATCCAATGCTTCGGCTTGTGGCAAAGACGGTGAGCCCCCCCCGAGGCCCTTGGGTGGGGTCCCGGTGCTTGTCATGCTGGACACTGGGGCCACTCATCGCTGGGAAATGCAGGAAATCCCCAAGAGTGCACACTCACCTACGAGACAGAGGGCCTCCCACCGGGTGGACCAAAGCTGAGCCTGGGGGCATTCCTGCGTGGGCCTTCTCGGCTGGCTTGGGTCCTTGCGCGTGACTGATTGGAGTGCTGGGCAACTTCCCTACTCACACAGATGGGCAAAACTAAGATGGATAAACCACAGGCCCAGGCCGGGGGCACGTCAAACCCGGTGGGCCAGGCCGATGGTGACACTCAAACTTCGAAACGAACAGCCGCGGCTCGGGTAGACCACTCACACCGCTTTGATGAGCTCTTAGCAACAATTATGGATGTCAAAACATCACTGGGCCCTAAAATAGACACATTATGCGCAGAAATGGGGTGTCTGCATGAAGATCAAAAGAAACTGAAGGACAGGGTAGAGGAATCTGAATCAACGTTAGCAACCTTGATACCTACGGTGGCAGCCACTTTAGAGCAACTCAAATCACTGCAGAAGGTGGAGTACTTATGAGACTGGGTTGAGGACCTGGAAGGAAGGTCCTGAAGGAATAATGTACGCATAGTGGGCCTCTCCTAGCAGATCGAGGGACAAAGCATGGAACTATACCTCGAATCCTGGTTCACTAAAGTACTACTCAAGGGCAAACCTCTAAGTTCTTCTGTGTGGAAAGGGCCCACAGGGTACCAGGTGGACCCCACCACCCAGGCAATTTCCCTAGACCAGTGGTGGCAAGATTGTTTTACTACTGTGACAGAGATCATATCCTGCAGGTTACGAGGGCACAAGGCCCGAGGCCGGTAGAAAACACCAAGGTACAAATATACCCAGACTACACACTGGCGGTGCAGCGTCGCAGATCCTCCTTTCTGGAAGTCAAAAAATGTCTCAGGTATAGTACGCCCACAACGTAACACTCACTTCTCCCCCACTTCTGACCCCCTTTTCTGCCCCTGCTGGGGGCCCAAGAACTTTTGGAATCAGTTTATGTTGACCAAGGCGTAGACTTTTTATTCACATCAAATCAGATGGCTCACCAAAAACCATTACGAAAGTAAAAGTATTCACCTTGTATATATCATAATTTCACAGCATCAGACTTTAGCGGCATCCACCTGTCAAAAGGCAGTAAGGAAATTGGGCATAACATTACATTTGAAGTTCAGGTTGGCCTTACACTTGAATTAGAATTTGGCCGACTCGGCCGACCCACTCAGCTGCACACATTGTGCCAGCAGGCCCCAAAGCGCTACAACAGTTGAAAAATACAAGAGTAAAGCATTCTACCTGGATATATCATTATTCACAGATTCAGACTTTAGCGACATCTACATGTCAAAGGCCGTAAGACAATTAGGCACAACGTTACACTTGAACTTCAGCTTGGCCTTACACTTGAATTTGAATTTGGCCGACTTGGCTGACCCACTCAGCTGCGTGCATTGTGCCAGCAGACCCAATGCGGTACAGCAAACAGTTTATTGCTTGAAATCCAGAGCACCGCATAGCTTGAATTTGGCCGTCTCGGCCGACCCACTCAGCTGCGCACATTGTGCCAGCAGGACCCAATGCGCTACAGCAAACATTTCATTACTTGAAATCCAGGGCACCGCATAGCGCGCCAGCCCACCGGGGTACCTGAACACAGGCAACCTCCCCAAGATTCTACTCTGTCCATTCGTTGCGGGTTAGGGCAGTAGAGTCCATGACCACCAGCAGGTCAGTCCCCTCCCCGGCTACTCTCTGCACACTTACATCCAACCCCCTCCTGGGGTCCATCCAGACGCTTATCCTCCATTGCTGTGCATGCCCCTTTTCTGTTATCTTTCAGCACTCCACCGCAGGGTGAGAAGCTCCCTGGCGCACTCGCCCTCCCCCCCTGGCGCTGACTGTGCTCCAATAATAGCCCAGTATAGCTTGGATTAAGATTTACTGCCAGCCCTTGCTGACCCCATGCCTGCTCGGTGGGAACATATTGTTCCTGCCAGCGTGAATGACTAAATTGACAGGGCGATGTGCAACCCAGCCGCCCCCTGTGCTTACTCCAAACTGGACCAATGGAAATGCTCCAATACTAAGCCAATAAGGGAACCGCATACTTAACAGGGCACTGCCAAGCAGCTTAACCCCCTGGGATACCTTAGCACAATTGTGATTCTATGCCTGCCACAGACCCAGAAAACCAATAATATCTCCGGATTATGTGAAAAGCCTTTTATGTTATGTATTAGAAACCCCCTCAGGGAGAGCAGTTTCCCCCCCCCCCCCTTGTTGCAAACTGAACACCCCCCAAAAATATGCATGGTGCTGTAGGCCTGATTGACTGTTGCACTAAGATGATGCAAATTATACTTTCTGTAAGGGTCTCCACTACCGCATTGTCCCCGCCAGGGTGCCTGTAGCTCAGCGCCCAAAGAACATTCACTGAGCATCTTGTGTGAGGCCAGATAGATGGGAAGCACCAGCAGGTCAGCCCCCGCACTCGCCCACCCGGGTCCCAATTAGCTCATCACAGGCTGATGACAGCAATGTGGGAATAACCATGGACTATTCTTGAATCCCTGAGGGAGACAACAGAATTTACGCTAGGTCCCCATTATTGAGAATGCTCTCAAATGCCTACTTTCAGGTGCTATGTTTTGACAAAAGAAACCGTTAGAAATATCAAATGTGGTTTTATATTTTTTACGCACAATGTTATTCATTTTTGCTGCACTATATGCATTTTGCACTGCAAACGTTTTACAACAAGAGTTTAGGTGTCTGTAATCCAAAACTAGACGATATGTATTGTCTGGTTTGGAAACAGGAAACAAAGGATTGTTCATTGATGAGGTGAATGTTTCAATCACCCCTTGGTATTCAAGTTGATCTAAGATCTCCCTGACCTGTTTTTTAGCTTCTTGCTTAATTGGATACTGCCTTTGTGCAGTTGGTTCATTTTTTAACTGAATCTTATGGTGAGGTGAGTCCTCATCCCATCCTACATGACTTTTGTATAATGCTGGGGCTAAGGCCACTGGCCATTTCCTGGCATAAGTATATTTTAAATGTACTGGAACATGATTAGAGAAGGCTGGCATGATGATGTCTTCGCCATGTGGGCACTCTCTGACAAATTGGCACACTACATTCTGATAAGGGGCCTGCGTTTAGCTCTCGAGCTTACAAAGAAGCCATGGCCAGTTTGGGCGTAGCATTGCAGTATTCTCCATTCCATCCTGAGGGAAATTCTGTTGTGGAAAGAAAAAACCGGGCCATAAAGCAGTCTATAACAGCTAGGGTATTATGTTCGGGTGAGGGGTGGGTAAAACATCTTTTATGGGGTCCAACGCTCATTAAACAATTTGCCAAGAGGTTCTCTAGTGGGTGTCACTCCATATAAAGTCCTATTTGGAACTAGAATGTTGATTCCGGACCTTGACATGAAAGGCACAGTGATGGAAAATAAAAAGTTTGATATCAAAGATCGTTTGGCTGTTTTACAGGACTTAAATTAACTAAGATCGAAACAGAACAACGTGTTCCTGAAGCCAACCACCACTGGGGAAAAACCAACCGTCCCAGCAAGGCCTGTCTGGATCCCAAAGCTTGGTGATCTAGTCAGGGAAAAGATCGCGGACAAGAAGGAATTTGGGCCTTCTTACAGACAACCAGTACCTGTCCTAGCAATCCACGGATCAAGAACAGTACTACTGCCGCCCCTTGCTGGTAAAAAAGAGAAAAAAATTGTGTCCATCGACCTGATCAAACCACACTATGTGGCCGATACTAAGCAGTAGGCCAAGTGGACTCCGACAATGTAGTAGACGCACTCCGCTGGTTACAATCCAAGAGGTTCAAACTGAGAGACTTATCACCTTTGAAGATTCTACAGTGAGAAATAAAGGACTAAGCAACAAAGCTATGGAACTCGTCCCTCTTGAGACCCAAATAACAGTTCGTCCTGATACACATGTCTACAATGAAGTAACAAGTGATCAACTGGTTCCAGCGATTTCAACGAATCCTGATGCAATTCCAACCATTGACAGAACTGCCCCTGGCTATTTCATGAACTTTGATATGTTTTCTGAGGATCCCAGCAAATCTGAAACGACTCCAGCACAAAGAACATTCAAAGAATAAGCAACAGACTTTTTTGATCTCCTGAAAAAGACTTATCTGGTTTCACCATGGATTGAACTATGGATTGTTTTGGGAATATTCTTCTTTCTACTTTGGTTAGCTCTGGTATTAACTCTGGGTATGCTGATAAATGGAAGATATATTCAAATGGACACAGCAAGTAAAAAAGTGAACTTACTTCTCCAGCCACACAAATCATCCCATCGTGAAGCAAGAGACTTGTCAGCAGTGAACATCACAGCCGTTCCTATACCAGAGGGTATAGTTTGGGACAAAACTGAATATGACAGTTTTGGCCCGTCAGAACATTTGAAGATTCCACACTTATTTAAAACTTAATTGAGTGACTTTATTACCTCTAGTACCTTTTCTGATGATTGGGACTTTGAGACTGTTAATAACATGATGTGTGATCTAGAGATATCTGCAGTATTCACAAATCATGAATATTTAGAGGGTTCATCAGACTATGAACAAATGTATTGTTATAACCACTATGGTCATCATTTCTTGCATAAATACGCATCACCTAGAAATGTATTTATGTAAAACCAATGGGAACATTGTCCTACACCTCCGAGGGGTAGCTCAAAAACTTTTCAATGAAATTTCCATATTTTTCAGGGTTCATCTTATCAAATCCAGAATCGTTTTATTTTAAGAATATGAACAAGACGGGAACGAAAAATATGTTAACCAATACGAAACAGATTTATTCTGCAGCCTTTATTGCCCAACTGTCTAGACCGGGTTTCGACTTTTGGAAAGACAACATTGAGACAAAATCTGTCTGGGGTACAAAAGATTGGCAAGTGCAGGGGGTAGTAGCTTTGTTTAAAGCCTGTAGCATCCCTGAGCAAATTATGTTTTTGAATGACACTGTCCAACAAATATCTTGCCTTGGGTTAGCCAAGATCAAAGACATGATCACACCGACCATACCTACACCTGCAAGTAATAGCACTACACGGGGGGGAGGTCGACATACTTAATATTTTGCATCACAACAGATCAGATCCAGAATGGAAAAAATGGTTGCTCTGGCCCACAGACACAAACAACTGTCAAAATCGATTCCTGAACAAAGCACAGGGTTTCACTATCAATAGGCCAGACCCGTGCTATGTTCAAAGACAGCATCCAGGGGTAGTAACAACATACAGTGTAGGGAAACTCTGCCTTGATTGGCTACAAAAAGCTACACTGCAGGATGTAAAACAACACTTATCTTTACTTAAAGAAGGCGCAGACCTTAGGGAATTCTTGCTAGGACCGAGAAAACCGCGTCAAAAACGTTTCATATATGCCGGTATCTATGCTGCTTATAATAAAATATGGAAGATTACCCAAGAAGAGAATGCAGAACGAATACGAGAAATTGATCGTATTATTCAAGCTCAGTAATAAACAGATCAGACTGGCACAAAGGGGAGCAGACTATACGGTGCTGAGCATTGAAAAACTGGAAAAATGACCATTCACGGTGGCAGAAATCCCATATCTAGTAACGGTTACATCTAGGGTCACTTGCTGTATGCAAGTCTTGTTTCCATAACTACAGACCGTCAGGGAGTCGCCACTATGGCCTTCACTGAACATCTCTTCTATACGAATTGATACTCTAAGCAGAATGAAAGCCATTCTTTTACAACAAACTGTGCCACTGACCTCGGCCAAAAAAACCTATGATCTACAAGTCGCAAGGACATCTGCCGAGATACATACCCTTTTGAATACAAACTGCCCTATACATGTCTCAGAAATGTTGGAACGTATCTTAAACATGTTGATACGAGCGGTATTGTACATGTATTTAAGACCGTGTGTTCAGGACTGTTAGCACCTTTTCAAGCAGTCCTCGGAATAATTTCCAACTTCGTGCACTCTGTGTTTGGCGGACTGCCACTACTTTTGGACTTGTTGCAGGGATCCTTTTTTTGCTCCTACTGCTCCGATATGGCAAGCCAAATCACCGACGTCACTCCGAGCAGCATAGAGAGAGCTCTATTGGAGATAAGGTGTCGTGAGCGCATCGTCCAAATTTTGGGTTTACATCTTCTACGAGAATTAAATACCACATGGTTTCTGTCATTCAGACCAATCTGGCAAGATTGCATCTTACCTGTTCTACGCTGCCTGCTTTGCGGTGAAGAATGCCTACTAGACATCTGTCTAACACTCCCATCAGTCATGCCTACGGATATTGATACTCTGCTGGACCCGGTAACGGCCTATACTGTGTGTTGTCCCAAGCGGCTACCAATCCTGATGATGGCATTCATTGAGATCTCACAGATGCAAATTGCTACTGCTGAGGTACAAGAGGAAACAACAGGCACGCAGGTAACATCCGATATGAACATTGCTGATGCAACCAATGCTGAAGGCGATGCTTCTCATCTATGTGCGGTTAGTCTTCTAAACGAGGTAATCCAACTTTCACCTACAACGGTAGATGACTTTTTGTCTACTGGGTTAGAAGATTTCATGTTTTCTCCATCCCCATACACTGCCTTTTGATTCAGCACGCAGTGTACCGGGAAGACTCTGAATTTGGCCTTCATTTTTCAAAACAAAGACTAAACTTGGAAATTTTTCCTATGATTATTTTTTTTTTTTTTCAAAATTTGAATTTTTCTTTTTTGGCACAGTAATATGCCTCTAGTCGAACTATTCATAGAGAACAGACTTCTTTGATACACTTTCAGTGACAATATGTCACCTTGTCAAACAAAATTGATTTATGTAACTTGACATGAAATGGTGTCGACCTTTTTTCTTCTGTGTTTACGAGCCATTTCATAATGTGTATATATATGTTCATTCACTTAGCAAGATCTGGCCCCGAGGAAAAACACAACGGACAGTTACCCTTTAGGGAGCAAAAATCTGCTGTGCAATATACGCTCATTAGTGAAGCATGCTACTCAAGTGTGGGATCTCATCTCGACGGAAGAACCTGAACTCTGTTTTCTAACAGAAACATGGCTGAAGTCTCATTTCGTTCCAGCCATTACAATGGGCATCCCGTTGGGATATAAAATAATTAGGCTTGACCGCCCTATTAAAACAGGTGGGGGGGTGGCAATTGTTCATAGGGAGGACCTGAATATCACTATCCTCGAAGAAATATGCACACCCCAGATGGAACTATTAATCTTTAAAATTAATTCAACACCTAGGGAACAAAGGAAGGGAGCACTGGTGTATCGTCCACCGGGCCCAAGTGGGAATTTTTCTGTCGCACTTATAGAGGCCTTAGCACCGTATGTCGCAGAAAACCAGGATTTCCTTCTGGTGGGGGATTTCAATGTCCATAGTGAGTCAGAGAAATGTACGGAGGCAAAAATGCTCCTAATGGATCTTGACTCTTTGAGACTAAAAAAGATCAATACTGGGCCCACACATGAAGCAGGTCACACCCTGGATTTAGTTCTGTCCAGCTCACCCTTTATTAAATGTTTGGCACCTATTCAGGTAGAATGGACTGATCATTTTATTTTAAAATTTTATACTGCCCCTATGTGTAAGCCACAAATTCAGAATGTTTTGGCTAGTAAAAGGAGACCCTGGGACAAACTTACCACGGAAACCTTTAAAAAGGTATATCATACCTCCCGGTTCGAGAACCCTACAGATGATATGGTAACTGCTCTCAACAGGTTTGAGGAGACGGTCAAAGTGGTAATTAACACTATTATTCCGCTGAAAACATACAAGGTTCGACCGACAAATAAACAAGAAGTTTGGTTTTCGGAGGACTTAAGATCTCTGAAACAAAAAACCAGGAAACTGGGAAAGCTATGGAGACAGTCTAAGTCTTTAGGTGATAAAGAACAGTATAGAACTTCCTTAAAGACATACCATAGGGCCATTAGGGCGGCACGGAAAAATTACATTGCAGCACAACTTATTGCAGCAGGGAAAGACCCAAAAGTATTGTATAATATACTACAAACTTTCACCAAACCAGTAGCTTGCGATACTATGGAGGCTGCTTCTCAGGACCTCTGTGATGAGATCTCTCTCTTCTTTATGAAAAAGATAGATGGAATTTATGATAGGATTATAGCCTCAAATGCAATTGCTGCTGGAGAAAACTACACCTCCCAGAATGCGATTCAGCAAGCGCAAGGTACTTACTGTCTTAATAGCTTTCCCCCTATCTCCTTAGAGGAGGTAATCTCTCTGATCTCTCAAATCAAGAGTGGTAGTCCTTTAGACTCCATCCCTGCACGCATTATGCCTATGTTGGCAGATGTTCTGGGACCAGATATGCTAAATTTAGTCAATCTTTCCCTTAGCACAGGGGATGTTCCTCCAGAATGGAAAAGGGCCTTGGTAAGACCGCTGAGAAAAAACTCTACGATCCCCTGGACGGAACTGTCTAACTTAAGACCCATCTCGCTCCTCCCTTTTCTGGGTAAAATGATTGAGAAATTCGTAAATCGACACTTGTCAAACTACATCGAAATGAGAGGTGGGCTAGACTCTTCCCAGTCGGGCTTTAGGCCAAGACATAGTACTGAGTCCACCTTGCTGTCAGTCGCGGACGATCTACACATGTTCCAGGACAAAGGTTATTCTGTTGTCCTGGTTCTGTTAGATCTGTCTGCGGCGTTTGACACGGTGTCACATAGCACCATGGTCACCAGGCTAGCTAACATCGGCCTGGAAGACAAGGCTCTTGCCTGGCTGAGGAGCTTCTTAACAGGGCGTACCCAAAGGGTCATTCTGGGTGAATATCGGTCAGAGGAGGTAGGGATCTCTAAAGGGGTGCCACAGGGCTCTTGTTTGAGCCCTACTCTTTTTAACATCTATGTGGCCCCCCTAGCTGACATCATGAGGTCCCACGGTTTTATCCCAGTGTCATATGCGGATGACACCCAACTCCTCTTTCCTTTTAAAAGCCTCTCTGTGGAAGTTCGAAACTCCTTCTCCCGGGGGATGAAAGCGGTAGCTAACTGGATGGCATCTAACTTCCTGCAATGCAATGTTGCTAAGACAGAAGTGATGCTATTCGGGGAGGCTAAACTCCTGTGGTCACCGGATTGGTGGCCCCAAGATCTGGGTCCAGTCCCTGAACCCAAACACGTAGTGAAAAATCTTGGGGTAAGACTGGATCAGGAGTTATCCCTAAAACACCATGGCAACCAAGTGGTGGGCTCTTGTTTCCACATTATTGGTATGTTACGGAAAGTCTTCCCTTTGCTGCCAGATTCTGCTAGAAAGACTTTGGTGCAGGCTTTAGTAATGAGTCGATTGGACTATTGTAATGGGCTACTATTGGCAGCAAATGAGGGAGTAATTTCTAGACTCCAGGTGGTCCAGAATACTGCTGCCCGCCTTGTCCTAAATCAACCCCCTCGCACTCCCTCCAAACCTCTGTTAACGAAGCTTCACTGGCTATCCATCAGACAAAGGGTGAAGTTTAAAGTCTGTTGTATTATACACAAATGCCTGCATGGGATGGGCCCTGCATATTTGTCTCAGAAATTCTCCCCTTATGTAACATTGCGTCCTCTGAGATCCAGTGCACAGGCTTTGCTGTGTGTACCCAGAGTAAAAAGAACAAGACAGGGAGCTAGAGCCCTTTCAGTTGCCGGGCCCACTCTTTGGAATAACCTCCCATTATCCCTAAGACTCTGTGATTATTATCTCCCTTTTAGGAAGCAATTAAAAACATACCTATTTCAGAACTAATTATTATGACACACCGCTTAGCCCTCTTTTACTGTAGGATGGTCGACCAACGGCGCGGGGATACTCCTTCGGGAGTCGAGTCTAGCGCGTTACAAGCCTATAAATAAATAAATAAAAATAAATAGCATTCAACGTAAATATATGCTTCGAACAAAACATTGCTTTGATATGTACAGCACCAGCGCATTTTATGCATGGCAACAGTTTTATGCATTTTTTGCAAATGTATGTTCTTAGCCATCCATATGTAGCTATGTTTTAGATATGTTTAGCATATTTAGGATTTAGTAAATGTCATTCATACGAAAGTGGAGTGGGTGTTGTGTGTCGATTTAGATACTGTATATAGGTTTCCTGATTTATGTCCTTATATAGGCACAATTCGCATTGCCCGTATTTAGGCATAGAAATCCTACCCTTATTTAGGCTTTCTCCGTGCTAACCAAATACAGGCATGGCCACCTACATCCATTCATCTACGTCACAACAACTTCTTGGAAAACAAGACTCTTAAACCTTTAGGACTTCCCCTTGCTTCCATATTGATTTCTCCAAGAACTCATTTATAATGCATGAACCTTCAAGGTATAAATATACCTTCACCTACCATGGCAAACCACGGTTCGGCTATCTACTTGCACGATGCGGCTCGCCATGGCAGGTTCGGAAGGAAGTCAAGTTCCTGCCTGACGCACTGACCAGATGCTGTCATCCTCCTTGCAGAGAATCCAGCTCCAGTGTTTCTGACTCCCCTTGCGGGGTGTTAGAGATTGAGACTCGGAAAGAGAGTCCAACCTCACTCATTCTAAAGGTATGGAGCTGACTAGAACCTAGAGGAACGTTTGGCAAATCTTGGCAACTATAGCTAAACTAGACTATAGACAAACAGCACCTACTTCTTACCTCATACTACACTTAGGTTAGGTACACTGGGGTAGAACTAGCTAGAAGCATCAGATGAGTATTAACATTTTAGCCTGTGTTATTTATGTATGTATTTTTATGAATATCTGTCATAGCTATACACCATGCTATTGCAGTATTATTTTATCTTACTGCTAACGCTGTACATATTTTACTTCACATTCTGTCTTACGATTGTAGCAGTTCATATCTCTTGCACGAGAAATAAGACTGTTCAATAAACCCTTTTTATTGAAACTCCCATCTATCTATTTCTGTGTAACTCTGTAGAAATGAAGCATGCACGATTGTCTGAGTGACACTGTTATCTATTGTTTCCATGATTCTGAGATTGTTCCGAGTCTAAGGGAAAACAAAGTTGTCAGGTTTATGCGGTTGTCAGAAACTAATTCCTTCTTGTTTATCGAGAAGTTTCTAGTGACCTCTGAGTTAGCTGGCACACACAAGTAATTAAGTTTAATGTACTCAATAGAGACATACTGACCTCAGTCCTATGTCAAAGCTATAGTGTATATTATTCCAATGCGCAGGGCCTATCAGGAATATAGGAGCTACACTACAGCCAGGGCGCTCATCGCAAGCAAGTCTCCGCTGGATTTTCCTCCCCAGCATTGTACGATTGCTTGTTCATAAATTGGCTGACAATACACCCCAGACCTGTCCCCACCAATGTGCACAGGAACTGAAGTAACTTAAAAGAGGATGCCTGTAGTGTGTTAGCCTTTGTGTATGGAGAGGGACTGCATGGCTCAGCACATGCTAGGCATGAGAACACGTTCCCCGCTAAAACCAAGCCGACAGATAATGCACGTACGCACCTGGGACAGCAGCTGTGCAAGCTCCCAATGAGCCCCACCCCGAGGCCGTCCACAAACCCCTTGATATGTCGTTCCATTACCCGTGTACTTGCTTCCTTAGGATGTTGAGCTAACACTGTGATTTGAACTCGCTTCCTTCGCTGCCAAATAAGTAGCTCTAGTGGTACTCCACCACCCCTCTCTACATGATGACGCAACCGTACCATCCTCCAAACCGACCCCTAGTAGGCTGGTTAAGAGTTGATTAGAGGGGCTCTGTATTGCATTTGGGCTATGCTACTCCACAGCGATGCTTTCTATATGTACCTTGAGCCCATCTGCATATACCACACAAACCAGTTACCACACGGGACACAGACTCCATCCAATGTCTGCTGGTACCGATATGTCGGCACTCCAGAAGTTGCTGCTAGTCGCTGTCTCGAAAACATGTAGCTGCCATGTCCACACGATGCGCCTCCCACGATCATATAAGGGAAGAGAAAAAACAAGCCATCAATGTCTGGTGCGCTTCCATCTTCAATACACAAACTCAGATGCATTTAGTTCCCCACGTCTGAGGAGGCTTTTTCTTATGATTGTCTGAATACATTATATACACTAAGCCTCAGATATGATGTGCGGATTCAGAGCCGAGACTTGAACCTTGTACTCCCCTATTCTAACTCGGCAGCTCTGGCTGTAATGATGGAGCAGGTAGACCAAAATTTTGTATACCTCCTCTATTTTGCATGAAAGTACTAATTGAATAACCTACTTATTATTATTTACTAATTGTGTGAGGTGATATATTAGTCTAACCATTTGCATACGCAAATTACACGTGGGAACTTGCTATTTACATGGCAAAATAACTTTAATAACTAAAATACGTACGTATTAATAGTAGTATATGTGGTAAATTAGATATTGGATGATTTATGTTGCTTTTGGTACGTTTGCATCTTCGTGGAGGACCGTAAAGGTGAAAATATTGCTTTAAATGTCGCTATATGCTAGGAAAATACTAATACATAAAGGGATTAGTAAGGGTATAACATTAGAAGCCTCCTTTCTTTGTATTAATTATTCTTTTGTGTTTGTTTCGCTTAAGTTGACATTTGTGCCTATCGCAAAATGGCGGCAGAAACTGAGTTCAGAAGTGGCCACCGTCTCGTGAGCGCGAAGTCTACTGCGCAGACTCGGATGGCTCCGTGAACTTCCTAACAACCTTTGAACACCGTGTCCTAGTCAAGGATAGGATATTGGTGGACTGCCAAGACCCCGGACACTAGAAACTGGTATAAATGAACAATAGAGTCATACAAGAAAAAAAAAATCAAAACTTTGCAACATCAAGATTAAGTCATCTCCGGAGACGAATCAGCAAAATCCACGTGAACCCGGGCTGACTAAAAATCGGACTTTTGCCACTAACCAATCAAAATCATTCTCCACCCAAAAATGTTTCATGTTATCCCAAAATTTATTATAAAAAGAGTGGTAGAATAGGGAGGGGCATCTTCTTCATCTTATGACATTCGGCGGTTACTATGACTGCACACCCTCTTTGACCCCACAGGCGATGACGGATGCTGGCACGACTTCTGGTCCTTTGGCGATCTCTGGGACTGTAACGTGTTAAGCGAAGGACTAACGGACTTTGAGCCTTGGCCTGCTTATTTGGACAATTTAATGGCTAATTCGATCATGCAGAGCCAAAGGAAATAGAGAAAATCCAGATAGCCAGAATAGGTAAATATAATGACCTGGGATTTGAAATAAATTGATCTAGAAAACTCTAAAACTTTTGATGAAACAAATGCTAATATTATTTGCGATGAAATTTTAGATAAGCAAATATTGATTAACAGAAATTATGAGTTTGTGGTTTTTCGTTAAAGAGAATAAAGGATTCTGAGTCTTAAAATGTGTTTTAGCTGGTTCTAAATCACCATCAACCAATCCAACTAATTGGTCCATCGACCAAGTGGGTGGAGTGCCTTGATCTTTGGTATTAGGAATCTATAGGTGACGAATGTTAATGTATGTTAATGTATATTATGTAAGATCACTTTTCTTTCCCTATAGGTTATAAGGTACCCCCACCCACATGTCCAGCGCATCGTCCCCCCTCCTGTGTGCATACCTGTGAAAGAGGACATGCAAGTGTTGGTGTTATGGGCCCCACCAATGAATGCGTGTGCGAATGAGTTAGTGTGGCGACGGGTCTGCGATGCAGGGAGGGTAGTCTGCTCTTTCTTTTTCCCCGGCTTTAGCGCTGGATCAGTTTTTCTGGTAGCAGAGGATGGTTTCATTGCATTGGTTTGGTGATTATTGCTTATAGATTGGTTATCGCTTATTGATTTAGAACATTGATTACTGATTGTGGATGTTGGATAAGTATTGGTTTATGTATTAACACTCTATGTCAAGTCGCGTTGCGTCCATGTTGTTTGACGACTTCTGGGGTGTAGGGAGTCAGAAGTTTGTTACGATTCCGCAGTAGAGCAAAGGTAAGCGCTGCTCTCGGGAAAGACGGAATTGTTGTTGTCTTGTAGGTACACAGGGAAAACGTGTGACGATTGAAGTTGCACGACGCATTGTCTGGGTTCGATTTGGTAACATCGTCGTGTGTTGCCATTAGGGACATTTTCTGTATGAGAGAAGTGTATGGTAGCAAAGGTCATCTGTGAAATTTTGGTCTTAAGTACCAGGAGTCCAAAAGGCACTCTGATTACGTTTATCACTGGAAATGTAATAGGTGTTCTCTAAGCTTGAAAGAAGGGTAAAGTAGAGAGATGTGCTACTTTATTAACGAGTGAAATAATTCTGTAGTAGGGCAGAGGTAAGTGCTGCTCTCAGGAAAGACAGGATTCTGTGTGAATGGAGCTGCCAATGTTCCAATGTTCTAATACTAATTGTGTCCATGTAACCTTGCAAGTTACTTGTTTACAAAATATTTTCCGACTGAGTTCCAGTCTCCTACGCCTGCCGAGACGTTATGCATCCTTCTGCATGCATTAGGTCTTCACTAAGTTGGCAAGTCTGGCTGTAATACTACCTATTCTTAATTTCAAAAGGAGTTAATTAGTGAGCCAAGTGACATTATAGTAATTCTTAAGTTTGTGATATTGTCATAAAGAAAATGTACTGCTATTTATGGAGCAATTTAAGCTATGGCCCGGTAGAGGGTGATATGGAGCAAACCCGTAACTTGCTTAGGTTACGCAGTAAAATCCCCCATGGGAGTGCCGTGGTTCCTTCACCCCTTAGGGCCTGGTGCCCCTGCGCCTGTTGCACTTTTAACTCTACTTCCTGGGCACTGCTTCCTGATAGCCTTGACTGCCTCTTAACTGAAAGCCACACAAATTGCCAAAAGAATTTCACCCTTATACCTGAACTGAAGCTCTGCCTAATGGAAATATCAGTGCTTGCTTTATCCAATGTGTTTTTGAAAGTAAGGCGAACTTGTGCCTAGTAGAGAGTGCAATTAAATACCTTGTCCTTTTATTACTATGCCGCATTAAACACCCAGTTAAGACACAGGGAAGCCAAAGCTGTAAGAATAATATAAATAAGAATAAAATAAAAATATTAATTTTTATGCATTGCGTTAAAATGTGCATTTTATTTTTTAAATTACCCCTCCCACTTAAAAATGGTGGGAATTGAACCCCACGGTGCAGCCTCCAGAGCCACCAGCCTTAACCACTGTACTATAGGAATCACAATGTGCTGCCTCCTACTTCCGTACACCTTGATCCCGATATGGAATCCTGCCAAATGCAAAACTTCTAGCTTGGAACATCTCAGAAAATCTATACAAATAATCCAAACGTCTCTGAAACTTATATATTTACGGCACCTAGCACGAAAAGACCAGGAAAAGATACCTTTGGGCACAAGCGTATCTGGTGTATACCTCCTATCGGAACATCTGGCTTGTACCTCATTACAGGCGCATATGGTGTATTGCTCCTTACAGGCCCATGGGAAGTTTAGATCACGTTTTTACCTGAGAGTTAGAGAAGACACCAGTGTTTGGAGTCTCACCCTCTAGCGAGACCAAAAAGCAAAATGTTTTATTGGCCTTGCTATTTCAAAGTAAATGTTTTATTGGCCTGCAGGATATAAAGCTGGAACAGTGAGGAAGGGAAAGTGATCCAGCTCCTCTCTGCTGCAATCGAGAATAATTCCTTACTGAACCAAAAAAAGAAAATTTAACATTCCGCCTAACACCTTTTTTCTAAATATAAAACTAACCTTATGAGCTAAAATACACCATCAAAAACAGCGTTGTTTATATTTTTAAACCCCACCAGCCTAAGCACTGATAGGAATTGAACCCATGACTGACATTTCACCGGCCTGAACCACTGCGCTACTGGCATTGCTTCCAATTTACAATGGAGCAGACTGCCATTAGTATGCAATATTTAACAACCGTAATACATTGTGCCAGCCAGCCCCACTCCTGTCAATAAAGCATGTCACACTTTCTGTGCCCTGCAGGACGTGGTGGTCTTATCACGAATATGCCTCCATATCCTGCAGTCTTTTTGTCCGCAGGGAATCACAACGCGGTCGTTACAATGACCGCGTTGTGATTCCGCATACCATTACTGTCAGAGAAGACGCTCACCTGTATCTCTTGCTCTTTATGACGACGAGTGATCTCCAATCCACCCGAAAACTACTCAGGGTCCAGATTTAATTAAACTCTGTCACCCAAGAAGTCTCCGAAGGGAAAGGGGGAATGGGAGGAAAAGAGAGAAAAAGAGAGATCTCCTGATGTCCGGATTCTGACTTTCAGGGTTCTGGGACTGCTTTGACAGTTGCGCATACAGGAGGACTCACTGATAACCGGAATTCTATAATCTGAAGAATACAGAAAAGAAATAATGTATACACTTGACTAGGATTAACAATTGCATCAAATAAACAGTTATTCTTGTAAATACCTAGTTTGGACACTCTCTTTGCAACTCTCTTAATTTAGTGCATTATACGAAATTTGTTGTTGTTTTAGTTTCTTCTTAGATTTGTCTGCAAAAGAAAGTAAGATATAACATATCCACAATTACCAATGCTTGTTGAATAAGGGTGACCACTCTTCCCTTAATAATTACCTCTAGATTTTAACAGACATGCAGTAAAAATATTCGTTAACAATGTCTCAGAGTCTTTCAGGCCTTAACCAGTTCAATTAGCCTTGTCTGAAAATGCACAAGTCCTTCCGGATAACTTCTCCAGAGTAAACAAACAATACGATAATTATAGTCAGTTCAAATTGTCTCTGTTCAGTTCACAAAGTCTTGAGAGTTCGTAAGTAGTTATATGCAGGTGCCGCAATGTAGATTAAATAATAAGAAACTCACCCATAGGCTATTGTTTTTCTTGGACTTATCTGTGCTTTTTTCTTTTCTTTTAGGCTTGAAGATGATGTCACCTGAAGCGCTGATGCGGATGATTGAGCCGTAGTCCCCGGAAGGGAAGAAGCAAATGAAGCACCGATGTCACCGGAAGGACTGAAGTGGATGTAACACCGATATCGCCGGAAGAGCAGAGGAGGATGAAGCACCGTCGATACCCCGGGGTCAAGATGATTAGGAAACAGGCTGGAAGTGCTTCGGCAAGGCTGAGGGAGAACACGGGAATGAACTTGAGCGGAAAAGCCGAGTTCTGGAAAGGATGCAGGTAAGCGCGTCGTCTCCTGGACTAACGAGACCAAGCGCGTGTGAGCTGATGCGAGCGGTTTAAATACCCTCGGTGGCTCACGTTGGGGAATGCATGCTCGGTTATTCCACGTGTTTGCCAGTTGACACGTGAAACGTGTCTTCCGTAGCTTGTGCTGATGTTCACTTCCACATGTTTGTTAAACGACGCGTGAAACGTGAACTGCACTGTTCTTACAGCACAATCTGCACGTGTAAATATTGAAACAAAAGAAACGTATTTCCTGAATACAATCTAAGCAAACGTTACGCACCTTGCTTCTTCGTATACCTGTTTACAAATGTTATGCTGGACAATCATATTACTGATTACCTATTTACAAATGTTATGCTGGACAATCATATTACTGATTACTGGTGATACAATGCTAGTAGCAGAATACTTGTCGCTGCTCAACATAATGATACATGCCAATAACAGAAATACATAACGCTGGTCAACCAGAGAGTTTAGCATGAACCAGGACCTGAACGCCCATGACAGTTCTCCCCCGCAAAGGCCGTCCTACAGGTCTTGGTTTAGAAGGATGTAATGTATGAAATTGTCTAATTAGACGAGGGGCATGTACATTAGCAGCAGGTTCCCAGGACCGTTCTGTTACATCGTAACCTTTCCAATCTATGAGGTAATATAATTTCTTATTAATTCTTTTGGAATCCATTATTTTATTAACCTCATATTCAAGATGATCGCCTATGACAATTGGAGGAGGGGGTGTATCTTTCCTAGTACCTGGAACAAATGGCTTCAAAAGGGAAACATGAAATGTTGGATGACAGGGATATTCTGGTGGGAGATCTAATGTCATTGTTACTGGGTTTATTACCTTTTTGATATTAAATGGGCCAATAAATCGTGGTTGTAGTTTCTTTGGACCCTCTAATCGAATATTGCGGGTGGATAACCAAACCATATCCCCAACTTGATAAGAAGGTTCAGGAGAGCGGTGCTTATCAGCTTGTTTTTTAATGTGAATTTTGTTTTGGGCTAAACATTGTCTGGCTTTCTCCTGAATCGTCTGTAAGTTTGTTAGTTTTTCGGATACTGATGGTAACAAAAGTTCACCCTCTGGTTTTTGAGTTGGAATACTACGGGGATGATGTCCGGTAGTGAAATAAAAGGGAGAACACCCCAAGGTGGAATGAATGGAATTATTATAAGAGAATTCCGCTAAAGATAAAGCTCTATCCCATTGAGAGGTTAATGCCATGGTGAAACATCGTAGAGTTTGTTCTAGATATTGATTCACCTTTTCAGTCTGTCCATCCGTTTGAGGGTGAAAAGCAGATGACAAGGCGACTTCTATTCCTAGTTGGTCACAAACTTTTCTCCAAAATTTGGAAATGAATTGGGGGCCTCTGTCCGAAATAATCTTGCTGGGCAAGCCGTGTAATCTAACTATGTGTTGAATAAAGATGTCACAGAATTCACTTGCTGTTGGTATTTCTTTTAGAGGGACGAAATGACCCATTTTAGATAACAAGTCTACAAACACTACAATTGTGGTGCAATTATTGGAAGCCGGGAGATTGGTGATAAAATCTACACTAATGGTGTGCCAAGGAGTTCTAGGAATAGGTAGTGGGTGCAAAAGACCAGCTGGAGCAATGTTCAAGGATTTATTTCGAGCACAAATTGGACATCTTTTGACATAATTTTGAACATCTACCCTTATAGTGTCCCACCAGAAGTTTCTTTCACATAACTCTTGGGTTTTGTGTATGCCTGGATGCCCAGCTAATCCTGAGTCATGATGCCATGCTAAAATTTGGTCTCTTTGTTCTTTTAATGGAATAAACAATTTTCCTTTATGCAAAAGGAAACCGTCCTGTATGGAATTATGTTTCCTTTTCTTCCAATCATCCTGATCGAGTTTCTGAGACTCTTTCTTAACTATATCCAAGAATGTGTCTGACTGGGTTATGGCTACTATACGTTCAATTGGTATAATTGTTCGAATAGCATCATCAGGTTGTTTAGAATCCTTTTCATTTAACCTAGATAAGGTATCAGATAACACCTGTTTCTGTCCAGGTCGATAAGTGATGAGGAAATCAAACTCACTAAAAAAATGAAGCCACCTCATTTGTCTAGGTGTCAATGCTTTCACAGAAGTAAAAAACTGCAGATTCTTGTGGTCGGAATAAATGATGATGGTGTGTTTTGCTCCTAATAAATGGTGCCGCCATTCAGAAAAAACATTTTTAATAGCCAGCAGCTCCCTTTCAGCTATTGTGTAGTTTTGTTCAGCTGGTAGGAGTTTTCGTGAATAAAATGCCAAAGGGTGAAGATGACCGGTCTTTGGGTCTTTTTGCATTAAGACTCCACCTACTGCTGTTTGAGAGGCATCCGCCTCAATAAAAAATGGTTGATCTGGATTGGAGTGTATCAAAACTGGTGCTGAAGTAAAGGCCTTTTTTAGGGTTTGAAATGCTATGTTAGCGTCATCAGTCCACTGAAAAGTTTGCCCCTTTTTTAATAATTGAGTAATGGGAGTAACTATTCTAGAAAAGTTAGCAATGAAACGGCGGTAAAAATTAGCAAACCCTAATACCTTTTGTACGTCTTTTACTGAATTTGGAACGGGCCAGTTTAATATGGCAGCAACTTTCTTGGGATCCATAGTGATGCCAGTAGGTGAAAGAATGTAACCTAAGAATTCCACAGATCGAGCATGGAACACACATTTCTCAGGCTTGGCATAGAGAGAATTGTCTCGCAGTCTTTGTAACACTAGTCTAACGTGTTTCACATGTTCCTCAAGATTTTTTGAAAAAATCAAAATATCGTCGATGTAAACTATTACACAAACATCTAGGAGATCATGAAATACCTTGTTTATGAAATACTGGAATGCCGCCGGGGCATTACATAGCCCGAACGGCATAACAGTATATTCAAAAAGGCCAAACTTTGTACGAAAGGCCGTCTTCCATTCATCACCTTCTTTGACGCGTATCAAATGATACGCGCCACGAAGATCCAGTTTGGTGTAAATAGTCGACCCCTTTACTTGTTCCAAAAGGACAGGAATCAAGGGGAGAGGATATCTATTCTTGATAGTGGCCTTGTTCACTGCACGATAGTCAATGCAAGCCCTCAAATCTCCGGATTTCTTCGCCACGAAGAAAAGTGGTGAAGATACAGGTGAAGTGGAATGTCGAATAAACCCTTTTTCTAAGAGCTCATCAAGATACTGTCGTAGGTATTGGTTTTCTGGTTCAGTAAGAGCGTAAATACGACTGCAAGGTAAAGGAGCTCCAGGTATTAAATCTATCCTACAGTCGTAAATTCTGTGAGGTGGAAGTTTCGAAGCTTGCACGGGATCAAAAACATCTAGGAACTCATTATAGTCACTTGGAATTAAAGCAAGGTCAGCAGTGATGCTAGCACAATGTAAAGGATGAATAGGATCTTGAGCCTCTTGGTAACAGCTATTCCGACAAAAGGCGGAATCCAATCTCACAGTTCTGTGAACCCAATCAATACTCGGATTATGCTTTTCTAGCCACGGAATTCCTAAAATTATCCCAAAAGTTGGTGTGTCAATTAAATCGAACATTATTTGTTCCGTATGTCCATTTTCACCAACTATGGTCAAAGGAGTAGTATGAAAGCGAATCATGCCAGAAGATAAAGCAGATCCATCAACGGCCCGTACTGGTTCTGGTTCTGATTTAGGCAATTGAGATACTCCTAATCTTTGTGCTAGCTGAATGTCAAAGAAATTTCCTGTCGCTCCTGAGTCAAGGAGAACGGGCAAAATATGTCTTTGTTGTACAGTAACAATAATTGTCATTAACAACATCATGTGTCTTGGGGTATTTTTGACGATATTGTTAATAAGCTTTGAGACCTTGTTATTCTTTTTTCTCGGAGAGGCGATCTCTATTCTCTCCGAGACAATTAGTTTTCCGATTCTAGGTTATCTGATTGAACAACTGCGATCTTTTTCTTAGTTTGTGGTTTTGCTGTGCATTCTCTGGCAAAATGCCCTGCTTTACCACAATAAAGACATAATTTTTCTTTACGTCTCCTATCCTTTTCTTCTTGCGACAAAGGACTTCGAAGACCTCCAATTTGCATGGGTTCTGGTTCACTATTCTTTGGTTCCTTGTCTTTTCTTTCTACCTTAAACATAAGTGCTCGGAAATCAGACTTGCTTCTTTCTCCCTTCCTTTCGCTTAATCTATGATCAAGCTTAACGACTAAGTCTACAAACTCTGTATAATCTTCGGGTAAGTCTACAATGTGTGCCAGGGAGTCTTTGAGGTCATCTCTTAAACCTCTATAAAACAAAGAGGTGTGTTTACCTTCAGGCCAGCGTGTTTCAACCAGGAGTCTGTTGAATGTGGTTATGTATGTAAGGAGATCTTTAGTACCCTGGCGGAGGTTTAGAAGCTCAGTATCACTAGATTGTTGAAAAACGTGTCGTGCAAACATCCGTGTCATGGTTTCCTTAAAAGTAGTAAAATCCTGCAAAAGGGGATCGTTGGTTTCTATTAATGGAATAGCCCAGTTAGCTGCCACCCCACCTAAATAGGAAATTACAAATGCTGTCTTAGCAGAATCGGTATTAAAAATTTGTGGTTTACAAAGGAAATGCAGCTGGCATTGACTCATAAATGCCGCAAATCTAGTGTTGTCCCCATTGAAACGTTCAGGATTAGCCAATGGGACAGGAGTGGGAGAAACCACGGTCACCTGCAAATTGTGCCCAGGTTGTTGCGTACTAAGAGGGGGATTCTGTGGAAGGAACTTCGGAGGAGCCAAAACGGGACGTGTACCTGAAAACTTCGGCTCCCTCCATTGAGTAAACCCTGATCGACTTTTCGATAGTTCTTCCTTTAGCATCTGATTTTCTTGCTTTACTTGTTGCATTTCCTCTTGTAACCCTCTAATTATTTCAGTAAGCTGTGAAAGCTGTGATTCCTCACTAAGGCAGTCCATTGTTGGTCGTCGTCAAAAAGAGCCTTTTTGTGTGGCTTGGTCTTCTGTCAGAGAAGACGCTCACCTGTATCTCTTGCTCTTTATGACGACGAGTGATCTCCAATCCACCCGAAAACTACTCAGGGTCCAGATTTAATTAAACTCTGTCACCCAAGAAGTCTCCGAAGGGAAAGGGGGAATGGGAGGAAAAGAGAGAAAAAGAGAGATCTCCTGATGTCCGGATTCTGACTTTCAGGGTTCTGGGACTGCTTTGACAGTTGCGCATACAGGAGGACTCACTGATAACCGGAATTTTATAATCTGAAGAATACAGAAAAGAAATAATGTATACACTTGACTAGGATTAACAATTGCATCAAATAAACAGTTATTCTTGTAAATACCTAGTTTGGACACTCTCTTTGCAACTCTCTTAATTTAGTGCATTATACGAAATTTGTTGTTGTTTTAGTTTCTTCTTAGATTTGTCTGCAAAAGAAAGTAAGATATAACATATCCACAATTACCAATGCTTGTTGAATAAGGGTGACCACTCTTCCCTTAATAATTACCTCTAGATTTTAACAGACATGCAGTAAAAATATTCGTTAACAATGTCTCAGAGTCTTTCAGGCCTTAACCAGTTCAATTAGCCTTGTCTGAAAATGCACAAGTCCTTCCGGATAACTTCTCCAGAGTAAACAAACAATACGATAACTATAGTCAGTTCAAATTGTCTCTGTTCAGTTCACAAAGTCTTGAGAGTTCGTAAGTAGTTATATGCAGGTGCCGCAATGTAGATTAAATAATAAGAAACTCACCCATAGGCTATTGTTTTTCTTGGACTTATCTGTGCTTTTTTCTTTTCTTTTAGGCTTGAAGATGATGTCACCTGAAGCGCTGATGCGGATGATTGAGCCGTAGTCCCCGGAAGGGCAGAAGCAAATGAAGCACCGATGTCACCGGAAGGACTGAAGTGGATGTAACACCGATATCGCCGGAAGAGCAGAGGAGGATGAAGCACCGTCGATACCCCGGGGTCAAGATGATTAGGAAACAGGCTGGAAGTGCTTCGGCAAGGCTGAGGGAGAACACGGGAATGAACTTGAGCGGAAAAGCCGAGTTCTGGAAAGGATGCAGGTAAGCGCGTCGTCTCCTGGACTAACGAGACCAAGCGCGTGTGAGCTGATGTGAGCGGTTTAAATACCCTCGGTGGCTCACGTTGGGGAATGCATGCTCGGTTATTCCACGTGTTTGCCAGTTGACACGTGAAACGTGTCTTCCGTAGCTTGTGCTGATGTTCACTTCCACGTGTTTGTTAAACGACGCGTGTAACGTGAACTGCACTGTTCTTACAGCACAATCTGCATGTGTAAATATTGAAACAAAAGAAACGTATTTCCTGAATACAATCTAAGCAAACGTTACGCACCTTGCTTCTTCGTATACCTGTTTACAAATGTTATGCTGGACAATCATATTACTGATTACCTATTTACAAATGTTATGCTGGACAATCATATTACTGATTACTGGTGATACAATGCTAGTAGCAGAATACTTGTCGCTGCTCAACATAATGATACATGCCAATAACAGAAATACATAACGCTGGTCAACCAGAGAGTTTAGCATGAACCAGGACCTGAACGCCCATGACAATTACTCCGCAAGTCGGAACAACGAATTGCGGAGGGGGGGCGCTGGATGTTGGAATAGTATAATTTACTATTCCAACTCCAGTCTGTACGGACAGTAGGGAAGGTATCGTTCTTCCGACTTGCGGAGTAATGGTTTTCGGAATCACAACGTGGTCGCTGTAACGACAGTGTTGTGATTCCCTGCGTACAAAATGTTTAGTTATAAACGTTTTTTACCCTTATGAATATGCCTCCTTATCCTGCAGTCTTTTTGTCCGCAGGGAATCACAACGCGGTCGTTACAAAGAGTGCTGGCAGGTAAAACTGCAGAAAGGCACGTGGCCACCGGATCCCCCTCGCCATTGGGATCAAATGCGGACACAGCTTTGGAATCAATTTGTTATATAACTAACGCTGCCCCTATTCGTCCGATTTCTAAAATCTATTATGGGCAAGCTCATACCCATCAGCATTCCTGTCATAATTCAATGAATGAACCGAGGGGCCATAGATCCAGTGCCTCCTCTATCTTGTTGCGCTAAAGGGGAGGAAGATAGAATGGAGGAAATGAATTACACTTGTTTTAAAGGGAGGAAGTTTCTAGCCATTTAAGCTCAATATTTCTCCTCTAAAACTCTCACTGTTCTTCCTCCCCTACGAAGACCCTCAGGACTCTCGCCTTGCAAACTGCAGTTGAATTAGGGCAGGAATGCTGATGGGATGAGCTTGCCCGTATCCAAAACGGAGGTAGGATGCCGCTTATAGGCATTACGGGGTATTTTGAAACACCCGAGTGATTTTCCGAGTAAAGGGCACAAATAAATTCCCCTTTCCTTTCCCTTTTAGAGCTCAAAAGCGTGGAAGTGAATAGATATCATGAGGGAACAGTAACATATCGTTCAGGAAATCTGGAGGCTGAACGTTAAAGATATACTGATCACACTAACCGGGTGAGAGAATACAAAATAGATTTTAGAAATCGGATTAATAGGGGCAGCGTCAGTTATATAACAAGTTGATTGAGACTGCGCTTTATTTTCAGAATATGCAGCGACAACGCACATAAAAATATAATATTGGTTCATAAGAACCCCTAGATTGCGTAGGGTTTCACGTACCTGAAAGATTCTTCCTTAATAAAGAAAAAGGTAACAAATTAGGTTTCCTAAAATGAAGGGAAGATTTAAACCTGGAGTGAGGGCTATGATAGTCAATGCGGTTTACTAGATAAAAGCAGACGTATTTGGTTTATAAAATGTGGTGCTTTGATAAAAACAATTGGGGTGTTTAAAATGGTGTGGATACAGCTTGTGTAATAGATGAACACTAATATGGGGTCTTATGAATTTTGTCGGGGGAGCCCATTCAATAGACATAGAAAAATTGAACCGAGAGATGATAAAAATGGTTTTTATTGAATAGAAGTAAATGGTTGTATCTATTGTGTCCATCAGTGGATTAGAAAATATTAAAAATGTTCTGATGTTTTCACTTACTATTATGGTGTCATTTATACACAATATTCTCTTTTCTTCTTCTTCTTCTTCTTCTTCCTTTTCCATATATCTGTTTCATACAGGATCTAAAAACAAGGGCCATTATACAAGGTGCACAGAGAGATTTGTTAAATAGTTTGTCTTGAAAAAGATGGATAATTGACAAAACCCATCGAAACGCGTCGACGTATCATTTTACATAATCATTGGGAATAATTGGATCTGTAGATACAAAAAAGAAACAAAATATCCAGGCCTAGTTATTACATCGTTCCATTGGATATGTTCCATAAAAGGCAAAGTATACTGTCTAAACTGTCTTCTCTCTTTTTATGTTGTTACATTTTAATATAGTAAATGTATATTGTGGAGTTTTAAAGAAATTATTTTGTATGAATTTTGTGATATATAGAATGTGATATGAATTTCTATCAAAATATTGTAAAAAGGCTTTTTTTTAAAAATAAGAATTTGTAATAACTTTGGAGAGTCATTATATACATGATTGGATTTTTCTGTACGAACAGCATTACTGTATTTACTTAAAGGTAGGACTCAGCTGTGAGTTGAGCCCGTTTTGACTGTTCTTAGCATATTCCAGGGGAATACTTGATCGTTACTTGTTTAGAGTACCCTACTCCCTTGGTGAAAACAAGGTGTCCCTCTCCTTCTTTATACATAACTTAACAAAGTAAAATATTTTGGCTCATAGCTGCATCCGTGGCCGGCATGGCTCGCAGGGCGGGGGTTGAGGGGGAGGGTGACATGTGGAGGGTGAGGGGCGATGGGAAATAAAAAACAAAATACCTCGAGGCTGGGTTCCGCGCCTTCTCTGCTCCTGCTCACCTGCTCTCCTGCCTCCGAAAGGGACAGGATGCAGGCTCCCTCCCCAAAGCCAATCACAACGCTGCAATGCAGCGTTGTGATTGATCTGAGCGCCATGACACAGTGCTCAGCCCGGGACTGGTGGAGTGGGAATCTTCTCCATGCAGGCTGTAATGCAGCCTGCAAAGAGAACAGGGAATTGTGCATGACTGGTTTGGGAGGCTCAAGAGGGCCAACCAGTCATTGCACACTTAAGAGTGGGCAAACAACTCCTCCCCAGGGAAGAGAACAGAGTAGCCCAACCCACCACCCGCCGCATAGCAGCAGGACACGAAACATAAAATGACAATAACTCTAAGTTATTGTCAATTTATGTTTCCCAATGCTTAAAAGCAGTGGGGCAACGCTCCTCCGCCATAGCGGAGGAGCCGCCCCTGCATAGCTGTGTTTAGGGATCATGTGGGAGCTTTCTTTAAGTGGCCTTCAGTTTATGTATATGAGTGGATCCTGGGCTTCCTAGCACCAAATTAAGTCTTTTGGTAAAGCCCAAACTTTCATTTCTACCTCAGTGCTGTCACATGTAGGAGGACATTACACTAACAGAACTTCTATTGTTTTTGCTTCACAAAAGGTCTTATGCGCTCTCTATCTAATCTAAGGATGTACAGACTGACGTCCAGCAAGATGACAGCACCCTGTAGGATGCCATTTTGACGACGGGATGTATATATTGTGAACTATGCAATCCAGGGATTTTCAAATTATGCGAAAACTGCAGAAATGGTCCCGATTTATGTATGCCTAAAAGGAGGCAAACGTGGATGCATTTGCCTACATGTGCATCTCGCTGATTGACTTTATTGCCAGAGTACTTGGGGAAGTATTAAAACACTAGCTTGAATAGGAGTAAAAAAAAAATATTACATTTATATTCTCCAGGCACCACTCATATTCATGATGCTCGACATACCCACCACCTTAGTCATGCTACAGCATGGGGGTTTTGTACTTTTTTATTTGCTAATCTTACCACTCCTGCACCCAGATGGTAATTACCTTCAACAGGCACGCTCAAGTCTTCAGAATTTTTATTTCTATTGCTGGCTCAAATACAACAGATTACTCGGGTTTACTCCTGTGACTTTTGAGTCTTTTTTTCTGTTTCCTGACCATGTTGGTCTGAGGCATCTGGGCTGCGCTCTACCAGAATTATCGCATCTTATTGCCCAGTCTTCACACAGCTGCTTTCATGTCCAATACGTCTGGGCAGGAGTATCTTCTATGCCTGAGCCGTTTCATGCACGAAGACATTTTATTACTGTTACTTTGCTGCTCATGGTGTTATGCTGATGAGATGAGTGAAATTCCCTTCCTTTCGTGAATAAACTGGTGCTTTTCTCTGCTTTGTGGTCTATGTTTAGTTCTTTTTTAGGAACACAAAGGAGAATTGCAACATTCTATGGTTGGACTGAAGACTTACTTGATCAACCTGTGGGGTGATAGTATTTATTTGCACTGATGCTCCCCTTGTCCTGTGTGTCTCGTTCCCTAGTATTCCTGCCATTGTCATGTTATATTAGTCTCCTTAATAGAGGGTCAGTGTATGCATTGGTTCGTTATGTTGCAATTTCAGATTCTCTGAAATAAACACCAGGGTGGTCAGATGTGGTGTCCACTTCTCTCACTATTCATCTTACTTCCGGTTTATGGGTCATGGGTTTGGAAACAAACCAGTGTCCTTCCTAAAGCACATAGGTGTTAGTGTTGCTTTCCTACTGCAGTAGAATCCCTCTACCGTTCCAAATGCTTCTATACACAGCCATGAAAGGTGTGCACTTCAATTAGACACGTGCTGTCACAGTGGATGGCACTTGCTCTGTCTTGGTTAAACTTATGTTTGTGTCTTTGTGCAATCATGCCCTTTTTGTGTTCAGTTGTCTGCTGCTGACCAGTGGATCTTGTTTCTTTCATTGCTGTGTTCAGTGACTGCCCACCTTTGGCAGTGCTTTTCGTGGTTAACTTTAGTCACCATGAATAGCATAATCCTTACTTTAAGTCAGTGTTCAGCTTTAACTTAGGCACTGTATGTGTTTGGATTTTGATAGTACTCCAGATCCAAGCCCATTCCTCTTTCATATAATGAATTGCTTATTCTATGGCTCTTACTCAGTGGGTGTTGGTTAACTTCTGTTTAATGTGACAAGGAGATTTTTTGCTGTGCTATAGAATTTCCTCCAGTTTGTCAGTGAGAAGAACAGAGTTGCCCGCTGGGTTTGCCTGGTCGTTTCAGGTTCTTTTCAGCCTTTTTCCCCAAACATTTCTACACTGGTCGGCCTACTGTCTGGATTGCAGGTTTGCTCCGGTTATGACTACCAAAAGGTGTAATACTGACAGTGTTGCTATGTTTTTATTGTCTTTGTGTAACATATTATTGTTATACTCAACGAGTGTCTGAAAGTTTTTTGGGCTATATAGGTGTCTTCTTTTTTTCAATCAGACTTGATCTTAGGCTGGGTGACTTGTTTGCCTTTGGCTGACTCTTGATCACAAGCGCCCCAGGGAGATGTGCCTGTCATTGAGAGGTCTCTTCTCTGCCTCCATGGGCACTGCATATGCAGCATCATTCTTGGGAACAAAATACATGCTGGCAATCTTGTGTCCTTGCATACATTGATTAGGACTTTCAGGTATTTAGTTCTTTTCCACCTGAAATGAAATGAAATGAAAGCAAATTTATAAAGCGCTGCTCAGCCCAATGGGCATCAAGGCGCCTAACCAAAAAGCTAGATAGATAAAATCGACTTGCTTACTGGTAGGCCTTAATAAAACACCATGTTTTGAGCGCTTTTTTAAAATGGACTAGTGACGGTTGGGCCTTAATCTCTGCGGGAAGGGCATTCCATAAACGGGGGGCCAATAACCCTGCTCTTGTGAGTGTTAGCTTATTGTAAGTCTTCAGACCTTACTGGTTTAATGCTTTTGGAACAGTCATTCTTAAGGATTTCTTTTTTTTTTTAAATACAGCTGCAATGGCTGTGGGTTGTGCAGGTATTGCAGACACTTGCTGAATGCTGTTATTTATACTTGTGGAACTACTTGACATGCCCTCCCAATACGAATGTGGTTGTGTTCCGATTACCTACTTGTATTCTTCATTCCACCTTATTGCATCCTAGTTTTTGTCCATCCTTCCTCCTTTTTGGTCTGTCTTGGACTTTTTCCATTTTATTTGGAATTACAAAATAATTGCTTTCAGAGGAATGGTCAGGCATATAAGGCCTGGTTATGATTTTGGCATTCTTACCGCCATGCCGCCGTGGTGGCAGTCCCGAAAAGACAGCAGTGGCAGCAGCCTCCCACCCGCCATATTACGATGTTCCAGCTGGGCCAGCAGTGGTTTTTCTGATGGCAGGGAATATTTTTTCCATATGTGTCGATGCAGGTGTGTATATTTTGACTTCACAAGTGTTAAATGTAAACATATGCATGACACAGACTCGAAGAAGGAAGTCTTCCCGACATGGTCGGTTTGATGGAAAGTCAACTCATAATTCAGACAACTGTGAACTTGTCTGAACCGCCCTCTGATGGCTGCTTTCCCCCTACAGCCATTCAGGCAGCCGGCAAATGGCTGACAGTGGTGCTTTGGCGGTCTTTTGTTTTCCAAACTGCCAACATCATAATAAGGTGGGTGGATCGCCAACTAGGTGGCGGGGTTCTCTATGCCATTTTGATGGCGATTCTGCTACCTCCAAACTCGTAATTAGACCCTTATATTCGTGTGGCAAATATGAGCCTGATTATTTTGATTGATTTAATGAGCTAATGTGGCTCCTCATTTTCTGGAAATAACTCACCCTCATGCTCATAATGTGAGAATTGAGGCCGTGAACACTAGGACTCATTGTAATGAAGATTACCAGAAATTAATCACACTTTTTCCACAAGGAGTTCTGTCAATTGATAAAATCACTCATTGGGTATGGTTATTTTAAGAGATGCTGACCCAGAGCTGGGTAATTCAGCGTAAGTACACTAGAAAAAAAAATAAAGGATGCTTCTGGTTAGGAACCATACTTACCACACAAATATGGCCCAGAGGGTGCAGTGACACATATGTTCACAATTACATTGCTCACTTGCTGATCAATATTTATATGGTACACAGAAATCTGTGTGATTTTTATATTGCCTTCTTGGTAACAGAATGCTTATCTGCAAAATGCATATTCCATGGGGCAACTGTAGTTCTATTATTCTACCGATCAACTGTATCTTTAAGATAATGTTTATTTAGAGGGCAAGGACCACTAGGAAAACAAACTAATAATTATGAAGTATGATGGTAGGGAAAATATGACTCGTATCATAGGTGTTGTAATTTGTGTTAGAAACAAATTAGGGGTCATTACGATGGCGGTGAACCTGCCACCAACAGGCTGTCATGGTGGGTTCACCGCCATCGTGAGGCCATTTCCCGCCCTCCATATTATGGCGGGCAGGTCCGTGCGGTCAGAAAATCCTACCACCACACATTCAACGTGGCCTTCCCACCCCAAAAATGGTGGCGGTGCCTACCAGACACCACTGTTGGGACTACGATGTGCCTCCCCACCAGCCACTCCATGGCGGTTCACCCACCATGGAAAGGCTGGCGGGGATGGACTTTGGGGACCCATTGTGGGGCACCTATACTGCTTCCTACATTTCCCTGGACCATGTGGCTGCCACGCAGTGCAGGAAAATGTAAACAGTGCTTTTTTTACATTACGGCGGGTGCTGCTGCCAGCAGCACCTGTCGCAGTGCAAAGTATGGCAAGTGTGACCGCCAGGGTGGCAGTTGCATCCTAATACCTACTGTGGGACCGCCACCTTGTAGGCGGGCAGTCCCACTCTAAGAGACGATGGCAGATGGACTAGAGTCCGTCCTCCGTCGTAATCAGCTCCTTAGTGCTTGGAACTGCTTTCACTCGTATCATGCAGGTTATTAATATTAATCAGGCACAATCAATGTTGTTTAAAAATTGTCTTATCAATCAGTTCTATTTCAAATCTTATATTTTTGTATCCATTTGTGGATACCTAGATTTTGCAGGTGCTGAAAACATTGCCAAGAAACACCTATTCACTTTGAACACCTATTCTCCCATCCCTCACTATTACTATGCATCTGCAGGATATCCATCCACCTGGTGTCTTTGTAACTGTCCTAAGTGGAATGTGTGCTCAGAAAATTTTGAAATTGTGAGCAACAATTTGATGTGTTCTTATTGTAGAGTCCACCCCAGTATGAAGTGCGATGCAGGCCAAAATTCAATTAATTCATACGTCACATGTGTTCATTTATATCAGTCATGGTGGTTCAGATACAAACTACATTGGTTTAAATTTGGCACACATTGGATGTGTTTTGTCTATAGTACACTGATTCACCCACATTTTGTTGGTTTTAATGCACCACACTGGTTCGTATACAGTAACGTTATTTTGAGGAATCAATATGTTGGTTAATGCACAGGTAAAATATTGGAACAGAAATTAGCACATTGGTTTACGTGAGAAAGCATATGGTTAAAGGTGTGTGGTTTTCAAACCAATATAGGAGTTTATAATCCTATATACTGGTTAATATCAACAGAAAACTGCGGTATGTCTTTAGTTTGTTAGTGTAGGCACAATAAATAATGGAGGAGAACAAGCAGTGGCAATTAAGGTTTTACCATGAAACCACCAACTTCCCACAATAAAAACCTTAGAATCAATCCCCAAGATTGTTAATTAAAGAGAAGATGAAAATGGTATCACATGAAAGTAATTTAGTCGCTGTAAACAAGTGTGAGCACTCCCACTATACATATGCAACCTTTGCAAACAAGTGTCAATTGTATCTAGACTCCAACTTAAATACGTGGGTAAAGAAAAACCTCTCTACATTTTAGGCTTTCTCCTATAACAACTACCTGCAGTTTGAGGAGTCCTGGAACAAGAGCAGGGCTAAAAATAGACAATGCTGCTTGTGGCATCCATTCTGTACAGGACTGGTGAAACAAATACCTGAAATCACTCTTTCGACGAGTGGGCACAAGGATACTCAAAGAGGCCATGAAGTGCTGCTTTGCAGGGAGCTCTAAAAAATCCACTATGTGCCTAACCAAACGTCTTTCATTCGTGGAGTTGCTTTCAAAGACTGGGTTGAAATAAGTTATACTGGGTGTTTTAATATTAATGTTATGTATATGAATTTTAATTGGTGGTTGATGATTGATAATATTTTTAGTGTAGTAGAATTCATTATGTTGGTTTATCATCTGTAGTATTGATTTTATATATTAATTTTGCAGTAAGCCATAACCTACCTACCAGTAAATACTGTTGTGTATGTGTTGGAACAATGTATTGGTTTCCAGGCAGACTCTATTGGTTTGCCCATATTCTGAATTGGTTCATAAACATAACGAGATTTGCATGTATACCCTACTGCCTTGCATGCATTGCACACAGGCCCCGGCTGATATAATATTGGTTGAGATGAATAATATATTGGCATACAACAGGTTATATGCAAAGTACACTTGTTTAAATGCATATCGAACCGTTTTGGAAGAATAACACATGGATGCATATGTTTAATGTAATGGCTGGCTCATATACATATTAAATTGACTCACTCTTGTAATTTACTGTTTTGTATTCATAATGCACTGGTAGATATCCATAATTGCTTGTTTCGCATGCATCATGTATTGGTTCACTCTTTTAATATACTGGATTGTATGTGCATTACCTTGGTTTTAAGTAATTATATTTTGGTTTACATGCCTAATGTACTGGGAAACATGCATAAATTCTTGGTTGGAATATATTGGTTCACACTTTTAATGTACTGGTATTTATTGCGCATTATATTGGATGTAACATACAACGTATTGGCTTGAAAACATTACATGCCGGTTTTTATGTCACAGACAGTCTCAGTGGCAGCATTATGTGTGCAAGTCTCTGGGTGGGAGCTGTCTATATATATATTCAGTACCAGATTGAAGTTGCTACCCCTCAACACTGTCCCAGGCAACAGAAACTCACGTCACTCTCACACCTGTTGAATAAACCCTGGTTCATCCGTGTTACAGCTCTATGGGCCTGATTCACAAAGGTAAACTTAGACCAAAAGTCAAAGTTTAGACCTGAAGTTTAAGTTTAGACCTAAAGTCTCACTTTACTACTAGTAAAGGTAGACTTTTAGTCTAAGTTTAGACCAAAAGTCTAACTTAGACCAAAAGTCTAACTTTACTACTAATAAAGTTATACTTTTGGTCTACTCTTAGCCTTTTGGTCTAAGTTTACTTTTGTGAATCAGGCCTATGTATTTCTGATTGTTATACACTGTGTGACTGGGTGGGCCTGTTTAACATTATAACTGCCCTGTGGGTCATTTTCTTCAGCGATAAGTGTGAAGGGCAGTCCCTTGGAGTAGGATGAGCGACAGGACAGTCATTTGTGGCAGCACTATTGTACTGCAAACATCCATTTTATGTATCCCAATATGAGTCTCTTATAGGAGCGCAATGTCTATATTATGGCGGTCTAAGTAGGCTAGTATTTGTCTGGCTTTTGTGAGTTGTTTAAGACATAAATGTCCCATGATACCAGGTTAACTGGTGTTATGAACGCATGAGCAGTGTTTATCGGTCTGTGGGCTGTCTGCAGCTTCCATGCGCTATGTGCTGTCCCTGCTCGTGCCGTTTGTGAGCATTCATACAATCACAATACAATATTAGGATCTTAAGTGCGCAAGCATATTTGTCTCCTCACCTACACCAGCTGCCCCAGTCTGCCAGTGAAGTAATTACACCATAAACTTTCCCACTACATAACGGTCACAAAACATTATATGAATGAGTCCAGTCATAAGATTATGGCTTCAGGGGAGTTTCCTTTTGGGGGAGACCAGAGTACTGATCATCAGCATCTCCATTCGCTGGTGGTGCTCGCCGGGCATTCAGTTGGGCATCACAAACAGCAGAAGCAGGTAGGCTTGCTGAGTCGCCTTTGACATCAAAGGATGGATATCTTAGATCTACATTACCAGGGTGTGGTTCAGTGTGTCAGCAAAGAGCATTTAACTTAGATCTGTAGAAGTGAAAACTGCCCTTAGGGATGGAGTCTGATATGTAGGCACTGTCAGAGGAGGGTGTTTGGTGTCATGGATGTAGTGACCATGACATCTTCATGTAGTTCAACTCCCTGTTCTCACTTTACATCACTAAGGTCAGCTTCTGAAGGGTTTTTCTGGCTGTCAGATGAGGCTGCTTTTCACAGCTTTTCCTTTCCAAGGAATCGCAAGGCAGACCACTGGTCAGAGAAGATACATGGCTTGTTCCTGTTACTGATCTTGAGGTGTGCTGGGCATAATATTCTGTAGGGAATGCCCTCCTGCTGCAGCTTTTGTTTAATATGCATGTATGTACATCTGGCCTCCTGCACTGTGTGGGTGAAGTCTGGGTGGTGCCTTTGTGGAGAAAAGGCTGTCCTTCCCGGGCCAGACACAGGACTATAACAGCTTTGTTATAACAGGTCTAGGTGTTGTTCCATGTGGCAGTCTTGGATCCAAGGAATGGTGAGCAAACTTGACCACAAACATTGGGGAGGAAGCCTCAAATCCACAAACGGGTATAAGGAGACATTTTATGTAGTCAGCTTCTGTTTGTGGATTCATGGAGGCCTACAAACTGCAAATTGCTGTGCCTAGATTTAGCCTGTAAGTCTTCATTTTTTGCCTTTATCACATCATGAACTTTTTCCATATTGAGTAGTTTTCCATTGGTGCCAAATGTATTGTTCTCAATTGCAGATGTACAAGTTTTCACCACCCCTCTTCACTTGTTCTGCTTCACCAATGTAGTGGCCATTGTGTTGACTCCCAGTGTCAGAGAGTGTCAATCTTGCTGTCAATGGCGGTTAGGCTCTGTTGCATATGCAAGAGGAGAACATGTATATCAGGTTGACGACATAAGTGGAAGCCTCCATGTGATTCGCTAGCATGGACCTGGCTGACTTCTTCACCTCAAAACTGAGCTTGGTCTGTTTGTGTTTGTTTTTCCACATTATAGGAGGCAATGTGCAGGAGATTGAGCTGTAGTATAGTCTCTGCTATGCCCCCTGGCATGGTCTCCCTGCCCGTAAGCACCCACCACGACAGGACCCACAGTCGGTATCCCTGTATGGGTCATAATAGGATTGAACAAGAATGTTGCCCTGTCAGTCACAGGTCAGAGCCCATGGTCGGTGATGTGTGATAGGGGTTCTGCAGCAGGCAAGTCCAAATGCATAAGCAGTGTCTCACTGCTAAGCCCCGGCAGCCCAATCGTCAATGCAGTCAGCACGCAATAGACCCAATTGCCAAGGCTGTCATCAGTCCCCCGAGTCGCATTGTGTGCTCAGGACCCCCCAGCAGATATTGGCAAGAGTCCTTGGTGGTCATTGGCCCACGCAGTGAACATCAGCCTTCGTATGTCCTCGAGCCCATGGAGGTGGGGTTTGGGAATGTCTGACAAAATATCGACAGAAAATCGACCTACAAAAATATCGGCACAGAAATATCGAAGGCCTATCTACATACAGGAAAGTATAAAAATATCGAAAAAAATATTTGTTGTAAAAAATATCGATGTTAAAAATATGTTTTTTAAAAATGTTTTAATAATAATGTAAAAATAAGTAAATAATACATATAATTAAAAAATATAGATATAAATATTAAAACATATTTAAAAATAATAACTAATACATATAGGTGCCGATTCCGATCCGTTAAAAAAAATTACCGTCCGACTCGCATCCGTATTTTTTTACGTATGAATCGTACAAGTCCTGTACAAACGGCGAAGTACGATTTGTGCATGAAAAATCCATACTAATGACTTCGGGAAAAGTCTACGAGACGTCCCCGGACATTTTTACATACAAATTGTAAAACTGAAGTCCGAGCGCGCAAGTACGATCCGTACCAGCCGTCCGAAAACACAAGCGCATGGAAAAGGCTCCGTACGGATCGAACGCCGTACCACTCGTATCCGGGTAAACTTGTGCCCGGGATACGAGTCGTACAGCCCCTCCCCACATGTCTGCATCGTACCCCCCCATGTCCGCACTGTGCCCCAGCCCCGTACGTGTACGCACCGTACCCCACCACCGTACCCCAGCCCCGTACCCCAGTCCTGTACATGTATGCACCGTACCCCACCACCATACCCCAGCCCCGTACCCCAGCCCCGTACATGTACGCAACGTACCCCACCACCCTACCCCAGCTCCTAACTTGTATGAACCATACCCCACCACCGTCCCCAGCCCCTTACTTGTACACACCGTACCCCACCACCGTACCCCAGCCGCGTACTTGGTCGCACCGTACCCCACCACTGTACCCCACCACCGTACCCCAGCCCCGTACATGTACGCACCATACCCCACCACCCTACCCCAGCCCCTTACTTTTACGCACCCTACCCCACCACCGTCCCCCAGCCCCTTACTTGTACGCACCGTACCCCACCACCGTACCCCAGCCGCGTACTTGGATGCACCGTACCCCACCACCGTACCCCACCACCGTACCTCAGCCCCGTACATGTACGCACCGTACCCCACCACCCTACCCCAGCCCCTTACTTGTACGCACCGTACCCCAACACCGTCCGCCAGCCCCTTACTTGTACGCACCGTACCCCACCACCGTACCCCAGCCACATACTTGGACGCACCGTACCCCACCACCATACCCCAGCATCCCGTATGTACGAACCGTACAACAACATTGCATATGTGAGCCCTGTACAACAATATCGCGTATGTACGCACGTTACATACGCTAAAACGACTCGTACAGAACCAGGACACTGCAAAACAGAACAAGGAGGGTCAATTTGAATCGCACAACACCACAAAACACGTACTAAAACATCTAAAAGACTGACCTGGCACATCCAAACAGGCAAACAGAGTCCCAAACACTCACAACCACCTCTTATAACACACCCACAAAAATTTCAAACCTAGACACACCCACAAATGGACCAATAAAAAGGGCCCACACTCACAAACCATGAGCCGTTGCAACAGACCCACTGCTGACAGACACCACACACAAACAACAGCACCCATACACCTTAACTTACACACCATCACACAACCTCCTTCACACATACGCCCTCTACACATTCACACACACCTACACATTCACACCCACACACCCACAACCATCCACACCCACACCCCACACCATGCCCACAGACAAGAATCCAAAGTTTACAAGGGAGGAGCTGGACATCCTTGTCAACGAAGTCATCAGAGTCGAGCCACAGCTCTTTGGAACATTGGTCAGGCTGACCAGCATAGCAGAAAAATCACGCCTGTTGCAGAGGATCGTCGATCGGGTGAATGCTGTTGCGCCCATCAGAAGGACCAGGAATGAATGCCAAGCCAGGTGGTACGATCTGTGGAGGGCAGTCAAGCGCAAAATGAACAAGGACCACGCCCAGAGTAACATCACAGGAGGTGGGCTGCCCCGCAGACTGGTACATTACCATCCCTGGGAGGAGAAGGTGATGGCCCTGCTTCCGCCGGTGGGAGTACACGGAGTCGAAGGAGTTGCCGAGACTGGTGAGTATACAAACTACTTACGTAACATGGGGGTAATGGCATCCACAACCCAACTACAACCAATGCACTCACCTACCCCCAAGCCCTCACCGGACACAACCACACTCAAAAACAATGCTCATGCCACTAACATGTGTATGCCCCATTCACAAAGCAAGGCCCTGCCATGTCCCAGCCTACACAAACCACAAACCCAAGACTGGATGTCCGGGATGCTGGGAGGGTGGGGATCACTAAACATATTGTACAACTCAGAAACAGACACCATTGCCCTCAGCCCATATGGCCCAGGTACATACCCATGCACCATGCGCAATGCACAGTGACTGGCAAAGTACTGACAAGGTAGCTGACACTTGGCCGCGCTGTAGGCAGCACAAGGCCCTCCTGTGACAACTGCAAAATCTAACACAAACACAACCAGCTCAGATATCTAGGACAGGAACTCACACTCACTCACATGGCAGCATGCTCCATGGGGGGACAGATACATCACCTGGGAGACCCACTGCCAAATCACACTACACCCACCAGCAGGCACCGTCAATCAATCAACAATCGATCAGGGTACTTGTAAGGCGCGCTACTTACCTATGAGGGTCTCGAGGTGCTGAGGGGGGGGTTCCACTACTGCTCGAAGAGCCAGGTCTTTAGGAGTCATCTGAAGGCAAGTAGGTCTGGGGTCAGTCGTAGGTGGGTTGGGAGGGTGTTCCAGGTCTTGGCGGCGAGGTAGGAGAAGGATCTCCTGCAGGTGGTCGTACGTTGGATGCGGGGAATAGCTGCGAGGGCGAGGCTGCCGGAGCGGAGCTGGTGGGTGGGGGTGTAGAAGCTGAGTCTGATGTTCAGGTAGGCTTGTCCGGTGTTGTGAAGTGCCTTGTGTGAGTGGGTGAAGAGCTTGAAGGTGATCCTCTTGTCGATGTGGAGCCAGTGCAGGTCACTCAGGAGGGGGGTAATGTGGCTGTGGCGGGGGGCGTTGACGATCAGTCGTGCGGAGGATTTTCGGAAGCGTTGTATCCGCCATTGGTGTGTGGATGGGAGTCCTGCATAGAGTGCATTGCCGTAGTCCAGTCAGCTGCTGACGAGGGCCTGTGTCTCTGTTCTACATGTTTTGTTTGGGATCCACCAGTAGATCCAGTGGAGCGTGCGTAGGGTGTCGTAGCAGGAGGAGGAGACAGCATTGACCTGCTTGGACATGGAGAGGGAGGATGCGAGGATCAATCCTAGGTAGGTTGCGTGCGTGGTGGGTGGGTGTCGGTGCTGTCCCCAGAGCGATCGGCCCCCAGGAGTTGTCCCAGGCTCAGGGTGTGTGTCCCAGGACCTCCGTCTTGTCCGAGTTCTGTTTCAGATGGCCGCTCCGCATCCAGTCAGCGATGGACCTCAGCCCTTGTGGATGTTTGTTTTGGCGGTGTGAAGGTCCTTGGTGAGGGAGAGGATGAGCTGGGTGTCGTTGGCGTAGGAGATGGTTTTTAGGTGGTGGGGGTGGGCCACTTGTGTGAGGGGGGCCTTGTGGATGTTGAACAGCGTCGGGCTGAGGGATGATCACTCACCCCTTACACAAGCCCACACCCCCGGGGCAGCCAATGGAGTTACCCACTCTCACAATGGACATGTGACACAACAAGATCAAGCCACAGCCAAAGAAGCATCCAAGCCCAAATTCAACATGTCAAACACCCTGGAGAACATTTCAATCAGTCCCCTGCAACATACCCATCCACAAGTGAACATTGATGTGAATGCTAGGCACATACAACTACCTGGAGGAACTGTGGCAAATAGAATATGTGTGAAACATGGATGTCGCATTAAACAGCATTAACATTGTCTCTCTCTCTCACACAGGGCCACGTCATGGATCTCCCCCCAACAATGGGGGAGAAGAACAACAGTCACAGGCTCGGGATGAACCTGATCCCACCGGCAGCGAAACCTCATAACACTCCGCGGATTGCCCCAACCCACCTGGCCCCTCTGGTGGCCAAGCCCCTGCAGCACCTGCTTCAGGTACATCTGTGCCAACCACCACCCCCATGCCTGCCACATCCCAGGAGACACCCAGGAGCCCTGCCCACACTGAACAACTGAGCCAGTCTGACCTGGAGGGACAAGGTTCGCCGGGCACCCAGGAGGAGGCAGCCAACACCGACACTGCCATCCCTCAGGGGTCCCGTAGATCCAATGTGCCCACAACGGCAGGCCAGGCTCGTGTGGACAGGGGTGGTGGGAGTGGAGGCAGGTGGAGGCGAGAACCTGACCAGCCAGCTGAAGGAACCGGTATGTCACACGTCCGCAACATCATGGAGGCATACCGACGTGACACCAGGGCCATCAGTCAGGTAGTGACGACCCTCACAGACATTAAGAATCAGCAAGCCGAGCAACACGCCAGTCAACAACAACACCAAGTACGGATGGAGGCAAGACTGGCTGAGCTCGTGGCGGTGCAAAGGGACATAAGCCGTTCACTCCGTCGGATAGCCGACAACATGGGCAACCCTCCCTGTGACAGAAGGCGCAAACCAGCACCAGCCACAGGGAGGGAGGAGGAGGAGGATTCGTCCGACGGAGTGTCCCAAACATCATCAAGGCCTGCATCTGAGGGTCCCCGGAGGAAGGTGGGTCGTCCACGGAAAAGACCGTGAGAGGCAGCGGACCATCCACATCTCCTAGGTCACCTGGCCTGGCACTTGGCCTTCATGCGCAACAGCAGCACATCATTCACTGACATTCTCTGCCACATGGACTTGCTGGTCACAGTCTGACCATGATAGCATCTCCCCCTGTGAACTTTGGATTCTATGCACCCGGTAGAGCACCTTATTTTATCTACCAAAACACGCACCCCACCGAGAATAAAACAATTTTTTTGTCATGAGATGTTGCCGTCATTTTGCATTAGTCCACAACATACATGTGTGTTAATGTCAAACTATGCCTGAGTGTTGAACTAACTCCAGCCATCCATACCCTGGGATCTGAGTCCGGTACAGGACACACATGGATCACAGGTCAAGTTCGGGAGCATTGAGTTTGGCCAACGGGGTCTTGGATGACAGACGTACAAGGTTGGTTTTGGGATCTGGGTTGTTGACTGCCTCCTGAGTGTGTGTGAGGAGTGTGGAGGTCATCCTGCAGCACACAGTGATCCCTTGCAGCTATCTCAGGTGGACGGTGATGTTGATGGGGTGCGGGATGTTGAAGCTGAGTAGTGCAGATGCACCCTGGATGTGGACAAGTTTCCCGTGAGTTAGGATGTACTTGCTCCGTAGAGGGCGGGGCAGTAGTTGACACGGCTGGTGTCGTGGACCTGGGGGATGGTTTGTCTTTCCTTGGAGTGGATCTATCAGAGGATCATGTGCATCATGCAGAGGGTGCTGCAGCATGAGGTACAGATGATGGTGATTTGCATGGCAAATGTGAGTGACAAATCCATGATGCACAACATCTTGTGTGCGTGGCCACTGGATGCTTGTGTAGGGCCCCTGCGAGTTGAGCCAGCTGTAAGGAGACAATCCTCTGATGCTTACCTCAGTCCTGTACAAGTCCAGCCTCAGGTTACTGATGTTCAGCCATTCATCCACGGACCTCATGCCTTCTTGAATGTTGGAACTGCCAATGGCTGCATCTTTGGTGAGGGGGAGGAGCACCTGGCTGTCAATGGCATACGACATGATGATGAGGTTGTGTGCGCATGTGATGGTGGAGAGGGGGGTCCTGGACACATTGAAGATTGACACGCTGAGAGATGATCCCTGGGCCATGTGCCAGATGACGCCACTATACCACATGCTGAAGGCCTGAGTCCCACTCCCATGGCCTTGCTGGTGTACGGAGCCGGTGTAGAGCAGAAGGGACATGATCTGATTGGTGTGACAGGGCCTGGAAGGCGAGGCAGCGCTGTGTAGGCAGTTGGAGTTGCACACTCAGCATGCAAAGGTGTCATGTGTGAGCTTAGGGTATGGCTGAGAGCAGGCGGTTGAGTTTCGGATAGACATTGATTGGAGGGTGGCTACAACATCAGACTGTAGTGTGATGTGGGTCATGCAAGGACATGAGGGTCATGCAATGTGCACGTTGCATGTGCTGACGGTCCTGCCTTTGGCACCGCGTGTACCCAACAGTGGCACAGACAAGATGATGACAGCCAAATGAATGGGTGGAGGTAGGCAGGGAGAAGCATCTTTGAGGCGTGTGTGTGGCCGAATCCCGCCACTTTGTGAGCCCTTGCTGCAGGGGCCGCAGCAGCAGGCGGCATGTCCTTGAAACTATGCCAAAAGTAGCACACAAAGACAAGGATGTCAGAAAGGACAACTGCAACAGGCGTAAGTAAAGGAAGGAGTGTCCGGTTACCCATGGAACACCCAGAGAAAATGGATGCACAATCACCAAAGATGACTGACACAGGATCAGGAAACAGAAGGCCGAGCCGCGCACAGGAGACACACCCTCAGCAGGCGTTGACGGCCCGTCGTGGGGACCAACATGCCCAAAGACATACACAACCATGGACTTCATGCACAATCGAGATTCTAACCCATGAAGACCTGCATGCATGTAGCCAAACTACACATAGACTCATATGCACAATCTTTGACAACTATGCCAGAGATGACGCATGCAAAGTGGCAAGAGACCTGCATTGACAGAGATGAGGCACCTTGGAGGGTGAGGAACCCCTTTATTACTCAGGCTCACACTAAGGGAAAAGCATCAATATGAACAGACACACAGGTCATTTGGCTGAACATGTGGGACCTACACTGGACACCCCCTTCACAACACAGATGTAGTAAATCCAAATGGCCTGGCACACAAGTTAAGGGGATGAGCCAAACACCCCCTTCTGCACACGGAGAGGTTGCAATTCCCCATTGAGCCTGTTATGGGGATGTCCCACACCATGTCCACCCGTAGCATCCCGTATGTATCTGAGGGAAGTTATTATCACATTGATGCCTTCATCAGAATCCACAAACCATTAGAGATGACTGTCACGAAGGTAGACTATCAATTCATGGGAGTCATGCTACATGTTATGTGCCCCATGGTGAGTCGACATGTATGCATGGTAACCCAACATGCACAGGAGCAGTCCCCACACATTCCAAATACCTAACAGCCCTAAAATGCCTTGCTGCAATCCTCACCCAAAATGACTTTTCCACATGTCCGTGCATGGAACGCTGATTCAGCACACGTTGCAATACTCATGAGGAATAGCAGGAGGCCAACGATGACCCGACCAGACAACATGCGCAAGAACCTGTGGATGACAGACACACAAGCAGTCAGCTAAAAGATTGTTATCCGCATACATGGTCTTTTACTCTACAGGAATAATGTTGTCACCATGCGATTAGAAAAATTAGGGTCACAGCTAAAATGATTGGAATGACATCATCACTCGAGTGACACATCAGAACACACATCTAAGTCACTTAGCATACAGTCAGCTGGACACACACATTGCAACACAGGCCACACAAGGCTCCAAACGTGCACACTCAGACCCAGTGACTCACCATTATGAGAAGAAGTTGTGTATGAGCTGACTCCGGATATCTCCTCCTCCTTCTCACTTGCCTCGTGACCAAGCCCTTCATCCTCCACGGGTGGATGTTCCTGCTCATGCTGCTCCAGGATGAGTGGCACTGCCTTCTCCACTGCCATGTTGTGCAGCATGCAGCACACGAGGAAAATTTTGCAGACCTTCACTGGTGCATATGGGCGGGACCCATGTGAAGGCACCGGAATCGGCTCTTCAGGAGGCCAAACGTCCTCTCAATCACTCGCCTGGTCTGCCCGTGTGCATCGTTGTAACGGTGATCTGCAGCTGATCTTGGGTTGCGGAGAGGCGTCATCAGCCATGGCATGTTGGGATAGCCAGAGTCCCATACATGGAAACATCATGTAAAAAAGTGGGTCAGGTGATGCCGTAAGATACAAAGATACCGCAAAACACAGGACAAACAGAGTATACCCACCAACAAGACATGCTCGTTCGCTGTGCAGCCGCAGCATCATTTCTGGCACCCTGCTATGCCTCATGATGTAGGCATCGTGTGCTGACCCTGGAAAACGTGCACAGACATGGGAAATCAGCATGTTAGCAAGACACACCACAAGGGCATTTATAGAGTGGTATTGTTTACGGTTGCGATAGGCGACCTCCTGTGCCTGGGGTGGTACAAAAGCCACATGTGTCCCATCAATGGACCCAATGACATGGGGCATCCCTCCCAGGGCATAGAAATCACCCTTGTCCCCTGTCAACTCCTCAGGAGTGGAAAATGGATGAATTCATCCAGGTGCTCCAACATGGCCGCCAAAACATCATGCAGAACACGGCTGAACATCGTCTGGGACATGCCACCAACATCAGCTATGGTGAATTGAAACGTACCAGTGGCAAAAAAATGTAGGGCTGCCATCACCTTTATCTTGGGGGTCAGCGCAGTAGGATAACTGTGTCGCGGTTGGAGGTGTGGTGCCAGCCTGTTTGTCAGGTCCTCAATCAACTGTTGAGTGAATCTGTAACGGCGGATGCAGGAACGTTCCATCATGGCACCCAAGTCTGGCATTGGTCTGGGGACAGGAGGTGCCCTGCAAAAAATTGGAAATAAATAACTAAGAGTGAGAACATAACAACATCAATGTCAATGAACTGAGCACATGCTCAACTGCTAATACAATCTGCTAAATACAGAGTCTGGTCTGTGCAATACATCCAGGACACGTATGCCAGCCAGGTGATACTCCTACGAAAAGCCAGCTACACCCGTTGATTGGCAAGTGTACATGACATGCCCTGAAATGAGCTGTGGGCCAGTGTCAGTGAATAGCCAGAGAAATCACAAGAGTGACATACATCCACATTTCAGCATTTTAAGGATGTCATCTCATACAGTCAGCTGACGGCAAGCTAGACGCACAGATCACATGGAATGTCAAATGTACAGATCACACACATTGCGATGAAGGGGTACACGTGAAAACAGAAAACACAGACATTTAGACGACGCAGATATGTCCTCATGTCAAAATATCAAGTTCGATGCATACAGACACACATTACGTGGAAATCCACATGTGGCATGGTATGCGTAGATGTGTGCCTTGCCCATCTAGACACAGACACATGTTGGATGCAGCAACAGCAGTTGCAGTTGACGGGACACCAACAGCAAGCTCATGGGAACACATGACACACACATGACATAGTCACATCGTTGCACGCTGGTCGTTAAATGTCAGTTGTTAGTGACCCTGTCCCTGGCATCAGGGGACAGTTGCGGGTGGTGGTGACTGTGCTATACCAGTGATGCTGTGCTTGACACATTTGTACTACATGCACACATGTGCAAAGTGTGAAGGGGAAGTGTGCCACATAGTGCCCCATCACACATGACATGTGTACACAGGTCATCACACATCAATTGTGCAAATACATTAGGAGGCATATGCAATATCACTGCCTGACACACCTAGGCCCTGCACATGTAGGACAGCAATGACAATGACTTGATGTACATCCTTCTGCGGGTCTGAGACCTCCATTCCTTTTGTGTGCGCATCCTATCAACAGTGTAAGCATGTGAAACGCTCCATACAAACGCTCTGAGGGTGTGTGTACGGTCCGTATCACTAGAGTTCTGTGCCTGTAGGAGCACTCGTGGTACGGACCGTACACACGTACGTGTACTACCAGTGCCTACACGTATGTGTAGGCACTGGTAGTACACGTACGTGTAGGTACTGGCAGTACACGTACGTATAGGCACTGGTAGTACACGTACCCGTACGTGTACTACCATTGCGGACACGTACGTGTAGGCACTGGTAGTACATGTACGGGTACGTGTACTACCAGAGCTTACACGTATGTGTAGGCACTGGTAGTACACGTACCCGTATGTGTACTACCATTGCGGACACGTATGTGTACTACCAGTGCCTACACGTATGTGTACTACCAGTGCCTACACGTACATGTACTCCCAGTGCCTACACATATGTGTAGGCACTGGAGTACACGTACCCGTACGTGTACTACCATTGCGGACACGTATGTGTAGGCACTGGGAGTACACATACGGGTACGTGTGCTACCATTGCGGATACGTACGTGTAGGCACTGGTAGTACACGTACGTGTAGGCACTGGTAGTACACATATGTGTAGGCACTGGCAGTACACGTACCCATACGTGTAATACCATTGCGGACACGTACGTGTACTAACAGTGCGTACACATACGTGTCAAAGGCACTGTGCAACTGGTGCCGTAGGGGTATGTGTGAAACGCACCGTATCTGTGTGTGGATTTGAAAATTACATAGGGGACACATAAGGGACAAGTATTAGGCACTAAATGCATGCTGGTTGTCATGGAAACAGAGTTTTCAGTTCAAATTTTCCATCAGGTGGCCTGGAAAAGTCAGTTGGCCACAAAATACAATGTTTCAAAGTGGTTGTTGACTTGACATGATGCTGACATTTTGAATGATGCAAATGCTGTCATTGGTGTATGTGGAAAGGGATTGGAGTAAACGTAAGATGCGAATGAATCTGACCAATCACTATGTACTCCTCCAAAGGACTGCCCCTCAGCAAGACAGATATAAGTCAGCCAGAACCCATGAGAGGGCACTTGCCTGCACAAGTTTCCTGTCAACAACACTGCTGCTGTCTGTGCTTCCTCTGGCACCATGTCAAGGTCTGTGGAGAGGGCCCAGCCATTCACCCAGGAGGAGAATGAGGCATTGCTGGATGTCATCCTCCCACAGTACCCCAGCCTGTATGGGAGGCCAGGGGAGCAGGTGAGTGCTGACTCCACTAGCTTTGACTGTGCACCTTTTTTATGACTGTCACTTCCGGCATTGTGTCCAGGTGTGACAGACATGCAATGTTGTTTAGAGTGGGTCCCATGGGGGGGAATGGCTTATGTCTCCCATGCAGAGCATGATGTAGTTCATGTGTGCACTCCTCACTTGCATTGTGCTTACTGTGACATTCACTGCATAGTGCATGACACATTCAGCCTGGCTAATCCTTTGTGGCTTTTTTTGTCTATTGTCCTGAGGTGATTCAGTGGTCCCCCCGATGTGACAGGTGACTGTACCCACATATGTGTCTGAGTTGAGTGGAGCTGTGGTGAGAGTGTCCAAGTGATGTGGGTGAGTGTCTATGTGAAGTGTTGCACCACAGCTGCATGGAGGAGGCAACAGCTCTACCCATCTGATGTGAGATGTAAGCCGTGCTGTGTGTCTGACTTGCTGAGCTAGCCTCACACCTGTGACACCCCACAGGCAAGTGGCACATGTGCAGAGTGAGGTTTGTATCCGCTGTTGCCAATGGCATGTGATTGATCTGTGCCTGTGTGTGTCTGTGTACTCTGCTGAGGTTGCGTCAGTAGCCTGGGGCATGTAACTGCTTGGAGGTGCTGTCCATCAGCCTGGTGTCTCTTGTGATGCACAGTGTGTTCCATGTTCATGGAGTGTGTTGCACCCCTCATGCCACCTGTATTCTTTATTTGCCATGTAGTGCAATGGGGCTTCCACAGAGGCCAACATCCATATGACGAAGATGCAATTCCTTGGCAGCATCCTATGCCCTGTTCAACATTTCAAAGATGTTCAAATGTGTGTCTCTCTGACATGGAGCAGGTGTAGTGATGTTGTCTCACTTTGTCATCCTCACAGGTAACTGCCTACGCCAAGGGGGAGATCAGGAAGCAGGCCGTCAGGGCCGTGAGATCGGTGGAGGGTCGCAGTCGGCGCCTAGCCCAAGTAAGAAATCGGTGGCAGGACATCTGGTGCTGGACCCGGAGGATCGCCCGGGTCCTGCTGGAGGACTCACCTCCACGCCGCCACAGCGGGCGCCGACGCCTGACCCACCAGATGAAGCGTGTCCTGGCGGTGGTCTTCCCTGACATGGATAGGCAGTTACAGGAGATGCAGCAGCAGCAAGGGGGTAGGTACATGTGTGTTTGTTGTGTGTCACCAGCTTTTGGAAGTGCTCAGTCGCCTGGATACACTGCCAGGGCTTATCCACAGGATATGCACTGTGCAGTGCATATCCTTTTCCCTCAAGTCAACCGGTGCTGTTCTTCCTCTCTTCCCCTCCTTGACATGTGTTTCCTGGTCTGTGTGTAAACACTATTGCACATGGTCATCTAGGCTGCCAGTTAATCCAAGTGCACATTGCTTTCTGCATCATGTGTGGGGGTGGTCTGTGACATGTGTTGGTACCTTGCCAGTGCCCTGTCCTGTTCAGTCATTTGGGGGTCCATATTTGTTGGCACTGATGCTGAGTCTCAACATAGGAGTGTGAGGATTCAAATTAACAGACTTGCAGCATGCATGACCGATGTTGTGGCCTCAGACATGATGTGCATGAGTGGGAGATATGCATAGTGCCGGGACGGTTGCTCATGTTACAGTCAGATCATTCCAGGACCATGGAGCAGTGTGCCCACTACAGTCCCCTGAGACACCCTTGCCTCGGAATCATGTGTGTCATCCAACACTGTGCCCATTCTCTGTGTGTTCAGCATAGGTTGGCCTCTGTGGCATTGTTCCCTGGCCGCATTTTTATTTATGTAAAGTGTGCTACATGTGTCCACTGCACAGGGTGACCCCATTTGGCTTGTGCATCCTCACACTGGCAGTGCCTGTATGTCTGTTTACAACTATCTGTTGATGGTTGTTTGCCACAAATATGTGTTGTCAACCTCACGAGGTGATGTGGAGTACATTTAGGATTTCTTGATGCACATTTTAGTAAACCCAGATTAAGAGGTGTAACTTCTTGATCTGTCTCAATCACATTGTATCAGGTATAGGGGGTTTGTGCGGGCAAGGCCTACATGTCCAAACCCTATGTCTCCTTGCCAGGTCTGACCTGTGTGTGATAATTGTCTGGACAGACACTCAACATGCAGTGACCCAGTCATCTTGTGCAGGGTTTAATGTTTGTGCTTTGCAGCATGTGTCAAAAGTTTAAATACATGATTCCTGCTCATCCATTTTTGGCACCAGTGTGTGGTCCAGATGCTACGTAGTTTGGTCTTTGTGTGCTTACATCTGTGTGGACATTCTTGGTTGCCATGAGTGTGTCTCCTCAGTGCAAGTGCTCCTTATTCCGACACAATTGCAGGCCCATTATCTTATGCATTGTCCTGTGTTTGGACATGTGTGCCACTCCACATGACAGGCAGTGGGTCAGATGTGTTGCCAACTGTGTAATCATGGTACGGATGGCCATGTGACAGGTGGCATGATTCAAGTTGTTAGTCAAGAAGTCTTGTACCTTGGCACTCACTACACTTGTCAACATGTCTTCATGTTTTCAATGCTTGACTTTGATTTTTTGTTGTGAAGGACAATAATGTGTCTGCATGACAGATGTCTCCCACGGAAGTTCACAAGAAACCACCTTTACACTTTCAGGGGACACGCTGGCACTTATTAAAGAAAGGCACAGTTCGAATAACACTTTTTTTAAGGTTATACATATCCATGTTCCCACAGTGTGGTGGCATTTGGGTAAGTCCTTGGTTGTTGCTGATACCAACTTACAAGTGTCAAGTCATCCAGACCGCCGTGGGGCCATGTATATGTACTTACTGAAACCCCATTTCTTTCTAACAGTGGCTTATTTGCATAAGGCTGGCAGCTCATACAATGACTGTGTAAATGTAGTTTTGTGTGCACCTCCTTGTGTGACTTCTTTTATACAGGCACATGTGTGTTCTGCTCACAAAGTGGCACATTCACTCATTCTAAACTAGTAGATTGTGTAAAGTGTTGTGATTCCCAAGGGATCACAATGTATTTCGTTTGGGTACTCACAGGTCTCTGATTGTGGGGACACCTTCAGCATTGCGGTCTGTTATTTAGCCTTGGGTGAACCAATACTGTTTCGTTCACAGTAAACATGAGGTGGCATGCCTTCATAGTATTGCTGTGCTCAACTGTTCCCAGACACTAGCTTCTCAGTATAATTCGATATCAAGTTATTTGCTGTTGTGTCCTAATTTTCCTTGTTTCCAAGTGGCATGGTGGGTCAACCAACTGTGGAGTGCAGGGCTTACATATGTGCAGAGTAATGTAGATGTTACTCATGATGCATTTCCTGATATGCACTGTGACCTATTTTGTTTTGACTCATGTGTCAGATGTATACAGGTGACTGATTATTTTCTGTATCTTCACCTTGCCCACAGCATCATCGGAGGACACCGAGGGAGACACCTGCACGGACCTTGAGGAGGGATCCAGCACCGGTGCCACCACTGCTGGCGAGTCTGCGGGAGCAAGTGGCATGGAGGGCAAGGGGAGTCAGGCGGAGGACCTGTCTGGTGGCGACACCGACTACGACGCTGACGGGTCCGAGGCTGAACTCCTCGAGGGGGTGGAGGCTGCTATAACACCTGGCAGTAGCACAACATCTGTCACCGCCTCCTCCATTCCCATCACCGCCCTCCCAGTTGCTCAGGTCCCTTCTGTCCGTGCAGGGCACCACCATGTCTCCTCCGTGCCAGGCACCGCACCCCCTGCCCCTGTCACCCCTGCTGCCCTCACTGCAGAGTCTGTGGACATTCAGCGGCAGTTGCAGGTTGGCCAGACATCGATGCTGAATGTCCTCCATGGCCACACCACACTGCTGACACAGATGGTGTCGTTCATGGAGGGCATGTCAGCAGCGATGTCTGACCAACGGATGTTGCTGAGGTCCATGGACTCTTCACTGATGGCAGCAGTGAGTCTCCTGCAGCGCTTCTTCCCCCTACCCCTGCACCATCCACACTTCCCACTCCCATGCCTGTCCCATGCACACCCAGACATTCCCAAGCACGCATCCCACCAGACACAGGCAGCACACAAACACGTATGGGCAAGCACACACCTCCTGGCATGCACACTCAGGGGGATAAAGGCACACCCACTGGGTCTGGGGCACACAGGCATAGACGCAGCCACAGTCTGAGTCTGCATGCCTCACTACCTAGTCCCTCCAAAGGCACTCCCCTTGGCTCCCCTGCCACACAGTCAGACAAGGAGAGCTACTTGGCTGTGCTGGGCCTCAGCCCCACTGGGTCACCAGCCCGCAAACGGGCAAGGCACTCCCGGGGTAGGGGAGTTGATCCCAAACCTTTCCACCCCCTCCCCCAGTAGCACTGCACCCCATCCCTCCGACCCCACCCCCTCCTTTGTGCCTGTGGTTTCTTCCAGTGCAGGGGATACTCTGGACGCCCTGGCAGAAGTGTGCAGCGCCGAGCTCACCTCCACCTTTGGTGCTGCCCCACTCCCTGTGGTGGAAGTGTCCAGCCCTGCACCCACCACACCTACCCTTACACCTCCAGTCCCTGCGGTGCCTGGTCCTTCCCCACATGATGCCCCCCCCAGTCGACGAACCTGAGGGTTCTAATGTGCAGGCAAGCTAGGGGAGACACGTACCCATGTGTCCCCCCAAGGACTTCTATTCTGGACTGGCCATTGGCCTTTGTATATAGTGTTGTTGTTAAAATGTTATCTTATGCTGATTAAAGCATTTTCTTTTGACTTTGCACACTATTGCATTTCAGGTATTGATGTTGGTGCTGATGCTCCAGGAGTTGGAGTTGTGGTAGTGTGTTATGTTTCGGGCAAAGGTTCGAGTCTGATGGTCAGGAGGTGGCCCATGGGATCTGCGTGCCACCACAAGGTCTGTGCAAAGGATCTTTGGTCGTGTGTGTTATTTGTTTTTTGAGACATTGTACCAAGGTGTGTCCCTTCCTCTGTGGCACCTGACATCTTCCCTGCAGAGAGTTGCACAATTGTTGTGATGACCTGTGTATACATTCCCTTTGTTGGTGACGGATCCCTTCAACTATGTCCATGCTTGCTCAGCAATTTCTCCGGCTGCATCGTCTGTGCCATCCTTGTTAGTCACTGTACTTGTGTATTGAGTATGTTGCCATGCCTTCAGGGAGTATATCTCCATTTTCCGCACTATGCATGTGTGTAATCCCAGCCTAGCACACATATGGTACTTGTTCTGCAGGGTATTTGGGCACCTGACTGACAATTGTGGGCATTGTATCTGTGGGAACTCCACCCTATTCCTTCCATGAGAGACAACATCTTGGTGGCTGTCCCAGCACCTGTACATTCCTATCAGTCCTGGGATGTGCGTGACAGTGTGTGTTCACTTTGGCTCTCTTAGTTTAGTAGGCATTGACATGACTATACAGTCTTGTGGCATGATCTGTGTGTGTGTATTGTGCTGCATCCGCCAGGGGTGGGTATGCATGTGTCATTTGTCCTCACACCCACATGTGGTGTGTCATGCAGTGGGGGAAAGACATCCATCCTCATGGGAGTGGGACACTCCTGTCAGTGATGTGTTGTCATGGCACTATCAACATAGTCGAAAATTAGGGATGCGTACATTCACCCATGGAGTTGTGGTCATCTGATAATGATGTACACACCCACATGTCTCTGTCCACTGCTGGGAGTGATAGGCACCCACCCCTCACATGTCTCTGTCCACTGCTGGGAGTCCTCTGCATCCACCCCTCACATGTCTCTGTCCACTGCTGGGAGTCCTCTGCACCCACCCCTCACATGTCTCTGTCCACTGCTGGGAGTCCTCTGCATCCACCCCCATGTCTCTGTCCACTGCTGGGAGTACTCTGCACCCACCCCTCACATGTGTCTGTCCACTGATGGGAGTGATAGGCACCCACCCCTCACATGTCTCTGTCCACTGCTGGGAGTCCTCTGCACCCACCCCTCACATGTCTCTGTCCACTGCTGGGAGTCCTCTGCATCCACCCCCATGTCTCTGTCCACTGCTGGGAGTACTCTGCACACACCCCTCACATGTCTCTGTCCACTGCTGGTATTCCTCTGCACCCACCCCTCACATGTCTCTGTCCACTGATGGGAGTGATAGGCACCCACCCCTCACATGTCTCTGTGTACTGCTGGGAGTCCTCTGCACCCACCCCTCACATGTCTCTGTCCACTGCTGGGAGTCCTCTGCATCCACCCCCATGTCTCTGTCCACTGCTGGGAGTCCTCTGCACACACCCCTCACATGTCTCTGTCCACTGCATGGGAGTCCTCTGCATCCACCCCCATGTCTCTGTCCACTGCTGGGAGTACTCTGCACCCACCCCTCACATGTCTCTGACCACTGATGGGAGTGATAGGCACCCACCCCTCACATGTGCCTGTCTACTGCTGGGAGTCCTCTGCACCCACCCCTCACATGTCTCTGACCACTGATGGGAGTGATAGGCACCCACCCCTCACATGTGCCTGTCCACTGCTGGGAGTCCTCTGCATCCACCCCCATGTCTTTGTCCACTGCTTGGAGTACTCTGCACACACCCCTCACATATCTCAGTCCACTGCTGGTATTCCTCTGCACTCACCCCTCACATGTCTCTGTCCACTAATGGGAGTGATATGCACCCACCCCTCACATGTCTCTGTCCACTGCTGGGAGTCCTCTGCACCCACCCCTCACATGTCTCTGTCCACTGCTGGGAGTCCTCTGCACCCACCCCTCACATGTCTCTGTCCACTGCTGGGAGTCTTCTCCATCCACCCCATGTCTCTGTCCACTGCTGGGAGTACTCTGCACACACCCCTCACATGTCTCTGTCCACTGCTGGCAGTGATAGGCACCCACCACTCACATGTCTCTGTCCACTGCTGGGAGTCCTCTGCACCCACCCCTCACATGTCTCTGTCCACTGATGGGAGTCCTCTGCATCCACCCGCATGTCTCTGTCCACTGCTGGGAGTACTCTGCACACACCCCTCACATGTCTCTGTCTTCTGCTGGGAGTCCTCTGCACCCACCCCTCACATGTCTCTGTCCACTGATGGGAGTGATAGGCACCCACCCCTCACATGTCTCTGTCCACTGCTGGGAGTCCTCTGCACCCACCCCTTACATGTCTCTGTCCACTGCTGGGAGTCATCTGCATCCATCCCCATGTCTCTGTCCACTGCTGGGAGTCCTCTGCACCCACCCCTCACATGTCTCTGTCCACTGCTGGGAGTCCTCTGCATCCACCCCCATGTCTCTGTCTACTGCTGGGAGTACTCTGCACCCACCCCTCACATGTCTCTGCCCACTGATGGGAGTGATAGGCACCCACCCCTCACATGTCTCTGTCCACTGCTGGGAGTCCTCTGCACCCACCCCTCACATGTCTCTGTCCACTGCTGGGAGTCCTCTGCATCCACCCCCATGTCTCTGTCCACTGCTGGGAGTACTCTGATCACACCCCTCACATGTCTCTGTCCACTGCTGGGAGTCCTCTGCATCCACCCCATGTCTCTGTCCACTGCTGGGAGTACTCTGCACCCACCCCTCACATGTCTCTGTCCACTGATGGGAGTCCTCTGCACCCACCCCTGACATGTCTCTGTCCACTGCTGGGAGTCCTCTGCATCCACCCCCATGTCTCTGTCCACTTCTGGGAGTCCTCTGCACCCACCCCTCACATGTCTCTGTCCAATGCATGGGAGTCCTCTGCATCCACCCCCATGTCTCTGTCCACTGCTGGGAGTACTCTGCACCCACCCCTCACATGTCTCTGTCCACTGCTGGGAGTCCTCTGCATCCACCCCCATGTCTCTGTCCACTGCTGGGAGTACTCTGATCACACCCCTCACATGTCTCTGTCCACTGCTGGTATCCCTCTGCACCCACCCCTCACATGTCTGTCCACTGATGGGAGTGATAGGCACCCACCCTCACATGTCTCTGTACACTGCTGGGAGTCCTCTGCACCCACCCCTCACATGTCTCTGACCACTGCTGGGAGTCCTCTGCACCCACCCCTGACATGTCTCTGTCCACTGCTGGGAGTCCTCTGCATCCACCCCCATGTGTCTGTCCACTGCTGGGAGTACTCTGCACACACCCCTCACATGTCTCTGTCCACTGCTGGCAGTGATAGGCACCCACCCCTCACACGTCTCTGTCCACTGCTGGTATTCCTCTGCACCCACCCCTCACATGTCTCTGTCCACTGATGGGAGTGATAGGCACCCACCCCTCAAATGTCTCCGTCCACTGCTGGGAGTCCTCTGCACCCACCCCTCACATGTCTCTGTCCACTGCTGGGAGTCTATTGCATCCACCCCCATGTCTCTTTCCACTGCTGGGAGTCCTCTGCACCCACCCCTCACATGTGTCTGTCCACTGCTGGTATTCCTCTGCACCCACCCCTAACATGTGTCTGTCCACTGCTGGTATTCCTCTGCACCCACCCCTCACATGTCTCTGTCCACTGCTGGTTTTCCTCTGCACCCACACCTCACATGTCTTTGTCCACTGCTGGGAATCCTAGGCAGCCACCCACCCACCCACCCGCACCCTTGGTGCAGTACACTGCTGTCCTGGGCATACACCCCCCCAATGTACTGGTTATATGCTGCACCAGGCCCTAAGCCAACATTCGTGGTGTGTGTTCGCCTTGTCTCACAAATGTACTGGTGCCCTAGGGGTACGGGTGATGCGGTCCGTACCCCCCCATTCATAGGTTGGGTACGGTCCGTACCACGCATACCCCTACATCACCTCTACAATGGTGGTACGGACCGTACCCACGCTCTGAGGGCATGGGTACGGTCCATACCACGCGTACCCCTACCTCACCACTACAATGGTGGTACGGACCGTACCCACGCACTGAGGGCGTGGGTACGGCCCGTACTACGCGTACCCCTACATCACCACTACAATTGTGGTACAGGCCGTACCCACGCTCTGAGGGCGTGGGTACGGTCCGTACCACCATTGTAGTGGTGATGTAGAGGTACGCGTGGTACGGACCGTACCCACGCTCTGAGGGTGTTGGTACGGTCCGTACCATGCGTACCCCTACATCACCACTACAATGGTGGAACAGACCATATCCACGCGCTCAGAGCGTGGGTACGGTCCGTCCCACCATTGTAGTGGTGATGGGTATGCGTAGACGTCCACTTCCGTTGTGGCAGTACGCAGGGATTGGTGGACACGCCCCCCGTAGTGACCAGCCCTGGAGGTAATGTATGTACAGGATATATTTTTTGTAATTTGGGTAGGGGTTATGTTTCCTGCCCTTCCCTCCCCCCGCTTTGCCCCTGGGTGTTGTTCTACCCTTCTGCGGCGTGCGCGGCGGTTTCGGTCGTAGGCTAGGAGGGACGGGATGATACGTAGGATGGGGTCCATGGCTGTCCGTCGCGTACCGGTGCTCCTTCTTCGCGTCGTTCTCAATTTCCCAGGAGTTTTTGGCTGCCGTAAAATATTAGCCGTGCGGAGTGACGTGGGCACGAATCGTACTTGCTGGTCCGTAAAACGCTGCCTGACTCCGTCCGGACGTCACGTACGCGATGCCCGGATCGGAATTGTGGGTATTTTTTCGCCACACGTAGTTTTTTACGATTTGTACGGAAATGGTATTTCTGTCCGAATCGTACTTGCTGCTTTGTAAGGAGGATTTCCGAGTACGAGTCGTATGGAGAATACGCTCCGTACGACCATTCGTACCCGGGTTTTACAGGATCGGAATCGGCACCATAATGTTAAAATTAATTAAACATATGCATATAAATTAATATATATACTTACGTCACATATTGCAATATTAGCGTTGGATAGCGTCAGGGTAAAAATTACTATTCCCACTCCATAGAGTGCAACAGTAGGGAAAGCGTTGTATAACGTAGGGTTTAAAATTACTATTCCAACTCCAGTGAGTGTAACAGTGTGGAAAATGTAGGATAGCGTAGGGGTTAAATTAACATATTTATCAATTAAATACGTTAAAACAAATAAAATAACATATTCATAATTAATTTACAAAAAAGTATTAATAAATACCAATATATTCAAATTATTCTTTACTTAAATAACATTAAATTACATCCCACAATATTCCCCCTTTAAAACACAACACACTACACATACAAAAAACACAATTAATTTAATTATCAATTAATCAATTAATAACAATTAATAATAAAATAATTATCATTAATATAATTATAACTTAACTAATTAATAGAAATTAATAACCAATTAATAATTAATTAACACTAAATTAATAACCATCAACAATAAATAAAAACAATCTCATTAATTAATTTCATTTAATTACTTCCCACACTATTCCACCACCCACAACCCACTACACATACAAAATCACATAATTAATTTAACTATCAATTAATCACTTAATAAAAGGTAATTACCAATTAATAAATATTTAACAATAAATGAATTATCAATTAACAACAATTAATACTAAATGAATTATAATTATTATAATTAAATATTAAATAATTTTATACAAATTAATTACCAATTAATAATTAATTAACAATTAATGAATAATCAATAACAATACATAAAAACATATGAATTAATTAATTATAATTAAATTACTTCCCACCCTATTCCCCTATAAACCCACAACCCGCTCTGATACTAAAACGCAAACTTGTCTTTAACAAAATTACTAATTTCTAAACATTTATTTTAAAATTTATGAAAATACATTTAAAAAATGATTAACATACATATAAAATACATACTAAAATACATAACACAATTATTTTTGTTGATATTATTGCCAACGATATTTTTGCTTACGATATTACTGACTTCGATATTGAAAGAAACAATATTACTTACCTTAGGGTCGATATTCTGGTCAACGATATTCTTGACTTCGATTTTCTGCCCCTACAATATTAAAAACTCGATATTAATGTAGGTCGATATTTAAAAATCAATATTTTGACTGACCACCGGGGTTTGGGCTAGAATGCAGGCTGGTTAGGGCACAGGGTGTGGATCCGCTACCCCGATGATGCCAGTGTAGACCAAGTGAGGCAATGTTCTCCCACAGTCGCCTCTCCAGGTTTAGGCTGCGACAGGCCCACTTTCCCGGTGGCAGGAGCAAGCCAGGTGGCATGAGCAGGCCCCTGTAGAGATCGCTGATCACAGCTTGGAGTTCTCCATTGCCCAGTCTATCTCCGAGACTTGGCTGGGCCACTGTGTCCACGCTTCGACCCCATCTCCGCTTGGCTCAGCACTGCTATAGCTTGGGCGCTTACAGTTTCACTGGCCACAGTGGTTTGGTCAGAACCAACATTGCAGGCGGGCAGCACTTGATGTTATGGAAGTCATGTAAGTTAAGGAGGGCACAAACCCTCGATGGATGGCATACTCCGTCAACTCTTCATTTCTGTGCCCTTTGTGCCTGGATCAGTGCAGTCATCTTGGAGCCAGGCACTCTAGCACCCCCGATTTGCATGCTTACTGTACTGGTAGACATACATTATTATATGGTTCATAATATATGTCGTTTCATTCTTGTAATGTACTGGTTTGCATTTGTACCATATTGGTCTAAATCATTACTGGCCAATTTGTATGTATGGTGTACTTGTTCCCTTGCTTAAACCGCTGGTCTGCACCATACTTAAAAACCATATGAAAAAAATCCTTTCAGGTGCAAGTCCAAAGACAAATATTTATCAAGGATTTTTTCCAGGAGAATGGGATACAGATTGTGTAAATGTGAGCTTATGAATGATGTTTGTATGTCCTACCACATTAGGGTTATCCAGTTTCGACTATAAAGTGTGCAGTGCTATTTTTTATTGGGAACCAGCAAAAGAAATATTTATTTCTGAAAAGTATGAGTGGAACAAAATAATGCCTTCTACAAACCGACTTACTTTGATAGAAATGTCAAAATCATTTGCGAGAAAGCTTTCCCTCCTTTCTTTTTTTCTTTAATAGTGGCATGTGGGAGAAACAAAATAATTCTAGTTCTCCACTCCTGATTTTTAAAATTAGAACTTATTGCAAGAAAAAACACCTTTTCAGCCAACTGTATGTTTTTCTGTGGTTGCTTTGGACTAACATTATCTATGCACAGTTATTTGTTTAATCAAATTGATTATCCAATTATTAAATAAAAGCAATGCTTCAGTGTTTTACTTTGCAGCTGCAGACTTGCATTACCCTGCAACACGTATCCTTCCTCCTTAGCTTTCTTCCAGTATAATTTATTTCACCTTCACTCTTCCCCTCCCATTGTAAAATGCTTGTTCTAAAATGTTAATGGTGTCATTTGTGTTTGATTCAGTAGAAACAATGGCAAACACATTATTTAATTCGCTCTGACTGCCATTGGAAAACGGACAGCTTTTTATCAGGAAGTCAATGTTTCTCTTCCCTTTTTATAAAAATAATTAGAATCTTCAAGAATGCACTAACAAGTTTCATAATCTCAAGCGTCACGATATTGTGGTATGTCTAGGGTGACAGCCTCTTCTTCCCACAGCTCTGGGATTTCAGTAGGATGACACACCAGCATTCCACTTAGTGAATTTCTGTAATTATACATGTAACAGCAGTTAGCCAATGTTCAAAGGCATTTGTCCTTTGGCTTCATCGACCACTTTACTTAGTCAGAAATGCTGGAAAACACAGAACAAAAGATGTGTCTGGATGGGGAGACCACTCTGGGAAAGCTAAAGGTAACTGAAGCTGCTAGAGTGGGCTATCCCTTTATTTATAGATCCAGCAACTGTGTGTAAGACAAGAACAATAAAGCAGAGATTCAGGCAGCTCACCTGTTAGAAATGGGGTTTCTGGGTGGCTAAGGTATGCACCCAAGCCAGACAGAACCCACCACTCTAGTCAGTGTAAGTCTGATACATACAAAAGAAAACCTGTGCTCACCCTCTGGTAGCTTGACGCAGAGCAGGCAGGTTTATCTACAGAGGCAATGTGTAAAGCATTTGTGCAATACACACTCACAGTAACACAATGAATGCACCACAATAAGAGGCTCCATTCAAGCTTATAAAAATAAGATGCTATATTATGACCAAAACAAGACCTAAATGACATGAATAAATTAAGTACTTTGTAAGTTATGCAGGTTTAGAGAAAAGATCACAAGGATTGAATCATAAAAACATAGGGCACAGAATCACCTGCGCTCCTATTAGATTTTTTTGTAGTAACTACACTGAAATCCCAAAGATAGAAGTCACATAAGGCAGTTCAGTCTCTGGGGGTTGTCTATGCCTCTCTCGGTGTCTTCTACGTACGTTTCACCATGCAATGCAGAATAAACAGGGCCCCCAAGTTCTGGTGAGTCCGGAGCCCTTCAGGGCCATTCGAGGTGGCCAAGTCTATGTCACAACACAGAGCCATCCGTGAAGGAGCACGGGATGGCTTCAGCAGGTGTAGAAATGTTTGAATACTTCCAAGGCATGGAACGAGGGTTTGGTGCAGCTCCCCTGGGACCAGGGTGACTCAAAACAGATCTGACGCATGCAAGTGCACAGGACAGTGAGCGGGACCTCGGAGGTCCGATGCTAGGATCACAGTACCTTCCAGCCGGAGCAGCGGGGAAGCAGGTGGACCATTTTTGCTGTCCTCACACAGTTGAGGCAGCCTTGGTGGCCTGCTGGTCAGCGCATAGGTCTGCATGATGGTATCCCTCCTCGTCAGCTCCTCAGCTCAGCGGAAACAAAGCATGAATGTTATCCTTTGGATGCCAATGCTGGTGCTACCGGCGTGGACCATAATACCCAGGCAACACATTTGGCTGGAATGGAGCTTGTTCGCTCCCTCGCACAGAACTCGAGGTGTCACTTTCAGGGACAAACCTTTCACCACAGCGCTAGAATGGAGAAGACTGAAGCACTAGTTTCAGGAAGAATGCAGCGCTGATTCCTGTCGGTTTCAACTGCCCGACACAAGAATTCCAGAGTCCCATGGCAGTGATGAAAGGGGGGGAATCTTTGATGGCTGTGAGATTCCCAAAGGATAGGGGGCAAACCAACAAGCCATTGGAGAACACTTGTGGAGGCACAAAAGAAGGCAGCAAGCAGCAGGCCAGCACATCAAGGCATGTTTCAGAGCAGCAGTCCCTCCTGCAGCCCAGCACTTCAGCAGGTAGCAGGCAAAAACAGCAAAGCAGTTAGCAAAGTGCAGTCCCTTCTGGCAGAACAACAGTACTCCTGTCAATGTGAAGATGTAGAGCCAGCAGCATCTGGGTACAAGTCCCACACAGTGTCTGATTAGTTGGGGTCAGAGCCTCAATACTTATACCCACAAGTGTCTTTGATGTAGGTGGTGACTTCAAAGGAGCCCCCAGAAGTGCACATAGAAACCTGTCAGTGCAGCCCTGGCTCCAGACTATCAGCAAGTGGTAAATCAGCCCTTTGTGTCAGGGCACTACACAACCTGCCCAGAGGTAAGTGTGAATCACTTCTCACTAATCATGTCCAGGAGGATTAGCAGTATGCAGATGAATGCAGATGTATCCCTTGTCACACCCAGCCCTTCCAGTGTTGTGGCTGTTTAGAGGAAATGCACAAAGTGTAGCTGTCACCCAGCCCAGGCGTATATTGGAGACAGGCTGTCAGGCAAAAAGAGTTTTAAGAACTGGTAAATGGCCACTTTCTAAATGTGGCATTTGTAAAATAGTAATGTCAATTCCAACGTCACCAGTAAGGAGGATTTATCATTACCATGTTAAACATACCAAATAAGGCAAAGCTACTCCTTTCTGATCAGAAATTACCACTTAAAAGTTTATAAGGGAATTTCCAATGCTAGCCTATAAGAGGAGTAGGCCTCACAGCAGTGAAAAGCAAAATAGGTTGTTTGTCACTTCCGGGACATGCAAAACATAAAAGTACATGTCCTACCTTTTTGCACAGCACCCTGCCCATAGGGCTACGTAGGGCCCACCTTAGGGGAGAAATATGTGTAATAAAAGTGGAGTTTAAGGCTTGGCAAGTAGTTTTAAAAGTCTGGTCGAAGTGACAGGTAACTGCACACACAGGCCCTGCAATGGTAGGCCTGAGACAGATTTGAAAGGCTACTTCTGTGGGTGGCACAATCAGTTCTGCGGGCCCACTAGTCGCATTTAATATACAAGCCCTGGGAATATGGTATACCTTTTTATAAGGGACTTACAAGTAAATCAAATATGCCAAAAAGGTGTAAACTAGTCGTACCATGTTTAGGGGAGAGGTCACATGCACTTTAGCACTGGTTAGCATTGGTAAAGTGCCCAGAGTCCTACAGCCAACAAAAAGAAGGTCAGACAAATAGGAGGAGGCAGGCAAAATATTTGGGATTTCTCTGCAAAAACAACATCTCAGTGAAAATGTCCAACAGATAAGCTGTCATAAAAAATAGCACATTTGTACAGAATTAGCATTAGAAACTGAAACCCCAAATTATTTATTCATAGATTATGTCAACTTCAAATGGTTTACCAAAATTGATAGTAATTTTGTTTGTGAGGGAAGGGCGCTTAATAATAATTTTAATGTTTAGGTTCTAATGTAATGCATGCTGTCTCCAGCCATTAAATGCCATAAAAGTGTTATTTCCATTTAACCTGTTCAAATCTCATAGTTGTATTTTTTGCTTGCTATTGGTAATTGTGCAAGCCACATTATGTAATGAAAAAAAACATAGATCTGCGGGTTAAAGTTCCTGTTGTAGATGCCTGTGTTGAACCTGCAAGACATTGACAGGTTCCAATCTATGCATGATACCTCAGTGGGTTGAGTGTCTGCTGTAGAAATATGTGAGAGCCAGTGCATCTTCCATGTATATATCTCTGTGTGACATGCAGGTCACACCTTATAATTCAGCTCATGACAACTCAGCCATTCATTTTTCAGCAGATAAGATGAAAATCATTCAGCTAGCAAATACATTTATTAACATCTGTTTTAAGGAACACGATACAATTCTGCTTTCACCATCATCATCATTGCATTTTCTGAGCTAAAAGAGGTCATTGAAATAAGGACTGCACACAACATGATAAATTAACGATTGAAGACATTCATAATTTGCAGTTACATTCCTTGCATTTTTTAATTGATCAAAACAGAAATTAGTTGTCAATACTTTCGATTGGCTTTTTTCAACTGGTTGGTGTTATTGCGATTCACACTTCTAAAATAAGTAAGCAACTACTTTTTTAGTACATGGAGAGTGTGCCGAGACACAAGCACACAAAGCATAGACATTTAAATTAAAATTTGTATGATCTTTTGCTCATACCGCACAATTATCACAGACTCTAGGACACATTTTAGGTATGTACTAGATACCCTTATGTGGTATATATTCTCTGGACCCACATCTAAACAATATGAATATATCATTGATTATGACTATTTGTTATGTACAGTGTCCTCATCGACAATATTACACCCTGTTGATGATCTTGCTGTAATTTGGGGGGCAATTTGTGAATCCTAGCACTGTCCTCCATACCTGGTGATTCTGGATGGAAAACTTACCATTGCAGTGCCAAAATTGGTCAGGCACTGACAAGCAAGGCAAAGAACCCGCTGCATGGGCACAACCTGATACATTAGAGCAAAGTGGCTGATACAGGTGCGAGGCTCCATGCACCACATACACTCCCAGGTTTCTATAAATTTCGATTTAAATAGCATTTTGGTTGCCGAGGCATCTACGAAGGATCCATGGCGATGGTGGAAGATCATACTCTAGGCAAAGAGTTGAGTCATGTGGCGCCTGGAGATTAGGGATCTGACAGTGGTGTCCAAAACCTAATTAAGGGACACCTTAATTGTTTGTGGGGCACTGTTAATAGTGCATGGTAGCAAAGATAGCCAAGCAAGGCGTGCTATTGTGGTCTGTTTCTTTTAATGCGCATGTGGTGATAGCTCCACCACAATGTTGGGCTACATTTCCTGTTCTTTATATCCTTTTCAGACAGCCATCCCACAGGGCACTCCAGGCATGGCAGCTTCATAAGATCAATGCAGATCGCTGGGAGGTGGAACAGAGTATAAAATAATCCTGGGCAATGGATTCTAACCATAGAGGGTGATGGGAAGAGTAAGGGGATTCATGCTGGGGGATAGATGGTCTAATTCTTCTACAAATGAATTGGGACTGTCCAGTCATGCCCTGGGGAGATATTAACTGATCCACCATTTTGTCATTCTTATCCCTCCTCAAGGCTACCAGAGACTTGTCCCTCTCGAATAGCAGGCAACCACGTTCGGTCACACTGAGGAACTCCTGTTCAGTCGTCCTTGTCCACTTAGGGGTTCCCATCCCTCTTCAACCAGATGACATCTGTGGAAAGGCAGTTTGGCACTAACAAAGAATCAGTACACTAATCAGAAGTAGGGCGAGGTAGGCAGAAGTCAGGCATGCTTGCTCATAGAGCCAGTGAACCAGTGACCCGGTGATTCGGCACCCCAGGGCAGCGGTTAGCGGGTGTTCCCAGGCAGCGGGCACAGTAGCAAGAGGAGTGTGGGAGGAAACCTTGACCTGTTATGGTGGTGTGGCGTTAGGCAGAATAGGCTGCAGTCTCCATGTGCTGCAAGGATGTGGCCGGCGTTAGACCAGGGAGGACTGTGCTTATTTGAGGAGCCCATGCACCCACAGCCTGTCGCCAAACTGTGAGTGCTGGATTGTGGACCCTAGCCCAGACTTTGGTCCCATGTTTTTGCCGAACCCTGGTACCTCTGGCATTTCTGGCACCGTTTAGCCACTCCACCCACTGCCTCAGCTCTCACCCCAGCTATGCTCACAGTACCTGCAGTACTAGCAGTACCTGTTGAATTACAACATTTTACACTGCATGGACAGCACACATAGCTCCACACGCAGTCCAACCCCACTGGACAAGCAAAGCAAACGAGGCCTCTCATGCAATTTGAGAAGAGGGGTGCGAGTAGAGCACACATCTCTAGTCATCTCTTCCTGCAACTTCTCTAAATGTGCCTAGCTCATATAAAATAGGTAATCCAAGGGGAGAGACTTTAGGATAGAAAATCTAGGGCAGAACCCAGTACAGAAGTGGCTTAATTGCTGCCCAGAGCTTGTCTGCCCTCTGCTAAAACACTTGCCAATATCTTTTTAAGTTTAAAGTGAAAGTTTATTAAAATAATTTACAAGGATACCAGTTAAAAGAACAATAAAAAATCATTGCGAGTATAATCATGAAACATGAAAAAAGAAAAATACATTATAACACCAGCAGAGAAACAGAAATGATAGCAATAAATAGAACAAATGCGAGGTAAGCAATAAAATATTCCTAGTAATAAAACATGGCATCATAAAATACAACAAGAATGTGTAACAAAACTACATTATGGAGGTTTAGGTACTTCTTCAATTCGGGGTTTATGAGAATTAGCGGTGTGAGCAGATTGATCTAGAAAAGATGTAATAGGGAGCCATAGAAGATCTCTTTTAATAGCTAACAAAACAGGGTGTATGTGAGCCCTATCAAGTCTGTGATGATAACATACACCATACCACCATGCTTGAAAGGAAATTTGAGAAGAGTCTTTCCAAGATTTGGTAAATTGCTGGAAAGCTACTGCTAGGAGTAAGTCACTTATATGAAAATCATCAGATTGAGGTGCCCAATAATCAGAAGCACTACCCAGAAAAAGGTCAATAAAATTAAAGGGAGTGTAGGAATTAAAAATTTAAATAATCTGTTTCCAAACTTTTAACCAAAAATCATAAGTAAGGGTATATTCAAATAACATATGTTTAAGATCTGCAAAAGGATGAGCACAGGACCAACATTTGGGGGAAAGTGAAGGGTCTAATTTATGAAGTCTGACAGGAGTGATAAATATTCTATCATATATAAAAAATAATGTTTGGGTTGTGTTAGCCGCTCTAGAAGACTTTCTTATTTTAGACCAAATCGTATTCCATAGAGAGGTAGGAAAGGTAGATTGAAGATCTATTTACCAACAAAGTTCAACTTCAGATTTATCCCTGTCTCCTGGAATTAAAGATATATGTTTATATATTTGAGAAGCAGGAGGTAATGTATCTAATAACTTGCAAAGAGGAGAAGGAGAACATGAAGATAGTTGTTCAGAAGAAAGATTGTGATACATGTCTTGTATTGCTGAGGTAAGTAAGCTATATTTATTTTCATACGAGGTCGGAAGTGAAAAAAGAGTTTGAGCTTTAACAAAAGGAAGAGTGGAACTATCCTGATATAATTGAGATACTCGTGTTAATCCTTTAGAATGCCAGTCTTTCCAAAAAATAACTTTGTTGTTGATCTTTATCAAAACATTATACCGAATAGAGGAAGCTAAAAATTTCTCTTTAGATGACTGGAAAGACATACAAATGGGAATCCTGCATGTATTCTTGAAAATTGGAGGAGACAAGAAAGAAGGACTAGAGGAAAAAGACAAACATTCCACCAGAGAAAAGGGATTAAAACAGGATTTCTCCAGGTCAGCCCATAAAGGTATATGCACATCATCGTTGTCCTGTAATAAAAAGTCCGACTGTTTAAGACAGAATGCCTGATGATGAAGTCTGGAAAATTAACACCTCCCTGAAGTTTTTTTTTTTTACTTTACATAAAGACATCCTAGATTTTTTCCCTGTCCATTAAAAATGTTGATAAAATTGAGTCAATTTAAAAAAAATAATAATGTTTGGGAATATTTACAGGCATGTTAGAGATATAAAATAATATAACGGGAATAAGCATCATCTTGATGGAATCGAGGCGACCCCACCATGATAGAAACAAGGGATTTCAGCGAGATGTAAGATCAAGTAGAGATTCAGATAAAGTTCAAAGTGATAGAATTCTTAACAGAAACTGAGAACAATAAGCCAAGATATTTAATTTGAGTTAGATTCCAATGAAAGGAAGATACACTCAAATCAGCGTGGAAACATAACTTATTTAAGGGGAGAATTTCACATTTATCTGAATTTAACTTGTACCCCGAAACATTTGCAAAACTATCTACTTCTAATAAAAAGGCAGGTAAAGATGATTGAGGGTGAGACATAAATAACAGAATATCGTCAGCATAAGCTGAAATTTTAAGTTGAGAATTTCCATACGAAAAACCTTTAATTGGAGGATTAGATTGAATCTTTATTAAAAAGGGTTCTAAGGCGAGAATAAATAATAAAGGAGAAAGAGGACAGCCTTGATGTACACCTCTACATAGAGAAAAATAAGGAGACATGAGATCATTAGCAAGAATAGAGGACTGGAGAAGAATAAAGTAAGGATACATATTGAATGAACTAAAAGACTAATTAACCCCATCGAATGCTTTTTCTGCGTCTAAAGAGATTGCTGCTAGGGAGTATTTATAAGAATTGGATCTACTAATAACATTAACAAATAAACAAATATTATCAGAGAGAAGTCTACCTTTAATAAACTCACATTGTTCTCTCCCAATTAGATGAGGTAAAAAATTCTCCAGGCGTAGAGCTAAAAGTTTTGCCAAAATCTTATAATCTAAATTAATCAAGGATATTGGATGATCATTTTTACACAATTTATGATCTTTTCAATCTTTTGGAAGAAGGCAGATCAAGGCTTCTTGAAAAGAACCACTGGATGATTTAGTTGAAATGAAATAAAGAAAGAGTTGATCTAATTTAGGAGTAAGAAAAGAAGAGAAATGGGAGTAAAATTCAATAGTAAAACCGTCAGGTCCAGGAGCCTTGCCTTGCTTAATTGAGCGAATAGCAGTAGAAATGTCTTGAATCTGGATATCCTGTTCTAATAAATAAAAATCTAAATCAGGGTGTGAAGGTGTTGAGATGGAGGATAGATAAATAGAGGCATCATGTGTATCCGATTGAACTTCTGGGGTATAAAGGGTTTAATAAAATGTTGTAAATTCTAAAAGAATATCCTTACTTTTATAAAGAGTTTGATTAGAAGGAGATATGATAGAATCAATAACAGTATGCGCTTTCTTAATTTTAAGACAATTCGCAAGAAGCTTCCCTGATTTATTTTGACCCCCATAGTATTTCGCACTAGCCTTGAGTAGGAAAGAATTAGCATTGTCAGTTGAGATCGATTAAATTCAAATTTAGCTTTTAACAGATCATTCGAAATATTTACAGATTGGGTTTTATAATAAGAATATTCAAGTGCCTTAATCTGTGAAGTGAGAGTCTTTATTTATGAGCAGCTAATTTCCGTTTTTTAGAGGCAGCTTTAAAAGTGTCACAGACAATTTGAGGAGTAATCCCACGGTTTCATTTTCTTTAAAAAGTGTATGTGCAAAAGTTTCAAAAGTTCGTGTGAAATGTGGATCTGATAGAAGAGCATTGTTAAACCTCCACCGTCAGGGGTCCTTGAAGAGGAGAAAGAAAATCTAAATTAAAGTGACTGGGGCATGATCAGAGATCAATATAGATCCTATATCAGAATTAATAACTCTCTGAGCAAGTTTGTTGGAAATAAAAATACAATCTAGCCTAGACTGGGAAAAGTGGGCAGGAGAAGAGAAAGTATCTTCTTGAAGGCTGGGATTACATAATCTCCAAGCATCAACAAGAGATCGCTCTAAAAGGGTTGATGTATATTAAGAATGTATGTGAGAGGGTATGAATTTAGTTTTAGAGTGTCTGTCTAGGATAGGGTCAAAAACCATATTGCAATCACCACCCACAATCAAATAATTATCAGAATAAGTCATCAATTTAGATAATACTCCTGGCCAAAAAGACTTAACAGGTGTAGTAGGTGCATACAAATTAACTATAGTTTTTGAAATTTTATCAACAAGTAAGGACACAGAAATCCATCTACCCTCACAATCTACATCCTGAGTAAGCATTTGTATATTAAGACATTTGTGACATAAGATAGCCACCCCATTACGTTTTTCTGACCCTGGAGAAGCAAAGACCTGACCAACCCATTGACGCTTTAACTTAGTAAATTCTTTTTCAACAATATGTATTTCTTGCAACAAAACAATATCTCCTTTTAAAGAGGAAAGATGAGATAAAAATCTTTGATGTTTTATAGGGGACCCTGAACCTTTAACATTCCATGAGATGATTCTTAAAGTCATTTATCATGTAACATTTACTTAAGAAACATTAGCATATATGAAAATAATAGTAACTGGTGCATTATCAGAACAATAAGAAAAGAAGAATAAAGGGTAACTTTGAAACAATGAGAGTAGGAGAGAAAGGCTTGCAAATAGGACAAAGAAAAGAGATAACAAGTATGATTTAGAAAGGAGATAAGAAAAGAAATAATATGAATATCTATTTTAAAAAACATCAGATTGAGAAAAGGGTAGAAGACAAGTATAAAGGTAATCGATAAGAACCATTGTAGGAAGAGAGAGAATGAAGAAAGGAAAGAAAAACCAGAAGAAAAACATACAAGAAAGAGGATCATATAAACAAAAAGATACCAAAACCAAATAAGGGATACAAAAAATGACATACCAAAACCACACACAAAGGTCGAGGGTAGTGGAGCCACAGGAGGGATGGCACATCAACCGGAACTCCACTGACAGGAATGGGAGGAGGACAAAATACCATCAGACGGACGGATAATCACATGAATGAAAATGAGGGAGTTGAACCTAATGAAAAGGAAATAAAATAAATTAGATATAGAACAACAAATCCATTATGTAAACCAACAACCAAAACATTTTAGCAAAATGAAAAGACATAGCAACATTAAACAACAGATCTTAAAATGTCCATGTCTTCCTGTCTGCAATTTTCTAAAAATCGTTGAAGTAGGCGGGGATCTTCATATGTTGTAGTCTTATTTTTAAAGGTGACTTTAAAAAGGCAGGGATGGAGAAGGCCAAATCTGCCATTGATGTCACGTAATGCCGGTCTCATGTCCAAAAATTGCTTCCTTCTATCCGCTGTGACTTTGGCATAATCTTGTGAGAAGAAAAGATTAGAACCTTGCCAAGAAATTCTACCTTTGGCCTTAGCAGCTTGTAAAATTCTCAGCAATACTCATTCTGTGTATTCCAAAAAGTAAAGTATCACTCCTCGCGGTTTAGCTGATGAACTTGCTGAGTGAGACACATGACCCAAGCGATGAGCATGTTGGATGTTCAAAGGTGGAGAGATGGGAATGTCTAACAGCTCTGGAAGGAAAGATTGAAAGAAGGAGAGTGGGTTCGAACCTTCAAGTCCCTCTTCCAAGCCGTAAATGCGAAGATTATTACGCCTGTTGGGATTTTCAAGGTTTTCAACCTGCTTCTGAAGAATTGAAATCTGCGACTACATTGAGGGAACTTGAACCACAGTAGATTGAAATGAATTCATTTTACTCTCCAATTGAACCACTCTACCCTCCATATGAGACCATGTATCGTCTAATTGTTGAAGACGTATATTAGTCTCCTCCATATATGGTTTTAGGAGCTGGAATTGTTCCAGGATTAATTTCATTGAAATAGGAGGAGGAGATACTGTTGGTGAAGGAGGATCCTGTTTGACCCTCTTCACAGATGATTGTGTCATAGTATCTGGTAACTTTGAAAATGTTTTAGGTGTGGACGGCGGAATATTAGAAACAGTTGGGTTCGAAGAAGCCTGATCGGAATTCGCCATATTATCTTGAAGAACACTGAAAGAATTATAGTACACCACCTGCGTAGAAGACATTGCCTTGGAACGATGAACAGATTTTGTTCTCCCCATATATGAAAGTCACACAGTAGTAAAGGCGAAAGGTTTGAGGGGAGGAGTTGTAATATAGTAAGTATCTATCATTACAAAAATGCTCACGGAAGACCAAAATGTAAAAAAACAATAAACACAATCCAAAAGTCACTGAGGAAGAGCATTATAAATACACTAGAAAAGCCCCTCATGAAAAATTATGAAGAGAGGGCAATGAAACGTGTTCCTTAGTGTGGAAATCATGGCGTCTCATTCTGTGAAGAGAAATTCCGCTTGCGGCAAAAAACAAAAATGGCGGACGCGAGTTTTAAAACCCTTGCGTCGGAAGACTCGGCACATAAAAGATAAAACTATGGTGCCGCTTACCACAGGAATCCCTCAAAGTACTTCAAATGATGGTCGGCATCATCACCGAGCCAGTAGCTTCCTGCCGAGCCATTCGTCACGGTGCTGACCGCTGAAATTGGAGAAAAAGCTCCCGCTCCCTCACGGAGCTCACGGGAGTGCGGCCATACCGATTGGCATCCAACCAGCGCCCCCCACTTGCCAATATTTGCCATTAAAGATTAGTTCTTATTCACCCAGACTATACAACTAAAACCCCTTCCTAGTCACCTCAAGGTGTATCCTCAAGGGTTGTGTGATGCCAGCCAAAAAATAATACTTAGTAACATTTTAAACACCACGAAGGTACCACATACTAATACCTGTTGGCATGCGGATCGCTGCAGAAGATTGCTTGCAAAACCACCATTGTATGCATGCCTATGAATTTTAAAATATTCATGACTTGGAACCTCACAATTCTATCATTGCTATAAAATAATGGTATCTAAAATGAGAAAATGTATGGCCTCAAAAAGCAGGCACACAAGGAGGGACTAGAAGCACAGAAAGGAGGGGCATTCACCAATTAGGAATCCCATCTCAGGCTGAAGAACCAATGCAAAGATTATTCATCATGGTCCAGTACAGCTGCTTTATTTAAATTGCAGTTCATATTATGTTGCAGATTAGGTGCTCCTGGATTTTAGTACCAACGGGCCATAGAATTACTGTTTTCAGTCTGAGGCTGAAATGAACAGGTCACAGGATGAAAAAACAACTCCTCCAACTGGTACGAGCTCTCAGCAGCACTAGATTTTCTAATTTCAGCCCTCTCTAGGAATAGTCTGATTATGGAAAAGCAGTTAACTGCGAGGTCTGAATGCATTCATCAGCAAAGTCCAAGAAGCCATACCTTCTCCCCAAGTGGTAGGTTCAGATTCATTTCAAGTAGTCATAGCTAAAATAGAAAAGGTTCCAATGATACTGATTTTAACACAAACGAGACTCTACCTGAGTAGAATCAGTCGCATGGTCTCCATGCACAGTCAATATTGGCGATCAAGCTAATGTGGTCAACTCCTTGGCGGACATGAATAGCAGGTTACCAGAGACACTCTTCCATCCTGTCAGGCACCCTGACTCATTGGTAGAAAAGTGAAGGCCTTCTCGCAAGTCAACTGATCACTAAATGGAACTATTTCCCTGCTAGCCCTCAAACCATGAGCCTTCTAATATAGAATGGCTTACTGACGAAGTGAAGTCCCACACCTCCAACAAATAGTGAACTCAAGAATTGTCCTTACTGAAAACAAAGGGTTGTATCTAGAGAACGACTCTGTGCAAGTGGCTGCCTCTATCGATTCAAATACTAAAAAAAACGTTATTCCAGTGCTGTCTAAAAAGAATAGTATGGGACTAAGAAAGTTAAAGAATAGAAAAGGAGCGGTACCTCTTGCGGAAACAGAGAAAAGGGTATACCCATTGTTTGAAGAAAAATCTGCCTCAACTACAACACATACACCACCACTTTTCCAAGATAATCTAGCCGTCCCCTCCTCCATCATCTGATTGAACAATACAAATACAGTTTCTGTGGGACAAATAGGGGCAGCCTGGGAATAGTGATCTGGAAACCCAAAAGAAGTTACAGTCACCACAACAACCCCCATCCTCCACCGCCTTAGTGCTTTCTTTGGTATCAGCTTGGCCACCCATAACCAACTCAGGAAAAGGTCCCCTTGTCTTGGCAGGGCTCATACGTCATCCCATTACATAATTAGCGGGGATGTGACGACCCAGCAAATTAACGATTGATAGCCCCACTTGATGTAGATGCCGAAAATGTTGCTTCAGTAATCTTTCAAGACCTGAAAAACCTGAAAGATTTGGCCTTGCAGGCAAGTATTATCCCATGGTTTTAAGCTGGGTTCCATTGAAATGCAGGGACTACCAACAATCTTATAGCACTGGCTCACTTAATCCATTCAACTTTGGTCAATAAACGAGCCTTCCATGCATGCTTTATAGACTACAAAAAAGTATTTGATAACATCAACAGGTCCAGGCTATGGCAGTAATTAGGAACCTGGGACCCCCCGACAAAAACAATTAACGCCATCATTGCCTTCTATTCGAATATTTGGGTGCAAGTCAAACTCAGCAAGAATAGAACTTTATTGAATAAAGTATACATCAACAAAGGGCTAAAGTTGGGCTGTCGATTAGCCCCTACTCTTTTCAACATATTTACAGCTGATAATTAAACTCAAAATTTTACCTTCCAAGACTTGACAACCAACCTTTATATATTCAGTAATACACTGACGACACAGTAATGTTGGAATTCCTTGTCCACAGGGCTGCAATCTGCACTCAATAATCTTACTGTGATATCAACAGGCTAGAAATTAACCCAGAAATTACTAAAATCATTACTTTCACAAGGACACGCAAGTGGCATCCTTGGTAATGGAAATTAGGAGATCATACCATTGATTAAACTAACTTCTATAAACATCTCAGCATCAAATTTCAGGTCTTGAGAGTCTCAAATGATGGAAACCCTGCAAAAACGGTGGCAGTGATAGCGGTAGGCTTAAGTAAAGCTTCATTCTCCCTTACAGGCCCCTTATCATTGCCGCTACTGCAAGGTATATAAACTAAATTTTTGCCCTCGCTGGTGCATAGGTTGGTAGTCTTTCCTGATATATTTGGGTGGTGCTTAAATCAGCAGCAATCCACGCACTTCAATCAAATATTTCGGCTCCATAACAGCACTAGGGAATGTCAGATTTGGCTAGAATTTGGCCATATAGACCAAATATTGTCACAGAGGGCCACTTTACTAAAATTGTGGTTCAAAGTAAAGAAAGCTGAAGCTGGAACTTGGAAGCTCTACATTTAATCTGGACCAAAGAATGTTCAACCTGTCTTCATCACCTTGGCAAGCTGTTTTCTGGAAGACTTTGATATATCTACAAATGACCTTCCCTTGGGCTTCAAACATTTCATATGACTCATTCAAATATTTTCTATGGAGGACCATCAAAAACCAGTCAGCAAAAAAGGATATTATTATATTCCAAGTTAATTCTCACAACCGGTCAGTAACTTTAGCATATAGTCAGCTGAATCCTCCACACTTCCTTTGTCAAAACCCTATAAAGTAACTTTATAAGGCTATGGATGTACACCAGTCTCCCCCAACAGAAGACATTGGACACTTTAGAAAACATCTTATTCTCAGAACCTTGGACCTACTCAACACCTAGACACTTTGTGTTACAATGTTGTAAATTAGCCTTGACTGAAAACTATTTTGAGTACAACGGCACTCTCTACAGACAACGCCACGGTACATCTGTGGGTAGCACCTTTGCTCCCAGTGTGGCGGGTCTGTATGTCAGTGACTTTGAAGAGAAATACATACAGAATCCTATCAATCCATACCTGACACAAGTAAAATTCTGGAAACGTTACATAGATGACGTCATCATGATTTGGGAAGACACTGCAGAAACCCTACTAGGATTTCTAGGATGGATCAACTCCAGAGATGAATGCTTAAAATTTACCTGTATTTCTGACAGACAACAACTCGACTTCCTTGACGTCACTGTGTATTCAGACAACAATCTCCTCCAGACAAAAACCTATCACAAACCCACAGCGAAGAACAGTTTGCTATCCTACCATAGTTTTCATCCACGCCCTCTCAGAGACAATTTACCATTCAGCCAATTTCTCAGACTGAAGAGAAACTGTAGCAATCTCCAAATTTATAAAACACAGGCCAAAGAATTAGGAGAAAAATTAGTCAAGAGGGATTACCCAATGAAAATAATTAACAAGTGCCAGAAAAGAGCACGCAATCAACCGAGAGAAAACCTTCTACAAGTGTCTACACGGGTTGAACCTGAAGACCTCTTGACCTGTGTTACCACCTACAACACCATAACCTACACAGTGAAAAAAATTGTTAACAGGAATTGGAGAATCTTAACTTCTGACGCATTACAATGGCCTAAACCCAGATTTGCGAATAAAAGAACAAAGAACATAAAAGATTTTCTAGTAAACACAAGACCAACTCCACAAACCACCACAGAAACAATTACAGCAGCATGGAATCTGGAACCAATCAGAGGACACTACCCTTGCGGCACGTGCTCTGTATGCAATTTGACCAAAGTGACTAAGATCATTCAACTTCTCCCCAACCTAACCTGGACACTTCGACAACACACAAATTGCAATACTACCCATGTAATCTACATGATCACCTGCCCCTGCGACCTTAGGTATATTGGGATGACCTGCCGAAAAATAAAGTTGAGAATTACAGAACATAAAAGCAACGTGAACTGTAAAAGATTGACAACTAAAATGAGCAGGCACTACATAGAGAACAATCATGATACTAGTGATCTGAAATGGGTTGTACTTGAAAGTCTAAGATCCGTTAATAATAATGCTGAACCCATTTTATTTGAAAAAGAGCAACGTTGGATTCATCGTCTGGCCACAGACAAACAAGGGCTGAATGATAATATCCCTTGGCACACATTGGCATAAATAATTTCAGAACCTCAGATTAACAATGATGTCTCAGTACTGAACCAGAGCTCACTTATATTTTTGGTCGATTACCGACTCTCAAAATTGTTCATTTTTTCAATTGACCGAATATTTAATCACAATAATGAGAATACACCATCATAGACATACACATCAGTATTTCTATCTTACACATATACATTTACGATGCACTCGTATGTAATCAACTCTATGCCAACCACGAATAGATGCCAACCATCACCGTGAACGGTAAACAATGAGTCTTTTGTTAGTTTCTACAACCGCTACGCTTCTAAACGGTAATACTGAACGGGCCATTCCAATTGGAGGTAGCGCGGAAAGAGGCAGATGCAGACAACGAACGTGACAGAACCGGTAAGCTTCGATGGCCGCCGCTTTTGAGACTACGAGACAAACTAAAGTAAGATGCCTCTAATTTTCTCTACCTTTGCTTCTTTTTAACTCTGTTAGATAGGGGTCAAACCCAATATACCCTTGAGGGCTTGGGCAAAGAGATATGAGAAGGTCAGTGTGCCAACAAGGGATTTATTTTAAAGTGATCAATTATTTATGAATTTCACCGATTTGAATCAATAGGCATGTTAAGATAAAATAACATCAATGTGAAATCAATTTCATAAACTGGACATCATAGATATATAATGATAACAACGCACACGGGGATTTCTTTTGTGATTCAAACACATTAGTTTATGTAATTTCATCCAGAGTAAAAAGAGTACAAAAAAGACATAAATTAAAGCAATATATCATGAAAACAGGGGACGGAATTAAGTCCTCATTTCATCTATATATACACATCTATTCCTGATTGGTTTGAACAGAGATGCAGCTTTTTCTTAAAAATACAATCTGCTGTACATAACGGATAACTTGGAATTAGATGGTAAAGTCGACGTTTCGGTCTTGGGTGGTGTCAATCCGTCAGACCATCTTCAGGACAATGATTGCTTAAAAAAGGGACTCTTAGAGGTCTCAGTAGCGTTCTCACGTAACTTTATTTAAAATCATGTGAGTATTTACACATGTGGAGCTTTGGCATTTCCGATGCAGGCAGACCCCCATTGATTCTCTGAAGACTGACGCCAGAAAACTTTCAGCTGTGCCGATTTGTAACCACAGCCTTTCTTTAAAAGCAGTGTATTATCAGTCTATCCTGATCCAGACGGATCATATTCACATCCTGAAGACTAACGACAGTAATAAATTAAATCTCGGCAGGATTGATTCCCGCATTATCACGATCTGGCAGTTGCTGATGCCAAAGCTCCACATGTGTAAATACTCACATGATTTTAAATAAAGTTACGTGAGAACGCTACTGAGACCTCTAAGAGTCCCTTTTTTAAGCAATCATTGTCCTGAAGATGGTCTGACGGATTGACACCACCCAAGACCGAAACGTCGACTTTACCATCTAATTCCAAGTTATCCGTTATGTACAGCAGATTGTATTTTTAAGAAAAAGCTGCATCTCTGTTCAAACCAATCAGGAATAGATGTGTATATATAGATGAAATGAGGACTTAATTCCGTCCCCTGTTTTCATGATATATTGCTTTAATTTATGTCTTTTTTGTACTCTTTTTACTCTGGATGAAATTACATAAACTAATGTGTTTGAATCACAAAAGAAATCCCCGTGTGCGTTGTTATCATTATATATCTATGATGTCCAGTTTATGAAATTGATTTCACATTGATGTTATTTTATCTTAACATGCCTATTGATTCAAATCGGTGAAATTCATAAATAATTGATCACTTTAAAATAAATCCCTTGTTGGCACACTGACCTTCTCATATCTTTTTAACTCTAGCAACAGATTTCTTCACTTGCCCACGGGCACCTCCGAAAAAATACAACATTTCTATTCCGAAGGTAAATTGGTACGATAAGTTATCTTGTCATAATTAGTTTCCTTGACCCTTTCCGCCGACTTGTGACATAACCACCTATAGAGGCGACTTCTTATCACCAAAGTTGTTATTTAACCCCCTCCTTCACAAGTTTACCGATAAATTTACGTAATGGGACAACCACGACTACACACGATAATGGTCACGAATCTGCGCATTTACTAACTAACCCCCAGATAAGTGTACACATTCCAGCTGGAACTATTGAGAATGCATTTGCAGTCACTTTTAAATTCACTACGCTACAACTTACGTCCTCTCTTCACTTAGCCGCCCTTTCTTCGCCTTTTATCAGAATTAATCACTTTTAAACCCCAATTCTCTCACTCAACGACAGTAGCCCCACTGACAAATTCATGAAGCAACATTTCATGATCACCCGTTAAGAATATTTAATACAATTTTTTCTATCCTACTAGGTACAGATACTTTTGATCTGACCCCACTAATCGAAACAAGTGGAGACATTTTTCACTATAAGGAGCCACAATGCGCCTTCCTTCAAAATATCGGTCCTGATGAAAGCCTTTAGACCATTACAGAAGGCTGAAACATGTTGACCCCTACATCTTGAGAAGTACGGCAGACTAGTAACTCGGTCTCACTCCGCACTCCCCCCTTTTTTATCATTCTCTGATCAAGATTCTAAGAATAAAGTCACAACTGAAACAATGATCAGGAGATTTTAATTCACTTGACACGAACCCTCTCACACCCTCCCGATTTTTCATGTCTGGATACTACTGTCTAACCAGAAGGTCTTCCTCCGGGTGGAGGGCAGCATACACTCAAAAAGACCCGATGATGATGCTGCACTATTACACGTAAGCGGTAACCCAGTTCATGCCGCCGACGTACCTGTGTATAGTTATGAGGGTTCTTTTATGAAGGAACCAACAGCGAAAAGACCCTGGCTATACAGGACAAGTAGTCCACTCTCTTTTTGATTTTTTGTATGGATGTGCCTATTCAAGGTGGGAGAAGTAGCACAATAATGGAAATTCACACATGTGCTGCTTGTCGCTTCTGCACTTACCCGAAGGAAACACTGACCCACGTTCTGTGCACCTGTCCCATTTTTGAGTGGAAAAGGCTATTCTGACTAAAGCCATTATTTCGAGAAATGAATGTTCACCTATGTCAGGAGGCATTGAACAATGTTTTCAAGGTAGGGACTGCGAGCTCACCAGGGGGCATATCAGCAACACCCGGCGATAATTATCGCTCAGCGCTCTTAGCGTGAGGATAATTATCGCCGGGTAAAGTGGATTTTTATAGATGAGATAGCGTGCTATTAGCAACGCTAACTGCCTAACGTCAGATTATCGCTGGAAACCCAGCAATAATCTCACACAATGTGGCATTAGCTTGCTGAAAGGGACTCACAAACTTAGCCATGATATCCACCGTCCTTAGGATATCATGGCTAAGTCAGTCCTGAAGCAGGCGTAAGGAAAGTAGCGATAACAGGGGTTATCGCTACTTTTCCTGATGCTATGCTTCATAGCGTGGGGCTTGATGATAGGAGAAATGCCGCTTAGCGACATTTCTCCTGTCATGTTAGGTCAGGAACGCCCACTTTGCATCTCATTGGAGATGCAAAGCTGGGCGTTAGGAATCCTGATGCTAAAGCAAGGTTTCATGCGTTAGCGTGGCCTTGCTAATTAGGCGATAAACATTTCGTCGCTTTTCGACCGAAAACGGATGCAAAAGCGGCGATAATTTTTTATTGCATGCTTGTAAATATGCCCCCATGTGATTTGTGAAGTTCATGGATAGAGGAGCAGCAAGAACGGCTGCCCTGACAGAATACGGGATCTCCTCAGGCGTAGTACATTTAACGTTTGCCAGCACATTCTTGGGATTTGCACTTTTGGATCTCAAAGCCTTTTATCCTTTTTAGTCTAAAGATTTGTTATATGCTCTTTACTGTGATATATGGAGAACACTGGTTTTATAAATAATTTGAATGATTTTAATTAACTATCAAATAAAAATATTTATTTATCTGTGGAAAAATCGCAGTCTAGCACATCCCTGAAACAGGCTTTAGTATCTTTTTATAGAAATGGCACATGCGAAAGCAAGCTGCAGTTCCACTAGTCGTTACTTGATGTCCCTCACGAGTCAAATGCAAAAGCTTCATGAAAGGGTTTCAATGCTTTTGCATTTGACTCGTGAGGAACATCTAGTAACGACTAGTGGAACTGCAGCTTGATGTAATAATAATTTCAATGCTTTTGCATTTGACTCGTGAGGGACATCTAGTAACGACTAGTTGAACTGCAGCTCATTGTAGAATTATTTTGATATTGGACACTATAATATTCACTGCCCACTGCTAATCTTGTTCCATAATGCTTTGCAGGGCCTTTGGTTGGGATTGTATTTTTGCCCATAACTGTGCTTGGGGTAGTCCTAAGAGGAAGGGACCACCACTGAATCGTTTACCAGCATGATATGCTCTTTGTGTTCAAGGCATCTGTTTGGTCCTCCCCCTAGGTTAGGGGGGACCCCAAAATCATGACCTCTCTCATTGCCTAAAGTTGTCATTCACAGTTCACTTTTGTGAATTGGCTATATGCTTTTTAGCATGTAAAATTGATATATCAAAGCATTTGTGGGTATTGTTGAAATTGCTGCTATGTTGTAGCACAGTTTTTGCACTGTGATATGTGCATTTTGCGTAGTAGTGCAAACTATGCATGTTCCGTGAGTGAAGCATAGTACTAGGCCCAGGGTTAATTAGAAGGAGGTCAAGTGGTGGATGGAGTACAAAGGCAAGGTCATCTGTCTGTAGAAGGACTACTCAAACAAAGCAGGAAAACAACTCAGTTCCCATCACTAAAGTGCAACTTCAAGCAGTCCTTTTGGGGACCCCAGTGGGGGCTGAGTCAAAAAAGCCCTTTCAAATTCAACCCAGGATACCTACAGGCTATTCATCACAAACACCTGCTCCTGGGGAAGGCATGTAAGTTAACCCACAACTGGGAAAAGTGTGGTGCCTTGCATCCAGCCACAGCATGCAGAGGAGCACAGAAATATCAACCTGATGCCTGTGCAACCAATAAAAAGGAAGGCAGTGCACTACAGCTTGGCTCCCCCAAACTCCCCGTGCAAGATTATCACCATGCTGTCAGCTCGAAGGTTCCTCCCCATCATACTGGGTGCTCGTTTCAATGTGCTAAATAGTTATCCGAACCGAAAGTAAGATAACTTATTCTTGACAGGTTCCTTAGAAGGTTTCACAATCCCTTATATCGCGCAAGAGGATGCAGGGTGATGCAAAACTAGATTGAGTTTTACTAAGTCACTCAAGGCCACCTTGTGCGGCCCTGCTTGGCAAGTCTGGAATAATAGAAGCAGTGTAAGTCACTGCCTTGCATTACTCTGCTCCAGGGAAAAGCTTCATGGGTGGATTCTAGTGTTCCCACGCATCCACCAATGGATTTTGGCACCTTTTCAGATTTACCATGAGTCGTAGACCTAAGAATGTGTTAAAATGCTATGCTTTCCCAGGGGAGGCGTAACAAGGAGAAATACATTTATTTCTCCTTGTTTTTTCCTCTATCTATGTGTGCTGCATTCTGCAGCACACACAAAAATAGGAAAAAAGACTCAGACTATTGTTTTTGTGCAGAAAGATGTCTGTTTTTGCACAAGAACAATCCTGCCTGCAACACAGACATCCTATAGCACCATGGTGTAAGCGTGCTTGCCTTGGTGCTAGGCAGAACACCAGTGCAAGGAGTAAACAGGAATGCCTCATATAATGTTAAATATGGTGCATTCCTGTCTTCTCCCTGTCATGCAATGCAGCGCAGTGCAGCAAGGTGTGTTTGATAACTCTGGCCCCAAGTCTGCTTTCCCCCTCCTACCTGTCCATCCTAAAAGCTTTCACCTCCTGTGATTCCTCTGGACAGGTTGGTACTACTTCAACAAATGCATGCCCATGGGCTGGTCAGTGTTGTGCACCAATTTTGAAACATTCATCATGTTCTTGGAATGAGCTGTCTCCAGGGCGCATCAAAATGGGTGTTGACTCACTATCTTGATGATTTGCTATTTTGATTGGACATGGTGCATGGGGTCTTAAGACTTCCGGAAGAAAAGCTGAAGGTCTTCTTGTCAGATATTGACAGTCCTGGCCAGAAAAAAATGCACCATTAGGAGCTATCCAAAGCCTACTAGGCAAACTCAATTTTGCAGCTGGAATCATCCGAGCAGGGATGTTTTTTACAAGAAGGTTGCTAGAAGGTTGGCACGGACAACATACAGGGTATCCCTCAAACACCAGCTAGTGAGATTTAGTGGGGCTGTGGCAATACCTCTGTATGTGGGTTCAGTTCCTGGGGAAATTCAATGGCTCTGTGACTTAGAGAGGCACCATGAGCATCCAGCCCAAGCTTTCTCTATTCACAGATGCATCAGGGAGAGAGAGAGAGGGTTTCAGCGTGATTTGGGGGAATTAATGCTGTGCACAGAAGTGGCCCAACTCATGGCACATAAGGATGGCTACAGCTAACATCACGGTGATAGAACCGTTGCCCATAGTGGCTGTATTCCATTGTTGTGCCCTGGGCCGCCCCCATTTTTTCCTGACAGGTACTGGTGATAACTGACTCTGACTTCCCTGGGCTCTTTCTAACCAGGCCCAGGGCCAGTACTATGCTGAAAAGACACTTAGAATACAGTGAAAACACCAACATACACTAGGGTACACTATGGGTTAGGGTACCCCTATGATTGGTATGACCTCCCCTATCAGGCCCTACTACATAATTGGGCAGGGAGATTGAAACTACCTTTACGCCCCTAGTTTATAATAGGGCATGGCAGTTTAGAGGCCAGAAGCCTTTTTTCCACTTGCATGTGTGCACTTCTGAGGCCTGAGGCCAGTTTAAGAAGTCTTGTGTTTCAGGACTGCAAAGTGTGCCCAAACCTGACTTTGGTGTTTGGGGCACTTCGAAATTAATAAACTACAATGTTCTGGCATAATATTTGTATTTATTTACTTGTGTTTTATATAGCGCTGGCTAGACCCGGAGGTATCAGAGTGCTTTACATGAGGAAAGTTACATCGGTTACAAAAAAAAACATTGTTACAAAAAAATACATAAGTTACATCTGTTGATTAGTGGTGCGTAGAAGGGTGAGGGGGTAAAGAAAAAGGGTAACAGGGAGGGGATACGGTGGAGAGATGAAGGAAAGTCTGCCCAATGTCCGGCTGGGTAGGTGACGGCCGAGGGGGAAGTCTGCAGCCCATCTCCTCTATAGCAAACAAGGTAGCACCACCAGGCAATGGTCAAAAAGTTAGGTCTATTTGGGTAGTACCCCCAGGGTCTCCCCTAGGTGTCCCAGTGGTGGGGGGTTAGGTATTTATTAGGCGGACTCATAATTTTTATATGCCTTTGGTTTAGTGAAATAGCACATTTCATTTCCGACAATGTAGTATAGTGCTTCCCAAAATCGACGTTTGTGTTAGGAGCACTGTAGAGTGAGTATCTGAAATATTTATACATATTCAGGACCCTTAAAGTCTCCATTAGGTATCCCAGGGGTGTGGTGTCCTATAGAGATTGTCAGGGTCCTTCTACAATATGTTTTAGAAGCCCTGAGGTTAGAAAAATTGTTCCAGTCATTTTCTCCATTGCAAATCCCCAGCCACATAGGTTAACATGGCAAGAAGGTATTAAAGAATAACTAACATCTAGGATGTCATAAATATATAATTCAAGGACTTCCTAGAATGGTATTGATAAATCCAACAATATGCTATTGTTGAATGTATCCTAAAATGTACAGACCAACAGTTATAAGACTTTCTTGTCTGTATGCCAAACTTCAGCCTTCCAGTGCTCTGTCCTGATTGGTCAGAGTTAAGTGGGTAAGCTAGGCTGATTTGATGAGGTGATAAGTAGCCCCTGGAGTTAGAGAGCCATACTTGGAGGGCAGGGTTCCTCTACATATGAATGCCAGAGCAGGGGGAGGGTTTGTACACAATAAACTTCAATAGGAGGAAGAGACAGGCAGGAGAAACCAGTTTCATTTACACCCCTACTCTTTAAACCCAGCCAGATATCAAGATTAAGGAAGGAATCAGCAGATGCAAGGGGGAGGGACAATATGCAGATGAACTATCCTGAAGGTTTGCTTAGCCAGCTCCTATGTCTCTGCTGGAAATTCAACCATGTTGCATTTTGGAGAAATGGCGCTCTCTGGGAGACTATAGTGCCACACTTTGGAGGATATGGTCATACTCTGGGGTGTTGCCCTGCACCTCATTGGACAGGAGTGCCCTCCTGCTTGACCCAGAAAACTTGGAATAAGTATATGTGAGATGCAGGGCCTCTCAGATCTGCTGCTTGAAACGTAAGGAAGAAGAGACCATTCTAAAAGTTTGATTTGCACGAGCCAGGTCCTGTACTCTGACTGACTGCACCTGCTGCACAATCTGGAACTACAGCCCTGTGGATCAAACCTGCTTCAAAGGTACTAAAGAGTTGAATCCCTGTAAGCTACAGGTTAACAGAGCTCATCTGGGCCATCACCACCAAGAATACCCAGCCTAGAGCTCCACCAATGGATATTTAAGGGTTTTGTGCAAGTGGAATGTGGGAATATACGTCCCAAACTTTCAAGGGTCATCCTGAAGCTCCAGACCCGTAGAGTAAGTATTGGACACACTGGGACCCTCAAAGGAACTTCAGGAAGAAGTTTGGAGAAGTTTGGAGCAACTTTGGAAAAAAGCTTCATAAGTGGACCAACTCAACCTTGCCAGCCAAGCCGACGACACTCAACTGCGAGCCAGCCTTCCATCCAGGTTCATCTGCTGAAAAGCTCTGTAGGTCAGACTTCCAGAGCTTGACCGGGAGTTGGCTGAAATCCAAGCCTGCGAACTCTCACCGAATCCTGCCTGGTGAAGAGCATTGAGTGACCCGCTCAGAAAAGCTCCGTAAAAGTTTTTAAGTCTGAATATAGAAAAGGTGACCGGGACTGACCGTGAGAGTCAAGCCACCCACCTTCAACTGCAAGCTGGCCTGGATCTCTGGTTCATCCCACTGGAAAGCTCCGCAGGTCGGAATTCCATAAGTTTGGATGGGAGCCCATCGCAAGGCATGCCGGCAAACCCTCACCGAATCCGGACTGGCTGAGAGCTTGGACGGACCCCAGGAAGAAAAGCTCCAGAAAAGTCAGAAGATAAAGCCTTTGACCACCGAGACCTCCCACGAGGGGTAGCCATGCTGGGCTCCATCATGGTTGGCCTGAAACTTTGACTTTGCCCCGGTCTAACGTGACCAGATGTGCAAATAGGCGCTATAGGTTTCTATGTGCTACATAGTACTAAATCTTTTAAAAAGTCATATCTCCGATTCCCTACATTGTATTTTTTTTATTTTGGTGTCATTTTAAGGATAAAAATGTTTCCTATTTTTTATAAATTGGTGTTGGATTTTTATTGTGTGTTGTGTCTTAATTATTTGCTGAAATTGTGTTTTTAAATGCTTTACATACCTTTCTTTGAAGTTAAGCCTGCCTGCTCGCAGCCAAGCTACCAAAGCTTGAGCATGGGAATAATTTTCTAAGACATATACTGAGCCCTATAATGTGTTAATAGTCTTATTGCCAGTGCTAGATATATATTTACCACTACTAACAACCCACTTTCCAACATGCAGGCAATAAATCCCAAATCAGCAACCTAGCCCATGGTCCTTAGGCTCTTGAGGGAACTGGTGAACATGTGTTTGTGTAGAAGTGTGGCGTACAGGGCTCACCATTAGGAGGGCGCAAAGAATAATGGGGTTGTTGCATTATCTCATTTTCAGTGGCAACGTTTCCAGACAGCATGCCCTCAGGCAAGCCTCCAGATGACACCTTTCTCACCCCAGGGATTGGCATCTTCTGCAGTAGGCCCACAGCTTGTGAACCTAAGGGAACTATCACATGCCCAAGGAACACGTGAGCTGTACAAGAGCTGTGCCAATACCTTCTTTTGAGCAAGCAGGAACAGTGGGGCTGTTGCCTTGGAAGCGAGGGTGCAAGATTTTATATTGTGGGTGAGGGAAGAAGGAAGGAGCCATGTATGGGTGTCATGACACCTTTCAGCGTTGACCCACCACTCAAAGCTGCAGGGTCTTCCAGACCCCACCTGTGCATTTCCCATCAGAGCAGCTCTCAAAGGTTGGGCCTGGTCAGAAACGAAGGAACCTAATACTAAGGCATCCACTGAGTTACATTTATTGAAGGACATGCTAAGTACTGTTAATGCTGTGTCCTGTTCCAGCTATGAAGCAGCAGTGAATTTCAGCAGCCTTTGCACTAACCTTCCCTGGGGCACTGAGGAGTGGGGCTTTGGTGGCCAGCTCCAAAGGAACGCCAGCTTCTGGGCCCTGTTCAAGGACGTTGAGGTCATAAGGGCAGGGGAACTGGAGTTAAGGATCCAAAAATCCAAGACAGATCAGAGACAGGGTAGACATGAATATTTCCCTTCAGCCACTATGGGAACCCACCTATTGCCTGATAGAACTTGTGGAGGCATACCTGAAACGCCAGCCACAGGGGGAAGGTTACCTGCGTTGTCATGTGGATAGTATTCCCCTCTTTCTGCACCAGTTTAATCAAGTTATGTGGCCTGTATGAGACTATCTGGACACATAGAGATTTGTTACTCCATTTATTCCTACAGAATTGGGGCAGCAACCTCTGCATTCAAAGCTGACCTCATTGCAGATTGTATCAAGAAGTTAGGCAGGTGGGAATCTGACTGCTACAAATTGTATATCAACACCCTGAGACTAGGGCTGTTTCAAAGGATGCGGTGGGGCCATCATATTCAATGTGTTCACTGATGAAACCATGTCCTGTTTTCTGTTATATGTGATTTACAATGATGCAGAAAAATATTCCTTTTACTTGAATTAAAAAACAAAGAAGTTGTGGAAAAGAGTTCTTGTACACCTTTTCCCATTGGTGATGAAGGCTTTGGTGTGGTTGGCATGCACCATGTGGCTGTCTGTGATATTAAGCAGATGAATAAATCTTCCTTCCCTTGTCCTTTATTTCCTGCCAGTGGTCAGAGTTTGGACATTCCTTCGTTGCAAGGGCAGCACAGAGGGCAAAGATGAGGAATTGGGTGCAGAGGTTCTTGAGCATCCGTATAACATGGATGGAGTTCCCATGCATGCGCTGGGCAGACCTGTTGACCAGACTACCCCAGAGGCTTTACAGGAGAAGGTAGACACTCTCACATTGTAAGATCCATCATAGGAGTGGGGGACAACCTAATCTCCGTAGGGTGCAAACCGTGCTTATGGCTTTGAAGGAGACAATGATTGACAACAGTCGATGTCAGGGAACTTGTGAACTGATATGGTCCAAGATCATCCCACGCTGAGGATAGCATGGGAACAGGTCAGGAGCAGCAATTGAAATGTCCCGTAGATACATAAATAACTTCATACAAAAGTTTACTGTGCAAAGATAATTTGGTTTCATAAGGCACGGTCTGGTTAATTCTCAAACGAAAGGGTGTTTCTCAGATGATGGGGTACACTTGTCTGATGTGGGTGCAGACAGGAAAATGGTGGCCTCCTTCTTTGCTTGGCAGGGTTACAGGGCGATTCAAAGGAGTTTAGGGGCAAGAAGCAATCACATGAGCAAGCCCCCAAAGAGTCCTTTTCAACCAGGACCACAGGTTGAAAACAAAAGGGCCCTGTTAGTCCTAAGAACAGTTGTAAACCTAAGCAACAGGAGGCTGGCATATTCTACTTCTGCACAGGAGTTCGTATTGGTCCAGAGTTGGGGTGATCCCACTCAGAGGGTCTCAGCACCTGATCATTAATAAGTCCAATGCTCATTGGCTAATCAGGCAGGCAGGCAGCTTAGGTACTAACACTGCCGTCCGTCGTTGGATCTCCCATAAGATAACCCATAACTGTGCCTAAGTTTAAAAAAACCTGAAGCAAGATTTCTCCAACAACAAGGTGTTGTCTCAGTTTGTTCACTGGTGTTCCTTTATGGGGGAGTGGTGGTGTACACATCTGATGGGGGCAATGAGTTTGGGCATGAGCTTTGGGATATCGATGTTAAGGACTTCAAGATTTATTTTTTTCTGTGATTTAGGTGTGCAGGACACTGAGTTTTCATGCTGTACTTATCTGATGTATATATCTTGACAGTCAGCTAAATAACAGCTTTTTGAGTTGTCTCACCTAATTTGTTGTTTGTTATGTCCTTTGTGGGCTATCCAGCCCATTTTGAAAGATCATCCTGTCCCCTATACTCTAAAAATGACCCTCAGTCTTTACCTCTGTATACCTGACTCTACGCAATCAAAATTACAAGCACAGTAGTCCATTGAGACTGCTGACACTTATGTTTCAAAGTATATCTCCTGTGCATGCCACAACCGCCAATTGACTTTCCTCATTCTTCTAGACCTATCTACTCCATTCAACACAATTGATCCCTGATTGCAACACTTCAGAGTCTTGAAGGAAGGACATGATAATCTGCCATCATTTTTCTTGCATTTACCTTTCTACGTCAACGTCTTCTCCCCTTCTAATGCCTATAGTCACTGAATGTCTAATGAGAATCTTACATTACTTGGTGCTCATGTCACTCAAGTTGAACTCTCTCAAAACACAGATTTTACATTTTAAAACATACAAAATGGCAGCCTCTTTACTTGGAATTATGTACTTCTAGCCTGAAACGTTGATATTAAGGGTGGGTGGAAATTGCGTAATCGCGTTACGCAAATCTTCGCGAAACCGCTAAAAATCTTTGCGAACACGCGGAAATATCGCGAAGACACGGAAGTTTTTGTCTTGCCCGTTCGCGATGTTTTTTGTGTGATCGCTTTGGAAATGTGTCGCAAACTTGCCCATGCAGTCGCTAATGGGTGCAGCCATCTTGTTTTCACTTGTCCCGCCCACTCGCAATGCTATTTCCTGTTCCGTATCGCGCAATGCATGCTCGCGCTTGTTCACGATAGATATTTCCTGCTCGGGAATGGGTATTGCGTGTTCGCGCTGCTTTTTGCATTCTCAGGGGGATAATATCTCGCGAACTTGCCCATGCGGTCGCAATGGGTGCGGCCATCTTGTTTTTCACTCTATGCTATGGTTCTGGGGCCTGCTTTTCAATCCTCCCTCTATCTTTTCAATCCTGTTTCTGAAAACTTTTTTTTGATCCTTTTTATTTATTATCTCTCTCTCTATTTTCCTGACTCTATATTTTTTGTTTTTGTCTACTTTTTGTGTGTTTTTTAACTACTTTTTCACTCTTTTTCTATTACCTGCTTTTTTCATTTCTTTTACTTACTTTTTAAAATTTTACCTTTTCTTTTCCACCCCCGCCTACCCCAGAACCATGACAAAGGGCCACAGGGGGCATCGCAGCCTGAGCCTGAGCCGCGACCGCCTTCCTTGCGTAAGGCGTTGCCCACAAGGGGTGCAGGCACGGGCCTTATTTGGGGAGGTGGAGTTGGCCGCACTGGTTTTTTTGTGCAGCGCCACCTCCCCTTAACCCTGGCAGCAGGCGGCAGGCCTGGGTCCGGGTCCGGGCTCCGGGAGCATCGGCAGCGGTGGGGAAAGTGCGCCGGGCAGTGTTTCGCTGCTCGGGTGTCCGGCGCAGCCAGAACCAGCTGACGCACCGGTGTTCCGATATCCTGGACCGGGAGCAGGACCTGCTGGACCTGCTAGGAGTGGAGGTCCCGGGTCTTGGTCAGTAGCTATTTCATTATTACTACTTTGTGTCTGTTCTTCTGCTCTGTGTTATATATTGCGAATATTTTTTTTTTCCGACCAGCTAGAATGCTGCTGCTTACATACATTACAGGTAATTTACGTTTAAAAGTCTCTGTGATTGTTGTGACACAGGTGCTCTGCGCTACTAATCTTGTTATTTGCAACTTTGCGTTTGCGCTCGTTTTGCGTGATTATGTAAGAGTTTATTTTAGAAAGCTTAAGTTAGGTAATGCTAGAGTGACTCTAGTCCTTCCTTTGTCCTGTCACTAAGAGATTGGGTTGGATTGATACTTAGGTTTAGTTACTCATTATAAGTTTGTAATTTTTTAGTGGTCTGCGACGCCCCCTCTATTACGTCACGTGCTGCTGAGTGCTGCTAATGCTTACCCCAGTCCTTAGTAGAGCCTTTTGTAGTTTGTTCAGTGAGTGCTAATAAGCTTAGCACTAGCAGAACATCTGCATCAACCAACCAACAATTTTGTGTGTGCAAAAATACAGGCATATGTCCTCCATTTATGCATTTTTGACGACTAAAAGAAGTGGAAATGCTTACTTAATGTACAATTGGCACGCCTGGAATAGGTGGGCTTGGTCAGGTGGTACGTACTAGTGGGCTTGCTCAGTTAGTATTCGGGAATCAGAATGGAACACTGGATTAGTGTAGATAAATAATAACTAGTCGGTCCGCGAGTCCCCAGATACTACTTGTCGACCAGATTAGATAGGTTATTGCAATTGTTGTTTACCCAAATGTTTTTTTGACAGTCTTATAAAAATATTTTATTTGTTTCACACCAATCATCAATGTTTGTCTCTTTCTTTCTTATATCTTTCATGATCAGCACCCAGGGGCAAGAATACGGGGCAGAGTCGGCGGGAGCAGTTCCAGTCGGACAGGAGGACCAGAACAAGGGCTCTTCTGCTGGCCCCAGTAAGTCTTCCTGTTTTTAATATTAATTCTTATTCACTAACTTTTACTGCACCATATTTTTTCCCGAACTATTGTTTCCGTTTATTAATGCTATTTTTTACCAACAATTACCCTTCGATCTAGACTATCTGTTTCTAGATTCTTGTTATCCCTGCCTCTAATTGCCTCTGCTATGACTCTCTGTACTACTACTATTAGTCTGTCTGTAGCTAAGCGTGCCCAGTTGGCCACTCTTTATTTAAAAGGTTTTAAATAAAACTCAGATTCACCAGTAGCTCTAGCCATTGATGAGTCCAGTCCTTTGGGTTGTCCTCTTGTACTCCTTCTTAATCATTGAGGATTTATTAATCTTGATGTTTTTCAACAATTCCCACCAACAAAATGCCCAACCAGATTTTACTATTTTGATAGGATAGGACATACTACTACTGTTGGGATTTTCCACATTCAGAACATTGCACAAGAAAATAGGATGTTGGTGATGGGAGGTTGGGCCTTCCTCCCACTCACACCTCAATCAGAACAGAACCAACCACAATCCCCTGCCCGACTAGTTATATTAGTGTTTCATTACTATTAGCTCTCGAACACCCCCCCAAGATACCCAATGAGTAGACAACCCAGAACATAACACTCCCGACCTCTCAGTCATGGAAGCAATGTACATGCACAGTTTGCACACCCTTCCTTTCGCTCGCTCACTCGTGTAAGTCCATCCACACCAAATACCAATGAGTCTATGTAAGTTCAAAAACTTTATTTGCAACTGACAAGCTCTGTACGTTGTTCTATAATGCAGCACCAACAGCAAAATGCATAAGATTAAAACTATAAACATTGTTGCACTTAGTTACACTTACAACAACTACAAGTCCATAGAACGAAGAAAAAAAAGCAAAATCATGATTAATAATAAGTGAACAGTGGTGGAAGCTCCAACATCCCCTTTGTAGGAATAGGAATATAGTTTATATAAAATTATAAATGAAGATCTCTGAGCGAATTCTGTGGACCCCTCACCTTAGAAGAAGCTAGTACTGGTTACATCATAAGGTCTGCAAAGCTCTGGTTCGTAGAAGGGAATCTTCCATCTTTTAGGAAAAAAATGGTGCGCATTAGTATATTGCAAGCATTTCTCAGTCGTGGCAAAAAGTGTAGCATTTTGGATAAGCAATATGGAATAACACCAGAACTCCATAACAAAGTGGCTTGTTTTGATTGACCTTGTACGCAGCGCTTAGACAGTAGCAGTATGAGCTAATGTGGGCTCAAAGGCGTCACTCTTTATACAACAAGCTGCGAGGTAACGACGCGTGTGCTAAAATAAAAGACACAAAGGTAAAATGGTAGCATGGCTCGGGCTAACTAAGCAAACTAGAATGACCCTAGGGACCATATAACTACTAGTGTCTACTCTACTACTACCTGATTTGTAGTAGTGATGTATGTTGTATATGTATGTATTACTATTAACTCATTTTTCAATCTTGCTAGTGAAAAATAGGGGGAGGTGGATATGACACCTAAAAAATGTGTAATGTTTTTTCAAGGCACACTACCAACCACCAGTGCCGGGGCCAGCAGTGAAGGCGATGTGGCTGCTGACGCAGGAGAGGAGGAGGTGGCAGTTGCAGGAGGAGCTGCAGGGGGTGAGCCAGCAGCAGTGGAGGGCGGTTGTAAGTTAGATTCCTAATCCTTACTTATTGACATTACACTCACTGCAAGGGTGTACTGTATAATACTGAACAGTTGACTTACTAAGTAAGAAGTTGTTGTGAACGGTTGAAGACACCCTTTACTTAGCATTAGTAAAAGCATTAGTGGCGGGAGTGTTGAGTAACCAATGGCCTCTTCTATCTGATTTCAACTCAGCTGTGAAAGTTTTATGGAGAAGACTAAAAGTCAGATCAGTTGACCTTGATGGATGGGTTGAACGAAAAGGGAAAGAAGAGTGGAAGGGAGAAGGACGGGCGAGATTTAAGATTTATGACTGGCAGAGAAGGATTTGTGGGATCCATGCAGCATGCATAGATGGCTGATAGGAATCAGATGCATGGTTGGTTGAATGCCTGAAACTCCCACAAATGTTAAAGTCCAAGAAAGTGGGAGGATAGATAGTACATACCACAAATGTTATGTGCTTGCTAGTGCTACCGTGACACTATGTGTAGAAATATTTGTCTTACTGCTTTGCTAAGAGTATCTTTTACAATAGTCTTGTTTTTTTCTTCATATATAGCTACTCCTTCCAAGGGGAAACCTGACCGGAAGGAGTTGGCAGCCAAGGCCCGGCGCTGGAAACTGGAGGCCATACAGACCGAATATCGTCAGCTGGTGGTCCTGGATGAGAAGGAGGAGGAGGTGGCAGCAGCTGCAGCCTCCTCCAATGCCCCGGGCCCCAGCCACCGCCCTTCAGTGGTACGACACCACGGTCTGGCAGCCGCCCGCTGCCACCTCTCCATCAGTGCTGCCCCCCCCTGTGGATGCAACTGCCGCGTATTGAAGCGCCATGTTGCCCACCTGGAGGAGCAAGTCCGTGTCCTCCTGAAAAAAGCCCGCCGAACTTACACCCTGTTATTATTGCCCCTTTTTTAATTATTCTTGAGGTGGGTGGGAATTGGGCGTTGGGTTTTCTCTTTTGGACAAATGGACATTTTCCTTACAGACATTGGTTGGGGTTAGGTAGAGGGGTGGGTCAGGTGTGGGATTTTTTTTGCATAGTTTATTTTTGTTCGGGTATTAAATAATATATTTCTACTTAAGTTTACATACGATGTTGTTAATGTTTTCTGGGTGGGGTTACTGTTTTACATCACACTGTATCCTTCTTTCCTTGCTGGTGCAGGGCCGCCCACAACGAGTGTTTGATTTTAATAATTGGATGACTTTGTAAGACAGAAACAGATAGATGCGGCACCCCTCACTGAGTGACTTGTCCTACTAGTACTGTCAGTCTCTTCTACTCTAGGCACTCTGCAACTGGACTCAAAGGGGTGTGTGAAATTGAATTAATGAAAACATGTCCATTATTAATTATGCCTCCCCCAAACTTCTCTTACCTTTGCTTGATGTTTAACTTAGGCACAGCGATGGCTGCAGGGTGATGATGGTTTTCTTCCCTAACATGCCATGGTTGTGGTAGTAGTAGTAGTAGACACTGGCAGCAGCATTTGCAAAAAAAGAAAATGAGACAATCAGTAGCCTGAGAGAGATTCTTCGAGGAGTAGTAGAATGAAGTACAGTACAGAACTTACTGCCAAACAATAATATGTCCAAATACAACAAAACATAATGGTGGTGGGGATAGCCTAGTAGTACACAGAGTTATAAACTCTAGTTGTGTCAAGTCACTTGACTAGACCAACAGTGCACTGGACACAAGCGTAACTGTTAGTGCTGTGTAGGAGGATGACAACAAATGAAATCCATTAATCCAATCAATGCCGGGAATTAATGCTGATGTATTAGCCGGTTCCTTTGGTAAATAAATTACCTCACAAATATACTGCTCATGGGTGGGCCAGCAGAAGAAGATCCCCGCCCTGCCTTGAAATTGAAGTACTATTGCTTTTCCCACATCCGCCCCAGCAAGCGTGTGACACATTATTGGTGTACATTTAATGTAGTCATACCTCAATAAGTCACACAGCCCGGGGGAAGAGGGTTTGGGTTTGTTGAATGGTTGGGAAGGGGGGTTTGGGGAAAGGTTTGAGAAAGAAAAACAGTACGCATGGATAAACATCAAACAACAGAATCTTTGTAGCCTACCATATCCATATCAATATGTTAAGGGAGAAAAAGGAAATGCATGCATGATGATTGATGATAAGGAGAGACCCGGATTACATACATTTTGTGTTCAGTGTTACCCAGCTTACTTTTATAGATAGCAAAGAACATTTTAAAATATCTGTAGGGATGAATTATAGACAGAGAGCAAACCTAATGATAATAATAGTAATAACAACAAGAACACACTGTTGTAATGATTGTAGACAAAAAAATGAATCTAATTATTTAAAAGATGATGAAAGTTGATACTGTAACTGTGTTATCCTAGTCAAACAGTGAGTTGAATATCGGCATTCCTCTTGGTCCTCCCTTCCATGGATGCTCCGTCCATCAATCTTGGGTGACGCCACTGCCTGCCTGGCAGATGTAGATTCATTGGTAAGGTAAGTGTCCATTGTTTTCCCAAGTATAGCACAGGGTAAGGCCCGGCCTGTAATTGCAGATGCAAAAACAAAAGGGATATTGAGATTGAAACCAACTTGAAAAAAATGGACAAGTTAATGGTGTAGTGCAACAAGAACACTTTCCGAGGAGGCATGGATGCATCATCTCTACTACAGTCTGTTTCCAGCATTAACCTACAACACCAACAGGACAGAGCAGGCCCACGGTGACAGCACCCTTTGCACATCCTCCATTTAGCATACATTTTTTGAAAGGGTTGGACAAAGCACATATCCAGCAACATAGCATTTTACAATTTACCGCAGTCATACCACCGCTACACTTGACTCCACCGCTACACAGACATTTAGGTCTGCTGTGGTTGTTGTTTACTTGTTTACCTTATATGCCACTCATTAAACGGCCTGACTTATTCCATCAATCATCTCCGACCCGTGTACTGAGTGACTGTGAAGATACTATGTAACTGTGGTCATTATGATGGTGTTGTTCAACTCAGTCTGGGTGTACCAAGTGAGTCCCCTTCCTATATTCAAAATGCAATGTATCGGCCTGCAGTAGAAGTACAAATTTGTTATTAAAAATACAAGAAGGGAAAAGGGACTTGAGTTACTTTTAGTGTGCAGAATATTACATAAAGTACACAATGAAGTAACTTCATGCACAACAAACAACAACAAAATCACTCAGTCCGCGTCCAATGCATGGCATCATTCAGTATCTGTTCCTTCTCATCTTCAGTTAATGGGCAGTCTCTCTCGGATCACAAAGGAGGATAGCTATAGTTAGTAGTCATCATCAATCATGTTCCACTTATTTTGGAGGGACTTGGAAATATTTTTTCTTTTTTCTTCTATTTTGCATCATCCAATCATCATCTGACTTCTTGAGGGCAATGGATTTAGCGAGATTCAGGAGGATGGAGGAGCAGGATTTGGAGGAGTGTACTGTGATATGCAGCCAGCCGAAACTTGTATATGCCAATAAAACAATTAGAAGACGGTGGTGATAGATTTGTTGTGATTCAAAGTTTCTAACCAGAAAGACAGATACACCAATAAAAGAAAATAAGGGAGGAAGACAGTAAGAAGTGGATGTGCAAGCCTAATTGTCAGGGAAGTATAGCTCGTCCTCAAACTCTGGGGGTTCAACCAGAAGTAGGTAATCATCATCTAACACACCAGTTCCGTCACCTGAGCCGCTGTCCTCATCTTCCTCCCTTGATTCATGTATTGTGTAATTCAGTGGTATAAAGTGCTGATTCATTTTGATCATTGTTAACCTCTCCACGTTTTTGGGTGAGAGACTGGTCCTTCTCACTGTTACAATGGAACCAGCAGCACTGAAAACACGTTCCGAAGAGTCACTTGCGACAGGGCAAGCCAGATAGTTTATCGCCAGCCTGCTGAGCACTGGCCATTGGGCCCTTTTCCCATACCATTACCTCAATGGGTTCCGATCAATGTACACCTCTGTTGGGTCGTCCAGATAGGCCTGGACCATCCGCTCAATGTTCAGGGGTGCAAAACTTTTTTCGGGCTCTTTTCTTGTTGCATCAGCACTGGACTTACCAGTGCCTTTCTGTAAATACCAATCCTGTAATGATTTTACTGGGCCTGAAGATCCAGTTTTTGCTGTTGTAGATAGTGTTGGTTAGTGTTCTGAGCCAAATGCACTGCCCTCAGGCTCCGAAGTTGAACTTGACGCCAGATGCCCTGCTGCAGTACTTGTTGTGGGTTTATCTAGCGGGCTTTTAATTAGCAGCCGTTCATTTTCCAACTTACTTGCTGACTCAGCTATCCAAGAATAGTACCGGGCAACATCCATTTCTGAAAAAGGAATTAATGTCTTCAGTGCCCATTTTGTCCGTGGATCCAGAATTGTGGCACAAATATAATGTTTTTGTGACAAAATCTTATTTTGCACCCTTGTATTGTCAGCTAAGCGACGGGCTAAGCTCTTCACCAACTCATATGCTTCTTTTTTTTCCTCTATATCTTTGTATGCTTCAGACACCTCCTTCAGCTGATGCTCTATCATTTGCAACAATGGGATAGCTTGGCCCATAGTACCGTCCTCCTTGCTGACTTCACGTGTGAAGACCTCGAAAGGAAGAAGCATCTCAGTCAGGCATTTAACTAGGCATCATTGGTCCATCTGAAGGCTCATGCCTTTCACAGTAGCATCCCCTCTTCACATGACATATTCACTGATTGGCCTGTACTGCTCAAACAGACGGTCAGCATGTAATATGTTGAGTTCCAACGTGTTGCCACCTCCTGGACAAGTGCTTTGACTGGCATTCTATAGTCAAGTTGAATGATCCTCAGCTGCTTCCGAGCTTTAAAAGAATGGCTGAAATGAGTGCACATTCTTCTGCAGATGGTCAATAAGTTGCTGACTATGGCTTCTTTTTTCAGAAGGTCTTGAACAATAATTTTAATGCAGTGCGTCAAACACGGAACCCTGAAATAGCAACCAAGGTCCATGGCCTTAAGTACATTACTGCCATTATCTGTGGAAACAAAACCAATCTTAGGCCCTCTTGGGCGCAGCCATTCAAAAACGTTGCTGTGAAACTCTTCCAATATGTTTACAGCAGTATGAGATTTCTCCATGGCGAACATGGATACAGTTGCATGTTTCCGAGTTGCTTTAAAAATCTCAGCTGTGTCAACAGCACCTTCAGATAGCTTATCTCTAACCCCCACAAATGAGACCCAGTGTGCAGTGATGCACATGTAATCAGTAGCTTGGCAACTGGTCCACATGTTTGTTGTTAGGTGGATATTGTGAACAGCACTCTGCTGCAAAGCTTGTCCAACCAATTCCAGCACATCATGATGTAGTGCTGGATCAGCAACTCTTGCGAAATAGGACCGGCTGGGAACCTTCCATTTAGGACAGATGGTTGACACTAATTCAAGGAAACCCACCCCTTCCACAAATGAACAAGCATTGGCATAGCCAATAGGTCTCGCTTTTGGGACCTTATAAGTATTAAGTTATGCAGCATAATATCCTTGGTGCACCAACATTAACTGTTGCATGGTTAAACACTCAGATCATGAAGATAAATATAGCGTTATTCCTGCAATCCATTCAGATTCTAGCTTCTCAACTCATTTTTTTCTGTGTTAACTCCCTTTCCCCAATCCCTTGCGGCCTTCAGTTCACCAAGACCTTATGCTAATACTGCAGAGGTCATGCGGTCTCCGCTGATGAGACCCAGGCCCCACCCAGCATTTGCAATGACAGTGTTTAGGTCTCCTTTAACTGTACAGACATGCAAACACTCCTGATTGAGGCAGAAGACTTTCCAATTTCTGTGTTAGGTAAAACCTAATATTTTAATTTACCTGTTTCCTGAATGTAGGTTAATGGGAAAATTAAATTACCCCGTTTTGTTCTCCAAACCGATTCCCTAGTAGGTGTGCACACAAGCTTACAAGTATGGACTCCGGTGTTTGGCCCCATATGACACCTGTGGCTACCAGCTGGGAAGCATTTTACTGGCATGGCTAATATTTGTAAGTTAAGGCCAGTCAAAAACAAAACCTGCAAGAATCAGCAAAATGTGGCAAGTTTTTCCTCTTTGAAATTTGAAGCCATAACAGCGGATGTTTTAATAATTTGCTTCAAATGTATTTATTTCCAAGGCTAATAATCGACTCGTAAATGTTTATTGAAGCAGTCTGAGGCATAATTGCCATGTTAAAATTAATGCACAGGATTTTACATAAAGTCTTATTCAAGTACCTGCCACGAGCCCCTCAAAACTTTCCCAAAATGGACGGTAATCTTATCCGGAAAGGTGGCAACCCGGATGACACTCGATGCACTGCGATCTTTATTAGAAATAGTTGCCCGTAAACTGACCGTCAGCACCACAATCCGATAAGTTTTACGGTTTCTTGGCTTGCACAAGATTTAGTGCATTTCTGACCCTTTATTTCAACCTCTAACCAAAACGAGCTCGTGCGGCAGCAGGGGGAGGCGCGCACCCGCGCTTCACACGGGAGGAGGGGGCCATGCGCGATTCACTTGCGGGAGCGATAATTGCTACCATAGGTGGCGCTCGCTTCCGCAAGTGAATCTCCACACGTGCACGCGTTGCCATTGAAGGCAATGGAACGCGTGCACGGTTGTGGGTGAAAAAGGGGACCGATTGCTAAAGGTCTCCTCCTATGCAGCGCATGCGCGCTGCGTAGGCGAGACCTAAAAAGGGAAAAGGTCCAGCGCTAACATTTGTAGCCAGCTTCGCATTGTACAACCGTGCCGTTGGGTGGTTGCATTGGTACTGCCCCTCCAACCTAAGCATGCTGTCAATGGTAGTCTGGATTATTTTCCTGTGTGGTGCAGTTTTCTTTAACCCAGTTAGGCTCAATGGCGCACTTTGTTTCATAATCATTGCAGTACTACTTGGTCGCCTTGGTGTCTCAGCCTGACTCAGACTCTTACTGCGGTGCAACTGAGATGTTGCTGAGGAGGATGTGGGCGGTACTACTACACAACTGAGGACAGGGCTAGAAATGTCTCCCTCTTGTTCACCTTCCACCGCGATAATATCGTCCCCTGATTCTTCATGCCCAACAACAATGGGTTGAGTTTTACTTTGTTCTAAGCAAAGTAGGTGAGCCTCCCACATAATAGTGTGGTGTATTTTTTTTAGATGACTTGTTTGGCCTCCGGTACCATAGTTTGTACCAAGCTTACCCCCCCTAACAGCATGTCGACAAATTGAGCATATAGCAATGTTCTCCTCCTTACTGCTAACCGAAAAGAAGTCCGAAACTGGGGAGGAGAACTTTCTGGTGCTGCTGGATGTGCCACTTTCAATACCAGATGAACTAGAGGGTGTGCTTGGAATGTGACTCTGAGCAGCTACACTGCGACTTCTACCACTACCTACTGAGGTGGTGGTTGAGCTGGATGTAGGTCCCTGCCTTTCCTTTGCAAATGAAAATATGGAAGCTGGAGGTCGTGGTGGTGTTACCTGTGTTGGTGGTATCCATGCTACATCCCTTGCAGCCGTTTTGGAAAGGGTAATAATGTTGGTCTCCATATACTTTTGTCCGGGAGTGATGTCCGTGATGATTGGCTCGTCATCATCATCATCCCCCTCTTGTACATCTACCACCATAACTCTAAGGCTTTCTGGAACCTTCCTTTTCACTAGCCTTGTCTTGTGGCGTGCATCACTCTCAGACTGAGCTGGTGGCTTCCAAGTGGCATCAAGATCATCAGAAGCAGGGCTTGAAGAAGAAGATGATAGAATAACCCTCCTTTTCCTTGCTGGGGGTCTGGAAGACAATGGATCGTCTGAAACAGTGGCTTGCCCCTCTTTGTCTGCAGGAAGCTCGATTTCCTGAAATGCCCCTAATTCAGGAGGAACAACTACTATTGTGGGCTGTTGTTGTGGCTGTTCTTGCGGCTGCTGCGGTTCTTGCTTCTGCTGCTGTTCTTGCGGCTGCGCCTGCTGCTGCTGTACTTGCGGCTTCGCCTGCTGCTGCAGACTCATTTGCAGAATTTCCACCTGCGTTGATTGTGTACTAATTTGCAATACTGACATTTCAACATCGCTGCCCCTAGGTTGGTGGGGTTGGCCCGCTGGTGCGGATGCGCTGCTCCCAGCTTGGTTCCCGCCGGACAACGATGCTGCAGGCGTATGTTTTTTGGTCCCAAAAAACAAATTTGCCGGCACACCAGTCGTGGTTAGTGCCTCTTGCTTTTTCTGTTCCTTCTTCTCACCGGCAACTTTCTTGGTACTGGAGGACCTGGTACCTTTCTATGGGCCCATTTTCTTTAGAGGTCAGACAGGACGCAGGTGCACAAGTTGCAGAGATGTCTGTGGTCACAGTTGGACGTGATGTGGTGCGCAGCAGGACTTCTGTCTGGCAGTACAACGGATGATGTTGATAGTTACCTCCTCCTCTGTCTTTTTGTGCACCTAAAAGCAAATAAGCCAGGAGAAGAACATCAGTGAAATGTTGCATTTGTTGTTATGGTTCAATTACTACTCTAGTATAAACAAAAAAATAGAAGATATAGTGTAGCCATTTGTGAGACTTTGGCAACAAGGGCTATGGTATACTACTTACTGTGTACAGTATACACACACTACACTCTCAGGAAGGATAGGAAAGAATAGGAACAACCACAAAAATACAAATGTAATGGAAGGGAGCTGCTGCTGGCAAAGGGGATGGATGGAAGCAGTAAGCCAATAGGAAAACCATGAAGGCCCATATTAACTCCCACCAGAAAAAGCCACAAGCCACATGGACACTCACAAGCAACAAGCAGGAGGCCTGGGGAACAATGAACTGCTAAAAGGCCTATAAAAGAAGCCAGGCAAAAGATCCATGCTAAACCACACTGCTGTGCCTTTTTAATGCAATAAAATGCAAAAACAAAAATGCACAGGGCAAAACAAGGTCTGCAGGGTGCACACCAACGCCCTAGGCACACACAACAAAGGCATTTCTTTAACACACCCCCAAAAACAGAAATACCCCCCAAAAAACACATTTTCCAACTCAATCCAATGCCATCCATGCTCCAAATGATGTTTAAATTCAACAGAACACACAGATAAACACTTGTTTAATGCACTTGTGGCTCCCTGCCCTGAGCCTACTGGTTGAAGGCAGGCCCGTGGGCAGACAAGGCCACACAAGCTTGCAGGCCTTGGTTTCAAAATGGTCGCCAACCACATGGCCAGGCCCCCCCAACTACAAGAAACAGAAGACAGACAATGCAGGCCTGTTGCAAAAAACACATTGCCTGCCTTCAAAATGGCCGCCAGCGTCATGGCCAGGCCCACAACAAGAAGCCTAGGCCACAAAGGATTACCATGCAGGCCTATATATGGCAAAAGCAGCACACTAATAATTCCCACCAGAAAAGGCCCACAGCCACATGGACACTTGCAAATTACAAGCAACAAGCTGGAGGCCTGGGAAACAATTAACTGCCAAAAGGCCTATAAAGAAGCCAGGCAAAAGATGCATGCTAAACCACACTGCTGTGCCTTTTTAATGCAATAAAATGCAAAAACGAAAATCCACAGGGCAAAACAAGGTCTGCAGGGTGCACGCCAACACCCTAGGCACACACAACAAAGGCATTTCTTTAACACTCCCCCAAAAACAGAAATACTCCCCAAAAAACACATTTTCCAACTCAATCCAATGCCATCCATTCCCTAAATGATGTTTAAATTCAACAGAACACACAGATAAACACTTGTTTAATGCGCTTATTGCTACCTGCACTGAGCCTACTGGTTGAAGGCAGGCCCGTGGGCAGACAAGGCCACACAAGCTTGCAGGCCTAGGCTTCAAAATGGCTGCCAGCCACATGGCCAGGCCCATCCAACTACAAGAAACAGAAGACAGACAATGAAGGCCTGTTGCAAAAACACAATGCCTGCCTTCAAAATGGCCACCAGCCTCAGGGCCAGGCCCACAATAAGAAGCCTAGGCCACAAAGGAATAACATGCAGGCCTATATATGGCAAAAACAGCACACTAACAACTCCCACCAGAAAATGCCCACAGCCACATGGACACTCGCACATCACAAGCAACAAGCTGGAGGCCTGGGAAACAATGAACTGCCGAAAGGCCTATAAAGAATACAGGCAAAAGATGCATGCATGCTAAACCACACTGCTGTGCCTTTTTAATACAATAAAATGCAAAAACAAAACTCCACAGGGCAAAACGAGGTCTGCAGGGTGCACACCAACACACCAGGCACACACAACAAGGGCATTTCTTTAACACACCCCAAAAACAGAAATACCCCCCAAAAACACATTTTCCCAACTCAATCCAATGCCATCCATGCCCTAAATGATGTTTGAAAAACATTCAACACACACCAAAGGAACAGTTGCTTCATCATGCACCCACCCATGACTAGCTCTGGGCCTACTGGCTACCCCCAACAATTTAAAAAAAAGAATGCTAAGTACCAAAATTGTAGTTGCAGCAACTGCAATGCCCCCAATCAAAATGACACAACACCAACTTACTTGTAAAATATCAAATTAAAAAGTCCTCAAATCCAATGATAATTATGCAGCAGACACAAAGAGTTATCCTTCCAGCTGAAATCCAAAGGCAGAATGAACAGGAGAGGGACAAAGCACTGGGAGGAGCCTGATGGACAGGAACAGGAAGTTGGAGACTCTGTGGCACTCCCTTCCTCTCCCCCCAAAAGTTTTTAATTTAAAAAGGACTCCTTGCACAAAAAAGGGCAGCCAAATGTCAATCAGAGGAGTTTTTTCCATCCAAATCATCATTTAGAGAAGGTTTTATGCAGCTAGAGTTAATATTCTTCTCCATATCAAAAATTTGGCGTGTTCGTGATCGCAACCTTCACCACACTTCTGCCGGATGTCGATGGCGCGTCCAAAATGACGTGTTCGCGATCTCATACTCTTTGTCGCGGTGGAGATTGACGTGTTTGCGATCTCACGCTCTCTCTCGCGGTGGAAAATGACGTGATCGCGATCGCAGACTCTCGCGGTGTCTGATGGCGAGGAGAATGACATGATCGCGAACTCTCACGGGATAGCGCAACTGGCTATCAACATTTTGTGGAGCACGCGAACGGATTGGAAAACTCGTCGCGAGCGCAGGGATCCCGGTAAGGCGATCGCACACATGAGAACGCATTTTCAAAGCGCGAACATGAAAAAAATCTTTGCAACGTGGCAAATAACGGAAATTTTGGCATTTTTGCGCTCTCCGCAGATCGCAAAAATGTCAAAATATCGCAATTCCGCAAGCGGAATGGAATTTGACGCCCACCCTTAGTTGATATATAGAAACACTAAATTTACTCACAATTCATTAACATCTTTCTTTCACATCACCAAAATATTTCTCAAAATGCTTTCCATGGAAAGAATTGAATGCAGTGTCTTTATCGATAACGTTCATGTGGTGCCTTGGATAAAGTCATCAGTTACACCATGTGGAGCTTTTGTGATCTCTGCAGATACTTCTAATTCTCCAATACTTGCTGTCCATGAAGCTCCGAGCACCCTACATGCTTCTAAATGTAGGTTGCAACAACAATTGATGACACTTACTCGACAAACTTCTAAACAGTGACTAGATACACCTACTTTCAGTAGCGTAGCCAGTCTGTCACGAGCCCTAGTGCAAGGAAGGGAATGAGTCCCATGGCTGCTGTTTGAATGATAAAATACAACAAAAAGATAGCTTAACTAGGTGTGAGGAAAGGGCTTTTTGCAGGGTCATTCTTACTCTCTACCCTTTTTTGACTATTGAGTACTGGTGTAATGACTATGTGATTCACTGGACCCATCTGACCAGGCCTCAGTGCATGCACTCTGAACCGTAAAAGGGTATGTTTCATTAGCTTATACAGAATTGACATAGGTGAACTTACTTATAAGTGCCTATTATATGGTATTGGAGGACCCAGGGCCTGTAAGTTAAAGTGTCGCTCATGGACTGCAGCACCTGTTGTGCCACTACAAGTGTAACAAAGCAAAGGACGACTCCCAGCTGGCTGAGCAGTTTTTAAACCGCTAACTTGACTTTGCCATTCAAGCTAATGACAAAGTGCAGATCTGATATATTTATGTTCTGGCAATAAGTTTGACGACGCTTGATCAATCATCATGACATTTTCACAAAACTACCCCTTTTTGGTTTAGCTGATGTGTTGAAAGTTTTGGGGTAATCCATCTAGCGGGGCCCAGGAAAGAAGGGGGGTAGCATCCCAAAATGCGTTTTCCCATGTTTATGTCAATGGGGATTTTTCATTTTGTGAACATGACTACAGCCCGAACCGCTAAACGGATTTACTCCAAATTTGGCAGAAAGCTAGATGTTGGTCCAGAGAGCGTGTTTTTTTTGTGGTTTAGTGTAAATCCGTTCAGTAGTTTCAGAGATATTTAAGTTTAAAAAAATACAGCTAGCTGGGAGCTCAACAGCCTACTGAAACCCTACTGAAATTTAACTGGCTGCCAATATTTCAACCAGGAAGGGTTGGCAGCCATCTTGGGACTCGGTTGAACCGAGTCCCACAAAAAATGTAAAAAAAAGAAAAGGGGGGCAGGGTAGAAACAACCTGACCTCCAAGGCCTCTTGTAGGAGTTCCCTGGGATCCCCCAGGAACAAAAAAAAGCATTTTTTTTAAATATTTCAGCAGGATCTGGAGATCATCCAAAACTGCTTAAAAAATCAAGCATAGCCTCCTGCGCATCATTCATTATCCACCCACGGGTGGGCCAGATCTCGGAGCATTGCTTTAATAATGGAGGGGGGGCACACAGCCCCCCCAGGGGTTAATTAATCCCCCGGGAACCACCACCTCCCCAGGGTTTTTGTTATAATTCATGTGGGGGTGCACGTATGGCACCCCCGTGCCTCGGGTACACCAACTCCACTGGGCTTGTTTGTTTAATTAATGGAGGGGGCCTCTTGGACCACCTCCTAGCCCCAGCGACCACCACCTCCCCAGTGCTTTCCAGATAACAATGCTTGGGGCTACACAGACTTGCCCGCAGCCCTGTGGGCTGCAACCTCCCTGGGTCTTTAAATTTGATCAGTGTGTGGGCCATGCAACCCCCCCAGCCTCAGTGACCGCCAGCTCTTGGGGCTTTTTTTAGAAAGTACAGGGGGCCTGAGTGGACCCTCCTGCAGCCCCAGCGACCACTACCTCTCCAGAACTGTAAATTGAGTTAATGTCATGGACCATGTGGTTCCCTCAGCCCCAGAGACCGTCACCTCAGGGGGCTACAATGAAATAATGAAGGGGGTCTGTCATGTACCACCACCTTCCCAGGGCACATACACAGAGTTGTTGGCCCCCAAAGACGTTCTTGTGGGCCAACTACCCCTCCTATAGCATTCAGTAAGTCCCACACTCCAGGATTGCTTAGAGGTCTTTTTGGCCCGCTCTCTTTCTCTACCACTCTGCAAACACACCTCCTGGCACACTACTAGTTGGGAAATGAAGTCCCCTTAGCTGCTGAGGGTCCTTGGGGGCAAATAATCACTCCTGTTACCTCCAGTAAGTCCCACACAGCGGGATTGCTAAGAGGTCTTCAGAAGTGACGCCCCCTTTCTCCACTACTCTGCAAGCGTGTCTCCTGGCACACTACTGGTTGGGGAATGAAGAACTCTTGGATGCTGAGGGACCTTTGAGGCCAAAAAGCCCTTGTGTTACTTTCTGTAAGTCCTACACAGTGAGATTCCTGATTGCTGGTCAGAGGTCCCACCCCCTTCCTCCACCACTCTGCAAACATCATTACTACTTAAAAAACCATAGAAATTCAAATAAAAAAATCAAAGGTTGCAGTGATGTTATAGTTAGGAATTAGCATTAAAAAACCTTTAGCAATTCACTGAATAAACAAAGGTTACAGGGATGTTATAGTTAGGAAATAGAATTAAAAAAACCTTAGAAATTCACTGAAAAAAACAAAGTTTACATTGCCATTATAGTTATGCTCAGGTTTCACTTGTACAACACTAGTGAAATTCAGCAGTTATGGTTAGCTGTGCTGACTATAACTCATGCCCCCACAATGCACTGCTTATGACCTCACATATTACATCACTCATGACATGGTCAGTGACATCACTGATGACATCACTGATGACATCTCAAAAGACATCACTGATGATGAGGTTGCCAGTAGGTAGTTCGAGTTAGAACCTACTTTCCAGGAAACAAGGAAAAGCTTTTTTTGACTTGCTTATAACTCTGGTGCTGTTTGATGAATCTTCATATAAAAAAATTTAAATGACCTCCTGATTCTAGCTGTGCATGGAAAGTTCCTTGGTGATCTGTCAAGCTGAGGCTGAGAAATGGAGGGCCAAAAAAAGGGTGTTTCCCATGTTAAATCCCAAAGAGATTTTAGACATGACCACAGCCCAAACTACTGGACGGATATTCACCAAATTTGACAGAAAGAAAGCTAGCTCTTGGTCCGGAAAGAGCCCTTTTTGTTATTTGGTGTAAATTCGTTCAGTAGTTTTAAAGTTATTAAAACGAAAACAAATATAGTTGTCTAGGGACACAGATCCACCGCGGATTCCTCGTGGCGCTTTGTGAATAAACGTGGCAAAAGTAATGTATGACTGGCTGACTGCAAGCTGAGTAGAAAGTTGTGCCTGCCATTTTAGATATAGGAGACAATCGTCGGCTGTGAAATTTCAGATGAAATGTGCCAGAAGAGGTTAGGACAGAGGTGCCTTGATGCCATAGGTGTAATATAGGGGGCAATGTGGAAGCCCTGATGAGCAAGAAAATTGCCAGAATTTTTTTTTTCACATGCCAGTCTTCGTAAATCCATCCCGATGCTCAGTGTGGCCCCTTGTTTACCACCATGTGGACTTGTGAATTCTACACACATTGCCTCGCTCATACACCTACTCACAGATCCACTCAGACACTCACACGTCCTGACTCATAGACCCACTCAGACACTCTCACACTTACTCACAGCCAAATTGAGACACTCTTGCACCAACTCATAGACCCAATCAGTCACTCATGCAACCACTAAGAGACCCACTGAGATACTCATGCACCCACAGATGCACACACAGGTCCACTCCGATACTTTTGTATCCACTCAGAGACCCACTCAGACACTCTCACACCCACTCCCAGACCCAGCAAGACACTTTCACATCCCCTCATAGTCCTACTCAAACACTCATACACCCACTCACAAAGCCATTTATATACTCTTGCACCCACTCACAGACCAGCTCAGGCACTCATGCACTCACTCACAGACCCACTCATACACACATGCACCCACTTACAGACCCACTCATATACTCATGCACACACTAACAGTCTAATTGGCCCACATACACTCACAGACCTACTAAGGCACTCTTACAGCCACTCACATACTCACTCAGACACTCTTGCAGCCACTTACAGACCCACTCAGTCACACACACAACCACTCACAGACCCAAAGAGACACTCACACACCCACTCACAGACTCACTCAGACATTGATGGACACATTCACAGACCCATTCAAACACATATGCATCCACTTACAGATCCACTCAGAAACTCTCATGCCCACTCACAGACCCACTCAGACACTTACACACCCACTAACAGACCATTTCGTACACTCATGCACCCACTCACACATCTATTCAGACACTCATGCACCCACTCACAGACCCACTAAGATACTCTGGTACCCATTTACAGGCCCACTCAGTCACTCACACAACTACTCACAGATCCACTCAGACACTGATGTACCCACACACACACACACACACTCAAACAGTGATGCACCCACTCACATGTAAACTCAAACACTGAGCACCCACTCATAGACTCATTCACACACTCACATACCTGGTCATAGACCCACTCAGACACTCTCACATATACTCATAGACCCACTCAGACACTCTCACACCCACTCACAGCCCCAGTCAGACACTCATGCACATACTCACAGACCAGCTCAGACACACACACATTTACAGATCCATTCAGATACTCTCAAACCCACTCAGAGAACCACAGACACTCATGCACCCACTCACAGACCCACTGAGGCACTCTTGCACCTACTTAAAGTCCCACTCAGTTATTCACACAATCACTCATATGTCCACTCTGACACTGATGCACCCACTCACATATCTACTCAGACACTGATGCACACACTCAGAGATCCATTCACACTGACACACCCAGTCATAGACTCACTCATAGACACTCTCACATGCACTCACTCACAGACCCATTGAGATACTTCTGCACCCCCTTACAGACCCAATGAGACACTCATGCACCCACTCACAGAACCACTCAGGTGAACATGCACCTACTCACAGATCCATTCAGATACTCTCACACCCTCTCAAACACACATACACCTACTCACAGACACACTCAGATACTTAGGCACCCACTCACAGACCCATTCAGATACCCTTGTTCCTACTCACATACCCACTCAGGCATTATGCACCCACTCACTCACCCACTCAACCACTGATGCATTTTTTCACACATCTACTCAGACACTGATGCACCCACTCAAAGACTGACACACCCAGTCACAAACCCACTCAGACACTCTCATACCCACTCACAGACCCATTAAGATACTCTGGCATCCACTCACATACCCACTCAGACTCAAACATTCCCATTCACAGACCCACTTAGAAAATTATGCACCCACTCTCAGTGTCATTGACACACTCACACACCCACTGAGACACTCTCACACCCACTCACAGATCCACGCAGACACTCTTACAGCCACTCTTAGATCCACTCAGACACATCATGAGTGATGTAATATGTGAGGTCATAAGCAGTGCATTGGGGGTTGTAAATTAAAGTTAGCCTAGGTAACTATAACTGCAGAATTTCTGTTGTTTTGTACTTGTGAAGTCTAAGCCTAACTATAATATCCCTGTAACCTTTGGCTTTTCTCAATGAAAATTACCTACTGGCAGTGGCCAGTAGATAGTCATAGTTAGAAGGTAGTTACCATAGGAAGAGTGTTTTTGAATTGCTAATAACTTTGGCACCGTTTGACAAATATTCACTAAATTTTTAAAACTGATACGACGCTGACTTCAGCTGCTATCTTGAAAGGGTCAGGGTGATCCGCCAAGCAGGGGCAGAGAACCACGAGGTTGACAGATGCCATGCTCACTTTCTCCACCACTCTGCAAACACCCCTCATGGTGCACTATTGATTAGGGGATGAAGTCCCCTTGGCTCTGGAGGGCCTCAGAACTAAAGTGGACTTCTTCCCCCAAACAGTAGCATGTTTGCAGAGTGGTGGAGAAAGGGGGCATGGCCTCTGATGACCTCTCAGCAATCCAACTGTGTGGGACTCACTGGAGGTAACAGGAGGACTTGTTGGGCCCCAAGGACCTTTAACATCCAAGGGAACTTCATCCCCCAACTAGCAGTGCACAAGGAAGCATGTTTGCAGAGTGGTGGGGAAAGGGGGCATGGCCACAGAAAACCTTTCCGCAAACCCACTGTGTGGGACTTACTGTAGGTAACAGGAGGGTTTGTTGGCCCTCACGGTCCCTCTAGAGTCAAGGGGACTTCATCCCCTACCATCGTTATCCACGACAATCGCGCCTTTTCCATAAAGAGAAAACACAGATATGCACACATATTGCAGTATTTTACACACTAGACGTTTATTACTGTACACTTCAAACTCATGTTTTTCTAGAGTATTTCAAGAACAACCATCTCTAAAACCTATTTTCTGCTTTCGCGGTGAGGCCAGAGGTAGCGATGATGTCGGTAATTGTGATCCCCGCGGTAACGTTGTGGAAGCAGAAAACAAAAGCAGGAATTCAACAGCCACCACCCCATAAAAAATGTATACCTATATAATTAATTCTAACCATCACAGTAGATAACTCACTATATAAATAACCCTATATAAACATTTATCAATATCTCAATATCTCTATAACAAAGCATATTAATGATTCATTTTTTTTATTTTATATTTTCACCAATATTCGTTACAACGTTGCTATTCGCGATGTCCCTGTGATGGTACATGGGGGTCATGCTCGCAATTGCGCCATTGCCACGAATATGGCACGATTTCAAAAGTCTATTTTGGACACATAAATTGTGTCACTAACACCCCCATTGGGGTCAGAGTATCTCCACCCTGATCCCTTATGTGGGCTTTCACACAGATTTTCAACCCCAGGAACCATTCCCGATAAATAAAATGGCAGCCGCAACTTTCTGTTTAAGTTGCGTCTGGCCAATCAGAGCATTTGCGATTCATCACGAAACCACTGAGAAATATCTGCGGTCAGAGATATCACAATAATTTTGAACTTACATTTCTCAACAACTACTGAATGGATTTGCACCTAATAAGCAAAATGCATTTCCTTGAACCAACATCTACCTCCCTGCCAAATTTGGTGTAAGTCCGTTCAGTGTTTCGGGCTGTAGGTGTGGCTAACGGTTCCTATGGGAAATAATATTACAAACGCAACATTATTTTGCACCCCAAATTCTCGGTCATCACTGCACGGATCACCCCCAAACTTTCCATAACAATGGTATCCACTGTGACACTTTTTGGGGAAAAATTAATGCAGATTGGTCAAACGACGCCAAAGTTAAAGCCAAGTAAAAAGAAAGTTCCATTGAAATCTAGGTACTAACTATAACAGCCTACTGGCGACCGCATTGGTAAGTGTGCAGGGTTACACGCTGATAACTCAGCTGTGCTCACTTCTGAATGGGGCTACTAAAGTTAGCACTTCGAGATATCAATCGAATCGTTATATTAAACAAGACTTTGGGGTGATTTATATTTAGGCGGATTGCCCTTAACTCCACCATGAGGCAGATTCCCACAGCCTTTCTGTGCCATCCTTTCTGACACAGAAGAGAATCCGACTTTGGGGCCCCCAGCAGGGCCCTCATTGGTGCAAGGCCTCCAGATGGTGGCCCCCATGTTGATCCCTGCACCCGGTGGCAAGAACCTAGTGGTGCCTGCCACGGGATGCAGGGATGAACTGCACTTGAGCTCTTTACAATGAGAGCATGCATTCCGGTCGGAATGCAGGCTGCCCTTGTTAAGAATACGATTGCGACCGAACAGTGTCTGTTTGCATCCTAATTGCTGGGTTGGGACTGACGACAGGAGTTGGTCCCAGTTCCCAAATGATGTCGGACAGACTCAGGTCTGTCCGACATCGTAATCAGGCCCTAAGTGGGATTGGCAAAATACAGTGATATGAGACCATATTCTCAAATAAAGCAAACATTCATAAGCAGTAGACATACTCCTAACATTTTCAGACAGGAACTATTTTTATAGAATTCTTATGAATCCCATTGTACTCATATTTAAATCTTGCGCAAGACATGTACGTATCTATGCCTCCCTTAAACGCAAATAGGAGAAAATCCCTTCCTATAGACCTTCAGAAAATATGGATACGTTTTTCACACCCAATTTCTACATTCTCTCCAGCGGATTTTGATTCTAAATATAGGTGCACAAATTGTCAGTGAAAACCATTGGAAGTTTTGATGAATTCTCAGGCCTTTCTAGGTTTTGCCAACATTTCTAATTACCACTGCCTACCTTTCTTCAAGGTTACATATACTGTGCGTATTTGGGAGTTCACAGGTTGCAACTGCATGCATTTGAGTTTTAATTGGGAAGCTAGTGTTATTCAGCAGAAATACCTTACAAAAAGCGATCCAATGCCAAATTGACATATTTCCTAGTCATATGTTCTCTGATAAGACAGTGGGTGAGATGAGAGAGGGTGTGGGTTTGTGGGACAGAGTGAAAGGGTGCAATCAACATTACGATGCCATAGGAACGGCTCCGACCCATCGTAATCGGGGCCCTAAGTAGTAAAGTTACAGTGGAGTAAAACATCCCGTAGCATATTTCGTAGTAGTGAATTAGAGCAAAAGAACGATAACCATTTTATTGGTGGGATAGAGCCTTCGGTACCAAGGGATGAAGTTACAAGTAATATGCCTACTGTAATAAGGGTACTTAATCCATCGGCATCTATTTTTTGGCCTTCAGCGCATGTGACCACAAATTTAACTACTGTACCACTAAAAACTTCTAATCCATGTGTGGATACCCTGTCACTGGATTTTCTCCCCTTATTTGACTCAGACCTTAATATGAACAGATCATGGTTGCTGAATTCCTTCAAGGACATTGAAAGCTTAAAACTTATTTTGTCAAGTGATATTGATTTGGTTTCAATAATAAGGTTTGAAAATGGTCCGCGCGTAAGGGTAAAATTCTGTTCAAAAATAATTGTGAATCTTGTCCTTCAACAAGCGGAAACATTCCAACGTAGACGGATTGATGTGTTACCCTTTCTTAATAACGGAAAGCATACGTTCTTTAGAAAAGGAGTTTCAGAGCTGGGTTTTCGGCAAGAAGACCCGTCCATCCATATTAAAGATCTAAAGATACGGGTCTCTAGAGGAAAGCGTATGGTCTCTCAGGTACTTTCTCCCCCTGAAAGTTTGGTTACTACCTTAACAGAAGATAATCAACACTGGAATTGGCTCCCAGGAGTTTTATCTAGTAATACATCGAATAATTTGAGACCGCTTCTACATCTTTAACAGACAATTAAAAATCATATCCTGGAATGCTGCAGGATTACATAATTGTCCTCAGAAGTTTGATTATCTATTCTCTTTGAATGCAGATGTGTTATGTATTCAGGAAACATGGTGCAAAGATTCCCTTTATGGGGGGAAAGATTATTTTGTATTTGAGGCCGCGGCCTCACCCTCAAAAAAAGGGCATGCCAAGGGAGGAATAGCCTGTTTTTTATCAAACTCATTACAATGGCAATTTTCCCATTATAAGGACACTAGTAATCTTTTTCAATCAATAACTATTAATTACCTAGCGTCCACAGGTAGACGGACTTCTCTCGTAATCTTAAATGCATATATTCCACCTGAAGATATCTTTAATACCGTTCTGAAGCGAATGTTTTCTTATGTAAAACAATTACTAGAGCTTGATCACCCCCCATATATCTTACTTATGGGTGACCTAAATAGTAAAGTGTCCACCTCTAGTATAGATATGTTTAGAAGTAAATTTAAGGAAGAAGCATATAATATACCCCAAGCAATCTTTCCTAGTAAAATAAAAACTAATAAAAGAGGAAAGATATTACTTGAAGAACTCAGTTATTTAGAGGGGCTAATTGTAAATGGTAGGATGCCTTCTGACACTCCGGCTAAGTTTACACATAATTCTTTTAGGGGTGAATCTATCCTGGACTATGTAATTACGGATTATGATTCATTTTTTTATATTCAGGACATGATGATCTCTCAATCCTGCTTGAGCGATCATAATGTGATTAATATAATAGTCTCATTACAACCCCCAGATACTGAATCCTGGTCTATAATTAATAAAGGTGTTTCTATTCACTGCAAGTCTGGAAGGTGCTTCTGGGACCCTTCCTCTATGAAAGATGTACAAAATATTCTTGCCCAAACCTTACTTGAATTAGACGATTGGCAGGGTAGGGAATTTTTATATTTTGAAATTTTTAAGGAAAAGCTTACTACGAGAGCTAAGAAATTAAGAAAACCTAATAAGTTATATCTCCCTCCCAGTTTATTACTACCCCTAAATAAGGAAATAAATAAACTTGTAAGGCAACAGTACCTTAGTAGAACTAAGGAAAATGAGCATAAGATAGCCCTATTAAAAAGAAGGAGAGCTAGACTTAGAATAAAATTAAAAAGAGAAAAAGAAGATTCCCTCTGGATTAGGTTAAGAGAGGCATCGGCCTTTAATAATTCTAGAGAATTCTGGTCCCTAATAGGGAAAGGATGCGGGGTAAGAACTTCCCCCATCCCTATCTCTATTGCTGAAGATGTCTGGACATCATTTATATTTAGTTTGTATGCCCCTAACAGCGTAAAGGGTGACAGCTGGGACCCAGCCCTGAATAGTCAGCCTAATATAGAGCTTCCGACTGAGAAAACCATTGCTTCAGTGATAAAGAGTATGAGTGCTTCCGGAGCTATGGGTCCGGACGAGCTGCCCATGTCTATAATAAAGCAAGACGTTACTTCCTGGAGTAGGATTCTCCTTCCAGTATTTCATGCCTGCTTTCTATCGAGATCAGTCCCTAATTCTTGGAGGGGAAGTATATTAATCCCGATATTTAAAAAGGGAGAGAGGGATAATCCTGGGAATTATCGTCTAATAGCTCTATTGGACTCTATAGGGAAAATCTTTGCTAAATGTCTTTTGATTTTAATTTCTGAATGGATGGAACTAAATGACATTTTACCCTTGGAACAAACTGGATTCCGTAAAGAGCATGGTACACTTGATAATTTAACAGCATTACAGGTGATTGTCGATAAATACGTACGTGTTCGTGGTGGTGGAATATATGCGGCATTCATTGATATCTCCACAGCGTTCGATAAGGTGGACCGTCCAACGCTGTGGAGAAAGCTTGCTACTCTAGGCATGCCGTTACAGTTACTTGAACTTGTAAAATACCTTCACTCGAACACGTGGTGTAAGGTACTACAAGGCGGAGAAAGAGGTTTGTCTCAATCTATTCCTTCTCCTAATGGGCTGAAACAAGGGTGCATACTGGCCCCTATATTGTTTTCTCTTTATACGGCAGACCTTCCTTCTTCCATTTCAGTGTGCGATGGGATAGCACCGATAATTGGAGGATCATCAGTATCAATTTTAATGTATGCAGATGATATCCTCATATTAGACTTAACCCCGAAGGGCCTGTCTAACCGCTTACATGCATTAAATCAATTTGCAGAAGCAAATTACATGAAGAATAATGCTTCAAAAAGTAAAATCATGTGTATTTTCGGAAAGAAAAAATGTAGGTCTGAGAATTATAGATGGGCCATAGGTGGACATAATTTAGAGGTGGTTAAAACCTATAACTTCTTAGGTAAAATAATCTCTGCAAACTTAAGCGAGAAATCCCATACAGACCATAATTCGCGTAAAGCATTAGCTCATGGTATGGGATTATGCTCCTTGTACAAGGCTACAGGGAAGAGACACCTCACACTATTTTTGGATGTATTTAGGGCAAAGATTCCCGCAACCTTACTGTATGGGTTAGAATTAGTGGAATTAAAACATTGGGGATTTTTACATAGAATGGAAGGAAAGATATTAAGAAGAATTACTTCCATCAACACAGCTTGTTCTGTATCCTCATGTAGACTGGAATTCGGACTCCGAAGTTGTTGGGTACAGGGGTTGATTTCCCTGGTAAGGTGGGTAGCTTGCTTAGCTAGAGGTAAAAAGGATTCCTTACGGGAAGCCATTAAAAATGAGCTTCTGGGCAATTTTAACGAGTTTTCCCTGTTAGTAAAAAACTTTAGAAAAGCAGTAACTCTGTTAGAGCTGGATGTAAGCACTTTGTTTTTACTTACTCCCTCTGAACTTAAGTCTAAATTAAAAAGTGCATCTTGGGAACTCAGTTATAAATTGGATATGATTGCCCAACAAGGAAAAACGGAAAGGCAACTTCTTCTAAATACATACATACCAAAGCTGGCACAACAATACCTTACATGGAATATCCCCCACAGAGTCCGTAGGTTATGGTACCTTTTAAGACATGATTTGCTCCCACTAAATCTCCTCTTAGCTAAATGGTATGGTGTATCTACTATATGTAATCTTTGTCATAATGCTGTACAGGATCGTAATCACGTCTTGTTTATTTGTCCCGCTTTACGCTCATTGCGTTATAAATGGTTGAAACCTATTTGTTTACAATTAGGAATTTTAAATGTAAATACCTTCTTCCATGCACTTTATTGTCCGCCAAATGAAATGTTTTGTTTTAAAGTTTTTAACTTTTTTAAAGGCTTTTTAGATATTTATTAAATGATATATAGAGAAATATTAGACAATTGTTTGACCAGTGAATATGATGTATTACCTTCTCATCCGTCCTTTTGTGATTTTATTGTAAGTATTGTTGTATAATTGTGTGTTTATCTTATGTGGCCCTCTTAAGAGAGCCAAAACATAATAAACTCAAACTTGAAAACTTGATAACCATTTTATCTATCGTTGCTGCACACCCATCAATTTACCATCATGCGTGTTTTATGCAACCTCATCGGTGTTTATGCACCAACAATGAAGATTGGACAAGAAGCATCACTTATTTGGTTTAAATCCATGCTGTGTATTTCAGTACAGTAATATTAAGAAGTGGACTTGTATAATCCGGATTTGCTATTAAGATATTGTATTAAAAGCCCAGACCTCCATTAGTGCACAAAAATTCTACATCGCATCCCTGTGTATTTCCCTAGTTATGCAACATTTGCAAGGAACAGAACGGGCTTTAGAGCAGTGTGACTTGTGCAGCCGCACTGGGCGCTGACCTGGGGATGGGGCGCTGACCTCAAGGAGGAGTCTGTGTTTAGCAATAACTTACCACATAAAACACCTTCGGCAGAGTTCCATGTGTTGATTATTCAGGCAGCATTAAAAATGTCAAGATAACTCTTCGGATTAATGTTCCTGCTAAAGAGAGAGAGCGAGATCAGAGTTTTTTCTAGGGGCAGTTTTGACTCGCCACAAAGTAGCACGGAGGGTTCATATGCCTGCTGCAAAGAACGCGAACGGTGCAGATCTGTATTTTATGTGGGTAGTTGAGTGGATTACTGGTTTTGTCACAGAGATCCATGATTCTGCAGTTCATGAAATACAATCCTAATATAGAACAGTGACTGTTAAGAACTGCCAGCAAAGAGCTGCACGCAAACTGCACAAAATAGGTTTGGACTTCTTGGTTTTTCCCCCCAGTCTTTCCTTACCTATTCCTAATGTTGCTGAAATGTGTTTGTTTGAGTAGATATACATTCTTATTAGTAACGTCAGCCTTTACTAGTGCAAATGAAATGTATGTGAGAGAGGGACTATGGAGAGAGGAGGGGCGCTTTTGCCTGGTGGTCGTGTGGGAACCGAGGAGGTGGTCATGAGGGGGTGCCAAAAATGATTGTCGCACCTGGCGCCAACAGCTCTAAAGCAGGCCCTGGCAAGGAGCGTTCCATAAGTGCCGTCTATTCTCTGCAAAATCTCATTTTAATAAAGTGTTGTGACGACAGCAATGAGGATAGCGGATACCAATCAGGTGAGATTTGGGACAGGGACATCCGCTGTCTCCCAATTTCCGTGAATAAAAACGTCTTAGCAGGGCACAGTGCGTTATTCTGAGATTTCCTAAAAGCAAAATAGGTTTTCCAAGAACTGCGTGCTTTTCCAGCGCTCTCAGTTTAATGAGTTTCTCTTGACACAGAAATCCTTCCGAGCTTTAAGATTCAGTGAACGGCTGTGGTTCCTTTTTCTACTGAGACTGGACATTCTCAAAGAGCATAAAATAATGGCCCTGTGCAGAACTAAATGTTTTACTGTATAATGTCAAGTTACACACGCATTATTACAGATTACATTTTAAGCGGATGGAACAAGACATCAAAGCATCGAGCAAAGACCTACAAGTGCGTGTGAAACGGATATGGTTTTAAACCCAAAGCGTTTAGGGGTTTCTTTCCCCAACAATGTTTTTTGAGGGCTTCATCAGTGTATTGCAGTTGAAATCCGGGCACAAAAAATTGAAATTGTACTGACACTTCAAAATAGGTAGAAACTGATTTCCAAATGGGAAGAGGTTCCGTGCGGATCCTTCCCCCTTTGGAAATGTTAAAAAAAATGTTTGTTGGGGATACAATTAAAATACAAATAAAAATAAAATAGTTTTTAAATGCATCCTTGCTTCCTATGAGGAAAAAAAGGAGCTGCATTAAAAAAAAAGTGATTTTATTTAAAATGTTGTCACAAGTATGGTGGGCTACTGAACCCCAGCAGGTCACCCTCCCGATGAAGCAGCAATGTGTGACCTGTCTCATGAAGATTGATGATGTGGGTCAGATTTCGATCCACTATGATTCAGAATGTTGTGCTTGACATATTAAGATATGTAGGTTAGTTTGAAAAATTCCTGTCCATTCTCAAAAAGTTGGTGCCCAATGCGCAACCAATTTTTGCAAATGGTAATATCATAATCAGGCCTCAAAAGCCTCAGATGTATAAGGACAATTTATAGGAAACCCAAAATAATTGGACAATTATGCCCTTGTTGCAATAATGCATAATTTGAGGCACTCTGTAGCAGTAGGCCCTTATGGCCTCTCAAACATAACAGAAAGAGTACCTTTGATGCGGAGATGCACTTCCATTCCCTCTTTTTAGGATTATTTAATACACTGCAGTTAAATGTCTATGCATTGAAAAAGATGAAAATCAAAAGGTGTTGGCTTACAATGGCCGACCTATTGAATATGCAATGTTTGTTTGCATAGGTATGCTAATGCATGAGAGTATGCCTTTCAGGAAAACCCATTCAAAGATGGCCGCCTGCATCATAACACATGTATGCATTATGATGCAAGTGTGCCAATGCCTCATGACACAGCCACCATCTTGGAGCATCTTGGAGCAGTAAATTTAAAAGAAATTAAATATGTGCGAGAGCACATTTCTAAGAGAGTAGCAGCCCAGCAGCAAATTATACATGTGAAGGTGTGGGTGGGGGTGCAACCGTAGAGCTGGAATATAAATGGCCCCAAGAAGTGAGACAAAGGGGGGGACTAGAATAGGAGCAGCTGGATGGGTGTGGTATATTAAAAACATAATGAAAGAAATAAAACACCAAGGGGCATATTTACAAGCAGGCGATAAAAAATGATCGCCGCTTTTGCGGCTGTTTTCGGCCGAAAAGCGGCGATAATTTTATCGCCTAATTAGCAAGGCCACGCTACCGTGTGAAACCTTGCTTTAGCGTCAGGATTCCTAACTGCCAGCTTTGCATCTCTAATGAGATGCAAAGTGGGCGTTCCTGACCTAACATGACAGGAGAAATGAAGCATAGTGTCAGGAAAAGTAGCAATAACCCCTGTTATCGCTACTTTCCTTATGCCTGCTTCAGGACTGACTTAGCCATGATATCCTATGGAAGGTGGATATCATGGCTAAGTTTGTGAGTCCCTATCAGCAAGCTAATGCCAAACAACGTGAGATTATCGCCGGGTTTCCAGCGATAATCTCACTTTAGGCAGTTAGCGTGAGGATTTTTATCGCTTTTGAGATAAGCGTTGCTAATAGCACACTATCCCAGCGATAAAAATCCACGTTACCCGGCGATAATTATCCTCACGCTAAGATTGCTGAGCGATAATTATCGCCGGGTGTTGCTGATATGCCCCCAAGATGGTTGGATGGGGGTGGTAAGCAGCATATGAGTTTAGGGTTTAGGAGCGGGGCCAGGGGAACGTGAGAGGGGAAACAGTGCATAGAGACTGAGAGAGCAAGAAAATACATGCACTCTCATGAAGTGCTGAAAGTAAAACAAATAAAAATAATCCCTTCAGCTAATCAGTGGAAAGCTATAACCCATACAAGTAAAAAAGTTAGACAAAAATGCTTTAGGTGGATCAAACACAAGAAGAAGTAAAAAAGCAATTGAATCAGGAGCGGGGAAGTGAGACAGACAACAAAGACATTTATTCAAGAGAAAGGGACTAACCCAAAGCCCCACGCAATGTATAATTAAAACAATAGTTAAAATCTAAAAATGGCCCAAAAACTGACTTTGACAATTATTATCTTATAACATTCCTAATCTTAATTAAGAAACTGCTTGACAAAGGCAAAACAAGCCACGTTTACCATGTTGACAGGAGTGAGCACAAGCACCTTAACACTGGTTAGCAGTGGTAAAGTTCACAGAGCCCTAAAGCTAACAAAACCGGCTTGAAAAAAACATTAGAGTAGTAAAACATTTAGGGTGACCCTGCTGAGACCGCAGGGCTAACAATCAGCTTACTCTGTTAGTTGTGTGATTGTTTAATTGGCAGCAGTTTCTGCACAGTTACAAAATGGATTTTGGAAGAAATCCTTATAGTAGCTCCATGGATGTCATTTATGGGTCGCCAGGAATTTCATATGTGACCCCTGGCTTGCTTCTTGCAACCTTGGCACGGCACTGCTTTATCGACCTCTGTCCTCAGAGGTGGCAAAAGCAGTACCTAGCACCGAAGAAAAACAGTGTTCCGGGATATTACACTTTAAGTGGAATGCACACCCATTACAATATAAAATAAATGTTTACAAATTAAAAAATAAAAAATATATTAAATTGATGCCACAGTCCATTATTGTGGATATGTGAAAAGTATGTTTTTGAGCAGTAGTAGTAGGGACGTTTATTTTATTAATCAGAAGATAACAATAAAAAACAAAAAATCACAATCTGCACGGAGATCAAGTTATAAATTAAGATCTACGATAAAAACAGTTGCTCAACTCAGGAGACAAACACTTTATAAGTTTTCCCTAAAAATGTCAATAGTCTCATAATTGCACTATTATCTCTGACACTAAAACAATATCTCACGGTCTCAAAAGTCAATCTTATTTTTGTTAACAATTATTCATAAGTAAATTTTTCTTGAATACAAAAGTTTGGGGCAAATTCATAAAATGTGCTAAAGGGTTTCAATTGTAAGTCCGTGGAGTCAACAAGCACTTGTTCCTTTAAGCGCTGGATCCCATTTCCCCACAAATTCACAAATGAGAATATAAGACAGTCTGGGGCATATGTACAAGGAGTTAACGCTGCATTAGCGGCACTTTCCCAAAGGTTTTGGGGCAAGATTTTTAGCGCAATATGTACAAGCTGTCGCTAACCTCTGTTAGTGGCTGTTTTCTGGCGAAAACGTCCATAGAAAAGATCGTCACTTCTGTTAGCGATAATGACATGCAAGGGAGGCGTTCCCGTGCAAAAACGGCCGCTAACCCCACTTTGCGATATGTACATGGGAATTCTTGAAGGTAGGTGGACCAAAAAATCTGCCTCTAACTGCAGATAGAGGCAGTTTTTTAACACCGGAAAATAGTTGGTCTTAAAAATGGAGGTTACCCTTGGGGCCTCATTTCAGCAGGTTTTTGTGGTGGACCGGGCTGCAAGCAATGTTTGTGCACTGCCCTGCGACAAAACTACAGGGCAGGACTGCACACCATCAGTAAAATAGTGCGCATGCCTGGCCATCACTCATGAAAAGTGTTGCAGCGCTGCAACAAGACAGTGTTGCAACTCGTTTCACTTCCCTCTTCTTGCGACACCACGGATGCACTGAATTCACTGGACAGCGCTCCATGACGCAAGTAATGACAGATACATTTGGAATCCTGACGTATCTGTCTGCGCTAAAGTCATGCATTGCTGCAGTTGTGTCACAACCATGAAACAACTCCAGCAATGCATGGGGCCAGCCCATCCCTGTGGCACTGCGTAACCCTTACACCTGTCATCATGCAGGCGTAAGGAACTGACGCAGTGTCGTTCTTGAGGGGTGTCGGCTAAGTTACCATTCATCGGTGGCAGTTGCGCGCTGCGGTGTCATCATCTTTAAGTGTTGGTGGAGTGGTGGTGCTGAGGGAGTTGACGAGACGTACTTCGGTGGCCTTGATCCAGCTGCTAGGGGGGCGATGATGGCGGTGGTGTACGGTGGGCATGGTGAAGATGTGGTGTATACAATGATGGTCGGTTAAGGAGAGTCCAGTGGTGTGGCTGTAGTTGAAGGTCCCGCTGGCGGAGAAGTCGTGCTCGAACGTGTGTCTTGCCATGTGGCTTGCTACAGTGACTAGCTGCTTGAATCTGATGTTGGAGAGCTTCCCCAGGAGGGGGTGGTATTCTGGTCACTGGGGTTGTCCAGGTGGAACTTGAGTTCGCCGAGTAGGATGTTGTCGGTGGATGGGAGAGCCTGGTGTGCAATGAAGTCTACAATGGTATCGGAGAATGGGTGTCCATGTCCCGGGGGGCCTGCAGAAGAGGGTGCCGTAGAGGATGGGGTTGGGGTTGCTCCTGATCTGGAAGTTGAGGTGTTCCATGGTCACCGTTAGGTCATTAGAGTGAGTGGTCAGTCGGAGTGTGCTTCTGTAGCTGATGGCAATGCCTTCTCCTGGACGGTCGAGTGGTCCTTGCGGGTGATTTAGTAGCCGTCAGTGATGGCGATGTCCGGTCCGGAGCAGATGTTGGTCCTGGCAGGCGATGTGGCGTCCAGGGTTGATGGCGAGGAGTGTGCTGGCACTGTAGGGGTGGAGTGTCCGAGAAGAAGGTTCCTTGGTGCAGAGCGTGGTCGGGGGCAGACGGATGCAGACGGGCTTGCCTATGTCTTGCTTTTGGCACGGGAGACGTCCATTACAACGCAGGCATTACATCATAATGCCTTTACAACGCAAATCCATTACAACGCATTGTGAGGTCAGTAATGGGGTATTTTTAAGTTTTAGGGTGGGTATGGGTTTCGGGTGTCAGAGATAAAATGTGGGGTCTATTATGTGGTAAAAAATTGAAATTTGGGATCTGTTTTAGGGTCAATCATGAAAATTGGGGTGTGCAATTGGGTCAAGTATGAAAATTGGTGTGTGCATTTGGGTCAAATATGAAATTTGGGGTGCGCATTTGGATAAAATACGATTTTTGGGGGGTGTTTTGGGGCCTCAAAGATGAATTTTAGGGTTTAGTGTTTGATTTGGGATACAAGGGTTAGTATTAGGGTTGCACTCACTGAAGTGGGAATAGTGATGTTTACATCTCCGCAATCCAACACCTTCCCTACTTTTGCAATGTGCCTAGTATTAGTATGCATTGCAATGGAATGCGATGTAATGGTATGCGCAACTCCATATATATCTTTGGCACACCAGTGGTACACCCACTGCTCATGGCCGCACAGCGGAAGCCATTGAGAAGTGCTGCGGGGGGGACTGGACAGCTGGGAGGTGGAAAACACTGCCAAAAACACTGGATGGGGCTTGGACGCAGGTGTGTGTGTGTGTGAGTGGGTGTTGTAAATATTTAAATGAGAGTAATCTTACCTCGAGGCCAGGTCCCGTGTCTTTGTTGCTCCTGCTCTCCTGAGTCTGCTTCCATGTACAGGAAGTAGGCAGCCAGGCTCCCTCCCCTAAGCCAATCACAACGCTGCAATGCGGCATTGGGATTGGTCATTGGTGCCGGGACGAGGCATCCAGCCAGGGGGCTATTGGGGTGGGCCTGTTCTCCATGCAGGCTGTAATGCAGCCTGCATTGCGAACAGTACAGTGCTCATGACTGCTTTGGGAGGTCTAAGTGGGCCGACCAAACAGTCACTGCAAGCTTGAGTGGGCATGCCACTCCGCCCCTGCCCTGATCGTTGAGTGGAGCAGCCCTACCCACCCTCCCGCCCGCAAAAGAAACATGGCATGATTACATCACAAAATTATCATCATGTGAGGATTGTTCGTCTTCTTGCACTGCTTGAAAGCAGTGGGGCGACGCTCTTCCACCATAGCTGATGAGCTGACACTGGGGGTGCGTCATCTACAGGTGCTAGGCCTGGGCGACTCGACCCCCGGGCTTCCTCCACTGTGTGTCCCACCTTCTCCTTATCTGGACAGTGACACCGTGGCTCAATCCGCTAAACTCTCTCCAAATCTGTGACTCAGCCAGCAGGAGCCTCAGCCAGGTGGGATTTCATAAGCCTGGGTACAGCAGTCGCTGCCAAGTCCACTGGTAAACCTCCCTATTCAGTTGATGCAGCAGGGCTCCTTAGGCGTGAAGTTGCTGCACTCCTGCCACACATGTTCGGCGCAGCTCATGGGCCTCACCCTCCACAGCGTGTAGTCAGCGCAACATCATCTGACCTGTGATGCAGAGAGGCACCGGCCACCGTTGGTAATCCCCTCTCTGCACCCCGTTGTAGTGGTGGATTGTAGTATGTGATGCAGACCTCCCTACGTTGGTGCGCAGGAGCGCCTCTACCATTCAGAGCTCCAAGGGGCTCAAGGCGGTCTTCTCACACAGGTCAACAATGTGTCTCCATGGGACTTGCCAGACTTCACCACCAGGTACGGGCGATTGCAGTGCCTCAATGGCTACCGCCATGGCTCATCGACTCCACTGCTCTTCCGCATCCCACTCCAGGCTCCAGACGCAGGTCCAGCAAAGCATCCAGGCTCCAGACGCAGGTTCAGAGAGGCATCCAGGCTCCAGACGCAGGTCCAGCGAGGCATAAAGGCTCCAGACGCAGGTCCAGCGAGGCATCCAGGCTCCAGACACAGGTCCAGCAAGGCATCCAGGCTCCAGAGGCATCTAGGCTCCAGACACAGGTCCAGCAAGGCATCCAGGCTAGAGACAGGTCCAGCGAGGCATCCAGGCTCCATACGCTCGTCTAAGGGGCATTCAGGCTCCAGACGCAGGTCCAGTGAGGTATCCAGTCTCCAGACGCAGGTCCAGTGAGGCATCCAGGCTCCAGATGCCGGTCCAGGGAGGCATCCAGGCTCTCATCCTGGTCATCCTGGATGTTGGGTGGCTTGAGGGTGTTGTTGATGTGTGCTGCTCTTGGCCCTGGCTGCTCTATTCTGCATTTCATTGGTTTATTTGCCTATTTTCTACTGGAGGTTGACTGATAGACTATTTTTTCCAATAGAGGCATAAAAACTCACGTTGCGCGGACTAACTTGCATATTTTTGCCGCCAATGGGCCTTTCGTTGGTTTTCGCACGCTAACGCCAGAATTCCTATCGCCACCACGCTAATGATAGCGGCAGTTTTCACCGCTGATCCCTGAAGCTATCGCCATGTAGCGACATCTTGTACATACGTCGCTAACAAGGCAATAGTTTTCAGCAGTACACAGCAGTAAGAAAACTGCCGATAACTAGCGTTAGCGGTAGTTATCGCCAGTCCTTGTACATATCCCCCTCTAAACCTTAGGAATTTCATTTTAACGTAGACGTGTTTTTAGGCACAGCTGTCACTTCTGTTCCCTGCAAGTGTGGTGGTTCCATACAAGCGATGATGTCAAAACGTATTAACTATAAACAGCAGTAAATCATGGCAACAACATAGTCCATACGCAATTTTTATTACCTATGAATTACTAGTAGTGGGACTGATTGCTGTTTTTTAAATCTCGTTTGTATGTAATTCCAGGTAATTTAGCTATACCTTTTCTCTTCGAAGTATACACTAAGCTTCAATGATGTCAATTACTATGATTTAATCAGGATACAGGTCTTGTTCCATTCGTTTCTTGGGATTCCGGGTCAAGGGTCACTGGGGACAAAAAGAGTGTATGACGTCTCGTCCACCACCACAGGGTATTTGGTGAATGGGCGCTCGTGATTATCTGTCATTTTTTACCCCTCGATTCAGAGAATATTTCCACTGCTATTTGTTAAACTTCTGTGCTTTTGTTAGCTGGTCTGAGCAAACTAGCTCTCATTACAGTGGAATATAAATAAATGAAGGAAATTCAATGGTGCGAGGGTTACCATGGCTAAAGCCGCCGGCCTGCCAGAGGCAATTAACATTTGGCAGAAAATACGGGAAATTAGAGCACGCCGCCCGGAACAGTACATCTTGTAAGCTGCCATATTTAAAGCAATCAGTGTTACGAAAAGTACTTGACATAGCAATCAAATACCAGAGCGTGCCCCAATGGGAACCTGAAGTTCATTGTTCACATGATTACTGTGAAACCCCTGACTAGGGAAGGTGAGGCGAACAACCTTTGCGTTTGTGCCCTGTGCATTTTGACAGCCGCAACTGCGGATTCAGCTGAAGTTTACAAGGTTCAAGTCTGCAAATTAAAGAAAAAATCACTTTCATTTTTCTTAAATTATTGCTCATATAATGCATTTTATTCAGCAGGAAGTATGTAGAATAACGTATCCCAGATGAACAAGTGGAACCTGAAAACTTTCTCACCTAATTGTATCAAACATCAAACGTTGATGATAATTCTTGAACTAATCCAGAAAATCATAGTAAAAACATTAATGCAGCATAAAATGCTAACACTATACAGAATAATTTGTTCTACAGCCGCGGCTCCAAGCATCTTTGTTAATATGACGGCATATTGTAAGTAAAACGCATGGTCAGTTGGAGGGAGTCAGGGGTCGCAGCTATGACCTCTAGCTGTTACTCCCTGCTACTCCTGACACTTCCTTGCGGCCAGGGGTGGCAAAGGAAGTGCCAGGAGTAGCAGGGAGCAAGCTAGGGGTCACAGCTGAGACCCCTGACTACCTCCAAATGATGTCCATAGTAATAGGTATTCCTTTAATAAAAAACCTTTAAGAAGTGCAGAGAACTAAGGAAGTTTTTCTTGACTGCCGCTTCTGCGGCCGAATGTCACATAATTTAATGTATCTATATATTTGTCATTTTCCACAGCACCCCACCACCCTGGGGTGTTAGCACGCTTTACAGTGTGACAGAACAAGGGAGATACTAGTCTTGAATTGCAATGAAGCAGTAGTAAAACGCAGAACAGACTCCAGAATATTAGAACAACAGGTATCATATAAATTAGGGGAGTGAGAACGAGGGCGAGCAGCAATAGTAAGGGATGAGGGGTGCAGGACAGGGTAGATTATAAACGCGGACATAGATAATGTACAAACGAGGTTTTCAGGTACAAAGAACAAGGTCGTAGGTAGAACATTTTAGGGTGCCCAATAATTCAGATGGAAAGGGTCTACGGTTTTTGTGGAAAGCTGAGAGGTATTCTTGGCTCCTCCTTTCCATTCGGAGATAGTTGCAGACGGTTGGGGCGGCTCCGAAGAATTTTACAGGCGGAATTAATTTTCATGGTTTGGGTGCCAGTCACAGGATGTCATTGCATTCTTGTATGTTTATTTTCTCCTGAAAAGTTTGTGGTGGTCCGCAAATAGTTTCGATGTGCAGAGTGAATAGGTCTGAAACTCGTCCAAGCTAATTTTAACTTAATTTTGGTCTCAATGCGGAGGGAGTGCAGTTCTTTAAGTACAGGGGTGATGTGGTTGAATTTGTGCAAATATATAAGGCTAAATGTATCACGATGGCAACTTATGGGGCAGGAGTGTGGGGTTATGCAAACACCTCTCCGCTACAAACTGTTGAAAACTCATTTCTAAGGTATGTTCTTTCAGTACCTCCGAGTACCTCTTCACATGTTTGCCACGAGGAGCTAGGCCTCCCTTATATTGCTGATCTTATAAAACTGAAGCCAATACTCCTATGGCATAGAGTTTGGTGTAATGATCAGACTAAGTTAAATAGGGAGATCCTGCAAGATACCCTGAGATTTCAGGGGGCACTAATGATTCCCTGGATTAGATTTGTTCATGATTTCTATGAATGATCTGGGCCATCCAGAATATTTGTCAAACCCAACCTCAATCACCAGAAAGACCTTAACCCTTTCCCTGCGTGTGTAGGGCAACGGCCATCGCGAGCACAACCTCTGTAGTGCTGCGCACGTCCGTTGGCCGACGCGGCACCACCCGCGCACGGAAACGCCCGCACCGCGGTGGATTTTCCGCCACGGTAAACAGGTTAAAAAAAGAGGGAGTTCAACTACTGGACTCAATTAGAATAGTAGGGGAAATCCCCAAAATTAGTGTGAGGCAACACCAGCTGTTACTATCTACCATGGGAATGGAGCTTTACCTATCCTTTGTACCTGGGACATTTGACAGATTCCTTTTGACAAGGTTCAGATTGGGTAACGTACATAGATTGGTGACACTACCGAAAATGAATGATTGGTCCCATGATTTACCACCTTGACCTTGTGGCAAAATCTTCGAGCAATCCACCATGCACTTAGTTTTGTATTGTAAATTTTATATCAACCAGAGGAAAGTTTGGATTATTCCATTTAAAAAAAAAATAAAGGGTTTAGGCAGTGTCGCCCAGCCATGTTTTTACTCCAACAATTGAAAAAATGAACATATAGCGTGGAGAATAGCTATGTTTTTAAGGAAGGTGCTTCAATACAGGAAATGCTGTATAACTATTGACCAGTAACTTGGGCACCTTTGACTTTGGTGTGTACTTGTGTTTCTGCTATAGAAAATTAACTGAAAATTCATTTTTATTTAGTTTTATGGTCACATCAATGTAAATATAAAATTTAAAGAAATGTAATTGATTTTAATGTGCTTTTATGTCTGTTTTAAAAAGCAGCTGAATAAAGCTTTCCTTGAATGCTTGAATTTGTGATATTGGCGTCCATCAAGGCTGCTGGATGGATGGTCGCTTTGAGAGAGGAAAGTGAACTGTAATCAATTAAGAAAACTACCAGGGCTTGGACCACAAGGCAGAAGCCCATCGCTGAAAGCAAGAGTTGACTTTTTTAGAGGCTTTAGTGACATTCTGGTTGCCTTTGCTGTATGGTTGATTTGTGATGTCTTTGATAGAGAGCGATCATTCCAGATGCCCAAGGATTTTACTTCAGACTAAAGGAGGGTGTTGAAACCTTCAGAATGTAATACATTAGGCATTCTTTGTTTAATGTTGGGTGCTTTTTATGGTCTGGATTGGCAGCTCAGCTATCGGCAGACAATTATGTAACACCAGGAGAGGGACATTGGCTCCACGCACATGTTGGGAGCATGGAGAACCCTTTTTGATTGGACATAATTTGTGTGCTTCCACAAAAAGTGCTTGCCATTGATACAGCTGTGATCATTTTGTTTATTTAGCAAGCTGCCTAAGCTTGAACATTTAGGAGCACACACCTAGTCTTGCAATTCTACTGAAGCATCATAGATAACTAGATAATTTATGGCATTTCTCGCGGACAGCAGACCAGATGGGAGGAGGGCCTTCAAAACTCATGGATTTTTAGGTCTGGCTTGACAGTGCATTTATAAGCCAGACCTATTGGCACTGCCAATGCTTGTTCTCTGTAGGAGGATGAAGTTGGTTTTTTAAAGACTAAGGCTCAGGGAGTTTGATGACAGCTAGGCTTGCAATTTTTCATTGCAGATTTTCAGGGTGCAAAAATCATTTAGCTTGTTTTTAGGCAGATCTGGGCACCATACTTGTCGATCTTGACACTTGTCCTGTTGGTTCCTTTAAAGTTACAAATGGAGTTTGAATTGCATGGGTGCGAGATTAGTGCTTTTTGAGACTTCACATACAATATTGATTTGGTTAGAGATTTCTGATCCCAAAATAACCACCTGTATGGTTAGTGGGGAAGGAGGTGTAGAATAATTGAGGAGTTTGCCACGGAAGCAAATACAGGTCTTATGGTTCTCTAGACTTTGGTGTTTGACAGAGGACGAGCTGGTAGGCGCTGCCCTTATTTAGGATGCCAAGGCGGTTGTCAATTTTGTTTTAAACTAGTCATTTTTCATGCTACTCCTCTTGCCGAAACCATATTAATAGCGATCTGAGAGATCATTGCTGGTTAAAAGGGCTGTTAGTTGTATTGCTGCACTTTTTTTGATCACTTTTTCCTCTAAGGGGTCACTGGTGATAGGTCTGTTGTTTCAGAGAACGCTTGAGTTTGCAATGCATACAGTTTTACTAGAACATGTGGAATTTGACATGTTTTTCAAAGATTTCTCCTTTCGGAGATGTATTCATCAGTTCACACCATGTCTTGTTTAAACAAGGCATGGTGTCTTGTAAGGGAAGCAGCCTTTACAAGACATCATTTACCACACAATGCCCTTATACGCATCCTTTACCACGCATATGCCTTTACCATGCATGCCTTTAAAACACAATTGTAAGTATGTATAAGGTATTTGAAACCCTATATATATATATATATATATATATATACCGCCAGTAGGTAGATTTAGTTAGGACCAAGTTTCCATAGAAAAAGTGTTTTTTGTTTTCCCAATAACTTCTGGCGCCGGATGACGAATCATCACGAAATATTAAAACCTAGTGGGGCGCTCCAGTCAGCTCCTGTCTTGAAAGTTTCGGGGTGATTCAATAAGCGGGGGCCGAGAATAAAGGTGGGTCCCAAAACGTGCTTTCTCCAAGTTAATTTCCATAGGAAACTTTAGACACAGCTACTGGCCGAACTGCTGAATGGAATTACACCAAATTTGGCAAAAAGGTAGCGCTTGGTTCAGAAAGTGTCCCTTTTTTAAAATGGTGCAAATCCATTCTGTAGTTGCTGAGAAAATCAAAAAATAAATGTTTTGATATATAGAGGCGTGGTGGATCCACGCACCCTCCCGACCACGAGCTTTATTCTAATTGGCTGTCAACACTCCAAACCAGAAAGTGTTGGCAGTCATCTTGTGTCTCTGTAACCGAGGCACAAGAAAACAGAAAAGCTAAGGCGCAAAACAAGAAAAGGGGGAAGGGTAGAAACACCTTGACCCCCAAGGCCTGCTCAGGGGGTCCCACAAGGACCCCCAGGGCCAAAAAAAGCATTTCTTTTTTAAAAATCGCGAGATGCGCGGAGGATCCGCGGATCCAGCCGCGAAAATAAAAAAACAAAGTGCGGGCTCCTGAGCTTCGGAATTAATTAGCCCCCGGGTGGGCCAAGTCCCGGGGGCATGCACAAAAAATAATTGTGGGGGCCCAAGGGGACCCCCGCAGCACCGGGGACCGCCACCCCCCGGGGCTTTCTATAAATATTTGCAGGGGGGCACACCCCCCCGCAGCCCCGGGGCTTCTTTTTTTAATGTATGGGGGACCTCAAAGGCCCACCAGGCCCCGAGAACCGCCTTGGACTTTGGTTAATTATTTGTAGGGGGTACACTGCCCCCCTCCCCCGCAGCCCCAGGGACTGCCACACCCCGGGGCTTCTTTAAAAAAAAAAAAAAATACCTGTGTGGGGGAACTCATGCCCCCGCACACGCCCGGGGACCGCCACGTCCCCGTGGTACTAATATGTAAATTTGGGGGTCCGTTAAGGACCGTCAAGCCCCGGGGACCACCACCGCCCCGGGGCTTTGTACAGATTGGGAGGGGCCACGCGGCCCCCCTCCTGGAGCCTGTGATGGCCCTGGGGAACGCCACCCCCAGGGCCGGCTCCTGCAGTGTGCCAGGGTGCCAAACCCCGGGACACTGCTCTTTGCAATGACAGGGCGGGAGCCTTGCAAACTGCTTTGCTTCATTGAAGAAAGAGCAGGGAAACCTGCTCTCGCTTCAGGGAGCTGCGTTGCAGAGAGGTGTTCAGAGGCCATGCCCCTTTTTACACCTCTCTGCAATGCAGCTCTGTGGCACTTACTGGAGGTACCTGGTGAGCTAGTTGGACCCCAGGGACCCTCAGGATTCAAGGGGACTTTATCCCCCAACTTAAAACACACCACGGGGTGCGTTTGCACAGTGGTGAAGGGAGGGGGCGGGGCCTGAGGTGACATGTGTGCAAACACGCCCTGTGGCGCATTTTATGTAGGGGAATTAATTCCTCTTCAATCCTGAGGGGTCCTGGGGACCAATTAGCCCACCACTTTCCTCCAGTAAGCGCCACTGCGCTGCGTTGCAGAGAGGTGGCTCAGGCCATGCCCCTTTTTACACCACTCTGCAACGCAGCTCTGCGGCGCTTACTGGAGGTAAGTGGTGGGCTAGTTGGCCCCCAGGGACCCTCAGGACTCAAGGGGACTTAATCCCCCAATTTACAATGCACCAGGGGGTGCGTTTGCGCAGTGGTGCAGGGAGGGTGCATGGCCTGATGTCACAAGAGTGCAAACGCACCCTGTGGCACGTTTTAAGTTGGGGAATTAAGTCCCCTTGAATCCTGAGGGCCCCTGGGGGCCAACTAACTCACCAGGTACATCCAGTAAGTGCCACAGAATTGCATTGCAGAGGTGTAAAATGGGCCATGGCCTTAGACCACCTCTCTGCAACGCAACTCTGTGGTGCTTACTGGAGGTACATGGTGGGCTAGTTGGACCCAGTGACTCTCAGGATTCAAGGGGACTTAATCCCCCAACTTAAAACGTGCCACAGGGTGCCTTTGCACAGTGGTAAAGGGAGGGGGCGGGTCCAGAGGTGACATGTGCAAACACGCCCTGTGGCGCGTTTTAAGTTGGGGAATCCTGAGGGCTCCTGGGGCCAAGTAGGCCACCAGGTACCTCCAGAAAGCGTCACAGGCCTGCGTTTTTTAAATGCTAATTTCTAACTATAACGTGCCTGAAACCTATGCCTAGAGAGGTTGGACATCTAAAGAAAGAAGAAAAAACGCACAGAAAGAAGCAAAAGAAATGCAGAAAGAGGCAACAGAAGTCCACAAAGACGAAGAAAAGTGCAGGAAAAAGCTTAACATGTCCAGAAAGAACCAACAGAGGAGCAGAAAGAGGCCTTGTTGCAAAATCATCCTGTACCCACAACTTTTTCAGACAGGTACTGGTGGTAATTGACTCTGACTAACCTGGCCTAGAGCCAGTGCTATGCTAAAAGACACTTAGAATACAGTGAAAACACCTACATACACTAGGGAACACTATGCGTTGGGGTGCCCCGCTGATTAACATGACCTCCTCCGTAAGTCCCTAGTACATAATAGGGCAGGGGGATTAAAACTACCTCTTAAAACACGCCAGAGGGCGTGTTTGCACAGTGGTGAAGGAAGGGGGGTCCTGAGGTGACATGTGTGCAAAAACGTCCTGTGGCCGTTTTAAGTTGGGAGATTAAGTCCCCTTGACTCCTGAGGGTCCCTGGGGTCAAACTAGCCCACTAGGTACCTCCAGTAAGCGCCACAGAGCTGCGTTGCATAGAGGTGTAAAAAGGGGCTTGACCTCAGAACACCTGTCTGCAACGCAGCTCCCTGGCGCATACTGGAGATACCTGTTGGGCTAGTTGGCCCTCAGGGACCCTCAGTATTGAAGGGGAATTAATTCCCCAACTTACAACTGGCCAGGGGGCGCGTTTGCAGAGTCCTGCAAGGAGGGGGCGTGGCCTGTGGCGTGATGCAGGTCTTTTATTTTTTTAATTTTTTTAAAGAGAGCTGTGTGGCCCCCCTTCTTTTTCTAATTTATTGGCCCTGGGGACCCCATCCCCCAGGACCTGCACCCTAATTTTTTTTGTTAAAAAAAATAAATTTGGAAGGGGCCACGTGGCCCCCCTCCCAAGGCCTTTTTCGGCCCGGGGACCCCAACCCCGGGTCATGGCATTTTTTTTATTTTATTCTTTAGGAGGGGGGCTACGTTGCCCCCCTCCTCAGGCCACTTATGGCCCCGGGGACCCCATCCCCCGGGACAGGCCTTTGTTTTTTATTATTTAAAAAAAATATATATTTATAGAAACACCTAGGACATGCTGGACAAACCGTATGTACCTATCACCATGACGATTTGCGTGATATTCATTAAAAGGCGACTATGCATACAATGAATCCACGTGGAATGTATTTACACCGCTAGTGAAGCTCTGACGTGTCTGACGCCCCCGCCGGTGGGTACTCTCCAAGTAGACACCCTTGTCGTTTATTTATACAAACATGGGTAGCTATTGACGGGCACATTTAATACACACGCACACCAAGCCATTCAAAGGGGATTCGACAAAAATTAGACTAAACTATGCAAGAAACCACCCTCACGGTTAATAAAACACACATCCACCACCGGATGTGTAATACTTTTTATTTTACTCTCTGGAAAGGAGACAAACCTCACTTGAGAGTCACAGCGTGCTCCTGGCTGAGCTCAATGCTGTGTTACACCCACCAGTGCCCGCCGAGTGCCACACACCTCTGTGTTGTATTCCACCAGCTAGTGCGTATGCTATGACACTCTCTAGCCCATGTGCACTGTAACACCACCCTTTGAATATGTCATGCCACACTTGCCTTTGCATGGGTTATATTGCCCCATCTAACGTGCCTTCCTCGATGCCTATGTTATAACACACAGCGCTATGCCATACATATTACAATCTGGGATGCATATCTTTGTCACAGTGCATATGCAACGTTACACTCCCCAGGACATATTTTATATCACAACTTTAGAGACTAGTTAGGTTACACAACACTGCCCTGTGCATATTACACTCCAAGGCGCATATCGCATAGCACGCGCTAGTGCCTGTGCTTTCTCGCGCTCTCCAATGAATCTGTCATTGCGCACAATGTATTGCATATTATATTTCACGCCCCGGTTCATCACATATCACACTTTTTGGTGCATAGTTTACTATATCTAGTTTTCATTTTCAATCGTGCTCTCAGGACTATATTCTATATAACACTGCGTCCACCTACCCTTTTCACAGGCATTACATTTTGCGATAGGGGGTGGAGGGTCAGGGGGTGTTTCTGCCAAGTGAGCCCGGAGTCACAGTCACAAACGTCCTCTTCTTCCTGAATAAAAGTGAGATTATGCTGCATACTTGTTCATATTTTAAGTATTTCGCACAGACACACATTTTAAAAACAATAAAGTTCCTAATACCCACCTTCTCTGAACAGTTAGCTTGCTGCCCCATCCACCTCCTCCCTATCCTCTATTGTCTGAATCCATGGACTAGCCTCCTCCCTCCTGCCATGCATGGTCTGATGTGCTGCCACTGCTCTCCATTTAGCATGATGTACCAGTCCACTCCTGCTGCCCTCTATTGCCCAATTCTATGGCCCATCATTGACCTCCTGCTTAGCCTCTGTGCTTAGCTTCCTGCCTCTATTCTCCTTTCCCCTGCCCTACGATGTCTTTGTGCATGCCGCTGCTCCATCCTTTTTGCCCACCATGTTCCATGGACCTGCCACTCCTATCTACTCTGAGTGTTCTGTTGAGCTGCCACTCCCCTCCCACCTGCCTAGCATTGTCAGATGACTGTAACCTGTCCCTGCCACCTCCACCCTGCCTGTCCACATGCCATGCCCCTATCCCCTTCTTCCTGTCCTCCATGGTCCATTTTACTGCCACACCCTTCTGCCCTCCCTTGTCTGTTGTGCTGCAACTGCTCCTCCTGCCTGCCCCGCACGATCTGTTGTGAGGCCCCTTCCCCTGAACTCTCTTGTCTGTGCCCAGGTCCTGACCCTCCCTTCTATCCTCCATGGTCCTTTGTGCATGCCCCTGCACCCTCCTTCTTGCCCATCATAGCCATTGTGCTGCCACTAACCCTCCCGCTTCTCATGCATGGTCTTCTGTGCTGCCATGGCCCCTCCCACCTTCCCTGTGTGGTCGGCTAGCTGCCCCTGACCCCCTCCCACCTTCCCTCCATCATCTGTGTGTATGCCATCATAGTCTCACTGTTGCTCTCCATGGTATATCTTGTTTCTAGTGCCCATCCTGCCTGACCTCCATGGTCATCTTGCTGCTCCTGCCCTGCCCCCTTGCCCCCAGCCCTCTGTTTCCATGTGCAGACCCCTATTCCCTCCCTCCTGGCTTGCCTGTTCCAGTGTAATGCCCCTGATCCGTCCCTCCTGCCCTTTATGGTCTGCTATGCTGCAGCTTTCTCTCCTGTCTGTCAATTATGGTCAGCTAGCTACCATTGCCTCTTTTCCCTCTGTTCTCTGTTGTCCATGTGCATGGTCCGGTCCCCTCCCTATTGCTTTCTATGGATTGTTGTGCTGCACTCCCGTCCCGCATGCCTTGTGTGGTGTATTGTGCTGCTGCAAACCCTGATGCCTGCCCTGTAGGGTCAGTTTGGTGCACCTCTCCATGTCCCACCTGTCCTCTGTTATCCGAGTCTATGTCCCTACCCCAATTTCTCCTGCCTACCATGATCCAATGTACCATACTTGCGAACATTTTGAACTTGGTAAGAGGGAGATTTTGAAAAAAAACCTGGGGTATTGATTTTCCCCTTTGAGTTACATTGAAAAAGAGGAGATTGTAGACAGGAGACAGATCAAATAAAGCCCTTTTGAGCTTAAAAGCATTGAACGTTTCCTGGCTGAAACGGGTCTGTTCATGGCATGTATGGTTCTACTACCACTGCCTCTTCCTTCTGCCAACAATGATCTATTATATTGCCACAGCCTCTCTTGCCAGTCCTGTATTGTTGGTTTGTTACCCCTGCCCCCCTTTCCACTGCCCTCCATAGTCTGTTGTGCTGCCACTGCCCTTCCTGCCTGCCCAGTGTGGTCAAATTGTTGCCTCTGCACTCTCCTACCTGCCTTCAATTTTCAGAGTCCGTGCCCCTGACCACTGCCTCTCAACAGTATCCCAATGAACAACTAGATTGCTAACATTCTATATTTATTACAAAAGTGTGGAACACCTGACGTCATCTTGATGCAATCAAAACTGTAATACCTAGAGCATTTCCGTTAGAAATTACATATATGAGAGGGTTTCATTTGCATCAAAATTATTGTTAGTGCTCTAAAAAACTAAAATGAGGACATATTTTCTGAGTTTTCAAATAGCGACAAAGAACTTTTAAATTATTTGTAATCTGTATGTTTTTTTATCCAGTTGACCACTTCATTAAATGTTGCACTTAGGGGAGAGGATGTGGTGTTCCTTCCAGAGCTGCAGACTTTGCAACTGCGGAACCAGATTGGAGTTTCTGCTTCAGCTCAACATTCTGTGAATCAGGTCAAATCACTTAATCTCCCCATGTCTACAACCAAAATGAATTTGATCTTGTGTGATGTGACCAATGCTCATGTAAAGCACTCCAATACCTGACAAGTCTGCACTATATAAAACTGCAAATACACAAAAAATAAGGGTTTTGCACACTTCTGTCATTGGGCTACATGTGGGCTACATCTGGGTGATATTTGTGCTGCATTTGGGCTCGTTTGTCTCTGGTGGCCATCTTGGGAGATTTATTTGTTATGAAGTTTCCTAATTTCCTCATTTACTGCAGTCTCCTCAGTAGGAAATGCTATAAGTTTTTTACTTTGATTCCATCAAGAAGCTATTCAGATATGTCACACATTTGCCATAAATTCTTAATGTCAGCACTCTAGTTGCTCATTAGATCACTGTAGTAAAGCTACTGCTCACCACAGAAGTCTGCTGCTGGTATTAAAAGTGCATGTTTCAGTCTGCATATCAGAATTTTTTAATGAAATAGAAGAGGATTTGAGAAGTCACTCAAAATGTGCCCTAATTTTTCTTTCTTCAGCACTAATCATAATTTCTATGGCAAAATGAACCCCCTCATTGTGTTCCTTTTTAAATTAAATGTTTTAAGTGTTACCAGTTTATTCCAATCAAGATCGCTTCAGGTGTGCCATACTTTTGTCATAAGTAAGACAGTAAGCGCTCTAGTTGTTCTTAAGAACACTCTGGGACATTCTGTCATTGAGCTATACTTGGGCTACATCTGGGTGATATTTGGGCTACATTTGGGCTCTTTTGTCTCTGGTGGCCATCTTGGGAGAGCTATGTTTTATGAAGTTTCCTAATTTCCTCATTTACTGCAGTCTCCTCAGTAGGAAATACTTTCAGTTTTTTACTTTGGTTCCATCAAGAAGGCATTTAGATGTGTCACACATTTGCCATAAATTCTGAATGTTAGCACTCTAGTTGCTCATTAGATCACGGTAGTAAAGCTACTGCTCAACAGGGAAGTCTGCTGCTGTTATTCAAAGTGTATGTTTCAGTCTGCATGTCAGAATTTTTTAATGAAATAGAAGAGGATTTGAGAAGTCACTCAAAATATGCCCTAATTTTTCTTTCTGCAGCACTAATCATACTTTCTATGGCAAAGTGAACCCCCTCATTTTGTTCCTTTTTAAATTAAATGTTTTAAGAGTTACCACTTTATTCCAATCAAGATGGCTTCAGGTGTGCAATAAGTTTGTCATGAGTAGGACTGTTAGCGCTCTAGTTGTTCTTTAGAACACTCTGGGAAGCTGCAGTAGAACACAAAGGAATCAACTGACAGTCTCTGCCCTTGTTGGATGTACATGTTTTACTGAGAATGTCAGACTTCATTCTCACATGACTGAGAAAGATAATGTGAATTTACAGAAAATATGCTCTCAGTTTAGCTTATAGATCACCTTCCAAACCTCTGTGGGAAAAGCATGAGAAAATAGTTTTCTCTCAAACATGATTCATGATATCACAGCAGAAGGCTTTTTCACATGGTAAAATCACCTTAGAACACACCACAATTCCTAAAATGAGTATGGTACCATCAACAAATGATTTATAATGTAACTAAAGTCTTAAAACCTTCTATTAACTGCAATGCTTTTTCATGAGGTGCTATCGTGTATATTGGTCCCAAGATGGCTGCCAACACTTCTTGGATGAAGTACTGACAGCCAATCAGATCTCACGATGAGATGTGTGGTTAGGCTCCGCCCAGATATATCTATCTTTTTAACTCTAATTTTCTCAGGAACTACTGAACGGATTTACACCATTTAAGCAAAAGACACGAGTCTGAACTGAGGACTACCTCTTTGCCAAATTTGGTGTAATTCTGTTCAGCAGTTCGGGCTGTAGCTGCGTCAACAGGTCCTATGGAAAAATGCATGGGGAAAACATGTTTTAGGACCCCCCTTTTTTCTCGGCCCCCGCTTGACGAATCACTGTGAAATTTTCAGGATAGGAGCGGACCGGAGCTGGCCAAAAACTTGGAAAATTTTGCGAAGATTCGTCAATCGACGCCAAAGTCATTCCAAATAGAATGTTGCGGATTTCCTATGGAAAACAGGTCCTAACTATAACTACCTACTGGCGATTGCCAGTAGGTAATATATATTTATATATATATATATATAAGACACTAAAAAAACCATAGGTTTCAAGGACGGTATAGTTAGTTGAACATTTGACTCATATAAAACCAGAGAAATTCGCCTCTTATAGTTAGTTGAGCTAACAATAACTAGCGCGCCCGCAATGCACTGCTGATGTCACATATTACATCACTCATGACATGGTCAGTGACATCACTGATGACATCACTGATTAAATCTCAAATGATATCACTCATGACATCACTCATGACATCATCCAGTGAATGTGTGTTTCTATAAAATGTAAATATGTTTTATATATATAGGCCAAGGTGTTTTGAAGAATGAATGCATATACAAGTGCCTAAAGGAATTATTTCGTATGTATGTGACTGATTGTATAAGTGAGTGATTGAACTTGTCTTACTGAATGCATGGGTTACTGACTAAACTGGTTAAAAGTCTGTATTAGTCTCTCCATTGGTTTGTAAGCAACTGCATGGGTTGCTGAATACCTACATGAGTGTCTAAAGGGTATTGATTTGCTGTCTGAGTATCTGTATGGGTCCCTGAGTGTCTGTGTGGGTGGATGGGTGTATTAGTCTGTGCATAGATGTCTGAGTGGGTAATTCAGTGGTTGTATGGATTAAAAAGTGCATCTGGAAAGGGCTGTATGGGTGAGTTAGTGTGCCTATGGGTGTGTTGGTGAGTGAATAAATGTCTCAGTGGTATATCTGTGACTAACTACATATGTTTTAAGCCACTCTATGTGAGTGTTGGAGTATATAAATGAGTATAAACGAGACTAAGTTATTTCAGGAGTGGGTGTATAAATAAGTGTCTGTTTCTATCAGTGATTGTATAAGACAGTAAATATGTGTTAGTATCTGTATAAATAAGGGATGTGGTATGTCTAAAAATAACAAAGTTGGTGTGTATAACTGTATACATGATTAAATGGGTATGTGATTCATTCTTTGTATTACTGATTAGGCGTGTGAGTAACTCTATAGATGAGTGGCAGCGTATGACTGCATGTATAGATGTATGAGTGCATATTATAGTCCTCTATTGATGAGTAACTACATGTATAAGTGACTGGATGTGTGTGTAGACCTAGGAAATAGTGAGTGCTATGTAGTATATGCATTCTTCTGTGTATGGTTTCAAAAATAGTAGTCAGCATTTTAGAATGGGTATATCAAAGTTTATATTAGAGCATCAGTATGTGCATCAGATTGTCATGTGGATGATGTCATGAGTGATGTCATGAGTGATGTCATTTGATATGTCATCAGTGATGTCATCAGTGATGTCACTGACCATGTCATGAGTGATGTAATATGTGACATCATCAGCAGTGCATTGCGGGCGCGCGAGTTATAGTTAGCTCAACTAACTATAAAAGGCAAATTTCTCTGGTTTTATATGAGTCAAATGTTCAACTAACTATAACGTTCCTGAAACCTATGTTTTTTTTACTGAATTTCAAAGGTTTTTTAAATGCTAATTCCTAACTATAACATCTGTAAAACCTATGGTTTTTTTTAGTGAATTTCAAAGGTTTTTTTAAATAATAATTTCATATTTTAATATTTATATAACCTATATTTTTTCTGTTATATTTTTAAATATTTTGGAACTTTATTATACTTCTTGTTTTTAACTTCAAAAATCATGTAATGTTTTACATCTTCCCCCAAAAATATGTATATATTTTTTTTGGGGGGGAGAAAACTGCACTCCCATACTGGTAGCGTACCAAGCTCCATCACCACACGAATCCTATCTGCCATATTGCTAAACTCGTAAATGATGCGCATTTCGTATCCGACGATTTCGTAGCACCGCGTCCCACATAACATCATATACGCATGAAGTCACCCCAGGTACTACTTTGGTATCCAACGGCTATGCCATTCCCTTTGTTTTGTCTCAAAAGTATATCTAAATAACTTTAAACAGTATATGAGAGCACGCGAAAATGTAAATTATTTTAAACATTTATATATTTCTAACTGTAATAAACTTATATTATGATAAATATATTTTGTCAAAATCGCGTCGGGTGCGGCCTCCTTGCGCGCTCGGTGCACGATTGCCATGTGACCTTAAAAAAAAGCATTTGATTGGTTCATAACATTTCCCATTGTAACAGTTGTACGACCCCACCCATTTTACTCATTCTCTCTACAGCATTTGATGAGAGACACCTCTTCTGCTTAGAAAGCTTTTCTGAAAAGTGTTTTCCTGTATACACTTATCTTATACTACACACAACATGCAACGATCATCTTGATCAATATTCATGCTCTGTACATTAGCCTTCCACGTGTGATTGCCATGCATCTCAAACGTTCCATCAAAAAACAAATATGTGTTACACGATGCCCCTGGTGTGTGTCTGCACATTATTGTGCTGCCTTTCAGCCTGGGTATTGCTGGCTCCAAGGAGCATCATCAGCCACAGGCAGACTGCACATCCTAGATCACATGCCATCTCTTTAACAATAGTTTCCTCCCTCCCGACACATGCTACACTAATCTAAATTGCACACTCTGCGAGGTCAAAACTACAAAAGAAAAACACATGAGTACACTTCCTGGCCAGTCAGGAACTGAACAATGCCCAAGTCCCCGGAATAATTATTCAAGCCCAGCCCACTTTGCGTATGTATAAATAGGATAACCACGACGCCACACGTCCCTCTTCTTCCACCTACCTCAAATGATTTGCCGCATCCTCCCCGCATATCACAATGTGCAATAAAAAAAAGAAATGAATCCATGAGGTGTACGTCGCCATCCTGCCAATCAACACGGGCTCTAAATTGTGAGCCCTACTGCCCGTCGTCTTCGAAAGGTATCCATGAGGTGTACACTCTCCTGCAATCAACACTCTATCTGAATTGTGAGCACTGCTGCCCGTAGTGTTCGCTCACACAACAATGACAGCAGGTAAGCAGAGCGGCCTGGGTGCACAGGGCCTCCAATTGAGCGCACTGCGGCGAGAGGGGTGGGGTGCTTCTGCCTAGCTGCACAGGTCCGAACAAACAATATTGTCATGTTTTATGATGTGATCTTTGACCTCATTCAGTCACATCTCTGTCTCATTTTAAAGACCTGCTGGACTGTACTGTAGGCCTGAGCCAGCGGGCAGCACTGCCCTACAGACACCTCTTCAGCGCGGTGCTGCGGGAGGGATAGGATGCATCAGCCAGACTGCGCAAATGCGAATAGGTGATATTGCCATGTGCTATGATGTGATCTTTGACCTCATTCAGTCACATCTCTGTCTCATTTTAAAGACCTGCTATACAATAAGGTAGTCCTGAACCTACGGGCAGTGCTGCCCCACAGACACCTGTTGAGAGCGGTTCTGTGGGAGGGATGGAGTGCATCACCCTGTGTGCGAACGTGCGAAAAAGCGATGTTGCCTTGCGTAATGATGTGATCTCTGACCTCATTCAGTCACATAGGTCTAATTTTAAGGACCTGCTGGACCATACTGTAGGCCTGAGCCAGCGGGCAGCGCTGCCTTACAGACACGTGGCGTTTGCATGCACACAGGCTCCCGCCACTGCATTACACACGCACATTATGCTTCTAGCATGCGCTCTGTTCCTTTGTATGTGAACGTTGGCATAACATATTATTATTTAACCTTGTGTATTTTCGTGCACTCCAGCTCCTCTTTGAACCACGATTACCACAACAGTTGGTAGATCGTACTTCAAAAACTAAGGATGCACTCAACTCCTATTTTCTATCAAGCTTGAAATAAACCTTCATTTACCTCCAGACATTTCCACCATTAAATTATTTCTCCCTTTTCAGACATTCCATTGATTGCCACAAGAAGGGCGGAGCGGGAGCTGACCCCGCAATAATGCCCTGGCATTCTGACACCTTCCATCGTGCTATCAAGACACCGTCCCTGACCGGAGACCTGGTCTATCGGACAAACATACCCCGGACTAGGAGCTTGCACCAACACATTGTGGGACACACCAGTGGTGGCAGGTGAGCAGTGAAGCCTCGGTGGGCAAGACCTACAACTGAGCACAGTGCGGGGGAAGTGTTTGGGGTGCAGCACCATGGGTGTACAGGTGCATGCAAGCAATTTTCCCGTAGCTAATAATGTAGGACTATATTATCAAACAATGGTGATAACATTATCACCACTTTAGCGACAGGAAACTGCCGCTAAAGTGACGATAAGGCGTTGATAATATGCCCTTGTAAATTCGCATAGAAGCCCAGGTTCACACCAGAGCCAGTGCTTCTAAGGGAATTCACAAGGGCATACTATCAACCCCTTATCGCCGCTTTAGCGGCAGTTTTCTGCGGAGATAGTGTTATCGCCCTTCCTTCATAATATGGCCCATAATCTCTGGCCTCATGTATTTAATTTTAAGGACTTGCTGAACCAAACTCTTTCTCGCAGACCCCAGTGTCCTAGACAAACGGGTGAAGGAGGGTAAACACTAAGGGCTGGGTGCAATAGGTCAACGCTCTGTCTCCTCCTCCCTCTCTTCTTTTGACTCTCCCTCCCCTTCTCCGTTCCACCCACTCCCCCTCACTTCCATTCTCACTATGGCCCTTTCTTTCGGACTACCTTTCCTAACCTCTTCCACATAGCACACATACTTATGTTTCATTTTTGTCTTGCAGGTTTCCTACGCTGCTTCCACTGGAGTCCAACCCACGTTTTTTTTATTATACTGTTCTATTAAAGTTACAAGTCTATTTATTTCTGTTTTAATAAAAGTTACTTATTTTTTCAAACAAATAACTGGTGTATAGGTCTTCTTTTTCTGACAACACTTGTCTATTGTTTATTGTGAAAATCATCTGTTTATAGGAGATTTTAAAGACAACATTATTTAATATTAGAGTGCACCTACCAAACATAATCTAACTGGCTATTAGATAAATGAAGCCTGGATAATTGTACAACTGCAAGTGTTCTATGAGTGTATCACTTTATAACACCATAAGTACTGCCCGTGTGATTACAGAACCAATAAGGCACTGCCTAGGACCACCGAGGCTTCAGGGACTGCCGAGGCCCACCCTGCATATTTAAATAAAGACCGGAGTGTGGCGATTCCCGGACTTCAGTTGGCCTCGAACCCCCCGAACAATTAGTAAACAATACCCGGGAAGGTGCCGCTCCCCTAGGGTGCAAAACGTCTTTGTGCCCTTCCGTGCCTAATTTACATGTGACATTAAGATCCCCAGTCCTACAGAGACCTTGCAATATAATAATTGGATTGGCCATGGAACATTACCCACCCACCAGGGGCTTTTTTTTCTTTTGTTCTTTTCTCTCCATTTTTACCATCCGTTTCCCCTCTGTTACAGCAATACGAGGTTTTCCTCGACTCGCTTCAAGTAGTCAAACAAGTATTTGCTATCACGTGGTGGAAGCCATGCACCACCCTCTAATAGCAAACACAAATGTCCAGCGAATGCACACCCCGGGACATTGTATGACCTGGGCCTGAGAGGTCGCCTTCCCTACTAGCATGCCATATTTGTTAGTGTAAATGCATACTAACACTACTTACACACGTGTAGTACAGTGACCAGAATGTAGTGAAGAAGCAGAGGAAGCGGAAAATCTAAAAATATAAATCCTACCAGAAGTCGAATGACATAGTTCAATGAGCATACAACCCTGGCATGAGTAGAAACAGCTACACAAACAAAACAGGTCTTCAGCAAAACGCAAGCAATTTTGAAACATTGCTGAGTGGTGCCTTCTTTTTGCCTTCTCCCACTCGTTGCCAAATTTATGTAGTGAAGAGGCAGACAGCAGTGAATCCAATAAGTAGATTTATTACAAGAAAACAAGACACCTGAAACAACCAACAGGAGCAGACAGCAAAGCAACCGTCTAATCCAGCACCGTGTACAAACTCCGCAAGGTTCCCCTCCTGACAGCCCTACATTCCAACATTACATACTGAGAACCATATTATCAAGAAACAACGTTAAAATTATCGCCACTTTAGCGGCAGGAAACTGCCGCTATAACGGCGATAATGGGCTTTATAATATGCCGTAGAGAATTCCAATAGAAGCCCATGTTCTCGTGTTAACATGGGCTTCTATTGAAATTCTCTATGGCATATTATCAAGCCCATTATCGTCGTTTTAGCGGCAGTTTCCTGCCGCTAAAGTGGCAATAATTTTGATGCCGTTCCTTGATAATATGCCCCTCAGATTCTAGTAGAATTACATACTAACATTTTACTATGACTTACAATGGAATACTACACAGAGCACATGACTTTAGAGCAATGAGCTCATAGTTTCATCCACGAGTCTTGACACTGGTAGGGGTAAGATTTTCGCTTCCCACTCCCTATATTGTATGAACGTAAACTAACACTTCTTCCACAAATATGCTACAGCGCCCAGAGCACATCACTTTACAGCAATGAGCTCACAATTTAGGATCACGGTTAAATCCCCAAGTCTTCACACCAGTAGGGATGAGTAGTTTGCTTCCCACCCTCTATATACTATAAATGCATACTAACACTACTTACACACTTATACTACAGCAGCTAGTATCCTACACCACCCAGAGACCATCACTTTACAGCAATCTGCTCGGTTTCATCCCCAAGTCTTCACACCGGCAGGCGTAACTACTTCGCTTCCTGCTTCTGGTATACTATCAACACACAGTAGCGGTCAGTAGTTTGTTTCCCACTCCTTGTATGGTATAAACGCCTACTAACACACTTATGCTACAAACACCAGACCACATCACTTTACAGCAATGACCTCACGGTTTAGACTCTTGGTTTCATACTCAAGTGTAGCACCATATCATATAACCACCATGCCACTACGAGCAACACCGCACTTTCAGACCGTTAACAGTGATAACTACCTACTTACTGTCGACCGCCAGTAGGTAATCCAGAACAAATTACAATAGTTCCTTGATTCTTTTAGCTTTCAAAAATTCTCTCTATTACTGTCTTTCTACTTTTCCATATAAATAGTTTTTTTAATATTCAAGTACACATCGAAGTCAGAAATGCACCGTATTCTATCAACACACTTTCTAGAACATTCTACAACACGTGGAGGTTAAAAGTTCATCAATTTTTTTAAACCTAACCATATTTCTTTGCAACATTTTCTCAAACATTTAATGGCACGTGCAGGTTAAACGTTCACAATTGTTGTAAGTTCGAACAGTCCCTTCCAAATGCAAGTAGCAGGTGTGGTTGAGTTGAGCAAATTTTATCCTATAATATGTACTATAATATGTACGTGCAAACTGCTTTTTCTTAACCCATCACAAACATACTTTTCCACAAAATGAATGTGCACCCTACTTTTAAAAAACAATGCTTTTCATCTCCCAATCAGGTATCGTTTTTTATGCGAAAAGAAGCTAGCTCCCCATCTTTAAACATATCTCTTATTCTATGAAGGAACTGCATGAGCTACAGACATCTTTCCATACCTTCCAGCCACACCTTCAAAATGCTAGTGTGGATCGTAGGACATAGCTATATTTTCTGGTTCAAGAGGTATGCAGAACAGAGACTTATTGACTTAGACCTAGGTTTACAAAATGTGGACATTAAATGGTTTGGACAGAGAGGATTGAAGTGGCACCAATTGTTGCCTTTGGGTAAAACCTGTTTGCATCTCCAACATCCTGACCTCATGATTGTGTACTGTGGTGGAAACGACCTAGGCACATTGACTGGGGTAGATTTGGAAATGCTTATGAAGGACACCTTTGGACAATTGATGTTACTTTTGCCTCAAACTGTCTTTGTATATTCAAATATATGCCAAAGACAGAAGTGGAAATGGTCCAAACAATTTTGTCCTCAGATTGAAAAATCTCAGAAAAAAGTCAACAAAGCTGTCTTTGCATACCTCAGAGACCATAAAATGGGGTCAATATACAACAACAACATACGTTTTGATATGGCGGATACATACAGTGATGGAGTACACTTCACAGATCAAGGAAGCCGAGTTTTCCTGAATAACTTGAAGCTGTGCATCCGCACTTATATGTAGCTCCAACTAATGAATACAAGGGCTCTTTTTAGAGCCACCCTATAACTTACAACTTAGGCCCGCTATTTTAGGGCCAGATAACGCCAACTTCCGCATCCACGCCCAAATTTATTCTCCACACAGCTGTGGTGCAGCGGCCATACCATCTCACTTTGCAGCACAGACCTCTCACTTTGATCCCCAGCTCTACTCACACATAGGGGTGAGTAGTTTGCGCTCTACAAATACCATGTTGATTTACCTTTGCACTCCCTATACAACACCACCTAAGCACCATACACAAGCTACAATGTTCTAAACAAAAGTTCATCCAAGTACCTATAACTACATGCTGACACTACTTGCACAGATGTGGCACAGCGGCCAGAGCACATGCCTTTACAGCATATGACACACAGTTTGGGCTAACGCTTTAATCCCCGACTCTGGCAGCAGCTCAGCTTAGCAACATGAGACACTGGACAATACCTCACATATATTCCGTACCCCAGGACTTTCATATCAGTACAGGTCAGTAGTTTGTCCTAGTAGTTATAAACACATCCGGACACTACTTCCACAACTTTAGTACAGCGGCCACGGCACATGACTTCACAGCATAAGACACACAATTTGGGCTCATGCTTCAATCCCCGAGTCCCGCACCAGCTCACCTTACCCTCATCAGACTCTACCCAATACCTCACTTAATTTTCGTAGCCCACCATTTACACACAGGTAGGGGTAAATACTTTGCTTCGCACCCCCTCTATAGCACACCCTAAACACCCCACAGAGGTTACAGTGCTCCTACCCTCCTATTTCCCACTTCTGTCCCCCTTTTTTCCCCTTTTTTCACCTTACTCACTTCAACGGAATCACAAAATGGTGGCCAACACTTCCTAGTTGCAACCGCTCGCAATGCTCGCAGCCAATCAGCAACAAGCTCGTGCTCGTAACGCCTCAGCCAATCAGATGGCAGAATTCCCAAATATCTCTATCTGTAAATTTCGATATTTCTCAAAAACTACGGAACAAATTTACACCAAATAAACAAAAGCGTGCTTTCTAGACCAAGACCCTTCTCCCTGCCAAATTTGGGGTAATTCCGTTCATCCGTTCGACCTGTAACCTTGTCTAAAATTTCCTATGGAAATTAACATGGAGAAAACACGTTCTGGGACCCCATTTTTTCTCGACCCCCCCCTTGACGAATCACCCCAAACCTTTCAACAGAGGAGCTGATCTCAACAAAGAATTTGTTTTGAAAATTTCACGAAGATTCGTCATTCGCCGCCAAAGTTATTGCGAATAGAATGTTGCCATTTTCCTATAGTAACCAGGTCCTAACTATAACTACCTACTGGCGACAGCCAGTAGGTAATGTACATATATATATATATATATATATATATATATATATATATATATATATATATATATATATAAACCAGCCCAGCGTGTGTCAGACCCGGTTTTTCTGCAAAAGCGTGATTGGAGGTATAAGTACAGCGGAGGTCGGCTCTGCTGATCTGGCATGCCCCTCGGTCTGGAGCTCCGCGTAAGCCGGCAAATTTTTGGATTTGCGTGCATGGACTGCACAACGCGGCGCCCCCCCGACCTGGATTTGGTAAAGGTATCGGGGAGAGGGAGCAGATGGACTGCTAGTGGGCTGATTAATAACAATGGAGTCTGCCAGGACGTTTCCCTTAATCTTACAAGAAGTTGGCGGCACCAAACGTATTATCATATACGAAAGCGGGTCACTGTACCGCGCTTTGAGTTATGGACTGTCTTTCTTTCTTTCAGTGGGAGGCCATGCACAATGCACGAGGATCCTTGGTTTGGAAAGAGGCTAGTACTGACTAGGTGGAACTTTCCCTGTCCTCTTTCTATTGCTACAATCTTCAGCCAATGAGAATCCTCGGAAAGATCCTTTAATAAAGCCCCGCGAAAACCTACCTTTTGAACTTTCAGCCAGACGCCCGGCATTGAGAAAGGCATCCGCCGAAATGCGTCTGCCAGGAGCTGATGGCGTGGACATCGCGTTGATTCTTTCTGTGCATCCTGGAGGCAATAAAGTTGTGTTAAACCAGACCAGCATGTGTCAGACCCGGTTTTTCTGCAAAAGCGGGATTGGAGGTATATATATATATATATATGAGACAAAACTTTTCTCTCGCTTCACCCTCAAGCCCAGGGGTTTGTCGCATCAAGGAAAGCACGGCACCACAGAGAACACTCGATTAGTGTTTATTTTCAGGTACACATGAATAAACACGCACAAGAGACGGTCGACGCGTTTCGGCACTCGGCCTTCAACTGGACCATAGAGTCTCAGTGTCCAGAGTGTCTTTTTAAAGGAAACATTACAAAAATAGAAAGTGAAGACATACTAGACAAAAATTGCATCGGTGATCGTATTATATCGTTTTGAAGTAAAACAAGATTTAAATCAAATAACTACAATAGTTTGTCCACCATGGTAGCTGCTGACAATATAGAAAAATTTAAACAATTATTTCATTTAAGGTATAGCAATTGGAATTTAGAATAAGTCAAGATCACGGTAAAGTACCTTGGACAATAAGTAATTAATTATAAGCTAACAAATGTTAATGATAAGACCCTGCTGAATGATGAATATCTAAGAAATTAGTGATTATCTAATAATTTTGAACCACTAACTTACATCTTCCTAAGTTAATTAATTCTCATAAAGTATGGAATGGTGTTAAATAGCAATGTCAATTAATTATCAAAAGATTATAATAATTCCGGCCTGATGCTGTCAAAAGACGTATTCCAATTGTTACAAAGAAAAAATTCACATCCCTATGTCAACAATAGTGAAAAAATGGAAGGGGATAAGAGATACAGTGAGTACGAGTAACAATCTACAGTTTAGATCAACAGTGAAAGTTTTGTTCAAAAGACCCATCATAAATAATCAGTTCTATTATTTCAGAGGTGCACATGCAGTTCAGCATCCAAATTATGTCCTAATGGGTTTTCAGTACCCATTAGTAAGATCATTCTTGACTCTGCTCTTCATAACTCAAGAGTTCTGTTTCCACCCCTTTCTTTCTGTTTAACAATTTGAATACCGGAGTATTTTAGTTGATTACTGTCACTAGAGTGGAATTCAAAAAAGTGTTTGGCCATAGGATATGTAAAATCTGTGTTCTTGATGGCACGCAGATGTTGCAGGATGCGGAGTTTGAGTTTATTAATTGTGCTACCTATGTCAAATTTTTGACATGGACATTCCAATCTGTAAATTACATATTTGGATTCACATATGATGTGGTCTTTGATTTTTTCATTGTGGCCATTCTGTAAATGATAGGAAGTAATGTTTTTACCCTGTTCACACGCCTTACATTTTGAACACTTCCAGAATCCCGGTGTGTTTAACCATGATGTAGAAGTTGGCAATTTGATTTCAAAGTGGCTGTGTGTTAGAATGTCTCCCAGAGAGGCAGTTTTTCGGTAAGTGATTCTCGGTCTGGGAGACAGGATATTCTTGAGGGTTTCATCTAGCAGCAGTATTTCCCAGTATTTACCTATTGTTTTTTGGAATTCATTGCTTTGATTATTGAAATCAACTATAAGTCTCGATGTTGTGGCAATGTCCTCTTTATTATGAGTTGCTAGATTGGGTTGGAGTAATTCATCTCTATTTTTATCTTTTACTCTGTTTTTTGCAGTAAGAATTACATCCAAAGGATACCCTCGTTGTAAAAAACGTTGGCTCATTTCGTCTATTTGTTGGCTGAAATCTGCGACTTCTGAACAATTCCTTCTAGCTCTTAACATTTCCCCATAGGGGATACTCCATTTAAGTTTTATTGGATGTCCACTATTTGCATGAAGGATGCTATTGCTAGCCGTAGGTTTTCTATGCATTTTGGTACAAAATGTACCGTTCAATATGTATACTTCGACATCCAAAAATACGATGTTGGTCACACTAGTGGTAAAGGTGAAGGTCAGTTGATATCTATTGGTGTTAAGAGAATCAAGGAAGTTCATTAAAAGTTCCATATCGCCTTCCCAAACGATGAACAGGTCATCGATATATCTAGACCAGAACTTTATGTTCTTTGCGCATTCATCCTTTAAAACTTCAGTTTCCCATGTTGCCATGAGGAGATTGGCATAAGTTGGGGCGAAAGATGTCCCCATCGCGGTCCCTTGTTTTTGCAGGAACAGTTCTCCTCTGAAAAGGAAGACGTTATGTGTCAAACAGTATGTCAGCATTTCAATTAGCATATCAGAATGTTCCAAAAAACAAATTGCTCTGGTATCGAGGAACTGTTTTACTGCTGCTACTCCATCTGAGTGGCGAATGGAGGTATAAAGAGAAGAAACATCTATAGAGGTCATGATGTAATTTTCTTTCCACTGTAGTTGATCAATTTTTTGTAAAAAGTCCATTGTGTCCCTCAGGTACGATGGCAGGGCTGTTACATAATTCATTAGAAAGATATCAATGAACCGGGATGTAGATTCCAGTAAGGAACCGATGGAGCTAACAATGGGTCTACCTGGCGGATGGATGATTGATTTATGGATCTTTGGTAAGAAATAAATAGTTGCCGTAATGGGGTGATCAGTTTTCAGGTATAGATATTCTTCCAAATCAATAAGATCTCTCTCTTTCCAAGCCAAAAGTTTCGTATGGTATTCATCTGTCCAATTCATGATTGGGTTTTTGGTTAGTTTCTCGTAATGTTCCTCATTATTAAGTTGTCTAGTAGCTTCTTTGATATAATCCTCACAGTTTTGGATGACGATGTTACCGCCTTTATCCGAGGCTTTGATGATGATGTTTTGGTCATCACGTAATTCTTTTAATGCGTTGTATTCATCAAAGGTGAGGTTCCATGTCTTTCTCTTATTATTATGCTTTCTTGTTTTATGCTTTTTTGTGGATGACATAGGGCAGTTGACGGACATTTTGTTGATCTCCTCCACCATAATTTCCTGAAAGAGATCAATTTTGTTGCCTGGAGGGAGTTGTGGACAGAAAGTTGATCGATTTTTGGAGCCACTGTTTCCTCCTCTGTTGGTTTCAAGGCCCGTGTCTTGACAATATTGTAAGTCAGATATAAGAGAAGGATTACTAGCCTCGACTTGTGTAAGAGATCCAGTTTGTAGTGAAGTAGCTACTTTTAGTGCTGAAATGTCTTTGATACTCAAGGATGGAATCATTTGGTTTGGTAAAGGTATAGAGGACGGTTGGAAGGGTCTCTCTTCAAAATATTTTTTGAGCTTGATTTTGCGGCAAAATTTATACAAATCAATACGTATATTGGCCAGGTCCATATCTTTGTTGGGACAGAAAGATAAGCCCTTATTAAGTAGTGAGGTTTGTGCTTTGTTGAGAATTTTATTGGAAAGATTAACAATCAAATTAAGATTTTGTAGTTTTAATTTTGCTTTGCTCTTCCTCTTCTTCTTTTGGGTCTTGCCCCCTCTCCTGGTTCTCCGTTTCGGGTTTGTGATCGTCCTCTCCCCCGTGGTGGTCCTTGGCCGCGTCCTCTTTGTCGCGTTGTCATCTGCATGAGGCGCATTTCCCCGGGAAAATCCAGACTGGAGGTGGCTTGTTCCTCATCTGCTGAGCTTAATTCAGAGCTCTCTTCTGACACAGGTATTTCCTGTCCACTGTATTTATCCATGACTACACGATTTCTGTATGTATCATATTTTCTGGCGAAGGTGTAAATTCGGCCATATGTGTGGTCTAATTTATTAGCTTTACGTTTTTCCACGTCATCCTCATGTTTATTGATTTTCTTTTCCATCAGTTCGATTGATTTGGTGATTTCCTCATCTGTAGGAATTTGGTTTAGCTCCTCCTCCAATTCTTTGATGGTGGTAGCAATTATAGCTAGCTTCCTTTCAGCGTGTAAAATCAAGGTGGCCATCAGTCTAAAGGAGCATTCATTTGTATCAGTTTGCCATTGTTTGATTAAATCAGCATCTAAGTCATTAAGGGTGGGCATGATAAGAATTCTTAAACCTCTGGGAATTCTTTTGAATTCAATGTATTTTTCCAGCGTTGTTTTCTCCCACCATTTGTTTACTTCTTGGATGCGAGCAGTTTTTAATTCTCTTAAGATACAGGAGACGGTTCTTTTTTTCTTGTCTCCACTCGTTGCGCCATTTCCGATTTTGTAGGAAGGATTGGAGTCATCGTTGAGGAGGTCACATGCTCTCTGTGCTCTATTTTTTACCCTTTCGGCCATGGTGGATTATGGGTATTGTAGTTCGATTCTTGTAAATACGATGCAAATAGTGATTGTTTTTTGTGCGTGTTACTCAATAGTTAATTCTCTGTTACTTGACTAGTACATAATAGTAGTCAATTCTGGGAATATGGTTGTCGTTTGCAGCTGAAGAATTGTCTAAATTTCGTTCAGTTCAATGAGCAGTTTCTGCGAGAGAGAGTGTAACGGGGATCTATACGTGACAATTCTCTGAGTCAGACCCTCTACACTGGAGCGAAATTAGAGAACGAAGGGTTGTTTAAAGTGTTGGGTACGTGGTGGGGGCAACTCGGTAACCGCTTCCGCGGAATCCAGAGGAGCCGCCAACCGTTTCCCCGTCACCTCACTCACCCGGAGTTCTCGAGCTGCTCCACCGCGTAAGCACAATTCTGCCGCGGAATCTCAAGCAGGTAACAAGCAGGTAACAAGCAGCAACAGCAACCAGAACAGCCGGCGATTTTCTTCTCCTTCCGGTTTCAAGTAACTGCATAGATCGCCATGTCGTTTCACTTCCCAGGTGCACGTGGAGCGGAAGCAGCCATCGCCCAATATGAGACAAAACTTTTCTCTTGCTTCACCCTCAAGCCCAGGTGTTCGTCGCATCAAGGAAAGCACGGCACCACAGAGAACACTCGATTAGTGTTTATTTTCAGGTACACATGAATAAACACGCACAAGAGACGGTCGACGCGTTTCGGCACTCGGCCTTCAACTGGACCATAGAGTCTCAGTGTCCAGAGTGTCTTTTTAAAGGAAACATTACAAAAATAGAAAGTGAAGACATACTAGACAAAAATTGCATCGGTGATCGTATTATATCGTTTTGAAGTAAAACAAGATTTAAATCAAATAACTACAATAGTTTGTCCACCATGGTAGCTGCTGACAATATAGAAAAATTTAAACAATTAGTTCATTTAAGGTATAGCAATTGGAATTTAGAATAAGTCAAGATATATATATATATATATATATATATATATATATATATATATATATATATATATATATATATATTTTTTTTTTTTTTTTTTTTTTTCATCCAAAGTGTTGTCCAACAGCACAGGCGCACACAAAGACAGGCGGGCCCCCACTTTTCACAGAGGAGTCCTTTATTTTAACAGGGAAACTACGAGTCCCACAAGCCCATCGAATAAAGAAACCCATTGAGGGTGTTAATGGCAATAATAAAAGGACTTCTGTTTTCCCTGGTTCTGCCCATCTGCATTTCCCGTGACCAAGGAGCAGGAGCTCCGAAACGCGTAGGGACTTTGAAGGAAATATTTCTGTGTCTTGCCGGCTCGTGCAGAATAAAGGACTCCTCTGTGAAAAGTGGGGGCCCGCCTGTCTTTGTGTGCACCTATGCTGTTGGACAACACTTTGGATGAATTTAAACCGGCCGGTCCAGGTCGGATAGGCAGCACCACCACGAAGGTTTGTGGACTGTGGACCTTAATTAGTGTCCGATATACAGGAAGGCAGGAGTGCGGGGATTTGAACTGGCTATGACACGGGAAAGACTCCATCGGGAGTGTATCCTAAAATATGCAGGAGGCAGAATCCATCAGGATAATATTTTAACAGGGAAACTACGAGTCCCACAAGCCCATCGAATAAAGAAACCCATTGAGGGTGTTAATGGCAATAACAAAAGGACTTCTGTTTTCCTTGGTTCTGCCCATCTGCATTTCCCGTGACCAAGGAGCAGGAGCTCCGAAACGCGTAGGGACTTTGAAGGAAATATTTCTGTGTCTTGCCGGCTCGTGCAGAATAAAGGACTCCTCTGTGAAAAGTGGGGGCCCGCCTGTCTTTGTGTGCGCCTGTGCTGTTGGACAACACTTTGGATGAAAAAAAAAATATATATATATATATATATATATATATATATATATATATATATATATATATATATATATATATATATATATATTACCTACTGGCGGTCGCCAGTAGGTAGTTATCGTTAGGGCCCATTTTCCATAGTAAATCAGCAACATTCTATTCCCAATAAGTCTGGCCCGGTTGACGAATCTTCGCAAAATTTTCCAAACTTTTGGCCAGCTCCGGTCCGCTCCTATCCTGAAAGTTTCGTGGTGATTCGTCAAGCGGGGGCTGAGAAAAAAGGGTGGTCCCAAAACGCGTTTTCCCCATGCAATTTCCCATAGGACCCGTTGACGCAGCTACAGCCCGAACTGCTGAACGGAATTACACCGAATTTGGCAGAAAGGTAGACCTTGGTTCAGAGTCGTGCCTTTTGCTTAAATGGTGTAAATCCGTTCAGTAGTTCCTGATAAAATCAAAAGTAAAATCATATATATATCTGGGTGGAGCCTAACCACACATCTCATCGTGAGATCTGATTGGCTGTCAGCACTTCATCCAAGAAGTGTTGGCAGCCATCTTGGGACCAATATACATGATAGCACCTCATTAAAAAGCATTGCAGTTAATAGAAGGTTTTTAGACTTTAGTTACATTATAAATCATTTGTTGATGGTACCATACTCATTTTAGGAATTGTGGTATGTTCTAAGGTGATTTTACCATGTGAAAAAGCCTTCTGCTGGGATATCATGAATCATGTTTGAGAAAAAACTATTTTCACATGCTTTTCCCACAGAGGTTTGGAAGGTGATCTATAAGCTAAACTGAGAGCATATTTTCTGTAAATTCACATTATCTTTCTTAGTCATGTGAGAATGAAGTCTGACATTCTCAGTAAAACATGTACATCCAACAAGGGCAGAGACTGTCAGTTGATTCCTTTGTGTTCTACTGCAGCTTCCCAGAGTGTTCCAAAGAACAACTAGAGTGCTAACACTCCTACTTATGATAAACGTATGGCACACCTGAAGCCATTTTGATTGGAATAAAGTGGTAACTCTTAAAACATTTAATTTAAAAGGAACAAAATTAGGGGGTTCATTTTGCCATAGAATGTATGATTAGTGCTGCAGAAAGAAAAATTAGGACATGTTTCAAGTGTGATCTCAAATATCTTCCTGTTATATTTCAACAGGAGCAGCCTGTCATTTGATGCCTTTTTGTTCTACTGCAGCTTCCCAGAGTGTTCTAAAGAACAACTAGAGTGCTAAAAGTCTTACTTATGACAAAATTATGGCACACCTGAAGTCATCCTGATTGGAAGAAACTGGTAAGTCTTAAACATTTATTTTAAAAAGGAACAAAATGAGGGGGTTCATTTTGTCATAGAAATCATGGTTAGTGCTGTAGAAAGAAAAATTAGGACATGTTTAAAGTGTGATCTCAAATATCTTCCTGTTATATTTCAACAGGAGCAGCCTGTCATTTGATGCCTTTTTGTTCAACTGCAGCTTCCCAGAGTGTTCTAAAGAACAACTAGTGCGCTAACAGTCTTACTTATGACAAAATGATGTCACACCTGAAGTCATCCTGATTGGAAAAAACTGGTAAGTCTTAAAACATTTAATTTAAAAAGGAACAAAATGAGGGGGTTCATTTTGTCATAGAAATCATGGTTAGTGGTGTAGAAAGAAAAATTAGGACATATTTTAAGTGAGATCTCAAATATCATCCTGTTATATTTCAACAGGAGCAGCCTGTCAGTTAATGCCTTTGTGTTCTACTGCAGCTTCCCATAGTGTTCTAAAGAACAACTAGAGAGCTAACAGTCTTACTTATGACAAAATTATGGCACACCTGAAGCCATCTTGATTGGAATAGACTGGTAACATTTAAAAACATTTAATTTAAAAAGGATCAAAATGAGGGGGTTCATTTTGCCATATAAATTATGGTTAGTGTTACAGAAATAAAATTCAGGGCATGTTTTTAGTGAGATCTCAAATCCTCTTCTATTTCATTAGAAAATTCTGACATGCAGACTGAAACAATCACTTTCAATACCAGCAGTAGACTTCCAGTTAACTCCCTGGTGAGCAGTAGCTTTCCTACAGTGATCTAATGAACAACTAGGGTGCTAACATCTGAATTTATGGCAAATGTGTGACACAACTGAATGCCTTCTTGATGGAATCAAAGTAAAAAACTGAAAGCATTTCCTACTGAGGAGACTGCAGCAAATGAGGAAATTAGGAAACTTCATAACAAATAAGTCTCCCAAGATGGCCACCAGAGAAAAAGAGCCCAAATGTAGCACAAATATCACCCAGATGTAGCCCACATATAGCCCAATGACAGAAGTGTGCAAAACACTTTTTATTTTTAGTTTTTCTGCAGTTTTATATAGTGCAGACTGGTCAGGTATTGGAGCTTTACATCTTACTTGGACCCCTTATTGCGTATTTTGCACGAAGTACGTGAGATTGATCTTGCGAAACATTGAACTTTACGATTCTGTTAACCTGAAGTTGCCCTGAACCGGGCTTTGTAACACCCGTTTTTACCTACTGGTTTTAATTAATTCTCACTGTATTGTATTAGGAAAGAGGATTTATGGTTTTTATGTACACTTTTATGATCTATGTTTCTAAATCAGATAGAATAAAGTTTAATTAATCCTATGGCAGGACGGAGATGAGGATTATGCATATCTTTACTCACTTTATTTGCATAGCAGTTCAAAGAAAACGTAACACAACAATCATTAAACAAAAGACTACACAACCCATGAACCATTAGGGGGGTAGTCTCCAAGGCAACTATAGTCCAATCATATCACAGTCCATCGTATATAATATCGTGACATCTCTTCCGCTACCTCTTTCTTCACTGCTCGTCAGTTAAGTGCATTCCTTACATTCTTGGCTTAATCTGACGTTGTTGCTATTTGTATAGCGGTTTCTTGTGCACGTTATTAGCATTATTGCCTTGGTATTGTTTCATATTCCCTGCGCAGCAGGCTCTTGCCCGAGAGCATTCTCCCCCTCTCAGTTTCTCCCGCTGTGCGCTCAGTGCGCGGTGAGATCCTGTCAGGCGCATCTGGTCCGAGCGAGGCAACTCCGTCGAGCGCTCCCTCTGGTCTTTACGCGCGTTTGGGAATACGGTCACTCCTTTAGTGTCCGCTTGATTCCCGACCAACCCTCGCCTAATTTTGACACCGCTACGCGGTGATTTCCCCCCACGGCCGCGTTAGTGACCAGCACTACCTGGTGGTGGTAATTGGTATTGCGCCTCAGTCTATTCTTATAACAGCTTTGGGGAAAGCCTAGCTGTTGGAGCACCAGCGAGGAGGCTGCCTTAAGGATTTTAAGGGCATTTGTTCAGTGCTCACACCCTCTGATATCATGTCTTCTCCAGAAGACCATTTTTACTCCTCCTACCAGGAAGTGGAAGAGGAATGGCCCCCCAACTTCTCCCTCCAGCAGTGGACCAAGCCCTCTCTCTGGCTATTTCTAGGGCGCTGGCTCCACTTAGGGATCAGGTTGATAAGCTGGCGAAAAAGCATCCCTGGGGTGTTCAGTGACCCAGATCTGGTTGTGGTGGGTCCCAGTAGCTCCCAGATGGGGAATAAAAGCGCCGTTAAGCATAACACCGGGCAGTTGAAAGGATTTGATAAACTTACGGAGACCTTCCTCAAGAGTGCGCGAATGCTAAAACATGCACCCTGCCGGGAGGAGGAGGAGTCCGGAGAAAATTGCGAAGCTGTCACCACTATTGTAGACCCCGACGGTGGGTTTACCTTAGAGGGAGAGGATGTATCAGAGGACAATTTCTCCTCCGATGAGGATAAGGACTCGGGCGTCCCTGGCATCCAGAGTTCCACTCCTCTCAGTCCCGGGTTGGGGACGGGGTCCACTTGGACATGTTCGAGCCTACCCAAATTTACCATCCTAGGTCGGCGGAGTGAACCTCTGACACCAAATTGGCAGAGTATGTGATGGGAAAATCCATCAACCCTTTGAAAGGGAGGTCAGGAATAGGATGAGGAGAGAATGCCCCAGTTCCTCACTGAAGGGGAAGGTGGCACACATGCCTGAAATTGATGAGAAACTATGTACCTTTTTCTCCAAGTATATGAGGGATCCCAAGAAAGGAATTGATAGGTCTTGGACGTGGTAGGGCCCTTGACCGAAATTATTTAATTGGCGGAGCGTTCAAAAGAGTCAGGATCCCATTTGTCCACGGATATTGTGGCTGGTTGGGCGCACTACCCTAAACCCTAAAACACTACCCCCTCCACTACCCAAACACCACTGCACTACCCTAAACCGAAAAACACTACCCCCAGCATGACATCTTGCACTACCCAAACATAAGTGCACTACCTTAGACCCTAAAACACTTCCACCAGCACGACTCGCTACACTACCCAAAAACGACTGCACTACCCTAAACCCTAAATCTACCCCAGCACGACCCCTACACTACCCAAACACCACTGCACTACCTTAAACCATAAAACACTACCCCAGCACGACCCCCTACACTACACAAACACCACTGCACTACTCTAAACCCTAAAACTCTACCACTAGCATGACCCCCTACACTACTCAAACACCACTGCACTACCCTAAACCCTAAAACACCACCCCAGCACGACCCCTACACTACTCATACACCACTGCACTACCCTAAACCCTAAAACACTACCCCCAGCAAGACCCCATACACTACTGCACTACCCTAAACCCTAAAACACTACCCCAGCACGACCCCTACACTACCCAAACACCACTGCACTACCCTAAACCCTAAAACACTACCCCCAGCACGACCCCTACACTACCCAATCACCACTGCACTACCCTAAACCCTAGAAAAAAAAAACTACCCCATGCCCAATTCCCCCTTACCTCTCACTCCTCGTGGTTCCTCTCTCCTCGTGGTTCCTGCTTCACGTCGTCTCTGAGTGGCAGTGCATGTCGTTGTGAGGAAACGGAACAGCCTCTGTTTCCTTACAACAACGTGGATCCTCTACATGTTTTTTAGAACGCATGGTTATTACCATACATACCTTTACAACAAAATTTGTTGTAGAGGCATGTGTGGTAAATGACCATGCGTTCTAAAAAAATGTGCAGTAATGACTTTGCGATGTACAACGCGTGGTAATGCATGCGTTGTAATGGTATCGCGAAGTAAAAAAGTAATTGTAACAGCTGTTTACCGATCGAAGCTGGCCCCTGTTCTTCAGTGAGACATTTATTTGATTAATTAGAAGGAAGGAAGGTGTTTTTCTTTTACCAAAAAGTGCATTCCCAGCTGTTGTATTGTGAAAGTGTCCGTGTGGCCTGGTTTCACTTCCGGTGAGAAAGTGGAAGAGTCTGTTTGGATCTAAAGGAGTTCTGTTGTTGGACTGGGCCGGCGCGACACGTAATCAGAAAACATAGCTAATGGAAAGCGTCCTCCTTGAAGTGTGGAGCAGTGCCATGAGAGGTCAACGAGTGTGCGTCCCACCGCAGCATGAACGTACCGCGTGACCCATGTGCCGCCTCCAGGGTACGGGAGGCAGAAGCAGCATCGCAGGTCCTCTTGAAGACCGTTGTAGCACTAATTCTACATTTTGGTACTAGGGAATTTTAACTTTGTTGTTCCTGCCAGATACAAAGAGAAGATCCAGTGTTATTCAGTGTCCTCGCTACCTTTTTTGTGGGTTGTGGTGCTTCTCACTTCGCTGCCTCGCCGGTACACACGACTGGACACGCCAGCTTGTGTGCCGTCTGCAGGGCCTCTGCCCTCGGATCACTGGTTTCGGTTTCTGGAGTGGCAACATAAACAGTTGCTCCCAAAGGACTAGCCTGAACACTTAGGTGAAAATCCCCTACACCAGCATTCCACAGAAATTCTTTCCTAGCTCTCCCACGTTGACGAGGACGTCATAATAGCACAGCTCCGCTTGCGACACCGTATGACGTCATCGGAGCCATAAGAGGACCTCGTCGGCGTGCTGACATCAGTTCCACCCATTTTTTCTGTGCCACCGAGGCAAACAGGCAGACCGAGACATTTCATATGTATACATAGTATAATAAATATATATATATATTCACTGAAAAAACCATAGGTTTCAGGCACGTTATAGTTAGAAATTAGCATTTAAAAACCTTAGCAATTCACTGAAAAAAACATAGGTTTCAGGGGCGTTATAGTTAGTTGGACATTTCACTCGTACAAAATCATAGAAATTCCCCCGTTATAGTTAGTTCAGCTAACTATAACTCGCGTGCCCGCAATGCACTGCCGATGATGTCAGATATTACATCACTCATGACATGGTCAGTGACATCACTCATGACATCACTGATGACATCTCAAATGACATCACTGATGACATCATCCAGTGAATGTGTGTTTTTCGGAAAATTAAATATGTTTTATATATGTATATCTCAAGGTCGATGGAAGAATAAATGGATATATAAGGGTCCAAATTGATGATTTTTTTTGTAAAATGGATTGTATAACTGTCTGATTAAGTGTATTTTAGTGAATACATGGGTTAGTGAGTAATGTTTAAATATGTAAATATCTGTATCAGTCTCTCACTTTGTGTATAAGTGGCTGCATGGGTTGTTGAGTAGCTACATGAGTGTCTATATGGGTTATTAGTTGGGTTTTTGAGTATCAGTATGAGTGTCTGAGTGTCTGTATGGTTTGGTGGGGGGTATTACTTCGTGCATAGATGCATGCATGAGTGACAAAAAACAAAGAGAAGGTGATTGGGAATCTCTGCGCAGGGTAGTGATGTTCGTAATAGCAGTAAAGTATCCCATTAGAACTGTTGACTCAAGGTCAACCATACGACGACCAAACTAAGTCGTAAAATATGAGCAAAGCCCACTATACAGTTATTTGGAAAGAGGTAAACCGAGCAAAAACAGTTCTTATATCAATGAAACAAGTAAAGTCCACATGTGCGTTCTATATTCGTTTCTTCTTCTTTAATTCACTCTTGTACATATGTTTTTCTTGTTCCTGTACAAATTCTTCAAGCTAATGCCATCAAGCCAAGCCAACAAGTGTTTCGTCCTCAAGGCTATCAGCCCAGGACTTCATCAGGGCCAAATACTAAAATAAATATCAAGGAGATAGAAAAGGACAGTCTTCTAAGTCCTTAGGAGTGGTATTGGAGTGCTTTACATGAGCATTGGTTACATCACACAAGAACAAATTCATTTTGGTTGTAGACAAGGGGAGATTAAGTGATTTGACCAGAATCACAGAATGTCGAGCTGAATCAGAAACTCCAACCTGGTTCCCCAGTTGCAAAGTCTGCAGCTCTGGAAGTAACACCACATCCTCTCCCCTAAGTGCAACATTTAACCAAGTGGTCAATTGGATAAAAAACATAAAGGTAACAAATAATTTAAAAGTGCTTTGTCGCTATTTGATAACTCAGAAAATATGTCCTCATTTTAGTTTTTTAGAGCACTAACCATAATTTTGATGCAAATAAGACCCTCTCATATATGTAATTTCTAAAGGAAATGGTCTAGGTATTACAGTTTTGATTACATCAAGATGACGTCAGGCGTTCCACACTTTTGTAATGAATATAGAATGTTATCAATCTAGTTGTTCATTAGGATACTGTAGAGAGGCAGAGGCCAAGGGCACGGACTCTGAAAATTGAAGGCAGGTAAGAGGGTGCAGAGGCAACAATTTGACCACACTGGGCAGGCAGTAAGGGCAGTGGCAGCACAACAGACTATGGAGGGCAGTGGAAAGGGGGGCAGGGGCAACAAACCAACAATACAGGACTGGCATGAGAGGCTGTGGCAATATAATAGACCATTGTGGGCAGAAGGAAGAGGCAGTAGTAGTACAACCATACATGCCAACAGACCTGATTCAGCCAGGAAACGTCCAATGATTTTAAGCCCAAATAGGTTTTATTTGATCTGTCTCCTGTCTACAATCTCCTCTTTTTCAATGTAAGTCAAAGGGGAAAATCAATACCCCAGTTTTTTTTCAAAATCTCCCTCTTACCAAGTTCAAAATGTTAGCAAGTATGGTACATTGGATCATGGAAGGCAGGAGGAATTGGGGTAGGGACATGAACTCGGATAACAGAGGACAGGAGGGACATGGAGAGGTGCACCAAACTGACCCTACAGGGCAGGCATCAGGGATTGCAGCAGCACAATACACCACACAGGGCATGTGGTACGGGAGTGCAGCACAACAATCGATAGAAAGCAATAGGGAGGGGACAGGACCATGCACATGGACAACAGAGAACAGCGGGGAAAGAGGCAATGGTAGCTAGCTGACCATAATGAACAGACATGAGAGAAAGCTGCAGCATAACAGACCATAAAGGGCAGGAGGGACTGATCAGGGACATTACAATGGAACAGACAATCTAGGAGGAAGGGAATAGGGGTCTGCACATGGAAACAGAGGGCTGGGGACAAGGGGGCAGGAGCTGCAAGATGACCATGGAGGTCAGGCAGGATGGGCACTAGAAGCAAGACACACCATGGAGAGCAACAGAGAGACTATGATGGTATACACACAGACCATGGAGGGAAGGTGGGAGGGGGTCAGGGGCAGCTAGTTGACCACACAGGGAAGGTGGGAGTGGCCGTGGCAGCACAGAAGACCATATATGGCAAGCGGGAGGGTTAGTGGTAGCACAATGGCTATGATGGACAAGAAGGAGGGTGCAGGGGCATGCACAAAGGACCATGGAGGATAGAAGGGAGGGTCAGGACCTGGGCACAGACAAGAGAGTTCAGGGCAAGGGGCCTCACAACAGACCACGCGGGGCAGGCAGGAGGAGCAGTTGCAGCACAACAGACCAGGGAGGGCAAAAGGGTGTGGCAGTAAAATGGACCATGGAGGACAGGAGGAAGGGGATAGGGGCATGGAATGTGGACAGGCAGGGTGGAGGTGGCAGGGACAGGTTACAGTCATCTGTCAATACTAGGCAGGTGGGAGGGGAGTGGCAGCTCAACAGAACACTCAAATTAGATAGGAGTGGCAGGTCCATGAAACATGGTAGGCAAAAAGGATGGAGCAGGGGCATGCACAAAGACATCGGAGGGCAGGGGGAAGAAGAATAGGGGCAGCAAGCTAAGCACAGAGGCTAAGCAGGAGGTCAATGATGGGGCATAGAATTGGGCAATGGAGGGCATGAGGAGTGGACTGGTACATCATGCTAAATGGAGGGCAGTGGCAGCACATCAGACCATGCATGGCAGGAGGGAGGAGGCTAGTCCATGGATTCCGACAACAGAGGATAGGGAGGAGGTGGATGGGGCAGCAAGTTAACTATTCAGAGAAGGCGGGAAGGCCAGTGGCAGAACAACGGCCACACAGGGCTGTAATAAGGGAGCAGGGACATGGACTTGGACAATGGATGGCTAGGAGAAGGGAAGGCAGGAGCAGCAAGCTTGGGTGGGGGCAGCACAATGCCAGGCACTGCTTCCAACCCCCCACCATCCATTGTGATATGCATCTTACTTAACGTTAAAAAAAAAACTAGAAATTTGCTGAAAAAAACAAAGATTACAGGGGCGGTATAGTTAGACTCAGATTTCACTCATACACAACCAGTGAAATTCAGCAGTTATAGTTACCTGAGCTAACTATAACTTACGCCCCGGCAATGTCCTGCTAATGACCTCAGACATTACATCATTCATGACATGGTCAGTTACAACACTCATGACATCACTCATGACATCTCAAATGAGCTGTGAATGGAATGGAACTATAATCGCTAGAACTTTATTTAGGGATAGTGTGTGTATATTAACACCCCTTTTGTTTAGTGTAAGAACCATTATAATACTCAACGTGCCCAGATTAATATGTCCGATAGCTTTTACTAAATAATAATAGTATGTTTTTTATTTAGTACAATAATTTGTACATTTAAAATGCTTCAATAAGGAATTGTTCAATCATGCTAAAATGGGCATTAGTCCTGCATTGAGAACGCATGTTTCAGGGTGTCGGTTATGCGTGGTATTGTAATTTTTACAACGCTAACAATTAATTGCTGGTAATTTAATCCTAGATGAGATTCATGAATTATGTGAATAATATCTCGTTTAGAATTCAAGGCAGTATGAGCAAAACTTTGAATTTATCAGGATTCAAAGCTTGGGTTGGGATAAAAAAAACTACGAGTCTTTTTTCTAATACACTGCATTTGTAGTTGATCATGTGACTTGTTTCATGGTGTGTTTAAAAATGGTGGTTAACTTTATTCACACTGTTGGTGACCAAGCCTGCAAGTCAGGTGAAACGCGTCCAGCAGCTGACAAATTACTGTATTATTTGCACAAGACTCAGCATCGTCATCCTTTGCCAAAGGAACTTTTTGACAATTCAATGCGGACCTTGCTGGGTTAATCCGTGAAGACGGCGCGCCCTATGTTCTGGAGTTGCGGCAGTGTTAACCGAGCGTCCTTGCACTGTTGATATATATATATATAAATGGCGTGGACATCGCGTTGATTCTTTCTGTGCATCCTGGAGGCAATAAAGTTGTGTTAAACCAGCCCAGTATGTGTCAGACCCGGTTTTTCTGCAAAAGCGGGATTGGAGGTATATATATATATATCTATATATATATTCACTGAAAAAACCATAGGTTTCACACACGTTATAGTTAGGAATTAGCATTTAAAAAACCTTGCAAATTCACTGAAAAAACCCTAGGTTTCATACATGTTATTGTTAGCTGTACATTTCACTCGTAAAAAACCAATGAAATTCCCCCGTTATAGTTAGTGCAGGCAACTATAACTCACGCGACCGCAATCCTCTGCTGATGCTAATACTGTATTTAGACACTTATTTGCCCCTGTCTTCTTCCATTAAATTTTAGCTATACATATATTACAAATATTTTTTTTTCATAAAGACACATATGTCATCAGCAGAAGATTGCGGTCGCGTGAGTTATAGTTGCCTGCACTAACTATAACGGGGGAATTTCATTGGTTTTTTACGAGTGAAATGTACAGCTAACAATAACATGTATGAAACCTAGGGTTTTTTCAGTGAATTTGCAAGGTTTTTTAAATGCTAATTCCTAACTATAACGTGTGTGAAACCTATGGTTTTTTCAGTGAATTTGTACGTTTTTTTAAATGCTAAGTTACTTTACGCCATTCGTGGCGTGCGCGCCCAGTTAACGCAGTTCGTTCCGTGCGCGCACGGTGCGCTTCGCGCACCGCGCGCCCACTTTACGCAGTTAGTGCCGTGCACGCACGGTGGTCACGCGGTGCACTGCGCGCACCGCGTGCCCACGTTATGCGGGATGGGCCATGTACGCACGATGCGCTTCGCGCACTGTGCGCACATGGGGGACATATTATGCGCATCTTTGTGAAATGTATTTTTTGTTAATTTCATAGTTGTGATAGGCCATGCACAAATGGTGCCCTGCGGGCACCATTTGCACCCAGGATGGGGAGAATGTGGATAATTTTTGTAAAAAAATTTTTTTACCGTGCGCGTACGGTAAGCGTAATCGGCGTATTTCCGAAAAAAAATATTTTTTATTTTTGGGCTTGGGGGTTGTTTGGGGACCCCTATATCAATCCTGGGTGGTTAGGATCTCAAGAAACTGCCTCTTTACACATTTTTGGGCTTCGTTTTTGCTGCCCAACTCAGAGAGCGAGAGAGAAAATGGCGGCCGCCGCTTCCTGGTTTCGACCGATTCGAATGTTTACTAAGATCTAACAGCCAATCAGAATCGCGCTCGCGCACGCCACCGTACGCGTACGGTAAGCGCACCGTAAGCTGGCTCAGATATATATATTGGTTTAAAGGCTATTTTCTCAGAATCTACTGAACAGATTTACACCAAACCTACAAAAGGCACTTCCTTGACCTGAGGACTACCTCTCTGCCAAATTTCAAGTAATTCTGTTCAGCAGTTCGGGCTGTAGCTGTGTCTAAAGGTCCTATGGAAAAATGCATGGGAAAAACGCGTTTTGGGACCCCCCTTTTATCTCAGCCCCCGCTTGACGAATCCCCCCGAGACTTTCAGGGTAGGAGCGGAGCGTAGCGCCCCACCTATTTTGAAAAATTCGCGAGGATTTGTCGACCGGCGCCAAAGTTATTCAAATTAGAATGTTGCGGATTTCCTATGGAAACGTGGTCCTAACTATAACTACCTACTGGCGACCGCCAGTAGGTAATATACATATATATATAGAGCGAGAGATAATACATAGATAGATAGATAGATAGATAGATAGATAGATAGATAGATAGATAGATAGATAGATAGATAGATAGATAGATAGATAGATAGATAGATAGATAGATAGATAGATAGATAGATAGATAGATAGATAGATAGATTAGGAATTAGGGTAAGGGCCTTTTACGGGTTATGGGGTGGGAAAGGGTATAGGGTGATTGTAGACTTTAGGGGTGGGTAACCAAGGGTATTGGGTGATAGAGGTGTGTTTAGGGATGGGTGGGGCTATAGGATGGTAAGGGTATTTTTAGGGGTTAGTGGTTGGACAGGGTAATGTGTGGTAAATGTGTTTTTAGGGGTGGGTATTTGATGGTAAGGGTGCTTTTAGCTTTTAGGGGTGGGTGGGGTATTGGCTCATAAGGGTATTTTTAGGGTTATGGGGTGGGAATATATATATATATATATACACACATACACACACACATACATATAAATATACACACATATACATGTATATATGTATGTATGTGTGTGTATGCGTGCAAAGGAATCCTGGGTCGTTCGGTGCGCACAATAGAGGGTGCCTCATGAAGGGGCCAAATCCAGGCCCTAAATTTCAATTTTGTGTACAAAGGACCCAGCACTCCAGAGCTTTTAAAGTTAAGCAATTTTAATCCAGCAACACTCCACCAATGCGTTTCAGCCTCAACTCGGCCTTGATCACGGTTAGTGAGTCCTTCCTTTAATGCACTATATATACCCACTCTGCCTTAATGTGGCATTGTCGGAATTGTAGTGCTTTCAATTCAAACTTGGTGGTATCATTTAACTGCCTCAGGGCTTCATTCATGTAATTATCTTTATCCATAAGCACAATATTGCCCCCTTTATCAGGGGGTTTTATTATAATCATTTCATTTTCCACTAGTTTTTTAACGGCTTCTCTTTCCTTTTGATTTAGATTTTCTCTTTGGTTTAAATTTCTTCCTTTTGGTAATTTTTCCAGTTCTCCAATCACAGCCTCTGCAAATATATCAATTTTATTTCCAGGAGATAATGTTGGACAATATCTCGATTCCCTCTTTAACCCGCTCTCTAATCGTTTATCAGACTCTATGGATAATTCTTTCAGTACTAGTTCCTCTGTCATTTCTTCATCTTTTAAGTTGAACATGAGATCAAACATCATTTTCAAGTCTGGGATTTGATCAATGCTTATTTCTGTTGTTTCTTGACTGAATTGATTTGACTCTTCCGTTTTGTCTTTTTGATTATTATTTTTGTTTGCATGTATTTTTGCCAGTTTAAGTTTGTATATGTGTTTGTAAAAATCAATCCTGACCTGGGTATAGTTGTAGTGGTTCTCAGGGCAGAACGAAAGTCCTTTGTTTAAGAAAGATGTCTCCTCCTTTGTAAGTGTGCATTTCAATAGGTTCACTATCAGGTTAGAGTTTTCTATTTCCGATTGCGCCACGAGTATTGTTTTCTTACGCTTGGCACGTCTGTTTTTTCTTGTGCTTGTGAGGGGTTTCCGCCATCTTTCCCTCGGCCTCGGTTTGTGTTCCTTCCGCGTCCTCTGCCTCTTGTTAATGTTTGGTCCATATGCATCAGACGCATCTCCTCTAAAAAAGAGACTTTTCCTGTTGCATTCATTTACTGGCTAATTCCCCTTCACTGATGTCAGATTCAATCGTGCTCTCTGCAATTGTGCTGGGGGACTTTGTTGAATAATTATTTTTAAAAGTTTGAAAACGTTTAGCGAAAGTCAGGATTCTCCCATATTTATAATCTTGTTCGTCCCTTTTGAATTTTCTTTGTTTTCTCTCTTGTATCTCAGTTTCATAATTTTCAAGTCTTGTTTCCATTTCTTTCCTCAATTTGGAGATTTCTTCTTCGTTAGTGTGAGTATTTACTAATGCTTCCATTTTCTCTAATTTGTGATATTAGAATTGTAGATCTCACCTTCTTCTACCCCCGTCCATCTAGCGCACTGACTAGCCTGCGTAAGGAACCCCTGAATCCTTCTGCTATATCATGGCCAATTACTTCCATACCAGCTTTATTAGTAGGCCAGAATCACACCACATGTACTAGTCATAATCTCCAAGTTGGATGGTTGGACACAGGGTGGGGATATTGACAAACTACTAGAGAGTGGAGTAGTGGTATTGGAGGGATTAATAATGAGTCCAAGGGGGCCCGTGAAGATCATGTTAGTTTTAGTGACACAATCTTAACTGCTGATTACACAGCGAAGGGGAATTTTGTTGTAGAGGGAGGTACTGGGATGGAAAATACAAATGTTAGTACTGTGAACCCTCCTGATCCCATTGATAATCTGGGGAAGGTAGCTACTAACACCAAAGGCTCAATGATTTCCGGAGTGTCTTCCTACACTAATAATCATGACGGGTCGGAGTTCAGCTTTGGTACGCTTTTATCCTGGAATGTGGCAGGGCTGAGTAGCAAGCTAGACTCCCAACTCTGGGTAGAATATATCTGTGGGTTCGATGTATGTTGCTTCCAAGAAACCTGGGCCTGCGACCCCCTGTTCTGTTGTGGCTATTTAAACTTTTCGATACCAGCATCGAAAGGTGGCAGGGGTCGGCCCAAGGGAGGTCTTACTGTATGGGTAAAACAAGATTTGGCCGTTACAATTAAAATATTGGACCTGGGAAGTAGCGATTTACAACTGATAAGAATCTTAGCAGATAAGGGTCCATCTTTGGACCTGTATAATGTTTATATAAGAGGCAGTAACACAACCAATTCCTCGACCTTAGAACTGTTGTCTGCCTGCTTAGAGACAAACTCCCAAGATAGCAGGGTAATAATAGCCGGGGATCTTAATAGAACTTTTGAACCTTTAGATTCTACAAGTGATCCCCTAGGGATGGACGAGGATAACCTATGGGGAGTACCATCCTTGTGTTTAAACCCCGTACCAAGGTGGACAAAAGACATCCTATTACTAAATGCTATCTGTATGGAACATGGTCTAAGAGCATTGAATGGGAGAACTACAGGGGACAAGGAGGGCAGCTGCACCTTTGATAATGGTAATAGCAGAAGCAGAATTGATTACATAATATGTAGTCTTCAGTTGTGGCAGGGGGTTATTGATATGGCCATTAGACCCAGAATAGAAAGCGATCATAATCCCCTTTGTGTGACTCATAGGTGGTGGAACCCAGGAGTGGGAAATTTGTTTTAAAAGAACGATCAGATCCCAGTCATGAGTAATGACGAACGTAGGTTGAAATGGCCAAGGGTATTGGCTAACGAAGAAACTATGACCTACATCAACAATGTGGTTGATAGCGCAATTATTGCTATGGAGGCGGTTGATCCAACAGTTCCTGGGGTTAGGGATATCACCGATATCCATAATAAGTTATTTTCCCTTCTCAAACCATGTTTTTTGACAAAGAGTAAGAAAGGGAATAAAACCCAGGAAGTGGGTAGGTGGTTCAATCACCAATGTAGATCAGCACGTCTAGTACTGGGACAAGCTATAAGGAACAGGGACCGCGTCGCAATAAAAGACGCAAGGAAACAGTACAAATTGGCCATTTTCCAAGCAAAGAAGAAATGGGATGAAGACCACTGGGCCGAGTTGAAAGAGGCCTCTAACAAGAAGGACTCTTGGTCCTTTTGGAAAATTATTAAGTGGGGCAGAGGAGGTGGCCCAGCAAAGCCAGATAATAATGTAGCTGAAGAAGCCTGGGTTGACTACTTCAGACCACAATATGCCGAAGTCATGCATCCAGGGTTAGGTGAAGGCATAGCGCCAGTCTATGCTATTGACAACATTTTCTCCCCCAAAGAAGTAGAAATCGCGATTAGATCTGTGAAAAGCGGGAGAGCCCCAGGGTTAGATGGGATACCCCCGGATATTTTTAAATATGACATGACGAGATGGGCGAGGTACATTTTTCTAGTAGCAAATGCCCTAGCCAAGGGCGCGGTGGTCCCCGACCTTTGGAAAGGTGCAATTATTATTCCCATCCATAAGAAGGGAGATCGTTCATCGCCGGCCAACTATAGGCCCATAAGCTTAATAGCAACCATACAAAAAGTAGTGGGAAGAATGGTTGCAAACCAGCTTATGGACTGGGTTGATGCCAATAATGCCCTTTCCATATACCAAGCAGGATTTAGACGAGCTACCAGTACCATCGATCAGGTCTTCCGCTTCACTATATTGCGGTGGAAGACGGTTCTATTGGGAAGAGGATGCCTATATGTCGCGTTTGTCGACCTACGGGCAGCATTTGATTTAGTCCCCAGGTTTAAACTATGGTTGGTCTTGCAAAAAATGGGTATTCCTATTGATTTGCTTACATTAATTATGCGTCTCCACGAATCCAATTTCGCAAGAATACAGTGGGGCGGGAATGGCGAGTTTACTTCGGACTTTCCCGTGGAAAGGGGTGTCCGACAAGGCTGCTCCATGGCTCCCTTACTCTTCTCATTATTTATTAATGGGATTGTTGGGCGAATGTTGGAAGCAAGCGTAGACGCACCCTCGTTAGCGGACGCCAGGGTTCCGATCCTGATGTTCGCTGATGATACTCTCATCTTGTCAAAAACCCCTGCAGGGTTGCAACGTGCATTAAATATTTTTGATGCATTTTGCACGGAGCACGGGCTTGAGGTAAACGTGGGGAAAACAAAATTAATGGCCTTTACCCCAAACCATAGAATCTATCCCAAGGTAACCCTAAATAATTGTAAGTTAGACATTGTAAAGGAGTTTACATATTTGGGGGTCCAGATAGCAGAGAGCGCTGGCTGGTCGCATCATTTGGAAAAAGTGGTCATAAAGCATCAACAAGTTTCAGGTGCTCTGAGGGGAGAACACCGCAAATCAAAAACAAAGCCGATTAAACCTGCACTTATAGTGTATGATGCCAAGGTCTTAGGTGCCACTTTATATGGCGCGGAGTTATGGGCCTGGGAGAATCTTGCGGCCTTACAGATATCCGAGAATAAGTTCCTCAGAGGGATTACAGGACTTCCTCAGAGCACCCCCCTAATACCATTGTTTCTGGAGTTGGGTAAACGCCCAATCACTGATAGAGCGCGATTGCGCCCTGCTCTCTACTGGAGGCGCCTTTGGACAACTCCAGAGATTAGGCAATATGCAGAGGGTTTTCTCTGGATAATTAAGGAAGACATTTTTCATAAGATAACTTGGCTTAAAAATCTAAGGGCAATGCTAATTGACCTGGGGCTTTCCAATCTTTGGAACAACCCAGCGGGTGAGGAGTTTCCAAGCAAAGAAGACCTCAAATCCCGTTATTGGGATTGGGTGGGTGGCAATTTGCTGAACGGCGTCAGGTCCGACTCTATGGCTGGCCGTTTCTTGGAGACAAAAATTTTTCCCATTCTAGAAAATTATTGGGATACTATTACGGTACCAATGGATAGGAAGCTAGTCTTCCAGCTAAGATCCGGATCTATTCCTTTAAAAAAACTAACGTCACGTTGGCAAAAGTCGTGTAATAGGTTATGCCCAGCATGTGGTAAAGCAGAGGAGAGTGTAGGTCACTTTCTATTTGTATGCAAAGCTTACGCATCACCCAGGAGACTATGGCTCTCCCCTGTATGTAAAAACCTGGGGACACGTGATAGCACTGTGGCTTTAAGAATTATGTGTACAGCAACCCATGAATCAATAGTCATTGGGGTAGCCAAATACTTGGGTTGGGCCTGGGCCATTAGGCAACGTTTAATGAGCGGGACCAGTTAATCAGGTTTTCTTTTATTTTTCTTTGGCCCAAAATGTAAAATTACTTGTTAAATGTATACATTTTTATGCCAATATTGTATGAGCTGCACAGAACGCCAATATGGATTTTTATCTGTAAATATCTAGTTTTTTTTTTTTAACTTTTACTGTGTCTTATGCTGTGTTATATGAATTTGTATCTGTAAATATCTTGTTTTTTAATCTACAAATGTTTTTATGCTGTGCTTTTATGAGAAACATCTCGAATAAAGCTTGTACAACCAACCTAATTTAGTTGTTATTTCGGTGACTTCAATTTTAGCATATTTTATGAGTATTCGCAGCATATTCAGCGGGCATAGTAAATTGTTCTCAGCCCATTCCTCCAAGAGTTCGATTTTTGTATCAGGATGTGTAGGCATGGTAAATATACATAAGCCTTGCGGAATTCTTTTCACCTCGATGTATTTTTCTAGTGCTATAGTTTCCCAACTTTTGTTGATTTCCTTTTCGTAAAGCTTCTCCATCTGATTGAACTGTTGTTTAAGTGACATTTCTGTGTTGCTCTGCCTCCTCGGGGCAATTACATTTGTGTCCTCCGTTTGCAGCCCTGGCTGAAACATTGTAGCAGCTTTGGATGCTCTCTTTATTGCGCGTGCCTCCATTACCTCGCCTGACAATAGATATCTCACTGGGTGTTGCACTTGGTTTGTTAATCGTGCGTTAACCCCTTCGGTGCTCATGACGGAACGGTTCCGTCATGAGCCACGGTTGAGCTGTGCTCATGACGGAACCGTTCCGTCATGACCACGCCCGCGCAAGATTCCGTCAGCACAGCGGCGGAATCTGCGCAGCATGGAAGGGGTTAAAGCTCCGGCCCGGTCAGTTCAGGATGTTGGCTGTATTGTTTACATGCCCGACATAGTTTATCCCAAACCAGCACTTGGCCACTTCAAGTAAACGTTTTAATTATTCGACGATTGTCACTCACCTCGCTGGAGACTCCCTTATATGCGGCGTCCTCCGACTCCGTCCTCTGGCACTCAACCGCAAAGGTGATTCTTTTATTCTTTCTGTAAATACTGCACGTTTCCTTGGGCACCACCAAAACAGTTTCAAATGTGTGCAAAGGAATCCTGGGTTGTTCAGTGTGCACAACAGCAGGTGCCTCGCGAAGGGGCCTGATCCGAGCCCTGAATTTCAATTTTATGTACAAAGGACGCAGCACTCCGGAGCTTTTAAAGTTAAGCAATTTTAATCCAGCAACACTCACCCAACGCGTTTCAGCCTCAACTCGGCCTTGATCATGGTTAGTGAGTCCTTCTTTTAATGCACTATATATACCCACAATGCCTTAATGTGGCATTGTGGGAATTGTAGTGCTTTCAATTCAAACTTTATTTACAAAAGGAATTTGCTCTATTGTTATTTCTTAGGCGTCATCATATTATTCAGCATGTATTAATATAGTACATTTGTTATGTTGGCGCAGCAATATTTTCTTGTAATTGTCATTGTGCCATCAGTTCGTTTCAGGATTGTTACATCTCGACATCCTGTTTTCACAGGGTATAGTACCCATTCACACTCATTATGTAGGCATCCATTGAACAGTCATTTCTACATGTTCTTATTGATGTTCAGGTATATTACTTAATTCTGAATTTTCATAATGATCATTCAAGTTCTTATTCCAGATGGACAAAAAGTTCTTTATCGTTATTCATCCCTTTCGGTGTTTTAGTTCTGAGCTTTATGATATATTGTGATTCCAATTGCCACTATTGTTTGACTCTGTTACCTCCGCGTTCATTGGGTGGTATTGTTTCAATGCCAAAATAGCACATTGATTTCCAATCTCCACATTAGCACATTAGCATTGTGCCAGATGTTTGGCGGTGGCATATGTCACATCCTTATTTTTTACGGCTCTTATGTGCTCTAAGATGTGTGTATATATACATATATTTGTATATTCAGCACTTATAGTTATCCTTATCTCAAGAAACTATAGCTCGTGCCCTAAGGTAATTGTAACTCACACCCCTGCCATGCAGTTTTCTCATCAATAACTTTACTGGAAATGTTACAGTGATATTATCAATGTTGTCATAGAAGATTTTGTTAAAAAGTGTAGAGATGCACCACACCAATAATCAACAATCAAAATTATGATTCTTGTCTTTTATTTCTTTTTTTTAGTTCTTTTTATGTAATAAAGTTTCACGTATACACAGAAATTACAGCCAAAGCGTGGACTTCTTCAGGGCTGTCATAGAATAAATACATACAACATATGAGACACACATATTGTACAAACAAAAGGGAAGAATATACACATAAACGTAATCTTTGAATGTAATACGTGACTACAAATTAGAAAGTGAAACACAAAGCATTTAGCAAAAATAAATAAAGAATATTTATAATGACTACAGTTTATGAATACTTAGTGAAACAACAAATATCAGAAAATGACTGAAAACAGTAAAAAGTGTTAGTAAGTAAACCGTGCATGTGGGTGCTATGTTGAGAAGACAGATTGTGTTACATCTTAACCACACTCGCATGTAGAAAATGCAAGATGACCATACATTATAATGAAAACCAAATACAAAACCTAAATAGGAGAAAACACATATTCCACATCAGCGTACATTTTACAACAGGTAATGCGTGCACATAGTGCACTATATGTCATGTAAGATATCGTATGTAACAATTCCTAAATATTATAAATAACATCATAAAAACATTGCAGGCAATTTATGATAAGGCAGTCATGGTCCCCTATAGTAGTATAAATCTGGGATAGTGTCAAGCAAAACAAGTGAATAAAAAGTAGAGAAATTAAGAAAGAAGAGAAATAAGTATGAAGATTAAAATTAGAGAAGAGAAAGGAGAAAAAGTCCAAAAAAGAACAGCAAAAGAATGTTATAGCAAACAGAATTGAATCAAGATGAAGATACTCACAGTACCCCCAGTCGAGATAAGAGATTAAGAATTTGAAAATTCAATAAAAAGGGAGTGTATGTCTGATATTATAAGACCGAAAGTAATGGCCAGAGCAGCAGCGGGTTAACCAATAGTGACTAGAAAAGCCAAAGTCACATATGTGGGCATCCAAAATAGTGCAATTAGTAATACTTACCAAATATGCGCTCAAATGGACAACAGCTAGTCAGAGACATCATAATACAGAGTCTTTTAAGGTCCCCACAGTGCTATAGTTTATACACATCTAAAAATCAAGGTTACTCTACAGAGCAATCAGAAAGAAAACTCATTAAACATAGGCAGATAAAATGACTAATGGTCAAAAAACCTGGTAACAAGACTATCCCGTACATACTGCTAATTTCGTAAATAATATCATCCACAACTTGGCTGAATATGTGATGCAATGACTTGCAACCCAGGTGGAGTAATGCCAACAAGGGAAAGAACAAAAAGACCAATAAGTCCTATAGACCACCAATAACCTGAACAAAAGACACAAGTGAAAAAAAATCAAGGAACTAAAAATAAGGATGGAACAAATGCTTTACAGTGTACATGAAACTAATACATCCACCAAATTCATCCGAAAGGAGAGAGCTAAGATAGTGAGTTCAAAATACGCAAAGTAAGAAAATGGACAAACACCACAATTAAGTTAGCCAAGTGAACACAGAAAAAAAGGTTAACATTTCCTCTTTAACCAAGCCTAAGTGACAAGTGACGAAATAATGGTGTGCACACTAGGTGCCCAGGGCCCCATTACAAATTTTCGAGGCGGGAGACAATCAGTAATCTACATGCAGAGAAATGACCGTCCATATAGCATGCTGTACAGTGAAAACTCTAGCAAAGCAAATGAGGTATATAATACCCCGTGGTTCCATAGGTCTTGGTCAGTGACGCAAGTGCACGAAGATGCCCGTAATACGCCCAAAGAGCCAGTGACCAACTAGGCAAAGGATCACAGATTAAATAAGTGTCGCAGAAACAAGCAATGTGACACTGATACTCTTGGGGTCTCGCCATGTGACACAGGCAGAAAGATAAGACCTGGAGAGCAGCTGTCCACTTACTTAAATTAATGCTTTGCCATCAACATCGGTCTGCCGCACATTGGTGCTGTGCAGACAATCGGTAGGAAACCCACAATCAGGGTGCCGCCCGTATATATCCGGGTTAGTAACCAGATACATCTGTGCACTGCAAAGGAAGTGACGTCGGGAAAAATAAATAAACGTTACTCTTCTCAGCAATGAATAGCGCAAGTCATTTTGGAGTGCATTTAGAATACAGAAACAGATGGTGGCAGGCTGGGTATGGTACATGTTATAATCTGTTATTTATCTCTATATTGAAAAGACCTGTAAAAGTCAGTGCTAATATTTACTAGCATGTTGACCCAGGAGATAACCTTGTATGTCAATCAGTCACGTGGAACAAATAACAAGTGACTGGGTAGTCACAAGTAAAGAAAGTGACAACATGTTAAAGAGACTCCGGTCAGCAATAGATAGCGTGCACCATCATGGAGTGCGTTTGAAGCGCAGGCACAGATGGTTGCAGGCTGGGCATAGCACATGTTGTAATCTGTAATTTATTTATATATTGAAAGATCAATGGAGGTCAATGCTAATACGGACTAGCATGTTACCCCAAGGGATAACATTCTGTATGAATCAGTCTCGCAGAGCATGTTAAAAGTGACTGGATGGTCTCAAGTAGATCAAAGTAATATTCATACAAAACAAAGGTGATTGTAAAGATGACACATTGGGAACGCAAATCATGATGAAAAATTGTAATAAAGGCCTTATTAAGAAGACATCCTCGTAATGAGTTATCTAATCATAATTTTTATACCATCATAAGAGAATGTGACTATAATGCCTCCAATGTGATACTCCCAGTATAATCAATTTATGCAGAGTCAAACTACATATATACCAAAAGATGAGGTAATTATGAGATAAAATTAGAGATAGATCACCAAGCAATGAAAGGATGAGAGGGGATTATGAGTAGAGCCATAATTGTAAAGGAAAACAGTAATATGAAGGTAACAAATTTATCCTCTACCAATGGAGTGTAATCATAACAACATAACCCTTTTCTGGATCACAATGGCTCCATCAATTCATTCTGCTGATTTTAACCAGTCAAAACCCATAGTATATTCTAGATGTAACTATGAAATTGAGTACCTATATGTGTTGGCTCTCAAAGGATGCCTGAAAAATACCTATTAATTGTACATGACTGTGTGAAATGAAATTCCTTACATTCTGAGTCACTTGATGTATAAACTTTATTGAAAACTTTTTTATAAAAAATAATAAAGTTCCTCATCAGTATTGTACCCAAATTCCACACTACGTAATGGCAGATCCATGCTGCCTCTTTAAGTTGTAAAGCCAACTCCCTGTCGCCACCCCTAGCATCCTGAGGGACATGATCAATGCTGGGAAACCAGACTTTACTGTTGTCTGTGTGATGTTCCAACACATGAAATGATAGTGGATATCTCATATCTTTCTTCTGAATGGCCCTAACATGCTCCTGAATTCAGGATTTGAGTCCTCTTATAGTGCAGCCCACATAGATTGTGTCACAACTGCAGCCAATGATGTAGACAACAAATTTTGATTTACTATTAATAAGATGTCGGATCTCATAGGTTTTATTGGTATTATAGCAAAACTGTTTGCATTTGTTTTTGCAAAATGTGCACATGTTGTGTTCCAGGCATGTATAAAATCCCTGGGTCAAGGATTTAAGCCAATTAGTGTCGGTTGAAGTCACATAACTTGGGCAGAGACAATTGCTTAGAGTCTTACCCCGACGGAAAATAACGTTATGCTTTGGAGATATACAGTCCCTGAGCCCAGGGATTTCAGTCAATAAGCCCCAGTGTTTCTGTGAATTTTGTGGGGTTCATTACTAAATGTAGTATATTGGGTAATAAGGCCTACAGGATTGTGTTTGTTACTGGTCCGAGCCAGTCTACAATTCTTTCTAAGTGTGTCCCCGTGTGCCATCGCCACAATTTTCCTCTCTGCATTATTAACAATGGTCTCATCATAAGCCCTATTTTAAAAGCATTGTTAGGTGTATGTAATATTCGCCAAAAAAGTATCAGACGAGCTGCAATTTCGTCTAACATGAATCATTTCTACAAACGGTATGTTGTTGATAACTGATCAAGGATGGGCGCTTGACACGTGAAGGGCGCTATTACAAGCAATAGTTTTTCTATGCATTGTACTTTGTGTGGAGTTATTCTCTACATAGAACAATATATAGAAGAATTCTATCCTTTGCTTACTGTGATTAAGTGTCAACTTGACATTATAGGGGTTATCATTAAGGAAGGTGCGGTACTCCAGAAGTTGGTCCACTGTACCATTCCATAGAATGATAATATCGTCTACATACCTCCCCCGAAAGACAATACAATCTGCTCAGTGGGAGGCATAGCTGCCCCAGGCATGCTCCTGCTCATACCAGCCCATGTAATGACCGGCATAGGAGGGAGCAAACCTGGAGCCCATTGCAGTACTGTGCAACTGATGGTACCTTTGCCCATCAGGCAAAAAATAATTTTTCTAGAGAATAATTTCAATCAGCTCTATAAGCATGTCATTATGTTCTAGATGGTCTGCAGTTCTGGTCCAGAAAAGGACTCAATCGCTCTTAGTCCAAAATGTTTCTTAATATGGATGTACAGGCTTTCCACATCCATGGTCACAAACATTAGGTCCTGTGACCAGGTGACATCCTCAAATTTGTTCAATATATTTTTACTGTCCTGTATAAAAGCAGGTATATTATTTAAAAACAATTGCAAGAACTTGTCCACATATTCGAATAGTCGCTCCATGGGTGAAAGAATCTCGGAGATGATTGGTCTCTCTGGATGAAAACCATCCCCCTTGTGGGTTTCAAGGAAGGAGATATCTGCAGGGGAAACTGGGATTTTTTACTAAAAGATAGTTATATTCCTCATCCGAAATTCAAAAATGAGGCAGCTCTCCCGCCAGCCCATGAGTGTCATATCAATTTACGAGACCAGGGACTTAATGGGCTTGTGCCTAATGTGCTCATAGTTGAAAAGACACAAGGGTACCCAGAAGAGGTAATCAAGGACCTTGGGTAATTATGTTTTTAAACAAGAAACAGTGGTCCTTAGAAGGAGGGGAAGGTACAATTGGGATAAATATAGTCCAGAATCGAAACTATATTATGGGATGTCCAGCCGGACAAACCTATTTATTTCTACAATGTAATAATCACATATACAATATACGTACTATTGTGGGACACAGTCCTGTATCCTTTGGGGGGGGGTAAAAAACAGACAATACATGTAAAACAATACAAGGGGGCATTTCAGGCAAGACGGAGAGAGCTTATATGCAAATCCAATGTTAGAAGCTTTTTTGTAACAACACATGCACTTTTTTAACACAAGGGCTTAATGTGCACGTTGTTAGCTTGAGTCGACGACGTTTCGATCCTGTCTTAGAATACTAGGATCATCATCAGGACAAAATAAAATTGCTGGCCTGAGCATAAGAAATTGCCTGTGAAAGTAAAGGAAAGAGGGTTGATATAGAGAGAGGGGAGATTTGAAAATGATTTAATTAAGCATGCCGAACAGTAAGCATGCGACTGGTGATGAGAAGAGACACTGAGGAGAGTGCTATTGGAGAATTGCGACGAACCCCTGATACAAATCAGTCGCGAGGAGGGAACTAACATGCAAGGGAGAAGGTGGTGGAATTGCGGGCGTGAATCAACGAGCAAGTGCCGCGGGGCTAGAGGAACAAAATGTGACCGACCAATCGAAGGAAGTTGAGCTACTGACATGCTTAGAAATAGACAGACGGTTATTTCGAATTTGATGATAAAGAAAGTATCGTGCGTGGACTGAGTAAGGACTGAGGGCGATGTGAAGTAAATTTCTGAAACATAAGGTGACTACATAGAACGACGTGAACCGGTGAGGGGAGAAGATAGAAATTAATAAGGAAGGGGGAATGGTTACCTGTATGAACATAGGCTGGGAATACTTGTCCAAGGGTCGGTAATCCAGGGGAAGCTCGCTGGCAATGCAGGAGAGCGTAGCCACGCCAGGGATAACGGTGCCGGAGAGGAAATCCAATCGAATTTCTATTTTCTCCCCTCCCACTTCATTGTAGTTATGTCTGATTGTTTATTCCCTAGGTCATCTCCCCTGGTTGTACCCTTGTTTGTGCTCAGCTTAAATTAGCTGTTCACGCGGTCTCCGTACCCTGCCTCCTCTGACCAATTTCCCGCTTCCAGTGGGTGAGCTTCTAATTAACTTTGTGAACTGATTCTTTGGTCTCACAAGCACGCCGCAAAATTTCACTATGTATATAGACGCGATCACCGGTTCACGTCGTTCTATGTAGTCACCTTATGTTTCAGAAATTTACTTCACATCGCCCTCAGTCCTTACTCAGTCCACGCACGATACTTTCTTTATCATCAAATTCGAAATAACCGTCTGTCTATTTCTAAGCATGTCAGTAGCTCAACTTCCTTTGATTGGTCGGTCACATTTTGTTCCTCGAGCCCCGCGGCACTTGCTCGTTGATTCACGCCCGCAATTCCACCACCTTCTCCCTTGCATGTTAGTTCCCTCCTCGCGACTGATTTGTATCACGGGTTCGTCGCAATTCTCCAATAGCACTCTCCTTAGTGTCTCTTCTCATCACCAGTCGCATGCTTACTTTTCGGCATGCTTAATTAAATCATTTTCGAATCTCCCCTCTCTCTATATCAACCCTCTTTCCTTTACTTTCACAGGCAATTTCTTATGCTCAGGCCAGCAATTTTATTTTGTCCTGATGATGATCCTAGTATTCTAAGACAGGATCGAAACGTCGTCGACCCAAGCTAACAACGTGCACATTAAGCCATTGTGTTAAAAAAGTGCATGTGCTGTTACAAAAAAGCTTCTAACATTGGATTTGCATATAAGCTCTCTCCGTCTTGCCTGAATTGCCCCCTTGTATTGTTTTACATGTATTGTCTGTTTTTTTCCCCCAAAGGATACAGGACTGTGTCCCACAATAGTACGTATATTGTATATGTGATTATTACATTGTAGAAATAAATAGGTTTGTCCGGCTGGACATCCCATAATATAGTTTCGATTCTGGACTATATTTATCCCAATTGTACCTTCCCCTACTTCTAAGGACCACTGTTTAATGTGCTCATAGCAACTGGTGTCCATCTGAAATATTTAGGCTGACCGTATACAAAATGTGGCTAGCCATGTCATGGAAAAACTGTGGTCATTTACATTTTGAAATATAGGTACATACTCTTTATATACAGGGTTACCAAGCTGCTACTTTGTTTGATTTCCCTGAACCAAAATTACAAATCAAATGCTCTCATTATTTAAAAAAAATAATAATAACTGGACTTAAAACAAGATGTCTGACCTGAAGATATCTCAAAACCCTAATAAAATATAAAAATAATTTTTTTGTGTTGCAATTATTTATTGGAAAACCAAAGAAGTGGTACAGAGGAGCAATATAAAATGGATAGGATACGGCTGGAAGGTATCAGAGTGGAGCATATATTACATACATTGACCTCATAGATATTATACATCAGTAATGAGATAGGATGTATCCTGCAGACGCAGAAGGGGTAGCACTACACGGTTGGTATCAAACAGAGAGGTCACAGTCTTCCAGACCGGGTTGTGGGTGGGGTGGGATGGCATGGGGAATGCCCCATGTTATTGGCAGAGGTCTTGAGAGGGGTTGTATGGCTTTTAGAACAGCAGGACAGGGCCTGGCAGGACAGGGCATGTCATGGCATATCTAAGGGGGTTCCAGGCAGGGTTGGAGGAAGGGGGTGGGATAGAACAGAGGAGTGAAAAGTAGAAGAGGGGAGTGGGGAGGGGAGGGTCCAAAAGATTGGGGGAGCACCTGACACGGGGGATATACCATCCAGTGTAGTAGACTAGTCTTGGTGCTGCAACCCATCACTTTCAATGCGCAGTGTCCTGGAGGAAAGGCGCCCAATTCTGTGGAAATATCTCTTCTCTGTCCTGGGGTTATATATGATACGTGCATGGGTAGCCACCTGAAACATCACCGCCAGCCATTCCTCTTGAGAAAGGGGCATGGGGGAGGATCAGTGGCAGAGGATACATATCTTGGCTGTTGCCAAAGCAGTGTGCAAGAGGTGGCATTGAGTGTGGGAGAGGTCCAGAGAAACCCCCCAGTCAGGCAAAAGAATCAAAGTATGAGGGAGAGGGGTCCTGAGCATCAGGGTCTCACCCTTCATTGTCCCCACTGCATTCCAAAAGGGCTAGATCGAGGGACAGTCACATAGAATGTGCACAAGGTCAAAACAAGTGGCCAGGCACTACCAGCGGTTTGCGTGTGGCAACAGTCCAGCTACATGTAGCTTTACTGGAGTCCAGTGCCAGTCGTGCAGTGTTTTGAAGAGGAAGAATTTCAAGCGGGCCTCCAGCGCCCCTCTGTCAAGTTCCTCCAGGAGCTCTGTCCCGTGGTCAGCCTCGTACTCTGTCGTCAGCTGAGTTCTCCATTTGGTTCGAAGATTGTTGAGGAGAGGAAGCATGAATAAGTGGCAGTTCAGGAGGTCATAGATGTTACGAGGAAACTAAACTCAGCAGCTAAAGAACCAATTGCGCACGTTTTCATGTAATGCATATTCTGTTATGTAATGTGTGCATATTATTTCCACTGCTGCCTCATCTGTGATCATTGATTTGTGTCAAATCATATCTTGATTCTTTTAAATGAAGAATGCTGAGTTAATGTGCAACAACTGTAAAACACCCTTGTTGTAACCAATGCTTGTTTCTACTTTGATTTACATGAAACGAGACATTCTAGAACGTTAGGGAATTGAATTAAAGAAGCATCTGCTGTTGCACCCAGACAGTACACGTGCAAGCAGCACACATCTTGTACACGTGTAAACTGCCTCAGCAGCCACACGCCTAATGCAAATGAACATCAGCCTCAGCTATTTAAACCCTACCCGCCTTATTCCCGATGCTTCACTTCACGAGACAGTGCTTACCTGACTCCGGTTCGGATCGACGTGACTCCTGTTCCACTTCTGGATTTCTTCCGGCATGTTCCCCGTCTTCTTCCGGCATCCTCTGAGGTATTTCAAGCTCCGGATATCCCTCGAATTCTCCTTCCTGTTTCCAGCTGAGTTTTCCTTCCGGTTTCCTGCAAAAAAGAAAAAGAGGCAAGAGAATCAACAACGGGTTGCTAGGCAACCTCCCGAACCTCCCGAAAGAGACGGTAAAGGGTTTTTGGTTTCATAACAAAAGGTAAGAGCTCTTACATTGCATTTTTTTATGGTGGACACAAGGGTGTCCATTGCCAGCAAGAACAGCAGGGGCGACAAAGGGCAGCCCTGGCGTGTTCCACTCCAAATCGGTAAAGGGTCTAACAAGACGCCGCCACAATTGATCTGTGCTGTGGGGCAGTCGCAGAGCCAGGGGACCTTGGTGATAAACTGATCAACGAGGCCAAACCTTTTCAAGGCAGTAAAGAGGTGCCTCCACTCAATTCTATTGAATACCTTCTTGGCATCGAGGGAGAGAGCAAGGGCCTCATCTGGTAGCTCCTTGGCCTCCCAGAGGACATGAGCGAGGGTACAGAGGTGGTTCCTGAAGGAGTTACCGACGCTTGGGAAGGACCACTATCACTGCCCTGTTAGAGATGGAGCCCATCAAGCCTGTCTGTTCAGCCTCTTGGAAGGTGGTGGGAAGTGAGTCATCGACATCCCCGCCTGCTCATATGTAAAACTCAGTAGGGAAGCCATCCTCCCCGGGAGCTTTATGATAAGAAAGTGTGGCGATGGCTTGTTCTATCTCGCCTTACTGATTTTCCCATCAAGTAGGGCCTGTCCCTCCTCAGAGAGACTAGAAAGGTGCACACTGAAGAATGTCTCCAGTTGGTCAGTGACAGCCATCATCTCCGGTGTGTATACTGTCTGGTAGAAGGGCACAGGATTCATTGACTATGTATTGTGGGAGGGTGAGGACCTCGCAATACGCGAAATGGATGGAGAGATTTGCCAGAGCGGCCTCCTGTTGATGCAGTTGAGCAGCCAAGAGGCGACCCACCTTTTCGCCTTGCTCATAGTGCCGGCCTTTTGTCTCTGTAACATGTATTTAGCCTTGGATGTGTATAATGGTCCATGTGAGTCTTGTTGAGGTTGCAATCCTGCCCTCCAATTTCCTCTGACAACTTAATCTCTGCACATTCACCAAACCTGCATTCTTCATGAGCTGGTCGACAATAGTCACCTTTATGGCTGCCTACAGGATACCATGGGAGGATACTGAGCCCCTATTGTGTTCTAGGCATGTGGAGACATTATTTTCAGAAGTCTAGGTGCAGGGATAGCAAGACCGGTAAACGATCGGAGAGTGCGGCTTCCATGACCTGGGATTTCTGAGTGATGGCCACCACCTAATGGGAGACCAGGAAGTAATCCAGGCTGGGTGCCATGTACCAGTGAGAGGAAGGTATACTCGCTGTCTGCCAAATGGGAGAGATGCCACTGATCCATCAAACAGTGGTCGGAGAGCCTGTTTTCCGCAGAAGGGCTCTGTCCAGCACTGCGTCCAGGGCTAAGTTCCAGTTGCCCCCCATTAAGTAGTGGGAGGCTCCAATCTCAGTGCAGGGTGGGTGAAGTTGGAGGAGATAGGGATGCTTAGTGCCTGAGCCTACGCAGAGCTTCCGTTCCCTGAGCTTCAGCTTGGCAAAACATACCAGCCATCTGGGTCAGACCAGGACTTGACTACCGTGATGGGCAGCAACCTGTGTAGGAGAATTGAGTTTTCACATTTCCTGGGGGTCCATCTTCCAACCCCGCCGATGCTGGACAGCAGCTGTGGATCACTCTACCCACCCAATCCCGGAGCAGCTTTTTCGACTCTGGCCTGGAAAGGTTTATCTCCCGTAAAAGGGCCACATACACCCATTTTGACTGCAGATAGGACAGCACCTTCTTGCTCTTCATGCAGTGTATTAGCCCGTTGACATTCCATAAGATGATGCACAGGGGGGAGGCTGTAGGTGCTGATGTAGCCATTAGGGCAGGGTGTGGGTCTCTCTGGAAGCAACACAGGCAGCCAGGATCCAAAAGAAGCTGCCGAGGAGGTGGACTGTAGCCTGGGAAGGTTGAAAGAGATGGGGAGAGAAGAGAGGGTGAAGGAGAAGAGGAAGAGAAGATGAGGAGGAGGGAATACAAGAGGGGGAAAGACAGCAGTCAGAGTATACGGGCCCCTTGGACACGTCCCAAGATGAGTTTCTAAATGCAAATAAAAAGGGTAGATAGACGAAATGGAGTGGGGACTGTAGACCGCGGGTCTAGGCTTGAGGCACCAGCATGCCGGGTGGGCCCCTCAGGGAGGGGCAGGGCCAAAAGTGGATCAACGATAACCAGGATGAGGGTAGGGCTACAGTGGGAGGCCAGGTAATGGTGAGTTGGGGTATCCTCCTGATGTCAGATCAGCAGTCAATGTTGCATTCTGGGGATGGTAAACTAGGGAGGTCTGGTGGTGCCAGTAGTAGAGGGGGAGGGGGTGCCAGCAGGAGGGCTCTGACCACCCACAAAGGTAAGAGGCCCCATTGCAGTGTTTCCAGTAGTGGCAACACATTAGCTCAGGCTCTCTTTACCGACAGGGGCACAGTGGTCAGCTGCAGGCCAACAGGCCAAAGAGCCCAACCAATGGAGAATGCCATAATACATCAAAATACATAAAAGTGCATCAAAGTACACTTTGCATATAATATTACAAGCAATGCAACAGAAATAAAAACATAGACCAGCTGCACAAGAACAATCGTCCGGTAACTGTGCAATTCACACAACATTAAAAAGAAGTACAGGGTACTCTTCTGTCTGCCGCTGGGACGTCACGGCCCCATTTATCAGTATCCTAGGTCGGGGGTGATGGGCTGCGGAGCGCGCCGAACATCTCAGTCATCGTGATGGGTGAGCTTCAACAGTGACCGGGATTTGTCTCGGCCCTGGTCCTGCATGATGGCTTCCACTGCTCTGATGGACAGGTCCCTGTTGTCCTGGGAGCAGGCCACCCTCCCTGGGTGTCTTCTCCTGTCATGTTTCCCACTGTTGTGCCGACGAGAGGAGGTGGCGTGGTAGGAGAACAGGGGTCGGATGTCAATCCAGGGGGGGTAGTATCCATAGCATGAACGGCGAGTCCTTCCTGGAAGAGGCGCTGAGCTTCTGGGTGAAAAAAAGTCCCTGGAACTGTCGTCTTTCATGATCCATGTTCAGGCTGGTTCAAACCATCCACAGTGGCGTAACACAACTTTAGGGGGCCTCCTGCAAGGTGCGATGAAGGGGTCCTGCTCACCTGCATGCAATCTATGTCCCTCACCTTTCATCTTTGCAAGGACTTTCAGAACTGCACCACATATAGACACTTTCAGCAGAATTATTCCCAGATTACACAAGCCTTTAGGCTGTGGATTGAGACTCTGTTGTATCTCAAGTGAAACAAGGTCTGCAGGTTGCACACACTAAATTGCAATAACCAGACTGGGTGCTAACCCGGGGGTGTAGGTATGTTACTGATACAAGAAAGAGAGGCATTTTAGACAAATGCTGGGGCTGGCAGAGAGGAAATCAGAAGATCTAAAACAGATCTTTTATTTAAGTGAGGAAATGGCAGAGCCAGATTGCAAACAACTGTAGACATGAATGAAAATCAATGAATCAGAAAGCTTATGTAGTGCAATTGAAAAAAATACGAAGCACTGACAAGCTCAATACTTTGTTTCAGGATTTGGGGATATGGTAGGCAGAAACCTTGAGGCTTTTTATTAAAACATAAACGTGTTTGAAGAACTTGGTGCCACTGTCTGAGACAGCCAGTCTATCTGATAGGCACAAGTCTAAACCCTGGTTTAGTTTGTCCATTTATCACCAAACGGAAATGTGTAGAACAACAAAAAGAAGGTGGAGGAAGAGAGAATTTGAGGAAGACAGAGCTTGCTGTAGGAAGCACCTGCAGCTCTATTAGGAACTGGAAAAGGCAAACATATGTATTATATTACTACAATAATGGAAGCCATAACATTGTACTGCCAGGGGTTTCAGTTAACTTACTCATCCATCAGGCATCTTCCTGATGGCATTGCCTTCACAGAGTTTGGTGACCAACTGGGATTCGTGCTCATTATAATCCAGCACAAAATATGAATATTATCTAGTCAGGGATTTATTTGTTTTCCTCTCTATCTCACTGGATGAGGCACTGTTGGGTCCCTGTCCAGCTGCATGTTGTGGTATCTGCACATGGTATGGCAAGAGGGTGTGGTCTCACAATAGATTAACCTCTTCAGTGCCCATGACGAGATAGTCTCGTCATGGAGCACGGTTGTGCTGTGCCCATGACGAGACTATCTCGTCATGAACCCCACCCACTAGTGCAACGCCCGGCACAGGAGGGGGAAAGGGCGTGGCACTGAAGGGGTTAAAACAGCTGTTGTGACTCCCCACCTTCAAAAAAGAAGGTCTACCAATGGATGAATGACAATTTTAGACCAAGTCCTTATTTGCTGGTATTGACCAAGTGTCGGAGGGTGTGGTACATGAAATGATCCAGCAGCATGTTTGTAAGTTTTACTTACCCCAAGGTTCTGCAGTTTATCAGTTGTTTTTCAAAGGATATATGGCTGGATTTCCAACTGGACTGAACATTCAGCACTAAATATGACACTCAAATAAGGTTTCATTTGGAGGAAGATAGCTGCCAGGATCTGTTTCCACATTCTTAATGGCTCACAGAGATTGTGGCCTCTGAGTGGCAACATTTTATCATGGAATGATTGCCTTCATCCAAGAGCTGGCATCAGCAACCAAACCAAGCACAGAATTAGCTGTTGTCTTGCACATGTCAGTAAACGGAATACAGCAAATGCCTTTAAAAAAACTCTGATCACTTGAACATGCTTAAGTATCAGTACACTTAAAAAGGAGTTTAGCTCCAACTGTCAGTGTTCCACAGCGTTTCGTTGCAGTACAGAACCTCGCCAGCTCATATATGCATCCTTCTGCTCACCACTGCTCCACGTTCTTCTCCTTGCCTACCCCTTAGCATGTACTCGCTCACTCTTCCAGGTTTCCTACAGTCTTTCTGTTCCAAATGGTCTTCTTTGCCTTTTCATGGCTACTTTTTTATTTGCCTACTATATTCAGCCCGGGTCAGACAGATGCCTTTATTACCAGGCATTTTCAGATCATAAATTCAACTAGCAGTGCGTCACTCCAGGCTTCTGGTTTCTTTGCCATCTCTGGCTAGTCTACAGCTGGTCAACTTTGCTGCTGATTATCATTTCACTCCAGAACCATTTGTAGTGGCAAGTTCGTAGACGCAATCTTGAAGGGCAGAAATTAGACTGTCATCATCCTGAGGCTTGGTGCTGCCAAAATTAGGACAGAAGTGAAAGGTTTAGTCTAGACTGGCTAGAAATCTTCTTCCATTCTTGGGCTCAGTGAAAAGGGCTGCATTTATGAGGGTTATCATTTTATTTTGAATGCACTATGACAATGTCCTCCATGTCAAGATAACTGCTGTACAGATTTACATGTTCCAGATGGTTCAAGACCAAGCTATGTGATTGATTTACGGAGTGAAAAGTCCACGTCATGTTGTGCTCCATAGAATTAAGGGTACTATGCCTGGCCATAGAGCTATTTATTATAAAGGTGTTGTGTACCTTAAAAAGTCATTAGAAGATACTGCCCCTGAAGACATTTAAGAGTTTCAGCTCCAATGAGACCTATCTCTCTGAGATACTATAAAAGTCATTCCAGTGGAGCCTTCTTTGCCATCTTCGTGGTGTCCTGTTACATATTGCCTACGGATAACTAGGCAACTGAGAAGATGTTAAAACCGACCATTTCAAGAAAATGCAGCTAGATAAGGATAAGTTACTGCTCTACCTGGTGATGCTGTTCTTTGTTCAGTGGCCAACACTCTACATACATACACATTCTACATAATAGGACACCAGAATGTTAATCTATATTTGTAATAGGACATGCTCACGTTTCTCCTTTGTGTTCTACTCCTCTGCAGGTTTCCCCTTCCCATAGCTATTCTACTTATTTGTGTCTTCTCCTACTAATACTCCACCTCATGTGGCCTCTTTACTCTCTCCTTCACGTCTTCCATGTCCTATGATTCTCCCCTCCCTTTCTCTGTCTTTTAACTCACTCCTCTCCTCTGCCCTTTCTTCCATGCTTTTTTTTGTCATCTCTTCGCTACTGGGTTGTCTGTCTTTTTCCCTTTCCATATTACTCATCTCTGTGTCACCTGTTTTCTTCTCTCACCTCTCCCTCTCTTTCTAGTGTCTCTTTACCATCCCTGCTACCTTTCCCTATCAGTTGTTCTTGATTACATATATGTTTCTTTATTACCTCTTCCACCCTTCTCCCCACTCTTGCTCAGCCATCTCTCAGTCACATAATTATCATTTAATTACCTCTTTCCTACCTCTTCTCCATACCTGTCTCTTTATATCATACATGTCCCTTTATAAACAAACTATTTCTCCCCACCCCTTCTCATCTCTTTCTAACTTGTCTCTGTATCACCATGCTCTCTCCTATCACCCCACTCTCTCTGCCTCTCTCTCAGTTCTTTCTCATCTGTATCTCTCCCTTGATTTACTTCACTCTCTGTCTGCAATGTCTCTTTGTCACCTGTCTCTTAATCATGTCCACATCACTTCTCCCCTCTTTCTCTCTCTGCAGCCTCATTTTCACCTGTCTGTCGCTTAATCACCTCTTTTAGCTTGTCCCTTTCTCACCTCTCTCTCTAACCTGTATGTCACTTCCTCATTGCTCTCTTTTGTAACTATGTATGCTCTCTCGAGGCTATTGCTTTCTTGGCTGTCTCTTTATAACCTTCTCATCTGCCACCATTTTTATCTCAGGGAGTTGTCTTTCACCTCTTTTCATCTCTCTCAAATTCCTGTCTCCTCCCTATCTCGGTTTGTCTTTCTACTCTGCAGTCCTTTCTTCACTTCTCTCTCTTAATCACCCAGTCTATCTCGCTCACCTGTCTTCCCCGCTCAGCCCTTCTCTCTCTCCCATGCCCTCCCCTCTGTGTGCCCTTTAAGCTGTCTCTTTCCCATTTGCCTCTATCACCTCTCTCACACAAATCTCTCCTTCCATATCTCTCAGCTGTGTTTAACTTATCTTCCTCCCAACAACTGTCTCTCTCTTTCTCAACTGTCTTTCTTTCTTTCTTTCTTTCTTACTGTTCTAGCTCTATCACTTCTCTCTCCTTCTCTCTTTAACTGTCTCTCACTTGTCTGTTATTTCTCTCACATCGGTCTCCTTCTTCCACCCTGTTTTTTCTCAGTTCTCCTTTATAACATGGCTGTCTCTTTACCAACCCCAATCTCACTCACTCTCTATATCTTTCTCAGCTATTTCTTTTCTTCTCACAGTCTCTATTGTGCCTTTTTAACTGGCCTCCCCTCTAACGCTCCCCATGGTGTTTCACCTGTCTATCACTCACACACCTGTCTCTCCTGTCTCTCTACCCTGTCTCTTTCTCACATGCCTGCTTCTTTATCACCTCTCTACTCTCATTCTATGGCAGCTGTCTCTTGCCTATTTCTGTCTCACACCTGTCTCCTCTCTCATCTACCTTTTTGTCACCTCTACCATGTCTCCACCTCTCTCTGTAACCTGTTCTTTATTACCTCACACTAATTCTCCCATTTCTCTCTTTCTCCCTCTCACCGGTGTCTTTTAAATGTCTATTCCTCGTTTGCCTTTCTCCTTCCCTGTGTTGTCTTTCTCCTCTCTCACCCTGGGCTCTGTAGGTGTTTCCTTGCACACTGACATAAAGAGACATCGAGTCACGTTTTACCGAGGGCCTTCTCTGCCAACAAAGATTGATTGTTCAAGTTTGTTATGAGTGACTTTCACTGTGCTGGGAATCCCATCCCGTGCGGCAGGCTTCAGCTGCCGTGGTGTTTAATGCAGTCTTTGCAAGAAGGCTTTGGACGTGGATGGGGGCCCCCTCCAGAGTAAGGTTATGTGGGGGCCCCCGGCACTGCTTGGGCTGTGGGGGGCTGTGTTACGTCTATGACCATCCAAACTGGGTGTCCAATTGGTGGAGCTGTGGTCGTTGGCTATGCAGATTACTTGATCGTGCTGGAGGAAGCAGGCTATGATAGGGGGGGCGCCTCGCTTGGTTCTGGCACACAGGGTCCTCTATTGCCGTGAGCCAATGCTCCATCCCATCCACCCAGTCCTGGAAGCCTGCTGCATCAGTGTGGATGGATTTGGTTTTGGCCGCAAGGTAGGACATATTAGAGTCCACTCATTCCAGGCATCAACCTACTGCCGAGGCCTCCTATAGGATACCCACCATGGCGTGAGCCTGTGGGGGCCATTGTCGGTCTAGAGGCTGGCGCTCCTCGGGGTGTTGCCATGGTATGGTGCTGGGAAACAGCCTGCGAGAAGAGCAGCTGTCGAGAGGTTTTGCCGGTGGACTTGACTGGGACATCTCCAGGTCAGGGGCCCAAGGCATGCGGGGGGGGGGGAATGCAGCCCCATGAGGGAAAGAGAGTGGAAGGTATCGGCCCTTCTTCTAGCTGGCCACCAGCCAGTGGTACAATCCCAGGATGATGCAGGGCTAACTCTCAGTCCTGGCCGATCCTGCACTTGTTGTCTCGTGGTAGCTGGTCACTGACTATGGGTGGAGGCGTTGCAGCCTGGCTGTCAGTCTGTTGGACCATGCCTTACCCTGGCCGGTAGGGGTAGGGTGGCAAATGGGGTGTAGTACGCTTCCTGTCTGGTGAGAATCAGTGCCTGTGTGTGGTGTGGTCAGTGTGGGTCACGCAGCCAGTCTGATCAACGGCCCATTGCTAAAATGACAACCGGCTCACTTTGCCCTTCTCAGTTGGCCCCAACATATTTGCTTTTGGGTGTGCTGTTCTCCTACGTGGCTGTGAGGCAGTTGGGCCAGAGTATGGTGCTGGCCAGGCCCGGCCAGGAGATCTCCCGGAATTTCTAGCCTGTGTGTCCACAATGGAGTGGGGGCACCCGGTCTGACAGACAGCATCCCGGGGGTGAGGTGCGGATAGGCTCCGCCGGTCCGCACTCAGGGCCGGAGCTTTACCTCTCCCTGCAGGCCCTACTCTTCGGTATCAGTCCAGGTGTCCGCCCATTGTCGGTGTGGGGGTGGCTGCAGAAACAGGCCTTCCTGGCAGTTCCTCCATTCAGGAAGGCAATGTTCTATCACTGTGGTATGCCCTTGTGGCTTCTGATGGCCTACCAACTCCATGTAGGGCCCGCCGGTATACGAAGCTCCAATTTAGGTGCCATCTTCGTTCGCGGCCAGACCACGCCCCTAAAATATGTAATTATATAATATCACAGATGTAAGTGACCGAAGCTTGCAGTTCAGAGCTAGAGCCAGTTTATTGAGGGTGACAGACACAAGACGTGATTCAAAATGCCATTTCATGTGTGAGTTTAAAGAATGGGTGCATACAAGTGCAAATTAATGTTTTGGTTTGTCAATGAGAAATTACACGTATAAATCCATTATTGAACACATAAGATTACAACATTATGATGGAGTAAGTCTCACATGGCCGGGGAGTGCATGTACAAAGGATCAGACGTTCTGGAAAATGTGCTAATTTTCTCAAAATGTTAATAGTATGCACAAACCTTTCTTGAGCTCACTTCCACCTTCAATTTCCTCCATTGAAAAAATGTATTCCCTGTGGTGGAAAATGAAGTACAAAACTTAATGTTCGCTCATGTACTTTCAGAAATAATGTATGCATATATACAATTGTTCACTATGTACAATTATTTATTTATTTATATTGAGTTTTTGTATAGTGTTACTCTCAAGTGCAAGAGGTGAGTGACCATATCTGAATCCGATTGAAATGTAGTGAGCTTGGCTTTGTTTATGTTTTGAACTGGTACAAACAAAATCTGTTTTAAGTTCACTTAAGCGCAGGATGCTGTCCTCCATCTAGTAGATCACTTGATTTTGGTATGTAGAAATGGTAAATAGCCTTTAGTGCGCGGTTGCTAGTGCGCATACCATTACTTCGCAAGCGTTACTACGCGTGCGATGTTACAACGCGTACCATTAGTACGCAAGTTGTTACATCGCAAGCGTTGTTACAACGCATGCATTGTAATGCTATGTGCTATCCACATCGTTGTTTTGAGGGAGCTTCCGTTTCCAAACAACGACGTGCATATCTGACTTCGATGGAAGCCGCTGGAAGCCGGAGAAGAGAGGAACCACGGAGGAGAGAGAGGTAAGTGTAGTTTTTTTGTATCGTGCTGGGGTAGTCTTTTAGGTTGTAGGGTTGTGTTTGAGTAATGTAGGGTCGTACGGGGCTAGTGTTTTAGGGTTTAGGGTAGTGATGTGGTGTATGGTTAGTGTAGGGTAGTGTTCTAGGGTGTAGGATAGTGTCGGGGGGTCGAGCAGGGTAGTGTTTTAGTGTAAGAAAAGGACTGGGGATCAGGGATGGTTGTGCAGGAGGTAGTGTTTTAGGGTTTAGGGTAGTGTTGTGGTGTTTGTGTAGTTTAGGGTAGTGTTTTAGGGTTTAGGGTAGTGTTGGGGTGTCGTGCAGGGTAGTGTTGTAGTGTAGGGAGGGGACAGGGGGAAGGGTGAGGGTCGTGCAGGGAGTAGTGTTTTAAAGTTTAGGGTAGTGGTGTGGTTTTTGTGTAGTATAGGGTAGTGTTATAGGGTTTAGGGTAGTGTCGGGGGGGTGGTGAAGTGTAGTGTTAGAGTGTAGGGTCCAGGCAGGGAAAAGGTCGTGTAGGGGGTAGTGTATTAGGGTTTTGGGTAGTATAGTGATTTTTAAGTAGTGTAAGGTAGTGTAAGGTAGTGTAGTGTAAGCATGATTTTAGTGCAATGCCTTTAATTAGCATAAACCATAGTACATTTATAACCATTTGCGTTATAAATGCATGCGCAGTTAAAACTTGGGAAGTAATGGTTTATGCTAAGTAAAAACATCGCACTAAAATCATGCAAAGTAATGGTATGTGAAGTATCGACATACATCCTGTAGAAATATGGGAGTTGTTTCCATGGTGGCTGGCTACACAGAAGTGAATATGCATGTCATCACAGTGATTTGGATGTTGATTTAACATTGGTTGAGTAATAAGACAAGGGGGCAAAGTGTAATATTGAACAAGTGAAGGATGATCTGCGTAGGATGCCGCAAGTCAACAAACATGTAGATGATTTGAATGGCCCCATCATAACTTTATGGCTTTGGTTGGACAAGAAAGATTTAATGCGGAACAGAGCTGCCTTTCAACCAATACTGGTTGGTCGGCCATGTCATAGGCCACAGTGGTCGAGGAATACAAGGATTGGTTTCTTTTCTATGTCTATGGAAAGGAGAAGTGCCTCCCCTATGATGGTCAATGTTGATTCAGTACAAGAAGGGGTTGTACATGAGGGCCGAATGTCATGGAGAAGGTCATTTTGCTTTGCATACTCTTACAGTTGTTTTGTGTCTTCTATCTCAATTATCTGGCTCGAAAATGTAAAGTTGGAGATTAAGGTAATTTGGCAGGATTTTTAGCTCAGCTGTCTTTCTTTAGGCATGACTTGATGTTTCAGAGGGCCAGACTCAACTCTCTATTGGATGGAGGCATTTAGCAGGTAAGTTGTGTTAAACACCTTATGCTTATGAGTGACCTTGGAAAGCTGCAACTGTTTCAGTTTCCCAGGAGTATTTCAGGATTTATTTGAGAAAGTCAAACATTTGTAAATCTACACTCAAATGTGGAGGTGTTGGTGCAAATATCAAATTTTTGGGCCATGGACCCACACTTGTGTACTGAAATTCTAGGGGCCCAATTCACAGAACTAACTTAAAACACAATCCTTAAACTTACTACCATTTTGGTATTCACAGAAGCCAGTTACTTGTTTTGGTATTCACAGAAGGCACTTACTCATTTCGGTATTCACAGAAGTTAGAAATCCTAACTTTAGGACTCCTAAATACCTTCTGTGAATACCGAAAGTCTTAAAATTAGGATTTTTCTTAGTTTAGTAGTAGTAAAGTTAGGACTCCTAACTTTAGGACTCCTAAATGCCTTCTGTGAATACCGAAAGTCTTAAAATTAGGATTTTTCTCAATTTAGTAGTAGTAAAGTTAGGACTCCTATCTTTAGGACTCCTAAATGCATTCTGTGAATACCGAAAGTCTTAAAATTAGGATTTTTCTCAATTTAGTAGTAGTAAAGTTAGGAGTCCTAACTTTAGGACTCCTAAACTGAGAAAAATCCTAATTTTAAGACTTTCGGTATTCACAGAAGGCATTTAGGAGTCCTAAAGTTAGGAGTCCTAACTTTACTACTCCTAAACTGAGAAAAATCCTAACTTTAAGACTTTCGGTATTCACAGAAGGCATTTAGGAGTCCTAAAGTTAGGACTCCTAACTTCTGTGAATACCGAAGTGAGTAAGTGTCTTCTGTGAATAAGAAAATGGTAGTAAGTTTAGGATTTTGTCTTAAGTTAGTTCTGTGAATCGGGCCCTAGCTCTCTGTTACTATTTTAGTCCATCGGTTTCTGCTAAGTATTGGCCACTGTCAACACAATATGTAGCACCAGTGCTGTGAGAAATATTTATTTAGTTATGGCTCTGCTCAATAGAACCCCGGACAAATCATTAAGGGCTTGACTAATAAAGGAGATTCCCAATTATAAATAGTTAACAGGAATAACACTGTATTTATGACAGTGCGTCAATGAAGGAAGAGTGCATAACGTATGCATGGGTGTATAACTTAAGCACTCATAATTTCTCTTACATTTCACTTGAAGGCAGAGTAGCTAGCTAGGTCCCATAGAAATGTGGCAACACACACCTCAGAGGTAAACTTTGAACATTTGTAAGTGCATTTTCCAACCTTATGTAGGCACTTAAGTCACGACTAAAAGGTCCAAAAGTAATTATTGGTGAAATTAATTGTGAGAAAGAGCATTAGCCATCCCATTTTTATCATAGAGGAATCGAAAAAAGTGCATTATTTGAGTAAGTAGTTTGAATAAAGAGAAAGAAGGATTTCTACAGTTAATTGTAAGATGTGCCCTACTTCTTAACCCTGAACAGGCCAATTTTAAACAAAGCTCGAACTATGCAAACGTAGGGCTGGGAAAACAGGCAGAAGTGTATTATTCTAGTAAAACCTATGCACATTAGACAGTCATTAGGAAAACATGTTTGGTAGATAGGTTTAATAAATATCCCACACAGATATAATTTTTATACTAATGCACTTGAAACTTTATAACTGCTGCAACTTGTGACTATTTAGGTAAATCAAGAGCGCGTCATCATACAAGATAAGCTCCGTTTTTGTTAATGTTAATGTTACTGGGTATTTATAGAGCGCACGGCTACTCCCAAGAGTGTCCCGGCGCTGACATAGAGAACCCGCAACAAGAACCCTCAGCAATCAAAACCCAGATCGCCGATCATAAGAACAGCAACGTTTTTAGTTTGTGGCGAAAGCGCAAAAGATCATTTTCCTGGCGCAGCTCAATAGGTAGATTATTCCAGAGTGCAGGTGCCAGTACCTGAAAGGAACGACCTCCCATCCGGGCACGATAGAACCTTGGGGTAAGTAACAGACAGGAGGATGAGGACCGTAGATTACGTGCGGGCTCATACTGCTCGCATCTAACCCTCAAATAAGGAGCGCCGACGTTATGAAAGGCCTTAAAGGCCAGTACCAGTGCCTTTGTGCTCTTAAAACCCGTATCACTGTACAGCGTTGCCCTTCCACATCCATGACCATTGTCAGTATCAAGAGAGTGACCTTCAACAAATACTGGGTTTTCAGTAAACAGCCCATCCTCATAAAGGCAAACGTAAAACAACAAGCCACGCTTACCACTGTCGACTTCAGGTCAGCCTCAAACTATGGGACCAATTGACAACTATGCACTGCACAGGAATAGTTCTGTTTACAAGAAAAGAAACCCACAACAGCAGAATGAAAACTCAGCTCACTGGGCTGTTGTGTGATTCCCTGCCCTCCAGGCTCCTCTGAGCATCTCCAGGTTAACAAGAAGATAAATCAGGCATTATGAAGGCATTAGATTAAAAATAACTGACTGAAATTAAATGAGACAGAAATTCATCAATTGCCCTTCTTAGGTTTTTCCTTGAAGCCCAGCCAACAGCATGTGACAAGTGGCGATGTGAGCAGGGTCACGACCTGAACCCCAGACGCCCGACCTCAGAGATAATGAACTGAGAATTTGACAGATAAACATTTTCCCTTAGTGAGCGCTACGTTATGAATTGAGCGCTATCTCAGGGCGCTGCAGTGATTCATCAACATTAATGCTCCATTTAGGGAATTAACTGGGCTGTGTGTGGAATAATTTGCTGAGAATCATTAACCTAATGATACAGGCTTAATATAAACTGCTTAGCCAGACTGCAGGAAAATAGGTTAAATAAATCTGAAGGGATCTCATGAATGCCTCATTCAGGAAACAACGATTTGACTCTTTTTGGTGCACGTTTTTTTAACAGGAAGTTGGCTGGTGCCAAGCAGGCTCGCCTTCCCATCCTCAAACTGTACAGTGGCAAAAAAATGTAATAAGAAATTAATTTTATTAAGAATGACTACCGCGTTTTTGCTGCTTCGTTGATCTTACAGAAAAACGGATATATTACTGTTAGTCAATGTAATGCAATTATTTTCAGCACGTTAGGAAGAGTGACAGCCGCCTGCCATGATTGGATTCTGGGATCTGCAGGTCAGACACAGAATTCATCTGTGAGCACTTACCTCACTAAACACCCTGAAGGACTTTTCTGAAAATAGGGCTGAGCGTGCTGAAGGCGTTATTCAAGGAGTGTTTGGGACTTTCTCTGATTGATCATACTACAAATGGTAAAAAGAAGAAGATTGACATTTAAAAACAAGAGAAGTGAATGTGAGCGTCTGAATGGCGTGAGTTTAACTGCATGACTGGAGAACATTATCTCCAGGTATTATTTAAAACTTGAGAAAGTGTAGGAAAACTTATCTATTCAATCAACAAGACATTTAATCATCAATAGTAGGTGCTGGAAATCTGAGAAGAAAGGCAAGAATGAAACAAGCATTTGCAATGCAATAGGTCTTCCATTTGCGAGAGTTTAAGCTCTAGGCATTGAAAATGCCAATGCCTTTTATTTATCTGTTTTCAAAACCAACTCATGGCTCCGATTCGTAAGAGACAAATTCCAAGAGATAGGACTGGGGCACTTTTATGACAACCCTGAAAGTATCCTCACAAATGCGAAAGCCGTTATCAAAGAAGTACATCACTTTAGGGCCAATATGCACTACTTACAACACGAGGAGATGGGCCTCTCATGTTTGCCCCTTGCCCACAGCAATTTTGTCTAATCTTTACTATCAATATACAGATCAGATTTCTTTTAACCAGATTTTTTTATGCACTTTCTGGTGTCATTCCAGCGTCAAATAGGGTAGGCCAATAAGCTCCTGCCTTGCCCGTGTGATAATTCGGCAAACCAGAGCACTATGTAATTTATCTTATTCTGCCCCCTATACAAAGAGGCACGGAAAATATTTTTAGCACCACTTCTAAGGGAAATCCCCCCTGCACATATATTGATGGTTTTAACTTTCTGCATACTTTGGCCGCTACTGTTATTTGCACTGTGGTATCCAACTATATTAAAGTTACAATGGTTATCAGAAAGCGTTACAAGCTTTAGAGACTGAATAAGATTGTTGGAATTGCTCATTGTCCATATTGACACTGCTGGAATTTTTCTTTTTTTACGAGCTGTGTAACACTATGTTGTCCTAAACTTTTTTACATTATGAATTGAAATTTTAAGCCACTGAATTTTATTAATTCTTTCTTTCTTATTCTATTTACGGTGATGTTTTACAAATGTGTTACAAATTTCTTAAACTGTAATGTTTTTATTTGTCAAAAGTTTATGGTTCAAGGAACCGAAATAAAGTTATTAAAAAAAAAAAACTCATAAATAAAAGGCATTGTCATTTACAATGCCAATAGCTCAAACTCTCGCATATGAGAGACCTATTGCCTTGCAAATGTTTTTTATATAAATGCCTGTACATTGTGTATCTTGAGTGAAGCACACTGTTATTCCATAATTTAGTAAGGTTTTACTACCAAACATCCTTCTTTTATGTGGGTCCTACATGTAAGATAGTCATACTCTCTGCTGTCTCTCATATTGTTTGTCCTATACTGCACCTTTACAGGATACGCCATAGACTAGGACAGCTGTCTCAGTTCTATAGGCATATGACCCTTTCCAAAAGCTGTTGTCAGACTTGATGTGTACTCTAGTATGCTGTTGCTAACCTCCTTAGGTCTCAGTCTGTACATAGTAGCTAGTTTCCAATCCTTTCTCAGCTACTGAAGTACCTTTAAGAAGGTTAATTATAAAAAAGACATAATTATTTCCAGAGAAACACCAAGAAACAACATTTGTACACATTAAGTCAGTTTTGTTAAACACACCCCTTTTGTAACCTTATAGTCCATGTTGATCAGTTGGCATTACTGTTGACGCCAGCAACAACTTATTAGGTGCAGTGGTTACACAGAAAAGTATGAAAGGAGAAAAAGCTGTTTTCATCAGGCAAAATCATTAATGGAAAAAGAAGTGCTTGCTTGCGCATGGGCAGAAAACAATGTCTAATGTTTTTGGTATGGTGCACATGCCACTAATAAAACCTATCACAAACCACTAGTATATATTTGGAGTATGCCTAGTACAAGTTCTGAAAAACGCATATCTAGATTAACCAGACTTGCTACTAAACTTCTAGAAAACAATGTCAGTGTTATTCATATCCCAGGCTTCTCTAACAGATGAGCAGATTGCTTATCATGCTTTCCCTCACAAGATGAGTGCATGTGTGACAAGGATAATTAAAATTGGATTATTGCTTCTGTAGATCATTACATTCTAACATGCATTTCAAAAGAAAAGTTGAAGAAAGCTATGTTTGATGATGTTGTTTTACAAAAAATATTCCAATGAGTCATTCAAGGATGGCCCAAAGAAAAAGAATTTTGGGAGATTTATCATCTTTGCAGAGGCTTCTTCTGAATTGTCTACAGAAGAGGGCATACTTTACAGAGGTGATACACCTATTCCACCTAGCTCATTCAGAAACAATTTACTTGATCTAGCTGATACAGGACATTTAGGAATGACACTTAACAAACAATAAAAAGAGGCTACGTAAAACCTATTGGTGGCCTAGAATGAACTCAGATGTTGAAATACAAGTTAAAGTTGCAAGAATGCTGTCAACATTTGATTACTTGATCCCCTTCAATGATTTTCCTGAGAATGTTTGGGAAAAAATTGCATTGGATGTTTTAGGTCTGATCACAAACTATGAAAATAAATTTGCACTAGTACTAATAGACTATAGATAAAAATGCATTGAAGTATGGTTCATTAGATAACTAACACAGCTAGGGTTATTTAATTTTCAGAAAGAGATTTTTCAAGAGAATGATTAACCAAGGTTTTGGTCGCTGGCACTGGGGTACAAATTACGTTTAATGAAATGCTGAATTTTCTTTACAAAAACAGGAACTAAACACAAAAAGTCAAGCCTATGTTACCCTGAAATAAATAGTTTCATAGAAATTGCGAGCAGACCTATTGGTAAAAACTTTAGACTAAGTTTCACCGATAGATTTAATCCAGATAGAGTTGTTCAAGACATATTTATCTTATACCATACCACACCTAACAACAACTGGGGCAGCTACTTTGCAGACTCACAGGTGGCGTAAACACTTTATGCTAGTTGAAACACAATGGATTGTTCAGAAGAGAGAAATCATAAGATGTGTAGAATGTATGGAGAGAGAGATTAGAAAAAAGTCATTCTTCAACAGGATAAATCATGTGCCAGATACAGTGTGCTGAAATGTGTACAAGTTAGAAATGTTCAACTATGTGATTTAATTAGAATCAAACTATCAAGAATAGTCACGAAGCATGAACCAAGATGTATCAATGTTAACAGAAAAATTGATATACTCATACTGGCTGTTTGTTTAGAGGATAGAAAATGGTGCAAAAAATCATCCTCAGGGGGAGGGTTCTCGGCATTCCTGTAAAGGTTAAGAAAATCAGTGTTTCCCCGAGTCGGGAACTGGGGAAATGTAATTGTACACCTCCTGTGTGAATGAAACATCGCACGTAAATTTCACTTAATGTTTATAAAGTGTAACATAGATAACTTTGTTATTCTAGAAGATATTACTAGTATGTTTATTGTTGATAGTCTCTTCTCTTATTTATTTGTTCTGTTTATTGATTTATTTAATTTTTATGAAAGGGAAAGATGCATTCTGTCTTGTAAAGTCCTCAAGACCAACCCTATGTTGATCATGCAGAGTCCTCAAGACTGCCTCCTGTGCATGAGCACAGGAAAGTTTATAACAGTTGGATCGGGAGTTGGAGGAGCGGACTGCCTCTACCCTTGAATGATCGCATGTCACTGTTCTCCCTGTGGTACTAAGTGATTTGTAATAAATAGTCTGGTGCAACTTACCTGTTCACACTTCTCTCTCAACTCCACACCTTCCGTCTTAGATAGTTATATTAGGTACTTCCAGTAAATGCCCATGGCTCTTGCCGGCAAATCTTCACATCCTCTCAACAGGAACATTTCAGGTATCACTCATATGCCTGGCACTGTCTTTTCAGGGCTCACATGGGGTCTCCAATGGACAGATTTGATCCACAGTTCCAGTCGTAAGTCAAGTTTTTCCTCTTTGCCTAGTTAAGAAATAAGCCTGACTTTTTATAGAAAACTTTTAGTACTTCTGAGTACTAACAATGGCTCTTATTTAATCAAATATAGCATTTGATTTCAATAGAAGTGTAATTTTAAATTATGTTCAAAAGGTTGTGCTCTCCTACAGTTAGGCCTGGAATCTTTGGCGTGGTTTTCCCCCTAACTTTTGCCTTCAACCCTTCTGTGTGGTGAGGTCTTTTTTGCTAATTTCAGGACTCTGAGCAAATTACCACTGCTGACCAGTGCTAAAGTGCTTGTTCTCTCTCTCCTTAAAACATGGTAGAATTGCCTTATACTCAACTGGCACATATAATGTACCTGTAAGTCATTAGTAGAGTTACACTACCTGTGTCCATGACCTGTAAATGAAATGCTACTTGTGGGCCTGTACCACTAATTGTGTGTTGGAAGGTAGGATCCTTCTGCATGGTTACCCCCACTTTTTTCCCTGGTGCTAAGCTATTTTTGACTAGTCTGACTGGGATCCTGCTAATCAGGACCCCAGTCTCTCTGTTTTCGCCCTTAAATTGGTGTGGTAAGTACTTAGGTACATCCCAGATTGGATACTGGGGAAACCTTGTAAGTCTGTAGTATATGGTACTAAGGCACCCAGGGCATAGGTACCCCAGATGCCCCCCTTGGGCTGCAGCATGTATTATGCCTCAATGGGAGACCATTCCAAATAGAGCTACAGGCCTGCCATTGTAGCCTGTATAAGCTGGTGCTAGCACTACTTACTAAAGATACAGGTTTCCTATATCTAGGGTCACTGCACTAAAAACCTGTAAGTCACCCCTTTAGCAGGCCTTTTCAATCCTGAAGGCAGGGTGCTTGGTTCTAAGTGAGAGGGCGCCCCTGCATTAGCAGGACACCCCTGCAGCCTACAGAGTCCATTCTCCCGGGTTATCAGGGAAGCAGCCATATGCCATATAGAGAGGCACCGCATAATTACGAGATGACCTACTTGAAACTTGGTATCAAACATGTTGGAATCATACCCCCACACAGTAAATGGTGTAGAAGGTATGATTCCAAGGACTGGAAGAACCCTCCATTAGGCTCTCAGTGTTCCCGGTGCTAGCCTTCTAGACAAGGACAGCACAAAACTGTTGCTGCCGGCCAGAGACACATTTCTGCCCTCCTACGGCTGATCCAAGCTCAAGTAGGGGAAGGCAGAACAATAGGCATCCTGTCACAGGGAGATGTGACCACCTCCCAGACATGATTTTGTGTAATGGGACCAGGTGGGTGCGCTTTCCAGCGCTATTATGTCTGCATGAGGGGCACATTTGGGATCCTCATGCATTGTCTAGTTCAAACCAGTCCTGGGAGCTGTTGGCTCCCGCTCTGGCGCGAAATTGGACGAAGGACATAGGAGTAACCTCCCCCCTGTCCAGATCCTCCCCCAGGAGGGTACCCTGAATTGTCCCAACCCTTTCCTTAAGATACTTGAGGGCTTACCTGTGGGTGGGTTCCTACATTTGTCATGGGACAAGATTCAGATCAGATACCACTTCTTCTACCGTCTGGCCACTCTGAACTACACTGGACTTCGTTTGGGCTCGAATTCATCTTCCCTTCCAGTCAGCTGCAACGCCTGTGCCAGTGCACCATATAGGAACCTTCCAAGCCTGTGGGCATCAAAGGCACCTGCAGGAATCTCCCTTGAAGTGAATGAGTCACTTCCCTGCATTCGCAGGCACTGCAACTAAGTTGATCGTCCTGCTCCTGAGCTCCTCTGGATTCCGTAAGGTTCTGCAACACAAGTTGTGGTTGTTCTATAGCTCCTCAAGCCTGCCCTGCCCTCTTACCAAGTTTGAGTCAAGTATTCCTCATGCGAGCAGCAATAACAGAACCCATGTGAACCCCGTTAACTTGCAGTTGAAAAGGATTGTTGGCTTCCTTCCATCAAGATCTTTGGGCCCCAAGTAGCCCGGACCTCAAGCACCTCCAGTGACCAGAATCTTCAGCCACACCACATCGTGTGCACTGTGGCCTGCATCTTTTGGTGAGCTGCTCAAGATCCTCTTGCGTCTCCAGTGCCTTTGGCCTGTGGTTCCTGTTGAGGGTCACCTTTGTTTTTTCTTGGGCTCCCCTGATTGCTCGGGGCCTGCCCTGACTCCCCTGCTTGTGGTGAGTCCCCTGGACCTTGCTGGTCCCGACATTGCTTCTCATTCAACTCCTGCATTGGTTACACTTGGCAAGGCTTGTTGGTGCTCCCACCGGACACCGACCCCTCAGCACTCGACATCCTTTATGGGACAGCTTGTGCACAGCTCCTGGTCTTCCTCGGCATCACCTGGTCCTCACAGCTGCAGAGTCAAGATCATCATCAACTCTCCTGCAACACAGACATCGGAGGGCATTCATCTTCCATGTCTCCTGGTCACTCCTGAGTGACATAGACTCTGCCCCCCTGCTTAAAAGCACCTCTCATCCAGAATCCACCTTCGGATTCCACCAGACACTTTCTCCTTCTCCAGCAGCAGCACTTTCCTGAAGACCTTTATTGGGTTTGACAGCGGTTTCTGACTTCCTGGTGTAGGTCACGTGGGTACTAGGGTATCCACGGGTAGTGTGGCTCTCCAACCGTCTGTCTTCCATGGGGTTTCTTCAGGGTCCACTTGGAAGGGTCCTTATTCTTTAAAAATCCAACAGAGACTTACACGTAGACTTATATGGAGAACGCGGTCATGTTCCCCCCCTACACACGACCTCTGTGGGGGCTCCTAGTCTCTCACTTTAGGTGGTTCCTTGGGTCCCCGGCACTTCTACGTCCTCTCGACATTGTCCTGACTCGAGTCGCGGTTCTTATACCACTTTCTTAGTATATGGTTTGGCCCCCGGGGTCCACTGTGTATTCTGTGCTATTTACTACAATTGTACGTTTAGTATTGTGTGCATTGTGCATATCTCCGGGTCGGAGATATTTGTATGTGTTAGAGAGTATTATATAATAAATGCATATTTTTATAAATACCTTGTGCGGTTCTTTTTCAATTAATCTATACTATAAGATTGCATTCTGGTACACCAAGCGGCTTTAAACTCCTTCTGGACTGAGCCTGAAGGCTTCTCTCTACACCTACCACTTAGAATGCTTTCTAAGGTTGTCTCAGAACTCTTAAATCACCATAAGGGTTGCCTGGACTGGTGCAGGGTGCCCACTTATATAAGTAGACATCTTATCCTAGGCCAGCTTCTCACATTGTGCCACATAGTTAAGTAGCACTTTAAACAGGTCCCAGGTTTGCCATTGTAGCGTGTTTGTGCATTTTTTAAACTGGCATGTCGACCTGACAAATAAACCTTTTGCCAGGCCCAAACCTTCCTTTTTAATACATATAAGCCACTTCTAAGTTAGGCCCTGGACAGCCCAGAAGGCAGGGTGCAATGCATTTAAAAAGTAGGACATGGACTTTAAAGTTTTACTTGTCCTGGTAGGGAGAAGTTCTTACATTTGTTTTTCACTACTGCAAGGCCTACATCTCCTGTAGGATAACACTGGATTTACCTATTACAAGTCATTTCCAAATACGAGAAGGTTTTCTGATCATATTGGGTGTCTTTGGAATTGTAGTGAAAAATCCTAACTTATGGTGAAGTCAGATTTTAAATTAAAAGTTTGAAAATGTAACTTTTTGAAAGTTGCTGTTTTGCTGTCTTAGCCATTTGGTGCCTGCAGCCTGTTAAGGGCTACATGACTGGGTGTAGTTGACAGTTGGGCGTTATGCATTCTGCCCAGACAGCCACATACAATAGGGAGCTTAGGTATGCCTGGAAGGGCCATCGCTGGCAGGATAGGAGGGACGACCTGGGCACAGCCCCATTTACACTTAAATAACCTCTGTCTTGTCTCCACACAAAGGGCTGCATATCCCAAGTGATTAGTCAGGTGCCAGGGCCAGAAAGGCAGGGAACCTGTGTACTTCAAAGGCCTGCCTCTAGAAGCTTCTCCCCACTTCAAAGGCATGACTGGATATAAATATAGGACCTCAGACACCACCTCATCGGTACACTTTGAGACCTGAAGATACTGTGCTAGGGACAAGTACTGCTGTGCTGCTACAGGGTCTACCACTCTGCTGGACTGCTGCTTTGAAGTGCTGCTGCCCGGCTGTGCTAACCTACTGCCTGCTTCCCTCTTGTCTGGGTAAAAAGGATTGGACCTCCATCTCTTGAACCAGGAACCCCAGAGTGATGCCAAGGTCTAGTTGGCTGGCCTCCTGAGATGAAGCCTCAGAGACATAACAGGCTTCCAACAACCTTGTACCTGCCCTGAATTCTGCCATCTGTAAGTCTATCTTGCCAAGTGGTGCCACCCCAGTTCTGGACCTTTGGAAGTCGACCTAAGGTGCTCTTCCCGCCTCTGTGGTTCCAGCGAAACCAACAAATCTCCTCTGCTGCATGGTGCAAACTCATGCAGAACCGATGCATTGCTGCTACTGCGTGGATTGGAGTTGTCGCAAAGACCCAAAACATGTTGCACCTCATCAGAACCGCTGATGCGTGTCGCACCTTCAACACAGACCCTTGCATCACTCATCGACTGCAGCCTTGACGATGACACCAGAATCTGCATTGCAGCCTTGCAGATCATCAGAATTGGCGTTTTACCCCGACTGCGTGACACATCCCTGAATTCTGCCATCTGTGAGTCTATCCTGCTAAGTGGTGCCACCCCAGTCCAGGACCCTTGGAAGTGGACCTAATGTTCTCTACCAGCCTCAGTGGATCCAGCAGAACTGATGCATTTCCTCTGCTGCATGGCGTAAATTCATGCAGAGCTGACGCATCGCTGCTGCTGCATTGATTAGACCTGTTGCAAAAACGCTCATCATATTGCAGCTCATCAGATCCGCCGGTGCGTGCCGCATCCTTGACACAGACCTTTGCATCCCCCATCAACTGTAGACTCGACAACAGCACCAGACTCTGCATTGCAGCCTCGCAGCTCATCAGAACTGAGGAATCCGCCCGACTGCGCGATGCATTCGTGACCCCAGACTTCTCAACGCAAGCTCTCATCAATGGAATGCTCAACAACGATTTGGGACCTCACACCGCAGCCTCACCGCATCTCAGAGCTGAGGTTTTTTCTTGGCTGTTCGACGCATCTTCAACATTAATCCTCGCAATGCTCTGTAAACCAGGATTAAAGGTATTTTGTTTAGCGGGCCTAAACAGGTCCCTGTAGCTGGCCCGCGCTCCATCATGGTCAGCCTGAACTTGTGTCAGTGTCTGGCGCAACCAAATGTCAATAGCAGGCATTTTGTTCTTTTTGCAGCTATTTTTCCTAAAATCTTAAAATTGCATATCCCCTGTTCTACTGATTGGATCTTTGTTGTTTTAGTATTGCTTAATTTATCAAAAATAACTATTTTTGTAACTTGGTGTCAAATCCGTTTTGTGTTGCGTTTTTTTACTTTATTACTGTTTGAAGTGTTGCACAAATAATTTACACATTGCCGCTAGGTTAATCCTGTCGGCTCCATGCCAGGCTACAAGAGGATTAAGTACAGGTTAATTTAGGGTTGGCTTTCATCCCTCTTTGACAAGGACTGTGGTTGCTACTTGACCAGGTCTCACACCCTAGTCAACCAACAATACAATTTCTTACACCTACTGTTACATTTTTGTCAAAGCTAACACAATTATTGGGTCAGATTTCAAGCCACTTAGGATCTCATCTCAACACACCAAACTACGGGGGTCATTACGATGGCGGACGAATGGATGGGGACAGCCTGCCATGCATGCGGCGGTCCCTCACTCCAAATTATGATGTGACCGCCACCATGGAAGAACATTGCGGCGGGTGCTGCTGACTGCAGTACCCGCCGCGATGTTAAAAATGCATGTTGTGCATGTCACTGCACTACGTGGCAGGCACCACATGGTGCCTGCCACTTAGTGTAGTAAAATATAGGGGGGTATCATGGGTGCCCCCCAGTGCACAAACACCTCCCCCGAAACCAATCCCCGCCAGACCTTCAATGGCCGTTTACCCGCCACGGAAAGGCTGGCTGCGGCCAGCATCCAAATCTGGCAGAGCAGGCACCGCCACCATTTTACTGATGCTGACCACTTCATCAGGCAATCGTAACGATTGCCTGTGGCAGATCCATGGTGGGCGGTCTTTGCGCCCACCACGGTCCCGGTCAGATTACCTCTGCCATCGTAATGTGGCGGGAGAAAATTTCTTTCCGATGGCGGAAGGCCCGCCACTGCACTGCTGGCAGGTGTCGGGCCTTCCGCCATCGCAATGACCCCCTATGTTTTTAGGACTGTAAAGGGTCATTTAATTAATAAAAATGGTTTACAAGACGATGGGTGTGACAGTTTCCATAGTGGGAACTAACTGTATGAGCTGAACTCATATATCGTCCAGTAAGTCAAAGTAAGTTTAAACTACAGCTAAGTTTTTAAAATATATTTTTATATTTTTTCATACTGTAGCGAAAAAAAATTCTACTCCTATTGAAACTCAAAGCATCAATCAGAAATGTATAGAATACAAATAACCAAAGGAAAGAACTTTCCATATATAAAGTCTATTTTAAAAGGTAGTCCAAGACAGGTATTGCCATACTCTCACATGCAAAAAGCTGGGGAGAACATAATTAATCAATCAAAATGCATTTATAGGGTGCTGCTTATCACCTGCAAGGGTATCCAGGTGCTGCAGTTTTTCTGCTGCTGGGTGGAGCTAGTCGATGAACCAAGTCCTTAGGTGCTATCTGAATTCCTACAGGTAGGGGCATGTCCTGAGGTTGAGTGGGAGGCTGTTTTAGGTCTTTGCAGTCAGGTAGGAGAAGGAACAACTACCACTCTTGTTTCGGTGAATGCAGGGGGCCTGGGTGAGATAGAGGGAGGCGGAGCACAGGTGTCTGGAGGGCTGGTGAAAGTTCAGGCGATGAATGCGGTAGGCTGGTCCCTGATTGTGCAGGACCTTGCAGGCATCGGTGAGCATTTTTAATTGGCATCTTCTGTAGACAGAGAGCCAGTGGAGTTTCCTGAGGGGTGGGGTGATGTGGGCTCATTTGGGTAAATAGAGGACGAGTCTTGCAGCTGAGTTCTGTGTGGTCTGTAGTATGTTTAGTAGGTGCGAGGTGATTCCTAAATTGAGTGTGTTGCAGTAGTCCAGGTTGCTGATGATGAGGGCCTGGGTGATGGTGCATCTGGTGCTGGCTGGGAGACATTTAAAGATTCTCTGGAGCATGCAGAGAGTGAGGAAGCAGATTGAGGATACTACGTTGATCTGGTTTCTCATGGTGAGCTTTCTGTCCAGTATGATACAGAGGTTCTTGGTGTGTCCTGTTGATGTGGGTGAGGGTCCCAGTTCTGCAGGCCACCAGGAGTTGTTCCACAAGGATGTGTCATTCCCGAAGATCACTGCCTCAGTTTTGCTGGTGTTGAGTTTGAGGGACTTTGATTGCATCTATTGGGTGATGCTGGTTATGCTTTGGGGAAGTTAGCTTTGGTGATGGAGGGGTTTGTGGATTGAGAGACGATGAGTTGGGTGTTGGATGCATATGATATGATGCTCAGTCCATGGGTCTTGACAATGTTGGCTAGTGGGGTCATGTAAGTATTGAACAGGGTAGGACTGCCAGAGGTCCCTTGGGGGAGGCCACAGATGATGCTCTTGGGGTCCTAGGTCTAGGGAGGGAGGCCGACACTCTGGATTCTTCCAGTGAGGCAGGATGTGATCCTCTTGAGGGTGTCCCCTTGGATCCCTATCTGATTGAGCTTTTGTAGTAGGGTGTGGTGGGACACAGTGTCAATGGCTGCCGAGAGGTCGAGGATCAGGCCGGCCATTTCTCCCCCAGTATAGGAGAGTCCTATGTGGCTGCAATTTGGTTGGTTTCTGTGTTTTAACCAGAAACCGGATTATGATGGGTCCAGGAGGTTGTTGTTCTCTAGGTAGTTTGTGAGTTGGCGGTTTATTGCTTTTTCCAGGACTTTGGCAGGGAAGGGGAGTAGAGAGATGGGCTGGTAGTTCTTGAGGTCATTTGGGTCTGTGGATGGATTTTTAGGGAGCTGTTTAACTTCTGCATTTTTCCAATCATCTGGGAAGGTGGCAGAGGTGATAGAGGTGTTGAGGATGTTTTATTTCCTAGGTTGAACATGTGGTGGGGACAGGGGTCCGTGGCTGCTCCTGAGTGAATTGAGCTCATGATGGCAGAAATGGTCTGCATAATATGTTAGTCCCATATGTGATTCTTATATCTGGGTGTGAGTCAAAGATGTTGAGGAGGCTGAGGATGCTGTTGTCAGTGGATTGGGAGTCCAAGTGTTAATTAATAGTTGCAAACTTGTTGTGAAAGGAGTCTCCTAGGGTGTCGCAAAGAGTTTGGGAGGGGGTGATGATGTTTTTGGATGCTGAGGGGTTGGAGAAATCCTTGAAGATGTTGAAGATTTATTTGCACTGATTGGAGTTGGCCTCGATACTAGCAGCCAGTGTGTCTCTTTTCGTGTCAATCAGACAATGGTGGTAGTTGTGGAGTGCTAGCTTGAAGGAGGGGTGGTTGTTTGACTCGTTGCTAGCATGCCAGTTCAATTCTAGGCTCTTCCAGTTGTGTTTGGATGTTTTTAGTTCTGTGGTGTATCAGCTGGTGTGCTTGGCGGGTTTGCCTGGTTTGGTGGGTTTGATGGAGGCAATTTTGGCGGTGCAGTCTGTGATCCAGGCATTTAAGTTGTTGATGGCCTCCTTGAGGATGGAGGTGGTGTCCGGGCGGAAGGACCTGAGGGTGGTGGTCCATTGGTTTTCAGTTATCTTGGTGGTGCTGGGCTGGTTTATCAAGTAACCCAATTGTGTAAATCACAAAGCTCTACACATGAAATAGGAAGGTTTGTAAATTCACTCCAAATTGAATCTGATGTCCAATTGATTGCTACTTCTGGACAAGGTTTTTTTAAGTTTTGCCATTTTACAAGGATCTTGGATTCAATATTTTACTGGAGATCTAGTCAATCAACTAATCATTGTTTTGTAGAGGGCGACTACTCACCCATAAGGGTCTTAATGCACTGGGGGGACTGCTGATCTGTCGAAGACGCAGTGGTGCAGTCGAAGAGCCAGGTCTTGAGGCCCTTTCTGAATTGAGGCAGTGACTGTGATTGCCTGAGGGGGAAAGGAAGGGTTTTCCAGGTCTTTGCTGTGAGGTAGGAGAAGGATCTTCCTTTGGCAGTGATTAAGGTATGCAGGTCCGGTGTCATGTATGGCTTTGTAAACATGTGTGAGGAGCTCGAAGGTAATTCATTTGTTGACTGGGAGCCAGTGGAGGTCTCTCAGGTGGCCAGTGATGTGGCTTCAGCAGGGGATGTGGAGGATGAGATTGATGGAGGCGTTCTGAATATTCTGCAGTTTCTTGAGGAGTTTCTGGGTGATGCGGCATAGAGTGATAGTCAATTCTGCTGCTGATGAGTGTGTGGGTGACAGTCTTTCTGGCTGAGTGGGGATCAACCTAAAGATCATTGGGAGCAGGCGTAGCATGTGGAAGCAGGATGACGAGACGGCATTGATCTGGCGGTTCATGGTGAGCGAGGAGTCCAGATGATGCCAAGGTTTCATGCATGTACTGGGTATGGGGGGGTTCTAAGTGCCACAGGCCACCAGGAGTCATCCCAAACAGAGGGGGTGGAGCCCAATATGAGATCTATTGGATTTCAGACTGCAACATTTCTTAACATGTAAGACATGTGCAAAGGCCGTCTTCTCTGCAATTACATTTCTAAAGTAAATTCATGCTGATTAGCTTTCCACCTATTCTGCACCTAGCCCACCTTGAGAGAATAAACTTATCTTATCTAGTTGAGAGAAAGACACACGTTCTTTCATTCTGTGCTTCAGAACATTATTTAGTAAATATATCGGATCTGTAGTAATTGCTGACATCAAAATCCATTAAACTAGGCAGCCAGAGAATTTCACATTTACAAAAATACATTTTAGCTATTTTGAATAATTTGGATTACTGACTTGGGTGCCGATTCCAATCCTGTAAAACCCGGGTACGAATGGTCGTACGGACCGTATTCTCCGTACGACTCGTACCCGGGAAATCCACCTTACAAACCAGCAAGTACGATTCGTACAGAAATACCATTTCCGTACGATTTGTAAAAAACTACATGCGGCTAAAAAATACCCTCAATTCTGATCCGGGACATCGCGTACGTGACGTCCGTACGGAGTCAGGCAGCGTTTTACGGACCAGCAAGTACGATTCGTGCCTATGTCACTCCGCATGGCTCATTTTTTACGGCAGCCAAAAACTCCTGGGAAATTGAGTACGACGAGATTAAGGAGCACCGGTACACGATGGACAGCCATGGACCTCATCCTACGTGTCATCCCGGCCCTCCTAGCCAACGACCTGGTGCACCGAACCCGACGCACACGCCGCAGAAGGTGAGAACAACACCCATGGGTCAAGGGGGGGTGACGGGCATGAAACATACCCCCTACACAAATTAAAACATATAATATGGAGGACATACATTACCTCCAGGGTCTGGTCACTTCCGGGGGCGTGTCCACCAATCCCTGCGTACCGCAACAACGGAAGTGGACGTGTACGCATACCCGTTACCACTACAATGGTGGGACGGACCGTACCCATGCCCTCAGAGCGTGGGTATGGTCCGTACCACCATTGTAGTGGTGACGTAGGGGTACGCGTGGTACGGACCGTACCCACGCTCTGAGGGCGTGGGTACGGTCTGTACCACCATTGTAGTGGTGATGTAGGGTTACGCGTGGTACGGACCGTACCCATGCCCTCAGAGCGTGGGTACGGTCCGTAACACCATTGTAGCGGTGACGTAGGGGTACGCGTGGTACGGACCGTACCCATGCTCTGAGGGCGTGGGTACGGTCCGTATCACCATTGTAGTGGTGATGTAGGAGTACGCGTGGAACATTTTTCAAGAACACTATATACAAAGGCCAATGGCCAGTCCAGAATAGAAGTCCTTGGGGGGACACATGGGCACACGTCTCCGCTAGCTTGCCTGCACATTTGAACCCTCAGGTTCGTTGACTGGGGGGGGGCATCATGTGGGGAAGGACCAGGCACCGCATGGACAGGAGGTGTAAGTGTAGGTGTGGTGGGTGCAGGGGCGGACGCCTCCACCACAGGGGGTGGGGCAGCGCCAAAGGTGGAGGTGAGCTCGGTGCTGCACACTTCTGCCAGGGCGTCCAGAGTATCCCCTGCACCGGAAGAAACCACAGGCACAAAGGAGGGGGAGGGGGTCGGAGGGATGGGGTGCAGCGCTACTTGGGGAGGGGGTGGACATGGAGGGGGACTCAACTCCCCTACCCGGGGAGTGCCTTGCCCGTTTGCGGGCTGGTGACCCAGTGGGGCTGAGGCCCAGCACAGACATGTAGCTCTCCTTGTCTGACTGTGTGGCAGGGGAGCTAAGGGGAGTGCTTTTGGAGGGACTGGGTAGTGAGGCATGCGGACTCAGACTGTGGCTGCGTGTATGTCTTTGTGCCCCAGACCCAGTGGGTGTGCCTTTATCCCACTGAGTGTGCGTGCCAGGAGGTGTGTGCTTGCCCTTACCTGTTGGTGTGCTGCCTGTGTCTGGTGGGGTGCGTGCTTGGGAATGTCTGGGTGTGCATGGGACAGGCATGGGAGTGGGAAGTGTGGATGGGGCTGGGGTAGGGGGGGATGAAGCACTGCAGGAGACTCACTGCTGCCATCAGTGAAGAGTCCATGGATCTCAGCAACATCCGTTGGTCAGACATCGCTGCTGACATGCCCTCCATGAACGACACCATCTGTGTCAGCAGTCTGGTGTGGCCATGGAGGACATTCAGCATCGATGTCTGGCCAACCTGCAACTGCAGCTGAATGTCCACAGACTCTTCAGTGAGGGCAGCAGGGGTGACAGGGGCAGGGGGTGCGGTGCCTGGCATGAAAGAGACATGGTGGTGCCCTGCACAGACAGAAGGGACCGGAGCAACTGGGAGGGCGGTGATGGGAATGGAGGAGGCGGGGACAGATGTTGTGCTGCTGCCAGGTGTTGTAGCAGCCTCTGCCCCCTCGATGAGTTCAGCCTCGAACCTGTCAGCGTCGTAGTCAGTGTCGCCACCAGACAGGTCCTCCGCCTGACTCCCCTCGCCCTCCGTGCCACTTGCTCCCGCAGACTCGCCAGCACTGGTGGCACCGGTGCTGGATACCTCCTCCATGTCCATGCAGGTGTCTCCCTCGGTTTCCTCCGATGATGCTGTGGGCAAGGTGAAGATACAGAAAATAATCAGTCACCTGTATACATCTGACACATGAGTCCAAACAAAATAGGTCACAGTGCATATCAGGCAATGCATCATGAGTAACATCTAGATTACTCCGCACATATGTAAGCCCTGTACTCCCCAGTAAGCCAGGGCGAAGCACTACACTACGCTTGCGTAGTTTGCGAAGTTCGCGCTACTTCGCACTACGCGAACTGCACGTAGCACAGTGCGAACACACGTAGCGTAGTGTTGTGTAGTGCTGTGGTCATTTTTTGCTTGCTCGCGGTCCTCAACGTCAAGTTGGCGACCGTGAGCAAGCAAAATGACATCCCAGCGAGACTTTTTCCTTGTTCGCGATCAGCAACATCAAGTTGGCGAGCGCGAGCATGGAAAATAAACCTCCCGGCGAGATTCCCAACGCGAGGAGGTCAGGTTTCTCATTGCGAGGGGTCGCGTATGCTCGCGACCGCTCGCGATGAGAAACTACCAGTTCGCGTTGAGAAAGCTGCCGCTCGAGTAAAAATCTACTCGAGCAGCAGAAAACTACAGCTCGCACTGTGCAAGATGCCATTTTCAATGATTGCACAGTGCCGGTTGCTTGTCCGCACTGTGCAATCATTGAAAACAACATCTTGCACAGTGCGAACATGTTACTACGCAGTAGCTTGCGTAGTGCGAACTTCACTTTGCGTAGCTTCGCGAAGTGCTACTTCGCGAACTACGCCCACCCTTACTCCCCAGTTGGTTGACCCACCATGCCACTTGGAAACAAGGAAAAATAGGACACAACAGCCAAAAACTTGATTTAGAAATATACTGAGAAGCTAGTGTCTGGGACCAGTTGAGCACAGCAATACTATGAAGGCATGCCACCTCTTGTTTACTGTGAAAGAAACAGTATTGGTGCACCCAAGGCTAAATAACAGACCTCAATGTTGAAGGTGTCACCACACTCAGAGACCTGTAAGTACTTTGGAAACCCAAACGAAATACATTGTGATCCCTTGGTAATCACTAGGCCTGGGCGTAGTTCGCGAAGTAGCACTTCGCGAAGCTACGCAAAGTTAAGTTCGCACTACGCGAGCTACGCGTAGCACTTCGCGAACTGCGTAGTACCTTGTTCGCACTGTGCCAGATGTCGTTTTCAATGATTGCACAGTGCGGACAAGCAACCGGCACTGTGCAATCATTGAAAATGGCATCTTGCACAGTGCGAGCTGTAGTTTTCTGCTGCTCGAGTAGATTTTTACTCGAGCTTCAGCTTTCTCAACACAAACTGGTAGTTTCTCATCGTGAGCGGTCGCGAGCATACGCGACCACTCGCAATGAGAAACCTGACCTCCTCGCGTTGGGAATCTCGCCGGGAGGTTTATTTTCCATGCTCGCGATCGCCAACTTGAAGTTGCTGATCGCGAACAAGGAAAAAGTCTCGCCGGGATGTCATTTTGCTTGCTCGCGGTCGCCAACTTGACGTTGAGGACCGCGAGCAAGCAAAAAATGACCGCAGCACTACGCTACGCGTGTTCGCACTGTGATACGTGCAGTTCGCGTAGTGCGAAGTAGCGCGAACTTCGCAAACTACGCGAGCGTAGCGTAGTGCTTCGCCCAGGCTTAGTAATCACACTACTTTACACAATCTATATGTTTAGAATGTGTGAATGTCCCGGCACTATGCATATCTCCCACTCATGCACATCATGTCTGAGGCCACAACATCGGTCATGCATGCTGCAAGTCTGTTAATTTAAAACCTCACACTCACACTCCTATGTTGAGACTCAGCATCAGTGCCAACAAATATGGACCCCCAAATGACTGAACAGGACAGGGCACAGGCAAGGTACCAACACATGTCACAGACCACCCCCACACATGATGCAGAAAGCAATGTGCACTTGGATTAACTGGCAGCCTAGATGACCATGTGCAATAGTGATTACACACAGACCAGGGAACACATGTCAAGGAGGGGAAGGGAGGAAGAACAGCACCGGTTGACTTGGGGGAACAGGATATGCACTGCACATATAAACCCTGGCAGTGTATCCAGGTGACTGAGCACTTCAAAATGCTGGTGACACACAACAAACACACATGTACCTACCCCCTCCTTACTACTGTCTCTCCTGTAACCACCTATCCATGTCAGGGAAGACCCCCGCCAGGAGACGCCTCATCTGGTGGGTCAGGCGTCGGCGCCCGCCGTGGGGGAGTGGAGGTGAGTCCCCCAGCAGGACCCGGGCGATCCTCCGGGTCCAGCACCGGATATCCTGCCACCGTTTTCTGACTTGGGCTAGGCGCTGACTGCGACCCTCCACCGATCTCACGGCCCTGACGGCCCGCTTCCAGATCTCCCCCTTCTCGTAGGCAGTTAACTGTGAGGATGACAAAGTGAGACAACATCACTACACCTGCTCCATGTCAGAGAGACACACATTTGAACATCTTTGATATGTTGAACAGGGCATAGGATGCTGCCAAGGAATAGCATCTTTGTCATATGGACATTGGCCTCTGTGGATCCCCAATGCACTACATGGCATTGAAAATACACAGGTGGCATGAGGGGTGCGACACACTCCATGATCATGGCACACACTGTGCATCACAAGCAACACCAGGCTGATGGACAGAACCTCCAAGCAGTTACATGCCCCAGTCCACTGATGCAACCTCAGCAGGGTACACAGACACACACAGGTACAGATCAATCACATGCCATTGGCAACATCGGATACAAACCTCACTCTGCACATGTGCCACTTGGTTGTGGGGTGTCACAGGTGTGGGGCGAGCTCAGCAAGTCAGACACACAACACGACTTACTTCTCACATCAGATGGGTAGAGCTGTTGCCTCCTCCATGCAGCTGTGGTGCAACACTTCACATAGACACTCACCCACATGACAAGGAACATTCACACACATCAATGTCCAGGGGGCATACACATCAATTGGACACTCTCACCACAGCTCCACTCAACTCACTCACATCTGTGGGTACAGTCACCTGTCACACCGGGGGGACCATTGAATCACCTCATGACTATAGACAAAAAATGCCACAAAGGATTAGCCAGGCTGAATGTGTCATGCACTATGCAGTGAATGTCACAGTAAGCACAATGCAAGTGAGGAGTGCACACATGAACTACATCATGCTCTGCATGGGAGACATAAGCCATTCCCCCCCCTGGGACTCACTCTAAACAACATTGCATGTCTGTCACACCTGGACACAATGCCAGAAGTGACAGTCACAAAAAAGGTGCACAGTCAAAGGTAGTGGAGTCAGCACTCAACTGCTCCCCTGGTCTCCCATACAGGCTGGTGTACTGTGGGAGGATGACATCCAGCAATGCCTCATTCTCCTCCTGGGTGAATGGCTGGGCCCTCTCCACAGACCTTGACATGGTGCCAGAGGAAGCACAGACAGAAGCAGTGTTGTCAACAGGAAAGTTGTGCAGGCAAGTGCCCTCTCATGGGTTCTGGCTGACTTATATCTGTCTTGCTGAGGGGCATTCATTTGGAGGAGTACATAGTGATTGGTCAGATTCATTCGCATCTTACGTTTACTCCAATCCCTTTCCACATACACCAGTGACAGCAATTGCATCGTTCAAATTTTGAGCATCATGTCAAGTCAACAACCACTTTGCAACATTGTATTTTGTGGCCAACTGACTTTTCCAGGACACCTGATGGAAAAATGTTAACTGAAAACTCTGTATCCATGACAACCAGCATGCATTTAGTGCCTAATACTTGTCCCTTATGTGTCCCCTATGTAATTTTCAAATCCACACAGAGGTACGGTGCGTTTCACACGTACCCCTATGGCACCAGTTGCACAGTGCGTTTGACACGTACATGTAGGCACTGGTAGTACACGTACCCGTACGTGTACTACCAGTGCCTACACGTACATGAACTACCAGTGCCTACACGTACGTGTATGCACTGGTAGTACACGTACCTGTACGTGTACTAGGTAGTGCACGTACCCGTACATGTACTACCAGTGCCTACACGTACGGGTACACACTGGTAGTACACATACGTGTAGGCACTGGTAGTACATGTACATGTGTACGGTCTGTACCACGTGTGCTCCTACGGCACCACTACTATAGTGATACGGACCGTACTTGTACGGTCCGTACCACGTGTACTCCTACGGCCACACAACTCTAGGGATACGGACCGTACACACGCCCTCAGAGCGTGTGTACAGTGCGTTTCACACGCTTACACTGTTGATAGGATGTGCACACGAAAGGAATGGAGGTCTCAGACTCGCACAAGGACGTGCCGGGAGAAGAGCATATTCTGGTGAAATGCTATGAAGTTAGAAGAGCTAATTGGGACGGAAACATGATCCTTTTTTCCTCGAAGTTTAACAGCTATTACTGGTGAGTTCGTTTTGATGCATGGAACCATTGAAATTGAAGGTATTTGTTTTTTAACTAACTCGGTCACTCTGAATGCTGACCGTACCTCCTTTAATGTTTCAGATCACTAGGACTGCACAGCCCATTACCAGTTTAGCGGCATTTGTGAACCTTTTCATTGTCTGATTAGAACTGCTTTCTAGCCAACAGTCAACCAACCTAGTAGGTGTTCCTTTCTGCTCTTTTCGCCATCGTTAATTGCTGATTGCCTTTGAATTAGCGCAAATCTTCATGTCTTTTGATAAATTCGTTTTTTAAGACTCTGAATGCTGACTGTACTTTCCTTAATGTTTCAGATTATTAGCACTGCACATCCCATTATCAGTTTAGCGGCACTTGTGAAGTCTGCCCATTGTCTGATCAGAACTGCTTTCTAGCCAATAGTCAATCAATCTAGTAGGTGTTCCTTTCTGCTTTTTTCACGACCGTTAATTTCTAATTGCCTTTGAATTAGCGCAAATCTTCATGTCTTTTGACAAATTCGTTTTTTAAGTCGTTTGGCGCTATTTGTGCGGTTTTTATGTTGGTTTTTTTTGTGGTTATCGTTTGAAATTCTTACGTAAGACCGTCGGATTTTCTGACTAAGTAGACCTTAATGCTTCCATCGGGGGAACCTGTCTCATCTATGACGGTGCTTATGTTTGTATTATCGTAAAATAGCAATTTAGAACCTTTTTCCTTTTTTGTTTTAACATTTAGATTTATTACCTTTCCAGCGTATGAATATTTTCCATCACCCAGCTCGCCATTTGAAGATTTTTTCAAATCTGCTACCTCAGCCCTACGGTGAGCCCCATTGAAGTTTTGTTTATCTCAAACCCTCAAGTATTTTGGGCGTGAGATCGCACCGTATAATTGCTATGTGGAATATAACCGCCTTTTGTTAGGCTAGATAACTGTACCCAATGTTTTTCTTCGTTTCCTGTTATCCTGCTCGTAGCCTTTTTGAGCTCTTGTTAATTTTTGTGTATACTTTTTACATGACACTCGTGTGTTATGTTTGGTTGAAATCTGATTATTTTATTCTTTGTTGTTAGAATATTTTGTTTATTTTATTTTATTGATCTATGTGTGCAGCTATCATGTATAAACGTTTTCATTTTGTTACATACCACTCTTGCTTGACGACCAGTCCACATGTCTATTATGACTAGAAAGTTATTCCTTATTGTGGTTTGTATTCAGTTAATTTGGTTTAACAAAAATGAACCAGTATTTTGTCTTATTTTTGTTTATCATACAACAGGCCCCATGGACATCAGACACGGATAATTTCACGCCCTGAAGAAGGTGTTACCCCAAGAAAGGGGGTGTTACACCGAAACGCGCGTCGGCGTTTTGAATTTATTTGTTCCTTAGTGTGATATCATATTAATGTGAATTTTATAGATTTATTAGAGCTCTGTACCTTACCTTTATTTATATCAAATCAAAGGACAATTGTTTGTTTTTGGTCATCCATTATCATTAATAGGATATTCATTTCCACAATTGATAGGGATAAAAATCGAATATGCCATGCACTCTGGGCCTCTGAATGATTACTTTCCAGATTTTAGGATGTATGTTTAGTGTGTTTTCATGGTTTGTATGAGTTTAATGAAAGTGAGACTGTTTGAATGATTTGTGTCCTAGATTGTCCATGGGAATCATTGATTTATAGGATTTCATGCCCTATGCTAGTTGAATGTTTTGTTAATATATTATTTATATATTCATGATTTTTTCTATCACTTTAAAATAATCAAAATAATAAAAATGTGATAACTTGATCTGTGTCACTATTTGTATGTTTGGTCCAGCAAGAGTGGTTCACTTTAGATATTGACTTTATTGTGTTTTGTAAAATCATATAGGTTTAGCAGACCTTCCTTTGTTGATTCCTGATTTATCCCCTGCTGCTTTACCTTTATCCGTTTAGGGGTTCCCCTCTTTAGTGGTCGCACAAGGATGTACATCAAGTCATTGTCATTGCTGTCCTACATGTGCAGGGCCTAGGTGTGTCAGGCAGTGATATTGCACATGTCTCTTCATGTATTTGCACAATTGATGTGTGATGACCTGTGTACACATGTCATGTGTGATGGGGCACTATGTGGCACACTTCCCCTTCACACTTTGCCCATGTGTGCATGTATTACAAACGTGTCTAGCACAGCATCACTGGTATGGCACAGTCACCACCACCCGCAACAGTCCCCTGATGCCAGGGACAGGGACACTAATAACTGACATTTAACAACCAGCGTGCACCGATGTGACTATGTCATGTGTGTGTCATGTGTTCCCATGAGCTTGCTGTTGGTTTTCCGTCAACTGCATCTGCTGTTGCTGCATCCAACATGTGTCTGTGTGTAGATGGGCATGGCACACATCTACGCACACCATGCGACCTGTGGATTTCCACGTAACGTTTGTCTGTATGCATCGAACATGATATTTTGACATGAGGACATATCTGCGTCGTCTCAATGTCTGTGTTTTCTGTTTTCACGTGTACACCTTCATCGCAATGTGTGTGATCTGTACATTTGACATTCCATGTGATCTGTGCGTCTAGCTTGCCGTCAGCTGTCTGTATGAGATGAAATCCTTCAAATGCTGATATGTGGATGTATGTCACTCTTGTTATGTCTCTGGCTGTTCACTGACACTGGCCCACAGCTCGCTTCAGGGCATGTCATGTAGACTTGACAATCAACGGGTGTAGCTGGCTTTTCGTAGGAGTATCACCTGGCTGGCATACGTGTCCTGGATGTATTGCACAGACCAGACTCTGTATTTAGCAGATGTGTATTAGCAGTTGAGCATGTGCTCAGTTCATTGACATTGATGTTGTTATGTTCTCACTGTTCGTTATTCATTCCAATTTTCTGCAGGGCACCGCCTGTCCCCAGACCAATGCCAGACTTGGGTGCCATGAGGGAACGTGACTGCATACGCCGTTACAGATTCACCCAAAGAGTTGATTGACGACTTTACCGCCAAGCTGGCACCACACCTCCAACCATGACACAGGTATCCTACTGCGCTGACCCCCAAGATGTAGGTGATGGCACCCTATATTTTTTTGCCACAGGTACGTTTCAATTCACCATAGCTGATGTTGGTGGCATGTCACAGACAATGTTCAGCCGTGTCCTGCATGATGTTTTGGCAGCCATGTTGGAGCACCTGGATGAATTCATCCATTTTACGACTCCTGAGGAGTTGACAGGTGTCAAGGGTGATTTCTATGCCCTGGGAGGGATGCCCCATGTCATTGGGTCCATTGATGGGACACATGTGGCTTTGGTACCACCACAGGCACAGGAGGTCGCCTATCGCAATCGTAAACATTACCACTCTATAAATGCCCTTGTGGTGTGTCTTGATAACATGCTGATTTACCATGTCTGTGCACGTTTTTCAGGGTCAGCACACGATGCCTACATCGTGAGGCATAGCAGGGTGCCACAAATGATGCTGCGGCTGCACAACGAACAAGCATGTCTTGTTGGTGGGTATAGTCTTTTTGTCCGATGTGTTGCGGTATCTTTGTCTCTTACGGCATCTCGTGACCCACTTATTTACATGATGTTTCCATGTAGGGGACTCTGGCTATCCCAACATGCCATGGCTGATGAAGCCTCTCCACAACCCAGGATCAGCTGCAGATCACAGTTACAACAATGCACACGGGCAGACCAGGCGAGTGATTGAGAGGACGTTTGGCCTCCTGAAGAGCCGATTCCGGTGCCTTCACAAGACAGGCGGGTCCTTCCCATATGCACCGGCAAAGGTCTGCAAAATCATCCTCGTGTGCTGCATGCTGCACAACATGGCAGTTGAGAAGGCAGTGCCACTCATCCTGGAGCAGCATGAGCAGGAACATCCACCCGTGGAGGATGAAGGGCTTGCTCACGAGGCAAGTGAGGAGGAGGAGGAGGAGGAGGATATCCGGAGTCAGCTCATACGCAACTTCTTCTCATAATGGTGAGTCACTGGGTCTGAGTGTGCACGCTTGGAGCCTTGTGTGGCATGTGTTGCAATGTGTGTGTCCAGCTGACTGTATACTAAGTGACTTAGATGTGTGTTCTGATGTGTCACTCGAGTGATGATGTAATTCCACTCATTTTAGCTGAGACACTAAATTTTCAAATCGCATGGTGACAACATTATTCCTGTAGAGTAAATGACCATGTATGCAGATAACAATCTTTTAGCTGACTTCTTATGTGTCTGTCATCCACAGGTTCTTGCGCATGTTGTCTGGTCGTGTCATCGTTGGCCTCCTGCTATTCCTCATGAGTATTGCAACGTGTGCTGAATCAGCGTTCCATGCACGGACATGGGGAAAAGTCATTTTGGGTGAGGATTGCAGCAAGGCATTTTGGGGGTGTTAGGTGTTTGGAATGTGTGGGGACTGCTCCTGTGCATGTTGGGTTACCATGCATACATGTCGACTCACCATGGGGCACATGACATGTAGCATGACTCCCATGAATTGATAGTCAACCTTCGTGGCAGTCATCTGTAATGGTTTGTGGATTCTGATGAAGGCATCAATGTGTGTAAAACTTCCCTCAGAAACATACAGGATGTTACGGGTGGACATAGTGTGGGACATCCCCATAAGAGGCTCAATGGGGAATTGCAGCCTCTCCGTGTGCAGCAGGGGGTGTTTGGCTCATCCCCTTAACTTGTGTGCCAGGCCTTTGGATTTACTACATCTGTGTTGTGAAGGGGGTGTCCAGTGTAGGTCCCACATGTTCAGCCAAATGACCTGTTCATATTGATGCATTTCCCTTAGTGTGAGCCTGAGTAATAAAGGGGTTCCTCACCCTCCAAGGTGCCTCATCTCTGTCAATGCAGGTCTCTTGCCACTTTGCATGCGGCATCTCTGGCATAGTTGTCAAAGATTGTGCATATGAGTCTATGTGTAGTTTGGCTACATGCATGCAGTTCTTCATGTGTTAGAATCTCGATTGTGCATGAAGTCCATGGTTGTGTATGTATTTGGGCATGTTGGTACCCACGACGGGCTGTCAACGCCTGCTGAGGGTGTGTCTCCTGTGCGCGGCTCGGCCTTCTGTTTCCTGATCCTGTGTCAGTCACCTTTGGTGATTGTGCATCCATTTTCTCTGGGTGTGCCATGGGTAACCGGACACTCCTTCCTTTACATACGCCTGTTGCAGTTGTCCTTTCTGACATCCTTGTCTTTGTATGCTACTTTTGGCATAGTTTTCAGGACATGCCGCCTGCTGCTGCGGCCCCTGCAGCAAGGGCACACAAAGTAGCGGGATTCGGCAACACACGCTCCTCTCTGCCTCCCTCCACCCATTCATTTGGCTGTCATCATCTTGTCTGTGCCACTGTTGCGGCCACGTGGTGCAAAAAGGCAGGACCGTCAGCACATGCAATGTGCACATTGCACGACCCTCATGTCCTTGCATGACCCACATCACACTACAGTCTGATGTTGCAGCCACCCTCCAAGCAATGGCTATCCGAAAATCAACTTCCTGCTCTCAGGCATACCCTAAGCGCACACACGACACCTTTGCATGCTGAGTGTGCAACTCCAACTGCGTAGACAGCGCTGCCCCACCTTCCAGGCCCTGTCACACCAACCAGATCATGTCCCTCCTCCTCCACACCGGCTCCGTCCACCAGCAAGGCCATGGGAGTGGGACTCAAGCCTTCAGCATGTAGTATAGTGGCATCATCTGGCACATGGCCCAGGGATCATCTCTCAGCGTGTCAATCTTCAATGTGTCCATGACCCCCCTCTCCACCATCACATGCACACACAACCTCATCATCATTTTGTATGCCATTGACACCCAGGTGCTCCTCACCCTCACCAAAGATGCAGCCATTGCCAGTTCCAACATTCAAGAAGGCATGAGGTCCGTGGATGAATGGCTGAACATCAGCCACCCGAGGCTGGACTTGTACAGGACTTAGGTAATCATCTGAGGATTGTCCCCTTACAGCTGGCTCTACTCCGTGTGTCCCACCCGCAGGGGCCCTACACAAGCACCCAGTGGCCACGCACACAAGATGGTGTGTATCATGGATTTGTCACTCACATTTGCCATGCAAATCACCAGCATCTGTACATCATGCTGCAACACCCTCTGCATGATGTACATGATCCACAGATAGATCCACTCCAAGGAAAGACAGACCATCCCCTAGGTCCACGACACCAGCCGTGTCAAATACTGCCCCGCCCTCTATGGAGCAAGTAGATCCAAACTCACGGGAAACTTGTCCACATCCAGGGTGCATCTGCACAACTCAGCTTCAACATCCCGCACCCCATCCACATCACCGTCCACCTGAGATAGCTGCAAGGGATCACTGTGTGCTGCAGGATGACCTTCACACTCCTCACACACACTCAGGAGGCAGTCAACAACCCCAGACCCCAAAATCAACCTTGTACGTCTGTCATCCAAGACCCCGTTGGCCCAACTCTATGCATCCAAACTTGGCCTGGCCACCATTCTTCACATCCACAACACTCCAGCATGAAGGAGATGGTTCTCCCACCTGGACAAACATACCTGGGACTCCCTCCCCGGGAACCTTCACATGAGCCATGACCTCTAGGCCTTCATCATCCTCTTCCTGATTGGTGTGTCCGCACAGTATTTCAAGCCCCCCCTCAGCAGCTTGAGGCCATCACGGGTGAGTATTGGGCTCCCAGGCTGTATCGGATGATACATTGTGACCCATGTGTGTCCTGTACCGGACTCAGATCCCAGGGAATGGATGGCTGGAGTTAGTTCAACACATAGGCATTGTTTGACATTTACCCATACATATGTTGTGGACTAATGCAAAATGACTGCTACATCTAATGACAAATAAATAGTTTTATTCTCGGTGGGGTGCGTGTTTTGTTAGAAAAAATAAGGTGCTCTACCGGGTGCATAGAATCCAAAGTTCACAGGGGGAGATGGGATCCTTGGCATTTGAAGTAATCAGAGTCCAGACCACAGTGTTGGTCATCATTGGTCAGACTGTGACCAGCAAGTCCATGTGGCAGAGAATGTCAGTGAATGATGTGCTGCTGTTGCGCATGAAGGCCAGGTGCCAGGCCTGGTGACCTGGGAGATGTGGATGGTCCGCTGCCTCTCACGGTCTTTTCCGTGGACGACCCACCTTCCTCGGGGGACCCACAGATGCAGGCCTTGACGATGCTTGGGATGCTCCGTCAGACGAATCCTCCTCCTCCTCCTCCCTCCCTGTGGCTGGTGCAGGTCTGCACCTGGTGTCACAGGGAGGGTTGCCCATGTTGTCGGCGATCCGACGGAGTGAATGGCTTATGTCCCTTTGCACCGCCAGGAGCTCAGCCAGTCTTGCCTCCATCCGTCCTTGGTGTTGTTGTTGACTGGCGTGTTGCTCAGCCTGCTGATTCTTAATGTCTGTGAGGGTCGCCACTACCTGACTGATGGCCCTGGTGTCATGCCGGTATGCCTCCATGATGTTGCGTACGTGTGACATACCGGTCCCTTCAGCTGTCTGGTCAGGTTCTCGCCTCCACCTGCCTCCACTCCCACCACCCCTGCCCACACGAGTCTGGCCTGCCATTGTGGGCACATCGGGTCTACGGGACCCCTGAGGGATGGCAGTGTCGGTGTTGGCTGCCTCCTCCTGGGTGCCCGGCGAACCTTGTCCCTCCAGCTCAGACTGGCTCAGTTGTTCAGTGTGGGCAGGGCTCCTGGGTGTCTCCTGGGATGTGGCAGTAATGGGGGTGGTGGTTGGCACAGATGTACCTGAAGCAGGTGCTGCAGGGGCTTGGACACCAGAGGGGCCAGGTGGGTTGGGGTCATCCGCGGAGTGTTGTGAGGTGTCGCTGCCAGTGGGATCAGGTTCCTCCCGAGCCTGGGACTGTGGTACTTCCCCCCCATTGTTGGGGGGAGATCCATGACGTTGCCCTGTGTGTGAGAGAGAGACAATGTTAATGCTGTTTAATGCGACATCCATGTTTCATACATATTCTAGTTGCCACAGTTCCTCCAGGTAGTTGTATGTGCCTAGCATTCACATCAATGTTCACTTGTGGATGGGTATGTTGCAGGGGCCCGCCACCACAACCTCAAAAACATCTCCTACGCTGACGACACCCAGCTCATCCTCTCCCTCACCAAGGACCCTCACACCGCCAAAACAAACATCCACGAGGGTCTGAGGGCCATCGCCGACAGGATGAAGAGCGGCCATCTGAAACTGAACTCGGACAAGACGGAGGTCCTCATCCTCGGACCCACACCCTCAGCCTGGGATGACTCCTGGTGGCCGATCGCTCTGGGGACAGCACCGACACCCACCGACCACGCACGCAACCTAGGATTGATCCTCGCATCCTCCCTCTCCATGTCCAAGCAGGTCAACGCCGTCTCCTCCTCCTGCTATGACACCCTACGCACGCTCCGCCGGATCTACAGGTGGATCCCGACCGAAACAAGTAGAACAGTGACACAGGCCCTCGTCAGCAGCAGACTGGACTACGGCAACGCACTCTACCCAGCACTCCCATCCAAACACCAACGGCGGCTACAACGCTTCCAAAACGCCTCCGCACGACTGATCGTCAACGCCCCCTGCCACAGCCACATCACCCCTCTCCTGAGTGACCTACACTGGCTCCACATCGACAAGAGGATCACCTTCAAGCTCCTCACCCACGCACACAAGGCACTCCACAATGCCGGACAAGCCTACCTGAATATCAGACTCAGCTTCTACCCCCCCACCCGCCAGCTCCGCTCCGGCAGCCTCGCCCTCGCAGCTGTCCCCCGCATCCAACGTACGACCGCCTGCCGCAGATCCTTCTCCTACCTCACCGCCAAGACCTGGAACACCCTCCCTTGCCTTCAGAAGACTCCTCAAGACCTGGCTCTTCGAGCAGTAGTGGAACCCCCCCCCCCCTCAGTGCCTTGAGACCCTCATAGGTAAGTAGCGTGGCTTACAAGTACCCTGATCGATTGATGATTGATTGACGGTGCCTGCTGGTGGGTGTAGTGTGATTTGGCAGTGGGTCTCCCAGGTGATGTATCTGTCCCCCCATGGAGCATGCTGCCATGTCAGTGAGTGTGAGTTCCTGTCCTAGATATCTGAGCTTGTTGTGTTTGTGTTAGAGTTTGCAGTGGTCACAGGAGGGTCTTGTGCTGCCTACAGCAGGGCCAAGTGTCAGCTACCTTGTCAGTACTTTGCCAGTCCCTGTGCATTGAGCATGGTGCATGGGTATGTACCTGGGCCATATGGGCTGAGGGCAATGGTGTCTGTCTCTGAGTTGTACAATATGTTTAGTGATCCCCACCCTCCCAGCATCCCGGACATCCAGTCTTGGGTTTGTGGTTTGTGTAGGCTGGGACATGGCATGGCCTTGCTTTGTGAATGGGGCATACACATGTTAGTGGCATGAGCGTTGTTTTTGAGTGTGGTTGTGTCCGGTGAGGGCTTGGGGGTAGGTGAGTGCATTTGTTGTAGTTGGGGTGTGGATGCCAGCCCATTACCCCCATGTTACGTAAGTTGTTTGTGTACTCACCAGGCTCGGCAACTCCTTTGACTCCGTGTACTCCCACCGGCGGAAGCAGGGCCATCACCTTCTCCTCCCAGGGATGGTAATGTACCGGTCTGCAGGGCAGCCCACCTCCAGTGATGTTACTCTGGGCGTAGCCCTCATTTATTTTGCGCTTGACTGCCCTCCGCAGATCGTACCACCTGGCTTGGCATTCATTCCTGGTCCTTCTGATGGGTGCAACAGCATTCACCCAATCGACGATCCTCTGCCACAAGCGTGATTTTTCGACTATGCTGGTCTGTCTGACCAATGTTCCAAAGAGCTGTGGCTCGACTCTGATGACTTCGTTGACAAGGATGTCCAGCTCCTCCCTTGTGAACTTTGGATTCTTGTCTGTGGGCATGGTGTGGGGTGTGGATGGTTGTGGGTGCATGGGTGTGAATGTGTAGGTGTGTGTGTGAATGTGTAGATGGGGTATGTGTGAAGGAGGTTGTGTGAAGGTGTGTACGTTAAGGTGTATGGGTGCAGTTGTTTGTGTGTGGTGTCTGTCAGAAGTGGGTCTGTTGCAAAGGCTCATGGTTTGTGAGTGTAGGTCCTTTTTATTGGTCCATTTGTGGGTGTGGCTGGGTTTGATATTTTGGTGGGTGTGTTATAAGAGGTGGTTGTGAGTTTGGGCCTCTGTTTGCCTGTTTGGATGTGCCAGGTCAGTCTTTTAGATGTTTCTTCTACTGTAGAAGTGTTTTGTGGTGTTGTGCGAGTCGAATTGACCCTCCTTGTGCTGTTTTACAGTGTCCTGGTTCTGTACGAGTCGTTTTAGCGTATGTAAGGTGCGTACATACGCGATGTTGTTGTACAGTGCTCACATATGCAATGTTGTTGAACGGTTCATAGATACGCGATGCTGGGGTACGGTGGTGGGGTACGGTGCATCCAAGTACGGGGCTGGTGTACGGTGTTGGGGTATGGTGCGTACAAGTACGTACGACTCGTATCCCGGGCACAAGTTTACCCGGATACGAGTGGTACGGCGTTCGCTCCGTACGGGGCCTTTTCCATGCGCTTGTGTTTTCGGAAGGGCGGTACGGAACGTACTTGCGCGCTCGGACTTCAGTTTTACGATTTGTATGTAAAACTGTCTGGGGACGTCTCGTAGACTTTTCCCGAAGCGATTCATATGTATTTTTCACGTACGAATCGTACTTCACCGTTGGGATGGCACTTGTACGATTCGTACGTAAAAAAATACAGATACGAGTCGTACGGTATTGTTTTTTTAACGGATCGGAATCGGCACCATAATGTTGATTACCAAAATGTTTTGTGCTGTTGTGCGAGTCGAATTGACCCTCCTTGTGCTGTTTTACAGTGTCCTGGTTCTGTACGACTCGTTTTAGCGTATGTAAGGTGTGTACATACGCGATGTTGTTGAACAGTGCTCACATATGCAATGTTGTTGAACAGTTCGTAGATATGCGATGCTGGGGTACGGTGGTGGGGTACGGTGCATCCAAGTACGGGGCTCGTGTACGGTGTTTGGGTATGGTGCGTACAAGTACGTACGACTCGTATCCCGGGCACAAGTTTACCCGGATACGGGTGGTACGGCGTTCGCTCCGTACGGGGCCTTTTCCATGCGCTTGTGTTTTCGGAAGGGCGGTACGGATCGTACCTGCGCGCTCAGACTTCAGTTTTACGATTTGTATGTAAAACTTTCCGGGGACGTCTCGTAGACTTTTCCTGAAGCGATTCGTATGTATTTTTCACGTACGAATCGTACTTCACCGTTGGGACGGCACTTGTACGATACATACGTAAAAAAATACAGATACGAGTCGTACGGTATTGTTTTTTTAACGGATCAGAATTGGCACCATAATGTTGATTACCAAAATATCCCCATACACAAATATTGACACATAAATATCAATGGCAAAAATACCGACATCCTATCTTTAGAATGCAAAGAACAAAAATATCAAAAAAATTATGTTGATGTAAATAATATCTATGTACAAAATATAGTTTTTTTATATATAAAAAATGTTCAATAAATTAAATATTAAAATTTAGTTAAAAATGTATTTAGATGTAATGTACTTTTTAAGAAATATAATAAATAAATTTAATTGAAAGAATTTAAACATACATATATATAATATAATATATATGTATATTATTTTCAAACAATAAACTAATCATTTTAATTTATTTTAAAATGTTATAATTATATAAAAATGTACAACTAAATATATATACATACACCTATAACATAAAATCTAATAAAAAACTTTATATTATAAATTAAAACATTAAAATATTTAATTTATTTTTGAACTTACATTTTGCACTCCAGAGAGTGCAATAGTAGGGAAAGTTTTGGATAGCAGAGGGGTACAAATTACTATTCCCACTCCAGGGAGTGCAACAGTTGGGAAAGTGTTGGATAGCGGAGGGGTAAAAATTACTATTCGCACTCCAGTGAGTGCAACAGTAGGGAAAGTGTTGAATAGCAGAGGGGAAATAATTAAAATTCCCGCTAAAATGAGTGCAACAATAGGGAAAGTTTTAGATAGCAGAAGGGTAAAAATTACTAGTCCTACTCCAGCGACTGCAACAGTAGAGAAAGTGCTAGATAGTGAAGGGGAAAAATTTACTATTCCCTCTCCAGTGAGTGCAACAGTAGGGAATGTGTTGGATAGCGGAGGGGTAAAAATTACTATTCCCACTCCAGTGAGTGCAACAGTAGGAAAAGTGCTGAATAGCGAAGGGAAAAATATTACTATTCCTACTACAGTGCGTGCAACAGTAGGGAAAGTGCTGGATAGCGAAGGGGTAAAAATGACTATTCCTATTCCAGTGTGTGCAACAGTGGTGAAAGTGCTGGATAGCGGAGAGGTAAAAATTACTATTCCCACTGCAGTGAGGGTAACAGCAGGGAAAGTGTTGGATAGCGGAGGGGTCCAAATTACCAATCCCACTCCAGTAAGTGCCACAGTAGGGAATGTGTTAGATAGTGGGGGGGTAAAAAATTGATATGCCCTCTTAAGTCAATTCAAAATTAAAAACAAAATATCAACTGCAATACAAAGAATGTTAAAACCAAAAAATGAATATGGAATAATATAAAAAATTGCAAACAATAGAAACATAATATAGTGTTAAATAAATCTAAAACTTACCTAGAAAGCTTATTTTATAAAAAAATTAAAAATAAGTTGCAAATAACTATATTTAATAGAAATTAATTATAATTCAAAAAATTAATTTTTACATATATTTTATATTTTTTATTTCCTACCCTATAACACCACATAATTCACAACACACATCTAATTTTTTCTAAAAGTGGACCTCCATAATTAACATTTTAATTATCAAATAAACAAATGTTATGAATTAAAACAACAAATTAAAACACATAAAAATTCATTTACTCACCAAGCATTACACCATAAACCAAAATCCACACACAAAAGAATATAAACAATTAACATAAATATTTATCAATTAATGAATCAATATTAATGAGCAACTAATTATTAATTAATGAAACCTAATATACTTTCCACCATCTACCTCAATAAACACCACAAAACACCTAAAAATACTTACACAATTTCCATAGCTAATTTTACATTATTAAATTAATATCAATTAACAAAAACGTATTAATTAATTCAAAAGAATTTACTTCCCACCCTTTACCACTATAAACCCCAAAACTCACATCTCAAATTAATTACACAATTGCCATATTTAATTTTTAATGAATTATCATTATTAACAATTAATTATTAATTCATTATACATAAATGACTTCCCACCCTATTCCCCTATAAGCTCCACCACCCATCCCTACAAAATGACACAATTAACATAATTAATTACCAAATAATTTATAAAGTTTTTTTATAATAAATAACAAGCAATTGATAAATAAATATTAATACATTAATTCCCACAATTAACATATAAAGTATAAATTAAATAAATATTAATATATACAATTATTTATTAATTTATTAAAATTAACTTACTTCCCATTATATTCCCCTATAAACCCACAACCTGATCCTCCAAAAATGACACAATTAACATATTTACCAATTAATTAATAATAGTTAACCAATTAATGAATAATTATTTAATTAATTCCCACAATTAACTTTATTAGATATAAATTAAATAAATATGAATACATTAAAAATATGATTAGTTTGGTTATAATGAAATTACTTCCCACCCTATTCCCCCATAAACCCACAACCCGCTCCTAAAAACAATAACACAATCACCATAATAACCAATTAATTAATTAATTAAAATTAACAACTAATTCATAATTAATTATTAATTAATTAATAATAACATAATTCCCACAATTAACACTGTAAAATCTAAATTAAATAAATACTAATAAATAACAAATATTAATTGATATATTATAATTAAATTACTTCCCGCCCTATTCCTCTATAGAACCACAACCTGGTACTGACCTAAAAACGCAAAATTTAATTAACATAAAATTAATAACTACAAAAAATTTAACACATATATTAAAAAACAAAAGCAATATTCATACAAAAAAATAGATCACATACTTTCAAAATACATACTAAAATACATATCACTAATTTAAAAACTCGATATTTTAAACAACTATATTTTTGCAAACGATATTACTAACCTCGAGATTTTAAAAAACAATATTATTTACCTAAAAGTCGATATTCTTGACCACGATATTCTTGCTGTCGATATTTCTGTATCACAATATTTCCAACGCGATATTTGTGTATGTCGATATTTAAAACTCAGGGGTATATTCTTAAGGACCTATCACCTAGTTATAGGCACTTCATCGCAGCCAAAGTCGCGATAAATTTAGCGCCCCATTCACAAGCCAGTGCAAACAGCCGATATCACCAGTTTTCCGGTGATAGCATCCTCAAAAAACATCGCTACGGATGACCCCAGCAACTGTCGCTAATGAGATGCAGAGTAGGCGTTCCCGAGCAAAAAGCGGCCACAACACCACTCCACAACATTCTCAACGACCAGCCAGTTCAGCGATAAGATCACAAAACAGGCGATAAGGCGCGTGAGCAGCAGGATTTTAACACCTGCTCTAACCTGGTGTAAAGTCGGACGACAACCGGCAGCAGCCTCGGGAGCACAGCCCAGAGCCAAACATGAAGAACAACAAATGCCCCCGAGCAACTGAACATGCAGCCCGGAGCCCCAATAGGGCAACAACACCCACTGCCACCACCCCCAGGACCCGCCCACCCACCCCCCCTTTTGGACAAAGAGAATGCACATCAACTCCACAAAACCATGAGCTAAACAAATCTCCTGAAGTCACACAATCACAACACCTAACATACAGGTGTGACCAGACAAATGGAAATCATACATACATATCATATAATCCAAATAAAACCCTTATTACAGATTAACCAAAAAACAACAATCTTAAAGAGGCATGGCAGGTCTCCTCTGGGCATTCTGTAAGTCACAGCATGCAAGTCAGAAATACAGAGAGGGTCATTAGGATGGCGGGTGGTCTTTGTCTGTCCGCCATCCTGTCGTGAAATGGGACCACCCGCCATTGGTGCGGGGGTCTCGTAGGTGAAATTAGGATGCACCCGCCACACTGGCGGGCGCATCCTGCATTCCTCACGCCCGCCACAATGCCAAGAAGGCATGTCGTGCACTTCCATGCACAACATGGCAGGCACTGCGCGGTGCCTGCCATGTTGTGCATGGAACTGGGGGGTACCATAGGTACCCCCATGTGCACCCCCCACCCCCCAGAATACCTGGGGGCCCGCTACGGGCCCCCAAAGTCAAAAACAGCCTGCCGTTCAGGTCTCTGCCTGCATTGTAATATGGATGGCGGTGTTTACCAGACACCGCCACCATATAAAATGTTTTTCCGCCCGGTAAGCAATCGGGCGGATTGCCTACCAGCAGAAAAGCGGCAGACGGTCTTCCCGTCCGCCGGGGTCCCCCCGCCATGGTAATGTGGCGGGGGGAATTTGAAAGCGGGCAGTGGTTTTTAGCGGGTGATCCGCCCGCTATACTAATGGCCCCCAGAGTGAGGTGTGACATGCGTTTATCAAAGTACAGAGAGAGAGAGAGCAAGAGAGAGGGGGAGAGAGAGAGGGAGAGAGAAATAGAGAGAGAGAGGCAGAGAGAAAGAGAGGGAGTGAGAGGGAGATAGAAATAGAGAGAGAGCTAGGGAGACAGAAATAAAGAGAGAGCGAGAGGGAGAGAAAGAGACAGGGAGAGAGAAAGAGAGGGAGATAGAAAGAGAGAGAGAGAGAGAGAGAGAGAGAGAGAGGGAGACAGAAAGAAAGAGAGAGAGAGGGAGAGAAAGAGAGGGAGAGAGAGGGAGAGAGAAAGAGAGGGAGAGAGAAAGAGAGGGAGAGAGAGTGCCGACACTGTGGACCCAGGCCTCACTGCTCACCTGCTCCCACCGGTGTGTCTCCATCCACATGCTGGTATACACAGCAGTACACCAGAGGGCATATGTATCAAAAAACATATTTGCGATTCTCAAATAGCGATTTTTTGAGAATCGCTATTTGAGAATTGCAAAACGGGATGGATTTAAAAATTCGCACATATTTTGCGAATTCTTAATATTCCTTAATTGCGATTAGCAAATTGCAAAATCGCAATTAAGGAATATTAAGAAATCGCTAATTTTGCGATTCCTTAATTTTGCGTACGCATTTAAGGAATCGCAAATTGCGATTCCTTACATGCTATGTAATAAGCACCCAAGTTGTGCGATTTCACCTTAAGAAATCACAAATTACCACCAACTTCAAGTAGGTGGTAATTTGAGATTTCTTTGAAAAATGCACTTTTTGGCATTTTTCAAAGTGCCATGTGGCGCATATACATGCCCTTATGGCATGCATGTGCGCCATATGCGCACACATGTTCATTTCAGGGGTGCATCAGTGTGTCATCATGACACCCTTGCACCTTTGAAATTATTCTCAATTTGTGATTAGCAACTTGCGAATCGCAATTGAAGAATGACTTCCCATTCATTCCTATGGGCCTCCTGGCCCATAGGAATGAATGGGAAGGTATTCCTTAATTGCGATTTTGCAATTTGCTAATCGCAATTAAGGAATATTAAGAATTCGCAAAATATGTGCAAATTTTTAAATCCATCCCGTTTTGCAATTCTCAAATAGCGATTCTCAAAAAATCGCTATTTGAGAATCGCAAATACGTTTTTTGATACATATGCCCCCAGGTCCCCTATCTGAAATAGTTCTCAGAGACATGAATGACAGAGGTCATAAGTTGCACACGCCATCATCGTTTGCCTGCCCCTGCGCTCACAGGCTGCCTCACCCAAGCCCCTTCCGCCGCCCAGCGGTGATTGCCCGCCCCTGCTCAACCAGGCCCCACTGCTCACCTTCTGACACCGTCGTGTCTCCAAGAGGTCACACCACGTGCCAGTGGGAGCACCAAGCCCGGGGCCCACGACCATGGCACCCTCTACATCATGCAGCCCCACACCACGGGTCACCAGGTCACACACTTATTCTGGGTGTTGATTATGCAATTGCAGAGACCATATCAGTGCACACGGCATCATCGCAGGCTGCACACCCGCTCAGCCCTATAGATGCAACTAACTCTGTGAACCGCGAGGCAACGCCACGTGGCGGGAGGCCCGCATTTCCCCCTGACACAGGCCTACACTGTGGTCCAGCAGGGCTCACACCAATCCCCACAGTCCAGACCGCCCGGACAGCGCATCATCGCAGGCTGCACACCCGCTCAGCAGTTCAGGTGCCCCTATCTCACTGCCCCACATGACACCGTCCCGTGGCAGAGTGCCTGTGCCTGCCACAGTGTATCCGTTGCCCCCAAGTCTGTGCACCGCTAGCCATGGACCCTTTATGATTGAGTCCTGTGGTGCAGACGCCATCATGTCACCACCGACACTGTACAATGTGTTGTGGCAGGGCCATAGGCCCTCATGCATGAATGAGAATCACACGGAGACACCCAGTTAGAGAGTGTAAATGGCATCCAGCACGTGCACCAGGCCCTTTTTATTGGCAGGATCACATGTCCTGTGATGGCTGTGCTGGATGGGTGTGGTGTGGGTGTAAACCAGCTGTGAGGGAGTGGCTGTGGCATGCTGACAACTAGACCTGTGAGCAGCAGATCCCTACAAGGAAGACCTGAGAAATGTAGCGTTGTCGTACCCCCTGTGAGCGTAAGCCGAGTGGGCTGGCCTGGCATATGCCAGTCCAGTGTAAGAGTGTGAACAATGACCCCGGGGCATTGGGTGTGGTTCCGTCATGGGCTGGACAAGGAAGTAACTAATGTGTGTGTGTCCCCGTTGTAGTCTCAACACTACCCATGCCGCAATTGGCAATGTGTCACCCGTGACCGAAGTCCCACTACATGAGCAAATGGACGTAAGGGGGAATCACTGACCCTACATTACCCTACTTACCCATCGCACATCGGAAAACCCTGGTGCAGGCCATGGTGATTTCCCGTCTTGATTACGGCAACGCACTATTGGCTGATCTGGGCCCGACATTGGTTAGGAAACTGCAGACCATACAAAATACGGCCGCACGTATGATACTGAACCGCCCTCCTGGCACGGCATCAGCCCCTTTACTGTCTGACCTTCATTGGCTCCCGATAAAGAAACGGGCATTCTTTAAGATCTGTTGTCTTACCTACAAAGCCCTAAATGGGAAAGGACCTCAATACCTTTCACGTAAACTTACGAAACAAACTTCAATCCGGCATCTGAGGTCAAACTCCTTAGGGCTCTTACAGATCCCTCGCATCCGTCTTGCCCGTGCAGGGGGAAGATCCTTCTCATATCTTGCCCCCCGCTATTGGAATATGCTCCCTACATCTATACGCTCCTGCCCCTCTCTCATCCTCTTCAGAAAAAAATTGAAAACCTTTCTATTCTAACCATCTGTGTCCGATTTTCCTTTCAGTCTTGAACATTGCGGGTTTTTTTCCTCCTTTCTTTTCTGCCTACTCTTCTCCCTCCCTTCTCTTCAGGCCCCGACCAGGCATAGCGCCGAGATGCCCCCGGGTGATTCATTGTGCTCTATAAATATCCTAAATAAAATAAATAAAAATATTTATATTTATCGCGAAAATGTTAAAAATCTCCGCAAACACGCCGGAAATATCGCGAAGACACGGAAGTTTTTTTCCCGCCTGTTCGCAGTATTTTTTGCGTGATCGCGGGTCGCCAACTTACCCATGCGGTTGCTCATGGGCGCGGCCATCTTGTTTTCACTTGTCCCGCCCTCTCGCGATGCTTACTTCCTGTTCCGGGTCGCGCAATGCATGTTCGCGCCTGTTCGCGGTCGATATTTCCTGTTCGCGACCGCTTTTACTTGATCGCGTTGCTTTTTGCTTGCTCGGGGGGAAAATATCGCGCAAACTTGCGCACGTGGTCGCAATGGGCGCGGCCATCTTGTTTTTCACTCTATTGCATGGTTCTGGGGCCTGATTTTGAATCCTCCAAAAATCTTTTCAATCCTTTGTTTATAGCCACTTTTTTTGGATCTTTCTTACTTATTATTTCTCTAACTATTTTCCTGCTTCTATATTTTTGGTTTTTGTCTACTTTTTTTTGTTTTTTAGCTACTTTTTCTCTCTTTCTATTGCCTGCTATTTATTTCCTTTACTCCTTTATTTTTTTTACCTTTTCTTTCCCGCCCCGTCCCCAGAACCATGTCTAAGGGTAGGGCTGTTCGCCGTCGCAGCTAGAGGCATGACCGCCTTCCTTGCGGAAGGCGCCCACAAGGGGTGCAGGCACGGGCCTTATTTGGGGAGGTGGAGTTGGCTGCACTAATTTTCTTTGTGCAGCGCCACCTCCCCTCAACCCTGGCAGCAGGTGGCAGGCCTGGGTCCGGGTACGGACTCCGGGAGCGTCGGCAGCGGTGGGGGAAGATGCGCCGGGCAGTGTCGCGCTTCTCTGGCGTCCGGTGCACCCAGGCACAGCTGACGCACCGGTGGTCCGACATCCTGGACCGTGAGCAGGACCTGCTGGACCTGCTAGGAGTGGAGGTCCCGGGGCTTGGTGAGTACCTATTTAATTATTACAACTTTGTGTCTGTTCTTCTGCTCGGTGTTATATATTGCAAATATCTTTTTTTCCTTCCAACCAGCTAGAATGTTGCTGCTTACAATACATTCCAGGTTAATAACGTTTAAAAGTCTTCTGTGATTATGACACAGGTGCTCTTCTGCGCTACTACTAATCTTACTTGTTTGCAGCTTTGCATTTGCGCTTGCTTAGCGTGATTCTTTACGAGTTTATTTTAGAGAAATTAAGTTACGTAATGCTACAGTGACTCTGGTCCACTCCTTACTTTGTCCTGTCACTAATAGATAGGGGCGGATTGATACTTAGGTTTAGGTATTTTGTATGAGCTTCTAATTTGTTAGTGGTATGCGTGATGCCCCCTCACTCAGTTACGCGACGTGCTGCTAGTACAGCAGTCTTAATTAGAACCTTTTCTAGTTTGTTCAATGAGTGGTGGTAGGCTTAGCAGTTAGCACTAGCAGATCAGCATCAATCAAACCAAAATTTGGTGTATACAAAAAATGTAGTCATGTGTCCTCCATGATTTGACCATATGCATTGTTGAGGAATACAGTGCAAATGCATACTAAGGGGCCGATTCCGATCCTGGAGAAACCGGGTACGGACCGTCGGACGGAGCATTTTCTCCATCCGACTCGTACCCGGTCAAAAAACTTTACAAAAATTGCAAGTACGATTCGCATGGAAACACTATTTCCGTACGAATCGTACAAAACACCGACCGACGAAAATATACATACAAATGTGATCCGGGAAAGCGCCAACATGATGTCGGGTCGCCTTCAGGCTGCGTTTCACGAACCAGGAAGTACAATCCGCACCGACGTCACCCCACACGGATTAAATTCTCCGGCTGCCAAAAACTGCCGGGAAATCAGGACGACGCGCACAAGGAGCACCTGTACGCGATGGGCAGCCATGGACCCGAACCTACGTGTCATCCCAGCACTCATAGCAGTCCACCTGCTCTACAGGAACCGACGCAGACGCCGCAGAAGGTCAGAACAACACCCAGGGGCAAAGGTGGGGCAGGGGCAGGACACATAACCCCCACCCAAGTCACAAATCACACATGCCCTGGACATACCTGACCTGCAGGACCTGGTCACCTCGAGGGGGTGGGGGCGTGTCCAGCAACGCAAGCGTCCGCCACAACGGAAGTGGATGTTGACGCAAACCGGCAACACAACAATACCGGTACGTACCGGACCCACGCCTTAAGAGTGTGGGTACCGGTTATACCACGCCCACCCTTACGTCACCCCAACAATGGCGGTATGGCCCATACCCACGTTCTAAAGGCCTGGGTACGGGCCGTACCAGCATTGTTGGGGTGATGTAGGGGTACGCGTGGTACGACCCGTACCCATGCTCTGAAGGCCTGGGTATGGTGCAGACCCCCAATGGGGTGCCGTAGGGGTACGCACTGTACCCAGCCCTTCAGAGCGTGGGTACGGGTCGTACCACGCGTACCCCTACATCACCCCAACAATGCTGGTACGGCCCGTACCCAGGCCTTTAGAACGTGGGTATGGGCCGTACCGCCATTGTTGGGGTGAGGTAGGGGTGGGCGTTGTACGACCTGTACCCATGCTCTTAAGGCGTGGGTACGGTACGTACCCAGGCCTGCAGATCGTGGGTACGGGAATGTACGGAGTGTACCTCCACCCGTGTATGAATGGAGCGTACCCATACCCCACCAGTGTATGTACCGAGCGTACCCCCACCCGTGTATGAATGGAGCATACCCACACCCCACCAGTGTATGTACGGAGCATACCCCCACCCGTGTATGAATGGAGCATACCCACACCCCACCAGTGTATGTACGGAGCGTACCCCCACCCGTGTATGAATGGAGCGTACCCACACCCCACCAGTGTATGTAAAGAGCGTACCCCCACCCGTGTATGAATGGAGCGTACCCACACCCCACCAGTGTATGTACGGAGCGCACCCCCACCCGTGTATGAATGGAGCGTACCCCCACCCGTGTATGTCCCGAGCGTACATGCCCAGACACAGGAGGGGTGGGTGCCTATCACTCCCAGCAGTGCCCAGACACAGGAGGGGTGGGTGCAGAATCCTCCCAGCAGTGCCCAGACACAGGAGGGGTGGGTGCAGAGTCCTCCCAGCAGTGCCCAGACACAGGAGGGGTGGGTGCAGAGTCCTCCCAGCAGTGCCCAGACACAGGAGGGGTGGGTGCAGAGTCCTCCCAGCAGTGCCCAGACACAGGAGTGGTGGGTGCAGAGTCCTCCCAGCAGTGCCCAGACACAGGAGGGGTGGGTGCCTATCACTCCCAGCAGTGCCCAGACACAGGAGGGGTGGGTGCAGAGTCCTCCCAGCAGTGCCCAGACACAGGCGGGGTGGGTGCAGAGTCCTCCCAGCAGTGCCCAGACATAGGAGGGGTGGGTGCCTATCACTCCCAGCAGTGCGCAGACATAGGAGGGGTGGGTGCCTATCACTCCCAGCAGTGCCCAGACACAGGAGGGGTGGGTGCAGAGTCCTCCCAGCAGTGCCCAGACATAGGAGGGATGGGTGCCTATCACTCCCAGCAGTGCCCAGACATAGGAGGGGTGGGTGCAGAGTCCTCCCAGCAGTGCCCAGACACAGGAGGGGTGGGTGCAGAGTCCTCCCAGCAGTGCCCAGACATAGGAGGGGTGGGTGCCTATCACTCCCAGCAGTGCCCAGACATAGGAGGGGTGGGTGCCTATCACTCCCAGCAGTGCCCAGACATAGGCGGGGTGGGTGCAGAGTCCTCCCAGCAGTGCCCAGACACAGGAGGGGTGGGTGCAGAGTCCTCCCAGCAGTGGCCAGACACAGGAGGGGTGGGTGCAGAGTCCTCCCAGCAGTGCCCAGACACAGGAGGGGTGGGTGCAGAGTTCTCCCAGCAGTGCCCAGACATAGGAGGGGTGGGTGCCTATCACTCCAGGCAGTGCCCAGACACAGGAGGGGTGGGTGCAGAATCCTCCCAGCAGTGCCCAGACACAGGAGGGGTGGGTGCAGAGTCCTCCCAGCAGTGCCCAGACACAGGAGGGGTGGGTGCAGAGTCCTCCCAGCAGTGCCCATGGAAAGAAAAGGGTGCAGTACCCACAGATACAATGCCCACAATTGTCAGTCAGGTGCTCAAAGACCCTGCAGAACACGTAACATGTGTGCGAGGCTGGGAGTACACACATGCATAGTGTGTAAAAGGGAACATGTCCACATGAAGTAACTTCAATATACTCCACACACAAGTACAGTGACCACCAAGGATGCCACAAATGATGCAGGTGGAGACATTGCCCAGCATGCATGGCCAAAGTTGAACGGATCCGTCACACACCAAGGATATGTAGACACAGCTCAGCACAACATTTAGGAAACACCCTGCAGGGAAGATGTCAGGGTCCACAGAGGAAGGAACACACCTTGGGACAATGTCACCATGCAGTAAGAGCTTACATGAACAAAGTTCTTTCACAAATACCTTGTGATGGCACACAGATACCAGGGTCCACCCCATTAGCAGCACACTACTACATTTCCCAGACACCTAACACATTATCCCCACCCCAAATCATGGAGCAGCACCACCAACAGCAATACCAGAAAAGCAGTAGTGTGCAAAGGGAAAAAAACATTGCTTTATTCAGCATTAAAAAACATTTGTCATGAAAAGTTCAATATGTACAAGGCCCATAGGGCAGTCCATAGTCCAATTCCTGGTGGGGGACACATAGGGACGCGTGTGCCCTAGCTTGCCTGCACAGTTCATACCTCCTTTGCTTCCACAGGGGGGGCATCATGTGGGGGGGAAGGACCAGGCACCGCAGGGACAGGAGGGGCAAGGGTAGGTGTTGTGGGTGTAGGGACGGAGGACTCCACCACAGGGGGTGGGGCAGCACCAAAGGTGGAGGTGAGAATGGCGCTGCACATGGTTGCAAGGTCCTCCAGCGTCTCCCCTGCACCCGAAGGAACCACAGGCCCCAAGGAGGGGGGGTGTCAGAGGGATGGGTCGCAGCGCTACTGGGGGAGGGTGTGGACAGGGGGGGGACTCAACTACCCTGACCGGGGACTCCTTCGACCGCTTGTGGGGTGGTGTCACACTGGGGCTCAGGGACAGAGCGGCCAGGAAGGATTCTTTGGTGGAATCTTGGCCAGAAGAGCTGAGGGGAGTGGATTTGGAGGGAGTGGGTTGTGATGGATGTGGACTCCCACTGTGGCTGCGTGTCTTCCGTTTGCCCCCCGACCCAGTGGGTGTGCCTACTTCACCCTGTGTGTGCGTGACAGGAGGTGTGCGCTTGGCCTTCCCTGGTGGTGTGGTGCCTGTGTCTGGTGGGGTGCGTGCATGGGTACATCTGGGTGTGCTTTGGACAGGCATGGGAGTGGGAAGTGTGGATGGTGCAGGGGTAGGGGGTGGACGTAGCACTGCAGGAGACCCACTGCTGCAGTCAGTGTCGAGTCTATGGACCTCAGCAACTGGCGTTGGTCAGACTGCGCAGCTAAGATGCCCTCCATGTATGCCTCCATCTGGGTGAGCACTCGTGTGTGGCCATGGAGGACATTAAGCATCGCAGTCTGACCACCCTGCAACTGGCGCAGGATGTCCACAGACTCGGCATTCACGGCAGCAATGGAGACAGGGGCAGGGGGTGCGGTGCCTGGCAAGAAGGAGACACGTGGTGACCTAGCACGGCGGGAAGGGACCAGAGCAAGTGGGAGGCCGGTGATGGGAATGGAGGGGGCGAGTAGAGATCGAGTGCTGCTTTCAGCTGTGGGAGCAGCCTCTGCCCCCTCTGGGAGCTCAGCCTCGGACCCGTCAGCGTCATAGTCGGTGGTGGTACTGGACAGGTCCTCCGCCTCACTCCCCTCGGCCTCCGTGCCACTCGATGCGCCAGACAAGACAGCACTGCTGCAACTGGTGCCTGCTCCCTCCTCACGGTCCGTGCCAGTGTCTCCCTCGGAGTCCCCCGACGATGCTGTGGGCAAGGTGAAGAGACAGGAAATAATCAGACACCTGTATACATATGTCACATGAGTCAAATCTACATAGGTCACAGCGCATAGCCTGAAAAGCAACATGAGTAACATCTACAATACAAGGTACATATGTAGGCCCTGCAACACACAGCTGGTTGACCCACCATGCCACTGAGAAAAAATGGAGAGCATGACCCAACAGCAAATTACTTGATATCAAATTGGACAGAGGAGCCAGGCTCTGGGGACAATCGTGCACAGCATCTGTACCACACAGCGTTGCCAAAAAAGGGACGAGCAGGAACCATGTCTATTAACTTTTTGCACATGCTGCAAAGCTAATACATTAAAACATGCCCAACATGACTGGGTCACTGCACCTTGAGTGTATGTCCAGACAAACATCACACACAGGCCAGACCTAGCAGGGAGACTTCAGATTTGGACATGTAGGCCTTGCCCGCACAAACCACCCCCTACCTGAGACAATGTGATTGAGACAGAGGAAGTACTTACACCTCTTACTCTGGGATAAAAACACATGGCCTGCACTAAATCCTGATTGTACACAAACTACCCCTGGTGCGCCTGTCCACATATATCATTGACAATCAACCATCATCAGATTGTCGTTCCAAGACACACAGGCACTGCCCACTGTGAGTATGCACAAGCAAAATTGGGTCACACTGTACAGTGGACACATGTAGCACAGTTTACGTCAATACAGATGAGGCCAGGGTACAATGCCACAGAGCCCAACCCATGCCGAAGACACAGAGAATGTCCACATTGTTGGATGACACACATGATACCTAGGAAAAGGTGCCCCAGGGCACGGTAGTGGCCACACTCCTCCATGGTCCTGGATGGATATGACTGCAACTGAAGCAACCGTCCCTGCACTATGCATTACTCCCACTCATGCACATCATGTCAGAGGGCACAACATTGGACATGCATGCTGGAAGGCAGTACACTTTTAAGACACACTCCTATGTTGGGACTCAGCATCAGTGACAACTGACATGGACCCCACAATGACTGAACTGGCCAGGGCACAGCCAAGGTCCCAAAACCTGTTACACTCCACCCCCACACATGATGCTGCAAGCATTAGGCACTTGGATTAACTGCCAGCCTAGATTACCTTGTGCAAGAGTGACTACACACAGACCAGGGAACACATGGCAAGGAGGGGAAGGGAGGAAGAACAGCACCGGTTTACTTTGGGGAACTGGTTATGCACTGCACATTTAAACCCTGGCAGTGTATCCCTGCAACTGCGCACTTCCAAAACCTGGTGACACACAACAAACACACATGTACCTACCCCCTTCCTGCTGCTGCTTCTCCTGTAAGCGCCTATCCAAGTTGGGTAAGACCACCGCCAGCACACGCTTATGGATGTGGGTCAGACGCCGGCACCCACGGTTCTTGTGGCTCACAGGTGAGTCCCCCAGCAGGACCTGTGCGATCCTCCTCGTCCAGCACCAGATATCCTGCCAGCGTTTCCTCACCTGGGCTAGGCGCCGCTTCCGACCCTCCGTCATCCTCACGGCACTGACGGCTTGCTTCCATATCTCCCCCTTGGCATGGACGCCTACCTGTGAGGATGCAAAAGTGAGAATACTTTAATACACCTGAGCAATGACACAGAGACACACATATTAACAATATGTCTTGTTTGAACAGGCCATGGTATGCAGGCAACTCATTGCACATTTGTCATAGGGACATAATCCTCTGTGGAAGGCAAAATGCACTACGTGGCATTGAAAGTACACAGGTGGCATGAGGGGTGCCTGTTGGACAGGCCACATGAAGGGCTTGCTCCCTCCCCGCATGACAAGGCCCAAGCCCCAGACTCCCAGGTGTTACCCACAAGGGCAACCCGCACCCCGTCTCCCAGCGGAACTCCTGCCCCCGGACAGCCATGTATCATGGGGCCGAACCACTATCGGCTCCCCCGGCCGGATCAGCCGCCATCTTGGACACTGCGCCACGAGGCCGCGTGGCCTCAGCTCGACCCTAACCCTGGGCCTGGCCGGCCCCGACATCCCGGCACCACCATCCACCCAGGAGGTGAACGGACTACTTGGCAGGTCAATGGGAGAAAGAAGTGTCGATGGCTCTCCCCCGCCAGGTGCCGATCGCCCTCCAGCTCCCCCAGGCGCTAGCTCCACCCCCTGCTGGGTGTCTGGACTCCCTCATCCCGGACCCCCCGACCTCCAAGTGCGAGGGTCCGGACATCAAAGGGCGCCAGACCTATAACTAGGGCAGCTCCAGAGCAGGAAGGCAGTTGTATCCTGGAGTCGAGAGACACCGAGAAGAACTTAGCCTTGACGGACTACTGGCGCTGCCGTAGCCCTGCCTTGTGAAATATCGTCCTGCCTGCTGGCGCTGCCGCGGCCTTCTGCATCATCCATCCTCATCGGGACCTGCTGGCGCTGCCGCGGACCGTGTAACGACCACCTTCATCGGGACCTGCTGGCGCTGCCGCGGACCGTGTAACGACCACCTTCATCGGGACCTGCTGGCGCTGCCGCGGACCGTGTAACGACCACCTTCACCGGGACATGCTGGCGCTGCCGCGGCCCGTCCAAGCTAGAACACCGAGCTCGAGGATTGGGAGCTATCCACCATACCATCTCAGCTACCCGATTGGTAACCAGACTGTCCCGCTACCCCCTTTTCCCAAACCAAGAGACTAGAATCGAGGGGACCCCTGAGTCCAGACCTCCTTGTACCATTCCATCGTACCTTAAGAAATCACCTATAAAGAACGTTAAATCTTATCCTTGTGTGGTGTATATCTGTGGGGGGGAAGTTATTCATCTGTACGATCGCTGGAGACGGCTCTCCCCGGAGACCTCTCCCCTTGTCCTCGGCCGACCCTCCCGGTCCGTCTAACATTGGTGGCCAGCGGCGCGATCCGAATCAACGCGTAATCGTACAGAGAGTAGCTCACCCCACGACAAAACCACGATGTCAACCAAAGAGAGCGGATCCACCGAGAAATTTCAGATGGATAAATTGGAAGAGTATAGCCATCGTGAACTGAAACAATTCTGCATGGAACTAGGCATTGCTACCACCGGCCTGAGTACCAAAGACGATCTGAAGCACGCCATTGAGTCGTGGGCGGAAACCGGGGTCGCCGGATCCCCAGACCAAAACGGTGCAGCATCGGAGAGGAACGCCACGGCTCCCGAGGAGCGAGGAACGGGCCTCTCGCAGGAAGAGATCCAAGAAAGAGAAAAAAACAGATTACATGAGTTGGAAATGGCACGACTCAAAATGGACGGTGAACTAAAATTAGCCGAGCAAAAACTGAACCTAGAACATCTGCGGCTCCGAGAAGAACGGGAAGAAAAACAGAGGCAGAGAGAGCTCGAAGAAAAAAGACTAACATTCGAACACGAGCGCAAACTGGCAGAAATAGAACTACGGAAGCAGAATAAAGAACCGGAGGTGCCTGAGCGACCGCGCACCCCGGGAGCAACCGAAAAGAAAGTTCACATCCCCAAGGATGTTGTCCGAGAGTATGTCCGAGAGGACGACATACAACAGTGGTTCAAAGCCTACGAGATCGCCATGACCTCCCACCGGATCGATCGGAGTGACTGGGGAGCCGGCCTATGGGGGAGGTTCGTCAACGAAGGCCGCGATGCCCTACTGCAGCTCCCAGACCATCAGATGTCATCCTATGACCACATGAAGGCTGCCCTCCTCACCCGATATGGGCTCACACCCGAAATGTACCGCCAGAGGTTCCGAGACTGCACCCGGATCCCGGGTACAACTTGGGTGGAATATGTCAACTATTTCAGCCGAGCCTTCGAGGGTTGGATCAAGGGAAGCCACGTAACGACCTACGAGCAACTTTTTAATCTCATGGTGTGGGAGCACCTGTCTAACAACTGCTTCGTCGAGCTCAGGCAGCACCTCCTCGACAGTAAATTGACTGACCCACGGCAACTCGCCGCCGAAGCTGACTGGTGGGAAAGCACCCGAGTGGGCCGGAGAGGGCCACACGAGCAAAACCGGAACAACCAAGGTCAGCACCGTCCCCGAGGAGGAGGAGGAGGCCAGGGGCGAGGGAGAGACACCGTCCCGGCCACTCCCGTGGCCAGCACCCCGCCCCCGGCCGGCCAGGGCAACCCCCCGATGCGCCCAGGGTTCCGAGCCAACGTCACGTGTCACCGATGCCAGCGAGTCGGCCACTACGCCAATGACCCGAACTGCCCGCAGAACCAAACGCCAAAACCCCGCCAGGTAGCTGCCGCCGCCCTGGGGGGAGAACAAATCTCCGAGGAACAAGAAGAATATGAGCAGGCACGACAAGAGTGGGAACCGGCCGCCATGGTTCTAGCGTGCCTAGGGGGAAAAGACATGGTCCCGCGGGCTCCCCTACCCGCCAACACCAGAAAATATAGCCAGTGGGTGAACATTAATGGGCGCCGGGCCGAAGCCCTACGTGACACAGGGGCCAGTGTGACGGCCGTCCGCTGTCACCTGGTAAAACCAGAGCAGATCCTGCCGAACATTCTCTGTCCCGTCCGCTCAGCCGACAATTCCGAGAGTCTATGTCGGATGGCCTGCGTCCCCTTCGAATGGGGAGGGGTCTCCGGCATGTTGAAGGTGACGGTCCGGGATGATGCCCCCGTGGACTGTCTCCTGGGGAATGACCTTGAGAGTTCCCCGTGGGCTGCCGTCGAAAGAAGAGAGCACCTGGGGATGCTGGGCCTCCCGGACTGGGCGTGCGTAACCACCCGGTCCATGGCCGCCCGTGCCATCCCCCGACCAGAAGAACCAGAATGGCCAGCACCTCCTCCCCCGATCGCTCCAGTAGAGGACACCGACTATACCGACCCCCCAGAGCCAGCCCCCGAAGGGGTCGCCCAGCCCCAGGACCTGCCCGGCCTGGCTCAGTGGCGTCAAGAAGGGGGGCCCACCCAGGAACAGTTCCGCCAGGAGCAGAAGACCTGTCCCTCCCTCGAGGGACTCCGCCAGCAAGCCATCGCCCAGAGCGCAGGGGACTCCACCGGAGCCCATTGGGTCTATTGGAATAACGACCTGTTATACAGTGAACAAAGAATCGCGGAGTTAGGGGCCAGTCGAGTGCTGGTGGTGCCCCTCCGTTTCAGAGACTTCCTGCTAAATTTGGCCCACGATGTCCCCCTGGCTGGACACCTGGGCCAGGACAAAACCTACAGTCGCCTGGTGACCCACTTTTTCTGGCCGAGGATGCGAAACGACGTCCTCAACCACTGCCGGTCCTGCCCCACGTGCCAGGCCAGCGGGAAGAGCGGCCGCAAGCTCAAAGCACCTCTGCAACCCTTCCCAGTGGTCACCACCCCGTTCGAGAGGGTAGGAATAGACATTGTGGGGCCCCTGGACCCCCGCACAGCGCAAGGACATCGGTTCATCCTGGTACTGGTGGACCACGCCACCCGCTACCCCGAGGCTGTGCCCCTGCGAACTGTAACAGCTCCGGTGGTCGGCCGGGCCCTAATGGGGATCTTCTCCCGGGTGGGCTTCCCCCGACAAGTCGTCAGCGACCGAGGCACAAACTTTATCTCGAAATATATGAAGTCCCTCTGGCAACAGTGCGGGGTCACCTACCGATTCACAACCCCCTATCATCCTCAAGGGAACGGACTAGTTGAGCGATTCAACCGCACACTCAAGGGAATGATTGGGGGATTGGAAGAGCCCCTCCGTCGCCAGTGGGATGTACTACTTCCGTGCCTCCTCTTCGCCTATCGAGAAGTTCCCCAGAAGTCCCTCGGTTTTAGCCCTTTCGAACTCCTGTACGGGCACCCTGTGCGAGGGCCCCTCAGCCTAGTCAAAGAAGGTTGGGAGATGGCCCCCCTAAAGAACCCTCCAGACGTCTTCAAGTACCTCCTGGCACTAAGCAATCAGACCCGGCGATTCAGGGAAATGGCAAAAGCGAATCTTGAGGCCAGTCAGGAGGACATGAAAAAATGGTACGATCAGAATGCCTCCTCCGTCGAATTCGAACCTGGTCAACAAGTGTGGGTGATGTCCCCCACCGAACCATGTGCCTTGCAAGATAAGTGGACGGGGCCCTTCAAAGTGGTCGAACGCAAGAGCCCCGTCACCTATCTCATCGATATGGAGTCCCCCCGGAACCCCCTCCGGGTCCTCCACACCAACAGACTCAAACCCCACTTTGTGCGCTCGGAACTCAGCCTCCTGATGGCTACAGACAGTGGGGCGGAAGAAGACTCCGAGCCTCTCCCTGATCTCCTGAAGACTCAGGAGAAAGACGGTTCCGTGGACGGGGTCCGGCTCTCCGATGCCCTCACCCCAGAGCAACGCCAGGGCTGCCTGGACCTCCTGCTGCAGTTTGCTACTCTGTTTTCCCTCACCCCAGGGATCACCCCCTGGTGCTTGCACGATGTGGACACTGGGGACAGTCCCCCTATCCGACACCGGGCCTACCGCGTACCAGATCGGGTGCGGGCCTGCATCCAAGAGGAAGTGTCCAAGATGCTCACGCTCGGGGTCATCGAGCCCTCGGACAGCCCCTGGGCCAGCCCGGTCGTGCTGGTCCCCAAAGCCGCTGCCCCCGGCACCACTCCTGAACTCCGATTCTGCGTCGACTATCGGGGCTTGAACGCTGTCACCAGGACCGACGCTCATCCCATCCCCCGAGCGGATGAATTGATCGACCGCATGGGGGCTGCCCGCTACCTCAGCATCTTCGACCTGACAGCGGGCTACTGGCAGATCGGTCTCACACCCCGGGCCCAAGAATGGTCCGCCTTTTCTACCCCCGATGGCCACTACCACTTCAAGGTCATGCCCTTCGGCATGAAGAACGCCCCAGCTACTTTTCAGCGTCTAGTGAACCAGGTCTTGGCGGGGCTCGAAGAGTTCAGCGCCGCCTACCTGGACGACATCGCTGTATACAGCCGCCACTGGTCCGACCACCTCCACCACCTCCGAGAGGTCCTGCAAGCCCTCCAGCGGGCCGGCCTCATGATCAAGGCCGGCAAGTGCCAAATTGGTCAGGGATCCGTGACCTACCTCGGACACCAGGTGGGAAGCGGTCTGGTGGCCCCTCTGCAACTCAAAATTGCTGCCATCCAGTCCTGGCAACCCCCAGTCACGCAGACCGAGGTCTGAGCCTTCTTGGGACTCACCGGCTACTACCGGCGGTTCGTGTGGGACTATGGCAGCATTGTGGGGCCCCTCACGGGTCTCACATCCAAAAACCACCCGAAGAAGATTAACTGGACCCCCGACTGTCAAGCGGCCTTCGAGAAGCTGAAAGCCGCCCTGTGCACCGCCCCTGTGCTCCAGGCCCCCGATTACAGTCGGGAATTCATTGTGCAAACGGACGCCTCCGACCACGGCATCGGGGCGGTTCTCTCCCAGCTGAACCCCGAGGGTCTTGACCAGCCGGTGGCCTTCATCAGCAGACGCCTCCTGGCCCGAGAACAGCGCTGGAGCACAATCGAGAGGGAGGCCTTCGCAGTAGTGTGGGCCCTCAAAAAGCTCCGGCCCTATCTCTTCGGTACCCACTTCCGGGTGCAAACCGATCATCGACCCCTGCAGTGGCTAATGCAGATGCGGGGGGAAAACCCAAAACTATTGCGCTGGTCCATCTCCCTGCAGGGGATGGACTTCACTGTGGAACATCGACCGGGCCAAGACCACGCCAACGCAGATGGCCTGTCACGCTTTTTCCGCCTCGACGAGGAGAGTCCCCAAGAGGATGGGTGACTCTCCCCACCTTCAGCTGGGGGGGACGCATGTTGGACAGGCCACATGAAGGGCTTGCCCCCTCCCCGCATGACAAGGCCCAAGCCCCGGACTCCCAGGTGTTACCCACAAGGGCAACCCGCACCCCGTCTCCCAGCGGAACTCCTGCCCCCGGACAGCCATGTATCATGGGGCCGAACCACTATCGGCTCCCCCGGCCGGATCAGCCGCCATCTTGGACACTGCGCCACGAGGCCGCGTGGCCTCAGCTCGACCCTAACCCTGGGCCTGGCCGGCCCCGACATCCCGGCACCACCATCCACCCAGGAGGTGAACGGACCACTTGGCAGGTCAATGGGAGAAAGAAGTGTCGATGGCTCTCCCCCGCTAGGTGCCGATCGCCCTCCAGCTCCCCCAGGCGCTGGCTCCACCCCCTGCTGGGTGTCTGGACTCCCTCATCCCGGACCCCCCGACCTCCAAGTGCGAGGGTCCGGACATCAAAGGGCGCCAGACCTATAACTAGGGCAGCTCCAGAGCAGGAAGGCAGTTGTATCCTGGAGTCGAGAGACACCGAGAAGAACTCAGCCTTGACGGACTACTGGCGCTGCCGTAGCCCTGCCTTGTGAAATATCGTCCTGCCTGCTGGCGCTGCCGCGGCCTTCTGCATCATCCATCCTGGTCGGGACCTGCTGGCGCTGCCGCGGACCGTGTAACGACCACCTTCATCGGGACCTGCTGGCGCTGCCGCGGACCGTGTAACGACCACCTTCATCGGGACCTGCTGGCGCTGCCGCGGACCGTGTAACGACAACCTTCACCGGGACCTGCTGGCGCTGCCGCGGCCCGTCCAAGCTAGAACACCGAGCTCGAGGATTGTGAGCTATCCACCATACCATCTCAGCTACCCGATTGGTAACCAGACTGTCCCGCTACCCCCTTTTCCCAAACCAAGAGACTGGAATCGAGGGGACCCCTGAGTCCAGACTTCCTTGTACCATTCCATCGTACCTTAAGAAATCACCTATAAAGAACGTTAAATCTTATCCTTGTGTGGTGTATATCTGTGGGGGGGAAGTTATTCATCTGTACGATCGCTGGAGACGGCTCTCCCCGGAGACCTCTCCCCTTGTCCTCGGCCGACCCTCCCGGTCCGTCTAACAGTGCCACACAATCAATGATCCTGGATCACACTGTGCATCACAAGCTACACAAGGATTATGGACAGCACCTCAAAGCAGTCACATGCCCCAGCCCACTGACGCAACCTCAGCAGAGTACACAGACACACACAGGCGCAGGACAATCACCTGCCATTGCCAACTGCGGGTACAAACCTCACTCTGCCCATGTGCCACTAGACTGGGGGGTGTCACAGGTGTGGGGATGGCTCAGAACAGCAGTCACACAGCACTGCTCCCTGCTCACATCACATGGGCAGGGTATATCCATCCCTCATGCAACTGGTGTGCAACACTCCCCATATGTACTCACCCACATGACAGGGGACTTACACACACACACCAATGTCCAGGGGATGAACACATCATTTGGACACTCACAGCACAGGTACACTAAACAAACACACATCTATGGGTACTGTCACCTGTCACACTGGGGGGACCACAGAATCACATCAGGACTGTAGCAACAACATTCCCAGGAGGAGTAGCCAGGCAGAATGTGGCATGCACCATGCATTGATTGTCACAGTAAGCACAATGTAAGTGAGGAGTGCACACAGGAACTACAGCATACTCTGCATGGGAGACATGAGGCCTTCCCCACCCTGGGACCCACTCTAAACAACATTGCATGTCTGTCACACAGGGACACAATGCCAGAAGTCACAGTCACAAAAAAGGGGCATAGTCTAAGCTAGTGGAGTCTGCACTCACCTGCTCCCCTGGTCGACCATACAGCATGGTGTACTGTGGGAGGATCACATCCACCAACGCCATATTCTCCTCCATGGTGAATGGCTGGGCCCTCTCCACAGACCTGGACATGGTGCCAGAGGAATCACGAGCAGCAGCAGTGTTGTGGAATGAAAGGATGTGCAGGCAAGTGCTCTCTCATGGGACCTGGCTGCCTTGTATCTGCCTTGCTGGCCTGTTTCATTTACAGGAGTACAGAGTGATTGGTCAGTCACATTAGCATCCTACGTTTCCTCCAATCCCTTTAAACCTACCCCAGTGAGTGGCTTTGCATGGTTTAAAAATTGAGCATGATGTCAAGTCAACAACCACTTTGCAACAAAGTATATTGTTTCCAACCGACTTCTGCTTGCCACCTGATGCAATAATTCAAACTTTAAACTCGGTCTCCATGACAACCAGCATGCATTTAGGCCCTTATACTTGTCCCTCATGTGTCCCCTATGTTATTTCAATATTTATTTACACACAGGTACTGTCCGTTCTATGGCCCTAGGGTACCCCAAATGCAGAGATACGGACCGTACACGCGTGTGTAGGGTCCCTATCACTATGGGAGTGCTGGTGTATGCGTACGCCATAGTGATTTGGACCGTACACGCGTGTGTAGGGTCCCTATCACTATGGGAGTGCTGGCGTATGCGTACGCCATAGTCATACGGACCGTACATGCGTGTGTAGGGTCCCTATCACTATGGGAGTGCTGGCGTATGCGTACGCCATAGTAATACAGACCGTACACGCGTGTGTAGGGTCGGTCCGTATCACTATGGCGTACGCATACGCCAGCACTCCCATAGTGATAGGGACCCTACACACGCGTGTACGGTCCGTATCACTATAGTGTACGCATACGCCAGCACTCCCATAGTGATAGGGACCCCACACACGCGTGTACGGTCCGTATCACTATGGCGTACGCATACGCCAGCACTCCCATAGTGATAGGGACCCTACACACGCCCTCAGAGCGTATGTACGGTGCGTTTCACACCTGACAGTGGTGACAGGCGGCACACAGACAGGAATAGAGCTGTCATACTTGGTCAAGGCTGGACATCAAGGCATTGTCTGTGCAGTACTACATGTGTCGGGCACAGGTGGGTCAGGCTGTTATGTGGCACTTTACTCCTGAGGTGTGAAGCAAATAAAAGTATGATGAGCTGTGTACACATGTCATGTGTGATGGTGCCCTATGTGCCACACATCCCCTTCACTCTTTTGACATGTGTGCATGTAGTACAGACTTGTTGAGCCATGCCTCAATGGCATGGCACAGTCACCGACACCCGCAACTGTCCCCTGATGCCAGGTACACGGAATATTACCCCTGACATGTGAATGCCCGCGTTGCACGCTGTAACTATGTCATGTGTGTGTCATGTGTTCCCATAGGTTTGCTGTAGGTGTTTGGTCAAATGCATCTGCAGTTGCTGCAACCAACATGTGTCTGTGTGTAGATGGGCATGGCACACTGTTACGCACACCAGCCCACATGTGTAATCCGACGTAAGGTGTGTATGTATGCATCGACACGGAGTTTCAAAACAAGGACATATCTGCATACTCTCAATGTATGTGTGATCAGTCTTGACATATACTCCTTCATGGCAAGGTGTGTGGTCTGTCCTTTTTCTATGACATGTGACCTGTGCCTCTAGTGTTCCGCAACCTGTCTGTACAATAAACATCCTTCTTCTGCACATATGTGGATGTCTGTAACTCCTGTTATCCGTCTGCCTGTTCACTTACACTGGCCCACAGCTAGTTCCATGGCATGGCATATTGAGGTTGAGAATCAACGTTTGTAGCTGGCTCTTGGTAGGAGTGTCACCTGCCTGGCATACGTGTCCAGGGCATATTGCACAGACCTGACTCTGTATGTAGCATATGTGTATTGCCTGTTGAACATGTGCTCAGTACATTGACATTGGTGGTGTACTTTACTCACTCTTTGTTGTCCCTTCAAATTCACAGCAGGGCTCAGCCTCTCCATCGACCAATTCCGGACTTGGCTAACCTGAGGGAACATGACTGTATACGCCGCTACCGCTTCCCCCAACATTTGATTGAGAACTTGATGACACGGCTGGCACCACACCTCCAACCGCTACACAGGTATCCTACTGCACTGACACCCAAGATGAAGGTGATGGCAGCCCTACATTTCTTTGTCACGGGTACCTTTCAACACACCATTCCTTATGTTGGTGGCATGTCCCAAACCATGTTCAGCCGTGTTCTGCATGATTTTTTAGAGGCCATGTTGGATCACCTGGATGAGTTCATAAAATTCCCAACTCCTGAGCAGTTGACAGGTGTCAAGCGTGAATTCTATGCCCTGGGAGGGATGCCCCATGTCATTAGGTCCACAGATGGAACACATGTGGCTTTGGTACCACCACAGGCACAGGAGGTAGCGTATAGGAACCGCAAGCATTACCACTTCATTAATGCCCTTGTGGTGTGTCTTTCCAACATGGTGATTTCACATGTCTGTGCTCGTTTTCCAGGATCAGCACACGATGCCTACATCATGAGGCATAGCAGGATGCCTGAAATGATGCTGCAGCTGCGCAACGAACGAGCATGTATTGTTGGTGGGTATACTCTGGCAGTCTTGTATTTAACGTCATCTTCCTGTCTTACTGCTTCTCCTGACCCACTTTTGTCCATGATGTTTCCATGTAGGGGACGCTGGCTATCCCAACATGCCATGGCCTCTCAGCAACCCCAGCACGGCTGCCGAGCACCGCTACAACAACGCCCATGGGCGGACCAGGCGAGTGATAGAGAGGACGTTTGGCCTCCTGAAGAGCCGATTCCGTTGCCTCCACAAGACCGGTGGCACACTCCCATATGCACCGGTGAAGGTCTGCAAGATCTTCCTCATGTGCTGCATGCTGCACAACATGGCAGTGGAGAAAGCTGTGCCACTCATCCTGGATCCAGATGAGCAGGACCATCCACCCGTGGAGGATGAAGGGCTTGGTCATAAGGCAAGTGATGTGGAGGAGGAGGAGGCGGTAGAGGACATCCGGAGTTGGCTCATACGCAACTTCTTTGCTTAGTGGTGAGTTCCAGTGTCTGAGTGTGCACGCATTGGGCCGTGTTTGGCATGTGTTGCAATGTGTGTGTCCATCTGCATGTCTGCCGAGTGAGTCAGAGGTGTGTTTGGATGTGTCACTCGAGTGATGGTGCAATAGAAGAATGTTTTTCCAGTCATCATTGTCACCTAGCATGTTGACAACCTTATACGTGTCGAGTACATGCACATGCATGCGGATGTGCTTCTTTTGGCTGACTTCTGGTGTGTCTCTCATCCACAGGTACTTGCGCATGCTGTCTGCTGGTGGCATTGTTGTGCTCCTGCTATTCCTCATGAACACAGCAACATGTGCTGAATCAGCGTTACATGCACGGACAAGTTTGAAAATCTCCTTAGGGTAAGGGATGCAGCACGGCTTTTTGGTAGTGGTATTTGTTTTGAATGTGTGTGCACTGCTCCTGTTCATGTTTGGATACTTTACATACATGTAGAATCACCATGGGGCACATGACATGGAGCTGAATTCACCTGAATTGATGGTCAGACTTGGTGACAGTCATCTGTAATGGGATTGTGGATTGTGATGAAGCCATCGATGTGTGTAACACTGCCCTCGGAAACATACGGGTAGCACCGGGTTGACATAGTGTGTGAATTCCCCATTAGACGCTCAATGGTGTATAGCAGCCTCTCCGTGAGCAGCAGGGGGTGTTTAGCTGTAACCCATCACTTGTGTGCCAGTTCTATGGATTTCCAGCATCTGTGGTGCAAAGGGGGGTGCCAGTGTTGGTCCCACGTGTTCATCCACATGACCTGTGTATGTGTTGACAGAGTTGCATTAGCATTCCGACACACATGACCAATAAAGGTGTCCCTCTGCCTCCAAGGTGCCTCATCTCTGTCAATGGTGGTCTGTTGCCACTGTGCATGCGGCATGTCTGGCATAGTTCTCAGAGATGGTGCATATGAGTCTATGTGTAGAGTAGCAAGATGCAAGCTGTTTGTCAGGGATTAGAATCTGTATTTTGCATGATGTCCATGGCTGTGTAGGTATTGTTGTATGTCAGTCTCCACGACGGCCACTGTGCTGCATGTGCATCCATTGTGTGTGTGTGTGCCATGTTGAACCAGACATTCCTTCCTTGACATACACCTTTTGCATAGTTCCTTCCTGAGATCCTTGTCTTTGTGTGCTACTTGTGGCATTGTTTTCTTGACATGGCGCATGCTGCTGCAGGCCCTGCAGCAAGGGCACCCAGTGTCCACGCAAACGAGCTGGTGTTCATCATGGATTGCTTGCTGACATGTGCTATGCTGATCAGCAGCATCTGTGCCTCATGCTGCAGCACACTCTGCATTATGCACAAGATCCCCAGTTCCATCCACCTCAAGGCAAGAGAGACCATCCCCCAGGTCAACTACGACATCCGTGTCTAATCCTACCCTGCACTCTACGGACATGTGCGTTACAACTCCCATGATACTTGTCCACATCCAGGGTGCATCTGCACAGCTCTGCTTCTACATCCTGTGACCAGGCCACATCAACGTCCAACAGAGATGGGGGGAATGGATCACTGCCAGCTGCAGGATGACCTTCTCAATCCACGCACACACTCAGGATGCAGCCCACAACCACAACACAACCTTGTGCCACTGTGATCCAACACCCCATTGTGCCATCTCCATGCATCCAACCTTGGCCGGCCCACCATTCTCCACATCCACCTGACTCAAGCATGCAGGACATGGTTCTGCCACGTGTCTACACATACCTGGGAGTAGCACCCCAGGACACTCCACATGATCCCTGACCTCTGCGCATGACTGTTGCTCTTCTAAATAGGTCTGTAGGCACAGTTGTGCGGGCACCCCCTCAGCTGGTTGGGCCCATCACGGCTGAGTATGGTGCTCCATGTCTATATTGGATGATACATTGTGACCCATGTGTGTCCTGTGCCAGACTCAGACCCCAGGGTATGGATGGTTGGAGTTACTTCTGAAATCAGGCATGGTTTGACTTTACAACACACACATGTAGTGGAATAATGCAAAATGACGGCATCATCTCGTGATTGTGATGATTTTTATTTGTGGTGGGGTACGTGTTTGGGGGGATGACAAGAGGTGCTTGGCGGGAGTGTAGAATCCAAAGTTCACAGAGGGAGTTGGTATCCTTGCCATTGGAAGTCATCAGAGTCTATGCCACAGTCTTTGTCAACATTGGTCAGACTGTGGCCAGCAAGGCCATGTGGCAGAGAATGTCATTTGCTGATGTGCTGCTGTTGGGCCACAGGGCCAGGTGCCAGTCCAGGTGACCTGGGAGATGGTGATGTTCCGCTGACTCTCACGGTCTTTTGCGTGGACGACCCACCTTCCTGCGGGGACCCTCAGAAGCAGGCCGTGACGATGCTTGTGATGCTCCGTCGGATGAAACCTCCTCCTCCTGATCCCTCCCTGTGGGTGGTGATGTTCTTCGTCTGGTGGCACAGGGAGGGTTGCCCATGTTTTCGGCAATCCGATGGAGTACACGGGTCATGTCCGTTTGCACCGCCACGAGCTCAGCCTGTCTTGCCTCCATCCGTCCTTGGTGTCGCTGTTGACAGGCATGTTGCTCGGCCTGCAGGGTCTTCATCTCCTCGAGGGTCCCCTTGATGTCTGTGAGGGTGGACGCAATCTGGACCATGCCCCTGGCGTCACGCCGGTATGTGTCCAGGATGTTGCTGACGTGTGACATTACCGGTTCCTGAGCCAACTGGTCAGGTTCGCGCCTCCGCCGTCCTCCACTCCCACCACCCCTGCCCACTTGTGCCTGGCCTGCCGTTGTGGGCACATCGGGTCTCCGGGACCCCTGAGGGATGGCATTTGCGGTGTCGCCTGCCTCCTCCTGGGTGCCCGGAGAACCTTGTCCCTCCTGGACAGACTGGCTGTGTTGTTGTGTGCGGGCAGGGCTCCTGGGTGTCTCCTGGGATGTGGCAGGAATGGGGGTGGTGGTTGGCACAGTTGTACCTGACGCAGGTGCTGCAGGTGGTTGGACACCAGAGGGGCCAGGTTGGTCTGGGTCATCCACGGAGTGGTGAGAGTCGTCGCTGCCGGTGGGGTCCTCTTCACGCAGAGCCTGGTCCTGTGAGTCTTCCCCCCCCAGTGTTGGGGGGAGATTGACGACGTTGACCTGTGTGTGAGAGAGACAATGTTAATTGTGTTACATGCGACATCCATGTTTCATTCATTTTTGAGTTGGCACAGTTCCTCTGGGTGGTTGGATTTGGCTTGCATTCCTCTCACAGTGCACTTGTGCATGGGTATGTCCCTTTGCCACAGCTTTCGACACTTTACCTATGTGTGACACTATCTTAGTTGATGCATCTTTTTGGAACGCAGTCAGCAGTGTAGTGAGCGGGCGTAGCAAGCCATGCAGAGCCGCCTTACGTGTTGCACTGTACGTGGCCAAATGGTGTTTTTTCCATGCTATTTGAGAATGCAGGTAGGTAACTTAAGCATTTGTGACAGGGTTCTGACAAACACAGTGGGTGGGTATACTGGGTGTAAGGTAGGGGTGGGCGGAATTTGCGGAATTAACCTTCGCAAATTATCGCGAGAATGTTTAAAATTATCGCAAACAAGCAGAAATATCGCAAAGATGCGGAAGTTTTTTTCCGGCATGTTCGCGAGATTTTCTGCATGGTTGCGGGTCGCCAACTTACCCATGTGGTTGCTTGCGGGCGCGGCCATCTTGTTTTGAGTTGTTCTCGCGGTGCATGATCGCGAGAAGAAAGACGTGATCGCGCGACGCATGACGTCACTGCGGGCGCGAACTGTCGCGAGACAGCGCAAATGGCTAAAAACAATACAACATCTCATGGAGAACGCGACCGGATCAAGAAAACTTGTCGGCGAACGCAGGGATTCAGGTAAGGCGATCGCGCGCGCGCGAGAATGTATCATTTTACAGCGCGAGCAAGAAACAAATTATCGCCAAGCTGCGGAAACCGGAATTTTTGACATTTTCGCGCTCTCCGCGGAACGCAAAAATGTCAAATTATCGCAATTTCCGCGAACGGAACGAAATTATTGCCCAGGCCTAGTGTAAGGTTAGGTTTGTGCCTGCAGCACGGATGTACTCGTGCACAGATTGACACATGGCCCAGTGTTTATCAAAGGTTGAAGGGGGGTTCACGCACTGCCAAACCTTGTCTACATGCACACAGTCCACCTGCTGACGAGCAGACATGGCCTCACCACCCAAGGGTGATTTGGTCTCCCTCTGTCTCCCTTTCTCCCTCCCTCTGTCAGCCTCCTCCCTCTGTCCGTCTCCCTCTGTCTCCCTTTCTCCCTCCCTCTGTCACCCTCCTCCCACTGTCCGTCTCCCTTTCTCCCTCCCTCTGTCAGCCTCCTCCCTCTGTCCGTCTCCCTCTGTCTCCCTTTCTCCCTCCCTCTGTCACCCTCCTCCCACTGTCCATCTCCCTCTGTCTCCCTTTCTCCCTCCCTCTGTCAGCCTCCTCCCTCTGTCCGCCTCCCTCTGTCTTCCTTTCTCCCTCCCTCTGTCACCCTCCTCCCACTGTCCGTCTCCCTATGTCTCCCTTTCTCCCTCCCTCTGTCAGCCTCCTCCCTCTGTCCGTCTCCCTCTGTCTCCCTTTCTCCCTCCCTCTGTCAGCCTCCTCCCTCTGTCCGTCTCCCTCTGTCAACCTCCTCCCTCTGTCCATCTCCCTCTGTCTCCCTTTCTCACTCCCTCTGTCACCCTCCTCCCTCCTCTGTCTGTCTCCCTGTGTCCACCTCTGTCTCCGTCCCTCTCTCTCCCCCTCTCCCTCCCTATGTGTGTCACCCTCTGTCACTTCAGCCCAGCTTCCTGGGCACACACAGTTTGCAGGTCTTTCAAAGGCCAATGGCTTGTTCATGTGGGTTTGTTTCTTATCTCCGGGCACCCATTGGGCGGAGTGTCTGAGTCTGCGCTGCTGCTGTGGCGGTGTGTGCTGACACTCTTTCAGAGTGATGCGTCTTCATTAGCTGCTGTTATGTGCAAATTGTGCCTTCATACCCATGTCATCCTGCAATGCTGCCACCATTATCAGGCAACACAGTACTGTGTGGGGACACACTGTTTGTATGGCTGTGCCCTAGGCCATATGGGCTGAGGGCATTGTTGTGTGCTTCAGAGTTGCTCTATGTTAGTTTTGAGGCGCAACCTCCCGGCTTCGGGGACATCCTGTCTTGTGTTGGTGTTTTGTGTGGCCTGTGACTTGGCATGGCCTTGCTTGGGGCATGGGGCATGGAGGCGCTAGTGGCATGTGTGTGTTTTTGGAGTGTGGTTGTGTACGGTGCTGGCTTTGGGGGGGTTGCGTGCATGATTGGTATTTTGGTTGTGTATGGCGTTCCCCCATGTGAGGTGAGTTGTTTATGTACTCACCAGGCTCTCGGACTCCTTCTACTCCGTCTACTCCCACCGGCGGCAGCGTGGCCATCACCTTCTCCTCCCAGGGATGGTAGTGTACCGGTCTGCGGGGCGGCCCTCCTCCAGTGATGTTTCCCTGGTTGTGATCATCCGTCATTTTGCGGTGGACCGTCCTCTGCAGATCGTACCACCTGGCTTGGCACTCATGCCTGGTCCTTCTGGTGGACCCAACAGCATTCACAGAATTGACAATCCTCTCCCACATGGCTGATTTTTCGGCTATGCTGGTCCGTCTGGCCAATGTTCCAAAGAGCTGTGGCTCGACTCTGACGATTTCGTCGACAAGGACCTCCAGCTCCTCCTTTGTGAACTTTGGATTCTTGTTAGTGGGCATGGTGTAGGGTGTGGGTGTGGATGGTTGTGGGGGTGTGGGTGTGGATGGTTGTGGGGGTGTGAGTGTGGTTGTGCAGGTGTGTGTGTGTGAATGTGATGGGGGTGTGTATGTGATGGTGGTTGTGTGAAGGCGTGCAAGTGTAAGGTGTATTGATGGATGTAGTATGGTGCAGTGCGTTGTCTCTGTGGTCTGGCAGTAGTGGATCTGTTGCAAAGGATCATGGTTTGTGTGTGCTGGGCCTTTTTATTGGTCCATTTGTGGGTGTGGCTGTGTTTGAACTTTGGGTAGGTGTGTTATAAGGAGTGGTTGTGTTTTGGGCCTCTGTTTAGCTGTTTGGCAGTTGCAGGTCAGTGTATAGGATGTATTTGGGCTTGTTGGACATATTTTGTGGTGTTGTGTGCATCGAATTGACTCTCCTTGTGTTGTTTTGGTTTGTCCTGGTTCAGTACGAGTGTTTTTAGCGTCTGTACGGTGCGTACATGGGCCATGTTGTTGTACAGTGCTGTCCTTTGCTATGGCTTAGTACTACTCATACATGCGCGATGTTGGGTGAGGGTGCTGGTGTAGGGGCCTGGGGTAGGGTGCGTACAGACACGGGCAGGGTGTTGGTCCGCACCGTCCATCGGTGGTGGTGTTTCGCACTGTACATACAGGGGGGGCTGGGTGTATGCTCCGTACATACACGGCTGGGGATATTCTCCGTACATACACTGGTGGGGTGTGGGTACGCTCCATACATACACGAGTGGGGGTACGCTCCATACATACACGGGTGGAGAGTTGGTACGCTCCATGCATACACGGGTGGGGGTATGCTGCGTACATACACGGGTGGGGGTATGCTCCGTACATACACTGGTGGGGTGTGGGTACGCTCCAATCATACACGGGTGTGAGTACGCTCCGTACATACACTAGTGGGGTGTTGGTACGCTCCATCCATACACGGGTGGGGGTACGGTCCGTACATACACTGGTGGGGGTACGGTCCGTACATACACGGGTGAGGGTACACTCCGTACATACACTGGTGGGGTGTCGGTACGCTCCATACATACACGGTTGGGGGTACGGTCCGTACATACACTGGTGGGGTGTTGGTACGCTCCGTACATACACGGGTGGGGGTACGCTCCGTACATACACTGGTGGGGTGTGGGTACGCTCCATTCATACACGGGTGGGGGTATGCTCCGTACATACACTGGTGGGGGTTTGGCACGTACATCCGCGCCCGGGGGGCGTTTGGCGCGTACATGCGGGGGCTGGGGGTGTTCGGCGCGTACATACGAGGGCTGGGGGGGTGTTCTGCGCGTACATACGGGGTCTGGGGTGGGGTGTTCGGCGCGTATGCGGGCACAAGTCTCCATGGTTGCTATAGGAGTTCGGTCCGTACGGTGTTTTTTCCATACGGTTGTAAAATCAAAAGGACGGGACTGATCGTACTTGCGCGGTCCGACTTCATTTTTCCGATTTGTACGGTAAATCATCCGGGGATGTGTCGGACACATTTTCCGACCCGAGGACGTGTGGGGAAATTTTCCCAATGCGAGTCGTATGGACTTTTTCCCATGCAAATCGTACTTGCCAGTTTGTACGCTACTTGTACGATTCGTACTGAAAAAAATCCGGATACGGTTCGTACGGGGAATATTTTTGACGGATCGGAATCGGCACCTTAATGTACAATTGGCATGCCTGGAATAGGTGGGCTAGGTTGGCTTAGTTGTAATTTAGTATTCTGGAATCAGAATGGAAGACTGGATTACTGTTGATAAATAGTAACTGAAGTAGTCGAACTGCAAATCCCCCGATATTACTTGTTGACCAGATGAGATCGGTCAATTTAGTTATTGCAATTGTTGTTTACATAAGTGTTTTTTGACCGTTGTTGAAAAATATTGTATTTGTTTGACACCATCCATCAATGTTTGTCTCTTTCTTATATCTTTCCTGTTCATCAGTAAACAGGGGCAGACAGACAGGGAGTGGGCAGTCGGCGGGACAGTCAGAACACCACCAGGAGGACACTGCTGAGGGCTCCTCTGCTGGCCCCAGTAAGTCTTCTTGTTTTTAATAATATTTCTTATTCCATAACTTTTACTGCCCCATATTTTTCACGAACTATTGTTTGTTTCCAAATGCTATTTTTTTACCACCAATTATCCTTCGATCTGTACGGTTTCAAAAATCTTATCCCTGCCTCCGCTATGATGACTCTCAGTACTACTACTACTACATACTATCAGTCTGTCTGTACTGTAGTAGCTAGTCTTGCCCAGTTGGCCAGTGCCACTCTTTATGTGAAAGGTTGTAATATAAAACTCATATTCACCAGTAGCTCGAGCCATTGAGTCCAATCCTTTGGGTCATCGTCTTGTACTACTTTTACTCTTATTGATCTTGAGTCTTTGTTAATCTTGAGGCTTTGAAAATTCACAGCAACAACAGCCCTACCAGATTTATTACTATTTTGATATGATAGCCTATAGGACATACTACTGTTGTAGGGACCTTGCACATACACAGACATTTGCACCAGAAAATAGGATGTTGGTGATGGTAGGTTGGACCTTCTTAGCACACCTCAATCAGAAATTCCGCACCCACCACAATTCCACTGCTTGACTATAGCACTGTCTTGTCATAACTATTAGGTCTCGGAACCCTCCCCCCAAGATACCCAACAAGTAGACAACCCAGAACATAACACACCCAACCTCTCAGTCGTGGAAGCAATGCACATGCACACCCTTACTTTAATTTGCTCACTCGTGTAAGTTAGTCCACACCAAATACCACCAAGTCTATGTAAGTTCAAATTGTTTATTTCAAATTGAGAGCTCTGTACACTGTTTTATTATAAAATGTAGCACCAACCGGAAAATCAATAACATTAAAACAATATACATTGTTACACTTATACAGTTGGGGATTAAATCATGATAACTGAACAGTGGTGGAAGGCAGCACCACCATCCCCTAGGAATTTAGTTTATATAAATTTATAAATGAATATGTGAGTGAAGGGACCCCTCACCTTAGAAGAACCTAGTACTGGTAGTTGTTGCATCATTCAGAAGCTCTGGTTCGTAGAAGGGAATCTTCCGTCTGTAATGCGAAAAATGAAATGGTGTGCGTTAGTATATTGCAACTTGCAAGCATTTCTCAGCCGTGCCAAAAAGTGTAGCATTTATGGATAAGCAATATGGGCTAACAGTAACAGTAGTACACCAGTACTTCCTAAAAAAGTGGCTTGTTAATGTTTTTGTTGACCGCTTGTACGCAGCGCGTAGACTAGACAGTAGCAGTGTGAGGCAGGTCATGTGGGCTCAAAGGTGTCTTATACAAGAAGCTGCAAGGTAACGTCACATGTGCAAAAATAAAAGACACAAAGGTAAAATGGTAGCATGGCTAGGGCTAATTAAGCAAAGGCTACAATGATCATATATAACTATTAGTGTCTACTCTACTATTACCTGATTTGTACTAGTGATGTATGTTAGTATTATTAACTCATTTTTCAACCTTGCTACTGGTCAATAGGGGGGAGGTGTATATGACGCCTAATAAATGTGTAATGTTTTCTAGGCGCACTACCGACCACCATTGCCGGGGCCAGCGAAGGGGACGCGGAGGGCAAGGATGTGGCAGTTGCTGCAGATAGCAACGGAGCAGTAGGGGGAGTGGCAGCACCAGTGGCAGGCGGTGGTAAGTTAGATTCATAATCCTTAACTATTGTTGAACTTGACAGTACACTCACTGCAAGGGTGTACTGTATGTATATGTATACTGTACAGTTGTGACTTAGGGCCCCATTAGGATGGTGGGCGTATTGCCCCCGCCGGGCCGGCTGGAATTCACTGCCGACACCGCAGGGGCAAACCTCCCGCCATCCCTGTAGACAAAATTCAGACCCCCCACATGTCGACCAGGCGGAAAAGGGTTCAATATGGCAGTGGTGTCTCTCTGAACACATCGCCAGCCATTTAATCTGCATTTTGGAATGCCTTTGCGTGGCGGCATTGCCGTCCGCCACGGAAAGGCATGCAGACATTGCAGAGTATGCTTGGGGGCCCCAATGGAGGTTACATACCTATGCTATGGTACCCCCCCACCTTTCAAAGCAAAACGTGACAGGCTCCGTGCAGGGCCCGTCATGTTGTGCTTGGAAAAGCAGCACAACATGTATTTTTAGCATTGCTTTCGGCAACGCCAACCAGAATGTAAAAAAAATAGGATGCGCCCGCCACTGTCCAGGCGCATCATCCTAATTAATTGTCCCCACGGGACCCCCACCCTTTTTAGCATGAGGATGGCGGGCGGACAAAGTACACCCGCTATCCGATGTCGTAAGTAAGTATGAGTTGTTGGTGACGTTTGAAGAGTGAACTAGAAGACTAGAATTCCCTTTAATTGGCATAGGAGCGGGAGTATTGAGTAACCAATGGCCTCATCTATCTGATTTCAACTCCGCTTTGAAAGTTTTCTGGAGAAGAGCACCTGGTGCACTGTTCAACTAAAAAGTGAAAGACGGGTGGAAGGAAGAAGGACGGGCGAGATTTAAAATGTTATGTACTACTGTGCTTTATAGTGCTACTCTACCATGCCACTATGTGTATAAATAATTAACTTGTCTTACTGTTTTTCTAAGAGTATATTTTACAATTGTCTTGTTTTTTTCTTTTTGATACACAGCTACTCCGAAACAAAATCGAAAGGAGTTGGCCGCCAAGGCACGGCGCTGGAAGCTGGAGGCCATCCAGCGGTAAAACCGGCGGCTGGTGGTCTTAGCCGAGGAGGAGGAGGAGACTGCGGCAGCAATTGTTGAAGACTCCTCCAGTGCCCCGGGCCCCAGACACTGCCCTCCAGCGGTACGGCACCACTGTCTGGCGGCTGCCCGCCGCCACCGTAGTGCCATCTCCGGTGCCCCCCCCACTGTGGCTACAACTGCCATGCCCTTAGACGCCGCGTCGCCTCTTTAGAGGGCCAGATGCGCCAGATGCGTGTCCTCCTTGAGTCCCGCCCCACCACTTAGTCCCTGCCATCCTGTTCTGCCCCTTTTTTAATTCTTGTTTGGGTTGGTGGGTGGGAACTTGTTTGGGCATTACGGACTTTTTTCTCCGATGGACATTGGTTGGGGTTAGGGAGGGGGGTGGGTCAGCTTTTGTGGGTTTAGTTTATTTTTGTTAGGGTAAATTAAATATATTTTTCTATGTTACATGCAATGTTGTTAATGTTTTGTAGGTGGGGTAACTGTTTTACATCACACTGTTTCCTTGCTGGTGCATGGCCGCCCATAGCCTGTGTTTGATTTAAATATTTGGCTGCCTGTATAAGACACAAACAGATAGATGCGACACACCTCACTCATTGACTTGTCCTTCTAGTACTTTCAGTCTGTCCTCTAGTCTATGCATTCTTTATACTGGTGTGTGAAAATGAAATCATTGACAACATGTCCATTATTAATTCTGCCTCCCCTAAATTTCTCTCTTACCGGTGCTTGATTTTTATGTCCAACTGTGGCCCAGCACTGGCTGCATGGTGAAGATGGTTTCCTTTTTCATACATGCCATGATTGGGGTGGTGGTGGTGGTAGCATAGTAGTAGTAGTAGACACTGGCAGGGCGGCAGCATTTGCAAAAAACAGAAAAGGAGACAGTTAATCGCCTTTGAGAGACTGTTAGAGGAGTAGTAGAATGAAGTACAGTACAGAACTTACCGAGCAACAATAATATGCTCAAATATTTGACAAAAAAACATAATGGTGGTTGGGACAGCCTACTAGACAGAGTTACAAACTATAGTTGTGTCGAGTCACTTGACTAGGCCTACAGCCTAACAGTTAGTGCTGTATATGAGGAATGACAACAAACAAATCCAATCAATGCCGGCAATTCATGCTGAGGTATATGTTCCTTTGTTAAATAAAATAACCTCTGAAATATCCTACTCATGGGTAGGCAAGCAGAAGAAGATCATCGCTCTGCCTTGAAATTGAAGTAGTGTTGCTTTCACCACATCCGCCCCAGCAAGTGTGTGATTAAGTATTGGTGTACATTTAATTTAGTTACACCTCGACAATAAGTCACACAGCCCGGGGGAAGAGGGTTAGGGTTTGTTGAATGGATGGGAAGGGGGTTTTTGGGAAAGGTTTGACATGGAAAAACAGTATGCATACATAGACAAACAAACGACAATCATTGAAGACTACCATATCCAAATGTTGAGGGATAAAAAGGCAATGCATGCATGATGATGAGAGACCCGGATTACATACACTTCTAGATCTTGTTCTGTTCCAACAATAACTACGCCACCAGGTGGAAGTAGCGAGAATGACACCGCCATAGCTATAGCACAGATTAAATACGTACCAAAGTACCGACAACGAATGGGTGAACGCTGAATACATTGTTTTTCGGCGTAGTTATTGTTGAAAGAAGAAGCCCGTTTTTTCACCACGGGAGGCTAAGTAAGATTAGTGTGGAAATAGGAGTCTACAAGTATTCTAAGAAATTCAATTATCCTATGACTTCCCCAATTCATTAATTGTACGACGTGATCCCCATCCTTGGAAAAGCAAAAATCCCAAGTTTGGATGTAAATTCTCCATCCGCCATATGTTCTCACATACTGGATCCTATGCGGATGACTGTATGTTTAATATCGTCCCCAGAAATACAGTCCTGATGAGACCCGGTATTTAAAAGTGGGTCGAAACGCCGTCGACAACAAAAATAAGAGACAGCCTTGACTGAATCACTGTATAATGTATATAAACTGTCCTTATAATTTTTCCAATAACCTCTGATATCGTTTGTTTTTTCTTTGTTTGGTCACAGTACAAAGGTTATGGTGTTTTCACTGGGGCACATTTTGCACTGTATATGTAAGAAAGAAAAGTCTGTATATATGAAATGTTTTTTATATGTGATTTAAAAAGTGTACATTAAACAAAGTCCTCGGCTGAGGCTTTTAAAAAATTTTTTTTCTAGAAATAATTTTTATGAGGGTGTATTGTGATTAGTATTAATTTACTCATATTTTCGATTCTCAATTTTTCTTGAATTACGTATGTGAGATTAACTCATGAACAATCATTATGGTTGTATGAAATATTTAAACAATTTTCAAATGAGTTCCTTGTGAATATTGTTTGAAGTACTCTGACTGTGAAGATCGGCCTGCAGTATAAGTACAATTTTTATGACAGAACAAGAGTAGAAATATAAATATTACTGACTTCAGTCATTCTTTATTGTGTACAGAAAGATAGATTACTAGTACACTTTGACTTCACTTTGTGCATAACAAACAAACAACGAAAACACAAAGACCAATCGCTCTGAGTCAGGTGTCCAATGCATGCCATTACTTGTCATTACCTGTTCCTTCTCATCTTAAGTTAACGGGCCGTCTATTTCGCCATCATCATGATAGACGGGTCTGTTGTGTCAATCATACTCATTGCGCAGATTGAGTGAGTCCCCTTCCTGTATTGAATTAAAAGCAATGTATCACCTAGCTGTAGGAGAAGTACAAATTTAATATTTGCAATAAGGGGACAATTGAATTTACCTTGCGTTAAGTTTAGTGTGTTCTGTAGAAAGTTGATTAGTGGCAGTGCACAATTACATAAATTCATGCACAACAAACACAACAAAATCTAAATCATTCAGTCTGCGACTCTGCGTCCAATGCATGGCATCAATCATTACCTGTTCCATCTTATTTTCAGTTAATGGCCAGTCTCTCTCGGCTCTGAAAGGAGGATAGCTATAGTAGTCATCTGATTCATGCTCCACTTCTTTTGGAAGGACTACGAAAGTTTGAATTTGTTGTTACCATCATCCAATCATCATTCATGAGGGAAATGGAATTGAGCAGGAGATTCAGTATGAGGAGCGGAGGAGCTGGATTCGGAGGACTGTACTGTCAAATAGCAGACACCTGAAACTTGTATATTAAATTAGAAGAGTAGAAGACGGTGGTAATGGATTTGTTGTGATTCACAAGTTTATAACCGGAACGAGAGACACATAAACAAAGGGGTAAAAAAGGGAGGAAGACAGTAAGTGCGAGCCTAATTGTCAGGGAAGTATAGCTCATCCTCAAACTCTGGGGGTTCAGCCAGTAGTAGGTAATCATCTGACACAATACTTCCGTCACCTGAGCCGCTGTCCTCATCTTCCTCCATTGCTTCATGTATTGTGTAATTCGGTGGTATGAAGTGCTGATTCATTTTAATCATTGTTAACCTCTCCACGTTTTTTGGCGATAGACTGGTCCTTCTCAATGATACAATGGAACCAGCAGCACTGAAAACACGTTCGGAAGAGACACTTGCGACAGGGCAAGCCAGATAGCTTATCGCCAGCCTGCTGAGCTGTGGCCATTCAAACCTTTTCCTATACCAATACTGCAATGGGTTTTGATCAATGTACACCTCTGTTGAGTCGTCCAGATAGGCCTGGACCAATGTTCAGGGTTGCTGCTGGTAAGCTTTCGTGCTGTTTTTTCTGTGCATCAGCACTGTGCTTATTAAAGCCTAACTTTAGATACCAATCCTGTAATGATAATGATTGTACTCGGCCTAATGATCCAGTTATTGTTTCTGTGGTCGATAGTGATGGTGAGTGTTGTGATTGGGATCCAAACGCACTGCCCTAAGCCGACGAAGTTGCACTAGATCCTGCATGGCCTGCTTCAGTACTTCTTGTGGGTTGATCTTGCGGGCTTTTAATTAGCTGCCGTTCGTTTTCCAACTTCCTGGCTGCTTCAGCTATACAACTTTTGTAGCGGGCAACATCAATGTCGGAAAAAGCAAAGAATGTCTTCAGTGCTAATTTTGCACGTGGATCCAGAATTTTGGCACAAATGTAATGTTCTTGTGACAAAATTTTATTTTGTATCCTTACATTTTCAGCTAAGCGCCGGGATAAGCTCTCCATCAAGTCATGGCCCTGCCTTCTGTCCTCTACACCTTTGTATGATTCAGACACATTATTCAGCTCATGCTCTAGCATTTGCAATAATGGGATAGCTTGGCCCATTGTACAGTCCTCCTTGCTGACTTCACGTGTGAAGACCTCAAAAGGAGACAGCATCTCAGTCAGGCATTTAATTAGGGTCCATTGATCCATCTCAAGGTTTATGCCTTTAACACTAGCATCCCCGCTTCTGTTCCAGACATATTCATGGAGTGACCTGTACTGTTCGTACAGACGATCAAGCATGTAATACGTTGAGTTCCAACGTGTTGCCACCTCCTGGATGAGTGCCTTGACTGGCATCCTTTGTTCATGTTGGTTGATCCTCAGCTGCTTCCGAGCTTTAAAAGAATGGCTGAAATTAGTGCATTTTCTTTGGCAGATGGCCAGTAAATTGCTGACTATGGGTTCTTTTTTAAGAAAGTCTTGAACTATAATGTTTATGCAGTGCGCCAAACACGGAACCCTGAAATAGGAACCAAGTTCCATGGCCTTAAGTACATTACTGCCATTGTCTGTGGCAACAAAACCAATACCAAGCCCTCTGGGCCGCAGCCATTCCAAAACCTTGGTGCAAAACTCGTGTAAAATGTTTTCAGCCGTATGAGATTTCTCCATGGCGAACATGGCTACAGTTGCATATTTCCGAGTACCTTAAAAAAACTAAGCTGTGTCAACAACATCTCGTGCAGATAGCTTATCTCTAACCCCCACAAAAGAGATCCAGTGTGCAGTGATGCACATGTAATCTGTGGCTTGGCAACTGGTCCACATGTCTGTTGTCAGGTGGATATTGTGCACAGCACTCTGCTGCAAAGATTGTCCAACCAATTCCAGCACATCATGATGTAGTGCCGGAACAGCAATTCTTGCGAAATAGGACCGGCTGGGAACCTTCCATTTAGGGCAGATGGCAGACACAAATTCAAGAAAACCCACCCCTTCCACAAATAAAAAAGGAAGAAGATCCAGCGCTAACATTTTAGCAAGCTTCGCATTGTACAATCGTGCTGTTGGGTGGTTGCGTTGGAACTGCCCCTCCAACCTAAACATGCTCTCAATGGTAGGCTGGATTACTTTCCATTGTGGTGCTGTTTTCATTAACCCACTAAGGCTCAACGACACAGATTGTCTCATTGAGGTAATCGGTCGCCTTGGTGTCTCACCCTGACTCTGAGTATGGCTCTTACTGCGGTGCCACTCTGATGTTACTGAGGAGGATGTGGGCGTTACCACTGCACTACTGGGGACAGGGCTAGAAATGCCTCCCTCTTCTTCACCTGCCACCACAATAATATCGCTCCCAGATTCATCCTGACCAACTTCAATGGGTTGAGTTTTTCTACTTTCTTTTAACTTAAGTAGGTGATCCTCCCACACGATAGTGTGGTGTATTCTTAGATGACTTGCTTGTCCTCCGGTACCATAGTTTGTACCAAGTTTACCACGCTGGACACCTTGACAACAAATTGAGCAGATAGCAACGTTCTCCTCCTTGGTGCTAACAGCAAAGAAGTCCCAAACTGGGGAGGATAACTTTCTGGCATTGCTGGATGTTCCACTTTCAACACCAGATGAACTGGAGGGGGTGCTTGAAATGTGACCCTGTGCACCTAGACTGTGACTTTTACTACCACTATCTACTGAGATGCTTGATCTGGATGTAGGTCCCTGCCGGGCCTTGGAAAATATGGCAGCTGGAGGTAGTGGTGGTGTAACCTATGTTGGTGATATCCGTGCTACATCCCGCTCAGTAGCAGCCTTTCTGGATAGGGTGAGAATGTTGGTCTCCAATCCCTTTGGGGCGGGAGTAATGTGCGTGATGACTGGCTCGTCTTCATCAACATCATCACCCCCCCTCTTCTACATCTACCTCCATAACTCTAAGTTTTTCTGGGACCTTCCTTTTCAGAAGCATTGTCTTGTGGCGTATATCACTCTCAGACTGAGCTGGTGGTAGCCAAGTGGCATCATGATCATCAGAAGCGGGGCTTGAAGAAGAAGATGATGGACTAAGCCTCCTTTTCCTTGCTGGTGGTCTGGAAGACAATAGATCTTCTGAAACAGTGGTTTCACTTTGCTCCACTTTGTCTGCAGGAAGCTCGATTTCCTGAAATGCCCCTACGTCAGGAGCAACAACTACTATGGTTGGCTGATGCGGCGGCTGCTGCTGTTCTTGTTGCGGCAGCTGCTGCTGCTGTTCTTGTTGCGGCGGCTGCTGCTGCTGTTCTTGTTGCGGCGGCTGCTGCTGCTGTTCTTGTTGCGGAGGCTGCTGCTGTTCTTGTTGCGGCTGCACACTGATCTGCTGAGTTTGCGCCTGCGTTAAACCTGATTGTGTACTACTTTGCGGTAATGACATTTCTTCAACATCGCTGCTCGTTAGTAGACTGGCTACCTCTGCGACACTAAAGCCCTTGGGCCTAGGTTGGTGGGGTTGGACCGCTGTGCTGCTCCGGACAACGCTGCTGCAGGCGTAACGTTTTTGGTGCCAAAAAAAACATTGACCGGCACACCACCAGTCGCGGTTAATGGCACCTTTTTCAGTTCCTTGTTCTCACCGGCAACTTTCTTGGTACTGGACCTGGTACCTTTCTTTGGGGCCATCTTCTTCAGATGTCAGGCAGGATGCAGATGCACAACAAGTTCTGGTCACACGTGGACATGATGCGCAGCAGGACTTCTGTCTGGCAGGCAGTAAAACAGGTAGCCGGGGGATGCTGATGACACCTCCTACTCTGTCTTTTGTGCACCTAAAAGCAAATAAGCCAGGAGAAGAACATCAGTGAAATGTTGCATTTGTTGTTGTGGTTCAGTTACTTAGTACTGTACTAGTGCAAACAAAAGATAGTCTAGCCATTTATGACTTTTTTTTTTAACTAGGGCTATGTTATACTACTGTGTACAGCCACACACTACACTCTCAGGAAGGATAGGAAAGTTAATAATAATAACCACCAAAATAAAAATGTAATGGAAGTGGGGTGGACCCTATTTGCCAATAAATTATTTGAGCATCTCAGCATCCATGGAGCTGCTGCTGGCAAAGGGGGTAGATGGATGGAAGCAGTAAGCCAAATAGCCAATAAGAAAACCATGCAGGCCTATGGCAAAAGCAGGACACTAATAACTCCCAGTCCAAACACAAAAAAAGGCCACCACCCACATGGACACTCACAAATCACAAACAAGCCGGGGGCCTGGGAAACACCCTGAGCTGACAAAAGGCCTATAAAAGCCAGGTAAAGGATGCATGCTAAAGCACACTGCTCTGCCTTTTTAATGCAACAAAATGTAAATACGAACATTCACAGGCCCCAAAAAGGTCTGCAGGGTGCATGCATTGCACAACAACACACCAGTGACCAGACACATACAACAAAAGCATGTCTTTAAGACAACCAACATCAGAAAGGCCACCCCCAAAAAGCACACTTCCTCAACTCAATCCAATGCCATCCATGCCCTAAATGAATTCTAAAATGAATTCAACAGACCACACAGAAAACACTTGATTAATAAAGATGTGGCTACCTGCTCTGATCCTAGTGGATGAAAGCAGGCCTGTTGGCAGACAAGGCCAGGCAAGCTTGCAGGCCTAGTCTTCAAAATGGCCACCAGCCACATGGCCAGGCCCAACAACATCAGAAAGGCCACCCCCAAAAAGCACACTTCCCCAACTCAATCCAATGCCATCCATGCCCTAAATGAAATCTAAATTCAACAGACCACACAGAAAACATTTGGTTAATAAAGCTGTGGCTACCTGCTCTGATCCTAGTGGATGAAAGCAGGCCTGTTGGCAGACAAGGCCAGGCAAGCTTGCAGGCCTAGGCTTCAAAATGGCCACCAGCCACATGGCCAGGCCCAACAACATCAGAAAGGCCACCCCCAAAAAGCACACTTCCCCAACTCAATCCAATGCCATCCATGCCCTAAATGAAGTCTAAATTCAACAGACCACCTAGAAAACACTAGATTAATAAAGCTGTGGCTACCTGCTCTGATCCTAGTGGATGAAAGCAGGCCTGTTGGCAGACAAGGCCAGGCAAGCTTGCAGGCCTAGGCTTCAAAATAGCCACCAGCCACATGGCCAGGCCCGCCAACATCAGAAAGGCCACCCCCAAAAAGCACACTTCCCCAACTCAATCCAATGCCATCCATGCCCTAAATGAAGTCTAAATTCAACAGACCACACAGAAAACACTTGATTAATAAAGCTGTGGCTACCTGCTCTGATCCTAGTGGATGTAAGCAGGCCTGTTGGCAAACAAGGCCAGGCAAGCTTGCAGGCCTAGGCTTCAAAATGGCCACCAGCCACATGGCCAGGCCCAACAACATCAGAAAGGCCACCCCCAAAAAGCACACTTCCCCAACTCAATCCAATGCTATCCATGCCCTAAATGAAGTCTAAATTCAACAGACCACCTAGAAAACACTTGATTAATAAAGCTGTGGCTACCTGCTCTGATCCTAGTGGATGAAAGCAGGCCTGTTGGCAAACAAGGCCAGGCAAGCTTTCAGGCCTAGGCTTCAAAATGGCCACCAGCCACATGGCCAGGCCCAACAACATCAGAAAGGCCACCCCCAAAAAGCACACTTCCCCAACTCAATCCAATGCCATCCATGCCCTAAATGAAGTCTAAATTCAACAGACCACACAGAAAACACTTGATTAATAAAGCTGTGGCTACCTGCTCTGATCCTAGTGGATGAAAGCAGGCCTGTTGGCAGACAAGGCCAGGCAAGCTTGCAGGCCTAGGCTTCAAAATGGCCACCAGCCACATGGCCAGGCCCAACAACATCAGAAAGGCCACCCCCAAAAAGCGCCTTCCCCAACTCAATCCAATGCCATCCATGCCCTAAATGAAGTCTAAATTCAACAGACCACACAGAAAACACTTGATTAATAAAGCTGTGGCTACCTGCTCTGATCCTAGTGGATGAAAGCAGGCCTGTTGGCAGACAAGGCCAGGCAAGCTTGCAGGCCTAGGCTTCAAAATGGCCACCAGCCACAAGGCCAGGCCCAACAACATCAGAAAGGCCACCCCAAAAAAACACACTTCCCCAACTCAATCCAATGCCATCCATGCCCTAAATGATGCTTGAAAATGAAATACATTCAAAAAACACCAAAAGGAACAGTTGCTTTATCATGCACACACCCATGAGGCCATGCCCATGGCTAGCCCCGCCTACTACTACTACCACAACATTTAAAAAAAAAAAGGAATGATGATAGTTATCAAAAATAAATTGTAGTTACAACAACTGCAATGCCCACAATCAAACAGACTCAACAACCACTTACTTGTAAAATATCCTATTCCAAAAATCCTCAAATCCAATTGCAATGATGCAGCAGACAAAAAGAGTGATCTTTCCAGCTCCAAATCCAAAGGCAGAATGAGCAGGAGATGGACAAAGCACTTGGAAGAGCCTGCTGGACAGGAACAGGAAGTTGGAGATTCTGTGTCACTTCCTCCCTCTCCCCACCTTTTTAAAAAAGGACTCCTTGCACAAAAAAGGACAGCCAAATGTCAATGTGAGGAGTTGTTTTCATCCAAAATCAGCAGTTGCAGAAGGTTTCATGCTGCTAGAGCTGATATTCCTCTCCAAATTGAAAATTTTACATGTTCGAGTTCTCGAGCTTCACATTACCTCCGCCGGCATGTCAAAAATGACATGATCGCGTTCTCTTCGTCCCTGTCGCGTTGGATATGATGTGTTCGGGGTCTCTTTCTCCTGTCCGCGTTCGATTAGACGTGCCCGCGTCCTCACCCTCTCGCTCGCGGTGTAGAATGACGTGTTCGAGATCTCAATCTTCTCATACTCGCGCGGTGCATGATCGCGAGAAGAATGACGTGTTCGCGCAACAAATGACGTCATCGTGCGACAATGCGAGCGCAAACTGTTGCGAGACAGCGCAAAATGGCTACCAACAATCCAATATCTCGTGGAGAACGCGGGAAAACTTGTCAGCGAACACGGGGATTCAGGTAAGGCGATCGCGCGCACGCAAGAATGTATTTTTTTACAGCGCGAGCAAGAAACAAATTATCGCTAAGCTGCGGAATGCGGAAATTTTGACATTTTCGCGCTTTCCGCGGAACGCGAAAATGCCAAATTATCGCAATTTCCGGGAACGTAACGGAATTTTGGCCCAGGCCTAGACATGACATATTGGTGTGAACATGAATGTTTATTGCACATTCAGTGGAGTTTTGAGGCTGTAGCAGTACAGGGCCATGCAAACCCCACTTCACATTGTTGGCCCGGGGAGGGTCAGCCAGAGTTCTTCAGGGAATGACAGGTACATCAGAAGAGGAGGAGTTCAGTCCGCAGTCTGATATCTGTGTCATTGGTTACCAAACAGAATATGGCAGTCCATGACGAGGTCCAAGGTGAGTGTTGCAGAGTGCATCGGGGGACAGTGGAAGGCGATGATACAGAGGGCAGGACCAAGCAGAAACAGGCCATATGGCGGAGATGAATGCTACTGCTTTCTTCTCACCACCAAGGCAAATTCATCCGCATCTTCGTCCTATGCTGTTTCATGTGCCTCACATGTGGGTGGTGGTGTTCTATCTCCAGCACTGTGTGGCAGTGACACCTCAGGGGATGGAGGTGGAATGTGTGCTGCACTGTGTGGCACTGTCACATCAGGGGCCAGAGGTGGAATGTGTGCCGCACTGTGTGGCATTGACACATCAGGGGCCGGAGATGTGGATGGAGTGGTAGTAGCAGCATGCATCAGCGCCAGGCCTTGTGGCAGCAATGCCATGAGGAGGGTCTTTATGGCATTGAGGGACCCAGCTACCTCTCGCTGGTGTGCAGCTGTGGCAGCCACTATTTCCACCCGCGTCCGCTCCATGTTCTCCATGAGCCTCCACATGAGTCCCAGATCCCGGGCGAGCTCGCTGGAGCCACTCTGACTAGACAGTCATTTTTGTCTCAGAGTCAGGACCTGGCGATGTCAACCATGGTTCATTGGAGGGCATGGAGCGGACTGTCGGTGTTTGTTAGGGACTGTGAGTGGTCCCTGATGGGACTTAGACACCCACGTATGGCACCTAGTTTGTCTGCCATGCGGTCGAACCCCACCTGCACCTGTTCAGCCAGCTTCTCCTGGGACCCCAACACATGGCGTTGGAAGGCTAGGTGTTTGTCGTGATGGTGGGTGCTGCCTGCTGTGTGTTCTGTGCAGGGGGTGGGTTCTCCTTGTAGCAGCTGGGCTGCCCTGCTCCTGGTAGTGGGCTGCAGCGGCAGTCCACGAGCTGTTGGATGGCATCGGAGTCAAAGGTGTGGTGGTCCTCTTCATCATCAGAGAAGAGAAGTTGGGACTGCTCTGCAGGAGGTGTTGAATTTCCCTCTGCAATGTGAAGGGGAGATGCAGTTTAACATTGTGTTCACATGTATGTCGACACATTGTACATGTTTACATTCAGAATGAATGACAGTGTACATTGTGAGGAGCTACCTATATTATGCGGGACAGTGGACATTTCGACAACATCACGGATGTGGGTTTGTACTTGTACTTTGTCAACTCACATTTCCCTGCGATGCCATATGTGATTGGCCAGTTTTTGCACACAAACGGCACCAGTTGTGTCCTCTGTTCTGTTGTGGACGTGTTGCGGATTCTGTCACATTGTTGTCAATGTTGATGTGCTATGCATGTGATGTGTGTGTGCTGCATTTTGGGGGAGTCACCCCTGCAGCTCTGATTTGGCTGCCCCTTATCCCTTACATGCAGTGTGCCTCTGACTTCTGACCTCTGACTTCTGTGCTTATACAGTGCTGAGATGTTGCATACTAGGTTGCATTGGTCTCTTGGTGGCAGTTGGGGGTCTGGGGCATAGTTTTTCCGCAGATGTGCTATCCTTAGTTGTGCATTTGTGCCAGTGTGCCCTTCTGCCCCCCTTCCCCCCAGTCCCTGGTTATTACTCACCCTGTTGCTGTTGTGTCCGGTCACGTTGAGCAGTGTCCGGGCCCCCAACTCTTGCCACCGTCTACCCACTGATGACTGTGGACACCATTTACTCCATCTCGTCCAGCTCCTCCTGTGGCGCTGGGCTCCCACCTCCAGTCTGCTTTGCTGCCTTCCGGTTGTTTGCAAGTTTCTGCTTGGTTTTGTGCTTGACATCATTCCAGCGCCTCTTGACCGCTTCCATTGTCCTCTTAAGCACTCCGACTGCATTCACCTTGTCCACGATGGTCTGCCATATTCCATTTTTAGTTGCCAGTGACACAGTGGAGGTGACGAACATTACTTGATGGTGTTCTCTCACCTCCGTTATCAGGATCCTTTTCTGCTGTGGACTGAACCTTTCCTTCCTACTCTTTCTTGTCCTTGCCCTTCCCTGACCCCGAGGTCCCAGGCTGGTCCTCCGAGGGGCTTGTGGGGTTCTGGTTGTCCTCTGCACTTGCTCCGGCTGACTCCATTGGGCTTCGCTGTTGTTTGGCTTTTGAATTTTTTTTCCCCAACTTGTATAGTGCATTTTCCCACATGTCGCGTGGGGATTGCAGGCCTGTGGTTGGTTTTCGCTGATTATTGTATCGCGATTTGCGTCATCGCCGCTTTTTTCGCATTCGTGTTTCGCATTTTTGCAGCATTGCATTGATTTTAATGCGTTCATTTGTCACGTTGTGGTGGGTCTATCGCATGGTGCCGTCGTGTTGAGAATACCACGTTAACACAGTGTTATTTTCCCACGATAGACTTCGCTGTGAAGAGTTGCGTTAAGCTACTTTTGTGGTAGTTATCACACATTCTTGAGAATATCGCCCTCAATATTCTCTCTGTGCACCGAATAATTTGCATGACATGGCAATATACATTTAGACCTCCATGCACCTTACTTAAAATGTTCATGAAAGCATGGGTTTGGGCTGCAGTTAAGAGGCAAACTTTGTCTGAGAACATGCAACATAATGGTTAATGTTACTGCAAAAATGTTTAGGTACCTTCATTTGTTGTTTCCTCTTTGTGTTATATAATGTTATTATGTCAATCTTTAATATTTTCACTTATTTGCTTTAGTCTATGTGGAAGATTTCAGGGCTATATGCTAGAGATTGAAGGAAGGTTAAATGTGAGTGATATATGTACACGGTTAGATGCCATCTGCATTTGCACTTCTATTCCCTGTTTACTTTTTTCCTTGATGACCTTTAAATGTAATATGTGCTTATTTTTTAGAGGAATGTAAAGGCATCTGCTTATGTGGACTGGGATCTGTCTGTTTGTGTGGTGTGAGTCAGTGTGTCTATGTTGTATTCTCATTTAATTGCTATTTTTTCTTTGCTCATGGTGTGATGCTCCTTGTTCAGATTATGTAAAATGTTTCCTGGTCTCAAAGGTGAAATAAAAAAAATGTTGCGAATGCATGAATGAATCAAAGATATTTGTTGATTTGATGGGTCATAAAGAATTTGAAAGCAAAATGGAAACACATATTTTATAGAAATCATACATTGTGGTTTAAGCAGTTTACAATGGTTCACTGAAATAAATGCTAGAAGGCAATTGATCCTGAAGTTGCCTCACAGCTAGTGATGGGGTTTGTGGAAACCCTTGATGCACATTTCATTCATTTAACTATTCATGGGCGGTGGCCCTGAAGGTACGGCTGTTGCTAATTCACCTTAAATAAATGAAAAGACAAGAGGCATTTGGCGGAAAACGTTGGTTTAATAATGCTGCAGCCGGGAGATCCTGGACAGAGTGTGACTGTTCAAAGTCTCTCTGTGTACATTGTTTTGGACGCTGATATATACAGCTATTGAGGTACAACAAATCAGTTTTCTACATTCCAAAAAAGCATCTCCGTTGTAAGTCAACAAGCGCGGGCATCTGAGGACACAGATGGCTCTCAACCTCAGGGCGAGCTAGTGTGGGCCAGTGTGTATGTGTCCAGTGGCGTAACAAACCTTGAGGGGGCCCCCCTGCAAAGCACATGGAGGGCCCCCCCCTCCCCCGGCGGCGCAGCCCACCATCTACCACTTTGCCCTACCACCCAGAAATCTAGCATATTTTGATTTGAAACCTCCAACATTTAAATGACATGCTTCTTTATTGTCTTTCTCTAAGTTCTAATGAGAAAGTGGGAAACACTCTTAACATACAATCTATGCCATTTGTAACAATACTGTCAAAAGCGGATTATTTAAATGAGGCAGCAATCAGAACAATGCCAAGGAGTGAGCCTATTGTCTCAGGAACTGCCTATGGCTGAAGAACAAAGAACAACTATGAAGGGTCTGAAATAGAATTGACAATACCTTGAAACTTTGAAAGACCAACCCAAACCTGCAATTCCATAAAAACTCGACTGACAATATACATGAGAAGTTCACAAGCCACAACTCCGTATCCTGCGAAAGTCAAGAGAAATAGACTGGTGAATTATCTGCATGCCACACACTAGCGAATGTCAAGGGTTGTGTATGATAATAACGTGAACTGAGGAAACAATTTCAATCATAATGTCTTTATTAGTAAGCACTGCAAAACAGGCAGGCAAACAAGGCTGAGGAAGAAAACTGTTTGGATGCTTCAGAACATTGATGCAGATGTTTGTCTGTTTTAATTTATCATTTCTGTAGTGTAAACAATGCTAAATACAAGATTTAAGGTACACGTATTACAGACAAGTGCAAGCTACACCATAAATAACACTGCATGTAGAATAAAAACAAACCATATCAGCAAGTACCTAATAACAATCTATACAAACTGTAGTTGGTAAAGCGAAAGAAAAAGTGCAAAATAAAGCAATCATCAGTCCAGCAATATACAAAAATCAAGCATGTTTTGTAAAACAATACAACTTTCTTCTTGCATCAAGGTGAAAATACTTTCAAAGTGCATGGTAAAAACAAGTCCAGCAGCTTCCCTCACAAGGACTGACCTGAACCACCAGACTGGGACTTACTTCATAACAAACAGAGGCCTCAGACCACAGTGTGTCAACACTGGCGGTATTTGCAATGTACTAAGAGTATAGACAGGCCTTCTAAATTACAGATTCACCATTGCCTCCAAATGGCTCTATCGTCACCTGTGACACCGCCAGCCAGGCCTGGATTTTAAGCCAACAGCGCCTTGCATTCTGGGAGTTGTGCTGTGACCATCTAAGTAAGGGGTTAAACATTCCAGCATGCAAAGTGTTGTTGGATAAAAGCTACGAATGGACACGACATGGTGCCAATGCCACTTGGCAGCTATGTTTTATACAAGCACAAGGGGATGTTTAATTTCCTCAACACAAGCTGCAGAAATCTGGCGTCAAATAGCAGACACGTTGTGCGGAGAACCCAGAAACGTGCTGAGTTTAGCCCACCTGTATGGACTGGAGGTGTCATTCTCTAAGAGATCCAGTGGTAAAAGCCCACAGTTGTCTCTAATGCATGTTAGTGCCAGGCAGTGGTTGAAGTGGGGGGAAAAAGTAGGGGAACTGTGGGAGGAGAATCAGAGGGCGGGAACAACCAATGGATTGGGTCAGTGGGCGGAGTGAGAGGTGTGGCAGAAAGAGCAAAATATCCCAATTTTTAGTATTCGTTTCCCATTTCACTAACCGGTTACAGCTTATTACATTATTTAATTTAACCAATAGATACACATGTTTATTTAAGGTTAAATATGTGTTATTGACATTAAAATACATTCACAAAGTGGGATATGTTTCCAATCACAGAATGTCCCAAATATCCTTAAAAGTGGAATCGCAAGCCATTTGTCTCCCAGCCATGGAGTTTCCGTCATCAGCATGTCTCCCTTTTTCCACAAGAGCAGTTCAAACATAAATGGCAAAATATCCTAATTTGCTAAATTTTTCCACATAACTATGGCTTTGCCATATTTGCCACATAATACATCATCTGCTGCATAATCTGACGATTTTAACTAATACATTGTTTATAGCTCAAACACATCAAAAGTCACTAAAAAATGTGACTTGTACTGCTGTGAAGTGGAGGGCCCTTTGCAAAGGTTGACTGGTCACCTTTCTCATTGCTGCAGTTGTATGTTCCACTAGTACTAAGATGGAAAAACCTTTGCAGAGACTGTTAGCATGTGTAAAGATTTCAAAATAATAAAGTATCAGAAAAGTACAGCACCACTAATACCAGTGCAGGGTGTCAGAGCACTTTGCATCACACATATAACACAGAGACAATCATTCATATGTGTGTAAATCACTGCGTAGGAAATGTTACATAAGACAAAGCAGTAACACAAACTCAGAATTAAAAACATGATACCATTGTTGGAGGTTCTCTTTAATAATCTGAATTGATTTCTACCCAAATGAACCCTTTTTTGCAACATTAGGATAATCGAGGACTGGGGAAAAAAACATAACGCCCTAATTTATACCTTGGAGTTTGCATGAAGCTCTTACAGGACAGTTAATAGCTCACTGTTCTATGTTAGGATTGTAACTTATTAACTGCAAGTGACAATAGGGTCTCTCTGACAAGATCAGTAACCCACCGACCTATTTACATTATTTGCACTTTTTGATCTGCATGGCACATGTTCTTAGCAGCATGCACATTACACCTCTGCCATTCCTTTTCATGAGTCAAACCTTCCAATAGACAAAACACCATCTTTCTCTACTAAGAACATTAATCACTGGAGTTATCAAGACATTTTTATTGTTTCCCAAAAATGTTGCAGGCCAGGAAGGAGGCAGCAGGTGCTTTTAAAACCATATTATACTTACAAACACGACGCCCCCACCTGAAGTTAGCGCCCGGTGCGGTCACACTGCCCTAGATCCACCCTGCTCAAGGGTCCTGTGACCTCAGTGACAGAGTCACTGCCACTCTATGGTGTGCTGCTTCATAGGTCTGTCCCCAAGACTGGAGGTGAACTTCATGGATAGTGGTGGACAGGCCTTCAAGGTTAATCCACACTTGCCACCACTAGGGTCCAACTGCTGGTGCTAAGACACCAGGGCTTTTAAGATCTTGTGGCGCCTTCTAAGGTGTAGCACAGGAATGTGCTCCCTCAGGAGAGTGGTCTGGGAGCCTGGTCATTAAGGCTGAACTGGTTCACCAGTTCCACTTCAGCATCTCTGACCAACGCGCCACATCCTCTCCCCCACTGAACACCATACTGCCCCACTGAGAGAAACACTGCACTGACCCGCTATAAACACCTGGATGTGACTCAATTCTAATTATGCAATAGACAAGAGAAATATGCTGCCTAAAAAAAATTAACAACATCCTAGAAAAAGCAAACACTCATAGGGAATGCAAGATTAAGTAAAGCATGTGAAATGTAAGCAGGAACAACATGGTTACCTTTTTCCTTTTACACTCATTATTCTGAAATTAGTGAGTGCTTTTGCATGAAAAGGTAAGGCCATGACTACAGGGCCTGGAAGGGACCCGTTTCAGTGCCCTTTGCTTATATCCTTTCAAAACATAGGCAGTATGGTTTAAAAAGACCACATTTGTAACCATGCAATCGCTGTACACATTTTGTTTTCCAATTCACCCATCAAGCAGGTATTTCAGTACCTCTAGGCAAGGTGCACTTTCCCACACAGGGAAAACAATGTTGTTCAAAGAAAGAGGAGAAAACAAAAGTATCTCTTCACTGGCAAACACTGTAAAGTGGCGTTAATGTGTTTAGGTGTAAATAAATCAATCTGGCCACCTTGCAACCACTCTGTCTTGCTTTAATTAGTTATTTATTTTTCACATTTGGAATGATTTATTTCTCTCCACCCGATGCTGCACTTGTGTCAGAAAAAGACAACGTTTCCAGCAAAAATGTTTTTCTTTTTTGGATGCATTTCACAGGGGAGCAAATAAACGAAAGGAGGAAAGAGAGGGTAATACCCGTTTCTTGAAGTCTCGGTTTTCACTAACTGAGGAGCGAGACAGAAAGAGAGGGAAGACTCGGAGGCTTAGAGGCCGTCACCTTGGTGTGCGCGCACAGTTTAATTTATTGGGACTTGGGGAGGTCGTGCGCGCAGAAGCACCATTTGCGAAGACTGAAGAGGCTTGCTTGCAGGCGTGCCGTCTCCCTCCGCTGAGAGTGAGGGGGCCCCTGGAGCGTGGGGGCTGCGGGGGCCTGTGTTACACCCCTGTATGTGTCTAGATGTCTGGCATGAGGAGCAGGTGATCACTATGGGGGTCATTACGATGGAAGACGGACTTTAGTCCGTCCGCCATCCTGTCGGGGAGTGGGACCGCCCGCCTATAAACCGGCGGACCCGCAGAGGGTATTAGGATGCCACCGACACCCCAGCGGTCGCATCTGCTATTTTTAACATTGTGGCAGGTGCTGCTATCTGCAGCATCCGCCGTAAGGTTAAAAATACAATGTTTATATTTCCCTGCACTAAGTGGCAGGCACCACGCGGTGCCTGCCACATGGGGCAGGGAAAAGTGCCAATCCATACTGCCCCTGCCCATTGGGGGCCAGCAATGGGACCCCAAAGTCAATCCCCACCAGCCTTTCCATGGGGATCCAGCATCCAAATCTGGCAGGCGGTCCCTGCTAGGCACCGCCACCATTCTGAGGATGCGAGACGGGTCCGACAGGCAATCGTAACGATTGCCTCTGTCAGACCTGTGGCAGTTGAGCTTTCTGCCTGCCAGCACACCGCCCACCATCACAATATGGTGGGCTGTGAATGGCATTACGATTGCGGTTATCCCGCCACCGGCAGCCTGCCGGTGGTGAGTTCACCGCCATCATAATCAGGTCCTATGTGTGGTATGCATGTCATGTCCTGATTGGTTGAGTGTTTCTATCTACATGTGGTATTGAGCTTTGTGGTATTTTTGGGGAATGCAAGCCTTTGGCAAGTGGATTTTACGTGGGCCAATTTCCTCTGACTTGTTTGTGGTGCAACAATCTATCTGTGTGATCGATCAGGGTTTTCCCCTGGGAGAGCATTTGTCTTTAGTTTAAGAGAGGCCCCACCTGTGACCAGGTATTCAGTAGTCGTGGGTGTGGGTCGTAGGACTTGTATAACCATATATCGCTGACTCAAGGTTTATGGGGAGGTCACCTTAGGTTTATCCAACAGCAATGATGTGAGTTCATTAGAACTCCTGAAAATAATATGGCAGTCACTGGTATAATTTTTTTTTTAATTCTTTTTATTAAACATAAAACCAAGCTTCAGATAATCATCCTATACATGGATACTATATAGGATAAACATTTGTCACCGGTATCCCAGGGCATCACACATGTCTAAATCAATTACAAACTGTTATCATCTATACACTAAAGGGGTATATAAACATCTGGTCATCCTGACAGTTTCTGGAGCACTCCTTATGACATAATCCATTGGCCGCTGTACTTTGCCCACACCCCCCATATATTTTCTCCTTTATGTGGGCAGAACCAACTCTGATAAATCACTTGCTCCGCCCCTTGGCTCCAATCCAAGTCTTTCTTCCAGGCATTCAATGTGGGGGCCATTCCTACCCCCATGCCTGGGCTATATTCCTCTTGGCCAACCCCCCTGCTGGGGCCAACCGAGTCTTGGCCCATTGCAGCCACGTTGTCTCTCCCGTTACTCCCAGTATGTGCCATCTTGGTTTAAGCAGGACATCCTCGCAGGTAATCTCCCTCCCATAGAGGAGGCTGTTCCGTAAATTTAGCCTCCCATCCTGTCATCTTGTTTGCCTTATGTCACACGTCAATGACTGTTCTAGTGTGCACCGGGAGGTGTCAATTACCTATTCTTCTCCGATACAACTCTGTCAAGTATCTTCCGTTGCACATTGCTAGTTGGCCCAGTCTATGTGCCGGCTCTTCTAGCGGTGAAAAGACCCATCTGTTAATATTGACGAGTTGGGAGGCCCAATAGTATTTTCTAAGATCAGGGACGGCCAAACCTCGGTCATATACTCCTCTCTGGACTTTTCAAAGCGCAATCCTGGGGCTGCTACCCCCCACCCCCACAGCAGCGTACGCTGTTCGGACTCAACCAAGTGGAAGAATGTGTCTTGTAGCCAATACAGAGTATTCTGCACGACATATAGCAAACATGGGAGGGCCATTATCTTGAAGAGAACAGCTCTGCCAGCAAGGGAGACAGGGAGCCGTCTCAAGTAGGCAATGTCATCTCTCAGGCGATCTAATTGTGCCTGCAGATTTAGGCGCAGGAACTCCTCTTCCGATTTTGTTATCCATATGCCACTGGTATAATTTTTATGCACATCCTTAACACTGTGCATAAAATGGTGATAAATATATTGACATTACATCGGTATTGTTCTTACTGGTAATAGTATCGTTATTTGAGCATGGATTATGACATACATTGAAATTCCATTGACAGGTACTAGATTGGATGTTCGGGCACAGGTTATGACATACACTGATATTGCATTTATTGGTATTGCTGCAGTTGACCCTGCACACATCACGGTAATCATTGACATTGTATTCACCCATTCCAGCGCAGTATTAGGTCTGACCCTATACATCATTATATATTCACATTGTCTTAGATTCTTAGGCTTGAATCTTAAATAGAGAGCATGCCTCAATCTTCATCTCTTATTTTGCATTTTGACTTAATTAACTTCACTGATTATTAAATGACATGCCTGAAATTTCATTACATGCCGTCAGCAATTCTTTCTATTTTTCTATCTCATAGTAGGAAAATGTTTCATATTATTCGACGGAAGCAGCAAACACAAAGAAAGAAATTGTGAAGGGCTTCGTAAGATGTGAAGACAAATTACCAACCAAAGGCTTTTTCAGTCATCTACTTGGATTTATATCAAGAAAACACGTGCAGCCATTATACTGCATATTTGTCATACTTAGGAGCACTCAACTTCGCCTCTCTCGGCAGTGGAACACTAGGACTCGGAGTCTGTGTTGTTTTATTGAGGCGATAGACGTGTTTTAAATTGATGAGGCTATCTAGTGAGTAAATATAGCTTACACCTGTTCTGTCTATCCCTCTCAATTGACTCCACATGATAACTTCAGAGAATGTGTTGCAGCTGGAGGCAGGATTGGCGAGAAGAAAGCCAGCTGTAGAATCAAGAACTCATGAAAGAACACAGAGGAAATTAATTTTTAGAAACATAAATGAGCAGGAATTGTTATTTGGCTTTTATTTTGGCAGGGTTTGCACAGACCTGCCTAAAAAACAAATGCAGCATGGTAATGTAAGGTACAGGCATATTCAATTCTTGTTCAGGACAGTTTCCAGTTTGTTTTTTAATTACAGCAGCAAACCAAATGTCATGCTGTCTGTGATTAGGAAATTATGTAGATGTATGAGTGGGTCATCAAACCATGTTAAGAAAGTAAATATTCTACTATAAGAAGTATCAGTGGCCTTTTTGGCATCGGGCATCCACCCTCGTTGTGATGAGTATTATTTACCATTGGTATAATGGAAAAATGCATAAAGATGCTTGGTTCAGGTTTGATACTGTTTTCCAGGGCTGTCAAAATCCTAGCCCTGGCCTCTGGGGCCACACACATGTACCTTCCTATTTGTGACTCGTTGCAGTGTCACAGGTTTAGGTAGCCATCTAGTGCCCTGGGCTAACCATGAATCATCCTATCACCTAACTCCCTCCCGTCTCGTCACAAGGTGGAGTGGAGTTAGGAGCCTTACTGACCCCACTTTACCCTGTGACGTGTTGGGATAGGGTATGAGTGAGTGTGAGGGAGTGACAGGGGAAGAAATTGAAATAAGCGAGAGAGAGTGACAGGGAGTGAAATTGTGAGTAGGAATGTGTGAGTCAGAGTGTGTGAGAATATGTAAGAGTTAGTGAAAAACAAGCATTTGCAATGCAATCGGTCTCACCTTTGGGACCTGATATGTATTTAGCTATGCAGCACATTAGCCTGGGTGCTGAAACATCTACTATTCTTTAACATGGAGGGAAAGTAAGCACCAAACTGTGGAACACGCCAGGTATGGGAACACAGAGAGAGAAATACTGCCTATCAGCGGGAAACTGTATTGTCCAAAGCTCTGTTTTTAATATAAAATCAGCCCCTTCGGTGGTCACATCACTGAAAGTTTTGAAAAAAATATTATTGTCTACGGGTGCTCGTGTAAGACAAGTTGCTATGACCTGGAATCTAGGGAATGCTATATGAACTGAATAATCTACAGTTTGTGTTGCCATCCTCATAGGCATAAAGCCATAACCCAACAGTCACTTTACATTTGGATTCTATTTTAGACACATTCATGTTTAAATTTGGCATATTGTTGGAATTAATTATGCCTAGCTCTACTGTCTTAACTATCATGTATTACAAGAGGCCAGGAAATCAGCTCTGTACAACTTCCACGTTCACTGTGTGTTCTATCACCACAACTCTTTCATACAAAGTGACAAGTAGACACTCCACTGCTGGAAAAATCTCATTTGGATCCTGTTAGCTATTTAAATCACTTATTCATGGTGAAACAGAGTACAAGGAACAAGTCCAACTGTAGCGCAACCTGAAACACATTCTCTTATTTTACCAACAATTGAGATTTGGTCCAGTACAGGCATGGTTACAGCACTACTAAATTTCAAATACTAAATATTTTTGCCTTTAGGAGAGATAATGGTCTAAAAGATGCTTATTTGAAACCTAGTAAGGAAGGTAGAAACCTATGAAAGCCTTAACTAGTATCAAATCCTTCCACACTCGTTACCGCAAAATAGCGATAAGTATGCAGTACCACAAAAAAGGTGCTTCGTTTTCATCCAAATTATTTAACAATTGCATTTAGATACTTCCTACAACTTTCTCAGGTGTGATGTATTACTTACCTTTCAGCTTGAATATGATAAAGGCTATGACTACTTGGTGTACAATATTAGATAGAGGGAGCAACATCAGTTGTAAACTGGAAGGTAGTCACTTTAGACATAGCCTTTAGTAAAGCAAAGAGCTCAATCAGAACACAACGGTATCTCACCATGGATTTTTAACAAACAAAGTCCGGGTTGGTTTCTTGCCCATAAAGTAGGCTCGCAAGGGCAACTCAGATTTCAAATGACACCATAACACATTGGAGACAAAGAAACCTTAACCCCTTCGCTGCTAGGCCTTTCCCCCCCCCTGTGCTAAGCCTTTCTTGGGCTATTTGGGGTAGTGCGCGCTTAGGCCCCTGTAACTTTTTGACCACATAAGATATCCACGCCATATTTGCGTCCTTTTCTTGCAACATCATGGGGATTCTAAAGGTACCCAGGGTTTATGGATTCCCCTGGAGTGGTCCCAGAAATTAGCCAAAATACAGCAACATTTTATTTTTTGGGGGGAAAAATGGGAAAAACGGGCTGCAAATGAAAGCGTCTGGGTTTTTCTCTGCAAATGGTATCAAGAAAGGGTTTGTGGGGCTGAAATCACCAATTTCACAGATTTTAGGGAATGACAAACTTTTGTCAGAAAACCAACATTTTTCACACAGTTTTGGCATTTTTCTGGGACATAGCCTATTTTTGCTATTTTTTTGTGCTTTCAACTTCCTTCCAGTTAATGGTAGAAATGGGTCTGAAAGCAATAATGGATCCTGGAAAGCTATACATTTTTGAAAAGTAGACAAAATTCTGAATTCAGCAAGGGGTCATTTGTGTAGATTCATCAAGGTTTCTTTATAGAAACTAACAGTTAAATGTAGGAAGAAATGAAAATTAGTTGAAAAAAATAGCCTTTTATGTCAACGTTTTTACCTGTAACTTCTTCTAATTATGACAGCTCTTTGAAAGCAATATACCATTACATCCGCTGGACCTTCCTGGTTGAGGGGATATATAGGACTTGTAAGTTCACCTAGAACCAGACGAACCCAGAGTCAAAAACTGAGCAGCAATTTGCAACGGTTTTTTATTATGTTCTGGGTATATAGCAATTATTGTGGGAAAATGTATACATGGAAAAATCGGTATGAAAGATACCTATGTATTTCTGAAATGGGAACAAATTATAGAGTTTAGAAACAGTACATATTTGCACATTTTCGAAATTGGGAATACTCATACTAGCATGAGAATTAATCAAAATGACTTCTTCTTTACACAAAGTCTTTCATTTGGAAGGCAGAAATGCATCAAAAATCAATAGGTCATAACAGTTGCTTTACAAATCTGAATTACCCCAAGTCTCCCAATAAAAATGGTACCTCACTTGTGTGGGTAGGCATAGTGCCCACGACAGGAAATGGCTCAAAGCCCAACGTGAACACACCACATTGTCGCCTCACTACGTTTTGGGCCCTTGCCTGTCGCGGGTATTTGGGCCTCCCACACAAGTGAGGCATGATTTTTATGAGGAGACCCGGGGGAACGCTGGATGGTGGGAAATTTGAGTGAGCCCGGTGATGCCACAACTTTCCCACACAAAAATGTGTGAAAAAAGTGACTTTTTCATCTAAAATTGAGGTTTGCAGGGGATTCTGGGTAAGGAAACGTTGGGGGATTCACGCAAGCCATACCTCCCTGGAAGCCCCCAGGTGTTTAGTTCTCAGAAATGTATGGGTTTGGTAGGGTTCCCTAGATGGCCGCCAAGCACCGGGCCAAAAACCGAAGTGACCCCCTTGCAAAACCAGGTGGTTTTGAGATAGGCAATTTTGATTTTGCCTCACTACGTTTTGGGCCCTTGCCTGTCGCGGGTACTTGGGCCTCCCACACAAGTGAGGCACCATTTTTACCGGGAGACCCGGGGGAACGCTGGGTGGTGGGAAATTTGAGTGAGCCCGGTGATGCCACAACTTTCCCACACAAAAATGTGTGAAAAAAGTGATTTTTTCAGCTAAAATTGAGGTTTGCAGGGGATTTGATGGGCACGGAAACATTGGGGGATCCACGCAAACCTTACCTCCCTGGAAGCCCCCTGTGTCTACTTTTCAAAAATGTGTGGGGTTGGTAGGTTTCCCTAGATGGCCGCCAAGCACGTGGCCAAAAACACAGTTGACCCCCTTGCAAAACCAGATCGTTTTGACATAATTAGTTGTTTGTTCCTACAGCGTGAGAATTTCGGCACAATATTGCAAGGAAAATGTGACAGACATTTTGAGGTTTGCAGGACATTGTGGATACAATAACTTTTTGGAATTCACAAGAGAGACATCACCATGAACTCCCATGGGTTTACGACAATATCTACAGTTGGTGGGTTATTCTTACATGGAACGTACACCTTGGCAGAGAAACTAAAAAGTCAAAGATTCCTGCACAGCCATCTATTCCTCAAACACACACACATACTGGTTGGATTTGGGTGAGGGCGAGTGATGGTTCAGTAGATTAAAGAGATTTCACAAAAATGAAATGCATTGTCAATAAATAAATGTACAAAAAAATGAACCAATGACTCGCAGCTCGTGAGCTGTAAAGCCACAGCAAGCCACCAACCACTTTACAGGCCATTCACACACCTTTCATACGTGATACACACACGACCATTCACACCACCAGGCACAAAAACAACACATTACAACATTCACAAAAAGGGACAAGGTACACCCTGCTTCAGAAAGACAAATACACAGCCATCTAATCCTCAAGCACACACACATACTGGTTGGATTTGGCACGAGGGTGAGTGATGGTTCAGTATATACAATTGTATAAGCAAGTGATTTCACAAAAATGAAATGCACTGTTAATAATTGAAAGGGCGAGAAACTAAACCATTGACTCACAGCTCGTGAGCTGTAAAGCCACGACAAGGCACCGACCACTTTACAGGCCATTCATACACCTTTCATACGTGTGACACATACAAAACAGTTCACTCCGCCAGCCGCGGGCCCATCACAATACAACACTCACACCAGCAGACAGCGCCATTCAAGGGCCCATCACTTTCACACACCCACATTCCTGACACAGCAACCACACAAGCTGATGGATTGCGCGGAGTGGCACTCAGCTAGCAGTGTGTGTAGTGACCAGCAGCAAGTCACTACTCACACACCGCCAACACGAGCGCCAGTCCACGCACACCGCTAGCCAAGCGCCAGTCCATGCACACCGCTAGCCCAGCACCAGTCACGCACACTGCCAGCCAATCGCCAATCCACGCACACCAGCCGATCGCCAATCCACGCACACCGCCAGCCAAGCGCCAGTCCACACACACTGCCAGCCAAGCACCAGTCCACGCACACCACCAGCCAAGCGCCAGTCCACACACACCAGTCAAGTGCTAGTCCAGGCACACCGCCAGCCAAGCACCAGTCCACACACACTGCCAGCCAAGCACCAGTCCACACACACCACCAGCCAAGCGCCAGTCCACGCACACCGCCAGCCAAGCACCAGTCCACGCACACCACCAGCCAAGCGCCAGCCTACACACACCACCATCACATTTAGGATTTTTTTTAGACAAAAATAAAAACACAAACAAATTGAAAATAGATACAATCTACTAACACAAAATCTGAAATTAAATACGTTGCACTAATGCCAACCTTGAAACAGAATACATTGTTTTAAAGAATACAGACCAGACAGTTCACTTTACCACTCATGTATGCTCCCAAAAATTATTTTGCGTGTGGTACACTCTAAAACAAGCAGGGACACACAGCCCAGGGTTAGAAGGACACTCGGGGCAGTACATACGAGTCTCCTTCCGCGTACCTCTTCGCCAACAGACTCAACATCTCCTAGTGAGAAAGTCTTTTGAGGATGTGGGAAGAATGAAATCAGGAAAGTGGCGATCTTTCAATCAAGCCACATCCTCCACGACTCCAACTCTAGGAACACTTGCCTGTTCAACAACAACAAGGCTACCTATCACAGATTGCTGAAAGTGAACAAAAGTCAACTTTGATGCAGGAGAACACTCCTTGAACACAACAAAAGCATTGAAAGTTGCTAAATTAAAGAGATGGATGGCCAACTTCTTATACCTAACGTAAGCTTTACGAATAGCAGTGTAAGGTTCCAACCTCTGATCTACTCTATCAACACCACCCATGTGCTTATTGTAGTCTAAGGTGCACACAGGTTTGCGCACTTGAGTAATCTGACCCCAAACAGCCACAGGTGAAGTACTCTCATCATGGATGGTAGTCAGCATGTACACATCCCTCCTGTCCACAAATTTCACAGCTAGTAGTTCATCACTACGCAAGGCACTGCACTGTCCCCTCTGAAGTTTTCTGCAAACAAGCTCTTTTGGATAACCTTTACGGTTAGAGCGGATTGTGCCATAAGCAAAAGTGTCCACTTTGAACAATTCCTTAAACAATTGCACAGCAGTGTAGAAGTTATCAAGGTACAAATGGTGGCCTCTGTTAAACAGTCCTCTAGCAAGATCCCACACAATTTTCTCAGAAACTCCAAAAGTGGATGGACAACCAGGGGGGTCAATAGTGGAATCCCTACCAGTGTACACACGGAAATTAAAAACATATCCTGTCCTACTCTCAGACAACATATACAGCTTAATTCCATAGCGTGCCCTCTTGCTAGGGATGTACTGCCTAAAAAACAAATGGCTCTTGAACAAGACCAAAGACTCATCAATAGATATTTCTTTCCCTGGAGTATAGATCTCTGAAAATCGATCTACAAAGTGATCAAGAACAGGCCGAATCTTAAAAAGACGGTCACAGTCAGGGTGATCTCGTGGCAACGCCAAAGAATTATCAACAAAATGCAGCATCCGTAGCAAAAGCAAATACCGATCACGAGTCATAACTGCAGGAAATATGGCAGTTGCCATCAAGGGACTGGTAGACCAATATGAAGCCATGGACGGCTTCCTTATCAAACCCATCAATAAAGGCAAACCCAAAAACATCTTCATCTCTTCCAAATTTGTGGGAGTCCACCGGGTAGCTCTAGAGTGGGGCCTAAGTTTGTCACTGTTGTCCCTCAAAAACTGTTCAGCATACAAATTAGTCTGCTCAACAATCTCACCCAAAAATACATCATCCATAAACAATTTTAAAAACTGTATAGGCAAAAAATGTTCACAATCCACTCCACACCCTGCATCACCACTAAAGGCAGGCAACACCGGCTGCACCATGTTTGGATCAACCCAGAGTCCAGCACTTCCAGTAGGAAGCCTAGCAGCCTCAGGCTGCAATCCAGCTGCCTCTTGCACCATCGGCACAGCAGTATCCTCCTCTAAAACAGGCACTTCATCCACACTGAGAGTAGCTTCATCTGCACTGAGAGTACCTTCATCATCCGATGATTCCATGTGGAGAGAAAACTCACTGCCTGAATCTTCCCCTCCCTCCTCTCCCTCAGACGCACTGTCAGTCTCATAATCCTGCTCAGAGGAAGATTCAAGAAGCAAACCAACCACCTGCTGAGCAGTCATTCTATGGCTAGCCATACTGCTTACTGATAAAAGTAACTTGTCAAACAAGTCAACAACAACAAACACTTTGTAAAATAAGTCATAAACAAAATGCACCTTTATCAGAAATACCTATATACTCCAAAACGATACCACTCACTTGCCAGAAGCAGATAAATTCACCATCACCTACTCTGCACAGACACAGTATGGATCAACAATATCCCACTAAAAAAGAAAGAGAAAAGACAATTACACATAAGACTATGCACATTGCAAAGAATTCCTTGCATAAAACACTAACTAAATAAGCTGCAATTATGACACCACTTACAAAAAAATTTATTCATACATGACAAAAATACTAATTTGGAGTATATACAACAAAAATGTTTTTCTTACCAAAAAAATGCAACTACGCAAAATGCAGAACACCACTGTCGAAATCACGAACAGGAATCAAAAGCTTTACACTAGAATAAAAAGGAGAAAAAAACATTATAATCACATATGCAAATAATGCACCAGTCCACACACAATCCACCAGCCAAGCTAAGGGGTAGGTGGGCCTAAGAGTATAAATAAAATATTCACCTCCGTAAAAGGGGAGCAACCCTTGCCCTTGAGGCCACTCCCAAACACAAAATTTAAAAAAAAAAAAACAGGAGGCTAGTGGCTTCTGCCCCCCTTGAGGGCAGATGGGCCTTAAAAACATACTGCTATTCAGCAACCCAAAGAGGGCAGAAATGACCACAATCATCCTCCCATAAAAGGGAGCGACCCTTGTCCAAGGGGGCACTCAACAACAAAAAAATCCCTGGTGGTCTAGTGGGCTCAATTTAAAAAAAAAACATGGCCATCTGGCCCTCTGCGGGGCAGACACAGCCACAAAGATTGACCCCAAAGGAGAGCGACCCTTGCCCAAGGTGTCACTCTCCACAAATAACTCCCTGGTGGCCTAGTGGGCCCTACATTAAACAAGCATTTGCAATGCAATCGGTCTCGCCTTTGGGACCTTATATGTACTTATCTATGCAGCACATTAAACATTTGCTGTTCTTTGACATGGAGGGAAAGTAAGCACCAAACTGCGTGACACACCAAGTATTGGAACACACGGGGAGAAATATTGCCTTTCAGTGGGAAATGGTATAGTCCAATGCTCTATGCTCTGTTTTTAATAGAAAATGTGGGCCTTCGGTGGTCATATCACTGACAATACAAGATTTTAAAAAAATATTATTGTCTATGGGTGCTCGTGGAAGACAATTTCTATGGACTGAAAACTAGAGAATGCTGAAGTGATTCTGGTATTTACTGACCTCTGCTAGTCGTTTTCTATCAAAAAAGTTAAATAGTCAGTTGATTAGAAAGAAAAGTCCCTAAGCGGAAGCAGACAAGTCCTAGGGCTGATCTCCAAAGCACACAAACCAAAAAAACATATAAGTAAATACTAAAGAATATACAAGAGGTCTCAAATGCTCAACCTAAAAATGGCAAAATCTGCCCCCCCATGGGGACAGACAGCCAAAATCATGGGGACAGACAGCCAAAATCATAAGCCCCCAAAGGGGAGTGAGCCTTGCCCAAGGGGCCACTCCCCCAAACAAAACATACATCAAAACAACAAAACCTAACATCATAGGCATACTAAAATGGCCCCCAAAGGGGAGTGACCCTTGCCCAAGGGGCCACTCCCCAGTACATTTATTACATTGGCCCAGTGGGCCGAATACATTTTTTAAAATTTAAATCTGCCCCCCCAGGGGGGCAAACAAAGCAAAAATGTAGGCCCCCGAAAGGGGAGTGACCCTTGCCTAACGGGTCGCTCCCCAAAACTACCATGGTGGGCTTCCTAAAATGCCCCCCAAAGGGGGGGTGACCCTTGCCCAAGTGGCCCCTCCCCTGCATGTTCACAAAGTGAGCCAATTTGTGACGCAAATTTAAAATTCTGCCCCCCCCCAGGGGGCCAAACGAAGCCAAGACATGTGCCCCCAAAAGGGGAGCGACCCTTGCCCAAGGGGCCGCTCCCCCAACCAACACACTGCCCAAATTATTAAAACAAAAAAATCCCTGGCACTAGTGGGCATTCCTGCTGCACGATCGCACGATCGCACGATCGTGCAGCAGGAATGCACAAAAGAGGCATCGAGGGAAAGGAAACCCTTTCCTTTTCCTCGATGTCTCTTTCGTGTTAAATCCCCCCTCCCCAGCCCCAAAACTAACCTCTTAGATCACCGATGCGCAGGAAGCTAATGGTTTCCTGCGTGTCCGTGATCCAAGGGAACCCTCAAAGATGTCAGCGCGCCTCGCTCGCTGACATCATTGATGACGCGGGTGGCAGGGGGGAAGCAGGGGAAGGTCTTCCCCTGCCTTCCCCAGGAAAAAAAAACCAGAGCGGCCGCCCATGGGGGAAGCGCCAGCTCTTCCCCCGTGGGTGGGTGTCATGACGAGCTGGGCTCGTCATGAGCACACGGCGACTGTGTGCCATGACGAGCCCAGCTTGTCATGAGCACCAAAGGGGTTAAGACATCTATGAACTCTTAATAGGTGACGTGAAACGTTACTTCAAGACATGACTGATAGTTATTTCTTGACAAAGAGAATGCGAACAAGACCAGCTAATTCATAGCATCAAGTCGGAATGGGGGAGCTCTGAAACTGTGTTGTCAGACAACAGGCACCAAAAGGAGAGGCATGGGTGAGGAGACAGAATGCTCTACACCATACCATAACATTGTTTATGTCATATTTACTATCAGAGAGCGAATATTTCAACTCATTTCACCTCCCTACTATCATCCATTTGCTGGACTTGGCCCCTTTTTGCAGGGTCATCCCTGAACTTTTTGCCTTCCTCCCGGTATTTTTTCTGGCCTGGTGTTGGTGGTTTTAGGACTCTGGGAACTTTATCAATGTTGTCCAGTATAAAGTGCATGTGCTCTCTATAGTAAAACATGGTAATATTGGTCTACACCTGTTTGGCTAATTTAATTTACCCGTCAGCCCCTTGTAAAGCGGTATCCGAGATACCCAGAGCCAGTAAATTAAATGCTACTGGTGGGCTTACTGTGCTCATTGCGCCACCCACCAAAGAAGCCTTTCAAAACTGTCTCAGGCCTCTGCCTTTGCAGGGCCTGCATGCACAGTTTACTGCCACAGTGACGTGACACATACAATGGGTGCAAAGTCTGTGACTCCCCTTTTACTACATATAAGTCACCCCTAAGGGAGGCCCTAGCTAGCCCTATGGGCAGGGTGCATTGTAGGTAAAAGGTAGGACATGTGCCTTCACTGTGTGGCATGTCCTGGTAGTGACAAGCAGCCATTTTGGTTTCTCACTACTTTGAGGTTGCCCTCTCATAGCAATGCATTGGGAATTCCCTGATAAATGCTTCAGTGGTAATTCCTGATCTGAGAGGAGTAGAGTGGTCAAGTTTGGTATGTTTGGAATAGTAGTAATAAATGCTGTGCAATGTTGAATGCATATTTATTATCACTGTTTCAGAAATGCCACTATTAGAAGTGGGTATTTCTGTGTGCTATGTGTCTCTGTACCTGCCTGATGTGTCTTGCATGTCTGGCTCTGGAGTGACAGGGAGTGGGTGAGTCAGCACTAGGCTGAATAGGCCAATCTGCATTTGGAGTGGTGGGAGGAGTAGCATCTGGGACTAAATGGGACTGTGCCTGCCTCCCACAATGCTGGCCCCGCCCCCATGTGGTGTGTCTGGGGCCAGAGCCTACACTGACAAAGGGGGCGGTGGTGCACCTTTAGAGAAAGGTGTGAGTGCCCCCAGAACTGGTTTGGGGTCGGGCGCAGAGCCTTGTGCCAGGGGAGAACAAAGACACTAAGGGGTATAAGTATTGGGCATGAAAAGGCTGTTGGTGCTGACTTGGAACGTGAGGCTAGCAGGCTGCTGGGCTGCCAGGAGGAACCGCCTAGGGACTGGACTATTCTGGGGGCTGGGAGGAGGACTGCCCCCCCTGTTCTGATGCCCCTGGTGCTGGCCTGCCTGGCTGCTCCCTGCCTGCGTGTCCCCAAAGCACTCTTTCAGGAGTGCTGTTGTGCCCCTGGACTGGGCAGACTCCTGTGCTTAGTTGCTTGGCATGCTTAGCCTTGGACCTGGGCTTGGAAGCACTGTAGGAATCTTGTGTGCTTGAGCCCCATGGCGTGGCCTCAAGTTGGGATAGAGCGTGGTGGTCGCTTTCAACTTGTTTTATTTTGAGCCCCCCGAAGTGGTCCCAACCTGCAAGGGTGTGGCGGGCGCAGGGTATGCTCGCACTGTGAGGAGACCACCTGCAGGAGCCCTGGGGCCGTGGAAGTGTATGGTGGGCACTTCTCAGCTGATCACCAGGAGCCCGAGAAGGGGGCTCTAATCTTACACGGCAGGCGTAGTCGCACCGTGGAGAGAGCCGCAGGAGAGACCAGAAGTCAGACAAAGTCAGACTGACAGTTTTTGGAGTTTCCCTCCTAGAGAAGAAGCCAGGCAGGAGCAGTGCCTGGTTGTGGTGGAGTCTCAGGTGGGAAACTCGCGCCGTAGAGGCAGGCCCATCCCATTTCCCAGCAAGGAAGATTTGGGCCACCAGGGCCAGCCACCGATGGCGTGGTGCGAACAAGGAGCCGTGTGAGGCATGCCAGGAGTCCCTCAACCCATAAATGTACACAGAGGCAGCTTGGGTCTAGGTGGGGAGAGTAACCGCCACCCCACAACCTCTCACAGGTGGCCCTGTGACTTTGCTCATTGGTGGTGACCCGTGAGGTCTCACTGGGGCGGCTCACTGGAAACTGGGGCCACAGAGTGGTGGAAACAGCTGCAGGCCGGGAGGGAAACCCTCAATGGAGGCCCCAGTCCTGCATAGGGAAACGGCCGTAGGCTCTGTTAGGGCAGTGCACGAGGGCTGCCCTCTGAAGTTAGGGTGAGCTACCAGATGTTATCTATGCGGGTTTTGTAGTATATATCGTAGCAGCTCGGGCCCGGATGCTTACCTGTATGTGGCTTGCAACATATATACCATACTGGTACCGCATATGCCTAAGGTGGCTATGGTGTGCTAATGGGATGTATGCACTCTACAAGTGTTACTAATAGTGCACTACTGCTGCTTAGGTTCTGTGCCGAGTGCGGTGTCACCAGCAGTTACTGGTTGTTTTTGTTATGCCCTGGTGTGGTGATGATGATATGTATCATATTGTACCATTTTATCCCTGGGGGGGCATGACAGGCTTATGGAATGTGCATTTTGAATATAATATCCCTGTGTGCCATGATACTGATAGGGTACACTGCCCATGATGATGCATAATGTGTTTATTCCGAATGTGATGATGCATAATGTGTTTATGCCCAGTGTTCATGCATAAGGTGTTTATGCTGAGTACAGTATCTCACCAGTAGTTACTGGTTGTTTTATCTTTTACTACCGGTTCTAATGGTTCTGACAGTGGCCAGATTGGCCCTGTCATGTATATAATCCCCTGTGAAGTATTGCATAGTGCCAGTTGGCACAGTCAATATTTGTGATTATGATCTAATGTGTTTATGAGTAATACAAAGGCTATTTTTTGTCATATAACCTTGTGTGGAGTTTCTTTTTTAGGTGTGCCTAGTGTGTCGCTGCTGTGTGTGTGCGTGTGTTGCATAAACGCTTTACACATTGCCTCTGGGATGAGCCTGACTGCTTTGCCAAGCTACCAAGGGGGAGAGCAGGGGTTATCTTTAGTGTGTAACTCCCTTGCCCTGACTAGAGTGGTGGTTTCTGCCTGGCTTAGGCGCAAGCCCTAGCCAACGAGAATTCTCATCTCTAACACCAATGAAGTCAGATCTGATCCGGTAATAAAACATCACTGAGGATTGAAACATAGCGATATTTCTCCCCCTGCTGGCACCAACAAATCTTCTACAGGCAGCTACCTTCCCCAGTTGTACAAGATGTTCAAAAACAAAACTGAAAGCTCACCCAGAGAAACTGTTAAAGGAGATCCAGCAAGCAGAAACTATTTCTCCTACAATTCTGGAATACACTCTAACCCTCAGAGAACCCTGGGAAAGTCCAAGCGAACGTTTATTAGTTTTTTAAATTATGACACTACAATATACTTGAAGGTACAAGACAATTGGCTGAATAGAGTCCTGCCTTCAATGGTTAACCCCGATCAGAGAGCATCAGCAGTTAACTTGGAAATAACCCCTATATATTGAGCAGTGAACATGACACTAAGGGGTCTATTAGCATGGCGGGCGGAGGCACCACCGCGGTGCTGGTGGTGGCAGAAATATTTTTTTTCAGCACGCCAGCAGCAGTCCTCACGGCTGCCACATTGGAATGTCCAAACAAAGCCCATTTCCCGACCACTGCGGTGCAACGTGAACCACCAGCAAAGTACGCCCGCTACCGCGGCGGTGGGAGCCAATGGAGACTAATCACCGTGCGGAATGACGTCCTATCTGCTGTACAAATCAGGATGCCCCAAACAGCCAGTCGCACCGCAGAGGAGAAACCGCCCAACCAGAGACGGCGGAAGCTCGACAGCGGAGCGCAAAACCAGAGTCCCGGTCCCTTCCACCCAGTCCCAAGCATAATGGAACCAGCTCTACACGTCTTCCCGGTGCTGTACGTGATACACTACCAAGTAGTTATGGACCGTCGCAGACGACGACGCAGGTATGCAATTACACAACTCCACACACAACCACAACACACAACTCGTGGGCTGCAACAGGGTTCCTGTCCACACCGGACACCCTGGTCGGAACAGGAACACATCCACAAGTGTACCCACACTTGTCCTACCTGTCACCAAATCACCCCTCCGCATCCAGGACACCCATCTACCGTGATATTGATACAATGTCCAGGTCACATCACCACTGCGGTGAAGACGCAGAAAAACATGCGCACAATGCAGAAGGCAGGGCCTGTGCCAGGCATGGGCAGTGAACTAAGATCATAGGGCCACACCTCCATCCTCCACACACTAGGACCCCCCTCAGACATGAAGGGACATGCCATGTGCCCCTCCTGTGCCCATCCTGTGCTCCCCATGCATTAAAACAAGCCAGGTGATCCCATACCCTGCACCACACACCAAGCAACTAGGGAGACAGCCCGAGCAGGTGTGGCTGCAGAGAAACACACTGCACAGAAGCACAGAAGCACAGGGCCAGGGCAACCCACACACCAAAACAGCACCACACACATGGCTAGAAAACTGAGTCCACGCACAAAATGAACACACACACAGATAATGAACAGCACTCCACTGGACACACAGCCTGCCAAGTCACACAGACTTAACCCACACTGACACACAGCCACATACACAGACTACATGCCAGCAGTAATGGAGTAAAACATATAGGAAAGCTAAAGTGACATGCACACAAATTGAAGGAAAAGGAGCTAACTACCAACCATGTGTACACCACATGCAAGACAAGAACACCCTCAGCCCATCAAATCACGCATGGCTGGCACAGTGAGTGAAGTCAAACCACAGTCACCTCAGTGCAACAACTCAGGGAGACAGCAAGGCACAGGGATGAAAGGAAGGGTATGAAGTCAAAACAGTGAACAGCAACATCTCTGTATCCAACTACATGACAGGAGTATGTCAGCAGCACAACACACAGGGCCCATTGCAACACTCCATGACTGTCAATCACAGTCCCTGGGTGGTATCCACAAATATCACACACACACAGGGATGCCAATCAATCAATCAATCAATCAATCAGTCATTTGTTAAGTGTACTACGTACCCATGAGGGTCTCAAGGCGCTGGGGGGTGGATGTGGGGCCGCTACTGATTGAACAGCCAGGTCTTCAGTATCCTCCTAAAGGTCAGCAGGTCTTCGGTCTGTCGTGGGTGTTCCATGTCTTGGCAGCGAGGTGGGAGAAGGATCTCCCGCCGGTGGTTGTTTTTCAGATGCGCGGGACGGTGGCGATTGCCAGAATCAATGTCTGCACAAAAACAACAGCCAAACACATAACACAACAAAAACACACACAGAACCACAAGAAGACCAGACATGACCTGTGCAGCAAAACTCTGGAAAGGCAATGGGAACACAGACAGAACAGGAGTGCACAACCCCATCAGTCAGGAACAATGCACAGACAACATACCACAACACAGACAAGACGTGCACCATCACAAAACAATCATGGACACAAACTGGGAGAAATGGGTCTACAATAACACACACACAGATATACCACACCACCCATCAAGTCAACATGGTGTCACAGTGTACCACATGCCTGCACATGCACAAGAATGACAAGAGACAGCTTAAATATGAGAGGAGAAAACACCAAGGACGCACCTAACACAAGCGCAGGAACTAGAATAGACCTAAGTTCATGTGACATACACACAAGTAAGGCACACCACACCAGCAACACAAATCTAAATGAAACACACCACACCAACAAAACACACAAACTGACATGCAAATAGTACACCACACACAGAGCATCTGTCAGCTGTAAGAGACAACACAGCCCAAACACTGCACACAGCCACATCAAACACACAACAGATGCACATGCCAATAAATCACATTGCAAACACAGCAGGACATCTGGGGATGTGCACCAGGCAAGGACAAGGCAATATACAGCCACAGCACTGCATGCACAACAAGCAGTGTGTGCACACCAAACATACCAGTCACACACAGATATGAGTGACATATCATGAACACCCACAACAACAGCCAAAACAGCACACAGACAACACCACACTCAGGAAGTGAAGCAGTACCTCAGCAAACACACATACACCTAACCCAACACCCACAGATGCACAAGTTTGGGACACCAAAGTGGAAACAACCTAACCAGAGGACTGTGCAGCACAAACTGTTGAACTGCATATGAACAACCATGACTGCTAAACGGTACAAGAGAATCACATATAACCATGTGGCAAAATGTCCAGAGTGGCACATTGCACCTGCGCAAAGATCTGCACCACAAAGCACAGTGTCAAAATGAAGTGATGGGAAGGCACACACACAGGCAACCGAAGGGGACAGCTGACATGAAAGTGAAGTGGTGTGTATGCAATTAGTGGACATGGCAGGAGTGTACCATACACAAATAGATGGAGTGCAGACTCACAATGGCTAGGCATCTGAAGCACAAATAGGGGATGGTATGACACCACATCCCACATGCCATACTGGAGGCAATAAAGCCCCATGTGACAGCAATGCATGAGAAAACACACCCACAATGTCAGTGTGGCTAAGCAGGTATGCACAGTGACCACAAACAGCATCAAGACACATGGATGATCAACAAAACACAACACTGACTTGCCAGTCACATACTCTGCATAATCACAATTGCCAATAACAACTGCAAGGACACAACAACACACTGAACAGTGCACAACATAAAACACACACATGTGTATGCAATCACAAGCACATGGCTGAAAAATCACACAAAACAGGCACTCTACTCCTGGGTGACACATGTGTGTAGTTGACTTTGCAGGGGAACACACACATCAACACTCCAGACAAATCCACCCCCTTCACACTGCACACTTCTAGACCACCCAAGTGCACACATTGAAAGTAACTCATGTGACTAGGATGCACAGGCAGGGGGCAAACAGGAGCGAACAACAAGGCCAGTGGCCAGTCCAATGTGCAGAGTGGGCCCATGAGAATCTGCATAGGCAAGGGGAAAACAGGAGTGCACAACAAGGCCAGTGGCCAGTCCAATGTGCAGAGTGGGCCCATGAGGAGCTGCACAGGGAATGTTTGCGACTGTACCCTGCCATGGTCTGCAACACAGTCAGGGGGATAAGAACAGGCAGTACAGGCACCGCTGTAGGAGAGACACGTGTGTGAGGGTGACTACCACTCAGACTTGACTGTCAGTTGGACTGGGAGCTGGCTGTGTGTTGGGGAAAGTTGGAGGCCTGGCCCGGGGAGAGAGAGGCCCAACTGAGGTGGAGGCATTAGTGGCTTGGGAAGCCAGAGTGCTGCTTGGACCAGGTGGTGTAGTGGCACATGGAGGTGGAGTCACGCTGCCGTGAGACACAGTGTGGGTGGGAGATTGTGGAGGGGTGCCTTTCCACTTCTTGGGGACTTGAAATGGCTTCCCTGTCTTGGGATTAATAGGAAGTGGTGTGGACACAACAGGCACACTCACCACCAAAGCCACATCAGGTGCAGAAGGTGACTCACCCTCAGGGGACATGCTGGATCCTGCAATTCGCTTGGCCTGGCCTTGCCTTAGCACCTCCATCCTCTGTTTACCAGGTGTTCCCCCTACAGTGACCTCCTTCCCCTTTGTTGTGGGTGAATCTGCCTTTGAGCTCTTCTTAAGTGTACTCTTAGCAGGCACCACCTTCTCAGTGGGCAAGGAAACTGTCTGCTTGTCTCTGCGAGATGCTTTTGGGACAGGAGAGTCCTTGGCCGGGGATGCCTCTGAGGCTTGTGAACTTGAGGTCTGCTTTTTGGCTCTGTGGCCCTTGGTGTTGCCGGACGGGCTTTTGTCAATGCCTTCTGGGGTGGCTTTAGTTTTCTGTGGGGATGGTGTCTGTGCCCTGGATCGCTTGGGCTGCTGCTTCTGTGTGCTGGGTGTGCTATATCTTGACCTTGATGTCTGTTGTGCGTGGTCACACTCACTTTCGTCAGATGTGGCCACTGGCAGGGGGGTGGACAATGGGACAGGATCTGGACTTCGAGATTTTGCCAGTTGAAGGGCTGCCTTCACTGCGGAGGTCAAAGACTGGACAGTCCGGTGTAGCCCACCCATGTCTGAATGTATGCCCTCCATGAAAGCAACCACCTGTGCCAACTTTGTGTCATGGTCTATGACGGCATTGAGGAGAGCTGTCTGGCCCACACACAGCTGGCGCAAAAGGTCCACATGCTCAGTACTGATGGAAGCAGGAGGCAGGGGCAGCGGTGCCTGGGATGAAGGACACTCTTCCCTTCTAACTGGTGCGAACACGAGCAGCACTAGTAGAAGTAGCTGGGAGGGTGGGCACTGTACGCTGTGTGGTGGACGAGGAGGCAGAGTCCCCGTTCCCTGTGTCCGCCAACAAAGATGCGTCACCGCCGTCATCAGATGACGTAGAGCTTTGTGTCTCTGGCTGTGATTCCTCCAGCAGACTCCGGACCCCTCCAAGGTGCTGGTAACATCTGTGTCACTGTGCTCGAGTGCAGCTGATGTGCTTGATGCCTCACCACTGGTGCACATCCCCTGTTCTTTTGTGCCCACGGGAGATGCTGCATTATAGAGAGATGTAAGGTCAGTTCATTGGCATCAACAGAACAAACATATGCAAACAAAACATCACTGAAGATGATGAAATCTATATGTTGGACTCCACCCTGTGCAATAACATTGTGCGGCCTCAATTTTTACTCAAGCAGTGCATGTCAACAAGCAAACCAGGCATAAGTGAGCCATGTGATGACCACACAGCAAAATATACTGCCGGTAGCTCTGTTCAAGCCGGCACAATAATAGCTCTGAGCACACCTAGGACCCTGATGGGGGCAAGGATGAACCCCACAACATGTTGCCACTGTCATATCTGGATGGAACAGAAGAGGACAACACAGATACAGCCTCCAACATAACAGTCCACAATGGCCATGAGCTCATGCCATCCACCATGTTGAACTATGGGGCACAACTACTGTTGCTCATTGGCGTCAAATGTCCAAGCCTCACAAATCTGAGGTCATGTAATGCACGCTTTGATGAAAGCACACTCAGAACAGGCACACTGCCGTTCCCTTCCATGTGATTTACCAGACTAACCCAATGTAGACAATACCTGAAGCCCACGACTCAGAATGCAATGTAAATGGCCAGTAATCTAATTACATTAGGAAGTACAGGCAGGGGAAATGCATGACAGCTGCACCCAGCACAGAGGCCACTTACAAGCCACTGCATCACACTACCAACATCACATAGCCCAGCCCTGGCCCAGGCTGTGTGCAGAGGCAGCCACTCGCAGCCAAAGTCACCCTTCACAGAATACTCACCCCTAGCTTGCTGTTGATGCTCCTTCAAACGTGCATCCAGATCAGGCTGTGTCACGGCCAAGATGTGGGCCATTAGTGGTGTCATGCTACGCCACGCCAACCTGCCAGTCTGAGGGATCAGCCCCAGTGTCATCTCGGCCACGTTCTTGCCCAGCCGGCAGATGTCATCCCACCTCTTGTGACAGTGGGTGCGCCGTTGGTTGGAGACACCCAGAGCCCGCACATTGCATGCAGTGGCCATCCACATGTCCTTATGCTGGTGTACTTTGAGCTGCAAGCATGGGAGACAAGAGGGGGAACACATCAGTGACACCGTGTTATGTACCAATATCTCTCAGTACAGTAGCATAATACTGACTCATCACAAATCCACAGATATGTCTCACAGAGTCAAGCATGCATCTCACATTGTACATCAGCATGGGAGAACCACACGTAAATGCATGCAGGTGTGGGGATGGACACAGCACCTGCCCATTTCTATACACATGCAGGATGCAAACACATAAAGCCATGTGTAGTCTGCCCACATCTACAGTCCATTTTTAAGTAGAGCAAGACATACATTGCATATCAACATATGTTTGGGGGTAGACTCCCTGTGTCCAACACTGCGCAGCCCTCAATGTCCTTGCCCTGTGAATGGCTCACTGTGTCATGGATGTCACATTGAGGGACATGATCTCACAAACCCACACCCTTCTCACAAGGCCGGTCATGTGCAATCTACAGGGCTGAGACGGCTCATTGATGGAGAGTAAGGTAAATTAGACACATGTCACACTCTGTACATTCAGTGATGTGTCCTTGTCAGATTGGGGGGTGACTGTGCAGGCCAGGTGGGCTCACACTGAGAGGGACAACAGGGACCCACACAGCCATTCACACAAGCAATCACTGTCCTGACTCCTGCATTACCAACTTGCAGCATCACTGTATGGCTGACAAGACATTACATGTACCTCAAATCTTGATGTGCAGGCAGGGAAATGTGTGACAAAGGCTACACACCCCTTCCCCCTGGAGAAAGCATGCTAGGCAGTGCATGACAACACCCCACACTCTCAGGCACATAATGCAGCATCTCAACCTCATGTGTACCCCCCTGCACTCTCCCTCACACGGTTGAAGACTTACCACGACATTTGGGGCCCCATATAGCCTTGGATACTGTGTGAGCACCTCCTCCACCAGGACCTCCAGCTCCTCGCTGGTGAAGGGACTGACCCGGATCTTCTCAGTCCTCACCATCACTGTGGCCAGGTGACAGCAGCTGCTACAGTTGGTGTTTAGGGGTGGCAGGCAGCAGTCCCTGGAGGCAGAAGCTGTTGGTGTTGAGGGGTGGCAGGCAGCAGTCTCTGGAGGCAGAAGCTGTTGGTGTTGAGGGGTGGCAGGCAGCAGTCCCTGGAGGAAGAAGCTGTTGGTGTTGAGGGGTGGCAGGCAGAAGTCCCTGAAGGCAGAAGCTGTTGGTATTGAGAAGTGGCAGGCAGCAGTCCCCGGAGGCAGAAGCTGTTGGTGTTGAGGGGTGACAGGCAGCAGTCCCTGGAGGCAGCAGTAGCAGCGGCAGGTGAGGGGTCTCAGGCAGCAGGCACTGGAGGCTGTGGAAATGTGAGGCTCTCTCCCACACATAAATAGCCCCCTGGGGTAGTTTCTGTGGTTCTAATCTGTTGTAATTGGTGTTCCATGTCAGTCTATTTCAAATGCATCCAATGAGCGGCTCCACGGAATCAAAGCACGCCTACCACGATTTTCAAAATTGCGTTAGGCTACCACGATTGCGGTTCCCATTGGCTGTAAGGGCATGGTCCATTGCGGTGACACACCGCAGGGGTCAGGCGGGCACGACCGCAGCGGTGCATCTTTTAATTGCATCCAATGACCGGCCCCGCAGTAGCGGAGCACGCCTACCGCAATTTTCAAAATTGCATTAGGCTACCGCAATTGCGGTTCCCATTGGCTGTAAGGGCATGGTCCATGACGGAGACACACCGCTGGTGCGAGCCGGTAGCTACCGCAATTTGGGTGCCATACATTGACAGGAGTGACGGTGATTTGAGTGGTGGAGCATGCCAACCGCTATTTGGCAATGCTCATATGCCGATAACTACTGCGATTGTGTCTTGGGCATTGGTGGTGACACACCGCTGGTGCCAGGTGGTAGCTACCACGATTTGGGTGTCATACATCGACATGAGTGACCGTGATTTGAGTGGTGGAGCATGCCAACCGCCATTTGGTAATGCTCATATGCCTAATACTACGGCGATTGTGTGTTGGGCATTGGTGATGACACACCGCTGGTGCCAGGCTGTAGCTACCGCGATTTGGGTGCCATACATTGACATGAGTGACCGTGATTTGAGTGGCGGAGGATGTAACCGCCATTTGGCAATGCTCATATGCCTATCACTACTGAGATTGTGCCTTGGGCATTGGTGGTGACACAGCGCTGGTGCCAGGCGGTAGCTACCACGATTTGGGTGCCATACATTGACATGAGTGACCGTGATTTGAGTGGTGGAGCATGCCAACCGCCATTTAGCAATGCTCATATGCCTATCACTACCGCGATTGTGTCTTGGGCATTGGTGGTGACACACCGCTGGTGCCAGGCAGTAGCTACTGAGATTTTGGTGCCATACATTGAAATGAGTGACCATGATTTGGGTGGTGGAGAACTTTGACAGCACCTATGGACACATCATGCTGTGTCAATGGCCAATGGGCAGTTCTTAACAGTGCAGAGTGGCCACATGATTAATGGCACATAATTGTGCACACAATGCCAATGTCACATTCAACCCACTGCGGACTACACATGCCATGTTTGTGTATGTGATTTAGTACATTGGCATGTACTCCCTCACATGTCACTTGTGATATTGATGGGCATGTACACAGAACAGTGTTGTTATGGACTCTCAAATGTGTACACATGTCAATGTGTGAAAGTGCTGTGACTATCACAGTGATGTATGTCCCAATGTGCATATTTGAATGTCTTATTTTCTTGGATCATGCACACACGTGTTGTTTACCCTCAGCCTGTGGTCAATGAGATGTTGATGTGTGCCATGTTCAACTTACAACTGAAGGTGTGGGAGGTACAGCAGCTAGGTATGAGACAGTAGTGTTACAGTTTTACACATATGCTGGATGAAATACTTTCAGGCGTGCTCATGCTAGATATGGACATAGCCCTATGTGCATTCTCATAGTCAGATGTTGTTTCGGAGGTACTTGCTGTGTGAAAGGGAACAAGTGTACGAGTAGTGTCGCTGAAGGTGTCCCTATATGTAAGCTGCTCTGTAACTCAATTGTGATGACAGACATTGTTGGCGTTGTGTCAGTCAAAACGTAAGATGTTGTGCAAATCTTATGGTGTATTGCATTGACATGTGTCCACTTTTATCTCAACTAGGAGGAAACCAAATCTGCCTTGTCCCTTTACAGTGCTGGCAGACATGGAGAATGAGGAGATCATCCGGTAATTCCATATGGATAGAGCCACCCTACAGAACCTATGTACTTTGTTGGAGCCCCACCTGCAGCCTCGCAGAACCTATCCAACAGCGTTCACACCACACGGTGGCCAGTGCAGGTGGGATGTCGCAACCTATGTTTAGCATAGTGCTGCGTTATATCCTGTCCGCCATGATGATCTACAAGGACAGATATATCCATTTCCCCTGGGAGCCTGAATTGGTGGCTGTGAAGGGAGATTTTTTGCCCTTGGACACATCCCCCATGTTGTTGGTGCCATTGATTGCACACATGTTGGGCTTGTTCCACCACAGGCACGTTAGCACATCTATACGAATCGTAAAAATTTCCACTCCATAAATGTGCAAGTGGTGTGCCAGGCAGACATGATCATCTCACACGTGTGTGTCAAATTTCCAGGCTCAACCCATGACTCATACATCATGCGTAACAGCATTGTACCATAGCTGATGGCTAATCTGCTTCCTGAGCGTTGAGTGTGGGTGAGTATGCATAGTAAAATAGCGTGCTGTGTGTGTGACATGCTGTCCTCTGCTAAAGTTACATTACAGGGTTTCTCTGTGTTCCTCACACCTAGGTGACTTTGCATATCCCAACCGTCCTTGGTTGCTGAGCCCACTGCCGAATCCCAGAACACCAGCTGATGTCCGCTACAATGATGCCCATGGGAGGACACATCGTGTGGTGGAGCGTACTTTTGGTCTCCTGAAGTCACGATTTCACTGCCTGGACAAGACCAGAGGTGCACTGATGTACTCGCCCAGGAAGGTGTGTCAGATTGTAGTGGCATGCTGCATGCTCCACAACCTAGCCATTCGCAAGGAGATTCCTCTAATCCTGGAAGATGATGAGCAGCCACGTCCCCGCCTACAAACCAACCCATGTCCAGTGACGAGGACAGTGGAGAGGAGGAAGGTGTTGACCTGTGTCAACAGCTCATCCACCGCTACTTCACTTGAAGATGAGTGACAGTGTACAACGGACCCATTGTCTGATGATGTTGCTGTTGTTGTGAAGGTGTACGTGAGCTTTGTGACTGCCGCCAGTTGTTGACTCAGTGGTGTCTGATAATGTTTCTGGGACAGGGTAGTTAGGAACATCTACAGGATGGGTATGTTGGCACTTGTTGCTCATTGTGATGTGTGCATGTTGGCTTAGCTTGATGGTAAGTGTTGTGTGATGTCTGTGATGCCACACCCAGACTAGTAAGTAAGTAAGTAAATTTTATTTGCACAGTTACTAAAAACCATTGCAATTCCACATTTTAAAATAAAAAAGAAAGTAAAAAGCAAGTGCATACTGTACAATTTCCAACGTAAACTTGATTATCAATCTAAAATGATAAAATCTTCCAGGTTTAGTTCTTCAGTAACCCATTTCCATCACTGTGGTAATTATAATAATAATAAGCAGTGTATTATATGTAGTTCATACTAAACAAGTAACTACAGGCTAAGTTAAAAGACAAGTTCCTGCATCCTTTTCTCCACCTCCTTCACAAATTTCACCAAGTTGCAGTTTAACTGCAAATCGTCGGGGGAGAAGCAGGCGAGCACGGCATTCCTTCGCGTGCGTATTCCTCATTGATTAAACAAAAATTTCAACAAGCGTTTTCTTGCTTCTAACAATTTCTCACAGGAGCATAAAAGGTGTGGCATGTCCTCAATTGCCTTGCCGCACAGCCGACATAGGGTGTCCCCTTTATCCCTCTGCCAGTGTGGAAAATGGCATCTGCAAGGAATCAGGTCCATTCTGAGTTTTAAAAACTTCAGCTTTAAAAATCTTGAGTAACCCAGATTGAGGTAACTCTGTTGGCCTTGATTTGAGTAGGAGTTTAAGACAAACCACCCATGTGACCTCCTGGCAACTGACTCCTTATCTTCTATCCATGAAAGGTATTTTGTTGTTTTCTTTAACAGTCTTTTGATAGTGGAATGGTTGGTGGAAGTATTCCACAACTCCTTTAAGCCTAGATTCACCAGGCTTTTGGCCAGATAGTTGGCAGCTTGCGATGCTTGGTTCCGCTGTAGTTCTGACCATAGAAGGCTATTAAGGGTCCCTTGTTTTGCCTTCCTGATTTTATCCCACGTAATTATGTATGCCCCCTGTCTTGCAAGCACCTGTTTGTGACCTCCAAACTCTAACCTCAGTTGAGCCAGGGATGTGTATTTGGGTAGACCAAAAATAATCCTGTATGCTGATGTCACAGTTTTGTCTAGAATTCCTGCATCTCTTCCTCTTTGAACTTCACTGCCATAAGTAATGGTAGGCAAGAGTTTTGAATGTATGACTTGTACCATGGGGAAAAGAGATGGGCTGGTAAGTTTTTCATTTAGTTTTTTTAACGAGACTGCAATAGCAATGCCTTTTCCTCTGATGCTTTCTTTTTGTAAAATAAACTGTCCACTACTATCAATTTTGACCCCTAGATACTTGTACATGTTTGTGTCCTCTAAACGGTTTTTATTCCAGAACCAACTGTTCGATGTCTTTCTTTTTTTGTTGATTGACATTGTTTTTGACTTATCCAGATTTATTGTCAATTGGTTCTCATCAGAATATCTTTTTGTTGCATCAATAAGATTTTGCATCCCTATTTTCGTGTGACTGATTAAGACCAAATTGTCTGCATATAGTAACACCCAGACTAGTGAATCTTGTTCTGTTGTATTTTCCTAGGTCCCTTCAGCCTCTCCTTGCCTACATACATTCCATATTCCTGGTACATTGTAATCATGGTGAAGACTGCACATCCAGGAATAAAGATAGAGCAGAAACAACAACATGTGTGTAAGGAGTATTTATTTGCAATGGTGACATGTGAGGGGGGAACATTTACAGTGAGGTGATTAGTGAAGCAGTGAGTTGACAGTTGTGGTAAATGAGATAATCGAGTAGACACCACATTGATGTGGTGACCCAGTCCAACAGACACATGCCATTTACAAGGCAATGTGGGGAAGGACAGTCCAAAAAGTCAATGCAGTAGTGAAGAGGGTTGCCATCATGGCTGGCTCCGTGACTTACGTTTGGCAGGTGCTTTGCCATGGGAGACTCCCAGGGATTTCTTGGGACAGCCCCTTTGTCGCTTGGCAGGGGCGCCTCTGCTGTAGGGCCAGTGGGGTCTGAGGACTCACCCCTCTCTGAGACCGCAGGGGAGGATATTGAACTGTCATCCTGCAGCCCACCAGGGGGAGGTGGAGGTGTTGTTTGTGGTGCAGACCTGTCCCTCAGTACCGCCACTTGCTGGCCCAAGAGGTCCTCAATTTGGCCCATGCGGATGTCGATGGACCTCATCAGCAGGATGAGCTTGCGGAAAACTTATTCGGACCGGCCCGTTCGTCCCTGGGCCTGTTCATAGGCCCCAATTACTCTGTTAATTTTGGCCAGGGCTTGGGCCCCAGGCTCTGGTTGTCTGTGAGTGACCCTGCCCCTCCCACCTGCCCTGCTGCCACGGACCTGTTGCATCACCAATGTAGGCACCCGCATCCTCTCCCTGCCCTCCTCAGTTGGTGGTGTGGGGTGGTCATCATCTGGGACAGGGATAGTGTTGCAGGCAGCACTGGTGGTGGTGGCGGCGGAGGACGCACAGGCCGTAACAGCAGAGGTCTGCAGATTGGCGTTGCTGCAGATGTGGCGGGGGATAATGTTGTCCTGGGACCTGTTGCACGCTGGCACACCAGATGGGCCGGCTCCGAGCTCCTTGTCCTCTGTATCCCGGCAGTTAACATCTGAGAGTCTATGTTCCGGGGGGGGGGGAGACTGGCTCAGATGGGAAATGGTCATTGTAGTGCACACTAGAAGCTTTGTTTTAGCTGTGTATTATTCACTGTTTGTACACCACACAGTTGACTAATCATCATTAGGGGTGGGCGGAATTTGCGCAATCGCGTTACGCAAATCTCCGCGAAACGGTAAAAAATCTCCGCGAACACGCAGAAATTCCGCGAACACGCGGAATTGCTTGTTCGCGATACTTTTTTCCTGTTCGCGATTGCTGTTTGCGTGCTCGGGGTGAAATATCTCGCGAACACGCATATTGAGAACGCGAACAAGCAAAAAATTTCGCGAAGTCGCGGAACGCAGATTTTTGGGCAATTTCGCGTTCTCCGCGGAACGCGAAATTACCCACATTCCGCAAATTCCGCGAACGGAATTTACCGCCCAGGCCTAATCATCATATTGTTTGTATGCGTACTTCTGTGCCTCCTGAGATGATGTTGAGGTACACGCATTACTTGTCCATGGTGTGAGGTGTCAAAATATTCCATGCACCACGTGCATATTTTGTGATTACAGGGACATGTTGCCATCTAGGGACTGGTGCAAACAACAAGATTTCCTGTGAAGCCTCTTTGTTGATTACTCTGCCCAGGCAGACGTTACATCTGGGCATGAACTGGCCATTGTTATCTCATGCATACCTTTGTCATGTCATGTGCATATCTGAATTTGTAACACCAACCATGCTTTCTTTTTTTTCATATGGTCCTTGTTGCTCAGGCCCCATGGCAGTTACACATGCCTTTCAGTGCTGTGCATGATTTTGCACAGACTTTCTTCAGCATGTTAATTGGTGTGTCACACTTTGATTGTTGTGAAAGTTTAATTTGCTTAGCTGTCTGCACACTGTGAGTGGTAATGGTATTTGCATGTATATTTGTGCGATGAGAGGGCTGGTGTTGTCATATGGCACCATGATTTTTGAGAGGAATGGCTGAGTGCAAGTAGTGGCTACTTATCTGTTATGTTTTCACATTTGGGTGGGATTTGTGACACATCTGTGTGTGTGTGTGTGTGCGTGTTGTAGGCTTCCATCCTGCTCAGTGCTGGGACAAGAAAGCATAATATGTCTGACTACCTGTTAGTTTGTAGTGGAGAGTAAAATGGCTGACGCATGCATCTGGGTGGGAGAGAGTGCTACATCTTGACGGTCTGGGGAACAAGGGTGTCTGGTGTGAGTTCTTGGGCAGGCCTCCCACCCACAGATTGCCCTCCCAGGGAAGAGGTCTACACACCTGTTGGGTGAGTGTGAACCATTCATTGGCTTCCAAATGCTTCTGGGTGGGTGTGGAGTGCTACATCCTGCTTAGGGGTGGGGCAGGGGGCCTGGTGGGAGTTGTAGTGCAGTCTTCCCACCCACAAACACCCCTCCCTGTTCAGATGGCTACCTACCTGTTTGCTTGATGTGAGCAATGCAATCTCTGCCACATGCTTCAGGGGGGGGGGGTGTGCTCCATCCTGCTCAGGTGTGGAATAGGGGGCATGGTGGGAGTTGTGTTGCAGGGCTCCCACCCCCAAACAGCCCTCCCAGGGAAGAGGTCTACCTACCTGTTAGGTGAGTGTGAACCATCCAATGGTTTCCAAATGCGTCTATGTGGGTGTGGAGTGCTACATCCTGCTCAGGGGAGGGACAGTGGGGCATGGTGGGAGTTGTAGTGCAGGCTTCCCACCCCAAACAGCCTTCCCAGGGAAGAGGTCTACCTACCTGTAAGTTTGGTTGTTGTGATACAATGGCTGCCACATGCTTCTGGCTGGGGAAAGTGCTCCATCTTGCTGAGCTGTGGAACAAGGGGGCCTGATGGTAGTTGTGGTGCTGGCTGCCTGTACACATGCAACCCTGGGAATGTTGCTGGCTCCCTTTTGGGTGATTCAGATGAAGCGTATGTAACATCTGTGAGACCTGTGTTGGGCATTGTGGTGCTGATGGGTGGAATTTGGCCTTGGAGGTGTAGCTTTGTTGTTGTGCAAGTCAGTACATAGTAGCCTAATGGTGTGCATTTGTTTGTACTTACCAGCCTGCACTCCCCCGGGTATTCCTGTGAGACTCTCTGGATGCAGTATGGCAAGCACCTTCTCCTCCCGTGCAGTGAATGTTTTTGGTGAAATGGGAGGGCCACCACCAGTCCTCTGAGCCAGCTCACGGTTCTTGCTCCTCTTTTCTTTCACAACCCTCTTCAAGTCATACCACCACTTCATAATGCCCTTTTTTGTTCTTAGGGTGGTCCCTACTGCATTGACCGTATCGACTATCCTTGCCCACATCTGTGCTCTTGTGGCTAATGGTGTCTGTTGGACCAGGGTACCAAACACTTGTGGTTCTACTCTTAATATCTCATCTACCATGACTGTCAACTCACTGTTGGTGAATTTGGGCATTTTCTGTGTTGCCATGGTGTGTAATGTGCAAAGGGGTTATAGGTGCAGGGGTGTAAGTGGTGGTGGTGCTGTGTGTGGTATGAGTAGTGATAGTGTGTTGATTTGCCTCTCCTTTGTGCTCTGGTGTTGTGGAGTATTGCAAAGTATTGTGGTCAGGGAAGAGGCTGGTTTTATACTCAGCTATGTGGGTGTTTCCACATGGGGTATTGCTGTCAGGTGTGTTGTGTGGGTTGTCCTGGAATTTGTATTTTTGTAGTTGCCATGTGGTTGCGTCATCGGGGTGTGTTATGTGTTTTTGGGTGCATGGCTAGTTTGCTGTGTGCACTTTGTGGCCTTGTTGTGTTTTTTTTCTGTCGACCACCATATTTGTCACGGAGCGTCCACAGCCGAGGCTTTGATGCAGCTCTTCCGTCGGCTCTCCCATTCATCACTGTTGCCAACCGTGGCGGTTGGAAACAGCGGAACGTACTGTGGTCACATCGGGGATATCCTAATTTTCCGTGCGGTGTGTCCGCTGTAATGGCGGTGGGTTGGTGATTTTCCTCTGCGAATCCAACCGCCGCGGTCGGATTTTGGCCTTCTCTGCCTGCTAAGGGCGTTTTTTCTTTGCCTCGTTTCACCGCGGTTGTTTTTTTGGGGCGGTTTATCCTAATTGTACCTCAGGTTTTTCTGCGGTCCCGGCAGGCAGTTGATTTGCACTACCATAGCGGGCAAGATGGTTTTCTACCCACCATCCTAATGGGCCCCTAAGTCAGAGCAAATTACACGTATTTAAGAATACAGTGAACATAATGGTTGCCAAAAACATGATTGTCAGAATGGATGCAAAAATACACGTTCCAATGCTACTTCTTAAGTTTTCACCCGCCTATTTTATGCCCACTCTCGAGAGGCACACAATTGGCTCTGCCTTGTTGATGACAATATGATTATTAACATTAGTGTATGCACACGATTCTTCAATTCTAGCCAAATGGCCTCATCCACAAGATTATGACCTTGACCGTGTAGACATGGTGTTTAATCTGGAGAGCTAATCAATTGTCATCATTCAACTCAGAAGTTAACATACACTTAAGAAATTGCATTACAGGGAACAGAAAAAAGCAAATATTAAGTTTTAGGGAGTCATTGTAGACCTTCTTGACTCCAGTGATAGTGAGCAAGCCTCACAACTATGGCACAGCAATCCAGCTACATCAACAATTCTTTTTCTTTGAACCACCATTTAGCCAAGCCCCAGACATGTTAAAGCTACTGCTGCCAGGCCAATGTGTTTTTGGAACTATAATAATCCATAGCACGTTTTTAGTACAATAGTGAAAAGAGATCGCTTGACTTCACAGATTTTAAGCTCAATGGCACATAACGTGGCAGGTATCATACAGCAAAAGGAAGAAATGATGGATTGAATACTGAACAATGCAAACATCCCCCCAGTCACAAAGATCTGGGTTTAGCCCATTGTTCTTTTGCTTGCCACCCCAGTTTGGACCCAGCCATATGCAAATCAGTCTTGACCCTGTTCCTCACCTGCCCCGAACTGTCAAGCTAGGTCTTCCCTGGACTGGAAACAAGCATCCCGGCATTTTACTAATCAGCAGCAGTGAGGTTGCTAAATTTGTACCTCCCCTAGTGCTAAATTTCCGCTCCCGGTGCTGGCTGAGCAAAAGCCATTTCTGCCAAGAGCAAATGCGTTAAGGAATGCCACCTCTAGAGCCCAAGCCAGCGAAGAAAATGGGGGAAATCCAGCAGCAATTATTGAGCAGGCCCCGGTGGCATATGCTGTATGTGTCCCTGTTTAATCTGCCGACACCACAGCACATTCAACAGCACCAGCACCTTGTCTGCATTCCGTTCAGAGAAGCAACCTGCATGAGGTGTGGGGATGTTTCTTATTTTCTTCCAGCTAGGCCCAACACAAGGGCATCATTTAAAGGCAATCAGTCCTCCTCCTATTGAGTCTCATCCAAGCTGGCAGATATCTGGAGCCCAAAGCCTAGATGCCAGTGCCGTAGACAGGAAACAAAGGCACCCAGATAGTTGTCAACTTCATGAGCGATTAAGAGAAACTGTGATTTGGAGCCTAATTTTTGACTTTGTTCAACCTCTGTATTTAAGAGACATGTATGCACTCTACGAATGTCAGATGCATCTGTCTGTAGGAGTAATTATACTAATAACAATTTAGAAAGCACTTACTTTAATTTCTTGAATAGCACACCTCAATCCAATGTAGGGTATCTGACTGTTTTACACCACACAAACCTTATACTGAGACAATGAATCATACAAGTGTGTAAATCAGTGTACAGAAAATATGATTTAAGACTACAAGGGTTGCAAAGAGTCACATGTCACCCATTCTGTGAGCATTCTGTGTTAAGAATGGCTGGTCTTGAGAAACACAAAGTAGGATTTAGAACATAACACAGTGGTTGGCGGTGTCTGCATTTAATAAGGCTTATATATTTATCAGAGGAACCCTTTTTAGAAACCTTAGAATTATGAAAGGTATAGAAAAACAAAAAGGTTCTAAACCTATGTCTTGCAGTTTGCAAGCAGCTCTATGGTGCCGGTACATTGCACACTATGCTATGTTAGGCGAACTGTAAATTATGAACTCAAATAACAGAAAGATCACTTACAAAAGCAGCAAACCACTGAGCTATCTATAGAAAATACATATCTGTGATCTGCATGCCAGAGGTTGTGCTTTGCAGGAGATGCATTAACACTCTATGTTACATTATAATGAGTCAAAACTGTGACTCGACAAAGCTCAGATCTCTCCATCAAGTGCATTATCACTAGAGTTCGGCACACAAAGATCTCAGCACAGGTGCCTTAGAACTGTAAGACGTTTTAAAACGCAGCCCGCTTGTGAACCATTAAGTGAGCCAGAACAGATTTACTGTCACACTTGTCCTAATCGCCAAATTCTTTATAACAGAGTTTAAAATATTTGTTTTTTATAAATTGACTGTCATACTACACTTTTCATGACTCTCTGGACTCAACCCCCTTTCTGCTGTCATAACTTGCCCCCCAATTTATGAAATGTCGAGAGAAAAAATCCAGCACTGGCCTAGGCACTAAAACATTCCACCCCTTAGAACTTGTGCATTAAAATTAACCAATCACAGGGCCAGTGGATTAAAACCCATCACGCTATAGCTTTTGGAGTAATTCATCACCACTAGATTCAGCATATTGAGCTGAAGGGAACCAATGCCAGAGTCTTTTAAAAAACGTATCTCATCTACAGACTACTGTCTATGTATTAAAGTCTTCACCACTGATAGAAAGCACAGCTCAAGAGTCTGCGAATTAAATACACCATCCCAGAAGACTAGATAATGCATCATAATCAGGTGAATGACTATACTTATCAAAATTGGTTTTATTTTTGCAGCTGTTGTCGCTCTCACCTCAAAAAATACATACCATGAACAAAGTCAATGAGAAAATGTAGGCTCTATTTTGGACATCTAATCTTCCGCTTTGAGAATGCAAACCGTTGACTGCTATGCACTAAACAGCCGACGCACTAAACACACTTTTTTTCCAGCTGCCATACGTCCAAACATATGTGGATTATCGATATCCACCAATGTTAGAAAAACACACTTTTCCTGTACGTTATTGGACAAGGCAGACTGCATGCACTATACATAGACACATAATAGGGAAGAACAGTATATCACATGAAGAACAAACGTATCCAATTGTAGGAATAGACTTACTTCTTAAATATACTGACAGCCGCAAAATGGCCAAGAGTGCTGAGGGGTGGGGAGAGCCCAGCTCAGTGGGGCTGCGGAGCAAGGAACGGGTATGCAACTATTGAGGCGCTGTGATGAACCCACCCCCACTCCCTTACACAAGCACATAAGGCGTCTGCTGTTCTAACAAGCCAGATGTCACCCGCTTTATGGCAGTCTTCAGCAAAAAGCAAGTGCCGACACAGGAGGCCACACCATGCTGCAAAAGCCGCCGGTGGCTGGTAGGGAGTCCAATGACCAAAGATATATATCGGGTGGTGGCCATCTTGGATTGGGGTATATCCATTCAAATTATAAAGAATCTGGTACAAAAGAGCAGGGAGAAACTATTAAGTCTCACGTCCGTCAATGAAACAGACGGTTTTATGTAAGCGAGCATACTTGTATTTAAATCCTAGTCATTGAGACAGCTTTAGTTGTCTCTCCTATTACCCCCCACACGCACACACGAAATGAACACTTGATACATATATATACAAGCATTTGCAATGCAATAGGACTCGCATTTACGCAAGACCTATTGCATTGCAAACGGGAGTGCGGATGACATGGCATGAACAACGGGGGCGAGAAGGCACGAACTGCTCGGGGGCACGGGAAGAAAGTAGTGCTGTGTAACACTGGAAGTAAAGGGGCCAGTAGCCATGGAAGGACGCACATGACAACATGGCCGTCATAAGGAGGAACTAACAAGCCTAAAGCCAATCGGAAGACAGCAATTAGGACACAAGCCAATGAAAAATATTGGCGGAGAGTGGGCGGAGCTTCCACGGAGCTTCCACTCTATACTGAATACTGCATGCCTCACAAAGCGAGCAGCGAATTCGCGCTGCGGCTATAGGCTCGACCTAAAAATGAGAATCGTTCCTGCTTGAGCTTCCGACTTTCAAGCAAAAGTGGTATATGAAGCAATCCTTCTGCGCTGTGCAACAAGGACTTAGAACTTCTCTTCCCCAACCCTTCAAGTAAAAGGAACTCAAAACTCTTTTTCAACAAACACTTTTGCTGAGGCTACTCAAATTCCATCCTCTAATTTCCATTACTTCTGCAAGTCTTTACAGTTCTGGTGAGTATTGTTTCTACTGTTTGAGCATATATTTGATACATGACCCTTGAGTATATGTAATTTTGACTCCTTCTCTCTTGTAAAGCACACTAATTCCCTTGGGCCATGTACACAGTACAGAAAACTGCAAAAATAAATACATGAATAATAAATAAATGAGGACTATGAAAGAAATTGAGGAAATGAGAATGAGTACGTTTGAGTGTGAATTAGTGTGACTGAATGGGAGAATTTAGGTGAGCATGACTGTGTGTGAGGACCTTACACTAGCAAGTCTACTGCAGACTGTGGCATACTAAAGGCAATTACTGGAATATGGTGTCACATGCAAAATGCTAGCACTACCGTATTGAAGCTAACTCTTGTCATAACAAGGCACCATTGGTAAATTGCTCATACTGTCGCACTAGAAATAATTATTGGCATATGGGACCCCCTTGGTAAAATGCTGGTGCTGGCATACTTGACATAATTCTTGACATGAAGGCACCCATGGCAAAATGCTGAAGTTGGCATATTAGAGGTAATTCTTGGCATTTGGCATACCCTGTCAAAATACTGGCACAGGAATATTGGAGGTAGTTCTTGATATAAAGGGCATCCATGGCAAAATGCCGGTATAGGCATACTAGAGGTATTTTATGATATATGGCAGAACCTGCATAAAATGCTGGCACCAGCATTTTGGAGGCAATCCTTACAATTACGGAGGACATTGATTGCATTTTGAGGAAACAGTCAATCATACGAAAATGTGGACTATGACATAAGAAAGATAAAGCTAGCCATATGATTCACCAATAGTGGTTAGCATAAGGGAGCACTTATGGCACCCATGACAAAATGCTTCCTTGCTTTTACTTTAGGACATCGTAGTCTCTGCATATATATGGGATAAAGTACACTTCTGTTATAATTTATAAGGATACTGCAAGTCATCTCAGAGTTCCATAACATTATAAAGGAATTCAGCCTTTAGCCCCATTCCTCTATATGGTCATCAAACTCCTCTGTGACTTGCAATATCCTTTTATGGTACAACAATATTTTTGTTGTCTCGTGTATATACAGAGAGCTAGTAAGGCATTCTCAAGTAAAGCCAATGCAGCTAAAAACCCTTTTTTTAAATTTTGTTTTTTAGAGTTTTCGTTAGCGCAAACTAGACCCAAGACATTGGGTATCATAGTGCTTAACATGAGCACCAGTTTTGTTACAGGTGAACACATTTCTTTTTTTTAGGCACGGGGAGATTAAGTGATTTGCCTAGAATCACAGGATGTTGAGCATCGTTGCCAAGATTCGGACCCGATTCCCCAGGTCCAAGGTCTACCACTCTAGCCCTAAGGGTACATCCTCTCCTAATGGCTGGTGGACTCATCTTACTGAATAGAAGATGAAGCATTGGATAAGGTCATGTTCCTGTAAAAGAGGTGCCATACATTGGGGAACTCAACACTCATCTAATATTCTCAGTCCATATATGTATTAGACACTGGACAAATGAATAATGACTCACATGGTTCAACTGTAATGTAATTGTTTCTACCTACCTTTGAGAAGCATAAAAGAGTCACTTTTTGATATATTATTGTAATAAAAAAGCAGAATAATGAGCTTTGGACACTTGAAAAGGAACAGACTTATTTTCTGCTGCAAAAAATCAAGTTGAATAAAATTGTGTCTTTTGCCTTCGTTTTTTTGTAACACAGCAGATGGGGCTCACAGACACAGAAGAGGAGACAGACTGCATTAAAACACACTTCTTTTGTAGCTAGTTTAAATGAAATATTAGGGGGCTGTGCTGTTTGTAATACAAAACAGAAACTGTGAGTCTATTACTACGTATGACCTATTGCTCAGTCGAGTCAGGCTGCTAGTGTATATATATCAGTATATGTATGTATGTATATATGCATATACAGAAAGAGGATTCCCATCACCCACACAAGGTGGCTCGCTTCATCATCTGGGAACCCAGAACTTGACAGAGAACCGTCCTCTACTTCAATTATGTAGATATTGGTTCAATGTACGTCCCAGATGCATATAAAAATGTGTTGTTCTTATAATGAAGGAGACAAACTTAAGTCATAATTCAGGGTGATGTTTGCAGTGCAAGTGATATGTGCTAGTGATAAGTGCTGTTTAAAATTGACTACCAGGGCACAAAAGTAGTTTATTAGAGCGCTGCCTTGATGCCAAAAGATAAAAACAGTGCTGTAACAGTCTAAACAAATTATTTTCATGGAAAAATGGTCTACATGTTTCAGCTAACGGATATTTCTATCCAAGCTCTCGTCAGGACCAAAAAGAAGCTACTGCAAAATTAGTGTTGTTGTGCAAATCTAACAAAGAAAACAGTAACGATACAACCTGAACCCTGCTGTTGGTCCAGGGAGATCTGTAGAGAATAGTTTTGATTGGTTTACCTAGGAAATGAAAGCAGAACAAACTCATAGAAAAAGCAGAGCCAATGGTATAGTGTCATTATTAGGTCACAGCCTGCATATAAATAAATATCTATTATACGGATACTCTGTACGTATCTTGACACCTCAAAGTATGTCATATCAAATTAGTGTAAAGATTCTGGGCACTTACCCGATTCGTTGTGGGTATGCGCCTCGCCTCACCTGGCAACTGCTCAGGTTAGTGAGGCACCGCTCTGGAATATAATACAAGTGTACAACATTACAAAACCTCAAAGATGGTTAGTGCGATGTCAACCACTTGATTCACAACACGTACATTAAAACCATGGCCAAAACGTTCACAGGAGCCCCCATGATAAAGAATTTGCGATATGCGAGCTATCTATATTTTGATCTCGCGATGTAAATACGAGATTAATGAATGTCGCGTTTTAAAAGCCTTGAAAGACAACCTTTAGTCATTCAGGTCAAACTCATGAGAGTCATACCCGTCGACTCACATCAAAGAAAGAAGTCCAAAAGTGGCGGCAGACCTCATACTTCTAGAGATACAGACTTTGGAGGGCCAGATCAAAGCTACAATCACTAGTGCCCTGTATAAGAGGAACTTGGAAGAAACCAATAAATCTAATAAGGAACACAAAGATACCATCCTTTTAACTAAGATCGAAAAGTTCAAAAAAGATTTGGCACGTTTTTCACTTGAAAAGGTATACCCATACACGAGTGATAATTATACCCCTCCAGAGTTCAACAAAAAGGGCAGAAAATATGGCTCCATCTACTCTTCGTCTGGGTCAGACACTTACTCGACTGATTCAGATGGTTCAACTACATCAGTAACACCTAATAGAAACAACAGTCAGCGGTCCTGCTCTAGTCGCAGACGTGGTACACAAAACCATTATGATCAACATAGCTCCTGGTGGCCCCCAGCCCCGTGGGGCTATCAGCCTTCGCCATTTGCACAACCTATGCCACCTTTTCCATGCCAGCCTCCTCCCTTTTTCGGCCAGCAACCTTTTTTAGGACAGGGCCGAGAACGCAGCAGAGGCAGGAGAAGAGGAGGCACACAAGCTCAGGTACATTGGCAAACAGACCAGGTCCCACAGAACACTCGCAACACGAAGGGTCAACAATTGGTAGGGAAGAACACAGACACGATGAGCTAGCTGTCAATCTTAGTCAGAGACAGCTTACAACAGATGAACTCACTGTCCTGAATAAAGGTCTAGGTTTTGTCCCGACTAATGTAGGCGATCCTTTCCAACTTAGATGTGAAATTGGAATTTTTTTTCGGAACATACGATTGCATTTCTTTTTTAAAAACAAAGAGGCAGTGGTCACCAGTTCATCTGAGCTGTATCCTTCGAATACAGGCTTGAAACCACCCTCTACCTTCAATCCACCTGCTCATTTATTACCAGACCAGGTTAAAGTTTTTGAAAAGGCTGTAATTCATGACGTCACTTTACTCAATTCAAAAAGATGTGGCGTTTATCAGAATTTACCAGAAATCGAAAAACAGGCTATGAAAACATTGTCAAAAGACAAAACAATTACCATCAAGCCCTCCGATAAAGGCGAAGCGATTGTCATTATGGACACAGTGGCCTACCGCGAGGAGTGTTTAAGACAACTTAATGACAGTAAATCATACCGTGTTCTTTCAGAAGACCCCACTGCTAGATTATCTATGGAAATCTATGATCTCGTTAATGAAGCCAAAGAATCAGGTTGGATCACATTGCAGGAATCGGAGTTTTTAACTACCAAACATCCTGTCATGCCCTATTTTTATATCCTTCCAAAAATACATAAAGCAACTAGACCACCGCCTGGTCGTCCTATCATATCAGGCATCGGTTCTCTTTTGGAACCCTTATCTACTTTCGTGGACTTCTTTCTAAGGCCTTTAGTTAAAGAAATGCCTACCTTTCTCCAGGACACCAAAGATGTCCTGAGATTATTACCAGAGATCGCTTTCAATACCGAGACTGACCTTTTGGTCAGTTTTGATGTGGAATCCCTTTACACCTGTATTTCCCCAAGAAGAGACATTGGAAGCGATAAGGGGTCTTTTAGATAGCAAAGATCTTGATACTATAACACCGACTAAATTCATCATGGAATGTGCCAGGCTGGCAATGATGGAGAATTTCTTCAGATTCGAAGAGACTATTTATCTCCAAGTCTCCGGAACATCGATGAGCAGCATTTTTGCGCCCAGCCTGGCGAATCTCTATGTTCATCTTTTTGAACAAAATAGTGTGCTAAATGATGCTAACCCTTTTCGAGACAAAATTGTCATTTGGAAGAGATATATTGACAATATTTTTGTGGTCTGGCATGGTAGTGTTACTACATTGCTAGATTTCCACGTCTGGCTCAATTCACAAAATAGTTTTTTGAGATTTACAGTGACGTATGACAAAGCCAGACTACCTTTTTTGGACATCTTGATCTACCCTACACTTGGCACCCTTGGGAGTAAACTGTGCAAAAAACCTCAGTCTAAGAACTCCTTCAGAGCCATCACCCCAAGTCTCTTCGACAAAATCTTCCAGTAGGACAGTTCCTGCGTATACGCAGGAACTGCTCCACCAAGGAGAGCTTTAATTTCCATGCTGGGGAAGTCTCGAAACAGCTGAAAGTCAGAAAATATCCGACACATCTAGTCAGACAAGCCCGTAAAAGGGCCTCCAACAACAACAGAGACGCTTTGCTTGAACCTCCCACATCTAGAACACCACTTACCAGACTAACTTTTGTCAATACCTTCAGTACACTATCTAATAGTGTACAGAAATCAGTTCGCAAACACTGGCGCATTCTTAATGTGAGCAATGAGAATATTCCACCCCCCCTTTTTTCGTTTAAAAGAGGGCTCAGTTTGCATGACAATCTTATACACACGAGGCCCAGGGCCAAATCAGGCATGAGAACACCAACGTTATGGGATTTACCACCCATACAAGGCCACTATCCTTGTGGCTCTTGTTCGGTATGCCCCCAGACGCAACCTATAAAATCAGTTGATATCGGGTCTGCAAAACCATGGATCCTACGGAAACACACAAATTGTAATTCAGAGAAAGTCATCTACCTTATTACATGTCCCTGTTCACTCAGATACGTAGGGATGACAACACGCAAAATTAAAATCCGTATCAGTGAACACAATAGCACCATCAGGCGCAACAAACAAGCCACCAGATTAACTAACCATTTCTTGACATCTAATCATAAACCAGAAGATCTAAGATGGCTCATTCTGGAACAACCATTTATTCCACCACATGTCACTGACATTACCAAATTTCTATTCATAAAAGAACAGAAATGGGTATTCAAACTTCACAGCGACTGTCAAGGGTTAAATGATGATATACCATGGACATTGCTATGATAGATCAGGATATTTATTACCTAAACCTGTTTCCACAAGTCCATTGCGCAACTGTATTATCACTGAACATAGAGAATATCTTTTCTCTCGCAACATCTATTCAGATTGTGGTCACTAAATTGAGTGACAGTATGGTCAAATTATCGCACTACTTTACTCTTAGTGTGTCACTTCCTTGGTGCGTTATCAATTTGACATCCTATCTGTCATTCCGTACATGGTGCAAGCGAGAAGACAGAGACGAAGGGACTTTGATTTGGTTATTAAATCATAGGACGGGCCGATCCTTAACTGGGTTTGAATTGGGCGTGCACGTTATAGGGAAAAACTACAAATCCCAGAGATAATAACCTATCCACGCTACGACGGCATGACGTCATCTGCATGCGTCCCGTGATTGACGCTTACCGCGCGCTAGATGCGACAAGTATTACGCTTTCGGAACTTACTTAATTATGGAGCTCCATCGACGCCGGTTACCTCCCCTTCGAGCTCAGCATCAGAGAGGGGTACCGACGGAGAGGTGAGAGCGGTTCCTTTTCTTTCTTTCTCCCCGTTTTTCTGTTGAACTGAGTGATGGAGGTGGCATAAACCAAATGTCCATGGTTGCTCTTTATTAGTAATAAGCTTCAAACCTGTATTCCATATGCGTTTTGCTTTAATATAATCAGCAACCCCTTTTGGACTTCCTTCTTTGATGTGAGTCTACGGGTATGACTCTCATGAGTTTGACCTGAATGACTAAAGGTTGTCTTTCAAGGCTTTTAAAACGCGACATTCATTAATCTCGTATTTACATCGCGAGATCAAAATATAGATAGCTCGCATATCGCAAATTCTTTATCATGGGGGCTCCTGTGAACGTTTTGGCCATGGATTTAATGTACGTGTTGTGAATCAAGTGGTTGACATCGCACTAACCATCTTTGAGGTTTTGTAATGTTGTACACTTGTGTTATATTCTAGAGGGGTGCCTCACTAACCTGAGCAGTTGCCAGGTGAGGCGAGGCGCATACCCACAACGAATCGGGTAAGTGCCCAGAATCTTTACACTAATTTCATATGACAAACTTTGAGGTGTCAAGATACGTACAGAGCATCCGCATAATAGATATTTATTTATATGCAGGCTGGGACCTAATAATGACACTATACCATTGGCTCTGCTTTTTCTATGAGTTTGTTCTGCTTTCATTTCTTAGGTAAACCAATCAAAACTATTCTCTACAGTTCTCCCTGGACCAACAGCAGGGTTCAGGTTGTATCGTTACTGTTTTCTTTGTTAGATTTGCACAACAACACTAATTTTGCAGTAGCTTCTTTTTGGTCCTGACGAGAGCTTGGATAGAAATATTCGTTAGCTGAAACATGTAGACCATTTTTCCATGACAGTTATTTGTTTAGACTGTTACAGCACTGTTTTTATCTTTTGGCATCAATGCAGCACTCTAATAAACTACTTTTGTGCCCTGGTAGTCAATTTTAAACAGCACTTATCACTAGCACTTATCACTTGCACTGCAAACATCACCCTGAATTATGACTTAAGTTTGTCTCCTTCATTAAAAGAACAACACATTTTTATATGCATCTGGGACGTACATTGAACCAATATCTACATAATTGAAGTAGAGGACGGTTCTCTGTCAAGTTCTGGGTTCCCAGATGATGAAGCAAGCCACCTTGTGTGGGTGATGGGAATCCTCTTTCTGCATATATACATACATACATATACTGATATATATACACTAGCAGCCTGACTCGACTGAGCATCTTTTTGGTAATAGTGTTTAGGTCATACATAGTAATAGACTCACAGTTTCTGATTTGTATTATAATACTGTGATTTGGGGATTGTGAAACTGTTCGAGTCTTTAAATTAGATCCCTGTGAACCTCACTTTTTTTTTAGATATCTTATTATTGCTGTGCTGTTTGTGCCATTTTTAAGATTTAGCAACCCAAAAGAGTTTCAACTAATGTTATCTCTGCAATTAATTTGTTTTTGATTCATTCATAGACTCAGGACAAGCATTTGACCTTTGGGCTTGATGGACCCAGTAGTAGCTCCTCCGCAATGGCGAAGGAGCTTCACCCACTGCCTAGGTGACGCTCCAGCATCATTTTATTTTTTGTTTTTCAGCTTGTGCATGGAAGGGCGGGGCATAGGTGGGTAGAGGAGGAGTGATTGTGCACTCCCTAAGCGCTAATGCGTGTTTGGCCGCCTGTCTCCGACCTACCAAAACATACATGCGCAATTAGGTTTCTTCAGCCAGGCTGCATTTAGCAGCCGGGCTGTTCAAACCCGCACAGACTCTCTGGTCTGAGCAGGGCATCTTTTCTGCCTCTTCAGACCAATCCCTGCGCTGCTCGGCAGTACAGTACAGGGATTGGCTGAGAGTCTGCCCCAGGGGCTGCCGGGACCCAAGAAGAGGTTAGCAGGAGCAACTCGATACGGGAGGGGCCGGAGGCGTCAGGTACGTTTTTAAACTAATATTTACCCGTCCTGTGTCAGCCCCTGCGCCGCCGGCTCTCGCTCTCCTGCCCCCGCCATGCTGACCTCACCCACCCAACTAACCTTTGTTAGTGGCGGCCGCCACAGGAGGGGCCTATCAACCAACTGACTGTGTGTTTTCTAACACGTGGAAGCCGTTTTTAAAATTCAAAATACATTTTTGTAAATGGGAAAGGACCCAGTGCACGGTATCTAAAAGTCAAACTTCAAATTAGAAAAAAATCCTACTAGTTCCTTAAAAGAGCTCAGCTGCTTTAATTAAAGAAAAAAAAAGATTTGTGTTTGGGAATAAAATCACAAGGATGACAATGACACCCTGATTTAGGTATATTAATTCAGGTCATTCTTTATCCCCCTGAAATTAGGTTGGTTCGCAAAATAAAATAAAACAGTAGTCTCCAATGCAATTTGCGACCGCTTTTTGAAACCAGTAGGTTCAAACATCTGGCCTTATATTTCACTCACTCGGATGGTTTGAAGTTAGGTAGAACAGTCGTTTTACCGGCCTAGCATTACTATCCTAATGCATGGCATGGTCTAGAGGTGAACTAATGTTTTATTATTCAGCCTAAGGTTTACAGTACCTGTCTGTGATGGTACTTGTTATGAGTCCTCTCAGTTCTGAGAAATATCATTTTAACCTTTAGGTCCACGTTACATTTTTTCCAAATTTACTGGGAATTCATTTTGCTCCAGGGGAATGTCAGCCTCAGATGGTTAGGTTTCCGGTATCTGATTTCGAGCATCCGATTTCTGCAAGATCAGCCTTTTTACAACCTTTTGTTACTACGTAAAGTCAGCAGGATTATTAAGTTTACTGTACATGGTGAAAATAACTAGAAATGCTGTAATTCTGCATAACATTTTCAAAATTCAAGGACTGATCCTTTTAAAGTATTGTTTTTTTCAAAAACTTTATTTATTCAATTTTTCACAACATAAACTGAGCGGTCATACACAGAGCTTTCAAAGATAATACCTTTCAACTTATTTCCATTATACACCTGAGTCCTGTACACATTTCACAATTATTTATACATTTATACATTTATGGCACAGAAGTATACCCAGCGTCATACATGACTAGGTAGTTGCCCAAGCACCAACTTTTACATGTCACTCCTGCTATCAGCAGACCTGGGCGTTGTTCTCAGAGTTTTGCTAAGCGGAACTTCGTGAAGTTACAAAAAAACTCTGTGAAGCTCCGCGAGTGGCTGAGTGCAGTGCGAACTGCAGTTTGTGCTGGTATTCCTGCCGCTCGGGTAAAATTCTACCCAAGCGGCAGGTCGCGCTTGCGAACTTACCTTTCGTGATCGCGAACTTACAGTTCACGATTGTGAGCGGGGGGAAAAAACTCAGCTGCACTCCGTGAGCTCCGTGGAGTGCGGAGTGCAGAAAACGCCACAAACCCCACGAACGGAGCGAAGTTCACCACCCAGGTCTAGCTATCAGACCCATTGTCCTGCTCACTTCCAGTTCCCGTTGGATTTAGCAATTCCCTTCATAACTCTCTCCAGATTACAATGTCCTCCTCTAGCTTCTCATCCTTACGACAGGCCTTCATATGCAGTTCTTCTGCAAGGGACCACTCTCCCACATCCCTTATCCAGCTTTCGAACGTTGGAGCCCGTTTAGCCATCCAGCACATTGCCACCCTCCGTTTGGCCAACACCATGTCTTGCGTTGCGGGACCAGCCCCAGGAGACACTGTTCTGGCATAGCCTCTAACAAGATTCCCACCCCTTCACGGATTCTTGCTACTACATTAATCCAATACTGCTGTACTTCTGGCCATTCCCACGCCAGGTGCATAAACCCTGAATGGGCCCTGTGACATCTAGGGCATTCATGAGATCGACTGGTATCTATACGGTGGAGCCTCACAGGGGTCATATACACCCGTTGTACAAAATTATAGTGCAGTAGCTTCAGTCGGGCATTACAAGATACCATGCACGTTAGTGTACATACCCTCACCTATCTTTTTTCTGGTAATGGTGTATACACATCATCATTCCAAGCATCCCATGCCTAAAGGGCTAGGGACCCCGAGTCCACCCTTGTGGCCTTACACAACAACACCACTAGCCTACGCCCACCCCCACATGTTAGCAGTCTATCTAGGGTCTCAGTGGTCTGGGACATAGCTGGGTAAGTGGTAAGTGGGCCATGGGATTTTGGCCAGTTCCACCAGGCCTGCATGTTGGAGATATTGCCCCTGCCCCATGTCAAATCCTTTGCATGCCTTCACAAAGGTAATGAAAGTGTCATTCACGTACAAGTCTGCCAGAACCATGCAGCCATCCTCCCCCCAAGCATGGAAGGACATGCATTCTATCATCCTTCGCACTGGAATTGGCTGCCAGATGGCCAACTTTGGGTGGAATGGAGCCCGTCCCAACACTCGTTCTACGAATTTCTGCCACAAGAAGGCTGTTTGCCGCACCACATATGGTAGTTTCACACTCACCCCTGTACCCTCCGTCAAATTAACAGGTTCGCTCTCTGGTTGCTGAGTAAACGCTTTTCACAGTTGTCACCTTCATCCAACCATTGCGCAGCATGCTGTACGTGTGCCGCATAATAATATAGGTCAAACCTAGGCACCCACAACCCCCCTCCTCATTTTGCATTGAAAGGACCGGCAGCGCTACTCTGCGGCATATCCCCACCCCGAACAGGGATATTAACAGTGAGTTCAGTTGCCGAAACACTTTTGCAGGGATCGCGCTCAGTACATTCTGTAAGACGTACAGAAATCTAGGTAGCATCACCATCTTTGCCACAGCTATTCTACCCATTAGTGACAGTGACACCGTATTCCAAAAGTCTACTGAATGCCTCAGGGACTCAACTACCCTAGTTATGTTCCGCTGAAGTAATTTTGCATCCCCGTGTGCCACCTGCAACCCCCGGTATCTGAAGTGGTCCATCTCCCATCTCACTCCCAGATTAAGCAGCTCCTCCGCCCTACACTCTCTTAGTCTTGCCAGGGGGAACGCCAAGGACTTGTGCCTATCGATGCGCAATCCCAAGTATGATGCGAATTGATCCAGCAACTGCAGCAGTTTTGGAATTGCCTCACGCTGGAACGTGATGTAAAACAGTGCGTCATCCGCATACAACGAGATAAGGTGACTACCATTCCCTATTTGTATGCCCCAATTACCTAGATCTCGTTTAGCCCATACCGCCATTGACTCTATATCCAGACTAAACAGCAGTGGCAATCGGGGGCATCCCTGCTGTGTACCTCACCCCAGCAACCACTGCACTGACCTGGTTTGACCCAGCCGCACCCTAACCGCTGGGTTTGTATATAATATTCTTACCCACCTGCAGAACCGTGGCCCAACCCCCAACATTCTGAGAATTTCCAACAGATAGCCCCAGTCCACCGTGTCAACCACTTTTTCAAGGTTAATAGAGACCAATGTCATCTCCTCGGGGGCTGCCTGTATCTCGTGCAGTATATGCGCTAAGCAAAAGACACACAATTGATCGACGGAATGCAGAACAAATCAAAACATTCACCCCCAGTATGCGCTAAGCGTCATATATTCATGGACATGCTACGGCCCGAGTTAAAACCGCACTGGTTCTCCTGAACTAGATAGCCCATATGCGGTACCAGCCTTTTGGCCAGCACTTTGTATAAGATTTTAACATCTGTGTTAATCATTGTCAATGGTCGGCATGCTGCTGGGTCCTGACTATCCCCAGCCAGCTTCGGGATCATGCAAATTTCACCCTCACGCATCGTTGGAGGTAATATTCCGCTATCAAAGGACTCGTTAAATGTCTGCAGCAATGGCTGGACTAACTTTGAAGAATATGCCTGGTAATACTCAATTGGCAGCCTGTCGCCCCCCGGAGCCTTAGCCATGTGTATGTCCACTATTGCCTCCGCTATCTCATCTTTGGAAATCTGCGCATCCATCTCTGCCCTGGCTTCCTCGGACAGCCTCCAAAGCTGAAGACCCTCTAAGAATGGAACATATAGCTCAGCTCTGACCAAGGGATCGGCCATATACACTTTTTTCAGGTGTTGCCAAAATAGCTCCAACATACCTGCACAGGTATGGACCAGCTCACCCGATTGGCTGTGTAGACTAGTGATCAGCAGGTGGGTTTGTTCCCTGCACAATATCCATGCCAGTAGTCAGCCGGATTTGTCTCCCTCTGCGTGCAGTCGTCGGTATTTAGAAAGCGTATATTTGTCCAACCTATCCCACATCGCTGCAACCTGCTCACGCAGTGCACGCTCTCGCTCCTGGAAATCACCTTGCCCCTGCGGCCTTGACTGGAGCTCTGCCAGTGAGCCCTCCCTGTCCCACAGTACGGATTGCAATTGTTTCCGAATGCCATACGTTAATCCCATTGCTCCCCCCGGACCACCACCTTCATTGCATCCCACTCATTGGCTCTATTGCCTGCAGTGTCCCAATTAGGAGATATTAAGAGATATGTACTCTGTCAGCAAGTGTTAGATTGCCACTCTACCAACCTGATCTTCCAGTATATCAGCGGGTAACCCCCAGCTAAGGGGACCCTGCTCCCCGGTAGCCCACTGAACCGAGCAGCACACTGGTGCATGATCGGACAAAAAAGGTGCCGAGTGAGTGATCTCCGCTGCTATAAACACGGGGTACTCCATTGCCAATACCCTGTCTAACCGGCTATGTGTATTGTGGGTGGGGGTGTAACATGTATATATTTTCCGATCTCTCCAAACATCCCTAAGGACCAGGTCATGCAACACCTTTTGTAACTGCATGGTCATTCGCGGCTTAGTACCCCTCCTGGGTGGACATCTGTCCAATTCAGGGTCCAGCACACAATTGAAATCTCCCAACCATAGCATTGGGGTATCCAGGTCTGCAGTGATCAAATCCTGCAGTGTCATAAAAAAAGTGGGCTCATCAATATTCGGGGCATAGGTGTTTAGTATGGTTATGTCTCTATCATCCAACTTGCCCCTTAATAATACATAGCGACCCTCAAAATCTGCTTTGGTGTACTGTTGCGTGAAAAGGGTGCTGGGTGCCACCCAGATCAGAGCCCCCCTAGCATAGGTAGAGTATGATGAGTGAAACACCTGGCCTCTCCATTTTTTCACCAGCCGTGTAGCCCCAGTATCATCCAAATGCGTCTCTTGCAGACATGAGAACATTATGTTGTGTCTTTTAAGGAATGAGAGGACTCTGTGCCGTTTGGTGCAGGTGCCCAACCTCCTAACATTCCAGCTAAGGAGCTTTACCTTGCGCACTATTTTTAATTGCTCATGCATGCTGTCTGGCCATGTGCTGAGACTCCTCGCCTTTTAAAGTATTGTTTAAGTGAAAACTAGGAACATATTGAAAACATACATTTCTTGTGCTTCGTGGTTAATGTTTTTTCAATACCTATACCTTTTAAATGTGACAATATAATAGTTCATTCATTTAATTTAAATAGCTTGTGTGGTGCAGGTAATTAATGATCAATAAAAATATATTATATTTTAGTCTTCTTTTCTCCCTAAAGTCAGGTGCAACTTGTTTAAACCATGAAGGTTGCCAAACCTATTTTATTGTCATTTGAACATATTAGTAATAGTTTGGCTCAAGAACCGAATCATAATGGAACAAGCGCCTGTTTTCTGCCTGGGCGATGTGTAAAGTTCAAACATGTCACTCAGAATTTATCCTAGGGAATGCATGAATTCCTTACTTGTTCTATTTTAAAGTACATGCATTAACTCCGAGACCTTCAAAGTGATATGTTTGAACTTTAAACACTTACAAGAAAACAACAGGCACTTGTCCCATCATCATAGGGCCCCAGATGTATTCATCAAGCTGTTTTATATATCGGCTTTAAAACTCATTGGGCCACATGTATCAAAACTGGAAATTCCGATTACCTAATTGCGATTTCCTGAGAATCTCAATTAGGTAATCACAATTTCCAATGTATGAAACTCCATGAGTTTCATATAACGATTTGTAGTGGGTCGCAAACCAGCCGACCTTATGAATGATAACGAGGTAGATTGCAATTTGCGACCCCGTAGGAATCGCAAAAATCAGAGGGATGGTGGCCTGCTGAGGTCAGCAGACCACCATGTCTGTTATTGCTTTTAAATAAAGCAATCTTTTTTTTGTAAAGCAGCCCATTTTCCCTTAAGAAAAACGGGATGGTTTACAAAGAGAAAAATGAAAAGTTTTCCTTTCATTTTTTAAGAGCAGGCAGTGTTCAGTGCTGTCACAAACATTCACAAAGGGGAAGGGGTCCCTTGTGGACCCCTTCCATTTGCGAATGGGTTACCACCTACTTGAAGTAGGTAGTGAAATGCAAATGCTTTGTGACTGCATTTCGGTCACAAAACATTCATACATACCGATGCAATTTGGTATTAGGAAGGCATGCCCTGACCAAGCCCCTTCCTTATAATGAATCGCAAAACCCAATTTGCGATTCGGTAATAGGTTACCGAATTGCAGTTTGGGTTTGATACATGTGAAAAGCCTTTTTTGTGTTCGCAAGTGGGCCAATTCTGCGAAACGGCCCGTTTACAAACTCAGAAAGGCTTCATACATGTGGCCCTTAGATTTTAATGGTTTGTGATGTACTTCATGGGTTTAATCTGCACTCATAACCTCATATAGACTGATCAGATAACTCTTATGCTTCTGTTTCTAGCAGTGGTGTTGAAAGTAGGGGCCGGAAGGGGTGGCTGTTGCAGCACGGCCAGATGTCTATGTTAAAGTTCAGATGGAGAATTAACAATCTAGAAGTCTTTATTTATTAGTCTTGGAGCACTTACTGTGCATTTAAATTGTCACTTAACTTAAACTCTTGCTTGACTAAGTGTTACGAATAATGTTTATGATTTTATTTTACTACATAACTAGTGAACCTCTTGCTGAGATAGTGAACAGAGAATGTCATAGTATGCCTGAGGTTTTCTGACACATAGAACTAAAACAGGTTCTTACTAAGGGTGGGCGGACAATTCCGCTCCGCTCGTGTAATTTGCATAATTTCGGCAAATCCGTGTTCCGTGCGTAACGCGAAAATGCCGAAAATTCCACGATCCGCGGCATAGCGGAATTCATGAGCATGGTGAGTAGAGGTATTGCACAAAATGGTGGCATCTTCTTGGATAATTAAATATGCAGGGCAAGATTCATTCTGGCATGATGCTCCTGTCACAAAAATTAAACCACAACAGGAAGCACTTACAGATATAAATTAAGCAGGTGCCCGAGTTGAAGCTCAAATTCAGTAACGCATTAATCAGCACAAAAAATTGGTGAGCACGGTCGAGGCTAGGCAGTTGTGCTTTCTCCCCATATTGACCGTCAACAATTTGCTGTAATCCTTGATAGAGGTCTATGCATCCATGAGTTTCTGGAGCACAATCCCTGTGTAGTTCCTGTGACCAGGAGGTTCTTTCTCCTCATCTGTTGCTCTGATTGGTCTCTGACCCTTTATAAACAAGAGGAATGTGAACTTGCATAGAAGCCCCGCCCCACACACACTAGGGGTATGCAACGTCTTCCCGCCCTTTCCCCACAATGATGAACAGCTCACTCAAGGGACCCTGGCGCCTTTCGTTGCGGTGGCAAAGTTACAGATAAACATGGTCACTGGAGACAACTCTTCTGGCCCTTTACGCAGCTGTAGTGTAGGAAAGGCACTATACATTTACCCAACGAGGTAGCACTTACTGATTAGCCAGTAGAATGTACTCCAGTTGAGTAGAGGTATTGCACAAAACAGTTGCATCTTCTTGGATAATTAAATATGCAGGGCAGGATTCATTCTGGCACGATGCTCCTGTCACAAAAATTAAGCCTAAACAGGAAGCACTTACAGACATAAATAAAGCAGGTGCCCGGGCCGAGTTGAAGCTCAAATTCAGTAACGCATTAATCAGCACAAAACATTGGTGAGCACGGTCGAGGCTAGGCAGGTGTGCTTTCTCCCCATATCTACCGTCAACAATTTGCTATAATCCTTGATGGAGGTCTTTGCATCCAATGTGAGTTTCTGGAGCGCAATTCCCGTGTAGTTCCTGTGACCAGGAGGTTCTTTCTCCTCATCTGCTGCTCTGATCAGTCTCTAACCTTTATAAACAAGAGGCATGTGAACTCACATAGAAGCCCCGCCCCACACACACTAGCAGTATGCAACGTCTTGCCGTCCTTTCCCCACCATGATGGACAGCTTACTCAAGGACCCTGGTGCTTTTGGTGCGGTGACAAAGTTACAGACACACATGGTCACTGGTGACAACTCTTCTGGCCAGCAGCTGTAGTGTAGGAAAGGCACTATACATTTACCCAACGAGATAGCACTTACTGATTAGCTAATAGTACTCCAGTTGAGTAGAAGTATTGCACAAAACGGTGGCATCTTCTTGGATAAATATATGCTGGGAAGGATTCATTCTGGCACGATGCTCCTGTCACAAAAATGTATTCGGCAAGCTCATGGAATTCTGCGTGCTTGCAGAGTATTTTGGCCGTTTCGTGGAACTTTGCGTAGCGCTACTACGCAAATTCAGCCCACCCCTAGTTCTTACCTTACAAAGAAAAGTACAAATATATATCTCTATATCAAGGCACTTAAGTTGATGGCCGCTGCCAGCACCCCCACCCAGAACACAGTTCTAGTGCCACTGGTCCATAGATTTATAGAGAAAGGGGCTAATTACTTGCATTTGATCCCCGTGAAAGAGACCCCTTTCTGTGAGACAGATATAAAACATTTGGGCCATATGTACGAATATCCTGAATAGTGATTACCAAAAACAGAGATCTGAAATTTAGAAATCGCTAATTGTTAGGTAAGTAATGAATCACTAAAAAAAATAGCAATGCATGCATTTGTCGGTTTGGTATTTAGGAAATTTGTCATTTGAGATTTCATCAGTGATGTCACTGAATATGTCATGAATGATGTAATGTATGAGATCATAAGCAGTGCATTGCAGGGGCGTAAGCTCAGGTAACTATAACTGCTGAACTTCACTGGTTTTGTATGAGTGAAATCTGAGCCTAACTATAACGTCCCTGTAACCTTTGTTTTTTTCAGTGAATTTCTATGTTGTTTTAAACTCTGTTTCCTAACTATAACGTCCCTGTAGTCTTTTGATTTTTTTAGTGAATTTGTAAGTTATTTAAATTGTATTTCCTAACTACAATGTCCTTGTAACCTTTGTGTTTATAGTGAACTTCTAAGGTTCTTTTAGCTTTATTTCCTAACTTTAACCTTTGAGAGTGGGTGTGTGAGTGGCTGTATAGGTCGGTGAGTGGGTGTGTGAGAGGCTGCATTTGTCTGTGAGTGGGTGTGTTATTGGTTTTGTGGGTGTGTGAGTGGCTGAATGGGTCAGTGATTGGGTGTGTGAGTGGGTGTGTGGGTCTTTGAGTGGGTACATGAGTAGCTGTGTAGGTGTGTGACCAGTTTTTTGAGTGGCTGTATGGGCCTGTGACTTGGTGTATGATTGGCTGTATGGGTCTGTGAATGAGTGTGTGACTGGCTGTATGGATCTGTAAGTGGGTGTGTGAGTGGCTGTATGGAACTGTAAGTGGGTATGTGAGTGGCTATATGGGTGTGTGAGTGGTGTGTGTGAGTAGTGTTCTGGGTGTGTCAGTGGGTGGGTGAGTGGTTGTATGAGTCTGTGAGTGGGTGTGTGAGTGACTGTATAGGCATGTGAGTGACTGTATGGGTATGTGAGTGTCTGTGTGGTTATATCAGTAGCTGTGTGAGTGCAGGGCCAGGACAGAACTTAACTTTCCCCTTTATTCAACAAGAGTCCACAATTTTTCACAAAATGTCTACCCAACTGGAGTACTTTCTACTGCTTAATTAGCAAGTGCTGCCTCCTTGGGTAAATGTCTAGTGCATACTCTACACTACAGCTGCATAAATGACCACGAGGTGATGTCTCCAGTGACCTTGTGTGCATTGTATTTCAGCAGTATGTTTGTTACTGCAGCTTCTTCATCCACAAATCTGTGATAACATGAATCCTCGTCAAGATTACAAAGAGGTGAATCTCCACCAAACAGATGTACATCCTCTTTATTATATGAATTAAGTGCTTGTTTTTTTTGGTTGAGATGTCCTCGTATTTCTCTACATCAAGAAAGCATCACCAAAATCGTCAGGAAACGGGCTAAGAGGCATTTTGGTAAACTGTCCATCAATGTGGGGAAAGACCTTTGCATACCACTAAGGAAAATGGGAAGGTGTCAAATAGGCAGAACTTGCAGATGATTATGGGCATTTGCATACTAAGGGTAAATTAAAAGGGAGAACTGTGAATTCTCCTTTCTCAATAACACAAGGGGAGGAGAGATGCCCAGCCCCTGCCTGGGCCAATTTCGGCCCTTCGGACTCCATCCCCAAGGGCCAAGCCTTTTGATGATGGGTGCCTTGGAGCCCACTGAGGGCACCCAGTCTGCAGCATTAGGAACTGCGGGAGGGTCCTCAATGCTCCAGCTGGCTCCCCACCTCCAACATTGCTTCTGCACATAGGGTGCAGACACAAATACTGCTTTCTGCATGTGGGAGAAATCCTTTCATATGTTTTCATGCCCACTTGACAGAAAAACAGATTACAAGGCCACTCCCAGTAAGCAGGAACAGTTTTCCTGCTCCTGCCTGCTGGAAGCAGTCTTACTCTTTGCTTTCATTTGGCGGGAGCTGTCAATGGTCCCACCATGCAAGAGCAAACAGCTATGTCCTGGGGGTGTGCACCACAGGATATAGGGAGCCGACCCTGGTGGGTGGCTCTCCCCACAGATATTAATTTCTCTAGGAGGGGGTCTGCATATCCCCCTCCTACTTTGTCTTTATTTGTCCTGGCCCAGGGGGCTGGTGGTTTCTGGAGCTTTACATGACCCAGGAGGGGGGGCCACATGGCCCTCCTCCCCCTTTTCCATTAGTTGGCCTGGCCTCTGGAAGATGGTGGTCTTCTGGGGCCAAATATAGCCCCGGAGAGAGGGCCAGATGGTCCACCTCTTCAAAAATATTTGCATTGGCCTTGCCCTATGGAGGTGGTGGTTTCTGGGGTGAAACACATTTTATGTTTGCCCTCACTTCAGGGAGGTGGCAGTCCCCAGGACCTATATTGGAAATAGGGAGGGGGGCACTTGAGCCCTCTTCCCGTATTATGTTTATAAAAAAGCCCACGGGACCTGGCTCACCCGGAAGCTGATGTCTAAACAAGCGCAGAAGACCGTTATTATTTTTTTTGCAGAAATTCCCAAATCTTCATGATTTTCTCCATAAAATTAAAAAAAAAGATGTGCTTTTTGGCCCTGGCAGGACTCCACCACCAGGCTTGGGAGTCAGGGTATTCCTGCCCTACAGCCTTCTCTTTTTTTAAATGTTTTTGTTTAGAACTCAGCTGAGTCTGCATCACAAGATGGCTGCCAACACTTCCTGGTTGAAGTGTTGGCAGCCAACCATATCTCTGCTCAAGATCTGTAAGATTAAAGTAAGGTTCGGGCCTCTAGATATACAAATTCGGTTTTCTTTTACTTTCTCCAAAACTTCTGAATAGATTTACAACATATAACAAAAAGAGCTCTTTCGGGACCAAGAGCTAGCTTTCTGCCAAATTTGGTGTTATTCCATTCAGCGGTTCGGGCTGTAGTTGTATCTAAAATCTCTATGAGAATTAACATGGGAAATGCACTTTTTGACCCTCCCCTTTTTCTCAGTACCCTCTTGACAAATCACCCCAAAACATTCCATGCACAACACAGGAAACATTTTTAGAAAATGTTGTAAAGATTTGTCAAACGTGCCAAAGTTATAAGCAAATCAGAAAACGGTTGTCTTATGGAAACTAGGTCCTAGCTATAACTAGTTACTGGCAACCTCCAGCAGGTAGGTATATATTTATATTACCTACTAGTGGTCACAGTAGGTAGTTATAGTTAGGACCATGTTTCCATTAAAAAAGCATTTTTTTACTTACCTATATCTTTGGTACCGTTTGATGAATCTTTATGAAATATTTCCAAACATGTGTCATAGTGAGACTTATTGACCATGGAAAGTTTTATAGTTATCTGTAGGGGTGGGCAGAATTTGCGTAATCGCGTTGCGCAAATCTCCGTGAAACGGTAAAAAATCTCCGCGAACACGCAGAAATTCCGCGAACACGCAGAATTGCTTGTTCGCGATGCTTTTTTCCTGTTCACAATTGCTGTTTGCGTGCTCGGGGAGAAATATCTCGCGAACACGCATTATGAGAACGCAAACAAGCAAAAATTTCGCGAAGTTGCGGAACGCAGAATTTTGGGCAATTTCGCGTTCTCCGCGGATCGCGAAATTACCCAAATTCCGCAAATTTCGCGAGCGGAACGGAATTTACCGCCCAGGCCTAGTTATCTGTCAAGTGGGGGGAGAGAAAAAGAGGTGTAAAAAAAGTGCATATTCCCATGTTAATTCCCATTTGAGCTTTGTACGCGTCTACAGCCTGAACTGCTGAACGGAATGACACCAAGGGGCATATTATCAAGAACGGCGTTAAAATTATTACTGCTTTAGCGGCAGGAAACTGCTGCTAAAGCGGCAATAATGGGCTTGATAATATGCTCTTGAGAATTCCAATAGAAGCCCATTTTCACACCAGAACATGGGCTTCTATTGGAATTCTCAAGGGCATATTATCAAGCCAATTATCGACGCTTTAGTGGCGGTTTCCTGACGCTAAAGCGGCAATAACTTTAACGCCGTTCTTGATAATATGCCCCCAAATTTGGCAGAAAGAGAGATTGGGTTACACAGATTGTGATTTTTGTTATGTAGTGTAAATCAGTTCAGTAGCTGTTTAGAAATGTAAGAAAATACAGTTAGTGATATCTCTGGTTGCGACAACTTTGCGAAACATAACAAGCAGGGAAATGCAGAGCTCTGATTGGATGCCAACGTGTCAACCAGGATGTGTTGGCAGCTATCGTGGGACTTGGCTAGAGCCCATCTCAAAACAGAATGTAAAAAAGAAGAGAGATCAGGGTAGGAATATGAGTGAATTCTGAGTGTCTGATATATCTATGTTCAATGAAAAAAAACAAAGGTTACAGAGACTTTAAATTAGGCTCAGATTTCCCTTGTACATAACCATAGAAATTCAGCAGTTATAGTTACCTGAGCTAACTATAACTAGGGGTGGGCGGAATCTGCGTAATCGCGGTACTCAAATCTCCGCGAAACGGTAAAAAATCTCCGTGAACACGCAGAAATTCCGCGAACACGCGGAATTGCTTGTTCGCGATCCTTTTTCCTGTTCGCGATCGCTGTTTGCGTGCTCGGGGTGAAATATCTCGCGAACACGCATATTGAGAACGCGAACAAGCCAAAAATTTCGCGAAGTCGCGGAACGCAGATTTTTGGTCAATTTCGCGTTCTCCGCCGGATGCGAAATTACCCAAATTCCGAAAATTCCGCGAGCGGAACGGATTTTACCGCCCAGGCCTAACTATAACTTACACCCCCGCAATGCACTGCTTATGACCTATCATATTACGTCACTCATGATATGCTCAGGGACATCACTAATGACATCACTGATGTCATCTCAAATAACATCACTTATGACACCATCTAGTGAGTGTAAGTACTTCCCAGGATTTTATGATTGTTAAACATATATACTATCCTACTACAAAAGCTGAATTAATATACTAGGTGCACTACTACTGAGTGATACTAGTTCTAACATATATTTTGTGAGTGGCTGTATGACTATGTTTTCTTGTGTATACGGGTGTGTGAGTGGCTGTTTGGGTGTATAAGTGGGTGTGTGAGTAGCTGTGCGGATGAGTGAGTTGCTGTGTGAGTGGCTCTATTGGTGGGTAACTTTGTGTGTAGTGACTGTATGGGTCAGTGAGTTTCTGTCTTAATGGCTGTATACGTGAATAACTGGGTGTGTATGTGACTGTATGGGTGAGTGAGTGGCTGGTTGAGTGGATGTTTATTTAAGTGAGTTGGTGTGTGAGTGGCTGTATTAGAGAGTGAGTGTCTGTGTTGTATGGCTGTATGGGTGAGTGAGTGGATGTGTGAGTGCTTGTAAGGGTATGTGAATGGGTATGTAGGTGGTTGTGTGGGTTTGTGTGTGAGTGTATGAGTGGCTGTATTGAGAGGCTGTTTGGCTGATTGAGTGAATGGATGTGTGAGTGACTGTGTTAGTAAATAAGTGGGTGTGGGAGTAGCTATATGGAAATATGTGTGGCTATGTGACTGGATGTATGCATGAGCGACAGGCTGTACAAGTGGCTGTATGGGTGAGTGAATGGTTGTGTGAGTGGCTGTATGAGAGAGTGAGGGGGTGTGTGAATGGCTCTATGGAGGTGTTTTTGGGTATGTGAGTACTGGTATGAGTCTGTGAATTGGCATGTGAGTGGTTGTGCAGGGTGTGTGAGTAGGCATATTGGAGGTTGCATGGGGTGTGAGTGGGTGTATGAGTAGTTCTGTGGATGATGTCATCAGTAATGCTATTTGAGACGTCATGAGTTATGTCACCGACCATGTCATGAGTGATGTAATATGTGACGTCATAAGCAGTGCATTGGTTTTGTATGAGTGAAATCTGAGCCTAATTATAACGTCTGTGTAAACTTTGTTTTTTAAAGTAATATATATATATATGTATGCACAATGAAAAAAACAAAAGTTACAGGGACGTTATAGTTTGGTTCACAAATGTAGGCTCACAAAATCATAAAAATTCAGCAGTATTAGTTACCTGACCTAACTATCACTTACACCCTGCTTAAGACCTCACATATTAGTTCCCTCATGACTTTACCATCACTGATGACATCTTAAATTACATAACTAATGACATAATTCAATCAATGTGAGTGTTTCTTGAACATTTATGTGATTGAAAGATTTATAATAAGGTACTGCATAAGTTAAATTAGTATTTATTTTATACTAATAATAAGAGTTACTTTTTCTAACATATATCATCAGTATAGCTGTGTGTCTGACTATATCACTGTCTCACTAGGTATCTGAGTGGCTATATGGATGTGTCACAGGGTTAATGAGTGGCATTATGGATGTTGAAGTGGGTTTGTAAGTTGCTATATATGTATTTAAGTGGGTGTAAGTGGCTGTGTAGGTCTGTGAATGGATGTGTGAGTGTTTTTTGTGTATATGAGTAGCAGCTGTGTCACTGGTTCCATTGATGTGCTACTGGATTTGAGACTGATTTTATAGGTGTGTAGGTTGTTGTATGGATGTGTGAATGGGTGTGTAAGTATCTTTATTGGTGTGTGAGTGGGAGTTTAAGTAGCTGTGAGAGTGGGTGTGTAAGTGGTTGTATCCGTGTGTAAATTGCTGTGTCTGTGGTTGTGTGAGTGGGTGTGTGAGTGCCTGTATGGTTGTGTGAGTGGTCGTGTGCATGTGTGAGTTTGTATATTAGTGGTTGTGTGGGTGGGCAAGTGGATGTATAAGTCGATGTATGTGTCTGTGATTGGGTATGTGAGTGGATGTCTAGGTGTGTGAGTGGGTCTGTGAGTAGTGGTATGGATATGTGAGTGGGTGTTTAAATGTTATATGGGAGTGAGAAAGGGTATGTGAGTGGTTCTGTGGATGATGTAATCGGTGATGTCACTGACCATGCCATGAGTGATATAATATGTGAGGTTATAAGCAGTGCTCTGTGGGGGCATAAGTTATAGTTAGCTCAGTGTACTATAACTGCTGAATTTCTATTGTGTTATTCATCTGAAATGTGAGCCTAACCATAACATCCCTGTAACCTTTGGTTTGTTTTTTTCAGTGAATTTCGAAGTTTTTTTGCATTTCATTTCCTAACTATACCGTCCATTTAACAGTTGTTTTTTTCAGTGAATATATATACATGTATGTGTATGTATATATATATATATATATATGTATATATATATATATATATATATATATATATATATATATATATATATATATATATATATGAATATCAAGCGCATCCTTCCACTTCCCAGCGGGCGAGGAGGAAAAGCACACGGACACCAAACGTGCTTCATAAAGATTTATTCAAGGTTAGTAACGGCGTGGCATGTCATTACGCGTTTCGGCCACCAGGTGGCCTTGATCACATAAAGTAACAACCATACTGAACATCCTTTTATACAGCATTTTAAAGTCACATGATGATTGGTGTTGAACGATATGGAAGAAATACTCGTAATTTGTTTGTCATTATATAGCATAATGGGGGTGTACAAATACATGATCAGTAATAAGGTGCAAATACTAGCTGTTCAAAGTGCATAGGTTGAAGTGCAAATTGCAAATTATGTGCAAAACATGCTGCAAAGTGTAAACTGCAAATAGTTGCATAGGATATTTGATTATAAATAGGGGATAGCTATAAAACTATTTAAAAGTATAAAATACATTTAATAAAAACCCTCGAATTTAATCGCTTATAGAACAATATCAAGATGTTTTTGTGCAAAATACGCAATGATTATATCCACATTGATCAGCAAAGAAAAAACTCTCAACCTAATTTACAAATGATCATGGGTACAAGATTCAATAATTGACAAGCAAAAATAAAAATTCAAAGCCTAATGACAATATATCGTTCATGTGAATCTTAATTTTTAAAGCAAGTGCAAAATGTGACAAAGTAAAAGGATAGGAGAACACGAGAAAGGAACCAGTATGTGTTTAGCAATGGAGATTTTTGGAATGTCCCGGCCTGAACATCAAATAAGTCCAAAATCAAAGTCCAATTTCAAATTGTAGGGATTAGTTTAATGGGCGTTTGCACCAAAATCATGATATGAATTTCTTCAGTCGCCGGCCGGATCCGTGCATCCTGCGTGCATTTTGCCGTTTAAAAAAAAAAGGGGGGCCCTGGGGGGTCCTTCTGGGACCCCATAAGCAACACTAGAGGGTCAGATTATTTCTACCCTGTCCCCTTTACATCTTTCACACACTTATTTCCCTTAGTTCCTCAGCCTCGCTTCTACCGAGGCACAAAATGGCTGCCAACAATTCCTGGTTTCGAATGATGACAGACACTTGACAGCCAATTAGCATTCAGCGCGTGATCGGAAGGGGGCGTGCACGGTTCGCAGAGGGTGCGCTCAGGGTGCGCATAGGGTGCGCGGATCCTCCGAGGCCATAGATATATATATACTTTTAACTCTACTTTTCTCAGGAACTACTGAACGGATTTACATCATTTAAGCAAAAGGCATGAGTCTGAACTGAGGACTACCTTTTTGCCAAATTTGGTGTAATTCCATTCAGCAGTTCGGGCTGTAGCTGCGTCAAAAGGCCCTATAGGACATTGCATGGGGGAAGCGTATTTTGGGACCCCCCTTTTCTCACAGCCCCCGCTTAACGAATCACCCCGAAACTTTCAGGATGGGAGCGGACCGGTGCTGGCCAAAAGTTTGGAAAATTTCGCGAAGAGTCGTCAACCGGCGCCAGACTTATTGGGAATAGAATGTTACAGCTTTCCTATGGAAGATAGGTCCTAACTATAACTACCTACTGGCGACCGCCAGTAGGTAGTATATATATATATATATATATATATATATATATATATATATATATATATATATATATATATATATATATATATATATATATATATATATACATATTACCTACTGGCGTTCGCCAGTAGGTAGTTATAGTTAGGACCTTGTTTCTATTCACAAAGCGTTTTTACTTTTCCCAATAACTTTGGCGCTGGTTCATGAATCTTTGCTAAATTTTTAAAACATTGGTCTCGCACCGGTCAGCTCCTATCCTCAAAGTTTTGGGGTGATTAGCCAAGCGGGGGCCGAGAAAAAAGGGGGGTCCCAAAACGCGTTTTCTCCATGTTATTTGCCATAGGAAACTTTAGACACGGCTAGGCCTGGGCGGTAAATTCCGTTCCGTTCGCGGAATTTGCGGAATTTGGGTAATTTCGCGTTCCGCGGAGAACGCGAAATTGCCCAAAAATCTGCGTTTCGCGGCTTCGCGAAATTTTTTGCTTGTTCGCGTTCTCAATATGCGTGTTCGCAAGATATTTCACCCCGAGCACGCAAACAGCAATCGCGAACAGGAAAAAAGTATCGCGAACAAGCAATTCCGCGTGTTCGCGGAATTTCTGCGTGTTCGCGGAGATTTTTTACCGTTTCGCGGAGATTTGCGTGACGCGATTACGCAAATTCCGCCCACCCCTAGACACGGCTACAGCCTGAACTGCTGAACAGAATTACCCCAAATTTTGCAAAAAGGTAGCCCTTGGTTCAGAAAGGGACCTTTCTTTAAAATGGTGTGAATCCGTTCAGTAGTTGCTGAGAAATTAAAAAAATGAGTCAAAAAATCAATTTCCCATAGGAAACTTTATGCAAGGATACAGCCGAAACTACTGAACGGACTTACCCCAAATTTGGCAAAAAGGTACTGCTTGGCTCAGAAAGCGACCTTTTTAAAAATGGTGTAAATTGGTTCAGTAGTTGCTGAGACAATCAAAAAAAAGTTTTGATATTTAGAGGCATTGAGGATCCGCGCACCCTCCTGATCACGAGCTGCATTCTAATTGTCTGTCAACACTTCAAACCAGGAAGTGTTGGCAGCCATCTTGTGCCTCAGTAGAACCGAACACCTCTCTGCAAGGCAGCTCTGTGGCGCTTACTGGAGGTACCTGGTGGGCTAGTTAGACCCCAGGGACCCTCAGTATTCAAAGGGAATAAATTCCCCAACTTACAATGTGTCAGGGGGCGCGTTTGCACAGTGGTGAAGGAAGGGGTCGGGACCTGAGGTGACATGTGAGCACTGTCATTAAAGAGTCTCTGGAAATGCAGGGCAGACACGTTTCCTCCTCAATGGCATCATCAGTGCCCATTCCAGATTGTTTCTTTCCTGTTCCGGGGGATTCTTTCTAAAGTTGTTCCGCCTGTTACCACTCCCAGTCACACGGTTATTGGCCCTCCTACGCCTCACAGGTGCAAGGCACTTGGCGCTCCTCATCTGCACTGCTGCATTATGGATAGTGGAGTCCTTCGTAAGAGCCCATACAGTGACAGGGCCTCTTATAACACCAAATGATGTCCCAAACTGTGTTGGCCTGGATCTACATGCCGCCGCTGCCCTGCGGGTGGTAAAGCCGTCCTGTGTCCCCCTTGTCAGGCAAACAATTTTGCCTCCTCTCTCCCCATACTGGCGATAAACGCCACATAGAAATCAAACACCGGGGGGGGCAACACGTTGCAGTCTGATACAAACACCAAAAGTGCAGGTAAGTCGCGTAGCACCTTACCGAGAAGGCATGTCACTCAGCCAGCACCTGCAGCTGGCACAACATACCAACCATGCTCTCTCCTCTCCTTTGAAAAGAGTGTGACACTGGTCCAGGGGTCAGAAAAGAACAGCTTTATTTTCTTTCAAGCACTGTCATTAAAGAGTCTCTGGAAACGCAGGGCAGACGCGTTCCCGCATCAATGGCTTCATCAATGCCAATTCCAGATTGTTTCTTTGCTGTTTCGGGTAGGTTCTTTCTAAAGTTGTTCCGCCTGTGACCACTCCCAGTCACATGGCTTTTGGCCCTCCTACGCCTCAAAGGTGCAAGGCACTTGGCGCTCCTCATCCGCACTGCTGCATTCTGGTTAGTGGAGTCCTTCGTAAGAGCCCATACAGTGACAGGCCTCTTATAACACTAAATGATGTCCCAAACTGTGTTGACCTGGATCTACACGCTGCAGCAGCCCTGCGGGAGGTAAAGCCATCCTGTGTCCCCCTTATCAGGCAAACAATTTTGCCTCCTCTCTCACCATACTGGCGATAAACTGCACGTGGAAAACAAACGCCGTGGGGGGTGACACATTGCAGTCTCATGCATAACACAAGATGTGCAGGTAAGCCGCGTGGCACCATACCGAGAGGGCGTGTCACTCAGCCAGTACCTGTAGCTAGCACAACATACCAACCATGCTCTCTCCTCTCCTATGAAAAAAGTGTGACACTGCTCCGGGGGTCAGAAAAGAACGGCTTTATTTTCTTTCAAGCACTGTCATTAAAGAGTCTCTGGAAACGCAGGACAGACGCGTTCCGCCTCAATGGCTTCATCAATGCCCATTCCAGATTGTTTCTTTGCTGTTCCGGGGGGTTCTTTCTAAAGTTGTTCCACCTCTGACCACTCCCAGTCACATGGTTATTGGCCCTCCTACGCCTCACAGGTGCACAGCACTTGGCGCTCCTCATCCGCACTGCTTTATTCTGGTTAGTGGAGTCCTTCGGAAGAGCCCATACAGTGTCGGGCCTCTTATAACACCAAATGATGTCCCAAACTGTGTTGGCCTGGATCTACATGCCGCCGCAGCCCTGCGGGTGGTAAAGCTGTCCTGTGTCCCCCTTGTCAGGCAAACAATTTTGCCTCCTCTCTCCCCATACTGGCGATAAACTCCATGTGAAAATCAAATGCCGGGGGGACGACGCATTGCAGTCTCATGCGAACACCAAAAGTGCAGGTAAGCCACGTAGCACCATACTGAGAGGGCGTGTCACTCAGCTAGCACCTGCAGCTGGCACAACATACCAACCAGGCTCTCTCCTCTCCTATGAAAAGAGTGTGACACAGCTCCGGACATCAGAAAAGAACAGCTTTATTTTCTTTCAAGCACTCTCATTAAAGAGTCTCTGTAAAGGCAGGGCAGACACGGTTCTTCCTCAATGGCTTCATCTGTGCCCATTCCAGATTGTTTCTTTGCTGTTCCGGGGGATTCTTTTTAAAGTTGTTCCGCCTTTGACCACTCCCAGTCACATGGGTATTGGCCCTCCTATGCCTCACAGGTGCAAGGCACTTGGCGCTCCTCATCCGCACTGCTGCATTCTGGTTAGTGGAGTCCTTGGTATGAGCTCATACTGTGACAGGTCTTCTTATAACACCAAATGATGTCCCAAACTGTGGTTGCCTGGACCTACACGCTGCCACAGCTCTGCGGGTGGTAAAGCCATCCTGTGTCCCCCTTGTCAGGCAAACAATTTTGCCTCCTCTCTCCTCATACTGGTGATAAACTCCAAAGTGCAGGGAAGCCACGTAGCACCATACCGAGAGGGCATGTCACTCAGCCAGCACCTGCAGCTGGCACAACATACCAACCATGTTCTCTTCTCTCCTATGAAAAGAGTGTGACACTGCCTCGGGGGTCAGAAAAGAACGGCTTTATTTTCTTTCAAGCACTGTCATTAAAGAGTCTCTGGAAACGCAGGGCAGATGCATTTCCGCCTCAATGGCTTCATCAGTGCCCATTCCAGATTGTTTCTTTGCTGTTCCGGGGGGTTCTTTCTAAAGTTGTTTTGCCTGTGACCACTCCCAGTCACATGGTTATTGGCCCTCCTACGCCTCACAGGTGCAAGGCACTTGGCGCTCCTCATCCGCACTGCTGCATTCTGGTTAGTGGAGTTCTTCATAAGAGCCATATATATATTTATATAGATATATTAAGGGCGGGCGGCCAATTCAGCTCCGCTCGTGGAATTTGTGAAATTTAGGCAATTCTGCGTGGAATGCGAAATTGCCGAAAATTCCGCAATCCGTTGCAAAGCGGAATTCGTGAGCATGGTGAGTAGAGGTATTGCACAAAATGGTGGTATCTTCTTGGATAAATAAATATGCAGGGCAGGATTCATTCTGGCACGATGGTCCTGTCACAAAAATTAAACCTCAACAGGAAGCACTTACAGATATAAATAATGCAGGTGCCCGAGTTGAAGCTCAAATTGAGCAACACATTAATCAGCACAAAAAATTGGTGAGCACGGTCGAGGCTAGGCAGGTGTGCTTTCTCCCCATATCTACCGTCAACAATTTGCTGTAATCCTTGATGGAGGTCTTTGCATCCATGAGTTTCTCGAGCGCAATCCCAGTGTAGTTCCTGTGACCAGGAGGTTCTTTCTTCTCATCTGCTGCTCTGATCGGTCTATGACCCTTTATAAACAAGAGGCATGTGAACTTGCATAGAAGCCCCACCCCACACACACTAGCGGTATGCAGCGTCTTCCCGCCCTTTCCCCACTATGATGGACAGCTCACTTAAGGGACCCCGGTGCCTTTTGGCGCAGTGGCAAAGTTACAGGCACACATGGTCACTGGAGACAACTCTTCTGGCCCGCAGCTGTAGTGTAGAAAGGCACTACACATTTACCCAATGAGGTAGCACTTACTGATTAGCCAGTAGTACTCCAGGTGAATAGAGGTATTGCACAAAACGGTGGCATCTTCTTGGATAAATATATGCTGGGCAGGATTCATTCTGGCACGAAGCTCCTGTCGCAAAAATGTATTCCGCGAGCTCACGGAATTCTGCATGCTCGCTGAGTTTTTTGGGGCATTTTGTGGAACTTTGCGTAGCGCGACTGCGCAAATTCCTATATATATACATTCACTGAAAAAACCATAGGTTTCAGGCACTTTATAGTTAGAAATTAGCATTTAAAAAAACCTTTGAAATTCACTGAAACCAGAGAAATTCCGCCGTTATAGTTAGTTCAGCTAACTCGTGCTCCTGCAATGCACTGCTGATGACATCATTCATGACATGGTCAGTGACATCACTGATGACATCTCAAATGACATCACTGATGAGATCATCAACGTGATAATCTGATGCACCTCCTCACACTCTAATATAACGTTTGATACACCCACTGTAAAATACAGACTACCATTTTCTGACCTACACAGTTATACACACACCACACCACCTATGTTTTTTTCAGTGAAGTTCTAAGGTTTTTTCCAATTCTAAGTTCTAACTATAACGTGCCTGAAACCTATGTTTTTTTCAGTGAATTTCAAAGGTTTCTTAAATGCTAACTTCTAACTATAATATACCAGTCGCGTTTCCAGAGTGGTGGAGAAAGATGAGCGTGGCCTCCGAAACACCTCTTATCAATCGCACTGTGTGGGATTTACTGGAGGTAACAGGAGGAATAGTTAGCCCCCAACGTCAACCTTGGGGGCCAACTATCCCTTTTATTACCACAAGTAAGTCCCACACAGCAGGATTGCTAACTTCTTATATCAGGCCCCGCCCCCTCCCTCCACCACTGTGCAGATGTGCCCAGATTGTAAGTTGGGGGATTAAGTCCCCTTATATCCTGAGGGTTCCTGGGGGCCAACCAGCCCATCAGATACCTCCAGTAAGCGGCACAGAGCTGCTTTGCAGAGAGGTGGTCCAAGGACACGCCCCTTTTTACACCTCTCTACAACGCTGCTCTGTGGCACTTACTGGAGGTACCTGGTGGGCTAGATGGCAAGTGTGCAGGATTTGCACACTTGCTATGTCAGGCCCTGCCCCCTCCCTGCACCACTGTAGAAATGCACCCCCTGGCGCATTGTAAATTGGGGGATTAATTCTCCTTGAGCCCTGAGGTTCCCAAGTCACAAGATGGCTGCAAACACTTCCAGGTTCAGAGTGCTGGCAGCCAATCAGAGTGAAGCTCGTGGTCGGGAGGGTTCGCGAACCCACCGCTGCCCCAGATATTGAAACATTCTTTTTCTAATTTCTCAGGAACTACTGAACAGATTTACATCATTTAAAAAAAGGGTTGCTTTCTGAACCAAGGGCTACCTTCTTGCCAAATTTGGTGTAATTCTGTTCAGCAGTTCGGGCTGTAGCTTTGTCTAAAGTTTCCTATGGAGGACAGATATCTATGGAAATTAACATGGGGTAAAGGCTTTTTGGGACTCCCCTTTTTTCTCGGCCCCCACTTCATGAATCACTCCAAAACTTTCAAGACAGGAGCCGACTGCAGCGCCCCACTAGTTTTGAAAATTTCGCGAAGATTCGTCAAACGACGCCAAAGTTATTGGGAAAACAAAAAACGTTTTTCCTATGGAAACTAGGTTCTAACTATAACTACCTACTGGTATATATATATATTATCTACTGGCGGTCGCCAGTAGATAGTTATAGTTAGGACCGAGTTCCCATAGGAAATCTGAAAATTCTATTTTGAATAACTTTGGCGCCGGTTGACTTATCTTCATGAAATTATCAAAACTAATGGGGCGCTCCGCTCAGCTCCTACCCTGAAAGTCTTGGGGTGATTCGTCAAGGCGTTTTTCCCATGCATTTTCCCATAGGACCTTTAGTCGAAGGTACAGCCCGAACGGCTGAACAGAATTACTTGAAATTTGGCAAAGAGGTAGTCCTCAGGTCAGGCATGTGCCCTTTGCATATATGTTGTCAATCTGTTCAGTAGTTCCTGAGAAAATTGCAGTTAAAAGTACATAAATATCTATATGCGCACACCGTGCGCGCACGGTGCTTGCACGGGGCGCGCACCAAATGTCCGCGAGTGTAATTCTGATTGGTGGTTAGATGTCAGTCAACATTCCAATCGGTCGAATTCAGGAAGTGTCGGACGCCATTTTGTGTGTGACAGTGAAAAAGAAAGGTGTAGAACGTGAAAAGGGGGCAGGGTAGAGAGTTCCTGACCCCCTAGCCTTTGTCAGGGGGTCCCTGAAGGACCCCGAAGGGTGAAATTTTTTTTTTATTTTTTTCAAAAAATCGCGGGGTGCGCGCACGGTGCGCGCACCCCCCAGCCGCCATTTCGAGTTTTAGAGCCAGAAGAGAGCTATAAACACAAGTGGAGAACGTGAAAAGGGGGCAGGGTAGAGAGTCCCTGACCCCCTAGGCCTTCTCAGGGGGACCATGAAAGACCCCTAAGGTCCCAAAAAGCTTTTTTTATAAATATTGCGCTGTGCGCGCACGGTGCGTGCACGGTGTGCGCAAGGCGGCAAAAAATTCATTAAAAAATAGAATCAAAAATCAAGTTTAAGTGTTTAGATGTTGGTTGGCTCTAAAAAGAGCCGTTGTGTTCATTGAGTGTTTTTTTGTACCTACAAGTAAGTACCGATGCAGAGTCTAAAGTTCAAGAGGAAGACTCTGTTCCCTTGTACACCGTCTCCTCTATAAATGCCTTGCATGTTGTAACGCAAGTTGTTGTGGTATATAGAACCCATACCATAGTCTCTGAGGAAAGCAGAAACAGACTTATTGACGTGCTTTTTTGCTTTCTCAATCTGCGGACAATATTGGTTGGACCAGTTCCACTTTTGCCTTTGGCATATATTAGAATATACAAAAGTTTGTGGAAAAAGTGACATCAATTTCACAAAGGTATCCTTAACAAGCATTTCCAGACCTACCCCAGTTAAAGTGCCTAGGTCATTTCCACCACAGTGCACAATTATAAGGTCAGGCTGTGGGAGATGTAGAAAGGATTTCACCAAAGGCATTCATTGGTGCCACTTTAACACTCTCTGACCAATCCATTTAATGTCTACATTTGGCAAAGCAAGGTCTTTCACAATACCTCTTTTTTCCACATACTTTTCACTCCAGAAGACATAGCTATGACCTACAATCCACACTGTGAACATCTTTCAAGGAGATCTGGATGCACTCAGAAGGTGTCTTTCAGTAGAATGGCAATATGAAAAGAAAGATAGTTGTAAAATGGAGGCTTACATACTTTTTTTAATAAAAATAACTCATTGGCTGTTTCAGACCATTCAACACTAAAAACTAGGCTGTATGTTTAAATTTTTAAAAGCATGTTTTGTATTGGTTCAGAAAAATGTGTTCCCACAGAAGATTACTTTGGATATGCTGTTAGGTTTGAAAAGTCAAGCACTCTTGCTCTTTGGATTAGAAACATTGTGTGCTGAACGTCTGACCTCTCTGCTCACACCAGTGTTCCATGATCTGTTGCTATGGTAGCAGGCAGAAGTCATGTTGGGGGTAGGAATCATTTGGAAAGGGTTGACATTTGCAACCAATAGAAATGTTTGTTTCCATTTAAAAAAATGTTAGAAGCAATGTGTTTTGAAGTTAACATGTATATGTGTGAAAAAAGAGAGGGAACTTTTGCCATTTGGTGGTTCTGGTGAGAGGAGTACAGCTCAGAGATTCTGGCTCTGATAATCTGCTGTGTGAGTGGCACATTTCTTTCTCAACTAACTACTTTTAAAGGTGAGTTATGAATTTGAGAGGGGATGTATGTGGTGTATTTTGATATAAATAATAGAAATCTGTTTCTTCTTTTAAAGTTGTGTTTTACATTTTATGTTTTGGAAGATATTTAACTGCCTTGAACTTGTAAGATATTATGGAGTATGTCTTCACCATAAGTTAAGGTGTACTGGTATCACCCAGGAATACTGTTTTGTGCCTAGAATCACATCATGAGTCTGTGTGCACACAGGAATTGTTGTCAGAGATTTAATTAGTGTTGCTCTTGTTCTGTAAGACTTGCACTCATAGGAAAGGGGCAGCTTGTTTTCTTGAACTGTGATGGTTAGCATTCAGCAGAAATCACTATCTCACAGATGAGAGGCAAATGCTAACATATTTGAAAATAACAGGGTAGATTTTCCTTCCACTCCTGCAATGGGTGAGGTAGTTCCTACATGTTCAAAACTCCAATTAACCCTTACCACAGGTGATCTTGCATACATCTCTGCAGTCTTCATGCAGTTGTGCAAGCGTCCATGCAGATCTCTCTTGCACCTGACAATATACAGTCTCCAGAAACACACTCTTAGCACACAGCCAGCTGCTTCTCCTGCACTCCCATGCTTACTATTCAGCACTGTGTGGTATTTCAGATAGCAGTTGTAACGCTAACACATTCAACATAACCAAGGCTCATTTCCTTTGATCTAGCCTAATCACTCACCCAGGTTCCACATGCTCATGGTCTCAAGTAGCTGTTAGGACATGTGCTCTTGTCTGCCTCTTTAAACTATAAGGAAAATGTGTCAGGCTGTTACAGTAATTATCACTTGCTCTACCACAGTAGTAAATGTGCTGTGAAATTGCCAATCAAATATCGTTTTCTGCCTAGAATCACACCATGAGTCTGTGTGCACACAGGAATTGTTGTCAGAGATTTAATTTGTGTTGCTCTTGTTCTGTAAGACTTGCACTCGTAGGAAAGGGGCAGCTTGTTTTCTTGAACTGTGATGGTTAGCATACAGCACACATCACCATCTCACAGATGAGAGGCAAATGCTAACACATTTGAAAACAACAGGGTAGATTTTCCTTCCACTCCTGCAATGGGTGAGGTAGTTCCTACATGTTCATAAGCCCAATTAACCCTTACCACAGGTGATCTTACATACATCTCTGCAGTCTTCATGCAGTTGTGCAAGCGTCCATACCGATCTCTCTTGCACCTGACAATATACAGTCTCCAGAAACACACTCTTAGCACACAGCCAGCTGCTTCTCCTGCACTCCCATGCTTACTATTCATCACTATGTGGTATTTCAGATAGCAGTGTGTAACGCTAACACATTCAATATCACCAAGGCTCATTTCCTTTGCTCTAGTCTAATCACTCACCCAGGTTCCACATGCTCATGGTCTCAAGTAGCTGTTAGGACATGTGCTCTTTTCTGCCTCTCTAAACTATAAGGAAAATGTGTCAGGCTGTTACAGTAATTATCACTTGCTCTACCACAGTAGTAAATGTGCTTTGAAGTTGCCAATCAAATATTGTTTTCTGCCTAGAATCACACCATGAGTCTGTTTGCACACAGGAATTGTTGTCAGAGATTTAATTTGTCTTGCTCTTGTTCTGTAAGACTTGCACTCGTAGGAAAGGGGCAGCTTGTTTTCTTGAACTGTGATGGTTAGCATTCAGCAGAAATCACTATCTCACAGATGAGAGGCAAATGCTAACACATTTGAAAACAACAGGGTAGATTTTCCTTCCACTCCTGCAATGGGTGAGGTAGTTCCTACATGTTCAAAACTCCAATTAACCCTTACCACAGGTGATCTTACTTACATCTCTGCAGTGTTCATGCAGTCGTGCAAGCGTCCATGCAGATCTCTCTTGCACCTGACAATACACAGTCTCCAGAAACACACTCTTAGCACACAGGCAGCTGCTTCTCCTGCATTCCCATGCTTACTATTCAGCACTGTGTGGTATTTCAGATATCAGTGTGTAATGCTAACACATTCAACATCACCAAGGCTCATTTCCTTTTCTCTAGTCTTATCACTCACCCAGGTTCCACATGCTCATGGTCTCAAGTAGCTGTTAGGACATGTGCTCTTTTCTGCCTCTCTAAACTATAAGGAAAATGTGTCAGACTGTTACAGTATTTATCGCTTGCTCTACCACAGTAGTAAATGTGCTTTGAAATTGCCAATCAAATATCGTTTTCTGCCTAGAATCACACCATGAGTCTGTGTGCACACAGGAATTGTTGTCAGAGATTTAATTTGTGTTGCTCTTGTTGTGTAAGACTTGCACTCGTAGGAAAGGGGCAGCTTGTTTTCTTGAACTGTGATGGTTAGCATACAGCACACATCACCATCTCACAGATGAGAGGCAAATGCTAACACATTTCAAAACAACAGGGTAGATTTTCCTTACACTCCTGCAATGGGTGAGGTAGTTCCTACATGTTCATAAGCCCAATTAACCCTTACCACAGGTGATCTTACATACATCTCTGCAGTCTTCATGCAGTTGTACAAGCGTCCATGCAGATCTCTCTTGCACCTGAAAATACACAGTCTCCAGTAACACACTCTTAGCACACAGCCAGCTGCATCTCCTGCACTCCCATGCTTACTATTCAGCACTGTGTGGTATTTCAGATAGCAGAGTGTAACGCTTACACATTCAATATCACCAAGGCTCATTTCCTTTGCTCTAGTCTAATCACTCACCCAGGTTCCACATGCTCATGGTCTCAAGTAGCTGTTAGGACATGTGCTCTTTTCTGCCTCTCTAAACTATAAGGAAAATGTGTCAGGCTGTTACAGTAATTATCACTTGCTCTACCACAGTAGTAAATGTGCTTTGAAATTGCCAATCAAATATCGTTTTCTGCCTAGAATCACACCATGAGTCTGTGTGCACACAGGAATTGTTGTCAGAGATTTAATTTGTGTTGCTCTTGTTGTGTAAGACTTGCACTCGTAGGAAAGGGTAGCTTGTTTTCTTGAACTGTGATGGTTAGCATACAGCACACATCACCATCTCACAGATGAGAGGCAAATGCTAACACATTTGAAAACAACAGGGTAGATTTTCCTTCCACTCCTGCAATGGGTGAGGTAGTTCCTACATGTTCATAAGCCCAATTAACCATTACCACAGGTGATCTTACATATATCTCTGCAGTCTTCATGCAGTTGTGCAAGCGTCCATGCAGATCTCTCTTGCACCTGACAATACACAGTCTCCAGAAACACACTCTTAGCACACAGCCAGCTGCTTCTCCTTCACTCCCATGCTTACTATTCAGCACTGTGTGGTATTTCAGATAGCAGTGTGTAACGCTAACACATTCAACATCACCAAGGCTCATTTCCTTTGCTCTAGTCTAATCACTCACCCAGGTTCCACATGCTCATGGTTTCAAGTAGATGTTAGGACATGTGCTCTTTTCTGCTTTTCTAAACTATAAGGAAAATGTGTCAGGCTGTTACAGTAATTATCACTTGCTCTACCACAGTAGTATATGTGCTTTCAAATATCGTTTTCTGCCTAGAATCACACCATGAGTCTGTCTGCATACAGGAATTGTTGTCAGAGATTTAATTCGTGTTGCTCTTGTTCTGTAAGACTTGCACTCGTAGGAAAGGGGCAGCTCATATGATAGGATTTGAAAAGCTCAAAAAATATATTAATATATTTAAATTACATACAGGTATTTTTTTTTAGTTTCCTTTAGGTATTGCTGAACAACACTGAAATAAATTAAACATGCCTATAAAATCAAGAAAGAGAAAAGAACAGCAAAAACATCTATATTTGAAGACAACTGGACAACAGAAATTAATTGAAGAACCTCATGTTGGAAAATAAAAAAGTCTTCTGGTAAGCAGACTAAGGATTTTTTTTAAAATGTCCTCAAACATAGAAAAAATGTACAAAGTATATCCACTGCAAATAGTGTTTCAAGAAGAAAACAACAAGACAATAGAAAGAAAATACTAAATGCTAATGTACAATCAGAAGCAAGAAAGAATGACTTAAAAAGAAAAACAGAATTTCAAAACATTCGTAAAAAAATGTTTCAGAGAAGAGTGGTGTTCAATTTGCTAAAGGATGTGAATAAATATAGGAAGAAAGCAATATTTTATAAGAAAAAGAAACATATTGAATCAATTGTTGCAAAGGCTTTGGAATTAAAAAGAAAACTATTCATTTTAATTTTGAACAGGATCCGTACATTAGATAAAATAGACAATGTAATGAAGTCAAAAAGCAAAAGGAAAAGAGTAGTGAAAAAAAATACTTTTGTAATGTGTTCTTAGGAGAATGGAGCGGTACAAAAGGGGGTGGTGATGGACGGAGCATCAGAACCAATCAAACACTCACACCCAGTCAACAGATCTGGGTTTGATCCATCACCGTTCTTTAGCCCACTCTGCCACCCCAGTTCAGACATGGCCATATGCAAATCAGTCCGACCCTGTGCCTCATGGGAACAGTCCAGCCCGAACTGCCAAGCCATGCCTTCCCTGGACCGGAAACAAGCTTCCTAGGACCGGTTTCTGGCATTTCAGCCGTCTTCAGCCAGGCTTGCTTTAATCCAGTGGCAAAGTGAGCAAGGGACTCAACGTCTGAGCATACCCTGCCAACTTATGGCGAACAAAGCGGTACAAAAGGGGGTGGTGATGGAGTTTTTGCACTTAGGAGAATGGAAGCATAGTTCAAGCACTGAACCATTTTTTAATGAAGAGAGTTATCTTCAAAGTAATAGTTTGCTGCATGCATTTGACACCAGTGATCGAAGTTATGAAGTTAAAGATGGTTGTGTAATGGAAAAGGCAAAAATGGTTCCAAGAAATGAGGAAGAAGTGTTAGCTGATGAGGTTATGGGGAAACGTCCTAAAGCCCCAGTGTACACTCGGAATTGTAGTAGTATTTGTACTGTACGACAAGAATCTATTGATAAATTATGTGACTTTCTAAGAGAATATAGTAAAAAAAGTGTTAAACAGAAGATTAAGGTGCTTCAAAGACTAGATCCATGCAGAGTGAGAAAGAATACTGGTTTGCAAGGACATTCTCTCGCTTTTCTTTCGTGAAAATTTGTCAAAGTGTTTTTCACCATTTTAGGATGCTGGCAGTACATCATACTGAAAGTTTGTGAGAAGATTGTATTTTGCTAAAAGTCCAGCACTAAAGTTAAATGAGTTGAATAGTGCTCTGTTGCGTGGATCTGTATCAGATGTAGAGAAGGTTACTGATGATATTCAGTTTTGTTACTTTGGTCCAGAACAAGAAAGTGCAGGAAATGACACAGTTATTGAAGAAAATGTGGAAGAGAATGTAGAACCCACTGTTAGTAAAAATGTTGAAGATCAAATGACAACATTTACTATCATCTCTAATGAAAGACCAAATATTACTTGCATTTGTTGCCGGAGAAGGCATTATAAAACTCAAACAAGGAATGTTGATCTCTATAAAAAAAAGTGAAAAAGAAAATAATTATGAGTGGAAGGATTTTGCTACATATTTGTTTCTGGAAAATTGTTTTGATTTGGGTGAAGATCAGCATATTTGTAAATACTGTTATAACAAGTTAGAAGAAAATAAAATGCCAGCTAGAGCTATACATAATAATTTAGAATTGGTTGATATTCCTGCAGAACTTAGTGATTTAAATACGTATGAGTCTATACTCATTCAATGTGTCCATCCGTTTCAGACTAAATGGAGCCCAAAGCAGGTACATTTTCTCCTTCAGATTTACAAAGAGGTTTAAAAGGAAGAGTTGTCTATTTGCAATTAGATTTGAAAAAAAATATTGAAACAATTGATGCAGATAGTTTGGAAACTGAACCATTAGTTATTCTGGTTAATGGTGTACCTACAAAGAATAAGAAAATTTGGCAGGAGCTAGTAGATGTACGAAAAGTACAAAGAGCAAATTTATATTTGAAAATAAATAATAAGTACTATGAATCAATTTATATGGATGAAGATGAAGAAGTTTTACTAGCAGACACAGGAATACCAACTGGACAAATTGAAAAAGTGGATAAGTCAAAAGAAGACGAAATTTATGAACATTTCAGCATACAACCTCTTCATTCTAAAGAAGTTATGGGAAACACTATTGATCTGTTTCAGATGAAAAAAGCAAAAGGAACTCCCGTGAGTGTATGGGAGGAGAGCTTGGAAGCTTGTTGTTTTTCCCAGCTGTTTCCTACAGGAAAAGGTGGACGATATGATGAACGTCCAGTACAGATTCCTGCTTCTGAGTATCGGACTACAAGATTATATGCAGAAGATCCAAGATTTCGTCAAAGTATTCCTTATTTGTTCCATATTTTATTTGAAAGTGACTTGTCTGCAGTATCTTATGCAGTAAATCACATTTTAAAAACTGGAGTACATCTACATAATGTGTCTGCAAAGGATTTTATGAACAAAGTGCAACTGTGAGATGATCATTTGGAATCTCAATTGATTAATCTGATGGCTTGTCCGCGTGGAACTAATGAATATTGGTACCGACGCCATGAAGAATTGAAATGTATGTTACGGAATTTAGGAACTCCTACATGGTTCCTTACCCTAAGCTGTGCTGAGTACGCTTGGGATGATTTACTGGATTTTCTTCGAGAGGCAAATTCAAATATTGAAAACATCCAATACAAGACAGCAGGAGAATTGTGCTCATTGGATCCGGTTAATGTTTGCAGATATTTCAATCATAGATTTGAGGCTATGATGTCCTTCATCTGCAATAAAAAAAATCCACCTCTTGGAGAAGTTGTGGATTTCTTTTGGAGAAAAGAGTACCAAGCAAGAGGTGCTCCTCATATTCATATGCTGTTGTGGATCAAGGATGCCCCAAAATTTGGAACAGATTCTGATGATGCAGTTTTATCTTTCATTGAAGAATATGCAACATGTGCTATACCTAAAAGCACAGAAGAAAAAAACTTAAAAGAGCAAGTTTTACGTTTCCAAAGTCATCGGTGTGGAAAATACTGTCGACGAAAGTACAAGAGTAAAGATAAATTCTACACAAAATGTCGATTTGGATTTCCACGACCTGTGGAAGAGTAAACAGTTTTATGTCAGCTGTGCGACATACCATTACAAGAAAATCTCCGAAAAATACCTACAACCTAAGAAGAAAAGAAGAGTCAAAATATATAAATGACTACAACCCAGTCATTTTATCCATGTGGAATGCTAACATGGATATTCAGTATGTAGCTGACAATTCTATTGCTGTTGCTTGGTATGTCACATCTTACATCACTAAATCTGAGAAAACGGAATTGAAAGAAATGTGGGAAGAGATTTCTCACGAGAAGACTGTCAGTAAAAAGCTATACAGTTTCAGTTTAAAGATGTTATCGCATCGAGAAATTGGGTCATACGAATGCTCAGATAATTTATCATCTGCAAGTCTGTACTCCAAATCCAGAAGAATAATTTGGGTAAGTTTAGGCCTTGCAGGAATGCGAAATCGGGTACTGAAATCTATTCGAGAAATTGAATATTTAGCAGAGAACGAACCAGAAAGTACAGACATTTTGAAAACAAATATGTTGGACACATATTACCCAAACAGAAGTCATCATCTTGAGAACATGTGTCTCTATGAAGTGCTGCAGTACTACATTTTTACACGGAATGCCACAGAAGACATCAACAATGGAAAATATAAAGTCATGGGTGAGGAAGGATGTTTGGTGAAACAAACAAAAGGAAGTTTGATTAATCACAGGAAGCTGAGTTGCGACACTACTGACAAAAAGGAATTTTACTACTTAGCACTTTTACAGCTGTTTAAACCATGGCGTTCAGAGGATGAATTACTTGGAGATTTTCAGAGCTATGAAGATTCCTTTAATGCATGTAAAGATAGCATAAAATGCAGTACTTTCACAAATTATGTACAAATGTTAAATGAAGAAATTGAACAAGAAGCTACAATTGCAGCTGAAGTAGCTAGAGACAGTTCTCAAGACAGTCAAAGTTCTGGTACGCTCAGTCAAGATCCCCTAGGACAACCAATAGTAGAAAATGAAGCTGCAATAGCCATGACTGAACTGGAAACAGCTATGAATCAAGCTCAGGAAGATTTAATAGACTTACCAAATTTGGAACAACAACTGAATGATGAACAACAACAAATTTATGAAGAAGTCACAAAACAAATTGATCATGGATTACTACATGAAAATAAAGAGTGCTCATGCACATCATTTGAACCAATCAGAATGTATGTGAGTGGACAAGCTGGAACTGGAAAAAGTTTCTTAATTAAAGTAATTAGAAGCTACCTACAGAAAAAAACTGATTCAACTTTGTCTTGTGTTGTTACTGCTCCAACTGGGTTAGCAGCATATAACATAAAAGGAATTACCTTACATTGTTTGCTAATGTTACCAGTAGAGCATGAGAACAAAATAGAATACCACAAGCTAACAGGAGAAGCATGTTTTGAAGTTTCAAGAGTGTTGAAGAAAATGAAAGTTCTCATTATTGATGAGGTAAGCATGGTATCAAACTTAATGCTTGCCTTTGTGCATTAAAGAATGCAGCAAATTCTAAAGACAGACTATGACGTGTTATTTGGAGGAAAACATGTTATAGTTTTTGGAGATCTACTGCAGCTCACTCCAGTTAAAGGACAACCAGTATTTAATACTCTTGCACATGAAGACACGAAAAAGTCATTAGGAAGTATAGATAATGTGAATATTTGGTCATACTTTGAGGACAAAGAACTCAATACCAATATGCGGCAAGCAAATGATGATGATTATGCAAGTATTCTCAAAGATATCAGAATTGGACTACTCACAGAACATGGCAGAAAAGCTTTACAGAGTCGATTGCTATGTAATTTGTTTCCAACAGAACAAATAGTTCCAGAGAAAATATACAAGAAAATTGCAGAAAAAAATACTGTAATCTGCTTAATGCCAACACTACATGAATGCTCTATATTCAATGAAGAACTTTTGCAATTGGAAAATGAAGAGATTATGAAAATGGAAGCCGTGGATAAAATACAGCATGAAGGAATAACTATTATATTGACAAGCAAATTGAAAACTAAATTGGATTCTCTAGAGAAAAACATATCGAAAACAGCTGGTTTGGAAAAGAATCTTTATGTATGTATGAACTGTCGAGTAATTTTAAGACATAATTTGAATGTAGAAAAAGGTTTAGTGAATGGAGCTATGGGGAAAGTTGTGGGTTTTGTTAATTACCAGAAAAAAGATAGAATTGAATTTTTAAAAATAAAATTTGATCAGATTGAAGAGGTTAAAGACATTAGTCGTTGTTCAGTTCGTTTTTTGCTTGTAAAAGACTTATATGTACATAGGAAGCTCTATCCTTCAAACTGTTTCAGATGTACCCAGCACATTTCCGCCAACTGGTCTCACGTAATGGCTCATTGTACCAATATAAGGGAATTTTGGGACGATATTTTTGTGTTCTGCCAGATTAATTTCAAAATTACGCTCCCTTTTAATAAAAAACTGATACTATATGGTTTTGATTCAGATCTTAAAATATCCGCCCAATTGACTAAACTATTGTATATAGTAACGGTAGTTGCAAGATCTTTACTACTGCAAAACTGGCGGACAAAACAGATTCCAAGTAAATTAGAGTGGATACAGAAAATGAGGAGAGTAAGAAAGAGTGAACAAATTTATGCTCTGCGGGTGGGAGGTGGGAGAAAATTTGATAAAATTTGGGGTTCTTTTTTTGATTCGGACTGATGGTTATTTAGTGGATGATGTTTAACTTTATTATGTGAGAATCCTTTATGTTGAAGCTGTTTTTTATGGTATTTGATACTGTATATGTTTGACCAGTAATCTTTATTGTAACTAAAGTACTTCAATAAAAATTAAAATTTAAAAAAAAAAAAAAAAATGTACATAGGAAGCAGTTTCCGTTTTCTCTAGCATATGCTGTAACTATTCACAAATCTCAAGGATTAACTGTAGATAGTGCTTTTGTAAACATTGGATCTAGTGTGTTTAAAGAAGGTATGGCATATGTTGCTTTGTCACGAGTGAAAAAATTATCTGGTTTATTCATGATAGACTTTGATGACTCAAAAGTTAGTGCTGATGCAAATTGTGTAAAGGAGTATAATAGATTAAGAAGAAGCTATGCTCCTCATTTAGGTCAGTATCCTGTGTTTGAAAAACGTGTTGTTTGTCGGAAAAGGAGAATTGAGAATATCTGTAATGAGGATGTACAGAAGAGAAAACAAAAGGAGAGTGATGTGATTGCAAGCAAAAAGAAAAAGGACAATGTTGAAGAGGTTGTTGGTTGTCATTTTGAAAATAGCTCTGGTGTCAACTGCTACGCTAATGTAGTGCTGAATGTTGTATTTTATCTTGAAAGTTTGCAAGAGCAGATAATACTAAATCATGAAAAAATATTTTGTTCTCTGCTGAGTTTTCTTTATGAGAAGTTGAGTAATGATAAAACTAAAATAGAAAGTGCTTCTGATGTTAGAAATCTTTTAGATGTATGTTCTGGATGTACACAGTTTACACAAAATGTCCAGCAAGATGCACAGGAATTCTAAATGTATATACTTATGGTACTGGAAGATGAAGGGGTAGAAATAGAAAATATGTTTGGTCTCTCTTATAAATGGGAACATTGATGTGAAAACTGTATGAACACATGCAGCAATAATGTTGATTCTGAAAGGTTCATACATTTAACATTACCAGAGAGTAAATCAGTGACTTTTAGTAAATTAGTTAAAGATGCAAATCACAACATGGAATGTTCTCAATGTAAATCAGAAATGTTATCAACGTTATTTTTAAAGAAATATGGACAGTATATAATTTTAATGATGCAACGTTGTAGTGCTGATGGAACAAAATTGGACACTTTAATAAAGAAGTTTGTAGGAAATCAATTATCAATATCAGGAAAGACTTTTGTTGCAGTTGCAATAATTTTCCATGATGGACCTTCTATAACTTCTGGTCATTACACAGTTTATCTAAAATGTGAAAAAGGCTGGACACTGTGTAATGATTCTCAATTGATTTTCAAGCAACGTTTGCCTGCAGAATTGCCAAATTCCTACTTAATTTTTCTAAAACCAAAATTTTAGATACACATTGCAGCATCTGAAGAAACCATTATTTCGATTTTATAGGATTACCATTGGATATTTCACCTAAAAAGGATTTAAAAATTACCATTTGGCCTCATTGAAAGGTAAATGTTTCTATTGTGGACTTCTTTGACAGATATTATTTTGGTGTATGTGCTTAAGCAACAAGATTTACAGACATTATTTATTGCAAATAGTTATTGTTCTTAGAAGATATTTTTAATATATATGTTTCATTTCTATCAAGGTATGTTTTACTGAGGATAGATTCAGGGCTTTTTTAAACAATCTTTCAGATTGTTTATTTTTTTGCCCGCTGTTAAGTGATGAATACAATTGATATCACTATTTTCAGTGAAATTCAATATATTCTTAAAACAGCAAAAAAGGGCAAAAAATTACTTTTTTAAATATGAAAATGTGTGTACTGTATTCTAAAATGTATTGTTAAATATTACTACTTTTATTCAGATCTAGAAAGAAAATTTAGGAAATTGAATCCATTTTTCTTGTACTTAAAAAAAAACATTTATTTCTAATTAAGTTATTTTGTTGGTCAGGTAAGTTTAAAATATCTGTATTTCTCACCCCTTCACTTTCATGCTCCCTTTTCTTCACATCTCCTCACTCTGCTTTTCTCATTCCCCTTCCCTCTCTCTTCTTCCTTTACTGCTCCTTCGTAACTCCCTCACTCCTTCTCTACTACTCCCCTAGGTTTACTGCCTCCATCACTATTTTTTCAACCATGTTTCTCTCCCTGTCTCCATATGTCTCAGTCATTCTAACTGCCTTACTCCTTCTCAGCTCCTTGCTCTCTGTCTCTGTTTCTGTCTCTCTCCCTTTGTCTGTCTTACCCTTAATTTCCTTAACATCTGTTTCTACCACTCCTCCTCTCTCCATCACTCATTTTCCATCTATGTTAGTTTTTTAACCTTCTCCGTCATTCTCCTTCCCTCACCTTCCCTAACTGTCACTATCCTTTACTCATAGTCACTCCTATTCTCCTACTTCACTTCCTCCTGTCTGTATCTCACACCCCTTCATCTTTTCACATTCTTTCCTTCACTCTCCCTCACTCTCCTTTGCTCATTGAAATCCTGACTTCCTTTCTCTCACTCCAGTTTCCTAAATCCCTCCATCCCCTCACTCCCCATCTCTCACTTTCCCTTACTCCCTTTTCTAATCCTCATACCCCTTGTCTCACCATCACTCCACTTCTCTTACTTTCAATCCCTTTACCCTGCTGTACTTCATCCAATTCATCTGTTACTCCCTTTTCCTATCTCCATCACTTACACCCCTTTTCTCACTCCCCCTCCATCACTCTCCATTACTCACTGCCATTCCCTTACTCATTCACTCTTCTTACCTGTATCCTCTACCCTTAGTCATTTTGTTGCAGTCAGTCTTTCACTTCCCTTTCATGACTGATCATACTTTCCTTTTCTCACTCATTCTGTCTGTCCTTTCCTCCTCTTCACTCAGTCATTTCAATCATTTCAATCATTCATGTATACACTACACACTCATTCAATAAAATTACAACACAGTAAATTAGGAATATAGCTCTTCTTAGAGAAGTGAAGTGAGTTCTGAAAAGAACTGTTTTTTTGTCTTTTTTGTTTTGTATTTTTTTTTAGTTTTTTAACAATTTTGTATTTTTTTTAATTTTTTTTAGAGCACCAAAAAAACTGGTAATGAAAAACTGTTCAACAGGAACAAAAACAATAAATGAAAAGAATTATGGGCTGGAGCATGTGTGCTGCTGTATTTTGTTTTCGATCAAGTTAATACTGCTCTCACCGTAGCAAAGAACAGCATTGCACACATTACAATGTATGTGCACCTTCTGGAAAAGTGGGCGGATGTCCAGTGGCCTGGTACACAGAGAATATGCGGCCGCAGATGATGTGCTCGGCTGAGCAGGTTGAGGGTGGTCCCTTAGGGCTCTAGTTGACTCTCGAGCATAAGGTACAGAATGCACTGTCTTGAAGTGTCTCAGCATTGAATAAATACTAAACAAGTATTTCTTGCTGGGATCTCCTCTGGATAAGACAGTTCCACAAATAGTGCATGTCACCTTCGGGGCATTCACCTTCTTTTGGCCCTCTGGAAAGGTGAAGAGTTTCCAGATGAAAGAGTCTTTTTGTTTTGGTCTTCCTTGGTGGGACCACAAAGGTCTCCTCCTCACTCCCTGAAGTAGACTGCTATTCTGCCATTTTCAAGTAAAATTTTACTAGAGTAGCTGTTCAGCTCCTTGTCCCAGGAAATAAGAAGAAATAGTGAGGGGAGTGGGTGTGGTGTTTGAAGATTCTGGAACAGAAACTACTATGAACCAATGAAAAGTGTTGTTTCGTAATCACATGACTTGCCGTGCCTTGCGTGCACGCACGGTGCTTGCACGCATGCGCGCACGGTGCACGCACGGATCAGAAATTAATTTCTTTTAACCCGATTTCTAAAACATGAAAAGGAGGCAGGGGAGACACTCCCTGACCCCCTAGACCTTCTCAGGGGGTCCCTAAAGGACCTCGTAAATAAAAAAAAAACATTTCCTTTAATAAAAAAAATTGCCGGTGCGCGCACGGTGCTCGCACGCATGCGCGCACGGTGCACACACGCATCAGTAATGAATTACTTTTAACCCGATTTCTAAAACATGAAAAGGAGGCAGGGAAGGCACTCCCTGACCCCCTAGACCTTCTCAGGGGGTCCCTAAAGGACCTCGTAAATAAAAACAAAAACATTTCCTTTAATAAAAAAAATTGCCGCTGCGCGCACGGTGCTCGCACGCATGCGCGCACGGTGCACGCACGCATCAGAAATGAATTACTTTTAACCCGATTTCTAAAACATGAAAAGGAGGCAGGGAAGGCACTCCGTGACCCCCTAGACCTTCTCAGGGGGTCCCTAAAGGACCTCGTAAATAAAAAAAAATGCCTGTGCGCGCACGGTGCGCGCACCGTGAAAAACCCTTAAAGAAACAAAAACATTTTAAACTGTTTATAAGTTTATAGAAGATATTAACTATGCTGTTCAACTTTGTCCAAATAAAAAAAAAAGAGCTGAGCCATTCCATATTACAGGATACAGTCAATCTATAACTATATACATAGGTAGTTTATTGTAAAATAAATATATAAAAAATATAATAATACATACATAAATTAGCATTTAAAAAACCTTACAAATTCACTAAAAAAACATAGGTTTCACACACGTTATAGTTAGAAATTAGCATTTAAAAAATCTTGCAAATTCACTTAAAAAACCATAGGTTTCACACACGTTATAGTTAGGAATTAGCATTTAAAAAACCTTGCAAATTCACTGAAAAAACCATAGGTTTCACACACGTTATAGTTAGGAATTAGCATTTAAAAAACCTTGCAAATTCACTGAAAAAACCAAAGGTTTCACACACGTTATAGTTAGGAATTAGCATTTAAAATACCTTGCAAATTCACTGAAAAAACCATAAGTTTCACACATGTTATAGTTAGCTGGACATTTCACTCGTACAAAACCATTGAAATTCCCCCGTTATAGTTCGTTCCGCTAACTATAACTCGTGCGACCGCAATCCACTGCTGATGATGTCACATATTACATCACTCATGACATGGTCAGTGACATCACTCATGACATCACTGATGACATCTCAAATGACATCACTGATGACAACAAAATGACTCTCAAAATGTCACGCCAGACCAGCGTATGCGCTGGGTCAGGCGAGACCTAAAAATGTAGGAGCATTTTCAAGGAGCAATGTTACCCCAGTTCTAAAGATAGCTTCCGCTTACTTCTACTTTCCTCCTGCCAGACACTTGCAACTCCGAGCTCAGTGCAGTATCGCATAAACTGTGCTAGTTAGCGGCTACCGTGACAACCTCTAAAGCATACTCAGAGGAAACACACATTTCAAAAATATTAAAAGTATGAATAACGCATATGTTCTAATAATGAACTTGAAACAGCATCGTTTGCAGACTCAGTCCCGCTATCCTCAGGCTCCATTAGGGGAAATTAAATAGGAGCTATTATGGAAGTGCACGACTCGGGGTGCAAGGGGTGGGCATCCAGGAAAGACTTACTGTCACTGAGTGGATGATAGTGCATAGGCGGTTGACACAACTGCGATTTAGGCACTAGTCACTGACATCTGCACGACAGATCAAGATTCTCCATCCAAGCAAAATAAAATCCGTCTATCATTCTTGCGAGTACGGCACACCTCATAGAAATATTAGCTATTAACAGCGCTAGACGCAGCACACTACAGTAACAAGCGCTATATAAAACATATTATTAATTATATTATTATTATTATTATTATTATTATATATTCCTGCTATGGAGAAGCCCCTACAAGCAGCAGACTGCTGGGGCCCTTCCTCACCTGCGTGGTCCTCCTTGAATTCCTTGAACAAGCGCTATGCTTGCAGGCAGGAAGTGCAACAGTAGCACCTCTGTTGAATTATGATGTTAGAAATGATAAACAATGTGTGCAAATAAGAAAAACATGGATGAAGCGGTTGCACATATTGCAGTATGTTCAGTCTGATAACACGAGGTAGTCAACACTGGAGTCTGGTCAGCTCTTTGGCCCTTTCTAGAAAATGGCTCGGGCGGCCTCGGTCAACATCTGGACTAAATGTGATGGTCACACTAACCTGTTTAAATATTGCCCTTCGATGCACCCTTTTCGTTGCTAAGTGTTGTAAACAATAGTGTTATTGTGATCCGCCTTATTGGGACGAGATTAAAGGGCAGAAATGATCTCCTAAATCCTGGTGTAAATTCTGAATGTACAGTACTAAATGGTTTCTTTGACATGCATTGTGGCAAACAGGGAACGGATATTGGGCTATATATGTTTAGGGGTGGGCGGAATTTGCGGAATTAACTTTCGCAAATTATCGCGAAAATGTTTAAAATTATCGCAAACAAGCGGAAATATCGCGAAGATGCGGAAGTTTTTTTCCGGCATGTTCGCGAGATTTTCTGCATGGTTGCGGGTCGCCAACTTACCCATGTGGTTGCTTGCGGGCGCGGCTATCTTGTTTTGAGTTGGTCTCGCGGTGCAAGATCGCGAGAAGAAAGACGTGATCGTGCGATGCATGACGTCACTGCGGGCGCGAACTGTCGCGAGACAGCGCAAATGGCTAAAAACAATACAACATCTCATGGAGAACGCGACCGGATCAAGAAAACTTGTCGGCGAACGCAGGGATTCAGGTAAGGCGATCGCGCGCGCGCGAGAATGTATTATTTTACAGCGCGAGCAAGAAACAAATTATCGCCAAGCTGCGGAAACCGGAATTTTTGACATTTTCGCGCTCTCCGCGGAACGCGAAAATGTCAAATTATCGCAATTTCCGCGAACGGAACAAAATTTTCGCCCAGGCCTATATATGTTGTTAGGGAAAAACAGGAAATTCCACAGGTAAATTAAAAGTAGCATTTGAACGTACAAGCTACTACCAGCTAGGTCCAATATGCAACTATAAACATCTAAAAAATTATCAGTAGTAAAACTGCAGAACCCCACACACTATTAACAGGGTCCATACATCAATTTGCAATGGGAATCCAGACCAGGAAAATGATCCATATAGCTATAGCTACCATCGCACCTCACCTCCGAGACATCCTCAACGCCTCCTTCGACACAGCCACCTTCCCGGAGAGCTGGAAGCACGCCGAGCTCAGCGCACTACTGAAAAAACCAACAGCGGACCCGACCGACCTCAAGAACTTCCGCCCAATCTCGCTCCTTCCATTCCCTGCCAAAGTCATCGAGAAGGTAGTCAACAAGCAGCTGGCCGCCTTCCTCGAGACGAACGGATCCCTCGACCCATCGCAATCCGGATTCAGAGCCAACCACAGTACCGAGACCGCCCTCATCACAGCCACCGACGACATCCGAGCCCTGCTCGACAAAGGTGAAACAGCGGCACTCATCCTCCTTGACCTCTCCGCAGCATTTGACACTGTCTGCCACCGCACCCTAGTCCAACGCCTCAATGACACCGGCATCCAGGGGACTGCTCTGGAATGGATCATCTCATTCCTCTCCGGCAGAACACAGAGAGTACGCCTCCCTCCGTTCCGCTCTGAGGCCACCGAAGTCATCTGCGGCGTCCCGCAAGGATCGTCGCTCAGCCCCACTCTCTTCAACATCTACATGAAACCCCTCGCTGCCATCGCACGCCAACACAACCTCAACATCATTTCCTACGCCGATGACACCCAGCTGATTCTCTCCCTCACCAGAGACCCCGACACCGCCAAAGCCGACCTACACGAAGGGATGAAAGATGTCGCCGAATGGATGAACATCAGCCGCCTGAAGTTGAACACGGACAAGACAGAAGTCCTCATCCTGGGACCGTCGCCCTCCGCATGGGACGACTCCTGGTGGCCCCCGGCCCTGGGCACCGCACCCAAGCCAACGGACCACGCACGCAACCTGGGCGTCATCCTGGACTCCTCCCTATCGATGACCAGACAAGTCAACGCTGTCTCCTCATCTTGCTTCCACAACCTCCGCATGCTCCGCAAGATCTTCAGATGGATCCCGACCGAGACCAGGAAGACTGTCACCCAGGCCCTCGTCACCAGCAGACTAGACTACGGAAACACCCTCTACGCCGGCACAACAGCCAAGCTTCTGAAAAGACTTCAGCGTATCCAGAACGCCTCCGCCCGTCTCATCCTGGACGCCCCCCGACGCAGCCACATCTCGAGCCACCTGAGAGACCTGCACTGGCTCCCTGTCAACAAGAGGATCACGTTCAGACTCCTCACCCACGCACACAAATCCCTCCACGACCTGGGCCCAAGGTACCTCAACGACCGCCTGACTTTCTACACGCCCACCCGACAGCTACGATCCGCAAACCTCGCCCTCGCCGTCGTCCCTCGCATCCAGAGAGCCACCGCCGGAGGAAGATCCTTCTCCTACCTAGCGGCCAAGACATGGAACTCCCTGCCCGTCCACCTGCGGCTGACCCAGGACCACTTCGCCTTCAGGAAACAGCTCAAGACCTGGCTGTTCGAGCAGTAGCAGACCCCCTCCCCCAAGCGCCTTGAGACCCTTCCGGGTGAGTAGTGCGCGCTATAAATTCCATGATTGATTGATTGATTGATAGAATTACAGATGAGGAGTTCTTAAAAGAGCTTCACGGTGCAGCTAAAGCACACTGCACTGGGGGTTGAAACAGTTGACAGGAACCTTAGCACTCAGTACATTACTTAACTGCACTCAGTTGGAAAAAATGCTCTAAAATCTGAAACAAACAGGGACCGAGGCCGCAGTGCAGGGTTGAAGGCTCCCCTTTTCAGAGATGAACTGTGGATTTAAGGTTGGAGCATAACCTGCTGGCCTCCCTGCCAGCAATAGGATTTACCCTGATACTCGAGAGAAAGGGATACGAGAGGGGGGAAATCTCTCTCCCTTAGACTTTTCTGGACACTGTGCAATAATTGTGACATTTATTTGGCAGAATTACATGAGGCTGTTTGAAAGAATCACGATTTACGGATCCAAGGTCCTTGATATTCCACGAGTTGTCTCTTATTTGGAGGAACTTTCCACACAAAATGCACTCAGAGATAACAAACCTTGAAATATACATCTGCAATCCTTTGGTCACAATTATGCTTTATTTGGAAACACATTGCATATGGAAATGTGTTTTTTTACATCAACAGTGCATTTTGGGACATGCAGTTTTACAACTATGGGAGTCATGTGAGAGCCTGGATTTTACAAATAAGCATGTGATTTCCTTACAGGCAAGCCGCCCCACCTCTGACCAAGGCTCAGTTGGAGCCGAAACACGTAGGGGAAAGTAATGAGAGCATGCTGTCGTTTGAATTTGAAAATAAATGCACTGCTGTTCCTGAACTGGGCTTCTGCATTTTGTTTGTGTTAATTGACAGGCTGCTCCATGCCTGTTGGTTTCTGAGGCCGCCCTGCAGGGTTGGAGGCTCCCCTTTTTGGAGATAACCATATCTCACGTCCCTGCAATACACTGCTGATGACATCACATATTACATCACTCATGATATGGTCAGTGACATCACTGATGACATCATCCACATACCCTCTGATGCATCTACTCACTCCCCAATATAACCTTTCATGCACCCCCTCCAAATTTCAGACTACCATTCTTGAAACCATTACACACCAATACCAGTATGTACATATACACTAACAGACTCATAGGTCTACATACACATACACACATATACCCACTCACCCATACAGGCACTCATACAGCCAGCCACTCACCAATACAGCAGCTGATATATTCACTCATACACCAATACAGCCACTCATATACTGTCAGTCACCCATAGAGCTACTCACACACCTACTCACTCACCCTAACAATCAATCACACAGCCACTTACAGAAACACACACTCACTACTCATACAGATACTAACAAATACTTACTCACCCACACAGCCAATCTTGTTATCTCTCACTCACACATACAGTCACATATATACCCCAACACTCACATATACTGCCTTTCACATATTCAGTTACTCACCCATATACCACTGAGACATCCATTCACTCACTGACACAGCCATACGCTCACTCACTCACCCATACAGTCCCTCACAGATGTACTCATGAGCCTATACTCCCAGGGATTCACCCACTATACATCAATGCAAGGAGTCACTTACCCACACAGACATTTAGGCACCCATGCAGGTACTCAGACAACTAATCAATAACCCATATAGACACTCATATACCTTCTCTCCAACCCATGCAGGCGCTTACAAACCAACTGACAGACTGATACACACATTCACACAAATGAGTCACTCACCCATACATTCACGAAGACACATTTAATCCCTCAATTATACAGTCAACAGTCAGTCCCACACCCACTAAATCATCCATACAGACACTCATAAACCCACATATTCTTCAACTACACCTTGGCATGTATATATATATATATATATCCAGAAACCTACATGCCGTTTTGCCTACCCACTTGGGATTCATGAACATTAAAGAGAATTGAAACCTGGCGACTCACTGCAGTAAGATCTGACACTACAGTTACCATCGGCCACATGGGTGGCCACGCCCACTAAGGCAGGAGACAAGCCATTTAAAAGTCGTGTTGGAAAAGATGCCGGTTTCATTCCTCGTTAGTCCGCAATCCTTTGAAGAAGTGCTCCTCAAGCACGAAACGCGTCAGGAGGGACTTATGCTGTGCTACGATGTTCGTGACTGTTGATTGCCTTTGCACAATAAAACGATGGCAGAAGAAATACTTACCTGTGGTGGCCCTCTCTCTACAGGCAATTTAGCGGATTGATGTTTAGCGGCCTCGCCTGAGCCGCGAGAGTGACCCCGCTGCGCGTTGCGCAGTCCTGCTGAAGTGCAAACCTGCATTTCGGTGTTCTGGACAGGAAGTGCTTTTGGGCGAAGTTAAGCGGCAATCCAGAAACCTACATGCCGTTTTGCCTACCCACTTGGGATTCATAAACATTAAAGAGAATTGAAACCGGGCGACTCACTGCAGTAAGATCTGACACTACAGTTACCATCGGCCACAGGGGTGGCCACGCCCACTAAGGCGGGAGATAAGCCATTTAAAAGTCGTGTTGGAAAAGATGCCGGTTTCATTCCTCGTTAGTCCGCAATCCTTTGAAGAAGTGCTCCTCAAGCACGAAACGCGTCAGGAGGGACTGATGCTGTGCTACGATGTTCGTGACTGTTGATTGCCTTTCCACAATAAAACGATGGCAGAAGAAATACTTACCTGTGGTGGCCCTCTCTCTACAGGCAATTTAGCGGATTGATGTTTAGCGGCCTCGCCTGAGCCGCGAGAGTGACCCCGCTGCGCGTTGCGCAGTCCTGCTGAAGTGCAAACCTGCATTTCGGTGTTCTGGACAGGAAGTGCTTTTGTGCGAAGTTAAGCGGCAATCCAGAAACCTACATGCCGTTTTGCCTACCCACTTGGGATTCATGAACATTAAAGAGAATTGAAACCGGGTGACTCACTGCAGTAAGATCTGACACTACAGTTACCATCGGCCACAGGGGTGGCCACGCCCACTAAGGCGGGAGATAAGCCATTTAAAAGTCGTGTTGGAAAAGATGCCGGTTTCATTCCTCGTTAGTCCGCAATCCTTTGAAGAAGTGCTCCTCAAGCACGAAACGCGTTAGGAGGGACTTATGCTGTGCTACGATGTTCGTGACTGTTGATTGCCTTTGCACAATAAAACGATGGCAGAAGAAATACTTACCTGTGGTGGCCCTCTCTCTACAGGCAATTTAGCGGATTGATGTTTAGCGACCTCGCCTGAGCCGCGAGAGTGACCCCGCTGCGCGTTGCGCAGTCCTGCTGAAGTGCAAACCTGAATTTCGGTGTTCTGGACAGAAAGTGCTTTTGTGCGAAGTTAAGCGGCAATCCAGAAACCTACATGCCGTTTTGCCTACCCACTTGGGATTCATGAACATTAAAGAGAATTGAAACTGGGCGACTCACTGCAGTAAGATCTGACACTACAGTTACCATCGGCCACAGGGGTGGCCACGACAACTAAGGCGGGAGATAAGCCATTTAAAAGTCGTGTTGGAAAAGATGCCGGTTTCATTCCTCGTTAGTCCGCAATCCTTTGAAGAAGTGCTCCTCAAGCACGAAACGCGTCAGGAGGGACTTATGCTGTGCTACGATGTTCGTGACTGTTGATTGCCTTTGCACAATATAACGATGGCAGAAGAAATACTTACCTGTGGTGGCCCTCTCTCTACAGGCAATTTAGCGGATTGATGTTTAGCGGCCTCGCCTGAGCCGCGAGAGTGACCCCGCTGCGCGTTGCGCAGTCCTGCTGAAGTGCAAATCTGCATTTCGGTGTTCTGGACAGGAAGTGCTTTTGTGCGAAGTTAAGCGGCAATCCAGAAACCTACATGCGGTTTTGCCTACCCACTTGGGATTCATGAACATTAAAGAGAATTGAAACCGGGCGACTCACTGCAGTAAGATCTGACACTACAGTTACCATCGGCCACAGGGGTGGCCACGCCCACTAAGGCGGGAGATAAGACATTTAAAAGTCGGGACAGGAAAAGATGCCGGTTTCATTCCTCGTTAGTCCGCAATCCTTTGAAGAAGTGCTCCTCAAGCACGAAACGCGTCAGGAGGGACTTATGCTGTGCTACGATGTTCGTGACTGTTGATTGCCTTTGCACAATAAAACGATGGCAGAAGAAATACTTACCTGTGGTGGCCCTCTCTCTACAGGCAATTTAGCGGATTGATGTTTAGCGGCCTCGCCTGAGCCGCGAGAGTGACCCCGCTGCGCGTTGCGCAGTCCTGCTGAAGTGCAAACCTGCATTTCGGTGTTCTGGACAGGAAGTGCTTTTGTGCGAAGTTAAGCGGCAATCCAGAAACCTACATGCGGTTTTGCCTACCCACTTGGGATTCATGAACATTAAAGAGAATTGAAACCGGGCGACTCACTGCAGTAAGATCTGACACTACAGTTACCATCGGCCACAGGGGTGGCCACGCCCACTAAGGCGGGAGATAAGCCATTTAAAAGTCGTGTTGGATAAGATGCCGGTTTCATTCCTCGTTAGTCCGCAATCCTTTGAAGAAGTGCTCCTCAAGCACGAAACGCGTCAGGAGGGACTTATGCTGTGCTACGATGTTCGTGACTGTTGATTGCCTTTGCACAATAAAACGATGGCAGAAGAAATACTTACCTGTGGTGGCCCTCTCTCTACAGGCAATTTAGCGGATTGATGTTTAGCGGCCTCGCCTGAGCCGCGAGAGTGACCCCGCTGCGCGTTGCGCAGTCCTGCTGAAGTGCAAACCTGCATTTCGGTGTTCTGGACAGGAAGTGCTTTTGTGCGAAGTTAAGCGGCAATCCAGAAACCTACATGCCGTTTTGCCTACCCACTTGGGATTCATGAACATTAAAGAGAATTGAAACCGGGCGACTCACTGCAGTAAGATCTGACACTACAGTTACCATCGGCCACAGGGGTGGCCACGCCCACTAAGGCGGGAGATAAGCCATTTAAAAGTCGTGTTGGAAAAGATGCCGGTTTCATTCCTCGTTAGTCCGCAATCCTTTGAAGAAGTGCTCCTCAAGCACGAAACGCGTCAGGAGGGACTTATGCTGTGCTACGATGTTCGTGACTGTTGATTGCCTTTGCACAATAAAACGATGGCAGAAGAAATACTTACCTGTGGTGGCCCTCTCTCTACAGGCAATTTAGCGGATTGATATATATATATATATATATATATATATATATATATATATATATATATATATATATATATATATATATTATATATATATATATTCATTACCTACTGGCGGTCGCCAGTAGGTAGTTATAGTTAGGACCTATTTTCCATAGGAAATCCGCAACATTCTATTTGGAATAACTTTGGCGCCCGTTGACGAATCTTTGCGAAATTTTCAAAATCTTTGGTCCCAAAACGTGTTTTCCCCATGCAATTTCCCTTAGGACCTTTAGCCGCAGCTACTGCCCGGACTGCTCAACAGAATTACACCAAATTTGGCAGAAAGGTAGACCTTGGTTCAGAGTCATGCCTTTTGCTTAAATTGTGTAAATCCGTTCAGTAGTTCCTGAGAAAATCAAAATCACATATATCTGGGCGGAGCCTAACCACACATCTCATCGTGAGATCTGATTGTCTGTCAGTGCTTTATCCAAGAAGTGTTGGCAGCCATCTCGGGACCAATATACATGATAGCACCTCATTAAAAAGCATTGCAGTTATTAGAAGGTTTTAAGACTTTAGTTACATTATAAATCATTTGTTGATGGTACCATACTAATTTTAGGAATTGTGGTGTGTTCTAAGGTGATTTTACCATGTGAAACAGCCTTCTGCTGTGATATCATGAATCATGTTTGAGAGAAAACTATTTTCTCATGCTTTTCCCACAGAGGTTTGGAAGGTGATCTATAAGCTAAAGTGAGAGCATATTTTCTGTATATTCACATTATCTTTCTCAGTCATGTGAGAATGAAGTCTGACATTCTCAGTAAAACATGTACATCCAACAAGGGCAGAGACTGTCAGTTGATTCCTCCGTGTTCTACTGTAGCTTCCCAGAGTGTTCTAAAGAACAACTAGAGCGCTAACAGTCCTACTTATGACAAAAGTATTGCACACCTGAAGCCATCTTGATTGGAATAAAATGGTAACTCTTAAAACATTTAATTTAAAAAGGAACAACATGAGGGGGTTCATTTTGCCATATAAAGTATGATTAGTGCTGCAGAAAGAAAAATTAGGGCACATTTTGAGTGACTTCTCAAACCCTCTTCTATTTCATAAAAAAATTCTGACATGCAGACTGAAACATGCACTTTCAATACCAGCAGCAGACCTCCCTGGTGAGCAGCAGCGTTACTACAGTGATCTAATGAGCAACTAGAGTGCTAACATTCTGAATTTATGGCAAATGTGTGACACATCTGAATGCCTTCTTGATGGAATCAAAGTAAAAAACTGAAAGTATTTCCTACTGAGGAGATTGTAGTAAATGAGGAAATTAGGAAACTTCATAACAAATAAGTCTCCCAAAATGGCCACCAGAGACAAAAGAGCCCAAATGTAGCACAAATATCACCCAGATGTAGCCCAAGTATAGCCCAATGACAGAATGTCCCAGAGTGTTCTAACGAACAACTAGAGCGCTAACAGTCTTACTTATGACAAAAGTATGGCACACCTGAAGCCATCTTGATTGGAATAAAGTGGTAACACTTAAAACATTTAATTTGCAAAGGAACAAAATGAGGGGGTTCATTTTGCGATAGAAATTATGATTAGTGCTGCAGAAAGAAAAATTAGGGCACATTTTGACTTCTCAAATACTCTTCTATTTCTTAAAACAATTCTGACATGCAGAGTGAAACATGCACTTTGAATAACAGCAGCAGACTTCCCTGGTGAGCAGTAGCTTTACTACAGTGATCTAATGAGCAACTAGAGTGCTAACATTCAGAATTTATGGCAAATGTGTGACACATCTGAATGCCTTCTTGATGGAACCCAAGTAAAATACTGAAAGTATATCCTACTGAGGAGATTGCAGTAAATGAGGAAATTAGAAAACTTCATAACAAATAAGTCTCCCAAGGTGGCCACCAGAGACAAAAGAGGCCAAATGTAGCCCAAATATCACCCAGATGTAACCCAAGTATAGCCCAATGACAGTATGTCCCAGAGTGTTCTTAAGAACACCTAGAGCGCTTACTGTCTTACTTATGACTAAAGTATGGCACACCTGAAGCCATCTTGATCGGAATAAACTGGTAACACTTAAAATATTTAATTTAAAAAGGAACACAATGAGGGGGTTCATTTTGCCATAGAAATTATGATTAGTGCTGAAGACAGAAAAATTAGGGCACATTTTGAGTGACTTCTCAAATCCTCTTCTATTTCATTAAAAAATTCTGACATGCAGACTGAAACATGCACTTTTAATACCAGCAGCAGACTTCTGTGGTGAGCAGTAGCTTTACTACAGTGATCTAATGAGCAACTAGAGTGCTAACATTCAGAATTTATGGCAAATGTGTGACATATCTGAATACCTTCTTGATGGAAGCAAAGTAAAAAACTGAAAGCATTTCCTACTGAGGAGATTGCAGTAAATGAGGAAATTAGGAAACTTCATAACAAATAAATCTCACAAGATGGCCACCAGAGACAAAGGAACCCAAATGCAGCACAAATATCACCCAGATGTAGCCCACATGTAGCCCAATGACAGAAGTGTGCAAAACACTTATTTTTTGTGTTTTTGCAGTTTTATATAGTGCAGACTTGTCAGGTATTGGAGTGTTTTACATGAGCATTGGTTACATCACACAAGATCAAATTCATTTTGGTTGCAGACATGGGGAGATTAAGTGATTTGACCAGAATCACAGAATGTTGAGCTGAAGCAGAAACTTCAACCTGGTTCCCCAGTTGCAAAGTCTGCAGTTCAGGAAGTAACACCACATCCTCTCCCCTAAGTGCAACATTTAATCAAGTGGTCAACTGGATAAAAAAACATAAAGATAACAAATAATTTAAAAGTGCTTTGTCGCTATTTGAAAACTCAGAAAATATGTCCTCAGTTTAGTTTTTTAGAGCATTAACCATAATTTTGGTGAAAATAAGACCCTCTCATATATGTAATTTCTAAAGGAAATGCTCTAGGTATTACAGTTTTGATTACATCAAGATGATGTCAGGCATTCCACACTTTTGTAATAAATATAGAATGTTAGCAATCTAGTTGTTCATTAGGATACTGTTGAGAGGCAGAGGCCAGGGGCAAGGACTCTGAAAATTGAAGGCAGGTAGGAGGGTGCAGAGGCAACAATTTGACCACATTGGGCAGGCAGGAAGGGCAGTGGCAGCACAACAGACTATGGAGGAAAGTGGAAAGGGGGGCATGGGCAACAAACCAACAATACAGGACTGGCAAGAGAGGCGGTGGCCATATAATAGACCATTGTGGGCAGAAGAAAGAGGCAGTGGTAGTACAATCATTCATGCCAACAGACCCGATTCAGCCAGGAAACGTCCAATGCTTTTAAGCTCAAATGGGCTTTATTTGACCTGTCTCCTGTCTACAATCTCCTCTTTTTCAATGTAACTCAAAGGGGAAAATCAATACACCAGGTTTTTTTCAAAATCTCCCTCTTACCAAGTTCAAAATGTTCGCAAGTATGGCACATTGGACCATGGAAGGCAGGAGGAATTGGGGTAGGGACATGGACTCGCATAACAGAGGACAGGAGGGACATGGAGAGGTGCACCAAACTGACCCTACAGGGCAGGCATCAGTGTTTGCAGCAGCACAATACACCACACAGGGCATGCGGGACGGGAGTGCAGCACAACAATCCATAGAAAGCAATAGGGAGAGGACAGGACCCTGCACATGGACAACAGAGAACAGAGGGGAAAGAGGCAATGGTAGCTAGCTGACCATAATGGACAGACAGGAGAGAAAGCTGCAGCATAACAGACCATGAAGGGCAGGAAGGACGGATCAGGGGCATTACAATGGGACAGACAAGCCAGGAGGGAGGGAATAGGGGTCTGCACATGGAAATAGAGGGCTGGGGGCAAGGGGGCAGGAGCAGCAAGATGACCATGGAGGTCAGGCAGGATGGGCACTAGAAACAAGACACACCATGGAGAGCAACCGTGAGACTATGATGGCATACACACATACCATGGAGGGAAGGTGGGAGGGGGTCAGGGGCAGCTAGCTGACCACACAGGGAAGGTGGGAGGGGCTGTGGCAGCACAGAAGACCATGCATGGCAAGCGGGAGGGTTAGTGGCAGCATAATGGCTATGATGGGCAAGAAGGAGGGTGTAGGGGCATGCACAAAGGACCATGGAGGATAGAAGGGAGGGTCAGGACCTGGGCACAGACAAGAGAGTTCAGGGGAAGGGGCCTCACAACAGACCACACGGGGCAGGCAGGAGGAGCAGTTGCAGCACAACAGACCAGGGAGGGCAGAAGGGTGTGGCAGTAAAATGGACCATGGAGGACAGGAGGAAGGGGATAGGTGCATGGCATGTAGACAGGCAGGGTGGAGGTGATAGGGACAGGTTACAGTCATCTGACAATGCTAGGCAGGTGTGAGGGGAGCGGCAGCTCAACAGAACACTCAGAGTAGATAGGAGTGGCAGGTCCATGGAACATGGTGGGCAAAAAGGATGGAGCAGGGGCATGCACAAAGACATCGGAGGGCCTCGGGGAAGGAGAATAGGGGCAGCAAGCTAAGCACAGAGGCTAAGCAGGAGGTCAATGATGGGGCATAGAATTGGACAATGGAGGGCAGGAGGAGTGGACTGGTACATCATGCTAAATGGAGGGCAGTGGCAGCACATCAGACCATGCATGGCAGGAGGGAGGAGGCTAGTCCATGGATTCAGACAACAGAGGATAGGGGGGAGGTGGATGGGGCAGCAAGCTAACTGTTCAGAGAAGGTGGGTATTAGGAACTTTATTGTTTTTAAAATGTGTGTCTGTGCGAACTACCTAAAATATGAACAAGTATGCAGCATAATCTCACTTTTATTTAGGAAGAAGAGGACGTTTGTGACTGTGACTCCGGGCTCACTTGGCAGAAACACCCCCTGACCCTCCACCCCCCATCGCAAAATGTAATGCCTGTGAAAAGGGTATGTGAACTCAGTGTTATATAGAACATAGTCCTGAGAGCACGATTGAAAATGAAAACTAGATATAGTGTATGGTATAAACTATGCACCAAAAAGTGTGATATAAGATGAACCGGGGCGTGAAATATAATATGCAATACATTGTGCGCAATGACAGATTCATTGGAGAGTGCGAGATAGCACAGGCACTAGAGCGTGCTATGCGATATGCGCCTTGGAGTGTAATATGCACAGGGCAGTGTTGTGTAACCTAACTAGTCTCTAAAGTTGTAATATAAAATATGTGCTGGAGAGTGTAACGTTGCATATGCACTGTGACAAAGATATGGATCCCAGATTGTAATATGTATGGCATAGCGCTGTGCATTATACCATAGGAATCGAGGAAGGCACTTTAGATGGGGCAATATAACCCGTGCAAAGGCAAGTGTGGCATGACATATTCACGGGGTGGTGTTACAGTGCACATGGGCTAGAGAGTGTCATAGCATACGCGCTAGCTGGTGGAATACAACACAGAGGTGTGCCGCACTCGGTGGGCACTGGTGGGTGTAACACAACATTGGGCTCAGCCAGGAGCGCGCTGTGACTCTCAAGTGAGGTTTGTCTCCTTTCCAGAGAGTACAATAAAAAGTATTACACATCCGGCGGTGGATGTGTGTTTTATTAACCGTGAGGGGGGTTTCTTGCATAGTTTTTGTCTAATTTTTGTCGAATCCCCTTTGAATGGCTTGGTGTGCGTGTGTATTAAATGTGCCCGTCAATAGCTACCCATGTTTGTATAAATAAACGACAAGGGTGTCTACTTGGAGAGTACCCACCGGCGGGGGCGCCGGGATTAGGTACGGTAGGGCGTCAGACATGTCAGAGCTTCACTAGCGGTGTAAATACATTCCACGTGGATTCATTGTATGCATAGTCGCCTTTTAATGAATTTCACGCAAATTGTCATGGTGATAGGTACATACGGTTTGTCCAGTATGTCCTAGGTGTTTCTATAAATATATTAAAAAAATAATATTAAAAAACAAAGGCCGGCCCCGGGGGATGGGGTCCCCAGGGCCATAAGTGGCCTGAGGAGGGGGGCAACGAAGCCCCCTCCTAAAGAATAAAAAAAAAAAAGGCCATGCCCCGGGGTTGGCGTCCCCGGGGCCAATTAAGGCCTTGGGAGTGGGGCCATGCGGCCCCCTTCCAAATTTATTATTTAAAAAAAAAAAAATTAGGGGTCCGCATGGCCAATAAATTAGACAAAAGAAGGGGGGCTACACAGCCCGCCTTCTTAAAAAAATAAAAAAAATAAAAGACCAGCATCGCGCCAGAGGCCATGCCCCCTCCTTGCAGCACTCAGCAGACGTTCCCCCTGGCCAGTTGTAATTTGGGGAATTAATTCCCCTTCAATACTGAGGGTCCCTGAGGGCCAACTAGCCCAACAGGTATCTCCAGGTTGCGCCATGGAGCTGCGTTGCAGACAGGTGTTCTGAGGCCATGCCCCTTTTTACACCTCTCCGCAACGCAGCTCTGTGGTGCTTACTGGAGGTACCTAGTGGGCTAGTTTGACCCTAGGGACCCTTAGGATTCAAGAGGACTTAATCTCTCAACTTAAAACGGTCACAGGGCGCGTTTACACAGTGGTGAAGGGAGGGGACGGGGCCTGAGGGGACGTGTGCAAACATGCCTGTGGCGCGTTTTAGGGTGAGAGGGGGTCTGCCACTCTATCACAAGGATGATGTCATCAGTGATGTCAGTTGAGATGTCATCAGTGATGTCATCAGTGATGTCACTGACCATGTCATGAGTGATATATTATGTGACGTCATCAGCAGTGCATTGCGGGCGCGCGAGTTATAGTTATCTGAACTAACTATAACGGGGGAATTTCAATGGTTTTGTACGAGTGAAAAGTCCAGCTAACTATAACGCCCCTGAAACCTATGTTTTTTTCAGTGAATATGTATATATATATTTCAAAAACAAGGAGTTTATGATACTCCCAAGGTCCGGTGCACTCACTGGGTATGTGTCGGCTATGAAATATCCACAGATGCGTTTCTGGCTCTTGCCGTCATCAGTGCAGAAAAGCCATCAATAAAACGACACAGTCATTTAAATGGTTCTGCCATATGGTTGGTGGATCCTTGGCCAATGAAAGGCAATGGGGCATCACCGTTTTCATTATTTATTGCCTAATGCAATGTCTATGACGCTCCCATCGCAAAAAATGTTAATTGGCAGCCAAAATAACTGTGCCGTAACATCCCCTCGCCTGCCCCTGGATTAAAAACGAAAACACTGTGAGTGTCCCACATATGGGGAAGCACTCTAGCTTTGTATAAGCCACAACCTGAATAGGTCAACAGAGTCCGTAAGCGGCAGTTCAGCAGTCCAAATTGAATCCAAAACACAGTATTCCACCTGGGGCCAGCCGAACTCGCGGTGTGTGCAACAGGGAAGCGGTGGTCGAAACCGTTTATGAAACAGCAAAAACAAGGAGTTCATGATACTCCCAAGGTCCGGTGCACTCACGGGGTATGTGTTGGCTATAAAACATCCACAGACGCGTTTCTGGCTCTTGCCGTCATCAGTGCGGAAAAGCCTCAGGGAGGTGGTGGTCCCTGGGGCTACGAGGGGGAGCAGGAGCCCCCCCACACATTTTTTTAAAAGCCCCGGGGAGGAGGAGGTCCCCAGGGCTGCGGGGGCCTCCAAGAGAATCCACATCATAATCTGGCATCCAGGGACGTGTCTGTCCCCCATGCTGCCTGGAGCCCACAGGGGCATAAACATCATTATTTTAATAATGATACCGGGAACTGGACCCACCCAGAGGCATAAATTAAATGTTGCGCTTCATTGTTTTTTCATTTTTAGCAAGAGTCGCAATGTGACACCCGCTGATTTTGTTTTTTCTAATGCTTTTTTGGCCCTGGAGGTCTGTGTGGGACCCTTCCCTTGAGGCCTGGGGGTAATTTCTACCCTGCCCCCTTTTCTTATGTTTGTTCTATGACTCGATTGAACCTGCCACAAAATGGCTGACAACACTTCCTGGTTGAAGTGTTAGTAGCCAATCAGAGTAGTTCATTTCCCTGCATGAACTTGTCTTTGTTCGCGAAGGCTTCACGACCAGAGATATCACTATAGCTTTCAGCTTAAATGTCTCAATAACTACTGAAATGGATTGACACCAAATAAGCAAAAATAACTTGCTTGAATCTACTTCCCTGACAAATTTGGTCTGTTCAGGGGTTCGGGCTGTAGCTGTGGCTAAAGTACAGATTACAAACACACCCTTATTTCGCACCCCAAATTCTCAGTCCCCACTGTACGGATAACCCTCAAACTTTCAATGACATCCAGAAACTACTTTGACACTTTTTGGGAAAATTTCATGAAGATAAGTCAAACGATGCGAAAGTTATAGGCAAGTCCAAAAATGCTTTTACTATGGAAACTAGGTCCTTACCAGCACTACTGGCGAACAACGATATTTTCAAGAAGATGATCGGCACACACTTGTTACTAAGCACAAATGAGTTTGCTAAGAGCGTTATTATCATAAGATACAATAGAAGAAATTTCATGGAGACATGTGTTGCATTTTGAAAATCCTTTATTCTTTTTATTCTTCCTGATGTAGCCAACGCGGTTCGTCCCTTCACGGACCTTCTTCAGGGCTCAGTCACGTGATGTTTTCTTACAATAGCTTATTGTCTCCAAAGTATAAAAACAGAGAGTTCTTGTTCTGCTTAGTTAATAGATGATTAATGTCCATTGCATCCAGATTAAGCTATATCTCTTGTTTTCCTTTTCAGTATTTAAGGCCAATGTTGGCTACCGTATCAATGAAACACGGTCAAGGCGAGTGTCCACCCCCCTCCAAATGCTCTCTGGAAATGATGGACCATTTTGTTTTTTGTATTTGGGCCGGTCCTGCCGCGAGATAGCACCACCGAGAGACACTAGCGGGTCTGCAACTGATTTTCTGGAGCAGCAACAGGCGGAGCAGGAGGTGCTGATAATGTGCAAGAGCGCTTGCGAGAACATTGGGTATCCTTTTAAAGAACTGTTGTGAATGTGTTTAACGGCAGCGACCCACATGGGGTTTATAGAATTACCAGTCCCAGAATACAGTGCTTCAAGTGGCTCACCTTAGCATGATAATCAGTATGATGCTGGGTAATACTGGTGGTTGCTGCTTGCCGTCATTTCACATGGACTTCCTCTGAAGAAAGGCATAGAGTGACGCAGAAATGATGCAAAAAAGAAGCAGAGAACTCTGGGTAATTCTCAAGTTTAGGTGGAAAGCAGCTCCTGTATGGAGCACTCTCAACACCACCAACACTCTAGATCTGCTCACCTCAAATGTCTGCTTTTCTATCAAAGTCTTTAAGCATAGGACTAGCACAGTGCCATCCACACCGAGATAGAAAGGGACAATGTCTTCTGCCATTTCTACAGCAAAGTCTTTAAGCATAGGACTAGCACAGTGCTGTCCATGCCGAGCTGTAAACCGTTAGCGTTTAGGGTAGGTAAGGGTATTTGGGTTTCAAGGGTGTTTTAAGGTTTAGGTTGGATCTGGGTATTTGGGTGGCAAGAGTGTTTTAGAGTTTATGGTGGGTGAGGGTTGGTGAAGGTATTTGGGTGGCAATGATGTTTTTAGGGTTTAGTGTAGGTAAGGGTATTTGGGTAGACAGGGTATTTTTATGTTTTAAGGTGGGCAAAGGTATTTGGCTGGTAAGGCTACATTTAGGGTTTAGGGGTGGTTGAGTTCAGGGGGGTCGATAAGGTAAAATATCTATATGCGTGTGTACATCTATAAATATATTCACACATATACATCTACATATATGCATGTGTGTGTGCATATATGTATGTATATGTATATGTGTATATATATGTATATATATATATATATATATATATTCAGCTCCAGAAAACTCCACTCTGTGAATGAAGGGGACCGCACACAGCAAGGTTTCTCGATGCATATAATTTATTCCATGATTCGAGAAAAACAGCAGTAACAGCAGGACGCGTTTCGGCGTTCGCGCCTTTTTCGACTGAGTTACAAAGTGCAGCTAGTTCGAGCAGTATTATATCCGGTTCATGAATTCTAGTTCCGGTTCACTAAATCATAAACAGAGTAAAGAGACTTCACATTAATTCTCGATCTTATACTTACATTGAAACATTTGTTTTTTTACTCTGTTTTATAAAGTTCATGAATGAAAATAAAAATGAAAACATAATAATAAATAATAAATGCATTTATCGACAGGCCGGCATAATCAGAGAAATTCTTACTCTATATGAGCCAAATCACCCAATAATAATTTCTGATTAAATTAAAACAGCATTGAGCCCTGTATGGGCAGGCAACATTCACTTTATTAAAGATTATCTCTAATAAATATTAGAAACTACGTTCAATTAGAGCCCTATATGAGCAGTTTCAAACATTAGCATCATAATAGGAATAAATGATAATATTAGCAGCAATAAAAGTTAGCCTATTCATCACAGTTTGGCGAAAATCATAGTTGTACCTAAGTCCCCAGATACCTAGAATATCTCAACGCTGTCCTAGATGACATGACAATTCTTCCTCTGTATTTAGACCAAAGGGTGTAGTAGTTTGGAGGTCAATAATAAAACGAGATTCTAATCTTCTCAGTCTAAGTTCCCGGTTTCCCATACGGTCACTAATTGGGACATGGTCCAAACAGAAGAATGACAATAAGTTTCTGTCACTATTGTGGTATTCGGCGAAATGTCTCGCCACCGGATATGAAGGATCTTGTTTTTCGATAGCTCTTGCATGCTCTAGGATACGTTTTTTTGTAGGGTGGATCGTGCTACCGATATATTGCTTGGGGCAGGGACATGTAAGGCAATAAACGCAAAATGGCGTGTTACAAGTTAACAATTTGTTAATAAGTCTAGGTTTCTTTGTTCCAGGAACGTTGTACGATGATACCTTTTTACTATGCCTGCACGCCTTGCATTTCAGACAAGGAAAGAAGCCAGTAACTTTACTTATAGGTTCGGACAAAGGGAATGGGTTCGTAGTGACTTTGTACCAATTTATCTTTTAAGGATCTACACCTCCTGAAAGTTATTTGTGGGTAAGATGGTAACAAGTCACCAATTACTGCATCTGTTTTCAAAATGTGCCAATTCCGACATAAAATCTTTCTCAGACTGTTCGTCTCATTAGAAAAGGTTGTGATAAATCTACAGGTATCAAGTTCTGTTTTAGCACTTGCACGATTAGTAGCCAATAGAGATTGCCTGGAAATTTTATTAACCTTACTTAAAGTTTTAATGAGTAGGTTAGGGCAATACCCACGTGCTCTGAATCTTTCAATAGCAGTAGATGCTTCATATTGAAAGTCAATCTCACGGGAACAGTTTCTTTTTAAACGTAGTAGTTGACCGTAGCGAATGCTATTTTTTAAAGATTTTTGGTGGCTACTATTCGCTTCCAGTACTGAATTCCCTGCAGTCTCTTTTCTAAAAAGGGTTGTGCAGATTCTCCCATCTTGGACAAACACTTTTAGATCCAAGAAAGGGACTTGTTGCGTACTGAATTGTCCAGTTAAATGAAGATTTAAGGTGTTAGTGTTTAGTGCTGCAATGTATTTTTCAGCTTCACCCTCAGGTCCCTTCCACAAGATAAACAGGTCGTCTATGTACCTATACCATAAGATAACATTTTTGGTCCAGTGTTCATGTATATCTGCCCAGGCCACCTGCCTCTCCCACCAGCCCACAAATAAATTCGCGTAGCTGGGGGCGAAGCAGGTGCCCATGGCTGTTCCTTGTATCTGTCGGTAGTGTGGTTTATCAAACAGGAAAATATTGTTGTTGAGACAAAACATGATGAATTCAATCAGCATAGCATTGTGCTCAGCAAACTGTAGGGACCTCTCCTTCAAAAAGTAATCTACTGCCTGGACACCATGCTCATGTTTGATAATCGTGTAAAGACTTGTGATGTCAAGGACAATCATGAGCATGTCAGGTTCCCAAGGTGTATCAGTAATGTTGCTGATAATGTTGCTGATAAAGTGTGTCGTATCTTTAATATACGAGGATAATGTTAGTACAAATTCTCTCAAGAAAAAATCAATATATTGAGACATGTGTTCTGTCAATGACCCAATGGATGAAACAATAGGGCGGCCTGGTGGTCTATCGGCGTTTTTATGTATTTTAGGCAAGTGATAGAAAGTAGCTGTAGTGGGGTATGGGCATGTTAAATATTTAAATTCATCAAAATTGAGCATGTGACAATCAAACCACTTTTGAATCAATTTGTGATATTCCTTAATACTTGCAATATACTCAGACTTAGCAATTGGAGAATAACATGACCTATCTGAGAGTAATCTCATTGCCTCCTCTACATAAAACTTTCTTGTCATTAACACAACATTCCCTCCTTTATCAGATGGTTTACAAATTAGATTTGAATCATCCATTAATTCTGAAAGGGCGGTCCTTTGTCTCAAGGTAAGATTATTTTGAGAATTCACAGATTCTGAGAGTCTCAGTTTCATATATATATATATATATATATATATATATATTTTCACTGGAAAAAACCAAAGTTGCAGGGATGTTATAGTTAGTCTTTCATTTCCCTTATAGAAAACCAGAGAAATTCAGCAGTTATAGTTAGCTGAGATAAATATCATTTTCACCCCCACATTACACTGCTTATGACCTCACATATTACATCATTCATGACATGGTCAGTGACATAGTTCATGACAACACTGATGACATCCCTATTACTGTTTATGGTTGAGTGAACAGGTACATCAGTAGTGCCTGCATAATTGAATGAGTGCATTAGTAGTGCTTGGCTGATTAGATGAGGGTAGGTCTAGTGGCTGAATGCTTGCATGAGTCCATTGTTGAAGTTTGAGTGATTGGATAAAAGCAAATTTACTACTGGGTGATGGTATGAGTGTGTGGGTTGTGCCTCAGTATTTCGATGAGTGTGTGGGTTGTAAGTGGGTGTTTGGATGAGTGCATGGGTTGTGCGTGGGTGTTTAAATGCCTGCATAGAAAAATCCTTGGTTATTGTATAAGTGAATGGTTAGTTCCTGGGTGATTAGATGAATCCATTGGTAGTGCCTGCATAGTTTACTGACTACATAATTAGTGCCTGTGGGACTGCAAGAGTCCATATATAGTGCCTGGGAAATTGAATAAGTGCATAGACAGTGCGTGAGTGACTCGATTAATGCCTGAGTAGTGGTTGAGTGATTGGATGAGTGCCTGAGTAGTGCCTGGCTTACTGTGAAAGTACCTCAATGGCTGTTAGACACATAACCAGACCTGGGCGAAGGTTGCGGAGTTTTGCTAGGCGGAACTCCACGAAGATACAAAAAAGCTCCTCGATGTTCCGCGAGTGGCAGAGTGCAGTGCAAACTGCAGTTTGTGCTGGTTTTCCTGCCGCTCGGGTAAAAATTCTACCCGAGCGGCAGCTTGCGCTCGCGAACATACCGTTCACATTTGTCAACATACAATTCGCGAGCGGGGAAAAAACTCCGCTGCACATCGCGAAGCTGAGTTTTCTACACTCGGCGAGCTCCGCGGAGTGCAGAGTGCAGAAAACTCCGCAAACTCTGTGAACGGAGCGAAGTTCACCGCCCAGGTCTACACATAACAGTTGTGACTATATCAATTACTCATTGTTTAAATCCTTTGTCAATATGAAAATACCTGTTTTAGTGTATCTCTCCTTTTCTACTGAACTATGTGTGATTGAAGTCTAAATGTCAAACTTGATATATAATTGGATATATTGCTCTCTAGGAGCATACATTGCTATTACTCAGCGTGCACATGTATCAGAAAGTTTCTGAAGCTGAAAACAAAATTCGAACTTTTTCAAAGCACAAAACCTTTTCCTAATGGCATACTTATATCATTTCTAAAATATTTCTTGTGTCTTTAAAATATATATTCAGCATTTGTCAAAGAGAAGTTACACACCAAGTGAAGCTAGCACCAGAACTCTCAAGAAATATTCTGCACTATTAACTTCCTCAATTTTAAACAGAGCATGTTTAAAGAAATGCACCACCCTCACTATATACATGACATTTTCAACAGCCTTAAAAAACTTAGATCACCAGGTAAACATATATGTGATTTCATAATGAATATATACCTTCAGGCCATCTCTCCAAAAATATATAGTTCTCCACATCTTTAATTAAACTCAAGAGTGTCATCATACATATAACTATCTGCAACCAGGAAAACCATATCTCACCATCTAAAGATATTCAAACTGGTCATATAAGTTAAAACCCACATTGACAAACACTTCCTAATACATAGCTAACCACTTTATAATTCATATACAGGCACAGCACATTTTCTTATCTTTTATTCATGACTACAATACTCCTGATTAATATTGTGACTAAAGTACTACAATTCCCAGAATGCAATTAACATAGATCTGTCTGTTCTGCAAATGATGCTTAGACATTTAAAACATTGTCATTTGTAAAGGCATTGCTCATGGTAACTTTCAACATTACTAACATCTTAAACAAATACCCTCTGCCAGATTCAGTTCATCTGATATTTTTTTCCACATCACTGTGATACACTTTTGCACCAAACTCCCATGTGCATCTTCAGTTCTAATAAAAACATTTTAAATAGTTAAAACGTTATATATATACTAGTAAATTGAGTTTGTAAACTATATTGTTGCTTTAGCTCTTTCTGAATAGTTTTGACACTGTTATGAGTTGTAAAAACTAAGCACAAGAATGGTACACCATTTTCATAGAAGGCAACTATAAAATGGCAACCTCTTCAACTTTCCACTCTAATATCACGAGAAAGGCGGAAAATGAAATTGTGCCATTCATTTTAGACTACTCTATCTCCACTTGTGTGAATGGTTGGTTTCTGTTAACCCTTCCCCTCACTTTCAAAATGAGGTTCCTGTCTCTGCATGCTCGTGATGTTTTTGCGATGAGCTTTATGGAATTGCAAAAAAAAACAGGAGTCCCAATCTATATTTAGTTGCACAACAGTTTATTACAAAGTCCTGAGTTGGGAATTAAAAATGTACCATTACGTAAATTGTGTCATAACCCCTTAACTTAAAAACAAATCTGTCTCTTTAACACCCTTCCACCAATACACTCTTCGCTCACTGTATCTAGCAGCCCAGTGGAACCAGTAGGTCACAAGTTCACAGCTCATTCTAGACTGAACATGCTACTTCCAAATGAGATACAGCAGTGTGCTTTGCTCCACATATTCAAAAGCATATCCATGTCTGTATTATATTTATTGTTTCTAACAACAACCAATAATAGGACTTCTTGCTAATGCATCCAACACACTATCTAATTTTATTCACTTACATGCTGACATCATCCAATGAAATATATTTAAAAAAAAAGAAAATTCCTCCATTTGAACTGCTTACTAGAGATAACAGGACGGCTAGTTAGCCCCCAGGGACACTCAGGAGGCAAGGGGACTTCATCCCCCAACCAGGAGTGTGCCAGGAGGTGTGTTTGCAGAGTGGTGGAGAAAGGTGGTGTAGCATGTGTCCACCTCTAAGCAAATCCAATATCTGGGGCTTACTGGAGGTATCAGGTAGGCTAGTTGGCCTCTAAAGAACCCCACAAGTGAAAGGTACTTCAATTCCCATCCAAGAGCATTCCCGGAACAGCATTTGCAGAGTGGTGGGCAAAGGGGGTGTGGCCTTCTATGAGAACTTAGCAATCCTGCTATATGGTACTTACTGGAGGTAATAGGAGGTTTAGTTGGCCCCCAAAGATGTCATTAGGGGCCGACTACCCCTCCTGTTACCTCCAGTAAGTCCCACACAGTGGGATTTCTTACAGGTCTTTGGAGGCCATGCCCCCTTTCTCGACAACTCTGAAAACACGCCTCCTGGCACACTACGGGTTGGAAGATGAAGTCCACTTTACTCCTGAGGAACTTTGGGGGCCAAGAAGCCCTCCTGGTATGTCCTGTAAATCCTACTCAGAGGATTTCCTAGGCGCTGGTCGGAGGCCCAGCACCCTTTCTCCACCACTCTGCAACTAGTTAAAGAAGCATTTGCAATGTAATAGGTTACACATTTGCAAGAGTTAGAACTATTAGCTTTGTAAATGTAAAAGTTTTTTACCAATGTTTTTTGGAGTGGACTGGATGTACTTTGTGTGGAATTATGTGGTATGTTGTGCAGTGAAATTATGTGGATAGAAAGTATGTGGTATTTAGTGTATAGGAATTATTTAGAGTGGGATTATGTGTTATGGAGAGTAATTATGTGGTATGGTAGTCTGAGTTGCGGAGTAGTAACCTCCGGTTTAGTCTGCCTCGTTTATATAGAAACAAAACTATGAATTCAATGAGACAAGAAAACAGAAGGAATCACTGGTGAGCACTTCTGGACCTTGTCAGATGTATGAGCAGGGCCACTGGAATTATGCGATTGTTTGGCTGCACCAAATTTCGCACAGTTGTAGGTTTTCCGCATTCTCCACATAATCCATCATCTGCTACCTAATCTGCAGATTTGAACAATAAAAGCCTTGCTTCCAGCTCAAAAGGCTCAAACGTTACCCGAAATGCAGCGACAAGTGTTAAAGCGTGGTAGAAGACTGTTTGGCAAACCTAGAATGGTCACCTTTTACTTATTGCTAAATGTGGGTGTTAAATTGGTACTAATGGTGCACACACCACTCTTGTTTCTTTCTGCTCCTCACTTGCCTCATTCTGCGATTCTGTTGCTTCTTTCTGCACCTTTCTTTCTTTTTCTGAACTTGTCTTGCCTCTTTCTGCACCTCTCTTGCCTCTTTCTGCACCTCTCTTGCCTCTTTCTATACCTCACTTGCTTCTTTCTGCACCTCTCTTGCTTCTTTCTGTACCCCTTTTCCCTCTTTCTGCACCCGTCCTGCCTATTTCTGCACCTCTGTTCCTTCTTTCTGCACTTCTTTTGTTTCTTTCTACACCTCTCTTGCTTCTTTCTCCACCCCTCTTGCATCTTTCTCCACCCCTCTTCCCCCTTTTCGCATGTCTGTTGCTTCTTTCTGCACTCCCTTTGCGCCTCTTTATTCACCCCTCCTCCCCTTTCTGCACCTCTGTTGCTTCTTTCTGCACTTATCTTGCTTCTTTCTGCACCTCTCTTTCTTCATTCTGTACCCCTTGTGCCTCTTTCTGTACCCCTCTTCTCTCTTTCTGCACTCCTATTGCCTATTTCTGCACCACTGTTCATTCTTTCTGCACTTCTTTTGTTTCTTTCTGCATCTCTGTTGCTTCTTTCTGCACTTCTCTTCCCTCGTTCTGCTCTCCTCTTCCATCTTTCTGCACCTCTGTTGCTTATTTCTGCACTTCTCTTGCTTCTTTCTACACCCCTGGATCCTCTTTCTGCACCCATTTTGTCTCTTTCTGCACCCCTCTTGCCTCTCTCTGCAACTCTGTTCCTTCTTTCTGCATTTTTTTGTTTCTGCACTTCTCTTGCTTCTTTCTGCACCCCCCTTGCCTCTTTATCCACCCCTCATACTACTTTCTGCATCTCTGTTGCTTGTTTCTGCTCTTCTCTTGTCTCTTTCTCCACTCTTGTCCTCTCTTTCTGCACCTCTCTTGCTTATTTCTGCATCTCTCTTGCTTCTTTCAACACGCCTCATGCCTCTTTCACACCCCTAGTCCCTCTTTCTGCACCCTTCTTGCCTCTTTCTGCACCTCTGTTCCTTCTTTCTACACTTCTTTTGTTTCTTTCTGCACCTGTTGTCCCTCTTTCTGCACCCCTCTAGCCTGTTTCTGCACCCTCTTCCCTCTTTTTGTACCCCTCTTGCCTCTTTCTGCATCTCTGTTCCTTCTTTCGCCACTTCTTTTGTTTCTTTCTCCAGCTCTCTCGCTATTTTCTGCACCCCTTGCCTCTTTCTCCACCCGCTTCCCTCTTTCTGCATGTCTGTTGCTTCTTTCTGTACTTTTTTGCCTCTTTCTGCTCCCCTCTTCTCTCTTTCTGCAACTCTGTTGCTTCTTTCTGCACTTCCTTGCTTCTTTCTACACCCCTAGTTCTTCTTTCTGCATCCCTTTTCTCTCCTTCTGCACCCCTCTTGCCTCTCTCTGCACCTCGTTTCCTTCTTTCTGCATTTGTTTTATTTCTTTCTGCACCTCTCTTGCTTCTTTCTGCATCTCTATTGCCTCTTTCTCCACCCCCTTACCTCTTTCTACATCTCTGTTGCTTGTTTCTGCTCTTCTCTTGTCTATTTCTCCACCCCTGTTCCCTCTTTTTGCACCTCTGTTGCTTTCTCTGTACCTCTGTTGCCTCTATCTGCATCTCTCATGCCTCTTTCACAGCCCTCTTCCCTCTTTCTGTAACCCTCTTACCTATTTCTGCACCTCTGTTCTTTCTCTCTGCACTTCTTTTGTTTCTTTTTGTACCCCTCTTTCCTCTTTCTGCACTACTCTTGCCTGTTTCTGCACCCCTCTTCCCTCTGTCTGTACCCTTCTTGCCTGTTTCTGCACCTCTGTTCCATCTTTCAGCACTTCTTTCTCAAGCTCTCTTGCTTCTTTCTGCACCCCCTTACCTCTTTTTCCACCCGCTTCCCTCTTTCTGCACCACCTTACCTCTTTTTCCACCCCGCTTCCCTCTTTCTGCACTCCTCTTGGCTTTTTCTGCACCTCTGTTCTTTCTTTCTGCACTTCTTATATTTCTTTCTGCACTTCTCTAGCTTCTTTCTGCACCTTTTTCCTCTTTCTGCACATGCCCTACCTATGTAGGCATATTTAGAAATTAGCATTTAAAACACCTTAGAAATTCACTGAAAAAAATAGAGGTTTCAGGGACGATATGGTTAGGAATTAGCATTTAAAATACCTTAGAAATTCACTGAAAAAAACTGAGGCTTCAGGGGCATTATAGTTAGGAATTAGCATTTAAAAAACTTTAGAACTTCTCTGAAAAAAGCACAGGTTTCAGGGACGTTATAGTTAGGCTGACATTGCACTCTTACAAAACCAGAGAAATTCGGCCATTATAGTTAATTGAGCTAACTATAACTCGCGCCCCCGCAATGCACTGCTGATGACGTCACATATTACATCACTCATGACATGGTCAGTGACATCACTGATGACATAACTGATGACATCTCAAATGACATCACTATTGACATCACTGATGACATCATCCGCTTAATATCTGATGCACCTCTTCACACCCTAACATAATCTTTGATACAACCACTCTAAAATACAGACTACCATTCTCGAAACCATAGACACACCAATACAGTTAGTACATACCCACTCACTGATTCATAGATGTACGCACATCCACTCACTCACCCATACAGTCACTCATTCACACAGTCACTCAGCTATACAGCCACTGATATATGCAATCATATACCCATACAGACACTCACCTACTGCCTCTCACCCATAGAGTTAGAGTTACTCACACATCTAGTCAGTCAAGCAAAGAATCAATCACATTGCCATTTACTCACCTAAACACATACTACTTACTCTATTATACAATCACTGACACTAGCACACACTCATCCATACAGTCACTCTTACAATACTCGCTCTAACATCTTGGGCCCGATTCACAGAACTAACTTAAGACAAAATCCTAAACTTACTACCATTTTGGTATTCACAGAAGGCACTTACTCATGTTGGTATTCACAGAAGGCACTTACTCATTTCGGTATTCACAGAAGTTAGGAGTCCTAACTTTAGGACTCCTAAATGCCTTCTGTGACTACCGAAAGTCTTAAAATTAGGATTTTTCTCAGTTTAGTAGTAGTATAGTTAGGACTCCTAACTTTAGGACTCCTAAATGCCTTCTGTGAATACCGAAATTCTTAAAATTAGGATTTTTCTCAATTTAGTAGTCCTAAATTTAGACTTAGGACTACTAAATTGAGAAACCTCCTAATTTTAAGAATTTCGGTATTTACAGAAGGCATTTAGGAGTCCTAAAGTTAGGAGTCCTAACTATACTACTACTAAACTGAGAAAAATCCTAATTTTAAGACTTTCGGTAGTCACAGAAGGCATTTAGGAGTCCTAAAGTTAGGAGTCCTAAACTTAGGACTACTAAATTGAGAAAAATCCTAATTTTAAGAATTTCGGTATTCACAGAAGGCATTTAGGAGTCCTAAAGTTAGGAGTCCTAACTATACTACTACTAAACTGAGAAAAATCCTAATTTTAAGACTTTCGGTATTCACAGAAGGCATTTAGGAGTCCTAAAGTTAGGACTCCTAACTTCTGTGAATACCGAAATGAGTAAGTGCCTTCTGTGAATACCAAAATGAGTAAGTGCCTTCTGTGAATACCAAAATGGTAGTAAGTTTAGGATTTTGTCTTAAGTTAGTTCTGTGAATCGGGCCCATAGTTACTTATATACTCCAACACTTACATAAACTGCCTTTCACATATGTAGTTGCTCACACATATACCACTGAGATATCCACTCACTCTCTTACACAGCCATACTCACACTCACCCATACAGCCCCTTGCACACACACTCAGCCCCTGTTTATTTTATTTTATTTATTTGAAAAGTTTTATATAGCGCTGGCTAGACCTGGAGGTATCAGAGCGCTTTACATGAGGTAGGACATTGTTTCAGAACATTGTTACATAGGTACATCAGTTGCTGGAGTGTCGCATAACATGGAAAAGGAAACAGTAGAACATAGTTACATGTGTTACTAAAGCATAGCATAACATAGAAAAAAACAGCAAGTGGGAAAGTACTTCAGGGGACACAGAAAAGTCAGGGTGAAAAAGTCAACAAACTGGTTGGGGAAGGAGTCATGGGATGCCAAGGCTCCGTGGTCAAAATATGTAAGGCAGGTGAGGCGAGCAACAGTGCCCGAGTCCAGAGTGTAGGTGACGGCCGAGGGGAAAAACCATAGCCAATCTCCCCTACAGCTACATAGGTAGCTCCTCTGGGCAATGGCCATGTCGCTGAGGCTCCGCTGTCTGAAGATTCCAGTGGTAAACAGCAGTAAACAAAAATGCAGGAAACAATTAACAAAAGGGTGCTGATTCTGCATAGGGTTTTGAGTAAGGCAGAAAGAATGGCGCTCAAGCTGGTTTGCGGTGGAGTATGGGATACAAGAAAATGACTACGGTGCTGCCAGGTCAGGGGAAAAACCCAAACAACCCCTGTAAGTGTGTGGGTGTGGACCCACACTGAAACTTGAAACAAAGTCCCGGGCACACATTCAGAGTATAAATATATAGTTATGATTCTTCCTGAGGTAAAGTAACCGGAAAGCGAGACGGATCCTCCACACACTCTCCTGCTACCACGAAAATAGGGCTACACATAAGACGGACACACCCGCCCACTTACTGCTCTGGATCCTGAAAACGGGGGTGGTGACTTACCCGTCCTCCCCTTCGCATCACCCATCATGTTCTATTTACCAATTCTGTCCTCACAACACCCGATTAGTCCGTGTTGGAATTATCACCGGTCCAGCGATATCGTATGTTCTAGAAATCTTTCTGTACAGCCCTGAAGAGTCATGGGATAATTCCCAGGTGACGAAACACGTGTCGGCTGTTTTTTTTTTCTATTTATTCTAAGAATTATAAAAAAAATTCAGCATAAAGAACCTACTGGTGTCAACCCCAGTTTACTTTACCTCAGGAAGAATCATAACTGTATATTTATACTCTGAACGTGTGCCCGGGACTTTGTTTCAAATTAACAAAAGGGTAGTGGGGGATGGGGCATAAAGCCTGTAGTAGGAATTAAAGCTAGAAATCCCGCATACCTGCGATAAAAAGAGGATTAGTATCAGGGACACCCATAAAAGACATGAATGCAGATCCTTTTTCCGGTCGGGTCACAGCATCGCAGTGTCAGTGGCTGGCTACACTCACCGGGCTGGAGTGGTTTGGCTACAGAGAGGGCCAGTAGAAGGGCACAAAATGGCTATCTGTAACTAAACTATTCACCGGTAAGATGTCGGCGAGGCTCCCAAAGTCAAAGACCGTCAGATGTCAGCGAGGCTCCCAAAGTCAAAGACCGTCCAGAGGCGCAGAATCCAGGTTGTTGGACAACAGGTCTACATGCAGCAAAGTCCCACACATAATCGCCACCCTCGAGAAGGAGGACCCCCCCCCCCCGGGCCAGCAGAACTCCACTGCTGAAATGGTGGCTTGCTGATCACGCAGTCCCCCGAAGCAATCAGGGGAGGATGCCAGACTCCGGGAGCTGGCCAACAGAGGGGCACCCACTGGAAAGAGAGGTACGGATGATGGGCACCCATCACACTCACCCGCCAAGCCAGGGAAACACTCCAGGACACACGGGTGGCAGCAGTTCAGGAAATCTCTCACCGCCTGGACTGCGGAACGTGCCGGATGTGCCAAGGAAGCTGCCACAGGAGGCACATAGGGAGACAGTCGCCGCAGGAAGAAGGGCAAACGAGGCCCAGCTCGGAAGGTAGGCGACGGCCGCACCTCCAGCAGCTCAACTGAGCCATTCAGCCATCTCACTAGGATTCAGCTAGTGACCGTGTCTCCCGATGCTGATCGCTGCTAGAGCTGACAGCATCACTGTCGGTGATGGTAGTTTGGTGGCACTGGAGAATCGCAGCACCGCAGCCCATCAATCCCTGGGGTGGAGGAATCCAGAAGGGCTCTCTCTGGGATATTTTGCCAAAAAGGCAATCCCTAGCCAGGGAGCTCCCGGCCGGAGCTCCTCACCTGTCGGCCATCTTCCCTCCTCACACATCCATGCAGGGACTCAAACCCCCCCACCCACCAACACAGACACTCAGGCACCCATACAGGTACTCAGACAACCAATAATGAACCCATATAGACACTCATGTAGCTACTCACCAACACATGCAGCCACTTACACACCAAGATACAGACATTCAAACTGATAAGTCATTCACCCATGCATTCACAAAGACATGTTCAATCACTCACTTATACAGTCAGTCACACACCCACTAAATCATCCCTTCAGACACTCAAACACCCACTCATTCTTCAATAAACCCTGGCATATATATATATATATATATATATATATATATATATATATATATATATATATATATTACCTACTGGCGGTCGCCAGTAGGTAGTTATAGTTAGGACCACGTTTCCATAGGAAAACCTCAACATTCTATTTTGAATAACTTTGGCGCCGGTCGACGAATCCTCGCGAATTTCTCAAAATAGGTGGGGCGCTACGCTCCGCTCCTACCCTGAAAGTCTCGGGGGGATTCGTCAAGCGGGGGCTGAGATAAAAGGGGGGTCCCAAAACGCGTTTTTCCCATGCATTTTTCCATAGGACCTTTAGAACGAGCTACAGCCCGAACGGCTGAACAGAATTACTAGAAATTTGGCAGAGAGGTAGTCCCTAGGTCAAGGAAGTGCCTTTTGTAGGTTTGGTGTAAATCTGTTCAGTAGATTCTGAGAAAATAGCCTTTAAATCAATATATATATCTGAGCCCGCTTACGGTACGCTTACCGTACGCTTACGGTAAGCGTACGGTGGCGTGCGCGAGCGCGATTCTGATTGGCTCTTAGATCTTAGTAAACATTCGAATCGGCAGAAACCAGGAAGCGGCGTCCGCCATTTTGTCTACCGCACTGAGTGTTATGTATCAAACATGATGGCCAAAAACATGTTACGGGGATGTTTTGACAACTCCCTCTCACATAGTCATGTTGAGGGAGTCCCCAAACATCCCCCAAGAGCAAAAACGGCATTATTTTTTTTTCGGCAATTTCGCGGGGTACGCTTACCGTACGCTTACCGTAAGCGTACGGTAAAAAAATAAAAATAAAAAAAACACTATCCACACTTTCTCCACCCCTTGTGGAAATGGTGGCCGAAGGCCACCATTTGTGCATGGCTTATCAGAGCACAGAAATTTCCCAAAAAATTTCAACAGATTACCTATCACAAGGAAGCGCATAATATGTCCTCCATGTGCGCACGGTGCGCGAAGCGCATCGTGCGTACATGGCCCATCTAGCGTAACGTGGGCACGGCACTAACTGCGTAAAGTGGGTGCGCGGTGCGCGAAGCGCACCGCGTGCTCACTGTGCGCGCACGGTGCGCGAAGCGCACCGTGCGCGCACGGAACGAACTGCGTTAAGTGGGCGCGCACGCCACGAATGGCGTAAAGTCACTTAGCATTTAAAAAAACGTACAAATTCACTGAAAAAACCATAGGTTTCACACACGTTATAGTTAGGAATTAGCATTTAAAAAACCTTGCAAATTCACTGAAAAAACCATAGGTTTCACACATGTTATAGTTAGCGGAAATTTTACTGATAAAAAACCAATGAAATTGCCCCGTTATAGTTAGTGCTGGCAACTATAACTCACGCGACCGCAATCTTCTGCTGATGACATATGTGTCTTTATGAAAAAAAAATATTTGTAATATATGTATAGCTAAAAATGTATGGAAGAAGACATGGGCAAATAAGTGTCTAAATACAGTATTAGCATCAGCAGAGGATTGCGGTCGCGTGAGTTATAGTTGCCAGCACTAACTATAACGGGGCAATTTCATTGGTTTTTTATCAGTAAAATTTCCGCTAACTATAACATGTGTGAAACCTATGGTTTTTTCAGTGAATATATATATATATATATATATATATATATATATATATATATATATATATATATATATATATATATATATATATATATTTATATTCACTGAAAAAACCATAGGTTTCACACATGTTATAGTTAGCTGGACATTTTACTGATAAAAAACCAATGAAATTTACCCGTTATAGTTACTGTAGGCAACTATAACTCACGCGACCGCAATCCTCTGCTGATGCTAATACTGTATTTAGACACTTATTTGCCCATGTCTTCTTCCATTAAATTTTAGCTATACATATATTACAAATATTTTTTTTTCATAAAGACACATATGTCATCAGCAGAGGATTACGGTTGCGTGAGTTATAGTTGCCTACAGTAACTATAACGGGGGAATTTCATTGGTTTTTTATCAGTAAAATGACCAGCTAACTATAACATGTGTGAAACCTATGGTTTTTTCAGTGAATATATATATATATATATATATATATATATATATATATATATATAATAGAGTTTGTTAGAGTCACTTGGGTGAATAAACACTTTCTGCAAAGAGTTGTGAGTCCACAGTATGCTGTTTTTGATTAAGTTTTCGGCGTTGGATTGATATATATATATATAATTCTTAAACATTTTAAAAACACTCAGACAATGGTTGATGTCATCAGTGATGTCATCAGTTATGTCATTTGAGATGTGATCAGTGATGTCATCAGTGATGTCACTGACCATGTCTTTAGTGATGTAATATGTGACGTCATCAGCAGTGCATTGGAGGGGCGCGAGTTATAGTTAGCTCAGCTAACTATAATGGCCAAATTTCTCTGGTTTTGTACGAGTGAAATGTCAGCCTAACTATAACTTCCCTGAAGCCTGTGTTTTTTTCAGTGAATATATATATAAACAGATATTTAAGTTCTTGAATTTCTACAATATGAATACTCATTTTCAAGGTCTTTTTATATAAACTTGTACTTATCTATTCGACTTATCCTGAAAGAGAAAACTGATGCCTAATTTGCATTAAAATGTTTATCTGTTTTTATCTCCTCTTAAGAGCGACTATGAATTTATATGAATTTATATGAATTTACATAAGTTTTTACTGTACTGTCATGCAAAAGTGGTACTTTACCAACACAAACATGAGTAAAAATGGCAGCCGTCAGTTGCCTTATCCCTGTACAAAACGAGGGTTAGCAACCTAGTATATTGAAAATAATAGAAACAGAAAAAGGGACTCAAGTGCACATGTTCACTTTACATAGACGTCCTAGACAGCAGGACTCTGTGGTCCAGTTGAAGGCAGGAGCCGAAACGCTCAGACCGTCCATTCTTTGCACAATGGTGTACCAATAAAGCACTTTTTGATGAATTACCTGTGGATTTTTTGCTCTGTGGTCCTGTGGAACTCTTGCCGTAAGGAGGAGGTGTGGAGTTTTGCCGGAGAATATTTGTACAGTGGCTGGACTGCATACCACGAGCACTCTAAGACTGAGGGGAAGCGGTTTGTTACTGTTTATTCAGCCCTCTATGTGACGAATTCTCAAACCGACGCCTCTGCCACAAGAAAAAGAAGACGAGGGAGCGCCGTGAGGCACCCGACAAAAAACGCCGAGACAGAGATAAAAAACGTCGAAGCGTGGCGGTCAGTATGGGAGACGGGGGAGGTATTGTGAGTGACAGCCGATCGTGTTGCATACGCAGCGCGGGAGTTACGCCTCAATGCTGACACTTGTTCTGCCAAAAAACCACCATTGCTTACAGCCGAATTGGGGAAATTGTAGCGGTTATAGCTGATACCACTCACTGATCAACTTCGCACTCGTATGGTGAAACGGAAATTCCTTTCTTATTAAAGTGGCATTTATCTGGAAAAATTTACACGTTTATACAATAACGAGTATAATAAGGAGCAAACCAACCACGCTAGAAAAGAAAAACAAACATTCAAATAAACTAGTACAACCAGTGCAAAGCTAAAGATTTACTATATTGAACTCTCGAAAAGATCACAAGATAAAACCAATCATGGCAGAAAGAAGTAAAAATAGAGCCCAAAGAGTTAACAAACTGTTAGATGACATGGCCACTAGTTAGAGCTCTAATCCCAACAACACTCAAACTGAAGGGAAAAGAAGAACACTTCAGAATGTTGTCAGAGAACTACAACTAACCAGAATCGTCGAAGTCAATAAATGGTGGGAGAAAACGACCTTGGAAAAACATATAGAATTCAAAAGAGTGCCAAGATGCTTGAGAATTCTAATAATGCCAACATTAAACGATCTGGATTCGGACTTATTAAAACAGTGGCAATCAGACACAAACTAATGTTCTTTTAAACTAATGAGAACACTGATCCTCCACGCAGAAAGGAAATTAGAGATCACACTCCTTAAGATCAAACAGCTGGAAGAAGAACTAGATACATTTCAGAATAATGAAAAAAAGAAAGAGTTACTGGAAACAATGGAGAAAAAAATTCATAAAATGAAGCTGGCGTAGAGAAGACGGAAGGTTAATAAATTCAATTGTGATCGAATTGATTACGCAAATGGCCAAATCTATACATTTGCAAGAAAATATGACTCACTGAGGAATAGAGCTGCAATGGACAAATGTACAGGCTATGAGACCAATGGCACAATTGATAGCTCGGATCTCAGTTCAGCAGATGAAGAAGCGAGCATATCTAAACTGGATTTTTGCGGGGAGATGTGGCTTGCACAAATGGTGTGCGACAACGAGGAAGAGGAATGACGTGGGGAAGGGGACAAAGCAAACCCCAACCCGAAGAAGCAGAAAGCAGAGTAAAGACCAAAAAAGGAGGAGAAAAGAAAAGGTAAAAGTAATGAAAAAATCAAACCAAAAAGACCTGGTAATTAACATCTCCAATAAAATCTTGAGTCCTGATCAGAAAAGTGTATTAAACAAAGGATTAACCTTATGCCCGAATTACAGCTTGGATATTCCTAACTTCCGGATTGACCTTTACAAATTCTGTCGCAAAGTGAAACTTAAAAAATATTATGAGGAAAAGAAACCAAACCATCGAAATCCTAATCAAACATCCATAACCACATCCCTATTAAACCAAGGAGACCTCACTACCCTGAGAACCTTAAGAACGCTAGGAAACACCATCGAGGATACGAACACAACAAGGAACTTACAAATCGATGATGACATACAACTATGTCAGGATGAGGGCATTATAACACATAAGGGTGGAGAGAGTGGATTGAAAACCCAATCAAAATTCTGTCCGCAGCTCCCATCTGGGAACAAAGTAGATCTATTTCATGAAATTGTGGTGGAAGAGGTCAATAAATTGTCAAGATCCAAAAAGAAGAAAAACAGATCTTGGAATTTAACATCAGGTGAACAGAAAGCCCTAACAGAACTAAGAGATGACTAAAAAATCAACATAAAAGCATCTGACAAGCGTGGTAATATTGTTGTACAAGATCTGGAACAATACATCAATGAAAGCCAAAAGACATCTAGAAAACAAAGAACATTATGAAAAATTGAATAAAAACCTAATGGACCTCTGGACTAAAGAATATCAGATGAAACTACAATCATTGAAGGACAGGGGATTGATTGACTTTGAAGAGTATATGTACCTTAAGGTTGACCATCCAGTGACAGCAACTATATACTTTCTACCGAAGGTACATAAGTCAATCATCAGTCCACCAGGGAGACCCATAGTGAGCTCAATAGGATCCCTTCTCGAGAAAACATCAAGCTCATCTTCATATCTGAGAGATACAACAGACTTCCTAAAAAAGATTTAAGACATACAATGAAATGATCAGCTAATCATGGTCACCATAGATGTGACATCTTTGTACACATCGATTTGCCATCTAGACAGATTAGCAGCTGTCAGACAATTTTTGCGATCTAGATCATTGAGCTTCCTGGAACATTCTGAGATGCTCATCGAAATGTTAAATTATTGCCTGACACATAACATCTTCCTCTTCAAAGGACAATTATTTCTCCAAAAGCAAGGTACAGCGATGGGAACATCATTTGCCCTGACATATGCAAATCTACTCATGGCGGTCTGGGAAACAGATATACTAAACAGTAAATACAGGTCTAGCATCAAAATCTGGACAAGATTCATAGATGATCTCTTTGTGATATGGGAAGGAGAATCATCAGATCTTGAAACCTTCATCCAAACACTGAACAATAACAATTACATTCTATCTTTCACATCAACACAGAGTAAATATCAAGTAAAATGTTTTAGATGTGGAAGTTTTCATCAAAGATGAAAAGATATGTACAAAAATGCATCGAAAACCAACTGCTTGCAATAGTATACTCCATGCCAGCAGGGGGCATCCAAAACATCTGAAGTGGAGGATACCATACGGAGAAATGCTCCGTGCCAAGAGAAACTGTTCAGAACAATCAGATATTGAACACAATCTTGATGAGATGAGCACACGATTCCTGGAGAGGGGTTACCCATTAGAGGTTATCAAAACTGCGAGAGACAAAGTTAATCTCAAATCAAGATCAGTACTACTCGAAACAAAGGAAGATCCAGAAGAGGATGATATAACATGCTTGATCATGGACTTCAATGTCGAGAATACAATTTTTAAAAAATGGCATAAAGAACAATTGGAGCATTTTGCTGCTCGATGAGATACTGAAGCGGAAGTTACCATCTAGTCCAAACATCACATACAGGAAAACAGCATCTATAGGCAATCTCTTAACACATAGCCATCTAGAGATCAAATAACCGGAAACACCAACATGGCTGAACACACCTGGATTTTGGAAATGCTCAAAATGCAGGGCCTGCGAACATGGTCTGAACACCCGCTCATACCAACTTCAAAATGGTAAAACAGAGTATATCAACGATCATATCACATGTGAATCCAAATATGGGAGCCGTTCGCAGGCGAGGACCTAGTCACCTGTTTGCTGCTGTGGAGTTCTCTGATCCCTGGAGGAGCTGTGGGGGTATCGGGACTTTTCGCGCTTCCTTGCCTGAAAGACTGTCACCCGACGCTGGGACTGCGAGGCCCAGGGTGCTCGTGGACATCGCACCTGGCGCCTCTTCCCGGCCCCTCCCCTCATTAACTCTCCTTGAAAGCGCCTCACGGCCCCCGCTTCGCGGGAGCCGTTCGCAGGCGAGGACCTAGTCACCTGTTTGCTGCTGTGGAGTTCTCTGATCCCTGGAGGAGCTGTGGGGGTATCGGGACTTTTCGCGCTTCCTTGCCTGAAAGACTGTCACCCGACGCTGGGACTGCGAGGCCCAGGGTGCTCGTGGACATCGCACCTGGCGCCTCTTCCCGGCCCCTCCCCTCATTAACTCTCCTTGAAAGCGCCTCACGGCCCCCGCTTCGCGGGAGCCGTTCGCAGGCGAGGACCTAGTCACCTGTTTGCTGCTGTGGAGTTCTCTGATCCCTGGAGGAGCTGTGGGGGTATCGGGACTTTTCGCGCTTCCTTGCCTGAAAGACTGTCACCCGACGCTGGGACTGCGAGGCCCAGGGTGCTCGTGGACATCGCACCTGGCGCCTCTTCCCGGCCCCTCCCCTCATTAACTCTCCTTGAAAGCGCCTCACGGCCCCCGCTTCGCGGGAGCCGTTCGCAGGCGAGGACCTAGTCACCTGTTTGCTGCTGTGGAGTTCTCTGATCCCTGGAGGAGCTGTGGGGGTATCGGGACTTTTCGCGCTTCCTTGCCTGAAAGACTGTCACCCGACGCTGGGACTGCGAGGCCCAGGGTGCTCGTGGACATCGCACCTGGCGCCTCTTCCCGGCCCCTCCCCTCATTAACTCTCCTTGAAAGCGCCTCACGGCCCCCGCTTCGCGGGAGCCGTTCGCAGGCGAGGACCTAGTCACCTGTTTGCTGCTGTGGAGTTCTCTGATCCCTGGAGGAGCTGTGGGGGTATCGGGACTTTTCGCGCTTCCTTGCCTGAAAGACTGTCACCCGACGCTGGGACTGCGAGGCCCAGGGTGCTCGTGGACATCGCACCTGGCGCCTCTTCCCGGCCCCTCCTTCTCCTCCTACTAAAGCCACGCCCTCCATCGCGCGAGCGGGACGCGCGCGGGTCGCAGTCCGGGGCGAAGACCGGGCAAAGAGCGGGCCGTTTGAGGCCGTTCGAGTACGGACGAGGGAGGGCGTGGGGCACCTCAGTCTGTCTGTAATCCACTACATACCAGGTGCTGTCGGTGACATTATGACCACGAGAGAAACCAGGAGCAAGAGTGCTATGGCGACGGGAAGGCCAACAGGTACATTGGATACGTATTTTGCTAAAGCTGGGTCCCTTCTCGTGGATGAGATTTCCATTCTTGAAAGACGTATCTCCCAAGAAATAGACTGGGTGAGGAGATCCTCCCTGGGACCCATCGCACATGCTGCCACCCCCGCCAAGCCACCAAGTCTCGTAACACTTCCGGCAGGGGGTGAAGCGGGGCTGCCTGCTCTTCTAGACCTATCTGATACCAACTGCTCCATTACCTCCTCCATTGACTGTGAAAATTCTGAGCATGCAGAGCTTAGCATCCTACCTCTTCCAAACTGCAAGGGCCCCTTAACACACACCACTGCTGAGGCAGCTGTCACTGAGCAGTCTATAAGCAAGACCCAGCCCACACAGCGGGAGAAGGAGGGAGCAATCCCGAAAACGGATAAAAGGGCCAACAAAACTAGGGGGGGTATTTCTAAAGCTACTAAAGTTAACCCTAGAGTTAGGGGAACTAAACAGGACATAGCTAGCAAAGGGCCGGCCTCATCCCGCAAACACGAAGCCATCCATCAACACACCCCGGAAAAAAATCCTCCTAGCAAACAAAACGCTGCAGGGATGTATGATAGTATGTTCTCTGATTTACGCACTCTTCTGAGGGAACTGCTTAATCCCCTAGAAGACCGTCTGGCCAACATTGAAATCTGCCTAATAGACTTGCGCAAGGGACTATTAGGTTTAGTATCAGACCAAAGAGCAGGTATGCATGCAGTAGGTGGGCACTCTAGAGGGGTTCCCAATGTACCTAACTTACCTTCAGATTCCATCATTGCGTCCCCCCTACCTCCGACAGCCACCTTATTGGAAAATGTGCAGCCGGCTCCTTTGCTAAAACCCGCCTCTGCACTACCCGTCACAGGATCTTCCAATAGGCTGAATTTATCTGGTACGGCCTCTGGTATTAATCAGGTAAAATCACCAAATGACGTAAGGAACCCCAAAGATAGGCAAGACAGTCTACAAGATCGGCGCAAAGTGGTTAATTTGCCTCCCGAGGCTGCTGCCTATTCTGTTGTCTTGAAGGGTGTACCCCCGCTTGAGGGAACCGCGTTGGAACCATACGACGCTTTACATAACAAGGTTACTAGTTGGCTTAATACTCACAGGCCACTTCCACCCAATATTAGGGGAGAAATTCTCATGGTCAGAAGAGTCCCTTGGATCGGCCACACCGATAAGAAATGTGTTGGTGACTGTATAATTGTAAATTTTAGGAACCCCAAAATTGTGTCCTATATTTGCAATTGGACCGGGAACAAAGGGTCTACATCTATTGAAGTGGTCCCCCTGTCATATTTTTATCCCAATACTTTTAAGCCAATTTTGACCATTGACAATGGTTGGACCCGGGTTGGACCGTCCACGGATGGCTGCAGAGTCAGGCCCACCCGTAATGCTTCATGCACAAACTTTGGTAACCTTTTTCATCCCAATAGATACAGCTGTCTTGAACAGACGGATTGACTCTCTAAGGGTCAGGGGCATGGCGTATGTGAAATAGATATCGCCATTCAAGAATATGGCGCCCCCCAACGGGTGAATTTGACATCTATTAACCCCCACGGTGAAGAAACTGAATCATCTAAAACTAAAATTGTCTTGGGTGGTACTAATAATAAGTTAAAATTGCCAGATCCAACGCATCATAAATCAGACCCGAAGGAACCATCTACTGCGGAAACATTCCTGCCCAGTCTTACGACTGTACTATTGGATGTTGCTCCGCTCAAAAGTGCTGGAAGTGTCCCTGACCCGCTTGACATCCCTTTAAAGGTTCTCTCCTGGAATGTCGCTGGCATTGCAAATAAACTGGACACGAGCGACTGGGAGTCCCTGATAGCTAACAGCGACATTTGCCTCTTTCAAGAGACTTGGGCATGGGAGCCACTATCTAGAGTGGGGTATGCTGTGTTCGAAATCAACGCGACTTGGTCAGGAAGAGGGAGGCCCTCCGGAGGGTTGGCGATCTGGGTGGCTAGTCACATTGGGTGTAATGCGGAGTGTTTACCGACGCATTCGCAGGACATCCAGTGCGTTCTACTCAGGTGGCCTAACGCTTCGAGCTTAGCAATAATCAATGTATACTCCCGTCCCACCAAGCTGGCCATGGAATCTCCCACACTTGACGATCTTACCAGCTTCCTGGCCACCCTCCCTAATGACTCTAAGATAGTCCTGGGAGGCGACTTGAATTGCCACTTTGAGCCCTTAGAAGGCCTTAAGGAAGGAGCCCTCGTTGCGGAAGACGACCTCTGGGGCGTACCGCGTTGTCAATCGCCATATGTCAAAATCTGGTCGCCCCTAGTAGTACAAATTCTGTCCTTAACGCTAAATTTTTCTTTAAGGGCATGCAATGGCCGCAGTACCTCAGATACACCCTCTGCATGTACTTTTAACAGGGTGAACCAAGAATCTAGGTTAGACTACATCTTTGTAGATATTAGTCTCTGGCCTATGGTTCAGGATTTTAGAATAATACCAAGAACGGACAGTGATCATAACGCACTTGTAATGTTTATGGCGCACCCTAAAGGCGCTGATCGATCACTTGCCGCTAAGCCCAGCAAAGACCCCGGGAACTTGACAATTAGTTCCAATAGACGCAGGATCAAATGGGGGAAATTGGCGAGCTCCGAAGAGTCCCTAAGCAAGATTTTTCGGCTAGCACTCCCGAAGCTAATAGAAACGGACAATCTAATTTCACAGCCAAGAAATTTGGAATTCAACAAGAAATTAGCCCACATACATGAGGAACTGGTGGCCCTTTTAGGTGAGGTCTTTTACCCAGTGTTACCCCCAAGGAAAAATACAACTCGAACTTCAACCTGGTACAATGCATCTTGTAAAAAGGCTAAGTCCGAACTCCTGAAGGGCGTCAAAAAAGGATCGGACAAGAGCAAACTTGCTGAGCTAAGACGAATCTACAAGAAAACAATGGCAGCGGCACGAGCCGAATGGGATTGGAATAAATGGCAGGATCTAACATCAGCACTGGAAGCGAAAGATCTGAGGAAATTTTGGTCCCTGGTAAATACTGGTATGCCAGACCCCAAAGCTGCAATTGAGCCAAATATTGCAGCATCTATATGGGAGGCCCATTTCGGCCAATTATACCAGGAACCACCCCAAACTGATGGTGGGAGGGACATGGTCTCTACTGTTGCTCCTGCCTTAGTACCAGCCCTAGAATTTACTCTTTCCGAGGTGGTCAATGTCACTCTAGCCCTTTCGAGGGGGAAGGCCCCTGGTCTCGACAGGTTGCCTGGCGATCTTTTTCGCTCATACGCAGACATATGGGGTCCTTATCTCCTTACACTCTTTAACGCTATTTTGGGTGGGATGGAGATTCCTTGTACTTGGCTGGGGGCTGAGATAGTGCCCATTTTCAAAAAGGGTTCGCCTCTGCTCCCAGCCAACTACAGGCCAATAAGCCTCATAGATGTCCCCCAGAAAATTTACTCGCGCCTACTCCTAAACCACCTTATGGAGTGGATGGAGGAAAATAAAATTCTCAGCCCTCTACAAGCTGGCTTCCGGAAAAACACTTCCACCATGGATCAGATCTTCCGCCTCGTACTCCTATATTGGAAAACTGTGACCATTGAGAGGGGAAGGCTGTACATGGTGTTCGTGGACCTGAAGTCAGCTTTTGACCTGGTCCCCAGGAAGAAACTATGGGAGACACTAACGGGGCTGGGAGTTCCACCCCATCTTTTAAATGCCATTACTAGGCTCCATGAAAACAACTTTGCACAGGTCAGGTATGGAAGGACGGGTGCGCTGACATCTAAATTCCCAGTTCGTAGAGGGGTCAGACAGGGTTGTGTCCTTGCCCCGACCCTGTTCTGCCTCTACGTTAACAATGTAATTGCATATCTTGACAAGGTTCATGATAATGACGCCCCGTCTTTGGCCGGCAGGAGGGTACCGGCCATTATGTTCGCGGACGATACCCTCCTGCTGTCCAAATCCCCGATGGGGATACAACGGATTTTAGATGGTTTTGGCCTTTTCTGTAGCCAACATGGCTTGGAAATAAACACAGGGAAGACCAAATTTATGATATTCAACCCCTCAGCCAAAACTAGACCTAACCCATCCCTGAGTTCAGTTACACTGGAGAGAGTAAAAACCTTTCAGTACCTAGGGGTAACGCTGCATGAGAACCTATCATGGGAACCTCACGTAGCAATCAGTCGTATGAAACTTGCACAACTGTCTGGGGGAATTTTGAAGGTAGCAAATTCCTCCACCTACAAACCAATTAGCCCGGCAGTTGTAATGTACAAGTCACAAGCTAAAGCAGCCGCATCCTACGGTGGAGAACTCTGGGGCTACAAGGCGGGTACAGGAATTATTAATGCAGAAAACAATTTTTTAAGGCGTCTCCTGGCCCTCCCCCGAGGCACACCCCTTCTTCCTCTAAGAATGGATATGGGTTTACCCTCTATAAAAGAGGACCTGGAACTTATGCCATTAAGGTTCTGGCATAGGCTCTGGTCCACTGTTGAGCTTCTACACTATAGGCAAGAGCTTGTACATGTTATGAATCTGAACTCCTGTGACAAAATTACCTGGCTAGCCTCGATAAAGAAAGAACTCTATAGGCTGGGACTCCCCGAACTATGGGACTCGCCAGAGCAAGGCTGCCTTGGGGTCTCCCGCAAACGCCTTGTGGGTATATATAGGGAACAACGTTATGCCTCCCTGGTCTCGGCATCTAACAAAGGGTCCTTGACTGACCGATTTTTGACTTTCAAGGACCATTATCAGTTTGAGGGATTTATGGACATTATTTTTCCCATTCTATCTAGAAAATTGTTTATACAATGGAGGCTAGGGACTCTCCCTATTAAAACTTTTACCCACAACTGGACAATAAAGAATGATAAAATTTGTCCAGGGTGCTGCAACCATGATGAGGTAGAAACCCACATTTTGTTTTTTTGCCCAGCTTACAATAGACCAAGAAGATACTGGCTAGTCCCACTATGCAGAAATCTGGGCATTAGGAGTCATCAGCAGGTGTACAGAATACTGAAAACGAACACTGATCCGCATATAGTGTTTGCAGTTGCAAAATTTTTAACGGCTATGTGGCATATAAGGTCTAACATAAATAAGAACTGTGTTGTTTAATGAATTCCATTTTCTAGATGCCCGTAACATTTGTACATTGATTTTACTGCTTTTATCATGCTTGTATTTTTAGTGATGTTTTAAATGTATTGTGTGATTCTATCTTTTATGGCCTAATCGGCCGAAATAAAGAAATTTTGGATTGGATTGGATATATATATTGGAATGCCCCTGTAAAAAACAATATGTTGGATGTACCATCAATAAACTCAAGCTGAGAGTACTCCAGCACCTCAGAACCATAAAGAACAAAGATTTCGCTTATCCCATGGCAAAACATTTCGCGGAACATCACTCAGGTGACAGTCGATTACTAACGTACTTTGGTCTGAGAATATTAAACCAAAACGAACGAGGAGGTAATAGAATCCTGGACCTGAGAAAAACAGAGTCACAATACATTCTAGCCATTGGCACTGAAAATCGGTATGGTCATAATTTGGATGCAGAGCTGCATGTACATTTGTAATACAGAGGGGACCTCCAAGAGAAAAATATGTGACCATGATAAACTCTAACAAGAGCAACTGAGGGGAGTTTTCGTAAAGGAGGATAAGAGAAGGAAAACAAAGAATTATTGTGCAATAACATGACAAGTGCAAAGGAACCTAGTCCGATCAATTCTCCATTACATGTGCCAAATCTAAACATGAGATAGACTTCATTAATAAATCTTATTTAAGAATATACATTGAAAAGAACTGTGAAGAGTTTGAACAAAGCACTAAGCACTTTTTCTCGCAGAATATGCACTTTATCAACCTTTCATGATTAATGAGATTTGGAGAAAACATGAATAATAGAGAATAAGACAGCGTGAACTTTTTAGATTAGCACATGGTTCCTAATTTAGTCTTTTAGAAATAATTGAATATTGCACTTTAAAAAACAAAACTATTATGGACAATAACAGGATTGATCATTGAGTACTTAACAGATATTTAAGTTATTGAATTTCCGCAATATAAATGCTCGTTTTCAATGTCTTTTTATATAAACTTGCACTTATCTATTCGACTTCTTCTGAAATAGAGAAGTAATGAAAGGGGGGCTGGGTGCTTACCTTCTGTTTCTAATAAAGATGCACCTCACAACAATCTACTCACCTTTGCTTTTGTTTTGAAACTGAAGCGCTTCAAAAATTGGAGGCAGGAAGAGAGATCCATTTGAAAAGCTATTTTGTGCTGAGAGACACGCAAGAGGCAGATACTAGGTAGGGTTAAGTGGCTCTAATGCCACACAAATACTGCGATTGGATAGGAAAGAGATGGTTCTGTCCCAGAAAAACTACTACCCAACCCAGAAGGGACTACCTTCGGAGCCCCAGAAATGGCAGATTAGCCATACAGTGGGCTCTGTGATTGACCATGTCTCATTACAAAACATTTGTTGCTGATGATTAATTCCGCTTGTGGAATTTGAGTAATTCTGCATGACATTAGTAAAGCAGAATTACTAAATTCCTCAAATTCCGTCAGCGGAACAAAAACCTCTGCCCACCCCTAGTTTGTGTTGTGCTGCATTCTCTTCTGCTGATTTGGTACTTCCTAATGCTTTACACTTGTTCCTTTGACAAAGCCTAACTGCTATTAGCCACAGCTAAGATAGGGTTTTTCAAATGAACCTGACTAGACCTAACATGGAATTGTGTCTTTTTTAGATGACGAGGTCACACAAAAACACCGTATAATCAGCCACTTTCCTCCCACCATGAATTGTGGAGGAATTAGTTTGTCTGTCTCCTTTCACTCCCTTTTTAACACTTCTGGAATACAAAGATGAACTTGGAAGTCCTACTTGGATGACATTTGGAATTGCCACAATAAATGACCTGGGGCCTCATGTAGGAAGCCAAATACCGGTCGGTAACGGCCGATTTTCGGTAATTATACCGTTACCGACCGGTATTTTGGCTTTTGAGATGTAGGGGGAGAATTTCTGTATTCGGAATTTACCGAATCGGTAAAATTACCGATTCGGTAATTTTACCGATTCGGTAAATTCCGAATACAGAAATGAGATGTAGGGGGACTGTGTGGTGTGTGTGGGGATTCGTTATTTACCACCAACTAATAGTTGGTGGTAAATGACGAATATATGTGTAAATGCAATATTTTGCCCGTAGATGTGTGCAATGTGGCAGACACACATGCCCTCAGGGCATGTATGTGTGCCACATGTGCACACATGGCCGAATCAGGGGTGCAACAGGGTGTCAATGTGACACCCTGCCACCCTTGCATGTGCTCCCCCATTACCGAATCGGTATTTACCGATTCGGTAATGAGGCATACCTTCCCATCAATGGGAAGGTATGCCTCATTACCGAATCGGTAAATACCGATTCGGTAATTACCGAATTTTTCCGAATCGGTAATATTTACCGACCAATTACCTACATAGCATTTACCACTTCATAAATACCGAATCGGTATGATTCGGTATTTATGAAGTGGTAAATGCCAGCCCACCTACATAAGGCCCCTGAAGAGGATTCAGGCACCTCCTCCTCTTGAAAACCCATATTAGCTTTCAAATGGGACCAATTCTGAGGCAATATCACTTTAATAATGTACTTGCTCTTCTAGCCCCTCCTCTGAATCAGAGGGCACATCTGACAAAATGCCCCCAGCCTTGTCAGAAACAGGGGTCTTAACCTATTTCCTTTCAAGCAAAGTTTCTTTACTTCGTTTTTTTAGCCTCTCGCCCTCCCCTTCCCTGAAGCTTTTTCAGTTGAAGGAAGGAGATGAATCAGAATCCATAAGGGAGTCCACAAATTGCCATTTCCTCCTATGTTTCCCCATAGATGATAGTCAATAGCCACAAACACCTAACAGGAAAAGCATAAGAATCACAGTTTTCAGCAATTCACTAACCAAGAGGTCTCTATCATGCAGACCTACCTGCATCGCCGTGCTTCTATTTATTCTCCTTTATAATCAGCGCCAGAGCAAAAACCCAAAGACACAGATGCAGGAACCCACAGCCCGATCATGGATGCACGAAGACCCAGAAGTTCAGCTACGCAATATTGAGTCTGATTCACTGCATGGCCATCCACACTCTGCTCAAATGAGGAAGGACCAGTGGAGAAAGCCAAGATGGGCTGGTGCTGTTAACAATCCCCGTACAGAAAAATATGTGTTGTACCCTCTTGCCCAGCATATAGGAAAAGCAGTACGATAAAGCATAGGAACAGTTCAAGCCCATCAGGAGCCACAATTCTTACCACTCTTGCATCGGCTAGACAGACAAAATACCAAGAGGAATGATGGTATGTATCGGAAATGGCCCCTTTCTGCAGGGTCACCCCCAACGTTTTGGCTCCCTCCTCCCCTTATTGCTGAATTTGTTTTGTTGGCTTTAGGACTCTGAGTACCACTGCTATCCAGGGCTAAAGTGCATGTGCTCTTTCCATAAAATATGGTAACATTGGCTTATCCACAATTGGCTTATTCAGTTTACTTATAAGCCCCTCGAAGAGTGCCCTACATGTTCCTGTGTTCTGTAAATTAAATGCTTCTAGTCACCGATTGTGCCAACAACTTCAGTAGCCCTTTAAGCATGGCTCAAGTCTGCCACTGCAGAGCCTGTTGTGCAATTTTAAACTTCCATTTTGACCTGCCAAATACGCCTACTTGCCAAGCTCAAACGTTCCCTTTTATTAAAAAATAGCCACCCCTAAGGTTGACCCTAGGCAGCCTTGTGCACAGGGTGCTGTATATGTAAAAGGTAGGACATGCACTTTTGAGTTTTACATGTCCTAGAAGTGAAAAACTGCTAAATGTGTTTTTCACTACTTCTAGGTCTATCTGTTTCATAGGTTAACATTGGTTTTGACTTAAAACATCATTTACGTGTAATTTCCAATTCCAAAAGATAGAGTTTTGGAGTTTGGTGACTGTAACCAATCTGTGACTCTACCTCCTGTTTCTAAATACACTTTTGGGTGACAGCTGGGCTTTGTGCATTTCCTCTAGACAGTCAAACAAAAAGGGAGTTGCGGTGTGACATATGCATCCTGAGAGCTGACAGTTGCACTTGTATAGGGCTGTGTCTGCCCCCACACATAGAGCTGCATACCCCCTGTATCGAGTCTGGAGTCAGGCAGGAAAAGCAGGGACCTTGGGATCTTCAAAAGCCTCTTTGAAGTCTCCCCCACTTTAAAGGCACAATTGGGTATAAGTTCTGGCTCCCAACACCACAAAACCAGAACTTTGCTGGAGCCAGAACATGCTGCCTGGAAAAAGAGCTGATGTGCCTCAGGAGGGACTGACACTTTGCTAACTGCTTTGCTATGTGGGCCTGCTTCCTACAGGTTGCTGTGCTGTGGGAGAAACTGCCACTTTGCCACCTGCTTTGCTGTGTTGGCCTTATGCCTGCTGCTTGGGAGTGAGAAGGATTGAACCTGCCATGTGCATCCTTGAACCCAAGTTTCTCCAAGCGCTTGCTGGCTTGCCTCCTGTTCTTGGAGTCTCAGGGCCATCAAAGACTTCCTTCAACTCTGCTTCAGCTGCCAGACTCTGCCATCTGTGACTCCTCCTGTGCCTGAGGTGCCTCTCCAGTCCCGGGCCTCAAAAGAAGGTTCTGCAACTGTTTTGTGCTGAAATCAATGCATCATCACCTCTGCGCAGATCAGAATCAACACAGTGCCCATCGATGCTGACACAGTGCTGATCCAAAGACATTCCAGCACGGCTCGACGATGATGCTGAACCCGACTGCAAGGTTTGTTGATGATGCAGTGCCAATCCGAGGTCCTGACTCCAAGGCTTGACGACAATGCACTGCCTACATCTTAAGGGGTTCAACCGCGATGCAGAACCGGACTGTGAAGCTGGACTATAATGCATCAACCACGCTATGTGAATTGGAACCGACGCATGCTCCATTCTCAGTACTTTTTCAGTGGGCTTTTGCGTGGGTCCTGTAGTCAGAATGCCCTCCATCGCGGCAGGCCTGAACTTTACCCCGGTCTAGAGCGAACTCATGTAACCTTTTAGCATTATTGACTTCCAAGGACTATCTTGACTTCTACTTAGTGGATTTTAGTTGTTTTGGTCTTGTATTGCTCAGATAAATATTCTTCATTTTTCTAAAGTGATGTGGAGTCTTTTTGTGGTGTTCCCACTGTGTTACTGTAATTTAAGTGTTAACCAAATACTTTACACATTGCTTCTTAAGTGTAGACTGACTGCTCTACACAAAAGTGACCCAATGGCAGCGAAAAAGTGACGCAAGGGGCTTGTAAATCTGTCCCTGTGTGTCTCGGCCCCCTAGTCCAGGCCAAATATAAGTTTGTCATGAAGGTCCAAGCAACAAATAAAGATGACTTTAAATTCAGTATTTTTCTTGTCACATTTGCTGTGCCTCACAGACAGAGGTCAAATACCAGGCTATGTCTGGGGCTAACCATGTTTTTTACAAGGGGTCTGGCGTTTACAAACTCCTCTCACTTTGCAGTCAGAGAAAGAAAAGTGAAGTGAATTATGTGACAATGATGCTAGGGCACATGAAGTGTCAAAAGGAAAGGCTGAAGGATGTCATCATTTCATTACACACAACAACATGTAAATACCTGTAAATAAATTGTACACAGTCAGCAGTTAGGAAAGCACATTTTCTTGTAATTCTGAAGTGTGATGGAAACAATGATTCACAAAGGGATTCCGCACTCATTGATTTTCACACATTATTATTATTGTGCAATATTGTTTTATCATTAAAATCAGTGCAAATCTAGTGACCATTTCAATAGAAAATGACAATGCGCTACCATATGATACTTTAGTTGCATTAAAAATCGTCCGGCTCATGTCCATTAAACCTAAGAGGGTCGTCATGGTTCTAAAAGGTTTGGGAAAAAAAACTCATGATCGGATTGTGGGATGAAATGTATCGCAGCTCTCTGTCAGTGCTCGTGCTTTGCACGCTGAAACAGTTGGATGCATTTTGGAAGATTTGCGGTTTGCTGGATCTGTTTCAAGAGCCGTTGATCATGAATAAATTATGTTTATTAAGTCCAAAATTAAACCCTAGTAAAATATACTTTATTTTCTCATTACATGAATTTAAATCTTGGAAGCCGCACGAGCCGACTCACAATAAGTACTGATTTACTTCTAGGGTTTTAGTGTGCTTGCAGACCTCTGCATCAATTTTGGAAACTGTTCAAAACTGCTTTCATTTTTGTCCAAACATACTGCAGAGATAGAATCCAACTTGGAAAGGATGTGATGGGCTAGTTGATGCCACATCCTGCTGATAACGTCTAGCTTCCTTCTGTAGCTGACATATGTTCCTGGGTTGGCTATAAATGATGACATACTAAAATACATCTGACAACGTACAGTGCTTTCGTTTTAGAAACGGGTTGTTTGATACTAACTGGATTCTTAATAGAACTTTTTTTAAAACCCTGGCCTCCAAATTTGAAGTTTCAAACAGGAATCTATAGGAGACCTGTTTAACTATTGAGGTATCAAAAATAACCAGCTGGCAGGCAGTGGTGTCATGAATTCCACCCACTTCAAATACTCTCAGCCTTAGAGGGGGGTTACCTCTGGGCCAGATGGCTGTGAACAGGTTCCTACTAGAACGTTATTTAGGGTCCTTCTTCTTTCTGCAGCTTTTCAGAGAGTATGTTCATAGAAAACACTGTTAAGGAATACCAGCACATACAGGCTTGTAAGGAGCTCTGATAAACTTTTGCACTTTTCCTGACTGTGAAGGGTAACGGGAAAATTATACAATTGTTTGGGGGGAATTGCTGATAGTTGCTGCTAACTTAGTTTCGGAAAAGTTTTTAATTGTTGGAGAAATCTTTTTAGAAAAAACTTGTTTTATTTTATAGAGCGATTACTGTGCTGCTAAATTCCGAGTAGGTATTGCATTTTGGGAGTGTGCGAATCTCGCTTGCACTTTTCTTTTATTCGGGACGCGATTCGTCCCTGGCGGCCATTTTGGATTTTCCACGCGCTGTTGGAGGTTAGCGCTCCACTCGCTGCATGCTGCCCGTTCACTGCCTGCACTTAAAAGCCATGGCCCGGTCGCGCAGCGGACACGTGCAGCGGGCGCACCAGTACCGCGACGAAGGCGCGACAAAGGCAAGACCGTCTGCGACCGTCCGAGACCGACCGGGACCAGGGGGCACGAGCTATGCCCAAATTGCTTCTCCCCAGGCGGATCTGATACAATATTCCGCCAAAGAATTGCTCGAATTACGTGGTAAGATTGGTACTGACTGTAATATACTTTGTCCCTCAGAGGAGAACACCTCATATGTGTGCTGCAAGTATTGTTTTAGTACTCTGGAGTCGAGTATTTATGGTAGTCCTACTACTGATGGCCTTACCTTCCAGCGAAATTTTGGTCACACTTTAAGCAACAATAAAAGTTATAATTTTTGGAATATTAATTGTCGTTCTCTTCCCAAACATAAGGAAGATATGTTTGATTTGCTGAACAGTTAAAAACCAGATGCAATCTTTTTAACTGAAACTTGGCTAAATGCAAGTTCAGGACCGGATGTGGCAATTGTTCTACCCGATAACTATGCCATAGTGAGACAAGATAGAACACTTAGGAAAGGAGGAGGAATAGCAATAATTTTTAAAAGAAGTTATTCTTGTAAATTTGAGGTCTTTCCTCTGGCTGACTGTGAAGCTGTGCTTTTTAAACTTACTCTTACAGCTCAGTTCACTTTGTCTGGGGTATTAATCTAGCGACCCCCGGGACCAGCTGGTCCTTGGGGGTCTCTACTCCCTGATCTGATAGCCCCTTTTTTACTCAAAATGGCTAATTTCTCAGTCCTGGGTGACTTAAAACTTCATCTGGAAAATGATGAATGTATTGCGAGTAGGACACTGATTGCAGATATTTCTGCAATGAATTTATCTCTTTGTAATAAAGGCCCTACTCATATAGCCGGATATTTTTTGGACCCTATTTTTTCGAATTTGTCTCATATTAATTGCCCACCTGCGCTCCCCCTATGTTGGTCAGATCATTTCGCTGTTAAATTTGAACTTACAACTTTAGTAAACCCGAATCTGCCGCCATTAGGCAAACTAGGTCAATCCAGGAATTGGGGGAAATTGAACATTGAAAAATGTAATCTAACATTGTCTAATAGTGTCCCCTTTTTTGATTCTATATCACCCTCATCTGTGGAAAATATTTACAATTGGATTACTGAGGCAGCTAACGCTTGTCTTCCACTTTCTATAAAAAAGTTGAATAATCATCGACCTCCGGCTCCCTGGTTTACAGAGCTACTAAAAATTGAAAAAAGTAAGTGTAAGGTCATGGAAAGAGAGTGGAGGAAGAACTACTTCCCTGAAATCAAATGCACTTATAAAATTGCAGTAAAAAAAGATACCAAACTTTATGCAAAACAGCTCGATGCAGAGTATGTTGCCTCTACTATTTCGAGGGCGCAGAATTGCCTTCGCACCCTGTTCGCTATGGTCAAGAAGCTAGCAGGCTCGGGTACGCAACCTTCCTCTCCTGTCTTGGATGAATTGCAATGTAACACTCTTGCTAACTTCTTTATAAATAAAGTAGAACAAATTCATCTGACACTAGAGGGAATTAAGCTAGCGTCCCCAATCCCGGCCATTCCTGTCTCAGATCCCATTGTTGGGGCTGTTCCTCTTACAAATTTAGAAAAATGGGGCTCTCTTAATATAAGTTCTTTTACAAGAATTTTAGGCAGTATGAAATCGGGCTCTCCTGCTGATCCTCTTCCGGCTTCTGTGCTTCTGCAATTTGAACAGCCATCTTTGAATCTCGTTATGAAATTACTTAATGCCTCGCTTGCCGAGGCTTTGATGGCGCCGATTTGGAAGCATGCAATGGTCCTACCCTTGTTAAAAAAGGCTAATGCGGACCCCTCCCAGCCTGCCAACTTTAGGCCTATTTCTCTTCTTCCGGTATTTTCTAAAGTTCTGGAAAAACATTTGAATTCTAGACTGTCTCTGATTGTCGAATCCTCTAATTTTTTACACCCCTCTCAGTCTGATTTTAGAGCAGGATTCTCAACTGAGACAACCCTTCTTGGCGTAACCGAAATGGTACGTCAACGCTTGGATGCAGGTGATACAGTGGCATTGATACTGCTTGACCTAAGTGCCGCATTTGATACGCTTTCTCATACCATATTAATTAAGTCTTTACAATCCCTAGGCATTTCGGGATCGGCACTTGGCTGGTTGTCTTCTTTTTTATCTAATCATACATTTCAAGTGTTTTCTTATAGGGCTTCTTCTAAGGTCTATTACTCACTGCATGGGGTACCACAGGGCTTAGTTCTAAGCCCGCTTCTCTTTAATATCTATGTACAACCTCTGGCAGTGATTGCGGAAGAAGCGGGGCTGTCGCTCTTTTCTTATGCCGATGATACTCAGGTCATCTTTTCATTATCGTCAGAAAAAAGTTCTGGACCGTCTACCCTGCAAGTGGGCCTGCGCAATATTGCATCTTGGATGCAATCTAAATTGTTCAAGCTCAATGGGGAAAAAATGGAGGTTCTTACTTTTGGAATAAAATACAGATCTTTGGGGCCCTCAACACTGGCCTGTTGAAATGGGACCTCTACCTGCGCCCTCTTCTCATGTCCGTAATCTTGGTTTTATCATAGACAACAAACTGTCAATGAGACAACATGCAGAAAAACTGCTGCCACTTGTTTTACTATTCTCAAGTGGTTAAGAAAAATAATTTGGATGCTCCCTGCTGTCACCCAAAAGACTGTAGTTCAGGCATTGGTAACTTCACGTCTGGATTATGGAAACACTCTCTTTTTGGGTATCAACAAGGATGTGATGCGGCAGCTTCAGACGGTGCAGAATTCAGCAGCGCGACTGCTCTGCAGAATCCCTAGAATGTCTTCTGTCTCTAATGCTGTGAGAGATCTGCATTGGCTCGGTGGAAAATCAAACAAAGTTCAAGGCCCTGAGCTATATGTTTAAAATCAAGAATGGTACTGCACCTAAATATCTGCAAAATTTGGTTTGCCTTCACCAACCCGTTCGTTCATTGCGCTCCTCTACTCAGGAATTTTTTGAGATTCCCAGGATCAAGCTTGTAAGAATGGGCGGTCGCTCCTTCTCCTATCTCGGCCCACGTCTGTGGAACTCTCTCCCTCTCTCAATGCGTAAGGAATCTTTGTATTTGAACTTCCCTAAACAGCTAAAAACCTGGCTGTTTAATCAATAACTTTCTTATTCCGTTATGTTTTTCTTAGAGTCTCCTTCTAGCTCTGCGCTGGGAAACCCTTTTTGGGTAGCTGTGCGCATTATAAAAATAAATTAACATAACATAACATAACAGGACAGAGGGATATATACAGGTAGCTGAAATCTACAGTGAAAGAAACAGAGACATCGTGAGAATATAAATATAAGAAAACCCAGAGAGAGAGTTAAAGAGGAACGGTGCACTGATCGAGAAACAATCAAGAAAGAAAATATAAGAATGGGATTAAACAGATGGCTTTATAGGAGAAAGAAAGAACTAGGGGCTGGAAGGAAAGGTGGAAGGAAGGAAGGAACCCTGGAAGGAAACAACGAAGAAAATGTGAAAGGTAGGATGAAAGGGTGAAGGCAGGGAAGGCCGAAAGGTGAATTGATGGATAGGTATAAAAATGGATTATAGAAGGTTAAACCAATAGATGGAAATTTGGAAATAAGAGTAGATGCAAGGGTTAAATGAAATATGGAAGAGTGAAAGGATTGATAAGTGATAGGGTGAATGAAAAGAACGAGAGAAATATGGAAAGATGGGTGAATTGGTGTGGGAAGGAAGAGTGAAAAGAAGCATAGTGAAATAATGAAAGGACAGATGGATACATAGATATATTGATGAGTGATAGAGTAAACAGATGGATGGATGGATGGATGGATGGATGGATGGATGGATGGATGGATGGATGGATGGATGGATGGATGGATGGATGGATGGATGGATGGATGGATGGATGGAAGGATGGATGGATGGATGGATGGATGGATGGAAACCTGAAAGGAAGAAAATATGAATGGATGAATAGATGGAAAGGTTAATGGACAGATGGATGGAAGGAGGATTACGTTGTAAGGAGAACGCTTCTAAATAGGTCTGGGATAAATAATTTACATTTTCTGGCTACTTCATTGTTGAGAGGAATGATGGCAGCCAAATAAAATATTTCAATTTGCAGTTTAGGTAAGGAGATGCCATAAAAAGAGCTTTATCAGTTTGATTCTGCTTTTATCAGCCAGCCTTTACTGTTGAATAGTGGTACTGACTCTTCCCAGGTACGTCCAAATAGCATTCATTCCTTTTTTACAGCTTCCCAAACTTACCATGCTAAATGTGAGTTCAACCTTCTCCATCCCACCTTACAGCTGCCCAAACAAACCCTCCTGAAGTACTTGTTACCTCAAAAACCTATGTACAAAACCTTGCACTCTAAATAACTGGTCACCACCTGACTTAGTCTCAGCTATGTTATTCTATGTTAACAAGGATTTGTGAACCGCTATTTGAAGTGTTATACTGTCCTTTTGGAGCTAAGGCCATGTTGTAATCTTGAGTATATTAAGGTGAAAATAGACCACATTGTAACATGCAAGCAGCACTGCTTACCATTAAATTCCGCAAGATTATGGGTGGCATCTTTGGTGTCGGCTTCCCCAGGGTCCTGTCATCTGCAACCTGGAAATCAACCTGACCTTACTGTTGCTGTGTCTCATTGAAATGAGGCATGAGAACCATCTACTAGTCTAGCAACCTCTGGGGCTCTCAGTGTGGAACCTTTCAACTGCTGTACTTAATTGCAAAGGACATGTATGTACTTAAGTCTGTCTCCGGCAGATCCTCCCTGGGGCACATTACACTTGTCTCCTATAAACTGGCAAGGTGAAAGTTATGGAATATAAACCATTTCATAATATTAAAACAACCCTTGAAAAGCCTGTATGGGACCCACTCAGCTTCCGAGGCTCCTTGATATGGAACTCTGACCCACCAATTGAGGCGACCCTGAGGACAAGCGTTGTACCAATAGCGGCACAGCAAACATAAATTCCCCACTCTCCCCCAATAGAGTTTGCCACACCTACTGATCAAGGTGCAATAAGCGTCTCCCAAAGTGAAACTAATATGAACAGTCTTGAGCGTTTCCTACACTGTGCACCCTGCTACATCAATCTCTACAAATACCAGAAAAAAACTTAGAAATTGTATCTTGAACTGATACCCTGATTGTGACTGTCTAAGTAGTGCATGTACAAATATTAGCAATATCAACATCCTCATCTTCCTCATCTTCACAGCTTGCACAGAAGGCTGGGGCAATGCCTTCCAATTCAGTCTCCCTACAAACACAATCTCATAAACCAAAGGCAATCAAAGATTGAATGCCTTTGTTTCTGCAGGTCTCCTAGTAAAATTGCTACACATATGCACAGAAGAGGCATTGTCTTAATACATGTCAATGATAGCAATATGTTGTCCTTCGAAGAGATCCTCCAGAGCATCTCAACAGTAACTGGTTGGCCTTCAAAGACGTCTTCAAGAACATACAAAAGCTAAAATGAGTGGAAGTGACTCCATTTCCCACTTCAAAGTAATGTTACGTGCCCTAGGCAACCTACAACATTCCCTTACACAGATCCTTTCTCACCACCGCTGTCTAGTGCGTCCATATTGTCACCCAGCACCACTGTGTCAGCCGAAATATTACATACTCCCTCACTGTTACACCCAATAGCCCAATCTAACATCCAGCAGGGGCCAATCCTTAGGGGCAGAGGGATCCACCCCCCAACTTTTTGTAGGCACGTAGAGTTTTCGTCAGGCTGAGCAAAGGTCAGCGTGACAGACACTTTTTATTTTTAGTTCAGGTTGCCAGGTGCAATACAAACCCAAGGCATCTGGCTGCGTGAGCTGAACTTTGCCGGGCTGAGGATTTCACAGCCCCATGGGTGTGAACTCCTCTGCCTGGCAAAGCGCTGTGAGTTCTTCCCCCACATGGTAAGGGGAAGCATCATTTGTAGACTCAGACCTTGGTGCTACAGTGTTGAAGATGAGATGCCCAGGGCAGAGAGTTAATCAATGATACCTCATCACAGAGTTTAGTGGGGTCAGCAGCTCTCATTGACCCGATCCCATTAGACAATTAAAGGACTGCTGTCTCCTCTGGCTTACTCAAAGACCGCCAATAAGAGGAGGCAGTAATACCAACACTCCAGAAACCTCACAATATTCCCTTTTGCCACCCGAGATCCCCACAGCAGCTGGTAAGTTTTAAAAAAAATTCTTGGTTTGTGTGTAAGTGTGCGTGCATGTATGAATGTATATGAATTTGTGAGAGTGCCTGCTGTGAATGGGTTTGTGCATGTATATGTGCATGCCTGTAAATGCATGGGTGTGAGTGAGTGGGCATGGAGATGGGGGAATGTGTGTGTGCATGTGTGGCCCGTCAGCACCCCTCCAGCTCTAATTTCCGGACGCCACTGGCTACAGCCAAAAGACACACAATTGATGGACGGGCATACCTGGCGCACTTAGGGCGAGAAAGCAAAAGACACACAATTGATTGATGGAATGCAGAACAAATCAAAACATTCACCCACAGTCAAGAGATCTGGGTTAAATCCATCATTCTTTTGCTCACCATGCCACCCCAGTTTAGACCTGGCCATATGCAAATCAGTCTTGCGCTGCGCCTCATGGGAACAGTCCAGCCCAAACTGCCAAGCCAGGTCCTCCCTGGACCGGAAACAAGCATCCTAGGACTGGTTTCGGGTTTTCACCCCCCTTCAGCCAGGATAGCTTTATTCCAGTGGCACAGTGAGCTCAGGACCCACGTCTGGGCATACCTGGTGCACTTAGGGCGAGAAAGCAAAAGTCACACAATTGAAGGACGGAATGCAGAACAAATCAAAACATTCACCCCCAGTCCCGTGCTCTCCATGCCACTGGAATCAAGCTAACCTGGCTGAAGAGTGGTGAAACCCCGAAACCGGTCCTAGGATGCTTGTTTCCAGTCCAGGGAGAACCTGGCTTATCAGTTCAGGCTGGACTGTTCCCATGAGCCACAGGGTCAAGACTGATTTGCATATGGCTGGGTTCAAACTGGAATGGCATGGTGAGCAAAAAAACGATGGATTTAGGCTCTGATCTCTGTACTGGGGTGAATGTATGACATTGTTCTGCATTCTGTCCATCAACTGTTGTTTTTGCACTGGTCACATCCAAGTCAGAGGCCAATCATCACCTATCGAGCTCACCCCATCAAACAAATCCCACACTGCTGTGACATTACTCAGCCACTTCAGAACAATACAACTACCTCTGACCCATTCCAAGCCATTCTCCCCTACCCTACAATTAGCCAAATTCGACCATTCAGCACTGAAACAGACACTGGACATCCAGGATCTCCTATTGTAATCTCCTTTCCTTGGACACAAAATTATACTGAAAACTAAGTAGTAGTGCTTAACTAGACCTCTAACTTAGCCTTTACCACCCATGGTCCCCAACCGTGGGTTAGCCCATTCTTTGAGTGCATATATGCCAGTTTCTCTATCAACCGTAAAACAGCCCTTAAATGTAATAGTAATCTACCCCTGGAAGTAGAGTCGCTAAAATGCCTGGGTTAGAGAAAGTGACATAGAAACCCTTTGACCCCAATGACATCACAGGAAGCGATGTTACACAGCCTTTTCCTGTGATGACATCACAGGATGTTACATCACTGAAGTCGTGAACCATTCAAATAGATAAAAAACAGACTTGTTCCCACTAATACTTTAACTATGGTGCCACCAATATATGCCAGGGCATAGTCTTTGCTTACTAGCCACAACCATCATGTGCCAACTGTGGTCCTATCTAATTGCAAATAACAATGCCTCCATCAACACTTGGATGTCAATTTACTATCATCCATCAGAGGCATTGAAAAATTACTTTATGGGCCCTTCTTGCTCTGAATAAATGTTATTAGCTGTGACTCATACATAGTGGCATAACATAAAATGATGAGGCCACCCTGGAGAATGCAATGAGGGGCACCTGGATCTCTCATATCTCACAGATATTAATTAATCTTTGGTTGAATGGGTCCCACTTCAAGGTTTGGGGAGTGGGGGTTGGGCCTACGTTACATTCCTGCTCAATAGGCACAATCCTTTCTTGTGTAAGCTTGACATACTCCTTAAAATTGAGAAGTAAGTAATGAGTATGTCACATGTAATCACAGGCAAATCATTGTCAATCTGCCCCAGCATTCTCAAAATGCTTTCATTGGGATTGGTAAACCCTTGTTTTACTCTCATTAATATTAACAATTTTCACCAGTTTCCTAATGCAGCCATCCAAAATATTCACGAGGAGCAATACATTCCAATTGAATACTCAGGACAGACCAGAAGCAAAATATAATTTTCAGTAGAGCCTCATCTTAAATGGTGTAAATTGGCTGCAGTGAAGATTGTGGAACCCACAAACCTGAATGGGTAATTATTTATTTATTATTTATTTAAAACATTTGTAGAGCGCGGCTGTCACCTGGCAGGTATCCTGGCGCTAGTAGCTTACTCCTGGGATTATAGTCGAGGGGTGACTAGGGGCGGACGGGGTTTGAGGGGTGGGGGAAGAGCCATGTTTTGATTCGCTTCCTGAAGGGTAGAAGGTGAGGGATTTGGCGGATATCGGCAGGCAGACTGTTCCAAAGCTTGGCCGCAGCTACTCTGAAGGATCTTCCCCCAATTCTGGCCTTCTTGCATCTGGGTACTTTCACAAGGCATGCGGTTGCGGACCTAAGTGTTCTGGTGGGGATGTACCACAAGAACAGACGTTGAAGAGGACTAGGTCCTGTACCGTGTAATGCCTTGAAGACCAATACATAGCAGTACCAGCTCATTATTAAGAAGTAAAGTTTCAGCTCCTCCTACCGCTTTTCTAATATCACTGAGTTTTCAAATACACCATATTACCAAAGTGTTGTTTTATGTATTCACATTTCTCAAGGGTTAATCTTTGAAAGGTTGTATTCATATGGCAACTTCTGGATTAGAACTAGCGGCAGGAAAAAAAGCTTCTTTGTTGCCTTCAAAAAAGGGAATGCTTGCAGTCTCCAAAGGAGGCAATGTTGTCAAACTTAACCGGGGTGAAGATTAACCCAGCTGGCCTCGCACATGAGGTGCATTTCCAGCTGCAGGACTCCCAGGTCATGAAGGATTGAACCTGTTGTTTGGAAACGGCCTAGTAAGGACCAGTAGGAGATAGCGCAAGGCGCTAGGGCGAGGGCACTCCAACTTTATAGACGATGCAGGTGGGGGATGCGATGGACAATGGAATTGTCATGAAGGGTGAGGCGGCCTCACAGAGCAGTGGATGGTGTGGGCTGAGGACTTTGACTTTTACCAAGTGATGTGCCAGAGGTGAGGGTGCCCAAAGCAGCAGTAGACGCAGTTTTCTGCTTGTCCTTTCCATTCTAAGCTTTGCAAGCTGCAGACTTCGCGAAGTCTAAGAAACATTATAATTAGGCTTTCCTGTTTTCAGTTTCTATTTTCAGTAAATTCTGGTGGGATTTTTTCCAGTGTTTTCAAGTGATTTCAATACCTTTAAACACAGTGGTTATGAGTGGTTACATATTTTGGCACCATGGAAAACAACAGAAATAGTGTTTTTCCGGTGTTTATGGAATGTTTTGCTTTTATTATTGCTTTCCAGTCATATATGTTGTGCTTCTAGACCTTCAAAAATCTGAACTGTGACTGTGGCTTGGAATGAGATCATTGCTAAACTTGTGCCTGTGGTTTCCAGTGGACACCACCCGCACTTATTATTGGGTTACAGAACACTTGCCAACTAATTAGCAGCACCCTTGATTGTTATTTTACTTGTGTTATTTTATTCAGAAAGTCCTTTCTGGACATGCTCCATGCATCATAGCATGCTTGACATATGAATGTATATGACATCAGCACGTCAGCAACACACTTCAGTCCCTTTCAGAACAAATAACTCATGTGCAATATTACCACTCTGCCCGACTGCTCCTGTCGCTGCTTGCTCCTTGCCCAGTCCAGCTCCCCACATGCTGTGGTGCTCCGACCCGCAAAGCATGGCTGCAGGCGGCCATCTGAGGAATCTTTTATCTGGTGGGTATGGCACCTGGGCTCTGATTTTGAAACTGACAGAGTGGTTGGGTCTCAAATCAGACTGCACCACAATCCACTAGTGTTATCTGCTTCCAGTCCCTCTATGTGTCCCACAGCCTGGAAGGCCATTACTGAAAACAATACATTGGCGACCTGTGATCCAGGATCAGGTAGCAAATAATTATATTTCTTCTTTTTCCCCAGCCTGCTGCTATCAGTTCTCTGAGGCTGGAGTGAGGTAGAATAGACTTTGCAAGAGTGTTGGATCTGGCAGGAATTGATGACATCACAAAATGGCACTGTTTACAAACAATGGTGCGAACATTAGCTAGCAGCAGGAATTGTGCTCTGTAACTCTCATGTTAAGCCAAGCCATATGCAGGAGCAGGCTGTGCGGCAATATCGCAACATATTGATTGTTTGCAGTGAATGAACAATGCAAGTGCCCTGTTCAAAGCTCAATAATTTTTGGTGGTGTGGTGGTCAATGCCATGAGACTGCAGAGCACGGTTTGGTTTGGGTTCAGATTGGCACTTGGTAGGCTTGTTGTCAAATAACACTTCAGCTAGTCCAGAGAAAATGGCAACAGCTACAAGTTGGAAACTGTACACACAGACTTCAGCAAGTTCAAACTCGAGTAGCTGCTGTTTTGGAATACAAAAATGATTATATTCCAGATCAGTTTCATTGCCTATGTGACCAATTGTTGGAGGAGCAGTCCTATGGGTAAAAAGTGTAATCCCTAAATTGCATCCATAAACGTACCATCTTCCTGGTAATAATCTTTGCTTCTGGGATCCTTGATCTCAACCTTCAGAACAAAGCCAACAAAGTCCTGATTATGGAAGTCTTTAATTTGTGGATAAACTGACCTGATACCAAACCTGCCACTAGCTTTCATGTCAAAGTATAGGTCCTCAACTTCAACCAAGTGAGTATGACTAAACACACAAAGATGGACAAGCACTTTATTTCACATTTAGATTTAACTTCTATGACTACTAAGCTAGTTGTGCAAACCTGGGTATGCCTGGATAACTCTTTTATCTCCACTGACCTTAAATAAAAATAGCTGCCAAACCCCTTATCTGCTACTACCGCAACCTCACTTCCCCTCATCAGACACTTCAGAGACAAAATCTTGGAGGTGATTGAGGCAAGCTATAATGTTTCTGAACACAACAGCCTACTTGATTCAAATGCTCTGCCTAACAACATCTACTTTAACATATCTTCTGCTCTATATAATGTGGCCCTGTCTAACCCAGTCTTCAATGATGCTTTTACTACCATTGCATCTTCACTCAATGTTGGCAGTAGAGGCAAGTGCCACTGCCCAAATCTCTGTATCTAAAATATTATTTTTTCTCTGTGTAATCCACCTCTTACATGTTATAGACCACAAGTAAATCATACTCCTACAGTGTTAGTAAGAAATTGGTTCATTTATTGAAGGGTTTTAAGAAATCATTACTAAGAATAATCACAATCCTTGTCAGGATGAACCTCAAAAGTCACTAAAAAACCTGTGTTAACCCTCCGGTAACTTGGATCCTCCGATGCTTGGCGGGGTCTCCGTTGATCGCGGATCCATTTATACGCAGCCAATGCCCAGCTGGGCTGTCCTGATGGCTGTTGAGGAGATGGGCTGGAGACTGTGCCTTCTGGTCGTCGCCTGCCTTCCGGGCTCGCGGTTGCCTGGCTTCCTGCTTCGCATTCCGGATCAGCGGAGATTTGTCCAGCGTGGGTGATGCTGCGCTGCTGCCTGGAGCAATCAAGCTTGCTTTTCTTCCTATGCGCTCTCCTGTGGGCGCGCACTCCTGACCCCGCTGCCGCCTTGCCCCCCTTTCATCTGGGGCTGCTGCCGGGCTTCTGAGCGGACCTCTCCTTCCAGCATGGCGTGTTAAGCGGAGGCACTACTGCCCTGTGGCCCCGAGTGTCTTTGCCTTTGGGGACCTGGGACTGACCGGCATTCGCCAGCCTTACTCCCGTCTGATCGTGTGGTTGCCTCCCCCGTACAATCCTGCTTCATAGGGTTGATTTTTCCATTGTGGCTTTTCTGTTCCTCCTGCTTCGCTCCTAATTCCGACCCTTTCACTTTCGGGTAATGTTCGCACTATATAAAATCGCATTAAATAAATAAATAAACAAATTGGAACAAAAGCAGTTAGGCTTAACTTAGAGGTAACTTGTGCATATTTATGCAACACAAAAAGAATCCAAAACCAATGTAGAAAAATAGAGGCTACTTGAATTAATTTTATTAAATGACACCAAAATGACAAACATTCAATGTAATTAGTGGATCTGGAGGTAGGAGCTTTAGTAGTATAAGGCAAAAATAGTGCCAAAAGGTTGCACCAGACGAGGACAAAGAGGCAAAATTTGGTCAACCGTCACGCAGCACAGGCTGGGTACAGGGCCAGGTTCAGTCTGCTGGGAATTGGACCTTCAGTCCTTGGTTGGGGGCAGTTCTTGGCTCTGGAATGAGGCTCTGTGTCGCTCTGTGTCAGGTTAGTTGAAGCCGGCAATCAGAAGCTGCAATGTGCTATGATGGGAGGCTCTAGATCACTCTGTATCAGAAGCCGGTAATCAGGAGCTGCGCAGTGCTGAGAAACAAGGCCCTATGTTGCTGTGCATCATTTCAGCAGGAAAGGCCTCTGGGAACTTGCTGTGCCCCTGTAGTTCAAACTGGTCAGCCAAATGATCCTTGGAGTCACTTCTGGGGTCCTGGGATCAAGGAAAGCAGATCCAGTCTTCCTTCCTCAGCCAACAGGGCATTTCTTCTTCTGAAAGTTTTCACGTACATGAGTGTTTTGATTTCAGGTTATTGGGATGCCACTTTTATACCCAGTGCATGCCTTTGGGCAAGTCACACCACTTTTTTTCATCCTAAAACTGATCAGTTGGTCTCCTTCCTCTGGGTTTGGCTCCAGCCTATCTAGTGAAACAGGCGGGTGGCAGGCCCAGGTGTGAGCTTCATTTGCCAGTGTCAGGGTAGGCTCCTTCGGAAGTAAGGAAGGGCAAGACACAGGCTCAAAGACACAGTCAAACCATCTTGTAAGGAGACCCTCACCTCTACCTTTATCCACTGTCTGAGAGGAATACACATCACATCTCAGAAGAAACATTAACAGTCAAGGGACCCTGGAACTGGCATAAATGGCACATTTAGCTTAGGTAGGAAAATACCAACTTTCTAAAAGTGGCATTTTCAAAATAGTAATTTAAAATCCGACTTCAACCAATGCAGAGTATTTCCAATTACTATTGAAACACTCAGAAAATGTATTTCTCTATCTGTTCCCAAACACAATTTAGCACTTTATAAATGTAACAAGGTAAACCAGTGTTAGTCTATGAGAGAGTTAGCTTTGTTACAGTGAAAGAAGACTTTGGAGATTTTTCAGTGCCAGGATAGGTAAAACTTAAGTCCACATTTCCTGCTTTTTAAATACCTTGCACCCTCCCCTATGAACATTTAGGCCTACATTAGAGGTACAATATACATTACAATAGAAGGTTTAGACCTGGGAAAATGTTTATTTTTGCCAGCTCATTATTTTGCCAGGTCGAAATGCCTGTTTTAAAATGCACTGCAGGCTGCAATGGCAGGCCCTAGGTAGGAATACTACTATATACTAAGGATCTATAAGTAAATTAAATATGCCAATAAGGTGGATGCCAATTTTACCATGTTTAAATGAGAGAGCACATTAAGAAATGGGGTTAATGGTTGAGAGAGGTGATAACCCAACTCAAGCAACATTCACAATCCTTGTCAGGTTGAACCAGAAACATCACTTAATTAACCTGTGCTTAACCCTCTGGTAGCTGGAGACAAAAGCATTCAGGCTTATCTTAGAGACACTGTGTTATGTATTTATGTAGCACTCAAACAGTAATAAAGTGAAAACACAACTCATGAAAAATCCCACACCAAATTAGAAAAATAGAGAAAATCGTAATAAATAAAATCTAACCAAAGCAACACAAATCCAATCCAGAGATATGGAATTTTAAAGTTTTAGATAGGTATAGCTCGTGCTAAACCACTTACAATTCACCAGTTTAGGCTGACCACGATGGAGCATGGACCAGATACAGAGACCAGGTTAGCCCTGTTATATAAGTTACCACCTCAAAGTCTGTCGCAAAGAATCGAGAACTTCAGGATTAACAGGCAGCTGGAGACTCCTAAAAGGCCTTAGAAATGCGTGGGCAGGGAAATGCCAACTATCCAAAAGTGGCATTTTGAAAATTGCAGTCTAAAATCCAACTTTATAATTAAAGAGGAATTTTAAAGAAAAAATTCATTTGAGTCCAAATTTGGCATTTCTACCTGCTCCCAATCAAATGTTAGCACTTAATAAATATACTAAGGTTACGCAATGGTATCCAATTGGAAAGATATGTTTTGCACTAGTGAAAAAAGAATGTAGGAGTTTTTCACTGCCAGGACATGTACAAGGTAACCCCACATGTTCTAATTTTTACATACAACGTACCCTGTTCTTTGGGTCTTAATAGCCAACTATAGAGGTGACTCAAAAGTTTTTAAAAGAAAGGTTTAAGTTTCACAAAAGGTTTATTTTGCCAGGTCAGATTGACAGTTTTCAACTACTCTACAGGCTGCAATGGCAGGCCTGAGACATGTATTAAAGGGCTACTTAAGTGGGTGGAACGATAAGTGCTTCAGGCCCACTAGTAGCATTTACTTTACAGGCCCTATACAGTATTATATACTAAAGTCTTATAAGTAAATTCAATATGCTAATCAGGTACAAGCCAATTGTATCATGTTTTAAGGACAGATCACAAGCACTTTAGTACTGGTTAGCAGCGGTAAAGTACACAGAGTCCAAATGCCAACAAAAACGAAATTCTAAAAATGAAAGGGTTAAAGGAGAAAAGTTTTGGGGTTACCCTGCAGAGAGCGCCAAGCCCAACAAGCACAAACACTTTAAATACACACATGCATTTTTCCACAGGTTGGCTGGGGTAAAGTTCATAAAGTCCTAATGCCCACAAAAAACTATTTAGCTACACAAGACAAACATCTGGGGAATTTCCATGTAAAGGAGATATCAGTAAATGTTTCTTTCTTATATTTTTCTTACTTATTGTAATTAATGAAAATGTCAAGCAATGAGAGACAAAGGTCAAAGTTTTCAACAATGATTAAGCTAACCTAAGGGCAAAACAAACTGAGCAAACCTTCAATAGAGTTGACATATAAAGATCTTAAAGGTACAAATAAAGTTAATTAAGAAATTACAATTTAAGTAAAACTAATCAACCAATACACTAGGAAGGGAATTTTTAACAAGCACTGACAAAACCAATAGGTTTTGCCATTAAAAGGCGAATTACGACATATTGGCTTTGCCAATGCTTGCTTGCATTGGTATTTCTGAGCAGTTTATCCTTTATTTTAACTGTTCAAAAATCACAATTGGCTATTTTTGAATAATAAACTGAAAAAGACAAAATGGCTGCGATGTTTGTCAAGATGCATGCAACTATTCAAAGAACGCCTTTGTGTGCATGCTTTGTCTGCTTTTTAGTGCACCAGTGGCTATTTTAGCGTTTCACATGGGAAGCAGCCATTTTAGAACAGTAAAATATATATTTTTTTTAAGTGCAGAAGAGTACATACAGAGAAGCAGAAATTCTAGAGCATTTACAGCTGCTAGGTCATTTTTTTTTGATTTGCTTGCTCCTGGATGGCAAGGAGTTTTGGAGTATGAACCTTTGTTGGATTATTTATTTTAAAGTATATTGTTAGCCCAGTTGGGGATAGTGGAGGCCTGGGTTATATATATATATATATATGTATATATGTATATCTTTTCACCATTTCCTTGTGTGTTTTGGAAGAGTTGTGTCCATATTTCTCGTGCTACCGTAGTGCCTTTACCTTTTTGAGGCCTAGTTTGCTGTAGGACTGGGTTGTATTCTTTAATTTTTTTAACATACTCACTGCTTGTGCAGTAGAGATATTTTTATTATTTTAGGGAATTGAGGCTGGCCTTGTTCATGGGTTGGGTCGGGGTGACTACAAGAGCCCAACCTATGTATGCAGACATTTTCCTTCGTTTTTCCCCATGTTTCTGCCCATCGTTTGTGTGTGTGTGTGTTTGTATGAGATGGTTGATTAATTATTTGCCTTTTAAATGTATTTAGCAGTGGTAATTGGTGCTGTGATGTTTGTTAAGATTTTTCTGTCTATTCCAGAAATCCTTTCAAACTATATGAGGTTCATATTGTAAATTTTGAAATCCTGAAATACAAATTATACAATCTCTCTATGATGAAATCATGAAATATACTAGATATGAATGAAATAAAGTGACCCGTAAAAAAGACAGAAACATTCTTACTTAATACCTCAATGGAAATCCTTCACACAGATTTAGAATTAACAATAAACTCTCACACAAAAAGGAGCCGAGAGCAGTTGTTTTACTTGGGAGTTTTGCTGGAGCCCTGCTGCACTCAGAGATCCTCAGACGCTGTTTTCCTTGGCGCTGTGACAGCGCGGTGACTCTCTCTGTTGTTCCCCTCCGCCGCTGCTAGTCTCCATCAAGCGGCCGCTGAGTGGGGGGACTACAGATCCCAGAATCCCTGGTGACTCGGACACACCTACCCACGCCCACTTCTCCGCCCAGCAGCGCTTAAATCATCGCTGCTCCCTCGGTGGAGTGGGAGCCTACCTGCAGAGAGCAGTTGTTTTACGTGGGAGTCTTGCTGGAGCCCTGCTGCACTCAGAGATCCTCAGACGCTGTTTTCCTTGGCGCTGTGACAGCGCAGTGACTCTCTCTGTTGTTCCCCTCCGCAGCCGCTAGTCTCCATCAAGCGGCCGCTGAGTGGGGGAACTACAGATCCCAGAATCCCTGGTGACTCGGACACACCTACCCACGCCCACTTCCCCGCCCGGCGGCGCTTAAATCATCGCTGCTCCCTCGGTGGAGTGGGAGCCTACCTGCAGAGAGCAGTTGTTTTACGTGGGAGTTTTGCTGGAGCCCTGCTGTACTCAGAGATCCTCAGACGCTGTTTTCCTTGGCACTGTGACAGCGCGGTGACTCTCTTTGTTGTTCCCCTTCGCCGCCGCTAGTCTCCATCAAGCGGCCGCTGAGTGGGGGGTCTACAGATCCCAGAATCCCTGGTGACTCGGACACACCTACCCATGCCCACTTCCCCGCCCGGCGGTGCTTAAATCATCGCTGCTTCCTCCGCGTCGCAGGACGCGCGTGGGACCGGCCGGGCTAAGCCCGGGCAAAGGGCGGGCTGTCTGTGGCCGTCCGAGGCCAGTCAAGGCTGGGCTAGGCCACTCCCCTTGGCTCGACCTGCTGAGAACATCTACGAAAGACTATAGACCAACCGTATATCCTATGCCCTCTTACTAAGGTATTTGTCAAATTGTATCTGCATACTCAGCTGTATTCTCCCCGGTATAATGAACACTCAACTAAAAACAGGTAGGGCATCTGGGGTGGCTGGGTCAGTTAGAGGTACTTTAGACCATTTCATGATCAGGGCTGTTTCAGTCTTGGAACGCGAAATGCGCTCACTGAGCGGCGCCTGTCCTCAGAACTGTTAAACAAACGTTCCTCCCTGGGACCCATACAGCTAGCTACCACTCCGTCTAACCAAGCCACAGATAGAGACTTAATAAGTGACATTGGTATTCCCTCATAATTACAAGATCTCACAGAGTCACAAGATAGGAGTAGGGACCTTGATACTATAGATACTAGCATAGGACCTCAATTGGATACTTCTCTGGAGGAGCAAGTAGTAGTGACTGCGAGCAATTCTCCGATTAAGAAAGTTACCGGGAAAACTCCATGCTCAGCTCCCCCAATAAAACGAAAACGGGGAGGCAATAAGCAAAAAGGAAATCGAGCGAAAAAATTATAAAATAGTCACCAGCCCCATATAAACTAAAGGCACATCAGATAGTAAATTCCCAAGATCATTCAATTGCACATTCTCATCAAGCTCTAATGGGAAATAAAGAGAAGCTGGTCAAATCGTTAATGTTACCACTCATTGAGAGGGTAAAGAAAATGGCAGAGCAACTGGGTTGCATTTAAGACACTGGTATTGCCAACACAAACTTATTGAAGGAAATGTTGGCAAATAGATCTGATCTAATTCCCACTGTCCCGAGGGTAGTGCCGAATTCAACCAATTCTGCAAATAGCACTGATCCTTTATCTCATACACATGATAACATCTCGGCTAAAAAGGTTACGAATTTGACCCCTGAACTAACAAATCTCAGGGAAGAGAGATTCAGAGTCCAAGGTAAAAAGCAGGAATACGAACAGGGATACACTGATGAGAGACCCCTTCTAGACAGAAAACTTAAAGGACCTGTTCATTATATAGATCTCCCACCGGAGGCAGAACCCTACGTCATTGTACTTACAGGGGTTCCAGAGCTGACTAAGGGGAAATTTGAAGCCCATCAGAATCTTAAGAACAAGGTAGTATGTTGGCTAAGCATGAATAGGCCACTACCCCCTAATATAGATGGCGAAATCCTACATGTTAGAATATTGGAATGGGTAGGTCAAAGACCAAAGGACCTACATGGGGATATTATTATTATTAATTTTAAAGATCGTAGGGCTACAAACTACCTTAGGGATTGGTATTCAGAGAGTCTTGAGGATGGCATTTCCACCCGAGACCTAAGTTATTTCTACCCAAGGGCCCTAGTAGGAAATATACTGAGATCAAGACATCATAATATCAGGCCTACGGTGGGACCAATGTCACACTTTGTCACTGTTAATCGCTTTTCCCCTCTTTCAGGTCTTGAGGGAGTGGACTGACTTACAACCTGGACCGAGGAGAACGTGAGGGAAGATGACACACCTCTATGGTCCCCTGATACTATAACAGCTAGAAATGAATATTTAATAGATAGTGGGCAGAGGGAGGGTCTGGCCGATACCATCCATAAGATTTTCCAAAATGGCCAGTTGATAGTCTCCTGGAATTTAGCGGGTCTAAAGGACAAAGTAGATCGTCTAGACTGGCTTGAGATTACAAATAAACACAATATTTTGTGTTTCCAGGAAACCTGGACGGTCCATGAGACTCACTTATTGGGATACCAAACTTTTAATACTCCTGCCAATGTCAGCACCCATGGTAGAAACAAAGGGGGCTTATGCACCTATATTTCCAACACATCAGGGATTGTAGCTACTAAGTTTATCTCGGCAGATTGCTACCAGATTCTATTAGTTAGCTGGCCGGGCATAAAAAACATGGCCATTATACATTTTTATAATAATGCCCATGCTTCCCAATGGGAAGAGATGATAGCCAGTCTGAGAAAATCACTGAAAGAGATGGAAAAAAAGGGTGATGCAGATTTGGCTCTCTTATGGGTTGGTGACTTTAACTGCTCCCTATGCAGTAGTTATGTTACCGGTACTTGCCCCCTTGCCGAGGATAAGAAAGATATACCTACTCATTTTTGTCATTCTAGGTTGGGGGATCTATTAAATTCCTTGTGATACGAGTACGATCTCGGCTATGTTAATGAAAGCTGCTCGCCAATGGCAGAATTTAAGCCAACATTTAATGGGAGAGGGGCAAACTCAATAATCGACTTTGCCCTTCTATCCTCTAGATATCGATCCCTAGTCTTGTCGTGGGAGACATTAGATGCCTCCCACAGTGATCATTGTCCTATTTCTTTTTGTCTAGGACAAAAGGGTCCAGTACCAAACTCTGAGGTCATTCATGATACACCAATAAATTTGGCTAGTACTAATGGCTATTGCATCAATTGGGCAAAAGTTGATCCAAAACTCTTTATGTATAAACTGGTTATTAAAGTTTACGATCAGCTACAAATATGTCTTTCCTTGTCTGAAAGCAACCAGCAAGTTTTAGACGCCTTTGGTGCAATAGTCTCTGAGATCAAAAAAATGTTGTCAAAAGAATATAAAACCCGTACGTATAAAGCAAAGAGTTGGTTTGATAAAAATTGCTCAAAGGCGCACCAAAATCTGAAAATGGCCTTACATGAAACTCCGAGATCATTGGAACTGGTAAGACAGACTAGAAAATTGTATAGGGTTGCATTAGCCAGAAGAAAAACAGAGTTACAAGCTAAAATTTGGCAGAACCTCCATGAGGCTTGTCTAAGAAATGATAATGTAGCCTTCTGGAGAGCTGTAAACGCCCCTTTTCTGTCAGATAGAGAGACAGATACTATTGACATAGCCATATCAGGGGCTGTCTGGGTTATGCATTTTAGTAATTTATATAAGAACCCTAACGCGACTGTGCCTAATAATGACATGGATAACCAGGAACTTTTAAACCCATTCCCACTGGGGGTTGTTTTTGATCACGCGGAGGTTATTAAGGCCATTAAGGATAGTGCCTCGGGAAAAACTCGGGGACCGGATGGAGTCCCGATCGATTTATTTAAATCTGAGATACTACTATGGTCACCTCTACTAACAAATTTATTAAATCGTGCTAATGCCTCTGGCTTTATTTCAACTTGGTCAGAGGCAGTGGTTATACCCATCTTTAAAAAAGGGGATAGGAACAACCCCGTATGTTACCGACCTATATCCCTTTTGGATGCCTTAATGAAGGTTGCAGGCAGGATTATTCTTAATAGGCTCCAGGTTTTGGCAGAGGATCAAGACATCATATCAAATTTACAATATGGTTTTTGCAGTGGCAAAGGCACAATTGAACAGGGCTTAAATCTAGCGTTGCTGACTGCAAAGTATACTCAAGCCAAGAAGGAAAACCTATTTATTACATTTATGGATTTAAGTTCTGCGTTTGACTGCGTAGATCATTCTATGCTATGGAAGACGCTTAGTGACATGGGTGTAGATCAACAGATCCTTCTATTTGTTAGAGAATTATATAGAGATGCGGGGCCAGGGTACGTTACGGGAGAGGTGGGGCTTGTTCTGATAAATTTAATATCAAGAGAGGAGTTAGACAAGGGTGCATTTTAGCACCCTTCCTCTTCACCCTATATATTAATAGCGTAGGACAACATCTTAGGGACTTTCAGTTCGATTACCCCGCTGTTGGGAGAACATCCATCCCCATTCTTCTGTATGCGGATGACGCAGTAATAATGTCACGTACCTTTATTGGCCTACAAAGGGCGGTGGTCGAATTCTCAGACTATATGAACACTCGCGGACTAGAAATTAACATCTCTAAAAAATATTCTATGACATGTAGCACCTCTAGAAAACATAGTAAGGCAATCTTACTGAAAAGAGATAAGATTAAAAATACCGACAGCTTCTGCTATCTAGGAGTTAATTTTGATAGCAGAGGGAATTGGAAAGGGGCAGTGTTCGCCAGAAAATTGGCCTTTAGTAGGGCCAACGGTGCTCTGTTAAATTTCTCTAGGAAATTAGGTGGCCGACCAGTTAAGGAGCTTGTACAAATTTATAAAGCAAAATGTATTCCTGCTGGTACCTATGGGGCAGGACTTTGGGGGATTGTTAAAGCAGGCCAGATACAACGAACTGAAAATGATTTTTTTCGCTATTTGTTGGCAGCCCCCAAATCCATGTCTACTTATTTCAGTCATAGTGAACTTGGGATACCTTTTATTGCTGAGACGATTAAATCTTCCCCACTGCTCTTATGGCATAAAATGTGGGTAACACCAGAAACATCTTTAAACAGAGATGTAGTTTCTGACTGCTTAGTTTTAGACGGAGCTGCAAATATTAAGTGGTTACAGTATATCAAAACCATGGCATCGGATATAGGGCATAAAGAATATTTTGAAAACCCAATTTGCCTAGAAACGGTCCCAAAACGCACCCTTAAAAAAATGATCTTGGAATTTTTACAGGATAAAAGGAGGCTTGCTGAAAAGGATAAATGCACAACCCTGGAAAACCATTCATTGATTCTTCATGTAGGCATTCAACCGTATTTATTGTTAGAACCTAGTCCTTTTTTGAGGATGTTGTTGACCAGGTTCCGGGTTGGCACTTTTTTTCGACTGTTAACATTTCCCAATTGTAATGATTGGTCCAAATCACTAGTGAAGTGCCCCTGTGATGACTTAGGCGATCAGTCTAATATTCACAGCATTCTCGATTGCGAGGAAAAGGTTTTTGAAGCCGATCCTTATAAAATGGGGTATTAGGAGTTGCAGAGCAGCATATTATAAATTGAAGCAATTAGAAACAGCTCTTGTGGTAAAAGCGGTCTCCTCCTATTTGAGACTATCAATAGGAGTGAGGAATACCATGGGGGCAGGGGTAACCTAGGCTGCAGTGTTTGAAATGTTATCTTTTATCTATTAAGTTATATATGTAAATATATGATGATGCTATATCTTATTATATAACATTTTTAATGTGTTTATCTACTGTACTATGAAATATGTGCTTTTATGATTTTACAACAAAATCGAATAAAGCTAATTTTTGACTTTTGACTTTGACTAACTGAGCAAACCACCAATAGAGTTGACATATAAAGATCTTAAAGGTACAAATAAAGTTAATTAGGAAATTACAATTTAAGTAAAACGAATCAACCAATACACTAGGAAGGGAATTTTTAACAAGCACTGACAAAACCAATAGGTTTTGCCATTAAAAGGCGAATGACGACATATTGGCCTTGCCAATGCTTGCTTGCATTGGTATTTCTTAGCAGTTTATCGTTTATTTTAACTGTTCAAAAATCACAATTGGCTATTTTGGAATAGTGAACTGAAAAAGACAAAATGGCTGCGATGTTTGTCAAGATGCATGCAACTATTCAAAGAACGCCTTTGTGTGCATGCTTTGTCTGCTTTTTAGTGCACCAGTGGCTATTTTAGCGTCTCACATGGGAAGCAGCCATTTTAGAACAGTAAAATATATATTTTCTTTAAGTGCAGAAGAGTACATACAGAAAAGCAGAAATTCTAGAGCATTTACAGCTGCTAGGTCATTTTTTTTGTTTTGCTTGCTCCTGGATGGCAAGGAGTTTTGGAGTATGAACCTTTGTTGGATTTTTTTTTTAAAGTATATTGTTAGCCCAGTTGGGGATAGTGGAGGCCTGGGGTTATATATATATATATATTCACTTAAAAAACCATAGGTTTCACACATGTTAGAGTTAGCTGGACATTTCACTCGTGAAAAACCATTGAAATTCCCCCGTTATAGTTAGTGCAGGCAACTATAACTCACGCGACCGCAATCCTCTGCTGATGACGTCAGATATTACATCACTGTATTTAGACACTTATTTACCCATGTCTTCTTCCATTAATTTTTAGCTATACATATATTACAAATATTTTTTTTTCAGAAAGACACATATGTCATCAGTGATGTAATATCTGACGTCATCAGCAGAGGATTGCGGTCGCGTGAGTTATAGTTGCCTGCACTAACTATAACGGGGGAATTTCAATGGTTTTTCACAAGTGAAATGTCCAGCTAACTATAACATGTGTGAAACCTATGGTTTTTAAAGTGAATTTGCAAGGTTTTTTAAATGCTAATTCCTAACTATAACATGTGTGAAACCTATGGTTTTTTCAGTGAATTTGTACGGTTTTTTAAATGCTAAGTTATGTATTTTCTTTTTTTTAAGGTTTTTCACCGTGCGCGTACTGTACGCGCACGGTGCGCTTTGCACACCGTGCGCGCGCTGTGGGCGCACTGTGCACTTCGCGCACCGCGCGCCCACGTTACGCAGTTCGCGGAATTTTCCGTTTCTACCGTACGCGCACGCTACGCATACTCCGCGATTTTTTGCAAAAAAATTAAAGGAAATGTTGGCCCTTGGGGGTCCTTCTGGGACCCCCTGACAAAGGCTAGGGGGTCAGGAACTGTCCACCCTGCCCCCTTTTCACGTTCTCCACCTTTGTTTTTCACCCCCTCAGACTGCGAGAGACAAAATGGCGGCCGACACTTCCTGGTTTCGGCGGATTCGAATGTTTACTAAGATCTAACAACCAATCAGAATCGCGCTCGCGCATTGCAGCGTGCGCGTACGGTAAGTTTTACCGTACGTGCACTGTGCGCGCTTATAGATATATATATATGCTTTTAAATGCTATTTTCTCAGGAAATACTGAACAGATTTACACCAGACCTGCAAAAGGCACATCCCTGACCTGAGGACTACCTCTCTGCCAAATTTCAAGTAATTCTGTTCAGCCGTTCGGGCTGTAGCTTGGACTAAAGGTCCTATGGAAAAATGCATGGGGAAAACGCGTTTTGGGACCCCCCCTTTTTCTCAGCCCCAGCTTGACGAATCCCCCCGAGACTTTCAGGGAAGGAGCGGAGCGCCCCACCTATTTTGAAAATTTCACGAGGATTCGTCAATCGGCGCCAAAGTTATTCCAAATAAATTGTTGCGGATTTCCTATGGAACACGATCCTAACTATAACTATCTACTGGCGACCGACAGTAGATAATATATATATCTTTTCACCATTTCCTTGTGTGTTTTGGAAGAGTTGTGTCCATATTTCTCGTGCTACAGTAGTGCCTTTAACTTCTTGAGGCCTAGTTTGCTGTAGGACTGGGTTGTATTCTTTAATTTTTTTAACATTCTCACTGCTTGTGCAGTAGAGATATTTTTATTATTTTAGGGAATTGAGGCTGGCCTTGGTCATGGGTTGGGTCGGGGTGACTACAAGAGCCCAACCTATGTATACAGCCATTTTCCTTCCTTTTTCTCCATGTTTCTGCCCATCGTTTGTGTGCGTGTGTGTTTGTATGAGATGGTTGATTAATTATTTGCCTTTTAAATGTATTTAGCAGTGGTAATTGGTGCTGTGATGTTTGTTAAGATTTTTCTGTCTATTCCAGAAATCCTTTCAAACTAAATGAGGTTCATATTGTCAATTTTGAAATCCTGAAATACAAATTATACAATCTCTCTATGATGAAATCATGAAATATACTAGATATGAATGAAATAAAGTGACCCGTAAAAAAGACAGAACCATTCTTACTTAATACCTCAATGGAAATCCTTCACACAGATTTAGAATGAACAATAAACTCTCACACAAAAAGATATTTGGGAATTAGATGAATAATATTGAGGAATAATATACATTGAATTATAAACCTTTTCTACATAGCCTAGATGATATAATGATCAGAAGATAGCATAGCCCCATACCAATTATTAGTTTTTTTGTCTCTGGCCTATTTAAGAAACATTAAAGTAAACTGATTAGCTTTATATGGTCAAACTGACTGCCCAACCTCAGTTTTCAGTGATTGAAAAGACTGACAGAAAAAGGAGGCATGAGATTCCTAAACTTTTGATACTGAGCCTAACTACATATATATCGTGCCATACGGATTATTCCATTGCAATGGTGACAGATATCCCCTCTGCTGAAATATAAATCCCATTATATACTGTGGGATTTATATTTCAGTGTAAGGGATATTATCCGTCACCTTTGTGATGGAGTAACCCGCCTGCCAAGATCTAAACCAGGCCCTATATCATTTTTGCCTCTTTTTTGCTGCAATTTGTTAGGCTAATAAAGTCAAACTTGTTGGACTGATTTGATAATGTTCCAGTAAAACAAATGCCGTAGCAGCTTTCAACCCCTCTTTTATTAAGATGTTTCCTTTATGAAGCTCATGCTGCATTAAAAAAGAGGCGTTTCTTTGGGAATGTAAACAGAATGATGATGGACTTTTGTCCCTTGAAGGAAACCGTCATTGTGTTTGTAGCCAGTCATGGGGGAGAGGCACAAACTGTGACTGGCCCTATTAATATTCAGCAACAGAAGGTGAATGATAAACAATGTTGGAAAACAAAGAAGAAAAAGGAAAATAAAAACATGCTGCACCCCAGTGTGCAGTGAAAGAGGAGTTTCCTTGTCTTTTTTTTTATACCTTTCCAAGGTGGCAAAAGCTTCACAAAATGTCAATTTGTTTCTACATTCTGCCTGAGTACACTCTAAGGTAGCAGAATCATCAATCACAACTTGCACATTTTATCAAAGGTACGAACAACAAAAAACTACACTTTAAGTCTATTTTTGATTGTCAGGTCTTGAGGTGTTTGCACATCTGCCAGCGACCATAAAAAGGTTATAAGGAATATCAGGGAGACCTTCTGAGAAAACCTATAGGATATTAATATGTTCTCCTGAATCACACTGCAAATTACCCCTGATTCATCCCTTATCCTGAAGGACAGCTGGGAAAAGCTGTCATATTATCTACCCATATTGGCTTTGAAAATAATCATGAACCTATATGTATTAGCATTTAATGTGTGTGTGTATATATATATATATATATATATATATATATATATTCACTGAAAAAACCATAGGTTTCACACATGTTATAGTTAGCGGAAATTTTACTGATAAAAAACCAATGAAATTCCCCCGTTATAGTTAGTGCAGGCAACTATAACTCACGCGACCGCAATCCTCTGCTGATGCTAATACTGTATTTAGACACTTATTTGCCCATGTCTTCTTCCATACATTTTTAGCTATACATATATTACAAATATTTTTTTTTCATAAAGACACATATGTCATCAGCAGAAGATTGCGGTCGCGTGAGTTATAGTTGCCTGCACTAACTATAACGGGGGAATTTCATTGGTTTTTTATCAGTAAAATTTCCGCTAACTATAACATGTGTGAAACCTATGGTTTTTTCAGTGAATTTGTACGGTTTTTTAAATGCTAAGTTACTTTACGCCATTTGTGGCGTGCGCGCCCACTTAACGCAGTTCGTTCCATGCGCGCACGGTGCGCTTCGCGCACCGCGCGCCCACTTTACGCAGTTAGTGCCGTGCACGCACGGTGGGCACGCGGTGCGATGACAAAGCAAGAAAGCACGTCAACAAATCTGTTTCTGCTTTCCTCCGTGACTATGGTATGGGTGCCATTTACCACAACAACTTGCGTTATGACATGCAAGACATTTATAGAGGAGATGGTGTGCACTTCAATGATGAAGGGAACAGAGTCTTCCTCTTGAACCTTAGACTCTGCATCGGTACTTACTTGTAGGTACCACTAAAAAATCATTTCATAAACACAACGGCTCTTTTTAGAGCCCCCTAATATCTAAACACTTAAATCTGATTTTCACCCCGTGATTTTTTTTAAAATCAATAAATGTTTTCTTTGTACTTTACAGTCCTTCTTTGACCCCCTCACAAATGTAAGGGGGTCTGTAACTCTCCTCATTGCCCCCTTTTCTTGTTTTCACTCTTTTTTTTCTGAGTGAAATACACAAAATGGCGGCCGCCGCTTCCTGGTTTCGGCCGATTCGAATGTTTACTAAGATCTAAGAGCCAATCAGAATCGCGCTCGCGCACGCCACCGTACGCTTACGGTAAGCGTACCGTAAGCGTACCATAAGCGGGCTCAGATATATATATTGATTTAAAGGCTATTTTCTCAGAATCTACTGAACAGATTTACACCAAACCTACAAAAGGCACTTCCTTGACCTAGGGACTACCTCTCTGCCAAATTTCGAGTAATTCTGTTCAGCCGTTCGGGCTGTAGCTCGTTCTAAAGGTCCTATGGAAAAATGCATGGGGAAAACGCGTTTTGGGACCCCCCTTTTATCTCAGCCCCCGCTTGACGGATCCCCCCGAGACTTTCAGGGTAGGAGCGGAGCGTAGCGCCCCACCTATTTTGAGAAATTCGCGAGGATTCATCGACCGGCGCCAAAGTTATTCAAAATAGAATGTTGAGGTTTTCCTATGGAAAAGGGGTCCTAACTATAACTACCTACTGGCGACCGCCAGTAGGTAATATATATATATATATATATATCTACATGTAATCTTCTATTTGCACATAACAAGGTGTTGGACATAGCTGCATGCGCGAGGAACCTAGAATGTTTGTATCACCTTTGTGTCTTCTGTTAATGTATGCCCTGTGCATAAGGATTTAGTATTTTGTGCATTCTCAGTCTGTGTATGATATTGTGTTGTGAATCTATGTACAACCATATGAACTATTTTCACAAGATGGGTTTCAATGAAATAATTCAAGGATCAATTAATTATTTGTATTTTTTCCTTTCTATTAAATAATCATTAAAAACACTTACATGTGAATTTGTTTTTTTGGTTTGACCTTTGTGTTCATCTTTGAAATAAATAAATCCATTGTGAGGTAGTGTTTTATTTTACTTTGTTACCGATATGCAATAGGAATGGTATTTCTACTCATTTGCTAACTGGAGTTAGAAAAGGATTGATTTTAGAAAACTGAATAATTTTGAAAGTGGACAGCCGGGTGCAGCAGATAACTTATAGTGTAACATTTATTCCTAATATTATCTTTTTAAAGGTATGTGTGCGCAGTTTACATCTCAGATTTGAATACTAACTAGTTGGACCTACTACTGAAAGGCATGAGTATAGCTGACTTACACAGAGTTGAATCTAAAGCAATAACCAATTTGTTTTCACTTCTGGCCTCGGTCCTGTTCTGAACTGAAATATTACTGTTTCTAAGCTTATGCTGCAAGATAAGCTCCAAAGGTGAGTTCCAAACATTTTCTATACTTGCTTACATTTGGATTTTGATGTTGAGCTGGCTGAGTAATTTGTGCTCATATTTCAGTTGACTTATAACAAAAGGCAAATGTACTAATTTTATTGTAAAAACTGTTTCTACATTTAAGAAAAGACACACACTTTTGGGAACTGTTTATAATGTCCCAACTAGCCGGCCAACATCTGTGTGACCATGCACATTCACTAATCAGCCTAACTTGGTCTTTAGAATTCATGTCAGACTTCCACAATAGAACGCTGTTACTGTTTAAAATTTGTATTGTCCTTATTGACTGACATAGAAACACTTTTTTATATGGCATTTAAATTTTCTTCAACAACATTTGAACCCCCTTTCGATATACCTCAAATGTGTGGTATTTTTTTCATTAAATTATTGTATTATTAAATAGAAGTGTCTTGTGTCTTTTATCTATTTACTTCTTTAACTGTATTGGTATCCTTATCAAACAAACACATTATTGATATATCGCTGAAGAAATGTATTTTACTCAAGGAAAAAGGGTTTTATAACTTGCATTGTTTTTCTGTGTCTGCTGTTTGGGAACTCAGTCAGAGATCACATCAAGATTGTGATCTTTCTACCCCACAGATCACCCTGCAATTAGTCAAATTAAGTATTGTTTACAAAGACAGATCTCAATGTCTCAATAGCTGTGGTATATTTTCATAAACATCTGAGACATGGCATTGAACAACAGATGCAAGAGCTGGCTAGTTACCCAAAGACAGACATTAAACAATGTTCACAACAATGTATACCTGAAATAGCACTGATTATATGAGGAAGAACATACAAGCAATGTTTTTTTCAAACAATTCATTTGCAGTAAATGTACATGTATGTAACTCTTCTGCTAGGCAGTATATCAAATCGATGCTGTTCTTCAATGTAGGCTACATTTATCACCACGACAAACTTAATTTAAATAGTGTATTACACCGCCAAGGTGGGGGTGGGTGAAAAGGAGAGGTGTGGGCGCATAAAATACATTTTGTGGGGGGGTGTGGCTTGCTGAGGGGAGAGATGGCTGCATTGTAGGGCAGCTCCACTGAGTCACCGCACGGCAGCCCCTAAACTTCAGTAATAAAGATCTGACTGGCATGAAAACGAGGTCTGCTTTGCTGTCTGAGGGTACCTGAATAACTGCGAGGCTTGCAGGAGCCGGTCCGGGCTCTGAGCAGAGGGCTGCGACGATCCATAGAGTTGAGTGCCAGCAGCTGGGCAGAGCCTGGGACATAACGTGGAGTCTTGGAGGGCCAAGAAGCGGTGAGAGGAATCGGTGGGAGGCCTGGGACCGGTGCCACTCAGCTGTGGTAGGGCGCATTTAAAGATCGAGGAGGCAACGTGGCAGAAAGAAGCAGCCCATATCCAACGCTATGGGCATAAGGCATACAATCTGCGTTGCTCCACCCACTACGGAGACAGACAGATCAGAGGAGGATCTACCGAGTGGGGCCTGGCAACACAGTAGGTGGGAGCAACTGATGGGCAGAGGGGTCGGAACCCAAATCTCCCCTCCCCCTGCTGGGCAGATAAAGAATACCCATTAAATTAAGGGCTTGGCTGCCCCGCCCAGCGGTGCCCCAGGCTCCTTTTTCTCCCCCCTCATCTATTAAGCTACATACCAAGAGATCAGGACTGGGGGCCAGAGAAGGGGACAGAGAGGCCAGTGGACAGCGAGCAAACAGATCAGACCATGCCCCAAGAACAGTGTGAATAAGGCAAAGTAGAGGCTTGTTTGCCGGCACTTTGATTAGCTGGGAGACGAGGACTGGAAACCGATAGGCCTTCAGGTGTGATTCGCCTGGGCAGGCAGTGGAGAGTACAATGCTTGACTCCCCCTTATACAAGTTGTGGGCCCCACGAGAAGAGGAGGTCCTGATGATGACAGGTGGCAAGGGCCCCCGAAATGTGCAACAAACAAAGCTAGACAAGTATGCTCTGGTGAAGAGCCCCCAAGCAGGTGCTTGAAACAGTGGTGGCAGAGATGGCAACGGACCCCCTGGCTTTGGCACTAGAGCCCATACTAAAAGACCTCATGGCTGCAATCCAGGGGGTCAGGGCTGACCTGGCTGCAAGAATAGACTCTGTCACTACAAAGGTCTCCCTGCTGAGGGCGGACATGCAAAACCTGGGAGACCAATTAAAGGTGGTGGAAGGAGTCATGACAGGTCTCGTGGCAGATACGAAAACTAGCAGCAGCAGGTCAGTGCATTAACCATAACAACCAGACAGCTAGAGGCCAAGCTGGAAGTTCAAGAAGGGCGATCTGGGTGCAATAATGTTCGCATTATTGGGGTCCCAGAAAAAGCGGAATTGACAGTGGTAGAACTATTTGTGGAGGACGTGATAATCAAGAGACTGCAGCCAAGGGAACTATCCAACTATTTTTCAGTGGAACGAGTGCATTGGGTCCTGGGTGCTCAGCCAAAGCCATGGTCCCTGCCACGCCCCATTGTTGCAAGAATCTTTAACCACCGGGATAGGGACTTGATCCTTCAAACTGCTTGGAGTCCTCCGCCAATTAAATTTGAAAATGCCTCTATAATGTTCTTCCTGGATTTCACCATAAAAGTACATCAACAACGGCATAGATTTATGGTGGTGAAAAAAGCCCTTAGAGCAAAAGATATCAGATACTCTATGCTCTTTCCCACAACACTTAGAGTCACAGCAGAAGGCAAGATCTGGCACTTCGCTGTGCCAGAAGAGGCGTGGGACTGGCTGGATGGCTGGAGAACAGCAGGGGGACCTCAACTCTGGCATAACACTACCAAAGAACTGGTCACTACAGAGGGGGAGTCAGCCTCGGATAGGGCAGAGGAATCTCCTCAGATGTCGGAGTGGTCAGGGATTCAGAGAGACTGAATAATTGAAATGGGCTACCACACAAAGAGTGTAGGACTGTGGAGCAAGTCTAAGAGACATATTTACAGACGGCACCGAATTAGAAGCCTGCTAACTGGGAAGCCCACACCTGCTGAGCCAGATAAGTGGACATTGCTTTTGTTATTGGATTTCGTCTATGCAGGCACTTACTATGCAAGGGGAAAATGTGAAACTATACCTGTTTTAGGAGAATGGAGGGGCTGCCGGGGTGGCGGGCAAGACTGTTCGAGGCTTTAGTCTGCCTGATTCTTGATGTTACTGTTGTGGGGCGATAGGCACTCTGCAGATTGGTGTGGTGGGAGGTTCAGAGCCCACTGTGCAGGGTGGGGGGAGTTGGGGAGTTATAGGTTAAGTACCGTCATCATTATGGTTTGATTTTGCAGCTGTTTGTGATACTTTGCTTGGCTAATATACTGAAAAGGGACGGTCTGTTAGAAGGATAGTGGAGAGAGTCACCACAGTCATCGATAAGGAGTAGATGGTAGCAGATCAGGTACACACTGAGATGGATCAGCTTCTGGGGTCGAGCCACGTGAGCCCTCACCTGAGGCCCCCTAGGGGTAGATCTGATTTGAAAATTATGACCTGGAATGTTAATGGCCTTGGGCATAAAATAAAGCACATTATGTTACTGCAATGTCTAAAGCGACACACTCCAGATGTAATACTCCTACAAGAGACGCACCTAAAGGGTAACAATTTTAGGGCCCTGAATAGGTACAGATATAGACCCCTCGCACATGCAGGATTTACATCAGGATCACGAAGTACATGAATACTTGCCCGAGTTACGCTGCCCTTCACACCTGGTAAGATCTGGAGTGATCCAATAGGTAGGTATGTGGCGCTGTCTGGAGTGTGGCAGGGGAAGACTATTAACATATGCTCAGTATACATACCACTACGACTGCATGCAGATACCTTCCCAGCTCTCAGCGCGGTGCTGCTGGACCAGCCGAGTGGCACATTGGTTATGGGTGGAGACATGAACACCACAATGCACTGAGACAGAGACCGGGTGTGGACCTCAGACAGGGGGGTTGGAACAAACCCTCTGAGAGCATTCACTGAGTTTTTCGGAATAGTGGATCTCTGGAGGGAACATAACCCCGAGGTCAGGCAACATACGTTCTACTTGGCATCACATGGGGAATCTTCCCGTCTGGACTACCTACTGAAAAAATCCTCTGAAGCAGAGAGGTTAAGAGGAGCAGCACATAGAGCACATGGCATATCATATCATTTGCCAGTGGAAGTACAACTGATAGGGCCTGCTGGAGACAATACACTACCAACGCACCTAGATCTATGGGTGTTTAAGGACAAATAAGCTAAAGACAAGCTGAGGGAATGGACGCAACAATATTATCATGATAATGTGGGCTCGGTAGACTCAGCATGTGTACCTTGGGATGCATATAAAACAGTGATCAGAGGACATGTGCGAGCCATAGCCGGGGTAAAAAAGAATGAGCAGTGGCTTTGGTATGACACCCTAGAGGTGGAGTTGGTCAAACTTGGAAAACTGCATAGAGAAGCAATGGCATTACCTGACCACGTTAAACATCAATCACGGTATGATTAGTTGCTAGCTCTGCTCTAATCGTAGCGCTATTAGATTGCTGGTCTAGCGATATTAGTGATGTTAGCTATATTTTAAAGCTCCTGTGTTACACATTTGCTTTATTTTTATGTTGTAGTTTTCCCTGTTTTTAAAACTACTCGTATCCGCATTCTTGCACCATAAAATTATTGCAACACTCACCGCGATTTTCGCGGGATACACGGCTCGTAGACCGGACTTCCTGGACATTGTTGGGGGGGTAGACTGGGCCGGGATACTGACGCCATATTGGGCAGCGCTCCAGTTGTCAGGAGGGCGTGCCTGATGGGTACTTAAGGCTTCATTTTAGCCGGAGAATTTCCTACACGGTATGATTAGTTGCTAGCTCTGCTCTAATCGTAGCGCTATTAGATTGCTGGTCTAGCGATATTAGTGATGTTAGCTATATTTTAAAGCTCCTGTGTTACACATTTGCTTTATTTTTATGTTGTAGTTTTCCCCTGTTTTTAAAACTACTCGTATCCGCATTCTTCCACCATAAAATTATTGCACCACTCACCGCGATTTTCGCGGGATACACGGCTCGTAGACCGGACTTCCTGGACATTGTTGGGGGGGTAGACTGGGCCGGGATACTGACGCCATATTGGGCAGCGCTCTAGTCGTCAGGAGGGCGTGCCTCATATCTACTTAAGGTCATGGTGGCTGCGCGCAGCGTTTACGCGCAGCCGGAGCGCACCGGAGTCACGCCAGAGTCCAGCCCGTCTGCGCTCGTCCGCGCTGAGGACGGGCTGCAGGGAGGGCTGCGCTGTGGCATGTCAGATTACTCCCCTAAGGTAACACTTACATATTCAACTCAGGACTTGCTCGCTATGAGACCCAGTGCGCGTTCTTGTCTTCACAGATATACTCCGATGGCTGTTCAGAAAGGAGTTATATGTGATACATGTAGGTTCGATCCATGTATTGCTCCCACTGTTATTAACAGTATATTACCACCTGGCCAATCACTTAATGAGGAACATGTTGAGAGAGGTTATCTGATTAATGCCCGTTCCATCATTAAAAATAACATCTTTTTTCATGACTTCGTGACAGCTAGGAACCCACCCTGGGTGTTTGTTACGGAAATATGGGCAACTGAATCCTCGGGACATGATCTCCTTCTAGCCATCCCCGAGAATTATGCTCTTCATAGATTAGATAGAGCGAAACGTAGAGGTGGTGGCCTCGCGATACTTTACCAGTCTCGGTTCACATGTAGAACCAAGGCTTTGTCAAAGTCTTCTGACCCCTTTGAGGCCTTACATTTCTGTATTGCATCTTCGCCTACCTCGTCATTTTCTGGGATATTGTTGTACAGGCCCCCTGGGCCGAGATCTCAGTTTTGTAATGACTTATTCAGTCTACTAGAACCATATGCTGGCAAACCGCGCTTCACCATTCTAGGTGATCTCAATTTTCATTTAGAGGATATCTCATCTAAGGACACTTTGTCCCTGATTGATCCTCTGGAGGCGTGTGGTTTCAAACAGTTGGTTAGAGAACCCACACATAGAGCAGGTCATATTCTTGACGCTGTTTTCTCTACTGAGTCCCGAATCTCGTCAGGCCCTCCAGAACAGCTAGAATGGACAGATCATCTAGCAGTCCCTATCTTCTTTGTCTCAGATGATATAAAGCTCCCCTTGAAGGAGCTCTCTTCAAGAGAGTATAAGCGAAATTATAAAAACATCACCAATGTATCCTTGACCCCGTTCTTTGAATCCCAAACTCGGACCTCAGATCCAGAGAAGGCAGCCTGGAAATTAGACAACCTTATACGTGAGGCAGTGGATACTCTAGCTCCTGCTACCCCTAGGTATACTGCAAGGCGTAGACCCTCTGCCCCATGGTTTGGGGAGCAACTCAGGCTTATGAGACAATGCTGTAGGAGACAGGAAAGGCAGTGGAGAAGGACATGGGACAATAAGGATAGAGAGCGCTATAAAAGCTCCCTGAAGACCTATAAATCCTTGGTCATCAAAACTAAACAAGATCACTTCTCCAATATCACCACATCCTTGACCTCGTCGAGGGAACTTTTTACAATCGTAGACTCCCTATGTTCCCTACAGATTCCCGATCTGATTAAAAGCTCGCAGGAGCTCTGTGATAACATTGCTAGTTTTTTCCATACCAAAATTGTGGATATCTCCATGCAATTGGAAATACAGAAGAATCTTCTGGAAACACACACTATCACAAATCTGGCAATATTAGAAACCTGGCCAAAGGACCCCGATAAGATTCTTACTAAATTTCCCCTCATTACTCTTGAAAATCTTAACCTCCTGCTGGATCGGACGAAATCTTCCTCTCCTCTGGATCCCTGCCCCCTCAAAACTCTGAAAGAGTGTAGGGACACCCTCTTACCCCACATCTTGGATGCTATGAATAATGCCTTACAACATGGTGTATTCCCCTCGGCCTGGAAGAGAGCCATTCTAAAGCCGCTATTGAAGAAACCACCACTGGATCCGGCAGTATTAAAAAATTTTAGACCAATTTCTCTCTTGCCGGCTCCAGCTAAAATGCTTGAGATGCATCTAAATCAGTGTCTGTCGGCATTTTTGGAGTCTTCTGGTTTTCTGGACCAAACTCAACATGGGTTTAGAAAACTACATAGCACGGAATCTGCACTCACTGTTGTGTCCAATAACATCAGGATGAATGTAGATAAAGGCCTGACCACAAAACTGGTTCTACTGGATCTGACCGCTGCATTCGACACCCTCTCTCCCGCGGTCCTAACATCTCGACTTAGGGAGATGGGTGTAGAGGGGTCCGCTCTTAACCTGTTATCCTCCTTCCTAGACCGCAGAGAGCAGAGGGTCAAAATGGATAATTACCTCTCCCCTGTAAAGTCTATGCAATGTGGAGTGCCACAAGGGTCGGCTTTAAGTCCGACCCTTTTCAACATCTATGTGGCCCCACTTGCGAGACTAGTAAGATCCCAGGGGATGGAGGTGGTATCGTATGCAGACGACACGCAGATCATGGTGTCTGTGTCACAGTCTATTAGCATCTCGGCAGCTGGTTTCAGGAGCTGCATGCAATCGATTGCCGACTGGATGACCCTTAATTCTTTGAGGTTGAATGGCGACAAGACGGAGGTCCTGATCTTTGGAAAGGATAGAGATGCCTGGTCGAATGAATGGTGGCCGCCTTCATTGGGGACGTGCCCAACCCCTTCTCAGTCTGCTAAAAATTTGGGGGTCATTTTTGACACTGAGTTGGCTATGAATCTGCAGATAAATAGAACTGTAGCTACCTGCTGGGGAGTTTTAAAAACCCTCCGTAGAATAGTTCACTACTTATCTCCACAAGCAAGAAAACAAACAGCTGTTGCACTGATCGGGTCTCGCTTAGATTATTGTAACGCACTATATACTCAGATCAACAAGGGATTGCTGCTGCGTTTACAAGTAACACAGAATGCAGCAGCAAGATTTGTCCTTGACCTTCCTATCTCAGCCTCCGTCACTCTGGCTAGGAAGAATCTTCATTGGTTGCCCATTGAACATCGTATTTCTTTTAAAATTGTTTGTTTAGTCCACAAGGCACTTATGGCAGGACCGACTGATGGATTGGGATCTCTGCTGTCTAGATATGTCCCTGGCAGATGTCTTAGATCTGCTCAACAGAATCTCCTTGTTATTCCCCCTATCAAGAAGACAAGATGGGGAGCAAGAGCCTTTGCATCGAGTGCTCCGCGTTTGTGGAACGCACTCCCATCTGAGCTCAAGGCTATTTCATCTTTGCCCCTTTTTAAGGGAGCCCTTAAGACCTGGTTCTTTAAAAAAGCATATCACTAACATCGCAGGACTATTCTAGCTATTATTTTAGGCGCCTTGATGCCCTTTGGGCTAAGTTTCTGCGCGTTATAAATTTAATTTCATTCATTCATTCATTCAGTTAAGATTAAGAAGAAGGAAATGAGAGACATAGCGGAAGAGAAGGCCAGGGCGCAGCCAGGGCATTCCAAAACCCCCTGTACGAGGTGGGGGATAAAGCCAATAAATTGATGGCCTGGTTAGATAAGAGGGATTAAGCAAGAAAGTTGGTTCTGGAAACTTGTGAAGAGGCTATCTCTTTGCTAAACCTGAAAATGCCTGCCTTATTAATGTCTTTCTATTATTTTAGAAGGATATTTTTAATGACATCATGGAGAGGTAGCTCGCCTACTGAAGGTGAACTGTACTGTGCCTAGAACACATCACTTTGTTTAAGCTTCACTTCAAACCTCAACACCTCTCTTATGTGCAACAACAGCTTCTGCAACTGGGATCCCTGCACACATTTACATTTAGATCCCCCATCCTGCTCATCATCTGTGTCGTGATAGGAATGCTGTCTTTTCGACTGTGGCTTAGTAAGAGCAGAATCCACAGACTCTTTGGTTAAAGTCTCTAAGTCAGTTATGGAAACAAACGGGGACAACTTTCTCAACCTCTTGCTCAGATTCAGTATGGAGGGTCTTCTTCATAGCATTTTTTGCCCTCCATAATAGAACCCTTCACATGACTGTGCTCGGAGTAGAAGTTTCCTGTTTAAACAGGTTGTTGTGCAACCAAATTCTAATTCTGAGGCATGACAAATGACCACAAAGTAACTCTGTGGGTTCCATTCCAGAGTGTGAGCATGTGTAACAGACAGGGAGTAGCTCTCAAAACAAAGTGCATGGGCAGGGTGCATTTGTCAGGATCCTTCGATCCTGCCAGCAGGTGGCGCTACTTGAAGACTATCCATGTACCTTCTTCTGTCATGAACATTTGTTTGGAACCTGTATGTCACTACAATATTCATTCACAGACTCGGGAATCAAAGCCACTCCAGATTACATTTCAGGGTTTACTTATCAACCACTAATGCCTTATCTGACTATGAGAGCTAGAAAGGAGCCTTTTGATGAATGTTATTATACTTGGAACTCTTTCTTGCTGTTTCCAACATGCCCATGTGCTCACTTGCAAGGGTTCCTGCAATGTTCAGAAACAAGATTTGACCCATCTTCCACACCAGATTTTCATTCTGCCCACTGGTTGCTTCCTGAAACCTCTGTGCACTCCTTCAGGAAGACAGCTGGAGGAGGGACTTTAAATGCATCACCTGCACTGTGCTACAGCTAGCTCAGACCTGTTCTGACTTCCAATCTCACTATCTAACTGTAAGCTGGAGGAAAAATTAAGGGCGGAATACCCCGAATATTGGGGATTGGGACCACCCGAAATGCTGTTGGCGGTCCAGCAGATGGCCACCACACTGGTCAAAATACCTATTTTTGCATTGTGGCAGATACTGCTGGCTGAGGCACCCGCTGAAATGCAAAAATGGGACAATTTGCATATCCCTGCACTATGTGGCATGCACCATGGGGTGCCTGCCACATGATGCAGGGATATGTAGGGGGCACCATGGGTGCCCCCAAGGTCCCATGCTTGGGGACCAGAGATCAAGGGGGGGCCGCTACGGGACCCAAAGTCCTTTTCCGCCTGCCTGTTTATGGCGGGTTAACCACAATGAACAGGCAGGCAGAAAGGGACATTGTAATTGCTACGGCGTTGCCTGGTAGGCAATGCCAGCATTGTATGGACTACAAGCTCCTCTGCCTCACCGGCGGGCTCAAGGAGCCCGTCGGATGCATGGAAGTTGGTCTTTACGACCGCCACACATCCACCCGCCATTATAATATGGCAGGCAGTAAAGTTGGCTATGATGGTGATTGTAATTAGGGCCTAAGACAGGCTTTTGCATTCAGAATTTGTGCTTCAACTGCCAGTTCGGGAAGTTCTTGCTTTCTTCTCCAGTTGCCTGCAATGCTGAATCCTTGAAATCCTGAGGGCAGTATTGAATACTGAGACTGATGTTTGCAGTGTCCTGCTTTCCTGTGGCTGTCCTGTACAGTTTATGCTTTATGTGGTTTCCTAACTTCTCAGTCTCACCTTTCTTTCGGTCTATTCCTTCCAGCCAAATATCCTGAGTTCTGTGTTTCCCTGTTCGCTTTATGACCACATGTTTGCCAAGTTGGCAGAGGTTCCCTTTGTTTCCTTGTTCTGATTGCCTGTTGAGTACAGTCTGATCCCTATTGCATCATTCCTGTCTTTGAGTTCCGAAGTCCTGTTCATAACTCCTTGTATTGACTCTCTCCCTGTCTCCTTGCTGTCTTGTCTGTCTTGCCAGTTCTGTATTCTGGTTATTTTTCCACACAGTTTTATTTTCCATTACAAATTCGATCCACAGTCTGTTGCAATCCATATTAGTTTACAGTGTGACATCTAGATTGGTCTCCATTTAGGTAAGGGAAAGACTTCTATTGTTGCGCCCAGGAGTCTTTCCTGTCTCATTCCACTGCACAACAGTCTATATAACAACAGGCAGGGCCAGGCTGGGAATGTTTACGGGCGGTTGCAATTGAGTCAGACCAGCCATGAGGGGGAGGTGTGAGGGGGAAAGTGTGTATGGAAAGCACTGCAGCTGCTTTGGTAACAGGGGGACAACATTGCAGCTATGCTGCAAAACCGGCCCAATAAAAAAAACAGCCCCACAGAGGTCCAAAACCAGCCCCCACCCTGGTGGCCTACCGGGAAACGCTGTTGTCCGCTTCGGCCAGTGTGGCCCTGAGAACAGGCGAACTATAGCTTCCCTGTATGACTGTTGTTAAGAGCAATCTGCTGGTGTCAGTCCAAAAGGGTTTCCCTAAGCTACTAAGAGACTTCTTGTCATGTGCCAGTAGATCCCTTACCCTGATCAAACCTTGCTCTTGCTTGTCTCCTGTCTCTTACCTTGTCCCTACTTACAGCTGTCACCTTTTCTCAGCAGTTCTAGGAACTCAGTTAGCCTGATATCCACCTCGCACTGTCTCCTTGCTAAGTGTTACCTCGGGAATTACCCGCCCCTTCCTTTGCAGCTCTGACAGACACTTTCACTCCCTGGCAGCATACCTTAGATCGCTTTACCGCTACATCATCCAAAACAATCTCAGCCAACCAAAGTCTTCTTGAAAACACTTCCATTTACCTGGACTATTTCCTTTGCCCTTATGTTCTTAATCTTCCATCTTACTGTAGAGACACCATGGATTTCCTGTCAAAGATACAGGAGATACCATAGAAGGATACCTACATTTTGGCAACAATTGACGTGATTTCCCTGTATACCTGTATTGAGCATGATTTGGGTATGCATGCTTGCAAATATTTCTTAAGAGACAGACCAATTAACATGTATGACCACACTACTCTTTTGATGCACATGTTACATTTTTGTTTATGCAATAACTGCTTTTTGTTTGAGGAGGACTGGTATGAACAGTACACCGGTACTGCCATGGGAAATAGCTTCGCGCCGAGCTACGCCTGCCTGTTCATGGGGTGGTGGGAGGCGGAGCACCTGAGAATACACAACATATGAACAATGTGATAATGTGGACCCGTTACAAAGGTAAGAAGACTGGGAAACCAGCTTCTGCACAGCAAAAGGATCAGGACCCCTCTCCTCAGGGAGAGGACTTAGACACCCCAGAGGGAACTGAGCCCATGGAGCTTGACTCTTATCAGGTTGAACTCTTAGGCCCAGGGGGACCCTCTAGGGAAGAGCTGTGCCTTGGACAGCAGGAGTGTCCAACTCTTGAAAGCCTGAGGCAGAAAGCTGCTGCCCAGGAAAAGGGAGATGTCATTGGTACCCACAGAGTTTATTGGGAGGAGGGACTACTGTACACTGAGGCCAAAGACCCCAACCCTGGAGCCGCTAGGAGAGTGGTAGTGCTACAGAAGTACAGGGAGTTCCTACTAACTTTAGCTCATGACATCTCCCTAGCTGGACATCTGGGCCAAACCAAAACCTTGGAAAGGCCAGTTAGCCACTTTACTGGCCCCAGATGTCTCAGAAAGTAAAGGAGTTTGTCAGCTCCTGTGTCACCTGTAAATCCAGTGGCAATACAGGTAGACACCCAAAGGCCCCATTGATTCCACTACCAGTGGTTTGGACATGGTGGGTCCACTTGAACTTCCCACAGCATCAGGAAACAAATTCACACTAGTAGTAGTGGATCACACCACTAGGTATCCTGAGGCAATTCCCCTTAGGACTACTACAGTTCCTGCAGTAGCCAACGCCCTCATTGGTGTCTTCACCAGGGTAGTGTTTAATAAGGAGGTGGTTTCAGACAGAGGATCAAACTTCATGTCTGTTTACCTAAAACACATCTGGAAAGAGTGTGGATTGCAGTACAAGTTTACTACACCCTATCGCCCACAAACCAATGGTCTTTTTGAGAGATTTAACAAGAGATTGAAATGCATGATTATGGGTCTCCCTGAAAAACTCTAAAAGGAGATGGGATACCCTCTTACCATGATTGCTTTTCGCCTACAGAGAGGTGCCTCAGAAGAGAGTAGGGGTTTCCCCCTTTGAACTTCTGTTTGGCCATCCTATTAGGGGACCTCTCTGTCTTGTAAAAGAGGGTTGGGAAAAGCTTCTCCAAGAACCAAAACAAGACATTGTGGACTATGTACTAGGCTTAAGGTCCAGAATGGCAGAGTACATGGAAAAAGCTTCCAAAAATCTTAAAGCAAGCCAGGAGCTTCAGAAGCACTGGTATGACCAACAAGCTGCGCTGGTAGAATTTCAACCAGGGCAAAGGTGTGGGTTTTGGAGCCAGTGAGACTAAGGGCTCTCCAGGACAAATGGAGTGGCCCGTACCCCATTCTAGAAAAGAAAAGTGAGGTCAACTACTTGGTTGACCTCGGCACAAGCAGTATACCCAAAAGGGTGATCCATGTTAACCGCCTTAAGCTTTTCCATGACAGGGCTGACATGACCATGCTGATGGTGACTGATGAGGATCAGGAGACAGAGTGTGAACCTCTCCCTGACCTCCTCTCATACAGCCCCAAAGATGGGTCAGTGTATTGAGTTGTCTTTTCAGACACCCTCACTACCCAACAGCAGACTGATTGCAAGCAGGTCTTTCAGCAGTATGCTAAGCTCTTTTCCTTGACCCCTGGTCAGACAAACTGGTGTACCCATGATGTGGACACTGGTGACAGTGCACCTGTCAAGAACAAAATCTATTGACAGTCTGATCAAGTCAAGGGGTTATTGAACCCTCTGAGAGCCCCTGGGCCAGCTCGGTGGCTCTGATCCCCAAACCTCATCCCAAGGGTGGAAAGAGAGAAATGTGGTTCTGTGTGGACTATACAGGGCTCAACTCTGTCACCAAAACAGATGATCACCCTATCGCAAGAGCAGATGAGTTGATAGACAAATTGGGTGCAGCCAAATTTCAAAGTACCTCTGACTTAACTGCAGGGTACTAGCAGATTGGTATGGCACCAGGAGCAAAAGAAAAGACAGCATTCTCCACACCTGATGGGCTTTATCAGTTCACTGTTATACCTTTTGGTTTAAAGAATACCCCTGCCACCTTCCAAAGGTTGGTGAATCAAGTCCTTGTTGTATTGGAGTCCTTTAGGGCAGCATATCTAGATGATATTGCTGTCTTTAGCTCCACCTAGCAGGATCACCTGATCCACCTGGGGAAGGTTTTAAAAGCCCTGGAAACTGCAGGCCTCACTATCAAGGCATCCAAATGCCAGATAGGGTAGGAAACGGTGGTATACTTGGGCCACCTTGTTGGTGGAGGCCAAGTGCAACCCTTACAGCCCAGGATCCAGCCCATCCTGGACTGGGCAGCCCAACAACCCAGAACCAAGTCAGGGCATTCCTTGGCTTGACCGAGTACTACAGAAGGTTTGTGAAGGGATATAGGTCCATTGTGACTCCCCTCACAGAGCTACCTCCAAAAAGAAGCCCAAAAAGGTAAACTTGACAGTTAGCTGTTAAAAGGCTTTTGACACTCTGAGAGAGGCAATGTGCTTAGCACTAATTCTCAAAGCTCCAGACTATACCAAGCAGTTAATTGTGCAGACTGATGCCTCTGAGCTAGGGATAGGAGCGGACCTATCCCAGACCAATGAAGAAGGCCAAGACCAACCTATTGCTTTTATAAGCAGAAGGCTTCTCTCCAGGGAGCAGTGTTGGCGTGTCATTGAGAGGGAGGCCTTTGTTGTGGTTTGGTCACTGAAGAAGCTGAGATCATACTTGTTTGGTACTCACTTTCTAGTTCAAACTGAACACAGAGCTAAAGTGGCTAATGCAGATGAAAGGTGAAAATCCTAAACTGTTGAGGTTGTCTATCTCCCTACAGGGAATGGACTTTATAGTAGAACAGAGACCTGGAACTGCCAATGCAGATGGACTTTCCAGGTCTTCCACTTAGACAATGAAGACTCTCAAGGGAAAGATTAGTCTCATCCTCTTTCGTTGGAGGGGGGTTGTGTGAGAAAGTGTCCTCATTATGCATGGTTTCCCCACTTTTTGCTGAACTGCTGATGTGCTTTGGCTCCTGCCACTCAGGTACCCAGGACCCATGTTCTTTCCCTAAATTTGCATAGAAGACCAGACCCAATTAGCACTCTCTGGCCACAGGTCAGTCCCTGGTAAATGGTACCACAGGTACCCAGGGCACGGTGACTGGGGAAGGACTCTAAGGGCTGCAGCACTTATTGTGCCACCCTTAGAGGCCCTGTACCTTTACACTCACACACTGCCTTTGCAGCCCACATGTTTTGGGGCAGAACAAAGTGAAGAGTCGACATGGCACACGTCCCTGTGTCCCATGCCTACAACCCACTGCCCTGCCATAGATCAGCCACCCCTCTAGAAGGGTACACTATACCAGTGGTGAGGGTACAGGTGCATGAGCCCTATATCCCCACAGTGTCTAAGTCAATTCTTAGACATTGTAAGTGAAGTACTGCCATTAAGATTATATAGTGCTGGGAGTTTGTCATTACGAACTCCCCAGTACCATAATAGCTTTACTAAAAACTGAGAAGTTTGGTACCAAACGTCTCAGCACATTAAACCCACACTGATGCCAGTGTAGGATTTAATGAAAAATGCTCACAGAGGGCATCTTAGGGATGCCCCCTGAAAAATGGCCTAACATTAGTGTCCAGGCTACTTCCCAGGTGCCACCACCAGACATGTGGACCCCTGGGTCAAGATCCTACTGCTCTTGGGGGCCTGAAACAATGCACATCCTGGGATGAAGTGCCAAGCCTTCTCCCCCTGGATGGGCAGGGTTCACGAAGGGGAAGATTCAAAGGCTTGCAACCTTTGTGAGCTTCCCCAGGCCTTTTGCTGCTTCCAGCAGCTGGTCCCCACTGGTTCTGACCCCCACTTTGGGCGGGTGATCCGACGGGAAAAACAAGTGAGGAAGGGAGATGTGCCGACCTTTGCCAACCCCACCCCTCAGGTGGGGGAAGCGAGGTGAAGCACAACTTTCAGTCTGTCCCTTCTTGCAGATGGGGGACCCAGCCAACAAGAGTGAGGCATATGCCCCCTCCTACTGGAGGGTGACATAATAGGGGGTGTACCCACCCCAAGGAAGGGCCCCATTGGTCCCACCCTTTTACTTACCTGTAACATCCCTCAATCTAGTATCTAGGGGCACTCCTGAACCTTGCCTCCTCAGACAAGAAACAACTAAAAGAAGAAGAAGGACCAAATAGCCATGCCGAAGCAAAGAAGAGGAGGATGCCTACTGACTTGTCCGTAGCCCTACCGGCCTGACCCCACCTCAAACCTGCAGAAGCAAAACTCCGGCGTGTCCAGCGGCCAGCACCCTCAAGAACCCAGAGGATCTGCCCAGCCTTCCAAGGAAAAGACTTTGTCTCCCGTGAACACAGGATTTGTTCACCAACAGACTCCAGATCTGGCAAAATCCGCAAGTCTGCACCACTCTGCATCCGACGCCCACAGCCCGAGTTCAAGTGGCCCAACACCATGAGGATGTCTCCTCGGCGATCCTGACCTGTGATCCAGTGATCCCTGGCCTGCCTCAAGCCTCCAGCCGACGCCTGCAGCCTCAATCCGGAGGGTCCCCGAACCGCGACCAGGAGCAGGTAAGAAGATCCGACCCTAAAAGTCACCCCTGCACCCAACACCCAATGGCCTTGCGTGGCTCAACTGATGGTGTCTAGCCAACCCCCAGCATCCTAACTTACCTGTCCAAGCAGTGGTCGCTCTCAGAAGACCTTCGTCCCCGAGCCTGCAGTTTGTTTGCAAACAGGAAAATCCTCATTGAAAGTAAGAGGGCATCTTATGCCAAAACAGCACCCTGCACCCGGCTGCCCTAGTGTCACTGAGGGTGTACCGTTGGTGCTAACTTGAACCCCCATTTGTCCTGAGCTAAAATCCAGGAGCTTTGCTCCCATAGCCTTGTAGCCTGCTCTGGAGCAGGCACCAACCGGAGGCCCCCTATCCCCCATTGGATAACATTGGCTCTCAGCACTCTCCAGAAAACCAACTCCCACAACAAACCAATAACTCTATTTCCTCTCAAACGATAATATTGACTGTTTCCTATGAAATTTTCTAAGTGTGGAGTTGGAAAATCTATAAAAGTCTATACAACTGTGTACAAATAACCAAAACTTATTTACATACCTGTTTACAGGAAATGTCCCAGTGCAGTATCCAGGTATACTACACTGTGTAAGAAAAGTAATCTGCAAAGTAATATACATGACCTGCTATTTAAAAGTTAATACAACGTATATGTACAATATTTTGAGGTATTGCATTTCCAGTAATTCTTCTGTAACCAAACCAAAGTATATATACAACTGCAATTCAAACTGTATTGTTAATTCAAAGTATAAATCACTTACCTGTGCCAGGCTTGCTTGATTCTAAGAAATAAATATATCTAAATAATATTTTTTATAAAAGCAAATTGGTCTGAGTTCAGTGTTTGAGTGTGTGCAATCATTTGCTGAATGCTGATTGAGTGTGTACAACAAATGCTCAACACTGCCCTCTCATTTTGGTATAGTATATACAGGGCCAGCTTCCTATAGCTGCTGCCAGTGTTTGTCAAACACCAAGGCTGACTAGCCTTGATTTCATCGTATTTCTCTTTCTTCAACCACCCTACACTTCCTCTTTTTCTCATACCTATGGGCTCTTTTTTAGGTCTGGCCTTTGAGACCATATTTGTATATATATATATTACCTACTGGCGGTCGCCAGTAGGTAGTTATAGTTAGGACCACGTTTCCATAGGAAAACCTCAACATTCTATTTTGAATAACTTTGGCGCCGGTCGACGAATCCTCGCGAATTTCTCAAAATAGGTGGGGCGCTACGCTCCGCTCCTACCCTGAAAGTCTCGGGGGGATCCGTCAAGCGGGGGCTGAGATAAAAGGGGGGTCCCAAAACGCGTTTTTCCCATGCATTTTTCCATAGGACCTTTAGAACGAGCTACAGCCCGAACGGCTGAACAGAACTACTCAAAATTTGGCAGAGAGGTAGTCCCTAGGTCAAGGAAGTGCCTTTTGTAGGTTTGGTGTAAATCTGTTCAGTAGATTCTGAGAAAATAGCCTTTAAATCAATATATATATCTGAGCCCGCTTACGGTACGCTTACCGTACGCTTACGGTAAGCGTACGGTGGCGTGCGCGAGCGCGATTCTGATTGGCTCTTAGATCTTAGTAAACATTCGAATCGGTCGAAACCAGGAAGCGGCGGCCGCCATTTTGTGTATTTCACTCTGACAAAGAGTGAAAACAAGGAAAGGGGGCAATGAGGAGAGTTACAGACCCCCTAACATTTGTAAGGGGGTCAAAGAAGGACAGAAAAGTACAAAGAAAACATTTATTGATTTTAAAAAAAATCACGGGGTACGCGTACGGTAAGCTTACGGTAAGCGTACGGTAGAAAAAAAAAAAAAAAAAAATGAAAATCAGATTTAAGTGTTTAGATATTAGGGGGCTCTAAAAAGAGCCGTTGTGTTTATGAAATGATTTTTTAGTGGTACCTACAAGTAAGTACCGATGCAGAGTCTAAGGTTCAAGAGGAAGACTCTGTTCCCTTCATCATTGAAGTGCACACCATCTCCTCTATAAATGTCTTGCATGTCATAACGCAAGTTGTTGTGGTAAATGGCACCCATACCGTAGTCACGGAGGAAAGCAGAAATAGATTTGTTGACGTGCTTTCTTGCTTTGTCATCGCACCGCGTGCCCACCGTGCGTGCACGGCACTAACTGCGTAAAGTGGGCGCGCGGTGCGCGAAGCGCACCGCGTGCTCACTGTGCGCGCACGGTGTGCGAAGCGCACCGTGCGCGCACGGAACGAACTGCGTTAAGTGGGCGCGCACGCCACGAATGGCGTAAAGTAACTTAGCATTTAAAAAAACGTACAAATTCACTGAAAAAACCATAGGTTTCACACACGTTATAGTTAGGAATTAGCATTTAAAAAACCTTGCAAATTCACTGAAAAAACCATAGGTTTCACACATGTTATAGTTAGCGGAAATTTTACTGATAAAAAACCAATGAAATTCCCCCGTTATAGTTAGTGCAGGCAACTATAACTCACGCGACCGCAATCTTCTGCTGATGACATATGTGTCTTTATGAAAAAAAAATATTTGTAATATATGTATAGCTAAAAATGTATGGAAGAAGACATGGGCAAATAAGTGTCTAAATACAGTATTAGCATCAGCAGAGGATTGCGGTCGTGTGAGTTATAGTTGCCTGCACTAACTATAACGGGGGAATTTCATTGGTTTTTTATCAGTAAAATTTCCGCTAACTATAACATGTGTGAAACCTATGGTTTTTTCAGTGAATATATATATATATATATATATATCGAGGAGCTTTTGGTCAGCAGCCTTGATCCATTGGCCTGCTAAATCGCACTTCACATTTTGCTTCCGCCCACTCCAGCATGCAGCATGGGGAAATGGGGCAGCCCTCTTAACCCATTGGTTCCCTGCACTTTGATTGACTGCATAAAGCCTGTGCATATTCTTCACATCCTCTTAAAGTATTTTCTGTCTCTTCATTGACACACCTGGCTCAAAGCGTGTGTTTGTGTGTTTTTATTTGCTATGTTTACTTCACATACCACAATTTTTTTTGGCTTGCATATGGGGTACCCAGTTAGACAGGGATTTATTTTCTGCCTCCCTTTTAAAGTTGATTTTATAAACTATTTTAGTATCATTGTTATATTGTAGCTGTCTGCAATTAGGGTGCCTGGTGAGTTGGCGGTGGTGATTTATTCTAGTCTCTTTTGCAAATCATAAAACAAATTCCAAGGCACACCTGAAAATCTTGATATTTAGAGAATAGCACGAATAAAACAGCCACATAAGTGAATGTTTTTTTCTAAAATGTTTATTTCACACATGTACATTTTGATGCATATGTTTGCAATAAAAATAGTTAAATGCAACCATTGCATACGCTTTTGAATGATCTGTTGCCTTTCCTAATGTGTGGTTATCTTTACTTTCTGTCTTTGTGAATATTTTTCTAACATTCTGTTTCTAATTTGTCCCTTTTCTACATTTCTCTCTGGGTCTAGGCCAAAGTCTAATGACAGAAAATAGGCACCAGTCCACAAAGTGACTTGAAGCATGTTAAGCAATGGCTGCTCCCATCAATCACTGTTTGCTAACACGCTGTGTCGCAGAGTTTTCAGTAAATGTAAATGTAGTAGACTTGTAAAGCGCACAGCTGCCCCAGCAACAGGGCGTCCCAGCACTGTAGACCGCTGGGGAACCTGTCCTGGCTATACCTGTGAGATGGTCCCTTTCTGGATATCTCCAAGGTGAAACCAGGCATTCCCAGCGTCTGTGGGGGGGCCGAGGTGAGAATTATCGAGTCCGTTTTGACCCTGGTCCACGACCCTGCCGCGTCGGGAATTGAACCCTGGTCCCTGGCCGATTCTCTGCTTACGGGTCTGCCGCCTCTAACTAGAGAGCCACACCTCTCTACGGTAAAGATTGTTTAATAAATTAAAGTCGTCAACGGGGGTCAAGGTTCTGTAACGTCATTTCTTCCCAGATCACTACTAGTCAAAAAACATTTGTTGGCATTTACACTTTCTAATTTCATTTAATTTTGTCCGTAGACATAGACAGCCACCTTACTACGTGAACTTAAATCGGTGTGATCGATTCTCCCTGAAAATGTGTATCCTGTGAGGGTTCAGGCCAGCCTCACAGATGACTTTGAGTTCATTTCCAGCATTCAGACAGCACAGATCCATTCCATCTGCCCACCCAATCAAAGGTTTGGCCTCACTTTCATGAGAATTAAAAGCGCTAAATGTTGCCTGACAGTAAGCAATTAAACATGACAGCCAAAGCGCCTGGCTAATCCCATTGAGAGCGCCTCGGCTCAGAGCTAAATGAAGACATAAGAGTTTAAAAAGGTTGAAAATAGGACGACATGCGGTGTGTGGCTTTCAGCACACAACTATGCAGCACAAGAAGCCAGATTCTAAATCAGTGAAATACAGGAGTTGGACTCCGAGTTCTCACAAAAAAAGAGATGATATTTATTCCATAGCAAAGAGTCCACTCCAAAGTGTTGGAGCTGACTGAACAGGAATTCCTATTGGGTTGGTGAGCAAATTCACTCTTAAAAGCATGTTTGTATTTTTATTAGATGTTCCCACCACCCAATAAAATACTACGGTTGCCACCGAGCCACCAAATTGCAGTCTGGAGTACAACCTCTATTCATCAATATCACTTGCAAAACAGTAAGCTCTCAGAAGGGCCTCTGTCTACTAATGTAAACTTATAGGGCTTCACTTTGATTTATTTCTCATCGGATCTGTGCTGGAGTTGTTCAAGTAAAGGAAGAAAGTGTTGAGCAAAATACGAAAAGGCGCCTGTTTTGTAGCTACAGGCAACATACCGGGGTCTCTTCTCAAAGGGTTAACTGCATGCAAGCCAACACAAATAAATGAGAAATTATATCGTTTTTTGCGCACAGTAGTATAGTGTTTTTTGATTGCTTTCAATTTGTAGGTACTTGTTCATGCTTCATCTTAAATGGCATGTTTTTTGGTTCCACTGCATTCCTTACAATCATGCCACAAACTCTGACACCTCTCAATGACAGAACCGTTTTTCTGCTAAGTAGCAAATTTGCATTTTCTGCGTGCCCTCCCTAGATTTCCCCGTTTTTTTAGACAGATTTTTAACTGTTAACCTGACTGTGACACTGCCATACAGATCAGTTATACAGTGCACGTGCTCTCTCCCTAAAGAATAATATACATTTTGATAAATCCAACAACCTGATTTAGCTTTCCAGTAAAGCCATTTTAAGTTTTTGCAGGAAGTGCACTAGTGGCATGTAAAATAAATGTTATATGTAGCCTCTACCGAATATTTACCACCCACATGTATGACTAACATTTTTGACCCCATAGAACAGCATTTGTGTTGTGTCTGGCTGCAGTTTAAAAATGCTGCAGTAAATGTGGTGGGGAAAGGTGTGGTCCATCTATGCAATGGAGAAATTGACTGCTATTATCCGGGTCCGGGTGACCAAATTCGATGCTATATGGCGCCTCCTTACTACCCATATCAAGTGCCAACAACGGGCGGCAGGGCTTCATATGGCAATGTCCAAGGTAATACGAGTCTCTGATATCCACATTATGTCCTCTTCTAAACCTCAGGAGGGATCTTTTGAAATTTAGGGACATATTAACAAGGAACAGGGAAAATTATCGCTAAGGGCGCTTAGCGTTAATTTTTTTAACGCCCGCTATCGCTGGATAATATCACCTGGTTATCGCGTTTTTAACAATGCTTACCGCCTAGGCGATAACAAATCCAGCGATAGCGGCATTGTGGGAGGTTATCGCTGGTAATGCAGTGATAAAACTACAAGGACAGGGATATCCTTGTTGATAGCCCATGGTGGATTTAGCCATGTAATCCACCTCCCCATTGGATTACATGGCTAAGTCTGAAAATTAGCAGACGTAAAAAAGCAGCGTTAACCGTGGTTAGCGCTGCTTTTTTGTCTCTAACAGGGTTAGCGTGAAGCTTGATAATAGGAGAAATGTTGCTTATCGACATTTCTCCTATTATTTTGCTCAGGAAAGCCCACTTTGCATCTCATTAGAGATGCAAAGGGAAGCGTAGTGAAAAAGGGTGCTAACGTGCGATTTTGCATGTTAGCACCCTGTTGTTGATGGGGCGATATTTTTATCTCCGCTTCTTTGGCTTTTAAAGCCAAAAATGCGGTGATAAAGCCCTTGTTAATATGCCCCCTAATTCTTTATGCTCATGGTGAGAAGGGGTGCTGTATCGATTACTTCAAAAATGCCCGGGCCTGGATGTTCTGCTTTTTCGTCCAATTTTCTTTTCTTCATTTTTTTGAGCAAGCATCATGACTCCTGGCAGATTTGAACGATGTGTCCTGTTTACTTCTTTTCTTTGAAAATGTCAAATAAAGGTGCCGATTCCGATCCTGTAAAACCCGGGTACGAATGGTCGTACGGAGCATATTCTCTATACAACTCGTACCCGGGAAATGCACCTTACAAACCAGCAAGTACGATTCAAACAGAAATACCATTTCCGTACGAATCGTAAAAATCTACGTGCGATGAAAAAATACCCACAATTCCAATCCGGGCCATCGCGTACGTGACGTCCAGACGGAGTGAGGCAGCATTCTACGGACCAGCAAGTACGAATCGTGCCTACGTCACTCTGCACGGATCATTTTTTACGGCAGCCAAAAACTCCCGGGAAATTGAGGACGACGCGAAGAAGGAGCAGTGGACGCGACGGACAGCCATGGACCCCATCCTACGTGTCATCCCGGCCCTCCTAGCCAACGACCTAGTTCACCGAAACCACTGTGCACGCCGCAGAAGGTCAGCACAACACCCTGGGGCAAAGGGGGGGCGAGGGGCAGGAAACATAACCTCTACCTAATTTAAGATATATCATATACTGGCCATACATCACCTCCAGGGTCTGGTCACTTCGGGGGGCGTGTCCACCAATCCCCGCATACGTGTACCCATCACCACTCCAATGGTGGTACGGCCCGTAACCACGCCCTCAGAGCGTGGGTACGGCCCGTACCACCATTGGAGTGGTGAAGTTGAGGTACGTGTGGTACGGGCTGTACCCACGCTCTGAGGGCGTGGGTACGGCGCGTACCCCTACATCACCACTCCAATGGTGGTACGCGCTGTACCCACGCCCTCAGAGCGTGGGTACGGCCCGTACCACGCGTACCCCTACATCACCACTCCAATGCTGGTACGGGCTGTACACACGCCCTCAGAACGTGGGTACGGCCCGTCCCACGCGTACCCCTACATCACCACTCCAATGGTGGTACGGGCCGTACCCACGCTCTGAGGGCGTGGTTACGGGCCCTACCACCATTGGAGTGGTGATGTAGGGGTACGCGCCATACCCATGCCTTCAGAGCGTGGGTACGGCCCGTAACACGCCACCATCACCACTCCAATGGTGGTACAGGCCGTACCCACGCTCTGAGGGCGTGGGTACGGCGCGTACCCCTACATCACCACTCCAATGGTGGTACGGCCCGTAACCATGCCCTCAGAGCGTGGGTACGGCCCGTCCCACCATTGTAGTGGTGATGTAGGGGTACGCATGGTACGGGCCGTACCCACGCTCTGAGGGCGTGGGTACGGCCCGTACCACCATTGGAGTGGTGATGTAGGGGTACGCGCCGTACCCACGCCCTCAGAGCGTGGGTACGGCCTGTACCACACGTACCTCAACTTCACCACTCCAATGGTGGTACGGGCCGTACCCACGCTCTGAGGGCGTGGTTACGGGCCGTACACCTACATCACCACTACAATGGTGGTACGGGCCGTACCCACGCCCTCAGGGGATACGGACCGCATCACCCGTACCTCTAGGGCACCAGTACATTAGTGATACAAGGCATACACACGCCATGAATGTTGGCTTAGCGCCTGGTGCAGCATATAACCAGTATATTGGGGTGTTTTCATGGCCAGGACAGAAGTGTACAGCACCACAGGTGTGGGTGGGTGGGTGCGTGTCTGCCAAGAAGTCCCAGCAGTAGACATAGACATGGGGGTGGGTGCAGAGGAATACCAGCAGTGGACAGAGACATGTGAGGGGTGGGTGCCTAACACTCCCAGCAGTGGACAGAGACATGTGAGGGGTGGGTGCCTAACACTCCCAGCAGTGGACAGAGACATGTGAGGGGTGGGTGCAGAGGACTCCCAGCAGTGGACAGAGACATGGGGGTGGGTGCAGAGGAATACCAGCAGTGGACAGAGACATGTGAGGGGTGGGTGCCTATCACTCCCAGCAGTGAACAGAGACATGTGAGGGGTGGGTGCCTATCACTCCCAGCAGTGGACAGAGACATGTGAGGGGTGGGTGCAGAGGACTCCCAGCAATGGACAGAGACAAGTGAGGGGTGGGTGCCTATCACTCCCAGCAGTGGACAGAGACATGTGAGGGGTGGGTGCAGAGGACTCCCAGCAGTGGACAGAGACATGTGAGGGGTGGGTGCAGAGGACTCCCAGCAGTGGACAGAGACATGTGAGGGATGGGCGCCTATCACTCCCAGCAGTGGACAGAGACATGTGAGGGTGGGTGCCTAACACTCCCAGCAGTGGACAGAGACATGTGAGGGGTGGGTGCAGAGGACTCCCAGCAGTGGACAGAGACATGTGAGGGGTGGGTGCCTATCACTCCCAGCAGTGGACAGAGACATGTGAGGGGTGGGTGCAGAGGACTCCCAGCAGTGGACAGAGACATGGGGGTGGGTGCAGAGGAATACCAGCAGTGGACAGAGACATGTGAGGGGTGGGTGCCTATCACTCTCAGCAGTGGACAGAGACATGTGAGGGGTGGGTGCCTATCACTCCCAGCAGTGGACAGAGACATGTGAGGGGTGGGTGCCTATCACTCTCAGCAGTGGACAGAGACATGTGAGGGGTGGGTGCAGAGGACTCCCAGCAGTGGACAGAGACATGGGGGTGGGTGCAGAGGAATACCAGCAGTGGACAGAGACATGTGAGGGGTGGGTGCCTATCACTCCCAGCAGTGGACATAGACCTGTGAGGGGTGGGTGCCTATCACTCCCAGCAGTGGACAGAGATATGTGAGGGGTGGGTGCCTATCACTCCCAGCATCTGACAGAGACTTTGGGGTGGGTGCCTATCACTCCAGGAAGTGGACAGAGACATGTGAGGGGTGGGTGCCTAACACTCCCAGCAGTGGACAGAGACATGTGAGGGGTGGGTGCTTATCACTCCCAGCAGTAGACAGAGACATGTGAGGGGTGGGTGCAGAGGACTCCCAGCAGTGGACTGAGACATGTGAGGGGTGGGTGCCTATCACTCCCAGCAGTGGACAGAGACATGTGAGGGGTGGGTGCCTAACACTCCCAGCAGTGGACAGAGACATGTGAGGGGTGGGTGCAGAGGACTCCCAGCAGTGGACAGAGACATGTGAGGGGTGGGTGCTTATCACTCCCAGCAGTGGACAGAGACATGTGAGGGGTGGGTGCAGAGGACTCCCAGCAGTGGACAGAGACATGTGAGGGGTGGGTGCCTATCACTCCCAGCAGTGGACAGAGACATGTGAGGAGTGGGTGCAGAGGACTCCCAGCAGTGGACAGAGACATGGGGGTGGGTGCAGAGGAATACCAGCAGTGGACAGAGACATGTGAGGGGTGGGTGCGTATCACTCCCAGCAGTGGACAGAGACATGTGAGGGGTGGGTGCAGAGGAATACCAGCAATGGACAGAGTCATGGGGGTCACAACTCCATGGGTGTATGTACGCATCCCTAATGTTCCACTATGTTGATAGTGCCATAACAACACATCACTGACAGCAGTGTCCCACTCCCATGAGGATGGATGTCCTTTCCCCACTGCATGACACAACACATGTGGGTGTGAGGACAAATGACACATGCATACCCACCCCTGGTGGATGCAGCACAATACACACACACAGATCATGCCACAAGACTGTATACTCATGTCAATGGCCACCACACTAAGAGAGCCAAAGGGAACGCACACTGTCACACACATCCCAGGATTGATAGGAATGTACAGGTGCTGGGACAGGCACCAACATGTGGCCTCTCATGGAAGGAATAGGGTGGACTTCCCACAGATACAATGCCCACAATTGTCAGTCAGGTGCTCAAATACCCTGCAGAACAAGTACCAATGTGTGCTAGGCTGGGATAACACACATGTATAGTGCGGAAAATGCTGAATGTCGCCATTAAGGCATGACAACATACTCAATACACAAGTACAGTGACTAGCAAGGATGGCACACACGATGCAGCCGGAGACATTGCTGAGCAGGCATGGCCATAGTTGAAGGGATCCGTCACCAACAAAGGAAATGTAGACACAGGTCAGCACAACAAAAGTGCAACTCCCTGCAGGGTAGATGTCAGGTGCCACAGAGGAAGGAACAGTCCTTGGGACAATGTCTCCAAACACAAATAGCACACACGACCAAATATACTTTGCAGAGACATTGTGATGGCACGCAGATACCATGGTCCACCCCATTAGTATCAGACTACAACTTTTTCCTGAAACATAACACATTACCACCACCCCAACTCCGGGACCATCAGCACCCACATCAATACCTGAAATGCAAATGTGTTCAAACTGAAAAGAAAATGCTTTATTAAGCATTAAATGAAAATGTAGTTAAGGACACTATTTACAAAGGCACATGGCCAGTCCAGATCTGAAGTTCTTGGGGGGACACATGGCCACGCGTCCCCCCTAGCTTGCCTGCACATTAGAACCCTCAGGTTCGTCGACTGGGGGGGGCATCATGTGGGGAAGGACCAGGCACCGCAGGGACAGGAGATGGGAGGGTAGGTGTGGTGGGTGCAGGGACGGACGCCTCCACCACAGGGGGTGGGGCAGCGCCAAAGGTGGAGGTCAGCTCGGCGCTGCACACTGCTGCCAGGTCGTCCAGCGTCTCCCCTTCACCCGAAGAAAACACAGCTTCAAAGGAGGGGGGGTCGGAGTGATGGGGTGCAGTGCTACTGGGGGAGGGGGGGGAAAGGGGGGGGACTCAACTCCCCTACCCGTGGAGTGCCGTTCCCGTTTGCGGGCTGGAGAGACAGAAGGGCTGAGGCCCAGCACAGCCAAGTAGGCCTCTTTTTCAGGATGTGTGGTAGGGGAGCCGAGGGGAGTGCCTTTGGAGGGACTGGTTAGTGCGCCATGCGGCCTCGGACTGTGGCTGCGTGTATGCCTGTGTGCCCCAGACCCAGTGGGTGTGCCCTCATCCCCCTGAGTGTGCGTGCCAGGAGGAGTGCGCTTGCCCTTACATGGTGGTGTGCTGCCTGTGTCTGGTGGGGTGCGTGCTTGTGAATGTCTGTGTGTGCTTGGGACAGGTATGGGAGTGGGAAGTGTGGATGGTGCAGGGGTAGGGGGGACGAAGCGCTGCAAGAGACTCACTGCTGCCATCAGTGAAGAGTCCATGGACCTCAGCAACATCCCTTGGTCAGACATCGCTGATGACATGCCCTCCATTTACGACACCATCTGTGTCATCATTCGGGTGTGTCCATGGAGGACATTCAGCATCGATGTCTTGCCAACCTGCAACTGCCGCAGAATGTCCACAGACTCTGCAGTGAGGACAGCAGTGGGGACAGGGGCAGGGGGTGCGGTGCCTGGCACGAAGGAGACACGGTGTTGCCTAGCATGGAAAGAAGGGACCGGAGCAACTGGGAGGGCGGTGATGGGAATGGAGGGGGCGGTGACAGATGTAGTGCTGCTGCCAGGTGTCGTAGCAGCTTCCGCCCCCTGGAGGAGTTCAGCATCGGACCCGTCAGCGTCGTAGTCAGTGTTGTCACTAGACAGGTCCTCTGCCTGACTCCCCTCGCCCTCCGTGCCACTTGCTCCCGCAGACTCGGCACCAGTGGTGGCAGTGGTGCTGGATCCCTCCTCCACGTCCATGCAGGTGTCTCCCTCTGTGTCCTCCGATGATGCTGTGGGCAAGGTGAAGAGACAGAAAATAATCAGTCACCTGTATACAACAGACACATGAGTCCCAATAAAAATGTCACAGTGCATATCAGGTAATGCATCATGAGTAACATCTAGAATAGTCCGCACATATGTAACCCTGCACTCCCCTGTTGGTTGACCCACCATGACACTTGGAAACAATGGAGATCATGACACAACAGCAAATAACTTGATATCAAATTATACTGAGAAGCTAGTGTCTGGGGACAGTTGAGCACAGCAAGAATATGAATCCATGCCACCTCTTGTTCACTGTGAACGAAACAGTATTGGTGCACCCAAGGCCAAGGAAGCTTGTTTCCGGTCCAGGGAAGGCATGGCTTGGCAGTTCGGGCTGGACTGTTCCCATGAGGCACAGGGTCAGACTAATTTACATATGGCCATGTCTGAACTGGGGTGGCAGAGTGGGCTAAAGAACGGTGATGGATCAAACCCAGATCTGTTGACTGGGTGTGAGTGTTTGATTGGTTCTGATGCTCTGTCCATCACCACCCCCTTTTGTACCGCTTTGTTCGCCATTAGTTGGCAGGGTATGCTCAGACGTGAGTCCCTTGCTCACTTTGCCACTGGATTCAAGCAAGCCTGGCTGAAGACGGCTGAAATGCCAGAAACCGGTCCTAGGAAGCTTGTTTCCGTTCCAGGGAAGGCATGGCTTGGCAGTTCGGGCTGGACTGTTTCCATGAGGCACAGGGTCAGACTGATTTGCATATGGCCATGTCTGAACTGGGGTGGCAGAGTGGGCTAAAGAATGGTGATGGATCAAACCCAGATCTGTTGACTGGGTGTGAGTGTTTGATTGGTTCTGATGCTCCGTCCATCACCACCCCCTTTTGTACCGCTTTGTTCGCCATTAGTTGGCAGGGTATGCTCAGACGTGAGTCCCTTGCTCACTTTGCCACTGGATTCAAGCAAGCCTGGCTGAAGACGGCTGAAATGCCAGAAACCGGTCCTAGGAAGCTTCTTTCCGGTCCAGGGAAGGCATGGCTTGGCAGTTCGGGCTGGACTGTTCCCATGAGGCACAGGGTCAGACTGAATCGCATATGGCCATGTCTGAACTGGGGTGGCGGAGTGGGCTAAAGAACGGTGATGGATCAAACCCAGATCTGTTGACTGGGTGTGAGTGTTTGATTGGTTCTGATGCTCCGTCCATCACCACCCCCTTTTGTACCGCTTTGTTCGCCATGAGTTGGCAGGGTATGCTCAGACGTGAGTCCCTTGCTCACTTTGCCACTGGATTCAAGCAAGCCTGGCTGAAGACGGCTGAAATGCCAGAAACCGGTCCTAGGAAGCTTGTTTCCGGTCCAGGGAAGGCATGGCTTGGCAGTTCGGGCTGGACTGTTCCCATGAGGCACAGGGTCAGACTGATTTGCATATGGCCATGTCTGAACTGGGGTGGCAGAGTGGGCTAAAGAACGGTGATGGATCAAACCCAGATCTGTTGACTGGGTGTGAGTGTTTGATTGGTTCTGATGCTCCGTCCATCACCACCCCCCTTTGTACCAATTTGTTCGCCATAAGTTGGCAGGGTATGCTCAGACGTGAGTCCCTTGCTCACTTTGCCACTGGATTCAAGCAAGCCTGGCTGAAGACGGCTGAAATGCCAGAAACCGGTCCTAGGAAGCTTGTTTCCGGTCCAGGGAAGGCATGGCTTGGCCGTTCGGGCTGGACTGTTCCCATGAGGCACAGGGTCAGACTGATATGCATATGGCCATGTCTGAACTGGGGTGGCAGAGTGGGCTAAAGAACGGTGATGGATCAAACCCAGATCTGTTGACTGGGTGTGAGTGTTTGATTGATTCTGGAGCTCCGTCCATCACCACCCCCTTTTGTACCGCTTTGTTCGCCATTAGTTGGCAGGGTATGCTCAGACGTGAGTCCCTTGCTCACTTTGCCACTGGATTCAAGCAAGCCTGGCTGAAGACGGCTGAAATGCCAGAAACGGGTCCTAGGAAGCTTGTTTCCGGTCCAGGGAAGGCATGGCTTGGCAGTTCGGGCTGGACTGTTCCCATGAGGCACAGGGTCAAACTGATTTGCATATGGCCATGTCTGAACTGGGGTGGCAGAGTGGGCTAAAGAACGGTGATGGACCAAACCCAGATCTGTTGACTGGGTGTGAGTGTTTGATTGGTTCTGATGCTCCGTCCATCACCACCCCCTTTTGTACCGCTTTGTTCGCCATGAGTTGGCAGGGTATGCTCAGACGTGAGTCCCTTGCTCACTTTGCCACTGGATTCAAGCAAGCCTGTCTGAAGACGGCTGAAATACCAGAAACCGGTCCTAGGAAGCTTGTTTCCGGTCCAGGGAAGGCATGGCTTGGCAGTTCGGGCTGGACTGTTCCCATGAGGCACAGGGTCAGACTGATTTGGATATGGCCATGTCTGAACTGGGGTGGCAGAGTGGGCTAAAGAACGGTGATGGATCAAACCCAGATCTGTTGACTGGGTGTGAGTGTTTGATTGGTTCTGATGCTCCGTCCATCACCACCCCCTTTTGTACCGCTTTGTTCGCCAATAGTTGGCAGGGTATGCTCAGACGTGAGTCCCTTGCTCACTTTGCCACTGGATTCAAGCAAGCCTGGCTGAAGACGGCTGAAATGCCAGAAACCGGTCCTAGGAAGCTTGTTTCCGGTCCAGGGAAGGCATGGCTTGGAAGTTCGGGCTGGACTGTTCCCATGAGGCACAGGGTCAGACTGATTTGCATATGGCCATGTCTGAACTGGGGTGGCAGAGTGGGCTAAAGAACGGTGATGGATCAAACCCAGATCTGTTGACTGGGTGTGAGTGTTTGATTGGTTCTGATGCTCCGTCCATCCCCACCCCCTTTTGTACCGCTTTGTTCACCATAAGTTGGCAGGATATGCTCAGGCGCGAGTCCCTTGCTCACTTTGCCACTGGATTCAAGCAAGCCTGGCTGAAGACGGCTGAAATGCCAGAAACGGGTCCTAGGAAGCTTGTTTCCGGTCCAGGGAAGGCATGGCGTGGCAGTTCGGGCTGGACTGTTCCCATGAGGCACAGGGTCAGACTGATTTGCATATGGCCATGTCTGAACTGGGGTGGCAGAGTGGGCTAAAGAACGGTGATGGATCAAACCCAGATCTTTTGACTGGGTGTGAGTGTTTGATTGGTTCTGATGCTCCGTCCATCACCACCCCCTTTTGTACCCCAAGGCCACATAACACACCTCAATGCTGAAAGTGTCCCCACACTCTGAGACCTGTGAGTACTTAGGAAACCATAGCCCAAAACATTGCAATGCCTTGGGACTCACAACACTTTACACAATGTACATGTTTAGAATGTGTGAATGTGCCACTTTGTGAACAGGAGACACATCTGCCTGTATGACAGAAGTCACACAATGATGTGCACACAAAAATACATTTACGCAGTCATTGTATGAGCTGGCAGCCGAATTCTAAAAACCCACTGTAAATAAGAAATGGGATATCAGTAAGTACATATACATGGCACCAAGGTGGTCTGGATGACTTGACACTCGTAAGTTTGTGTCAGCAACAGCCAAGGACTTACACACATGCAAACACACTGTGTGAACATGGATATGTATAATCAGAAAACAAGTGGGAATCAAACTGTGCCTTCCAGTAAAATGTGCCAGCGTGTCCACGGAAAGTGTAAAAGTACTTTATTTTGCACTTCCCTGGGAGACATATGTCATGCAGGCACATTATTGTCCTTCACAACCAACTAGCAAAAAGAAGAATATGAAAACTTGAGACATGTTGACAAGTGTAGTGAGTGCCAAGGTACAATACTTATTGACTAAAAACTTGAAGCATGCCACCTGTCACATGGCCATCCGTACCATGATGACAAAGTTGGCAACACATCTGACCCACTGCCTGTAATGTGGAGTGGCACACATGTCCAAACACAGGACAATGCATTAGCTAATGGGCCTGCAATGTGTCGGGATAAGGAGCACCTGCACTGAGGAGACACCCTCATGGCAAGCAAGAATGTCCACACAGATGTCAGCATACACAGACCAAACTACGTAGCATCTCGCCCACACACTGGTGACAAAAACGGATGAGCATGAGCCATGTATTTACATTTTTGACACATGCTGCAAAGCACAAACATTAAACCTAGCACAACATGACTGGGTCACTGCATGTTGAGTCTCTGTCCAGACAATTATCACACACAGGTCAGACCCGCCAAGGAGACATAAGGTTTTGACATGTAGGCCTTGCCCGCACAAACCCCCCCATACCTGAGACAATGTGATTGAGACAGATCCTGAAGTGACACCTCTTAATCTGGGTTTACTCAAATGTGCATCAAGAATTCCTAAATGTACTCCACATCACCTCGTGAGGCTGTCAACCAGCCACGGTCGGTAGTAGGAGTTCCTGCAGGGCGTTGACGTGGGGAGGGGGAGGGGCAGTGTGGGGGGTAGTAAACTATGGATTACGGAGGTTTACAGGTAAGTAAACATATAAATTAATAAAACGAATTTCGTTGCGTGCACTGCATCGCATTTGGGGATGCAGTGCACGCAACGAAATTTGTTTTATTAATTTATACTTACCTGTAAACCTCCGTAATCCATAGTTTACTACCTCCCACCCTGCCCCTCCCCCTCCCCACGTCACCGCCCTGCAGCAACTCCTACTACTGACCGTGGCTGCTGCCAACACATATTTGTGACCAACAACCATCAACAGATAGTTGTACATAGACACACAGGCACTGCCCAGTGTGAGGATGCACAAACAAAATGGGGTCAGCCTGTACAATGGGCACATGTAGCACACTTTAGATAAATACAAATGAGGGTAGGGAACAATGCCACAGAGGCCAAACTATGCTGAACACACAGAGAATGGCCACAGTGTTGGATGACACACATGATTCCGATGCAAGGGTGGCTAAGGGGACTGTAGTGGGAACACTGCTCCATGGTCCTGGAATTATCTCACTGTAACATGAGCTACCGTCCCGGCACTATGCATATCTCCCACTCATGCACATCATGTCTGAGGCCACAACATCGGTCATGCATGCTGCAAGTCTGTTCATTTGAAAAATCACACTCCTATGTTGCGACTCAGCATCATTGCCAACTAATATGGACCCCCAAATGACTGAACAGGACATGGCACAGGCAAGGTAACAACACATGTCTCAGACCCCCCACCCACCACATGATGCAGAAAGCAATGTGCACTTGGATTAACTGGCAGCCTAGATGACCATGTGCAATAGTGAATACACACAGACCAGGGAACACATGTCATTTAGGGGAAGGGAGGAGGAACAGCACCGTGTGACTTTGGGGAACAGGATATGCACTGCACAAATTAACCCTCGCTGTGTATCCAGGCGACTGAGCACTTCCAAAAGCTGGTGACACACAACAAACACACATGTACCTACCCCCTTCCTGCTGCTGCAACTCCTGTAACTGCCTATCCAAGTCAGGGAAGACCACCGCCAGGACACGCTTCATCTGTTGGGTCAGTCGTCGGCCCCCGCCGTGCTTGTGAGGAGGTGAGTCTTTCAGCTGCCACCGGGCAATCCTCCGGGTCCAGCACCGGATGTCCTGCCAGCGTTTCCTCACCTGGGCGAGGCGCCGACTGCGACCCTCCACAGATCTCACGGCCCTGACAGCCCGCTTCCATATCTCCCCCTTGGCGTAGGCAGTTATCTGTGAGGATGACAAAGTGAGACAGCATTACTACACCTGCTCCATGTCACAGAGACACACATTTGAACATCTTTGATATGTTGAACAGGGCATAGTATGATGGCAACAAATAGCACCATTGTCATAGGGACATTAGCCTATGTGGAAGCCCCAATGCACTACATGGCATTGAAAGTACACAGGTGGCATGAGGGGTGCAACACACTCCATGATCATGGCACATGCTGTGCATCACATGCAACACCAGGCTGATGGACAGCACCTCCAAGCAGTCACATGCCCCAGGCCACTGACGCAACCTCAGCAGAGTACACAGACACACACAGGCACATATCAATCACCTCCCATTGGCAACAGCGGATACAAACCTCACTCTGCACATGTGCTACTTGCCTGTGGGGTGTCACAGGTGTGGTGCTAGCTCAGCAAGTCAGACACTCTGCATGGCTGGCTTCTCACATCAGATGGGTGGAGCTGTTGCCTCCTCCATGCAGCTGGGGTGCAACACTCCACATAGACACTCACCCACATGACAAGGAACATTCACACACATCAATGTCCAGGGGGCGTACACATCATTTGCATCATTTGGACACTCTCACCACAGCTCCACTCAACTCACACACATCTGTGTGTACAGTCACCTGTCACACCGGGGGGGGGGGGCAGGGAATCACCTCTGGACAATAGGACACAAATTGCACTAAGGATTGGGCAGGCTTAATGTGCCATGCATTATGCAGTGAATGTCACAGTAAGCACAATGCAAGTGATGAGTGTACACAGGAACTACATCATGCTCTGCATGGGAGACATAAGCCATTCCCCCCCCTGGGACCCACTCTAAACAACATTGCATGTCTGTCACACCTAGACACAATGCCAGAAGTGACACTCACAAAAAAGGTGCACAGTCAAAGCTAGTGGAGTCAGCACTCACCTGCTCCCCTGGTCTCCCATACAGACTGGGGTACTGTGGGAGGATGACATCAAGCAATGCCTCATTCTGCTAATGGGTGAAAGGCTGGGCCCTCTCCACAGACCCTGACAGGACTTGGCTTTGTTCCAACTAACAGATCCAACATTTTCAACGTAAGGATTGAAGTGGCTGAATTTTTCCGAAGACTACGACTATCTGTCTTTTTTGAACACAGTAAAGAGGCAACTGAACAAGAGGAAGAGGAGAAAAATACGGGTCTGAGAAGAAAATCTAGATTTACCCCACCTAATCACACGATGCCACCCGCCTTACTAGCATTCGAAACAGCAGTGACACGGGAAATTGACCAACTAAGAAATCAGGATACAAGAGTGTTTAACAACCTCTCTTCCAAGGAACGGGAAACTCTTTCAGAATTTGACAAGATGCAGGATGTGATCATAAAACCTGCGGACAAGGGGGGAGCAACGGTGATTCTACCAATCGAAGTTTACAGAGGTGAATGTCTGAAACTCTTGAACGAACCCCGGAACTATCGAAGGTTACCGAGAGACCCGACCACAGATTTGAAAAAAGAAATATGTGAGATGGTAACTAAAGCAGGAGAGGAGGGGTGGATCACTAAAACTGAGGAGAACTTCTTGAAAGAAATGGATCCCAGGATTCCTTATTTTTATATCCTTCCAAAGGTGCACAAAAATAAAAATCCTCCCCCAGGCCGACCAATAGTCTCTGGCATTGGTTCCATTTTGGAACCTCTGTCCAAATTCACTGATCACTTCTTGAGACCACTGGTAGAGAAAATGCCATCCTATTTAAAAGACACCCAAGACATCTTGCGTAAACTCCAGTCTCTAAGTTTCCAACCAACAACAGACCTCTTAATCACACTGGACGTAGAAGCGCTGTATACCAGCATTCCACAAGAGGCCTCTTTAAGAGTGATTGAAAAATTACTAAGTCAAGAAACATGGACGGCTATAACACCGATTCAGTTTGTGGTGGATTGTGCAAGATTAGCCCTAACAAAGAACTATTTCGAATTTGAGGGTGAATACTTTCTCCAAACCCACGGAACTTCCATGGGCATGACCTGTGCCCCAAGCATTGCCTGCCTCTACGTCCATGATTTTGAGACTACATACATCTTCAATGAGACGAATCCATATCAGATGAATCTGAATGTCTGGAAGAGATTCATAGATGATATTTTTATAATTTGGAGAGGAGATGAAAATGAAGCACAAAACTTCCTTACATGGTTGAATACCAGGGATGAATATCTGAAATTTACCATGACTTTGAACGGAGACTCAATAACATTCCTGGACCTGAAAATCTGGGCAAAGGAAGGAGTATTGGAAACTGAAGTGTTTTATAAACCAACTGATGTAAATAACTTATTAAGATATGACAGTTTCCACCCAAAGGCATTAAAAGACAATTTGCCGGTAGGGCAGTTCTTAAGATTGAGGAGGAACTGTTCAGACAAAGCCAAGTACGAAACCCATGCAAAACAACTATCCAATAAATTAAAGACCAAAACATACCCAGAGAGACTAGTAAAACAAGCATATAGAAGGGTCAAAAATAACAACCGAGAAGGACTCCTGGAACCAGCAGTAAGACCAGAACAAAAAAGAATTGTGTGTGTTACCACTTTTGGAACAGACTCAAATAGAATAAAGAAAATTGTCCTACGACATTGGAAAACCTTGAACTCAGGGGGCCTGAAACTGGAAAAACCCTTGTTTGCTTTTAAAAGAGGGAAATCTATAAAAGATTCTGTTGTACATACCCGCCCGAAGGTACCAACAAGACAAGGACAACAAAACACACTGTGGAACCTACCAGAGGTGGTCGGACATTTCCCATGTGGATCATGTAATGTGTGTCGGCTGACACAAGCCAGTAAGACGATCGACGTTGGTTTACAAACCCCTTGGGAGCAACGCTCCTTCAGCAACTGCAACAGCAAGAATGTGGTGTATGTAATGACCTGCATTTGCAACCAGAAATATGTAGGAATGACGACAAGAAAAGTCAAGGTCCGAATTAATGAACACCGTAGCACATTCAGATGTGGGAAAACGATAACAAAAATGATGCGTCACTTCCTGACCACAAAACATAATGAAAATGACTTCACATGGACAGTAATCGAAAAGTTACCAAACAACAGTACTGAAAAACAACTATTTAAATTGGAACAGCGATGGATCTACCGCATGTCTAGCACAACACAAGGATTGAATGAAGAAATACCATGGACGACCTTGAGTTAGCCCTAAATAACCATTAACTGTTGGCAGACGCTGGAGGCCAATGGGCAAAAAACTTTTTGTTTATAATTAACATCAAAATGCTTAGACCTTAATGCAGGACATACAGTAGTCTGGCTCCCATATACCGTATTAAGAACAACTACGAGAAACGGAGAGCGAGGAACTGAACATGAGATACAATTTGGACCTACTACCAACTAAACATTAAAAACAACAAACGCCAATGGTCCACAGGAATGTATCAAACGGGTTATACATTGATTCCGTCACTCTCTGAGTACATTTCCAAAAAGCGTGAGTGAAATTTGTTGTGCTGGTGTATACATAATTAAAACACATGGTTTAACACCAAATTTACACTGATGCACATAGTCCCAACAAAGCGCTTTAGTCCCTGAACACGAACAGGAGCGCGCTAACATATGAGATAAGGGATCGTAGTAAAGGTGTTCCATAGAAAATACGAAAAAACCGCTAAAAACCACAATACCCATGATCCCGCACCTCCCGCGAGTCGAGTAGTCCTCCGAGTGACGATAGAGGATACACGCGACGGGATAGAGCGCCAGCCAAACCAATCGAGAGCAAGGTTTAAAACAAGCCGAGGAAGTGCCATCATCATTCGACGGCAGGCGAGTGGTGTACTAGGCAGATCGGCGGTGGCGGATCCTTGACGAAGTAAGTTGGGAACTTCCTGCTTCAATAGTCTTTGATTTAATATAGACCGAAGAGGGTTGGCGAGTAATATGCTAGAACCAGATTCGCTGAGTGAAACGGGAAAAGAGGACGTGAACGGGCGCTTGTATTTAAGAGGAAATAAGTGTCACACGCCCACTGTTTGTCTCTTGTATGTAAACGGTAAATCTAGCGATACCACGAGTAACACGGGAAAACGGTTCACTTTGACAACTGGGATGGGGAGGTGAACGAGTGCTCCGAACACATAGAAGACCCACTGGGCATGATGTAGCAAACCGAGGGCGGAAATTACAGAGAGAGTATGTAATTAGCCATAATACCGGAGGTACAACCACCATAGGGGGGAGAATAGAAGTGAGCGGACTTTGGTAATATTGTCTACATGAATCCCCCGTTCTTCACCCTGCGTTCACTATAAAAGGGTATGTAAATAATTAATAAACTTAGTGAGAGTTCAAAGGTTGGAGACACACATCCAAACGGAAGGGAAAATACAGAATGTTTTAAATAACTAAACCTTTGTTATTTAATGCAGTGTGTGACTACAGGACGCCACCTTTGACACACTCCAGCCTGCATGATGCTTAAATAGCATCCACCAGTAGGTGAGCAATGCACCAAGCAGGGTGCTATATTTTAAATGAAGTGTTAGTTGAATTCACACACAATAAATAGTGTTATGAGCACTCAACACGCTGCTATAACCTATGGATAAGAGCACAAAAAAGACCACCCAGAAGTAGGGCACGTGGGGTCACAACTGAAACCCGAAGGGGCTGATTACACACCGATGGTTCGGAACCCATGGGTAAACAATCGCTATGTCCCCTATAAACTAAGAAGAACTTCGTATTTTTCTACAAATATCACAAATATGGATTAGATCATCACTAAAGGCGGTGGAAGTCATTTTTGAGGTTGCAAATGTAATGGAGATGACATAAAAATATGTAACACGAACAAATAGTCTCACATACAATTGAATAGTGAGCACGTAGTCAGTTGGCACCAAATCACTCAATATCATTGAAAAACTTATGAGCACTATAGCTGCACAGAAGTCATGGAACACATGAACTAGAGATGCGAGTGTATATTAAAGAGATCTTTTTTACTCCTTATAGAAATACTACTGGAGTTCGAACAAAAGACATACAGGTGAGTGCACTAGGCCTCACATTTGGTGTGCATGGAACACATGTAAGAAGCCCAAATTAGGACTCATAAGTAGGCTTTATAAACACCACGCCCTGACGAAGGCCCCAGACCCGACTGGGCTATTTAGGGAGGGCCGAAACATGTTGGCATTGAGCAGAGGGTAAAATTGAACACACGAAGGTTAAAAAAAACCCCAACATTAGGCTTTTATCGATATCACAAGTGCCTCAGAATAAAGGATCAAGAGGAGGTACACTTGTAGGTATTTTTAACGAATACACCAAAAAATCTGGTTCGCCTCTTAAACCAGTGACCTACTTATCAGAACTCCCGGTATATCTATGGTTGAGTCCGCCCAGATAGTATCACCTTATCTGGGTGTGGAGGTAACGCCGATGATGAAGCATGTCACTATTATGTGAGTGAGGCGTTTCCGTCAATATCTTTGATATTCCAATTGACGCAAGTACAGTAGGACCATCTCGGAAAAACTGTACCCCCGGATGGGGATTACAGTCTCAGGCTACAGTTGTCCATAGTGAAAAAAAATGGTGCCAGAGGAAGCACAAGCAGCAGCAGTGGTGTCGAGTGAAAGGTAGTGCTGGCAAGTGCCCTCTCATGGGTTCTGGCTGACTTATATCTGCCTTGCTGGGCAGTTTTATTTACAGGAGTACAGAGAGATTGGTTAGTCTCATTTGCATCCTATGTTTCCTCCAATCCCTTTAAACATACCCCAGTGAGGGCCTTTGCATGGTTCAAAATTTGAGCATGATGTGAAGTCAACAACCACTTTGCAACATTGTATTTAGTTGCCAACTGCCTATTCCAGGCCACATGATTGAAAATTTGAACTTGAAAATCGGTATCCATGACAACCAGCATGCATTTAGGCCCTAATACTTGTCCCTCATGTGTCCCTGTGTAATTTAGCTATCCACACACAGGTACGGTGCGTTTCACACGTACTCCTACCGCACCAGTTGCACATTGCATTTGACACGTACGTGTACGACCAGTGTGTACACGTACGTGGACTACCAGTGTGTACACCTACGTGTACACACTGGTCGTACACGTACGTGTACACACTGGTAGTCCACGTACGTGTACACACTGGTCATACACGTACGTGTACTACTAGTGTGTACACGTACGTGTACGACCAGTGTGTACATGTACGTGTACGACCATTGTACGACCAGTGTGTACACGTACGTGTACGAGCAGTGTGTACACGTACGTGTACGAGCAGTGTGTACACGTACGTGTACGACCAGTGTGTACATGTACGTGAACTACCAGTGTGTACACATACGTGTACACACTGGTCGTACACGTACGTGTACACACTGGTAGTACACGTACGTGTGTACGGTCCGTACACACACCCGTACTCCGGCGGGAACACCAATGTGATGATACGGACCGTTCACACGCCCTCAGAGCGTGTGTACGGTGCGTTTCACATCTTACACAGGTGATAGGAGGCGCACACGAATGGAATGGAGGTGTCAGACTCGTTCATGGCTGTACATCAAGTCATAGTCATTGCAGTCCTTCATGTGCAGGGCCTAGGTGTGTCAGGCAGTGATGTGGCACATGTCTCCTCATGTGTTAGCACAATAGATGTGTGATGACCTGTGTACACATGTCATGTGTGATGGGGCAGTATGTGGCACACTTCCCCTTCCCACTTTGCACATGTGCGCATGTAGTACAAACGTGTCAAGCACTGCATCACTGGTATGGCACAGTCACCAACACCCGCAAATGTCCCTTGATGCCAGGGACAGGAACACTAACACCTGACATCTAAGTACCAGCGTGCCCCAATGTGACTATGTCCTGTGTGTGTCATGTGTTCCCATGAGCTTGCTGTTGTTGTTCCGTCAACTGCATCTGCATTTTGCTGCATCCAACATGTGTCTGTGTGTAGATGGGCATGGCACACATATACGCACACCATGCCACATGTGGATTCACACGTTACGTGTGTCTGGATGCTTCAAAGATGATTTTATGACATGAGGACATATCTGCGCCATATCCATGTCTGTGTTTTCGTTTTTCACGTGTACCCCTTCATCGCTATGTGTATGATCTGTACATTTCCAATGACATGTGACCTGTGCGTCTAGATTGCCGCCAGCAGTCTGTATGAGATGACATCCTTCAAATGCAGATATGTGGATGTATGTCCCTCCTGTGATGTCTCTGGCTGTTCACTTACACTGGCCCACAGCTAGTTTCGGGCCATGTCATGTAGAACTTGACTATCAACGGGTGTAGCTGGCTTGTCGTAGGAGTATCACCTGGCTGGCATAAGTGCCCTGGATGTATAGCACAGACCTGACTCTGTATTTAGCAGATGTGTAGTAGCAGTTGAGCATGTGCTCAGTTCATTGACATTGATGTTGTTAGGTACTCACTTGTTATTCCTTCCAATTTTCTGCAGGGCACCACCTCTCCCCCGACCAATGCCAGACTTGGCTGCCATGAGGGAACGTGACTGCATAAGACGTTACCTCTACTCGCAACAGTTGATTGAGAACTTGACCGCAAAGCTTGAAAAACACCTCCAACCGTGACACAGGTATCCTACTGCGCTGACCCCCAAAATGAAGGTGATGGCAGCCCTACATTTTTTTGCCACCGGTACGTTTCAATTCACCATAGCTGATGTGGGTGGCATGTCACAGACCATGTTCAGCCGTGTCCTGCATGATTTTTTAGACGCCATGTTGGAGCACCTGGATGAATTCATCCATTTTCCAACTCGTGAGCAGTTGACAGGTGTCAAGGGTGAGTTCAATGCCCTGGGAGGGATACCCTATGTAATTGGGTCTATTGATGGGACACATGTGGCTTTGGTACCACCACAGGCACAGGAGGTCGCCAGTCGCAACTGTAAACATGACCACTCTATAAATGCCCTTGTGGTGTGTCTTGCTAACATGCTGATTTCCCATGTCTGTGCACGTTTTCCAGGGTCAGCACATGATGCATACATCATGAGGCATAGCACGGTGCCAGAAATGATGCTGGGCTGCACAACGAACGAGCATGTCTTGTTGGTGGGTATACTCTGTTTGTCCTTTGTTTTGCCCTATTTTTGTATCTTACGGCATCTCCTGACCCACTTCTTTACATGATGTTTCCATGTAGGGGACTCTGGGTATCCCAACATGCCATGGCTGATGACGCCCCTCCGCAACCCCAGAACAGCTGCAGATCACCGTTACAACAACGCACATGGGCAGACCAGGCGAGTGATTGAGAGGACGTTTGGCCTCCTGAAGAGCAGATTCCAGTGCCTTCACAAGACAGGCGGGTCCCTCCCATATGCACCGGTGAAGGCCTGCGAGATCTTCCTCGTGTGCTGCATGCTACACAACATGGCAGTGGAGAAGGCTGTGCCACTCATCCTGGATCCGGATGAGCAGGAACATCCACCCGTGACGATGAGGAGGAGGACGACATCCGGAGTCAGCTCATACGCAACTTCTTCTCATAATGGTGAGTCACTGGGTCTGAGTGTGCACGCCTGGAGCCTTGTGTGGCATGTGTTGCAATGTGTGTGTCCAGCTGACTGTATGCTAAGTGACTTAGATGTGTGTTCAGATGTGTCACTCGAGTGATGATGTCCTTCCACACATTTTAGCTTAGACACTCAATTTTAATATAGCATGGTGACACACTTATTCCTGTAGAGTAAATGACCATGCATGCGGATGACAATCTCTTCCCTGACTTCTTGTGTGTCTGTCATCCCCAGGTAGTTTCGCATGCTGTCTACTCGTGTCATCGTTGGCCTCCCGCTATTCCTCATGAGTATTGCAACGTGTGCTGAATCAGCATCCCATGCACGGACATGGGGAAAAGTCTATTTGGTTAAGGATTGCTACATGGCATTTTGGTGTTGGTAGGTGTTTGTAATGTGTGGGCACTGCTCCTGTGCATGTTGTGTTACTACACATACATGTCGACTCACCATAGGGCACATGACATGTTGCATGACTCCCATGTATTGATAGTCACCCTTCGTAGCAGTCATCTGTGATGGGACTGTGGATTCTGATGAAGGCATCAATGTGTGTACAAATTCCCTCTGAAACATACGGGATGCTACGGGTGGACATAGTGTGGGACATTCCCATTAGAGGATACATGGGGAACTGCAGCCCCTCCGTGTGCAGCAGGGGGTGTTTGGCTCACACCCTTCACTTGTGTGCCAATTCAATGGATTTACAGCATCTGTGTTGTGAAGGGGGTGTCCAGTGTAGGTCCCACATGTTCTGCAAAATGACCTGTGAGTCTGTTCATATTGATGCATTTTCCTAGGTGTGAACCGGTGTAATAAAGGTGTACCTCACCCTCCAAGGTGCCTCATCTCTGTAAATGCTGGTCTCTTGCCACTTTGCATGCGGCATCTCTGGCCTAGTTGTCAAAGATTGTGCATATGAGTCTATGTGTAGTTTAGCAACATGCATGCAGTTCTTCAGGGATTTGAATATCCATTGTGCATGATGTCCATAGTTGTGTATGTATTTGGGCATGTTGGTTGCCACAACAGACCGTCAACACCTGCTGAGGGTATGTATCCTGTGCGCAGCTCGTCCTTCAGTTTAATGATCCGGTGTCAGTCATCTTTGGGGATTGTGCATCCATTGTCTCTGGGTGTGCCATGGGAAACTGGACACTCCTCCTTTACATACGCCTGTTGCAGTTGTCCTTTCTGACATCCTCGTCTTTGTGTGCAACTAGTGGCATCGTTTCCAGGTCATGCCACCTGCTGCTGCAGCCCCTGCAGCGAGGGCACAGAGAGTTTACAGATTCGGAAACACACACACCTCAAAGATGCTCCTCCCTTCCTCCCTCCACCCATTCATTTGGCTGTCATCATCTTGTCTGTGCCACTGTTGCGCCCACGCGGTGCCAAAGGCTGGACCGTCAGCGCATGCAATGTGCACATTGCACGAACCTCATGTCCTTACATGACCCACATCACACTACATTCTGATGTTGCAGCCACCCTCCAAGCATTGTCCATCCAAGGAGCTACCGCCTGCTCTCAGGCATACCCTAGGCGCACACACGACACCTTTGCATGATGATTGTGCAACTCCAACTGCCTACACAGCGCTGTCCCGCCTTCCAGGCCCTGTCACACCAACCAGGTAATGTCCCTCCTACTCCTCACCGGCTCCGTACACCAGCAAGGCCATGGGAATGGGACTCAAGCCTTCAGCATGTAGTATAGTGGCATAATCTGGCACATGGCCCAGGTATCATCTATCAGCGTGTCAATCCTCAATGTGTCCAGGTCCCCCTCACCGGCATCACATGCACACAGCACCTCTTCATCAGCTCGTATGCCATTCACAGCCAGGTGCTCCTCACCCTCACCAAAGACGCAGCCATTGGCAATTCCAACATTCAAGAAGGCATGAGATCCTTTGATGGATGGCTGAAAATCAGCCACCTGAGGCTGAACTTGTACAGGACTGAGGTAATCATCTGAGGATTGTCCCCTTACAGGTGGGTCAACTGTTTGTGTCCCACCCGCAAGAGCCCTGCACATGCACCCAGTGTCCACGCACACAAGATGGTGTGCATCATGGATTTGTCACTCACATTTGCCATGCTAATCACCAGCATCTGTACCTCAGGGTGCAACACCCTCTGCATGATGCACATAATCCACAGATAGATCCACTCCAGGGAAAGACAGACCATGCCCCAGGACCACGACACCAGCTGTGTCAACTACTGCCCCGCCCTCTACGGAGCAAGTACATCCTAACACCCGGGAAACCAGTCCACATCCAGGCTGCATGTGCACACCTCAGCTTCAACAACCTGCGCCCCAGCCACATCACCGTCCACCAGAGATAGCTGCAATGTATCACTGTGTGCTGCAGGATGAACTTCAGACTCCTCACCCACACTCAGGAGGCAGGCCACAAACCCAGACCCCACACCAACCTTGGCCGTCTGTCATCCGAGACCCTGTTGTGCCAACTCCATGCATCCAACCTTGCCCTGGCCACCATTCTTCACATCCACCGTACTCCAGCATGCAGGACATAGTTCTACCACCTGGCAAGACATACCTGCTACTCCCTCCCCGGCAACATCCACATGAGTCATGACCTCTACGCCTTCAGGATACTCTTCCCAATTGGTCTGTCCGCACAGTAATGCATGCCCCCCCTCAGCAGCTTGAGGCCATCACGGGTGAGTATTGTGCTCCATGTCTGTATAGTATGATACATTGTGACCCATGTGTGTCCTGTCCCAGACTCAGATTCCAGGGTATGGATGGCTGGAGTTAGTTCAACACTCATGTATAGTTTGACATTTCCCCACACGTAGGTTGTGTTCTCATGCAAAATGAATGCAACATGTAATTGTAGAAAAAGAGATTCATTCTCGGTGGGGGCCTGTTTAGTGTGGACAAATAGGTGCTATACAGTGTGCATGGAATCCAAAGTTCACAGGGGGAGATGGCATCCTTGTCAGTTGGAGTCGTCAGAGTCCAGACCACAGTGTTGGTCATCATTGGTCAGACTGTGACCAGCAAGTCCATGTGGCAGAGAATGTCATTGGATGAGTGGCTGCTGTTGCGCCAGAGGGCCAGGTGCCAGGACAGGTGACCTGGGAGATGTGGATGGTCCGCTGCCTCTCACGGTCTTTTCCGTGGACGACCCACCTTCCTTGCGGGACCCTCAGATGCAGGCCTTGACGATGCTTAGGACGCTCCGTCGGACGAATCCTCCTCCTCCTCCCTCCCTGTGGCTGGTGCTGGTCTTCGCCTGGTGGCACAGGGAGGGTTGCCCATGTTGTTGGCGATCCAACGGAGTGAACGGCTTATGTCCGTTTGCACCGCCAGGAGCTCAGCCAGTCTTGCCTCCAGCCGTCCTTGGTGTTGTTGTTGACTGGCGTGTTGCTCGGCCAGCTGGTTCTTAATCTCGTTGAGGGTCCCCAATACCTGACTGATGCCCCTGGTGTCACGTCGGTATGTCTCCAAGATGTGGCGTATGTGTGACATACCGAATCCCTCAGCTGGCTGCTCAGGTTCCCGCCTCCGCCTGCCTCCACTCCCACCACCCCTGCCCACACGAGCCTGGCCTGCCGTTGTGGGCACATCGGGTCTACCAGACCCCTGAGGGATGGCATTTGCAGGGTTGTCTGCCTCCTCCTGGGTGGCTGGAGAACCTTGTCCCTCCAGGTCAGACTGGCTCAGTTGTTCTGTGCAGGCAGGGCTCCTGGGTGTCTCCTGGGATGTAGCAAGAATGGGGGTGGTGGTTGGCACAGATGTACCTGACGCAGGTGCTGCAGGGGCTGGGGCACCAGAGGGTCCAGGTTGGTTGGGGTCATCCACAGAGTGCTGAGAGTCGTCGCTACCGGTGGGATCATCTTCCTGCCGAGCCTGGGCCTGTGATTGTTCCCCTCCAGTTTTGGGGGGAGATCCATGACGTTGCCCTGTGTGTGAGAGAGAGACAATGTTAATGCTGTTTCATGCGACATCCATGTTTCATACATGTTCTGGTTGCCACAGTTCCTCCAGGTAATTGTATGTGCCTAGCATTCACATCAATGTTCACTTGTGGATGGGTATGTTGCAGGGGACTAATTGAAATGTTATCCAGGGTCTTTGACATGTCGCATTTGGCCTTGGATGCTTTTTTGGCTGTGGTTTGATCTTGTTCTGTCACATGTCCATTGTGAGACTGTGTGACTCCCTTGGCTGCCCCGGGGGTGTGTGCTTGTGTGAGGGGTGAGTGATCATCACTCAGCCCGACGCTGTTCCACATCCACATGGCCCCCCTCACACAAGTGGCCCGCCACCACAACCTCTAAGACATCTCCTACGCCGACGACACCCAGCTCATTCTCTCCCTCACCAAGGACCCTCACACCGCCAAGACAAACATCCACGAGGGTCTGAGGGCCATCGACGACTGGATGTGGAGTGGCCATCTGGAACTGAACTCGGACAAGACAGAGGTCCTCATCCTGGGACCCACACCCTCACCCTAGGACGACTCCTGGTGGCCAATCGCTCTGGGGACATCACCAACACCCACCAAACATGCACGGAACCTAGGATTGATCCTCACATCCTCCCTCTCCATGTCCAAGCAGGTCAACGGCGTCTCCTCCTCCTGCTACGACACCCTACGCACGCTCCGCTGGATCTACTGGTGGATCCCGACTTAAACAAGTAGAGCTGTGACACAGGCCCTCGTCAGCAGCTGACTGGACTACCCCACTGCACTCTACGCAGGACTCCCATCCACACACCAACGGCGGCTACTGCGCTTCTGCAACGCCTCGGCACAAGTGATCGGCAACGTCGCCCACCACAGCCACATCACCCCCCTCCTGAGAGACCTGCACTGAGTCCACATCGACAAGAGGATCACCTCCTCAGCCACACACACAAGGCACTCCACACCGCTGGACAGGTCTACCTGCATATCAGACTCAGCTTCTACACCCCCACCCGCAAGCTCCGCTCCAGCATCCTCGCCCTCGCAGCTGTCCCCTGCATCCAACATATGCCCGCCTGCAGCAGATCCTCCTCCTACCTCGCCGCCAGGAGCTGGAACACCCTCCCAACCCACCTACGACTGACCCAATACCTACTTGCCTTCTGATGACTCCTCAAGACCTGTCTCTTCGAGCAGTATTGGAACCCCCCCTCAGCGCCTTGAGACCCTCACAGGTAAGTTGCGTGCCTTACAAGTACCCTGATCGATTGTTGATTGATTGACGGTGCCTGCTGGTGGGTGTAGTGTGATTTGGCAGTTGGTCTCCCAGGTGATGTATCTGTCCCCCCATGGAGCATGCTGCCATGTCAGTGAGTGTGAGTTCCTGTCCTTCGATATCTGAGCTGGTTGTGTTTGTGTTAGATTTTGCAGTTGTCACAGGAGAGCCTTGTGCTGCCTACAGCAGGGCCAAGTGTCAGCTACCTTGTCAGTACTTTGCCAGTCCCTGTGCATTGTGCATGGTGCATGTGTATGTATCTGGGCCAAATGGGCTGAGGGCAATGGTGTCTGTTTCTGAGTTGTACAATATGTTTAGTGATCCCCACCCTCCCAGTATCCCGGACATCCTGTCTTGGGATTGTGGTTTGTGTAGGCTGGGACATGGCATGGCCTTGCTTTGTAAATGGGGCATACTCATGTTAGTGGCCTGAGCATTGTTTAGTGTGTGGTTGTGTCAGGTGAGGGCTTGGGGGTAGGTGAGTGCATTTGTTGTAGTTGGGGTGTGGATGCCATTCCCCCCATGTTAGGTGAGTTGTTTGTGTACTCACCAGGCTCTCGAACTCCTTCAACTCCGTGTACTCCCACCGGCGGAAGCAGGGCCATCACCTTCTCCTCCCAGGGATGGTAATGTACCGGTCTGCGGGGCAGCCCACCTCCTGTGATGTTACTCTGGGCGTATTCCTCGTTCATTTTGCGCTTGACTGCCCTGCGCAGATCGTACCACCTGGCTTGACATTCATTCCTGGTCCTTCTGATGGGCGCAACAGCATTCACCTGATCGACGATCCTCTGCCACCGGCTAGTTTTTTGGGATATGCTGGTCTGTCTGACCAATGTTCCAAAGAGCTGTGGCTCGACTCTGATGATTTCGTTGACAAGGATGTCCAGCTCCTCTGTTGTGAACTTTGGATTCTTGTCTGTGGGCATGGTGTGGGGTGTGGGTGTGGATGGTTGTGGGTGTGTGGGTGTGAATGTGTAGGTGTGTGTGTATGTGTAGAGGGGGTCTGTGTGAAGGAGGTTGTGTGAAGGTGTGTGAGTTAAGGTGTATGGGTGCAGTTGTTTGTGTGTGATGTCTGTCAGCAGTGGGTCTGTTGCAAAGGCTCATGGTTTTGGGCCTCTGTTTGACTGTTTGGATGTGCCAGGTCAGTCTTTTAGTTGTTTTTTGCCCTGAAGACCTGTTTTGTGGTGTTGTGCGAGTCAAATTGATGGTCCTTGTGCTGTTTTACAGTGTCCTGGTTCAGTGCGAGTCTTTTTCGCGTAGGTAAGGTGCGTCCATGGCTATGTTGTTGTACAGTGTTCACATGTGCAATGGTGTTGTATGACTCGTACATATGCGATGCTGGGGTACGGTGTTGGGGTACGGTGCGTCCAAGTATGGGGCTGGGGTGGGGGGTACGGAGCTTACATATGCGTGTGCTGGGGTGGGGGGGTACGGCGCGGACATACGCGGGTTCTGGGGTATGGCGCGTACATGTGCGGGTGCTGGGGTGGGGGGGTACGGTGCATACATACGTGGGTGCTGGGGTGGGGGGTACAGCGCTTACATACACAGGTGCTGGGGTATGGCACGTACATGCACGGGTGCTGGGGTGGGGGGTACGACCCGTAGATACGCGGGTGCTGGGGTACAGTGCGTACAGGCACGGGTGCTGAGGTGGGGGGGTCCGGCGCGTACATACGTGGGTGCTGGGGTCCGGCACGTACATGCGCGGGTGGGGGGTCCGTATGACTCGTACCCCGGGCCCAAGTGTACCTGGGGTAGTGGTCGTACAAAGTTCACTCCGTTCGGGACGTTTTCCATACGCTTGGGTATTCGGGACGCCGGTACGGATCGGACTTGTGCGCTCGGACTTCAGTTTTACGACTCGTACGTAAATCTGTCCGGGGACGTCTCGTAGACTTTTCCCAAGGCAATTTGCATGTAATTTAACAGTACGAATCGTACTTGGCCGTTTGTACGGGACTTGTACGACTTGTACGTAAAAAAATACGGATACGAGTCGTATGGGATTTTTTTTTACAGGATCGGAATTGGCACCAAAACCGTTAAAAAGAAAAAAAAACTGCTGATGTAAAAGATAGCAGAGAAATGTGCAGTCATGTAAAAAAAAACGAGGTCCATATATTGGCTAAGTCACCATGAGCCAGAAGTACGACCCTATTTTGCATGCGCAAATGGGTTTGCGACCCGTTTGCGCATGCTAAAAACAGATAGGCCATGTACTTACCTTATTTAGCGAGTCGCAAATAATTCGTTCCTTCCTAATAGCAAATCTGAACCCTAGATAAGACTGGTTTGCAGCCGTAGTTGCGGTCGCAAAACAGTTGCAGTTTACCACCCTTCTCAGAAGGGTGGTAAAGCACTTGCAAATGGGGAGGGGTCCCCAGGCGACCCCTTCCCCTTTATGAATGCAGAGTAAAATATGTTTCAGGGGCAGGCAGTGGAAGTGGTCCCAGGGACCACGGTTCACTGATAGAATATCGACGCCCAAAATATCCCCACGCACAAATATCGAGTCATACTGAGTTATATTTCTAATGGTAAGTAGAAAAATATAGGAAAAAAAATATTGATGTAAAAAAAATAGATGTATAAAATATCGATTTTGTTATATATATAAAAATAATGTTAAATATATTAATAATAAAACTAACTTAACAAAAATTGTTTGGATGTATTATACATTTTAACACATATAAGAAATACATTTAATTTTAGAAAAATGTAAACATACATATATAAAGTGTAATATATATATATATATATATATATCTACATATATATATTTATTTTAAAACAATTAATAAACTATTAAGACTAAATTGAATATTTATGAATATATATAAACATTTACAAATAAATATATGTATATACATACAACTATAAGATAAAATCTAATAAAAAAATTACATTATAAATTAAAACATTAAAATATTTAGGGGCCGATTCCAATCCTGGAAAACCCGCAAGTACGATTCGTACAGAAATACCATTTCCGTACGAGTCGTACAAAACATCGACCGGCAAAAAAATACCCACAATTCCGATCCGGAACATCGCGTACGTGACGTCCGGATGGAGTGAGGCAGCGTTTTACGGGCCAGCAAGTACGATCCGTGCCCACATCACTCCGCAGCGCTCATTTTTTACGGCAGCCAAAACCTCCCGGGAAATTGAGGACGACGCGAAGAAGGAGCACCAGTATGCAACGGACAGCCATGGACCCCATCCTACGTGTCATCCCGGCCCTCCTAGCCTACGACCTGGTGCACAGAAACCGACGCAGATGCCGCAGAAGGTCAGGACAACCCCCAGGGGCAAAGGGTGGGGCCAGGGGCAGCAAACATAACCCCCACCCAAGTAAAAATGTGAATATGTCCAGTACATACCTGACCTCCAGGGTCTGGTCACTTCGGGGGGGGCGTGTCCACCAACCCCTACGTACCGTCACAACGGAAGTGGACGTGGACGCGCACCCGTCACCACGACAATGGTGGTACGGACCGTACCCACGCCTCCAGAGCGTGGGTACGGCCCGTACCACCATTGGAGTGTTGATGTAGGGGTACGCGCCGTACCCACGCCCTCAGAGCATGGGTATGGCCTGTACCACCATTGGAGTGTTGATGTAGGGGTACGCGTCGTACCCACACCCCCAGAGCGTGGGTACGGCCCGTACCACCATTGGAGTGTTGATGTAGGGGTACGCGTCATACCCACGCCCTCAGAGCGTGGGTACGGCCCGTACCACCATTTGAGTGTTGATGTAGGGGTACGCACCATACCCACGCCCCCAGAGCATGGGTACGACCTGTACCACCTTTGGAGTGTTGATGTAGGGGTTGGTGCCGTACCCACGCCCCCAGAGAGTGGGTACGGCCCGTACCACCATTGGAGTGTTGATGTAGGGGTACGTGCCGTACCCATGCCCCCAGAGCGTGGGTACGGCCCGTACCACCATTGGAGTGTTGATGTAGGGGTACGCACCGTACCCACGCCCCAAGAGTATGGGTACGGCTCGTACACACCATGAATGTGGGAGTACGGTCCGTCCCACCCGTACCCCTACGGCACTAGTACAGAATGGATACAAGGCGTACACACGCCACGAATGTTGGCTTAGGGCCTGGTGACGCATATAAGCATTATATTGGTGTGTGTGTATGCACAGGACAGCAGTGTTCTGCACCAAGGGGGCGGGTGGGTGGTTGGCTGGCTGTGTGGCTGCAGAGGACTCCCAGCAGTGGACAGAGACATGTGAGGGGTGGGTGCCTATTACTCCTAGCAGTGCCCAGACATATGAGGGGTGGGTGCAGAGGAACACCCAGTAGTGGACAGAGACATGTGAGGGGTGGGTGCCTATCACTCCCAGCAGTGCCCAGACATATGAGGGGTGGGTGCCCAGGACTCCCAGTAGTGGACAGAGACATGTGAGGGGTGGGTGCCTATCACTCCCATCAGTGGCCAGACATATGAGGGGTGGGTGCAGAGGAACTCCCAGCAGTGAAGAGAGACATGTGAGGGGTGGGTGCCTATCACTCCCAGCAGTGCCCAGACATATGAGGGGTGGGTGCCCAGGACTCCCAGCAGTGGACAGAGACATGTGAGGGGTGGGTGCCTATCACTCCCAGCAGTGTCCAGACATATGAGGGGTGGGTGCAGAGGAACACCCAGTAGTGGACAGAGACATGTGAGGGGTGGGTGCCTATCACTGCCAGCAGTGGACAGAGACATGGTTGTGGGTGCCCAGGACTCCCAGCAGTGGACAGAGACATGTGAGGGGTGGGTGCCTATCACTCCCAGCAGTGGCCCGACATATGAGGGGTGGGTGCAGAGGAACACCCAGTAGTGGACAGAGACATGGGGGTGGGTGCAGAGGATTCCCAGCATAGCCCTGACATATGAGTGGTGGGTGCATCATCCTCAGATGACCACACCTCCATGGGTTCATTAACGCATCCCCAATGTGTGAAAATGTTGAGAGTGCCATATCAACACATCACTGACAGCACTGTCCCACTCCCATGAGGATGGACGTCTTTCCCCAAGGGCATGACACACCACATGTGGGTGTGAGGACAAATGACACATGCATACCCACCCTTGGCGCATGCAGCACAATACACACACTGAGAACATGTCACAAGACTGCATAGTTATGTGAAAGCCTACTAAACTAAGAGAGCCAAAGGGAATACACACTGTCACGCACATTCCAGGACTGATAGGAATGTACAGGTGCTGGCACAGCCACCAAGTAGTTGTCTCCCATGGAAGGAATAGGGTGGACTTCCCACAGATACAATGACCATAATTGTCAGTAGGTGACCAAATACCCTGCAGAACAAGTACCAATTGTGTGCTAGGCTGGGAGTACACACATGCATAGTGCGGAAAAGGGACAAGTTCCACATGGAGGCATGGCAACATACTCTATACACAAGTACAGTGACTACCAAGGATGGCACAGACGATGCAGCCGGAGACATTGCTGAGCAGGCATGGGCCTAGTTGAAGTGATCCGTATGCCACCAAGGAAATGTAGACACAGGTCAGCACAACAATTGTGCAACTCCCTGCAGGGAAGATGTCAGGTGCTACAGAGGAAGGAACACTCCTTGGGACAATGTCTCCAATCACAAAGAGCATACACGAGCAAAGAATCTTTGCAGAGACCTTGTGATGGCACGCAGATACCAGGGTCCACCCCATGAGCAGCATACTACAACATTTCCCAGACACCTAACACATGATCACCACCTCAACCCATGGAGCATCAGCACCAACATCAATACCTGAAAAGCAATTGTGTTCAAAGGTGAAAAAAAATGCTTTATTCAGCAGTAAAATAAAATGTATGAAAGGACAATATGTACAAAGGCCATAGGCCATTCCAGATGCGATGTCCTGGGGGGGACACATGTCAATGCATCTCCCCTAGCTTGCCTGCACATTCGAAACCTCTGGTTCATCGACTGGGGTGGGGGCATCATGTGGGGAAGGACCAGGCACCGCAGGGACAGGAGGGGGAAGGGGAGGTGTTGTGGGTGCAGGGACGGACGACTCCACCACAGGGGGTGGGGCAGCGGCAAAGGTGGAGGTTAGTATGGCGCTGCACACGTTCCCAAACTCTGCCAGCGTCTCCCCTCCACCCGAATGAACCACAGGCCCCAAGGAGAGGGGGGGGCGGAGGGATGGGTTGCAGCGCTACTGGGGAGGTGGTGGACAGGGGAGGACTCAACTCCCCTACCCGTGGAGTGCCGTGCCCGTTTGCGCGATGGTGAAGCTGTGGGGCTGAGGCCCAGCACAGCCAAGTAGGCCTCCTTCTCAGACTGTGGGGCAGGGAGCCGAGGGGAGTGACATTGGAGGGACTGGGGAGTGAGGCATGCGGACTCCGACTGTGGCTGCGTGTCTGCCTGTGTGCTCTAGACCCAGTGGGTGTGCCTTCTACCCCCTGAGTGTGCGTGACTGGAGGTGTGCGCTTGCCCTTCCCTGTTGGTGTGCTGGCTGTGTCTGGTGTGGTGCCTGCCTGGGAATGTGTGTGTGTGCTTGGGACAGGCATGGGAGTGGGAAGTGTGGATGGTGCAGGGGTAGGTGGGGGGACCAAGCGCTGCAGGAGACCCACTGCTGCTGTCAGTGACGAGTCCATGGACCTCAGCAACATCCGTTAGTCAGACATCGCTGATGACATGCCCTCCAGGTACGACACCATCTGTGTCAGCAGTGTGGTGTGGCCATGGAGGACAGTCAGGATCGATGTCTGCCCAACCTGCAACTGCCGCTGAATGTCCACAGACTCGGAATTGAGGGCAGCAGGGGAGACAGGGGTAGCGGATGCGGTGCCTGGCACGAAGGAGACACGTTGTTGCCCTACACGGACAGAAGGGACCGGAGCAACTGGGAGGGCGGTGATGGGAATGGAGGGGGCGGTGACAGTTGTAGTGCTGCTGCCACCTGTTGGAGCAGCCTCCGTCCCCTCAGGGAGTTCAGCCTCGGACCGGTCAGTGTCGTAGTCTGTGTTGGTACTACCCAGGTCCTCCGCCGCACTCCCCTCGCCCTCCGTGCCACTTGATGCTGCCGACTCGCCAGGAGTGGTGGCACTGGTGCTGGATCCCTCCTCCACGTCCGTGCAGGTGTCTCCCTCGGTGTCCCCCGATTATGCTGTGGGCAAGGTGAAGAGACAGGAAATAATCAGTCACCTGTGTACATCTGACACATGAGTCCAAACATAATAGGTCACAGTGCATATCATGAAATGCATCATGAGAAACATCTAGATGACTCCGCACATATGTAAGCCCTGCACTCCCCAGTTGGTTCACCCACCATGCCACCTTAAATAATGAAAATCAGGACACAACAGCAAATAACTGGAGATCAAATTATACAGAGAAGCTACTGTCTGTGAACAGTGGAGCACAGCCAGACTATGAAGGCATGCCACCCCTTGCTCACTGTGAACGAAACAGTATTGGTGCACCCAATGCCAAATTACATACGCCAATGCTGAAGGTGTACCCACACTCATAGACCTGTGAGTACTTTAGAAAATCCAGAGAAATACATTCTCATTCATTGCGAATCGCAAAACTTCACACAATTGACAAGTTTGGAATGTGTGAATGTCCCACTTGTGGAACTGAACACACATGTGCATGAATATCAGAAGTCACACAAGGAGGTGCACACAAAACTACATTTACACAGTCATTGTATGAGCTGTCAGCCTAATGCCAAGAAGCCATTGTTAAGAAGAAATGTGGTGTCAGGAAGTACATATACATGGCACCACGGTGGTCCGGATGACTGTACACCGGTAAGTTGGCATCTGCAACAATCAAGGACTAACCCTAATGCAAACACACTGTGGGAACATGGACATGTATAATTCCAGATCAAAATTTGGACAGAACTGTGCCTTTGTGTGAAATGTGCCAGCATGTTCCCCCAAAGTGTAAAGGTGGTTTCTTGTGCACTTCCTTGGGAGACATCTGTCATGCAGGCACAGTATTGCCCTTCACAATGATCTGACTGTAACTGGAGCAACCGTCCCGGCCCTATGCATATCTCCCACTCATGCACATCATGTCAGAGGCCACTACATTGGTCATGCATGCTGCAAGGGTGTGTATTTAAAACCACACACTCCTATGTGGAGCCTCAGGACAGTGCCAACAATTATGGACCCCCAAATGAGTGGACAGGACAGGGCACAGGCAAGGTACCAACACATGTCACAGACCACCCCCACACATGATGCAGAAAGCATTGTGCACCGTGATGAACTTGCAGCCTAGATGACCATGTGCAATAGTGACTACACACAGACCAGGGAACACATGTCAAGGAGGGGAAGGGAGGAAGAACAGCAGCGTTTGACTAGGGGGAACAGGAGATGCACTGCACATATATACCCTGGCAGTGTATCCATGCAACTGAGCACTTTCAAAAGCTTGTGACACACAACAGACACACATGTACCTACCCACTTGCTGCTGCTGCTTCTCCTGTAACCGCCTATCCATGTCAGGGAAGACCACCGCCAGGACACGCTTCATTTGGTGGGTCAGGCGCCGGCGCCCGCGGTGTTTTCGTGCTGGTGAGTCCCCCAGCAGGACCCGGGCGATCCTCCTGGTCCAGCACCGGATGTCCTGCCAGCGTTTCCTCACCTGTGCCAGGCGCCGACTGCGACCCTCCACAGAGATCACGGCCCTGACGGCCCGCTTCCATATCTTCCCCTTCTCGTAGGCGGTTACCTGTGAGGATGACAAAGTGAGAATAGATCACTACACCTGCTCCATGTAACAGAGACACACATTAGAACATCTTTGATTTGTTGAACAGGGCATAGCATGCTGCAAAATAATAGCACCTTCGTCATAGGGAATTTCGCCTCTGTGTAAGCCCCAATGCACTACATGGCATTGAAAGTACACAGGTGGCATGAGGGGTGCAACACACTCCGTGATCATGGCACACACTGTACATCACAAGCAACACAAGGCTGATGGACAGCACCTCCAAGCAGTCACATGCCCCAGGCCACTGATCCCAACTTCAGCAGAGTACACAGACACACACAGGCAGCCCAGCTAGTCAGACACACAGCACGGCTTACTACTTACATCAGATGGGTTGAGCAGTTGCCTCCTCCATGCAGCTGTGGTGCAACACTCCACATAGATACTCACCCACATGACAAGGAACATTCACACACATCAATGTCTAGGGGGCGTACACATCATTTGGTCACTCTCACCACAGCTCCACTAAACTCACACACATCTGTGGGTACAGTCACCTGTCACACCGGGGGAACACTGAATAACCTCAGGACTATAGAACAAAAATGGCCAAGAGGATTAGCCATGCAGAATGTGCCATGCACCATGCAGTGAATGTCACAGTAAGCACAATGAAAGTGAGGAGTGCACACATGAACCACATCATGCTCTGCATGACACACCTAAGCCATCCCCCCCCCTGGGACCCACTCTAAACAACATTGCATGTCTGTCACACCTGGACACAATGCCAGAAGTGCCAGTCACAAAAAGAAGGGGCACAGTCAAAGGGAGCGGAGTCAGCACTCACCTGCTGCCCTGGTCTACCCTACAGGCTGAGGAACTGTGGGAGGATGACGTCCAGCAACGCCTCATTCTCCTCCTGGGTGAAAGGCTGGGCCCTCTCCACAGTCCTTGACATGGTGCCAGGGGAAGCCAAACAGCAGCAGTGGTGTCAATTAAAGGTTGTGCAGGCAAGTGCCCTCTCATGGGTTCTGGCTGACTTATATCTGCCTTGCTGGGCAGTTTCATTTACAGGAGTACAGAGTGATTGGTCAGTCTCATTTGCATCCTACGTTTCCTCCAATCCCTTTGAATATACACCAGTGACAGCATTAGCATTTTTTCAAATTTGATGCATCATGTCAGGTCAACAACCACTTTGCAACAATGTATAAGCTGGCCAACTGCTTTTTCCAGGCCACATGATGGAAAATTTTGATCTTGAAACTGGGTATCCATGACAACCAGCATGCATTTAGGCCCTAATACTTGTCCCTTATGTGTCCCCATTGTGATTTTGAAATACCCACACCGGTACGGTGCGTTTCACACGTACCCCTAGGGCACCACTACTCTAGTGATACGGGCCGTACACGCGTGTGTAGGGGTCGTATCCCTATGGTAGTGTTGCCGTAGGCGTACGCCATAGAGATACGGCCCGTACATGCGTGTGTAGGGGTCGTATCCCTATGGTAGTGTTTCCGTAGGCGTACGCCATAGAGATACGGCCTGTACACGTGTGTGTACAGCCCGTATCTCTATGGCGTACGCCTACGGCAACACTAGCATAAGGATACGACCCCTACACACGCGTGTATGGCCCGTATCTCTATGGCGTATGCCTACGGCAACACTACCATAGGGATACGACCCCTACACACGCGTATACGGCCCGTATCTCTATGGCGTACGCCAACGGCAACACTACCATAGGGATAGGACCAGTGTGTACACGTACGTGTGTACGGTCCGTACACACACGCGTACTCCTGCCCAACACCTATATAGTGATACGAACGTACACACGCCCTCAGAGCATGTGTACGGTGCGTTTCACAGCTTACACTGGTGATAGGAGGCGCACACGATGCCTACATCATGAGGCGTAGCAGGGTGCCGGAAATGATGCTGCAGCTGAACAACGAACGAGCATGTCTTGTTGGTGGGTAGACTCTGTTTGTTCAGTATTTAGCGGTATCTTAGTATGTGACGGCATCTCCTGACCCACTTCTTTACATGATGTTTCCATGTAGGGGACTCTGGCTATCCCAACATGCCATGGCTGGTTACGCCTCTCCGCAACCCGAGAACAGCTGCAGATCACCGTTACAACAACGCCCATGGGCAGACCAGGCGAGTGATTGAGAGGACGTTTGGCCTCCTGAAGAGCCGATTCTGTTGCCTCCACAAGACAGGCGGGTCCCTCCCATATGCACCGGTGTAGGTCTGCAAAATCTTCCTCGTGTGCTGCATGCTGCACAACATGGCAGTGGAGAAAGCTGTGCCACTCATCCTGGATCCCGATGAGCGGGAACATCCACCCGTGGAGGATGACGGCCTTGGTCACGAGGCAAGTGAGGAGGAGGAGGAGGACATCCGGAGTCAGCTCATACGCAACTTCTTCTCATAATGGTGAGTCCCTGGGTCTGAGTGTGCACGCTTAGAGCCTTGTGTGGCATGTGTTGCAATGTGTGTGTCCAGCTGACTGTATGCTAAGTGACTTTGAGGTGTGTTCTGATGTGTCACTCGAGTGCTGATGTCATTCCACACATTTTAGCTGACACACTCAATTGACAACTAGCATGGTGTCAACCTTAGTCATGTAGAGTACATGACCATGCATGCGGATGACTATATTTTTCCTGACTTCTTGTGTGTCTCTCATCCCCAGGTAGTTGCGCATGCTGTCTGCTCGTGGCATCGTTGTGCTCCTGCTATTCCTCATGAGTAATGCAACGTGTGCTGAATCAGAGTTACATTCACGGACATGGTGAAAAGTCTCCTTTGGGTAAGGATTGCAGCAAGGCATTTTGGGTGTGGTAGTTGTTTGTAATGTGTGGGCACTGCTCCTGTACATGTTTTGTTACTATGCATACATGTCGACTCACCATGGGGCACATGACATGTAGCATGACTCACATGAATTGATAGTCACACTTTGTGACAGTCATCTGTTATGGGATTGTGGATTTTGATGAAGGCATCAATGTGTGTACAACTTCCCTCGGTAACATACGGGAGGTTACGGGTGGACATATTGCGGGACATCCCCATAAGAGGCTCAATGGGGAATTGCAGCCTCTCTGTGTGCAGCAGGGGATGTTTGGCTCACCCCCTTCACTTGTGTGCCAGTCCAATGGATTTACAGCATCTGTGGTGCGAAGGGGGTGTTCAGTGTAGGTCCCACATGTTAATCCAAAAGACCTGTGAGTCTGTTAATATCGATGCATTTCCATAGGTGTGAGCCTGAGTAATAAAGGTGTTCCTCAGCCTCCAAGGTGCCTCATCTCTGTCAATGCAGGTCTCTTGCCACTGTGCATGCGCCATCTCTGGCATGGTTGTCAAGGATTGTGCATATGAGTCTACGTGTAGATTAGCAACCTGCATGCTGTTCTTCATCTATTTGATTCTCTATTGTGCATGAAGTCCATGGCTGTGTATGTGTTTTGGTATGTTGGTCCCCACAACGGGCCGTCAACACCTTCTGGGGTGTGTTTCCTGTGCGCAGCTCGGCCTTCAGTTTCATGATCCGGTGTCAGTCATCTTTGGTGACTGTGCATCCTTTGTCTCTGGGTGTGCCATTGAAAACCGGTCACTCCTTCCTTGACATACACCTGTTGCAGTAGTCCTTTCTGACATCCTAGTCTTTGTGTGAAAACTGTGGCATAGTTCCCAGGACGTGCCACCTGCCGTTGCAGCCACTGCAGCACGGGCACACAAAGTTTCCTGATTTGGCAACACACACACATCAAAGATGCTCCTCCCTTCCTCCCTCAACCCATTCATTTGGCTGTCATCAGCTTGTCTGTGCCACAGTTGCGGCCACGCGGTGCCAAAGGCTGGACCGTCTGCACATGCAACGTGCACACTGCATGACCCTCAGGTCCTTGCATGACCCACATCACACTACAGTCTGATGTTGCAGCCACCCTCCAAGCAATGTCCATCCACACATCTCCCGCCTGCTCTCAGGCATACACTAAGCGCACACACAACACCTTTGCATGATGAGTGTGCAACTCCGACTGCCTACACAGCGCTGCCACGCCTTCTAGGCCCTGTCACACCCACCAGGTCATGTCCCTCCTATTCCCCACCGGATCTGTACCCCAGCAAGACCATGGGAGTGGGACTCAAGGTTTCTGCATGTAGTATGCTGTCGTCGTGAGGCACATGGCACAGGTATCATCTCTCAGCGTGTCAATCTGCAATGTGTCCAGGACCCCCCTCTCCACCATCACATGCGCACACAACCTCATCATCAACTCGTATGCCATTGACAGCCAGGTGCTCCTCACCCTCACCAAGGACGCAGACATTGCCAGTTTCAATATTCAAGATTGCATGAGATCCATTGATGAATGGCAGAACAGCAGCCACCTGAGGCTGGACTTGTACAGGACTGAGGTCAACATCTGAGGATTGTCCCCTTACAGCTGGGTCAACTGCTTGTGTACCACCCACAGAAGCCCCGCACAAGCACACAGTGTCCACGCACACAAGATGGTGTGCATCATGGATTGCTTGCTCACATTTGCCATGGTAATCACCAGCATCTCTACCTCAGACTGCAACACCCTCTGCATTATGCACATGATCTCCAGATAGATCCACTCCAAGGAAAGACGGACCATCCCCCAGATCCACGACAACATCCGTGTCAAATACTGCCCTGCCCTCTACGGGGCAGCCACATCCAAACTCCCGGGACACTTGTCCACATCCAGGCTGCATGTGCACACCTCAGCTGCAACATCCCACGCCCCAGCCACATCACCGTCCAGCAGAGATAGCTGCAATGGATCACTGTGTGCTGCAGAGTCCCCACCCACACTCAGGAGGCAAGCCACAACCCCGACCCAAAACCAACCTTGTACCACTGTCATCCGAGACCCCGTAGTGCCATCTCCGTGCATCCAACCTTGACCTGGCCACCATTCTTCAGATACACCGTAGTCCAGCATGCAGGACATAATTCTCCCACCTGGGAACACATACCTGGGACTCCCTCCCCGGGAACCTCCAAATGAGGCATGACCTCTACGCCTTAATGATACTCTTCAAAATAGGTCTGTCCGCACAGTATTGCAAGCCCCCCCCTCAGCAGCTTGAGGCCATCACAGGTGAGTGTTGTGCTCCATGTCTGCATTGACTGATAAATTGTGACCCATGTGTGTCCTGTACCAGACCCAGATCCCAGGGTATGGATGGCTGGAGTTAGTTCAACACTCAGGCATAGTTTGACATTTACACACACATATGTTGTGGACTAATGCCAAATGACAGCAACATCTCATGACAAAAAAAGATTTTATTTTTGATGGGGTAAGTCTTTTGGTAGATGTACTAAGATGCTCTACCGTGTGCATAGAATCCAAAGTTCACAGGGGGAGATGGCATCCTTGTCAGTTGGAGTCATCAGAGTCCAGACCACAGTGTTGGTCATCATTGGCCAGACTGTGACCAGCAAGTCCATGTGGCAGAGAATGTCATTGGGTGAGGTGCTGCTGTTGCGCCAATGGACCAGGTGCCAGGCCAGGTGACCTGGGAGATGTGGATGGTCCGCTGACTCTCACGGTCTTTTCTGTGGACGACCCTCCTTCCTGGGGGGACCCTCAGATGCAGGCCTTGACGATGTCTGTGATGCTCCGTCGGACGAATCCTCCTCCTCCTCCCTCCCTGTGGCTGGTGGTGGTCTTCGCCTGGTGGCACATGGAGGGTTGCCCATGTTGTCGGCGATCCAACGGAGTGAACGGCTCATGTCCGTTTGCACCGCCAGGAGCTCAGCCAGTCTTGCATCCATCCGTCCTTGGTGTTGTTGTTGACTGGCATGTTGCTCGGCCTGCAGGTTCTTTATCTCGTTGAGGGTCCCCTTCATCTCTGTGAGGCTCGACACTACCTGGCTGATGCCCCTGGTGTCACGCCGGTATGTGTCCAGGATGTGGCGTATGTTTGACATACCGGTTTCCTCAGCTGGCTGGTCAGGTTCTCGCCTCCGCCTGCCTCCACTCCCACCAACCCTGCCCACACGAGCCTGGCCTGCTGTTGTGGGCACATCGGGTCTACGAGACCCCTGAGGGATGGCATTTGCGGGGTTGTCTGCCTCCTCCTGGGTGCCCAGAGAACCGTGTCCCTCCTGGTCAGACTGGCTGTGTTGTTCAGTGCAAGCAGGGCTCGTTGGTGTCTTCTGGGAAGTGGCAGGAATGGGGGTGGTGGTTGGCACAGATGTACCTGACGCAGGTGCTGCAGGGGCTTGGGCAACAGAGGGGCCAGGTTGGTCGGGGTAATCCACGGAGTGGTGAGAGTCGTCGCTGCCGGTGGGATCATCTTCACGCTGAGCCTGGGACTGTGATTGTTCCCCACCCATTGTTGGGTGGAGGTCGATGACGTTGCCCTGTGTGTGAGAGAGAGACAATGTTAATGCTGTTTCATGCCACATCCATGTTTCATACATATTCAAGTTGTCACAGTTCCTCCAGGTAGTTGGATGTGCCTAGCATTCCTCTCAATATTCACTTGGGGATGGGTATGTTGCGGGGGACAGATTGGTATGTTCTCCTGAGTGTTTGACCAGTAGAATTTTGGGTTGGATGCTTATTTGGCGATGGATTGGTCTTGTTGTGTCACATGTCCATTGTGAGAGTGGGTAAATCCGTTGCCTGCGGAGTGTGCTTGTGTGAGGGGGGTGTGTGACCGGGCCTGCTGTTGGGTGTAGTGTGATTTGTCATTGGGTCTCCCAGGTGATGTGTCTGTCCCCTCATGGTGCATGCTGGCATGACAGTGAGTTTGAGTTCCTGTGCTAGATATCTGAGCTTGTGGAGTTGGTGTTTGAGTGTACAGTGGTCACAGGAGGGCCTTGTGCTGCATACAGCAGGGCCAAGTGTCAGCTACCTTGTCAGTACTTTGCCAGTCCCTGTGCATTGGGCATGGTTCATGTGTATGTACCTAGGCCATATGGGATGAGGGCATTGGTGTCTGCTTCTGAGTTGCACAATGTGTTGTGTGAGCCCCACCCTCCCAGCATCCCAGACATCCAGTCTTGTGTTTGTGGTTGGTGTGGCCTGGGACATGGCATTGCCTTTATTTGTGAATGGGGCATGGAGACGTTAGTGGCATGAGCGTGGTTTTTGAGTGTGGTTGTGTGCGGTGAGGGCTTGGGGGAATTTGCGTGCATTTTGTGTATTTGTGGTGTGGATGCCATTCCCCCCATGTTCCCTGAGTTGTTTGTGTACTCACCAGGCTCTGCGACTCCTTCGACTCCTTCGACTCCGTGTACTCCCACCTTCTCCTCCCAGGGATTGTAATGTACGGGTTTGCGGGGCAGCCCACCTCCAAAGATGTTACTCTGGGCGTATTCCTCATTCATTTTCCTCTTGACTGCCCTGCGCAGATCGTACCACCTGGCTTGGCATTCATGCCTGGTCCTTCAGATGGGCGCAACAGCATTCACCTTATCGACGATCCTCTGCCACAGGCTTGTTTTTTGGGCTATGCTGGTCTGTCTGACCAATGTTCCAAACAGCTGTGGCTCGACTCTGATGACTTGGTTGACAAGGAGGTCCAGCTCCGCCCTTGTGAACTTTGGATTCTTGTCTATGGGCATGGTGTGGGGTGTGGGTGTGGATGGTTGTGGGTGTGTAGGTGTGAATGTGACGGTGTGTGTGTGAATGTGAAGAGGGGCTGTTTGTGAAGGAGGTTGTGTGAAGGTGTGTAAGTTAAGGTGTAGTTAAGGTGTAAGTAAGGTGCAGTTGTTTGTCTGTGGGGTCTGGCAGTAGTGGGTCTATTGCAAAGGCTCATGGGTTGTGTGTGTGGGCCCTTTTTATTGGTCCATTTGTGGGTGTGGCTGGGTTTGAAATTGTGGTGGGTGTGTTATAAGAGGTGGTTGTGATTTAGCGCCTCTGTTTGCCTGTTCGGATGTGCCAGGTCAGTCATGGAGATGTATTTTGTCATGTAGACGTGTTTTGTGGTGTTGTGCGAGTCGAATTGACCCTCCTTGTGCTGTACAGTGTCCTGGTTCTGTACGAGTATCTTTCGCGTAGGTAAGGTACGTACATACGTGATGCTGTGTGAGGGTGCCGGGGTACGGTGTTGGGGTACAGTGCGTACAGGTACGGGGCTGGGGTACGAGCCTGGGGTGCGGCACGTACAGGTGGGGGGCTGTGCTTCGGTGTTGGGGTACGGTGCGTACAGGTGCCGGGCTGTGCTACGGTGTTGGGGTACGGTGCGTACAGGTGCGGGGCTGTGCTACGGTGTTGGGGTACGGTGCGTACAGGTGCGGGGCTGTGCTACGGTGTTGGGGTACGGTGCGTACAGGTGCGGGGCTGTGCTACGGTGCTGGGGTACAGTGCATACAGGTACGGGGCTGGGCTACGGTGTTGGGGTACGGTGCGTACAGGTACAGGGCTGGGCTACGGTGTTGGGGTACGGTGCGTACAGGTACGGGTTGGGAGACGGGCCTGGGGTGCGGTGCATACAGGTGGGGGGCTGGGGTACGGTCCTAGGGTACGGTGCATACAGGTGCGGGGCTGGGAGATGGGCCTGGGGTGCGGCACGTACAGGTGCGGAGCTGGGGTACGGTCCTGGGGTACGGTGCGGAGGGGGGGTACGGTGCTGACATATGGGGGTACGGTGCTGACATATGTGGGGTGAGGGGGGGCTGTACGACTCGTATCCGGGCACAAGTTTACCCGTGTACATGTGTGCTACAGCGTTCGCTCCGTACGGGGCCTTTTACATGCGGTTATGTATTCGGACAGGCGGTACGGATCGTACTTGCGTGCTCGGACTTCTGTTTTACGATTTGCACGTACAAATGTCCGGCTCCCTATCGTACACTTTTCCCGACGCTATTTGGACGTAAAAATTTCCGGATCCCACTCGGACCATTTTCCCGACGCAATTCGTATGTATTTTTCACGTACGAATCGTACTTTGCAGTTGTACGGTACTTGTACGATTCGTACGTGAAAATATACGGATACGAGTCGTACGCAAAAAAAATTTCACGGATCGGAATCGGCACCTTAATAGTCTTTAAACTTGCATTTTGCACTCCATTGAGTGCAACAGTGGGGAAAGTGTTGGATAGCGGAGGGGTACAAATAACTATTTCCACGCCAGGGAGGGCAATAGTAGTGAAAATGTTGGAAAGCGAAGGGGTAAAAAATACTATTCCCACTCCAGTGAGTGCAATAGTTGGGAAAGTGTTGGATAGCAGAGGGGTACAAATTACTATTCCCACTCCAGTGAGTGCAACAGTAGGGAAAGTGTTGGAAGGGAAGGGGTAAAAATTATTATTCCCACTCCAGTGAGTGCAACAGTAGGAAAAGTGCTGGATAGTGGAGGGGAAAAAATTACTTTTCCCACTCCAGTGAGCGCAACAGTAGGGAAAGTGTTGGATAGCGGAGGGGTAAAGATTACTTTTCCCAACCCAGTGAATGCAACAGTAGGTAAAGTGTTGGATAGCGGAGAGATAAAACTTACTATTCCCACTCCAGTGAGTGCAACATTAGGGAAAATGTTGGATAGGCAAGGGGTAACAAATACTATTCCCACTCCAGTGAGTGCAACAGTAGGGAAAGTGTTGTATAGCGAAAAGGTAAAACTTACTATCCCCACTCCAGTGAGTCCAACAGTAGGGAAAGTGTTGGATAGAGGAGAGGTCAAAATGACTATTCCCCCTCCAGTGAGTGCAACAGAAGGGAAAGTGTTGGATATCGGAGGGGTAAAAATTACTATCCCCACACCAGTGAATGCAACAGTAGGGAAACTGTTGGATAGCAGAGGGGTAAAAATTACTATTCCCAATCCAGTGAATGCAACATTAGGGAAAGTGTTGGATAGCGGAGGGGTAAACATTACTATTCCTACTTTAGTGAGTGCAACAGTAGGTAAAGTGTTGGATAGCGGAGGGGTAAAACTTACTATTCCCACTCCAGTGAGTGCAACAGTAGGGAAAATGTTGGATAGGGAAGGGGTAACAAATACTATTCCCACTCCAGTGAGTTCAACAGTAGGGAAAGTGTTGGATAGAGGAGGGGTCAAAATTACTATTCCCCCTCCAGTGAGTGCAACAGAAGGGAAAGTGTTGGATAGCAGAGGGGTAAAAATACTATCCCCACACCAGTGAATGCAACAGTAGGGAAAGTGTTGGATAGCAGAGGGGTAAAAATTACTATTCCCACTCCAGTGACTGCAACAGTAGGGAAAGTGTTGGATAGCAGAGGGGTAGACATTAATATTCCCATTGGAGTCAGTTCAAAATTAAAACAAACAAACAACACAAAAGATTTTAGAAAACAAGACAAGAAAACATATATAAAATATTAAAAAATTACAAACAAAAAAAACCATATTATAACGTTAAAAAGATCTATCAAATACCTAGAAAGATTGTTTTGTAAACGTTTAAACATAATTTACAAACAAATAACAATTTTTAATAGAAAATATTTATAATCAAAAACATTAATTATTACATAAATGTAGTATTTTTTATTTCCTACCCTACAACACCACAAAATTCACAACACACATCTAAATTAAACAAAAAATGTACCTCCATAATTAAAACATGTAATTATCAATTAACTAAATATTTATTAAATAAAAAACAAATTAAAACAGAAATAAATTAATTTACACTCTAAACGTTACCCCTATAAAAGCAAAACACACTCAAAAAATACAAAAAAACAATTAAAATAAATATTTGTGAATTGATGAATTAATATTAATGATCAACTAATTATTAATTAATTAAACATAAATTACTGTCCACCCTTTACCCCAATAAACACCACAACCCACACCTAAAAATCAGTACACAATTTCCATAACTAATTTTACATTGATAAATCAATCAACTTATTAATCAATTTAAAAGATTTTACTTCCCACCCTTTACCGTTATAAACCCCACAACTCACATCTAAAATTAATTACACAATTGCCATATTTAAATTTTAATTAATTAATTAGCATTAATTAACATATATTTTTTAATTAATTATAAATGAATTACTTCCCACCCTATTCCCCTATAAACCCCACCACCCACTCCTGAAACAATAACACAATTAACATAATTAATCACCAATTTATTTATTAATAATAATTAACAATCAATTAATAAATAATTACTAATCAATTAATCCCCACAATTAACACTATAAAATATAATCTAAATAAATATTAATAAATACAACTATTAAAACATTTATTATAATTAAAAAGGTTCCCACCCTAGTCCCCTATAAACCCACAACCTGCTCCTAAAAAGTAGCACAATTAACATAATTACCAATTATTCAATTAATAATAATTAGCAACCAATTAATAAATAATTAATAATAAATTAATCCCCACAATTAGCACCATAAAATGTAACACATAAATGTTAATAAATACAAAGTATTAATAAATGTATAATGAAATTACTTCCCACCCTATTCCCCTATAAACCCCACCACCCACTCCTGAAACAATAACACAATTAACATAATTAATCACCAATTTATTTATTAATAATAATTAACAATCAATTAATAAATAATTACTAATCAATTAATCCCCACAATTAACACTATAAAATATAATCTAAATAAATATTAATAAATACAACTATTAAAACATTTATTATAATTAAAAAGGTTCCCACCCTAGTCCCCTATAAACCCACAACCTGCTCCTAAAAAGTAGCACAATTAACATAATTACCAATTATTCAATTAATAATAATTAGCAACCAATTAATAAATAATTAATAATAAATTAATCCCCACAATTAGCACCATAAAATGTAACACATAAATGTTAATAAATACAAAGTATTAATAAATGTATAATGAAATTACATCCCACCCTATTCCCCTATAAACCCACAACCAGCTCCGTAAAAAATTACACAAATGACATAATTAATTACTAATTAATTAATTAATAATAATTAACAAGCAGATAATAAATAATTCATGATAAATAAATGCCCACAATTAACACTATAATATATAAATTAAATAAATGTTAATAAATACAACTATTAATAAATATATCATAATTAAATTACTTCCCACCCAATTCCCCTATAAACCCACAACCAGCTCTTAAAAAAATGACACAATTAACATAATTACAAATTAATTAATTAATAATAATTAACAACCAATTAATAAATAAGTAATCATACATTAATTCCCACAATTAACACCATGGGGGTCATTCTGATAGCGGGCGGAACGCCACTGCCCGTATGGCGGTGGAGATCTGCCTGCTAAACCCGCATGACATTCCCCCCACCACATTACGATGGCGGGGGGGATCCCGGAGAACGGGAAGACCGTCGGCCAGTTTTCCGCCAGTAGGCAATCTGCCCGATTGCCTACCGGGCAGAAAAGCCCAGGAATATGGTGGCGGTACCTTGCAGGCACCGCCATCCATATTTTGATGATGGCGGGGAATTGCCTTTCAATGGCGGAGACTCTGCCATGGAAAGGCAGGCGGTTTTGGCTTTGGGGGCCTGTTGCTGGCCCCCATGGTGTTCAGAGGTGGAGGGTGCGCAAGGGGGGTACCAAGCATTGTCATGGACATGGTGACAGGCACTTTGCGGTGCCTGTCACCTTGTGCATGACAATGCACACTGTGCATTCCCAGCATTGTGGTGGGCGGTGCTGTGAGCACCACCCACCACAATGCTGGGAATGGAGGATGCCACCATCCTAATGGTCCTCTAAAAAATCTAAATTAAATAAATACTAATAAATAAAAAATAATAATTAATTTATTATAATTAAATTACTTCCCAACCTACTCCCCTATAAAATCACAACCCGCTACAGTACAAAAAAATGCAAAATTGAATTAAAATATAATTAATAACTACAATAAATGTAACACATATATTAAAAAACAAAAGCAATACTTGTACAACAAAAATAGTTCACCTACTTTTAGAATATATACTAAACTACATAACATTAATTAAAACATTGATATTTTAAACAACTATATTTTTGCAAACAATATTTATGACTTCGATATTTTCAAAAATGATATTTCTTACCTCCAAGTCGATATTCTTGACCACGATATTCTTGCTGTCGATATTTCTGCATCACGATATTTCCAACTCAATATTTGTTTATGTCAACATTTCAAACTCAATATTCTGTCTGTATACCAGGGACCACTACCTGCCCTTAAAAAATGAAACAAAAACATTTTCTTTTTCTTTTTGTAAATGCAGCCCATTTTCCTTTATTTAAAAGCAGTCCCAGACATGAAGGTCTGCTGAGCCCAGCAGGCCACCATACCTGGGAGGGCCAGGCATTCCCAATGGAGTCGCAAATTGCGAGTTCCTCATTCATATTCATGAGGCATGCAATTTGCGACCCCATTGGGAATCTTAAACAGTGTCTCAGACACTGTTGTACATTGGCAATTGTGACTCTCAATTTGGCGCAATATGCGAGTTGCAATTGCCAATGGTCGTACATCTGGTCCCATGTGAGATGACAGGCTTGTGTGCTTGATGTATCTAGGGAGGCATACTGAGCATTAAAGAAAATAATGTTTCCTCATAAAACAATTGCCAAAGGTAGTTTTCATAGTGTAGGCAAAGTTGCATTTTTTATCAGAAGGCCTAATTGTAAATAAAAGCTTATCTTTACAATGTAGGCTGGACGATTGGTAGAAATTTGTTTCAGAGTGATTCTAAACTTTTTATAAAAATATTTTCACAGGTAAAAGTAGAATGTTGATATTTTCAGTGGAAAAGTAACTTTTAAAAAGTGAACTTTGCACTGCCTGAAAGTCAAGCAGATTTAACCAGTTCAGCAGGCCTGCCTTCCTCCAGTGACAGTAACTAGTGTTCCAATCAGGTGTGAAGTGTTGTGCATCCAGGAAGCAATACACTCTCTTCTAAAGCCAGGAAGACTGTTGTGGGTCAGAATTGACTACTTAGGGCCTGATTCCGATCTCGCTAGGAAATCCCTCCGTACAATTCGGATCTGAAGGGCTTTCTGAGCGAAAGATGCCCCAGGGTCCGAACGAGCGAGTACGATGCAGCCTTATGCTTACAGACTCGTTTCCCTCGGACTCCCATTGAACTCTATGGGAGCCTGTGTACAGATGCATACACATGCTCCCATAGCAAAAAAGGGTGGGTGGGGAAAATCGTACACCCTGTGGCGGGCCCTCTATGGGGCCCGCCACACTGTGTATGCCTGGATCGAGGGGACCCATTGGCACACCCTGTGACAGATTCAGAGTGCTCCAGCAGAAGGGGGGGCTGTTACGGCCGCCCAAAGTACGCTTCTGACAGCCGTTTCATCTCGCTGAGACTGAGGCGAAGCGGCTGTCTGAATCGTGCATCGTACTCGCTTGATCCGAATTCAGCTCAATAGCACAGCATCATTCAGCTATGAACGAGTCGTCCAGACAGGTTCGGGTCCCAGAAATGATTTGTTCGGCGCGTATATGATTTCCGCATCATACTTGGTAGTTCTCGCCTGTGTACGATTCGGTCGGAAACAAGGGCTACGAATCGGATCTGGGAAAGCCAAATCCGATTCGGAGGCCTTCCGAACAACATCGGAATGGGACCCTTAGCTGGGATGAGTCAGTTTGAAGAAGACATGAACAGATAACATCCTGAAGGATCTGAGTGACAGCTCTCCATTTCACATGAAAATTGTGAAAGGGAACTGTAGTTGCCAAGCTTTTCATCCAGCAGGGGTCTCAGACATTTGCTTTGCCCTGAGCATAAAGAAGAGTGGATGCTCCTTTCCCAAGGACTGGATCTCAGAGTTGACTCAGAGGTCCTGAGAGGGAAGTTGGATGTATGTAATGTTTAATGGTGGCTTCTAGGAGGGTTTGCGGTTAGATGTAACAGGAAGTGCTGAAAAAGACAGTTGCGTTTTGGTGGGAATTATTCCAGCATTGGCCCTAGGGAAGTCTCCAATCACTGGCTACTGCACTAGATAAAATTAGCATCTCATCGAAGAAAAAAGAATTATGCCTGACCTGCTGTGGACAAAAGCTTCAAGGTTTTTTACTCTCCTCTTGCACCCAGTGACAAAAACTGCTCTCTAAGGGCCATCTGGCTTGCCTCCTGTTCAATGCCAAAGGAACATAGAAGACTGAGCCCCACCCTGTGTGGAAGAACAAGCTGCAAATTTGAGAGTGGACTACATGGGACCCAGTCAGATCTCTGGTTGAAGAGAAAGCCCTGGACCATAGAAGCCTGTCCTGAGCACCCGGAAACTGTAGGTAAGATTTAGAGTGACTTTCCCAGTTTAAAAAATATGGAGCTAACTCATTTTTCTCATTTGTTGAGGAACAATACACTACTGGAGAAATTAGAGGGACAAAGTTGTGATTAATCAAAACACAGCATGGGACTGAGGTGAAGTGACAAATCTTATTTTGTCTTGATTGGAGCTGTTATTGTCAAAACTCAAAGTCTTCTGTCAGTGATCAACAATAATGTATCTGCCTTTGAGATCTCCTCTCCGGCTTCATTTCCTGGCTTGTCCCACAGTAGGGTTTTTTTTAAACCAGAAGAGCATTAAACTCCCAAAGCAAAACTCTTGATTGTGCAACTTTGTCCATTTTCTCTCATCATTATTGTCCTGAGGTTCATTCTACTGAAAACACTGTATTTGACTGGCACTTTCCCATTTTTGTTTGTTTTTTCCTTATATTTAAATCCATTCAACTAGTTCTCCTAAGCCATTTATTACATTTATCTTGATCTTTCTAAATTGGTTTTTGAGTTTTATTATGTTTTGTTCTTAACCTTAATGTTCATTGTCACTACTTGAGCTGTATAATTTTCTCTAGAGAGTTGCCTGCCACTTAGGCCTCACCCACCAAGCGCTAGGCAGAGTTTGTAACTGAACTGTCTTGTAACCTTGCAAGATTGTTTTTTATTACGATAATTAGGCTACTGCCACCTGCCCAAATAATAACACACTTTCTGACACAATGGTTCCAATTACTATATATTACACATTTTTGTGAATGGCTTAAAATTCCATGCCCAAAAATGTTGATGACATTTTAAATGTTCAGCACTTTAAACACTTACACGGTTAACATTTCAGAGTTAATAACATAATAACATAATGGAAGTTGATAGCTCTCCATAGCTGAAACAATTAAAAGCAGACATGAAAGAGTATGTTGATTTTAGAAAGCACTGCTAGCGAATGATGTCAGTACCAGGCATCCAGATAAGGAATGTGTTTGTTTTTGTATTGGGTGTCATGGGCAATAATTACTAGAAATAACATGAATATAAATGTTGTGGTATTCAACTCAAACAGGAAGTTAAGATGAGTAGTGCAGCTGGTGACTGCTGGTTAATCTTTGGCTTTAAATAGGCTTTATAGATGAACCTGTCCCAAAGACCTAAGAGTGTACCATTGACTTCAGCCTATGTTTCCTGAAGTAGCCCAAGAAATAGGGGAGCCAGGTTCCTTGCCTATTCCATGGAGATATTTGGAGTTGTGTTTCTGGTAAAACTGTCTGCTGCGTATATATTACTTGAATGAACCATGTACTGGGAAACATAGTCATTGGCTTGCAGGAAGTTGTTGATTGTAAATATCACTGTACCAAGTAGAATAGATGCTGAAACACAATTTCTGTAGAGTTGTGAGTTAGAATCCGAAGGACTCTCTGCAGTTAACAGGAGCTCTGCTGTCCGAAGATAAGTGCCTGGTGGATTGTGAGGCTCTAGGAAGAATGGAGTAGACAACTTTGGTTGTGCGGTTCCCTCATTACAACTGAAAGGTTGTGTATACACATCAGAACTCATACTTAAGTGTCGGATGATTGTTTGAAAACATCTTGGGACCTTTCGCCAATGTCTAAATGTATTCATAAATTAAGGTAACTCACTGCTCCCATCCCTTTAGACCTGTTTGAAGCTACTCTATTGTTGGCCGCATCTTCTGCTTCAATTAGGAAAGTAAGGCCTGGAACTCTATGACTGATTTTTAGGATACAGAAACTACTGTCTGGCTCATTCACTTATGCCTTTCTTTCTCATTTCCACAAAATATTGATCGTCATCTTTTGAAACAATGTAAATTCTTATCAATGTGTATTTTGTTCTGTAAAGTAGTGTCATTTCAACTGAAATGGGGTTGGGCCTCTTTGCTCTTCATTTCTGATTTGTATTGTTTATTGGTTGTCCTGGTACAAAAACAGCTGAAATATTTCTTTATTTCCCATCTGAGCCTACCACATCTCTGGCGGTTCTATCCAGCACGGTGGAATAAATCCATCATACTTGTTGTAAAAAGCAGAAATCTATAATCTCTTGTTCCTTTACCTGAAAATAGCATCATACATTTCCTCTTCACTTTATCATCCCAGGATCTTGCGAAGGCAGCTCCTTAGTTTCCAGAAATAAAAAATTGCATGAGATCTTAACTAATTGTTCCAGTATTTCATGGAATTAGTTAAACAGTCCATTTTCCTCAAATGTAGCTGCTTACATGATTCTGACTTTAAAACACAGACTGTGGTCCCTTCCAGTTTGTTACCCTCTGAGGTTATCACTGAATTGCAGACACAGTCATTTTCTGTTGGTAATTTCAGCTGTGTCCAGAGAGAATTATATGATTAGCACATGTAATTGTTTTTATTTTTACAGAATTCATATAAGGAGCTTAGAAGTCTACCGATTGATTGCATGTTCTTGTGTCATTTTAGTTATCTAGCTCTTCCCATATATCAGCAGCACTATAAATTCTCCAACTCTTTCTAAATGTCCTGTGCTATTTTTACTTCTGGGTCAATAGAAAAATGCTTGTTTCAGCAGGCCCTCATTTTGGTATTCTGGACAATTTTTGCTTGTTCTACTACTTTTACAAAACCTTTACAAAATTGGTAATGATTCCATGAAGTCTTTTAAACATTGTGGAGTAACATTTGCCAAGTTTGGGAACATTTAAAATCAGTAATCTTGGTTCTGGGAAATTCCTCTACTGCATGTTTTTATAGGACTCATTATTTAGTAAATAGCCCTATTGCAATATTTATATTGTTTTACTCACACCTTAAGATCACCCCAAATAATCGATGTAACATGGAAATTGAGAATACATCCTTAGTATTTTCTCAGTTTAGGAGTAGTAAAGTTAGGCTTTACTACTCCGAACTGAGAAAAACCCTAACTTTAAGACTTTCGGTATTCACAGAAGGCATTTAGGAGTCCTAAAGTTAGGATTCCTAACTTTACTACTCCTTAACTGAGAAAAATCCTACCTTTAAGACTTTCGGTATTCACAGAAGGCATTTAGGAGTCCTAAAGTTAGGACTCCTAACTTCTGTGAATACCGAAATGAGTAAGTGCCTTCTGTGAATACCAAAATCAGTAAGTGCCTTCTGTGAATACCAAAATGGTAGCAAGTTTAGGATTTTGTCTTAAGTTAGATCTGCGAATCGGACCCATTGGGGGCCTGCAATGGGCCCCTGGAGACATTCCCCGCATGCCTTTCCATGCCGGTTCCACAGCCGCGGAAAGGCTGGCTACCGCCGGCATCATAATCATGCCGGCAGAGCCTGGCACTGCACCGGCTCCATTTTAGCGGTCCAGCTCCGCACGCCAAGCGTGTGGACTGCTACCGGTGGAAAAGTGGCGGGTGGAAAATCTCACCGCCATGCTAATGGGACCGGCGGTTTTCTGGGTTGCAATTGCGGATGGATGACCACAGCCGCCCGCGATCCTAATAGACCCCAACGTTCTGTGGATAATCCTGCTTTCTCAGAACATGTTGGAATGAAGAAATAAAGTGCTCTTGTTGTTTTTTATTGTCCTAGATAAATGTTTCTGTTTTTTGGATTCTCTCCTTTGTCTAGAACAGCCTCTCATTGAATGACTCGATCTTCAAATCCATTACGTGTTTCCTACTAGACTTTTTGACCACAGTGAGCATATAACTTAAAAGAGAAAGCAAGATTGTAATGAACATGACCTGTTTCTGTGGAATATATTCTTATTTCCTGCTTCTTTTATTTGATTCCCTCAGTACATCCCCTTTGCTCCATATTGCCTATTATTGTCTCAGTTCTGACACCATAGCGATGTTCCTACTTATATTTGAAATGGAAATTCTTGCACAATCGAACCCTTTAAATTTATTATCAGAGTGGAATGTTCTCTCACTCAATTGCCCTATATCTAGAATATTCCAAGTTTATATTCAAAATAACTCATTGTGGGATGTGAATTAAATGTTTTGTGGTCCTTACTTTCACTTCAATTAATGTGTGTAGTATCCTCCGACTCCTTTTTTTTATAAACCTGATATTTTCCTAATCCTCCCTAGGCCTTGCTTACAACTACTTGCTTCATCCCGATATCAGATATAGTACAATTTAACTCAAAATGTCATTCACTGGACCCCTCAAGGTGTTCAAGAGTCACTTGTTTATACACAAGTCTATCCCCCCAGCTGCAACAGTCAAGCTGAAATCCATAAAGCTCCCTGTAACCAGCTCCCACAAAAACCAACAGATTTGCAGCCAAAGTTGTGATCTTTGGCATACATCCGTTATAATCCAGGCACCATCAGAGCACCCAAGCGGATCAAACACAACCAGAGAGTGGCGGAGATCGATGGGGGCGAGTTGCGGCTGTGTGGCGGAGCCGTAGGCGCAGAAACGCTGTGCGGAGGTCTGTGCCTGGGAGAGATTAAAATGGTGCCCGTCTGTGATCTGTGAGTGACGGCCACTGCTCCTTCTCCTCATGGGCGGCGGCAAGTAGAAGAGATGGGGCGGATTTCCCCCGGGGTGCTCCTCGAGGCGTGCTGGCTGTGGAGATGTCAGGGGAGATGCGCTGATCTGCCCGAAGCCCAGGTGCTGCATGATCCGTGTCGCGGCTGCCATCGCCTACGACAGAGGCGGGGAGATCTGGCAGATTCCGGGTCTCTCCAAGAGCAGTGTGCTGTGTGGTAGCCGGAGCGGCCACCATTTAAGCGGTGGTGGCTCCAGCCTGTGGCCCTGCGCTGCCGGGAATAACAAGTGAGTTTGCGGTGGTGCGCAACCCCTCCACCATCTGATATACGGAGGTCAGAGACTCAGTGGCTACCCCGGGGGTGCAACTCTAAGGCTAGGGGGGTACATCAGTGTCCCACACTGCATCAGGGGCTCTGGAGAGAGAGGTGGGCGCTCCCCAGCTACTGGAGGGGGTGAAGTGACTTATGCTGCTCTGATCAGTCTGCTGGGTGCAGGCTTGTCGATCTACTGGCCTACTAAGACCCATTATTGAACTGCGACCCGGAGCTGCGGCAGTGGGCCCAGCTGCTGCTCAGTCCCCTTCCGTAGACCCCGGTGTGACGCTTCTGAACTGGCACAAGGTGGGAGAGGCTGCAGTATACAGTCTAAAGCAAATACACCTGGCCCTGGCCGTGAACTGGAGGCTCTGGGGAGTGGTCCGCAGCGTGACTCGCATAGTCCTTAGGATTCCCCGACAAGGCCCTTTAGGCTGTTGGAACACTGTTGTAACACCACTTTCCCTCCGTCACGGGCCGGAACAAGTCAGTGGACCCTCATCAGACCAACCAAATTGATAAATACACTGTTGCCATGAGCCGCGATGAGGGGGCGATGGGGGGTGGCCCGCTGGATGACCCCGATGATAGCGGCCCGGATCCCTCTTTGAAAGACATCATGAGGGCCATCAGGGATTTCTGGGGGACCCTGGAACCTTAATTAGACTCTGTAACTGAAGAAGTGAACCTCCTGCACTCAGACTTCTGGAAAATGTCCAAGAAGGTCTCTGCATCTGAGACTGGGAACAGGGGCCTTCAGTCTAAGACCAAAAGGCTGGAAGAGCAAGTAGCTACCCCCACGAAAAAACAAGCTGATATCTATGCACGGCAGGAGGACCAAGAAGGATGTAATAATATATGCGTAGTGGAGGTCCCGGAGGGGATGGAAGAGCAGTCAATGGACTGTTTTATAGAGGATCTGGTGCTGAACCATCTGAAGCCCAAACGCCTGTCAAACTTTGTCTCCGTTGAACAGGCTCACAGGGCACTGGGGGTAGGCCCCGTCCTGGAGCTCCTCCCCGTACGATCATCGCCCACATCCTGAATTTTAGAGATAGGGACACTATCCTGCAGGCTGCACGCACGCATGGAGATATTCAGCTGAACAATGCTACTATCTGTTTCTTTCCCGACTTCACGCTTCGGGGCCAGCGTCAACGGCGCTCCTTTGATGGAGTGAAGAAGGCCCTCAGAGACCAGGGAGTGAAGTACATGATGCTCTTCCCAGCCAGACTCAAAATCCTGGAAGGAGGAAAGGCGTATTTCTTCGAAGTGCCGGAAGAGGCCAGTGACTGGCTAGAGGGTTGGAGAACTGTTGGTTGCAAGGAAATTCAGCAACGCCCTGGGTCTAGCCGCAATATAGAGGATGCCGAGATTGAAGAGGGGCAGGATGTTGGTAGCCAGAGACAAGAGCAGCGACAGCTAAGTGATCCTGACACAGTTCGTTAATTGCTGGGTTCTCTGATTGGCTTCCAGTGAACCTTTCCTATAGGCACCTACATGTGGGATGTGGGCGGTGATGCATGGGGCTTTTGGTGTGTCGAGGGCCGGCAGCCCTACAATTGTCTCAGACACACCACACCTTGTGACTCTTGACTGAAGTTTCTCCATTTCCAGGGATTGGGGAGTCCGGACGGGCTGATATAGGGTGTGCTACTGTAACATTTGCAGTGTGGGTATGTAACCTTCGTTAGCAGATATAAAATTCTTCCTGCTGACTGTAAGTTCACGGTTCCTCATAAATGTTTTTTCTAGAATTATGGGGGTGACAGGTACTCTGCATGTTTGAATGGTCGGTGGTTGGGGTCTCACCTGGCAAGGCGGCAGGGAGGGGGCAGTTGGGAGTTTGGTTTGTTTGGTTCTGGGGGTGGGGAAATATGGGGTGGTTGGGAAGTTTGCGCGAGACCACAATCTTCATCAGTTCTTGGAGATTGCTCCGGGGGTCACGGAAGGGATGAGGGTTTATCCAAAAGTGTTGACATGGTTCTGTGATGATGAACACTAGTACTACAACATCTAAAAAGGCATGTCCTTGATGTAGTCCTGATCCAAGAATCACACCTGCGGGGAATAGGTGTATAGCCCTATATCGTTTTGGGTATAAAATGGTAGCTCACTCGGGGTTTACTTCCGGGTCATGTGGGGTGGGGATACGCAATACCCTACCCCAGGTTATTTCTGGCACATGGGCGGATGATGCAGGCTGCTTTGCTGCTGTGGTGGGTAGATGGAAGTGGCGCGTATTGGTATTTTGCTCATGTTATATCCCTCCTGGCATACACTCCATGTGCTTCCCAAAGTTGAGTTCGTTCTTAACAAATCTCCCATCGGTAGTACTCCTTATTGGGGGGGACACAAACACAGTCATGAATCCGGAATTAGATCGCTCCAACACCCAGATGGGTAGACAAGGTGAACAGGGTCTGGCAGACTTTGTCACAGCTCTGGGACTGTGCGACCTATGGCAGGCACATAACCCCTCGCTTAGACAGTACACTTTTCAATTGGCACAACATGGGTCCTTTTCCAGGATTGATCACTTCTTCACCCGCAACGATCAAATAGGAGATTTCAGTGACATTAAACATATGGCATGGGGGATCTCAGATCACTCCCCCGCTTGCGCCACCCTCAGAGGTCCGGTCATCAGCAGGGCAATCTTCCCGTGGATGGATCCTTGGCACCTTCGGGATCCGACAATAGGGGAGAAACTGCATGAGGGGTCCAAGCTATACTTCGAGGAGAATCAGAGGTAGGTCGGTGGAGTCCCATATAATTGTGGAAGGCCTATAAGATGGTACTGTGGGGTTTAGCTCAGTCGCTAATTGGAGCACAGAAAACGGAGAAGTCTCTCCAGATCTGACAGCTAGAGCGAGAAATTGAGCAGCTAGAGAGGAATAGTGCAACTGCCTCCTCTGTGGAAGTCTGCCACAGATAAACGCTGAAACAAAAAGATCTTAGGGCGCTGGCTGAGGGTGAGGCACGAGCCTGTATGCTGGCCACACAACACCGGATTTACGATGTGGGTGATAAAGGCATTGAAATTGCTAGCGTGACTGGAACGCCGCGATAGGGATCGCTCGTGGGTGTCTGGGGTGAGGGATGCAACGGGCTCTCCCTGCTCGACAAACATGGATATAGCAGAGGCCTTTGCGGCACATTTTTTGCGAGTGTACTCTCCAGTGTGCACTAGGACCGAAAATGATTGTGCGGAATTCCTGCACAACTTCGCACCTCCCACGTTATCTGATGACATGAGCGAACGGCTTGAGGCAGACTTAACGGAGGAGGAGATCGGTAATGCTCTTAATTCCCTGCAGTCCGGGAAAGCATCGGGGCCTAACGGGCTTCCCAAAGAGATCTATGAAAAACAGGCCACAATCGTAATGGCCCCCCTCCTCCAGATGTTTAATTAAGAATGCGAGTCCGGGAGGCTTCCTCCTGATCAAAGAGAAGCCATTATAGTAGTGATTCATAAAGCATGGAAGCCGGCAGATCAGTGTGCTTCATACCAACCGATAACTTTAGTGAATGTAGAGGCTAAGGTGCTCGCCAAGGTCCTGGCAGACCGGGTTCAGTGGGTTATTACGGAATTGGTACATGTAGACCAATCTGGGTTTATGCACTGCAGAAGCACCCGTCATAATCTACGGCGCCTCTATGGTGTGCTATACATGACCGAGGATGTAGGGGACACTCAAACGGCATTAATGGCGATGGACGCCTCAATAGCCTTTGACAGTATTGGATGGCCTTAAATGTTCATGGTACTCCAGAGGTTGGGTTTCGATCCAATCTTCTGTAGTTGGGTGTGGCTCCTTTACGAACAGCCGACCGCCCGGTTGCCTGTCAATGGGGCAGTATCAAGGGCTTTCTCCCTGCGGAGAGGAACCAGGCAGGGATGCCCCTGTCTCCTCTCCTATTCGCGCTTGCATTGGCACCACTGGTCCACTGGATCAGGAGGGACCCTGCGATTTGGGGCTTGGCGGCGACAGATGGGTGGGAAGAGCGTATATCCCTACATGCTGATGACATCATACTATATCTGACTAGACCATATCACTCGACAGCCCAGGTGCTACACCTCTTCGAGCTGTTCGGCAGTTATTCTGGCTACACCATCAATTGGTCGAAATCAGTGATTTTTCCATTGTCAGGTTCTCCCCCCCAGATCCCCTCTTGATTTTTGGCCCCGGTGGTTATCGAGGGGTTAAAATACTTAGGAATCTATTTCACGCATGATAAGAAGGAATTTTTTGATAGAAATATCGAGCCACAGTTGGCTCGCCTGAGCGCCGATGTCAGGCACTGGCGTACCCTCCCACTCTCTCTCATGGGTAGAGCAGCACTGTTTAAGATGCTTACATTGCCGAGACTCCTATACAGTCTACAGGATACACCCTACCCTGTCCCCCCAAGCGTGTTTAAGCGAATCTCGCAGGCGGTGCGGACCTTGCTGTGGGATGGTGGGTCCCCTAGGATTGTGTTACACAAGCTACACAGGTGAGTTTACGATGGAGGACTGGCGTGCCCCAACGTAAAACTATATTATTGGGCCTCGCAGCTGCAAGTGATAAATGGCTGGGTGTACATGGACAGTAGCGAACCTGCCTACAGGGTGGATAGGTTGGCTATGCCGAGGGGAAATTGTGAACCTCTTTTTATGCTCAGACAGCGAACAATGTGGCCTGAACATACTAAGGTAGTGCTACAGTGTTGGAGAGATGCAAATACATTTTAAGGTTGGACAGGCACATTGACTGGGAGAACACCACTGTGGCAAGGTGAGCAGTTGCGAGAGGTGACCGCTTTAATGGGATTTAGGGGGTGGCAGCTGATCGGCATCGACTATCTAGGAGATGTCTGGAAAAGGGGATTCTCCCTGCTCCTTTGAGTACCTTCAACGGGAATACGACTTGCATCCCTCACAGAGATACCACCACATATGACTCCTACATGCCTTACGATCCTATATACCGTGTGGTCCATCCATTCCGGAATATTCCCCAATGGAAGACAGGTTGTTGCTTGACCCCATAACGGAGAAACCCACATCAACCATTTATCGTAAATTACTAAATAATATGCCTGACCCCTTGGTCAAACTTCGAACAGCTTGGGCCATGGATCTTGGGAGTTTAGACGAGGGAGACTGGCAGGATGCGCTGCAGGGTTCTAGAGAGATACCAATCTGTTCAAGGTTCAGGCTGGTACAGTTTAAAATCCTTCACCGTACTTACTACCCTCGTATGCACCTGTATGCATGGGGTAAGTGCCCGTCGGTCTCATGCGTAAGGGGTTGTCAACAGGTGGGCACCTTTTTTCATATCATGTGGGAGTGTCCGGAGATCATTCCTTTCTGGACGAAGGTCACTGACCGCATGTCTAGGGTAGTGGGAAAGACGGTTCAGATGGAACCGAAGTGGCTCCTGTTGATGATTGGTCAAGATATGTTGAAATATGGTTGGCCCTGGCTGCGGGTGTAGCGAAAAGAAATATTGCAAGGGGGTGGGGGCGCAGACACCCCCGCGGTTGGAAGACTGGAGGCGGTACCTTGATTGGTGCCAGAGGGCAGAAGACACTGTATATAAAAGTAGGGGATGCACTAAAAAATGGAAGAAGGTGTGGGCGCCCTGGTGGAAATACAGAGAAACTGGAGCACTCATGGAGGGGTAGTTGTGTTGAGGGTTGCTGATTGTCCCTGTGGTTCCCTAACGAGTTTTTTCTTGTAACACTTGTTTTTTCTCTCATGTGGTATGTATACACTGTTTTTGTACTGTATGGTCTCATGAGAATTGTTAATTAAAAAAAGATTATAAAAAAAAATTAAAAAAAATATATATGGAGAAATGCATGTAAATTATGTTTCTTGAATTTTTAATGCAATTTCGAACATGCAGTTGCCTAAGGGGCAGCTCACATCTGATGTAACATTTTAATGAGAAGGAATTTGAATCTTTTGAAAGATTCTAAAAGAACAACGGTCATGAAATGGTTTCTGAGAAGAAAGGGCGAATTACGATGTCCGTAAAAAGTCTAGGGTCTTTCAAGTGGGCAGGTTTATTCAACTCCTCCCATGCTTTCATTCTAATTTCCTTGTTCCTTTTCTGAATGGCTCGCTAGTAGGCATTTCTAGCTTCCTTGATGTCAACAGTGTTATGAGGTGCTTCATTAGTGGCCAGCTTCAAGGCTTTTGAGTGCTGCACTACATTCAGGGCTAAACCATGGCTGTAAGGTTCACTCTTTTGGTGATTTGTTAGACAGAAGGCCACGCGTAAAGACTACACAAATCCCCACAAAACTGTCTAAATTATTCATGGAATCTTAGAGAAAGACAGCATGAAATGTCATGGGAGGCTTCGGTAACCATTTCAGTAAAAACATTTTGTGGATCTATGGCGCCCAAGTTTAATCAAACCCCCTTATTTGCTCAGCAACTAATCGGGGCACAATCCAACTGAATACACCACGATAAAGAGGGGTAGAAAACCTTAAAATAATAGAGATATGATCACTATGGGGAACTTTTGAAATGTGATATTTCTGCATGTTTACAAAGTCTGAGACTAATTGTCCCATCTCTTGGATAATATCTACTATGTGTGCAGAGAAAACATGTCAAGAGAAATGTATTAAGAGTATATTAAACACCTTGGGCAACTGGATATTCAAAATTTGATAACATGACCTTTTTGCTAATACTTTAACCCTCTGGTTGCTGATTGAGCATGATACAAAAATGGCTTTCATCTTCCAGAGGTTGGTGGAGTTGCATCAGAACAGTAAGATCTGAACCCACTAATAGCTATGGAATCCAGAGTCCAAGGGGCCGATTCCGATCCTGTAAAACCCGGGTACGAACCGTCGGACGGAGCGTTTTCTCCGTCCGACTCGTACCCGGGAAAAACACCTTATAAACCCGCAAGTACGATTCGTACAGAAACACCATTTCCGTACGAATCGTAAAAAACACAGCCCGGCTAAAACATACCCACAATTCCGATCTGGGACACTGCGTACGCGACATTCGCATGGAGTCAGGCAGCGTTTTACGGACCAGCAAGTACGGTTCGTACCCACAGCACTTCGCACGGCAATATTTTTACGGGACCCAAAAAGTGCCGGAAAAGCTAAGTACGCCACGATGCACGGCGAAAAGGGGGCCCGGTACGCACCATACCCCCATCCCTACACATCCGCGCCATACCCCAGCACCCCCCCATGTCCGCGCCGTACCCCAGCACCCCCGCATGTCCGCGCCGTACCCCAGCACCCCCCCATGTCCGCGCCGTACCCACACCTGGGGTGTGGATAAGCTCCGTACCTATGGGGGTGTGTGTATGCTCCGTACCTATGGGGGTGGGGGTACGCTCCATACCTACGGGGGTGTGGGTACGCTCCGTACCTATGGGGGTGTGGGTACGCTCCATACCTACAGGGGTGTGGGTATGCTCCGTACCTACGGGGGTGGGGTGTGGGTACGCTCCGTACCTACGGGGGTGTGGGTATGCTCCGTACCTACGGGGGTGGAGTGGGGGTACGCTCCATACCTACAGAGGTGGGGTGTGGGTACGCTCCGTACCTACGGGGGTGGGGGTACGCTCTGTACCTACAGGGGTGGGGTGGGGGTACGGCACGTACATGGGGGGGCTGGGGGTACGACGCGTACTTGGGGTGGGGCTGGGGGTACGGCACGTACGTGGGGGGGTGGGCTGGGGGGGTGTTCGGCACGTATGCGGGCACATGTTTGGGGTTCGCCTGCAGTGGCTACCTGCTGCCAAGGAAAGGAGAAAAGGACTTTGCTGGTTACTTTGTCACCTGCTTAAAAGAAGATCTCCAATGGCTTGAAACTGAACTTGCCTCCTGTTATGAAGTCTTAGGGACACAAAGACTTCACCACCAGCTCCCCTGAATTTCCTTGCTGGGAATTCTAACCTCTGGAGACTGTTTTCCAGTGGGAGCTGGAAAAACCACGCAACTTCAAAGAAGCAACACACATCCGCACCTGTTTCTGATGCATCGCTGAAGACACCGTCTCAGCGCCTGCTGCAGCTCGAAAAATCACCACACGCCACATCGAGTGCACCGATCTCCGAAGTCCGAGATCATTGCACTGAGTTCGACACAAGGCCTGCTGTGCAGCTGCACAAGTTCACGCATCGTCCCGGATCGTCGCAATGCAACACCAAATTTGTCGCATCCTTGGGGGACGTAGTGAGAAACCGACGCATCACCTCCCCATGCAATAAGAAACCGATGAATCACCTCCTCTTCGGTAAGGAACCGATGCATCACTTGCTCATTTGAATGCGTGACACATCCCAGGTACTTTGTGAGAAAAGTGTTGCATCTGAAATTTGCTTTGAACTGAACTATTCCTACCATCTGAAAGTCTTATTTTTATTACTGTATTGTGGATTTTTGCTGTTTGTTCTTGTTTCGGTTTAGATAAAGATTACTTATTTTTCTAAACTGGTGTAGTGTCCATTTGTAGTGTTTTCACTGTATTACTGTAGGTGTTCACAAATGCTATACACACTGCCTCTGAATAAGCCTGTCTGCTCGTGCCAAGCTACCAACGGGGTGAGCAGGGGTTATTTTAGGAGTGTATCCCCCATACCCTGACTAGAAGCAAGGGTCCCTATTTGGACAAAGGTACCTACCACTGCCAACTAGAGACCCCCCTTTCTAACAACAGTGTTAACTGGATAGCCCCAATGCCACCCACACAGCAAACACATAAAATCTCATAAATACAGGTCTCAATGACAACTCACTGTGTGGATTACCTTGTTTTTAACAGCCCATGTCAATTTGAAGGAACCTGCTCTCAAACTTGGCGCATTAGTCAGTACAATGACATAAGTGCAAGAGTCCGGGTGAAGGTCGATCACCGGAGAGAAACCAGGTTTGTGGGGTTTCTGCCTGGTTAACTTCTGGGCTGTAATAAAATGGCTAAAGGTCTACCCTATTGATATGTCAAATTGGAGACTACTCCTGGGATTGTAGTCAGATTTTGAGTATCGACACCGCCACTATCCCCCGGCTGTGTTACAGATTACAGGTTTCATGGCAGAAGGCGAGGTTAAAGTTGCAGCCGCAGGAAATTGCAAAGGGGATGGGTCAATAGTTGTGTGTGGCTGGATCTTCCTTAGAGTCATTGAGGAATTTTACTGTAGATTTCACTAGGTTGTTTAGGCTGGCCTAAATGTAATTGAGCTGATCATAAATGGAGTGTAATTTGTCATCTAAAAGGTCACTAATGGGCCTACGTATAGTGTCCTAGGGATCACCAACCAAAGGTAAGGGTGGTACTAAGTCCTAGGGATCACCAACCAAAGGTAATGGTGGTAGTAAGTCACCCTGCTCATGTTCATCCGGTGCCAGTTTAGAATTGATTGATTTTTGTTTGGCACTCTTCTCCTGTGCTTTGCCAGTAGTGCAAGATCTAGTGAACTGGCGGGATTGTTGAACCATAAATATGGATCGGTCCCCTCTGTCATATCAGGGCCAGAAGGACCAGGATGCCGAGAGCCTCCCCTTACAGATGTATCAATCTTTTCAAATTGATGAGCAATACCTATGGCTTTCTCTTGTCAGATCATTCACTGAAAGTAATTTATCTTGTAATTTGGGGATCCGAGGTTTTGTGTATCATCTGGTCATGATTCACCCCATAATAGGGTTCTTCCCAAAAATGCATGCCCAGCCACCAATTCATTAACTCTTTTTTGTAGTGCATGTCTAATTGTTTTATAACTGTATGATATACATCGAGTTCCTCTTCATCATTATCATGTAGATTTAATGGAGTAAAATGATCCAAAGTAGACTTCCCACACTCTACCAAAAATGCTAGTGGTGCTGATATATCCTCCATCTTGAGTGTTCTACAATCTATTTACTGTGCTGTACAGCGTTTTGTTAACCTAGCATTCCGATCAATAAAAATCTTTGATAATGCTCATAAAATCACACTCAACAACTGCAGATCAATCAATCAATCAGCACATTTGTAAAGCGCACTACTCACCCATGAGGGTCTCAAGACGCTGGGGGGGGAGGAGGTGCTGCTACTGCTCGAAAAGTCAGGTCTTGAGTAACCTCCTGAAGGTCAGTAGATCCTGGGTCTGCCGTAGAAGGATGGGGAGGGTGTTCCAGGTCTTGGCGGCGAGGTAGGTGAACGATCTTCCGCCGGTGGTTCTTCGGATGTGGGGGATGATGGCGAGGGCGAGGTCGGCGAAGCGGAGCTGGCGGTTCAGGGTATAGAAGGTGAGTCGTCTGTTGAGGTATGCCGGTCCGGTGTTGTGGAGTGCTTTGTGTGCATGGGTGAGGAGCTTGAAGGTGATCCTCTTGTTGACGGGGAGCCAGTGCAGGTCTCTCAGGTGGGGTGAGATGTGGCTGTGGCGAGCGATGTCGAGGTTGAGGCGTGCAGAAACGTTCTGTAAGTGTTGCAGTCATTTCAGGAGTTTGGCTGAGGCTCCCGCGTATAGGGTGTTTCCATAGTCCAGTCTGCTGCTGATGAGGGCCTGGGTGACCGTTCTTCTTGGTTCGGTGGGGATCCACCTGTAGATCTTGCAGAGCATGCATAGGGTGTTGAAGCAGGAGGACGAGACGGCATTGACCTGCTTGGTCATCGAGAGTGTCGAGTCGAGGATGACCCCCAGGTTGTGTGCGTGGTTGGTGGGTGTCGGTGCTGCTCCCAGTGTGGTTGGCCACCAAGATTCGTCCCAGGCTGACAGGGTGGAGCCGAGGATGAGGACCTCCGTCTTGTCCGAGTTCAGCTTCAGTTGGCTCTTCGATGGCCTTCATTCCTTCGTGGAGGTTGGCTTTGGCGTTGAGGGGGTCCTTGGTGAGGGAGAGAATCAGCTGGGTGTAGTTGGCCTAGGCGATGATGTTGAGGTCGTGCAGTCGGGCAACGTGGGCGAGCGGTGCCATGTAGATGTTGAACAGTGTCGGGCTGACCAATGATCCTTTGGGTACGCCGCAGATGATCTCGGAGGCTTCGGAATGGAATGGGGGGAGGCGGACGCTCTGGGTTCTGCCGGAGAGAAAGGAGGTGGTCCATTCCAGAGCTTTGTCTTGGATCCCTACGTTGTGGAGGCATATGCGTAGGGTGCGGTGGCAGACCGTGTTGAAGGCGACTGAGAGGTCCAGGAGGATGAGGGCCACGGTTTCACCGTTGTCCAGCAGGGTACTGATGTCATCGATGGTGCCGATGAGGGCAGTTTCGGTACTGTGGTTGCTGCGGAACCCGGATTGGGATGGGTCCAGGATGTTGTTCTCCTTGAGGTAGAGGGTCAGTTGTCTGTTGATGATCTTCACGATGACATTCGCCTGGAACGGGAGCAAGGAGATGGGCCGGAATTCTTGAGGTCTCTCAGATCCACCTTGGGTTTCTTGAGTATGGTGTTGATCACTGCGTGCTTCCAGCTCTCCGGGAAGGTCGCGGTCTCGAAGGAGATGTTGATGACTTTGTGGAGATGGGGTGCGATGGTGGCGCTAGCTTTGTTGAAGATGTGGTGCTGGCACGGGTCTGACGGAGAGCCGGAGTGGATGGTGTTCATGATTTTTTTTTTTTAAACTGTGTTTATTCATCAACGGACACATATGATGCTGGCCCCTGTATCCCAGAGGTATCGGCCCAAGCAATGAACAATCATGCCATTGACATTTTAATCAGAATAGGATAAGTGAAATGCATTTCAGATGAGAGCAACACCCCCAAAACTCGCCCCCCCCACCCTTCCAACTCCCACCCCCGGACCGCACCATACAATATTTAGCTGTCAGTAAGGCATATACGCGTAGGTCTGACAAGTCAGTTCTTCAGGTTCATGATTTTGATGGTGTCGTCGTCGTTCACGTAGGTCCAGGTGAGCATGGGGTCGATGCGGATGGTGGCTGGGGGTTCTGAGGTGTCGTTGGCTGTCAAGGTGGTCAGGTTGTTGAAGCTGTTGTGGTGGAAGAAGGTGGCAAGCGATTCGCACAGGTCTTGTGATGGTGGGATGTCGTTGGCGTTGGAGCTGAGCTTGGAGAGTTCCTTCATGATGTTGAAGAGCTCTTTGCTGTTGTGTGTGTTGTTGTGGAGGTGGTTCTTGAAGGAGGCCCTTTTGGCGGTTCTGATGAGGTGATGGTGTCTGCGGATGAGTACTTTCTAGTAGTCCAACAGATAATTGACTATTAAAAATGGGAGTTTAAACAAAAAAAACAGCAACAAAAAATTATATATATATATATATATATATTCACAGAAAAAAACATAGGTTTCAGGCCTGATATAGTTAGGAATTAGCATTTAAAAAACCTTAGAAATTCACTGAAACAATAGGTTTTAGGGGTGTTATAGTTAGCTGGACATTTCACTTGAACAAAACCATTGAAATTCCTCCGATATAGTTAGTTGTACTAACTACATCTCGCGTGCCCGCAATCCACAGCTGATGATGTCACATATTACATCATTCATGATATGGTCAGTGACATCACTGATGACATCTCACATGACATCACTGATGACATCACTGGTGAAATCATCCAGTGAATGTGGTTTGGTTTGTTATTTAAATATGTATTATATATATATATAGCAATTTGCATTCAAGAATGAGCGGATATATAAATATAAATATCTGGATGGAAGATTTAGTAGCAGTGTGATTGACTGTTTACTTGACCAATTTATAGTGTCTCACTAAATATATTGGATAGTGACTAAACTGTGTGAATATCTGTATCACTGTGTAAGTTGTTGTGTAAACTGCTGCACCAGTTGGTTACTAGCTACGTGAAAGTCTATATTATTTATTGATTAGTTAACTGAGTATTTGTATGGGAGAGTGAATGTGTGTGTGGTTCGGTGGGGGGTGTGTGGCTGCCCAAAGATGTGTGAATAGTTGATTCAGTAGGTATATGAAGTTAACCCCTTCAGTGCCCGCCCCTTTCCCCTCCCTGTGCCGGCCGTTTCATTAGCGGGCGGGGTTTGTGACGAGCTGGTCTCGTCATGGGCACAGCGCAACCGCGGCCCATGACGAGACCAGCTCGTCACGGGCATTGAAGAGGTTAAAACTACATGTTATAACGGTTGTTTGGGTGAGTGAATATCTTTATGGGTGTGGTGATGAGCCAATATATGTCTCAATGGTACATGTCCAACAAACTAGGAAAATAAAAGCCAGGGTATGTGTCAGTTGTTGTATATAAATAAGTATATATATGACTCAGTGATTGTATGAGTGACTGTATGGATAACTGTATACATGTAATAGTGTTTTTATAACACACTAAGTATGATTTATTATCTATATGAATAGATGAAGTGGTGTTTATATAAGTGTATAGCTAAGTAAAAGTAAGTATGATCCATTGTTTGCATAAGTGAGTAGGATGACTTCATAAGTGATTGGGATGTGTGCTGGTGTGTAATGTCGATATAGGTGTATAGGTGATAGTGTTCTATTGATCATTGACAGCATGTATGAGTGAATCTATAGGTAAGTGATTAGATGTGTGTATCGATCTAGGAATCACTGAGTGGGTGTTTAGAAACTTGTATTTGTGTGTCAATGGTTTTAAATCTGGCACTCTGTATTTTACAGTGAGTGATGAAAGGTTATACTAGTGTATGATGAGGTGTATCTGATTGTCACGTGGATGATGCCATCAGTGATGTCATCAGCGATGTCATTTGAGATGTCATCAGTGATGTCACTGACCATGCCATGAATGATGTAATATGTGACATCATCAGCAGTGGATTGCGGGCGCGCGAGATGTAGTTAGTACAACTAACTATATCGGATGAATTTCAATGGTTTTGTTCAAGTGAAATGTCCAGCTAACTATAACACCCCTAAAACCTATAGTTTTTTCAGTGAATTTCAAAGGTTTTTTAAATGCTAATTCCTAACTATATCAGGCCTGAAACCTATGTTTTTTTCAGTGAATTTCAAAGGTTTTGTAAATGGCAATTTTTAATGTATTAATTGTTATACTGATTTTTTTTATACTGATTTACTACATTTTTTTAACTATTTATTTTTAGATATATTTTTTTTAATTACATTATACATTACAATACAAAATATACTTTCTCAGAATGAATTACTGTAGTTTAAATACTTGGCAAATAGGCAACAGACTTTTAAGTACAGTAGTTACAGTTGTTGCAATGGGCAACAACATTTCAAATACAAAGCAACATTGAGCCCAATGTGAATTTCTAGTTAAATGTTACTTTATGGATTACTTTTCTAACCACAGGACTGGATCCTAGATTCAGTCCTTGGACATCTCCTGTAAAAAGTTGAGTACAAGCGTTTTGGTTACAGTAGTTATTTTTAAGGAATATTATTGTATTTTAAAAGTTGACAGAAAATTTTTCACATACAATCTCCAATGTTATCCTATGGCAGAAAATTCACTTAGCAGGTAAGTAGTGGTAGTGTTATCGTTACTTTTTCTTACTCAGTGGTGGATCCTGGATCCAGCACTGGCCAACCTCCTGTAAACAGTTGAAAGAATGTGTTTAAGTCATACAGACGATTTTTTAGGAATATTTTTAGTTTGGGAAAATAGACACTTAGAAATTTTTCTGCTGAAAACCACACAATGGATTCCTATGGAAGGAAACACAAGTTACTGGTAAGTACACTTAGAATTACTTTTCAGGGTCAGTGCTGGGCTAAAAGATACAGCCCTGGGTTCTCTCCTGATAACAGGTGAGTAAATCGGAATTCGTAGTTCGGCAGATTTTAGAGGAATATTTGTACTTTTCAAAATTGAACACAGAACATTTTCTGCTTAAAAACCCCACAATGGATTGCTATGGAAGGAAATACAAGTTACTGGTAAGTACACTTAGAATTACTTTTCAGGGTCAGTGCTGGGCTAAAAGATGCAGCCCTGGGTTCTCTCCTGATAACAGGTGAGTAAATCGGAATTCGTAGTTCGGCTGATTTTAGAGGAATATGTGTACGTTTCAAAAATGGACACTTCTAAACTTTTCTGGTGAAAAGTGAGTGATGTCACTGACCATGTCATGAGTGATATAATATGTGACATCATCAGTAGTGCATTGCGGGCGCGCGAGTTATAGTTAGCTGAACTAACTATAACGGGGGAATTTCATTGGTTTTTTACGAGTGAAATGTCCAGCTAACTATAACATGTGTGAAACCTTTGGTTTTTTCATTGAATTTCTAAGGTTTTTTAAATGCTAATTCCTAACTATAACGTGTGTGAAACCCATGGTTTTTTCAGTGAATATATATTATATATATTACCTACTGGCGGTCGCCAGTAGTTAGATATAGTTAGGACCTATTTTCCATAGGAAATCCTCAACATTCTATTTGGAATAACGTTGGCGCAGATTGACGAATCTTCACGAAATTTTCCAAACTTTTGGCCAGCTCCGGTCCGCTCCTATCCTGAAAATTTCACGGTGACTCGTCAATGGGGGGCCGAGAAATAAGGGGGGTCCCAAAATGTGTTTTCTCCATGCATTCGAACTACGAATTCCGATTTACTCACCTGTTATCAGGAGAGAACCCAGGGCTGCATCTTTTAGCCCAGCACTGACCCTGAAAAGTAATTCTAAGTGTTACTTTATGGATTACTTTTCTAACCACAGGACTGGATCCTAGATTCAGTCCTTGGACATCTCCTGTAAAAAGTTGAGTACAAGCGTTTTGGTTACAGGCCAAATAGTAATTTTAAAATTCTTTTTTTGTTTAATTTCCAATGGTAATCCAATAAAAAACAAAAGTTTAAATTGTACAGATGTCACCGTTTCTCTGTAACATTTTGGTTTCCGAAAGATTAATTAATAATTAAATAAGTCCACAATAGAATTGTTTACTTTTCCGCATGGCCAAATAGTAATTTTAAAAATCTTTTTTGAAAAAATTTCCAATGGCAATCCAATAACATTCCAAAATTTAAATTGTGCAGATGTTACCGATTTTTTCTAAATTTTTGGTTTTCCAAAGTTTCCTTAAAAAATGGAAAAATTCCACATTACAATTGGTTACCTTTCCATTAAGCCAAATGATAATTTGTTAAATCTTTTTATTTGTAAATTCCAAATGGTAATCCAATAAAATGGTAAAATTGTTTTGTCCAGATGTTGTCAAATCTCTCTAAAATTTAGGTTTCAGGAAGATTAGATAGGAATTTGCTAAATCAAAAGGCAAACGTTGCTTAAAAATCAATTGGGAATCATTACACAGTGTCCAGCCTTTTTCACATTTAAGATAAACTGTGTAATGACCAGAAGTTACAGTAGGTCCATCATGGAAAATTATTGCAACTGTTACAAAAGTTTTTCCTGAAATTGATAATTGCTGTCCTGTAAACTTCTTTATTAAAGTATCCAATTTTGAACCATCAGCTCTACATCGTTGCATCATTAAAATTACATACTGTCTGTATTCCTTTAAAATTAACGTTGAAAACATGTCAGATTGACACTCACTGCATTGCATGCTATGATTAGCATCTTCAACTAATTTAGCAAAAGTGACTGTTTTACTCTCTGGCAATGTTAAATAAATAAACCTTTCAGAATCAACATTAGAGCCACATATATTATAACAGTTTTCACAACTATGTTCCCATTTATAAGAGAGACCAAACATATTTTGTATTTGTACCCCTTCCTCTTCCAGTACCTGAAGAAAATACATCAAGAATTCCTGTGCATCTTGCTGTACATTTTGAGAAAACTGTGTTCGTCCTGAACATACATCTAAAACTTTTCTAATTTCAGTAGCACTTTCTATTTGAGTTTTATCATTACTCAGCTTTTCAAAAAGGAGACTCAGCACAGTACAGAATCTTTTTCCCTGATTTACTATTATCTGCTCTTGCAAAATTTCCAGATAAAATGCAACATTCAGCACTACATTAGCGTAGCAGTTGACACCAGAGTTATTTTCAAAATAACATCCTACAACCTGTTCTTCATTTTCCTTATTCTTTTTGCTTGCAATTACATCACTCGTCTTTTTTTTCCTCCTCTCTACATCTTCATTACAGATATTCTCATTTCTCCTTTTACGAGAAACTACACGTTTCTCCAACACAGGATACTGACCTAAATGAGGAGCATAGCTTCTTCTTAATCTATTATACTCCTTTACACAGTTTGTATCAGCACTAACTTTTGAATCATCAAAGTCTATCATGAATAAACCTGATAATGTTTTCACTCGTGACAAAGCAACATATGCCATACCTTCTTTGAACACAGTTGAACCAATGTTCACAAATGCACAATCTACAGTCAATCCTTGAGACTTGTGAATAGTTACAGCATATGCTAGAGAAAACGGAAACTGCTTCCTACGTACATATAAGTCTTTCACAAGCATGAAACGAACTGTACAACGACAAATATCTTTAACTTCTTCTATCTGATCAAATTTTATTTTTAAACATTCAATTCCATCTTTTTTCTGATAATTAATAAAACCCACAACTCTTCCCATAGCTCCATTAACTAAACCTTTTTCAACATCCAAATTTCTCCTTAAAAATACTCTACAGTTCATGCAAACATATAGATTTTTTTCTAATCCAGCTGTTTTGGAAATCTTCTTCTCTAGTGAATCCAATTTATTTTTCAGTGTGCCTGTTAATGTGACAGTAATTCTTCCATCCTCAATTTTGTCCACTGCTTCCAATTTCCTGATATCTTCCTTTTCCAATTTCAAAAGCTCCTCATTGAATATTGAGCATTCACGTAGAGTTGGCATTAAGCAGATGACACTTTTGTTTTCTGCAATGTTCTTGTATATCTTCTCTGCAACTATTTCTTCCTTTGGAAATAAATTATGTAGCAGCCGAGTCTGTAATGCTTTTTTGCCAGCTTCTGTGAGTAGTCCAATCCTGATATCTTTCAGAATACTTCCATATTCTTCATCGTTTGCTTGCCTCATATTAGTTGTAAGTTCCTTGTACTCAAAGAAGGACCAAATATTTGCATTACCGATGCTTCCCAATGACTTCTTCGTGTCTTCATGTGTCACAGTATTAAACACTGGTTGTCCTTTAACTGGAGTAAGCTGCAGAAGATCTCCAAAAACTATGACGTGTTTTCCTCCAAATAACACGTCATAGTCTGTCTTCAGAATTTGCTGCATTCTTAAATGCACAAAGGCAAGCATTAAGTTCGATACCATGCTCACCTCATCAATAATGAGAACTTGCATCTTCTTCAATACTCTTGAAACTTCCAAGCATGCTTCTCCAGTTAGCTTGTTGTATTGTATTTTGTTCTCATGCTCCACTGGTAACATTAGCAAACGATGTAAAGTGATTCCTTTTATGTTATATGCTGCTAACCCAGTTGGAGCAGTAACCACACAAGACAAAGTAGAATCCGTTTTTTGTTGTAGGTAGCTTCTGATGACTTTTATAAAGAAACTTTTTCCAGTTCCAGCTTGTCCGCTTACATACATCTTGATTGGATGAAATGATGTGCATGAGCACTCTTTTTTTTCATGTAGAAATCCGTGATCAATTTTGTTTCTGATCTCTTCATAAATTTGTTGCTGCTCTTGATTCAGTTGTCTTTCCAAATTTTGTAAGTCTATAAATTCTTCTTGAGCTTGATTCATAGCTGTTTCCACTTCATTCATGGCTATTGATGCTTCATTTTCAACGATTGGTTGTCCTAGGGATCTTGACTGAGTGTTCCTGAACTTTGGCTGTCCTGAGAACTGTCTCTAGCTATTTCTGCTGCAATTGTAGTTTCCTGTTCAATTTCTTCATTTAACATTTGCAGATAAGTTGTGAATGTTCTGCATTGTATGCTGTCTTTGCAAGCATTAAATGAATCTTCATAGCTTTGAAATTCTCCCAGTAGTTCATCCTCTGTACGCCATGGTTTAAACAGCTGTAAAAGAGCCAAGTAGTAAAATTCCTTTTTGTCAGTAGTGTCGCAACTCAGCTTCCGGTGATTTATCAAAACTTCCTTTTGTTTGCTTCACCAAACATCCTTCCTCACCAATGACTTTATATTTTCCATTGTTGATGTCTTCTGCGGCTTTCCGTGAATAAATGTAGTTCTGCAGCACTTCATAGAGACACATGGGTAATATGTATCCAACATGTTTGATTTCAAAATGTCTGTACTTTCTGGGTCATTCTCGGCCAAATATTCAATTTCTCCAACAGATTTCAGTACCCGATTTCTCATTGCTGCAAGGCCTAAACTTGCCCAAATTATTCTTCTTGATTTCGAGTAGAGACTTGCAGAAGATAACCTATCTGAACATTCGTAGGATCCAATTTCTCGATGCGATAACATCTTCAAACTGAAACTGTACAGCTTCTTACTGACAGTTTTCTCGTGAGAAATCTCTTCCCACATTTCCTTCAATTCTGTTTTTTCTGATTTCGTAATGTAAGACGTTACATATCGAGCAACAGCAATGGAATTGTCAGCTACATACTGTATATCCATGTTAGCGTTCCACATGGATAAAATCCCTGGGTTGTAGTCATTTATATTTTTTGATTCTTCTTTTCTTTTAAGGTTGTAGGTATTCTTAGGTGATTTTCTTGTGATAGTATGTCTCACAGCTGACATAAAACTGTTAACTCTTCCTTTTGAAAGAACAGGTCTAGGAAATCCAAATCGACATTTAGTGTAGTATTTATCTTTGCTCTTGTATTTCCGTCGACAGTATTTTCCACACCGATGACTTTGGAAACGTAAAACTTGCTCCTTTAACTTTTTCTCTTCTGTGCTTTTTGGTATAGTACATGTTGCATATTCTTCAATGTAAGATAACACTGCTTCATCAGTATCTGTTCCAAACTTTGGGGCATCCTTGATCCACAACAGCATATGAATATGAGGAGCACCTCTTGCCTGGTACTCTTTTCTCCAAAAGAAATCCACTACTTCTCCTAGAGGTGGATTTTTTTTTATTGCAGATGAAGGACATCATAGCCTCAAATCTATGATTGAAATATCTGCAAACATTAACCGGATCCAATGAGCACAGTTCTCCTGCTGTTTTGTATTCGATGTTTTTAATGTTTGAATTTGCCTCTCGTAGAAAATCCAGTAAATCATCCCAAGCGTACTCAGCACAGCTTAGGGTAAGGAACCATGTTGGTGTTCCTAAATTCCGTAACATGCATTTTAATTCACCATGGCGTCGGTACCAATATTCATTTGTCCCACGCTGACAAGCCATCAGATTGATCAGTTGTGTTTCCAAATGATCATCTCGGTGCTGCACTTTCTCCATAAAATCCTTAGCAGACACATTTTGTAAATGTACTCCACTTTTTAAAATGTGATTTACTGCATAAGACAGTGCAGATAAGTCGCTTTCAAATAAAAGATGGAACAAATAAGGAATACTTTGTCGAAATCTGGGATCTTCAGCATATAGTCTTGTAGTCCGATACTCAGAAGCTGGAATCTGTTCCGGACGTTCATCGTATCGTCCTCCTTTTCCTTTAGGAAACAGCTGGGGAAAACATCGAGCTTCCAAGCTCTCCTCCCATACACTCACGGGAGTTCCTTTTGCTTTCTTCATCTGAAATAGATCAATATTGTCTCCCATAACTTCTTTTGAATGAAGAGGATGTATGCTAAAATGTTCATAAATTTCTTCTTCCTTTGACTTGTCCACTTTTTCAATTTGTCCAGTTGGTGTTTCTGTGTCTTCTTGTAAATCTTCTTCTTCTTCTTCTTCTATATAAATTGATTCATACCATTTGTTATTCCTTTTCAAATACAAATTTGCTCTTTGTACTTTCCGTACATCTACCAGCTCCTGACAAATCTTCTTATTCTTTGTAGGTACACCATTAACCAGAATAATTAATGGTTCAGTTTCCAAAGTATCCGCATCAATAGTTTCCATATTTTTTTTTAAATCCAAGGGCAAATACACCACTCTACCTTTTAAACCTCTCAGTAAATCTGAAGGAGGTAATTTACCAGTTTTGGGCTCCATACGTACTATGGTCTGGAACGGATGAACACATTGAATGAGTATAGACTCATATGTATTTAATTCAGAAAGTTCAGCAGGAATAGCATCCAATTCTAAATTATTATGTACAGCTCTGGTCGGCATTCTATTTTCCTCTAACTTGTTGTAACAGTATTTACAAATACGCTGAACTTCACCCAATTCAAAACAATTTTCAAGAAATATATAGGTGGCAAAATCCTTCCACTTATAATTATCTTCATTTTCACTCTTTCTGTAGAGATCAACATACCTGGTTTGTTTTCTATAATGAGTTCTGCGGCAACAAATACAAGTTATATTTGGTCTTTCATTAGAGATTATTGCAAATTTTGTTATGTGATCATTAAATGTCTTACTTACAGAGGGTTCTACATTTTCTTCCACTTCTTCCTCATTTACTGTGTCCTTCTCTGCACTGTTTTGTTCAGGACCAAAGTAACAAAACTGAATTTCATCAACAACCTTCTCTACATCTGATACCGTTCCACGGAACAGAGCCCTATTCAATTCATCTAACTTTATTGCTGGACTTTTAGCAAAATACAACCGTCTCACAAACTTTCTCATTTCAGTATGATGAACAGCCAGCATCCTAAAATGATGGAAAACACTATTACACACTTTTCTAGATAGACAAGCCAGAGAATGACCCTGCAAACCAGTATTCTCTCTCACTCTGCATGGATCTAGACTTTGAAGCACCTTAATCTTCTGTTTCACACTTTTTTTGCTATATTCTCTTAGAAACTCACGAAATTTATCAATAGATTCCTGACGCACAGTGCAAATACTACTACAATTCCAAGTGTACACTGGGGCTTTAGGACGTCTCCCCATAGCCTCATCCGCCATCACTTGTACCTCATCTCTTGGAACCATTATCTCCTTCTCCATTATGCAACCATTTTTCACTTCATAAGCACGACCTCTGGTGTCAACTGCATGCAGCAAACTATTACTTTAAAAATAACTCTCTTCATTAAAAAAAGGTTCACTACTTGAACTATGCATCCATTTTCCTAAAAACACTTTACAAAAGTTTGTTCTGTTCACTACTCTTTTCCTTTTGCTATGTGATTTCAGTACATTAACCATTTTGTCTAATGTACGCATCTGTTCTGCTCGATTTTCCCGGTCTTCTTGTATTAACAGGTGATTGAATGTGACTTCAGTCTCTTACCATTCAAGCCTAAGGGTTAGAGTAGTGGATGGAGCCTATTTACTAGGCACTTCGACGTGATTCTGTGCTCTTCCCCATAGATCAGGGCTTGCACATATAGCCTAGGGGATAGATTCGTTAGTATTAGGGATAACCTGTCCTGTAGTGAGGGTATTTCATGGAGCCGTGCTGAATGCAGGCCTGGTAGGCCTCAAACGGGAGAGACTCCATCTTTCTTTCTGCTCCGGCAGCTTGGGATGCTTCTAGGTCAAATGTGATGTTTTAGTTATGAGGTGTTATTCGCTTGGAGAGAACCGGTTCAGGCCGGCCCTTATCGAAGGATTGTATTTTTCTTCATGCCGAAGACACTACATCAGGCCGGCCGGCTGGGAACGTGTCCTTGGTACGGGGAGGTACAAGAATTTGGTGGGCGGCAGGTTACGGGCCGGAATTTTCCATGAGGAAATGCACCTCTATATTAGTGAAAGTCAGAGGCAGTTACAAGTCCAGTCCGTAGGCGGCATCTAGCCGTTAGCAGTAAAGCTACTACTTATTCCAGGGAAGACAGACGCCATCTTGAAGGCGGAGAAGAACTGAGAGACAGATGCTTTCCTAACATAATAACCAGAGAGGAGAGAGTAGCCGAAAAGGAAGAGGTCCCAGTGACTCGGAGAAGGGTGATTCCAGGCGAGCCGAGGCATAGACGAGAAGGGAGCCTAGATGACCACTGAGTGCAGGCTACATACTACTAAGGTGATGTCGACCCTTTCTTATTAGAGTGTACAACTTAATCTTTCACTTTTCTTTGCAGGTTATGTGTTATATCGTAATGTTATGTGATTGTATGTGCAATGAGTAATAAAGTATCCAGTTTGTAGTGAACCAACATGTGCTGTGTGTTCTTGTATAAGAGGGTAGCCTATTCTTCTAGTCAGCTGCGGCTACATGAACAGATGTTAACCCTGATCAGGTAAGTGGTAACTGAATAAGGGAAAGAGGAGCCCCTCAAACCTGAGAACAGGCTATGCCCGAACTGGTAATCCTTGTGTGATCTGATGAATAGTGAGACTGATTCCCTTTTTGTATGTTATGGTGATCATAGGATGAACTGTCGTATGAGACTGCCGTCTAGGTAGAGAGGTCTGGATTCGTAGGGGATCGCGAGGCCGCCGATTGTGCTGATACTGTCGTATGGGCAGAGAGATCTGGGTTCGTATGGGACCGCGAGGCCGCCACTTGTGATACTGTCGTATGGGCAGAGAGGTCTGGATTCGTAGGGGATCGCGAGGCCGCCGATTGTGCTGATACTGTCGTATGGGCAGAGAGGTCTGGGTTCGTATGGGACCGCGAGGCCGCCACTTGTGATACTGTCGTATGGGCAGAGAGGTCTGGGTTCGTATGGGACCGCGAGGCCGCCACTTATGAGATCTTGGTATGCATAGTAGGAATCCCCTGTCCTTAGGTGATAGATATATGTGGTTGTAGGATTGTAAATAGGTTCTAGGGAGGGGGTAACGTTCTGGCTGGGTTAGTGAGGCTCTGATGAGCGGGTTCTATCTGATCCGAAAACCCAAGCAGAACATTTGGCGTCACGAACCGTTTACGAAACCTGTGTGCGTTGTGGTTGTATTGTGTTTGTCTTCGGCGTGTGCGTGGTTTTGTTTCTATATTATTTGTATATACCTGCGTGTAGTTTTCTTTTTTTTTTTTTCTTTTCTTCTCTTTTTTTCTTTCTTTTCAAAGATGTTTTCTAGAAAGTCGAAATCTACTTTTAAGTTGCCCGTTGATATTCCCGGTTGGGATTCAACGCCTTATGAAGCCTTAGCCCGTGAGTGGGCTGATTCTACTGGTTTGAGTGAGAATTGGAATTCTTTTTTGGAGCTGGCGGAGCCGGCTAATGTGATTACTTGCTTACAGAAGGCGCCGGTATCTAAGGGTGATGAGCTTCCCGTTTTAGGGCGCAGAGGTTGGATTGTTCTGTCTGCGTACAGGATTCTCCATGAGAGGTTGTTGAAGTTGCAGAACTTGCATAAGGATTTGGAAGCGAACTTTGTTGAAATTCAGAATGCTCATACTTTGTTGCGGTGTCAAAATAAGTTGCTTGCTGACAAACTTGAGACATACCAAACTATTGCCGAGAGAGCGGCTGTGCGAATTGCTCGTTATAAATACAAGAATCGGCGTGGTCGGGTTTCGACGCGGAAGGTGCGTCTGGTCGTGGCGAAAGCCGGACTGGATTGGAATCCTGATGAATGGGATGGTAATATCTGGAACTCGAGTGATTCTCCTTCCTCGGGTGAGGAGTCTGCCAAGCGCGAGTCCTCTCGCTCCGGCCGTGCTTGTAAATCTGCTTCTTGCGCCTCTGATGGTGCACCCCGTGATTGCGCTCGTCCTTCGAGCGGGGTCGATGCTTCTTCCACTGATTGTTCCTCTACGTGTACTGGTCGAGCTCCTTGTGATGCTCATCCCGCGGTTTCGGCGCATCCAGTTTTTCGACGGAAGGTGCAACAGGCTCCCGGTGCTCCGAATGGTATTGCTTTAGACTCTTTGGAGGATTTTACTCAACAAGAAATTAGTGATATTTTGCAGCGATTTCGGCAGCGAGTTGGTGAGCCCTTGCTCACATGGATGGTGCGCCTTTATGAACTGGGCGCTGCTGGCATTATGTTGGATGCTGGCGATTGTTTGAAGTTTTGTTCCTTGAGTTCGGATTCTACTGTACAAGATCATTTTCGTAACTTTAATGGTGGTGGTCAAATTTCTTTGCTTCAATTGGCGACTGAGGGTTGTAATCAAAAATATCCTACTGAGTCTGACTGGCCTGTGAATGACAAACCGTGGTATACTTTGCGCGATGCTGCGCAACGTCTCAAAGAGGAGGTGATGAAAACGTCAATTTTTCTGAATACTGCTGACCGGTTGCTTGATGCTTTCTTGACATCTTCTGTGCGGAATCGTATTATTCGTTCTTCCCCTGTTGCTTATAAGCAGGTCATGATGACTTTATTGATTAATCAGACTGGTAACATGTTATCTGTGGTGCTGGAATCGGTACGCCAACTCGGTGAGTTGGGTGAGTGGTTTGAACCTGAACGGCAGTCCCGGCCTGACACTCGTACTCCTGGTGAATATAAATTTACTAGACGTGATATGTTTCTTGCTCTTCTGGCTGATGGTGTGCGTAAGGAGGACATTGATGGTGAGACTACTTCTCGTTTGTGGGAAATGTTTCGCAAACGTGGCTTGGATCGAAAGGAGGGTGCCCGACGTGTTCGGACAACTGAGTGTGATCGTGGTTTTCCTGACGGTAGCGGTGATGACGACCGCCGTGGGCGCTCTGATCGTCGTGATGATCGCCGTTATGCGCGTGATTTGTCCCCCCGTCGTGAGAGAGACAGGGAGAGAGAGGGGGAAAGAGAGAGGGGGAGAGATGATTATGTTAACAGCAGACGTAGAGATGATAGGGATCAATCCCCTGAGTTGAGAAGGAGAGAGGATCGACACATATTGGCCGATCGAAACCCGCAGTACAACGCAGGGAACAGTAATCCATTTCGTAATGGAGATGGATATGAACAGGAGGTATCGATACCTAGGAACCGTGAGAGTCTTTATCCTGATTTATCCTGGTACACAGAACACAATAAAAAGGACTAGGAAATAGGTCAAGCTCCAGTACACAGATGGGCTCACAGAGATAATAGACCCTATGTAGATATTGATATTTATTGGAGACATCGTAATATCCAAAGGGCCCGAGCATTGGTAGATACAGGAGCGGAGGCCACTCTTATTCATGGAAAATCAAAGAAGTTTAAAGGTCAGCCTTTTACAATTACTGGATTAGGTGGAAAGGAAACTCCCGCAGTTCAAACCTTACTTGAAATGAGAATAGGTAGAATTCCTAGAAAAGAATACTCTGTATTAGTGGTGCCACTCTTAGAATTTATAATTGGAATTGATATTTTGAAAGGAATGACTTTGCACTTAGATGATGGATGTTACCAATTTGGAACTAAACATTATATATCGTCCAGGCCTGTACGGGTTGGTCGTTTAAGAATGCCCCCCATAAAAGTTCCCCAGGCGACAAAAGTGGTTCGTCAGAAGCAGTATCGTATTCCAGGTGGTCATGAAGAGATTAGTACCACTATTCAGGAGTTGGTGGATGCAGGAGTTATAACCCCAGTTACTTCTGCTTGGAATAATCCTGTTTGGCCTGTACGTAAGAGTGATAATTCTTGGCGCATGACTGTTGATTATCGAGAATTGAATAGACACACACCCTCTTTGACTGTTGCAGTACCGGATGTTATTACCCTAATTGAAAGAATCCAGAAACATCCAGGTACATGGTATGCATCCATTGATATTGCTAATGCTTTCTTTTCGATTCCGATTGCCCCTGAGTGTCAGGAACAATTCAGTTTTACGTGGAACGGGCGTCAGATGACGTTTAGAAGTCTTCCTCAGGGCTATGTGCATAGTCCTACGATATGTCACCGGCTGGTGGCAGAGCATCTGGCTGAGGTACCAGTTCATCCACAAATTCAGATATGACACTATATTGATGATATTTTGATCCAAGGTGAATCACAAGAAGAAGTTCAGACCCAATTGGATAGAGTCATTGAGTGCTTACGTGAGAAAGGTTGGGAAATCAACCCGGATAAATTACAAGGTCCATCCCAGGCTGTGAAATTTTTGGGTATTAATTGGCATGAAGGGCACCGAGAAGTGATCCCTCAGGTTAAACAGAAAATTCTTGATTTTGCAATTCCGAGAAATAGGAAAGAAGCCCAAAGCTTCATTGGTTTGTTTGGATTTTGGCGCCAGCATATTCCTCATTTGAGTCAAATATTGGCCCCTTTGTACCAGGTCACTCGTAAAAAGAATGCATTTGAATGGGGTAAACCACAGCAAGATGCGTTCAGTCTGGCAAAAGAAGCAATTCAGCATGCTCTGGATTTATGGCCTGTATGTGATGGTGATGTGGATTTGAATGTGTCTGTACAAGGCCTTTATGCGAATTGGAGTTTGTGGCAGAAACAAGGTAAGAGTAGAGTACTGTTAAGTTTCTGGACCAAAAAGTTACCTGATGCTGGTGAGCGTTATACACCTTTTGAGAAACAGCTACTTGCATGTTATTGGGCTCTGGTGGATACCGAGCAATTGACTTTGGGACATAATATAGTTTTGCGACCTGAAATTCCTATCATGCAGTGGGTTATGAGTTCGCCGAAAACTCACCGAATTGGACACGCTCAAGAGGCGAGTGTGATTAAATGGAAATGGTATATACAAGACAGGGCACGTGTGGGACAAAAAGGAGTTGCATCTTTGCATGAGCAGGTGGCACGGGCGCCATCAACTGAAACTGAGAGTGAATGTTCCGTACCCTTAGTACAGGAGTCTCCTGTTAAGTGGGGTAAACCTTTTGATGATTTGTCTGCAGAGGACAGAAACCATGTCTGGTTTACGGATGGTTCAGCAAGGTTCATAGGGACGAAACGGCATTGGAAGGCAGTGTCCTATAATCCGATCACACAAAAATTACTGAGTACAACTGGTGAGGGTAAGAGCAGTCAATTTGCTGAACTCTATGCTGTTTATCAAGTTCTGAAACAAGAGTTACCTGGCACATGTCATATTTTTACCGATTCTTGGTCTACTGCCAATGGACTGGCAGTTTGGTTACCGACTTGGCATTCCCATAGTTGGAAAATCCATTCCAAGGAATTGTGGGGAAAAGAATTATGGCAGGAGATTTGGGAAATGCTCCCACAGAGTACTGTTACAATCTTCCATGTGGATGCTCATACCCCGATAGACTCTCTTGACAAATTCTTTCATAATATTGCAGATGAGAAATCTAAAATTGCTGAGGCAGTGGTGGACACTCAAGATTCTGATATTGCGGGATTGGCGAAATGGGCCCACCAGAAAGCAGGACACTTTGGAGAGAAAGCCACTAGCAGGTGGGCTGCTGATCGAGGAATTTATATTCCCCTAGATTTAATTAAAAATGTTATTCTACATTGTCCCATTTGTCAGCATATCAGGCAGCGCAAAGTGCCCCAAATTGTTAAAGGTCATTTACATCGCGGGAAATTGCCCGCTCAAATTTGGCAGATTGATTACATTGGTCCACTTCCTATGAGTAGGAATTGTCAATATGTTTGCACCATTGTTGATACATACAGTGGCCTGTTGGTGGCCCTTCCCTGTAAGCAAGCTACCCAATTGAATACTATTAAGACATTGGAATTGATTATGATGTATTATGGTGTGCCATTCCAAATTCAATCTGATAATGCATCCCATTTTCGTGGAAGATTGGTACAGGAATTCTGTGTGGAAAACAATATTGAATGGGTATTTCATATACCATATTATCCACAGGCCTCGGGTCTTGTGGAGAGGTTAAATGGCCTGCTAAAAGACCAACTTCGCAAATTAACAGATGACAAGTATAAGAATTGGCGAGATTTTTTGCCTCAAGCGCTATTGATTTTGAATAACCGTCCTTTTCTAAATGCTGAATCCCCACTTATGCGTTTGTTTCCTCCGAATGTTGATGCTAAACCTAACGAGATCAGAGAGACTGTGATGTACTGGGAGATTACTCCCGGAGCTTTGGCTCCATGCAGAGCGACCCCAGGATCGGCAGGTTTAGACTTGCATGCCATGGATGACACCATTATAAAAAGTAAAGATCGAGTCATCATTGAGACAGGTGTTGGTGTTCAGATACCACCTGGAAATTTCGGATTAATCGCCCCTAGATCGGGGCTGGCTGTAAAAGGCATTCAGGTGCTTGGAGGAATCATTGATAGTGATTATCAGGGAGAGATTAAGGTGCTCCTGCTGAATAGCAGTGAGGTTGACTTACTGATACATAAAACTGACCGAGTGGCTCAATTGCTAATAATGCCTGTCTTCAGTGGTGAGATGGTAAAAGGCACTGCCCCAACGTTGCTAACTGTACGAGGCCAGAAAGGTTTTGGCTCTACAGATAATCCTGGGGCCAGAGTTTGGGTGCAGTCGCCTAAGAATCCCCCTGAACAAGCAGAGGTCATTGCAACCGGTCAAGATAACACCATTTTAGTTATGAGACCAGGGAAAGATAGCTGGGAAGCAGTCCAGGCTGACAAATGTTACTTACGAGAATGAATAATGCCTGTATTTGATTCTCTTTCAGATCATTCTTTGGATTGTTGCTGCAGGATGTGTCGGCGTCGGACTGTTTTCGGGCTGGTGCGACGAGAGAGGAGGAATCCCATCAACCCGGGATGAGTTGAAAACCCGAGTGTCGCGTTCCTTCGCTGCGTGGGATTCGTCGCCAAACTTTTGGGTTACATTGGCCAAGCAAGTGACGAAGACCCCTCATTTCTGCTTGACACCGATGAGATCGGTGACTGATATATTGGCAACCTGTTTGGTTGCTGTCCCTGCTTCATTGGAGACCCTGACTCATATTTTTAATATAACAAATGCTCGTCCCAATGTTCTTCTGGGCGATTTCGCTGCCCATGAGTATTGCCCCTTGTGTACTGTACTGTCAGACCCGATACCGCCTGTCCAGTCCCAAATAGTTACCTATAATATCACACAAGGCGATTTATGTTTCTTCCTTACTTGTGATCCTAGTGCGATTTCTGAATGTATGCGTTTAAAATTGAAAGGTGCCACCTCATTCACCGCTCATGAACGAACTTTGTGCTTTCAAAGGACACCGAAAACATGTACTTCTGTTCAGAACAACATGACTTGTAAGAGTATGGTAGTTACCCCCAGTCACTATCGCACGATGTTACTACCTGCCGGATGGCTTTTCTCATGTGGTAATACTTCCTGGCCATATATCCCCGCAAATATTTCTGGAGGCCCTTGTGCCATTACTAGATTGAGCCTACTCATGTTTTCCTCACATCCGAATGCCAACTCTCGTGTGATCCGAGTTACAGTGAGGTTACAGTAGGATTGTGACTCATCTTTGCATTTATATTCCAAGTCTGAATACCTTAGCCTGGCTGTTTCAATAGTTGGTGTTCCTGCTTTGGCAGTTTATAATGCCAAATCTATTGGGAAAATGGCCTGCTGGATGGTAAAATCCATCAATAATACTTCTACAATCCTGTCTGACATGCTATTAGACGCCCAGGGTGAACGAAGGGCTATCTTACAAAATCGAGCGGCTATTGATTATCTTTTGCTTAAACATGGACACGATTGTTCTGATTTTGAGGGTCTTTGTTGTTTTAACCTGTCGGATCATACAAAATCCATTCAGGTTCACATTGACAAATTACATGACTTGACAGAAGAAGTTAGAAAACACATAGACCAGGGCTGGTTTGACTGGCTCTTTAATTGGTTACCTGATTTGCATATGTTACGTCAAATATTAGGAGGTATTCTGATTGCTATCGGCATTTTGATTTCTATCTGTTGCTTTATTCAGTGTATTCCTTCATTACTTCAATTCTGCACACCTGGTACTAGACATAGATCAGTTAGTCTTGTTTCATATTATTCTTCCACAGATGTTAGTTCTGTTTAATGAATGTATAATAGACTGAAGTCAAGGGTGAAATGTTCTGCTCGATTTTCCCGGTCTTCTTGTATTAACAGGTGATTGAATGTGACTTCAGTCTCTTACCATTCAAGCCTAAGGGTTAGAGTAGTGGATGGAGCCTATTTACTAGGCACTTCGACGTGTTTCTGTGCTCTTCCCCATAGATCAGGGCTTGCACATATAGCCTAGGGGATAGATTTGTTAGTATTAGGGATAACCTGTCCTGTAGTGAGGGTATTTCATGGAGCCGTGCTGAATGCAGGCCTGGTAGGCCTCAAACGGGAGAGACTCCATCTTTCTTTCTGCTCCGGCAGCTTGGGATGCTTCTAGGTCAAATGTGATGTTTTAGTTATGAGGTGTTATTCGCTTGGAGAGAACCGGTTCAGGCCGGCCCTTATCGAAGGATTGTATTTTTCTTCATGCCGAAGATACTACATCAGGCCGGCCGGCTGGGAACGTGTCCTTGGTACGGGGAGGTACAAGAATTTGGTGGGCGGCAGGTTACGGGCCGGAATTTTCCATGAGGAAATGCACCTCTATATTAGTGAAAGTCTGAGGCAGTTACAAGTCCAGTCCGTAGGCGGCATCTAGCCGTTAGCAGTAAAGCTACTACTTATTCCAGGGAAGACAGACGCCATCTTGAAGGCGGAGAAGAACTGAGAGACAGATGCTTTCCTAACAGAATAACCAGAGAGGAGAGAGTAGCCGATAAGGAAGAGGTCCCAGTGACTCGGAGAAGGGTGATTCCAGGCGAGCCGAGGCATAGACGAGAAGGGAGCCTAGATGACCACTGAGTGCAGGCTACATACTACTAAGGTGATGTCGACCCTTTCTTATTAGAGTGTACAACTTAATCTTTCACTTTTCTTTGCAGGTTATGTGTTATATCGTAATGTTATGTGATTGTATGTGCAATGAGTAATAAAGTATCCAGTTTGTAGTGAACCAACATGTGCTGTGTGTTCTTGTATAAGAGGGTAGCCTATTCTTCTAGTCAGCTGCGGCTACATGAACAGATGTTAACCCTGATCAGGTAAGTGGTAACTGAATAAGGGAAAGAGAAGCCCCTCAAACCTGAGAACAGGCTATGCCCGAACTGGTAATCCTTGTGTGATCTGATGAATAGTGAGACTGATTCCCTTTTTGTATGTTATGGTGATCATAGGATGAACTGTCGTATGAGACTGCCGTCTAGGTAGAGAGGTCTGGATTCGTAGGGGATCGCGAGGCCGCCGATTGTGCTGATACTGTCGTATGGGCAGAGAGGTCTGGGTTCGTATGGGACCGCGAGGCCGCCACTTGTGATACTGTCGTATGGGCAGAGAGGTCTGGATTCGTAGGGGATCGTGAGGCCGCCGATTGTGCTGATACTGTCGTATGGGCAGAGAGGTCTGGGTTCGTATGGGACCGCGAGGCCGCCACTTGTGATACTGTCGTATGGGCAGAGAGGTCTGGATTCGTAGGGGATCGCGAGGCCGCCGATTGTGCTGATACTGTCGTATGGGCAGAGAGGTCTGGGTTCGTATGGGACCGCGAGGCCGCCACTTGTGATACTGTCGTATGGGCAGAGAGGTCTGGGTTCGTATGGGACCGCGAGGCCGCCACTTATGAGATCTTGGTATGCATAGTAGGAATCCCCTGTCCTTAGGTGATAGATATATGTGGTTGTAGGATTGTAAATAGGTTCTAGGGAGGGGGTAACGTTCTGGCTGGGTTAGTGAGGCTCTGATGAGCGGGTTCTATCTGATCCGAAAACCCAAGCAGAACAGCATCCTATTCAAAATTAAAATGAATAGTTTCCTTTTTAATTCTAATGCCTTAGCTGCAATGGCTTCAATTTCTTTTTTTCTCTTAAAAAACTTTGCCTTTTGCTTATATTTCTTCACATCCTTTATCAAATTGGACATAACTCTCCTCTGAAACATTTTTCTACGTATCTCTTTAAACGCTGTTTTTCTGTTTAAGTTTATCTTTTTAGTTGCAGAAGGTATATTTGCATTAACTAAATTCTCAATTTTTTCCTGTCCTTTTTGATTCAAATCATTCTTTCCAGTACAGACATTTTGTACATTTTTCCTTTTTTTGAATATGTTCCTTAGAAAATCTTTTTTTTGCTTACCAGAAGATTTTTTCTTCTTCCCAACATGAGCATCTTCAACTAACTTAGGTCCTCCAGTTGTCTTCAAATATAGGTTTTTTTTCTGCTCTTTTTTTACTCTGGATTTTGTAGGCATCTTAAATTTTGTTCACTGCTCTTCAGCAATACCTGAAAAAAACTAAAAAAAAATTCCTTTATTTTATTTAAATATATTACTACATTTGTTTTCACATTAGTCACAAAACGAAATTTCTTTGCCAATTTGAAAGCACACTTACTGCTCTTTTTTTTGGCAAGTGATAAACACTTTTACAGACTGACACATTATGAATCCACTTTTCAGATTTTTTACAAAGCACATGTCCAAACTGCTTTTTCAGACCAGCATCATTTGTAACCTGGGTGTCTGCCTACACTCCAGCAAGGGCAACCAGCCTTAGTGATGCTGAATGTATTTGCATTACTGACTGAAACCTCAAACCCCACTCGCTTGTGAATACTGTGCATGATTCCACATGGTAAGCAGCTACCTGTGTGCTAAGAGTCTGCTTCTGCACCAAAAAATGTCTCCCCCTTTCCATCTAATGCAACTGTGAAATCACCAGAGCAATACGCAATAAATCTCTGTCTGTAATTCCTATTTGCACACAGAGTCATGTTTTCACATTAGTCACAAAACGAAATTTCTTTGCCAATTTGAAAGCACACTTACTGCTCTTTTTTTTGGCAAGTGATAAACACTTTTACAGACTGACACATTATGAATCCACTTTTCAGATTTTTTACAAAGCACATGTCCAAACTGCTTTTTCAGACCAGCATCATTTGTAACCTGGGTGTCTGCCTACACTCCAGCAAGGGCATCCAGCCTTAGTGATGCTGAATGTATTTGCATTACTGACTGAAACCTCAAACCCCACTCGCTTGTGAATACTGTGCATGATTCCACATGGTAAGCAGCTACCTGTGTGCTAAGAGTCTGCTTCTGCACCAAAAAATGTCTCCCCCTTTCCATCTAATGCAACTGTGAAATCACCAGAGAAATACGCAATAAATCTCTGCCTGTAATTCCTATTTGCACACAGAGTCATGTTTTCACATTAGTCACAAAACGAAATTTCTTTGCCAATTTGAAAGCACACTTACTGCTCTTTTTTTTGGCAAGTGATAAACACTTTTACAGACTGACACATTATGAATCCACTTTTCAGATTTTTTACAAAGCACATGTCCAAACTGCTTTTTCAGACCAGCATCATTTGTAACCTGGGTGTCTGCCTACACTCCAGCAAGGGCAACCAGCCTTAGTGATGCTGAATGTATTTGCATTACTGACTGAAACCTCAAACCCCACTCGCTTGTGAATACTGTGCATGATTCCACATGGTAAGCAGCTACCTGTGTGCTAAGAGTCTGCTTCTGCACCAAAAAATGTCTCCCCCTTTCCATCTAATGCAACTGTGAAATCACCAGAGCAATACGCAATAAATCTCTGCCTGTAATTCCTATTTGCACACAGAGTCATGTTTTCACATTAGTCACAAAACGAAATTTCTTTGCCAATTTGAAAGCACACTTACTGCTCTTTTTTTTGGCAAGTAATAAACACTTTTACAGACTGACACATTATGAATCCACTTTTCAGATTTTTTACAAAGCACATGTCCAAACTGCTTTTTCAGACCAGCATCATTTGTAACCTGGGTGTCTGCCTACACTCCAGCAAGGGCAACCAGCCTTAGTGATGCTGAATGTATTTGCATTACTGACTGAAACCTCAAACCCCACTCGCTTGTGAATACTGTGCATGATTCCACATGGTAAGCAGCTACCTGTGTGCTAAGAGTCTGCTTCTGCACCAAAAAATGTCTCCCCCTTTCTATCTAATGCAACTGTGAAATCACCAGAGCAATACGCAATAAATCTCTGCCTGTAATTCCTATTTGCACACAGAGTCATGTTTTCACATTAGTCACAAAACGAAATTTCTTTGCCAATTTGAAAGCACACTTACTGCTCTTTTTTTTGGCAAGTGATAAACACTTTTACAGACTGACACATTATGAATCCACTTTTCAGAGTTTTTTACAAAGCACATGTCCAAACTGCTTTTTCAGACCAGCATCATTTGTAACCTGGGTGTCTGCCTACACTCCAGCAAGGGCAACCAGCCTTAGTGATGCTGAATGTATTTGCATTACTGAGTCCAACCTCAAACCCTTAAACTATTCTTTTATTATACCAGTACACCTTAATTTATTGTGAAAACATAGTCCATATTATTTTACATGTTCCTCACATTTAAATTTCTCCCAAAACAGAAAATAATAAACACAATTTCAACAAAAAGAATTGCATTTCTATTATTCATTTCTTAATTTACCATATACATCCCCTCTCAGACTCTAAACTCACCTTTAAAATTAGTTAGTTGTGAAAGAAATGTGGCACTCAAACAGCAGATTATCAGAGCCAGGATCTCTGTTCTCTACACCTCTCTCCTCTCAGCAGAACCAGATAATGGCAAACGTTCCCTCTCTTTTTCCACACATATACATGTTAGTTTCAAATCTCAGTGCTTGCCCCTTTTTTTCAAATGTAATCACACATTTCTATTGGTTGAAAACCAACCCTTTTCCAAAAGTACCCTTCCCCCAACTTGACTTCTGCCTAGTACCCTTCCCCCAACTTGACTTCTGCCTGCTACCATAGCAACAGCTCATGGAACACTGCTGTGTGGAGTCAGGTCAGAAGTTCGCCAAACAATGTTTCAATTCCAAAGAGCAAGAGTGCTTGACTTTTCAAACCTAACAGCACATCCATAGTACTGTTCTTTGGTAACACATTTTTCTGTACCAATACAAAACATGCTTCTATTAATTTACACATACAGCCTAGTTTTTATTCTAGAATGGTATGAAACAGCCAATCAGTTCTTTTTTTTAAAAAAAAAATATGTATGCCTCCATTTCCAAACTGTCTCTCTTTTCATATTGCCATTCTACTGAAAGACACCTCCTGAGTGCATCCAGTTCTCCTTTGAAGATGTTCACAGTGTGGATTGTAGGGCACAGCTATGTCTTCTGGAGTGAAAAGTATGCAGAGAAAACAGATATGGTGAGAGACCTTGCTTTGCCAAATGTAGACATTAAATGGATTGGTCAGAGAGGGTTAAAGTGGCACCAATTGATGCCATTGGTGAAATCCTTCATGCACATCCAACACCCTGACCTCATAATAGTGCACTGTGGTGGCAATGACCTAGGCACTTTGACTGGGGTAGGTCTGGAAATGCTTATGAAGGAGACCTTTGCACAACTGTTTTCACTTTTCCCTAAAACTGCCTTTGTGTTTTCTAACATATGCCAAAGGCAAAAATGGAACTGGTCCAATCATTTCTGTCCGCAGATTGACAAAGCAAGAAAGCACGTCAACAAATCTGTTTCTGCTTTCCTCCGTGACTATGGTATGGGTTCCATTTACCACAACAACTTGCGTTATGGCATGCAAGACATTTATATAGGAGATGGTGTGCACTTCAATGATGAAGGGAACAGAGTCTTCCTCTTGAACCTTAGACTCTGCATCGGTACTTACTTGTAGGTACCACTAAAAAATCACTTAATAAACACAACGGCTCTTTTTAGAGCCCCCTAATATCTAAACACTTAAATCTGATTTTCATTTCTTTTTTTATTTATTTTTTCTACCGTACGCTTACCGTACGCGTACCCCGTGATTTTTTTTAAAATCAATAAATGTTTTCTTTGTACTTTTCTGTCCTTCTTTGACCCCCTTACAAATGTTAGGGGGTCTGTAACTCTCCTCCTTGCCCCCTTTTCTTGTTATCACTCTTTTTTTTCTGAGTGAAACACACGAAATGGCGGCCGCCGCTTCCTGGTTTCAACCGATTCGAATGTTTACTAAGATCTAAGAGCCAATCAGAATCGCGCTCGCGCACGCCACCGTACGCGTACGGTAAGCGTACCGTAAGCGCACCGTAAGCTGGCTCAGATATATATATTGATTTAAAGGCTATTTTCTCAGAATCTACTGAACAGATTTACACCAAACCTACAAAAGGCACTTCCTTGACCTGAGGACTACCTCTCTGCCAAATTTCTAGTAATTCTGTTCAGCCGTTCGGGCTGTAGCTGTGTCTAAAGGTCCTATGGAAAAATGCATGGGAAAAACGCGTTTTGGGACCCCCCTTTTATCTCAGCCCCCGCTTGACGAATCCCCCCGAGACTTTCAGGGAAGGAGCGGAGCGTAGCGCCCCACCTATTTTGAAAAATTCGCGAGGATTCGTCGACCGGCGCCAAAGTTATTCAAAATAGAATGTTGCGGATTTCCTATGGAAACGTGGTCCTAACTATAACTACCTACTGGCGACCGCCAGTAGGTAATATATATATATGTCTATATTACCTACTGGCAGTTAGGACCTATTATCCATAGGAAATCTGCAACATTCTATTTGGAATAACTTTGGCGCCGGTTGACGAATTTTCAAAACTGGTGGGGAGCTCCGGCCCGCTCATATCCTGAAAGTCTCGGGGCGATTCGTCAAGCGGGGGCCGAGAAAAAAGGGTGTCCCTAAACGTGTTTTCCCCATGCAATTTTCCATAGGAACCTTTAATCGCAGCTACAGCCCGAACTGCTTAACGGAATTACACCACATTTGGCAAAAAGGTAGCCCCTGATTCACACTTGTGCTTTTGGTTAAATTGTGTAAATCCGTTCAGTAGTTCCTGAGAAAATCAAAAGTAAAATCATGGCTATATCTGGGTGGAGCATAACCACACATCTCATCGTGAGATCTGAGTGGCTGTCAGCACTTCATCCAAGAAATGTTGGTAGCCATCTTGGGACCAATATACATGATAGCACCTCATTAAAAAGCATTGCAGTTAATAGAAGGTTTTAAGACTGTAGTTACATTATAAATCATTTGTTGATGGCACCATACTCATTTTAGGAATTGTTGTGTGTTCTTAGGTGATTTTAGCATGTGAAAAAGCCTTCTGCTGGGATATTATGAATCATGTTTGAGAGAAAACTATTTTCTCATGCTTTTCCCACAGAGGTTTGGAAGGTGATCTATAAGCTAAACTGAGAGTATATTTTCTGTAAATTCACATTATCTTTCTCAGTCATGTGAGAATGAAGTCTGACATTCTCAGTAAAACATGTACATCCAACAAGGGCAGAGACTGTCAATTGATTCCTTTGTGTTCTACTGCAGCTTCCCAGAATGTTCTAAAGAACAACAAGAGCGCTAACACACCTGAAGACGTCTTGATAGGAATAAAGTGGTAACTCTTAAAACATTTAATTTAAAAAGGAACAAAATGAGGGGGTTCATTTTGCCATAGAAAGTATGATTAGTGCTGCAGAAAGACAAATTAGGGCACATTTTGAGTGACTTCTCAAATCCTCTTCTATTTCATTAAAAAATTCTGACATGCAGACTGAAACATGCACTTTCAGCAGCAGACTTTCCTGGTGGAATCAAAGTAAAAAACTGGAAGTATTCCTACTGAGGAGGCTGTAGTAAATGAGGAAATTAGGAAACTTCATAACAAATAAGTCTCCCAAGATGGCCACCAGAGACAAAAGAGCCCAAATGTAGCACAAATATCACCCTGATGTAGCCCAATGACAGAATGTCACAGAGTGCTCTAAAGAAACAGTCTTACTTATGACAAAAGTATGGCACACCTGAAGCCATCTTGATTGGAATAAAGTGGTAACACTTAAAACATTTAATTTGCAAAGGAACAAAATGAGCGGGTTCATTTTGCCATAGAAATTATGATTAGTACTGCAGAAAGAAAAATTAGGGCACATTTTGACTTCTCAAATCCTCTTCTATTTCATTAAAAAATTCTGACATGCAGACTGAAACATGCACTTTGAATACCAGCAGCAGACTTGCCTAGTGAGCAGTAGCTATACTACAGTGACCTAATGAGCAACTAGAGTGCAACCATTCAGAATTTATTGCAAATGTGTGACACATCTGAATGCCTTCTTGATGGATCCAAAGTAAACAAGCATTGAAAATGCAAAAGGTCTCGCCCTTGTTTAAGTTAAAGCAATTCTGTTTGTAATTAGGTGGCTTTTTAGCGTTGGTTGTATTAGTGTTTTTCAAACTTTCATGTACATAAAATGCATATGTATGCATATAGGTATATGTATATGTATGCATGCATTTATATTTGTATTTATATAGTTATGCAGATTATATATATGTTTATATGTGTGTGTGTATATATCTATATACACACATACATATATATAAATGCATATATGTGCATATGTGTGCACGTAGAGAGAGGTAGAGAGAGGTAGAGAGGTAGAGGTGTAGAGGTAGAGGTGTAGAGGTAGAGAGGTAGAGGTAGAGAGGTAGAGGTAGAGAGGTAGAGGTAGAGAGTAGAGAGTAGAGAGTGAGTAATAAAGAGTAGAGAGTGAATAGTAGAGAGTAGTAGAGAGTAATAGAGAGAGTAGCAGAGAGTGAGTAGTAGAGAGTAGTAGAGTGAGTAGTAGAGAGTGAGTAGTAGAGAGTAGTCGAGAGTGAGTAGTGGAGAGTAGTAGAGAGTGAGTAGCAGAGTGAGTAGTAGAGAGTAGTAGAGAGTAGCAGAGAGTGAGTAGTAGAGAGTATTAGAGAGTGAGTAGTAGAGAATGCATAGCAGAGAGAGAGTAGAAGAGAGTAGTAGAGAGTGAGTAGTAGAGTGAGTAGTAGAGAGAGAGTAGTAGAGAGTGAGTAGTAGAGAGTAGTGTAGAGAGTAGTAGAGAGAGTAGTAGAGAGTGAGTAGTAGAGTGAGTAGTAGAGAGTGAGTAGTAGAGAGTAGTAGAGAAAGAGTAGTAGAGAGTAGTAGAGAGAGTAGTAGAGAGTAGTGGAGAGTGAGTAGTAGAGAGTGAGTAGTAGAGAGTAGTAGAGAGTAGTAGAGAGTGAGTAGTAAAGTGAGTAGTAGAGAGAGTAGTAGAGAGTAGTAGAGTAGTAGAGAGTGAGTAGTGGAGAGTGAGTAGTAGAGAGTGAGTAGTAGAGAGTAGTAGAGAGTAGTAGAGAGTGAGTAGTAGAGGGAGTAGTAGAGAGTAGTAGAGAGCGAGCAGTAGAGAGAAAGTAGTAGAGAGGGTGTAGTAGAGAGTGAGTAGTAGAGAGTAGTAGAGAGTGAGTAGTAGAGAGAGTATTAGAGAGTGAGAAGTAGAGAGAGTAGTAGAGAGTACTAGAGAGTAATTGAGAGCAAGTGGTAGAGAGTGAGTAGTGGAGAGTGAGCAGTAGAGAGTAGTAGAGAGCAAGTAGTAGAGCGTGAGTAGTAGAGAGTAGTAGAGTAGTAGCGAGTGAGTAGTAGAGAGAGAGAAGTAGAGAGTGAGTAGTAGAGTAGTAGAGAGTGAGTGGTAGAGAGTAGTAGTAGAGAGTGAGTAGTAGAGAGAGTAGTAGAGAGTGGTAGAATAGTAGAGAGTGAGTAGTAGAGAGAGAGTAGTAGAGAGTGAGTAGTAGAGTAGTAGAGAGTGAGTGGTAGAGAGTAGTAGTAGAGAGTGAGTAGTAGAGAGAGTAGTAGAGAGTAGTAGAATAGTAGAGAGTGAGTAGTAGAGAGAGAGTAGTAGAGAGTGAGTAGTAGAGTAGTAGAGAGTGAGTGGTAGAGAGTAGTAGTAGAGAATAGTAGAGAGTGAGTAGTAGAGAGTAGTAGAGACGAGAAGTATAGAGTAAGTAGTAGAGAGTGAGTAGTAGAGAGTGAATAGTAGAGGGTGAGTAGTAGAAAGAGAGTAGTAGAGAGTAGTAGAGAGTGAGTAGCAGACTAGTAGAGAGTGAGTGGTAGAGAGTAGTAGAGAGTAGTAGAGAGTGAGTAGTAGAGAGGGAGTAGTAGAGAGGGAGTAGTAGAGAGTAGTAGAGAGTAGTAGAGAGTGAGTAGTAGAGAGTGAGTAGTAGAGAGTAGTAGCGAGTGAGAAGTAGAGAGAGAGTAGTAGAGAGAGTAGTAGAGAGTGAGTAGTAAAGAGTGAATAGTAGAGAGTAGTAGAGAGTGAGTAGTAGAGAGTGAGTAGCAAAAAGTAGTAAAGAGTGAGTAGTAGAGAGTGAGTAGTAGAGAGTAGTAGAGTAGTAGAGAGTGAGTAGTAGAGAGTGAGTAGTAGAGAGAGAGTAGTAGAGAGAGTAGTAGAGAGTAGTAGAGAGTGAGTAGTAGAGTAGTAGAGAGTAGTCAGTCAGTGTCAGTCAGTCAGTGTCAGTCAGTCAGTCAGTGTCAGTCAATCCGTGTCAGTCAGTGTCAGTCAATCAGTGTCAGTCAGTGTCTGTCAGTCAATCAGTGTCAGTCATTGTCAGTCAGTCAGTGTCAGTCAATCAGTGTCAGTCAGTGTCAGTCAGTGTCAATCAGTCAGTGTCAGTCAGGCAGTGTCAGTCAGTCAGTGTCAGCTAGAGCAGCTCTGCTGACCTGGTTCTCTGGCTCTAAAGCAGCTCTGCTGACCTGGTTCTCTCCCTCTAAAGCAGCTCTGCTGACCTGGTTTCTCTGGCTCTACAGCAGGTCTGCTGACATGTTCTCTGGCTCTAGAGCAGCTCTGCTGACCTAGTTCTTAGGCTACAGAGCAGCTCTGCTGATCTGGTTCTCTGGCTGTACAACAGCTCTGCTGACCTGGTTCTCTGGCTCTAAAGCAGCTCTGCTGATCCAGTTCTATGGCTCTAAAGCAGCTCTGCTGACATGGTTCTCTGGCTCTAGAGCAGCTCGGCTGACCTGGTTCTCTCCATCTAGAGCAGATCTGCTGACCTTGTTCTCTCCCTCTAAAGAGCTCTGCTGACCTGGTTCTCTGGCTCTAAAGCAGTTCTCCTGACCTGGTTCTCTGGCTCTACGCAGCTCTGCTGACCTGGTTCTCTGGCTCTAGAGCAGCTCTGCTGACCTGGTTCTTAGGCTCTAGAGCAGCTCTACTGACCTGGTTCTCTGGCTCTAAAGCAGCTCTGCTGACCTGGTTCTATGGCTCTAAAGCAGCTCTGCTGACTTGTTTCTCTCGCTCTAGAGCAGCTCTGCTGACCTGGTTCTCTAGCTCTAAAGCAGCTCTGCTGACCTGGTTCTCTCCCTCTAAAGCAGCTCTGCTGACCTGGTTTCTCTGGCTCTACAGCAGCTCTGCTGACCTGGTTCTCTGGCTCTAGAGCAGCTCCGCTGACCTATTTCTTAGGCTCTAGATCAAATCTGCTGACCTGGTTCTCTGGCTCTACAACAGTTCTGCTGACCTGGTTCTCTGGCTCTAAAGCAGCTCTGCTGACCCGGTTCTATGGCTCTAAAGCAGTTCTGATGACCTGGTTCTCTGGCTCTAGAGCAGGTCTGCTGACCTGGTCCCTTGGCTCTAAAGCAGCTCTGCTGACCTGGTTCTCTCCCTCTAAAGCAGCTCTGCTGACCTGGTCTCTCACTCTAAAGCAGCTCTACTGACCTGGTTTCTCTGGCTGTACAGCAGCTCTGCTGACCTGGTTCACTGGCTCTGGAGCAGCTCTGCTGACCTGGTTCTCTGGCTCTGGAGCAGCTCTGCTGACCTGGTTCTTAGGCTCTAGAGCAGCTCTGCTGACCTGGTTCTCTGGCTCTAAAGCAGCTCTGCTGGCCTGGTTCTATGGCTCTAAAGCAGCTCTGCTGACCTGGTTCTCTGGCTCTAGAGCAGCTCTGCTGACCTGGTTCTATGGCTCTAAAGTAGGTCTGCAGACCTGGTTCTGTCCCTCGAAATCAGCTCTGCTGACCTGGTTCTCTGCCTCTAGAGCAGCTCTGCTGACCTGGTTCTCTGGCTCTAAAGCAGCTCTGCTGACCTGGTTCTATGGCTCTAAAGCAGCTCTGTTGATCTGGTTCTCTGGCTCTAGAGCAGCTCTGCTGACCTGGTTCTCTGGCTCTAAAGCAGCTCTGCAGACATTGTTCTCTCCCTCTAAATCAGCTCTGCTGACCTGGTTCTCTGCCTCTAGAGCAGCTCTGCTGACCTGGTTCTATGGCTCTAAAGTAGCTCTGCTGACCTGGTTCTCTGGCTCTAGAGCAGCTCTGCTGACCTGGTTCTCTGGCTCTGAAGCAGCTCTGCTGACCTGGTTCTCTCCTTTTAAAGCAGCTCTGCTCACCTGGTTTCTCTGGCTCTAGAGCAGCTCTGCTGACCTGGTTCTCTGGCTCTAAAACAGCTCTGCTGACCTGGTTCTCTCCCTCTAAAGCAGCTCTGCTGACCTGGTTCTCTGCCTCTAGAGCAGCTCTGCTGACCTGGTTCTCTGGCTCTAAAGTAGCTCTGCTGACCTGGTTCTCTGCCTCTAGAGCAGCTCTGCTGACCTGGTTCTCTCCCTCTAAAGAGCTCTGCTGACCTGGTTCTCTGGCTCTAAAGCAGTTCTGCTGACCTGGTTCTCTGCCTCCAGAGCAGATCTGCTGACCTGGTTCTATGGCACTAAAGCAGTTCTCCTGACCTGGTTCTCTGGCTCTAGAGCAGCTCTGCTGACCTGGTTCTCTGGCTCTAAAGCAGTTCTGCTGACCTGGTTCTCTCCCTCTAAAGCAGCTCTGCTGACCTGGTTTCTCTGGCTCTACAGCAGCTCTGCTGACCTGGTTCTCGGACTCTGGAGCAGCTCTGCTGACCTGGGTCTCTGGCTCTAGAGCAGCTATGCTGACCTGGTTCTTAGGCTCTAGAGCAGCTTTGCTGACCTGGTTCTCTGGCTCTACAACGGCTCTGCTGACCTGGTTCCTCTGGCTCTACAGCAGCTCTACTGACCTTGTTCTCTGCACTCACGATGCATGCACCCGACTTCGCAAAAATATATTAAAAAATAATATAAGTACAAATATATTAATTTTATGAATATCTTCAATAATCTCTTGCCCTAATATGTATATTAAAGACACATACATATCATTTTGGAACATAACATTTTTTTGCGGGAGTCGCACACCCAGCACGCCCCAGCACTTATATGACTTCACGCGGGACCTGCCACCGCGCAAGCATCTCGTACCGTAATGCGCATGTGTCGCGAATGCTCAGGAGCAGGAGTCGCGGACGGGTCGCATACCAATTGTGCACATCACGTAATATTAAATGTATATGATGTAACTGAAAAACACGCAGCTGTCGCACACCGTAAGCGGATCCTTCACGACTTTTCTAAAATGGCGGCTAGAATCCGCGCACCCACCGTGATGTGTACACTTTGAGTGCGAGACTCCGAAAAAAAATTGAATTAAAAAATAATAATAATAATATAAATGTATTAAAATAAAAAATGAAAACAAAAAAATTAATCAATATTTCAGTTTGAATTTTTTTAAAATATTTTGTTGCAATTTTCAGAGAAATATGTAATGTTATTTAATGAATAACATATTTATAAATAAACAGTTAAAAAACTGCAGAAAATCAGTACTAAAAAATAGGTATAACTACTATCCCACTTAGAAATTAGCATTTAAAAAACCTTTGAAATTCACTGAAAAAAACATAGGTTTCAGAGACGTTATAGTTAGAAATTAGCATTTAAAAAAGCTTTGAAATTCACTGAAAAAAACATAGGTTTCAGAGACGTTATAGTTAGAAATTAGCATTTAAAAAACCTTAGAAATTCACAGAAAAAACCATAGGTTTCAGGGATGTTATAGTTAGCTGGCCATTTCACTCTTACACTGTGAGCAAGCCCGAGGAGGGTGAAACGCGTCACGTTGGGTTTATGAAGTAAATAAACCCCCTTTGAAGTATCCTTGGAGCTTTGTGGTGTCTTTTCTTATGACCTAAGAGCACAGTCGGAACTCAGTTTTTTGATAGAAATTACTACCGGCTTACTCCACCGGCGCTGTGCCACCCCTCAAAGGGCTACGCTCTCCGACAGGAGTGCAGATTGTGTGGATATATATATATATATATATATATATATATATATATATATATATATATATATATATATATATATATATATATACATATATATTACCTACTGGCGGTCCCCAGTAGGTAGTTGTACTTAGGACCTAGTTACTATAGGAAAATGGCAACATTCTGTTCGCAATAACTTTGGCGCCGATTGATGAATCTTCGTGAAATGTTCAAAACTAATTCTTTGTTGAGATCGGCTCCTATGTTGAAAGTTTGGGGGTGATTTGTCAAGGGGGGGCCGAGAAAAAAGGGGGTCCCAAAACGTGTTTTTTCAATGTTAATTTCCTTAGGAAAATTTAAACAAGGCTTCAGGTCGAACGGGTGAACAGAATTACCCCAAATTTGGCAGGGAGAAGGGTCTTGGTCTAGAAAGCACACTTTTGTTTATTTGGTGTAAATCCGTTCTGTAGTTTTTGAGAAATATCAAAATTTACAGATATCGACATTTGGGAATTCTGCCATCTGATTGACTGAAGCGTTACGAGCACGAGGTTGCTGATGATTGGCTGCGAGCGCTACGAGCGTTTGCAACTAGGAAGTGTTGGCCACCATTTTGTGATTCCGTTGAACCGAGTAAGGGGATAAAAAGGGCATAAAATGTGGGAAAGAGGAGTTTAGGAGCACTGTAACCTCTGTGGGTTGTTTAGGGTGTGGTATAGAGGGGGTGCTAAGTGAACTACTCATACCTACCAGTCTGAAAGTGCTGGGTACGGAAATTAAGTGAGGTATTGCTTAGTCTGATGCTGCTAAGGTGAGCTGCTGTGGGAGTTGGGGATGAAAGCATGAGCCTAAACTGTGTGTCTTATGGTGTGAAGTCATGTGCCCTGGCCGCTGCAGCACACCTGTGGAAGTAGTGTCAGCATGTGTTTATACCTACTAGGACAAACTACTGACTCCTACTGGTTTGAAAGTCCTGGGGTACGGAAAATATGTGAGGTATTGTCTAGAGCACGGGTACTCATAGTACGGCCCGCGGGCCGCCAGCGGCCCGGCAAGCCTTCCCTGGCAGCCCGCGGACCTTGCAGACATCGTACCTGTGCAAGCACCGCCGGTTGCAGCAGCGCAGACCGGGCGGGCGATTCTTTTAAAAGCCAAGTCACTTGTTAATCAGGCTTTGTTGTATTTCACCTCTTCTTAGCGCCCCTGCATCTCCCCTCTGAATGAGTGGAGATGCAGGGGCGCTAAGAAGAGATGAAATACAACAAAGCCTCATTAACAAGTGACTTCGCCTTTAAAAGACCTGTGAAGTACTTGGGTGCGGCGGCTGTTTGTGTTCCAGGGAAGCTGACTCAGCGCTGGGTGAGGTGACGGACAGGGGGGGCAGCAGCTAGTGAGAGCAGCCGGTGAGTTTAAAGCGGGAGGAAGACAGAGTGCGACAGAGGGAGGGAGAGAGGGAGAGGGGGAAGACAGAGCAGGAGAAAGGGAGGGAGAGACAGCGAGAGAGAGACAGACAAGTTGGGAGAGGGAGGGAGACAGAGGGAGGGAGGGGGACAGAGGGAGAACAGATGGAGAGGGAGGGAGACTGAGAGGGACGGAGACAGGGAGAAAGGGAGACAAACTGATTGAGAGAGAGGGAGAGAGATAGAGAGAGTGAGGGAGACAGGGAGAGAGAGAGGGAAGGAGAGAGAGGGAGGGAGAGAGAGGGAGGGAGACAGAGAGGGAGAGAGGGAGAGAGAGGGACGGAGGAAGACAGGGGGAGGGAGGGAGCCAGGGAGGGAGACAGAGAGGGAGGGAGACAAACACAGTGAGTGAGGCAGAGGCAGAGATAGAGAGATAGAGGAAGAGAGAGAGGGAGAGGGAGGGAGACAGGGAGAGGGAGGGAGACAGGGAGAGGGAGGGAGAGAGAGGGAGACAGAGGGAGAGAGGGAGACAGAGGGAGGGAGACAGAGAGAGAGAGGGAGACACAGAGGGAGGGAGACAGAGGGAGGGAGATAGAGGGAGGGAGACAAGAGGGAGGGAGACAAGAGGGAGGGAGACAAGAGGGAGGGAGAGGGAGGGATGGAGGGAGGGACTGAGACAGAGAGAGGGAGGGAGGCAGAGTGAGTGAGACAGGGGGAGACAGAGACTGAGGGAGAAAGGGTGACAGAGGGAGAGAGAGAGAGAGAGATAGAGAGAGAGGGAGACAGAGAGAGGGAGAGTGATAGAGGGAGAGTGATAGAGGGAGGGAGGGAGACAGAGCTAGATAGATAGATAGATAGATAGATAGATAGATAGATAGATAGATAGATAGATAGATAGATAGATAGATAGATAGATAGATAGATAGATAGATAGATAGATAGATAGATAGATAGATAGATAGATAGATAGATAGATAGATAGATAGATAGATAGATAGATAGATAGATAGATAGATAGATAGATAGATAGATAGATATGTGTGAATGCCGGGTCTGGTGGCTCAGTGGATGAAGGCGTCTGCCGCAGGGTCCTGTGTTCAACCTCATGGTGAACATGGACTCTGAGCGCGCGCCTCTTTAAACTACAGAAGAGACGCGTGTGACGTCATTATGTAGTTCAGCTTTGTTATTCCGCCGCTAACAAGAGCGCGCGCTTTCCAAAACCGGATGTAGACCCATGATAACAGAGGGTATTTAAATTGGAGATGTTCAAGACTCTGGTGCCTCCTTCCCTGAACTCGGCGGGAGTCCAGAGGTACCGACGGACAGGTCAGTGTATGCTTAATTAAGTGGGATTGAATTAGTTACGGAGCGCAACTTACACATATCCTTGAATGAGGGTCCCTGTATGTAGCGGTCTCGGAGCCGCAGCCGAGTGACAATATATGCTAGAATAGATGTTGGTATGAGGACGTTTATCTCACCCCTGCCCAGCATAAGTGAAGTATTTAGTCGTAGATTTAATGAACACCATGCTGATTTTGATGTTCAAGTGTGATGTTGAGTCCATTAAGCCACGGAATACTAACGGGGCAGCCATGAAGATCTAGAGGCTTATAAGAAGCACATAGCTAGTAGAGTCTGTGACTGTGCTTGCTTCGCATAACAGTAGTCTCTATGATCAAAATAGGTCTATGACATCTGGCAGGTCTACTTGTTTTAAAGAGTGTAAAGGAGGTAAGGATAATTGGTATATAACCTGGCTGGACCCTATACTTTAGATGGGGTTTTCCTTGGTTGTTTAAGTCTGAAGTTGGCTGCAGAGCCCATCTTCTTTCATTCTCCCCTGTTTTATTATAGAGCGGGGCCTCATCTATACCCGAGGAAGGTTCCAGGGAGGTGAGGTTTGGACCTTGACCAATCAGGGTAAGCGGATACATCAGAGCCATTTGTGACATAACATTATGCCTGCTGGTTTCGAGTTTCCTAAATAGCACAAAGTATGATAATTGATTTATCTTCTTGTAGGTGATGATTGCATCCTGCATATGAAGGCTTCGCACCAAGCGAGGTTGTATGGTTCTTCTTTTTCATAGCGTTGGTTAATATGCAGTAGCTGCGTTTTGGTCCTGATGAAAGCCTGGATCACTTCCATTTAGGCTGAAACATGTTGACCGCATATAAGGAGTTATAGTACTCTACTATGAATCAATAGCGGGAGCTTGATTTAACTCCTTAAGGTTTTACTAGGTGTGAGGAAAGAGATATTGCTAAAACATCTTTTCACATAACCTTTTTATTTTTCTCTGCACTGCATTACATAGTTTTTTTCATAGTTTTTTCTATGTTGTTTTGTACACTTTGTGGCATGAATTGTTTGCCTTGGTGGGGAATGGCATCCACATAGAGCATATGAGCTCGCCACGTAGGAGACCCTTACGATTTAACGGTCATCCTCATGGATGTGGCAGATTACCACGTGATAACAATGACTTACAGGGCTTGACAATTTAGCTCTATCACATGATATAATTTGATGGCAATCATGCTCAGCTCGGATTGCCAGGGATAAAAGAAAACCTTCCGTTAGCATATACATTACCTTCTGTGTTTCTTTTTAGACCCCCGGTCCCTTTCATGTAGTTGCTTCAACCTCATGGTCACAGTTTTTTGCTCTAGCCCGCCCCCTCCCCCACTGCCCCTGCCCCCACCGGTGCGGCCCTCGGCCACAAACCACACTGTAAATTTGGCCCCCCAGAGAAAGTTTGTGAGTACCCCTGGTCTAGAGTCTCATGGTGCTAAGCTGAGGTGCTGCCGGAGTCGGGGATGAAAGCTTGAGTCCAAACTGTGTGTTATATGCTGTCAAGTCACATGCTCTGGCCGCTGTTCCCCATCTGTCAAGTAGTGTCAGCATGTAGTTATACCTACTCAGGGGAACTTTTGTTTTGAACATTGTAACTTGTGTATGGTGCTTAGGGGGTGTTAGACAGGGAGTGCGAAGCTGCTACTTGCAATTGGAAGGCATTGTTTGAACTTAAAACAATTGTGAACTTTTAACCTGCACGTGCCGTTAAATGTTCGAGAAAATGTTGCAAAAAAATATCGTTCAGTTTAAAAAAATTGATGAACTTTTAACCTGCATGTGTTGTAGAATGTTCTAGAAAGTGTGTTGATAGAATACGTTGCACTTCTGACTTGTATGTGTTGTTGAATATTAAAAAAACAATTTATATGGAAAATTCAAAAGAAACCAATAGAGAGAAGTTTTGAAACCTAAAAGAATCAAGGAACTATTCTAATTTGTTCTTTACATGTGTTTATGTGTGGAGCAACAAAATTATAGACACAACAGCACCAGGAAGAGGAAGAAGCAGGGAGTGGGGGGACGGGGGGAGCTGGGCAGAATGGCACACATGCACAAGGAAGTACAGCGCAAGTATAGACAAACAATGGCCAAAATGAAACACACCAACAAGGAGCACAAGTCCCACAACCCGCCAACATCACACCACTGAACGAGCATAGAAGTTAAAACCACGCTGCATTCATACAGGATGTGTACAAAGGCCGGTCGTTGGTGTTGTGGGATGTCTGCGACCGTGGTTATCATGGATGAGATGCCCAGCACGTGGCACATGGGTGAGTTCACTGTGTGCTACATTGCCAAACAGCTGCTTCTCCCTCCCACGAGCCCCCACACTTTTCTACGGTACGCTGTTGTATCTCGTGCACTCATACGGCACACCATTGTAATGCCTATTCGCGCATGTCCTGCTAATTCAAACTACATCATCACAGTGCCGTTTGGAGGTGGTGCATGGCACTTTACAACATTGAGTGCTGCGGCCTTTGTGGCAGGCCGCACCAGAACACAGAGACACACTTACCACACTTCCTGTACACAAACATGTCCGAGGCACCCTGTTCCCCTTGCCGGATAGGCACACCCTTGCGCTGACCTGTGTACTCCGGACCAGCACATGCCGGTTGTGCATGCAGGAGGATGCGTGCGTGGCTACATGTCCAGGCTCACTGCCAATGCTGAGGCGACAGCACACTGTGATGTTGCAGGGCTCGTGCCTATCATGCTAAGACAATGACCACAGGGACACAATTGCTCAGATGCGGGTTTGGGGGGCGTTGGCGGTCCTGGAGTTATTGCAATGAGTCTTGTGGCCCTCATGGGTATCCCTGCATCATGCTCATTGATTCTATGGCACCGGTGGGTGTTCTGGTGTGGATCTTGGCTGTGTTCCATTTCATGGTGCAGGTAGTCACCCTGCTTAACACCAGCAGAAAGCAGGTGTAAAATACCTGGTGTTAACGTGGCTTATCACCGGAATTTGTTTTGCATTGCAGTTGGTGTGAAAGTTGTGATGTGATTGTTTTCGTGTGCAGAACAATATACGAACTGAGCAGTGTATCTCGTCATGATCCAGCACTTGATGCATTATTCCCAATCAATATAAATACAATGAGAGTTCTTAATTGATTTTGTGTTTACACTGTAAGTGCAGTCACTACCTCAGTGCAATTCAATACAGGATTTTAGTATTTAAAATAAATCGCAAAGGTGCACCTCGTGTCTTTTTGTACGGGAACGGCTAGTCTGCATTTCATTATCAGGACTTTAACGGAAGTAAAGTTGAGATAAATCTAACACACTATTCAGAAGTTGGTGTAAACTGCAGACATCACCAGTATTCTAAAGATAAGTGCCTCAAAATTTAACACCATGGTGGGCTCCATCAAATAACAGTAATAAGAACAAGGAAGAGTCACACAGCAGTGAAGAGAACAACCAAAAATATTATGAATTTTTTTTAACTTTATTTTTTTATAAATATATATGTAAACGATAAACAAAAAAATATTTGCAAAATTTATTTTTTATTAACATATATATAAATGATAAACTAATAAACAAAATGTAACAAAAATAATAGAAAACAAGAAGGCAGAACACTCCTGTGGGGACCATGGATGTTGACAACAGATCCTGGAAAATAAAGCACAAAATAAGGACGTGTGTAATGAGCATATCAAAGGAGAGAGGCACAGAGAAACAGAGAAGGGAAAAAAAAGCCATAGAGAAAAAGAGAGGGAAAGAAAGAAAGTGAGTGAGAAAGGGAGATGGAAGAGAGAGAGTTAGAGAGATAGAAGGAAGAGAAGGAAGAGAGAGAGAGAGAGAGAGAGAGAGAGAGTGAGAGAGAGAGAGAGAGAGAGAGAGAGAGAGAGAGAGACACTGCCGCCTCTGCGCATCCTTGAGGAAATAAATACCTGGTGCCACCGGAGTGTGCAGCAGTGGGCACTCCACATGCCCATCAAAACGCCGCGCATCCCAGATATGTCGTGCATCCCAGATATGTCTCTGAGTCCTGAGTCATGAATGGCGGAGACAACATCAGCTTCTCCGCGGATCTCACAGATGTCGCTGAGTCCTTAGCCATGAATGGCGGAGACCACATCATCTTCTCCACGTCCCGGCATATCTCACACATGTCACTGAGTCCTGAGTCATCAATGGCGGAGACCACATCAGCTTCTCCGCTGTCCGGCAGATCTTACAAATATTGCTGAGTCCTGAGTCATCGATGGCGTTGACCACATCAGCTTCGGGTGCCGCTAACCCTGTGCAACACAAGTGTCTGCACGTGGTGGTAGGCCCCTGATGGCCATATGAGGTTTGGGTGGTACTAAACCTGTACATCTGAAGTCAGAGCCAAGGGGGTGGTAGGCCCCTGATGGCTATACAGATCAGGGTGCGACTAACCTTCTGCGCAACTTATCAAAGACTCTTAATGGTTGAGACATGTGGAGCGTCTGCCATCTAGTCAACACCGGCAATAAAGGATGTGACGTTGTCGATCTATTATATTTGCGAGGTCGCATGGCCTGTGATGGATGTGGTGGATGGGTGTGGTGTGTGTGCAAACCTGCCCTGAGCGAGTGGCCGTGAGATGTTGAGAACTAGACCAATGACCTGCACACCAACAGCGAGTACGCCTTCGACAGGTAGCTATGTGGGGCCAACGTCGGAACATAATCGCAGTGGCGTGGCGTACGACGGAACAGGGCAGGGATAGCTACAATAACGCGGACGGCTCGTAGTAATGCGTCTGTGAGTCCAGCTGGCGGGCCGCAGCTGGCCCTCTGCGAGCCTGGGTGCGAACTGTTTATAACTCATACTACATAAGCATTGAAAAACCATATTGTGATTCAGTCCATCAGCCGGCATTTGTCCGAGGCATTTGTGAAAACATATCGGAGTTCTTTCTGTGATAGATACCCCTTTGACACTGCCTTTCCCCACATCAGCAGGTAACGCACCGTCTTCCCACATTACCATCATACCCCCAACAACCTTCTTGGGCCTGGAAATGTCCCTGTGCGGTTGGACAAAAAGAATCTTAGTCATGTATAGATTTACATATAAAAAAATGTATTAAAAGAAAATAACAACAAATAAGACTGAAGGGAGTCTGGTGCTGTGGTTGCTGCCACGAAGTTGGAGTCACTGCCATTCAGGATTCAGGACACAGTTACACATGTGGGATCAGCTTGTGTTTAAGAGGGTTAGAGGGACTACGTGTCGCCGGCCTTGCATTTCGAAATATGCGTCACTGATCGAAGGGGGTGTGGTGCTGTGGTCGGTGCAACGGACTTTGGGTCACTGCCATTCAGGACTCAGGACACAGTTACACATGTGGAATCGGCTTGTGTTAAAGAGAGTTAGTGGCACCAGAAGTATTGAGACTGTATGAGCCTGTGATGATGCTTGATGTGGACGGGCCTCACTGGGAGCAATGTGTCTTGGGTACTGGACTGTGTCATGTGGAATCAGGACTCTATCTGAATTGTGAGGCGTGCTGACCGTAGTGTAGGCCAGCGGTAGCGGTGAGCAAGGGCCCACAGCCACATGCATACGTTGGTGGCCCCACCAGCCTGCGTAGCGGAGGTTCAGTGGCACCACGTGTCGCCAGCCTTCCATATGCAAATACCCCTCACTAATCGAAGGGAGTGTGGTGCTGTGGTCGTTGTTACGAAGTTCGGGTCACTGACGTTCAGGACTCAGGACACAGTTACACATGTGGGATCGGTTTGTGTTGAACAGGGTTAGTGGCACCACAAACTGTTGTACTTGCATATGGAAGTATGCGTCACTGAGGAGTCTGGTGCTGTGGTCACTGCCACGGACTTGGGGTGACTGTATTCAGGACTCAGGACACAGTTACACATGTGGGATCGGCTTGTGTTAAAGAGGGTTAGTGGAACTATGTGTCGCTGGCCTTGCATATGGAAACATGCCTCACTGATCAGAGGGAGTCTGGTGCTGTGGTCGCTGCCACGGACTTGGGGGGACTGCTATTCAGGACTCAGGACACAGTTACACATGTGGGACAGGCTTTTGTTGGACAGTGTTAGTTGGCACCACGTGCCCAAAATTCAAATTGTGCGGTCTGCTGCATGCAGACTGCTGAGTGTTCATTTGTACTTGAAAATTAATTTGGTCTTTGTACTAAAGCTATAACTGATATAAAAAATGTTCAAGAAGAAAGGATACTAAAAGGATATTATGTAGATTTGAGGCCTGTAATAGTTACTTGCCTAGTGGACTCTGTAGTTAATGAATGAAGAAATAATTTTCATTGTGAGCCCTACTGAGTGCAGGGTAGGCGTATGATGAAAAGATGAAATAAGTACAGAATACATTTACGAAGTGTTGTAATTTCTGAGTACAATCTTCGTTTTAGAAATTAGCATTTAAAATTGGAATTGCGAGCTGTACTGCCTGTAGTGTAGACTGCTATTCCATGTTACTTTGCATTTGAAGATTAATTTCATTATTGTAGTAAAGCTATAACTGATATAAAAAAATAATTCTTGAAGCGAGGATACTAAAAGGATAATATGTAGGGTGTAGGACTGTGATAGTTAGTTGCCTACTGGAGTCTGTAGTTGCATATGGAAATACCCCTCACTGATCAAAGGGAGTGTGGTGCTGTGGTCGCTGCCACAGACTTCGGGTGACTGCTATTCAGGACTCAGGACACAGTTACACATGTGGGATCGGCTTGTGCTAAAGAGGGTTACTGGGACTACGTGTTTCCGGCCTTGTATATCGAAATATGACTCACTGATCGAAGGGAGTGTGGTGCTGTGGTCACTGCCATGGACTTGGGGTCACTGCCATTCAAGACTCAGGGCACAGTTACACATGTGCGATCGGTTTGTGTTAAAGAGGGCTAGTGGCACGACGTGCTGTTGGCCTTGCATATCGAAATATGCCTAACTAATCAGAGGGAGTATGCTGCTGTGGTCGCTGCCACGGACTTGGGGTGACTGCCATTCAGAACTCAGGACAGAGTTACCCATGTGGGATTGGCTTGTGTTGAACAGAGTTATTGGCACCACATGTCGCCGCCGTTGCATATGAAAATATGCCTAACTAATCAGAGGGAGTATGCTGCTGTGGTCGATGCCATGGACTTGGGGGTCACTGCCATTCCGGACTCAGGATACAGTTCCACATGTGGGATTGTTCGGCTTGTGTTGAACACAGTTATTGGCACCACGTGTCGCCGCCGTTGCATATGGAAACATGCCTAGCTAATCAGAGGGAGTATGCTGCTGTGGTCGCTGCCATGGACTTGGGGTCACTGCCATTCAGGACTCAGGACACTGTTCCACATGTGGGATTGTTCGGTTTGTGTTGAACAGAGTTATTGGCACGACGTGTCGCCGCCGTTGCATATGGAAATATGCCTCACTGATCGAAGGGAGTCTGGTGCTGTTGTTGTCTCATGGAGTTAGGGTTACTACCCTTCAGGACTTAAGACACAGTTCCACATGTGGGATCGGCTGGTGTTGAAGACGGTTAGTGGCACCATTTGTCGCCGGTCTTCCACAGTGTAGGCCAGAGGTAGCGCTGAGCAAGGGCCCACAGCCACGTGCATATGTTGGTGGCCTCACCGGTCTGCGTAGTTCAGGTTCAGTGGCACCACGTGTCGCCGGCCTTCCATATGGAAATACCCCTCACTGATCGAAGGGAGTCTGGTGCTGTGGTCGCTGCAATTCAGGACTCAGGACACACTTACACATGTGGGTTCTGCTTGTGTTGAACAAGGTTAGTTGGCACCACGTGTCGTCGGCCTTCCACAGTGTAGGCTGGAGGAAGTGGTCAGCAAAGGCCCACAGGCAGGTGATGTTGATTTGAGCTGCACAGATTAGGAACATGTGGTCTTCTTAACCCCTTCAGTGCCCATGACGAGCTGGACTCGTCATGGGCTGCGGTGGCGCTGTGCCCATGACGAGTCCAGCTCGTCATGAACTCCGCCCGCTAATGGAAGGCGCGGCACTGGGCGGGGAAAGGGGCGGGCATGCAAGGGGTTAACCCATTATTGTGTCTTACACAATTTGCTTCGCTACTAATCTTGAATTGTGAACCGTGTAACCCCAGTGTAGGGCAGAGGCAGCGGTCAGGATGGGCGCACAGCTATGTGGCGATGATTTATGGTGCAGTGAGTTAGTAGCACCTGAAGCACACAGCGTGTGCGCACCGTGCGATGATGCGTGGTCTGGGTGGGCCACACTGGAAGCAAAGCAAAGTGTCTTGCGAACTGGACTGCGACATCTGCAATCGCCACTGCATCTGAATTGTGAGCGCTGATGTCCACAGTGTAGATCGAAGGCAGAAGTCGGTAGAGACATAAGTCTGCGGTGCTGTGCTGCTGGGTTCACAGGGGGCCTGTGTCGAGGAGGACCTTGGTTATGGCGGCAGCCATGTGCCAGGGTGAGGGCTGCCGCTGTGACAGACTCGTTGATCTTCCCTCAAGTGAACCACTCCGCTTCCGCTTCCAGGGGGGACAACACAGCTACATGACCGAGATCTTCCCCACTGCCTGAGGTAACATGGTTGCTTCCACTGTGCACTACACTACAAGTATCAACAGTATATCTCCACATGGAGAGGTTTGTGCTTTGCATAGTGAGGTCTGTGCAGCAAATTAGCATTACACTTGGCATTCTGTGATTTATTGTTGAATGGTGACTTGCCTCCTTCATATATAGTTGGTTGCCACATCTCCCAACATTCAGCTATTGTGTGGCTGAGGGGCATGGTGTTTTGGGATGGTCTGTTGTCCTGTTTTGCGCTGCCTTGGTGGTAGTAGGGGGGGTGGAGTGGGGGGGAGGTTCTGGTGGTGGTGGTGGTGGGTGTTGTGGTCTTGTTGCGAGTAGATAGCCGACCTCTTTACACCAGTTAAAGGTTGATGTTAATTTGCTACTGCTAACTCGGCTTCTTGCCTGCTATTTGGATCGCATTGCAGATTAGGCTGGTCGTTGAAAATATGGGGAAGTGGTTTTTTCGGTTTTGTTTTGCTCGGGAACGCCTACTTTGCATTTCATTAGCGTTAGTTGTGGCTCTCGTTTGTGGCGGTTTTGTTGGCGTAAGGTATCGATGGAAGAATGGTGAGATTTGCAGTTTTCACCAAGTTGAGAATGGGTTGATAATTAAAAAGCACAGAAAAAATGATAGGTTTAATGAACATTATAGTTAGAAATTAGCATTTAAAAAACCTTAGAAATTCACAGAAAAAACCATAGGTTTCAGGCACGTTATAGTTAGAAATTAGCTTTTAAAAAACCTTAGAAATTCACAGAAAAAACCATAGGTTTCAGGCACGTTATAGTTAGAAATTAGCATTTAAAAAACCTTAGAAATTCACAGAAAAAACCATAGGTTTCAGGCATGTTATAGTTAGAAATTAGCATTTAAAGAACCTTAGAAATTCACTGAAAAAACCATAGGTTTCAGGCACGTTATATTTAGAAATTAGCATTTAAAAAACCTTAGAAATTCACAAAAAAAACATAGGTTTCAGGGACATTATAGTTAGTTGAACATTTGACTCATATATGTTAGTTGAGCTAACTATAACTCGCGCACCCGCAATGTACTGCTGATGATGTCACATATTACATCACTCATGACATGGTCAGTGACATCACTCATGACATCACTGATGACATCATTCAGTGAATGTGTGTTTCTGTAAAATGTAAATATGTTTTATATATATATGCCAAGGTGTATTGAAGAATGAATGGGTGTATAAGAGTCAGGAAGGATGATTAAGTCGGTGTGTGACTGACTGTATAAGTGAGTGATTAATTGTGTCTTGCTCAATTCATGTGTTAGCGACTGATACAGACATTTGCACAGTTTAAGTTGTCAGTTGGTGTGTAAGCAGTTCCATGGTTTGGTTAGCAACTAAATGATGATCTATATGAGCTATTGATTACTTGTCTGAGTATCTGTATGGGTGCCTGAGTGTCTGTGTAGGTGGGTGGGGGGTGTGACTGTGCATAGATGTGTGAGTGGATAATTCACTGGGTATATGTGTTCAAGTCTGTATCTGTGAAGGGCTGTATGGCTTGGTGAGTGTGTGTATGAGTGTCTTGGTGAGTAAATGGATGCCTCAGTGGTACATTTGTGAGTAACTTCATATGTGAAAGGCAGTATATATCAGTGTTGGACTGTGTAAATGACTATCTGTGAGAGTGAGTGATTGTGAGTGCCTGTATGGATCAGTGTGTGCTTGTATTACTCATTGTATTAGAGTGTAAGTATGTGTTAGTATATGTTTAAATAAGTGACATGGTATGTGTATAACTGTACAGGTGAGTAAATTAAAGTGTGATTGATTATTTCCATTACTGACTAGGTGTGTGAAAAACTCTATGAATGAGAGGTGGTGTGTGAGTGTCTGTATAGATATGTGACTGGATATGAAAATGCTGTATTGATCAATCAATCAATCAATACATTTATAAAGCGCGCTACTCACCCGTGAGGGTCTCAAGGTGCTGAAGGGGGGGAGGGTGCTGCTACTGCTTGAAGAGCCAGGTCTTGAGGTGTTTCCTGAAGGTGAGATGGTCCTGGGTCAGTCGTAGGTAGGTGGATAGGGAGTTCCACGTCTTGGCAGCCAGGTAAGAGAATGATATTCCTCCGGAGGTGGTTCTGCGAATCCGTGGTACGCCGGCGAGGGCGAGGCTGGTGGAGTGGAGCTGGCGGGTTGGAGTGTGGAAAGAGAGGCGGCTGTTGAGGTATTCGGGGCCCGTGTAGTGGAGCACTTTGTGTGCAAGGGTGAGGAGCCTGAAGGTGATCCTTTTGCTGACGGGAAGCCAGTGCAGGTCTCTCAGGTGGGCAGATATGTGGCTGTGGCGAGGGATGTTGAGGACAAGTCGTGCGGATCAGTTCTGTATGCGCTGGAGCCTTTTCTGAAGTTTGGCTGTGGTTCCTGCGTACAGGGCATTCCCGTAGTCCAGTCGGCTGGTGACGAGGGCCTGGTTGACCGTCTTTCTGGTTTCGGTAGGGATCCACCGGAAGATCTTTCGAAGCATGCGCAGGGTGTGGAAGCATGAGGATGAGATGGCATTGACTTGCTTGGTCATTGTGAGGGAGGAGTCCAGGATGAATCCCAGGTTGGTGCGTGGTCCGTGGGTGTCGGTGCAGTGCCCAGCGCTGTGGGCCACCAGGAGTCATCCCCGGGCAGATGGGGATGGTCCGAGGATGAGGACTTCCGCCTTGTCTGAGTTCAGTTTGAGACGGGTGAGTTTCATCCATTCCGCGACGTTTTTCATTCCTTCCTGGAGGTTGGATTTGGCGGTGGCTGGGTCTTTGGTGAGGGAGAGTATCAGCTGGGTGTCGTCGGCGTATGAGATGATGTTGAGGTTGTGTTTGCGTGCGATGGCGGCGAGGGGGTTCATGTAGATGTTGAAGAGGGTTGGACTGAGTGAAGAGCCTTGGGGTACACCGCAGATGATCTCGGATGCCGCTGAGCGGAAGGGAGGAAGGTGGACTCTCTGGGTTCTGCCAGAGAGGAACGAGGTGATCCAGTTCAGGGCATTATCTTGGATCCCGGCATTGGGGAGGTGGGTTATTAGGGTGCGATGGCAGACTGTATCAAAGGCGGCTGAGAGGTCTAGGAGGATGAGAACGGTTGTTTCCCCGTTGTCAAGCAGGGTCCTGATGTCATCGGTGGCTGCGATGAGGGCAGTCTCGGTGCTGTGGTTGGCTCGAAAGCCGGACTGGGATGGGTCGAGGGAGCCATTTGCCTCTAAGAATGCGGTCAGCTTTTTATTGATGGTCTTCTCGATGACTTTTGCAGGGAAGGGAAGAAGAGAGATGGGGCGGAAGTTCTTGAGGTCTTTAGGGTCCGCCGTGGGTTTCTTCAGTATGGCGTTGATCTCCGCGTGCTTCCAGCTCTCTGGGAAGGTGGCGGACGTGAGGGAGCTGTTTATGACATTCCGGAGGTGGGGTGTGATGATGATGTCGGCTTTGTTGAAGATGTGGTGAGGGCATGGGCCGGAAGGAGAGCCAGAGTGGAAGGTTGTTCATAACGTGGGTGGCTTCTTCAGTGCTGATGGGAGTCCAGTCGCTGAGGGTGGTAGACGGGGGCATTGGTTCTGTGGCTGGGGTGGAGTCTGAGTCTGATCGCCAAAGCTGTCGTGTATGTCGGTGATCTTGCGGTGAAAGAACGTGGCGAGGGAGTTGCAAAGGTCTTGTGATGGTGTGATGTCGTTGCTGTTGGCACTGGGGTTGGAGAGCTCTTTTACGATGCTGAAGAGTTCCTTGCTGTTGTGTATTTTGTTGTCCAGTCACTCTTTGAACAATGTCTTTTTGGTGGTGTGGATCAGCTGGTGGTGTTTGCGAGTGGCGTTCTTGAGGGCTGTCAGGTTTTTTGTTGTCAGTTTTTCTCGAGGGTCCGGCATGATTTCTTCAATTCTTTGAGGTCGTAGGTGAACCATGTGGCTTTCCTGTTGCCGGGCTTGTCTGGAGGGTTCTTCAGTGGTGCAAGGGTGTCGGCGCAGTTGATGATCCACTGTGTGAGGTTGCGGGTTGCATCGTTAGTGTCAGTGGTGTTGATTGGTGGGTTCTGGCTCAGTGATGTGGTTAGCTTGTCTGTGGTGACTGCTCCAGCATCTGCGGGGGATCTGTTGTGGGTGGTGGTGGGATGTGGTCTTCTTGTAGATGAAATGGATGCATCTGTGGTCGGTCCAGTGTAGTCCAGTGGAGTTTCTAAAGGTAAGGTGGTCGCTGGCCGAGAAGATGGGGTTGAGCGTGTGGCCGGCGTAGTGGGAGGGGGTGTTCACCAGTTGCTTGAGTCCGAGGTTGACGAGGTTGTCTAGTAGGGTGGTGGTGTTGTTGTCGTTGTTGTTCTCCAGGTGGAAGTTCAGGTTCCCTAGGAGGATGTAGTCTGATGAGGCGAGGGCATGCGGGCTGATGAGGTCGGCGATGGCTTCACTGAATTGTGTGCGTGGGCCTGGGGGTCTGTAGATGAGGGTTCCTCTGAGGGTGGTCTTGGGGTCAGTGCAGATCTGGAAGTGTAGGTGTTCGGCGGTGGTGAGGGTATCTTCGGTGTTGGTCGAGGTGCTGATGGTGCTCCTGTGGATGATGGCGATTCCTCCTCCGGTTTGGTTGACGCGGTCCTTTCGGATGATCTTGCAGCCATCCGGGATGGCTATGGCGATGTCCAGGTTTCCGTGAGGAAGGCGACGTCTGGCGCTGTTGTGTCGAGGAGGTCCCAGAGTTCGACGGCATGCTTGTGGACGGAGCGGGTGTTGAGCAGGATGCACTTGAGGTGGTTGTTGTTGCCTGGTCCGGATGGTGGGGTGCAGTTTCGGATGCAGGTGAATTTGCAGCCTATGCAGGAGAAGGGTCTGTGGGTGCGCTTCAGGGTGGCTCGGTAGCAGACAGGTGGTCGTCCGGTACTCCGGTGTTGAGTGCATTCAGGGCGGCGATGGTGTTGTATCTCAGTCAGGTTTCCTGGCTACGGCGGGGGCCAGGGGTTCTGGCGCTGGGCGCGGTCCAGGCGTAGACAGGCTTGCCTTTGGCGCGGCCTCCTTATGAGGGGCTGTGGGAGGGAGGAGCAGCTGGGAGGCGGGAGTGGGGCAGCAAATGGGACACCAGGGGGGCGGGGCCGCAAGGGACTCAGCGGCAGGAAAGCGCGAGGGGGGAGCGGGAGGGTGACATAGAAGGCAAAAGGGGGCAGGGGGGATAGGGCACAAGGGCACCAAGTGAAAAAAAGAACGGCAGCAGCAGTAAACAATAAGTGGCAACAAGGAAGAAAAAAAAGGTCGTAAACACAGTTAAGGAAAAAAACACAAGAAACAATCACAGGCAAGGCAGGACCGACCAGGACCGACCGCGGAGCTGGAGAGGCGGTCAGGACACAGCGGGCAGCGGCAGCGGGACAGCAGCACAGGAGGACTGTGTGGCGGCTGAGGGGGCGACCTACCTGGTGACAGGGTCAAGGGTCGCTGATGGCTGACTGTATGTATGAGTGACTGCATGGGTGAATGAATGGATGTGTGTGTAGACCTAGGAATTAATGAGTGGATATGTACTAACTGGTATTGGTGCGTTCATGGTTTCGAATATTATAGTCTATATTTTAGAGTGGGTGTATCAAGTGTTATATTAGAATCTGATAAGGTGCATCAGATTTTGACTTGGATGATGTCATCAGTGATGTCATCAGTTATGTCATTTGAGATGTCATCAGTGATGTCATCAGTGATGTCACTGACCATGTTATGAGTGATGTAATATGTGACATCATCAGCATTGCGAGTTATAGTTAGCTCAACTAACTATAACAGGCGAATTTCTCTGGTTGTATATGAGTCAAATGATCAACTAACTATAACGTCCCTGAAACCTATGTTTTTTTTGTGTGAATTTCTAAGGTTTTTTAAATGCTAATTTCTAACTATAACGTGCCTGAAACCTATGTTTTTTTCAGTGAATATATATATATAAATACCTAAATTAATATATGATGTTACTTAGCATACCATTACTCTGCGGGTATTTAATGCGAAGTTTTTACTTCGCAAATACCTTTACTACGCATGATTGTAGTGCGCATGCTTTTACTTTGCAAATATATACAAATACATTAAAAATGCTTTTACTTCGCAGTTAATTATTACACATACCGTTACAATGCGTTATTGGTACTTTAAAACAAAAGATTAATCGTAATAGTAACCTATCCCCTAGCATGCACCCTGAACCCTAAAAATACCAACTACACCCCAAAACCCTAACCCACCCTGACACCTAAAATTACCCCAGCACCCCAAAACCTAAACGCACCCTGAACCCCAAAAATGCACCAGCACCCCAAAACCTTAAACGCACCCTGAACCCTCAAAATACCCCATGGACCCCAAAACCCTAACCCACCCTGAGACCTAAAATTACCCCAGCACCCCAAAACCTAAACGCACCCTGAACCCCAAAAATGCCCCAGCACCCCAAAACCTTAAATGCATCCTGAACCCTCAAAACACCCCATGCACCCCAAAACCCTAACCAACCCTGACCCCTAAAATTACCCCAGCACCCCAAAACCTAAATGCACCTTGGACCCCAAAAATACTCCAGCACCCCAAAACCTTAAATGCACCCTGAACCCTCAAAATACCCCATGATACCCCATGCACCCCAACACCCTAACCCACCCTGCCACCTAAAATTACCCCAGCACCCCAAAACCTAAACGCACCCTGAACCCGAAAAATACCCCAGCACCCCAAAACCTTAGACGCACCCTGAACCCTAAAATTAAACCCACACCCCAAAACCCTAACCCACCCTGACACATATTTGCACCCTGAACCCCAATAATACCCTAGCACCCCAAAACCTTAAGCGTACCCTGAACCCTAAAATTACCCCTACACACCAAAGCCCTAACTCACCCTGACACCTAAAATTACCCCAGCACCCCAAAACCTAAACCCACCCTGAATCCCAAAAATGCCCCAGCACCTCAAAACTTTAAATGCACCCTGAACCCTAAATATTCCCCCTACACCCCAAAACCCTAACCAACCCTGAACCCCAAAAATACCCTAGCACCTCAAAACCCTAAATGCACCCTGAACCCTAAAAGTACTCCCTACACCCTCAAAACCCTAACCCTCCATGACCCCTAAATATACAACTGTACCCAAAAGCTAAACGCACCCTGAACCCCAAAAATACCCCAGCACCCCAAAACCTTAAACGCAGCCTGAACCCTTAAAATGCACCATGTACCCCAAAACCCTAACCCACCCTGACCCCTAAAAATACCCCAGTACCCCAAAACCTAAATGCACCCTGAACCCTAAAATTACCCCCCACACCTCAAAACCCTAACCAACCCAACCCCTAAAATTACCCCAGCACACCAAAACCTAAACGCACCCTGAACCCCAAAAATACCACAGCACCCCAAAACCTTAAATGCACCCTGATCCCTAAAAATACCCCCTACACCCCAAAACCCTAACCCAACAGGAGTCCTAAAAATACCCCTGTCCCCCAAAACTTTAATTTGCACAGTAATTCCATTATGCGTAGTAAGTGCATGCTAAGTAATAGAACATGCGTAGTAAATGCATGCTAAGTAATGGCATCTGCGAACTAAAATATGTGTAGTAATGGTAATACGAATTAATGACCGTGTAGTAAAGGTAGAATACCTATAACATATGTGTGCAAATCACCGTATGGTGTTTGCCTGTTATTACCAAGGTGTGTGAATCACCATTCGGTGTTCACCTGTTAATAACAATAGTCACAATATACTTTTAAGAAGTACGAATCACCGTTTAGTATTCGCCCATCAATAACAATAGTCACAATACTTTAAAGGTGTGTGAGTCACCATTCAGTGTTCGCCCATTGCTAATAAGGGTCACTATAGAATATAGAGGTGTGTGAATCACCATATGTTTTCCGCTCAACAGTTGACTAAGGTGAGTGGATCACCACTCAAAATCTGCACAATACCTCCTCCTGTTGCATTCTTCTGGATGTCTTCATATGCTTCTGATACCTTCAACACTGCGGCTGAGTGCTCCTCCTCCAATGACACACAGAACGCCTCAAGCACATACAGCACCCTTGCACTGAGCCCTAGCTATTAAATGGTCACCTGCAGACTGTAGCAGTGCAAACCACACAAATCTCCACCCAATTAATCTAAAATCGCACACACTGGAGCCGAACCAGTTTTCAATCAGCCATCAGGTCCTAGCTGGATGTTAACAACTTTTCGCTTTCACAACAATGAACAACCGTACTGATTCGACTCCAGGCTTCTGTCCAAAAGGCATCCTCATAGCCAATAGGGTAATTCTTTTCCCAGGCTTGTTAACTTACTATTTATTTGCAGCTTATTAAATAGACATCTTCACTGGAGAAAGCCTGGGCCAACTGTCTCAATCAAGATCTTGGTTTCCATTCTATATCTAGGTTCCACATCAAGATTCCAACTGAGATGCCACAGTTAGGCCCACAAATCTCTTCCCAGTTGGTTAGGGAAGGGCCAGAAGTCACCTGCACATACAGGCTAGTGTCAGTCATAAATGCGGCACCCCTGGGCGCCCTCCTAATTAGCATGTGGAAGACAGAAGAATAGCTGCACCTGCTTTTGAGACTTGTGATGAGATCCCTAAGGGCTGGACCTGCTCCCACTTGTGACCAGGACAAAGAATGGTCAGCTCCTTTGGTCAGTTGGTTGACCTCCTTGACAGCTACAGGGACACAAAAGTTGCAAGATGCCAACCTTCTTGGAAGATCCCAGCTGATCAGTTTCCACTGGAATTGACCGGGACTGTGCTGGTACCTTCTGGGAAAATGAGTCCTGACCCCCAAGTACTGTTTCCGGAACCCTTGGCTGGTATCAGAATGTACTCTCCAGCATAACCTTAAAAGCTGGAGACTTAAGAACCTCTACCTAGCTCGGCAGACCAGTACGTATCTGACAGCCGAGCCTCCAAGGGTGCACTGCTAGTGGGCATGGCCAGTGGCATAGCAAGGGGGGGAGCGGCACGGGTTTTGGGGCTGCGGCCTCCCCTACACCCCTTTTCTCTTCCACCACAGGGCCTTCCCCAGGAAAGGTGTCTAGCTATGCCACTGAGCATGCCTTCGCAGTAGCTCTCTGCTGCGTTCTTCTCTCAACAGCGGAATCAGTTCCCAGCCACAGTTTCATTGGTGCCACCATGATTAAAGGAGACTTGCTCGACACCATAGACATTTAGTGCGTGAAGACTTGAACTCCTTCCTCTGGAAAGTTACATGCCTAAAGCAATTGTTCTGCCCAAGGCTCCATCTGAACGCTAGAATACATCAGCATCAAGCCTACTACCGAGACAAACCTGGTCCTTGATTTCCACACACCCTCCATCGTGGTTGTCCTCAAACCTTATTCAAGTCACAGTGTTTACGTTTTTTGGAGATAATTTGATTTAACCTCTTGTGTGCCACGCCCTTTCCCCGCCCTGTGCCGGCCGTTACATTAGCGGGCGGGCTTTATGACGAGCTGGACTCGTCATGGGCACAGCGCAACCGCGGCCCATGACGAGGCCAGCTCGTCATGGGCACACAAGGGGTTAAAGCATATACAATTCCAGTTCCCCCAATTTTTTATGTTTGTCATTTTAGTGTAATTTTGTTCAATAAATTATTATTTATTTTTATAAGAAGAAGTGGGATTTTTATTGTGTTGTGTTTTTGACTATTTATGTTCTTTGGTACTTCTACGTTTTTTATGCATTTTGGTACTTTTACATTTTTTATGCATTTTCTTCAATTAAGCCTGTCTGCTCTATGCCATAGCTACTCGGAGTTGAGCTCAGGTTTAAATGCTTGAAACCTTTACTGGGCCTAACAGAAATAGTGCCACTATCACTTGTGATGTACTACCATCCACCCCAACTAATACTCCTCTTTTTCACACTATTGAAGACAAATAGTAACATTTTCAGAAGGCACAGAGACATCTGTCTTAACAGGCCTCATTCACGGTGCACCAGAAACAATGCTACACGTTTAGATAAGCAATCTCAGACTAGGGCTGCCCTTTAGAGATATGTTTGTGTGTGGGCTGTCAAAACTGGGAAAATCAGCAAAAACAATTATTTTCCCAGTTAAAATATCTACAAGATCAAATCCCTTCGAAATTACCGTAAAGTTATCAAAACCATTGGTAAAGGAACTGTCCCATTAAAAAGTTACAGAGAAATGTAGACAAAACCTACGTTCAACCTGCTGGACGTTTCAGGACCGCAAAGCATAAACAATCGGCTGGTATTTTTCTTCAAGAAAGATGACGATGCTGTTCCAGGCACTCCCATGGCTGAAATCTACTAAATACAGTGTTCGAGACTGGCGCCTGGACTCGGTGTACCTGGCACTTACACAAGGTGAGCAAGTGATCTGTCGAGATGTTGTGATACGTGTTGAATCATTAGAACAGCAGCACCGCTCTGCCAAGTGGCCCTCAAAGGGACATTTGATAAGTTCGACTCCAAGCCTTCCAGAGTGAGAGAGGAATAATGAGCCACTGTTCCTCTGCGAAACTGCAAAAGGAGACGTTTACCACAATAACAACTGGAGAAAAACATGGAAGACAGAATCTCTTTCTGCTGTTTAACAAAGAGTGCTGTGGCATTTGGGCTTTGAAAGAACGTGGTGACATTTTGTAATGATGATTCCACTCTTAACAAGTATTTGCATTGAAAACTGTTCTGCTTTTTGCATAACAATTGTTTTTTTAAACAAACTTCAAGAATGCTGAGCAGTGATGCACTAAGGGTAGAAAGGAGAAATATTCTATTACACAAAGAACAGATGTAAGGAAGGTTGCAATAACAACGTGTCCCTCCCACGTGTATAATACAGATACTGTACAAATTGCAGCAGTGTGTGCTTCAACGTATACATCAAGAATTCACAGCATGTGCACTATCATATACATAGAGCAGTAATGGCACATGCAGAACTCATATATCATGTAAAGCAGCAAGTTCCAAGTTCAAGTTCTATTTTATTAGCATAGATACTTAAAACCATTGCATCAAGGCAGAACATTAAAAGTTGTTTTAAAAAAATGGTAAATTATTTTTAAAATAAATTGCTAGCCATTTAATTACCAACTGGGTTTTTTTAGTTCGTTTTTGCATTCTTTAGAGAAGTGCCCGTCAGTGGAGAGCCTGTTTCCCCCGCAGATTTGTTTACTGTTGTTATACTGCATGGCCTCTGCGAGGGGTAAGGTGTGGCGTGAGTTCAATGGTTTGATCGAAAAAGCTTTAGGTTTGCAGGATTGTTTTGGCTAGGCGTTCCTCCCTCAGTGAGCTGGCATTTTTTAGCAGCAGAGTCAAAAATGTTACCAATCGACAATTCACCTGCGGGTCCTCTGGTGCGAAGCGGGCCAACATGGCTTGCCTCCGCGTCCAGATCCCTCCTTGATTGAACTGAGGTTAAAATCGTTGTTTCTGTTCCTTCAGAAGATCTTTACATGTGCTTAAGAGGTGCAACAGGTCCTCTAGTGCTGTGCCGCATAAGCAGCAGTGGAGCCCACTTGATCCCTGAACCAGTGTGGGAGGTGCTGTGTACAAGGTAGCAGCCTGAGTTGATATTTCAGGAATTGGATTTTGACAGTTTTAGCATATCCTAAGTTGAACTATTTTTGAGGGGCAGGGGCTCGAATAGGTGCTCAGGGTCACCCAACCATTAGCCCTCTTTGATAGTGCAGCTTTGTCTTTAATCAATGATAAAAGTTTTACGGTTTCCCATACAAATATTTTGGATGCAATATTGTTGGTGGGTGTTTCCCAGAGCTGCAATAGCCCTCTGTTACTCAGGCATCTTTTGAGATAGGATGAGCAGGTGATGAGTGTCTCTGTTGTAATTCTAACCATAAGTATTGATTGAGGGTTTCCTGTGTGGCTTTCTGGACTTTGTTCCAGTTGATGATATACGCCCCTTGTTTTGCCAGGGTCTATTTTTGTAGTCAGAACTCCAACCTGATTGGTGCTGGTGAGGTGTAGTTGAGCAAACGGAAGATAATTCTGTACACTGTTATGATTGTGCTGTCCAAGATCTTTGAATCTCTTCCCCTCTGTAGTTCACTGCCATAAGCTATTGTTGGTAAAAGCTTGGCTTGTGTAACTTGAGCTAAGGGGAGTAGTGAAGGACCCCTCCGTTTTGAACTGAGTTTCCTTGGTGTAACTGCCAGGGCAAGGCCCTTCCTACAGATTGAGTCCTTCTGGGAGACAAAGTGGCCTCCCTTGTCTATGATCAAGCCTAGATATTTATATTATGTTGCAGGTTCAATACGTGCTTTGCCCCAGTACCAGACCGGTGATTTCTTTAGGTTTTAACAAATTGTCATTGTCCTTGTTTTTTCCTGGTTAATGGTTAGGCCGTTAGCTTCAGAGAATTCCTGTGTGGTGGTGAGGAGGTGCTGAAGACCCACCTGCGTGTGGCTCATCAGGACTATGTCATCCGCATAGAGCAGGCATGGCAGTGCTAGTCTTCCTATTCGTAGGGCGTGTGAGTTGCAGGTGTTTAGTGCCGGTACCAGGTGTGCTAAGAAGAGGTTAAATAAGGTCAGAGCCAGGACATACCCCTGTTTAAGAACATTGTTGGTTGGTATGTGTCTTGGCAGAGAAGAGCCATCGCCCATCTTTATCTGGACCCATGTATCTGCGTGAAGATTGATTACTAGGTTTAGCAGAGTCTGTGGGATCCACCATTGTGCCTGTTTGATCCAGGGTCTATAGAGGTTCACATGATCAAAAGCGGCTTTATAGTCGATAACGGATAGGTGTAGTGGCATTTTTGTTGCTTCCGCCTCGTCAATCAGCAGTGCCATGGCCAGTATGTTTATTGTTGTTCCGACAGACTGCAAAGCTTTTCTGATTGAGAGGGATGATTGATTTCTCTTCGGCACATGACTAGAGCTCTTCTAGGAGTGTTCCGGCAAAGTATTTTGCCTCGTCTAGGATAGGCACCAGACAGTAGTTTTTTGGCTAAGACTTGTCTCCGTACATGAATATTGGGAAGAATATTGAGCCCCTCCAGGAAGATGGAAGTGTGCAGGTTTACCTTGACTCGGTAAAGAGAGGTCCAAGGGCTTTGGCCCAAAGTTATGCCTCTTGTTTGAACAATACCGGAGGGATTCCATTTGGTCGCGGGCCCCTTCTCTCCTTCCTTTTCCCATTTTTCTTTTGATTGCCGTTATGTTGCGACTTGGAGATGCTATGGTTGTCATGTTTCTCTCTGTTGCAAGAGGTTCGAATGCACTCCCTTCCTCGGGATGGATTGCCGGCTGGGTTCCTACTGTGTGTATTGTAAGTTTTGATCCGGTGGTCTGTAAGATATAATCTGGGTGGAAGTGGCCCTGAACATATGTTACCCAATCTTATTCCAAGATGTTGGATGAGATCCCTTGTGTGTGGGGCGAATGAGTCTGTTTATTGTTCTCCAGAATCTTGCGCTGTCTTTCTGCTTGATGTCGGCATGGAGTTTTGCCCAAACCTCCTCCTCTGATTCTCTGTTGGCATCCCATTTTAGTCTCTCCAGCTGAAATTTTTACTGTCTCTGTAATAATACAAAGGCTATTTTTATAGAATACCTTGTGTGGAGTTTCCTTTGTGGTGGGCCTTGGATGTTGTTGCTGGGTGCGCGCGCAAACGCTTTACACATCGCCTCAGAGATAAGCCTGACTGCTCGTGCCAAGCTACCAAGGGGGTGAGCAGGGGTTATCTTTGGCGTGTAACTCCCCAGCCCTGACTAGAGTGGTGGTTTCTGTCTGGCTTTGGCGCAAGCCCTAGCCAACCAGAAATCCCATTTCTAACATTGGTGGCAGCGGTGGGATTTGGACTTGCGTTTGCGCTGTACCGCAGCGGCAACTGGCCGCACTACAAAACTCTGCATTTAGATAAATCACTTTTTGTCATTTGGATTGTGTGACAAAGAGATCTCAGCATGCAAGAGCTTGTGCTTTTGGTGTTCTTGATTTAGACCCTTTGCACTTTTGGGATGCACTCCATTCTATGGTAGTTATGATGTGCCTTTGGTTTAGTCGGGGTAAGGAAGGACTCTGCCATTTTGTTGGTGAAACTCTCCCATTTCTGTTTCGCTTGTTCCACAACATGTGCCAAAGAGAGGTGTAGTGGATTCCAAGATGCTCCCCATCGAGGCTTGTGCAAATTTGACCCTTCTATAATTGATTGTGAGATTTGTTTCCGGTGAAGCCCTAGACCGTTCAAACGTGGGCATGGTTGTTCGAAGAGAGAGTTCTTGAGGGCAATGGTCACTGTTGGCTTTGTCACCCAGGTGGAATGAGACAATTTGATTGAAAAGGGAAAAGAGACGAAGGTATAGTCTAGTTCGAGCTGGCGGATGAGGAGTAGTGGATGGCTGCTGGAGGATTGCTGTGGGCAAATCTGCTGTTGGTGGCTCTGAGGTAGAGATGTTCAAGGTCCTCTAACCTATTTTAATTAGGTGTCCCAGTGTGGTTTTTCCCTGCATTGGAATTTCCCAGAGAGACATTTCGGCAGATACTTCATCAGCAGTCGAGGAGCCTAATAGGTGTAGATTTAGATCAGCAGTTCGGATAGTGTCTGCTGTTTCCCATTCACTTATGCATGCCTTAAGGTGGTCTATCAGTTGCCAGGCTGCCTTGGTTTACCTTTTTGGGTGAATGTAAGCATTAATTAATATAATGTCCGAGCTCTTGTTTTTTGGTGTTGCAGAGGCCATGGATATTTTTATTGTGATGGTTGCCAGAGAGGCTGGGCCCACTGCGCGAGCTTAGATAGTGCTTGTGATGGAGACATAGATAGCGAGTCTGCCTTGTAAGTGGCCACATTTTTCCCCCCTGATGGCTAGGGTAAAGAAGCGCAAGAATGTTTGGCGGTGAGATGGGTCTGCCAGCCAGGTTTCCTGCAGTGCGATTTTTGATAAGTGACAAAATCTGAGTCTAACATCTTGCTGGCGAGTCCGTCAATGTTCAATGAGCAAATCCGTGGTAGGGCATTGCCTTGAGTTGGCGGTGGTTTGATCCAGTCTTGCCAGTTGTTGCATGCTTGACTGTTGATTGTCCTTGAGATCCATCTCAGGTCATCATACAGATGCGGTGGAGAGGCAGGCTCTAGTCGACTACTGTGTGTTTGGTGTGAAGTCTCTTTCTTGGCCGGTGAGAGCCCTTTTACTCCTCTGAGCATAGATCTTGTGGTGTTTTTTTGGGCCCACTGGTGGAGTGCCCTTGCCCTATGGTATCAGTGAGACAGGGTAGCTGGTACAGAGAAGTGGGTGTTTCTTATCCCCCAGTTCCAGATTTTGGAGCTTTCGGTGAGGACTTTCTGTGCGATGGTTGAAGTTCTCCATGTGGTCTTTATGTCTTCTCCCTTCAGTGGGTCTTTGCAGCTAAAAGATTCTATTGAGTCCATGTCTGTTGTCAATAGATCTGTCAGGGTTGGTATGTTGGACAGCAAATGGAGTATGTATCCTCGGTTCAGAGTGTTGTGCGCTTGTGTATTCAGGGCTGAAATTGAGGGTTTTGATGTCCCTGCGTGGGTTCACTGCCAGAGTGACCTGATGCATTGTTGGGTTCGGGAAGCAACAGACTTGGCCTTGTGCTTCCGATGGTGCTTGGGGCCTGGCATCTGCCTTGCTTCCTTTTTTGTGTTATTTGTTGGTGTTAGATTCGGTTTTGGTTGGTTGGCCCTTGTTTGCTGAAAGGAGAATGCCTCTTTTATGCCCATCTGACCTAATTTGAACAACTTCTTCAGACTCTCCCTGGCTGTTCGGTGGTGTGCTGAAGAGGTGCTTTTCCTTGTTTGTTTGTTCCTCCTAGTGTCGAGCTTTAAAGTAATAAAACTGCCAACACTTGCTGGGCAGCCTGGGAATCCATGTCCGTTTGGTGGTCTGGTGATGGTGATGAGAGGCTTGATAGCTGTTGAGGTGTATTTGTTTCAACCCCTATCCTGTTGGGGCTTGTTTCTGTTGCCTTTGTACTGTTTTTTAAAATTTGTTAATGTCTGTTTTGTGTACGCTTTTTTAACATTTGTTAATGTCTGTTTTGTTGTGGGACTTGGTGGCAGTTTATGTACTCCTCCTTGGCATGCCTCATTGGATTTTGGCATGTGGTTCCTTTGGCAGAGTATTAATTCACAGTCATTGCAGGATCTGAGGGCTGCTCGTTCTTCACTTCCAATGCGGTTATGGTTTGTTCTGATGTTTTGGCTGGTATTTGGCCAGGTGTTAGCCTGAGAAGGTGGAAGACACCTTCCTGGTTTGGGCCAAGCTTTTTGTTCCGGCCTTTCCTCTTTTATGCTCTTCTTTGCTTTGTGTTTGTTCTTGGTCCTGGTGGGTCAGGTTCTGTCCTGGAGTTTGGTGTAGGCCCAACGTCCAATTGTGATGTTGCTGTTTTTTGGCACCCTTCACTGATGGGCATGAGTTCCGTTGCAGTTTTAGTGAAGTAGGGATTTTGGTGCTGGTTGGTTGAGTGGTGGGGTTCCATGCTTCTTTGTATTGCAGGGGAAGCTACTTCTCTGAAGGTGGCAAGTTGGAGTTTTGAGGTACGTTTTTGAGCTGAGTGCATAGGTTACTCAGTATTGAGGGGAGGGAGGCTAGTTTGTTGACTATTGGGCCACAATAGCAGCTGGATTTGTAATCTTGTGAGTTAAGCTGTGTATTTTGGAGAAATCACTTTAGAACTCCTAGTTTCCCATCAATGGCTACCACAAAGAATGCCAGAGTATGCAGTAGGGTTAACTGCATGTCCATTTTATCTGAATGGTACTGAAGGGCCTCCAACAAGAGATGTACTGTTTTTAGCAAGCTTGCCCAGATGCTTTCAGTGTTTGATTTATTTGCTTCCTCCAGTGGTCCTGTGGACTCTGTGCCTGCCCTTGGCTCACCCGTCTCCTGTTTCCCTTGTGTCGCCTGGCACTCCTGTTCTTCTAGCTCTACTAGGTTGCTGCACATGGACTTGTCTTGTGTGTCCTGTGTGTAGGCAACCAGCATATTCTCCCATTCTTGCGCACCAAGATACAAGAGCTGCCCCGGGTCTTCGGCTCCTATGCCCTGTAATCCCCCATGACCCTGTTCACCTCCTCTCTTGTGGCTCCAGCCACCAGCCTACCGCAGTGCGGGAGCCTGGGCATGGGCGCGAGTGCAAAGCAATGAGGTGCTGGTTGCTCTGGGCTGCTGTGTGTCCTCGTGCCACTCGGGGTGGGCTCCAGGGCCCGTTTACTGTAGGCTTTAACCCATGGCACATTGCTCATGGCCTCACCTCCCCCTCCTCACCTTCCTTGCTGTGCTCCACTCTCCAGCCACGCCCCTTGTTGCACACCATAATGCTGCGGTTTCCGATTGGTTCTCAGTTCATCTTCCGTTCGTCTCACAGTCCAGCTGTTCAATATACCCTGATTTATTTATTAGGCTCTTTTTAAGTGTTAGGTGTCATCTGGGCAGTGCTGGAAAAGTGGTGATGGCTATTATTGAGCTGTGCAAAGGTAGGTCGCACACTGCTCGTCACACCAGCAAGTTGCCCCAAGGAACTGTGGTAAATGTAGTGGCGACGGCGAGTACGCCTATGCCACGATGTATAAAGAACAGTATGTGTTGCGTTAGCCATCCCTGGACACGTGTTTCGAGGTAGTTGCCTCTCGTCAGCAGGGAGCAGGTCAGTGTAAGGGGTGCCGCGTGGACTGCCAAAATGTAATTAAAACAGGTCAAGTACCTCTCATGGCGCGCAGGTGCAGATCCAAGGCTCGTCAGCCCGTTGGCTCAAGGGAGCCGTAATAAATTGTGCAAAGGTAGGTCGCACACTGCTCGTCACACCAGCAAGTTGCCCCAAGGAACTGTGGTAAATGTAGTGGCGACGGCGAGTACGCCTATGCCACGATGTATAAAGAACAGTATGTGTTGCGTTAGCCATCCCTGGACACGTGTTTCGAGGTAGTTGCCTCTCGTCAGCAGGGAGCAGGTCAGTGTAAGGGGTGCCGCGTGGACTGCCAAAATGTAATTAAAACAGGTCAAGTACCTCTCATGGCGCGCAGGTGCAGATCCAAGGCTCGTCAGCCCGTTGGCTCAAGGGAGCCGTAATAAATTGTGCAAAGGTAGGTCGCACACTGCTCGTCACACCAGCAAGTTGCCCCAAGGAACTGTGGTAAATGTAGTGGCGACGGCGAGTACGCCTATGCCACGATGTATAAAGAACAGTATGTGTTGCGTTAGCCATCCCTGGACACGTGTTTCGAGGTAGTTGCCTCTCGTCAGCAGGGAGCAGGTCAGTGTAAGGGGTGCCGCGTGGACTGCCAAAATGTAATTAAAACAGGTCAAGTACCTCTCATGGCGCGCAGGTGCAGATCCAAGGCTCGTCAGCCCGTTGGCTCAAGAGAGCCGTAATAAATTGTGCAAAGGTAGGTCGCACACTGCTCGTCACACCAGCAAGTTGCCCCAAGGAACTGTGGTAAATGTAGTGGCGACGGCGAGTACGCCTATGCCACGATGTATAAAGAACAGTATGTGTTGCGTTAGCCATCCCTGGACACGTGTTTCGAGGTAGTTGCCTCTCGTCAGCAGGGAGCAGGTCAGTGTGAGGGGTGCCGCGTGGACTGCCAAAATGTAATTAAAACAGGTCAAGTACCTCTCATGGCGCGCAGGTGCAGATCCAAGGCTCGTCAGCCCGTTGGCTCAAGGGAGCCGTAATAAATTGTGCAAAGGTAGGTCGCACACTGCTCGTCACACCAGCAAGTTGCCCCAAGGAACTGTGGTAAATGTAGTGGCGACGGCGAGTACGCCTATGCCACGATGTATAAAGAACAGTATGTGTTGCGTTAGCCATCCCTGGACACGTGTTTCGAGGTAGTTGCCTCTCGTCAGCAGGGAGCAGGTCAGTGTAAGGGGTGCCGCGTGGACTGCCAAAATGTAATTAAAACAGGTCAAGTACCTCTCATGGCGCGCAGGTGCAGATCCAAGGCTCGTCAGCCCGTTGGCTCAAGGGAGCCGTAATAAATTGTGCAAAGGTAGGTCGCACACTGCTCGTCACACCAGCAAGTTGCCCCAAGGAACTGTGGTAAATGTAGTGGCGACGGCGAGTACGCCTATGCCACGATGTATAAAGAACAGTATGTGTTGCGTTAGCCATCCCTGGACACGTGTTTCGAGGTAGTTGCCTCTCGTCAGCAGGGAGCAGGTCAGTGTAAGGGGTGCCGCGTGGACTGCCAAAATGTAATTAAAACAGGTCAAGTACCTCTCATGGCGCGCAGGTGCAGATCCAAGGCTCGTCAGCCCGTTGGCTCAAGGGAGCCGTAATAAATTGTGCAAAGGTAGGTCGCACACTGCTCGTCACACCAGCAAGTTGCCCCAAGGAACTGTGGTAAATGTAGTGGCGACGGCGAGTACGCCTATGCCACGATGTATAAAGAACAGTATGTGTTGCGTTAGCCATCCCTGGACACGCGTTTCGAGGTAGTTGCCTCTCGTCAGCAGGGAGCAGGTCAGTGTAAGGGGTGCCGCGTGGACTGCCAAAATGTAATTAAAACAGGTCAAGTACCTCTCATGGCGCGCAGGTGCAGATCCAAGGCTCGTCAGCCCGTTGGCTCAAGGGAGCCGTAATAAATTGTGCAAAGGTAGGTCGCACACTGCTCGTCACACCAGCAAGTTGCCCCAAGGAACTGTGGTAAATGTAGTGGCGACGGCGAGTACGCCTATGCCACGATGTATAAAGAACAGTATGTGTTGCGTTAGCCATCCCTGGACACGTGTTTCGAGGTAGTTGCCTCTCGTCAGCAGGGAGCAGGTCAGTGTAAGGGGTGCCGCGTGGACTGCCAAAATGTAATTAAAACAGGTCAAGTACCTCTCATGGCGCGCAGGTGCAGATCCAAGGCTCGTCAGCCCGTTGGCTCAAGGGAGCCGTAATAAATTGTGCAAAGGTAGGTCGCACACTGCTCGTCACACCAGCAAGTTGCCCCAAGGAACTGTGGTAAATGTAGTAGCGACGGCGAGTACGCCTATGCCACGATGTATAAAGAACAGTATGTGTTGCATTAGCCATCCCTGGACACGTGTTTCGAGGTAGTTGCCTCTCGTCAGCAGGGAGCAGGTCAGTGTAAGGGGTGCCGCGTGGACTGCCAAAATGTAATTAAAACAGGTCAAGTACCTCTCATGGCGCGCAGGTGCAGATCCAAGGCTCGTCAGCCCGTTGGCTCAAGGGAGCCGTAATAAATTGTGCAAAGGTAGGTCGCACACTGCTCGTCACACCAGCAAGTTGCCCCAAGGAACTGTGGTAAATGTAGTGGCGACGGCGAGTACGCCTATGCCACGATGTATAAAGAACAGTATGTGTTGCGTTAGCCATCCCTGGACACGTGTTTCGAGGTAGTTGCCTCTCGTCAGCAGGGAGCAGGTCAGTGTAAGGGGTGCCGCGTGGACTGCCAAAATGTAATTAAAACAGGTCAAGTACCTCTCATGGCGCGCAGGTGCAGATCCAAGGCTCGTCAGCCCGTTGGCTCAAGGGAGCCGTAATAAATTGTGCAAAGGTAGGTCGCACACTGCTCGTCACACCAGCAAGTTGCCCCAAGGAACTGTGGTAAATGTAGTGGCGACGGCGAGTACGCCTATGCCACGATGTATAAAGAACAGTATGTGTTGCGTTAGCCATCCCTGGACACGTGTTTCGAGGTAGTTGCCTCTCGTCAGCAGGGAGCAGGTCAGTGTAAGGGGTGCCGCGTGGACTGCCAAAATGTAATTAAAACAGGTCAAGTACCTCTCATGGCGCGCAGGTGCAGATCCAAGGCTCGTCAGCCCGTTGGCTCAAGGGAGCCGTAATAAATTGTGCAAAGGTAGGTCGCACACTGCTCGTCACACCAGCAAGTTGCCCCAAGGAACTGTGGTAAATGTAGTGGCGACGGCGAGTACGCCTATGCCACGATGTATAAAGAACAGTATGTGTTGCGTTAGCCATCCCTGGACACGTGTTTCGAGGTAGTTGCCTCTCGTCAGCAGGGAGCAGGTCAGTGTAAGGGGTGCCGCGTGGACTGCCAAAATGTAATTAAAACAGGTCAAGTACCTCTCATGGCGCGCAGGTGCAGATCCAAGGCTCGTCAGCCCGTTGGCTCAAGGGAGCCGTAATAAATTGTGCAAAGGTAGGTCGCACACTGCTCGTCACACCAGCAAGTTGCCCCAAGGAACTGTGGTAAATGTAGTGGCGACGGCGAGTACGCCTATGCCACGATGTATAAAGAACAGTATGTGTTGCGTTAGCCATCCCTGGACACGTGTTTCGAGGTAGTTGCCTCTCGTCAGCAGGGAGCAGGTCAGTGTAAGGGGTGCCGCGTGGACTGCCAAAATGTAATTAAAACAGGTCAAGTACCTCTCATGGCGCGCAGGTGCAGATCCAAGGCTCGTCAGCCCGTTGGCTCAAGGGAGCCGTAATAAATTGTGCAAAGGTAGGTCGCACACTGCTCGTCACACCAGCAAGTTGCCCCAAGGAACTGTGGTAAATGTAGTGGCGACGGCGAGTACGCCTATGCCACGATGTATAAAGAACAGTATGTGTTGCGTTAGCCATCCCTGGACACGTGTTTCGAGGTAGTTGCCTCTCGTCAGCAGGGAGCAGGTCAGTGTAAGGGGTGCCGCGTGGACTGCCAAAATGTAATTAAAACAGGTCAAGTACCTCTCATGGCGCACAGGTGCAGATCCAAGGCTCGTCAGCCCGTTGGCTCAAGGGAGCCGTAATAAATTGTGCAAAGGTAGGTCGCACACTGCTCGTCACACCAGCAAGTTGCCCCAAGGAACTGTGGTAAATGTAGTGGCGACGGCGAGTACGCCTATGCCACGATGTATAAAGAACAGTATGTGTTGCGTTAGCCATCCCTGGACACGTGTTTCGAGGTAGTTGCCTCTCGTCAGCAGGGAGCAGGTCAGTGGAAGGGGTGCCGCGTGGACTGCCAAAATGTAATTAAAACAGGTCAAGTACCTCTCATGGCGCGCAGGTGCAGATCCAAGGCTCGTCAGCCCGTTGGCTCAAGGGAGCCGTAATAAATTGTGCAAAGGTAGGTCGCACACTGCTCGTCACACCAGCAAGTTGCCCCAAGGAACTGTGGTAAATGTAGTGGCGACGGCGAGTACGCCTATGCCACGATGTATAAAGAACAGTATGTGTTGCGTTAGCCATCCCTGGACACGTGTTTCGAGGTAGTTGCCTCTCGTCAGCAGGGAGCAGGTCAGTGTAAGGGGTGCCGCGTGGACTGCCAAAATGTAATTAAAACAGGGCAAGTACCTCTCATGGCGCGCAGGTGCAGATCCAAGGCTCGTCAGCCCGTTGGCTCAAGGGAGCCGTAATAAATTGTGCAAAGGTAGGTCGCACACTGCTCGTCACACCAGCAAGTTGCCCCAAGGAACTGTGGTAAATGTAGTGGCGACGGCGAGTACGCCTATGCCACGATGTATAAAGAACAGTATGTGTTGCGTTAGCCATCCCTGGACACGTGTTTCGAGGTAGTTGCCTCTCGTCAGCAGGGAGCAGGTCAGTGTAAGGGGTGCCGCGTGGACTGCCAAAATGTAATTAAAACAGGTCAAGTACCTCTCATGGCGCGCAGGTGCAGATCCAAGGCTCGTCAGCCCGTTGGCTCAAGGGAGCCGTAATAAATTGTGCAAAGGTAGGTCGCACACTGCTCGTCACACCAGCAAGTTGCCCCAAGGAACTGTGGTAAATGTAGTGGCGACGGCGAGTACGCCTATGCCACGATGTATAAAGAACAGTATGTGTTGCGTTAGCCATCCCTGGACACGTGTTTCGAGGTAGTTGCCTCTCGTCAGCAGGGAGCAGGTCAGTGTAAGGGGTGCCGCGTGGACTGCCAAAATGTAATTAAAACAGGTCAAGTACCTCTCATGGCGCGCAGGTGCAGATCCAAGGCTCGTCAGCCCGTTGGCTCAAGGGAGCCGTAATAAATTGTGCAAAGGTAGGTCGCACACTGCTCGTCACACCAGCAAGTTGCCCCAAGGAACTGTGGTAAATGTAGTGGCGACGGCGAAACACGTGTCCAGGGATGGCTAACGCATACACATACTGTTCTATTTACATTTTGTGGCATAGGCGTACCCGCCGTCGCCACTACATTTCCCACAGTCCTTTGGGGCAACTTGCTGGTGTGACGAGCGGTGTGCGACCTACTTTTCCTCAATTTAAACGGCTTCCTTAAGCCAACGGGCTGACGAGCCTTGAGTCTGCACCTGCGCGCCAGGAGAGGTACTTGACCTGCTTTTAATTACATTTGGCAGTCCACGCGGCACCCCTTTACACTGACCTGCTCCCTGCGGACGAGAGGCAACTACCTCGAAACACGTGTCCAGGGATGGCTAACGCATACACATACTGTTCTATTTACATTTTGTGGCATAGGCGTACCCGCCGTCGCCACTACATTTCCCACAGTCCTTTGGGGCAACTTGCTGGTGTGACGAGCGGTGTGCGACCTACTTTTCCTCAATTTAAACGGCTTCCTTAAGCCAACGGGCTGACGAGCCTTGAGTCTGCACCTGCGCGCCAGGAGAGGTACTTGACCTGCTTTTAATTACATTTGGCAGTCCACGCGGCACCCCTTTACACTGACCTGCTCCCTGCTGACGAGAGGCAACTACCTCGAAACACGTGTCCAGGGATGGCTAACGCATACACATACTGTTCTATTTACATTTTGTGGCATAGGCGTACCCGCCGTCGCCACTACATTTCCCACAGTCCTTTGGGGCAACTTGCTGGTGTGACGAGCGGTGTGCGACCTACTTTTCCTCAATTTAAACGGCTTCCTTAAGCCAACGGGCTGACGAGCCTTGAGTCTGCACCTGCGCGCCAGGAGAGGTACTTGACCTGCTTTTAATTACATTTGGCAGTCCACGCGGCACCCCTTTACACTGACCTGCTCCCTGCTGACGAGAGGCAACTACCTCGAAACACGTGTCCAGGGATGGCTAACGCATACACATACTGTTCTATTTACATTTTGTGGCATAGGCGTACCCGCCGTCGCCACTACATTTCCCACAGTCCTTTGGGGCAACTTGCTGGTGTGACGAGCGGTGTGCGACCTACTTTTCCTCAATTTAAACGGCTTCCTTAAGCCAACGGGCTGACGAGCCTTGAGTCTGCACCTGCGCGCCAGGAGAGGTACTTGACCTGCTTTTAATTACATTTGGCAGTCCACGCGGCACCCCTTTACACTGACCTGCTCCCTGCTGACGAGAGGCAACTACCTCGAAACACGTGTCCAGGGATGGCTAACGCATACACATACTGTTCTATTTACATTTTGTGGCATAGGCGTACCCGCCGTCGCCACTACATTTCCCACAGTTCTTTGGGGCAACTTGCTGGTGTGACGAGCGGTGTGCGACCTACTTTTCCTCAATTTAAACGGCTTCCTTAAGCCAACGGGCTGACGAGCCTTGAGTCTGCACCTGCGCGCCAGGAGAGGTACTTGACCTGCTTTTAATTACATTTGGCAGTCCACGCGGCACCCCTTTACACTGACCTGCTCCCTGCTGACGAGAGGCAACTACCTCGAAACACGTGTCCAGGGATGGCTAACGCATACACATACTGTTCTATTTACATTTTGTGGCATAGGCGTACCCGCCGTCGCCACTACATTTCCCACAGTCCTTTGGGGCAACTTGCTGGTGTGACGAGCGGTGTGCGACCTACTTTTCCTCAATTTAAACGGCTTCCTTAAGCCAACGGGCTGACGAGCCTTGAGTCTGCACCTGCGCGCCAGGAGAGGTACTTGACCTGCTTTTAATTACATTTGGCAGTCCACGCGGCACCCCTTTACACTGACCTGCTCCCTGCTGACGAGAGGCAACTACCTCGAAACACGTGTCCAGGGATGGCTAACGCATACACATACTGTTCTATTTACATTTTGTGGCATAGGCGTACCCGCCGTCGCCACTACATTTCCCACAGTCCTTTGGGGCAACTTGCTGGTGTGACGAGCGGTGTGCGACCTACTTTTCCTCAATTTAAACGGCTTCCTTAAGCCAACGGGCTGACGAGCCTTGAGTCTGCACCTGCGCGCCAGGAGAGGTACTTGACCTGCTTTTAATTACATTTGGCAGTCCACGCGGCACCCCTTTACACTGACCTGCTCCCTGCTGACGAGAGGCAACTACCTCGAAACACGTGTCCAGGGATGGCTAACGCATACACATACTGTTCTATTTACATTTTGTGGCATAGGCGTACCCGCCGTCGCCACTACATTTCCCACAGTCCTTTGGGGCAACTTGCTGGTGTGACGAGCGGTGTGCGACCTACTTTTCCTCAATTTAAACGGCTTCCTTAAGCCAACGGGCTGACGAGCCTTGAGTCTGCACCTGCGCGCCAGGAGAGGTACTTGACCTGCTTTTAATTACATTTGGCAGTCCACGCGGCACCCCTTTACACTGACCTGCTCCCTGCTGACGGGAGGCAACTACCTCGAAACACGTGTCCAGGGATGGCTAACGCATACACATACTGTTCTATTTACATTTTGTGGCATAGGCGTACCCGCCGTCGCCACTACATTTCCCACAGTCCTTTGGGGCAACTTGCTGGTGTGACGAGCGGTGTGCGACCTACTTTTCCTCAATTTAAACGGCTTCCTTAAGCCAACGGGCTGACGAGCCTTGAGTCTGCACCTGCGCGCCAGGAGAGGTACTTGACCTGCTTTTAATTACATTTGGCAGTCCACGCGGCACCCCTTTACACTGACCTGCTCCCTGCTGACGAGAGGCAACTACCTCGAAACACGTGTCCAGGGATGGCCAACGCATACACATACTGTTCTATTTACATTTTGTGGCATAGGCGTACCCGCCGTCGCCACTACATTTCCCACAGTCCTTTGGGGCAACTTGCTGGTGTGACGAGCGGTGTGCGACCTACTTTTCCTCAATGGCTATTATTGAGCAGCAGCCAGGATCCGGGCCTGTTGGGCTGAAAAGTGCATTGTCTTGATATAATTTTCCAACCCTGGTACACATTCATGCAGCGTTGCGATTGGCTATGGGGAGCCTGGGTGCTTCCTGGTTCACGGACTCCGGAGAAGTGAGAAGAGACGGGTGGCAGAAGAGGTGAGTGTTTAGGTCCCCCGCTACCTCCCATTCTCCCTGCCCTTTGCAGCGAGCATAAGTAAGTGGTTTTATTTAGTTATTTATTTACTCTTCACTTTCCTATCGTATGTCAAACTCCACTACCCCCACACCCAGCCCCACCTCGTCTCACCACCCCACAGTATTACCTGTGCGAGCCACCACTGATGCCAAAGTGTTTTGACACATTTCAACCTTCTTGTGGGACCTTGGTATTTTTAGAGAGGGTTTTCCTCAGGGCAGGAACTGTGCGTATGAGGGACACATTCAAAAGAGGGCCGCATTGAGGGGCTCCACCTTCAACTGGGGACCGATTCAAGACGGCTTATGCAAGAGTCCATTCATAATAAAGGATATGGTCCTCATTCAAGAAATTACATCTTAGTAAGGACAAGGAAACTCCTCTGAAAATAAGCAGGGGCAGCTCCTTCACAATGACGGAGGAGTGTCACCCCACTGCCTGGCACAGAGCCTGCAAATGAAAAATAAAACGATGTTCTGGTATCGTTTTATTTTTCATTTGCCAGCTCTGAGCCAGCTTGTGCAGGGAGGGGTAGGGCAAGGCATGGGAGGAAGAGTTCTTTGTGCACTCTCTAAGTGCACAGGTGTGTGTGGCTGGGCGTCTCATGCCAACCAAAACACACATGCGCACTTCGGTTTCTCCAGACCGGCTGCATCTAACAGCCGGGCTGGAGAAACCCCCACAGACTCCCTGGTCTGAGCGGAGCATCTTTTCAGCCTGCTTGGGCCAATCCCCGCGCTGCTCTCCTCGCAGGAGAGCAGCCCACGGATTGGATGGGAGTCTGTGACGTGGTCCCAGTGTCTGCTGGACAACAAGAGAAGAGGAAGCACAGCACAGGAGGTGAGCAGCACCTTAAGATAAGTTTTTTAAAATATTCTAACACCACACCTGCACTCCCCTTCACCCGCACTCTCCCTCCTGTATTTCCTACACCCACCCTACCTCCCTTTCTTTATTGCAGCCGCCACTGAAAATAAGCAGCCATTGAAAGCTTCAAGTATGCAAGTGCAAAAGGATTACACTCCTTGAAGGGGTGATGGTGCATCGAGCCACATTAAACGTAGATGTGTGGGAGCCGAGGGGCTAAAGAAAATTCTAGAAAAGAATATAAAGTCATGATTGACAATCACAGATTTGAAAAATTGGCTTATCTAGTTATAAATTAGATCAGGATTTATGGTATAAGTGGTACATATATTCCCAACACATTATTCGATCCCAGCCCCCTACCACCACAGCAGGATCCTTCCCCATTGTGACAGAAACTCTGATGCATAACATTCCCATTTGGTATTTGCAAGGGATGTTTACAACATGCTCTTTCCAGAAACCAAATCGATATCCATTTGCAATACAATTTTAGAAGTCAGAAAAAAAATTCTGACTCCTAAAATGAAATTAGTACATCTGAAAAAGCATTTTTATGGTTCAAAATAACAAATTGCTTAGTACATCTGGTTACATATTCTGAATTCCTTATTACATCAGCACAAATTTTTGACTCCGAACAAGTAGACGTCTGAATAAAGTGAGTTTCAGTTTAGCTCAGAAATAACATTTATGGTTCAGAATGTACTAATAATCCGAAGCAAGAGTAGTTATGGCTACCAACGGCTGCACAGTTAGTCTTGCAAGGTAATAGTTGTAAGCACTCACCCTGTAATGGTCAAACTACTCAACAACCATAAATAAAATTGAATAGACAAAAACACACACACGGGAGTCCAACAATTGTATTTTCAAGCTTAATCTCTTTTTTCTGCTCCTTTCACAATGAACGCATCATTCTATGGTGTCGATCCCAATATACTCTTCTCCAAGACCAAAATAACATGGAAGCCATAGTGTGAAGTCTCAAAATAATTCTGTTTATTATTCTGCAAAACATTAATTAAACAGCATAGCTGATGAGTTTCACCCTCTGAAAGGACTTCATCAAGGTTTATGTATTTCTTTGCAGCAATATCACATCAAAGGCTAAGTGTAAGGGAATCACTTCTCCTGGAGATTCCTCGGACGCTCATATAAAGCACAGGCACTTTATTATGAAGGAAAAATTAATTCAGGAATTAACATTCCTAGGGAAATCTTCCGCGTTGCGAAGAAACTCCTAACCTCTTCAATGCTCATGACGTCTCCCGGGCATCATGAGTCACAATGGGCACTGCGGCAGCGCTGCGGCGGAATTTGTGCCGCAGCGAAGAGGCTAGAGCTCCCATCTCCAGGCACACCACCCGTTGGCCCCTCTGATCACTGTAATGAATTCGCAAAATTTTTCCATGGAAAAAATCAAAATATATAAAATGCATTTCCTGGATCCCCATGTCCCATTGACCTTCTAGCAATGAACAAGTCCGCGTATTACATTGAGCACTCATTGGTGGAAGGTCTAATTATGGACCTGGATACATTCTCAGAAATTTTTTCTCAAATAAAATCAGGTTCCCCCCTTGATCCGGCACTTCCTCACTTCCTACGCCAAGTCAAGGACGTTGTACTCCCAGTCATACTGGCAGTGATAAAGCCCTCTATCTCCACTGGCCAAGTTCCATCACCATGGTGCAAGCTCTACTCAAAAAGCTGAGCTTAAACCCACATGTCTTGGGTAACTATCGTCCTATCTCTTTGCTTCCTATGGTCTGTAAGATCATAGACAAGTATGTTAACATGATTCTCTCTGCATTCTTAGAAACCAACAATCTTCTGCATCACTCCCAGACCTGTTTCCGCCCTCAGCATGGAACAGAAACTGCTCTGCTTGCGAGTGTCAAAGAATCTCAGAAAATCCTCGACCAAGGAGGAGCAGTAGCCATCATCCTCCTTGATTTGCATTTGATCCAGTCAAGTTTGACATACTTCTAAACAGACAGTACTACAGGTGTTTCAGGTGGAGTCATTACCTGGCTCTGATCCTACTTAGATAGTAGAATATGTCTGGTCTTTGCAGAAGATAAAACTTCTATAAGCCTATTGCTAAGCTGTGGAGTGCCCCAGGGCTCGTCACTGAGCCCTACTCTATTTAATGTGTACATGAGACTGCTTGCTGTGATTATCTTGCCATATGGGATTCAAATTGTCACATATGCCTACGATACACAGTTGGTAGTAGCCCCTAACCACCCTCAGAATTCTCCATCTGACCTGGAATCCTGTCTTGAGAAGATGGCAATATGGATGGAACACTCCAGTCTTAGGCTCAATGGAGAAAAAACAGAACTAATGGTCCTGGGCAACTTGCTTAATAATCACCTTAATCATGTATGGCCAATTTGTCTTGGACCTGCCCCGACTCCCAAGACTAAGATTAAAAGTCTAGGCGTCTGGCTGGAAAAGTCTCTCAATTTTGACCACCAAACAGTGAAACTGGCAGGAGCCTGCTATGGAATTCTTAGACTGCTTCGGAAAGTTCTACCTCTCCTTCCCATGGGGATAAGGAGAATCATACTCCAAGCCTTGGTCCTTTCCCGTTTAGACTACGTCAACTCCCTATATCTGGGAGCACCTAAATCAACAATAAGGAAACTCCAAGTTGTTCAGAACTATGCTGCTCGGTTGTTGCTTAGAATCCCAAAAACTCAATCGGTCAAGCTGGGTCTGAAGACCTTACAATGTCTGCCAATTTCAGAAAAATAAAATGTTAATCCCTGAGTATAGCACATAAGACTCTTTGGAGGAAAGGCTCTTTAATCAATGGCTCTCTCATTACTTTTTATCGTCCCAGGAAATGCCTTCGCTCTGCTAATTTGAACTTAGCCGCATTTCCCAAAATCAGAAGGGAAAGGAGTGGGGGTAGTTCCTTCTCTTACAATATAGCTAGACTTTGGAACACTTTTCCCCTGTATCTTTGCTCAAAGACTCACCAGTTTCCCTTTTGATAGCTTCTTAATACCTGGCTGTTTCATAATGCCACTCTGTGAGCTATCAAGTCTCCTCTCTGTCTATGCTGCTACTGCTGGCATGCCATAGGGTAGTTAAGCGCTCAATAAATGTTGTTAAATACTGCTCCTTTATTACCGTAGAACAATAACTGAAAGCCATATATTAATGATGCAACTTAATATCCACACCCATTAGGGTCAGTAAACTCAGACCGGGTAGCACAATACTCCACCACCTCCAGGTACTGGACAGTGGTAGCGCAATGCTCATTGGCTGGACTGCTTCATTGATGTTTTGAACAATAATGAAGAGAATTCTTCTGAGACTTCATACTACGGCTCCCATGTTATTTTGGTGTTTTTGTTTAGGATGTTCAATCTAAAATGTTTTAGTCAAAAAAGCTATATAAATAAGGTATATATCATTATAACATACTGAATCATTGTATCCAGTGTGCTGATTTATTCTGTGTTTATTGGGCAAGGCATAAAACACTCTCCTCGACTAATTAACAGCCAGTCAGTACCTGAAATTAAACTCTGACCAGCGTTGCTGGAAATACATTCTCACCTTCTAAACTAGTCAGCCCTTCCATGCTGCAATTAACAGGTAAATGATGAGAAAATCACTACAGATAACTGTGAGCTGCAAAAGCCTTTTGAGAACTAATTGATAACAGAGTATGAGGCAGAGTCTGCCAGCATCCTCCTCCAAGGTATTTCTCTGGAGTCTGAAGAGCGTTTTTTCCACTGGGAAACTCAATTGCACTATTTAAAACAAGTAACATTTAAAATCTATGTCAGAGGCTTGCTCACTTAACCCCTTCGACGCTCATGACGGAACGGTTCCGTCATGAGCGTCGGTTGAGCTGTGCTCATGACGGAACCGTTCCGTCATGACCACGCCCGCGCAAGCAGCGCTCAGCACAGCAGGGGAATCCGCCCCGCATGGAAGGGGTTAAAGTTCAATTTGTGTAAAATAGGTGTTCTTAACCTTTTGTCTTTTGTCTTTTGTGGAGCCCAATGCATCACTACTGGAAGCTGGGGACATCAACCCAAACAATCTTTACTATTTCAATTTCAAAGCAATCCATACAATACAGAAACAAGTATACATCAAATAAATACACACATTAGGGAAGAATATTTTAATTCACACAAAAATACGAAATCATAATTTACATTTTAAAGTGAAGCATAGAAAGTTTCAAATTCTTTTTTTTTTTTTTTTAAATGAAGCAATAAGCTTGAATATAGCATGCCACTTTTTCTTTATTGCTACTCAAGCATGCTCATTTTTGTCAGGGCACACCAGTGCTCCAATTAGGGCCACCAATTGTCCACACTAAATTATAGTTGCTGTACTTGTGCTGATCCAAAAAATCAATCTAACAGAGTCTGGGCAATAAATCTTCCGGCCCTGACGGGCTGCCCATTGATCTCATTAAGAGTAAACCAGAGTTCTGGGCGCCCCTTTTATTAAATATTTTTAACAATTTAACTAATGCCACAATTCCCAGCACATGGTCTTCTAGTATTATTGTACCTATTTTTGAAAAGGGGGATCGATCGAATCCAAGATGCTACAGACCGATCTCCCTGATTCATAACACATTGAACATTTTAGGGAGGATCCTGTATGACAAGATAAGGTTATGGGCTGAGGAGGGTCATATTTTACATCCTTCTCAGTTAGGGTTCAGAAGTAAAATAGGCACTGTTGAGCAGTGCCTAAACCTTAATTTGATTATTGGCAAATATACTATAGCCCAAAAATCTCCTTTTTATATGGCTTTTATGGATCTTACCTCAGCCTTTGACTACGTTAATAGGTCACGATTGTGGTCAATTCTTTTAAAATACGGCTTGGATGAGGTTTTAATTCATTTTTTAGCTTATTTGCATAGGGACTTGAAGACCCGAGTGAGGATCAGTAAGGGTGGGGAGGTTTCAAATGACATCAAAATTAGTAGAGGGGGCCAGGCAGGGGTGTGTCTTTGCCCCTCTCCTTTTTATCTTATATATTAACGATTTGCACAAATCTTTGGCAAAGTTTACCAATGATGTCCACAGAATTAATGGTAATATACTCCCGGCCCTATTATATGCTGACGATGCGGTCCTAATAGGCCGCACACCAAATGCTCTACGTGCTCTTGTACGGGGTTTTGTAGGTTTTAGATCTACGAACGAATTTAAAAAAAATCGTTTTTAATGGCTTGTGGACCAAAAAAGTATCTTATTAACACAATCACCATAGAGTCTGAAAGTTTACATCGCACTTGCACTTTTATCTATCTGGGATTGATATTCGCAGCAAATGGCTCTTGGGTTGACCATGTGGCGCACAGTATGAGAAAGTTCTCAAAATCCATTAATTCAATACTTGGCCTCCCCAACCCAAAAAGACAGAGGTGGTTTTAGCTATTAATACAAATTTTAAATCCGAGTGTATCCCAACTGCCACATTTGGTGCAGAAGTTTGGGGCTTCAAAAAGTGCAACAGCATCCAGGGCGCAGAAAATAGTTTTTGTCGGAGACTCCTCGGAGCTCCGATTTTATCATCACAGTATGTTTGTCACAAGGAATCAAAATTGCCATTTATTGAAGACTATATCAGGGCTCGTCCAGCTATATTTTGGCTTTCAATTTGTCAAAACCCAGCAGCGACCCTCACTAGAGACATAATAAAGGATTGCCTTAAGTGTGATAAGGGCATGGACTTATCTTGGCTGGTTGCCGTAAAGGAAAGCCTATATAGTGTGAATCTTAAGCAAATATTTCAAAATCCCACTGATTTAGAGGGTCTAAATAAAAAAGCCCTTCAGGATGCTTTATATGCTCAGTATAGTAAAGCAACATATGTAAAGGAGCTACAGAAAACCTCCGTCGCTAGGTATATTTCCATAGAAGATGCCACCCATTTGCCGTCAAGCTATCTTTTAAAACCTATAGGTCGATGGGAAAGAGGATTGCTTTTCCGCCTAAGGGCCGGTACTTTGAGATACTTACTTTGCTTCTCTTTGGGATACAATGCTAATCTTGATCAACTGCTATGCCCTTGTGGTGACCGAAGTAATCAAACTATGTTACACTTTCTATTTTTTTGTAATTTCTATTCAAAATATACAAAATGGATGTTGATGCCATTTCTTAAGAATAATCCTCAAATTGCAAGAGGATGAATTTACCTTCCGTGTAGGCTCATTTTTAAGGGTAGCAGTATGTGCCTGCAGAACAGTGGACACCATATGAAGGATGCTCTTGACGATAGCCTACTGATATGGTATTTATGACTATATAATTGACCATCTTCTATCCAGGAAATGTTTTTATATCTTTTTATTTCTATTGATCACTTCTTTTATTGACCAATGTATTACTATGCTGCTATTTGAATTGTGCTGCTATTTGAATTGTGCTTTTATGGATATTTGTATCCGAATAAAGATTCTTTGAACTTTGAAAATCAATCTAAGTATACCAATTTCTAGTCTTGAATTTCAAATTCCTTCACAGTTACAGAGTTTTAGGATGTTCAGTTTTACATTTTACTTTTTTATGTGTATATATTTTATTAATCTTATAACATTATCTAAACAGTTGTGCACCTCTTATATAGTTTCTTGGACTCCAGGTTAAGAACTACCAGTATAAAACAGAGAGGTGGAGAGCCAACCAACTAAGAGAGGCGCAGCCAAGCCAGAGCAGAGCCAGGCATCTGGCCTGGCTCTGCAAGCCCATGCCTGAGCCGACTCAAGGAAACATTTGCCATGTAAATCACGCAGTACACATCATGTACAAATATGGTAACGTTTCTTCATAATTAAAACGCAATCAGAAGCATTTCACCTTAGTACATCAGATTATTTAACTGCATTCAGAGGCATCATTTGAAAGTGATTGTTTTTAAACATCAACCTAGAAACATTTATCTCCACCTTTGCCCTGATGACATTGGTATTAGTGAGACTGAGGCGAGTCAGTGGGTTGTGATGTGCACCCATGCATAAAAGGATATGTAGAGAAAACTCTTATAACAGTATGATCTATTACATTAACCACAGGGTGCTTTTGTACATCACAGATCACGAACTCACGTTTCAAGATGTTCTCATATGCATTAATGAAGCAAAATACAATATTCGCATAGGAATATACAGTTTGGTTAATTGGAAAAGCTTGGATTGATCTCCGATTTTTTGGTTTTACATTGTGCAATTCAGCCACTAAAATGTTATCTTTTTATCTCTCCTGTTTTATTTCAAAGATGAATGCGTTGTCTTTAATTCTTAGGGTACGAGGTTAGAGATTGTGGAGTAGGTAGAAGCCAAATGAAACCTCTCCTCATTTTGGGCTTGAGGCTCTAAGAAGACTTTGAGTAGGACCATAGCCATGGATCTGACTCAAGCCTAGCTTGCCCCTTCAGTGGCTCCCCACGTCTAGTAAAAAATATGTCCTCACCATGTTCCAGTGTGAATATCCCTGATTTTAAGTGATGCACAGCAGCATTATGTTAGCAGGTTGGTCTGACGCAAGAATGGAACAGATCACCACAGGGAGGGAGGCCAGTGGAACACCAGCATGTGGAGACGAAGGTGAACTATGGGCATGAACGATAGAGCCACAAGGCACTGTGCCTTAAAAGGGAGCACCAGCTGGTAAAGAAAGCAAAGAATTCGGAGCTGGCAAAAAGCCTTACAGCTTAGAAGGGGTTAAACATGAATTTTCATTTGAGTGTATGAAGGAGAAGTTAAAATAGAGTACCTTGGGGTCAAGTCCTTCACAATCTCTTTTCTCACTTGTCATCCAGGGCAAGAAGCAGCTGTTACAGCTGCATTAAGGTTCTTTGTGAGTTGGAAGTCGGGTGAATGGAAATGGATGACAAAAATGTCCCTGTTAGGCCTTGGAAGAATGAAAGTCAACCTTGGCCTTAGAAGAATGAAAGTCATCATTTGCTCCTGAACAGAGCACAAGGGCGTTTGAGGTGAAGGTGCTGCAGATCCTGGCATCCCGCGCTCATGGTGCAAGAGAGAGTGTGGCCAGTGGAACATCGCAAGTGGGAAAGCTAAAACCAACTTTCCCAACGATACAGCACTCAGCTATGTGCTTGGTGACAATACCGAAAAAAAAGAATCTCTTAATTTTATATCCCCCATGAACCTGGTCGAAAAACAGTGTGAATTGCAATAATTTGGGGGTGGGGTACCAGCAGAGATTAGGCATGATGTCCTCACTTTTGAGCTATTGTCATTGACACGTTTTAAAACCATATATTACATTGTATTCAAGGTATTTGCCTTTTCAGGGACAACCCAGAGTAATTGTACCAGTGCTGGGAATATTTTGTGGATACCTCTGAGATCACTAGATGGTTGAGTAAAAGAAAGTTATGTGACTATTTATACTGAACTCAAGGGCATATTAACAAGCCAGGCGATAAAATTATCGCCGCTTTAGCGGCAGAAAACTGCAGCTAAAACGGCGAAAATGGGCTTGATAATATGCTCTAAGGAATTCCAATTGCAGCCCATGATAGATGTCCTTCACATTTAACATGGGTTACAATTGGAATTCCATAGAGCATATTATCAATCCCATTATCGCCGTTTTAGCGGCAGTTTTCTGCCGCTAAAGCAGAGATAATTTTATCGCCTGGCTTGTTAATATGCCCCTCAGTTAGGAAGGAATCCTTTTATAGCATGTGTTTTCCAAAGTTGTCCTAGCCTTTTGTGACCTGACTGACTCCAGAGGGATTGGAAAGAAGGCTGAGCTGTAGATAAGTCACACAGAGAACCACAAGAATAGGTCCACAGTTGGCATACCAGGGTGTAGGTGGAAACATGGATTACAAAAAGAATTTTCTGATAGTGTACCCGTAAGTGGGCAGAGGTGATGACACAATCGTTTGAAGATTTTATGGGGTTTATCAACAGTAATTGGAATTATGGGGCATATCAGCAACAACCGGCGATAATTATTGCTACGCGCACTTAGCGCTAGGATAATTATCGCCGGCTAGCGTGGATTTTTATCGCTGAGATAGCGTGCTATTAGCAACGCTTATCTCAAAAGCGATAAAAATCCTGGCGCTAACTGCCTAACGTGAGATTATCTCACGAAATGTGGCGTTAGCTTGTTGATAGGGCCTCACATACTTAGCCATGATATCCACCTTCCATAGGATATCATAGCTAAGTCAGTCCTGAAGCAGGCATAAGGAAAGTAGCGATAACAGGGGTTATCGCTACTTTTCTTGCCACTATGCTTCATGGCGTGGGGCTTGGTGATAGGAGAATTGTCGCTTAGCGACATTTCGTCTGTCATGTCAGGTCAGGAACGTCCACTTTGCATCTCATTAGAGATGCAAACCTGGGCGTTAGGAATTCCTGCGCTAACACAAGTTTTCACGCGTAAGTGTGACCTTGCTAATTAGGCGATAAAATTATCGCCGCTTTTCGGCCAAAAACGGACTATGTCAAGCTACTCTAACTGTGATTGCCAAACTATCTCTTGCCATTCGCCTACTGTTCAAATGGTCTAAATGTTCCTTGATGACCCACCTCCCTCAAAAACTGCTCTGGTTGCCTGTCTGGAAGAGAGTGACAGTTAAAGCCTTAATGATTGTGGGTCAGACGTTCTACAATACAGGACCCAAATACCTTAATTAGAGAATACTCGAATACTGTCCAGCAATTGCCTTTACTCTAGGAATGCATACACGATAGCAATCCCCTGTTTTAGAAGAAAGCAATGGAGGGTGCCTTCTTAGTGGTACTGGTTGCCAAGATTTGGATCCAGTTTCCCCTTCAACTCAGATCCCTCATGGATGAGGCGAACTTCCAAAAAGCCCAGAAAACCTACCTGTTTAAGCTATATCATGATCTGTGTCCGGTCTTCTGCTGTAGCGCCAGGACACTCGCTGAGTAGCAGTGCATCATACGATATGACGTCATTCAAACATTTTCACTTCATTTCAGTCATTTTAGCCAGTTCCTTTTCCTTCAGGGTATCCCTTTCCTCCCTATGTTCCACTTTTCTCTTAGGGTATTACTTGTCGCTTGTGTTCTCTGTGATCTTGGCTGTTGCTACCTTCTACTAGTGCAAGGAAACTGTAGTCTTCCTCTCTGGCAGTGTCTTCATCCTTTCCTTGACCACTTGTAGTCTTTTGCTCTCTGCCAGTTTCACTCAGATTGGATACCTCTTTTTGGGTGGTGAGGAACTTCACAGGTTTCACTCATTTTCTTTGTTAGCTGTGTCCTGAAGTCCAGTAACTTTCTCCAGTGTCCTATATGTGAGCCACAGCATCAGTATTTTCACTGGACCTATTACTTCCTGTTCCCTTTGCCCCACTGCCTCCAAGTCATTGCCAGTATCCATGTCACAGTGACACCTTGACACTTCCATTTTCAGGTAATGTTTTATCCTACTTAACTCTGATTGTTTAAAAGCATTCCTGGCAGCTCAAAGTATGGTTATTAGAGTATACCCTTCCCACTATAAATATAAAAATCTACTATCTAGATTTTTGATCAATAGTAAAAAAGAACCTTTATGCAAGACTCTAGCATTCACTTGGCTGAAACTGTAAAAATAGACTTGTATTTGCAATCTGACCTCTCCAAAAGAAAACTTCACATGCATGTATCACTTTTATAAATTAAGGACCACCAGCTATGGAATTGCATTGCACTGCATAATGAGGGGGGACTTTTATAAAGGATGAAGGTGTGTTTCTCTACATGACAGATCACCTTTCTTTGACATTAGTTACTGTAGACTCTATACTGCAGCCAGCCGGGCTACAAAGATGTGCCAGGAGACATACATTTTCATTTACACATATTGATGCTGTAAATATAAACTGTTGCCTGCATGCTAAATTTTGCTTTAACACCACTGCTGCATGGGCTGTGCTAACTCATTATGACGTTACTGAAAACGTGAAGAGGCAAACTGGGTTGAACCAAAGTTATCTAATGTTTATAGGAGCACAGCATATGCAAAGCGAGACTGAATGGCATCTAGGCAGTGCTCAGGATCCTAATACCAGCAAAAGCCAGTCAATAACAAAGTGAAACATCTAGGGAACCCATACAGAACATATGATAATGCTACAATCAGCTAATGGAGGCAATACCAAAATGTGTGCTTGCACTCTAGCACTGTAAGCATAGTAAATAATATTTGCCAGATCTCTGGGAGTGTTTGCCTTCTGTGGATTCTATGAGACATGCTGTTGTGGTTTATAATTAGACTTTCAGGTGTACAGTAACCTCTTATTATAATTGTATGAAATTCTCCTGGATTCTTTTGCTTTCTGACTACCAGGCTCTGTACTTTAACAGTAATTTAGTCTCACACCTGAATCGCACTCAGTGCAATTTTTCCAGAAACAGATTATGAGTGCTGACCACCAGTGTCTACCTTTTAAGATAAAGCCACTGCTAGAAAGACAAGGAAAGAGGCTTTGGGCTGGTTACATGTGACATATAAGCGTACACATATGTGCTTGTGTGGGCTGAGGGCACAACTACTGTCTGGCTCATCCTGGTATCTGCACACAAGTAGGCTGTTGCAGAAGAGACCTTTGAGAGACTGGTGCTATCCTGGTGTAGACATTATAATGTGAGCGGGCATACATAGGTAAGGTCTTTAGTGCTTTACTGAAAAGACTGTGTGCTCATTGTATTTTATACCTCATGGAGAAAATCTTTGCCACTGCACAGTTTCACCATGCTTAGATCTAGAGATACTGGTCAGGTATGAATCTTAGGGCAAACATGTGCCCCAAATGCAGATCCACATCCACTTTTGTGTTAACTGTGTTCTTTATGTCATTTTTAGAATTATCATATCTCTCTGGCTTAGCCATAATCACATTCCAGGCCTCCCCCGTCCTACCGGGCCATATGAATTGCTCTGCTGGACAGCAGGACAATCAAAGCCTTGTCACACATTAACAGTGCTTGGTCCAGTTCCTGCGAAAGGAATGGTTGGGGAGGAAATTATCATATGCTGATTAACTCTTCACACTGCACCTGGCCTATGTTCATGTCCACAGAAACAAAGGACGTATGCCAGACCTCAGGAACCAAACACAGGAGGGGCTTCCCTTTGAAGTTTGAAGGGGTGAGGCAGCTGTGTGATTTGGTGGAGGGATTGAAGCTCTCAAGGAAGATTTGTTTGTGGTCCATATTAAGTTACAATCTTTAAAAAGTCCAAGGATGCAGTGCAGGAGGGATAAGACAGGGGTGCAGTGATGATGTGATACCCTAGGATTGGGCAGAGGTGCCTACATTCCAGAACTTTCCACCCCACTTAAAAAACCCAGCACAAGGAAGAGACATTTGAAATGACACTGGTCCTAAGGCTGCAATGGCAGAATAATACCCAGCTGGAAAGAAAAAGACCCCTGAACCTCTGCAAGGAGGGACCTTGGGACACTGAAACTTCAGCTGGGACATGACAAAGATGGGTCTCTCCAGGAACGGTGGCACTGGCCCACTGATACCCCTGAGGAACAGTGAGGAGAATGGGCCTGCTTGTGGTCCCTGGAGGGTTCCCCTGGAACTGAAAAATAGCTCCTCTGCTGACACACAGGTGCCCTGCAAGACAGCCAAAGCCATCGGACCTGGATAGAGTGGAAGGGAGAGTGTTGGATATGGTGGGGTGTTGCAGATGTCCCCAGGCGGAGGAAAGGTCATGTGAAGAGAGCACCAAAGATGAAACCCCCAACAAAAGTATCCTTTAGAGGCCAAGAGGCCTGTATAAAATGCTTCTGGGGGTCAGAGCTGGTCCCCAGAACCAAAACAGCATCAAGATGAAGCAAATTGGCCCTGTGGGGCTGAAGGAAAGGCATCTAAAGCTCAGTTCTCCAGGGGACTAGTTGGGAAACCAAGCCCATAGTGCTGTACCGCAAAAGTGAAGATGCACACTGGGAGGGCATAGCCCCTGGGGGTTGGTGCAACTTCCTCTTCGTTAGATTTTGTTGGTAATAGGGTGTGTGTGTATGTGAGCAGCCTCCTCCCTGTAGTCACTTTCAGCACTGAAGACCCTCTCTCCTGAGACCAAATGCAATGAAGATTGTTGAGGGCAATCCCTTCTCCCTCGAGACACAGACAAAGACTTGGGACCCACTGCAGTCTTTTAACACAGCTTACAGGGAGGAGAGATGATGTGTGCCTTCTTTGCACCCTGCCCAAGCTCTAAATAGGAGAAGAAAAACCTGCCAGCTCCCGCACTTCCTTGATTAATGTGTGCCATACCACAGGCAACCGACCGGTGGATATCTTGAAGCAAAGGGCAATTTGATCATGTTTGAAAAGATGTAGATGAAGTCTGGAGGCCACTATCAGGATCGTGCGAAATTTGTGGAGAAAAAAGAAAATTATAGTTTGTTGGTGAAGTCCATTTGGGAGCGGACCAATGTGATAGTAGCCTGTATGATGTGTAGTAACTTAATGTTTGAAAAATGTGTGTCAGGTTTTACAGGGCGAAAGGGAGGATTTGGTCCTTTGATTAACCTATGGTTTTAGGGGATGTAAAAGGTTCTTCTCTTAAATGTAAAGGGTCAATCGGAGGCCCAAAGTCCTGTGGTCAATTGACCATGAGCTGATAATAGTTTCAGGCTCAAAATGTAAGTATCTCAACTTTAGAGGCATTAAACATCTGGTGATGTTACATGACACCCGCCGTCCACTGCTTAGAGGCGAGAACTTAGTCTAAAGACTGCAACTCTCAGGATCTTTCCAGCTTCAGGATGATCTGGCAGCAACTTCAGCTGAAGGATTTCATGAGTTATTGTAGAGATGGTGTTATGAATTATCTAGGTGTGTGGTGATAGTTAAGCCTTGTGAAAAGCCATTGTCAGAGGTGAAATGTGCAGATGTGAATACTAGAAACATGATTAAGTGAGCTCTTTTGATGAGATAGGATTAGTTTCACTTAGAGATTTCTGAGTCTCTGTACTAAGGTAAAACAGTTAATTGTCAGAAGAGTTCCGTAACTCCATTCTTGTAAATTGTGAACCTGATCTCATCTATGTCGATGAAAGCAGATTCTGACTCTAGACCAGGGCAGAATCCTGATTGTAAATCTGAAATAGGATTCAAATGAGGCAGTGAGTTGCCTCAAGGCTGATATTCTGATGAGTTTGCCCATAAAACGTCCAACGGAAATATGTCTTAATCCAGATGGGTCTGTGGAATTGAAGTCTCATTTCTTTAGGATTGATTTCATGTGATTGGTCTTGAGGTCAGCAGAGAACTTGTCAGATGAAAACAAATGGCTGATAATGGCTCTGGTTGAAAGTGTAACTCAAGTGGAGAAAAGGCTTGTGAAGGGGAAGGATCTACTAGCAAGCCAGCAGTGCTAATGTCTTTCATGAGTTTTATGTGATTGATCTTGATGAGCGGGTTGAAAGACAGCAACCTTGCATATGGTTTAAAAGAGTGTCTTGAGTGCTGGCAATCTTTGTCCAGAATTAGGTGTTCAAGAGTTTGACTTAAGAAATTAAGAGGACAGTGCATTGCAAAGACCTTGTGAGTGAGGATGATGACAGTAGAAGTGCATTCTGAATTCTACAACCGAGCATTGTTTGTGTGCATTACCTCTGATAAGCAGGTTTATTTGCACATGCAACTCATGGAGTGAAGTCTTAAGGCTCTTGTTAGCAATTGGGTTACTGGTTGACCGTGGTGTTAGCCCTGGCCAAGCAGCAACCACAATTCTAGTCAGGTAAGGCACAAGTAAACTCCAAGTTACCTTGAGCCCAACCCCCTGGCAGCTTGGAACAGAGCAGTCGGGCTCAACTTAGAGGCAATGTGTAAAGTATTTGTGCAACACTTCAAAGAGTAATGCAATTAAAACGCCACACAAAAGGATCCTACACCATCTAGAGCAATAGAGCCAAATGTATTAAATACATCATGCCCAAAATGACAAAAATCTCATTACTAGAAGCAGAGTTATAAGTTTTTAAAGAATAAACTGCAATATAGCACCTAAAAACATAAAGCGCCAAGCACAACTATCTGGTTGCACTGGACTGGCTCAAAGTCAAAAGTTCAGCTGACTGCGATGGAGTGCAGGATGGATACAGTCCAAGATTAGGCCTGCTGAAGGTTTACCTTAAGTTTTGTGCCAAGAGTCCCGTTCTTGTTGGAGAAGTTCACAGGGAACAAGGAGAGAGTTGCGGGCGGTAGTCGGTGTGGCACGAAGAGCAGGTCTGGTTTTGTGGATGGGCTGGGTGGTACTGTGCATTGGCAGTCTTCTACAGGTGATGGATGCTTGCTGTGTGAAGAGAGGGGATGGTAGCAGCTCGTGCTGAATTTTGGTGCTATCGGTGCGGTTCCGGTGTGTGTGGGACAGTTTGCGAAGAGCTCAAAAATTTGATTTAAAGAGCCCATGAGCCACACCAACGGTCCAGGACATGAGAGGCACCATGGTTTACGAGCCACTGAAGCTGGGTGCAGGAGCTGGTTGAGGAACCTTTTATGTCACTGAAGCTCAGATCAGGTGGGTGTCAAACTAGCCCTTTGAGTCATGCTGTGTCCCTGGGTTCAAGATGAGGTAGCAGGTCCAGTTCTTCTTCCCAAGACAAGAGGGCAGCAGGCAGCAGGGCAGCACAGCAAGCCAGCAGTTCCTATAGAGCAGCAGTCCAGCAGAGTGGCAGCACCAACGCCCTTCTTTCTGACAGAGGATCCACATGTCCAGAGGTGTACTGAAGAGTTGGGGTCGGAGGTCCATCTTTTAAACATAGTTGATCCTTTGAAGTCTGGAGAAGTTTCTAGAGGCTTGCCTTTGAAATGCACCTATGCCTTGCCTTCCTTACCCTGGCTCCAGACTAGGTACGGGGATATGCAGGCCTTTGTGTGGAGACAGGACACAGCCTACTCAAGTGTTAGTGGGTTTGGGACAAGCTCTTCCCACCCATCCCCCCAGTTATGGCCCATCCAGTCACACTTAAGCTCCCCATTGTGTGTGGCTGTCTAGGAGGAAAACGCAAAGCTCAACTGCCAGCTACACCCAGTCATGTGACCAGAGACAAGCTACAGGCACTAAGAGGCCAAGGCAAGAAATGCCATTGTTCTAAAAGTGACATATTCAGAATAGCAATTTAAAATCTGACTTCACCATAAGTTAGGATTTTAAACTGTGATTCGAGAGACACCAAACTGGTCATCTCTCCCCAATTGGAAATTATACTTATAAAATGTAATAAGGCAAATAAAAGTTACACGTATAAAATTTAATAAGCCAACTCCAATGTTACCCTATGGGAGAGATAGGCCTTGTATTACTGAAAAGCAATTTTACACCACCAGGACATGTAAATGTCCTCTTTTTTAAATACATTGCACCCTACCCTTTAAGCTGTCTATGGCCTACCATAGGGGTGACATATATGTATTAAAAATGAAGGTTTGGGCCTGGAACAAGATTTATTTTGCCGGATAGAAATGGCAGTTAAAAACTGTACACCCAGCCTCTGCAATGACAGGGCTGAGACATGGTTAAAGGGCTACTTAAGTGGGTGGCACAACCAGTGCTGCAGGGCCTATAGTAGCATGTATTTTACTGTCCCTGGCCAAATGTAGTGCGACCTTACTAGAGACTTATAAAGTAAATTAAATATTCCAATTGGGTATTATTTAGGGAGAGAGCACAAATACTTTAGAACTTTTTAGCAGTGATAAAATGCACAGATTCCTAAGGCCAACAAAAATGAATTCAGGAAAATTGAGGAGTGGAGGCAAAAAGGCTTGGGATGACAATGTAGATGCAGCCAAGTCCAACAGCTCTCTTGAATACAATATTCTTCAGTGTCATTAGCAATTAGACATTTTTAAAGATTTTGTGCATTTAGTTTCTTTCACAATCCTTCCAAGATTCTATTATCTTTTTTTACTGCCTTTAGGTCTTTCAAGAAACAGCCAATCCTGCACCGATTTTGAGGAAGGGATGGTGGCATTGAAGCATTGAAGGTGGCAGTTGGACTGGAGTAGAAATGTTGTCTGTTAGCAGTGACTGAGGAGTTTGACAGTTGGGCTTCTTCCATGGCCTAACCAAGTTCTGAGTGTTGAATGAAACTAGTGCGGATGGAACAGTGGGATTATTAAGCTGGAAGGTGACAACTTGGCAGGAGCTCTACGTTATGGGATGCTTTCCTGTTATGGTAATGCATTTTTAGGTGGTCATGAATGATTCAAAGGTGGCCTGACTGAGTGTGAAAGGGTCGTTTCTGGTCGTTCTGGAACTTTTCTAAAGGCGCTCTTCAATGGATCTTTTTAGTAGCATGAAAGTGTAAAAGGGAGGAAGCATTTATGCACAGTCAATCTAGAACTACCGTCTCCCACTTCATAATAACCAAAGACAATTTAGGAAAGTTAGTTAGCTTTATTTCAAAGCCAAAACTAACTGGACATAAACACACCTCAGCATGAGGTTGTAGAAATACAAAGGAAACAGCATGAAACCAAGTCTACGCACTAAATTCAGACGGTACAACATAAGTAGAACTATTATTTTGGAGGATTCAAAGTATCAAAAGGGAAGAGTCCACATTTCCCTGCATCGAGGGTTGGTGAGTGAAACGTAATCAAATGTATCCCTACACTATCACTAAGGTGACATCCTTGTGTTAATGAGTAAGCATTTCTAATCCAGAGGAAAGGTGTCAGTAGTGGATTTTTCCTAAGAAGTCTCTCCACTGTTAGATGAGTCAAGCAGCATAAAGCCACTTTCACAAGAGCACAAGAGAAAGAGCTCATTCTGAGATGGTCTCTCTCCAAAGGCAAAGAAAAAAGGTAGGCACTATCCCTTATTCCAACAACCAGTTATCCACAGGTAAAACTCCCATAGTGTACCTCTCACACACCTTCCACACTAGTTACAGCCACGAGCGTACTTTTCCACAGTGTTCACAGTGTTCTCTATGTACATCCTATGCAACAATTTGTCCTTGGTTCTCATGCCTTCTCCCATGTGAAACCAACTTCTATCCTTTATTTGCCCAAGTAATACAATTTTAACTTCTTTTCTCCTTGCCTAGCTGCTAAAACAAAGACATTATTCTGCCTAAAGAATGCCTCTCCACCTGCAATGCAAAACGTGAGAAAGGATAAATTCGACAGTGCACTTAAAATTCAGAACATGAATTCTAAAGCATCAATTGTCAGGCATTTCAGGCCTACATCTTTAGCTAACATAAGAATGCATCATTTAAACCTTATGAGTTATATAACTACATTTCATTTCAGTTAACACAATTACCGCATTATAGAAAATCCTGTTATTAAACAAATTTAGCACATGAGTAATGTCTACTTCACGAAACCATTTCTTCACGTTAGCGTTTTCTCTGCTAGTTACATTGTATTTCTACGTTAGATCTTCATACTACTTGTCAGTGTCACATTGATACATTAGCACTGTTGACAATTCTAACACTCACATTAATGCAAGACATGATTATATGCGGGTACGCTCTACTCGTGATTATGATGCACCCCTACAAATGAGTAAAATGCAAAAGAAAATTTCCTCTCTACCAGTTGCATGGGGACAGAAACTGAGTTGGTGGAGGTTCAGAGCTTCTAACTTAGACTGGAAGCATCTGGTTTGCAGCAGATCTGTCAAACTATGGGTGGAGGTATTCCAAGATGCCAGTACGGTTGAGGGTAATGTCCACAATCGATTTAAGATCTCTGAGAAGGATCAGCTGGACAGAGGGGTCAAAAGAAACAATGAGAGGAATGTAGAAAAACGAGTTAATCAAAAATGGCATCACACTATGTGGCAGAGAATCCTTTTAATTGGGAGAATAATGGGGCATATTATCAAGCATGGCGTTAAAATTATCGCCGCTTTAGCGGCAGAAAACTGCCGCTAAGGCGGCAATAATAGGCTTATAATATGCCAACGAGAATTCCAATAGAAGCCCATGTTGACACCAGAACATGAGCTTCTATTGGAATTCTAAAGGGCATATTATCCAGCCCATTCTCGCCGCTTTAGCGGCAGTTTTCTGCCGCTAAAGGGGCAATAATTTTAACGCCGTTTCTTGATAATATGCCCCAGCGTTCTTAAGCTACTGCTGGATTTCTTTTTCATTGACTTTCCAGCGAAATATATGTTACTGCCACCACTTAGCCTCCACTCATTTACTCAAATCATGTGATTCCTGTCCAATTGCTCCTTGGCATCTAACTCTGAAAACTAACAGCCAAGACAAGACATTAATCGCACGTAAGAAATAATTTGAAAAACAAGAAGCTTAATTGCAATATCATTTTTTTTGTTTGTTCTATTTGTGGCCACTAAATCTCAGTGGAATAAAAATTGTACTAGGTCCGAAGTATAGACGATTTGCACTTTGCAAAGGCATTAAAAGTAGCTAGCAGTGTGCACTTAATGAAAAACAAATGACCAATGGCTTGATTTAGAGTTTGGCAAAGAGGGTACTCTATTCTAACTGCAACAGAGTATCCTCTCCTTCAAACTGAAGGTCAACCCACCCCATTTAGAGATGGGTTGTCCTTCAGTGTGTCAGCAACGGGGACAACTCCACAGTGGTGGCTTCTCCGTTATGGCATTGGAGCGTCGCCCCACTGCTTTTGAGCAGTGTAAAGGAAAGGAAATATAAAATGATAACTAACTTTGAGTTATCATCATTTTATGTTTCCTTTGAAGGCAGGCGGGTGGGCGGGGCTGCTCTGCTCACAGAGCAGGGCAGGGGAGGAGAGGTTTGCCCACTCCTAAGTGTGAAATGACTGCTTGGTCGGTCCTATCGGGCTGCACAAACCAGTCATGCACACTTTTCCTATTCTCCATGCAGGCTGTATGACAGCCTGCATACAGAACAAGCCCAGACCTCCATTCACTGGTTGAGTGTCAAACCAGGACGCTCAAAACCAATCACATCGCTGCATTGCAACGTTGCGATTGGTGAGGGTGGCCACCACGCACCACCGCACTCAACAGATCTCCCGCCGCAGCTGGAGGAAAATCACTGAAGACCAGCTAAACAACACCCTCGCCCGAAGCCAACCCGTCGACCCCACCGACACTGACGCCCACAACCTCAGACGTTGGATCGACAACTGCACCAACACTCTCACCCCAATCAAGAAACCCTCCAACAGACACACCAACAAGAAAGCCAGCTGGTTCACCGCAGACCTCCAGGCCTCCAAGCAAACCTGCCGATAACTAGAGAAGAAATTGCACCACAAACAGACACCAGACAGCTGCACAGCCCACAAGAACGCCATCCGCAGACACCTTCACCTCAGCAGATCCACCAAAAGGGCCTCCTTCAAGGACCGACTCGACAACAATGCGCAAAACAGCAAAGAGCTCTTCAACATCGTGAAGGAACTCTCCAACCCCACGCCAACGCCAACGACCTCCCACCATCGCAAGACTTGTGCGACTCTCTTGCCACCTTCATCCATCGCAAGATCACAGACATCCACGACAGCTTCAACAACCTGACCACCCCAACAACCGCTGACACCTCAGACCCGGCGGCCACCCCCCACATCGATCCCCTACTCACCTGGACCAAAATAAACGAGGGACGACACCATCAAAATCATGAACACCATCCACTCTGGCTCTCCATCGGACCCATGCCAACACCACATCTTCAACAAAGCTAGCGCCACCATCGCACACCATTTCCGCAAGGCCATCAACATCTCCTTCAAGACTGCGACCTTCCCGGAGAGCTGGAAGCATGCCGAGATCAACGCCTTACTGAAGAAACCCAAAGCAATCCGAGGGACCTCAAGAACTTCCGGCCCATCTCCCTGCTCCCGTTTCCGGCCAAGGTCATCGAGAAGACCGTCAACAGACAGCTGACCCGCTACCTCGAGAAGAACAACATCCTGGACCCATCCCAGTCCGGGTTCTGCAGCAACCACAGTACCAAGACTGCCCTCAACGCCGCCACCAACGACATCAGGGCCCTGCTGGACAACGGCGAAACCGCGGCACTCATCCTCCTGGACCTATCAGCCGCCTTCAACACTGTCTGCCACCGCACCCTATGCACATACCTCCACAACGCAGGAATCCGAGACAAGGCTCTGGAATGGACCACCTCCTTCCTCTCCAGCAGAACCCAGAGCGCCTGCCTACCCTCTTTCCGTTCCGAAGCCTCCGAGATCATCTGAGGTGTACCCCAAGGATCATCCCTCAGCCCAACTCTGTTCAACGTTTACATGGCTCCGCACACCCACGTCGCCCAACTGCACAACCTCAACATCATCTCCTACGCTGACGACACCCAGCTTATCCTCTCCTTCACCAAGGACCCCCTCACTGCCAAAACCAACCTCCAGGACGCATTGCAACGTTGCGATTGGTGAGGGGGGCCTGGGTGTTTACCAATCACAGTGCTGCATTGCAGCATTGTGATTGGTGAGGGGGGCCTGGCTATTCTTCCTGGCTTCCTGTCCCACGAGGAGAGCAAGAGCAAGGTTCAGAGACGTGCACCCGGTGTTAGGGGTGGGCGAAATTTGCGAAATCCACTTTCGCAAATTATCGCGAATATGTTAAAAATTATCGCAAACACGCGGAAATATCGCGAAGATGTGGAAGTTTTTTTCCCGCATGTTCGCGAGATTTTCTGCATGGTTGCGGCTCGCCAACTTACCCATGTGGTTGCTCGCGGGCACGGCCATCTTGTTTTCCGTTGTCTCGCGGTGCATGATCGCGAGAAGAAAGACGTGATCGCGCGACGCATGACGTCACTGCGGGTGCGAACTGTCGCGAGACAGCGCAAAAGGCTAAAAACAATACAACATCTCATGGAGAACGCAACCGGATCAAGAAAACTTGTCGGCAAACGCAGGGATTCAGGTAAGGCGATCGCGTGAGAAAGTATTATTTTACAGCACGAACAAGAAACAAATTGTCGAGTGGATGAAGAACAGCCGTCTGAAGCTGAACTCAGACAAGACAGAGGTCCTCATTCTCGGCTCCACCCCCTCAGCCTGGGACGACTCCTGGTGGCCTTCTGCACTGGGAGCGGCACCGACACCCACCGACCACGCACGTAACCTGGGGTTCATCCTCGACTCAACACTCTCCATGACCAAGCAAGTCAACGCCGTCTCGTCTTCCTGCTTCAATACCCTATGCATGCTCCGCAAGATCTACAGGTGGATCCCCACAAAAACAAGAAGAACGGTCACCCAGGCCCTCGTCAGCAGCAGGCTGGACTACGGAAATGGCCTCTATGCAGGAGCCTCGGCCAAACTCCTGAAACGACTACAACGCATACAGAACGCCTCTGCTCACCTGATCCTCGACATCCCGCGCCCCAGCCACATCACACTACACCTGAGAGACCTGCACTGACTTGCCATCAACAAGAGGATTACCTTCAAGCTCCTCACCCACGCACACAAGAAACTCCACAACACCGGACTGGCATACCTCAACAGACTACTCACCTTCTACACCCCGAAGCGACAGCTCCGCTCCACCGACCTTGCCCTCGCCACCGTCCCCCGCATCCGAAGAACAACCACCGGCGGCAGATCGTTCTCCCACCTTGCCGCCAAAACCTGGAACACCTTCCCCATCCTCCCACGGCAGACCCAGGACCTACTAACCTTCAGGAGGCTTCTCAAGACCTGGCTATTCGAACAGGAGCAGCACCCCTCCCCCCCGTGCCTTGAGACCCTCGCGGGTGAGTAGTGCGCTTTACAAATGTACTGATTGATTGATCGATTGAAGAAAACTCCCATGGTGTGGAGGTCATTTGTTTTTCCATTTTCAAAAATAAACTTCTGCTTTGGAATGTTTAAGAAAATAAAAAATATGTTAAAAGTTTGATTGATGTTACCATCCTGTTGACCCAGCCGTCCGTCAAACTTTTAATACATTGAGAGGAACCTACGTGATTGGGGTTCCTGCCAAAGTAACTGGGCGGTGGCCATATCTACATTTGGAGTGCAGTTGCTCCATCAGGGCGAATAAGTATTTCACCCTGTCAACCTGGCAGAATAATCTCTATACTCCGAACTCTAAATCATCCCCCTCGTGTTCTATATTCAGCTTTCATCCCCTCATCATTGCAACATCTTATCAGTTTGACAGGCTGAAGACAGATGAAGGAGACAGTAGCAGACGTGCATTTTAGTACTATGCCCCTTTTGCATTTTTTAAGCATCCTAATTTAAATATAGTTAATCTAGATGCACCAGAAGCAGCGAGTTTCAATAATTAAACACCCAAATGTCTTGGACCATGTCACCTGCACAATTTGTCAAGTCCCTGGAACAGCGATTTCAAATTGGAGCAATTATTCATTTTGTACACTCATTTATTCATTTTTGTTCTGTGGTGCCCACCAGACCTTAAACTCGAACAAATGCTTTAATAAACTTGGGCTATTGCGGTCTGTAAACAAGAGCGTTGTGTTCTAAACTCTGCTGTGGCGCGAGGACGGTCTGGGATTATTTAATAGCACACAGCGCCTGATATTTTCTGCTTGCTACCTACGCAAGAATGGTTAAGTGTGATTAACTTTGTTTATTTCTTAATTACGATCCTGTGTCTAGTGGCCAAGGAGTAATTATTTGATCGATGGCTTTGAATATGCATGTTTATTTAACTTCAGAATAATGTCTGTACCAATTATATATGATGTTATGTAGTAAATATTGTGTTCAGAAACCGAGCGCGCATATACGTAAAACCCACAATATTCATTAGTGCACAGTACAAATTAGCATTTCTCTAAATTAAACTCATTTTTAGAGATGGCCCTGATGGTGAAGGCGTTTATCAAGGCACGCTTTGCATACCAAATGATTACATTTGTACGTCATATTCTTCTGCTGGAAGAAATTATGTTTTTAACCTGGAAGCGAGCAAACATTTATGGTGGAAAACTGGGCAGCAAGGTTTAGATTGCAGAGTTATAAGCGAGTTATTCTCGTAAAGAACGGTGGCTTGCATGAACATCTTCATCCCTGATCCACATCTGTCCAGGTGTCCAAGGAGGGACTTTTCGCTGCTCTTGGTGCTTTAAACAGCAGCATTAATGATGCTGGAGCTTTTAGGCCCGTACATAACGGGAAAAGGTCAGACTCCAAGGTTGCGTGGCATAGACAAATGCTAAACTATGTAGACCTGCATGTATATCGGCGCTATAATTAACCCTGGGCGTGGTGGGGCTACGTGGAGCATTGCGTAGTGTGGCCAAATCTACGCACACTCGCGCGCTCCGCATAGCCCCACTACCCGCCCGCCCTCCTTTTAAAATAAGTTAAACTATGATAAAAAATAAGATAAAATGCCTACGTACACTCCGTGGGCGAAGCGGAGTACTACGCCCGGGGTTAGCTATAATACGGCCTACTTCCATATCATCAGGTTAAGAAAATATGTAGAAGAATAGCTTTACTAGTCTTTAATTTAACATCTACTTACCTTGGCGATATGTTAGAGTCGAAATAGGCGCAGGTCATTATTAAAACTTAGATACTCTTGTAGAACACCATTTTGGGTCCTAGCCTTATTCATAATGTTACTTGAAAAACAGCTTTGGTCGTAAGGCGTCATAACTTGGGGTGAGTTCACAGTTTTTTTAGTTGTCACTCCATGCATTCCAAAGGTGCAATGATGCTGTGCTGGATTTCGTTTTTGCTGGCTTAGATGCTTTGGGCACTGCTGATCAGTGTCAAAGTGCAAGTGCTCCCTGTGTAAATTGATATTGTGGTTGGTTCTCCCTGATTGGCATATTTGTTTTACCAGTAGGTCCCTAGTAAAGTGCAAGGCTGGTAAATCGAATGCTAATAGTAGGCTTGCAGCGCTGATTGTGCCACCCACATGAGTAGCCTGGAAAAGATGTCTCAGGCCTGCCACCGCAGTGCCTGCACGCAGTTTGTTAACTGCCATGTTGACCTGGCAAGTGCACCCACTTGCCAGGCCCTACCCTTCCCTTTTCTTGCACAGAGGACACCCCTACAGTAGGCCCAAGGTACCCCCCTGGGCAGGGTGCAGTGTATGTGAAAGGTAGGACATGTACTGGTGTGTGTAACATGTCCTGATAGTGAAATACTGCCAATTTCGTTTTTCACTATTGAAAGGCTACCTTGCGCAGAGAACAGAATGGGGAATGCTCTGTAACATTTTACAAGCATATATTCCCATAGGAGTAAGATCGAAAATTGTATTCTGGTATCCCTGAACTTAGAATTTAATAACACATCTTTCAGTAAGGATGTTTTTTTTAATTCTGTGTTTGAAAATGGCACTTTTAGAAAGTGGCTATCTTCCTGTTCAACCTTTCTGTGTGCCTTTGTCTGTTTGTGGATTGACTGTCTGGCTTTGGAGTGACAGGGGCTTGTGGGGCTCCAGGAGTATAGGTGAGTCAGCACTAGGCTGAATGGGCCCGATCTGCATTAGGAGTGGTGGGAGGAGTAGCACCTGTACCTGAATAGGGCTGTGCCTGCCTTCCACAATGCTGGCTCCGCCCCCTGTGGTGTGTCTGGATCCAAGGTTCACACTGACAAAGGATTTTGTCGTGCACTGGCAGAGTGCCCCCATAACTGGTTTGAACTGGGCTCAGAGCCCCTTGCACAAAGGGATCAAAGACATTTTGGCATGTAAGTAGTAGACCTAAAACCCTTGAAATGTAGACTATTGCTGAAATCAAGAGGAACCTTTGCTGAGGAGAAGAGCTGAAGAAACTGAGGAGAAGTACTGCCCTTTCTGTGTTTCTGGGGTTGGCCTGCAGTTGCTGTTTCTGCCAAAGAAAGGAGAAGGACTTTGCAGTGTGCTGTGACCCCTGCTTAAAGAAAGTCTCCACGGGCCTGAAGAAGAGCTGGCCTCCTGTTTTGAAGTCCCAGGAACACAAGGACTTCACCTGCAGCTCCCCTGAACTTCCTTGCTGGGAGTTCAGACCTGCCAGGAGGTGCCTGTAACTGAGTTGGGCCCCCGGAGGTTGTTTCTGCTGTTGGGAGCTGGAAGAAACCCAAGAGAAGCAAGAAAATCTGTTTCTGACGCCGTCAACGCTGCTACTGTGACGCTGGGACCTGCACCAAGGCCCGGGGAGTTGCTCGTGAAGTGAACGACGCAGCGCCCAGCCTGCTCCGCAGCTCTGATGCCCGCCGCTGTCAGCACTGATCGACCGTGACCGATGCCAGCGCTCGCATTGACTCCGTCTTCGCTGGCGCCTGCATCTTTTTATCGTGGTGCCGATAACCACTGAGGTTGACTCGAGAAACTTACCAATGTCGCATCATCGCCGGAACCGACATCGGCTATCTTCGACGCCATGCATTGTCACGGACTTCATTTTCCAAGGTACTGTTGTTTGGGGGTCTGCTGCGATCCTCGCGGGTGGCGCCGTACTTCGAATTTTGTGCTGTCCTGACGTTGTGATAGCCCCAGTTGGTGCTGTTTGATTTCTACAAGCTTATTTTTGCAACATCCTTTTTAAAGACATTTTACTGAGTATCTGTAGGTTGGATTTTTATTGTTTTGGTCTTGTTTATCTTAGATAAAGATACTTTATTTTTCTATACTGGTGTCCATTTGTGGTGTTTGTGTTACTGTGAGTGTTGGTACAAACACTTTACACATTGCCTTTGGGATAAGCCTGTCTGCTTGTGCCAAGCTACCAAGGGGTTAGCAGGGGTTATCTAAAGTGTGTATCCCCCTTACCCTGACTGGAAGAAAGGGTCCCTATTTAGAAAAAGGTACGTACCTCTGCTAACTAGAGACCCCCATTTCTAACACAGTGCTAAAGTGCTTGTGCTCTCTCCCTAAAATGATAAAAAGGGCCTACACCTGATTGGCACATTTAATTTACTTGTAGGTCCCTGGTACATGGTACTACATGTACCCAGAGCCTGTAAATTAAAAGCTATTAGTGTGCCTGCAGCACTCATTGTGCCAGCCACTACAATAGCACAAGAAAACATGTCCCGTGCATGCCATTGAAGCCTGTAGTAGAGTCTTAAACTGCCAATATGAACTCACAAAATAAACTTTTTGCCAGAAATAAACCTTCTTTTTTAATACATATAAGTCACCCCTAAGGTAGACCCTAAAAAGACCATAGGGCAGACTACATTGCATTTAAAAAGTAGGACATATGTTTTTTTACATTTTACAAATGTTTGTAGTGAAAAACTCCTACATTTGTTTTTCACTACTCTAAGGCCTACTTCTCTCGCAGAATAGTATTGGGTTGCCTTATTACATGTAATAAGTGCTAACCTTTTATTTAGAGCAGGTAGACATGTCATGTTAGACTCTAGTGAATTTCAATTTAAAATGGACAAAGTCAGATTTTAAGTCAGAATTCTGAAAGTGACACTTTTAGAAAGTTAAATTAAACTAGATCAAGAATGTTCTAGACAGAGTGTGCACTACCACAACAACTCTCGAACTTGAATATTCATAAAAAAGAAGCAGATTTGAATACAATTTTCAACATGTACACAAAAATGAAAATGATAAATCCCAATTGTCAATAAGATATGTCCATCTAACTGTGGTACGTCTTGTCAGTCTTTTTTATTGGTTCATGAAGTGTAAATCCAAATCAAAATATGAGCTTCAAAATCCATTCAAAGGAACATGAATTGCGTAGCGGAGCTCATTCCCCAATCCCAATGCATTTCGGGTGTCTTCTGCACCCTTCGTCAGGGGATTCTACAAGCAAATATATCCAATTTTAACACAATGATTCATAGCTCAAAACTTATGCGCAACAAAGTGATAGACCCGTATTTCCGGGAACGGTTCATAGAAATCAACATGTAATAAGCGAATCAATTAATTGCAGTGTGAAAAAGTTGAGTGTAAGGCGATACCCTAGTGCCCCAGCCTGAAAGGTAATTGGAAGCAAAGAAATGAAGAGAGAGAAAAGATACCCGATCCACCAAAACACCCTCAAGCGTGTATGATTACACCCAAAAACTATCCTAGTGTAATCTGCCAAGAGTGCTAAAAGAGCTAATGACTTATGGAAAGGGATACAAAAACTAGAAATACCTTGATAAAAACCACCTCGAATCTGAAACCGACTCGGGTGAGATAACTGGCTCTACAAATCAATAATACCAGAGGAAGATCTAGAGTGAAAATACATAACACCACAGGTAAATCAAAGGCACACAAAGAATGTGCCATAAAATCAAGTAAAACGTAAAATGATACGAAAAAACGAGACTCACCAGGCGTCCAGAAAATGCCAAGAATTAATCCAAATACTTCCGAATGAAAAAAAGTACATAACTTGCCGGTCCGAGCACGGAGCGTGATTCTGTCAATAATATATATGATAAGTGTCAAAGGTGTAGAATTTATGTTATCTGGCCCATACTGCCTACTCAAACACCCATAGAGGGATGGCTTACCGAGTTTGTTTCCAAGACACGCTACAGAAGTAAATAAATCCCTCAGTGAACAGCAAATATGGCTGACTGCCAGTGAAGCGCCTCGCCCGACACAGATTAGTATGCTGAATAGCACGCCAAGCGTACATCACGTGATAAAGATTCCAGACATAAACCTAGGACAAACCTGTAGACTCCCGAAGGTAGTACCAACCATAAACGAAGGAAAAACCTATGAAACACCCTACAAATACGGACGACCATAATAGAGAATTAAACGTGAAAAGTGCAGCTAATTTTTTATCCGAGTGTACACCAAAATGGAGTGTGAAAAATACACCAAAGAATATAATACAGAATAAGGATAAAAAATAATTAATATGTCATGACCGACTGAAGCAAAGGAAGGGTCCTTCGCATCCAGGCATCCCTGACGAAAAAATAAATAGATAAAAAATAAATAATTAAATAATAATAAATAATATCCTCAATAGCTCTTATATAGGTGCTCACCAGGAGCCAAACCAAGTAAGAAAAATGGATAGCATAGACATAAAAGTTCAGTAAAACAGTGGTTATGCGAAAAACAGAAAATAGCAACCATAAATGAATTAAATGGGTAGGTAGTCAAGAACATACTGTGTAAACCGATATAACATCCTGATAAAGACAATCATAAGAGTAATATCCAATACATGGAGAAACTATACAATCTCTGTGATATTGTTAAGGTTAATTTTCCTTATGTTACATTGGAAATGTTTCACATCCAATCATGTTATATATAAAGATATGTAAACCAAAATGCCTTATGCATGAAAATGCTTATAAACAATCATCTCAACGAAATTCACAGCACATATTAACAATTTACAGGAATCGTAGAAAACATTGGCAAGTGTGAGTACAAGAGAATCATGAAAAATATAGACACATGTGGATATTAACAAAGAATAATGAAAACCATCAAGTATTTGGATTTATTCTCGGCCTTTTCTGGACGACTGGTGATTCTTGTTTTTTCATATCATTTTACATTTTACTTGATTTTATTTCACATTCTTTGTGTGCCTTTGATTTACCTGTGGTGTTATGTATTTTCACCCTAGATCTTCCTCTGGTATTATTGATTTGTAGAGCCAGTTATCTCACCCGAGTCGGTTTCAGATTCGAGGTGGTTTTTATCAAGGTATTTCTAGTTTTTGTATCCCTTTCCATAAGTCATTAGCTCTTTTAGCACTCTTGGCAGATCACACTAGGATAGTTTTTGGGTATAATCATACACGCTTGAGGGGGTTTTGGTGGATCGGGTATCTTTTCTCTATCTTCATTTCTTTGCTTCCAATTACCTTTCAGGCTGTGGCACTAGGGTATCGCCTTACACTCAACTTATTCACACTACAATTAATTGATTTGCTTATTACATGTTGATTCCTATGAATCGTTCCCGGAAATACGGGTCTATCACTTTGTTACACATAAGTTTTGAGCTATGACTCTTTGTGTTAAAATTGGATATATTTGCTTTTAGATATGTCCTGACGAAGGGTGCAGAAGACACCCGAAATGCATTGGGATTGGGGAATGAGCTCAGCTATGCAATTCATGTTCCTTTGAATGGATTTTGAAGCTCATATTTTGATTTGGATTTACACTCCATGAGCAAATAAAAAAGACTGACAAGACGTACCACAGTATGATGGACATATCTTATTGACAATTGGGATTTATCGTTTTCATTTTTGTGTACATGTTGAACATTGTATTCAAAGTTGCTTCATGTTTATGAATATTCATGTTAAAGAGTTGTTGTGGTAGTGCACACTCTGTCTAGAACATTCTTGATCTAGTTTAATTTTTCTTTCAGAATTGGTGGCAGGGTGGAACCACCTCAGGGAGTGCACACCAAGTGAGATTATCCTTGAACACCATGTATACTAAGCGTAATAGTTACATTTGAGTGCACTACAGCTGTTATTGTTTCTCTACTTTTAGAAAATTGGCATTTTCTTGCCAAGCTATTTGTTGCCTGTTTTCAGTGTCCAGTGTTCTATGACTGTGAATATTGTAGCTGTTGGGCTTTGTGTCATTCCTCTCAGACTTTGAGACAGAGGGGGATTAGGTATTGGCAGGATGTGTGGATGGGTGGAGCTATTCCGTGCCTCATTTAAATTTCAAATGGCTACCTCCAGCACACACACAAAGGAACCACACAGTAGTGTTTTGTACACCCAGATTTATTGGAGCCTTGAAAGGGGAAGGGAAGAACTTTCCAGAACCATGTGAGGGGGAAGCCTAGAAGATTCCCCCACTTCACAAGCCTGGCACCAGGTGTAAATATTGGACCCACAGAGCATCTCTTCTGTATACTCATAGACCTCGGGAAGACTTCAGAAGGACAGCCTGGACCCCAGAGGACTGCCCTGCTGCTTGAGGCTTCCCTTGCTCTGCAGAGGACTACCCTGATGCTAGAGGTCTGCCTTGCTGCACAAACCCATGACTACCAGTGTGACTCCAAGTGCTAGTTGACTGGCATCCTGTGTGAGCTACAGCAACATATCAAGCTTCAGAGACATTTAACCCTCTACATTGCCTCTGCTAGAGTGGAGTGAGACTTAACATCCCAAGTGGTGCCCCCAACTTTTTGTTGGAAGTGGTGTTAGAGGTGCTGATCCTGCCTATCCCTAAAAGTTCGGATTTTAAAACACTTTCTCCAAATGTACCAGAAGACCGGGACTTACCTACCAACTGATCTGCCCCAGGTGCAACGCCTGTTGGCCTTACTTCACGGTAGCTCCCGCTACATTCTTCTCTGTAGCAGCAAATCCTGTTCAGCTGGACCTCTGAATGACAGCAACCAGCCTCATGGAGCCCTCTTCGGATATAGCTTGCAGATTCATCCCATTGGAGGTTCTCTAATTCCAAAAACTTGTCTAAGTCTGAATGCAAAAATATTCACCATGCTCGATGGCGACATACTTCCCCTTGAAGACATTGACATCCTCAGCCTGGAATTCTGGCTTCTCACGCTCAAATTTTTTTACTGCCATCATCACCAGCTTCCCTGAGACCTCAACCAGCGCTGCCCGGCAGCAACTCCTCCTCCTCGTACACAGTCTACTGCCTTGCCGCGCTGAACACTACCTTCTCCAGGACTTTTCTTCAGATTCTTCTCTTTGTCTGAAGGTAAGACAAGACCAGACCCAATCCACCTTTTATATCCAAACTGTACTCCATTGTGGTGGCCTTAACTTTTGACTCCCCCCCCCCCCCCTGTCTAGCGAGACCAAATACCTGTGGATGGCACTTTGATCTTTTAGGTCTTAATTTGCAATAAAAGATGCACAAATTCATAATTCTGGTTCTACTGTTAGGATTTTATTTGTTTTGGTGTAATTTTAAACATTAAAATGTTCTTTACTTTTTAAATTGGTTGGTATTTTCCTCGTGTTGTGTTTTTATTTTATTACTGTTTGTGTGCTGCATAAATATCTTACACTTTGCTTCTAAGTTAAGCCTACCTGCTTTGTGCCAAGCTACCCTAGGGTTAAGTACAGGTTAATTTAGTAACTTCTGTGGTTCACCCTGACAAGAAGTTTGGTTGTTGCTTGGGTAGGGTTCTCATCCCCCTAAACCAATAACACAATTTCTTACAGAGGCCAGAAGCATTGAAGCAAGATACTGGGCATTAAAGCATTAAAGCATAGCCGGGTGGATCCAGCAACCTTCCTGAGAACCTGAACAAGATACAGTACAGGCTAGAAGGCTCCAGGAAATTATGAACAAAATTGTATTAAAGGGGCTGAACACAGAGAAACACATTATTATGGCTAAATAAAGAAGGGATAATGTGGACTAATGAAAACATAGATTACTAAAACTAAATTTAGAGTGATGACGAATCAAGACTTGAGTCTTGAATCATGACTGTGACTGATACTGGTAATGAAAGAGAGTTTAAGGTGTGGAAAGCATTGTAGAGCAGGTAGTTGGGGTCCCTCTACCCACTTCCCACCTATCATCACTCTCCATCAGAAGTAGGGAATCCCTATCAAAACCAAACATTCATGGAGTGAGCAGAGCATAAACGTGTATGAGGCTGGCTTGGTATATGGTGCACACTTATGTAAGTGATGCACCTTGCACTAATCCAGACAACCCTTATTGCGATTTTAGTGGTCTTAGACAACCATATAAAGTTTCCTAAGTGGTAGCTGTGGAGAGCAGCATTCAGACTCATCCAGATGTGTTAAGCAGTTTGTTTTTATCAGATCTAATAAAGTAGTGTAGGTTAAATGAAAAAGAACCACACAGTGTATATATCAAAAATGCCAATTTATTACACAACACTCACTAACACATTGGTAGATGTCATCCCTTGAGATATAAACACAAATACACAATAATACTTCAATTGTAATGTAAACAGGTAAGTAAGCACAAAATACAGTGGTCTCCAGGGGGAATCCAAACCATATACTAACAAAGTGTAATGCGAACTGCGAACAAAGTTGAGACTTGGACCAAGAGTCTCAGAGGAGCTGGGGACGTGAGCAACCACCCAAGGTAAGTACACAGGAACCCCACAGAGGCTGTGTGCAGAGTGGAAACACAGTTGCGTGTCCAATAGAAGTCAACGGGAAAGAGGCGGTTGCAGTTTTGGAGAAGAAGGACCCTTTCCAGTGGACCCTGAAGAAACCCTGTGGAAGACAGAAGGTTGGAGAGTCACCCCACCATGGTTACCCCAGCAATCAGTATACCTACACCAGGGAAGCTGGGTGCATAGGTGCGATGTGATGTCAGAAATCGCGGTAGACCACAATGGAGGACTTCAGGAAAGATGTCGCTGGAGAAGACTGTACAAGAGTCCGGTGGAATCCAAGGGTGGATTTTTGAAGTGGAGAACCTGCGAGCAGAGGGGACAGAGTCTATGCCACTCGGAGGTGACCAGGAGGCACAGGAGAGCAATGCTCACCTATGTTGGATGGTTTAGAAGAGTTGACGGTGACCTTGTTGCTGCAGCTGTGTGGACCAGGTGATGCTAAGGAAGGTCAGGAGCAGTGCACAAACTGTTCCACGCTGGAAGTCGAGAACCAGGGGATTGGAGTCCAGCGGGGCACCAACAAGCCTTGGCAGCTGCAACAGGTGTGGAAAGCGAAGAAGGAGCAACTTTGGGACCAGCAAGGTCTATGGGACTCACCACAAGTAGAAGAGTCAGAGCAGGCCCCAAGCAAGCAGGGGAGCCAACTGGAGCAGGAGAAGACCCTCAATAGCACCCAGAGACCAAAGGAACAGGAGTCGCAAGAGGACCTCAAACAGCTCACCTAAGATGATGGCCCACGGTGCAGAGAATGTGGTGAGGACACTGATCTTGGCAGAAAGAGATGCTGGAGGCTGGAACTTGTTGTAGCCCGAAGATCTCTGGAGTGCAGAGCCAACAAGCTTTGGCAATAGCAAATCGACGCAGTGCACAAGAGCTCGGCTCCAGCAATTCCAACAGGGGATCCTGGCCTCAAAATTGCTGAGAGGACAGGTCCAGTGATAAGGGAGTTGCAGAACAACCATATGTCTGTGAGACCTCAGGAGCAGCAGACCGGTCAGTTTTGTTGCGGTGCCTGCAGATGCATGGGAGGGACTCCTTCCCTCCAAGGGAGATTACTTTGGGTGTTCTTGATGCCCACAGGTCTTTTGAAGATCCTGGAAGAAGCACAGACAGAGACATCGAAGAAGACTTGCAGAACAGCGAGACCAGGACCAGCAGGAATCTTCCTTGATGCAGTCTTGGTTCCAGGCGAAGTCCAGTGAAGTCCAAGTGTCCAGACGGTTGAAGAGTGACGCCATTGTGGGCTTGCGTCCTGTCCCACGATGAATCTGAGGACCCACCCACAGGTAACCCCTTTAATACCCTAGGAAAGGGCTTGGGACAACTCATGAGTCCCTCCCAGAGGAGGGGCTGGACAGAGGGAAGGATACTCCCATGTCCTTTGTCCGGTTTCAGACCAGAGTGGGAGCCGAGGGCTCCCTGAACTGGCACAAACTGGAGTATGCAAGGAGGGCACCAAATGTGCCCTTCGAAGCAGTCCAATGGCCACTTCCAAGCGCCCCACCCCAGCACAATACACTAAGTCCTGTCTGGGAGGTGGCCACACCTCCACGTGACAGGAAACCTATTGTTCTGCATTTCCCTGCTTGAGCTCAGCTCAGCAGCAGGAGGGCAGCAATGTGCCTGAGTCAGCAGCAGCACTAGCTTGCTGGCAGACCCGGAAAGGCTGTTTCCTGGAGTACTGGGGACTTCCTGGAGGAGCCCCCCAGTCGATGGAATCATACCTCCAACACCAGTAACTGTATTGGGGTATGATTTCAACGTGTTTGATACAAAACATGCCCAGGTTCAGCACAGCCCGTACACAGTTAACCATTGTGTAATGATGGATGGCCATTATATGTATCACACTAGCTGCCCGCACTTCCAAAACCTGGAAAATCGACTCCGGAGTTTGCAGAGGTGTCCTGCTCATGCAGGGGCACCCTCACACTTATAACCCAGCACTCTGCCTTCAGGATTGAAAGGCCTGCCTTAGGGGTGACCTATATGTTGTAAAAGTAGTGACCGCAGATATAAGCAAACTCATGTCTGGCTTAAGTGGTGCTAGCACCAACTTACACAGGCTGCAATGGCAGGCCTGTAGTCACAGTGTGAGTGGTCTCTCATGGGTGGCACAATACATGCTGCTGCTCATGGGAGACCCCTGGTGTATCTAATGCCCTGGGTACCTTAGTACCATATACTAGGGACTTATAAGGGTACACCAGTAGCTAATTGTGGAGGTACAGAAGTACTTACCATAGTCAAATTTAGGGAGGAAGCACAGTGACTGGGGTCCTGATTAGCAGGATCCCAGTCAGGAAATTCAAATAAAACCGACTGACACCAGCAAAAAGTGGGGGTAACTATGAAAGCAGATCCTACTTTCCTACAAAAAGGCAGAAAATAATGGCCCGTAAAAAGTAGACGAAAGTTTCAAAGTGAACTCTAGCATGGTAATGTCTACAAGGCTGAAGGAGAATCTGCACTGGAATGAAGGAGACATCTACACGAATATACTGACCTGGAAGGGAAGACTCTGCCATGATGGAGTATTAAGTCTTCATTATGAGAAGGCTGTAAATCCCAAAGAGGCTGATACTGGCACCATCAGGAATTAATGTCCATAGTGTTACCGTGGACCTCTCATATTTCCCAAGAGAGTCTGACTGCCGCAATCACCTCAGAATATTGCTAGCAAAATATTGCCTGACAGAAATATTATGTCCTCAATGCAGTTACAAAGATGTAATCTGATTGGATATACATTTGATGAATTCCAATGGGGCAATAGTTTTATAATCTAAATTTAGGACACAAGATTTCTGTCAGACAATATTTTGGTTAGGATGTCCTGGTACGATACACCGACTGCATGCTAGTTGTGTCATGTTGTGTTCTTTATTTGTTTTATTGGACAATGTATAACTGTAACAGCCAACGCAAATGGTAGATCCTGTCACGTGCATGCCCACATGGGCCATCATTTATACGCACTAGTTAACAGATGTCAGGGCGCTGCCGGAAACTATTGTACACAACATCATAAATATTCTATCACTGTACCACTGGTTGCAGCGCCTTATCAACGCTCCATAATATATAACATTAATAAAAATATGTTTACAAAAAAATACACCGACTGAACGCCGAGGTGGAGAATGGGGAATTACTGGGTGGACCTGGAATTAAGATTCTCTTGTTAATTCTTCATTTGATTGATGTGATCAACCGAGATAAAAAATGATATTTTCTGGGACAGCATGAGACAAAAGATAACTGGATTACTGGCGAGGATTAATTAAATGTATGCACACAGTACATTATGTTCCATTTTTAGACGAATACACAGAGAAATAAACATTTTACAAAAGTGCCACATCACTAAAATGCTGAAACATACTTTTCCAAGAGGGAGAAGAGGCCGTCAAAATCCATGTGGTCTTAAGGATTTTTGGGGCCATGGGCAAGTTATATTTTAGGGCCCCCTGTTTGGAATAGTTTTGAATTGTATTATTCATTTTGTGGTAAATGAAGCTAGCGTACTGTCCAACAATATTAAACTATGTTAAACTTTCAGGAACTGATTCACACAAAAACAGCTCATATATGTCTTGCCTGAGCCCCAAAAATACTTAGAATTACACTAGTGAGATTGAGATAGAGAAATATACTGAGGGAATAAGGAGAGAGATCACTTTTCCAGGGGAACTATAAAGCTGGAGGCCCTGGGCCATTGCCAACTTTCCCATGCCTTAAAAACGTGGGGGCATATTAACAACAGCCAGTGCTTAGCGATACTTATATTATCACAGGCTATCTCTGGTATTTATCGCCCTGGTAGCGTGTTATTAACAAAGCGTTATCCCAGGGCGATAAAAATTCCAGAGATAGCGAGGTTATCGCCCTTTTGCAGGGAACATCGCTGGTTTTCCAGCGATGTTCCCTGCAAAAGGGCGATAACCTTGCTGATACGACCCACAGGGTCGTATCAACATAATCCACCCCCTATGTTAGGGATGGCTAAGTCAGGATTTTAGCAGACGTTAGGTTTTCGCCAAAATCTAATGTGTGCTGAAATCATGTGGGCTGCCTTGTAAATATCGTGATGTAAACATCTCATTGGAGATGCAAAGTGAGGCGTTGGGAAAAAGGGTGCTAACATGCGCTTATGCATGCTAGCACCCTCTTGTAAAGAGGGCGCTGGTTTTATCTCCGCTTTTTTGGCTTTGGAAGATAAAGCCTTTGTAAATATGCCCCATATATGGTCAAAAATTGTTTGACCCCTCAAGACCTCACAAAAGGTTTTGACAGGGGTGACATTCCATCTTATGGAAAAGTATGACCGTGAGCTGCTCTGCCCTAGGCCTATCTGCCCTTCAGGACACAGACCTCCTGGCAAATTAAGCCCAGAAAGTAATAAAATTGTGAACACATAAACACCCACACACGGTAACAGCATCGTTCACTGGCCCGTTTTCCATCGCATTCAACTCCGAGGAAATGGAATTCTTATCGCCTTCTGCAGTGCGGAGCAGACAATAAAATGATGTGTATGTTCGGTCCACAATGTTGTCCGTCTGCACCTCCCAGCATTGTCACAGAACAAAACTAGGCATGCACTGCTGCACGGAATAAGAAATCCCATTACCAGGAAGTACCGGTGTGCAGCAAACAGGAGACTGCCCATTACCACCCAGTCTGGACGGCTTTTGTCAAGTTGAAAGCAGGCTATTTTATGAAAACTGATAGGTGATGGGAAATTCAGTGGGAGAACTATCGGCTGCATTATAGGCCGGTTAATGAAAATGGTTGTCGGGATTACTGCGGCTAAAGCACACCTGGATGTGTGTGTGTGGAAAGCAGAGAAGAGGAGGCGGCCAGCCGCCCCCTTATATCTGCGGATAGTTTCCACTCATGGGCGTTTCAAAATACTGCAGGAAAAGTCCAATGCTTACTCCAAAAGTCTTACGCCTTTATATCCTATAGCACTCTCAGCTGAGACCGTTTTCACATACTTAGGCCCACATTACAAGTGGACTAATATTTTGAGGTAACGTAAGTACCCAGTAATTACTAATACCGTAGTAGGGCGTGGTGTTTACCTGGTAACAGCATGACCTGCCAGTTCTGCACCTCAGATTGGTGAACAATGCCGTCATTCTGCATGTTTACTCCTGCTGTAAAGGAACTCAGGCCCAGATGTACTCATGCTTTCAGTTGTCTCAAAGTAAACAGTCACACCAAGCAGTGCCAAGTAAGAGACTGGTATTTAATTTCCAGCACAAGACTTATTTTGTGCTGGAAAGCTACACTTTTTACCACACAAGCAGCGATTTACTCTGCTTTGCATCAAGGGGGTGGTAATGGGACATTTCAGTTTTTAACACAGTCAGATCTACTAAGATACACAGACCGGGGGGGGGGGGGTTCTATGCCCACGCCTCCTTACAGCAGGAGGTAACCCCTGCATTGCAGGTGTGCTGAAGTTCACAGCATACATAACGTGTGTGGGATTTTTCTGAGCATGTCTAGACGTAGAAACTGGTACTGGAAGGGAATGCTGCAAGTCAACACCCGAGGCTGGACAGCACACACTCACCTCTGCACGGCAGCTTTTCTGAGCCCCAGATCAGGGGAAAACTGCAGCAGCTGACGAATCTTAACACACATGGCTCTGCAATGGGGTTCTCCCCTGCAGAACACAACACAGCAAATGCGATTGCTGTGCTGCATTGCGTGAAAAAAATAGTAAATCTGCCCCTCACAGTGTTGCAATGTTTCTGCACAGATTTGTGCGAGTAAATAATGCAATACTTTCGCACTACATAAACTCCACTACTTGCTGTCTGAATTTGGGCAAAAATCTCCTGTTTTCAGCAGAATAAGGATTACCATGATCTGCAAAAAAGGGTTAAAGAAACAGCTGCTGCAGAGGGCCCTTGAGCGTTTGCCCTTTTTTTGCTGAAGAAAATCTTCATTATTAGGAGAAACAATTAACCTAAAAAGTGGTGGTGAACAGATCATGACAAATATGTAAAGTACAGCACAGCTCAAAACAACAAAATTATAATTTAACTGTTCGTCTGACACGGCCAGACTTCTCTGAAGAGCATCAAAGTAAAATGTGCAGCAAGGAATGTGAGGAAACGTGCTTCTCTTTGAATAACTATGTAAGTACGTATCTGTGTGGTTTTTCTATAGTGTGAACCTAGCCAAAAGGCAGTGTTAAGCTGTTTAGGCAGGTCCCCAGATTTTGCAGCCTGGGATGGTGAATTTTGTGGCAAAAAAAACAAAATTCGTGAACCCACTAACCCTTGGCGGACAACTACGCTACTCTCGCGTAGTTAGCGTAGTTTGTGCTACTTCGCGCAACGCGAATTGCACGTAGCACAGTGTAAAAACACATACCGTATTTGGCATGTTTTGCTCGCTCGCGATCCTAAACGTCAAGTTGGCGACCGCGAGCGAGCAAAATGACATCCCAACGAGACTTTTTCCTCGTTCGCGATCAGCAACATCAAGTTGCCGATCGCAAACGTGGAAAATAAACCTCCCGGTGAGATTCTCAACGCGGGGGGGGGGGGTCAGATTTCTCATTGCGAGTGTTCGCGTATGCTCGTGACCGCTCGCGATGAGAAGCTACCAGTTCGCATTGAGAAAGCTGCCGCTCAAGTAAAAATCTTCTTGAGCAGCAGAAGATGACAGCTCGCACTGTGCAAGTTGCCGTTTTCAATGATTGCACAGTGCGGACAAGCATCCGGCACTGTGCAATTATCTTGAACAGCGCACTATGCAGTTCGCGTAGTGGTACACGTATCTCGCATAGTGCGAAGTGCACTTTGCGTAGGTACGCGTAGTGCTACTACACGAACTACGCCCAGGGTTAGATCCCACTCTCAAAAAATTTGCTGTATTTTTAAGGTAGGCAGAACATGAGCTTGTCACAAAATTACTGTTGGGTCTTTGGTCTGTCACTACTGGAGACTCTGACAGGTTACATTCTGTGATCTGGCAGAGTGTCCAGCAGCAGGATGTCTCAGAACTGGAGGGTGTCTGATGCCAGAGAGTGCATGTAAAAACTTGAAATAACTACTCTCTCTGGCATCCGACAACCACTATTCCACAAGGCAGCAGGGGAAGAATGGAGTGGTGGGAACACAGGAAACTTTGGAGTGGTAGGGGCAATGAGGGCGAGAAGGGGGGTACAATGAGTTTCCTGTGGTTGTTGGGGAAGGGGTAGAGGAGAAGACGTGGTGGGAGAGGATGTATGACGTTACAACGCACACTTTTACAACGCATGCACTTACAACGCATTATATTAAATTACATTTAAGGTAAGTATTAGATAGTATAGGGGCAAAAATTACTATTCTAACTCCAGGGGGTGCAACAGTAGGGTAAGTGTTGGATAGTATAGGGGTAAAAATTACTATTCTAACTCCAGGGGGTGCATCAGTAGGGTAAGTGTTGGATAGTATAGGGGTAAAAATTACTATTCTAACTCCAGGGGGTGCAACAGTAGGGTAAGTGTTGGATAGTATAGGGGTAAAAATTACTATTCTAACTCCAGGGGGTGCATCAGTAGGGTAAGTGTTGGATAGTATAGGGGTAAAAATTACTATTCTAACTCCAGGGGGTGCATCAGTAGGGTAAGTGTTGGATAGTATAGGGGTAAAAATTACTATTCTAACTCCAGGGGGTGCATCAGTAGGGTAAGTGTTGGATAGTATAGGGGTAAAAATTACTATTCTAACTCCAGGGGGTGCATCAGTAGGGTAAGTGTTGGATAGTATAGGGGTAAAAATTACTATTCTAACTCCAGGGGGTGCAACAGTAGGGTAAGTGTTGGATAGTGTAGTGTAATATTATGCGTTGTAATGGTATGCGTTGTAATGGTAGTATGCGTTGTAATGGAATGCGTTGTAAAGGTAGTTTTTAAAAATGCGTTGTAGTGTCATGCGTTGTAATGTCATGCGTTGTAATGGATTATGCGTTGTAAAAAATGCGTTGTAATGGTAGTGCGTTGTAAAAGTTGCGTTGTAAAGGTTGTTCCCCGGTGGGAGAGATTAGACAAAGGAAGGGATGAGAGTGTAAAAGAGAGGACTTGGTGCTATGACCAGAGCTGCTGACTTTGAAGCTGAGTAACCAGGCTGCCATCTGTGGTTCTGGTCAAATCCCTTCATCACACCAGTGGGTAATTTTTTTTTCACCTTGTGTAATGTAACTGGAGCTCATGAAAAGCATTTCAATATGTGTTGAGTTTGCGCTATAGAAAGCTGCAAAAAAAATACTGTTAGAAATTGGGTAACTGGTTGACTGGGGTGTGAGCCGTGGTCAAGCAGAAACCACAATCCTAGTCAGGATAAGGCACAAGCAAACCCTAAATTAACCTGTGCTCACCCCCAGGTAGTTTGGCACAGAGCAGTCAGGCTTAACTTAGAGGCAATGTGTAAACTATTTGTGCAATATTTCAAACTGTAAAACAGTGAAACATCACACAAAAGGACCCCACACCAAGTTAGAAAATACAGCCTAATTTAATAAATAATATCAGACCAAAATGACAAACATCCAATCAGTATAAACTGCAATATAGCTCCTAAAAGCATGAAGTGGCAACCGCAACTCTCTGGTCATGCTGGACCGGATCAAAGTCAAAGTCAAAGTTCAGGCCAACCGTGATGGAGCACCAGTCGGATATAGTCCCAGGTTAGCCCCCCTGATGGTTTACCTTCTCAAGTTTTGTGCCAAGAGTCCCATTCAAATTGAAGAGGGCTGTGGGGCGCAAGGAGAGCATTGCTGGTTTTGGTCGGTGTGGCTCAAGAAGCAGGCCTCGAGTTGCTGGTCCTCCATGCTGATCGATGCTTGCTGTGTGAAGAGAATGAGGCTGGGGGCAGCTCACACAGAATTTTGTTGCAAGAGGCATGGTTTCAGTGCGGTTGCGAATAGCCTAAAAGTTTCAGGAAGTCCCTGTAGTCGGGTGGGTCCAGGAGCTGTAGTGGACCCTGTTATGCAGCTGAGGCTCAGATCAGGAGGCTAGCCCTTTGAGTCACTCTGGGGTCCTGGGTTCAAGATGTGTTGCAAGTCCAGTTTGTCCTCCCCAGGAAAGAGGGTAACAGGCAGCAGGTAAGCACAACAGGGCAGAAGCTCCTTCAGAGTGGCAGTCCTTTTAGCAGCACAGTAGTCCCTTCTTCCTGGCAGAGTATCCACTGGTCCAGAAGTGCACTGAATACTTGGTGTCTGAGGTCCTTCTTTTATAAATAGTTATGTCTTTGAAGTGAGGAGAAGTTCTAGAGACATGCCGTTGAAGTGCAGAGATGCTGTGCATTCCCTTTCCTGGCTCCAGACCAAGTACACGGGTGATGCAGCCCTTTGTGTGGAGATAGGACACAACCTATTCAGGTGTAGGCGAGTCTGCCCAGTTCCCTCCTCCCATCCTGTCAGTGATGACCAATCTAGACACACCTAAGCTCCCATTGTGCGTGGCTGTCTAGGAGGAATACACAAAGTCCAACTGCAAGCTGCACCCAGTCATGTGACCAGAGACAGGCTGCAGGCACCAAATGGCTAAGGTAAGAAAATGTCAACTTTCTAAAGGCAGCTTTTTCAGAATTTTAATTTGAAAAGCGACTTTACCATAGGTTAAAGTTTTGAATTAAGTTTCCATAGACAGCGTTGTAAAGTAGTGGGCTCTAGGCCCACATACTTGTGAATAATGCACACAGACACCGCAGTAAGGTACTGGAAACTGGCCTAGGGCATGTGCACTCGGCCCCTTTTGTTAGCAGGGTCACCTAACCGTTGACACGTGTGATGAGTGGGTTTACAGTGTAGGCACAACACAATGCTGGACACTATAAACTAGACCGTGTCCAGCAGGACACTACATTCCTTCCACATTTATTGGAAAAGAAACCAAACAAAAGTCCAACCTATGGAAAAACAAACAACAAAACACAGCACTAATAAGTCTCTTCAAGCCATCTGCCAGGCAGTCCTGGATCTCTGCACCACCTGTCCATGAAGTTTTAGTCCACCTCTGCGATGTTGTTTGGATCGGTCTGCTCTCATGGTGTTGGAGACTATTTACACAGTTCAATGTGGGTACATTCGGAGTGATGGTAGAGTCCACAGTGGAGATCTCCTTGAGGGCGCTCAGGCTCAAATGGACGGCAAAGCTGCAAAGACTGAGGATGATGTTGGTGAATGTGGGTTTGCCATGAAGGCGTTGATTCTTCCCAGTGCCTGCTGGTAGAGCAGCTTCAGACTTTCCTCTCCTGCCTGGATTCCGCTGTTACAGGAGGCCTTGAGGCCCTTTATGCCGGGCTGCTATGGGACCGTGTGGACTGTGCGGGTTCTGTCATAGGCCACATGAAGGTGTTGCTGAGGAACTGCCAGGACCACAACCAAGTCACTCTTGCAGCCGCAAAGGGTGGTTGTCTCAGGGTCTGTGTGTTCTGGCCGGCAGGACTCAGGTGCATGGGCCTTCATCAAATAGCCTTTGGGTGACCAGTCTCCATCCGCGACCTCTATGTTACCTGATGCCTGTCATGAAGCTGCTTCTGATGCATCTCTCTTGTCAGGATTCCCCTCTCACCTGAATTCCCTTGAGAGTCTTGCCTCTGGATTGCCAAGGGACCATGTGGGCAGTGTGGGGCCTCCTTAGGCCATGCAAAGGTGTCACTGCAGAACTTCCAACAGTGTCATGGCCAAGCCTCATGCAGTCCCAAGAGAGGATGGTCAAATGGTTGAGTGTGCTCTTTTTACCAGCTCCCAGGTGCACAGGGGCTCACAGATGGTTTCTGGGTGGCCAGCCGCCAATGACGCGAGGAATGCCTCATTGGTCTCCGGATGTTTCAGGCATTTGGATCCACTCTGGTGGTGTGATGCTCCTTAGATGTTTCTGGTGATGCACCTGGTACTGATGACAGTTATCATCTTACACTTGGTCTACAAATGGCAATGTCTTGCTTGGAGTGAGGCGGACTGGAGGGACTTCATAGCTTTTCTTCAGCATGTGCAGTTGCTAGCTGAGATGCCATCTATACAAAGCAGCTGGTGACAGATGACTGTACGGTCGCACTGTGAAGCGTGGAGCCTGGATGCAGATTGCTGGCGGCTTTACAGTTGGTCCTCCCAAAAAGCTGTCTCCAGTAACATCTCTGCACCCCGGTGGTTGACTTGTGTTGATGGATACCCTCTCCAGTGCTGGCACAAGTCATCAGGCCTAGCACTCTTCTCCCTTTTCTCTTGTGCACCTGTGGTGGTGTTCACCCTGTGGCATTGGGCCACTCTCTTCAACTCCTCGCAACGTGGCAATTTGCAACACTCTTCATCTTTGTGCAGACCTTTTGTAGTTCCGGTCCCTTCCTCACAGATTTTCTTGGTTCTCCACTGCCTGGATGGAGGGTCATCTACTTTCCATATTTTTCGCTTGAGTGCGTAGCACCTGCGCCTCATGCCTGTGACATTGCAGCACTTGCTCCTGCCTCAGATCAGGCATGCTTGGCAGGGTTTGTCCCTTCATGTGACATACTGCAAATGCTGGGTCAACAGTGGCCATTCTGTGAAGCGGGTGGCCAGCTGTCACAGCCTCTTCTGTTCAGCATTGCTTCTTCTTTTCGGAGAGGTCTCTCTTTCCCGGCTGTCAAGTTTCTGGGTGCAGGCTTCAGCGCACCTCCGAGTTTGCGATATTCATTCTTTTTCATGGGCGCCCTCTTCTGGTGCTTGCATGCCTAATTTCCTGGTTTGTGGGGCGTGTGGTTCAAGTTTCTTGCTTGTGGTGGCATCAGACAGCCACTGAGGTGCACATGCATCATGCATGTTCTCTTGAGCCTTTCATGGGGCATGCTTGGTGGTTGGCTGCTTTCGGTCTCATTACCTTCGCTGGACCTTGCTTGGCCACTTGACACTTCTCTTGGCCATGGTACCTGTGGGCTTCTTGGCACTCTCTTTCAGCAGGGGTTCACAGTCTCTCTCCTTCAGCTCACTAGGCAGTCCTCAGGGGCATGCTGCACTTTCTTTACCAGTCTTTTTGCTCTGGTTGCTTAGAATGCAGCCTCTTGCTTCTACTGGCTGCAAGGACATAATGTTAAATTAAATGAATTTTCTTCAACTTTTAAAAAATATATACATTTAATCTAAAATAAATAAAAAAACATTAACTATAATTTTAATTTTTGAATATGCTAATAACCTTTTTTAATTTAATAATAAATGTAACTGATTTTTTAAAAAATGGTTTAATTTTATACTTAACATTTAGTAATATATTTAAAATATTCAAAATTAAGTTAATTGTGCCGTAAACATTTTCTTTTGCTCTACATTTAATATAAATATTTCAAATAGTTGACATTAATATTTTACAGAAAAATACTTCATTAATTTTGTTCAAAATTTAATAAACTTTTTAAAACTCCCTTATACTTTACCATAGGGAGATCCCTTCCCCAGTGGCAGAGACTTGTGCCTGCGTGTGAAAAGTTACTTCTAGTAATGTTACATCTGTAAATTTGACTCCACCCACTGTTTCAGGGGTGGAGGCATGTAAGTCTACACTTTGGCATTGGTGAATACACTTCTGGAAGTGATTGTGTGTAAATAGACCCCAAAATATTTTGTCTTAGAATACAATCTTCCTGGGTACCCAGCATGTATAGCAATCTAACCCTCAGCCTGTGAAGATGTATGGTGTTTTGTGTAAATGTCTGTGCTAAAGTTGCTGCATTGAATTGTAATGCTCTTGAGAGTAGAACTCTTTTTACTCATTTAGCGTGGGTCTTAACCCAAAGTGAGGCTTGCATATTAATTGAAAATTAAGGCCTTCTGAGATTGATGACTTGCAACACAGCACACACCTGCATTAAATTAATTATGCAAAAGAGTATAGAGAGGACTTTAGAACATATCCACCTCCATGTAGCATAATCTCCACCTGTTATGTATCCCTACAATCTATTGCTCCCTGATTCATTCGTACTTGTGAACCAGGCAATATATGTTGTAGGATTGTTGCAGATGACAGAATGTCACAGAGCCTACTATAGCACATGTTCCGATCCACCCTCTCACCTTTTTATAGCATTTCCTGCATCATCAAATGGATACACCATGCCAGTTCCTAAACCATTTTTTGATGCATGTCAGGTTTAGAATTGTTGCTAGCATAGACATGTCATTGCATAGTCCTGCTGTAAGGCTCCTCTTTTGAAATATTCCTAAAACACCTGACCAGAAATAATTTCTTTACATTATCACTCCCTCACAGACATTACTGCAAGATGTATTATTGAATGGACTTTTAAATACTTACCTGGAGTATGTAGTAGCAGTCAATGTAATATTATTTTAGACCAATATTATTGACCTCAATGTAGTGTCAAACCACTAATTTAATATATTAGAGAGGTTGTGATTTAGAATCACCAGGGCCAGCACTAGATCAAATGTGCTTGAGTGTGTCCCATCATCTCGTAGCATCTGAGGAGCAAGAGGTCCATATGGTGCAAGAAAACAGTGTAAAGGTACTAAACTGTGTTGTCCAAATGTCTTAAAGTCACTATTAAATTCCCTGCACTAAGCTTGTCATATCTGTTGGGCAGGCAAATGCCTCAGTCTGCATAATGATAATTCCTGCTTCTAAATGTCTACTCTGAATGCTGCTCGGTTGCTTCAAGTATTCCAGTTGCTTCAAACTATTCAACTATTTCAGAGTTGAATGCTGCATTGTGCTCAAGCAACCTCATCCACCTACCTCCCCTCCTGTGGTTTGCCCTTCATACATTGTGACTGTGACGACAGGTGAACATCTTTACTGGTGTAATTGCATCTTAAATATACAGTGATTTGGGATTTCTATTTGAAGATCAGATCTGTTCACAGTGAAACCAGAAAACCAAAGCCGATCCTGGCTCCTCCACTTTTTCTGGTTGTATGATCTGTAGCAAACCTGTATTATTAATGGGTATCTCAGTTCCCCATTCTCCCAAATCGAGGAGAGTACAGAAACAGATTAAACCTAGATTAGCAGATCCCTGCTCTTGCTCCCCTTCTCTGCTGCTCATTCTGCAGGTCTCCTGACTCTGCAGTTCATTCCCCTGATGGACGCCTGTCAGCCGTGTTTGTATTGTGCTCTTCTCTGTGTAATTAGCCTTTGGTACTCACATTATATTTGTAACTTTTTTTGCTATTTCAGCCATGTTTCTGTTGTATTAGTCATTTCTTGCTCATGTTTGCGTATTTGTCCTTTGCCAGTTTGTATTTGTTTTTATAGTTTTGTTTCAATTTGCCTTGCTGCTCACACTTTCTCACCCACTCGCCCTCTCTGTCCATTTTTTGGTGCTTTTGCCTCCCTACGCCCCTCCCTCCTCCCAGGACCTGCTTAATGCAGGCCACAGCATGGCCATGCAGCAGATGCATGCTCAGTGGGTGCATCACCGATGCGCTAAAGGCAAGCCTGTCTGCACCCATCTGTGCCTGGATCGTACCCAGTGCCATGAGACCTGGTTCCCCCGCCAACCACAGATACTCCACCACTGAGCTCCGAGCCCTGGACCCCTGTCACCACGACAACAACTGCTGCCGCACTTCTCCATGCTCTACAGTCAGACCTTTCACCTGCTGGCACTGCCACTTCTCCTGCAACACCGGAGCACCCACACGCGTGACATCCACCACCACAACTACCACACTGACCACAATTACCCATGAACTACTTCACTGCTTCCTGCTGAATGCGCAATCACTCTGCAAGCACTCCACTGAGATCTGGGACACCGTCACTTTCCTCACCCCGACATCATCTTCATCACCAAGACCCGACTTAACCCCGTTTCAGCTCCCAACATTACCCCAGCTACTCCTGGTGGCTACAAGATAGTACACCAGTACCACACCAACAAACACAGAGGTAGTATGATCATCATCCACAAAGAAACCCATCGCTGCACCATCACCATAGACAACACCACTCTGATCATGGAACACCTTAACTTGCAACTGTACGCTAATGGCAGAACCACCATTAGAGGCACCCTTGCCTATAAACCTCTATGACCAAGCTCCAGTTTCTGAGATGCCATTCCAGGCTTCCATTTCCCACTTACCATTGTCTTCAAACACTACATCTTCCTCTGAGACCTCAATTTCTACCTTGACAACCTCAACGACAGCAACTTTACCAACCTTCTTGAAAGCATGAACATCATCGGCCTCACCCAAATCATCACTAATCCCACTCACAACGTCGGACACGTGCTGGACCCCATCTTCAAGGCCAGCATCAGAGTCAACTACAGTCATGTCACCGATCTCACCTGAGCTGACCACACTATCCTCCACTTCACCATCTCAGGACCCCCATGGCACTGCCACGAGGCTGCCCAGAACCTCACACCACAGCTGGAAGTGTCAAAGAGACAGTGTACCGACACCGTCAACTCCTCCCACCCTGACACCACAACCAACCTAAAACAGATGGTCAAGAACATTTCTGCCTTGATCACAAGTGAACCATCAAAGTCACCCCTATCAAGCCCTCCTGTCCTAAGACATCCACCCTACAAGCCAGCTGGTACACCATGGAATTGAAAACTTCAAAGTGCAACTGTAAATGACTGGAAAGGAAATGGCACACCCGCAAGGACCCCACAGACCAAATTATCTTCAAAACTACCCTTTAACCAATACTACCAACTCTTGAAAGACACAAAAAAGAGCGCCCTATCTAACCACATCAAAGCCAGTTCCAACCACAGCAAAGACCTCTTCGGCATCGTCAAAGAATTCTCAAACCCGTCAGCCACTGAAAACACCATCACCACTTCCCAGGAACTTTGCTACACCCTGGCAGAGTTCTTCCACTACAAGATCTACGCCCTCTACAAAAACTTTCAAACCCAACCCACCGACCTCAACACCCACTTTGCTCCTACAGGTATGTATCTCAACCACCTACCCACTGCTTGGGAGCAGCTCACCACAGAGAACACCATAGTCATCATGAGCTCTGTCAACTCAGGACCACTCATGGACCCTTGTCCCCACCACATTTCTAACCTCGAAAGCAAGGAGAACAGCATTCTATTCTCAAAGTATCCATCACCACAGCCACCTTCCCCAAAGAATGGAAGCATGCAGATGATAAACCTCTTCTCAAGAAACTGTCTACTGACCACAACAAACTTAAGAACTAACAACTCTCTGTTTGCTCTCCTTCCCGACAAATTCCTTGAAAAAGCCGTCAACCACCAACTCACCGATCACCGGTAGAACAACAACCTGCTGGACACCTCTGAATCTGGTTTCCACACCAACCACAACACCAAAATTGCCCTCATTGCCACCAAAGATGACGTCAGAACCCTCCTCAACAGGGAAGAAACAGCAGCCCTGATCCTCCTCGACCTCTCAGCAACATTTGACACTGTATTCCAACACCCCCTTATCGAGAGGCTTCATCACATTAGAATCCAAGGTGACACACTCAAATGGATCACTTCCATCCTAACTGCAAGAACCCAGAGGATCCACCTACCTCCTTTCACCTCTAACCTCAAGAGCATCATCTGCTGCATCCCTCAGCCCCACATTTTCCAACACCTACATGACTCACCTGGCCAACATTCATCAGAACCCAAAGAGTGAACAACATATCTTACACATATGACACCCAGCTCTTCCTCTCATAATCAGAAGACCCCTCCACCAGAAAAGAGCCAACTTCCAAAGATGCATGAGTAGTGTCACCAATTGCATGAGAAACAACTGCTTGTAACTCAACCCCAACAAAACAGAGGTGCTGATCTTCGGGAACACCTCCCCATGGAATGTGTCTTGGTGGCCCTTCAAACTAGGACCCTCACCTACACTGACAGACCGTGCCCATAACCTTGGCATCATCCTTGACAGCAAAATCTCCATGAAAAGCTAGATGAATGCAGTCTCATCAGCCTGCTTCCTCACTCTTCCCATGTTCTAGAAAATTTTGAAATGGCTCCCCGCAACGCAAGATGAACCATCACCAAGCCCTATTCACCAGCTGGCTGGACTACAGCAATGCACTCTTTCTCGGAATCACCAATCACTTCTTCAAGAGACTACAGAACATTGAGAGCACAGCAGCCAGACTCATCCTCGATCTTCCCAAATGCACCCACATCACCCAAGAAGCCCCACTGGCTCCCCATTTAAAAAAGATGCCAATTCAAGAGGCTGATCCATGTCTACAAAGTTCTTCACTATGAAGGACCAGCATACATTTACTGACAAATTAACTTCCACTTCCCCTACAGACACCTGCACTCCACCTCCCTCTCCCTCGCTCACAGCCCCCACATCCACCAAAGCAACAGTGGAGGACACTTCTTCTCATGCCTCACTGCCAAGTCCTGGAATGGCCTCCCCTTTCACCTCCGGAACTCACCCTCTCTTTCATAGTTCAGGAAGGGACTCAAGGCTGTTCAACTGAATCTTAAATCAGCAGCTCTCAGCACCTGGATACGCTCACAGATGATTAGCTGTACTTAACAAATCCTGTTTGATTGATTGAGACTTAGATGTTGTATGAAAATGTACATCAGTGTATTCAAAATATATATTACGTACTCCATCCACTGTGTGCTTTGCTGCTGCATTTTGGAGCACACATAGACATGCATACAACCAATCACTAACACCTTACCAAAACAACTTACAATATTGTTTAATTACTTGTACTGTGAATTGACTTTCAGCAAGGAAATGTTTGCGTTTAGTGTGGTGTCCAAGTATGTGCTTGTGGGTCTGCTGACCAAAAGTTCTCATTTTAATCCTTTGAGTCGATGCCAGCATGCTCAAGAGATTCTTTGGGGCATATTCTCAAGGAGTTATCGCCAAGTTATCGGCACTTTATTGCAGCCAAAGTCCCGATAAATTTATCGCCCCATTCACAAGCTGGTGCTAACAGCTGATATCACCAGTTTTCCGGTGATAGCATTTTCTAAAAACATCGCCACGGATGACCCCGGCAACTATCGCTAATGAGATGCAGAGTAGGCGTTCCCGAACAAAAAGCTGTGACAATACAACACCTCAACATTCTCAACGACCAGCCAGATCTGCGATTAGAACACAAAACATGCAATAAGGTGCGTTAGCAGCAGGAACTTAACACCTGCTCTGACCTGGTGCAAAGTCGGATGACCACCAGCACCAGACAAGGGAGCCCAGACCACAGTCACACCTGAAGACCAACAGATGCCATGGGGCCACTGATCATGCAGCACAGAGCCCCAACAGGGCCACAACATCCACCGCCACCACACTCAGGACCACTCCCCAAGACCACCAGAGAGGCAGTGCAGACAAAGACAGCGGACCGCCAGAAAACACACCAACCTCACAGACCCAACACCAGAGAATGTCATTGCCCACTAGAGGCTCAAAAAGACAACCATCCTACACATCCTGACCACCATTGCCCACAGGCTGACGGTCCCAACATAGCAGACAACAAACATCCCTCTGCAGACAAAGCTGCTGGCTGTGCTGCACATTTTGGCCTCAGGGACCTTCCAACTAACAACCACCAGAGTCAGAGGAGTCTCACAGCAAGCCCAATCAAATTTCATTACAACTGTCTTGGATGCCATCATCAGCTTGGTACCCCAGTACCCATACTCCCCCCACACTGCACATGAAAAGCTGGCGACCAAACAAGGTGAATGCATCATAGCTGGCTTCCCGTACATGTTAGGGGGCAATTGACTGCACACATGTCCTACTTGTGCCCCCTGGTGACACTGCACACAATTACCTCAACAGAAAGCACATGCACCCCATCAATGTGCAGGTAACAGTGGACCACCTTGGAATCTCCACCATCATCGTCGCCAACTACCCAGGCAGTGTGCATGATTCCTACTTCTACCGACAGTCCATCATCAACCAGCGCTAACAGGGTGGCACCCATGGAAATGCACTGCTCATTGGCAAGTACCAAATAAACACACCACACCCACCAACTCCACAATCATGCAAATCACAACTCTGGGAATGCACATGTCACAGACTCACATTCAACATGCCAAACAACATGCCCACCCACCAGACACGACAGCATGACTTACTGCACCAACCTGGGCTAGCCATGTACATGAGCCATCAATGGCATGGCACCTCAGCCACACAATGGCGGAATGTGGGGAGAGCTGGGAACCAGGCATGTGCGATGGAGGCAAGTGACCCATGAATGAGAAGGTAAACAATGCCAAGTGTTGCAGAGATGTGCTGGACAGACTGTACTATGCAGACCACAGACATATCCATGTTCACATACACCGCTGGTTTATGGAGTGTAGTGGACACTGGATGCAACCATGTCACCCCAGCCAGTGGGGAAGATCCCGGAAATGTAGCTTGTGACGCCCCCCCCTGTAAGCGTGTGCGGAGTAGGCTGGCCCGGCGTACGCCAGGGCAGCATAGGGGTGTGAATAAAAAGCATGTAGCTCTGGGCATGGTTCTTTTCCGGAATGCCCAACATCTCTGCCATGGCGGTGCCTCCCAGCCCGCCACGAGGCCGATGCCGTCGCCATGAGTGGTGTTGCCTGCGAACATGTGTGTCTGCTGCAACCCGGCCCGCTGGTCCCCAACCCGTCATGCCTGCCCCCGTGCAGCCAGGCCTTACTGCTCACCTGCCGACACCCACGTGTGTCAAGGAGGGCCCACCACATGCCGGCGCAAGCCCCAAACCCGAGGCCCACGATCTTAGCAGCCTCCTCAGACCATCACAGCCTCCGCGACAAAGGCCTGCAGTACTCCTTTCTCGTTTACATACTCCACCGTCCTACACAGCTGCCAGGTCGGTCACACATTTGGAACTGAGTCTTGATTATGCAATGGCAGAGTATACACTTTATGGCTGAGTTTATGTCACTATACTCCCTTCAGTGTGGTGCCACCAACTCTGTGCATAGCATCCGCACAACACCTGTCTGTGGTCCCTTTCTGACTACTGCCTTCGGCCTACACTGCGGTCGAGTTTCTGACACAGTTGGAACTGAGTCTTGATTTGTGTATGGCAGAGTTCATATCATTGAACGCATGGAGAGAAGTAAGAGGAAGACGTGGTGCAGTCCGGAGAAAAAAAGGATCCTCATTACGGAGGTGATCGAACACTGCCAACAACTGCTCTGGTGTCACTAACTCTGTGCATCGTGAGCCAACAACACGTGGCTGTGGGCCTCTGCTAACTGTTGCCTTGGGCCTACACTGAGGTTGAGTAGGTCACACAGTTGGAACTGAGTCTTGATTTATTTATGGCAGCTTTTATATCATTGTACTGGCCTCATCGCAGACTGCATACCCCTACAGCTCCGGTGCCACTAAGTCTGTTCCCCGACAGCCATGGACACTTTCTGGTTGAACTTTGGTGGCAACTGAGTCTATGGACTGGGGGTTGTCTTCATCATCATGTCGGTGATGCTGATTCTTTGGGCGAAAAGTACTAGGCCTTGGTGGCAAATTCCGCTCGCGGAATTTGCGAAATGTAGGCATTTTCACACTCCGCGGAGAACGCGGAGAAGACAAAATTTGCGCGATCTGATTTTTTCTTGTTCGCACTTTAAAAAAGCGTTCTCGCACGCGCGGTTGCGACTTACCGGGATCCTTGCATTCTCCGCTGTTTTTTCCTATCTGTTTGCGTGCGCCATGAGATGTTGGTAGCCGGTCGCGCTATCCCGCAAGAGTTTGCGAATACGTCATTCGCCGCGCCATCGACACCGCGAGAGAGAGCGTGCGATCACGAACACGTCATTTGGACGCACCATCCGACATCTGGGGGAAGTTTGGTAAAGCTCGCGATCCCGAAGACGCAAAATTTTCAATCTGGAGAAGAATAATATCTCGAGCAGCATAAAACCTTCTGTAAATGATGACTTGGATGAAAAAAAACTCCTCAGATTGACATTTGGCTGTCCTTTTTTGTGCAAGGAGTCCTTTTTGGGGGAGAGGGAGGAAGTACCAAAGAGTCTCCAACTTCCTGTTCCTGTCCAGCAGGCTCCTCCAAGTGCTTTGTCCATCTCCTGTTCATTCTTCCTTTGGATTTTGAGCTGGAAGGATCACTCTATGTGTCTGCTGCATCATTATCATTGGATTTGAGGACTTTTGGGTTTGAGATTTTACAAGTAAGTTGGTGTTGTTGTTTGTTTGATTGGGGCATTGCAGTTGCAGCAACTACAATTTTGGTACTTATCATATATATTTTTTTTAATTGTTATGGGTAAGGCCCAGAGCTAGTCATGGGTGGGTGCATGATAAAGCAACTGTTCCTTTGATGTATGTTGAATTTATTTCAAACACCATTTAGGGCATGGATGGCAATGGATTGAATTGCACAATGTGTATTTTTGCGGGTATTTCTGTTTTTGGGTGTGTGTTAAGTAAATGCCTTTGTTGTGTGTGGTGTGTTGTGTACCTTGCAGACCTTGTTTAGCCCTGTGGATTTTCGTTTTTGCATTTTATTTCATTAAAGGCAAAGCAGTGTGGTTTAGCATGCATCCTTTGCCTGGCTATTATGGGCCTTTTATCATTACCTTGTTTTCCAGGCCTCCTGCTTGTTGCTTGTGATTTGTGATTGTCCATGTGGCTGGTGGCCATTTCTGGAGGGAGTTATAAGTGTGCTGCTTTTGCCTTATAGACCTGCATGTGTTTCCTTTGTGGTCTAGGCTTCTTGTAATTGTGGGCCTGGCCATGTGGCTGGTGGCCACTTTGAAGCCAGACAGTGTGCTTTTTGCAATAGGCTTGCATTGTCTGTCTTCAGTTTCTTGAAGTTGTGTGGGCCTGGCCATGTGGCTGCTGACCATTTTGAAGCCCGGTAGTGTGCTTTTTCCATAGGCCTGCAAGCTTGTTGCCTAGTCTGCCAACAGGTCTTTCATCCAGTAGGCTCAGAGGTAGTCACGGGTGCATGAAACAACTGTTTCTGTGTGTTCTGTTGAATTTAAACATCATTTAGGGCATGGATGGCAATGGATTGAATTGCACAATGTGTATTTTTGCGGGTATTTCTGTTTTTGGGTGTGTGTTAAGTAAATGCCTTTGTTGTGTGTGGTGTGTTGTGTACCTTGCAGACCTTGTTTAGCCCTGTGGATTTTCGTTTTTGCATTTTATTGCATTAAAGGCAAAGCAGTGTGGTTTAGCATGCATCCTTTGCCTGGCTATTATGGGCCTTTTGTCATTACATTGTTTTTCAGGCCTCCTGCTTGTTGCTTGTGATTTGTGATTGTCCATGTGGCTGGTGGCCATTTCTGGAGGGAGTTATAAGTGTGCTGCTTTTGCCTTATAGACCTGCATGTGTTTCCTTTGTGGTCTAGGCTTCTTGTAATTGTGGGCCTGGCCATGTGGCTGGTGGCCACTTTGAAGCCAGACAGTGTGCTTTTTGCAATAGGCTTGCATTGTCTGTCTTCAGTTTCTTGAAGTTGTGTGGGCCTGGCCATGTGGCTGCTGACCATTTTGAAGCCCGGTAGTGTGCTTTTTCCATAGGCCTGCAAGCTTGTTGCCTAGTCTGCCAACAGGTCTTTCATCCAGTAGGCTCAGAGGTAGTCACGGGTGCATGAAACAACTGTTTCTGTGTGTTCTGTTGAATTTAAACATCATTTAGGGCATGGATGGCATTGGATTGAATTGCAAAATGTGTATTTTTGGGGGTATTCATGTTTTTGGGTGTGTGTTAAATAAATGCCTTTGTTGTGTGTGGTGTGTTGTTTTGTTCCTTGCAGACCTTGTTTAGCCCTGTTGATTTTCGTTTTTGCATTTTATTGCATTAAAGGCAAAGCAGTGTGGTTTAGCATGCATCCTTTGTGTGGCTATTATAGGCCTGTTTCAGTTCATTGTTTTCCTGGCCTCCTGCTTGTTGCTTGTTGCTTGTGATTTGTGAGTGTCCATGTGGCTAGTGGCCATTTCTGGTGGGAGTTATAAGTGTGCCGCTTTTGCCATATAGGCCTGCATGGTTTTCCTCTTGGCTTACTGCTTCCATCCATCCCCTTTGCCAGCTGCAGCTCCCTGAATGATGTGATGAGCAAATAATTTAATGCCAAACAGGGTCCACTTTACATTTGTATTTTTTGTTGTTGTTCTTCTTCTTTCCTATCCTTCTTGAGAGTGTACACAGTATACCATTAAAGCCCTTGTTGAGAAAAGTCTCACAAATGGCTACACTAAGTTATATCTTTTATTTGTTTGTTTATAATAGTAGTATTTGAACCACAACAACAAATGCAACATTTCACTGATGTTCTTCTCCTGGCTTCTTTGCTTTTAGGTGCACAAAAAGACAGAGGAGGAGGTGTAATCTTCACCCGTTGTACTGCCAGATAGAAGTCCTGCTGCACACCACGTCAAGTCCACGTGTGACCACAGACATCTCTGCCACTTGTGCACCTGCGTCCTGCTGACATCCAAAGAAGATGCTCCCAAAGAAAGGTAACAGGTCCTCCAGTACCAAGAAAGTTGTCAGTGAGAAGAAAGAACAGAAAAAGGAAGTGGCACTTGCCAAGACTGGTGTGCCACCCCAGATGTTTTTTGGGAAACAAAAAAATACGCCTGCAGCAGTGTTGTCCAGGGACCAAGCTGGGAGCAGCACCTACGCATCAGCGGGCTAGCCCCACCAACCTAGGCCCAAGCCCATGAGTGTCGCAGAGGTAGCCAGTCTACTAACGAGCAGTGCTGCTGAGATGTAATTATCGCAAAGTAGTACACAATCAACGCAGGTGGAAACTGAGCAGATAAGTGGGCAGCAGAAGGCGCAGCCGCAAAAAGAGCCACAGCCGCAAGAACAGCCACAGCCGCAAGAAAAGCCGCAGCCACAAGAACAGCAGCCAGAACAGCCGCAAGAACAGCCACAACATCAGCCGCAACAACAGCTCACAATAGTAGTTGTTCCTCCTGAAGTAGGGGCATTTCAGGAAATCTAGCTTCCTGCAGACAAAGAGGAGCAAGCCACTGTTTAAGAAGATCCAGTGTCTTCCAGACCCCCAGCAAGGAAAAGGAGGGTTAGTCCATCATCTTCTTCTTCAAGCCCAGCTTCTGATGATCGAGATGCCACTTGGAAGCCACCAGCTCAGTCTGAGAGTGATCTACGCCACAAGACAAGGCTAGGGAAAAGGAAGGTTCCAGAAAGCCTTAGAGTTATGGAGGTAGATGTACAAGAGGGGGATGATGACAATGACGAGCCAGTCATCACGAACATCACTCCCAGCCAGAAGGAGATGGAGACCAACATTATTACCCTATCCAAAATCGCTGCAAGGGATGTAGCATGGATACCACCAACACAGGTAACACCAACACGACCTCCAGCTTCCATATTTGCATTTGCAAAGGCCCGGCAGGGACCTACATCCAGCTCAACCACCACCTCAGTAGGTAGTGGTAGTGTAACTGCACAGAGTCGAATTCCAGGCACATCCTCCAGTTCATCTGGTATTGAAAGTGGCACATCCAGCAGCGCCAGAAAGTTCTCCTCCCCAGTTTGGGACTTCTTTTCGGTTAGCAGTAAGGAGGAGAACATTGCTATATGGTCAATTTGTCGACAGGCTGCTAGGCGGGGTAAGCTTGATACAAACTATGGTACCGGAGGCCAAACAAGTCATCTCAAAATACACCACAGTATCCAGTGGGAGGCTCACCTACTTCGCTTAGAAAAAAGTTAAACCCATTGCTGTTTTTGGGGATGAAGAATTAGGGGGAGATATGATCGCGGTGGAAGGTGAACAAGAGGGAGACATTTCTAGCCCTGTCCCCAGCAGTGTAGTGGTACCGCCCACATCCTCAGCAACATCTCAGTGGCACAGTAGTAAGAAGAGTCATACTCAGAGTCAGACTGAGACACCAAGGCAACCGAGTACTGCAATGAGAAAAAGTGTATCGTCGTTGAGCCTAACTGGGTTCAAGAAGACAGCTGCACCACAAAGGAAAATAATCCATCCTATCATTGAGAGCATGCTTAGGTCAAAGGGGCAGTACCAACGCAACCACCCAATGGCACAGTTGTACAATGCGAAGCTGGCTAAAACGTTAGTGTTGGACCTTCTCCCTTTTTCAATTGTGGAAGGGGTGGGTTTTCTCGAATTTGTGTCAGCCATCTGCCCTAAATGGAAGGTTCCCAGTTGGTCCTATTTCACCAGAGTTGCTGTTCCAGCACTACATCACGATGTGCTGGAATTGGTTGGACAAGCTTTGCAGCAGAGTGCTGTTCACAATATCCACCTGACAACAGACATGTGGACCAGTTGCCAAGCCACTGATTACATGTGCATCACTGCACACTGGGTCTCTTTTGTTGGGGTTAGAGAAAAGCTATCTGAAGGAGGTGCTGTTGACACAGCTGAGATTTTTAATGCTACTCGGAAACATGCAACTGTAGCCATGTTTGCCATGGAGAAATGTCATACTGCTGTAAACATTTTGGAAGAGTTTAACAGCAAGGTTTTTGAATGGCTGCACCCAAGGGGGCTTAAGATTGGTTTTGTTGCCACGGATAATGGCAGTAATGTACTAAGGCCATAGAGATTGATTGCTATTTCAGGGTCCCGTGTTTGGCACACTGCATTAACATTATAGTTCAAGACTTTCTGAAAAAAGAAGCCATAGTCAGCAACTTACTGACCACCTGCCGAAGAATATGCATTCATTTCAGCCTTTCATTTAAAACCTGGAAGCAGTTGAGGATCATTCAACGTGTATCTAATCACAAGAATACTCCACTGGATGTGTGGAGGAGGGAACAAGAGGCGCGGGGTTCTAGGAGCTAGCAGCCTCCAATACTAAATGTTTACCACGAAAGAGCTGCTCCTAGTGTGATAACCCAAACGAGTTACAAGAACGTCGTGAGTGTGGGCATCTCACAAAAAGTTACGGACTGGTCTCACACACCACCTGGTGTCATGCTTCATAAGGAGACAAAAACTGTGGATTCCCTCCGCCCCTTCCCCCATGGGACAAGTAGTCCATTTAACTAGGGCTTCAACAAACATGTCGACCATCCACTAGACGGTAGGGGACAATAACCACCCCAATCACCGTCACATTTACATTTTAATATCATATAGTTTTCATTTTACATTAAAAACTCCTCTGACTACTATAATGATTTTTAACCCCACTCACATATTCACGGGCCCCCACTTAGTCACTTAGAAGTGCATCCTTGTCATCAAGTGTATGCCCGCCCTCCATCAAACTAAGGTTTTGGAGGGCGAGGACTGGTCAATGATGAAGCATAACACCAGGTGGTGTGTGAGACCAGTCCGTAACTTTTTGTAAGATGCCCACACTCACAACGTTCTTGTAACTCGATCATTCAACGTGACCATAAAATGTCAGTCAAAGCACTCATCCAGAAGGTGGCAACACATTGGAACTCAAATTATTACATGCTTGACCGTCTGATAGAGCAGTACAGACCAATCAATTAATATGTCATGCGAAGAGGGGATGCTACTGTGAAAGGCATGACCCTTCAGATGGACCAATGGTGACTAGTTAAATGTCTGACAGAGATGCTTCTTCCTTTCGAGGTCTTCACATGTGAAGTCAGCAAGGGGGACTGTACAGGAGGTGTCTGAAGCGTACAAAGGTGTAGAGGAAAAAAGAATTATATGAATTGGTGGAGAGCTTATCCCTTCGCTTAGCTGACAATACAAGGGTGCAAACTAAGATTATGTCACAAGAACATTACATTTGTGCCACAATTCTGTATCCACGGTACAAATCAGCACTGAACAGTAAGACATTACTTCCTTTTTCAGAAGTGGATGTTGCCCGGTACAAAACTTGGATAGCTGAGGCAGCCAGTAATTTGGAAAATGAGCGGCTGGTAATTAAAAGCCCGCTACATAAACCCACAACAAGTACTGCAGCAGGGCATCCGGCGTCAAGTTCAACTTCGGAGCCTGAGGGCAGTGCGTTTGGCTCAGAGCGGTCACCAACACTATCGTCAACAGCAAGAACCGGATCATCAGCCTCAGTAAAAACGTTAAAGGATTGGTATTTACAGCAAGGACTTGCTAGGTCCAGTGCTGATGCAAAGACAAAAGAGGCTGAACAAAGTGTAGCACCCCTGAACATTGAGCGGATGGTCCAGGCCTATCTGCTTGACCCAACAGAGGTGTACATTGATCAAAACCCATTGCAGTATTGGTATGGGAAAAGGGGCCAATGGCCAGTGCTCAGCAGGCTGGCGATAAACTATCTGGCTTGCCCTATCGCAAGTGTCTCTTCTGAACGTATTTTCAGTGCTGCAGGTTCCCGTGTAACAGTGAGAAAGACAAGTCTCTAGCCCCAAAATTTGGAGAGGTTAACCATGATCAAAATGAATCAGCACTTTATACCACCGAATTACACAATACATGAATCAATGGAGGAAGATGAGGACAGCGGCTCAGGTGACGGCAGTAGTGTGTTAGATGATGATTACCTACTTCTGGTTGAACCCCCAGAGTTTGAGGACGAGCTATACTTCCCTGAAAATTAGGCTTGCATTTTACTGTCTTCCTACCTTATTTACTTTTATTTGTGTGTCTGTCTTTCTGGTTCAAAACTTCTAATCACAACAAATCCATCACCACCGCCTTCTAGTCTTTTTATTGCCATATATGAGTTTCAGCTGTCTGCATTTCAGTCCACTCCTCCGAGTACTGCTCCTCCATCCTCCTGAATCACCCTAAATCTATTGCCCTCAATCCAGATGATGATTGGATGTAGCATAATAGAAGAAAAAAGAAAATCTTGCCTCGTTGAGTCCCTCCAAAAGAAGTGGAACATGATGATGACTGCTATAGCTATTCTACCTTCCGAGCTGAGAGAGACTGCCCATTAAGTGAAGATGAAAAGGAACAGGTAATGAATGATGCCATGCATTGGACGCTGACTGAGTAATTTGTGTTGCTATTTGTTGTGCGTAAAGTTAATTCCTTGTGTTCTATTATCTAATCTACACACTAAAAGTAACTCAAGTTAATTTTTCCTTTCTTATTTTTTAAGAACAAATTTGTACTTCTTCTGCAGGCCGATCCATTGCATTTTGAATATGGAAAATCTGGCACAGACAGCTGGGGGGATAGCAAAGATGTCTGGAAAGTGCACACATTAAATGGTTGGTCCAGTAATGGAAATTTATGAGGCCCAGGGTAGGCGAGCGGCCTTATATGGGGCAGAAATCTGAGGCCATCGAGCATGTGATCATTTATATAAAAACGAGAACTCTTTTATTAGGCATCTTCTAGGTTTCCCCAAAAGTACACCATTAATGCCACTCTGTATGGACCTTGGGGTTAACCCAATTGCGGAGGAATTTGCCCCAAGGCCTCTTCTCTACTGGAGACGTATCTGGAGTACTCCAGAACTTGAGTCCTTCAGACAAGAGCTGAAAGAAGTTGTAAATCTACAGAGAGTTGACAAAATCCCCTGGCTGTCCTATATCAAAAACACCTTGGTTGCTATGAGGATGGGAGACCTATGGGCTAACGCTAAAGAAACTAGCATGACAACTCACAAGAAGGCCTTGTCAAAGATCTTTAGAGAATTTAAACTTAATCAGATAAAGACCAATTCTGACACAGGCACACTGACCCTATCTTTTTTAGAGGTAAAAGACCAATGCAAGCAGGAATCTGGTCTTTATGCCAAACATCCCCCCTTTGCAAAAAAACTCTACCTGCAATTTAGGTACTACGTACCACCATTGTGCGTATTTACATGTAAATGGGGAAATATTTTGATCCAGGGCTGTCCATTCTGTGCAGATAAGCCGGAGACAGACCAACATGTTTTATTTGTATGCATGGCATACAAGAAGGCTAGATACCGATGGTTACAACAGGTGTGCCGGAATCTTGGGACAAAGTATTCCGCGGAGGCCTATAGGATCCTAAAATATGATACCAGTCTGCCCATATTATACTCAGTTACTCGTTACTTATTTTCTATGTGGTGTGTATGGTCATCTATTTTAAAAGCTGGGTCTATTGGAAAATTTTAGTTTTTCAACATAAACAAAATGTATTAACACTTTTTAATTACCTTTTTAAATGTTTTAAAAATATTAATTACGAATTAGCCCTTTTTTATATTTAGAACTCTTCTTTCTCTTAATGTCGCAATGCACGCACACTTTATCTTTGCAAGAGTCATGTGTGCAAATTGTGCTGTAATACTTTTGTTATGTTCTTTTATGGCCATAACAGCCGAAATAAAGAATTTTTTAATTGAATTGAATTGAATATGGAAAGGGGACTCAATCTGTACACTGCACACTGAGTTGGACAACACCATGATGAACACAGTGACATAATATCTTCTTAGTCAAGCAGTAGGATCGGAGATGATTGATGGAATGAGTCAGGGCATTTCTTTATGAGTGGCATAAAAGGTAAACAAGTCAACAACAACCACAGCAGACCTACAAGTCTGTGTAGCGGTGGAGTCGAGTGTAGTGGTATGACTGACAGCGGTGCATTGATTTATACACTTAATTTGTAAAATGCTATGTTGCTGTTTATGTGCTTTGTCTGACTCTGTCAAAAAATGTACACTAAATGGAGGATGGGTCAACTCAAGGGTGCTGTGGGCCTGCTCTGTCCAGTTGTTGTTGTAGGTTAATGCTGGAAGCAGACTAGCGTAGACATGATGTATCCATTCCGGCTCTGAAAGGGTTCTTGTTGCACTCCACCGTAATTTATGCATTTTTTTTCTACTTGATTTTTCAATATCCCTTTTTTTCCCATCTACAATTACAGGCCGGCCCTTACCCTGTGCTATACTGGGAAAAACAACTCACACTTACCTTACCAATGAATCTACATTTGCCAGGCAGGCAGTGACGTCACCCAAGATTGATGGACCAAGAGGAATGCCGAGATGCAACTCCCCATTTTGACCAGGATAACATACAGTCACGGTATCAACTTTCATCATCTTTGAAATATTTTGATTCATTTTTTTGTCTTCAATCATTACTACTGTGTGTTGCTGTTATTATTATGTTTGCTCTCTGCTTATAATTCATCCCTACAGCTATTTTAAAATTTTCTTTGGTATCTTTAAAAGTGAGCCCAGTAAAACAGAACACAAACTGTATGTAATCCGGGTCTCTCTGAGGGCAGACAGGCAAGGCAAATTGCATAATATTAATATACTGCTGCCCTGTACTGTCTAATTGTCTAGTAGTAAGTACTACTTATCATTAACCATCAAGTTACCATCATCATGAATGCATTTCCTTTTGCTCCCTTAACAGATTTATGGATATGGTCGCCTACAAAATTTGTGTTTTGTTGTTTGTCCATGCGTACTGTTTTTCTTTTTCAAACCTTTCCCCAAACCCCCCTTCCCAACCATTCATCAAACTCTAACCCTCTTCCCCTGGGTTGTGTGAATTATTGAGGTGTGACTAAATTAAATGTACACCAATAATTGATCATACACTTGCTGGGGCAGATGTGGCGAAAGCAACACTAATTCAATGTCAAGGCAGGGCGAGGATCTTCTTCTGCTTGCCCACCCATCAGTATATTTGCGAGGTGACTTCTTTACCAAAGGAACCTAACCCATTATCATTAATTGCCGGCATCTATTGGATTTGTCATCCTACTACACACAGTACTAAAAGTTAAGCTTGTGCCAAGTGTAGGCCTAGTCGAGTGACTCAACAGTTGTACTAGGCTATCACCGCCACATTTATGTTTTATTTACTTCTTTCTACTACTCCTCCCAGAGTCTCAGGTGACTGATTGTCTCATTTTCTTTTTTTGCAAATGCTACTGCCAGTGTCTACTACTACCACCACAACCATGGCATCTCCATTCTCTTGGAAAACCAAACCATCGTCGCCATGCAGCCATCACTGTGCCTAACTTAAACATCAATCACAGGTAAGATAAGAAGTTTGGGGGAGGTATAATAATGGACTCGGAGGAGAGACTGACAGTACTAGTAGGACATGTCACTCAGTGAGGGGTACCGCATCTATCTGTTTGTGTGTTACAAAATCGGCAGATTAATAAATCCAACACTGGGCAGAAGCAAGGAAACCATGTTTCTGACGTAAAACAGTAACCCCCCCACAAAACATTAACAACGTATTTCTATGTTTAAGTAGAAATATAATTTCATACCCTAACAAAAATAAACTATGTAAAAAATTCCACAACACCCGACTCACCCCTCTCACTAACCACAACCAATGTCTAAAATGATAAAGTCCAACCAATGTCCAAAATGTCTATAAACCCCAACGCAATGCCCAATTCCCACCCACCAAAAAAAAGGATTAAAAAAGGGGCAATGCAACAGGGTCAAGTTATTGGCAGGATCTTCGGTTTGCCTTCTCCAGGACCTTTAGCCTCTTCTTCACCTCCTCTAACTCCTCCTCAAGATGGGGATTCCAGAGGAGCATGTGGCGCGCATATGCCCTGCAGTTGCATCCACAGGGGGGGCAGCAGTGCTGGATATTGAAGGGCGGTGGCGAGCGGCTGCCTGACCGTGGCGCCGTACCACTGGAGGGGCCGGGCTGGGGTCTGGCGCATTGGAGGAGGCTGCAGCTGCCGCCACCTCCTCCTCCGCCAGAACCACCAGCCGCCGGTATTCTTGGCAGATGGCCTCCAGCTTCCGGTGCCGGGCCATAGCTGCCAACTCCTTCCTGGATGGCTTTGCTTCCGAAGGAGTAGCTATAACAAGAAAGGAAAAAAAAAATATTAACCAATACTCTTAGCAAAACAGTAACACAAAATAATTCAACACATAGTGGCACAGTAGCACTAGCAAGCACAGTACATAACATTTGTGGTATGTGTCTATCCTCCAACTTCCTCGGCCTCTAACATGTGTGGGAGTTTCTGGCATTACACTAGCACTATGTATGGACTCGAGTACCCATTGCCCCAGTCTTCTTCTTCTCTCTTGTTTTGCCAAATTAACGTAACTATGTTGTAGCCGGCATGCCAGCTTAGTCAGCCTGCGCCCAAGACAAACATACTAGAGTCATGATGCAGACTCACGCTAGTTTTATTTACAACTGCCTGCAGGTGGGGAAGCTCGTATTTTTCTGTTATGAGTGCCACTGGCCATATTCTGTTACATCAAGGGCAACTGCTTAATTTCACTTTCACCCTGCCCTGACTACTAGAAAAAGGCAGATGATATCTGATCCAATGATCATTGCTTATATATGGGACGACATGAGGTACTTTGTTTTTGATTGATTGTGTAACCAGCCGAAAGGCCACCCATGGCAGGCTGGCTGACACAGTTGAAAACAAATTAACATAGGTAGGGAGTTGTCCTCTGAGTCGGAGGAAGGCACTTGATGATTACTACATACATAAACAATATAAATGCTGTGTTTGCAAATTACTGTGAGTCAAGGGAGTATTCTGAAAATACAACTTATATTCTCCTCGGCTTTGCTACTCTGGCTCGGTTTCTTTCACATTCTCTTCAAACTAAGACTCTTCATCCGATGACAGTCTCCACCCATGCTATCTATGATGAATACCATCCAGGCATCCATCCATTCAAAGTAAACATCTATCATTCTTCTTAATCTCTCAACCAACCTTAGTTTGTTTCACCAACAACAAACATTTATTCTTTTTGTTTTTCAACCACCACCCATGCGTCCTTTCCTTCCTTGCTTGCCTTGGCTTTGAGTTTGTCCCAAAATCCACAGAGGATTCTTGCTGCTATCCTCCACCCATACTGTTTCACCTACCCAGGCAGGCATCTTTTCTTTCACCTTCCACCCATCCTTCAACCACCCATGCATCTGATTCCTATCAGCAACCTATGCATGCATACCACATATCCTTCTCTGCCAGTCATAAATATTACATTTTGCCCATCCTTCCTCCTTCCACCCTTCTTTCCCTTTTCGTACAACACACCCATCAAGGTCATCTGATCTTACTTTTAGTCTTCACCATAAAACTTTCACAGCTGAGTTGAAGTCTGATAGAAGAGGCCATTGGTTACTCAACTCCCACCGCTAATGCTATTGCTAATGCTAAGTAAAGAGGGTCTTCAACCGCTGTAATGTTCACTACAACTTCATACTTACTAAGTCTCAACAGTACAGTGAGTGTACATCCTTGCAGCTAGTGTAATGTCAATAAGTAAGGAATATAACTTACCACCACCCGCCACTGCCGCTGGCTCACCCCCTGTAGCTCCTGCAGGTGCCGCATCTCCTGCTCCCTCCAAAATGGCCGTGTCGCCATCGCCGCTGGTGGTCGGTAGTACGCCTAGAAAAAAAATGACACATTTTTAGATGCCATATACACCTCCCCTATTTATTCTTTTTCACTAGCAAGATTGAACAAAAAGTTAATACATACATATACAACATACATCACTAGTACAAATCGGGTACTAGAGTACAGTAGACACTAGTAGTGTTATATCATGGTCCCTAGGGTCATTCCAGTCTTTCTTAAGTTAGCCTGAGCCATGCAACCATTTTAGCTTTGTGTCTTTTATTTTTACTCATGTTACCTCGCAGCTTGTTGTTTAAGACGCCTTTGAGCCCACATGAGCTCATACTGCTACTGTCTGAGCGCTGCATACAAGGTCGAAAAACAAGCCACTTTGTTATGGAGTTCTGGTGGTCAGTCTGTATTGCTTAGCCATAACATGCTACACTATTTGGCACGACTGAGAAATGCTTGTAAAATACTAATGCAAACCATTTTTCTCATAACAGACGGAAGATTCCCTTCTATGAACCAGAGCTTTACAGAGCTTATGATGTAAGCAGTACTTCTAGGACGGTTCTTCTAAGGTGAGGGGTCCACCAGAATTCGCTCCGAGATCTTCATTTATAATTTTATATAAACTATATTCCTACCAACGGGAGGGTGGTTCTTTCACCACTGTTCAGTTGTCATCATGATTGATTTCCCCTTTTGTCTTCTATGGACTTGTAGTTGTAAAAATGTTTATTGTTTTAATCTTATGCATTTTACTGTTGGTGCTGGCTAGAGCTTGTTAGTTGAAAATAAACATTTTTAACTTACATAGACTCTGTGATATTTGGTGTGGACTTACACGAGTGAGTGAGTGAAAGGGTGTGTATTTCTTCCACCACTCTGAGAGGTCGGGAGTGTAGTGACTGTTATGTTCTGGGTTATTTAATCATTGGGTATCTTCGGGGGTTCGGGGAGCTAATGAGACACTCTAGCTAGTCGGTCAGGGGATTGTGAGTGAGGTGTGAGGAAGGTCCATCCTCCTATCACCAACGCCCTATTTTCTTGTGCATAGTTCTGAATGTGCAGAATCCGTACAACAGTAGTATGTCCTATGCTATCAAAAATAGTCTGGTTGGGCATTTTGTTGGTGGGAATTGTCGAAAAGCCTCAAGATTATGAAGACTAGAAGAGGACAACCCTAAGGACTGGACTCAGTGGCTAGAGCGATTGGTGAATCTGAGTTTTATTTAAAACCTTTTAAATAAAGAGTGGCCAACTGGGCAAGCTTAGCTACAGACGGACTAATAGAAGTAGTACAGAGTCATAGCAGAGGCAGTTAGAGGCAGGGATAACAAGAATTTAGCAACAGATTGTGTAGATCAAAGAAGATTTTGTAAAATATAGATTTATGAAATGGAAATAATAGTTCGGAAAAAATAAGGTGCAGTAAAAGTTAGGGAAGTATAATTATTAATATTAACAACAGGAGGACTTACTGGGGCCAGCAGCAGAGCCCTCAGTAGAGGAGCGTTCCTGGCCCTGGGAGGCATCTTTTCCAGCTCCCGCCGACTCTGACCCCGTCTTCTACTTGCCCCTGGGTACTGATCATGAAAGATTTAAGAAAAAAAGAGACAACCATGGATGATTGGTTGGTGTGAAACAATAAAATATTTTTTAAATGCTCCAAAAACATTTATGGAAACAACAATTGCAATAAAATTGACCTATCTAATCTGGTCGACTAGTATTGCGGGATTCGCGGACCGTCTAGTTATTATTTATGAACACTAATCCAGTGTTCCATTCTGATTCCAGAATACTAACTAAGCCTAAGTACCACCTGGCCGAGCCCACCTATGCCAGATGGGCCAATTGTTCACTAAGTCTGCATTTCCATTTATTTTAGTCCTCAAAAATGCATAGATTGAGGACACATGCATACTTTTTTGCATACACCATATTGTTGGTTGGTTGCTGCTGATGTTCTCCTAGTGATAAACCTAGGCTATTATTACCACTCACTAAACAAATTACAAAAGGTTCTACTAAGGACTGGGGTAAGCAGCACTTAGCAACACGTGACGTGACAGAGGACGCGTCACGCAGACCACTAAAAAATTACCTACTAATAATATGTAACTAAACCTATCAATCCACCACTATCTCTTCTTAGTGGCAGGAGGAGAAAGGAAGGACTAGAGTCTCTCTAGCATTACCTAACGTAAGTTCTCTAAATTAAACTCTCACATGATCAGGCCAAGCAAGCGCAAAGTTGCAAACAAGTAAGATTTGTAGCGCCGAGCACCTGTGTCATAACAATCACAGAAGATTTTTAAACGTAATTTACCGGCAATGTAAGCAGCAGCATTCTTGCTGTTCGGAAAAAAAATATATTCACAATATATAACACAGAGCAGAAGAACACAAAGTAGTATTATTAAATAGCTACTCACTAAGCCCCGGGACCTCCACTTCTAGCAGGTCCAGCAGGCCCTGCTCCCGGTCCAGGATATAGGACAACCGGTGCCTCAGCTGGGTATCGGTGCGCCGGACATCAGAGCAGTTTCCCCACCTTTCCCCACCGCTGGCGACGCTCCCGGAGCCCGCACCTGGACCAAGGCCTGCCGCCTGCTGCTAGGGTTAAGGGGAGGTGGCGCTGCACAAAAAAAACAAGTGCGGCCACCTCCGCCTCACCAAATAAGGCCCGTTCCTGCAGCCCTTTTGGGCGTCGCCTTCAGCAGGGAAAGCGGTTGCGGCTTTCCCTTGTTGCCCGTGCTCTGTCCCTTTTGCATGGTTCTGGGACCCAGGGGGGTGGAAAAGAAAAGGGAGGAATTAGAAAAGTAAGTAAAAGAAATTTAAAAAGCAAGTTATAGAAAAAGAGTGAAAAACTAGTAGGAAAAGTCACAAAAAAGTAAAAAAACTCAAAATATAGATGCAGGAAAATAGAGATAGATAATAAATAAAAAAGGTTTTAAAAAGTGTACAGAAACAAAGGATTGCAAAGATAGAGGGAGGATAGAAAAGCAGGCCCAGAACCATAGCAATAGACTGAAAAACAAGATGGCCATGCCCATTGCGACCGCATGGGCAAGTTTGCGCGGTATTTCCCCCGAGCATGCAAAAAGTGTCGCAAACACATAATACGTGTTCCCAAACAGGAAATATTCATTGCGAACGGGTGGGAGCACGCAATACGCGACCCAGGACAGGAAATAAGCATCTCGAGCTGGCAGGACAAGTGAAAAACAAGATGGCCGCGCCCATTAGCGGCCACATGGGCAAGTTAGCGATATATTTCTCCCCGGGAGCACACAAAAACACATCGCGAACGGGCGGCACAAGCAATTCCGCAAGTTCACGAAATTTCCGCATGCTCGCTGAGATTTTGTACACTTTTGCGATAATTTTCGTAGCTCGACTATGCAAATTTCACCCACCTCTAGCGAAGACGAGGCTGTAGCATTCTACTTCTCAATTGTTGCTTCCGGATGGCTTCTACCCTCTGCATCATGCCCTGGAGGACACCTTCCACTGTCACCAGCAACCCTCTGCCACATTCACCTCGGACATCAATGAGGACCCGCTCAGCTCGCGTGGCCCATCTCACTGCACCGCAAGTCACCGTCCTGTGGTGGTGTGCCTGTGCTGCTGCATTGCATCCAGGACCACTAAGTCTGTGCAGCTCAAGTCAGGGACCCTGTCCGGTGAGATATTGGATGGCTTCTGAGACCATGGCCTTGGGGACCTCAATGCCATGTGTCTGTGGCTCTCAGTTGTCTGCTGCCTCCGGACTCAAGTGCGGTCCACCAGGGCTCACACATCAAATCGAGTTCTGACCAGCCCGGACGTCGCATCACCACAGGAGGCACATGCCACCATCACCAGGACCACCTCCAAATGCCAACTGCCTGAGTCAAAACAGCCGTACTGGCAGAATAACGGAGTTGCTCACACCTGTAGTGGATGTCATCATCTGCCTGATACCCTGCTCAGTACCAGGGAGACCTGGGACATTGATGAGGAAGTTGATGCATGTGTAACACACCCCACTGCAGCTGCATCTGGAATAATCCGAAGGGACACGATCCTCTACATTTTTTTTACATGAGCGCGCTCATCTCTAGTGCCCCAACCTCAGTGCACTGCAACTCTCGGACACTTTTGTTGGCATATTGGGTGACCTCTGTACTTGCTCCGGCTACCATCATGATGCTCCGCAGTTGTCTCTGTAATGCTGGTGTTTTATGTTTCCGTTTTAATGGTGTTCACTGCTCAAGTTGTTGCCAGTACCAACCACTCCATGTGGGCTGGCTTACACTCACCCCACACCCATCCAGCACAGGCGTCAGTGTACATGTGACCCAGCCAATAAAGGGGCCGGGCACACATACCCGTAGCCAGTTCTACAAACCATCTGCGTGTGTCCGTGTGGTCATGATGTATGCATGAGGGCCCCGGGGCCTACAACATCACATTGTGCTGTGTACAGCAGACGCAACCATGTAACCGCTGGCAGCGGGTAAGACCTTGGACATGTAGCTTTGTTGTCAGCCACTCAATGCGTAATAGGAGTGGACTGGGCCATCATACGGGTCCAGCGTGGGGGGGTGAATGATGATTCCGTGGCTCTGGGTGTGGTTCATTGCAGGAAATGTGCACATGCATATGTATCTGTCGTGTGTGGGTCTCCTTTGTGGGGTGTAGGTGGTTCCTGGTGGGACTTGAACACCCACGTATGTGATCTACTTCGGCTTCCATGAGCTCTGACCCCACCCGCACCTGTTCGGCCACCTCGTTTTGGCATTCTGACACCTGGCATTGGAATGCGATGTGTGCCTAGGTGAAGTGTTGGGAGCCTGCCATGGTGGCAGGTGCTTCCTGCTGTGTGGTGTGCAGGGGCTGGGGTCTCCTCTGTGTGGCTTGGCTGCTCTGCTCCTGGGGGTGGGTTGCCAAAGATGTCCATGGGCTGTTGTACAGCGTCGATGTCGAAGGTGTGGTGGTCCTCTCCAGCATCACTGATGAGTTGTCTGGTCTGGTCTGGTCTGGTCTGCTAGAGGTGTTGTTTGTCCATCAGCAATGTGAAGGCGAGATGCATGTTGACATTGTGTTGACATGTATGTTGGCGCATTGTTTGAGTTTACATGCAGACTGTATGACTATGTACATTGTGACTGTTTGGGAGGTGCTGGATATTTGATGTGGGACAGTGGACATTTGGACTACATGACGGATGTGTGGTTGTACACGTGCATTTCCATCTCACAGTTTCCTGCTATGTTAGATATGATTGGCCTGTTTCTGCGCATGACCGGGCCCAGTTGTGTCCTCTGTTCTGCAGTGTCGGTGTTGCACTATGTGCCACCTTGTTGTTGGATGTGCTGTTATTGCTATGCGTGTGTGCTGCAGTGTGCCACGGGGATCATGGACATGATCCAGGGTCATTGTGGGTGTGCAGTGTGCTACACATCTTTGTGCAACTGTGCCATTGTGCCCATCTCCCCTGTCCCCCCAGGCCCTGGTCATGGCTCACCCTGTTGATGTTGTGTCCTATCGAGGTGTGTCCGGACTCGCAACTCCTTGCACCGTCTCCACCCTGATGACTGTGGCCTCCGTTTACTCCAGCCCCTCCTGTGGCGCAGGACTGGTTTGGCTTCTCACATCATGCCAGAGCCTCTTGTTCTCCTCCATGGACCTCCTCGACACTCCGACTGCATTCAGGTTTGCCATTTTGAGGTTCAGTGGGTGGTAGTGTTGTGTCACCTCCGTGACGCTGATCTGGTTTTCCTGCGGACTGCACCCCATCTGCCTCTTCCTCTTCTCCTTGGCCTCCTCCGTCCACGGGGTTCCTTGCTGGTGGTCTGTCGGGTTTGTGGGGTTTGCATTGGCATCTGCATCCATGGTCCCTTTTTTTTTTCTCTGCTTCTATAGTGGATTTTCCCGCATGACACGTGAGAATTGCAGGCCTGTGGCTGGTTTTCGCTGATTTTTGTATCGCTATTGGCCTCATTGCATCTCTTTTTGCGTTTGTGTTTCGCATTTTTTGCGCAGTTGCACTGACTTTATCGCGAACATTTGACGTGTTATCATGAGCCTATCACAAGGAACTGCCGGCTTGTGAATACCACGTTACCACGATGTTAATTTCCCGCGATAGACTGCGATGTGAAGAGTTGCGTTAAGCTAATTCTGCGATGAATATCACACGTTCTTGAGAATATCCCCCTTTGTTATTTATCAGGTCTGGGTAAATAACATGTGAGGACAGAAACAAAATCTCTGAGCAGCCACAGCCAGTGCAGGTAAGAGCAGTGGGGTGGTGGGGCCAGGTGTGGGGGATTTTGACGGACGATGACGAGTGGAAATTGTCCATCGAAATACCCCCTCACTCGGCCCCACCACCCCATCGCTCTTACCTGCATGGGCCACGGCTGCGGTACAGGACTAATTATGCTTTCCAGAATGCATGAGGGTGGCCTTTCCAGAAAGGGTCTTTGTTAGGCAATCTGTTTTTTGCTCCAGAGTTCTCTGGAGTTGGACAAATCTCCGAGGCCTGCTGATAGAGTGGGAGTTAGTCTCTCTCTCTCTCTCTCTCTCTCTCTCTCTCTCTCTCTCTCTCTCTCTCTTTCTCTCTCTCTGTCTCTCACATGAGCTTCTGAACTTTTGTTGACGTAGCTCGCTGTTTCTAAAAGGTGATCAACTAACTGAAAAATATGGTGTCCTAAAAGAAACAATACAGAGTGTTGTTGTTTTGTTTTTTTTAACAAAATGTTATTGCTTTATTACAATTAACATAGGTCGGGCACATCATAGCAGGAATAGCCATGTCCTTATACACTGTGCTTTCGACAGATAAAAGCCCTGATTGTAAGATTACAAAACATATTCTCAATGTACATAACGTAACAACATTACAAAATGTTTTAAATTGAAGATCTATTCTCAAGCTTTCTCTTTCTCTGTGGAAACGTCATAAAAGGAGCATATGTCAAAGCAACTCTCCACTTTAGACTCTCCCATAGACATTAATTTGCTGCTGCTTGCACTATATTACTTGGTCCATGTCTTCAACCACTGTATTCCACTTAAATGCATGTTGCCTTCTATCCATAAGCATAAAGCACATTTTTCTGCTGCATCCTCTGGCGAGCTTTGTGTCGAGTTGAAGAATCTGAAGCTATAAAGTGAAACACATTGTGGTCTAGATGCTGTTATTACTTTTTTTGAAACCTGAAAATGAATTTCTCAGGATTTAGTCTTGGCCCATGTGGTCACTGGATAAATCAAACACTGCTAAAGATTCGTGAGAATTGCCAACTTATCAGGGCACTGGGTACTCATGAAGGGGGCGGAGGGGGAGGGGTGGGGTTTGATATTGAACAGATGATACTGTTTTTGAGATTGCTGGAATTAAACTGAAAATTATATTACAACCAGAACCTGGCCTGTGGATTGTTCTTTGGATGTAACTTAACTACGGATGATATAATTGGGGATACTGAGAAGATGCTCCTTTCGCTTAAATATTAATTGTCTTTTGAATAGTGGCCTGAGGCGGTGGACCACTGAGAGTAAAGCGTCAACACTAAACTGTATTTAATAGCCTAAATTGTGACTTGTGCACACATGGTCTATGCCCTCATCGCTTATGTTGTATTGTGTTACTACTGAAATGGCATGGCAAGCAAAGAAACAATGGACCCAATTCTGTGACTGAGAGGTGAATGTTTGCTTTGTTCAGCATTCCGTCCATCATCTGTTATTTTTGCAATTGTCTCCCTAAGTGGGAAGGGTATGCCCAGATGTGCATCCCATGCTCCCTATGCCTTCAGACTCAAGCTAGCCTGGCCGATAAAGAGTGATACCCTGAACCGGTCCCAAGATGCTTTTTTCTGGTCCATGGAGGAACTGGCTTGGCAGTTCGAGCTGGACTGTTCCCAGGGGGAGCAGGGTCAACCTGATTTCCATATGACTGAGTCCAACCTGGAGAGGCATGGTGAGCAAAAAAATGCAATGAATTGAGCTCAGATCTATGACTGGGTGTAAATGTTTGACAATGTTCACCATTCCGTCCATCATCTTTTTGTGTTGCTATAGTCACTCTGAATGGGAATGGTATGCCCAGAAGTGGTTCCTGTGCTTGCTGTGCTTCTGGATTCAGGCTAGCCTGGTGTCCCAGGAAGCTCATTTTCCGGTCCAGGGAGGACCTGGCCTGGCAGTTTGGGTTGGACTGTTCCGATGTGGAGCTAGGTCAAGACTGATTTGCAGATGGATCCAAACTGGGGTGGCAAGGTGAACAAAAAACGATGGAGTTAACCCAGATTTCTGACATGGGTGAATGTTTGACAATTTTCATATTCTGCCCATAATCTTTTTGGGTTCCTAGGGTACAGAATAATTCCATTCGGACTCTGAAATCCTTCTGCAAATATTTTAGCATTTTATGAACTCTATGTTTTCTGTCTTGCTTCTTCATTCTATTATTATTTACCTTGATGATATATTATTTTTTTCTGAAGACCATTTTGAGTGTTAAAGAAGTTATTCATATGTGCGAGGAGAACTATCTACTAGCAAAACAACAAAGACATTTCTGATTGATCAATCATCAATAAATTAAATGGGATATGTTCGTTTCAAAAAGGTCTTGCCGTGAATTAAACTAAAGCCATTGTGTAATTTTAGATTGGACTATTCCAAGTTTGATACAAAACGTTTAGAGGTTTTTGGCTAGAGTCATTACTAATGTAAATTTATAAAGGAATTTCTCAGAAATATCAGGCCTGATAATTGAGTTGCTAAAGAAGAGTAAGACGTTTGTGTCGACTCCAGTACTTTCACAAGATTTTCAAATGCCCAAAAAAAGCTTTACCAAAGCTCTTGTTCCTTCTCAACCAGGTCTTTCTTCTGGCAGATGCTTTAGATAGAGTAGAGCACTGGGAGCAGTTTTAATCCAAGAGCAAGGCAAGAATGGAGAAGACCCCATTAACCTTTTTCTGTGGAAATATACTCAATCAAAACACAATTATTCTGTTTTAGACAATGACTTGATGGTGGTGAAAGAAGCCTTACAAAATGTGGAAGCAATTCCTTCTTTGAGCCCCCCTTCAAGCGATTACCGCTTACTGATCATCGTAATCTACAAGTGGTTAAACAAGCTGAGTGCAAAAATAGCTGGCATGCCAGATGGACCTTTTTCTTTCAATGTTTTGATTTTAAAATAACTTACATTCCAGAGACCCAAAACATAGTCTCTGTTAATTTATCCTGTCAATGTCTAGAGGAATAATCCTTATCATCTAAAGAAAAAATCTTACCTACTAAGGTATTCTTTTATTAGGTAAAGGCATATGTCAAAAAACATTGAGGACATTCATATTTCACATTGTCAGAAGATTGAAGGTTATTCTCTAGGATGGTAATGCTATAATGTCACAACATATTTATTTATTTATTTATTTATTTGCAGGTTTTTATAGCGCTAGAATCGACTCCAACTGGAGTATCTCTGCGCTTCTGGCGTGAGAGTCCTATATCAAGAGTGGGACATGCGGAAGGCATTAGATCGCATTTGTGAACAACAGGGTTTTTAGTTGTTTCCTAAACACCAAGTGTTCAGAACAGGAACGAATAGCTACAGGAAGACAGTTCCACAATTTAGGTCCCAACACTGAAAGTGCCTTACTTCCGTGCCTGGCCTTCTTGGCACGCGGCACTACCAGTAAGTGCCCATTGCTGGATCTGAGCGTTCTAGATGGAATGTATGGGATAAATTTATTTTCCAAATAAAGTGGACCTTGTCTGTTTAGGCTCTTGTATATTAAGCAGCAAGTTTTAAATTTTATCCTTTGACGGATAGGAAGCCAATGGAGTTCCTCTAACAGAGGCTTTGATGCAGTTCTTTGGGGGGCATTGAGAACAAGGCGAGCCGCAGTGTTTTGTATTACCTGAAGTCTATTCAGTACTCCCTCATTTGCAGAGAGTAGGAGACCATTACAGTAGTCAATCCGACTCATGACAAGGGCCTGCACCAGCGTTTTCCTGAATTGGTCAGGCAGCAATGGAAAGGCTTTACGCAGCAAGCTAATAGTGTGGAAACATACACCTGCGACAAAGTTCGTGTGTTGTTTCAATGACAAATCCTGGTCAAGGCGAACCCCCAGGTTTTTAACAAGCTGCTTGGGCTCAGGTGCTACGCCTAGACCAGGAGGCCACCAGTCAGGAGTCCAAAGTATTTTTGCTTCACCAAACAGCATGACCTCCGTTTTACTTACGTTACACTGTAGATAGTTGGAGGACATCCAACATGCCACAGCTTCCATGCCTGCAGAAAAAGAGCTCCTCAATTCCGGGGTAAGAGTCTTAAAAGGGAAGAGGAGCTGCGTATCGTCCGCATAAGACACGGGGATGAAGCCAAATTTGCGCATCACTCTCGCTAGGGGCGCCACATAGATGTTGAAAAGTGTTGGGCTTAAACAAGAGCCCTGTGGTACCCCTTTCGAGACTTTCATCTCTGCTGAACGATACGTACCCATGGTGACAGTCTGGGTACGATCAGAGAGGAAGCTTCCCAACCATGCCAGAGCTTTGTTCTTAACCCCCACGTTCGACAACCGGTCAATAAGAATGTTATGAGACACGGTGTCGAACGCTGCTGATAAGTCCAGTAAGACCAAGATCACTGAATAACCCCTATCCTGGAACATGTGCAGGTCGTCCATAACAGATAGTAATGTAGACTCTGTACTGTGTTTCGGCCTGAAACCAGATTGAGAGTGGTCAAGGCCGCCCACAGTTTCAATAAAGTTGGAAAGGAGTCTATTGACATACTTTTCTGTAAGTTTCCCAAGAAAAGGTAGCAGTGAAATTGGCCTTAGGTTGGATAATTCAGTCCAGGCAATGGTGGTATTTTTCCTGATGGGCCTGACAAGTGCACGTTTCCATTCTTTAGGGACAGATCCCGTACTCAGGGACAGATTAATAAGTTTAATGATCGTGGGACATAATGTGTCAAATAAAGAGGGCATTAATCTGGCTGGAATAGTATCGTCTGGACTACCACTTTTAATCTGTTTAACCAATACAGATAGCTCCTCAACAGTAATGGAGGGAAAGGAGTCCAGAGTGTGTATGCCATGATCGAACTCTGTATTTTGAAAAGCAGAAGCTGTGTCTGTAACCATAAATGAATACATATCTAGTGCAACATTTCCTTGAACAGTGACATAGGGCATTTCAGCCTTTGCATTTGTATGCGGCATTTGGAGTGCATCTGTTTACTATCGCTTGTCAATTCATGAACTCCAATCCATATCGGTTAGCCAACTGGCTGTGCACTCACATTCTTCACACACTGTTGTCCGACCGGAACAGGCATCTAGAGAGCTTTGAAGTGGTCTTCATATATTTTTGGTTGCATCTACCACACCTGCATACCAACATAGAAATATGTGCAATCACTATATTTCCCATAGTCTGTGCTACTCCACTCAGTAAATCCTAACATGGGGACATTCCCAGGCGACATGGAAGATTCAAGAAGGATCCCTCATGAATCTCTAACTGTGGGATAGTCTAGTAGGGTTGATTATATGTAGGAAACCAGGTAAAAAATAAATTCTGTTCAGGAATTTAAAATTGATCAGTTTGTGCCTGTAGTTTATAAAGACAGCTTTGTTCTGCACACAGCAGTAACTTTAAATCTCATCTGTTATCATCATCCCGTTTCCATTTTGTTAGGACTTTATTATCATTATTTGATTCAGTATATAATCCTTAATGTTGTTCCAGAGCTTGATTCATATCCCTCAGTAGAAGGAACTCTACAGTCTCTTTGGGAAAGAGGTCCACCTTGCTTACACTGCATGTCACACTCTAAATCACACAAATAATAATTCCAGATTTGTAAAGCACCACTTATCACCCCTAAGGGTATCCAGGTGCTGAGGGAAGTCAGGGAAATTAAGTGAGCTATTGCCCAGAGTCACATGATGCTGAGCTGGGCTGCGTCCGGCGCCCGACCGTGTGCGCTCAGGAGTCAGCCTCTCTGGTGCTGCACCACACCTCTCCCTATGTCTAAAAATATATGTCAAAGCACTTATGCTTCTATTTACCTGAAATTAATCTAAGGTTAGGAACGTACCACCCACATGTAGCTGCCTCACACTTGCAAGTCCAGCAACCTCCAGTCAATTAATTTCTCTCCTCTCAAGTGTCAGAGCCACTGCATGGTTATTGTGAAGCCAGAATACTAGGGAATATATCCACGCTAAAACGGCTGCTTTGACCATGGTCCATACTGACCAATTAGTACAGCAAACCTACTGGAGTGTGGGCTGGCTACTGGACTCACACAGGTCCCAGTGAACAAAGTACCTTTCCTAGACGCAAACAACGAGATGCCTAGATCTTCTCCACGCAGTGAAGCTGATGTGTCAGCTCGGGAGACAGGTCCCGAAATCGAGAGGCATTGAGTGATACACCAGCTTCTGACATGCAATTGAGTGGATGCCACGATCCCACCAAGCTGCAGCGGTGGTGACAAGCTGTCCGATCCATCGATCTCTGGAGTAAAAGCACTAGTTTTGAGGCGATGAGACAATTTTACTTTCGCAATAGGGTCAATACACCAGTTCTGCTAGTCTGCAGACATGAGATGTGTCGAAATTCATGTTGCAAATATCTAGGCCACTTCCAGTGAGCCAGGCGCAGGAGCAGGGCTAGAGACTTTGATATTCCTGAGTCTTAAGTAACAAGCCAACACGCCCTTGGAGATCACTTTTAGGGAAGGCAGAGTCCATCTCTCCTTCAGCAGAGTCAGAGAGCAGCAGGCAGCAGGTTAACAAACAGAAAAGCAGGCCTTCCAGATTAGCAGACCAGTTGAGTCATTTAAGCAGCACAGCAGTTCATCTGGCAGAGCTTCACTTACAAGTCCAGTAGTGTCTGATTTATTGGGTCAGAGACCAGTACCTAAACCCAAAAGTGCCTTTGATGTGGGGGTGACTTCAAAGCAGCTCAAGTGCATAAGTGCATAAGTTCTACTTTCTGCCCAGTCCTGACTTCCAGGGTACATCAGCCCTTTGTATGGGGACAGGACACTACCTATTCAAGTAACGACTTAGCCCCTCCCTACCATCCTGCTCAGGCACGGCCATCAGAATGCAGATGTATGTAGACACATCTATCCCTCCCGTGTTGTGGCTGTCAAGAGGGAATGCAAAAAATGTAGCTGTCACCGTCCCAGAGGTGTATTGGAGACATTCTGTCAGACATACAGAGCAGTAAGTGCAGAGAAACTTTCACTTTCTAAAAGCGGCATTTCTAAAACAGTAATGTTAGATCCAACTGTACTTGTAAATAGGATTTATCATTACCATTCCAAAGATATGAAACTTGAAAAAGCTCCTCTCTAATCAGGAATTAAAGCTTAAAAGAGTACTAAGGAATTCCCAGTGCTAACCTATGAGAGGAGTAGGCCTCACAGCAGCGGAAAACAAAATAGGTTGTTTGTCACTACGAGGAAATGCAAAACATAAAATTCCATGTCGTTCCTTTTACTGGCATAACACTCTGCCCTTAGGGCTACCTAGGACCTACCTTATAGGTGACGTATTTCAATAAAAAAGGGACTTTAAGGCTTGGCAAGTAGTTTGAATGCCAAACCAAAGTGTCAGTAAACTGCGCACACAGGCACTGAGGTGTCAGGCCTCAGAGAGGTTTGAAAGGCTACTTCCATGGGTGGCACAAGCAGTGCTGCAGCCCTCTAGTAGCATTTAACTTACAGGCCCTGGGTATATGGTATACTACCTTACAAGGGACCTTCAAGTAAATTAAATATGTCAATCAGGCATACACCATTTACACACATATTTAGGGAAGAAGCATATGCACTTGAGAACCGATTAGCAGTGGAAAAGTGCTTAGAGTCCTAATTCCAACAAAAATAGTTCAGCAAAAAGAGGAGGAGGAAGGCAAAATGTTTGGGAGGACCCTTCAGAGACAGACATTTTCCAACATCGATGATATTAGTCTGGCGAAATTGTTTTTACCACGTGGTACAGAGATATTTTTCACAGCAGAAGTTAAATTCTCTCCTCATAGTATGTTACAATCCCTCTTTTGGCTGCATAGAGCTATCATGCTGTGAAAGAACTCTGGGGATTCCAAAATTGCAGTGTACATGTTTACAAAGGTGACTTTGTAATTCCTGCTGTACCTCAGTCACAAACAAAAGCCTGCCACAGGAGTCGGCATACATGTAGGACAATACATAGTGATTTCTTGACTAGTTTGGCCACCACACATGAGGATTTTTTGATTGAAGCAAAGTATCTGTTCAGTCCACAATCAGCTGCAAAGGCACGAGTTGTGCCACTCCAGGTGACTTTCCTGCAGAGGGCCCATCACCATACCATGTCTTTCCAAATATGCCAATATTAGCCTTTCCTTCTTAGGGTTATGCAGACAATCATGGAGCTGGAGAGTGAGAGCTTTTAGTTTAATGGTCATCTTAAGTGGCAGTTGCCATGCCCTGGCAAGGTATTCCTTCATTTAATTACTGACTCATTGTTTTAGGCCAAGCCAAGAAATCAGCCTTAGAACCAAACCCTAGTATTCACCTGAAAATAAGAACTTTGGAAATCCCCAGGTATATATTTTCTAAAGAAAATATATTTATTCTTACCAGACAGCCACAAACCCTTCTTTTAAAATTGTGCCATGACTCCTTAACAGATAGTGATTGAGACATAAAGGTGACTGAAGAGCTTGTAAGATGAATTTCTGGTGGGCCAAATTGAACAGAGATATTAAGAGACACATTATGGTCTGTGGTGTCTAAAACCAGGCTAAGGCTTGCATGGGCCCTCCTGGCAGATTTTTAAAACCCCTTTAAACTCCATTGAGACTATGGGAATGTATTTCCACAGACTTCACCACCAGTTAACCATCTTCAGAGGGCTATATGGTCTAACAATCAACTGGCCCTATCTTCTGAATTTCATCCTTAAATAAATGGGCAGATTGAAAGGTTAAACCAGACTCTACAAACATACTTACTGTATTTTTCCACGCCACTCAATCGAACTGGAAGACTTGACTATCTGTTGCAGAATTTGTATATATGCAATTTATTCCTCCTTAGGTTTTAGTCCATTTCTTGCAATCTATGGACATCATCATAGAATATTCTTAGAAATCCTGGAGCATATTCACAAGGAGCTATCGCCAAATTAACGGCACTTTATTGCAGCCAAAGTCGAGATAAATTTACCTCCCCATTCACAAGCTGGTGCTAACAGCCCACAGCACCAGTTTACCCGCGATAGCAGCTGCAAAAAATATTGCCACAGAGGACCCCGGCAGCTATCGCTAATGAGATGCAGAGTGGGCGGTCCCGTGCCAAAAGCCGCGATAACACCACTCCTCAACATTCTCAACGACCAGCCAGATCGGCGATAAGAACACAAAACCGGCGATAAGGTGCGTTAGCAGCAGGAAATCTACACCTGCTCTGACCACGGCAGTCAGCACCACAAAAGGGAGCCCAGCCCAGGGCCACATCGGAAGTGCAACAGATGCCATGGAGCCACTCATCATGTGGCCCAGACACCCAAGAGGGCCACAACACCCACCGCCACCACCCCCCGGACGACCCCTCCCTGGCACCCCCCGAACAAAGACATGCCACATCAGCTACACAAAAAAATGTACAAAATAATCTGCTTGATGTCGCACAATCACAACTGGTGAAATGCATGTGTCATCACAGAAATGAGCATCACACATTCACTTTCGAAGCAACAAATGAAACTTTATTAATACGAACACTGAAATGAAATGAAGACACATGGCGGCTCCCCTCGGGACACTTCATAGGTCACAGCCTGCAAGACAAAAAAAATTACGAGAAGGTGTATCCTGTGCACATCAAAGGGCAGAGATAGAGCGAAGCAGAGAGACAGAGAGGAAGAGAGGAAGAGAGAGAGAGAGAGGAAGGCGGAGAAAGAGGAAGAAAGGGAGAGAGGAAGAGGGGGAGAGAGAGAGAGAGAGACAGAGAGAGATAGTAGAGAGAGAGAGAGAGAAAGAGTGGGAGAGAGGGGGAGAGGAAGGGGGAGAGAGAGGAAGAGAGGGAGAGAGAGAGAAAAGAAGAGAGGGGGAGAAAGGGAAAGGGGGAGAGAGAGGGAGAGAGGGAGGAAGAGAGGGAGAGAGAGAGAGAGAGAGAGACAGAGAGAAGAAGAGAGGGAAAGAGAGTGCCACCCCTGCGCACCCAGGCCACACTGCTGACCTGCTGCCACCGGTGTGTCTCCAACCACTTGCCTGTATGTATAGCAGTACACCAGGTCACACATCTGAGTCAGAGCCATCATCTGAAACAGAGTCCAGATACATGACTGGCCCAGTACACACACTTGTACAAGACAACAGCGCCTGCCCGCCCATGCACACCCAGGCAGAGGCACCACTCCCACTGCTTATCAGAGCATGCCTGCCCATGCACACCCAGGCAGAGGTACACCCAGGCCTCACTGCTCACCTTCCGCCACCGGCGTGTAGATAGGATGTCCCACCATGTGCCGCTGCATGCCACAAGCCCGGGGCCCGCGGACATTGTACCCTCCACACTATGCAGTTACGGTCCACAGGCCACCAGGTCTCACGTCTCTGGTGCTGGGTCTTGAATTCTCCATGGCATAGGACATACCAGTGCACCCGGCCTACATTGCGGTCCAGCAGGGCACACAAAACATGAGTTGTCCGGACCGCCGGGACGGTGCATCATCACAGGCTGCCCACCCGCTCTGCAGTTTAAGGTGCCACTGACTCAGTGCACCCAAAGTCACCGTCCCGTGGCGGGGTGCCTGTGCCGGCTGCAATGCTCGGGGTGCGACTAACCCTGTGCAACCCCAGCCAGCACCACGTGGTGGTAGGCCCTTGCTGTACGCAAAGCCTCGGGTGCCACTAACCCTGTGCAACCCCAGTCAGACCTACGTGGTGGTAGGCCCTTGCCGTACGCAGAGCCTCGGGTGCCACCAACCCTGTACACAGCAACTCATGGGCCATTTATGATTGAGTCACCACTGGAAGAGGGGAATGTGACGTCGCCGAGCCCCTTGTGTTGGCGGAGTCACATGACCTGTGACGCCTGTGCCGGATGGGTGTGGTGTATGTGCAGACCTGCCCTCAGGGAGTGGCTGTGACATGCTGACAACTAGACCAGTGACCTGCACACCACCAGCAAGTACGCCTGTGATTGGTAGTAATGAGGGCCCCCCCGGGAGCGTAAGCAGAGTGGTCTGGCTTGCCGTACGCCGCACCAGTGCAGGGCTTGCAACAATGACTCATGGGCTCTGGGCGTGGTTCAGTCCATGTCCGGACAAAGAAGTCAGTGATGCGTGTGTCCCTGTTGTAGTCTCCACGGGACCCGGTACACAAAATGCAATGTAGCACCCTCTGACTGGCATCCCACAGGATGAGCAACATTGACGCAAGGGTAATCACTGTCCCTACATTCATCCACACATGCATACATGACTGATGAAAGACATAACACAGCAGTGCGTCACTGGATGTTTATTGCACACCCTGTGCACTTCTGCAGCTGGAGCTGTACAGGGCAATGCCGAGCACACTACACAATATGGGCCCGTGGAGGGCCAGCCAGAGTCCATCCGGGGATGACTAGTCCTGCGGAAGAGAAGGGTACAGTCCGCAGTCTGTCCGCCGTGTCATTGGTTGTCGAACAGGATGTGACAGACCATGTTGCTGTCCAAGGTGAGTGCATCGGAGTGTCTCGGGGATCAGTGGAAGGTCATGAGGCCATGTGCAGTACCAAGCAGAAACAAGCCAGGTGGCGGAAATGAATGCTAGTGCCTTCTGATCACAAACCCATCCACGTCCTTGTCCCCGGATGTGTGCTCTGCCCCACCTGTGGGTTTTGCAGTACCGGCTGCAGCACAGTGTGCCACTGACACATCAGGTGCCTGAGTTGATGCGCCTGCTGCACTGGGAGAGACTGACACACCAGGGGGCGGGGATGTTGATGGTGTGGGGGTAGCAGCATTCATCAGCGCCACGCCTTGTGGGTGCAATGCCATGATGGAGGTCTGCAGGGCATGATAGATCCCAGCTACATTTTGATGATGTACAGCGGTGGCTGCCATCCTTTCTGCCTCCATCCACACCATGTCCTCCATGAGCTTTCGCGTGTGTGCCAGCTCACGGCTGGCATCGCTGGAGCCACTCTGAGCGGTCAGCTGTTCTTCTCTCCGCATCATGACTCCAGCGATGTCAGTCAGGGCTCGTTGGAGACCATGGGACGGACATAAACACCATAGGATGGCGTCCAGTTTTGGCAGCCAAGATACCAAAGCCCACCCTCACCTGTTCAGCCATCTCCCTCTGGCACTCCAGCACATGGCATTGGAAGGCAATGTGTTGTTCCTGGGGGTCTTGGGAGAGTGCTGGGGCTGTGGTTGCCTTCTGTTGGGTGGTTTGGGTGGTGGGTGGGGTCCCATCGATGTAGCTGGGCTGCCCTGATTCTGCAGGTGAGTGGCGGATGAGGTCAATGATGTCTTGGATGGTTTGAGTGTCGATGCTGGTGTTGTCCTCCTCGTCATCAGTGAAGAGTGGCTGGGACTGCTCTGCAGGAGGTGTTGACGAAGCCCCTGCAAAGTGAAGGGGGGATGGTGTGTTACAATGTGTCCACATGTATGTAGCCGCATGGTACATGTTGACATTCAGACTGCATGGCATTGTACATTGTGAAAGTCTGTAGGTGTGGTCGAGGAGCCAGGGTCATTGTGGGTGTGTACTGTGCCCTGCTTGATTGTGCATGTGTGCCATTGTGACCATCTCCACCTGTCCCCCCAGTACCTGGTGGTCACACACCCTGTTGCGGTTGTGTTGTGTCCTGTCGAGCAGTGTCCACTCCCCCGACTCCAGACCACAGTCCCCACACTGATGACTGTCAGCACTAGCTCCTCCATGTCATCCAGCTCCAGCTGTGGTGCTGGGCCTCCACCTCCGGTCTGCATTGCTGCCTTCTGGTTGGGGGAGAGTTTCTCCTTGGTCTTCCGCTTGATGTCATTCCATCGCCTCTTGACCTCGTCCATTGTCCGCTTGTGCTCTCCGACGGCATTCACCTTGTCGACGATGTCCCATCATATTCCAGTTTTGGTGCCCAATGACATGATGGAGGTGACAAAGAGTTGTTGATGGTGTTCCATCACCTCCGTTACTATGATCCTGTTCGCCTGCGGACTGAACTTCGTCTTCCTCGTATTCTTGTCCTTGCCCTTCCCTGTCCCCGAGGTCCCAGGCTGGTCGTCGGGGATGCTTGTGGGGTTGCACTCATCCTCTGCGCCTGCTCCAGCTGCCTCCATGGTGCTTGGGTGTTGGTCAGTTTGTGTTTGGGTGCTTTTTTCTACTTTTATGGTGATTTTTGACACCTGCCATGTGTGTGTTGCAGGCCTGGTGCTGCTTATCGCTGATTTCCTCATCGCTCTTTGGCCCATCGCTTGTTTTTTGGTGTTGTGGTTTGTGGTTTTATCGCTGTCGTGGTGGTTGGATCGCGGACATTGTCCGCGGTTTCGGTAGACTATCGCTTGCTACCGCTTTGTTGTGATTTTCACGTTGTCACAGGGTTATTTTCCCGCGATGGGCTGCGATATTGAAAGTTGCGTTACGCTACTCTTGCGATAGTTATCACACATTCTTGTGAATATGCCGCCCTGTCTTCAGACATTACAGTTCCAGCTTTAGAGGATTTATCACGTGTTAAACACCCTGAAAAAACGTAAATTCCCTTTGGAGAAAGCCCAGCATTTGTGGAGTGGGAAGATCAACAAAATTGCAGGCTAGTTCCAATAAAGTGGGTGATACATTTTAGCTTTCTTCCAAGTACTTGCCATCTTTGATTCATTCATCTAAATCAAGCCCAAAAATGTTTGGCCCATTTACTATACCATTAATCCAGTGGCAGGCTAAATACTTCTCCATGATGGAAGTTTAATCCTTCCTTGTTAAAGCATGATCATTCGAGAAGGGTATCAACACAACTTTTAACCTTACTAGTTAATGATGAAGAATATATGAAATTAAACAGACTTATGATTTGAGCTTTGCTAGGAGTAAACTTCAGTTTTGATAAATAAGAGAGGATTCAAACCTTTTGATGGATATCGGGAGCCAGCTACTCAGGTGTAATTAAATGCATTTTTCAAGATCATCAACAAAAAAACAAGACATTCTGAGGGGAGCAATAGTCAGGAATTCATATTTATTCAGGAAAGGATGAGCGAGCCACAGGCTCCATGCTCTTTTACTGGTGCACATCGTTCTGCTCATCTTCTTTGTTAACGTTTCGTGCGAATGCAGCGCAGCAAGATCTGCATAGTCTTGCAGGTTAACTGGCTCAGCCTCCTCAAATTCTTCCAGTGAATTCTGGGAAGTTCATTAATGGAGACACCTTCAAAGCGAGACTCATTTTCAGTGGCCATTTTGGAAGTGCTCAACCAGTCTGTTTATTGTACAATGCCTGTTTTTTAGTTAGGTATCAGCTCCTTTCAGCACATACGTTTCTTAAATTTGTTCTCAAACAGTTAGGAAGTTATTTCAGTTTCTCAAGTCATTTTGTTTATCCTGTAATGCAAAAACCCTATAGAAGTGGATCAATCATTATTTTGGGTGAGTAGCAACATTGCTTCATAAGTTGCTTGCTGCAGTAGAGTTCCTGATTTTTCCCTATTCTTCAGTCCTTCACCTATTAATGTTTACTTAATTTGCCCGCAATTTTGGAACATTTATATTTTATCAGTTTTTTCCTCTTCCAAGATGGTTCTGAAAGATTTCATCAATCGGTGCTGTGTCTTCCTTGCCTTCCAATAAATCTGAAATCAAGGTGTAAGACAAAGGCAGCAGGCCATGTTTAGGAGTCTAGACAAGATCCTTAGCATCACCAGTGAGACTATTCCTTGACACTTATAGTACCCTAGGCGTGTGACTATAAGAAAAGACACAGGGGGCAGTGACATATGGGGTAAATCAAGTGCCCTTGTTGACACCCGTCGCAATACTAAATGGTACTTAAATCCTGATTAATCTGCCCAAAATAGTTAGGCAGTAAAATATGTAGACTCTTCTTAAAGATCTACTCATGCACCATACATCTAACATATACTAGTCAAGTTTTTAGCCAAATGTTTAACTGTACTTGAATAATTTGCTTCCAAGCAAGAACATCCATATACACCTTGTGAACGAGCTACCCAAGTAGATTAAGTAAATCGTTTAATTGCAGAGGTGGTACAGAGGACTCTCTATGCCAAGGCAGTACAAAGGCTTGATTAGCTGGCATGGTGACTACAAAGTCCAGCATTGCCTGTAAGCAAGGAGTGGGAAACGAAGGATCACATTGATGATGAGAACCCCAGGCATAGCAACACGGTATTTGTGTAACCTCCAGCTGCTCCCATGAGGTCTCTCCTTTACTAAAGGACAGAATAGCCCCCAACAGGAAATGAGTACAGCGTTTTAAATATACTCAGATGCATGTGTATGTGAAAAGGGAATCAGAGATAATCACAATCCCTGGTAAGGTGGAATAAAGAAATATCACCTGTACACCCCGACACACACTCATAGAGCAGAAACCCCTTCCAACTAGGACTAATTGTGTTTAGGAAGTTCAGGGGAGGGAGTGCCTTAGTTATTACTAGGCCTGGGCAGTAAACTTTGCTCCGACGGCAGAGTTTTCTGCACTCCGTGGAGCTCGCACAGTGCAGAAAACTCCACTTTGCGATGTGCAGCAGAATTTTCCCCCCAATCACGATCGCGAACGGTAAGTTTGCGATCACAAACGGTGAGTTCATGAGCGCGAGTTGCTGCTCGGGTAGAATTTTTTGTGCAGGAATACCAGCACAAACTGCAGTTCGCACTGCACTCCACCACTCGTGGAACTTCGCTGAGTTTTTTTTGTAACTTCACGGAGTTTCGCGTAGCAAAACTCCAAGAACTATGCCCAGGCCTAGTTTTTATCCTTGCACTCTTTTCAGACATGAAACCCCATTAAATATTGCCAAATCTAAAGAGACAGGGGAAAATACAGGGACAAAGACATAGTGTTCCAGACCATGAACTCAAAACTAACTCTATTGTGGTACTTTTTTCTTCCTGGTCAAAGACTGATGACTTGAGGACCATGAGGACATAGTGTGAACATGAGGGTCCAGCAAACGGTGTTGCTGGCGAGATGTGGATCCAACACTCTCTTCCCGGCACTACAACCACTCAATACATTATGTGGATGTTGGACTAGGAAGACATGGAAAAGGGTACGGCATATCGCTTGGAATCATCTGGATGGGAGCATATAATGGAGTTCAGGCCATCATGAAACCGATGTCTTCTAGGGGAAAAACTGATACTTCCCATGGTATAGAGCTCTCGAAACAGCTAAACCGAAGATAAAAAAAGACAATGTGATGTCAGTACTTCAAACCCTGGCTTCACATTGATACAAAGATGAACAATATTATTAATTATTTTCCTGGCATACTTATGAAATTATTTAATGAAACTTAATTAAGTGGAATTTACTAAATATGAGCCTCTTCTTGCAAGCGTGTTTGTTCTGCAGACTAGTCTTTTTTTTTCTCTCTGTACTGCGATTTGTCATGTAGTTCTACTAAAAGAAATCCCTATTACCCATAGAGAGACATTGACTTGTATATTGTCCAAACAACACCTTGCAGTTTACTTGGCCTGTGCCCTAATTGTTTGCACATGGACAGGAATTTCAGCTCTGTTCCTATTTACTGCAAGGTGAAATAGTCTTGGAAATGCTAGCATGCACCGATTAAGTTATTTAATTGTGTGATTTGAGTTCAACACAAACTCTATAATAGTACATTTTTGTTCCTGGTCAAAGATTGATGAGTTGTGGTGCATGGTGACACTTACATCAGTAAATGTCTCTGGTTTTCACCACTGTTGGTTCTCCCAGTGCTGTGTATCTCTAGATATGTGTTTCAGGATAGTTGTCATTCATCAGTAGAGCGTAACAAGTTGTTGTAAAGGAGCTGGGAATGCTGCTCACAGTCTTCTTAGGTGTCTATACCACTCACTGGGTGCACTGCAGGCACATCAACCAGAGCTTGTCAGCTCATCAGCTCAGGGGAGCCAAATCAAACAAAGAAGGAGGAGAGCACAATGCCTCACATCTCAGCACTCACATTGCTCAGATGGTAAATGTGGTGCATGGTAACATTTACTTCAGTAAAAGTAATTAGTTGAAAATTGTGTGGTAATTCTCAGTAAAAGACTTGAAAATTATTTTTTTTTAAACTAAAATAACCGTTAACATGCACTGCATTTACCTTGAGCTCAATAGTGGAATCTAAACCTTGTAAAATACAGCTCCATGAGCATCTTAGGAAAGTTTTATGTCTTAGGTATTAACTGTTTGAGGGCTTGTGATTGGTCTGAATGGAAAATATAGCTGGTTCCTTTTTAACGTCTGCATTTTTCTAAAGCATCCCTTCTCAATCGGTGCCAAGAACTTCTACCTCAGTATTAAATGCTGCCCGATTTATTTATTTATCATTCATCATTTTGTTAACGTGCTACATGACACTTTTCAATTACTTCAGAGCACTGGGTAGGGACTGACTTGACTGACTTGGGGTAGAATTGCACCAGTGCCATGATCTGAGGCATCAATCTGTATAATGTAAGGCTGACAGATGGCCAGTATCTTCAAGGCTGATTGCTTGTTGTAGGAAATCCACCATTTTGGTATGGTCATTTCGGATGTTTGCCTTTTTCAAGACACTATTTTAGGGTAAATTGGCTTATTCCTGATTGCCACATTTAACTTGCGTGTACATCCCTAGTATATGGTGTAGAAAGTACACCCAGGGCTGTAAGTTAAATGCCACTTGTGGACTGCTGCTCTTTTAGTGCCATCCACTACAGAGGCAGTGAAACATGGCTACAATCCTACCCGGTACACGCTGATTGCAGCAGTGTAAAATCTGCAGTGCAACCTGTCAAAAGAACTTTTTTTTACAGGTAAATACCTCCCTTTTAAATATGATTAAGTCACATCTATGTAGGCGTTTTAGCCCACAAAGCACAGTGCATGGTATTTAAAAGTGGGGCAGGTAGAAAATGTATATTACCATGTGTGATAAGGCCCAAAAATCTGTTTTCACTGTGACAGGCCTTGGTGTCCTATGTAGAAAACCAAAGTACAGATTAAAATGCTACTACTACTTGCACATTAAAGGGATCAGCTATAAAAAATAATTAAACCACTGTTTTAATAGTTATGACAACTTCAATTCAATATTGAAGTTGGATTTTACTAAATATTAAAGAAACATTACTTTAAAAAAAGTTACCCATTACCTGTTTGAACCGCATGTAACACTTTGGTAACCATACAAGGAAGAAACAGGATGCCGGACATTTAGTGTGTATCCTATTCCAAGGTGCTGTAGGACACTGCTTTTATATTGCCAGACTTCTGTCTCCCAGTTTGTTGTGGGTACAGGACATGCATCAAATTGGATTTTAGTGTTATGTGTGGGAAGCCACTAGTGATCAACATAGTCCACTCCCCTATAAACCCACAACACCCAGTGCTCAAGTTTAGTGTGCCTGAAGAATTTCTGCCTCTAGAAATTGGCCTAACAGATGTCAGTTTTGGCCTGTTTATACTAAAGCAAAAAGGAACTACTGAAAAAGTGGTAGGGTTTCACCTGGAAACTACTACCTCATTGATTAGAGTGCCCAGGATTAACTCCACCCACTAACGATTGCCAAGCATACATGTGACACACCAAGGCACCGCCTCAGAACACTTTCTGGATCTGTGGAAGAACAGGGGTGGGCTTGACCAGCTGTCTGTGACTTCACAGGAGGACTGAAGGAAAGGGCATGATCCCTCATGTACCCAGAACAAAGAAGTGGACTTCAAGGTTCAGTTGACTGCCCTCCTGGGTGGCTCAAGGGACATTGCAAGTTTCAAAAGAGGCCAGTGGCAACTGAATATGGACTAGACTTTCCTGTCGGCTTCTGCCTGATACTCTGCAAGTTCCTAAGTGCCCCCATTAGGAAACTTTGAAAACCTTTGATCCAGATCCTTAGCAGTACCTGCAATGAAAATTGTATGACAGGCATTTACACCACTTGAGATTGAATTTCAGCGCAGAAATCTCCTCCCCTCAGAAAAATGACTAACTGGCACATGCATCAACAATGCCATTTGCGATTCCTTATTAGCGAAAAATAAGGATTCGCTAATAAGGAATAGCAAAAGGCTATGCATGTAGAAATTGCTTACAAAATAGCGATTTCTAAACATTCCTTAATTGCGACTCGCAAATTGCGAGTCGCAATTAAGGAATACCTCCCCATTCATTCCTATGGGCCTAGAGGCCCATAGGAATGAATGGGAAGACATTCTCAATTTGCGATTCTCAATTAGCGAATCTCAAATTGCTCATGCAATTTCAAGGGTGCCAGGGTGTCAAAAGGACACCCTGTTGCACCCCTGAAATCTGCATATGAGTTCATCTTGCACACACACATGCCCCAAGGGCATGTGTGTGTGTAAAATGGAACGTTGAAAAATGCACTTTAGTGCATTTTTCAAAATTTTTGCAAATTACCATGAAGTTCAACTTCATGGTAATTTGCTCCCCCTATTAGCGAAATCGCTAATATTTTTACTTTCATGCATTGCATTTAAGGAATATCAATTTGAGATTCCTTAAATGCAATTGAAATTTAAGTAATCGCAATTTAGAGATTACTTAAATTGCGATTTTTGCATTTGGGATGATGCATCCCAAATGCAAAAATACCGGTCGCAAAGGGGCAGATTCTGAGAATCTGCCCGTTTGCGACCGGTTTTTGCTTTGATGCATGTGGGCCTTAGTTCTTTTCCGCTTTGGGACTTAGAAGATTTTTCATTCCAAAACTGAAAAGCTCTAGAGCATTAGCGGGAACAAACTTCTTCCAGTATAAAGCCTGCAGTTCCATGGCGGTAGCTACAGTTAGAGCTTTGACTCATATAGGGGGGATTTTCATCCCAAATAGTGAAACAGTCCCTTTTTGCTTTAGGACTAAGAATTTTTTTGAGAACTTATATTTCCATACTTTTCAGCTGGACTAATCCATTTGTTGTATCTGACCGGGGCTCGATTGCAGTTGGCCTCAAATTTTGTCTCGGTCCTAGTCTACTGTGAATATTGACTATCATTTGTGCCTTGTGCTTTTTGGTGCTATTTCAACTTAAAACGTATTGGCTTTTTGTTGTTTTTCTGTCATTAGTTTTTGTTAAATTTTACTCTATTTCTCTGATTTTGTTCAGGATTTTTATTGCTTTATCTTTTTAATTATTATTATTTTGATACTACATTAATATTTTACACATTGCCTTAGTTTAGGCCTGCCTCCTCTGTGCCATGGCTACTGGAGTGTAGAGCTCATGTTAACTTAGTGACGTGGAGGGTCCACCATGACAATTGTGATTAATCCTTGTGGTGAAAGCAAAAAGAACAGATGATGGACGGAATACTGAACAATGCAAACATTCACCTGCAGTCACAGACATCTGGGTTTAATCTGTCGTTTTTTTGCTCACCACGCCACCCCAGTTGTGACTCAGCCATATGCAATTCAGGATCCTCAAGGGAACAGTCCAGGCCGAACTGGTAGGTCAGGTCCTCTCTTGAACAAAAACAAGCATCCTATATATATATATAAATATCAAATATATATTCACTGAAATAACAAACGGTTATAGGGACTTTATAGTTAGGCTCAGCTTTCACTCGTACAAAACCAGTGAAATTCAGCATTTATAGTTAGCTGAGCTAACCATAACTCGCGCCCCCTGAAATGCACTGCTTATGACCTCACACATTACATCACTCATGACATGGTCAGTGACATCAATCATGACATCTCAAATGACTTCACTGATGACATCATCCACCGAACCACTCACACACATACTCAAACCCCCATAAAACCTCCTGTACACCCACTCACACACCCGTACAACCACTGATATATCCAGTCACTGACCTATACCAATAATCACATAACCACACCGTCTTCCATAGAGCCACTCACACCCACTCCCTCACTTGTATACACCCACTCACACAACCATTCACTCAGCCATACAGCCACTCATACAGCCAGTTAGTCACCCATACAGCCAGCCACATAGCCACACACTCACCCATACAGCTTCTTACACATTCACGTATTTACCCCGTTACACACCCACTCACTCACTCAATAAGCCTCCCAACACTGCCACTCACTCACCCATAGATGCCCTCATACACTCACTACCAGAACCGCTTAGATACCCATTCACATATCCATACAAGCACTCACACATTCCTGTTCTCACCCATGCAGCCATTCACACAGACACTCACTGTCCAATACAGTCAATCACACAAAGTCACATAACGAAACACCTACTCAAACAGCCACTCACTCACCCATACAGCCACTTACACACCCAGTCACTTACTCATACAGGTGCTCAGACACCCACTCACTCACTCACCCATACAGTAATATGTCATCAGCAGAGGATTGCGGTCGCGTGAGTTATAGTTGCCTGCACTAACTATAACGGGGGAATTTCATAGGTTTTTTATCAGTAAAATTTCCAGCTAACTATAACATGTGTGAAACCTATGGTTTTTTCAGTGAATTTGCAAGGTTTTTTAAATGCTAATTCCTAACTATAACGTGTGTGAAACCTATGGTTTTTTCAGTGAATTTGTACGGTTTTTTAAATGCTAAGTTACTTTACGCCATTCGTGGCGTGCGCGCCCACTTAACGCAGTTCGTTCCGTGCGCGCACGGTGCGCTTCGCGCACCGCGCGCCCACTTTACGCAGTTAGTGCTGTGCACGCACGGTGGGCACGCGGTGCGCTACGCGCACCGCGTGCCCACGCTACGCTGGATGGGCCATGTACACACGATGCGCTTCGCGCACCGTGCGCACATGGAGGGCATATTAAGCGCTTCGTTGTGCAAGGTAAACTTTTACATTTTCATTACAAACATATGCCATGCACAAATGGTGCCCTTCAGCCTCAATTTGAACACGGGGTGGGGAGAGTATGGTTAATTTTTTTAAAAAATATATTTACATTTCCATTCGAATTACATGCCACGCGCCATGCCGGTAGGCATGCGGTGCGCTACGCGCACCGCGTGCCCACGTTACGCTGGATGGGCCATGTACGCACGATGCGCTTCGCGCACCGTGCGCACATGGAGGGCATTTTAAGCGCTTCGTTGTGCAAGGTAAACTTTTACATTTCGATTACAAACATATGACATGCAGAAATGGTGCCCTTCGGCCACCATTTGCACAAGGGGTGGGGAGAGTATGGTTAATTTTTTTTTAAAATATATTTACATTTCCATTCAAATTATATGCCATGCACATATGGTGGCCTTCGGGCACCATTTGCACACGGGGTGGGGAGAATATTGTTAATTTTTTTTTTAAACAATTTTTTACCGTACGCGTACGGTAAGCGTAATCGCCGATTTTTCGAAAAAACTAAATCTTGACTTTTTGGCATTAGGGGTTCTTTGGGGACACCTACATCAAATCTAGGTGGTTAGGAGCAGTCTATACAGCTCCTTTATATGTTTTTTCCCTTTGTTTTGCCTCCCCCCGTCTGAGTGCGAGAGAGAAAATGGCGGCCGCCGCTTCCTGGTTTCGACCGATTCGAATGTTTACTAAGATCTAACAGCCAATCAGAATCGCGCTCGCGCACGTCACCGTACACGTACGGTAAGCTTACCGTAAGCGCACGGTAAGCGCACCGTAAGCTGCCACAGATATATATATTGATTTAAATGCTATTTTCTCAGGAACTACTGAACAGATTTACACCAGACCTACAAAAGGCACTTCCTTGACCTGAGGACTACCTCTCTGCCAAATTTCAAGTAACTCTGTTCAGCCGTTCGGGCTGTAGCTGTGTCTAAAGGTCCTATGGAAAAATGCATGGGAAAAATGTGTTTTGGGACCCCCCTTTTTTCTCAGCCCCCGCTTGACGAATCCCCCCGAGACTTTCAGGGTAGGAGCGGAGCGTAGCGCCCCACCTATTTTGAAAATTTCGCGAGGATTCGTCGACCGGCACCAAAGTTATTCCAAATAGAATGTTGCGGATTTCCTATGGAAACAGGGTCCTAACTATAACTACCTACTGGCGACCGCCAGTAGGTAATATATATATATATATATATATATATATATATATATATATATATATATATATATATATATATATATATTAGCTACTGGCGGTCACCAGTAGACAGTTATAGTTAGGACCGAGTTCCCATAGGAAAGCTGAAAATTCTATTTTGAATAACTTTGGCGCCGGTTGACTTATCTTTGTGAAATTTTCAAAACTATAGGGGTGCTCTGCTCAGCTCCTACCCTGAAAGTCTCAGGGTGATTCGTCAAGCGGGGCTGAGAAAAAAGGGGGTCCCAAAACGCGTTTTCCCCATGCATTTTCCCATAGGACCTTTAGCAGAAGGTACAGCCCGAACGGCTGAACAGAATTACTTGAAATTTGGCAAAGAGGTAGTGCTCAGGTCAGGCATGTGCCTTTTGGATATATGGTGTCAATATGTTCAGTAGTTCCTGAGAAAATTGCAGTTAAATGTACATAAATATCTATAAGCGCGCACCGTGTGCCAACGGTGCCGTGGGCGAGCGTAATTCTGATTGGTGGTTAGATGTCAGTCAACATTCGAATCGGTCGAAATCAGGAAGTGTTGGACGCCATTTTGTGTGTGACAGTGAAAAAGAAAGGTGGAGAACGTGAAAAGGGGGCAGGGTAGAGAGTTCCTGATCCCCTAGCCTTTGTCAGGGGGTCCTTGAAGGATCCCGAAGGGTGAAAAAATACATTTTATTTTTTTTCCAAAAATCGCGGGGTGCGCGCACGGTGCACGCACGGTGCGCGCACAGCGGCAAAAAATTCGTAAAAAAAATAGAATTAAAAATCAAGTTTAAGTGTTTAGATGTTGGTTGGCTCTAAAAAGAGCTGTTGTGTTCATTGAGTGTTTTTTTGTACCTACAAGTAAGTACCGATGCAGAGTCTAAAGTTCAAGAGGAAGACTCTGTTCCCTTCATCTGTGAAATGTACACCATCTCCTCTATAAATGCCACTCAGAAGCATTGGTTCATAGTAGTTTCTGTTCCAGAATCTTCAAACACCACACCCACTCCCCTCACTATTTCTTCTTATTTCCTGGGACAAGGAGCTGAACAGCTATCAATTTTACTTGAAAATGGCAGAACAGCAGTCTACTTCAGGGAGTGAGGAGGAGACCTGGATGCACTCAGAAGCATTGGTTCATAGTAGTTTCTGTTCCAGAATCTTCAAACACCACACCCACTCCCCTCACTATTTCTTCTTATTTCCTGGGACAAGGAGCTGAACAGCCATCAATTTTACTTGAAAATGGCAGAACAGCAGTCTACTTCAGGGAGTGAGGAGGAGACCTGGATGCACTCAGAAGGTGTCTTTCAGTAGAATGGCAATATGAAAAGAAAGATAGTTGTAAAATGGAGGCTTACATACTTTTTTCTAATAAAGAAAACTCATTTGCTGTTTCAGACCATTCAACACTAAAAACTAGGCTGTATGTTTACATTTTGAAAAGCATGTTTTGTATCGGTTCAGAAAAATGTGTTCCCACAGAACATTACTTTGAATTTGGTGTTAGGTTTGAAAAGTCAAGCACTCTTGCTCTTTGGATTAGAAACATTGTGTGCTGAACTTCTGACCTCTCTGCTCACACCAGTGTTCCATGATCTGTTGCTATGGTAGCAGGCAGAAGTCATGTTGGGGGTAGGAATCATTTGGAAAGGGTTGAAATTTGCAACCAATAGAAATGTGTGTTTCCATTTTAAAAAATGTGGGAAGCAATGTGATTTGAAGTTAACATGTATATGTGTGAAAAAAGAGAGGGACATTTTGCCATTTAGTGTTTTTGGTTAGAGGAGTACAGCTCAGAGATTCTGGCTCTGATAATCTGCTGTGTGAGTGGCACATTTCTTTCTCAACTAACTACTTTTAAAGATGAGTTATGAATTTGAGAGGGGATGTATGTGGTGTATTTTGATATAAATAATAGAAATTTGTTTCTTCTTTTAAAGATGTGTTTTACATTTTATGTTTTGGAAGATATTTACCTGCCTTGAACTTGTAAGATATTATGGAGTATGTCTTCACCATAAGTTAAGGTGTACTGGTATCACCCAGGAATACTGTTTTGTGCCTAGAATCACACCATGAGTCTGTGTGCACAAAGGAGTTGTTGTCAGAGATTTAATTTGTGTTGCTCTTGTTCTGTAAGACTTGCACTCGTAGGAAAGGGGCAGCTTGTTTTCTTGAACTGTAATGGTTAGCATTCAGCACAAATCACTATCTCACAGATGAGAGACAAATGCTAACACATTTGAAAACAACAGGGTAGATTTTCCTTCCACTCCTGCAATGGGTGAGGTAGTTCCTACATGTTCAAAAGTCCAATTAACCCTTACCACAGGTGATCTTACATACATCTGTGCAGTCTTCATGCAGTTGTGCAAGCGTCCATGCAGATCTCTCTTGCACCTGACAATACACAGTCTCCAGAAACACACTCTTAGCACACAGGCAGCTGCTTCTCCTGCACTCCCATGCTTACTATTCAGCACTGTGTGGTATTTCAGATAGCAGTGTGTAACGCTAACACATTCAACATCACCAAGGCTCATTTCCTTTGCTGTAGTCTAATCACTCACCCAGGTTCCACATGCTCATGGTCTCAAGTAGCTGTTAGGACATGTGCTCTTTTCTGCCTCTCTAAACTATAAGGAAAATGTGTCAGGCTGTTACAGTAATTATCACTTGCTCTACCACAGTAGTAAATGTGCTTTGAAATTGCCAATCAAATATTGCTTTCTGCCTAGAATCACACCATGAGTCTGTGTGCACACAGGAGTTGTTGTCAGAGATTTAATTTGTGTTGCTCTGGTTCAGTAAGACTTGCACTCGTAGGAAAGGGGCAACTTGTTTTCTTGAACTGTGATGGTTAGCATTCAGCAGAAATCACTATCTCACAGATGCGAGGCAAATGCTAACACATTTGAAAACAACAGGGTAGATTTTCCTTCCACTCCTGCAATGGGTGAGGTAGTTCCTACATGTTCAAAACTCCAATTAACCCTTAGCACAGGTGATCTTACATATATCTGTGCAGTCTTCATGCAGTTGTGCAAGCGTCCATGCAGATCTCTCTTGCACCTGGCAATACACAGTCTCCAGAAACACACTCTTAGCACACAGCCAGCTGCTTCTCCTGCACCCCCATGCTTACTATTCAGCACTGTGTGGTATTTCAGATAGCAGTGTGTAATGCTAACACATTCAACATCACCAAGGCTCATTTCCTTTGCTCTAGTCTAATCACTCACCCAGGTTCCACATGCTCATGGTCTCAAGTAGCTGATAGGACATGTGCTCTTTTCTGCCTCTCTAAACTATAAGGAAAATGTGTCAGGCTGTTACAGTAATTATCACTTGCTCTACCACAGTAGTAAATGTGCTTTGAAATTGCCAATCAAATATCGTTTTCTTCCTAGAATCACACCATGAGTCTGTGTGCACACAGGAATTGTTGTCAGAGATTTAATTCGTGTTGCTCTGGTTCTGTAAGACTTGCAGTCGTAGGAAAGGGGCAGCTCATATGATAGGATTTGAAAAGCTCAAAAAAATATAGTAATATATTTAAATTACATAAAGGTATTTTTTTTTTGTTTCCTTTAGGTATTGCTGATCAACACTGAAATAAATTAAACATGCCTATAAAATCAAGAAAGAGAAAAGAACAGCAAAAACATCTATATTTGAAGACAACTGGACAACAAAAATTAGTTGAAGATCCTCATGTTGGAAAAAAGAAAAAGTCTTCTGGTAAGCAGACTAAGGATTTTTTAAGAAAATATCCTCAAACATAGAAAAAGTATATCTGCTGCAAATAGTGTTTCAAGAAGAAAACAACAAGACAATAGAAAGGAAATGCTAATGTAGAATCAGAAGAAAGAATGACTTAAAAAGAAAAACAGAATTTCAAAACATTCGTAAAAAAATATTTCAGAGAAGAGTGGTGTTCAATTTGCTAAAGGATTTGAAAAAAAATAGGAAGAAAGCAATATTTTATAAGAAAAAGAAACATATTGAATCAATTGTTGCAAAGGCTTTGGAATTAATAAGAAAACTATTCATTTTAATTTTGAACAGGATATGTACATTAGATAAAATAGTCAATGTAATGAAGTCAAAAGCAAAAGGAAAAGAGTAGTGAAAAAAAATAACTTTTGTAATGTGTTCTTAGGAGAATGGAAGCATAGTTCAAGTACTGAACCATTTTTTAATGAAGAGAGTTATCTTCAAAGTAATAGTTTGCTGCATGCAGTTGACACCAGTGGTCGAAGTTATGAAGTTAAAGATGGTTGTGTAATGGAAATGGAGAAAATGGTTCTAACAAATGAGGAAGAAGTGTTAGCTGATGAGGTTATGGGGAAATGTCCTAAAGCCCCAGTGTACACTTGGAATTGTAGTAGTATTTGTACTGTACGACAAGAATCTATTGATAAATTACGTGACTTTCTAAGAGAATATAGTAAAAAAAGTGTTAAACAGAAGATTAAGGTGCTTCAAAGATTAGATCCATGCAGAGTGAGAAAGAACACTGGTTTGCAAAGACATTCTCTGGCTTGTCTTTCTAGGAAAGTTTGTCAAAGTGTTTTTCACCATTTTAGGATGCTGGCAGTACATCATACTGAAATGAGAAAGTTTGTGAGAAGATTGTATTTTGCTAAAAGTCCAGCACTAAAGTTAAATGAGTTGAATAGTGCTCTGTTGCGTGGATCTGTATCAGATGTAGAGAAGGTTACTGATGATATTCAGTTTTGTTACTTTGGTCCAGAACAAGAAAGTGCAGGAAATGACACAGTTATTGAAGAAAATGTGGAAGAGAATGTAGAACCCACTGTTAGTAAAAATTTTGAAGTTCAAATGACAATTGTTTTGATTTGGGTGAAGATCAGCGTATTTGTAAATACTGTTATTACAAGTTAGAAGAAAATAAAATGCCAGCTAGAGCTGTACATAATAATTTAGAATTGGTTGATATTCCTGCAGAATTTAGTGATTTAAATACGTATGAGTCTATACTCATTCAATGTGTCCATCCGTTTCAGACTATAGTTCGTATGGAGCCCAAAACAGGTAAATTACCTTCTTCAGATTTACAAAGAGGTTTAAAAGGAAGAGTTGTCTATTTCCCATTAGATTTGAAAAAAAATATTGGACAATTGATGCAGATAGTTTGGAAACTGAACCATTAGTTATTCTGGTTAATGGTGAACCTACAAAGAATAAGAAAATTTGGCAGGAGCTAGTAGATGTACGAAAAGTACAAAGAGCAAATTTATATTTGAAAAGAAATAATAAGTACTATGAATCAATTTATATGGATGAAGATGAAGAAGTTTTACTAGCAGACACAGGAATACCAACTGGGCAAATTGAAAAAGTGGATAAGTCAAAAGAAGAAGAAATTTATGAACATTTCAGCATACATCCTCTTCATTCTAAAGAAGTTATGGGAAACACTATTGATCTATTTCAGATGAAAAAAACAAAAAGAACTCCTGTGAGTGTATGGGAGGAGAGCTTGGAAGCTCGTTGTTTTCCCCAGCTGTTTCCTACAGGAAAAGGTGGACGATATGATGAACGTCCAGTACAGATTCCTGCTTCTGAGTATCGGACTACAAGATTATATGCAGAAGATCCAAGATTTCGTCAAAGTATTCCTTATTTGTTCCATCTTTTATTTGAAAGTGACTTGTCTGCACTATCTTATGCAGTAAATCACATTTTAAAAACTGGAGTACATCTACATAATGTGTCTGCAAAGGATTTTATGAACAAAGTGCAACAGCGAGATGATCATTTGGAATCTCAATTGATTAATCTGATGGCTTGTCAGCGTGGAACTAATGAATATTGGTACCGACGCCATGGAGAATTGAAATGTATGTTACGGAATTTAGGAACTCCTACATGGTTCCTTACCCTAAGCTGTGCTGAGTACGCTTGGGATGATTTACTGGATTTACTTCGAGAGGCAAATTCAAATATTGAAAACATCCAATACAAGACAGCAGGAGAATTGTGCTCATTGGATCCGGTTAATGTTTGCAGATATTTCAATCATAGATTTGAGGCTATGATGTCCTTCGTCTGCAATAAAAAAAATCCACCTCTTGGAGAAGTTGTGGATTTCTTTTGGAGAAAAGAGTACCAAGCAAGAGGTGCTCCTCATATTCATATGCTGTTGTGGATCAAGGATGCCCCAAAATTTGGAACAGATTCTGATGATGCAGTTGTATCTTTCATTGAAGAATATGCAACATGTGCTATACCGAAAAGCACAGAATAAAAAAACTTAAAAGAGCAAGTTTTACGTTTTCAAAGTCATCGGTGTGGAAAATACTGTCGACAAAAGTACAAGAGTAAAGATAAAGTCTACACAAAATGTCGATTTGGATTTCCACGACCTGTTCTTTCAAAAGGAAGAGTAAACAGTTTTATGTCAGCTGTGCGACATACCATTACAAGAAAATCTCCGAAAAATACCTATAACCTAAGAAGAAAAGAAGAGTCAAAATATATAAATGACTACAACCCAGTCATTTTATCCATGTGGAATGCTAACATGGATATTCAGTATGTAGCTGACAATTCTATTGCTGTTGCTCGGTATGTCACATCTTACATCACTAAATCTGAGAAAACGGAATTGAAAGAAATGTGGGAAGAGATTTCTCACGAGAAGACTGTCAGTAAAAAGCTATACAGTTTCAGTTTAAAGATGTTATCGCATCGAGAAATTGGGTCATACGAATGCTCAGATAGGTTATCATCTGCAAGTCTGTACTCCAAATCCAGAAGAATAATTTGGGTAAGTTTAGGCCTTGCAGGAATGCGAAATCGGGTACTGAAATCTATTCGAGAAATTGAATATTTAGCAGAGAACGAACCAGAAAGTACAGACATTTTGAAAACAAATATGTTAGACACATATTACCCAAACAGAAGTCATCATCTTGAGAACATGTCTCTCTATGAAGTGCTGCAGAACTGCATTTTTACACGGAATGCCACAAAAGACATCAACAATGGAAAATATAAAGTCATTGGTCAGGAAGGATGTTTGGTGGAACAAACAAAAGGAAGTTTGATTAATCACAGGAAGCTGAGTTGCGACACTACTGACAAAAAGGAATTTTACTACACTTTTACAGCTGTTTAAACCATGCGGTTCAGAGGATGAATTACTTGGAGATTTTCAGAGCTATGAAGATTCCTTTAATGCATGTAAAGATAGCATAGAATGCAGTACTTTCACAAATTATGTACAAATGTTAAATGAAGAAATTGAACAAGAAGCTACAATTGCAGCTGAAGTAGCTAGAGACAGTTCTCAAGACAGTCAAAGTTCTGGTACGCTCAGTCAAGATCCCCTAGGACAACCAATCGTAGAAAATGAAGCTGCAATAGCCATGACTGAAGTGGAAACAGCTATGAATCAAGCTCAGGAAGATTTAATAGACTTACCAAATTTGGAACAACAACTGAATGATGAACAACAACAAATTTATGAAGAAGTCACAAAACAAATTGATCATGGATTTACTTCAGGAAAACAAAGAGTGCTCATGCACATCATTTGAACCAATCAGAATGTATGTGAGTGGACAAACTGGAACTGGAAAAAGTTTCTTAATTAAAGTAATTAGAAGCTACCTACAGAAAAAACTGATTCAACTTTGTCTTGTGTTGTTACTGCTCCAACTGGGTTAGCAGCATATAACATAAAAGGAATTACCTTACATCGTTTGCTAATGTTACCAGTAGAGCATGAGAACAAAATAGAATACCACAAGATAACAGGAGAAGCATATTTTGAAGTTTCAAGAGTGTTGAAGAAAATGAAAGTTCTCATTATTGATGAGGCAAGCATGGTATCAAACTTAATGCTTGCCTTTGTGCATTTAAGAATGCAGCAAATTCTAAAGACAGACTATGATGTGTTATTTGGAGGAAAACATGTTATAGTTTTTTGGGATCTACTGAAACTCAATCCAGTTAAAGGACAACCAGTATTTAATACTCTTGCTCATGAAGACATGAAAAAATCATTAGGAAGTATAGGTAATGTGAATATTTGGTCATACTTTAAGTACAAAGAACTCATTACCAATATGCGGCAAGCAAATGATGATGATTATGCAAGTATTCTGAAAGATATCAGAATTGGACTACTCACAGAAAATGGCAAAAAAGCTTTACAGAGTCGATTGCTATGTAATTTGTTTCCAACAGAAAAAATAGTTCCAGAGAAAATATACAAGAAAATTGCAGAAAAAAATACTGTAATCTGCTTAACGCCAACACTACATGAATGCTCTATATTCAATAAAGAACTTTTGAAATTGGAAAATGAAGAGATTATGAAAATGGAAGCCGTGGATAAAATACAGCATGAAGGAATAACTATTACATTGACAGGCAAATTGAAAACTAAATTGGATTCTCTAAAGAAAAACATATCGAAAACAGCTGGTTTAAAAAATAATCTTTATGTATGTATGAACTGTCGAGTAATTTTAAGACATAATTTGAATGTAGAAAAAGGTTTAGTGAATGGAGCTATGGGTAAAGTTGTGGGTTTTCTTAACTACCAGAAAAAAGATGGAATTGAATTTTTAAAAATAAAATTTGATCAGATTGAAGAGGTTAAAGACTTAGTCGTTGTTCAGTTCGTTTTTTGCTTGTGAAAGACTTATATGTACGTAGGAAGCAGTTTCCGTTTTCTTTAGCATATGCTGTAACTATTCACAAATCTCAAGGATTAACTGTAGATAGTGCTTTTGTAAACATTGGATCTAGTGTGTTTAAAGAAGGTATGGCATATGTTGCTTTGTCACGAGTGAAAAAATTATCTGGTTTATTCATGATAGACTTTGATGACTCAAAAGTTAGTGCTGATGCAAATTGTGTGAAGGAGTATAATAGATTAAGAAGAAGCTATGCTCCTCATTTAGGTCAGTGTCCTGTGTTTGAAAAACGTGTTGTTTGTCGGAAAAGGAGAATTGAGAATATCTGTAATGAGGATGTACAGAAGAAAAAACAAAAGGAGAGTGATGTGATTGCAAGCAAGAAGAAAAAGGACAATGTTGAAGAGGTTGTTGGTTGTCATTTTGAAAATAGCTCTGGTGTCAACTGATAAGCTAATGTAGTGCTGAATGTTGTATTTTATCTTGAAAGTTTGCAAGAGCAGATAATACTAAATCATGAAAAAAGATTTTGTTCTCTGCTGAGTTTCCTTTATGAGAAGTTGAGTAATGATAAAACTAAAATAGAAAGTGCTTCTGATGTTAGAAATCTTTTAGATGTATGTTCTGGATGTACACAGTTTACTGAAAATGTCCAGCGAGATGCACAGGAATTCTTAATGTATATGCTTATGGTACTGGAAGATGAAGGGGTAGAAATAGAAAATATGTTTGGTCTCTCTTATAAAGGGGGACATTGTTGTGAAAACTGTATGAACACATGCAGCACTAATGTTGATTCTGAAAGGTTCATACATTTAACATCACCAGAGTGTAAATCAGTGACTTTTAGAAAATTAGTTAACCTCTTCAGTGCCCATGACGAGACTATCTCGTCATGAACCCCACCCACTAGTGCAACGCCCGGCACAGGAGGGGGAAAGGGCGTGGCACTGAAGGGGTTAAAGATGCAAATCACAACATGGAATGTTCTCAATGTAAATCAGAAATGTTATCAACGTTATTTTTAAAGAAATATGGACAGTATATAATTTTAATGATGCAACGTTGTAGAGCTGATGGAACAAAATTGGACACTTTTATAAAGAAGTTTGTAGGAAATCAATTATCAATATCAGGAAAGACTTTTGTTACAGTTGCAATAATTTTCCATGATGGACCTTCTATAACTTCTGATCATTACACAGTTTATCTGAAATGTGAAAAAGGCTGGACACTGTGTAATGATTCTCAATTGATTTTCAAGCAACATTTGCCTGCAGAATTACCAAAATCCTACTTAATTTTTCTAAAACCTAAATTTTAGATACAAATTGCAGCATCTGACTAAACAATTATTTCGATTTTATAGGATTATCATTGGATATTTCACCAAAAAAGGGTTTAAAAATGACCATTTGGCCTCAAGGAAAGGTAAATGTTTCTATTGTGGACTTCTTTGACAGATATTATTTTGGTGTATGTGCTTAAGCAACAAGATTTACAGATGTTATTTATTGCAAATAGTTATTGTTCTTAGAAGATATTTTTAATATATATGTTACATTTCTATCAAGGTATGTTTTACTGAGGATAGATTCAGGGATTTTTTAAACAATCTTTCAGATTGTTTATTTTTTTGCCCGCTGTTAAGTGATGAATGCAATTGATGTCACTATTTTCAGTGAAATTCAATATATTCTGAAAACAGCAAAAAAAGGGCAAAAAATTACTTTGTTAAATATGAAAATATGTGTACTGTATTCTAAAATGTATTGTTAAATATTACTACTTTTTTTTCAGATCGAGAAAGAAAATTTAGGAAATTGAATCAATTTTTCTTGTAATTAAAAAAATCAATTTATTTCTAATTAAGTTATTTTGTTGGTCAGGTAAGTTTAAAATATCTGTATTTCTCACCCCTTCACTTTCATGCTCCCTTTTCTTCACTTCTCCTCACTCTGCTTTTCTCATTCCCCTTCCCTCTCTCTTCTTCCTTTACTGCTCTTTCGTAACTCCCTCACTCCTTCTCTACTACTCCCCTAGGTTTACTGCCTCCATCACTATTTTTTCAACCATGTTTCTCTCCCTGTCTCCATATGTCTCAGTCATTCTAACTGCCTTACTCCTTCTCAGTTCCTTGCTCTCTGTCTCTGTTTCTGTCTCTCTCCCTTTGTCTGTCTTACCCTTAATTTCCTTAACATCTCTGGGGCAGATTTATGTTTCCTGGCGCATCCCTGCAAATCAGCAGGGATGCGCCAGGAAAGATGTGTCACGCGAGTTTACCCTTGCGCCACCACAGATGCGCCGCATTTACAATGCAGCACATCGTGGCGCAAGGATAAACAGATGCATGACGCATCTGATGGCGTAAGGGTGGCGCATTGCTGGAGTCGTGTCGCATGCACGACGCAACTCCAGCAAAGTTTAGGGGCTGCCCATACCTAACATGCTGCGTCATGCCTTACGCCTGCTTCAAGTAGGCGCAAGGTTTTGTCGCAGCAGAGTCGGAAAAGTGACTGAGTGAAATCTTGTAGATTTCACTACGTCACTTTTCTGAGGCTTTTTCCACTGGAACGCCCACCCTGCATACATTAAACCTGACGCAGGTTTAATGTGGCGCAGGGCTTTACACCGTGATGCATCTCCATAGATGCGTCACGATGTAAATAGCTGCCATTCCCTTACTCATTCACTCTTCTTACCTGTATCCTCTACCCTTAGTCCTTTTGTTGCAGTCAGTCTTTCACTTCCCTTTCATGACTGATCATACTTTCCTTTTCTCACTCATTCTGTCTGTCCTTTCCTCCTCTTCACTCAGTCATTTCAAACGTTTCAATCATTCATGTATACACTACACATTCATTCAATAAAATTACAACACAGTATATTAGGAATATAGCTCTTCTTGGAGAAGTGAAGTGAGTTCTGAAAAGAACTGGGTTTTTTTGTCTTTTTTGTTTTGTATTTTTTTATTAGTTTTTTAACAATTTTTTATTTATTTTTTATTTTTTTAGAGCACCAAAGAAAACTGGTGATGAAAAACTGTTCAACAGGAACAAAAAAAAAAAATGAAAAAAATTATGGGCTTGAGCATGTGTGCTGCTGGGTTTTGTTCTCAATCAAATTAATGCTGCTCTCTCCGTAACAAAGAACAGCATTGCACACATTGCAATGTATGTGCACCTTCTTGAAAAGGAGGCGGATGTCCAGTTGCCTGGTGCACAGTGAATCTGCGGCCGCAGATGATGTGTTCGGCTGAGCAGGTGGAGGGTTGTCCCTTAGGGCTCTAGTTGTTTCTCGAGCATAGCGGATAGGATGCACTGTTTTGAAGTGCCTCAGCATGGAATAAATACTAAAGGAGTATTTTTTGCTCGGATCTCCTCTAGATAGGACACTTCCGCAAACAGTGCATGTCACCTTCGGTGCATTCACCTTTTTTGGCCCTCTGGAAATGTGAAATAATTCCAGATGAAAGAGTGTTTTTGTTTGCTCTTCCTTGGTGGTTCCACAAAGGTTTCCTCCTCACTCCCTGAAGTTGACTGCTGTTCTGCCATTTTCAAGTAAGATTTAACTCGAGTAGCTGTTCAGCAACCTTCTCCCAGGAAATAAGAAGAAATAGTGAGGGGAGTGGGTGTGGTGTTTGAAGATTCTGGAACAGAAACTACTATGAACCAATGAAAAGTGTTGTTTCGTAATCACATGACTTGCCGTGCGCGCGCGGAATATGCAAGGTTTTTTAAATGCTAATTCCTAACTATAACGTGTGTGAAACCTATGGTTTTTTAAGTGAATATATATATATATATATATATACAATGCATCTGCCAAGAAACTGGTTCATGACTACATGGAAGTGCACAGATTACTATATTTTGTGCCCTCAGACACAAGATTCTCCGGTAACATACACAGCGGCTGACGAATGGGCTGGTATAAAGAACAATGGGACTCCCGGATGCAATTTGCAGTGGCTAAGCGCGATCTTTGATGTCCCATCATTAGATTGAAGTTAACATAAGAGCAATTACCCTGACAACATTACTACGAGGGTACAATGACAACGATATTCACACTCAAAGATGGCGGCCAAGAACTTTTAGGAGGTACTGCCTGCCAATGCAGTCCTTCCTTGCTGAAACTGCGAAGGAGGAGCCCTGTGAGGCTTAAAAGACACTGACAAGCCAACAAACCTTTTTCACATCAAACAGCATTTGAAAAAGTCAGCCTCGACGAAACGCGTCATGCAAAGTGAAATAAAGGCTTGCAGACCCAGAGTGATCCTTGTATGTTCCATGAAGTAGGGGCAATTTGTTGGTTCATATATATATATATATATATATATATATATATATATATATATATATATATATATATATATATATATATATATATATGTATATATATGTTTTACCGTTGCTCCCCCGAAGACCCCGGAAAGCAGTAAGTGGCACACCCAAACTGAAACTGTGTCCTTTAATTGTTGCAGCAATACACTCCCTTCATCTTCCCAACGCGTTTCGACAGTTTGTCTTGATCATGGGAATAGCAAATACAGGAACTCCTCAATCCCACAGGTGACCTAAATATATCCAAAAAAATATGCGTCATCTCCGCAATGCATCCTGGGCAAGGTAGTTAATGAAATGCCACAATCACATGGGTCAAAATGCTGCAACTAACATAATCCAAGGGTTCAGCTTGTTCCACCACGGGCCCACAATCATAATGGCCCAGGTAGACCCTCGAACGCGTCAATCCGCGGTGACTCACACCACCCGTGTGATAATGTACGGGCAGTATAATGACATTTTAGAGGTGGTGCACGCTTCTACCGGCACTGGGCTGTGCCGTGACATTTGTTTACCATTGCTCCCCCGAAGACGCCGGAAAGCAGTAAGTGGCACACCCAAACTGAAACTGTGTCCTTTAATCGTTGCAGCAATACACTCCCTTCATCTTCCCAACGCGTTTCGACAGTTCGTCTTGATCACGGGAATGGCAAATACAGGAACTCCTCAATCCCACAGGTGACCTAAATATATCCCAAAAAAATATGCGTCATCTCCGCAATGCATCCTGGGCAAGGTAGTTATTGAAATGCCACAATCATAGAGGTCAAAATGCTGCAACTAACATAATCAAAGGGTTCAGCTTGTTCCACCACGGGCCCACAATCATAATGGCCCAGGTAGACCCTCGAACGCGGCAATCCATGGTGACTGACACCACCTGTGTGATAATCTACGGGCAGTATAATGTCATTTTAGAGGTGGTGCACGCTTCTACCGGCACTGGGCTGTGCTGTGACATTTGTTTTACCGTTGCTCCTCCGAAGACCCCGGAAAGCAGTAAGTGGCACACCCAAACTGAAACTGTGTCCTTTAATCGTTGCAGCAATACACTCCCTTCATCTACCCAACGCGTTTCGACAGTACGTCTTGATCACGGGAATGGCAAATACAGGAACTCCTCAATCCCACAGGTGACCTAAATATATCCCAAAAAATATGCGTCATCTCCGCAATGCATCCTGGGCAAGGTAGTTATTGAAATGCCACAATCATAGGGGTCAAAATGCTGCAACTAACATAATCCAAGGGTTCAGCTTGTTCCACCACGGGCCCACAATCATAATGGCCCAGGTAGACCCTCGAACGCGGCAATCCGCGGTGACTCACACCACCCGTGTGATAATCTACGGGCAGTATAATGTCATTTTAGAGGTGGTGCACGCTTCTATATATATGTTTAATGTATGTATTTAAAGGGGTTTTCAGCTAGCTGTCTTCATCTATTAGTCTGTTGGTTCTTCATTTCTGTTTTGTTTACATCCACTACAGCGGTGAGCCCACATCAAACACTGGCTGAGTTCACTTGGTTAAGGTGTAGTTATCTTCAGTGCCACAGTTTTTGTTTTACTTTATTGCTCTGGTGTTACCTTTGTGTTTAGAGTCTAATAGCAAGAGCAAGTCTCTACCATCTCCTCCATGTGGAGCACAAGGCACATTCCAGCTTGATCAGTTCCTATCTCCTGCTAATGGTGCTGTAAATTCCTTTCAGAATGACTTTTTCCTTTTTTTTCCTTTCTGACTGCTGCTATTTCTCAGCATATCAAATTCCATTTGAAACTTTTTTCATGAAGTTGTCATTTTTAGGTCTAGTATTCGAGAACTCTTGTATATTCTTTAGCGTATACTTTAATATATATACTTTCTTTCTGTTTAACTGCCTCCATTTAACTCTCTTGATAGAAAACACCCAGCAGAGGTCAGTAACATACCAGAATTGCTTTCTGCTGAGAGACTTTCTTTTTGTAAATTTTCTGGCAACTGCCTCTATTTAACTTTCTTGATAGAAAACGACCAGCAGAGGTCAGTAAAATACCAAAATCACTTTAGCATTCTCTAGATTCCAGTCCATAGAAATTGTCTTCCACAAGCACCCGTAGACAAAAATAATTTTTTCAAATCTTGTATTTTCAATGATATGACCACCGAAGGTCCAGCTTTTATATTAAAAACAGAGCTTTGTCTATCTATCGCTCTATTTACCTTTGCAACTCTATCTGTACATCTTCCTTTGCAACTCTGTCTGTTTGTCCATCTACCTTTCCAACTCTATCTAGCTGTCTGTCTATCCATCTACCTATGCTACCTATCTATTTGTCTGGCCATGTACCTTTGCAACCCTCTACCCATCTATAACTGCAATATTATCTTTGCAATTCTGTCTGTCTATGCAAGCCTCTCTCTCTCTCTCTGTGCAAGCCTCTGTCTGTCTGTCTGAGCAAGCCTCTGTCTGTGCAAGCCTCTCTGTATGTCTCAGCAATCCTGTGTTTATCTGTGAAAGTGTCTGTCTCTCTGTGCAAAATTGTCTGACTGTCTGTTCAAGCCCCTGTCCGCCTGCCTGTCTGTCTGTGCGAGCCTTTCTATCTGTCTGTCTAAGCCTCTCTGTCTGTCTGTGCAATCCTGTCTGTCTGTACAAGCCTCTCTGTATGTGCAAGACTGTCTATCTGTGCAAGTCTCTTTGTCTGCCTGTGTATGCCTCTCTGTGTGTCCATCTCTCTTTCCAAACCTCTGTCTGTCTGCTGTCTCTCTTTCTATTTGTGCAAGCCTCTCTTACTGTCTGTCTAAGCCTCCGTTTGTCTGTCTGTGCAAGCCTCTATGTCTGTCTCTCTGCACAAGCCTCTCTGGCTGTGCAATCCTTTATTTCTGTTAGGAAGTTTTACAAAATATCACAAAAAAGCATTAGCAAATGCAAGAGACTGGCAGCCAAAGGCAATCCAATTGTCTTTTTAGGTCGGGTGTCAGCCAAGATCTTTTGGTATTTCTGTAGTTATGTGTACAACACAGTTATTTATAGGGGTGTTAGGCCAGACTTCATCCATTAGTCTGTTGTTGTGTCATTCACATTTTTTCCAGCCACTGAAGCATACATCATGGGGCAGTGCGTTAGCACATTTCAGTCAGTGGCTGATTTCACTTTGAGTTAGAGGCCAGCAGGCTGCCCTTTCATAAGGAAGCATACAAGAAAGTGATGGATGGAATGCTTGAATTAATCTCAGCCACTGGTAATTACTCAGGGCTGCATCCCAGCCTATCATTATTCTGTACAACATTTTATCTCAGTTTGGACCCAGCCATGTGCAAATCTTTCTTGACTCTAGTCCAATGGGAACAGTCCAGTTCGAACTGCCAGGCCAGGCCCTAGCTGGAACTGAACACGAGCAACTCAGGACCAGTTTCACCCTGCTTAGTGCTCAACAGCCAGATATAACTTTCAAAGGAGCACATCCACACACAAAGTAGTCCTCTTCTGCACTGGGGACTGCTATGGCAATGCGTGCTTTTTTAACAGTCAAAAATATTTTTGGCTAGCCAATGATTTTTTTTCAAATTGATGGCCTGCCTGGTTCCCCAATAATAAGGTTTTGCACAAAACATGAAATGCCAAAACCAATAGGCTGGAGGTCTATGCCAGATCTGTTGGCTTTGCCAATGCTTGTTTTGATTTGCCCCTACTGTTTTCAAGTATTAGTCTTTTTTCAGAAAAAGATTAGAGTCTCATAATCAGTATTTCATTGTAAGCATGACCTTTGCATTGCCTCAAAAAAGGCCAACGACGTTCTTATAACACAATACCATTTACTGTAATATGTCTCCAATGGCGAAATCCGGTTACATATGTCACAATAGGGCTCACAACCCAAGCAGACATCATAAAGCAATGGAACACACTTGAATGACATTTTTTGCTGATTGTTAGAGATGCAGGTCTAGGTATATAGATGTGAAAATGTTTCACCACACTACGTGACCCCTTTAAAATTACATGGTATTTTAGTACATTTTGTCCCAGTTTTACAAAGTTGTTGTGCAAAGCAGTGGAGCACCGAAAGTGTCTGTGCTGCTCTGCGAGAAAGAGAAATAGCGAAAAGAACTATATTGACTAAGAGACGCCACTGTCATGCTCTCTCCCTAGCGCTGGTGCACAATAAAGCAGCCTAGTGCCAAACACGCACATATTTATGCCATAGTGCAAAGGTGTCTGCTTGATGTCTGGCATAGTTTTTGTACTGGAAGGATATTGGTCTAAATCATTAATGGTTGCATGGGAATTGGTGGTTTAGAGGACAAATGTGTCCACTGTAGGAGCCTGTGTTTGACCTCATGGTCACAGGTTCAAATCCCAGTGGGTCCACTGAGCCTTTCATCCTTCTGAGGTCGGTAAAATAAGTACGACTGAGTTTGGCAACTCTAAATAACATCTGTTATTCAGTGCCACTGGATGAATGTGGGCTTTATAGATACATGTTATGTTATGTACCAAATCCGGAATAACCACTTAACACAAAACAATGCAAAGCAGCGCCTCGTTGCATTTCTTTCAGTCATCCATCCAGTGCAAGGCACGTTTTGCACTGGTGCGTAAATTCAAAATAAACATTTTGTGCTAGTTTGTGGGTGGTGCGGAATGTTAGTAATTCTGCCCCTTCATTTTCAAACTATGTAGTGTGCGAGCACCTACAATATTTCAATGCCCCCAATCCATTTTTAGGTTTCGCCTAGGCAGCGCATGCGCTGTCTCGGCGAGAGATGCTGTATACAGTATAGTGGGGGAAGCTCCGCCCACTTTCCGCCTATCTTTTGATTGGCTGAAATCCTAAATGCTGTAATCTGATTGGTTTTCACCAACTTAATCCCGCCTCCCGACGGCCATGTCGTAATTTTTCTCCTTCCATAGCTATCAGCCCCTTTACTTTCAAAACGTTTTTGTTCCCCTGCCTCCCCCCGTTCCCTCCTGCAGTCCGAGGCTTCTCTGCCCACCACCACCCCCCCTCCCACTCCCATTCATACCTTCTTCCAGGCATGCACTTTTCTTTACAATGCAATAGGTCTCCCGTAAACACGAGTCCTATTGCATTTATAAATGCTTGTTTTGTGCAGTGATTGGCTGGGGGAGTACGCACTCTATTTTGCCTGACCTGTGCACAACACATGCGCGCACATACAATGCTTTTTAGGCTGAAGGAGTAACGTTCATGTTTGCAACACGAGCCAATTCACGGGGAAGGCAGAGACAGCACAAGCAGGGAAACGAAACAGGACAAAGAGAAGCGCGCCGTGTTGAGTATGCTGTCCTTGTTTTAATATCTGTTTTGCCGTTTCTTGTTACAATTACTGAGTGAAAAAGTGCAAGCATTCCTGTTGTGCCTGAGATAGCTGTAGATAACTTTGACTGTCAGGGATCACTTTTGCAATGCAACCCAACAGAAACTGATGAGTTATTTCACTGGAGCCAAAACGCAAAGCAGCTAGAAAAGCTCCTGCCTTATTCACATAGAAGACACAGTGGAGAAAATCTCTGAAGCGCTCCCAGAGTCCATGACGCAGGAATGCCCCGCAAAACATTCATAAAGTTGTAGAGAGTTCAGGCCGGAAAAGATGTCTTTTGATGATTCCGGTGTTCCCGTCGTTTCAAGATCCCCGTCTGGCTGTGCCTCCTCCTCGCGTGTATATTGCTTAATGCAGTCTTTCTGTGGCTCTCCATGCATTCCATATTAGATTTCGGGAAGGCTCAGGCAGTGCTTTAAGAGAGGCATAGACAGACGTGCAGGCACAAACATACAGAAAGCAGGGTATTTGTAAGCTTTCCTCTGACATCAGGGGAGCACAAACAGACGGGGGTGCTCAAACAGTTAGAATACCGGATTTCGCTGCTCCTTCAGAATGGCCTGGAGAACCTTCAGTTGGAGAACTCACTCACCAATGCGGTACTACAAGGAATTCTGTTGCCACCGTGTAGTCCTGACAGCAGCCAGCCATTATTTCTGGTGAGTTGTCCGTTGTTTCTTAAATGTTTGTACAATGCTGTAGGATATGGTGATTTAAATGTGAGTTTTTGATTTCATAACATATAGCATATTCATTTAAACGCAATAATCCACTAATGGCTACAAAAAGGTTGTTTCAGGCGGCAGTGCGTGAAACAACTTACAAGTAAGGTATTATCGGCCAGAAGCATTGTAACAACTTTGACTTCCTGCTCTTTCCGTAGTCTGTCTTAAAATATTATACTTCTCCATTGTTTATTGAGACTTTATAATAAAGCAGCAGAAGCTGCCTGTTTGAACGATGCTGGTCACTCTACAGTCCTGCAGCGCACACTGCCTGCTTGTCACAGAGTGGTTTTAAGTTCCCACGGCACTTGGTTTACCTCTGCATATTATTAATGTAAAGGTCGATGATTTTATCTATCTGCCTTCCTTCACACCTTAACATTTATAATGTGCTGCTGCTTAAGCAATTTGTTTTTTCTACTCAAAGTTTTATGTCCATAGATACACTGAGTCCTATTTTCCGTCACGCGGTGCTGTCATCAAACACTTGCGGAAGAATGTTTTTGGTGTCCTGAAGTCCTTAGCTGTGACGCCTGACACTGGATAAAGCCATTTGTTTAGGATTAGAGGGGGCAGGCCATTTTCTAATTATTTTGGGCAGTCTGAATTGCATTTTGAAAATGGAGCACTCTCCCTGATGGACCTGGTGATTCGTCCTTGGGTAGGCTGTCTTAATAGCACAAGGTTTTGGTTTCTTTTACACACTGACTGTTCTTTCATCCTTTGACCCTACTGCCCTTTACTATCGAATGGTAGGGTTGGCAGAGATGATCACCTGCCCTGTTTTCAGTCCAATCCCCCCTGCACTGACAGCAAGCTGACTTTGAAGTGTGTCATACCATCACATAACACGCACATAACATTACATACAGGGTGTGTGGCTGCATGTTAAGAAATTATACCATCATGTACAGTTAGTGACTATGTACTGTACGACATTGTGCAGATTTATGCAGGCCAAGCAGAAGCCCACAAGATTGTGTACTGCTGCACATGAGTCCAGTGTCAGTATGGCAGGATCTTGCATTGGTGTGACTGCATACAAGCTGATTCTTGTACTTGAACATTTATCCAAGTGACTGAATGAAAGGACCTTGTGCTGATTGTATATTTGTGCAAAGATACATTTTGTAAAGGCAGGTCTGCGACTGTACATACTTTGATTATTCTACTGTGAAGTCAACCCTTAAACACTTTACCAGCACTTAAGTACACTGATAGTCTGAGGATTGTGAGAGTGGTGGTATATAAGTGCTCTCAGTTGTCCTATTTTACCACAAACATTAATATATTTAATGGTTAATGTAATATAATCAATAATATGCTGCATAACTAAACACTTATAAGGTCCCAAAGGCGAGACCTATTGCAGTGCAAATGCTTGTTTTTGCAATGGTAGCTCGCAAGTCGTGAACCTTAGAGGCATATTTACAAGCTCCTTGCTTCGCCAGTACGTCGCTTTTTTCCATATTACAAATGACTCAAGGGACTTGAGAATAAGCCCCTTAATTTGAAATAGCAAGCTCCTCTTTGACCATATACTGAAAGCCTTCTCTTCCTCTAGGGCTCTGATTCTCGGGGAACTGCTATGATAAATTAATAATGTGCCCCTTAATTCTTATTCAACCAGCTTTGTTACAATATCTGCTGCTTACTGCTGAGTCAGTAATATGACTGCTGCTGACATATCTCCAGGGTGCAGGACAATACATATATTGCTGATGCCAGCAAAAGGTACTCTGCCCTCTGACTATGATCCGGGCAAGCGCTTCAGAATTAATTGGACTGAGTTCAGAGTTCAGCTTGCCACTTGGACCAGCGCACTATATCACCAGCCACGTCCCATAATTAGGCAGAAGCAAACCTAAGCCATTTCAAGCCGTGGTACCTAATCCGCATGGAAAGGCTACTGTCCCCGGAGGGCTCGGCATCTCAGCTATGAAAATAAATTAGGCTGTTGTCCAATAATGACACAGATGTAACCTTGGGGTGTTTTAAAACTTGTTAGGAGATGCATCTGCGACCCTACTCGTCAAAAATGTGAAATACGCGGTAGAAGAACAGCCCACGGCTTCTGTCTCTTTTGGTTCAAAATAAAGACCACAGAGTTGGATACACAGGTTTCCTATAATAATGTCAATAAATACAAAGATACCAGGTGCATGAAATACCAATAAAGCTAATCATGTTTTCGGCTTGTATCAATAAATATATCACCATGTTGGTATTCTGCATTAACAGCCTTAACTTGGGGGCGCTAGTGTACTCTGAGTGGGGACTTGCAGGCAAAGAACGCGTAGGGCCGCCCGAAGTGCGTGAGTGTTTACATTCCAAATGATTCAAAAAAGGTAAATTGACACATGGGCAGGGTCTGACTGGCCTTTAGGGCAATCTGGAAGCGCCGAAAGGGCTGGACTGACAGGTCACTGTGTGGGCTGCTTTTTTTGCCTGTTTGTGGTCCTGCTTATTGTCTGGTGGGCCGGTTTTTACTGTTACTCCGATATTACCACATACATTGCATGCAGCAAGCACAAAGGCATGTAGTCTCCAATACCCTGCAAAATACCAATATAGAGTTCCTTTCCAAGTTCAAAGCCGCACGGATTTAGGGGCATATTAGCAACGAAGCGATTGAAAATTATCGCCACTTTTGCGGCAGTTTTCGGCCGAAAAGCGGCGATAATTTTATCGCATAATTAGCAAGCTCACGCTAACGCGTGAAACCTTGCTTTAGCACAAAAAATCTTAACACCCAGCTTTGCATCTCTAATGAGATGCAAAGTGGGCGTTCCTGACCTAACATGACAGGAGAAATGTCGCTAAGTGACATTTCTCCTACCATCAAGCCCCACGCTATGAAGCATAGCGGCAAGAAAAGTAGCGATAAACCCTGTTATCGCTACTTTCCTGACGCCTGCTTCAGGACTGACTTAGCCATGATATCCTATGGAGGGTGGATATCATGGCTACGTTTGTGAGGCCCGATCAACAAGCTAACGCCACATTTCGTGAGATTATCGCTGGGTTTCCAGCGATAATCTCACGTTAGGCAGTTAGCGCTAGGATTTTTATCGCTTTTGAGATAAGCGTTGCTAATAGCACGCTTTCTCAGCGATAAAAATCCATGCTAGCCGGCGATAATTATCCTAGCGCTAAGTGCGCTTAGCGATAATTATCGCCGGTTGTTGTTGATATGTCCCAAAGTCACTTTACATTTTTCTAGCTCTCAGAATCACTAATGGAGGCCACTTTTATTTTGGTCTTATTTTATTTCCCCAGTTCTACCCTGCAAATGAAGACCGATCACAAAGAGAACCGTGTGTATGGACTTGTAAAATTGCTCTTCGTCACAGTGCAGATTTGCAATTTTCTCTCTTTCACAAAACTGTGACATAGCAAGCCTTAAACCTGTGCATGCAGTTTTCTTGACGTACCTAGCAGCGGCCTGTGCAGGTAAGAGCGGTGGGGACATGGGGAGGGTCGGTTTGGGAGGGGGGAGTGTTCGACAGATGACCATGAAGGAAAATTAAATAAATAATTAATTTCCCCTCGTCGTCATCTGTCGAAATCGTCCACTCCCCCCCACCATCTCACCACTCTTACCTGAAGATGTATCCCTGAGGGAAGACAGAGAACCTCGCCCTTGTTCAGCAGCAGCTGTCAAACAGACCTATTGTCAGGAACACGCATTGCCACACCACAACTCATAGGTACCTTCCGCGCTACCGCGTTCTTCGCTCTGGAGACTACAAGTCCCATAAGCCTTTGCACTTCCGGCATGCGCGTGCAGACGCGGAAGGCTTAATAGAGCACTTCCGCGCTGGCGTCTTTGCCGATTATCCTGGAAGCCGTGAGGGAGCAGCGCGTCTTGGTTGCGGTCCTCATTTCGTTGGAGAAGTCCGTTACGTCAGGAGACGGAGCGGCGCTAAGAATCTTATCCTGACTTTGTTCTTTGATCAGCGGTAACGATAGCGGGAGGAGGTGCACGCTCAATAGAGGGATCCTGTTTGGTGAGACGTGTGGCTGTTGCGGTAAGGGTGATGTGCACCACTCTGTATGCTATCTCCACTGCAGCCTGTTTTGTCGAAGAATACCCGATAAAGACAGCCTGAGTACATAGGGGAGGTGAACATTGCCTCCTGGGCTCTACATTGATCTTACACACCAGTTGTTCCTCCTCGTTGGAGAGCCACACGTTTGTAGGCTCATGCGAGTGGTAGGAATACCGGTGCATGAGAACCTTTTCATAAGCTAGGGCATTAATGCCCCTATTGGGATTGCGGTGAGACCGCGTGGAGCTTAACACGGAACATTTGTTCTACCCGCAGTTCTCTCACGTGTGTGAGTGGATTTGTTTTGGTTAATTTATTCTTGGCCTCACGCGAAGAACTTGGTTCGCACATAAACTATTCTCCGTCTGTTTTCCTATCTGAGTATTGTGGTTGAGTTCCAGCGCATTCATACGTCCTCTGAGAGGTGATCAGCGTTGCCATTTTAGGTACGTGTGGAGAAGAAGCGGAATGCCTGCCTAGTGAGAATTACATGAGTGTAGGATTGGTGTGTTTAATATTTGTCATTTGTTTTATAGTGGAACATATATTTTCTTGATCCAAACCAGCCTTGTCCCAAGGGCCCTCGAGTGTGAGGGTGAATCGGCCAAAGGTCACAAGTGATTGTGCATCATTATTTTTCTTTACAGGTAGATAAGTGTTAGTAGCGAACCCCTTCCATACAGCGTAGGAGGGTATAGTGGTGGGAGGAGGCGGAGTGTTTCTAACGTGCTGTCCTTGTCTCATTACACAGATCTCCTTCCCTGCTGTCCCCACCCTTTCCTTCCCTCGCTCGATCACTTCAATGATCTGCGCTGTAATAGCCATCAGACTTGGAGCTATCGAGAGGTGGACCATAACGAGCATCGGTCCGATCCTGAGGAGCTGAGGAACCCGACACCTATAAGAGCTTATTTACAAGGCCCATGTGCCGCCAGTCACTTTTTCCCCATATAAAAAGTGCCACAAGGGGCTTGTAAATAAGTTTCTGAAATGCTCAGAGTGGGCTTTGTATCCGCCTCTTTCAACCACTGTCTTCTATTTGGCCAATCTCTTTCAACCATTGGCTTGCAACCTTGTAAATCACAATTAGGCTTAGTCCAGAGGCGCATCTCTCTTTCACCTCTTTCTAGTAGCCCTTGCATGTATATTTCCATTTCCACTGGAGTGTTGCATTGTAGTGCTACTACAGGCCTCTCCCTGATGTTGCTTGTTCTCATCCCTTCCACTTTCACTGGGTGTGTCACTCCTTGCTCCATCACTCCCACCTCTTCCTCTACGCTAGACTACCCCCTATCTGACCTGTCAGCTCCTCGTTACTCCCTCGCACTCCTCTCTCTTTGCCTTTTGTATCCCTGCCTCGCTCCCAAATCCTTTGCATTGTCTCTTGTTGCTCCCTCCTCCTCCCCCTTCACTGAGTGTGTCAATTGAAGCTGCTGGCGGTATCTTTGGTGGAAGTGTGTGAAATTCGCCCTTCTAAACAAAAGCACCACAATCACCCGCTGCTCTCATTTCGTTGTTCCTGTGCATTCGCTGTAAATTTGCCTACACATTTTATTGCGCATTGTGCTTATTTACGCAAACTGGTATAGTGGCATAATTTTGGAATTTTTGCGTATCTGGCGTAATGCAAAATTACACTTTGCACAGGTGTAATGTAAATTTTCCCAGTCCAAGGTCTATTCTGTGTCAATAGGGCTGTTGTTTTCTCTTTTTTAAAACTCAATTCCAAAGAAGACTATTTCATATTCCGGCATCAGTCTGGTGGTCGTGATAGGCTCCTGTCAGTGGACGGCCATCCTTTCAGTGGAGGCAGAAAGCTTTTGTGCCCATAAAATGTGTGCTCAACCGTGCTTTGGATCCTTTTTAGGTCTCGCCTGCGTTACAGGGCTCAAACGCTGCTTCGCCTTGGCGAGATGTATTGTTGCCACTTTTGTGTCCGGCTTCTCTCGAAGCGGGGTTGGTGTCCGCCCTGTCGGCATTAGGCCCCGCCCACATGGACTGGAGATTTTGCTCGCGCACGCTCGTGCACGGCGTCTCTTCCAAACACGTGTGTTTATATCTGCATCGCGCTTTCACTTCAGGTGAAAGCGCAATGCATATATAAGCAAGCGGCAGACACGCGCGATAACAGCAGCAGCCAAATGCTTGTTTAAGAACTGGGATGAACTAACATGCAACTGATATTAAAAGGCACTGGAGTGACTAAAGAGCAGGATATGCGCCTTGTGAAACTGCGTCATCTGCTTCATGCAGGCACATGGCTGAGAGCTGCTTGACGTGTGTAAATATAAAATTACACAACTGTAAAAATTCACCTGTGAAGAAACGCGATATTCATGTCGTCGTAGCACCAAAAATGGATGAAAGTACAATTGCTGTTATGGACCTGTTTCTGGAGGCCGTGGGTTTGGTGCAGCCAGAGTGGGTTTGGCAGGGCTGGCAGCGATCATTGCTTGAGGCGGGCAGGTATTCTCAGCTCTAGGTGACGTCACAACTGTTGCCGGCCCGGGTTGGCCTCTGGCTGGCGCGCGGCCCTAACGGCTGCTGTGGCCTTAGAGCAAAGTTTTGCGCTCGTTATACCCAAGTGCAGAGAACTGATGGCCTCATTGTCATGCGCAGTAGGACACTGGGTCATACGGAGCGGGCACAGCATGCGGAGGGTCTCCTCCCATCTCGAGTCTCTGCACTGAGAGCGGCTGTGCTCTTTTTGAGCATCACAGCTAGCCCTAATCACTAATATTATCTGGGATTGTACGGGGAGACAGATTAGGAGTGGTGGCCGTCTAAGAGGCTCTGCTTGTGTCTCGAGCCCCAGGTGCTTGCTGCCACCATATCATCTTAATAACTGGGACTGGACTCCTGTTCTCAATTGAGAAAAAAAAATAAAAATAATGCAAACAACCAAAATGTGCAAAAGGAAAAAATGTTGACAACTCAAAACAATTATTTTTTCAAAATCATTACTGACTTACTGTGAGGTTATTTTACCCTGGGACAAAATTAGATAGGGGAGGGAGAATGGACTCAGTAGAAGAGAAGAACAAGCATTTGAAATGCAATAGGTCTCGCATTTGCGAGTGTTTGAGCTATTGGCGTTGTAAATGACAATGCCTTTTATTTATGTGTTTTGAAAATCTGCAAGCGGTGCGTAAACACGCAGTTTGTACTTATAGTCCTTGCTTACGAGAACCAAGGCTGGAAGTAACTGCACCTCTTCTACTGCCAGCCTTGCTTCTCATAAGCAAGGACTATAAATACAAACTGCATGTTTTCAAAAAAACATAAATAAAAGATAGTCATCTACAATGCCAAAAGCTCAAACACTCGAAAATGCGAGAGCTATTGCATTGCAAATGCTTGTTTCCACAACGTTCGCCCATGATGCCCTAAAGCTTTTGCAGCAATCAGCGCTGCAGTGAAGCAGACATAAAGGTTGAGCCCTTACGGGTTTGTTCATCAACACATTTGCCATCTTTAAACCGTATCTGATGTGTTTTGGAACACAAATAGTAGTTTCGTCATAAGCAAAAGAATCTAAGATTGCAGATTGATGCTGTTTTCCTTTTTGTTTGACCACTTGACAAGAATGAAACAAAGTGCTCTCAAGCAAGCAATTACTTTATGTGGAAAGTTAACATATATATAAATAACCAACATAAATTTGAATAAGATGATGTGTGCAAGGTGGCCACTTAATTTTCTCATTGTTACCTATATTCTTGGTAAATGTAAACAAATATTTAAGTTTGGCCAGTATGTTTAAGTGCATTCCGAGTTACTTTCTCTACTCTGCTATGCTGACTGAGCTTTTTTTGTTATCTCATCTCTATAATGTTGCAAGTTTCACCCCATCTAAATGCAGTTATCAGAGTGAAAGCATCATTTGATTTTACGGGGAAATATGAGATTTATTTTCCTTCTTGATCACCTGGTTTTAAAACTTTACTGTGGTGGGGTCTCCCTACCTGAGACTCACTCTCAGTAATTTGATGGTCAATTAAACTGCACATTTTTACCACCAGTCTCAGCCTTGTAAGATAAGCATGTTAAAATGCAGACAGTGTAAGGGGCACTGAGCTAGTTACATGTGAATGCCTGTTCACACACGTGTGCATGACTAAGGGGTTTTCCCTAGCACACACAAAGAGACCTGCCACTAGCTTTTTGTGTCACCAGCTGGGCCAGAGTCAAACCCAGGAAAGGGGGAAGGTTAGACAAAGGGGGAAACCCCACCCACAGGCTAGACTGGGCATAAAAGTGGTTTCCCAGAACATAGAGATTACCTTCACTATTGCCTGAGGCTTGAGCCGGGCTGCTAGCTTTTAAAAAACGCTCTGATTCAGATTTTAACTTGTTACTGTGATTATCCTTTGTGTCCTACCCCCCCCTGCAAGCAGTCACGGAATTTCGCGCTGCTCGATCTATTTACCGCTCAGGCGATTTAAAATACTGAGCTTACTCTCTGGAGGGAGCGCTGTACTTTCGCTCACCTGCCTCCTTCCCTGGGTGTACAGCCGATTCAGGGCTGACTCAGGAGGGCCACGCTCGAGCAGACGGCGGCGGCCATTTTGGATAGGGACAGTATAAAAACAGTAGAAGGACTTGCTTCGCGAGGAGATTACCTTCACTATTGCCTGAGGCTTGAGCCGGGCTGCTAGCTTTTAAAAAACGCTCTGATTCAGATTTTAACTTGTTACTGTGATTATCCTTTGTGTCCTACCCCCCCCCTGCAAGCAGTCACGGAATTTCGCGCTGCTCGATCTATTTACCGCTCAGGCGATTTAAAATACTGAGCTTACTCTCTGGAGGGAGCGCTGTACTTTCGCTCACCTGCCTCCTTCCCTGGGTGTACAGCCGATTCAGGGCTGACTCAGGAGGGCCACGCTCGAGCAGACGGCGGCGGCCATTTTGGATAGGGACAGTATAAAAACAGTAGAAGGACTTGCTTCGCGAGGAGATTACCTTCACTATTGCCTGAGGCTTGAGCCGGGCTGCTAGCTTTTAAAAAACGCTCTGATTCAGATTTTAACTTGTTACTGTGATTATCCTTTGTGTCCTACCCCCCCCTGCAAGCAGTCACGGAATTTCGCGCTGCTCGATCTATTTACCGCTCAGGCGATTTAAAATACTGAGCTTACTCTCTGGAGGGAGCGCTGTACTTTCGCTCACCTGCCTCCTTCCCTGGGTGTACAGCCGATTCAGGGCTGACTCAGGAGGGCCACGCTCGAGCAGACGGCGGCGGCCATTTTGGATAGGGACAGTATAAAAACAGACGTCCATTGCTTCGCGCAGCGAACGCGCACAGCGGGCGCGCCATAGTCGCGCCGGAGTCCAGCCAGAGTCCTGCCCGTCTGCGCTCGTCCGCGCTAGGCTGGGCTCTGGGCTCTGGCATACCCTTTACTGGTGAGTAAAGCTACTATATCCATCATGACTCTTTCATACTCCTCCGAAGAGTTATTTGCGCTACGTGGTGCTCCCAATAATAACTGCTCCACCTACCCTTTCCCGCCTCACAAGTTCAGCTGTCCTCGCTGCAACTTTTCACTAAAAACCCCTACCACATGCAGATCCCTCCAACATCAAGGCAGACGAAAGAGACAGGTATGCTCTAGGACAACTTCCACTCGCCCCCTCTTAAGATTTTGGAGCATAAATTGCCGATCCTTACCACAACATAGATACAATATTCACGATTTTCTAGATCAAAATCAACCTGATGCTATATTCCTGACCGAGACGTGGCTCAGAGACTGCTCGGGCCCGGATGTGGCAGACGCCATTCCCTCTAACTACGCCATTCTGCGTCAGGATAGAGTTTCCGGTAGGGGTGGAGGAATTGCAATTATTTACAAAAATGTATACACTTGTAAATTGGTAGACACCACTCAAAAAGATTGTGAATCAGCCCTTTTTAAATTATCCATTACCCCCCAATTTACGCTGTCAGGGCTACTGGTATACCGTCCCCCTGGGACAGCGAGCCCTTGGATAACATCGTTACCGGACTTCCTAGCCCCAGTACTGCTTAAAGCGCCTAATTTCACAATCTTAGGGGACCTAAACATACATTTAGACGACCATGAGTGCCCTAATAGGAATCAGCTTCTCCCTATTCTGGAAGCTTTTAACCTTCAACTTCTAAACACAGGTCCCACTCATTGTGCCGGTCACTTACTGGACCCGATCCTATCTAACCTGTCCCTAGATTGTTCTCGTGAAGCCCTACAAATCACCTGGTCCGACCACTTAGCTGTCCCCTTCTCTTATGACATGGCTGATACAGTAATAAGACCTGAGGTGGAAACTACGCGGCCAGTTCGGAATTGGGGGAAGATTAACTTGCCAGAACTCAATAAACTACTGATTAAAACACTTCCATGTGTTGAACTACCAACTGCCGCTCTCAATTGTGCCACTGAACTCTGGCTAACCACTGCAGTTAATACAGCGCTTCCAATGACATCAAAGCCCGCATTTTCACACCACCCTCCTGCTCCATGGTATTCGGAACAACTTAAAAGCCTCCGCTCACATTGTAAGACCTTGGAGCGTAAATGGAGACAAGGCTATTCTCCTTCACGTAAAGCCACATATAAAGAAGCCTTAAAAAAATACCACTACAGTTGTAAAACTGCTAAAGCAGACTACACAAGGAAAACTGTGACTGATGCACAAAACTGCCCAAAGGTGCTATTCTCTGTTGTCAAAAAATTGACTGGTGCTAACTCGATCCCTCCTCCCCCGGCACTTGATGGCACTCAGTGTCAGTCCTTAGCGGATTACTTCATAGATAAAGTTGATCTTATCTATGAAAATTTCACTACACCTCCAGGTACTATGTACACTGCCCTTGACATAGTCCAAAAATTGGAAAACAATGACACTGATGCAGTAGTCACTACTTGGCAGCCCTTAGACGCCATTTCTTTCCTCTCCTGTTTAAATAGTGTGAGATCGGGCTCCCCACAGGACGCTCTCCCGGCCAAAATATTAAAACAATTAGACCCCCTCACTCATCCCCCCATCATTAAATTACTCAACGCCTCTCTGAGCGAGGCCCATGTCCCACAACCTTGGAAACACGCCATGGTTGTACCGTTATTAAAAAAACAGGGTGCAGATCCTTCAAATCCTGCTAACTTTCGCCCTATATCTTTGTTGCCAATTTTCTCAAAGATATTGGAGAGACATATAAATTCTCAGCTCTCCAAACTGGTTGAAAACACTGGATTTCTCCATCCTTCTCAGTCGGGCTTTCGGCCTAGGCACTCAACCGAGACAGCCCTCCTGGGGGTGACAGAGAGTCTTAGGCACGGTGTCGATCAGGGAAACACCATGGCGCTCATCCTGCTGGATTTGAGCGCAGCTTTCGACACCGTGTCACATTCCATCCTCATTGACTCTCTGAAATCTCTAGGTGTGGCAGGCCAGGCCTTGGCCTGGCTGGCGTCTTTCCTTAGTGACCGAAGCTTCCAAGTGTTTTCTTCTAAAGCTGCCTCCGCCATTTGTCCTTCCACCCGTGGCGTCCCCCAGGGCTCAATTCTTAGCCCTTTATTATTTAATATTTATGTTAAACCCTTGGCAACCATAGTCGAACAAGCTGGGCTAACCCTGTTTTCCTACGCAGATGACACCCAGATTGTCTTCTCCTTGTCAGGGAGAGACGTAAACAACATCTCCGCACTCAAGTCGGGCCTCACTCTTGTGGCCGACTGGATGCGGAGAAATTGTCTCAAGCTGAATGGGGAGAAGACCGAGGTGGTCATTCTAGGACAGAACAAACATCTTTGGGGTCCTCGCCATTGGCCCATCGAACTGGGAAATGCGCCTACACCATCTACTGCAGTTCGCAACCTGGGCGTCATTACTGACGACAGGCTAACTATGAGACAACAGGCTACTAAGGTCTCAGCCATCTGCTTTTCAACCTTGCGATGGCTTCACAAGATTTTGTGGATGCTCCCCCTCTCCTCTCGCAGAACTGTAGTCCAGGCACTTGTAACATCACGCCTGGACTATGGCAACATTCTCTATTTGGGCGCAGATAAAGCTACTATACATGTGCTGCAGGTGGTGCAAAATGCGGCCGCGCGCCTGCTAAAGAATGTCCCCAGACGCACCTCAGCCACTGCCGCTTTGCGTGACCTCCATTGGTTGAGCATCCCAGAACGCGTTAAATTCAAGGCACTCTGCTATATGTTCAAGGCTAAGCAGGGTAGCGCCCCAGTATATGTTCAGGGGCTGGTAAAACCCTATAGACCCCTGCGCTCATTAAGGTCATCGGACATTGGCAATTTCACAGTACCAAGATGGAAGCTGGCAAAAATGGGAGGCCGTTCCTTTTCCACTCTTGGTCCTAAATACTGGAACTCCCTCCCATTGGCATTAAAATCTGAGACCAACTTACTCCGCTTCCGTAAGGCTTTGAAGACCCTGCTCTTTACTAAGCGTGACCAATAGTCGGCAGAGGCCTTAAGTCAAGGTGACATTCTCTTTTCTTCTACAGTCTATCCCTGGCGCCGGGAAACCCATTGTGGGTAGCTGTGCGCGGTACAAGCTTAAATAAATAAAATAAAATAAATAAAGGAGAAAAAGATCATGGACCCGGTCTCCTACAGCGAAGCACCATGGACAGCTTGAAGGACAAGCCCCCTGATGCCCTAACGGATTGAGGACTGAGGTCTACAGCTGATCCCAGAACCGGTGGGTCTCTCAAAGGGCAGGGAGTCCATGGAGCCTCTGGAGGGCACAACAGAGCAGTTAGTGGCACAGCTCGTGAAACCAGCTCCCTGGTTGCTGAAAATACTCCTGGTGCTTAGAGCTCACCTCAGCAGAAAATCAAACCCAAGATTGTCAGAACTGGCTCAATCGGACTCGAGTTATTATTAACCTGCAAAGATTCTGACCTTTGACCCCCTTCTCAAAAACAGCGTGTGGGGTTCTGCTGCTATTTTTGAACTTTACCTCCAGGGTGGGCCAGTGCAAAAGGTTTGACAACAATCATCAATTATTTCTTGGGGAGAGGGGTATGCATGGTGTCCCCCTCCCCAGGCTCCTACTAGGTCCAGGGACCTCATTGCCTAGGCTGGATTATTCCTAACTGGGGCCCAACCCCATGCCTGGGATGCACAGGTTGCTGCCTGCTTCCTTTTGTCTCGTCTGCCTGGACTGCTGGCTGGGGGAGAAAGAATGCCAGCTCCCTCGCCCGCACAGCTCAGTGTCGACGGGGCAAGGAACTTGTAGGGCAGTGTGGGAGTGGACTTCACACGCTGCCCCAATGAGAAGAAAGGTTCGGGGGTTTCCCAGGTGTGACCGGACACCCACTTTAAACAAAAAGAAACCACTCTAGGACACCTAAATCAACAGAGCAGTTCTCCCAAATGTAGTGCAAGAGCCCCTCATTAAATATTCTCTGCTTGACGGAGGGGGCATCTCATAATGTTTGGGGGGGCTTGTTCTGCCTTCAAAAATATTCTTGTGGTGGTCCCAAAACGGAGCGGGCACCAGCAACATGTTCAAAAAAGTGTTTGGGGGCTACAAGAGCGCAGCAGCCCTCGTGATTAACTATGAAAAGTCACCCTAAGTTTCCAGGGTCAAGGAATTTAAGACCCCAAGGCTTTTCCTCGCCTCAGTTCAAAATGCTTCCAAGGCTGATACATTTGTTCTACAGCCTGGGAGTGCAGGGATCTCCAGTGGTTGGCTTTAGGGATGCATGTTATGTGGCCTAAATATGTATAAAAAAGATGCAGACATGTTGTTTTAAAATGCTTTATTAACAAAAGAGTGTTAAAAGTGATGTTTGAGAAATACTGCTGTGCTTTGTTGACTTTTAAAGAGACTAATGGATTTCAGTAATAGAATAGTAATTTTTAACATGTGGTGATTGAGTTTTTACTATGGTGACCCTTGACAATGCCAATAGATTTGCCTTGAATGTTATTGTGATGACCCCCTGGCAAAGTCAACAGGCCTGCTTTATTTAAAGTGATTCACCCCATATATTGTGCTGTTTTACCTCATATAGATGGGGGAATACTGTGATTTTGGGGTCATGACCCATTAGGGGTCACATGTGATTTCAAAATGTCACCCAAGGAATTTCTATCTGCCTGATGTATATTTTTTTAAATTAATGCATAGTATTAGTAGTGTGTGTAATAAGCGTAATTTTTTTCTTTTTCAAAGAAAAAGCACTGACTGGATAATCATTTATTGAGTGTTGTTATTGCTTGCCAGTGAATGGTAATTACTAGCCAACAACACCTCCTCTGAGTAGGCCTTGGACTGCTCTGGTTCGCTACCTTGAGGCAAGAGTGCTAGAATGTGGTGCTTGGCTCCCAGTAAGAAGAAATTGTGGGCCTGTAACTTTCGCAGGCCTCACTCCTGTGCAACAAATAACACAATTTAATTCAACACACACACAAAAAAATACGGACTAAGGGATAGTCTTTAAATAAACTTCATTTTTAAACATCCCAAAACAAAACCACACCTTTCTTAGAGAGTGTATGCCATCTTAATAGTTGCTGTTTTCTATTGGTTTTTGTGCTTTGCAGTGCTGTGATACAGTTGATAATTAGTTAGGATGAATAGTTGTCCCCCACAAGTAATAATGTCACTATTGTTGTTAAGCCTAGTAAAGGCTTCAGTACATGAAACCTTAGCTCAACCCCTGGTAGCTAATACACGGAGCAAACAGGCTTAACTTAAGAAAATGAATAAACCATTTAGAAGTACCAAAATAGTTACAAAGTTGAAAACAAAACACAATAAGAATCCCTCCCAATTTATCAGCAATAGAGAATATTTGAATAAAGAAAATGATGCCAAAAACAAATAAAATCCAATAAGGAGAGGTGGAGATACACATTTTTAAAGTTTTAATTAAAAATAGCTCCAAATAGATGAAAGTGCCAACCGCAGGCGCCTGGTAGGGCTAGGCTAACACAACAGTATGGTTTGAAACCGACTGCGATGGTGGGCAGGTTGTATTTGAGGGATAGGTTGGTCCTGGTCAAAGAGTTACATTCGGATGTAGAAATCTCCTGAGAAGGTAAAGCCTTCGGCTGGGCAAGTGGTAGGCTGGATCTGGTGATGGGGATGTCGAAGACAGGTTGACAAAGGTCAAGGTCTCAGTGAAGCCTTCAATGAAGGCGGGAAAAGCTCAGAGCAGGAAGAGTGTAGAGATTGCATCCAGGAAGTTGTCAATGTCGATCGAATGCTGCAGCTTTCTACCTTTGGACTTAGACCCTTTTCTGGAAGTTGGATTCCTCCAACAGGGCAATGCTGCAGGCTGTAGCCGGAGAAAGCCTCACATTGCTGATGTGACTTTGCTGCTGTAGAGAAGACTGTAGCGGGAGCTATGGTGCTGTCAGGCCTTCTGTTAATGTACCCTCAGCTGATTGACTTTGGAGGTTGGTCCCTGCCTTCTTTAGGTTCTATAGCCGAAAAGTTGTGACAAAGTTTTTAAGTGCCGAATTTTAGGATTAGGCAGTACCAGGACCTCAGAAACGGCACATGGGGTACAGGACTCATTTCTACAGGAGTCACTAGCAGGGACCATGGGTGGTCTAATTGAAACTAGTCAGTTGGTCTCTCCCAGGAAAACCGGCTTGTTGCAGCTCTTGTGTCCCTTTAGTTTAACAGGAGGCCAGTTACCATTGGAGTCCACTACTTTGTCCAAAGTTCATGTAGGAGCAGGTCCAGCTCATTAGGGTTCTCCTCACAGGTCTCAACGGGAGGTGCGTCTTGTGTCTTCCACGTGTCCAGTAATATTCTGAAGAGGGTGCACAGCGGTGCCACATTTATGCCTGCCACTAGCTTGTCAGTAGGGGTAACTTACGTCTCTTCTATAAACAATTGGGGAATACTACCCACATTTGCCGCAGCTCCTGTGTTCCCTAATGCAAACGATCCACCCCTCATCAAGGAGCTATTCAGCTCTTGGGTGACAGTTGCAAACTCATGGAAATGTGCTGCTAGAGGCTTCAAGCAGGAAAGAGGTGACTCTTTTAAAGTACTTTTTGTAAAATATTTGTTACAAATCCGACTTTACCAATGAATTGGACTTGTAATAAATATGTTAATATATATATTTTTTTTTTTTAAAGTCCAAGAATTAAGGGCCTAATTTAGATCTAGACGGAATCAGTCCCGCCGGTGGTTTTCCATTGTATTCTCCGCCTGCCTACTAGGCGGTTGGCCCTCTCTATTTATATGCTAGAGGGTCGATGGACAAAAGACCATTTGAGTGCCGCCGGCTCTGCCAGATTTGTTCACCTGTGTTGACGGCACCATAGGCAAAAATGGCTGTTGAAGGGATTATAGCCAGTTTGTCCACCGGGCCAATCACGTTGTACCTTCCCACTGATGTGACTGTGGCGGGGAAACTTCCACACCTGAGCTAGCAGTTTGGAACAGATATAAGACAAAAACTTACCTTCTTTCTTTTTCACACTTCCTTTTCCATCATGGAGTCGATCCTCCTGCTTTCCTGCTGCTACTTGACCATGGAACAAATCAACACAGCCATTGCCTGAATCAAATGTAATTTTCTGTTATAACGTGTTACCTTTTGACTTGTCTATTTACATTTGATCTGGACTTGTGCATCTTGAAATCTCTATTACAAGCAATTATATACCAATGTGTAATGTATGTGTGTAGTGTAGTCATTTAGGAAATATGAACAAACGCACCTGATTAATTGTATTGTAATTTTAAATTTGGAGCAAGTTGCTTTCATGATAATTGACACTTACACACAATGGAAATCAATCCAAAAATCGAAAACTGAACACAGGTGTGTTAATTTAATGTAAATTAATGTAGAAATTGCATTTTACAAAGTGAAACACTTGTGTTAAAATAACTGTAAATGCAATGCAAGTTTCAAATTCTAATCAAATCTTATATATATAGTTAGTTGGACATCTTACTCGTACAAAACCAGAGAAATTCAGCCATTTTAGGTTGTTAAACTCACAATGCACTGCTGATGACATCACATATTACATCACTCATGACATGGTCAGTGACATCATGGATGACTTCACGGATGACATCTCAAATGGCATCACTGATGACATTATCCAGTGACTGAGTGTTTCTAAAAAGTTTAAATATGTTTTATATATATATGTGCCAAGGTGAATAGAAGAATGAGTGGGTGTATGAGTGACTGAATGGATGATTTACTAGGTGCATGACTGACTGTATAAGTGAGTGATTAAACGCGATTAATCTGTATGAATGATTGTATTAGTCTATCAGTTGGTATGTAAGTGGCTGCTTGGGTTGGTGAGTAGCTACATAAGTGTCTATATAGGTTATAGATTGGCTGTCTGAGTACCTGAATGGATGCCTTAGTGTCTGTGTGGGTGGGTGGGGTATGTGTGACTCCCAGCATGGATGTATGACACTGGGTGTATGGGTTCAAGAGTGCATCTGCGAGGGGCTGTATGGGTGGGTGAGCGTGCGTATGGCTGTCTTGGTGAGTGAATGGATTTCCCAGTGGTACATGTGTGGGTAACTACATATGTGAAAGGCAGTATATGTGAGTGCTGGAGTATATAAATGATTATATGTGAGAGTGTGTGCTTGTGTCAGTGATTGTATAAGAGAGTAAGTATGTGTTAGTATCTGTATAAATAAGTGAGGTGGTGTGTGTATTACTGTGAAGGGGAGTAAATGGGAGTGTGATTGATCTTTGCATGACTGACTAGCTGTGTGAGTAACTTTATGGGTGAGTGGCGGTGTGTGAGTGTCTGTATGGGTTTATGAGTGCATATGATAGTGGCCCCCGCATTTAAATCATATAGCCCCAAGGGAAGTGCTGGTCCCCAGGGCTTGGGGGGGCCTGCCAGGCCCCCCGACATAAATAAATTATAGCCCCGGGGAGGTGCTGGTTCCTGGGGCGTGGGGGGGTCTGTGAGGCCCCCTGCCCTAAAATAACTTAATGCCCCAGGTAGGTGGCGGTCCCTGGGGCAGTGTGGGGGGGCAGGAGCCCACCCAACGTATTTTAAAAAAAGCCCCGGGGAGGTGGCGGTCGTCAGGGCTGTGGGGGCCCCCACAGGCTCCTGCTACATAATTGGGTATTGCCCCCTGGGACCTGGCCCTCCTAGGGGCTTATGGAAAACGAAGCGCGGGATCATGTGCTTCGGTTTTTTAAAAACATTCGGCAGGATTCAAGCATCTATCGCAAATTCTGCAGATTATTTTTTTAATAACAAAATGCTTTTTTTGGCCCTGGGATTCATTGTGGGACCCCCTGAGCAGGCCTAGGGGGTAAGGGTGTTTCTACCCTGCCCCCTGTTCTTGATTTTTATCTATTTTTACTGTTTTCCTGTGACTCGGGTTTGCCGATACTCCTCAGAGATTGATATTGTTATTTTTGAATTTCTCAGGAACTACTGAATGGATTTAAACCATTTTTTTTAAAAAGCACGCTTCCTGGACCAAGACCTAGCTTTTTGCCAAATTTGGTGTACTTTCGTTCAGCAGTTCGGGCTGTAGCTTTGTCTAAATTTCCTATAGAAATTAACATGGAGAAAACACATTTTGGGACCCCCCTTTTTTCTCCCCCGCTTGACGAATCACCCCAAAACTTTGAAGACAGTAGCTGACCTGAGTGAACTATGAGTTTGGAAAATTTCGCAAAGATTGTTCAAATGGCGCCCAAGATATTGGCAAAAGAAAAAACGCTTTTTGAATAGAAACAAGGTCCTAATAATACCTACCTACTGGCGACCATATATATATGTCAACTGTATTTTCTGTATTTAATTACATTTTACTTGTGCCATTATGTTTTTACGGTGCAATACATATGTGTTTATTTTCATCACTTATCAAACACAATTAGTGTCCACCATCATGATGAATGCTTGCTCTAAACTTTAAATGCCAATCACATTAATTTATTACTAGTGTATGGACTTAACACATTTGACAACTAAAACAACTGTTGCATTTTCTGTCATAATTTTAAGTTAAAATATGTAAATCACATTTTCATCATTCACAGTTTCAGGAATCAAAGAATAGCACATGACAAATAATCTCAGGACAAAACTTAGTGTAATAAAAATGATTTTTAAGAAATGAGATACTTCTCTCAAATCAAAATATATTTTATTTCTAAACATAAAAAACTCAAAAAAGGAAATGTCATAAAGACGTTGGAGTGTTGCTCCAAACATGCCTCCTAAACAGACTTCTAATGGGGACCTCCCCTAGACTGGGTATCTAGTAGGGACAGAGAAGGCACCTCAAGGATCTTTCTAGGGAGGGGATGGCTTGGGTTTGACAGGGGTAATGGGCAGGTAAGGCATGAAGTCAGGAGGAGAAGTATGGGTCAGAGGCGTGGGAGAGGATTGGGTTAAGGAGGTAGGGGGAGCTGCAGTGGGTGATGTGTGTGTGTTTGTTGGTTTCACAGTTGCATGTGGGTCAGGTGTATGATGTGTATGTTTTTGTGTTTGTTTTCTGGTAGGTGTGTGTTATTCGGGTGAGTGTGTGTATTTGTGTTTAGTGGGTGTTGGTTTACGTGTATGTGTTTTTGTGCCTGAGGGTGTTGGTTTGGAAAAGTGTGCTGTTGAGATGGTTAGTGTGGTTGTGGTGCCTGTGGGTGTATGTTTTGTAATTGGATATGGGTCTGGTGTATGTTTGGATGTGTGTGGTTTCTCAGGTATTTTGTATTTGGGTGAGGGTGTGTTTGTGTTTGGCAGGTGTTGGTTTGGGGGAAGTTGTGTGTTTGGATGAGTGTGCTGTTGAGGTGATTGGTGTGGTTGTGGTGCCTGAGGGTGTATGCTTTGCAGTTGCATGTGGGTCTGGTGTATGTTTGGATGTGTGTGGTTTTTCTCGTATTTTGTATTTGGATGAGGATTTGCATTTGTATTTGGTGGGTGTTGGTTTGTGTGTAGGTGTGTGTTTGGGGGAGTCTGCTGTTGAGGTGGTTGGTGTTGTGGTACTTATGGGTGTGCTGGTGGTTGTGGGTGTGCTGGTGGTTGTGGTGCCAGTAGCTGTGGGTGTGCGGGTGTTGCTTGTGGGTATGCTGGTGGTAGAGGTTGTGGGTGTGTTATTGGTAGTGAGTGTGCTGGTGGTTGTGGGTGTGGTGGTGGTTGTGGTGGTGCTGGTGGTTGTGGTGCTTGTGTGTATGCTGGAGGGTGTGGTGCGGTGGTGGTGGTTGTGGGTGTACTGGTGGTTGTAGTGCTTGTGTGTGTGGTGGCGGGTGTGGTATTGATTGTGTTGCATCTGATGGTGGTCATGGTTTGCATGTAGGTGTGTTTTGGAGGAGTCTGCTGTTAAGGTGGCTGGTGTTGTTGTGGTGCTTGTGGGTGTGATGGTGGTTGTGGGAGTGTTGGTGTTTGCAGTGCCAGTGGATGTGGGTATGCTGTTGGTTATTGTGGGTGTTCTGGTGGTTGTGGGTGTTGTGGAGGTTGTGCTGTTGGTTTTGGGTGTGCTGGTGGTTGTGGGTGTGGTGGTGGTTGAGGGTGTGCTGGTGGTTGTGGTGCTTGCGGGTATGCTGGAGGTTGTGGGTGTGTTGGTGGTTGTGGGTGTACTGATGGTTGTGGTGCTTGTGTGTGTGGTTGTGGTGTTTGTGGTGGTGGTTTTGGGTGTGGTATTGATTGTGGTGCATGTGGGTGTGGTGGTGGTTGTGGTACCTGTGGGTGTAGTGCCAATCATATCTGTATGCTGTTTGTGGGTTTGCTTGTGTTTCTTTGTATGTGTGTCTTTTGTGTGTGTGTGTATGTATGAGCATGCTGCTTGTGTCTGTTGACGTGGCTGCATGCAAAATGGTGAGATTGCTTGGAATTGGGATGAGGAAGGGACCTGAATTGGGGTACAAGGTTGAGCTGGTTAGAAGGCTGCGATCAGTGAGGAGGCTTGTGCCACAAATGATCTCTGCAGTCCAGCCATAGAACTTTGAATAGCTTCAAGGTATGCTACCATTTTTTGCATTTGGCAACTAAGTCCCTGGATGCCATTCAGCAGTGCAGTCTGGCCTACAGAGATGCTGTGTAAGAGGTCAATAGCCTCTTCACTCAGCACTGGGTTGACAGGTGTAGGGGGTGAGGTGCCTGTGGCAAAGGCAACCCCCACCCTTTTAGGGAGCTAGGTTTGGCCAACTGGGGGAGCAAGAGTGAGGGTGAAGATGGGTCTGTAGATAGTGGACAAGGATGCTGGTGGTACAGTTCCTGTAGGGGTGGCCACCACTCAGGACTGGTCACTTGTCGAGGCCCCTGAAGATGTTGAAGAGCTGGTGGCATCCTTTTCAGTCCCCTCACTCACTTTGCCACTGTGTCGATCAAAGTCTGTGGTCTCACCACTCGAAACACAGTGGCCAGCTGCTTCTATGCCTTTGTGGCCAGTGTCCCCTTCACTTGCTCCTGAAGATAAAGAAAATACATATACAATAGTTTTATTGTTTCAGTGTAAATAGAACTGATTATGAACTTTTTCTTAAAACATTTAACAAATGTTCAGATTTCACCTCCTGTTAAGCTTTCACATTTTGGTTCTTGTTTATCATAGTCTCATGCATATAAGGAACAACTTAAAAAAAAATGTGGTCACAATTTCTGGAACTTTCTCGTTTTGCTCCTGTATCATTTATGATCTTGTCTCTTAACCATTGCAAATTTACTCCAGCAACTGCTTAACACCACTAAATGGTTCGGATTCTTGGTTTTGAATAGTGAACTTATGTAATAACAAATTATATAAAGGGAAACGAACTTTGTACAGTGTGCGCACAAGGCAAAAACAAATGAAATATCTGTATTTTAAAAGCTTTCTCTTATTAATCAATGTCTTAACAATTACTCCAATGTTGTACCAATATTTGTAGAATCTGAAAGCATGTTCCCTTTGTTTGGGCATTTCACAATGGTAACGCTTACTTCAAGTAATGTAAGTATTTTTCAAATGTTTAAAATATTGAATGTATTCAGTACTGAAGTTGCTTATCAATGTCTCATGCCCTCTCTGTATTCACTTAGGCTGTGAAAGAAATTAAGAAACAATGTTTGGGGATTTGCAAATAACTTCAACAGCATAAGTAAATATATGGGGTTTGATAAATTTCGAGTCCAGCTGCTGCATGGTCCAGCTGCGGCCGGCGCCATAGCGGCATCACCTCGGCCTTAGGCAGGACCACCTTGTCAAAGGACCGAAAGGGGCTCGGGGATGCGACCCGAGCCCTGGCGACCTCCTGCGACACCACAGGGACCCCGGCAGGAGTTTGTAGCAAGGCAGAGACGCCGTGGCCTGAAGGAGGTGCCCCAGAGGAATCGCACCCCAACAGTACCACATCCTCCAAGCCGGGATCCGAACCAGTCGGCGCCGGGTCCGGAGCCACTGGCGGCACCGCAGAGGGCCCTGCGCAGAGCAAGGGATCCGTCGACGCCCCAGTAGGGGAAGGAGGAGGAGGAGACGCCAGCGAGGCCTACAAAGCCGCCACGTATGTCTCCATTTGGACTCTCGGCGCCCCAACACAGGGAAACAGTGGATAGGACGACATGCGGGACCACATCATCCTCGCCCCCGGTAGGCTGGAAACCAGCCCCGGGGACAAACTGTGACACTTACCCACCGGGGAGCAACGCTCACATGACATCGGAGAAGGGCGAGGACGACGACCATGGGCGTATCTGAAGCAGACCGAGGGGAGGACGCCGACCTGGAGAGACACGCTGAGAGAATTTTCATCCGGCGCTCCCGCCGCGACTTCGGCTTCAACTGTTGGCACGCCGTACAATCTGCAGTGCTGTGATCCTCCCCCAAACACCAGATGCCCACAAGACGTGCAAGTCTTAAAGCCCGAAGGCATTCACACCTTGTTCCATCCAAAAGAAATGGAAGAAAAAAGGTGCCCTAACAGGCCCGTAGCAAGAATCAGATCCGCGTTGCATGCGGAAAAGCACAAAACTGACGTAGGCGTGCCAGGGCGGGTCTTATGTGATCTCGATGACGTCACGTACACGGATGACGCCTAGGCGGAGTCGTGTGATGCTGTGGCAAAAAAGTTTCCGGATCCAGTCTCACGCCTGGGAATATTTCTACATGAAGGAATCTGTGGCTAGTAGTCTCTATCAGATGTACGAGTTACTTACCTTCGGTAACGATGTATCTGGTAGAGACGATTCTAGCCGCAGGTTCCTTCATGTAGAATTATCCTCAGGCGTGAGACTGGATCCGGAAACTTTTTTGCCACAGCATCCCTGCGCGCCGGGGGGCGGGGCGACTCTCACAGGAGACACAGCCCCCCACCAGGAGGCGAGTACCGAAGACCAACCCAAGGGTCCTCGCAGAATAGGGGAGGAAGGGCGGGCTGTGAAGGAATCTGTGGCTAGATTCGTCTCTACCAGAGACATCGTTACTGAAGGTAAGTAACACGTACATCTGATAGAGAATACTAGCCGCAGATTCATTCATGTAAAATAGATACCCTAGCAATACCCCCTGGGAAGGAGGGTCTGCGAAAGGACCCCACCAACCCATGCAAAACAGAGGGCCCCACAGGGGACCAGACCTGTGGGCCAGGTGGAGCCTCGCCCCTGCTAGGCCAAGGGAACCCCCACAAGCAGGACCCCACCGACCCCCAGGGGGGTGTAGGAGGGAAAGAAGGCTGAAGAGGTTCCTACACTCACAGCAGAGGAACCAAGGGCAAGGACTGAGAGGCCGAAGCACCCCACTCCCCCACAAGGCAACATAGCTTCCGCCCAGTGCCAAGACAGGAAAAGCGGAAGAAAAAGAAGAAGAAGCCTAGAGAGCCCAAGGAAACTAGGGAAAAGAAGGTGAACCCACTCCAGATGGAAAGCAGCCTGCCAGCCATAACAGCGCCGGCAGTCAAAGCCAGAAGCAAGAAGAACAGCCCGAGGCCCCAGGAAGGGCGAGTAGGCAGCGCCTGGCAAGGGAGAAACAGGATCATCCCAGGCCTCAGGACAGGAGCAGGGAGAGGAGGAGATGCCTAAGACACCACTATGAGTGGCCTCGCACACAACCTCAGGAAGCAAAGCAACCTACCTAAACGCCATGGAGAACTGGCACCCGAAGGCGACCAGAATCCTCTATCAGAGCTCAAGCCATATGACGGCTACCACTACCCCACATAGGGTACGTTAAGTCCCAACATAAGGGAACCCTCTTTGGAAGAACTTCCGCAGCAGAGGAAAAAACAAAAGAGCCACGGGGAAAAAAACACCCCCGCTGAAGGCTTGACAAGCAGTCCAAACAAAGTAGAAGGCCCAATCTCAGGGCCAAGCCTGCGCAACAACTCCTGCAGAACCACACACAATCAACACAAGGGCTGTCCAGCAGCCAACAATGCCAAAGTCCCAAGGAAGGTCGTAAACGGCCAGAAACACACTCTACAGCCAGAACAGCCAGCTTAAGAAGGCCCAGAATTAACCCAGCTCAGAAGTCACTGAGGAGGGAACGGAGGAGGAGAAGGATAAGGCGGAGGAGGAGGACGGAGCCCTGCCAAGAGCTTCTGGATGGCGGTGTCGGCCGGGGCAAGGAACAACAGGCTGCCATCAAACAGAAGGTCGATGAGTCGCTCCCGAATATTCTCAGGGAATACTCCATCCCTAAGCCAAGCATGGCGACGGAGAGCGACTGAGGAAGCCATGGCCCAGCACCTCTGAGATGACCAGAGCTCCCGGCCATCAAATGCATGATGCCGTAAGTCCACCAGACCAGATTCCTGTGACGCGGCAGATCCCAGAGACTCAGCCAAGTCCCACAAACAGGAGGAGGCCCTAGCCAGCACACACAAGGTGTTAAGGGCCCGCAGGGCCGCGCTGGTCGAGGCGAACATGTTGTGTCCCCAAGAGTCCAGCCAGCGGGCCTCTCGGGACGGCGGAGTCAACAGTGGCGGCAGGGAGGGAAAAGCAGTCTGCAAAAGAGGGCTGGCGGCTGAGGGGGGAAGGGAAAGACACACCGGATCATGTGGCGCCGGGAGGTGCTGGTGCAGAAGATGCTGAGGCACCGGGTCCCCTGAGGCAGGACGCCTCCAAGCCCCCGTCAAGGAAGAAAGGAGCAAACCTTCAAAGGGAAGGAATATTTCCCTCCCACCAGAGCCCTGGTGGAGGACCTCCAATAGATGGTCCGCCAGAAAGTGAGCCACTGGGTCACCCATGCGTAGAATGCCCACAGCTGTGGACACCGCATGAGCGAAGGCCGCACCCACCTCTGTCAGCCCCGTGGCAGAGAAAGCAGCTCCTCCGTGGGCGATGGCTGCAAACTAAGGCGGCCGCCCCAGAGGCCAAGCGGGGTGGACAAGGACCAGACCTGGAAGTCAGAAGGAGCTGAAGAATGAGGAACCTGCCGCTCTTCCGACAAACACCTCTGCCCCAGGAAGGGCGGGGAGCCGCCCTTTGACACCGGTGAAAAAGACACCACACAGTGACCAGTCTCTGGGGAGGATGACACCAAGATACAGCCCGCCTCTGGAGAAGAAGGAGCGTCCGAAGTGCACCCCTGTACAGAGCCGTAGAGTCCGCTGCCTGAGGCAGGATGTCGGCGCCAAATCACCCCGCACTGGAGACCGGAGCAGAGACCGGAGTAGAGCTGGTGCTGCTCAGGCCCCGGGGCGGTGCCGGACTGACGCCGACCCGACCCGAGCCCTGCCGAGGCAGCCACCTGCATGGGGGAACAAGACGGGCCTGGGGAGTGGCACGAAGCCCTCCACCAGTCGTGGCCCAGAATGAGGCGAAGATCGCTCGGCAACCCATGTGGGGCCGCCAGGGATGATTCAACCTCCGACTCGCCGTCCGACAAGGCAGCCGCCTGCGGGGAGGGATGAGAGGGGCCCGGTGAGGGATGAGGGTTCTCCCCTCTGCCTCAACCCAGAGCAGGCCGAGGAGGGTCCATCGACCCCTGTGGCGCTGCACGGTCCAGCTGCTGCCGGCGCCGTAGTGGTGTCACCTCGGCCTTAGACAGGACCACCTTGTCAAAGGACCGAGAGGGGCTCGGGGATGCGACCCGAGCCCCGGCGACCTCCCTCGACACCACAGGGACCCCCGCAGGAGTTTGCGACGGGGCAGAGATGCCGTGGCCTGAAGGAGGTTCCCCAGAGGAGCCGCACCCCAACAGTACCACATCCTCCAAGCCTGGACCCGAAGCAGTTGGCGCCGGGGCCGGAGCCACCGGCGGTGTCGCAGAGGGCCCTGCGCAGAGCGAGGGATCTGCTGACGCCCCAGGAGGGGAAGGAGGAGGAGGAGACGCCAGCGAGGCCTGCAAAGTCATCACATATTTCTCCATTTGGACTCTCGACGCCCCAACACCGGGAAATGGTGGATAGGATGACACACGGGGCCGCATCATCCACGGAGAGTCCACGCCCCCGGTAGGCTGGAAACCAGCCCCCAGGGACAAACTGCAACACTTACCCACCGGGGAGTGACGATCACGTGACATCGGAGAAGGGCAAGGACGACGACCACGGCCGTATCTGAATCCGTCTGCCGAAGAAGACCGAGGGGAGGACGTCGACCTGGAGAGACGCGCCGAGAGAAGTTTCATCCGGCGCTCCCGCCGCGACTTCAGCTTCAACTGTTGGCATGCCGTACAATCTGCAGTGCCGAGATCCTCCCCCAAACACCACATACAAATGAGGTGCGGGTCCGTCGCCGACATCAGATGCCCACAAGACGTGCAAGTCTTAAAGCCCGAAGGCATTCACACACTGTTCCATCCAAAAGAAATGGAATAAAAAAGGGGCCCTAACAGGCCCGTAGCAAAGATCGGATCCACGTTGCACGCAGAAAAGGAAAAAACTATGTGAAGGAATCTGCAGCTAGAATCGTCTCTACCAGATACATCGTTACCAAAGGTAACTCGTACTTTTGGAGGAGTCTGATGTTAAGGTGGCTGGTGTTGTTGTGGTGCTTGTGGGTGTGATGGTGGTTGTGGGAGTGCTGGTGTTTGCAGTGCCAGTGGCTGTGGGTATGCTGTTGGTTATTGTGGGTGTTGTGATGGTTGTGGGTGTGGTGGAGGTTGTGCTGTTGGTTTTGGGTGTGCTGGTGATTGTGGGTGTGGTGGTAGTTGAGGGTGTGCTGGTGGTTGTGGTGCTTGTGGGTATGCTGGAGGTTATGGGTGTGTTGGTGGTTGTGGGTATACTAGTGGTTGTGGTGTTTGTGTGTGTGGTTGTGGTGTTTGTGGTAGTGGTTTTGGGTGTGGTATTGATTGTGGTGCATGTGGTGGTGGTTGTGGTAACTGTGGGTGTAGTGCCAATCATATCTGTATGCTGTTTGTGGGTTTGCTTGTGTTTCTTTGTATGTGTGTGTTTTGTGTGTGTGTGTATGTATGAGCATGCTGCTTGTGTCTGTTGAAGTGGCTGCATGCATAATAGTGAGATTGCTTAGAATTGGGATGAGGAAGGGACCTGAATTGGGGTACAAGGTTCAGCTGGTTAGAAGACTGCGGTCAGTGAGGAGGCTAGTGCTGCAAATGATCTCTGCAGGCCGGCCATAGAACTTTGAATAGCTTCAAGGTATGCTACCATTTGTTGCATTTGGCAACTAAGTCCCTGGATGCCATTCAGCAGTGCAGTCTGGCCTACAGAGATGCTGCGTAAGAGGTCAATAGCCTCTTCACTCAGCACTGGGTTGACAGGTGTAGGGGGTGAGGTGCCTGTGGCAAAGGTGACCCCCACCCTTTTAGGGAGCTGGGTTTGGCCAACTGGGGGAGCAAGAGTGAGGGTGAAGATGGGTCTGTAGATAGTGGACAAGGATGCTGGTGGTACAGTTCCTGTAGGGTTTGCCACCACTCGGGACTGATCACTTGTCAAGGCCCCTGAAGATGTTGAAGAGCTGGTGGCATCCTTTTCAGTCCCCTCACTCTCTGTGCCACTGTGTTGATCGAAGTCTGTGGTCTCACCACTCGAAACACAGTGGCCAGCTGCTTCTATGCCTTTGTGGCCAGTGTCCCCTTCACTTGCTCCTGAAGATAAAGTAAAGACATATACAATAGTTTTATTGTTTCAGTGTAAATAGAACTGATTTTGAACTTTTTTCTTAAAACGTTTAACAATTGTTCAGATTTCACCTGCTGCAAAGCTTTCAAATTTTGGTTCTTGTTTATCATAGTCTCATGCATATAAGGAACAACTTTAAAAAAATGTGGTCACAATTTCTGGAACCTTCTCGTTCTGCTCCTGTATCATTTATGGTTTTGTCAACCATTGCAAATTTACTCCAGCAATCTGCTTAACACCACTAAATGGTTCGGATTCTTGGTTTTGAATAGTGAACTTATGTAATAACAAATTATATAAAGGGAAAATAACTTTGTACAGTGTGCACATAAGGCAAAAACAAATGAAATATCTGAATTTTAAAAGCATTCTCATATGAATCGATGTCTTAACAATTACTGCAATGTTGTACAAATATTTGTAGAATCTGAAAGCATGTTCCCTTTGTTTGGGCATTTCACAATGGTAACGCTTACTTCAAGTATTTTTCAAATGTTTAAAATATTGAATGGATTCAGTATTGAAGTTGCTTATCAATGTCTCATGCCCTCTGTATTCACTTAGGCTGTAAAAGAAATTAAGAAACAATTTTTGGGGATTTGCAAATAACTTCAACAGCATAAGTAAGTATATGGGGTTTGATAAATTTTGAGTCCACTTCAGTACATAGAGCAAAACATTTTAACATTTGACTCCAGAATTCCTTCCGTTATTCAAAGTTTGTTTCCCATTGTGCAAATATGAAATATATGCTGGATTTCATTTTAAGTAAAAAACTTGTACAACATCACACTAAGTATTTCATAAACTGATTCACATACAATTTTGATATAAATGTTAAAATGCAAATCACAATATGCAACAGATCAAAACTTGATGCATTCCTACAATTTCATAATGAGACATGGATTGTGCCAGTTTTTGAGTTTTCAAGATGCAATACCCCAACATACATGTGGCATACAATTACATTTGCCAAAGTCCATTTGCGAATCCTATGTTGTTCATCATAGATTTATTATCTGGACATAACAAAGGACATTTAAAATACATTTTTGCATTGGAGTTACTCTGTCACCAATGTGTACACATTCATGTCTTAAAAAAAATGTATGCCAAACACACATTTTCAACAAAAAACAGACAGGCTTACATGCACATTTGTAAAGGAGTAAGACATCATTCAAATCTGTCACTTTTTACATAAATGACATCGTCTTTTTGATTCAAAACATATTTGTGAGATGTGTTTTAATAAAAAAGTAGGTATTTAATCTAATGTTTCTAGTCATTTTGGCTCACATGCTCATTATTGTTTGTTTATATTACCAACTCACCAATGTGATGTTATGACATTCACTGTGTCATCAGTGCATTTTATGTGATGTCACCTGCAATAGGGCTACCGTAACATCCTTCACAATTGTGACAGAGTATCAAACCTGACACAATGATAACTTGTGGCCTGTTTGGTACAACTGTCCCGTATAATACACAACAATTTAAGGTATATTTGTTGTTTGGGCAGGCATGTGTCTGCTCAAAACAGTCCTTTGGTACTGAAAAGAAATACAGTGGAATCATTTTCAGCAAATTCATATACAAAACACATCATCATAGATCTTGGGCATAACTTACACCTCCAAGAACTCTTCTTGTGCATTGGACATTTGTCAACCTTTATATTGATGCGATTATTCTTTTGCTGTAGCAAACAAAAAAAGTTATGTAACGTGAAAAACTACAAAAAGAACTTACCCCCTTGATGCTCCTATTGGGCTCTCAAATGCCCATCAAGCTGGGGGTAGGCCACCACAAGTATGCGGGCCATAAGGGGGATCAACTTCAGAGGACTTTTGGTCCAGCGTTATATGTCCTCTCACCTCTCCTTGCAATGGATGCCGCCCTGCTTGTTGTCCCCTAGGGTCCGCTCCTTCTTGGCTCTGGACTTCCAGATGGCTTTCTTCTGATGGGTGTTGAACTGTATGAATACATTAAAAAAAGAGAAAAACATTTTTTTTTTAAATTTTGTTTGTTTGTATTGATGTAACACAATGTTGAGAGATCACTTATCGTATGCAAATTTATACATCACATAGCTACCTTGGGTTGTCCTTCAATTTTAGACTACGTCTTGGTGGATACCAGATCTTGGCACCTGGTAATTGACTTTAAGATTGTGCCCAGACACGATAGTGACCACAATGCCCTGATTCTTGAGATGGTTCCGCCTTGTCCCAGGGATGCACCTGAAGGTCAACCCCCAACTGTTTCTGGGTTAATCTTAACAAGTTACAGGAGGAGAGTTAGATGGGGAACGTTATGCCAATCTCAGGAAAAGCTAGCCACCCTCTATCAAACTGTCATCCCATTTCTCAAGGCTGCAAAACCAACATAGTGGAATAGTTGACTCTTCTAGCGCCTCTTTCGAAATTGTGGAAAACCACCAAGGTTTAGTAACTACCTTAGGGAAAAAAATGTTCCCAAATAAACGAAAAAGGGCCCAGGGCATCCTTGGTATGGTGGTGATTGCCGCAAGGCTAAGCAAGCTCTTGCTATTAAATCTAATGGCAGGCTCCAAATAAAGGATAAGCAGCTAGCATATAAAGATATTATTAAACTAGAAAAAAGAAATTGGGAGGGAGACAAATGGGAGAGTCTGAGAAGTGCCTTATGCAAAAGGGACATGATGACTTTCTGGAACTTAGTAAACTTGGGCTGTACAGAGGGTAAATCTGCAAATAAAACCTAATTTACGAGCTGAAGTTTGGAAGGCCCATTTTCAGTCTTTATATACAAGGGTGGAGGGTGATGTAGGGCAAGTCACAAATGAGTGCCTAATCGCTCTGCTCTGATGCTCCAGTAATCACTTTAAAAGAGATAACGGATGCCCTAAGTAGGGTATTTCCATCCAAGGCCCCAGGTTTAGACAAGATATCCGGTGACCTTTTGCGTAATTAGCCTAATATTTGGGCCCCGTACCTATGGACCCTGTTTAATGCCATCTTTCCGGGAATGCCGATTCCTTCGACTTGGCTGGGGGCGGAAATCATTCAGATCTATAAAAAGGGCTCACCACTCCATCCCGCCAACTATCGCCACATCAGTCTCATAGATGTTACTCAGAAGATATACCCCTAAGTGCTGCTGGGCCGATTACAGAGCTGGATGGAGGAGTACACTATTCTTAGCCCATATCAGGCCGGTTTTAGAGCAAGAATGTCCACAATTGACCAAATTTTCAGGTTGCAACTATTGTATTGGAAGACAGTGACCCTGGAGGGCGACAGCCTTTCCATGATCTTTGTGGACTTAAATTCAGCTTTTGATTTGGTTCCCAGGGACAAATTGTGGGCCATTTTATTAGACCTGGGGGACCCCCGTATCTCTGTTATCAGCTGAAATGGCTACATTGATGTAATTTTGCCCAAATCAGACACAGAACAAATGGTGAGCTCACTGATCCTATACCTGTAGATAGAGGTGCACTACAAGGGTGGGTGTTGGCTCCTACTCTCTTTTGCCTATTTATTAACGGTTTAGTGAGGGCCTTGATTGCAGGGAGGGATATAGTTGCTCCAAGGTTGGCGAACTGCAAGGTACCAGCCTTGATGTTCGCCGACGATACCCTCCTGCTATCCAAGTCCCCTATGGGAATACAGAGGGCCTTAAATATCTTTTACTCATTCTGCAAGAGCAGGGGCCTAGAGATAATTCCTCAGAAAACCAAATTTATGGCTTTTAATGCAGGAAACACTAGAAACACTACATGCCCTAATCCCGTGTTTGAAGGGAAATCATTAGAGAAAGTGAGTGTTTTTGAATATTTTGGAATAACACTTACCCAAAAAATGGAGTGGGGGTACAAATAAAGAAGGATAGCCTTAAATTGGCCCAGACAACGAGGGGGGGGAGGGGGTTAGCAAAGATGCATAGGAAGTGCACACACAAAATGGTTGGGCCAGTGATGGAAATGTATAATGTTCAAGCTAGGGGGGCGGCTCTGTATGGTGCAGAAATCTGGGGCCACCGGCCACCCGACCCTCTATAAAAGATCGAGAATTCCTTTGCTAGACAACTTCTGGGTCTTCCGAAAAGTACACCGCTCACACCGCTTCGAATGGATCTTGGGGTTGGACCAATTACAGAGGACATTGCCCTCAGACCCCTATTACATTGGCAACGCCCATGGAGTACCCCAGAACTAGCCGTTTATAGAGAGGAGCCGAAGGAAGTGTTAAATTTACAGGGAGCAAGTTAAATCTCATGGCTGGTTTATATTAAAAATTCTCTAACAGCTATGGGGATGAGCGACCTATGGGCTAGTGCAGAAGAAAGTTACCTGTCAATATCTAGGAAGGCCCTGTCAAAGAGCTTTAGGGAATACAAACTCATTCAAATACAGGGGAGTCCCGCGATTGGTGTATTGACCACAACCTTCTTAGAGATAAAACAGCAATACAGGTTAGAAACTGCACTTGATGATATTCATCCAGCCCTTGCTAAAAAGCTTTATCTGCAGTTTAGGTCTGGAGCATTGCCATTATGCGCTTTAACAAACAACTAGGGGGGGTGGTCTGACCCAGGGTTGTCCGTATGTATCAACAAACCAGCGACAGACAAACAGGTATTTACCGATGGTTACCACAGCTATGTAGAAACCTCGGAACAAATCACTGTGCACATGCTTTTAGGATGCTAAAATATGATACTAGTGTGCCCATTGTGTATTCAGTTTCCCGTTACCTGTGGTGTGTATGTCGAGCTATTTTAAAGTTAGGGCTTGCTCAATCTGATGATTACATTCAAATAATATGATTGGTTGTTTTTTAAATCCCATTTTGCTATACTCTAATGTTATACATGTGTACTTTTTAATTATTCATTAATTATTTTTTTTTTTAATTCAGGAATTTTATAACCAACACTGTATTTGCACATGCACTTTAACATTGGAAAATCCAATTGTAATAACTGTGAAGTATTTTACTTTTTTTTTTTTTCTATTTGTGCTTTTATGGCCTGTCAGGCTGCGATAAAGAATTTCTTGACTTGACTTGATTTTATAACCCAATACTGCTGAAAAGTCTGAGAATTCTTGTAATAATGGGGGAATAGAAAGTTTGCATTAGAAATAATGAGTAAGATATCATCTGCGTTTTTCAGAGAGCTTCAAGTGTTGGTCTCTGTATAAAAAAACAGAAATAGAAGTGTTATAACAATTGCAAGCCAGAAAGGGCTCAAGGGAAAGAATAAAAAGAAGAGTTGATAGTGGGCAACCGTGTCAGACATCAAGGTGAAGCGAAAATCGGTTTGAAACAATACCATTAACTATAGTAGAAGCAGTGGATGCCGTATAAAGTAAAGAAACCAGATTAATGAATTTAGGCCCAAAACCATGCCAAAAGAGTGATTCAATAAAAAAGATCATTCAACTCTATCGAAAGCTTTTTCTGCGTCAATAGATATTGCAGCCAGGGAATGAGATAGAGTAGAAGCCTTATTTAAAACATTGAAAAATAACCGAGAGGTATCAGAGGTTAATCTGCCCTTAACAAAACCACATTGTTCTGGGCCAATTAGATGGGGTAGTAGTGTTTCGAGACGTAATGCCAATAATTTAGCAAAAATGTTATAGTCCACATTTACCAAGGATATAGGGTGCTAATTTTTTCAGAGTTTAGGATCTTTACCTTATTTGTGAATGAGACAAATAGAGGCTTCTGCTTTCCTTACCAGTGGAAAAGAAGCATTGAAAGAGGTTAAAGAGTTTGGGAAGGAGACAGTTTGAAAAGTGGAAGTAAAATTCTACTGAGAAACCATCCGGACCAGGGGATTTATTTTTCTTTAGTGAGTTAAGAAAACTAGCAATTTCTTGGAGCGAAATATCCAAGTCTAGGGAATCAAAATCAAGGTCAGTGGATAAAGGAGATGGAATATTGCTTAAATAGGAACCAACAAGAGAATTTCATGCGGGCGCTTCTGGAGTATGTAAATTATTATGAAACGTTGTAAATTCAACAAGGATTTCTTTATCTCTAAAAAGATGCATCCCCTCCGCTGACTGAATAGAGTCGATCAACGTCCTCTCTTCTCTAGATTTAAGGTATTTAGCTAAGAGTGAACCAACTCTATTGAGGCCTCCATAATATCGGGCACTGCTACGAAGTAAAATAGATGAAGCATTATCAGTGGAGATGTTGTTAAATTCTAGCTTAGCGTGAATAAGCTCCTGCAGGGTAGAATCAGATGAGGAAGTGTAAAATTGATGTTCGAAGTGCTTATTATTGGTTAATAAGGCCTTATGCTGAATGCGAGTGCCCTTTTTTTTCCTGGCTACACAATTAATAACAAAGCCACCGGCGGTGGCTTTAAAGGTATCCCATACCAAATTGAGGGATATAGATGGACCTTCATTCAAAGAAAAGAATTCTTCAGCGAAAGAAGTGAAGGAAGATAAAAAAAAGTTGGATCCTGTAAAATAATATTGTGAAATCTCCATCTAGAAGATTTGGGCTGCGAACGGAGCAAATCAAAATCAGCAATCACCGGAGCATGGTCTGATATTAAAATGGGCTCGATGAAAGACAAAATAAGATTTTGAGCTAGAGGTTTAGATAGAAAAATGTATTCCAGTCAGGATAAAGAGCCATGTCGTGGGGAGAAAAAAGAAAATTCTGTTTGATTTGGGTTACATAATCTCCAGGCATCTACTAGATGTGTCTGTGTTATTGTGTTATGAAATTGTTTATGGGTTTTATGAGGAATGAAACGTACCTGGGATTTATGATCAACAAAGGGGTCCATAACCTGGTTACAATCACCTCCAAGGATAAAAAAATCATCTTTGTGTTGCATAAATTTATTTGTAATAGCAGGCAAGAAGGCATAATATGGTTGGGTCGGACCATAAATATTAAAGACAGTCAAAGAAACATTATTATTAATGATCAGTTTAACTAAAATCCATCTACCATCTGCGTCTATTTCTTAGGAAACAACAGAGCATTTCAATTTTTTGTGACATAAAATAATAACTCCATTCTTTTTTGTAATTCAATGAGATAGAAGAACAGAACCAACCCAATTACATTTGAGCTTAAGTGCCTCAGCTTCTGATAAATGAGATTCTTGTAATAAGACTAAGTCAGGATTATAATCGGCTAAATGTGAAAGAATTCTCTGCCTTTTTATTAGGTTAATAAAACCTTTTACATTCCATGTAATAACTCTGAATACAAGAAGATAACCATAGAAGTAAAAGCAATGGAAATTGACAATAGTGAAGGAGTATAGGAAGAGCAATATGTCAAGCCAAAGGGTAGAAAAGAAGCATGTAAGAGAAAAGAGGGAAGAATAGAACCGAGCATTTTATTATATAGCACAAGAAAGAAAAGGATAGGTTCAGAGCAAAAGCAAGAAGAAGGGTAGAAAGGGAGAGTATGAAAGGAAACAAAAACAGAAAAGGGAGAGATAAAAAAGGGAAACAGAAAAGCCAAAAGAGGAGACAGTACATATCCATAAAGGACGACTGAAAAGACATACCTGTAGAGGACAAGAACGAAATAACACTGGGGTGGTGACGACACACGGGAGAATGACACGCTCAAGACAGGGGAGTCTGAGCCACACCAGGGGCGAAAGAAGAGAACAATGAGGAAAACGGACAAAAAATGTTAACTACATCAGACGAACCTGCAAGGATACAAAAGAGAACAACATAAGTGATATCAAATACGGTAAAGCCTTCAAAAAATTATCGTCTGACAAACTGAGATATAATGAAGAAGCACAAAATAGGACTACAATTCAATAACAATAAGAAACACAATAGTTACAAGCAACTATAAAATGATAAACCATTGGAAGGATCAGCAGTGTCCATGGTATTCAAAGTGTGAGAATGAATAAACTTCTTCAGTTCCTCAGAATCTTCAACTGACACAGTATTATTTTGGAAAGTCACCTTGAAAATGCATATCTGGCTCCAAGAGAATGAAGAGGAGCACGAAGGTCAAGAAACTCTTTTCTTCTAGCTGCGGTGGTATTGGAGATATCCTGAGAAAGGAACACTCTTTGACCCAGCCAAGACACTTGGGGGCAGATTTATGACAACTGGCGCATCCCTGCATATCAGCAGGGATGCGCCAGTTATTATGCGCCACAGCTGCGCCACCATGGATGCGCCGCATTTATAATGCGGGGCACCATGGGGCAAAAATGGCACAGATGCGTGACGCATCTGTGCCGTAAAAGTGGCGCATTGCTGGAGTTGCGTCACAAGCGCGACGCAGCTCCAGCAATGCTCTGGGGGGCCCTATCTGTACAATGCTGCGTCAATCCTTACGCTTGCTTCAAGCAGGCGCAGGGTTTTGACGCAGCATGGGCCTAAAAGTGACTGAGTGAAATCTTGTAGATTTCACTCAGCCACTTTTAGGAGGCGTTCCTGCGCCGGAACGCCCCCACCTGCCCTGGAACGCCTACATGTGGCGTAGGGCTTTACAACGTGACGCATCTCCCAGATGCGTCACGTTGTAAATACCCCGCACCATGGCGCAGGATTTGCGCCGCTGCTGCGTCACAAAAGTGACGCAACAGCGGCGCAAAAGTGGCGCAAGTGCAACATAAATCTGCCCCTTGACGTTTAGCCCTAGCTGCAGAGATGACCAACAACAAGTCAGTAAATTTCAAGAAGAGGAGGATGACACCTCTAGGCTTGTCCGGAGATGAAGACAACGATGGGCGAGGACCAAGCTTGTGGGCTCTCTGAATTTTGAGTGGGGTTGAGGAGGGCATGTCCAACAACTTTGGCAGAAAGGAGGAAAAATGGAGACAGGATCGTCTCCTTCCAAAGCGTCAGTCAGACCATAAATACATAGATTCTTCCTCCTGTTTCGGTTTTCCAAATCTTCAGTGTGCTGTTGTGGCCTATGTACCTCCCTTTCCAAAGAATTGAATCTCTGAGTCTCGTCCTGGATATCCAAAAGTTGCTGCTCCATTACAGAAATTCTACTCTCCATTGAAGACCACTTTACGTCCAAAAGCTGCATTTTGTTATTCGTTTCCTCTACAAAAGGACGCAAAGCTTGAATCTACTCCAACAGCAGCTCCAAGGAAATAGGTGGTGACAGCTTATCAGCTTATCAGGAGAGGGAGGATCATGCTTCAACCGTTTTTGACGCTGAAGATGGTGAAGGAGTCTTATTTACTATCGACTGTGATGAGGAAGTACGAGTAGAGGCCTTACCAGCCATTTCCTCAATAACAGGTGATCGTATTACTGTTGATGAGTGAGAAACAGATCTCGTCAAAGGTTGCCCTTTAGGGATCAATACAAATTGGGGTTTTCTTAATTTTCCCATAAAAGGGGAACCATAGAACTAGATGGAAAGAGCAGAAGCAAGTTTCTAACGGTATTAGCCCCTCTAAAATACTGCCACAAAGTAATATACAGCCTCTGTGACATTAAAATCTCTCACAGATAAGCCTTAGTATAAAGCACTAAGCTGAAACATAATAAAACGCCATTGCCAGGATAGTTAGTATGGTACAACTACTAGGGCATGCCCAAACTAATGTTGAGCCTCCACATCCAATTTCCAAGATTTAGAGCGGTTCTTAGATTTGTACAGGAAATTGTAGATATCTGATAAGAGATGTTTATTTGAGTTACAGGTGATGAACCAGAGCTCAAACTTAGTAAGGGGGTGACCTGCGTGTGGACGCACCTGGGGCTTGGTGACCCTGTGGCGCAGTGCCAAGTATTAAATGTAAAGACATCAAGAAATACACTTGCTTGAAAAACTGCATGCACTACAAAAACAATGTTTATGAATAGTTTAAAACAGTTTCAAACATGAAAATTATCCAAAGAAATCTTGATGTATTCAAATAAACATCCAAACTCAAATTGATTCAAAAAGAAATGTTATCTTTGTTGAATGATATGAAGTAAATGTAATCAAAAACACATCAGTGATTGCAATAATATAGCATTATACATGATACTCGTTTCCTTGCCCTATGCATTTCGGGACCCATCGTCCCTTCTTCGGGGGCTACTGAAATGTAAACAAAATAATAGCCACAAATTACTGTGCTGCATTCAACAAGTTGGTGCTAGCTACCAAAATAGTACAACACCCACAAGCAGAAGGTGAAAATTAACTGAAGAGACTGAAGGCACTTCCTGCCTGAATAGTACCAGTGGAACGCTAATACTCCGAAATAGACACATGCGTAAACCCAAGAGACATAACAAGTTGCTGTCACCCATGCTGAGATAAAACAGATAAACAAAGTGCCACCAGAACCATAGATAGATCGTGAATGGGAAAATAGACGATAGGTGTGATTGGTGCAGAGAAAGTGGATCTATGACCACATAAACATATGCATCCAAAAAAAGTTCTACAAGTAAGCGAGCTTACTGTAACGTACTGCCGAAACTATATTACGAAGTGAACTGGATTAACAAGTGGGCACCTATACGTAACTAAAAGAATTGAATATGCGTTAAAAATAAGAACGATCGTGAGGAAAAAAAGCGCAAATAGAAGCATTTGGTTACAACAACTAAGGTGATACGAGTGATATTACCTCGCTGTTTGGAACATGAAAAATGGAACCTAAAACCAAAACATAAAGAAAAAAGGATGCGCTGTAAATACGATAAGCAGGGAAATCGCACTGAACTTGGATATTCAAGTTCGATTAATAATACGGACACGGAAAACTGGCACTAGCAAACTCACCGGGTGATCCAAATGTAAACAGCCCTTCTGTTTAGAACGCGTATCCTGGTGTGATGTCCGCAGCAGGATAACCTCTTCGTTTAAAAAGAACAATTCCCGCGGTAACTGGGCTCTGATCACTTGATCGGAACAACACCCTTGTTTAAAAAAGAGTAATGGTGAGAAATAATCATGGCGCCCATATTGGTGTGGTGCGCGTGAAGCGCCGGTTTAATAAATCTGTGTATGAAGGGAAATGTGTAGAATAGATACCAGAAACCTGTGTGATCTAATGGAAATGTACATTTAGTGCTGAAAACCGAAATGCGAGTTAAATCCCAGGAAAGAATTTGAGAACACACAAAATGGAAGAGAGTCCCACAACAATAGTTGAAACACAACAATTTCCATGATAAAACTGGCAATCTGCTGTATGACACATAGGTTTACATAGGTTGATGTAAACATAGATTACAACCTAACATTAACAACATATAAAATATCAATTCGGCGATCCTTTACGGCGCCAAACTTTGGGGTTTCGCCGATCTTTCTCTTCTGGTTAAGGCACAATATAAATTTTTTAGAATGCTCACGGGCCTTCCCTGCTCCACCCCTGTTAAACCGCTCCTGCTGGACCTTGGCTGTCACTCATTTGACGACATTGCAAGGTTTAAGCCACTGGCCTTTTGGAGGCGTTTATGGACAGTCCCCGAGTTGAACCTTTATGCCAAGGCCTTTCTCGATGTGCGATCCATCCTGGGGGCTGGCAACATCCCCTGGTTCAAACAGACTAAACAACTCCTGGACTCTATGGGGTTAGGTAATCTATGGACCGATCCAGCTAATAACCCCTTTCCCTCCAAGAAAGACTTTAAGGGCCTTTATTGGTCAATGGTGCAGCAAAAACATTTAAATTCAGCTACTGCAGAGTCCTTGACAGGAAGGTTCCTAGCCCAAAAAAGAATCCCTCTCCTCGAAGCTTACTGGGACACTATCACCAGACCTTGTGACAGGAAACTTTACCATCAATTTAGGGTAGGCTCACTTCCGACTAATTCTTTTACCAAAAAATGGAAGGGTGCTTCCAGTGATTCCTGTAAAAGATGTATGGACTGTATAGATTCTGTTGGCCACATCTTTTTTGTTTGTCCCGCTTATGCCGCACCCAGAGCTAAATGGCTCAAACCATTATGTCGTACTCTGGGTACAAGACAAGGGTCAGAAGCACTTGAAATATTGAGATTTGAGCCTAGTGAATATGTTGCTATTGCTGTCGCTAAATTTTTGGCTTGGGTTTGGTTTATTCGAACAAAGAGGCACTAGGTTATAGCATTATTTTTATGTATTCTGTTCATGTTTTGTTTTCTTTTATGTATTTTTTATGTATTGTAACTAGGGGTGGGCGGAATTTGTGGAATTAACCTTCGCAAATTATCGCGAGAATGTTTAAAATTATCGCAAACAAGCAGAAATATCGCAAAGATGCGGAAGTTTTTTTCCGGCATGTTTGCGAGATTTTCTGCATGGTTGCGGGTCGCCAACTTACCCATGTGGTTGCTTGCGGGCGCGGCCATCTTGTTTTGAGTTGTTCTCGCGGTGCATGATCGCGAGAAGAAAGACGTGATCGCGCGACGCATGACGTCACTGCGGGCGCGAACTGTCGCGAGACAGCGCAAATGGCTAAAAACAATACAACATCTCATGGAGAACGCGACCGGATCAAGAAAACTTGTCGGCGAACGCAGGGATTCAGGTAAGGCGATCGCGCGCGCGCGAGAATGTATCATTTTACAGCGCGAGCAAGAAACAAATTATCGCCAAGCTGCGGAAACCGGAATTTTTGACATTTTCGCGCTCTCCGCGGAACGCAAAAATGTCAAATTATCGCAATTTCCGCGAACGGAACGAAATTTTTGCCCAGGCCTAATTGTAACTGTCTTTTATGATGTAATACATCGACAATAAAGACTAATGAATGGAATGGTTATTAATTGGTCTGTGGCTGAAATGTGTGTGAAAAAAATATAAAATGATGTGGGTGACTGGTAGTATACAATGTATGTGGTGAAATGATAGGTGTAACTTGTGAATAATTAAATTTATAAAAAGCAACTTAAGTCCAATTTATCCTCATGAAACATCAGCGGAAAAATGATGGGTGTTAATCTTGCAAGTAATGAAATTTATAGAAAGCAGCTTAAGTCCAATTTGTCATTCAGACCCAAAGGCATCATGGTATTGAGTTTTTTTATCCACAAAAACTTCCTTTTGAGACAACATTCTACTGGGGTCAATGCCTCCTTTGATTTGTAACTTCTCCAGTAATATTATGCCCGTGGTCAAGCCAATGGACTACTTAGTTGGAATTGATATTTTTATTACTGATCATGCTCTTGTGCTCTCCAATGCCTATCTTTATTTTTCTCTCTGTTTTGTCGATATATATGATATCCGCAGGGACAATTGATGCAATAAATTACGTTTGCAGCACTACAATAAGACAAGTGTCTCAAGTTTATATTTTCTCCTGTTCTGGGGTGTGTTAAAAAATTCTGTTGTATTACATTATTGCAATGAATGCAATTGCTACATATTTTATGCCTGTGTATTTAATGTTTCTGTGTTGATTTTTCTTGGCAAGTAGCTCCTTGAGGTTTTGACTTCTAGTATATGCAAATAGTGGTGGTCGGCTGAATGAGTTGCCAAAATCTGGTTCTCGTTGCACCAATTTCCATCTCCTTATGATGATCTTTTTTATGATTTTGGACCTTGTGGAAAATTTTGATACAAAAACCTTCCGATTAGTGGGAGATTTTTGTTTGATACTAAGAAGTTCATTCCGATCGATGTTTTGGATCCGATTCTAAGCTTGTTGCATAATATCTGTAGGATATCCCCATTCTGAAAATCTGTGTTTGATTCAAAGCATCTCCTGCTCGAATTTAGCAGTAGTGGATGATATTCTTTTGGAGCGAAGCATCTGGGAGTATGGCAAGTTCTGCACTATCTGTGGAGAGTGGAAGCTTTGAAATAACAAGGTATTATTTCGATCGGTAGGTTTAATGAACACACTAGTATTAATAGGCAAATTATCCTTCTCCACTAGAACGTCCAGGTATGGTAACTGGATATTACTGATGTTGTGTGTAAATTGGATCCTGGTGTTCTTGGTATTCAAAGATTCAATTTGTTGTTTCAAGGATGCTTCAGTGTGTGAACAAATTAAAAATATATCATCGATGTACCGACAATACGTAATCAAATGTTGATGCCAAGCTGGATCTTCAAAAATATGCTCCTGTTTAAATGCGTATGTGGGAGCCCCCCCAAAACCCATGGATGTTCTACTTATTTGAAGAAAGAATTCCTCTTGCCAGCGAAGGTAACTGTGCTGCAGGCAGAATTGCAGTAATTCCATCAAGAAAACTTTGCGCGCACGGATTTACGGCTGATTCAAGAGAGCCCATTTAATGGCATCAAGTCCTTCTTGAAGGGGTATTGAGGTGTACAGTGATGTAACATCTATGGTGCACAATAGACATTGATTGCTGTTTGTCAAGTCCAGATTCTGTAATCGTGATAGAAAATCTGTAGTGTCTCTTATGTAGGATTTCCATGAACGTACAATGGGTTGTAAGAATTGGTTAATGTAATGCCCAGTGGTTCACAAATAGACCCACACCGAGACATAATGGGTCTGAAGGGTGGTGGTGTTTATGAATTTTGGGCAACATATAGATATGTGGCCTTTTGGGAAATTGTTTGATGAGGAAGCTCTTGGTTTTCGCTGAGATCCAATCCATATCTAATGCATGGTCTAGGATTTTTATAAGAACTTGTGAACTCTCTGAAGTGGAATCATGATCCAATTTTAAGAATGTTGTTTCATCGGCCAAATGTTCTTGTATCTTTCTATTGAAGAATATGGAATCCATGACTACAAGAGCGCCTCCTTTGTCAGCAGGCTGAAATACTAGATTTGCGTTGTTAGCCAGTTGTTTCAAGGTGTTACGTTTGGATTTTGACAAGTTTCGACTTTTGCATTGGTGATATTCCAGTTTGTTGAGGTCTTGTTTAACTAATGATTCAAAGGAATCAAGCATTTTATGGGATACTGGTGCTGTAAAAGTACTCCTAGGTTTGAATTCTAAGAACTCGTGCTCTTCTTTGGTCATTGGGTTAATCAAAACATTGTCAAAAAAGTGACGTAGTCACATGGAGCGCATAAAGCAATACAGCGTCAATTCTGTTTCATGAATGGTGGTGTTGTATGTGGGTACAAATGTAGTTCCTTTGTTCAAAATTTGTAATTGTTGTGTGGTGAGAACTTGTGAGGAAATGTTTATGACCTTTTTTTCTGGCTCCGCAGATTTTGTCACACTTTTTATTTCGCTTTATCTTTTTCCTCTACGGATTTTGAGGGTCCTCCACTGGCTTTTGCTGATGTTAAATCCGGTGGTTGTGGAGGTTGTTGACCTTTGGATGAAAAAGATTAAGTGGAACTCATCTCCCGAGAGTCTTTGGTTTCTATTTCTGTGCGACTTGTGGTGGCAAGTGCCAAGTATTGCCAGTACGCTTCTTTGGGGATCACATGTTGATTTTAAAACCAGAGGTGACACTAAATGCCTCTATCTCTGCCAGAAGGGGAGGGAGAGAGAGTAGCGGTTGAGTCAGATATAGCACCACGTCATCCACATAGAGCAAAATCTTATGCTCTCTATCTCCCATACCGATCCCCATGATGGTAGGGAGTTGTCTAACTCTTTCGGCAAACGGCTCCATATAGAGCACAAAGAGGAGGGGTGAGAGTGGGCACCCCTGTCACATGCCCCGCCCAATCTGAAAAGGACGAGAGGCGACCCCATTCACTCTGTTGCATGCCTGTGGATTACTGTTTATGCAGTTCACCCCCAATACCAACTCTCCATAAAAACTGTCGGAGATAGGGCCAATAAACCAAACACCTTCTCGCCATCAACCGACAGACGTACCACTGAGATCTGTGTGCGCTGCGTCTTATGCAGGAGGTGGCATAAACGCCTGGTCCCATCACTGCAATTACGTTCTGGGATAAAGCCTGATTCATCCGGGTCCACCAGTTCTTGCATGTGAGGGGTGAGCCACGCCACCAAGATACTTCAGATCGACATTGAGAAGAGAAATAGGGCGGTATGATGCACATTCCAGGGGGTCTTTCTCTGGTTTGGGGTTCACGAGCACTAGGGCCTACGACATCGATGGGGCCAGCCTCCCAGTCTCGCTAAACATATGAAACAGCCGTGTCAGGAGGGGTTAAGATCTGATGCACAGATTTTATAGGCGTCGGCCGAAAAGCTGTCCTTACCCAGAGCTTTCCCGGGAGAGAGTTCTTGGATCGCGCATAAGACTTCCTCGGATCTGATATTCGCTTGATTTGGTCTTCCAAGTTCTCACGCTTAGCTCTCTGATCCCTGTTAATGCCCGCCGCAATGGCTTTAAAGCGGCCCCTCAGGACTGCCTTTAGGGCATACCATAGCTATATATCGACCGTGCCCACGTCATTCACAGCCAGGTATGCGTTAATCGCGCCCCGTATTTCAACAATATTGGTATCATATGTGAGCAGCTTATGGTTCAGTCTCCATGCCCCTTGTCGGGGGGTTCCCCAGGGAGGAGTACTGTTAGTGCAGTTGGGGAATAGTCTGAAAGTGCCACTGTCCCTATGGCCACATCGGTTGTAGCCACCATGACCCGAGGCAAGGTCCAGAACAGGTCTATGCGTGCGTACGTTTGGTGCACCGCGGAAAAAAATGTGTACTCCCGGGCTGTTGGATAACGGTGTCTCCAGGCATCTGTAAGTCCATCCTCCCCAATCTCTGTAGCTGCGAGTCTGATATGGACCCTAAGTGTCCCACACCGAGAGCCTCTCTATCCATCTGAGCGTCCTTAGCTAAATTAAAATCCCCCCTTATCCCCAAGTCCTCATCTTGAGACTCAAGGATAGTGTGCAGTGAGTTCCGGAAGGTGGTTTCCTATTGCTCATTGGGGCTATAAGCGGAAGCTATTGTGTATGCGTGAGTCCCAATTGATACCCTCAATGCCAACAGCCTGCCCGGTACCTCTGCGCGCACTTCAATCACCGTTCCTTGGACATGCGTTGCAAAGAGGATAGTTACCTCGGCCCTCTTCCCCAAACCCGATGATAAATACTGGCTGTTGAACTTTTTCGACCGGAGTCGTTTCCAGTCAGCATGCAGGAGATGAGTATCTTCTAAGAGGCAGATATCACACTTGGCATCTCTTAACAAAGCAAGAAGCACTCGACTCTTAACAGGTGAGGTAAGTCCCTGGACATTAAAGCTAAAAATAACCACCTTAAGGCCTGCCATTGGTAAATGTCATAAGCATAAGCCTTGGCAGCCACTGGATGAAGGGTAGCAAGCCTGAATATGCACAGCCCCTCAGTCTCATCTTCCCACAAAACCCTGTCAAAAGCCCCCTTACCGGTCCCCCCTCCCTTCCTCACTTCCACGCACCGCCTGTCAGGTGGAATGTAATAGGTATCCCGTGTATGGTGGGGTGTAGGATGCAGCTGCTTGTCCTGAAGCCCTATAGCTCCCCCTAGGAAGAGATCAGCCAGGGAGCATAGTCATTGTGGTACAGCCTCCCATGCCACCCCTTGTAGATATGACACATGGTAACCCTCACCTCCGCTTGTTGTCGGTGGTCTCACAACTCAGAATGTTACCGATCCAGTCTTTGTGAGGACCTCGATCTTAGGAGTCTAGGAGAGAGAGGAAAAGAAGGAAAAGAAAAACAGAGCGAGAGAACAAATAAACAATTGTTTCGCCATCCATTGGCAGTGCTTCGCACTATCGTGCATGGGTCCATGTGTCCAGCGGCCGGTCATCACCACTCCTGAAGTGGGGCTCCCCTCACCAAGGCCGAAGTCACTTGTTCCTGGGTTTGGACCATCATCTCCGCCTGTGGGCCCTGGATCTGCAGCTGGGGGGGATTACTCACGAGCGGGGTCACCAGTACCCTCCCGATCCTGTATCTGACGCAGAAGGGTTTACCTCTCTTTCTGGCGTTCTTCCTCCAACGGCTTCGGGTTGTTACTCCTTCTGAGGCCTCTTCTCCGATTCAGCTTAGGTGGTTTCCCAGAGTATGGCCCTTCCTCCTGCGTTTCCGAGCCTCCTGCTTCTGCCAGTGCATTCCCGAGGATTTCCTTTGCCTCCTGTAGATTCCGCACCACCCCTAGCTCCTTATTCCAAGCAAAAGACCCCATCTGTAGCGTACTCCTCGGTCTTTGGCCGGCCTCAGATCTTTGCGTCGCTGGAGAGTAAGCAGCGAGAGGTCCTGGAAGACTTCCACCTGTAGCACATCGAACTCCACATTGGCAGCCATGATGATCTCCTTCTGTCGGTATGAGTGCAGACAGGTGAGGATATCCTGTTGCTGACCCGGGCCGGAGGGAGGTTTCCCGGCGCAGTGGGTGCGATCCAGCATGATCTCCTTATTCCTCAGGTCTGGCGCTATATGTCAAAAGGAGCGGAGTACCTAGTCCTCCAATTTGTCTCCATATGCTTGGATTGGCACACCTTTGGTGCGGATAGTGGATCACCTCGAGCGGTTTTTCAAATCTTCCAATTTGAGATGGAGCTCCTCATTCCGTTCGCGAAGATCTACGAGTTCCCGAGCCTGTTCAGTGATGTCTTCTTCCCTGCGGTCCCCATTACGTTCCAGGGAGTCCACATGATCTCCCACTTCTTGGATCTCTGTTCGCAACTGTCTGTTGGCGGAGGCCATATCTTGCCGCAGGCTTGCAAAATCGTCCCTGAGTGAACTAAACAGCTTCTCCAGGAAGCCCCGCGTGATCGGGTTGTATGCGTGCCCAGCGTCTGAGTCCATCTTCTTCTCGACAGGCTGGGCCATCTGATGTTCGGTTCCAGAACCCCCTTTTTTCTTTGCAGCCGGCTTTTGAAGATGATCTTTAATCGTTGCATCCTTCTTTGACCGCGGCGTAGTCATTGCAGTGGTCCAGTGATGCGTGGGTCCGAGGACCGTCCAGACAGAATATCTTCAGGTGGGAACCAGCTCCCCTCCACCCACCCACTAGGCAGTGGTCTTAAAGATCTGCTCGCTGATCACTATGGTCTGTTGCCAGGAGGTGGGGAATGACCACCAGCCTCCGAATCTCTCCGTCCATCTGTCGACCCTCACCTCGCCAAGGACTGCCGCTTAAACCTCTGCATTGTGGCTACTGGCGGGAGGTCTGGGCCTGGTCGTGGCAATCAAAATGGCTGCTCCCCGAGTTGGGTGCAGGTTCCAACACTGCCTCTCACCAGGCATCTGCACTCCACTGCCCACACCCTCCTTGAAAAGATGCACCCACAGCCCCGGCAAAGGGCAGGTCACTGCAGTGGAAGTGTGGTGCTGCCTTCTGGCCACAGACTCCAAGTTCCCCGTCGGGCCGGCCTATCCGCTTGGGAGGGTCTAGGTGTGACCAGATCCCCAGTTATTGGCAAGGAAGTGGCAAGGATTCAGAGCAGAATCCCATCGTCTGGGGCAATACGTAAGTAATGACTTACAATTCGCCAAGCTAACCTCAGGGCCTGCACCAGGGATCCACTCGGGTATCACAGCCTGTACGTTGTCTGCTCCACTGTCCCATAGAACTGCTAACCCTACCTGGGGGACCGTCTCTAATCAGGGTCCGGCGAGGCCCCTATGTTGCACCTCTCACCGCGTCATCCCCGCTGCACTGGCAGCGCTCTGCGTGGTTCCTCACTCACACACTCCGCCGGGGGTTCAGTCGGCGCCGATGCCTCAGAGCGCCGCTAGCTCTTTGCCCTTGTGACACCCTCCACGCAGCCCCAAACACAGCTGCCGTCTGCAGTTCCGTTCTCTTCTCCACCGCTGGCAGCTGACTCAGGGTGCCGATGCCAAGTTCTCCCAACACTGCTGCCCAAGCCTGGGGGACTGCCGCTGCCCACCCCCCCAAGTAGAAGTCCACTGAGGGCTGCCCATCCGCCGCCTGGCCCAGACACAGGGCCTCCTCCGAGACCACCTCCCCACGATCCCAGGCCCCAAGAAGGCCTCCTCGCCACTCTCTGCAAGGCAGCACTCCCGTAGTTCAGCTTGCTTGTGACCAGGGCGTGCATGATGGTTTTCCGGGTGCTGATATGGAGCCATTTGAAAATCTTTCTCAGCATCCTCAGAATATGGAAGCATGAGACAGTGACAGCATTGACTTGGGTGGACATGTAAAGTTTTCTGTCAATGATGATCTTGAGGTTATTGGTGCAATAAAATAGTAGTGAGGGTGGGTGTCGGTCCCAGCTCTGTTGGCCACTAGGGGTTGTCCCACAGAAATGTGCTCCTCCTGAAGATCACGATTTTGGTCTGGTCATTGTACAGCTTCAGACAGTTGGTTTTCGTCCTGTGTGTGATTTCAGTCATTTAGGCATTGAACTTGATCCTCTTACGAGGTGTCTTATTTGTGACGGAGAGCATGAGTTGGTGTCGTCAGGGAGGAGAGGACGTTGATGTCGTGAGAGGGGATGATACTGGGTTGAGGGATTACCTATGCATTGAATAGGTGTTGAATTCAGGGAGGATCCTTGCTGAACATTGTAGATGAGGTCATGAGCATCTGAGGTGTATGGTGCCAGGCTGACTCACTAGGTACTTCCAGTCAGAAAGTAGCAGATCCATCAGAGTGTATGTCCTTGAGTTCAGCTGTTGTGTAGGCATTGGGTACATCCCCACAGGGATCCCCGCAGCCATCGTCCCTCAACATCGTATCCTACGCAGACGACACCCAGCTCATCCTCTCCCTCACTGTTAGACGGTGACCTCAGAGGAGCCCGGAAGGGGGTCCTGACTACCCTGAGACCCACCCTCGAAGTATCGTAGCCGGGCACTGGCGGGAGACTCCCCAGGGGGAGGAATCTCGCAGCTAGGATCGTACTTCTGGCACCACACGACACAGAGTAACCACACCGGTTATTCTCAGAAACAATCTTTATCAAGTAGGTTATCACGGCAAATATGTACAAGGTGTGCACGGGCTCAAGAGTCTCGGGAAGGTAGGGGGTAGCGGGACAGTCTTTGGCAAAAGTTCAGGCAGGGACGTATCCGGCGCACAGCTCACAATCCTCGAGCCGGGGGATACGGGGTCGTAGTCGGGGTCCGGCGGGACCGTGAGAGTCTGGGGGAGCCGCAAGTCACTCAGTGGGCTCAGGTACAGGTTCAGAGGTGTACGATCTTCAAGGAGCCGCGAGTCTCTCAGCAGGCTTAGGCGCAAGTTCGGAGATGTTACGATCTTCCAGGAGCCGCGAGTCACTCAGCAGGCTTAGGCGCAAAGTCGGAGGTGTTACGATCTTCCAGGAGCCGCGAGTCACTCAGCAGGCTTAGGCACAAGTTCAGAGGTGTTACGATCTTCCAGGAGCCGCGAGTCACTCAGCAGGCTTAGGCACAAGTTCAGAGGTGTTACGATCTTCCAGGAGCCGCGAGTCACTCAGCAGGCTTAGGCACAAGTTCAGAGGTGTTACGATCTTCCAGGAGCCGCGAGTCACTCAGCAGGCTTACGTTGTTCCAGCGTCGAATCTGCCGGACCGACCCAGAGCACCCCTTGATATAGGTCGACCCCTCTTTGATGTCCGGGGTCGGTGGAGGCAGGGGTCTTGTCACCTGGGGGTCGCTTGTCGGGGTTTCCTGCTATTGTCTTTTGATCTCGTTCAGGGCCGGGGCGGGAGGAGTCCCAGACACCCAGCAGGCGTGGAGCCAGCTCTCAGGGAGGCCGGAGGGCCGATCGAAACCCATCGTCCCAGGGGAGTCCAGAGGTGCGATAGAAACTACTCCTCCCTCTCTCATCCCCTGGAAGTGTGATGTCCTCCAGCCGGAGTGGCGCCTCTAGGCCAGGGTCGCGCTGGGGCCGGGCGGCCATCTTGACGCATGAAGTGGGCATGCGGGCCCGGGGTGGCCGAAAGGAGAGAGGCCATGGACGAGGATGTCCGGGCCGGGTGCGGGTATTCTGGTAGGAAGGACCGGCTGGGCCGGGTGGTTGGGGCTGCAGGTACCAGGTTTCGGTGGTGCGGGTGCACGGAGGGCCGTTCTGCGAGGCCGGGTCCAACACGCGTCCCCCCCAGCTGAAAGCCGGAGAGAACTGCCCATCATCTTGGGGGGTTCTCTTCGCTGAGGCGGAAGAACCGGGAGAGGCCGTCAGCGTTGGCGTGGTCCGTACCAGGGCGGTGTTCTACGGTGAAATCCATCCCCTGGAGGGAGATTGACCACCGCAGTAGCTTGGGGTTTTCCCCTCGCATCTGCATGAGCCACCGCAAGGGCCGATGGTCAGTTTGGACTCTGAAATGCGTGCCGAACAGGTAGGGTCGTAGCTTTTTGAGTGCCCAGACCACGGCAAAGGCTTCGCGCTCTATGGTGCTCCACCTCTGCTCTCGGGGCAGCAGCCGCCGACTGAGGAAGGCGACGGGCTGGTCTAGGCCTTGGTCATTCACTTGGGACAGGACGGCCCCCATGCCATGTTCGGAGGCATCGGTCTGGACTAGGAACTCCTTGGCATAGTCGGGAGCCTGGAGGACGGGAGCAGTGCACATGGCATTTTTTAGAGCATCGAAAGCCTCCTGGCAGGCAGCCGTCCACTGCACCTTCTTTGGCTGTTTTTTAGATGTGAGTTCGGTGAGAGGGCCGACCAGGCTGCCATATCCCCGAATGAAGCGTCGGTAGTAGCCTGTGAGTCCCAGGAAGGCTCGGACCTCCGTCTGGGTGATGGGTGGTTCCCAGGCCAGGATGGCGTCGATCTTTGGCTGTAGAGGGGCTACCTGGCCGCTCCCGACCCGGTGCCCCAGGTAGACTACGGAGCCTTGCCCGATCTGGCACTTGCTGGCTTTCACTGTGAGGCCGGCCTGGCGCAGGGCGGCTAGCACCCTCCGGAGGTGCTGGAGGTGCTCACTCCACTCTGAACTGAAGACGGCGATATCGTCTAGATATGCCGCGCTGAACTGTTCCAACCCGGCCAGGACCCTATTCACCAGTCGCTGGAAAGTGGCCGGGGCATTTTTCATCCCGAAGGGCATCACGCGGAAGCGGTAGTGCCCGTCGGGGGTGGAGAAAGCGGACCGCTCCTTGGCCCCTTCGGTGAGCGCAATCTGCCAGTATCCGCAGGTGAGGTCGAATGTGCTGAGGAACCGGGCTGCCCCTAGTCGGTCAATGAGTTCGTCGGCTCGTGGAATGGGGTGGGCATCGGCTCGGGTAACGTCATTGAGCCCCCGTAATCCACGCAGAATCGGAGCTCGGGGGCGACACCGGGGGCCGCTGCCTTCGGGACCAGGACCACGGGGCTGGCCCAGGGACTGTCAGAGGGCTCAATCACCCCCAGGGTCAGCATCTTCGAGACTTCATCTTGAATGCAGGACCGGACCCGGTCAGGAACCCGGTAGGCTCGGTGTCTCACCGGCGGGCTGTCCCCGGTGTCCACGTCATGAACACACCAGTTGGTGACCCGGGGGGTCAGAGAGAAGAGGTCGGCAAATTGTCTTAGGAGCTGGCGGCAGTCCGCTTGTTGCTGGGCAGTGAGGGCTGGGGAAAGGTTCACTCCCTCCACGGAGCCATCCTGCTCCTTGACACACAGGAGGTCCGGGAGGGGATCCGACTCATCTTCGGCCCCGTCATCGGTGGCCAGCAGGAGGCTCAGTTCTGTCCGCACGAAGTGAGGCTTGAGTCGGTTCACATGCAGGACCCGGAGGGGGTCCCGGGGCGACTGGACGTCCACCAAGTACGTAACTGGACTCTTTCGCTCAACCACCTTGTAAGGCCCAGTCCATCGGTCCTGGAGGGCGCCAGGCTTCACGGGGGCCATGACCCACACCTGCTGGCCCAGCTGGAACTCAACCAGAGTGGCATTCTGGTCGTACCAGCGTTTCATCTCTTCTTGACTCGCCTCCAGGTTGGCCTCGGCCAGTTCTCGGAACTTCCTGGTCTGGTTCCGGAGGGCCAGGACGTATTGGAACACATCCCGGGGGGTGGTCTGGGGTGCCGCCTCCCACTCTTCCTTAACCAAACTGAGGGGACCTCGGACGGGGTGCCCATAGAGTAACTCAAACGGGCTGAATCCTAGGGACTTCTGGGGGACCTCTCTATACGCGAACAATAGGCAAGGGAGCAGGACGTCCCACTTACGCCGGAGGGGTTCTTCTAGGCCAGCGATCATCCCTTTCAAAGTCCTATTAAACCTTTCTACTAGGCCGTTTCCTTGGGGATGGTACGGGGTGGTGAACTTATAGGACACCCCACATTGTTGCCACAGGGACGTCATATACCTTGAGATAAAATTAGTGCCGCGATCGCTCACGACCTCGCGGGGAAACCCCACCCTGGAAAAGATCCCCATCAGGGCCCGGCCCACCACAGGGGCCGTAATGGTGCGCAGGGGGCTAGCCTCCGGATAGCGGGTGGCGTGGTCCACTAGGACCAAGATAAAACGGTGGCCTTGGGAGGTGGGGGGGTCCAGTGGTCCCACGATGTCGATCCCGACTCGTTCGAAGGGGGTACTGACGACCGGGAAGGGTTGGAGGGGAGCCTTGAGTTTCCCTCCACTCTTTCCACTAGCCTGGCACGTGGGGCAGGACTTGCAATGGGCCTCTACCGCTGCTCTCATCTTAGGCCAGTAAAAATGGGTCACAAGACGGTTGTAAGTCTTGTCCTGTCCCAGGTGACCGGCGAGGGGGACGTCGTGGGCTAAACCCAGGAGGAAATCTCGGAAGCGGAGGGGCACCACCAGTACCCGTCCAGATCCCAGCTCCACCGACTTCTGCTCACTGTACAGGATGCTATTCTCCCAATAGATTCGGTGCGTCCCGGTCTGGTCACCTGCGGCTTGGCCCTCGGCTTGGCGCCGCAGCCCGACCAGGGAAGGACAAGTGGCTTGCTCCCTGCAAAACTCCTCCCGGGTGGGTCCGCCCTCGTGGCGCCATTGGGCCAACTCGGGTAGATCGCCTAACTCAGGGACCGGGTCAGGGTCGGATGGTGTGGGTTCATCGCTAGCGACAGACCCTTCTGATGGGGGGACGGAAGGACCCTCGGCGGGGACTGTTCTGATCTCTTCGATCGGGGTGCTCTGGACTTCCCTCTGGGGAGTGAGTCGGGCGGACATAGATCGGGTGGTGGCGCACACCCACTCGGGGAGTCCCATCATTCCCAGGTGGGCCTTACGCTCTACGTGCTTCCATGGGGAACTCTCTAGGTCATTCCCTAAAAGGCAGTCGACCGGCTGGGAGGTTCTTACGGCCACCTTGAGTTTGCCTATCACCCCTCCCCACTCAAATGGCACCAGGGCTACCTGGCACATGCTCTCTCTATTGTCTGCGGATATTACAGGGCAAAAGACGTTGGGGAGGATCTGCTCTTCGGGGACTAGGTGCCTGAGGACACCGGTGATACTGGCCCCGGTGTCTCGCAGGGCCTCTACCTGGTGGCCATTGATTTTGACAAGCTGCCCATACTTCTGGGTGTTGGAGGGGAGGAGGCTACCAGGGATCATCTCCCTATCTCCCAGGGATACTAGGGCCATTGCTGCGGGTTCCCACTCTTCGGCTTCCTCCACCCCCTCCCCCAGGGCTACGTTGGCTATCTGTCTCGTCGGGGGGACTTGGGTGGCCATGGGGCACTCTGGGTCATTGGCGTAGTGCCCGGGTTTCTGGCAGCGAAAACATGTGACGGTCACCCGGTGTCCCCGTTTCCCAGGGGGCCCGGTCACTGGTGGAGGGGGCGCCGGGAAAGGTGGAGGTGGTGTCTTCGGGGGGCTAGGCTGGGACTCTCTCGGCCCTCCCTGGTTCCCTCCTCCTCTCTGGCGGGGTGGTCCCTGACTGGTTCGGGGGTATTCTCCTACCATGCCCCGGGAGACCCGGGTGTTGGTCCAGCGGTCGGCCTCCACAGCCAGCTTCCGGGGATCTGTGAGCTTACTGTCCAGCAGATGCTGGCGTAGTTCTACGAAGCAGTTCGCAGCTAGATGTTCCCACAACATGAGATCAGTGAGTTCGGCCAGGGTGGTGACCTTGCTGCCCTTGATCCACCCATCGAAGGCCCGACTGAAAAAGTTTACATATTCCACCCAGGTGGTGCCCGGGATCTTCCTGCAGTCCCGGAACTGTTGACGGTACATTTCTGGGGTGAGGCCGTATCTCGTGAGTAGAGCCTCTTTCATGTGGCTGTAGGAGGTCTGCAGGGAGAGGGGTAGGTCGAGCAGGGTGTCCCTTCCTTCGCTCAGAAACCGCCCCCACAACCCCGCCCCCCAGTCCTTCTGCGGGATCCGATGGGAGGTCATGGCGACCTCGTAGGCCCGAAACCATTGCTGAATGTCATCGTTTTTATAATATTCCTTGACCACATCCTTCGGGATGTGGACCTTCTGTTCCGCTGGAGGGGCCGTCTCTCGGTTACTTGGGGGCCTCCCTTCCTCGTTTCGGGCCTTGAGCTCGAGTTCCTTTAAGCTGCGTTCGTGCTCCAGCTGGAGCTTCCTTCCTTCGTGCTCCCGTTGGAGCTTTTTCTCCTCCAGTTCGCCTTGTACACGCATTTGTTCTACCGCTAGCTTTTTTTCCGCTAACTTCAATTCGCCCTCAATTTTGAGTTTGGCCAGCTCTAGTTCATGATTGCGGCTTCTCTCTCTGTCCGCGAGTTCTTCTGGGGATAAGCCCCCGTCTGGTATGCCTCCTCGCACCTGATTGCTGCCGCTTTCACTTTGGGGAGGTTCGGTTTCGTCGGGGCGCTCCCCCGTGCCTTCCGGGCGGGAGGCCCCGGTCTCCACCCAAGTTTTCAGTGCTTTCTGCAAATCTTCCTTCGTGTTGAGACCAGTGGTAGCGATTTTAAGTTCTTTGCAAAATTGCTTCAGCTCCTTGTGTGTATATTCTTCTAGGTGCTCCACCTGGAACACCCTGTTGGCGTTGGTTTCTGCGGGGCTCATGGCGCTTCCTTCTGCCATCCTTGTCGGTAGTGCGTCCGTTGTTCACGGTACGATCTCTAGGTGATGGGCCCGAATCCCGTCGCTTGCCACCAATGTTAGACGGTGACCTCAGAGGAGCCCGGAAGGGGGTCCTGACTACCCTGAGACCCACCCTCGAAGTATCGTAGCCGGGCACTGGCGGGAGACTCCCCAGGGGGAGGAATCTCGCAGCTAGGATCGTACTTCTGGCACCACACGACACAGAGTAACCACACCGGTTATTCTCAGAAACAATCTTTATCAAGTAGGTTATCACGGCAAATATGTACAAGGTGTGCACGGGCTCAAGAGTCTCTGGAAGGTAGGGGGTAGCGGGACAGTCTTTGGCAAAAGTTCAGGCAGGGACGTATCCGGCGCACAGCTCACAATCCTCGAGCCGGGGGATACGGGGTCGTAGTCGGGGTCCGGCGGGACCGTGAGAGTCTGGGGGAGCCGCGAGTCACTCAGCGGGCTCAGGTACAGGTTCAGAGGTGTACGATCTTCAAGGAGCCGCGAGTCTCTCAGCAGGCTTAGGCGCAAGTTCGGAGATGTTACGATCTTCCAGGAGCCGCGAGTCACTCAGCAGGCTTAGGCGCAAAGTCGGAGGTGTTACGATCTTCCAGGAGCCGCGAGTCACTCAGCAGGCTTAGGCACAAGTTCAGAGGTGTTACGATCTTCCAGGAGCCGCGAGTCACTCAGCAGGCTTAGGCACAAGTTCAGAGGTGTTACGATCTTCCAGGAGCCGCGAGTCACTCAGCAGGCTTAGGCACAAGTTCAGAGGTGTTACGATCTTCCAGGAGCCGCGAGTCACTCAGCAGGCTTACGTTGTTCCAGCGTCGAATCTGCCGGACCGACCCAGAGCACCCCTTGATATAGGTCGACCCCTCTTTGATGTCCGGGGTCGGTGGAGGCAGGGGTCTTGTCACCTGGGGGTCGCTTGTCGGGGTTTCCTGCTATTGTCTTTTGATCTCGTTCAGGGCCGGGGCGGGAGGAGTCCCAGACACCCAGCAGGCGTGGAGCCAGCTCTCAGGGAGGCCGGAGGGCCGATCGAAACCCATCGTCCCAGGGGAGTCCAGAGGTGCGATAGAAACTACTCCTCCCTCTCTCATCCCCTGGAAGTGTGATGTCCTCCAGCCGGAGTGGCGCCTCTAGGCCAGGGTCGCGCTGGGGCCGGGCGGCCATCTTGACGCATGAAGTGGGCATGCGGGCCTGGGGTGGCCGAAAGGAGAGAGGCCATGGACGAGGATGTCCGGGCCGGGTGCGGGTGTTCTGGTAGGAAGGACCGGCTGGGCCGGGTGGTTGGGGCTGCAGGTACCAGGTTTCGGTGGTGCGGGTGCACGGAGGGCCGTTCTGCGAGGCCGGGTCCAACACTCACCAAAGACCCCACCACTGCCAAACTCAACTTCCAGAAAGGAATGCAAGACATTGCATTCTGGTTGACCAACAGCTGCCTGAAGCTCAACGCCGAGAAGGCTGAAGTCCTCGTCCTCAGTACCACCCCTTCTGCATGGGTCAGCACCTGGTGGCCGACCGCCCTCGAAAGCCCACCTACCCCCTCAGACCACATCAAGAATCTCAGCATCGTACTCGACTCATCACTCACCATGAACCGACAGGTCAACGCCGTCACCTCCAGCTGCTTCAATACCCTCCGCATCCTCTGCAAGACCTTCAAGTGAATCCCCCCTGAGTCAAGGAAGACAGTCACCCACGCACTCATCTCCAGCAGACTGGACTATGGAAACACACTCTACGCCGGTATCAACAAGTCCCTACTCTGCAAACTCCAGAAAATACAGAACACCGCTTCCAGACCCGTCCTCGCCATCCCCCGACACGAACACATCAGCCAACACCTACGAAGTCTCCACTGGCTCCCCGTGGAGAAAAGAGTCACTTTCAAAATCCTCACTCATGCCTACAAATGCCTACACAACATTGGACCCAAATACCTCAACGACATAATCAACTTCCACGTACCCAAAGGAACTCTTCGATCTTCCAACCTCGCACTGGCCGAATTCCCGCGCATCCACAGAGGAGGCAGAAGATTTTTCTCTCACATTACAGCCAAGACCTGAACGAGCTACCGGCAGACATCAGACGTGCCCCCTCCCTGAACACCTTCAAGAAGACCCTCAAGACCTAGCTCTTCGGCTAAACAGATCTGTGGACCACCCCCCTCAGTGCCTTGAGACCCTCACGGGTGAGTAGCGCGCTTACAATTTCCTGGTTGATTGATTGATTGGGTATGGATAGAGTGGGAGGCTGCGCCAAATGCTGCAAAGAGCACCAGAAGGTTGAGAGCCACTGTGTGTGCTCCACCCAGAGTCATGCAGCTGTAAGCTGTGGCAGTGATAAGGGCAGTTTCCATGCCGTGATTGAGACTGAGTGGCATTGAGGAATTGGGACTCATTTAGGTATTCAGTGAAGCATCGGTTGATGATTTTCTCTAAGACCTTGGCTGGTAATGGTAGCAGGAAGATCAGTCTGTACTTTAAAGGATCCACTGAGGGTTTCTTCAGCAAAGGTAGGACAGTTTACTTACGCGTAATAAAAAGGAGGGTTTTAAGGTTTTACAAGTGGTTTCAAATGCCAAGTCACAGGCCTTGCAATGGCAGGCCTGAGACAGGCAGGCCTGAGACAGTCTTGAAAGGCTACTTGTGTGGGTGGTTCAACCAGTGCTGCAGGCCTACTAGTAGCATTTAGGTTACAGGCCCTTTGTGCATGGGGTACTACTTTACAATTTACAGGTAAAATAAATATGCAAATCATGTATACCAATGTCACCACATACACTTTAGCAGTAGCTAACAGTGGAAAAGTGCTCTGAGTCCTAAAGCCAACAAAAAGGTACAGTAAAACGTGGGAGGCAAATTGCAAAAAGTTGGGGGAAGACCACCCTAAAGATGACAGGTCTAACACCGATGCCAACTGCCACTCGTTGATGTCATGCCTTTTTTGGTTACAGTTTACAGTCTTTTCCCACTGGAGGAATCCGACTACCAGAAATGTGTCTAAGTCCTAAGGTAGAAAGCTTTACCAGGCCTGATGCCAAGTAGCAGCTGATCGACATCGATGCTGGAGCAGGACCCGTCCAAAACAAAACCTATCCTTTAACAATTGTCCTGCTTTGTATGTGTGCTGTACAATGCAGTATGCATTAAAAGCAGGAAAAACGAAGAGAAATTAAAACATTTCTCCTTGTCACACTTGCTTCAAGAAAGAATAGAATCTTTGGGCAAATCCCTGTCCACAAATTTTTGTATGTTTTGTGTAAAAACCCATGGTTGGTTGTATGAGAACGCCATGTACCACCCATAGATCGCCTCCTTGATAAAACCAGTGGATAGCACAACTTTGCGCTACTTTGGGAAACAATCCAAAGCGATTTGCATTGGTTAGTAAATCCTGGCATAACACTTTGCGTCTGGTTTCTGTTCCACAGTAACGCAAACTTGGTCAAAACGTTGGTAAATATGGGCTGCAATACATATTGAGGGCCTCATTTAGGAGGCCATAGTGCCACTTTTGCGCCGCTGGAGCGTCACTTTTTTGACACTCTGGTGGCGCAAAGTGCCGCAGCATATTTACAAGACCACACAAAGCCACTTTAAGTGGCTTTTCATGGCCTTCAAAATATGTTCCCCTTTCACGCAGAACTCTACATGAAAGGAGTGTTCCGTGGGTGTTACTGTGGATGTTCCCACGCAACACCTGTGGAATCTGAAGCATTCCCAGATTTACAAGGAATCATAAAACTGGGAATGCGTCAGAATCTTAAGCCGCCCAAGGTGTGGCGCAATATGGAGAAATACTTCTATTTCCCCTCATTTTACCTCTTTCTATGTGTGCTGCAAGCTTCTGCACCCATAGAAAGTGGAAAAGTCCATCAATGATTGTTTTTGTGCAGGAAGTTGTCCCTTCCTGCAACCATGGGTGTCCTTTCCTGCACAAAAACTATCATCCCCGCAACGCAGACACCCATGCAACAGCCTGATTGGCAGCACAACAGGAAGGCCTGCTGCGCTGCTGTGTATCAAAAGTTTGTAAACGAGGCCTTGAGAATCATCCCGGCACCAGGACCTAACTAACATTACTTGCTAAAATCTGCTTCAAAGGCATGCCAGGTAAGTCTGTTATTCATTTCAACACTGTTTCCTGCAGACACCTGGTGACGGAACTCACACACCAGAACGGATTACTGGAGCTGCGGTGAGGAATTACCTTATTAAACTGTATCTAACGGTGGTTGCAAATTGTTTCAGGGGATTATTGACGCACTATGCATTGATCACGCGCACTGGCTAAGAGGAAGGCATTGTTGTTAGAAGTTGCGCGCGGGTTTTCCTGCGCGTGACCCTCGGGACGGAAAACAAATTAATTGAGTCTCCCGAGTCAGCGATTGAACAGGCTTATAAATCACTTCCTAATCGATGCCCTTCGAAATAGACAGCTATTGAGACCGTTCCCGCACTGCCTTCGATAATTGCCATTTTTCAAGGAAGTGCCAAACTCTTAGTTTATGTATGTACCAGTCACACTGGTCTCGTGGAACGTGGACTGCTATCTTGTGTGTCTGTCATCTAGCGTTGTGCACTTTTACCCACAGTGGCGCTCAACATTGACGCGTAGACATGTGCGTACTTGAAGAATATTGCACCCTCGAGCCTAGCATGGTTAAAGGCGTCAGAAAACGTAGCGTTTCTTCCTCTAAAGTATTCAAAAGGATACAAAACGCTTATCCTTACAAAAAGAAATACTCGTTTTAAACTGCTCTTGCTAATACATGGATCGCTTTAAACGTCACGTTGGAGTCAAGATGGCTAGCTATGTTTCCTATAGGATTAGCAGCACTAAATATGGCGTCTTCTCTTTTAGCTCTCAGAGAGCATCCATATTTGAGTAGACCCTGTCAATGGATCCTCATCATTTGGTAAACTGCTGAGATTTCAAATACATGCAAAAAAAAAATATGCCTCTAAGTTAGGAATGTCATTGCATTACATCTGATAGAAGAGGAATTTCGAAATTTTGAGGAATTTCCAAAATGAAGAAAGTCAGCCTGACAAAATCTGTCTGACATTGCAAAGATTTTTTGTTAACAAGTGCCCCATGCTGCGCTTTCACGTTTATAGAGGCCACGCCCCATATTTTTAGACCAGTGGTGCCAAGCTGACAATAAATGCTTTTTTTGGTAAAAGCGCCTCATGCCGTAGTTTCACTTTAATAGCGGCCTGGACCTTTCTTTAGACATGGCTTGTCTGAATAAAGGGGTGTGGCTTCTGTTAATGTGAAAGGGCAGCATGAGGTGCTTGAAAACAACAACAAAAAGTGAATTAATAGTAAAAAAAAAAAGAAACATGTGGCCACATTCGGCACCACAAACAAACCAAAGGCGCAGTCGCTACTGTGGCGTGCTGTGCTATAAAAAAAAAATACATTACTAATAATATAAAAGCGTCTGGCGTGCTGCGATGTTGTGGGTGGAATAGGGGTTAGATCATTAAAGAAAACAGTGATCATCGGCTACATAATGCAGACCGTGTAACAATACAAAAGCAAAAAGTCCAGTCCAAAAGGTTACAAATGCAGACAAGGTGGTACCAAGGATGGACTGCTAAGCCTATACACAAATGAAAAGTAACAATTTCGCATGGACAGTAACGTGAGGCAATCAAAAAGATGGGCAGGAAATGGGCAGAGTTTCTATGCCATACCTCAATACAGCATGCCTCACAGACCAGCGCAATCGCTACCCAGGCTCAACCTGAACAAGCATTGGCATAGCCAATAGGTCTCGCCTTTGGGACCTTATAAGTGTTTAGCCATGCAACAGTTGCATAACTAAATACTTATAAGGTCCCAAAAGCGAGACCTATTGGCTATGCCAATGCTTGTTTCTGTTTAATAAACATCTTAAGCTAAAGTCGGGTTCCCGAGATTGCTTCAAAAGTAAAGAACTGTCTATTTCTTTACTCTTGAAGCAATCTCAGCACCCGACTTTAGCCTAAGATGTTTAAGCTAAAGCACAGCTGCCGCCATTACTACATAGAAGTAATAAACAGAAATAAAAAGCATGCACCCGCTTCGAGAAATGACTGCCGTAGCGGGGGAAAATGCTACCGCCGGCCACAGCTTGCAGTGCATGTGCGCAAGTGGTGCGCGCGCAGCAGTAATCACGCCAGTGGTCGAAGTGGGCGGGAACGGCAGGGCACGGCGTGTCCCTACTTCTTTAATTCTATAGCTTCCGTTCCCCTACTTTTTTATTTTGAACATGCGTCCCAGGACGTCAGAAATATCCACGGCCTCAGAGAAAGCTTGGCATTAGTGGCTGTTCGGGATGGACGGGGAGCAGGGAAGGAAAAAGTCTCCGTCTCTTGCTTCCTGCCCAGACGAGACAAGGAAAGTGTCTGCTTCTGCTCTGCCGCTGGCAGCTGCCCCCCCACCCACCTTCTTTCTTACTCCTATTCCCTCTCTGTCTGTCTAACTTCTCCTCACTTACCGAAAACCATGACTCAAGAAATGGTTCTCACCCTCTTTCTTTCTGTCGTTCATTTGCTCGCCTGTGAAATGGATGCAAAAAAGAAAACTTTTTCTGGAAATGCCATTTTTACATTTTTCTATTCCAAAGTGCAGCCTCGGAAATAAAAGGTTCATAATATGAAAAATCAATAAAAAAACAAGTCGGAGTGTTCTTAAAGTGGCCAGATTGGTTTTATTCAAACCCCAAAAACATTAGCGTCACTTTACTGAGTTTGCCAGTGAAGCGTTGTTTTCCCCCGTTGGGGAAGTGCGCCATACCTGGAGGTACTGCAATACTTGGTTGATGGGTGGATTGGAAAACAAAATGTGTACGGCGGCTTTGTGTTCAAGAATTGGGGGGCATATTATCAAGGACGGCGTTAAAATTATAGCTGGTTTAGCGGCAGAAAACTGCAGCTAAAGCGGTGATAATGGGCTTGATATTATGCCCTAGAGAATTCCAATAGAAGCCCAGGTTCACACCAGAACATGGGCTTCTATTGGAATTCTCAAGGGCATATTATCAAGCCCATTATTGCAGCTTTAGCCACAGTTTTCTGCCGCTAAACCGGCGATAAGTTTTAACGCCGTCCTTGATAATATGCCCCGTGGTCTTTTTAAACCATACTGCTTACGTCTTGTAAGCATATAAGCAGTGGACATTGAAATGGGTCATTTCTGGGCCCCGTAGTTTTCAGGCAAAAATACTCGTTGATTTCTGCATAAATGTAAAAGCGTTAAGTTCACCATGTTGTTTCTGCTTACATTTCACATGCTTTATTTAATCTTTCATTCCCTATGAGTGTTTGCTTTTTCCAGGATGTTGTTACTTTTTCCTTTAGGCAGCATATTGCTCTTGCCGAGTGCGTAATTTTTATTGAGTCGCATCCAGTTGTTTATAGCAGGTCAAATTGGATTGTAGTTGAAGGCAGTGTGAATTTCTCTCAGTGGGGCAGTATTGTCTTTAGTGAGGGAGTGGATGTAGCACTGGGGGCAGAGCTGCCGAATTTAGAACTAGGGAACCAGGTTCAGCCTTCATGAACAGTCCCCCAGACCACTCTCCTGAGGGAGCACATTGCCATGCTAGACCTTAGAAGGCCCTGCAAAACCGGAAAAGCCCTGGTGTCTTAGCACCAGTAGGTGGACCCTAGCAGTGGCAAGTGTGGGTTCACCTTGAAGGCTTGCCCACCACAATCCATACTGAAGTTCACCTCCAGTCTTGTGGGCAGGCCTACGAAGTAGCAGACCCTAGAGCAACAGTGACTGTCACTGACGTCACAGGACCCCCGAGAAGAACTGGCTCAAGGGTGGTGCGACCGGTGTGACTGCAACGGGTTCTGACTTTGAGTGGGGGTGTTGTAAATTATGGTTTTAAAAGCCTCCTGCATCTTGTAGTCCTTTGTCTTATGTAACATTTCCTATACAGTGATTTACACACGTAAAATTGATTGTCGCTGTGTATATTGCTGACGACAGAAACTCCATTGCTCGGAAACAAATGGCTTGTGCTTCCATTTTTAAGCATATTTGGGACATTCTGTGATTAGAAACATATCCCTCTTTGTGAATTTATTTTAATGTCAATAACTCATATTAATCGTTAAATAATCATGTGTATCCATTGGTTGAATTACATAACATAATAAGCTGTAACTGGTCAGTGAATTGCCAAACAAATACTAAAGATTGGGATGTTTTGCCAATCCTGGCCACACCTCTAACTCCACCCACTTACCACATTCTCGGGTTATTACCGCCATCTGATTCTCCGCCCATAGTTCCCCTACTTTTTTTTCCCCACTTCGATCACTGAATCACGCCATATGGTGTCTCTGCTCAAGTGCGCGCCCTCCCACATGCACTGCAAGCTGTGGCCGGCGGTAGCATTTTTTTAAGCCCTTACTTAAGTCTCGCCAGACCAGCGCAAGCGCTGGGTCAGGCGAGACCTAAAAAGACCACAGTGGTTTTTTTTGAGGGGGAGGGTGTGTGTTAAGAGAGGAAACTCTGTTTTAAAGAAACAAAAAACAAAAGCTTGAGGAATATTTCTTTTCTCCTAGAAAGGCTGCCACCTGGATGGTTTACTTAGCTTTGTAAACCCATTTATGAAGAAAAATTAGTCAAGTATCTTTGGGCGAAGAAGTTTAGTCAGAACCCTTTGTTTCAGCTTGGGTTTTCATGGCAAACACATACCACCCATTGGAAAAACTATAACAACGGTTACTATAACAGCGATTTCTAAGACAAAGGTGCACACGGTTGGGCCACAAGGCCCAAAGCCCTGGTACAATTTAAGCAGCCACTGACTACCTGTTTAGGTTCTTTGTAAGTACATTTGATCAATGTATCTATCCTGACTGCAACCTTTTATCTCTTGTTCCACTCCCCAACTTTTTTCTGAGTATTTTGTTTTCCAAATTCCTCCTCTAGTAGACTGAGCTGTTCCATTCTGTTTCCACATCTGAATTGCCCTTGAAAATCTCTATGGGCTCCTCATCACAATATCAAATTAGCACCACCTCCTCAAATTCTTCATTCTCTCCCTGACAAAAGTGAGGAGTACATGTACCTGACAGGCCATGAAACCTCCAACTTTTTGATAGAAAATCTTTTTTTTTCTTCAAAGTTCCACCCCTTTAATTATCATTGCTACTCTCGCTGTCTGCATTGTGGGACTGGACCAGGGATCACATCTTTCCCCTGAATAGCTCAGCTAAGACTTTCTATCAAGAAGCCAAGGGGTTCATAATCTTTCGGAGAGGCATACACTGAATTTTTGACAAGCAGAGATCAAGGACAAGGGGATTAAGAATAATGTGGATAACCCCAAATAATCAAAATATTCAAGGTCATTGTTATGAGTAACAATGAGTTTGAAACAAGGGGCATAAAAAGTATGAGTGAAGAGATTTTTACAAAAAAACTCTAGTAAATCCAGATGTTTGGACAAGAAGGCCATAGAACATTCCGAAGGGAGTAAGCTGGATACTCTCCTGACTGCAAAACAATTTGCGTATACCCAATTCTCAAACACCAAGGCTGGCTACTCATCCTCTAAGACCGACCAAGGGTTGCAACTCCAATATATATTTATGTTATTGTACTGTAACTAGCTGTTTTGTGATCATTGGTGATGCTTGCCATTGAAGTGTGATGTACAACTTTAGTTGAAAGGCACTCGGACACAGAGGGCACATACCTTTAAATGGACTCTGGCCAAAATTGGCACTGGCAGAGACGTTTTAAGGCATGGGCACAGTGGGATCTGGCCCAGGGCACCAGCCTTTCCAGGGGTAGCTGATAGAGCCAGTTCTGCTCTGCAAAATGGGACCTCACATGCGATAAATGGGAGGGTGTCACAGAGATTATTTGCAGTGTTATTAGTGAGCTGCTGCTCTGTTACAATATTGAAAACACACATTTAGGATTTGGACGAGTGTATCCGTGCAGTGTCAGTGACCTGGCCAAAGAGGGTCTGAAAGCTGAAACTGGATCATAAATTTAAAGCTGTTCAGAACTGGGACCCGGGAATTATGTTTGGCCCACGGCCCCCAAAATTCTTAAGATGCCCCTGGGCACTGAAAGGGGGCCCTGAGATATAACTAATCTAAATGGAAGGAAATCATTATATGGTCAGTGTTTGCCTTGAAAACCGAGAATGGATCCTAGCCTCATGAAAATATTTGGGAAGTCTTGACAAAGAAGAGATCACCATGAACAGCACACTAAGTGAATGGACTGACAATCGTATATCAGTAATTGTAAATGTATATAGCTAGTGCTTAAGACTCCTTCTGGGGCATTCAAGCACTTTTTGCAGTGAGTATCAGTGAGTAGCACGTTACTCTAAAACCCAAGATTAGTCAATATTAGGCTAGTAAAATCTTCTGTCTTGTTTTTTCTTGTGAATTAGTTGTGTTAGGATTGTGCTCTTGATTTATTGTGTACTGAGCAGAGTTTTGAGCAGGGATGAAATGAGAGGGTTGGATTTGAAAAGTGGAAGTAGTGGGTTATTTTGTCAGTAATGGTTGTGCATGCTAGTAGTTGGATGTCATTAATTAAAAAGGGGGGTGAAAGATTGAGAAGAATCTTTGGGAGTTCACAGTAGTCTGAAGGTTTGGGATTAGTCAGAAGGAGAAGGGATAGGAAGGACAGACGTTTTTTTTATAACAGCTAAATAGGTCATACATATATTCACTGACAAAAGCAAAGGTTAAAGTAACATTATAGTTAGGTGAATATGTTAGTGACATCATTAAAGTTTTGAACCGAAGAACCACAGAAATTCACTATCTATGGTTAGCAGAGCTATCTATAACTTGCACCCCTGCCATGTACTGCTTATGAACTCACAAATTACATTACTCATGACATGTTCTATGACATCATTGATAACATGACTACAACATCTAAAATGACATTGATGATGACAATTCTGTGCATTGTAGGGGAGTGAGTTATAGTTACTCAAGATTCACGTTATTGTTACTTCAGTTAAATATAATTAGTGAATTTCAGTATTTTTTATTGTTGAAAATGTTATGTTACAATTGACCTTCACACCTAAGTGTAACACAATAAATGTATATATATATATATATATATATATACATTTATATTAATAAAACAGTTCAAGTGGACTATTGTTAGGTTAAAGTGACAATATAGGTAGGTGTTACAACAATATAAGAACAAAATATTAAAAAACATGAAATTGTCAGGTACACTTTAGTGAACCATCCCTGTCATGCACTGCTCATGTCTTCACATATTTCATCTGGATAGTTTAGTTTATTTATTATGCTTGATTAATTAAAACCATTGCATACACACAAAAAAAAAAATATCTTACAGTTTTTGATAAAATCATTATAAAAAATTCCCAACTTTTTATCAGCAACGATAATTACAGTAATTTGTAAAATTTTACAACACGTTAGAAAAAAGTGCATAAATTATTAAAACATTCTGCACATTAGTCATATTGACTGTAAGTATTGTTTCGACTGTGTCCGATCTGGTAATGATTATGTCAGTTTTTGTAATAAGTAATCGTTGGGCTGCTCGGTCCTGTGTTTCAGTCTTTTTGCAGTTATGTCAAGATATTCAATTAGCCGTCAGTTTAGCTGGACCAGCTCAGGGTTGAAACACAACATTACCGCTTGTCTGCACAATCTGATTCCATACTGTTTGAACGCTGGCGTTAGCAGGGTGATCCTTATATCTTTTAGCTTATATGACGTGAATTGCGTCTTCAACACCGCTGCCGCATAAACAACAAGGCTGGACTCCTCCCTTTCTCTCCCAAGGTGGCATAAATTGATTGAAGGGGCCAACCCCCAGCCGGAGTTTTAGGAATTTTTCCTTGGTGTTATTTTTTATTCCAATTTTCAGGTAGAGCTGGGGTTTTAGCATTTTATATGTGTTTAGGACCATCCAGCCATTCGATCGTTTGGCTAATTTTTTTTGTCCTCTATTGCGGATAATAAGCGGATTACCTTTGTTATGGATTTTTAAATGTGAAATGATTCACCGGGATGTCCCACAAATCTGTTAAACCTAAGTGTATAATAGATTCCCGGAGGTATAAGCTTGCTGGTGATTTTCCTGGGTGAGAAAGTTATGTCCAAAGTTGGTCGTTCAGGGTTCCTTTTTCGTCGCCTCTGATTTTATGCCAACATTTCACATAGGCTCCCATGTGTTCCAGTGACTGTTTATGAAGCCCAAATTCCAAACGTATTTGGGCCGGGGAAACCATTCTGGGGAGTTGAAAGATCGCTCGGTATGAATTGATTATTATATTGTCAAGGGTTGTTGCATCTTTTCCCTTCAGTGCTTCGCTTCCGCTGGAGCTTAGCTTGTAAGACCCTTAACAGAGGGTCAAACGTCAGATCCGGTAAAAGCTTCTTTAGGGGCTTTATGGCTAGGCAGGTCATTACCCCCTTTCTCCGCAGGGATTCTATATGCGGTTTTGATGAATGATTTTGATCCAATATTACCCCTATATATTTGTAGCTTACTGCTTGTTCCAAACGATACCCGTCGAGAAACCAGTTGAGATGTTCCTTCTTATGGTAATTAACTGTCATAATTTTTGTTTTGGTGAAATTTTTTTTTTGTGCATTTTCTTGTGAAAATTTGTAAGTTACGTTCAGTAAATGCTGGAGTACAATTGGGATCCTACTTATCAAGACGAGGTCATCCGCGTATAACAGGTTTGACAAAGTGAAATTCCCTAGTTTTAGGGTCTGGGCTACACAGCTATTCAGCTCCCCTGGAAAGTCTGCTAAAAAAAGTTTGAATAGCAGGGGGGCCAGAACGCACCCTTGTTTAAGCCCTTTTGTGGTGAGGATTTTTTTTGATATATAAGATCCTTCGCCGAGCTTTATCCTGACCCATGTGTTGGTGTGGAGGTTCCTTAGTTGGTGTAAACGAGTTGAAGGGATCCCCCAGCTATCCAGTTTTTGCCAAAGTTTTGTTCGATCGACATGGTCGAATGCTGAAACAAAATCTATAAAACAAAGAAAAAGCGGGTATTTTCCCTGTTTAGCTGCGTCCATGAGCAAGGTCAGGGCCATTATGTTGGTTATTGTACCTTGCCTTTTCCGGAATCCTGTTTGTGTTGGCTGTATTATATGATTCTCTTCGGCCCAGATGGTTAGGTCGTTTAGGAGGAGCCCTGCAAAGTATTTGGCGTCAATGTCAATCAGGGTTATCAGGCGGTAATTTTTTGGCACAGACCTTACTCCTTGTTTATAAATTGGGCTTATAATGAGCCTCTCCGTGACTCAGGAATTATAGAGTTTCTGACTGCGTACTTAAAGACAGGTTCAAGTACATTGCTCCAGTAGTCCGGGTCATTTTTGAACAGCATTGGTGGTATGCCATTGGGGCCGGGGGCTCCGGCCTGTCGGCCCCTTGCTATTTGTTTCTTTATCTGTTGGATGGTATACTCCTCCACTAGTCTCCGTGTATCTTTTTGTGCAGAGATTAAAGTTGCTACCCATTGTTGTTAGTGTGGCACTGTTCTTTCGCTATCCTCAGGACAAGGTGGGCAATGTAGTGTTGGCTCTTTTGCAATCCTGCTGGAACTCTCAGTTCCTAGGCGTTTGGGGTATGTAGCTGTTTGTTCTATGTCATTGAAATGGTTAGAGAGAAAGTCTATCCAGGCCTCTTCAGTGATGTTAGAGTTGATTCCGTGGTGATTTGGCCAATGTAATTTATTTACGGATTGCCAAAATTTGGCGCTGTTTTTCTGTTTTGCGTCGTGAAGAAGTCTGGTCCAAAGTTCATTATTCATGGTCATTTTCCTGATCCATCTTCTTCTCTTAAAAAGGGCCTTTGAATCACGAAGAGACTGCTGCAGGCTCTGATTTCCCGGTGTTCGCCGGAGTTGTCGTAATAATTGGTTTATTGTTAGTTTCAGTTTCCTAGAGACTGGGCTCTTTACTATCATCATTGGTGGAACGTTTACGTTCTTTTGTTTTGGGCCTGTTTTGGTAGGAAATCTGTCGCCAAGAGTACAAATGAATTTTTCCCAACTTTCCAACGGTTGACTTAGGTTTTCCTGTAATTGCTTAAGCACTTCTTTAGCTGTAGCTGCTACTGTTTCTATATTTGTTGAGTTGCACCTTATACGTTGAAGGTTTGTTGTTCGTACCGAAATGATAGATTTATCAGCCTCCAAGAATAATGTTGAGGTTGCTTGAAGTATCATTTCTTGTGGCATGTGATCACTAAGGTGCCGATTACGATCCTGGAAAAAAATTCCCCGTACGACTCGTATCCGGTCTTTTTACCGTACGAATCGTATAAGTGCCGTACAAACTGCCAATTACGATTCGCATGGGAAAAACTCCATACGAGTCGCATTGGGAATAATTCCCCACACGTCCTCGGGTCGGAAAATGTGTCCGACACCTCCCCAGACGATTTGCCGTACAAACGTGAAAAGTGAAGTCCGACCGCGCAAGTACGATCCATCCCGTGTGTCCGATGTCACAACCGTATGGTAAAAACACCGTCCGCACCGAACTCCCATTGCAACCATGGAGACATGTGCCCACATACGCGCCGACCCACCCCCCCAGCCCCCGTGAGTACGCGCCGTACCCTCCCCCAGCCCTCGTGAGTACGCACCGAACCCCCCCAGCCCCCGTGAGTACGCGCCGTACCCCCCCCAGCCCCCGTGAGTACGCGCCGTACCCCCCCAGCCCCCGTGAGTACGCGCTGAACCCCCCATGTATGTACACCCCTGTACGTTCGAGTCGTACCCCCACCCGTGTATGTACACCCCTGTACGTGTCGAACCCCCCGTGTATGTACACCCCTGTACGCGTCGAACCCCCATGTATGTACACCCCTGTACGTTCGAGTCGTACCCCCACCCGTGTATGTACACCCCTGTACGTGTCGAACCCCCCGTGTATGTACACCCCTGTACGTGTCGAACCCCCGTGTATGTACACCCCTGTACGTTTGAGTCGTACCCCCACCCGTGTATGTACACCCCTGTACGTGTCGAACCCCCGTGTATGTACACCCCTGTACGTTCGAGTTGTACCCCCACCCGTGTATGTACACCCCTGTATGTGTCGAACCCCCAGTGTATGTACACCCCTGTAAGTGTCGAACCCCCATGTATGTACACCCCTGTACATTCGAGTCGTACCCCCACCCGTGTATGTACGCGCTGGGGGTACGCACCATACATACATGGGTGGGGGTATGACTCGAACGTACAGGGGTGTACATACACGGGGGTTCGACACGTACAGGGGTGTACATACACGGGGGTTCGACACGTACAGGGGTGTACATACACGGGTGGGGGTACGACTCGAACGTACAGGGGTGTACATACACGGGGGTTCGACACGTACAGGGGTGTACATACACGGGTGGGGGTACGACTCGAACGTACAGGGGTGTACATACACGGGGGTTCGACACGTACAGGGGTGTACATACACGGGTGGGGGTACGACTCGAACGTACAGGGGTGTACATACACGGGGGTTCGACAAGTACTCACGGGGGCTGGCGGGGGGGTACGGCGCGTACTCACGGGGGCTGGGGGGGGTACGGCGCGTACCGTGCCCCCTATTCTGGTCGTTTTGCGGCGTACTTCGCTTTTCCGGCACTTTTTGGGTGCCGTAAAAATATTGCCGTCCGGACTGCTGTCGGTTTGAACCGTACTTCCTGGGTCGTGAAACGCTGCCTGACAGCGTCCCGACGTCACGTCGGGGCATTCCCGGATCACATTCGTATGTATATTTTCGTCAGACGGTGTTTTTTACAATTCGTACGGAAATGGTGTTTCCGTGCGAATCGTACTTCCATGTTTGTAAAGTTTTACAACCGGGTACGAGTCGGACGGAGAAAACGCTCCAACCGACGGTTCGTACCCGGTTTTTCCAGGATCGTAATCGGCACCTAAGTGTGTTTTTGCCTATTTTTAATGAGGCTATCCTGTCAAACATGGATAACGTAGTGAATGTAAAGTCAAGGTAAGAAGATGTTTTGACTGAATGGTATGTAGGTGCCGGGGGATTATCCCCCTTGAAACTGCCGTTTACTGCCCTCAAGTTTAGGTGTTCTAATTCTGAGAGAAGGTAGTTTGAACTATTCGCTGGTTTGATTTCCTTCGAGGGGCCTTGAATCGGGATTCCCCATATGCCAGTCAGGTCTTGCGTGAGCTCGTCTTCCTGGCTATTCCCTAAAAGGTGCATATTAAAATCTCCTGCCAAAATAACATTGTCTACGTCCGCTTCTCCCATTACTCTTGTAACTTCTTTAATCAGTTCCTTAGATGATTGTAGTTTGTGTTTGGGATGTAGGTAGATGTTTATCAATATTACCTTCTGTGCTGTCTGGTTAAGAATCAACTTAACCATTGAGGCCTGAAAACAACTTGGAGGGGAGATGTAAGTTTTTATGGGGTACATTTCTCCAATTTTTGTTGTGGAAGAGAGGAGGAGTAAACCCCCCAAGCGGCGTCCAAAAATTGATCCCTTGGTAGCCGCGGTAAAGCTGGAAGTGTAGCCCTGTAAGTCGAAGGGTTTATCTTCCCAGGTCTCCTGGAGTAAAATGATGTCGAAAGTTTTAAGATAGTTCAAAAAGTCATGGTCGCTTAATTTGGAGTTTAAGCCGTTAATATTCCATTTACAGATTTTAACTTCATTGGGGCCAAGTCGAAGGTGTGATTGAGGGGGCGTCCTATGTCAATTCGGTTGCGCTAAAAGGATTGTACGTATTTCATCTGAGGTTTTTTGTTGAGGAAGGTGAAACCTTACTCAAGCAACAGCTACAATCTTTGTGGTGTGAACCACAAAAAGTCTATACATTAATCTGTGTTTAACCCTCTGGTAGCTTGGCACAAAAACATTCAGACTTATTTTAGAGGGAATGTGTAAAGTATTTATGCAGCACTGAAACAGCAATAAAGTCACAAGAAAAATCCTAAACAAATTTTGAAAAATAGAATACATTTTAATAAATTATTTGACACCAAAATCACAAAAATCCAATCAGTAGAACCGAAGTCGTGAATTAAAAAAGTTAAAAGTGAAAAATAGTGTCTAAAAGATCAAAGCGCCAACCTTGGACATATAGTCACACAATACCGGGGTAACGTTGAAAGATGTGGCTGACCGTGGTGTAGCACAGTTTAGATACATGAAGTGGATTGGGCCTGGTCTGTACTAACCTTCAGACTTAGAAGAATTTTTTTTTTTAAATGTCTAAGAAGCTAAAGTTCAACAGGGAAAGACATCCGGCAGTGTCTGATGAGACATCGTTAGGGAGCTGATCGACAAGGTTGCAATGCAGATTTTTTTTTGGGCTTCGTCTCTTTTTTGGTAGTTGAAGACATCCAGTGGGATAACGCACTAGGCTGTAGTGACTGGGCTCCACCAGGTAGGATACACCATCTGTGAGGAGCTGCTGAACAGGATTTGCTGCTGTGGAGTAGAACATAGAGAAAGCTACAACAGTCAGGACGACAGGCGACGCACCTTTGGTCGATCGGCACACAGGTTGGTCCCAGTCTCAGACAACTTTTTGGAAAAATAGAGTCCCAAGTATGGGATTTTGGCTATTTCATGGGCAGCTTTAGCACCATATCCAAGGGTCCACAACTGTGTGAGCACCCCTTGGTGGGTGGAACTCACTTCAGGTACGGTCCATGTGCAGGGTTCAAGTTGTTGGAGCTTTTTGTGTCTCTGTAGTTCAGAACAGGAAGCCAGCCAACTAGCCCTTGGAGTAACTCTGGTAGTCCTGGGATCAAGCAGCAAAGTAGGCCTCAGGCAGCAGGACATTCCTCTGAAGTACAAAGCAGGCTTCAAACAGCAGAGCCGTCCTCTGAAGTACAAGACAGTCTTCTGCAGGTCCGGGGTGAACTGAAGAGTTGAACTGAGAGTCCAACCTGATGCCATCATTTTAATTGAGAGAATAGTCTCCTTTCTTCCCAATCCAGTGGTCTAGGGTGACAATAGGCTGGTGTCAAGTTCCTTTGTGACTGTGCTGGAGACAGCCCTTTGAAATTTAAGTGGGAATGGAAACATCTCCTCCCCTACCCCTCAGGAAGGCCCTCGCCCAGGTACACCCAAGGTCCTAATGTTCACTGTCTGGGCCCTATATACATTACTATTGGGTGGGCAATGACAGGCACAGGCAGCTGAAAACTCCTAAAGGGCCTTAGAAAGTTTAGTGCAGGAAAATGCCAACTTACTGAAAGTGCCATTTTCAAAATTGTGATCTAAAATCTAACTTTACCTTTAAAGTAGATTTTAAAATACAAATAATTTGAGTCCAAACCTGAGATTTCCACCTGCTCCCAAACAAAAGTTAGCATTTACTAAATATAATAAGGTAACTCAATGGTATCCTATGGGAGAGGTAGTCCTTACAGTACTGAAAAGCACATTTAGGAGTTTTTTTTACTACCAGGACATGCAAAACTTAAAAACATGTCATACAGTTAACTGTAAATCACTCTTCCCTAAGGACTGTAAAGGGCCTACTTTAGGGGTGGCTTATTTGAATTAAAACGGAAGCTTTAGGCCTGGCAAAAGGATTATTATGCCTGGTCGAATTGGTAGTTTAAAACTGTACTACAGAAGAATGCAATGGCAGATATGTTTTAAAAGGCTAGGTTAAGTGGGTGGCTCAAAAAGTGCTGCTGCCTACTCGTAGCATTTAAGTTACCGGCCCTGGCACTTGTGGTACCCTTTTACTAGGTATGGTTTTTTTAATGTGTTTTATTAATTTCAGTAATGACATATTAGCAGTGTCAAATATAAACATAAACGTGGCAATATTGCATAAGAAATCATGGACAGGTTTCAACTATTTGCATGGTTCAGTGTAAGCATTTTATAAATAACCCAAACTTTAGAATCCATGGAGTGCGCTCTTCATTACAGTATAGATTGATGTGTAGCGTGGGTTGGGCGGGGAAGCACCGACTGTGGTGGAGGCCGCTTGGTAGGATGCGTGGTCCAATAATGCGAGGGAGGGTGTGTCCGTTTGGTCAGTGGAGTAGGTTGATTGGGAAAGTGTGAACCGGGTTCTGTGTCGACCCTGAGGGTGTGTGTGCGGTGGTCAGTGTGCCTCATGCAATTCTCGTTTCCAGGCAGGATAAGGGTCCACCTCTAGTCATGGAGGCATGAGTCTGTCTACTGATCTGGATAGTGTGTCTCAGGGCAGATGTACATTGTTATTTGCTTCAACATGAAGTGGAAAGGTGTCTCAGCACTCGCTACCTATGTGTGAGTTGCCCCGCATATAGATTACTTTGAAGGTGTTGGCTTCAGCTTGCGTCCATGTTAGTAGCGTGGTCAGCCAGCGGTGAAGGTCGTGGGGGCTTGCGCCTTCCATGACATCGCTATCTGCTTTCTAAATAGAAGGAAGACAAGGTCGATAAATTTGTGGAGGTGTCTGTCGCCTTTTGTCCAGGTGTGTAGTCCCAGTATGCAGGATTCGGTGTTAGTTCAAAAGAGTTTTCTGCGAGCTCAGCCACAGTAGCAGTGACTTCTTGCGAGACTGGGCATAACGTCAGTCAGTCCCATATTATGTGTTAAAATCCAGCATCCTGCCGTTTACATCAAGGACACTCCGGGGTCAGGGTCAGGTACATGTGCTTGATTCGCTGAGGGGAAAGATAAGCGTGATGATCATAATTAAATTGTGTAAAATAAAATCTAGGATTACGAGATATGTCCTTCATCAATTTGAGTACCCAGGACCAAGATTTATCTGCTTAATATCTCACTAGAGGCAACGATAGTGACTCAGGCTTGGAAGCAGAGTATGCTACTACCTTTGTGCAAGAAAGCATATGCGGACATCAAGATGCATAGCAATTTTAGGCCTATTTCCTTGCTTCTTGCAGCTGTCAATACGTTAGAAAAGTGGATAGCTGTCAAATCCCTAGTTCTTTTGAATGATTCTCTGCGGGCTACAGCACAGAATCTGCTCTTTCGGAGGTCACTGAATTCATTAAGGTCAATCTTGATCAGGGCTCAGTAGCCATGGTTTGTTTCTTGATTTGTCAGCGGCCTTTGATACGGTTTCCCACTCTATAGACAGATTATGGAATATGGGTATAAAAGGCTCAGTTTGGGACTGGATGAAATCTTATCTGGAGGACCATTTACATCTTTGGCTAAACCACTCGATTGCGGGGTATCTCAAGGCTCAACCCTGAGCCCAACACTTTTTCACATCTACCTGGACCTGGCTAAGTTAGTGGAGGTATGGGGCATAAGAATTATGTTAAAGCAAATGATACACAGCTGCTGCTCTCATTCCAGGAGAAGGAGGTGGGAGCATTGGTGGTGTTGTAGGGATGCCTGAGGGCTGTCCGCGAATGGATGAATGCTATCTGCCTCAAGTTAAACTCTGATAATACAGAGATTCTCTTTTTGGCACTAACCATCAGCCTGATGCCCTCAACTGGTGGCCCCCAGAGTTTGGCACCCCAGCCTCCCCTGCAGCAGTGGTAAGAAACCTGGGGTCAAATTTGAATCCAACTTTTCTTTTGAACCTCAGGTAAGATTTGTGTTTACCAGCTGTTTTCTGACATTAAAATCAGTTAGGAAAATGATTAATTTGATCCCAGAGGAGAGCTGAAACTCTGTTATTCACGTGCTATGGAAACAGCTTGTATCTGAGTTTCTCAGCTTACCTGCTCCACCACTAGCAGATCATTCAGAATGTGACAGCCCGGTTGATCCTGAAGTTACCAGCTCATGCCTCTGTCTCCCTGCGCAACCTTCATTGACTGTCCATTGCTAGCCGCATTAAATCTAAAGACCTAACACTCGCCTATAGAGCATATTAGCATAAAGGCCCTGGCTATCTGAGGAAGATATTAATTCCCTATCATCAGACGGAAGCACTCCGGTCCTACGAGGAAAATCCTTTATGTGTCCCGGGGATCAGCAAGGCAAGGAAAGGTGGACGCTCCTTTTCTTACCTGAATGCCAAACTCTGGAATTCCTTACTGCCTAACCTTTGCTTCACACCCTCCGAAGTTACTTTCTGTAAACTGCTGAAAACATACCTATTTCATGAGCAGGTTCCCTGTTACAGCCTGGACTAATCCCCATCGCCAGGGTTCCACGTGGCGCGCAGCCTGTGTTATATGGTCAGAAATTATAAAGACTGTCCGGTACCTATTCTGTAAGTGTCCATGATATAATGAGGCATGTGAGGATGGCCCTTGCATCACGCAGGTAAACCAGGGAAAATCCACATACAGCGAAATTACATTATGTGCTCCCAGCTCTGGAATACCCCAGTTGAGCGCCCACTGGCAGAGATGGTGGGGCAGATATGGTGGGGGAGAGAGGGCATTCCTGCCTGGTGCCTCTCTGTATATCAAAGCTGTTGGATATCAGCTGGTCATACCTGTCCCTCATCTACAGGCTATTGTACAGAGTTTTCACCCATCCCAAAATGCCAAGGCTTGAACCCGATGGATTAGAGGGTGAGGATGAGGAAATCCCTTCTCAAGTTGCCAAACACCTTCTTGGCATCTAATGACACAGCCACCAGCTCAAAGGCTTTGGCAGGAGGGCCGGGTATTAGACTTAGCACTCATCGGATGTTGGTGGAGGTGCTGTGCCCCAGTATGACTCCTAATTGGTCAGCATGTACAGGTGTATTAATTATAGGGAGCAGGCGGTTCGTTAGATCCGTGCCTAAGATCTTGCAGCTGAGGTTTATGATAAGAGTGAACATCCACTGGATCTCTGCCTGGGTTGAGGAAGACCATGATTAGTGCTGGGAGTGAGACCGGCAGGTGTCCCAGCATTTTGACCTTGGTAAACATTTCCCACAGGTGAATGGGAAAAATAGCGCAGTACTCAATTGGCAGCCCGTTGGTACCCAGAACTTATTGTGGGCAATTTGTGAGATGGCTGCTCATATTTCTTACAAGTGCAGGAGCTCATCCAATTAAGCCCACTGTAGCGGCTTCAGTCTGCCCATGATAAATTGCAGTAGAAGTGGTGTGCACACTCTGATGCCGGGGGCTGTCACAGCGTATAAGACCTGGTAATACCTATGAAAGGCAGCACTGATGACTAACTGTGAGATAAAAATCATGCCAACATCCAGACAGAGCACCCTGATTGGGGCACATTGTGGATCTTCCTTCATGAGCTATGCCAGCAGCTTCCCCGACAAATCCTTCTTTACATTAAGCTGGGCCATGTGTCATTTATGGTCATGTTTACCCAGCATTGCTTTGGCCTCAGTCTGCTGCTTACACAGCTACTGGAGTTATTCAGCCATCACGGTGTGAGTAGTCACCCCTACCTCCAGAGGTCGCAGCTCTTGCTCAATTGCAACTTGTTGAGTTTGAAGTATTGTGCGATGCACTGTGCTAGCTCTTTGCAAAATAGAGGGACAGTAAGAACAATCACTTTTGCAACTGCTAAGTGGGTATGGTGGGACATTGCCTACTCCAGTGCAGGGTGACCAGTAGTGGGCAATGGTTTGAGAGGGTGTACTCCAAATACTCAGACCGAGTTATCAGGGGACCCATGTGCTCCATGCAGAGGAAAAGGTCAATTCAAGTGTGCACTTCGTGTACGGAGAGTAGTAGGAATGTTCCTATGTTGGGTGTCCGAGCCTACAAAAGTCATGTAGGCGTTGGTGTGTGGTCCAGGTTCAAAGTGCTCTGTGGTGTGAACACATGTGGCAGTATTCAAAGGAGGGGAGGAGCGGTCTAGACTAATATATGACATACAATTTAAATGACCCCTCCCCCCAGAGCCCGGGGTGCAGGGAAATCTGAAAGCGTGCTGGGGTCAAAATATCCAGGAATACTGACTGATTGTTGTAAAGGGCATAGACCGCTACCAGCTTGAGGGGTGTCCCCAACAAGTTGCCCTGCCAAAATCACAAAGCATCCTTCTCTGTCCACCCTATGAGCATCTAACACAAATAAGTATGCATAAATACGGTATCTTTTAACAGGAGTGGCCATACCAAGCACATTCCATCTTGGCATATGGTACTGCAGGGTGTGTGTGCTAGTTATGCACCTCATCGTGTAAACTGGTTGTGGGAGACTGTGCAAGAGGGATGGGCCCCAATACCTTAAATTACCAGATGTCGCCTGGTCAGATGCCATCTTGTCGGGAGTATCAGAATCCAGAAGCTAAGAGGTTAATCCGTCAACCTCTTCCGCACAGGCTGCTGATGGACACGCCTGATGGGAGGACCAATCAGCTGTTCAGGCCGGCTCTGAAAAGGAGGGCCCGCAGGAAGCAGAAGGTGGTGGAAGGAGGGAGACGCCATGAGAGGACGACTGGACCAAGCCGCTTTCCAGCCTCCCAGAACCGAGGTGAAGGTGCCGAGAACCACAGATACGGAGATGCTCGAACCCGGCATCTCGGACCGGAACTCCGAAGACAATGGTCTCGATGTCTGGACCGAAGAGTGTTGGACGCCCCAGGAGAGCCCGAAGTCCCGCCACAACTCAGAGGAGAGTTGCGGCTACTGTGGTGAGTGCTAGAGGGAAAAGGGAGGAAAGGCGGGGGAGTACACTGAAGACCACTGCACCTCTCCCTGAACCTCTCACCACCTGGGGTCGGTATCTCGGAAACCAACTCTCTTTATTTTCTGTTGGTTTCTTTCTTTAATTTTTTTCTTTCTCTGCAAGCATGCAAATATAAGTAGACGGGGCCCAACCGTACAGAAGAGGGCAAACCCTACGCACTTCTCTGCCCCACTAGACGGTATCTACCTGCAGACCAGAGGGAGGGGAGGTGAGGGACCAATACGGTCTTTTTGTTGTGACTCTTTTTGTTCATTCACTTTGTGCAGAGACACGTACGTTCGTAGAAGAGCCTAGAGGAAGAAAACAGGAAAAGGAAAGTCCAACCCATTTAACCCCCCCCCCCTTTTCACAGTCAAGAGATCTTCTTTGGTGTGGCGAAGGCTATCCTATCACTAATTAACCCGTTAGAAAGGACTCCTATACTCACCTGGGGATGTCCGTACTCTGTGACCTGCCCTGTGAAGAAAAGAAAACGGAAGACGTAGATTAGCAACGCGGACGAACATCATAACCAAACCAAGAAAAAAACAACATCACAGCCACACTAAAGTGTGTCTGGGAGAGATAAAGCCCTTTTTTCTAAAATATAATAGTATAAATCCACTTCTGTTCTACAATTACTAAAATAAAGTGGACAAAATTGAGAACCTTATCATGCCTCCAAGATTTTGTTTCGACAAGTGGTGTCAGAAGTGGGACCTGGGAAAATGGAGGCCGCCCTTCAGAAGATGGCAGAGAACCAGGAAAGGTTGTGTCAGGGCATGGAAAAGTACCTTGCAGTAGCAGAAGAGGATCGTGAAAAACTACTTAAGGTCCAAACCGAACAGGGCCAAACCCAGGGAACAGCGATCAGCAGATTGTCGGAGACACTGGAGCAGCAGTGGGGCCATACTCCCCTACCATCTGTTGTGCTACAGAAGTATGTCAGTGGGGAGGACTCAGACTTCTTTTTCTCAAACTTTGAAAGGATGGTGAGGGCTGCTGCTTGGCTAGCTGACCAGTGGGGACAATACTTAGGACCACTGATGACAGGGGTCCTTCAATCCGCCTACCAGGCAGCCAATCCACTTGGCCTGACTCCCTAAGAGGACATTAAGAAAAGTATCCTCGAGAGAATGGGAGTGAAGTATTGAATCCTCCTCCCCCAGATCCGAGAATGACCACAAGAAACCCAGAGGGCTTTGTATTATCGGATTCGCAATATGACCGATAGTTGGTTACAACCCCTTACCTCTACAAAAGAAGATGTTATGGAAAAGTGTAATTAGAGCAATACCTGCTATCCCTACACCTTCCTATACAGAAATGGATCTGACAACATGCTCACTTGATGCTAGTAAGGGCGGTAGAGATTGCTAGTGCCTATAGCAGGGCACAAAAGGTCCACAGGGGGCAAGAAGAGACACAGTGGCGACCTACAGGGGGGTCCATGCTGAAGACAACCAATCCCCCCCCAAAGAAGACTGAGACCGTCACATCACCACCTGAGTCCCTATCTATCCCTGTGCGAACTCCTGGCACTTCAGGACCCCAGTGTTACCACTGTTGGGCGATATGGTCATATTGCCCGAGCTTGTCCCCAAAAAGAAGAAAACATGAACATTAGCCTCGCAAAATCATTTTTTTGCACCCCAACCGAATCCCAGTGTCCCCTGTATCATAGGCAGGTGAAGGTCAATGGGGAAATCAGACGAGCGCTAATAGACACAGGATGTCTCCAGAGTGTTATGCAGCCTAAGGTCATTCCTAGAGGGATTCAGACCGTCACTGGGCATGCAAATATCCAATGTGTACATGGAGATCAAAAACAGTACCCTACGACTGATGTGCATGTACAACCTGGACCCTCCTTAGACCCGGTCACCTTTAGGGTAGGACTGATCCCAAAGTTACCAGAACGTCTTATCCTGGGTAACGACTTTCCACACATGGGTAAACTTATACAGGAATACTGGGGTGACGGGGACGAATGGAGGAAAACCGCCCCCTTTTCCCAAGCTGAGGAGTATACCCCGGGTAAATCAAAAAAGAGCCAAAAACAGAGAAAGAGAGAGAAGCAGGAGTGGACCAGAATGGCCCTATTCAAAACCATCCCTTCCACCACATGGGAGCATGATCGTGAATGCTGTGCTGCTCAAAGAGAAGACCCTAGTCTGCTAGAAGCCTAGAAGCGGTCCGCAGCACCGGAAGACCCCAATCAAGTAGGTCCCCGGTTTTTCGAGAAAAAGTGCCTACTGTACCAAAGAGGGGGACAGGGCCAGTCACCTCAATTGGGGTGGGGGGGGGGCATATAGGGAGCATGTTCTTTTTCTTGCCCATAGCCATTTGTTAGGAGGATATTTTGGGGCAGAAAAAACGGAGAAAGCCATCTTAGGAAATACTACTGGCCGGGGGTATATCATCAGGTCCGGAAGTACTGCAAGGAATGCCCTATCTGTCAGAAAAACAGCCACACACTACCTGCCAAGGCTCCTTTGAAACCCCTACAGTCATAGAAGAGCCTTTTTCCAGAGGTGGGATGGATATATTAGGTCCCCTCCTCCCATCTCGTTGTGGGTGTTGGTTTGTTCTAACCTTGGTAGATTATGCTACCTGATTCCCTTAGGTGGTGGCCCTGAGACAACCTAACGCCACTCAAATAGCCAAGGCCATGATGAATATCTTTTCAAGGGTGGGATTCCCAAAATAAATCATAACAGATCAGGCAAGCTCCTTTGCCTCCCGCCTGATGAAACAGGTTTGTCACCAGTTGGGTGTAAAACAAATTCGTACCGCGGCTTACCATCCCCAGATGGATGGGCTGGTAGAAAGATATAATGCTACCTTGAAAATCACGCTAAAAATGTTGCTATAACTGGAAACTCGGAAATGGGAGGATATGCTGCCCTTGACCTTCCTTGCCTTATGGTGCAAATAAGAGAAATGCATTGGGTACTCCCCCTTTAAATTGTTAAATGGGAGACAACCCCACACTCTACCTGACATGGTAAAGGAGGAAAGGGAGGACGAGCCCGAAGGCGCTAAACCATTGCCCGAATACGTGCTCAGGTTAAAAACACACCTTCCGAAAATTTGAAGTATAGTCAAGACCCATCTAGGACAAGCCCAGGCTACTCAGAAGAGGTTATACAATTAAAAAGCCAAAGAACGCACCTTAGAACCCAGAGATTGCGTGCTGGCATTGAAAACTACTTCTAAACAGTAGCAGAACCCCTATAGAGTTATTGGCAGAGTAACCTCTGTCACATATCGTCTGGACTTAGATCCTCATAATAAAAAGAACACCCAGATGTAACACATCACTTTGCTGAAAAAGTGGGAGACCAGTGTTATTAAGAATGATAGAAAAGGAGGAGTGTCTATTCCAGCATAGCATAGACTCTGACTTACCTGCTCAACAGCAACAAGAGCTATATCCCCTTAGAAATGGTCTACTCCCTCACACTGGGAAGGACCTCCTTAATTGAACATGCATTACCCACAGAGACATAAAAAGTCATATGATTACGACCATATCGGATACCTGCGGCCCGAAGTGAAGCTATTTAGAAGGAAGTACAACGTATGTTAGAGATGGGAATCATCGAACCGTCCACTAGTGAATGGAATTCAACTATTGTTATCGTTCCTAAACCTGATGGGTCTATGAGATTCTGTAGTGACTTTAGGGAGGTCAATAAAATACCCCAGTTTGATGCTTCTCCCCTACCTTGAGTAGATGAGATGATAGAACGACTGGGGAGAGCCCAGTACATTATCGTACTAGACCTCTGCAAAGGGTACTGGCAGATATCCTTGAGAAAACAGGATGAAGAAAAAAACGCCTTCTCTACCCCAAGTGGAATGTTTCATTTCAAAGTACTCCCTTTTGGTTTACATGGGACCCAGCCACTTTCCAGAGGCTTATGAATCGTATCCTAAAACCCCATCAAACTTATGCCCCCACCTATATTGATGACATAATCATTTATAGTGACTCATGGGCCCAGCATCTACAGCATTTAAAGGCCGTAGTTGGGGCCCTAAAGGAAGGCAGTCTCACTGTAAACCCCACTAAAAGTCATCTAGCAGCCCGATCACTGAAGTACTTTGGATATCTTCTGGGAGAGGGCCTGATTAAACCTCAAGAAGAAAAAGGGTCAGCCATATCTAGGATACCCTTCCCTCAGAGCAGGAAAGATCTCTGGGCTTTTTTGGGGATCCTCGGTTATTATAGGCGTTTCATACCCTCTTTCTCAGAAATAGCAATCCCCCTAACCAATTTCCTGAAGAAAAACGTAAAAACAGAAACAGAACTTAAACACCACGTCACAGAGCTTCTGCAAGCCTTCCACCAGTTAATACATGCTCTCACCAACCGACCAATACTCTTGATCCCAGACTATGATAAGACCTTTCACCTGCAAATGGATGCTTGCATGGTTGAAGGAGCAGTACTGTCCCAAAGGGACCTCCAAGGACCAGAAAGGCCGATAACTTTTATCAGTCGAAAGCTCTTCCCCATTGGAAAGCAAATATGCTGGGATAGAGAAAGAAGCCTTGGCTATAAAATGGGCCATTGAAGCACTACGATATTATCTTGAGGGTAGGGGATTCATCGTGTCCACGGATCATGCCCCTTTAGAATGGCTGTCGAAAAACCGGGGACATAATGACCGAGTCCTACATTGGTTCGTAGCCCTACAACCATATAGGTTCACTACTCAACAAAGGAAAGGCAGACACCAAGCTAACGCTGACTACTTATCAAGGTATTCTATGGACCCCCAACTCTGCAAGTAAGAAAGCTAGGGAAGGGTGATGTGAGGGAGGGATGGGCCCCAATAATTGAAATTACCAGCTGCTGCCTGGACGGATGCCGTCTTGTCGGGAGTATCAGAATCCGGAAGCCAAGGGGTTAATCCTTCAACCTCTTTCGCTCAGGCTGCTGATGGAAACGCCTGACAGGAGGACCAATCAGCCGTTGAGGCCGGCTCTGAATAGGAGGGCCCGCAGGAAGCAGAAGTGTGGTGGAAGGAGGAAGACACCGTGAGAGGACGACTGGACCCGGAGGAGAGCCCGCAAGACCAAGCTGCAATCCAGCCTCCTGGCATCCTGGACCGAAGACGACGGGCTCGATGTCTGGACCGAAGAGTGGTGGACGCCCCAGGAGAGCCTGAAGTCCCACCACAACTCAGGGGAGAGTTGGGGCTTCTAGGGTGAGTGCTAGGGGGAAAAGGGAGTAAAGGTGGGGGAGTACACTGAAGACAACTGCACCTCTCCCTAAACCTCCCACCACCTAGGGTCGGTATCTCGGACACCAACTCTCTTTCTTTTTTTTCTAGGCAAGCATGAAAATATAAGTAGACGGGGCCCAACCGTACACAAGAGGGCAAACTGTACGCCCTACTCTGCCCCACTAGACCGTATCTACCTGCAGACCAGGGGGAGGGGAGATGTAGGAACAATACTGTCTTTTTGTTGTGGCCCTTTATGTTCATTCACCTTGGGCAGAGACACGTACGTTCATAGGAGGGCCTAGGGGAAGAAAACAGGAAAAGGAAAGTCCAACCCATTTGAACCCCCTCCCTTTTTCACAGTCAATAGATCTTCTTTGGTGTGGTGAAGACTATCCTATCCCTACTTAACCTGTTAGAAAGACTCCTATACTCACCGTTCCTTCTACTTTCTCTTTAGCGACCTGGGGATGCCTGTACACCGTGACCTGCTCTGTGAAGAAAAGAAAACGTAGAATAGCAACGTGGATGAACATCATAACCGAACCAAAAACAAAATAAGATGAAGGGTCAAAGTGTGAGATGTGGTTCAAATAAGGTTGTCAGCTGTTGTACCTGGCCCTTTTTACAGGGTTATCCACAAACCTTTTGGCTTCTTCCTACTATTTTTATGACTCTCTTTTTGTTGGCTTTGGGACTCTGGGCACTTTACCAATGCTAATCGGTGCTAAAGTGCATGTGGTACCAGCCTTAAAACTTGCTATGATTGGCTTACATCTATTTGGCATACTTAATTTACTTTTAGGTCCCTTGCAAAGTGGTGTCCCATATACCCAAGGCATGTAAACTAAATGCCACTAGTGGACCTTCAGAGCAGATTGTGCCACCCACAGTAGTAGCATTTAAACCAGGTCTCTGTTTACTGCCACATTAACTTGGCATTTAAACTTTCTTGCCAAGCCTAAAACTCCCCTTTTACTACATATAGGTTACCCCTAAGGTAGGCCCTAGGTAGACCTCTGGGCGAGGTGCTGTGCAAGTGAAAGGTAGGACATGTTCATTTATTGTGTGGCATGTCCCAGTAGTGACAAACAGACTATTTGGTTTCTCACTACTTTGAGGCCTACTCCTCTCATAGGCTAGCATTGGGAATTCCCTTCTATATGTTTAAGTGGCAATTCCTGATCTGAAAGCAGTAGCACTACCATGTTTGGTATGTGTAGAATGGTAGTGATAAATCATGCTTTCTAGTTTGGGTGGATATTTTTCTACTATTTGAGAAATGCCAATTTTAGAAAGTGCTTCAGCAACAAATGATGGGCAGAATGCTAAATGAATCTAACATTCACCCCCAGTCAAGAGAGCTGGGTTAATTCCATTGTTCTTTTGCTCACTATGCCTCCCCAATTTGGACACATCCATATGCAACTCAGTCTTGACACTTCTCCTCAAGGGAACAGTCCAAACTACCAAGCCAGGTCCTCCCTGGACCAGAAACAAGCATCCTGGGACGGTTTCATGGTAACACCCCTCATCAGCCAGGCTAGCTTGAATCCAGTGGTACAGCGAGCAGGAGACCCACGTCTGGGCAAACCCTTCCCACTTAGGGTGACAAAAGCAAAAGGAACAACTCATGGACGGATTACTGAACAATGCAAACATTTACCCCCAGCCACAAGGATCTGGGTTTAATCCATCATTCTTTTGCTCACCACGCCACCCCAGTTTGGACCCAGACATATGCAAATCAGTCCTGACCCTGCTCCTCATGGGAACCGTTCAGCCCGAACTGCCGAGCCAGGTCCTCCCTGGACCACAAACCAGCATCCTGAGACTGGTTTTGGGGTAACATCCATTATTAGCCAGGCTAGCTTGAATCCACTGGTATAGTGAGCAGGGGACCCACATCTGGGCACACCCATCCCACATAGGGTGAAAAGTGCTGCGCCAAAAAATGATGGATGGAATTCTGAATAAATACAACATTCACCTCAGTCAAGAGATATGAGTTAAGTCCATCATTCTTTTGCTCACTACGCCACCCCAGTTTGGACCCGCCATATGCAAATCAGTCTTGACCCTATTCCTCATGGGAACAGTCCAGCCCAAACTTCCAAGGCGCGTTCTCTCTGGACCAGAAATAAGCATCCTGGGACTGGTTTTGGGGTAACAACCCTCATCAGCAAGATAGCTTGAATACAGTGGCACAAAGAACAGGGGACCCACATCCAGGGTATACCTGGGGAGGTGTGGTGAGCAAAAGAACAATGGATTAAACCCAGATCCTTGTGACTGGGGGTGAATGTTTGCATCAATCAGCATTCTGTCCCTCAATTGTTTCTTTTGCTTTTGCCGCCCTAAGTGTGAAGGGTATGCCCAGCAGTGGGTCCCGTGCTCATTGCACCACTGGATTCAAGCCAGCCTGGTTGATAAGGGGTGATGTCCGAAACAAGTCCCATGATTCTTATTTCCGGTCCAGGGAAGACCGGTATGGCAGTTCAGACTGCACTTTTTCATGAGGAGCCGGGTCAAGACTGATTTGCGTATGGCTGGGTCCAAACTGGGGTGGCTTGGTGAGCAAAAGAACAATGGATTAAACCAAGATTCTTGTGACTGGGTGATTGGGAATATTGGGCGGCCATTAAGCAGTATCACGGGCTTATTCGGAGAACACGAGCGGAGTATGTGGCCAACAAAATCTTGCCCAGCACTAATCCTGCCAAGACAATCTTCTCCCTGCTCAAGGGCATGAAAAGCGCGGGTGTATCTGCGGTCTCCCCGATTTCTTCAAACCATCAGTGTAATGAGCTGGTTCATTACTGAGTGAACAAAGTTGAGAGGATCTACCTCAACCTGCCTGCTGGGGCCCTGCCTGTTGAGGTGGAGGCACAGGGGGCCATTGGTCCTACGGTGGGCAGTAGCTTGTCTTCTTTTCCTCCGTTGTCATATATGGAATTTGAGGCTCTTTGCCTGAAAATCAAGTCAGGCTCACCGGCCGACCCTTTGACCCCTGCCCTTTTTCGCCAGATTCAATCTCTGATCTCTCCTTGGGATATTGACCTGGTTAACCTGTCCCTGTCGTCAGCTTCTGTACCTAGGGCATGGAAACATGCTAAAGTCATCCCGTTACTCAAAAAAGCTTCCTTGGACCCTGCGGAATCAGGCAATTATCGTCCGATTTCCCAGCTGCCTTTTTTGGCGAAGTTGGCGGAATCGCATGTGAATTCTATCCTTTCCAAGTTCATCGAACAAAATGCCATTCTTGATCCATCTCAGCATGGCTTTCGAGTTCGTCATGGTACTGAGTCCGCATTGCTGGTAGTGACAGAAGCTATTAGGAGTAGCTTGGACGGCGGTGATTCAGCGGCCTTGGTCCTTTTGGACCTAAGTGCCGCGTTTGATACCATCTCCCACGCGACCTTGTTAAAACACCTTCAGGAAATTGGTATCAGGGATGTGGCCCTGGTCTGGTTTCGATATTTCTTGGAGGGGAGGTCTTTTAAAGTGTATGTGCCTCCATTCCACTCACAGGAGTTTGCTCTGCATCAGGGGGTGCCACAGGGCTCAGTATTGAGCCCTTTATTGTTTAACATCTATGTTCGCCCCTTTGCTGCAGTAGCAAAAGGCAGGGGGTTGTCACTGGTGTCGTACGCCGATGACACCCAATTGGTGATCACTTTCTCTAAGAATTGTGGTGCCATCTTGGTTAAGTTTAAAGAGGACCTCCTAGCGGTTGCAGATTGGATGGCGACAAACTGTTTGCAGCTGAACGCTAGCAAGTCCGAGATTTTACTGTGTAGAAAGAATCGTGAGTTGTGGTCTGAGCAGTGCTGGCCGGAGCGTTTGAAACCTGCCCCCTCACCCAAGGAGGTTGTGAAGAACTTGGGGGTATGACTCGACCAGGGCCTGACTTTCGACTGTCAATCAAAAGCAGTGGCAGGGGTGTGCTTCGGTCTTTTGCGTGCTTTAAAACCGTTGCTGGGCTTTTTTCCTCCCAAGGTGCGACAAACCATCATCCAGGCATCAATTGTGTCCAGATTGGACTATGGGAATGCCCTTTATCTGGGTGCTAATAAGGCCAGCATTAAGCACCTGCAAAGGGTTCAGAACGCAGCAGCGCATTTGCTGGGTGCACTTTCAAAGTCCTGTTCAGTTGCTCACATACTCCCTAAGCTTCATTGGTTGCCTGTTGAAAAGCGCATTCACTTTAAGGCACTTTGCATGTCGCATACGATCTTGACCCTTCAGGCCCCTCTGGGGATGTATGTCATTACAACGCACACTTTTACAACGCATGCACTTACACCGCATTTTTTACAACGCAAAATCCATTACAACGCATGACATTACAACGCATGACACTACAACGCATTTTTAAAAACTACCTTTACAACGCATTTCCATTACAACGCATACTACCATTACAACGCATACCATTACAACGCATAATATTAAATTGCATTTAAGGTAAGTATTAGATAGTATAGGGGTAAAAATTACTATTCTAACTCCAGGGGGTGCAACAGTAGGGTAAGTGTTGGATAGTATAGGGGTCAAAATTACTATTCTAACTCCAGGGGGTGCAACAGTAGGGTAAGTGTTGGATAGTATAGGGGTAAACATTACTATTCTAACTCCAGGGGGTGCAACAGTAGGGTAAGTGTTGGATAGTATAGGGGTAAAAATTACTATTCTAACTCCAGGGGGTGCAACAGTAGGGTAAGTGTTGGATAGTATAGGGGTAAAAATTACTATTCTAACTCCAGGGGGTGCAACAGTAGGGTAAGTGTTGGATAGTATAGGGGTAAAAATTACTATTCTAACTCCAGGGGGTGCAACAGTAGAGTAAGTGTTGGATAGTATAGGGGTAAAAATTACTATTCTAACTCCAGGGGGTGCAACAGTAGGGTAAGTGTTGGATAGTATAGGGGTAAAAATTACTATTCTAACTCCAGGGGGTGCAACAGTAGGGTAAGTGTTGGATAGTATAGGGGTAAAAATTACTATTCTAACTCCAGGGGGTGCAACAGCAGGGTAAGTGTTGGATAGTGTAGTGTACTATTATGCGTTGTAATGGTATTCGTTGTAATGGTAGTATGCGTTGTAATGGAATGCGTTGTAAAGGTAGTTTTTAAAAATGCGTTGTAGTGTCATGCGTTGTAATGTAATGCGTTGTAATGGATTTTGCGTTGTAAAAAATGCGTTGTAAGTGTAGTGCGTTGTAAAAGTTGCGTTGTAAAGGTTGTTCCCCCCCTCTGGGGCTGTCTAACCTGCTTGAGTTCTACGTACCTCAGTGCCCTTTGAGATCGGCTGACCGTGCGCTGGTCTGTATCCCTCGTGTTTCGAAAGCCAGAGCTGGTGGTCGCTCCTTTCGTAGTTTGGTGGCGAAACTCTGGAATTCACTTCCTCCCCCCATCAGAGCAATACAGAATAATCTGGCCTTCCGTAAAGCCATAAAAACTTGGCTTTTCCCCGGCCACTTTGGGTAATACTGCATTTCTCTCTCCTAGGTTCAGGTCTTTGGTCTTTGGCTGCGCTGGGATGCCCAGTCGCTGGGGTAGCCATGCGCAATACACGTCTGACTAACATTTTACTTTTAGAAAGCGGGCATTTCTCTGTGCTTATAACTTTATGTGTTTTGCAGCCTGACTCCAATCCATATCTGGGCAGGTTGACAGCTACACTTTGTGCATACTTTCCAGACAGCTACAATACAACGGCTGGGTATCACAAGAGAAGCATCTGCGTCCATCTCTATACTGATAGCCTTCCTGGGCTGTGAGAGAGGGAGGCAGGTGCACTTACATTTATATTGGCTGTGTCCTTCCCCCACACAAAGGGCTGATTTACCCCCTGCTGATGTCTGAAGCCAGGGCTGGGATTGAAAGCGGTGATGTGCAATTCTAAGCCTTCTTTTGAAGTCACCTCTACATCAAAGACATTTTGAGTATAAGTCCTTAAAGGTTCTTGTTTTTAAGAAGATAATGTGTTATCATGAAAATATCTAAGTGGTAACTGCATGTCCAGCATTAGCTCCAATGGTTAATCCCTGCAATTAAGGTGACATTTGGATCTGCAGTACTTGCAAAGTATTTACTGATGTTCTAGTGTCATATGACCGATAGGGTCATTGTTGACATAGCTATGTTAGCATGAGCTCTGCTGTCATGATGCTGCTTTTGCACACGTTACTGTGTGACTTTATTTTGCAGGACTCTGTTTTTGCCTTTCAGATGAGAACCGTCTGCTTTGTGTGTTCTCTGGTCCTGGAGTTTAGTCTGAACACCGTGAGCAAGGTCGATAAACAATGCCCCTTGGTATTCTGTGCTGGTTAGTCCCTAGCAACTAGACAAAACATGCTAACACAGCTGCGGCTGCTGGAAAACTCGTGCTTTGATATTATGGGGATGTATGTTGGTTTAACACACACTTGAAGAGGGACCTTTCCAGGGAGAAGAGCCATGCTGTTCCTATGATGTAGATATACCATCTACGCACTAAGGTATGAGGTTTGCTGACAAAGCCCAGAGATCGTCTATTATATAATAATACTTTTTCTAACCAATGGGAGGGTGGTTAGGCCTTATAGTCCATCATCCACTGTCTTTTTAAGATGACATCTCCCTTTATAATATACGGAATTGCTACAATGCTAACTGTTTTAGATTTATGATTTTTGCTGCTGGTAGTGGCTCGTATACTGCGTTATAGAGCACGATAGTTAAAATAAAAATTTTAAACCATACTAGTGTCTCTGTAAATTCTTATTGTGGACAAGTACGCGTGAGTGAGCAAAAGGGTACGTCTTGTTACCACGATTCCTGAGAGTCGGGAGTGTTGTGACTTGATGTGTGTAATCATTTGCATCTTTGTGATTGTTTAGGAGAGTGAGTGAGATGCTATAGCTAGTCCGTCCTGGGATTGTGGCTACTGAGGCGGTAGGAAGGCTTGGCCCCTATACACCGAGGTCCCAAATTCCTAAGCATAGTTCTGTGTATGTGCAGAATCCCTGCAACACTAGTGTATACCATCTTGATTTTTGCACTGACAAGATAACAAGCATTACTTCAGGATTCACATAAATTGTTAAGTATTATTGATTCATGTATCTTTTCAGAACTTGCTGCATTTCTTGCACTGATGTTAGGATGTGTGTCATTTTAAATCTTGCTTTGTCAGGATAATGAATACTGATTTAGGATTGGCGTATTATGCACAGTTCTCATGGTTATGTGATTTCTTTCTATGATTTATGTGTAATAGATCATATATTTTTATATAATCCTGTGTGGAGTCGTTTCTGTGGTATATTTGTTGTATTACTGGTGTGAGTGTGTTGGGCAAACACATTACACATTGCCTTTCATCATAAGCCGGGCTGCTCTGTGCCAAGCTACCAAGACGGTGAGCCCAGGTTATCTTTGGTGTATAACTTACTTGCCCTGACTAGAGTGGTGGGTTCTGCTTGACTTAGCTGCATACCCTAGCCAACCAGAAACCCCATTTCTACCATCGGCCGATCTTGGTGTGATTTTAGTGTCAGGTGTACTGCATGCAATGGAAGTCTCAGAGGCATCAGTGTCTGAGCCAAAGTCCAGGACCGGCTCGGGGTGCAGGGCTAGGAAAGGGTTTGTGCTGTGCAGGTAGGCCATCTCCACTGCTCTGGCCTGCTCCGCGGCTACCTCGTCCTGGGAGGGTCGCGTCTACGCCACCTTGTGCGTCCTGTGTTTGAATCTCAGAGTCAACCGGTCCCCTTCTGACTGGTCATTCTTGGGTGTGCCCGCATGGTCTTTCAGGTGGAGCCGACATCCTCGGGAGTTGGGAAAATATGGGAAGATTCACCATTAATTTAAGCTTCGCAGGAAACAGCACTGCATAGCAAAGTTGCAACTTAGACAGACATTGTTTCACATTCATATAGGAGCCCCAAAGTCATTAGACCTCAGTTATTAAATCCTGGTATGCCAAAATTACAGTGTTTTCATATTGTAAGGTACTCTTCATGTGGAAAAGCTGCAATATGAGGTCTCAGTAATTAAGGAAATTAGTGATGAGTGGCGGGCTGGTCCTTCAGGTGGTCGTGGGTCCCCTCGGATGTGGTGTGCTTGTTCCACTAAGAACAACCTGGGGACCCTGTCCTCCCGCACGGTAAACATCAGCCAGTTCTCAAGAAAGAGCTCAGCACTGGGATGTTCAGCCCGCTTAGTGAAGCCCAGAAAGTGAATGTTGTTGCTCCATGAGCACCCCTTGGCGTCCTCTGCACGGCGATGCAGGGAGGCCACTACTTCCTTCATTCTATGCAACATGGCCTAAAATTTGCTCACAGTAGGGCACATAGCGGACAGAGCGGATTCTGTTTCTTCCACCAACTTGCTCTGATCCACCCTCAGCATGGTCACATCCAGGGATACAGCATTGATTTTCACTTCCAGTGACATTTTAGTTTCTAGAATGGCATGGAGCGCTTTCTCCAATTGCACCAAATGTTGGTCAAGGTTGGATTCTAGATGTTTCTGGGCACCCATAGTTCTTCCAGCAGAAGCTCAGGCTGTGCCATGGTGTCGAGACCGGGGATATGAGTCTTAGTAGTCCTGGTTTTCCCCGTCATGTTGCACTGGAGGTGGAACGCCATATTCTCGCCACGCAGGTTACATGCAGGTTAGGGCCTTGTTGACACCTGAGCCCTCCAGGTATGTGCAGTGAACACCAGGAAGGTATTGCTGCTGTTCTGCTCCTCTAGGGGAGTCCTTGCAGAAAGATAGGTGGCCACACACAGACAGTCAAGCCTGGTGGATGGGCAGTCTGGATCTCTGGGACCTCCAGCAGAGCGAGTCATTCCACTCCAGGTACCCCTGAGGTAGTCAGTGCCATTAGCAGAAACAAGAGATGGTTAGGGGTCCCCACAGCAGAATGGGCAGGTGACACAGCACATATGGAACCAGCGTCCAGGGTGGGGGGGCACTCAGTGTGTTTGATACTGCAGTCCTTGGGGCATTCCCGATACCAGGAAGGAAGTTCAGAGTGTGGCTTGTCAGCTAAGAATTAGCTGGAATGTGCTACATAGGCCAACAGGCTGTGCATGCCATTGGCTCTTAAGGTCATGTGAGGGAGCAGGCCTCAGCTGCTCACAGCAATAGAAAGGTAGTAGGTGCATTTCAGCCCTCAGATGGTTGAAAGTTGGTGGATGACAGGTGCTCGACGGAAGGAGCAAGGTGAGCTTCCTCAGAAGTGCAAATACTTGCCAGAATCCCTGGGTGGTGTCACAGCTCGTCACAGCTCGAGGGTAGGGCATGAACACCTCCACACACTAGGCTGCTGGGATCCCAGGCCTCAATCGTGGAGTGTTGCCTGTGCTCAACCTGTGCTTGCAGAGTGTAGACAACTTTCACGCTGATGGCTTGTGGCGCTTACCAGTGGGAGTCCGCCCCACTGAAAGAACCATTGTTAGTTAGGCGTTGTGCAGATGGGTGTTCGGGGCCACATAATCCCAAGGATCACTCACAGTAAGGGCAATCGCCAACATACCTCACTTGTCAGTACCTGTGAGGCACTAGTAGATGGCTGCACGGCAGGGGACCATTGCTGCAGACAAGATTACCAATGCAGATGTTTGTAGACTGTGGCTCCTCCGCAGCCCTACTCCTCACCGCATGCCATATGGTGAACAGTCAGACTAGACCGCTGTGTGTGCAGTACATGTGCACCTCAGTGAGTGCAATGCGGCAGACTCCATATGTGCCGACAGATGTTTACGGCTGCCTTGCGAGTGACCCAGGGCCTTGGAAGCTCATGGGAGTGCTCGTCCAAGGAGAGACACCTTTCTACAGTTGCCTCCAGCAGTTGCACGACAGGGCTCATAGGGGGTGGGGAGGACTGTTGGTGCCTGTGATGGAGCTTGGATGAAGCAACATGTTGTGTTGCATCAATGAGGTTACGGTGCACTTGACAGCCCCCAACTCCGATGTCAGGTGTCCAGGGATCATGCATTTCAGGGAACTGCAGGCTAATTTCTCCAGTTACGCCATTAAACAGTTCTAGGCAGTCTGCAGAATGTTGTTTTAGTGGCCCCGCATCTCAGTGCCAAAAACTCAGATTATCCTTCGGCCAGCGGGCTCATTGTTGAATGTAATGTCATAGATTTACCAGGATTCGGATCAGGCCCAGTATGGAGCTTGTTTAGAAAGCGTTCGATGCGGCAGCCATTTTAGCCACACCCCATTTTACTAGGTATTTATAGCAAAATTAAATATGCCAATTGGTTGAAAGTAAATTTACTATGTTTTAGGGATAGAGCAGAAGCACTTTAGCAATTTAGGCATTGGTAAAGGGCCCAGAGTCCCAAAAGACAACAAAAAAGGGTTCAGAAAAAGAAGAGTGAAGGCAAAAGGTTTTGGGGGTTACCCTGCAGAAAGGGCCAAATTCAACAAGTATCTACCTGTTGAACCCCATACACCCTGCCCTATGGGCATTTAGGGTCTTAATGTTGACTGATAACTATTAAAAATAAGATTTAGACCTGGTAAAAGGTTTATTTTGCCAGGTTACAACGATAGTTTAAATTTGTATACCTAGGTTGAAGTTGCAGACCTGGAGGCATGTTTTTATAGTGCTACTTAGATGGCACAATGCTGCAGCTCATTGGTAGCATATAATTACAGTGCCTTGGTATATGTGGTAACAGATACCAGGAATTTACAAGTAAATAAATGTGTAATTTGGGTATGCCAATTTTAACATGTTTAGAAAGGAGGACACAAGCACTTTACCACAGATTAGTAGAAACAGGATTTGCAGAGTCTTATGGCGAGCAAAAACGGGTTCAGCAAAAAAAGGCAAAAATCTTGGAGATTACCAAGTTTAGATGGTAATTTCCAACAGTAACCCCTACATTCTACGTTATTCAACAATCTGAAATTCCTCTAAACCTTCAATGAAACTCTGTAAATAAACATCCACACCGTATAAATGTCCTTGGTACATAGAATTTGTCTATAGCAATAGATTATAGCTATTTAACATGGGCAAGTGCCCAGACGTCCACTGGTAGTTATATCTTGAAATAATACAAAAACTAATTTTAAAAACAGCACTGAAATTCATCAGTTTTGCTTCAATGACCTAACTATAACTTGCACCCTTACCATGCACTGCTTTTGACCTCATATAATACACTACTTATGACATGTTGAATGGCGTAATTGAAGACATTACTGATGACATCTCAAATGACATAATTTTCTAGTGAATTTGTAGGGATTTAAAAAATGTAAGCCAAAACCCGAAGTGAATATATATCCTATTCTACAAAATGGCAAGCAGGAGTACCGTGGAGGTACCACTTCTTTACAGAAGTGAAAGACGTAGAATGGGAAAAGCAAATGGCAATATTTGAGAGTAAAGGGAAGCATGGTGTGCAAGGAGTCAGAGTGCAGAGCATAAACTACCATACAATTATATTAATGGCCAATCTAGTGCCATTGATTTTAAAAAAACAGCAAGTACCATGAATGATTGATCACCCAAACAATAAAAACATTTAGGTGTGACCCTCATCATCATGTCCACCACAAGTTGACAAGCACTCATGCCTGAGTCTGCCTTATCATTATACCTCACCCCTTTTCATTTCCTGTTCACATCCTCATGAGTTCTCTTGTTTATGATTGAAGTAGATAGGCACTGGACATTCTTTCGTATACTGTCGAGATTTGCATATTTATTTCTTCTTCCAGACAGAGACAGAGTGACAGACATGTTGAATATTAAAAAAATATATTTTGGTTTTAGTCTAATAAAGGTAAACTGAGAGGTTTCAGAAGAACCAACAGATGCTGGCATGCAAATTACCAAAATGCTAATCAAGTAACACTCCCACAAATGAAGATGGCTGCCGGAGGAGAAGCACCAAAGACGACTTCCTGAGGGACGGGATCGCCTTGGCAAAAATCCTGGTGTTTCCCACATCCTCGGCCACGCAACAAATGAAATCATACAATTCAGATACTGCACATGGAACAGTAATTTTACCTGGAGAAGAAACGTAATGGATGAGCAGCGCTGAGAGGAGGCGATCAAAGTGATCAACTGGCGACGTTACGCTGCTGGAGAAAGGGCTGACCCGGTTGAATGAAAGGGAAGTTCTCTCTGATGCCGGAGAGTTCACCCGCCTAACCGCTGAGCTTAGCGGTGAGATCAGAGAGAGAGGTTGCGCCGCTGGGGGAAAAGAAGCAAACACCCGGCCCAACTGGCAAGGTCAGTCACAAGCGTCTCTCTGACACAGCAATGGCTCAAAGGCAGAGCTTAGCGGCACAAGCAGTGAGGTTGCGCTGCTGAGGGAAGAGACATTATCACTCGACCCAGTTGGAAAATGGCTATGGAGCATCTCTCTTGCACGGCAGCAGCTCTGACAGAGGGGCGGTGCAGCACGGGGGTGGTGCAGTTGTGATCAGTTTGAGCACAGCGATTTATGTAAAAGGCACAGGAGCACAGTTTAACACTGCGTTATATAAAACGGCACCGGTGGACGGAGACAACGAGGAGACATTAAAGAGTACTGGGGGTTTCTGCCTTCAATCTACAAGGAGATTGAAAGATGAAAGGAAATAACTGCTGTCGAATAAATGTTTAAAGAAATAAACAGAGAAATCAGCTGGGAACAGATAGTTGAGATTTACTAGGGAGCCACCTTCGTTTATTGCCCCAGCTTCTCCCCTCACTCCTACCTAGAGCTACAAAATGGCCACCATGAACTGTGCAAGGACATGCCCACCTCAACAAGACCAGTAACAGAAAGAGGGCATTCACCCTCAGGGAGCCAGGAAAACTGATCAACAAAGAAACAGAACTGCACCATAGGGAACTAGGATTACTAATAAACATAGAAACAGGATAGCTCTGTAAGATCCTAGCATGGAGGAAGCCATGTTGGAGTAGCTCCCATTCAGTAATTTTTATCAGTCTACGTTGAATATTCCCCATCACAGATTATTCAACCAGCCTAGGAAACGCATAATATAAGGTTTCTTTCTATTCTTCATTCCGCTACAAGATAGACATAGCAAGAGAGGATACAATAATAAGCACCAAATTCATTACACACAAATATGAGGGGAACCTATCTGAAATCTGAAGGAAGGAATTCCTATACCATCTCATATCCCCCTAATCTCTCTAAAAATGCTACCAAATCTTTTAAACATAACCTACTTAGAAAAAACCCAGAAACCTTAATCTCAGACCTCTCCTTTAGCATAAAAAAGGCACTATTATTAACAACTTAATATTTTTAACTACTGAGGGCCCCATCAGGGGCTACCGCTGGCCCTGCGGGGGCGATCCACTCGTAAGCCATACCTGAAAGACCCCCGCCATATCAGAATGGCTGGGGGGTCCGCGGTGGACAGAAACACTGTCCGACGCTTTTCCGCCAGTCGACTCGTCAACCGGGTGGAAAACCTGAATAATATGGTGGCGGGGTCTGCAAGACACCGCCATCCATATTATAATCTGGGCGGAGATGAGCGTTTCCATGGCGGCATTAATAATTATTTGTTTATTAATTTAAATTTTTTGCTTGAGTGGGAATAGAAAATGATTCCCCTATGCAATCCAACACTTTCCCTACTGTTGCACTCACTGGAGTCTGTATAGTACTTTTACCCCACTCTAGCCAACACGTTCCCTACTGTTGCACTTGCTGGAGTGGGAATAGTAATTGTTACCTCTCTGCTTTCCAACAATTTCCCTATGGTTGCACTCGCTGGAGTGGGAATAGTAATTGTTACCCCTCCGCTATCCAACACTTTCTCTACTGTTGCACTCCCTGGAGTAGGAATAGTAAATGATCACCCTCCGCTATCCAACACTTTCCCTACTGTTGCACTTGCTGGAGTTTGAAAAGTATTTGTTACCACTCCGCTATCCAACACTTTCCCTACTGTTGAACTCACTGGAGTGGGAATAGTAAATTATTCCCCTCAGCTATCTAACACTTTCCATACTGTTGCACTCACTGGAGTGGGAATAGTAATTGATACCCCTCCGCTATCCAACACTTTCTCTACTGTTGCACTCGCTGGAGTGGGAGTAGTCATTTTTACCCATACGCTATCCAACACTTTCCCTACTGTTGCACTCACTGGAGTGGGAATAGTAAATTATTCCCCTCCGCTATCCAACACTTTCCCTACTGTTGTACTTTGTGGAGTGGGAATAGTAATTGTTACCCCTCTGCTATCCAACACTTTCCCTACTGTTACATTCACTGGAGTGGGAATAGTAAATTATTCCCCTCTGCTATACAAAACTTCCCCTACTGTTGCACTCACTGGAGTGAGAATAGTAACTAATTACTATCCTAATGTCATCAACAAACAGACTATACCGTCCTCACAATCAACTCAGATATCTGACAGACAATGAGATACAAACCCTTTTGCTATCATGTGAATCAACCCCAATTCTCCCACTAAGGTAGGCGAACATATCATTCAGTCAGTCCCAACTTACGCAAGTAGAACTGCAAAGACCAACCACAGGATGCCGAACTTCAACAATCTGAAAAAAGTTATTTTAATTCCCGAAAAGCCAGACTCTATAAGGATCAAACCACATAAACCTAAACTGTGTTTAATACTTAACTGTTATTCAGCAATGAAGCATGCCACAGACATAGCCGACCTCATCTTAAACCAGGAAATCGACGTCACTATCCTAAAAGAATCATGGCTATCTGGATCATCCTCCCCATGCCTTGATCTATTAGTGCCCCCAAACTACAGCACTGTGAGACTTGACAGGCTAAACAAATAGGGTGGAGGCATCGCCTGTATACATAGATCTGACATTGCCATTACGAAAGTACAATCAGACTTCAATCGAGTCATGTGAATACCTCGGTTTGTCCTTAAGATCCATAGATAATCAAATTTGCTAACTTCACACATTTTACCACCCCACAGGCAAAAAGAACACCATGTTCATAGACCAGTTGATCGAAATCATCACAGCAAACTCTACTGCCCAATCCCATTATATTTTCTTAGGAGACTTCAATCTTCATTGGGAATGTCACAGTGATAATCAGATCAATTTGCTCAAAGCCTTCCTTGATGATCAATCTCTGGTTCAAGAATGCCAGCTACCAACCCATTCTAAAGGCTCTACTTTAGACTGGATCATCTCTAAATAAAAAGCTCTTGATACAATCGAGACCATCCCTTGCGACTGGTCTTATCATCATATCATTACCTTCCAAATACCCTACATAAAAAGGAAAACCTCCTCACAATCAATAAAAGCCAGAAAATTGGTTTTTGACAATCGAGGGCTCAATATGGAGAATCTTACAGTACGCTGTGAGAAAGAACTGCACCCTCCTAATAACCTGGTACACGTTAGTGACCTCACGGAATACTACAACAATATGATGATGAGTATAATTGAGGACATAGTCCTGGAAATGCCTAAACATAATGCTATATGGTCAGAATTCAAGTCATATGATGACAAAGATATTGCTACAATGATTTCGACCATAAAACCAAACAATTATTTCAACGATCCTCTACCTGCAAAATGCTGGTCTACAATAAACCATCTGCTTATTCCCTCTTGGACAAAGATTATTAATGCTTCGCTACCGCAAGGCTCACTACCGGACTGCCTAAAAACAGGGTAAGTCATTCCAATCTTTAAAAAACCTACAGAGAACCCCTCAGACCGTAACAACTTCAGACCACTAACAAACATTCCCATACTAGCCAAAGTTTTGGAAAAATTTGTACAACAACTGAGCCAACACATCTCTGAATTCAAACTGCTGAATGACTACCAATCAGGGTTTATACCAAATCACAGTACTAAAACAGCAATTCTTCACATTGTGGACGACGCTCTACTTGCCCTTGACTGCAACAAAACCTGTCCCCTAATCCTGCTCGACCTCTCGGCGGCTTTCGACACTGTAAACCATGCCAAAATACTAGAACGCCTGAAAGAAAGGATGGGCTTAGAGGGTATAGTCCTAGAGCGGTTTAGATCATTCTTAGAGAACAAATCGCAAAGATTCATAGTGAACCAAACATTATCTGCATCATCCCAAAATCTTATTGGAGTATGGCTATGGCTATGGAATCACCAGAGTGGATAGACCTACCGGTAGGGGAGGGGGGATTGCGATTATTCTCAAACACTCTGTTAGACCTGGCACCTTGGCGTGAGTTTCCCTTCCACTTTTTGATGGTGTGCCTCGACTGTTTTGCTGGTGTTGTCCGCTCAGGGCACTGCGCCACGGCTAATCCGTGCCGCAGTGCAAGTGCTCCCTAAGTAAAGTGTACCTGTAATTGATGTCCATGATTGGTTTATTGGATTCACTGTCAGTCCCCAGTAAAGTGCACCAGGGGTGCCAGGGCTTGTGAATGCCAATGCTGCTGGTGGGCTTGCAGCGCTGGTTGCGCCACCCACGGAAGCGGCCTTGTAAAGTGTGTCTAGGGTCTGCCACCGCAGACCCTGTGCGCGGTCCGGGACCGTCGCGCTGACTGCGCAAGTGCCCCCACTTGCCAGTCCCTAAACCTTCCCTTACCTACATATTAGCCACCCCTCTGGTAGGCCCACGGGCAGGGTGCATTGTGGGCATAAGGTAGGACATGCCCTGATGTGTGTGGCATGTCTTAGTAGTGAATTACAGCCCTTGTCGTTTTTCACTATTGAAGGCTACCTGCTCTCCATAGGCCAGAATGGGCTGCTGGGATCACGCCAACGCTGTGACCCCAGTGGACTCAGAGAGCATGGTAGAAGTGTCAAGTTTAGTATGCCTGAACTCAGGATGATAAAATACTTCTTGTAGTCAAGTTTATTTTAATATCCTGGGTTTGTAAATACTACTTTTAGAAAGTTAGTATTTACTGACCTGACCATCTCAGTCCGCCTCTGCTGTATGTGTGTGTGTTCTGCCCAGCAACAGTAAGGAGCAGGGTGGGGGGATCCCCAGAGACAGGTTGGCTGCCAGGTGGTGGGTAGAGAGATTACACCTGGATGGGTGGGAGGAGTACACCTTGACTCTTGAATAGACCTGTGCTCTGCCACCACAAAGCCGGCGCCACCCCCTGTGGGGCGGCTGATGTCTCTGCCCTGCTGCTGAAAGGAAAGAGCAGAGTCACCATAACAAAGTGCTCCAGAACTGGACTGAGCCAGGCCTAGGCCCCCTGGCGCTAAAGAACAAAAGAATCATGGTATAAAAGTAGGAGCCTGGCTCCTAAGAAATCAGAATCCTGTTTACCACAAAGGACCTCTGCCCGACTAGAAGGAGAAGAAGACGCCGGAGGAGCTGGCCTGCTGCTTGCCTTGCTGAGAGAGGAGAGGAAGAGACTTACTGAAAAGACTTTGCTACTTTGTGCTTGAACATTCTCCAAGGGCTTGATCTGAGCTTGCCCCCTGAACTGAACCCCAGGAACAGTGGGTTCTCTGTGCTTCTTGCTCGTCCTCCAATTCGAGCCGTGTGTGCATCCCGCTGGAAAAGAGACTGCGCCCCTCATCGCCCCTCCTAGGGCCGTGACACTCAGAAGCTCGCCTGCCTCAATCCCGTGAGAGCCCCGCTCCGTCCCGAGCCGCTCTCTGTCCCCGGGCCAGGCCGCCTGCATCCCTGTCACCGCCTGCTACTGGAGCGCGCTGAACGCGCTATCACCCCTCCTGCCGGAAGCCGTCCGACGACTGTGATCCCCGCCGGGTCATCCAGCTGCACTGACTGTGCCCTGTGACCCCGCTTCGCTATCCTCGGACATCTCAGGCCGCGCCGCCCCCGCTGTGGAGACCCTCCTGCACCGCCGTGCTAAAGGGTCGCGGGCCGCGCCTGCCTACTTGCCCACACCTGCTGATTGAGGACCCAAGAACACTTCCCAAGCCGAGAGTCGCACCGACCTGTGCCGACTCTCCTCATCACAAAAGAAGTTCCAGTATCGGGCTCGGGGCCCGCAACGCCTTATTTCCCCGTTCGCAGGAACCGATCTCTGTGAGTACTGGAACTACAAGTAAAGAGACTACGAACTATCCATTTGGAAACCTACAAACCCAGAACATTTGCCTACTGTATAACCTGGTGGCCTAGCGAAAACGTTATTGGTCTTGTGATAAGTCTGTTGAGATATATATACCTTATTTTTACATAAAGAATCGTATTTTTATATATATCCAAGTCTGGTGTCCGTTTCTGGGGGGATTAATGTATTTACTGTGTGTACAATTGTAAGTGCTTAACCAACAACGCCTGAGGAATCGCCTTGGCTGCTCACGCCACGCACCTAGAGGGTGAGCAAGGGTCATTCGCGAGGGGTTATCCTGCGCCCTGACGTGGAGGAGAGGGTTCCTGCTTGACACAAGGGCAACCTTGCGCCAACCAGAGATCCCCGACTCTAACATTGGTGGCAGCGGTTGGGATTTCGGATTTGCACTTGTAATTTGCATACAGTGAATTATTAATCACCAGATAGTGAGAGCAGACCAAGTAACGCAGCCACAGGTTTTCATTCTCTGAACTTTGTTGAGACATCTGCCATTACTGCAACCATGCCTGGCTCACACTCCGCTGGGAGAGCACTCTCTGTGATTTCTGGAATCGATGAGGTGGATTGGGAGAGACTGGAAGGCTACTCGATGGAGCAATTGAAAGGCTACAGTGTAAAATTCCGAGTCCCCCATGCTGGATTCAAGAGGAGAACCCAGTACGCCAAGGCGCTGAGAGCCTGGAAGGAGTCACGAGACCCACGGAATGCGGGGGACATCGTTCCACCCGACAACCTTGAGGAGCCCAGCAGAGTCCGGTCGCCAGAGGAGCTGGCAGACAGGGCAGCCGACAGGGCGCATGCAATGGAGATGGCAAAGTTGGCAGGACAAATGGAAATGGAAAAGCAGAAGTTGGCCCTGGAGGCACAACAACGCCAAATGGATCATGATATCCGATTGAAGGAGTTGGAGCTGAAGGCGAAAAGTTTGGACACCGCTCCTTCTGGTGGCAGCACTCCACCAGCGCAGGTAGAGTCCAAGGTGTACATCCCCAAAGATGTAGTAAAGGAGTATTTCAGAAAGGATGACATAGGGCAGTGGTTTAGGGCCTACGAGGTGGCCATGTCCTCACACCGGGTCCCTGAGAAAGACTGGGGAGCGGGGTTGTGGGGAAGGTTCCTTGCTGAAGGGCGGGACACACTGTTAGATTTACCCTTAGAAGTCCAGACCTCATACCCCCATATGAAGGAAGCTTTAATGAGCAGGTATGGGTTAACTCCTGAGCTATATCGACAGAGGTTCAGGGAGACCAAGAAGATCCCTGAGAGTACGTATGTGGAATATGTGACCTTTTTCTGCAGAGCGCTGGATGGTTGGGTGAAGGGTAGCAAAGTGAATGATTATCAAGGGCTGCTTGATTTAATTGCATGGGAGCACTTGTCCAGTCAATGTTTTCCTGAGCTACGCCAGCACCTGATAGATAGCAAGCTGTCCAACCCGAGGAAGCTTGCTGAGGAGGCGGACCGCTGGCTCAGCACCAGGGTCCACAAGGGTCCAGTGGGAGACTCCGCCAAAGGTGGGCAGGGTCCCCAGCAGAAGAGTGGGGGGGACAAGGGTAAACAGAAGGGGTTCCAAAAAGGCCCCCAAAGTAATGCCCAAGGGAACCAGCAGAAGGGTTCTCAGCCTCCCCCAACCCCGCAGCAGAACGGGGCCCCGACAGGTAGACCTGTTCCAAAGGGGCCCTTCAATTGTTATAAATGTGGTGAACCGGGTCACATTGCCTCTGATCCTAAGTGTCGCCTGTTTGGAAAGACCGCACCCACTGGTGCTCCACCCCGGCAAGTAGCTAGTGTTAACTTTGGGGAGGAAGTAGCAGTCCAGGAGGGTGGGGGTCCCGGGCAGATGACCCTAGTCTCGCTAGGAGACAGTGAGATGGTCCCTGTAACCTACCTGCCCTCTAACACTAAGAAATATGGGCAGGTGGTGACCATCAATGGAAAGAAGGTGGAGGCTCTTAGAGATACAGGAGCCAGCGTGACCTCGGTGAGGCAACACCTGGTGTCTCAAGAGCAGATTGTACCCAATGCCTACTGTAGGGTTGTCAATGCTGACAACGTAGAGAGTCGTTGTCCAATGGCTCAAGTTCCCTTTGAGTGGGGGGAGGTCTCTGGTACTCTACAAGTCGCTGTGAGAACTGACATGCCTGTAGATTGTCTGCTAGGGAACGACCTGGAGAGTTCCCCTTGGGAAAAGGTGGAGAAGACCACGCATCTGAGGATGGTGGGTCTACCCGACTGGGCGTGCGTGACCACCCGGTCCATGGCAGCCAGTAGGGGTGTTGAGAGGGTCCTGGAGCCTGAGGGAGAGGTCCAGGAACCAGCCTTAGGGAGAAGGCGCAGGAGGCGCGGGAAACCGGCCCCCGAAGTTCCCACGGCCCAGGAGGAAGTAGACCCTGAGGGGGATGCTCTGGAGCCTACCGGGGAACAGATTGCCGAACTGGGAGATCTGCCTGAGCTGACCCATTGGCAGCAAGAAGGAGGTCCCTCCAGGGAGGAATTCTGCAAGGAGCAGAAAGAATGCCCTTCTCTCGTAGGTATGCGGCAACAGGCTGCAGACCAGGCCAATGGTGTTCAGGCCAAAACACACTACGTGTACTGGGAGAGTGACCTCCTGTATTCCGAGCCTAAGGCTGCTGAACCTGGGTCAGCCCGTGTGCTGGTGGTACCCCAGAAGTTCAGAACCTTCCTACTGGGGCTGGCTCACGATGTGCCGTTAGCAGGACATTTGGGGATGGACAAGACCTATGACAGGCTTGTCACCCACTTTTACTGGCCCCAAATGCATAAGAATTCCGATTCCTACTGCAGAACCTGTCAGACTTGCCAGGCAAGTGGTAAGAGCGGAGGGAAGCACAAGGCTCCTCTGCAACCTTTCCCTGTGGTCGGTACGCCATTCCAACGAGTGGGTATTGATATTGTGGGGCCTCTGGATCCCAAGACAGCCCTGGGCAACAGGTTCATCCTGGTCTTGGTGGACCATGCCACCCGGTACCCTGAAGCCATCCCTCTGAGGACAGTGACGGCCCCCGTGGTGGGAAGGGCACTGATGGGAATTTTCTCCCGAGTGGGATTCCCTCTAGAGGTGGTGAGCGACAGGGGGACCAATTTCATATCTACATATATGAAATCCCTGTGGAAGGAGTGTGGGGTAACGTACAAGTTCACCACTCCTTACCATCCCCAAGGAAATGGGTTGGTTGAGAGATTCAACCGAACCCTCAAAGGCATGATCATGGGCCTGGACGGTCCAATGAGGCGTAAGTGGGACGTCCTCTTGCCATGCCTGCTCTTCGCTTACCGAGAGGTGCCACAGAAGTCTCTAGGGTTCAGCCCCTTTGAGCTTCTGTATGGTCACCCGGTAAGAGGACCTCTGAGTTTGGTAAAGGAAGGCTGGGAGCAATCTCCCAGGAAACCTCCCCAGAATGTATATAGTTACATGCTGGCCTTCCGAAACCAGACTCGGCGTTTCAGGCAACTTGCTGAGGCAAATCTGGAAGCCAGCCAGGAGGAGATGAAGCGGTGGTACGACCGGAATGCCACTCTGGTAGAGCTTCAACCTGGACAAAAGGTGTGGGTCTTGGCCCCAGTGGAGCCGTGTGCACTTCAGGATAAGTGGACAGGTCCATTTGAGGTTGTGGAGCGCAAAAGTCCTATCACCTACTTGGTGGACATGCAGACTCCCAGGAACCCTTTGAGGGTCCTACATGTTAACCGCCTTAAGCCCCACTTAGAGAGGACCGAAGTGGGCATGCTGCTGGCCACTGATGATGGAATGGAAGAGGAGACCGAGCCTCTTCCTGACCTCTTAGTGGCCTCTGAGAAAGATGGGTCAGTGGATGGAGTTAACCTCTCACCCACCCTGACGCCCGAACAACAGGAAGATTGCCGCCACTTGCTGGGACAATTTTCCGACCGATTCTCCCTGGTTCCTGGTGTCACAGATTGGTGCGTCCATGATGTGGACACAGGAGACAGCTTACCTGTGAAGCACAAGGCTTACAGGGTAACTGACAGGGTCAGAGCTTGCATCAAGGAGGAGGTCTCCAAAATGCTTGCGCTAGGGGTGGTTGAGTCCTCCAGCAGTCCTTGGTCCAGCCCCGTGGTCTTGGTCCCCAAAGCTGCTGCGCCGGGAGCCACACCTGAACTCCGGTTCTGTGTGGACTACAGAGGACTCAATTCAGTCACGAAGACTGACGCGCACCCCATCCCCAGAGCTGATGAGCTCATTGATCGGCTGGGGGCTGCCCGGTTCCTCAGTACGTTTGATTTAACGTCTGGGTACTGGCAGATCGCCTTGACCGATGGGGCCAAAGAGAGGTCAGCATTCTCTACACCAGATGGGCACTTCCAGTTCCGAGTCATGCCATTTGGGATGAAGAATGCCCCTGCCACCTTTCAGAGGTTGGTCAACCAGGTACTGGTTGGGCTGGATGCGTTCAGTGCCGCCTACCTGGATGACATCGCAGTGTTCAGTGCCACCTGGCCTGAACACCTGCGCCACCTCTGGGAAGTGTTGATGGCGCTGCGCCGAGCAGGCCTCACGATCAAGGCAAGCAAGTGCCAGATCGGGCAGGGTTCCGTGGTGTACTTGGGACACCAAGTGGGGAGTGGCAAGGTGGCACCCTTGCAACCCAAAATTGAGACCATCCTGGCTTGGGAACCCCCCAAGACGCAGACCGCAGTGAGGGCCTTCCTGGGGCTCACTGGGTACTACAGGAGGTTTGTCAAGGGCTATGGAACGATCGTTGCCCCCTTGACAGAGCTGACTTCGAAGAAGCAGCCCAGGAACGTGATTTGGACTGACACCTGTCAGAAAGCTTTCGACACCCTGAAGACTGCCATGTGCACGGCGCCCGTGCTCTTGGCCCCTGACTTCTCCAAGGAATTCCTAGTCCAGACAGACGCTTCCGAGCATGGTGTGGGGGCTGTTCTCTCACAGATGACTGAGGAGGGCTGGGACCAACCCGTAGCCTTCATCAGTAGGAGGTTACTTCCACGGGAAAGTAGGTGGAGTGCAATTGAGCGAGAAGCGTTTGCTGTGGTCTGGGCGCTGAAGAAGCTAAGACCCTACTTGTTTGGGTCTCACTTCCGGGTTCAGACGGACCACAGGCCCCTCAGATGGTTGATGCAAATGAGGGGTGAAAACCCGAAGCTGTTGAGGTGGTCCATCTCCCTACAGGGTATGGACTTTACGGTGGAACACCGTCCTGGTACAGATCACGCCAACGCTGACGGTCTGTCCAGGTATTTCCGCCTTAGTGACGAGGAACCCCCTGGGCAAGGGTAGTTCTCCCCACATTTCAGCTGGAGGGGACACGTGTTAGACCTGGCACCTTGGCGTGAGTTTCCCTTCCACTTTTTGATGGTGTGCCTCGACTGTTTTGCTGGTGTTGTCCGCTCAGGGCACTGCGCCACGGCTAATCCGTGCCGCAGTGCAAGTGCTCCCTAAGTAAAGTGTACCTGTAATTGATGTCCATGATTGGTTTATTGGATTCACTGTCAGTCCCCAGTAAAGTGCACCAGGGGTGCCAGGGCTTGTGAATGCCAATGCTGCTGGTGGGCTTGCAGCGCTGGTTGCGCCACCCACGGAAGCGGCCTTGTAAAGTGTGTCTAGGGTCTGCCACCGCAGACCCTGTGCGCGGTCCGGGACCGTCGCGCTGACTGCGCAAGTGCCCCCACTTGCCAGTCCCTAAACCTTCCCTTACCTACATATTAGCCACCCCTCTGGTAGGCCCACGGGCAGGGTGCATTGTGGGCATAAGGTAGGACATGCCCTGATGTGTGTGGCATGTCTTAGTAGTGAATTACAGCCCTTGTCGTTTTTCACTATTGAAGGCTACCTGCTCTCCATAGGCCAGAATGGGCTGCTGGGATCACGCCAACGCTGTGACCCCAGTGGACTCAGAGAGCATGGTAGAAGTGTCAAGTTTAGTATGCCTGAACTCAGGATGATAAAATACTTCTTGTAGTCAAGTTTATTTTAATATCCTGGGTTTGTAAATACTACTTTTAGAAAGTTAGTATTTACTGACCTGACCATCTCAGTCCGCCTCTGCTGTATGTGTGTGTGTTCTGCCCAGCAACAGTAAGGAGCAGGGTGGGGGGATCCCCAGAGACAGGTTGGCTGCCAGGTGGTGGGTAGAGAGATTACACCTGGATGGGTGGGAGGAGTACACCTTGACTCTTGAATAGACCTGTGCTCTGCCACCACAAAGCCGGCGCCACCCCCTGTGGGGCGGCTGATGTCTCTGCCCTGCTGCTGAAAGGAAAGAGCAGAGTCACCATAACAAAGTGCTCCAGAACTGGACTGAGCCAGGCCTAGGCCCCCTGGCGCTAAAGAACAAAAGAATCATGGTATAAAAGTAGGAGCCTGGCTCCTAAGAAATCAGAATCCTGTTTACCACAAAGGACCTCTGCCCGACTAGAAGGAGAAGAAGACGCCGGAGGAGCTGGCCTGCTGCTTGCCTTGCTGAGAGAGGAGAGGAAGAGACTTACTGAAAAGACTTTGCTACTTTGTGCTTGAACATTCTCCAAGGGCTTGATCTGAGCTTGCCCCCTGAACTGAACCCCAGGAACAGTGGGTTCTCTGTGCTTCTTGCTCGTCCTCCAATTCGAGCCGTGTGTGCATCCCGCTGGAAAAGAGACTGCGCCCCTCATCGCCCCTCCTAGGGCCGTGACACTCAGAAGCTCGCCTGCCTCAATCCCGTGAGAGCCCCGCTCCGTCCCGAGCCGCTCTCTGTCCCCGGGCCAGGCCGCCTGCATCCCTGTCACCGCCTGCTACTGGAGCGCGCTGAACGCGCTATCACCCCTCCTGCCGGAAGCCGTCCGACGACTGTGATCCCCGCCGGGTCATCCAGCTGCACTGACTGTGCCCTGTGACCCCGCTTCGCTATCCTCGGACATCTCAGGCCGCGCCGCCCCCGCTGTGGAGACCCTCCTGCACCGCCGTGCTAAAGGGTCGCGGGCCGCGCCTGCCTACTTGCCCACACCTGCTGATTGAGGACCCAAGAACACTTCCCAAGCCGAGAGTCGCACCGACCTGTGCCGACTCTCCTCATCACAAAAGAAGTTCCAGTATCGGGCTCGGGGCCCGCAACGCCTTATTTCCCCGTTCGCAGGAACCGATCTCTGTGAGTACTGGAACTACAAGTAAAGAGACTACGAACTATCCATTTGGAAACCTACAAACCCAGAACATTTGCCTACTGTATAACCTGGTGGCCTAGCGAAAACGTTATTGGTCTTGTGATAAGTCTGTTGAGATATATATACCTTATTTTTACATAAAGAATCGTATTTTTATATATATCCAAGTCTGGTGTCCGTTTCTGGGGGGATTAATGTATTTACTGTGTGTACAATTGTAAGTGCTTAACCAACAACGCCTGAGGAATCGCCTTGGCTGCTCACGCCACGCACCTAGAGGGTGAGCAAGGGTCATTCGCGAGGGGTTATCCTGCGCCCTGACGTGGAGGAGAGGGTTCCTGCTTGACACAAGGGCAACCTTGCGCCAACCAGAGATCCCCGACTCTAACACACTCTATTCAGTGCACCCTTGAGCCAGTGGACATCGCGGATAGCGAAGCAGGTTTTTTCTCTATCATGGCATCTATCAATTACATCATAAAAGGGTTCCTGGTTTATAGACCTCCAGGACCCTCTATACGGTTCGCACCTTGTCTGATTGAGTGCCTAATTCAACCAGCACTACGTTATGAGAAACTGCTGCTGCTGGGTGATATGAATCTTCATTTTGACGATGCATCCAACTCTGGGGCTCAAGAGATTTGCCAGGAATTGGCGGCCTTACAACTGACACTAAAATCAGAGCTCCCCACTCATCAACTGGGCCATTTACTTGACCCGATTTTTGCTAATTGGGATGCCCTAGAAATGGAGCCCCCGCTCCCAGACCTATGGTCGGATCACTTTCTGATCTCTTTCAAGGCAAGGTTGCCCTTACCGAAGGTATCGGAGAAAATATAGACCATGAAAAAACACAGGAAGTGGGCTGGTTTCTCACAAGTGAATTTCATTAGGACCCTATTACAGGGCGGGCTACCGGGTGGCTTAGACATTGATTCTGCCTGTGATGCTTTGGATAGGCGTATCACGGAGGCACTAGATAGTAATGCACCATGGTCCTCGAAAGCGTCAGGGAGACAATTAAAATCTGCTCCCTGGTTCAGGGATGAACTTAGAATGGCAAAATCAGCCTGCAAACGCCTTGAAAGATGGTGGAGAAGAGATTATTCAGCTCTTGTTAAGAATGAATATAAAGCCAGTCTCAAGAGCTATCACGCTCTTATTAGAAAGGCTCGGGCCACCTACTATAAGGAAAGGATCGAGACAGCCGAGAACTCGGCTAAAGAGCTGTTTACTGTTTTTAAAGAGATATCCTCCATGGCTAAAATCACAGCGCCCAATTTAGGCTCAGTGGAGTCCTGCAACCGGGTGGCCGACTTCTTTGCCGAGAAGGTGGAGAAGATCTACTCCACCATCCCGGTCTCTGCACGAGAGGGGTGCGTGGATGTTGATCAACCAGCTAATATAATGGAGATAGAACGCCTCAATAAATTCAATGTCCCCCCCCCATGACACCCTAAATAAGATAGCCATCAGCATTAAGTCAGGCTCACCCAGAGAACCTGCTACTCCCAAGGTGCTAAGAGGGAGTATCGAGACCGTCGAGCCCTGTATTAGACATCACCTAGAGCTCTCCTTTATCTCAGGAACAGTCCCAAAAAAATGGAAAGAGGCGGTTGTTCTCCCGTTAAAAAAGAAACCTAATGTTAGTATGGACCAACTGGACAATTTGCGCCCTATTTCATTGCTACCATACTTTCCCAAAGTTGCAGAGAAGGTAGTAAATATCCAACTGATGGCCCACATCAGTAAACACAGCCTACTTCTTCCTGTCTGGTTTCGGGGCATCTTACTCTACCGAATCGGCTCTGCTCCTTTCTACGGAGACCATTCGGGAACATGTAGATGAGGGACAGACGGCGGCCTTAATTTTATTAGATCTAAGTGCCGCATTCGACACTGTAGCCCATCATACGTTGCTACAGTGTCTTAGAAAGGGAGGTGTGGCTGGCAGTGCTTTGAAATGGATGGAATCCTTTCTGCAGGATCGCAGTTTCCAGATGGTGCAGGGACCCTACCATTCGAAAAACATTAAGCTGAAACAGGGGGTGCCACAAGGGCCCACCCTCAGCCCGACCCTGTTTAATCTCTATGTCACTCCTTTGGCAGGGATTACTGAAAAATGTGGGGTCAATGTCGTGTCCTATGCTGACGACACTCAACTGGTGGTGTCCCTAACACAAGCGCATGAGAAGGCAGCCACCAATTTTGTGACATGCCTTCAAGAAAGGGCGTCCTGGATGGCTAATAACTGCCTCAAATTGAATGGCAACAAAACCGAAGTGCTTGTGATAGGCAAAGCACCATCAGTATGGTCGTCAGCTTGGTGGCCTCAGATACTGGGACCTACCCCTACTCCCTGTGAAAAGGTTAGGACTTTAGGGGTGTGGCTGGACACCAAGCTCTCGTTTGAGCATCATACCAGGCTAGTGGCTGGTACATGCTTTGGAGTCCTGGGAGGACTCCGGAAAACTTTAGATGTGCTGCCTACAACAGCCAGGAAAACCATGGTCCATGCCATGGTGACATCACGTCTGGACTACGGAAACGTACTTTATTTGGGAGCGAATGTAAAATGTATACAGAGACTTCGATGTTTCCAGAACGCAGCAGCGCGCCTCGTTCTGATGTTACCAAAGAGAGCCCCTACTAAGAGGGCTTTAGCCTCCATTCACTGGCTTCCGATCAGGGAGAGAATTCTGTTCAAGGCTCTCTGTGTTAGTCATCGGATCCTACAAAGGAAGGGGCCCACCTACCTGCATGACCTACTATCTCGCTACTCCCCGACCGCCAACTAAGATCTAGCGGGACGGGGCAGGTGAGCATTCCTACCATCAGGAGAGCAAGGATGCGTGGTCGTTCCTTTCGTTATATGGCAGCACAGCAGTGGAATAAACTCCCAAGGGGGCTCCGGCTTGAGGCTTCGAAGACTATCTTCCGTAAGAAGCTGAAAACTAACCTCTTTCCCTCTGATTAAGCCAACCTGTCTACTGGCCAGCTTCTTTGTTGTCTTTTTCGGGATGAGTGCCTTTCAGACTGTACCGCAGCGCATGGACACACTAGTCTAGTGTAACCATGCGCTTTATAAATTTGATTATTATTATTATTATTCTTACCACAGGGCTCAAAACTATCCCCTGCTCTATTCAACCTTTACGTAGAACCACTAACAGAAATCTTACAGCAGGCAAACTTCTCCTTCTACATGTATGCTGACGACACATAGCTTTATATCAAGATTACATCGATGGAAGAGATTGGTGTCAAAGAAAACAAAGAGGACCGTCCATTGGTTAACTAGTAATCATCTCAAGCTTAACCCGCATAAAACTGAATTCCTTCTGATTTCTCCCCAGAAAAGCACTACGAATATCATGGAATGGACCAAGCTGGTCACAGCGCTTAACTGCACTCCGAGGCTTGTAGACTCAAGCAAATCCCTTGGAATTATGCTAGACAAAAACCTGAACATGCTTACACACATTAACATGGTGGCAAAAAACACCCGCTTCCATTTAAGATACCTCAGAAAACTGAAACCTTTCATAACTACCTCAGACCATAAAACAGCAGTCCAGGCACTAGTCATATCAAGGATCGATGCACAACTCTAGCAAGTCTACCCAAGATTTCAACAGTTTCACTAAAAGCTTGTCTCAATGCGGCCACAAGACTTATAACAGGCTCCAAAAAATTCGACCACATCACTCCTCATCTGAAAGCACTCAACTGGTTACCCTACGAAGCAAGAATCCAACTAAAGATGGCATGTATCACTCACAAAGTGATAAAGTACAAAACACCAATGTACCTAGCCCAGAAAATCACACTATCAGGAGGATGCAGAGTTTCTCCGAGTCATGGAGATCTATTACTGAAACCTGCCCTCTCCAGAAAGAAAAGAACTTCTGACCGAGCTTTCTGTGGTGCAGCACCAAAAATTTGGAACTCTTTTCCCCGATCATTAGAAGAATATTGTCCATTTCTGCCTTCAAAAAAGAAGCCAAGACCTTTTTTATGAGCAAATTCCATCCATAATTTCAGCGGACTAGATTCTGTTAGATTACTTTCTTGTCACACACCTTGTTAATACAATTCGACCCCTAGCAGTCATTTGGACTTGTATATATGAGTGTGAAAGCACAAATGTTTCTCTCTCAAATCGATGTATATTTACATAGGATCTTGTAGCACAACTGTCTCTAGCAAATTGCTGTACGATTGTTATTGTTACTTAATTGCACGTCAATCATGCTGTTCTAACTTTTAGGCTATGTAATTGTGAAGCGTTCTGATACCCTGTTTAGGGTCATGTTCACGCTATATAAAACACCAAATAAATAAATTCATCCTGAATCAAATGATCACTCAGGCATAAAATATCAATTTATCTGAACTCATCACATCTATTACATGAATCTTCCTTTGGCATTCACTGATGCAACTTACCTAGCTGAGTACCTTCCCATGCAAAAAATGTAAACTATACCTATGTAATTTTCATAATTTCAGGAATTGTATATTGTGCTTGTTATGAGAAATTCCCCAAATTACACCATGTTGCCACTTCACATAATTACTCATCAGTCACTGCATAAATGTCCTATAAACTCTTACTGTAAATGCATTGGAACGACTACACGCAATAGGCTGTTGTTTTGTGTTGCTTTTATTTTTTCACAAGTTTTTGTGAAAAAAGCTTCTTTAACTTGACAGGAGGAGACATTTTGCGCTAAAATTTGCATTTTGAGTATTTACCTGTAATTTTGCTCTGATGTTAAAATTGTGTGTAATTCTGCATATCCATACTAGACTAATTCTGTACACTTCTAACACATAAGCAGTGCCTTGCAGTACTTTGCATCTTCACTTATAGCTGAACCTGGAAATTCAGGGTTAAACCACTGTTGGGTCATTTAAAGAGTCCTGTACCATTTTCTCTAGTATCATTGCTGTTGGAACTTGTTATTTCTGCTTTGCCCTCAAGAGAGCCTTTAAGTTCTGCTATATCCGTGAACCAACCTATTGCAGATGTAAACTATGAAGTTGTTTTTATAGATTTAATAGCAGGTGATGGTGATACCACTGGTGTTTAAAGCTGCTGTAGTAGTGAGCTTTTAGAAAAAAATAATGGGGTGACCCGGTGTCCCTCAGAACCTGGGTATGCGTATTATATAAATACAATGGTTCTGTTGGAAATTTCTAATTTCTCTAGATAGTTCACAACATATATACATAAAATGTAACACGTATCAACTGAATGATAAAAGAAAGTGACACACACCAATAGGAGATTTCAATTTGGTAATTTAAAGGATAAAGAGTATTCTGGGCTGTCGTGATACATAAGTTCAAATGAGCAAGTGGATTATTGGTGACTTGTGGTGAAAAAGTGACATGTGATGATAAATAATATATACAGTATACTTCGTGTGCGACAAAAGTAAATGTGTAAAAGGGAAGGGTACACATTTTTGTTTTGTCTTTATGTTTTTTCACATATACTTCGCGATCCTTTGTAAATTAATCTGTGATCAAAAGCGTTGTGTAGACATATAAGGTGCGTCGACGTTTCGACCCCGTGTACTGTGCAAAATTTAATAAGCATCACGGCGGGTCTTCCTCAGGACAATGGGGATTGGTATACAGCCCAAACGCAGATTTTCATGAATATCTGCGAGCACGAAGGGCGTCTCAGTCGGGTAGGGGTCCTTATGAATCAGGAGGTGGCCTTAATTGTGTCAAGAGTCATTGGGATATTGGATTGTATCTTCATAACATTAGATTTAGAGGATTTGGGCCAGTCGTATGATTTACGCGATCTACTGTTGCACGTCATTCCAGCTCTGAGTCAGTTGCTGATTGTTCAGAATACTCTTTATCCTTTAAATTACCAAATTGAAATCTCCTATTGGTGTGTGTTACTTTCTTTTCTCATTCAGTTGATACGTGTTACATGTAATGTGTAGTTGTGAGCTTGACATGCTTCTTAATTGTGGGACAACAACCTGCTCTCTAGAGATTGAAGCGAACATTTCTCTTCTAGGTCACATGCTTTCCTAATGATCCATTTCTTGTAAACTGAGGCATCCATTGTTGAAAAAGGAATGAAAGTGGACAGCGCTTTTTTGTACCTTGAATCCAGTCTTGTGGCACAAATATACACTTTAGAGCACAGCATTATCTTTATGTTCAGACAGAGGATTTCTGTGGACCAAATTAACTGCTTCTTTACAGTCCAAAGGAAGAGCAATGACATGAAATGAAATTCTTTATTGTATAGTTAATTAAAACCCACACAATGTTCCAGTACATAAGATACATTGTAGCTACATGATACGCTTGTGAATATCTCAGTTTCAAAAATGAAAGTTAGTATTATCAACTAAAACACCACCGTTTTTGTTCAATACACTAAAATCTAATTCATTATTGCTATTTATAATTTTTTGACTGTTAAAAGACAGGGAGAGTTCTCTAAACGACGTTATGACCGGTATCACTGTGTCGTTAGTTTCTTATAACAAATTACAAATTTTATCAATTGGCATATTAGTTGTGGGTCCTTTGAGTCCAGACTTTTAAGTATGGCGGATCTGCAGGTGCGGATGCCTCTTTCATTAAAGTGTCTCCTCAACAAATGACGGCGATAGAGACCTAAGGCTGGGCAGATTCATATTAGATGTATAAAGTCCTGTGTTGGTGACCCACATAGGCTACATGCTTTTGAGCCCTGGAACTTCCAGCTAGGAAGGTCGGCGTTAGAGGGCAACTTCCCCATAGGAACTTGGTTTTTAGATGAGGGGAAAAGACCTGCTGTGACTTAGTAGGTTTTCGGCCGGCGGTTGATCCTATGTTAAATTTTCATTGAGGCTCCCGCTACCCAGCAGTTCCTAAGGAGCGGAGTTTTCCTAATTTTTATACTCCCTTGGCTTTCGGGAAATTCCTGAAGGTTTCCACATAATTGTGATTTGTTATATAAGATTACACCACAGGTTAGGGTAAGCCTTAGCGTGCTTACACCACCGTGGTGTCTTTTGGTCCTGACGAAAGCTTCAACAAATTACGCATTGAAGCTGAAACATGTTGACCGTATGATTACTTTTTAGGATGTATCTAGTCAATTAATTACCAGTTAGAGTTATCCACCTCACTTCATTTTAATTGGTGCCTTTTTTCCTGCAATTAACAATTATTCTTGGAAAAAAAGGCCCCCCTTTTTAATCTCAATATTTCTCTCACTTATTACACTTCACTGAAGGTACAAATAATACGCTCCGCTATACTTAAGCGTTGTAGCACACCAGAGATGCACTCGGCATCTCTGGTGGGGACCCTATGATGAAGCAAGTCACCAACCAGGTTGGTGAGTGAGGGTTCTTTTTTCCCTTAGACTGACTCTCTGTCTTTCCCCAAAACAATTTTTTCTTTATCATGTGGAGACACTCTTTTGTTGTTTGATGATGGGGAAAAGGCAAGTCCCAGGTAAGCTGCTGGCTCTGGCTTAGTGTAAGAATGTAGTACCATCCGTGTGTGATTTTGTCAGCTTAGCATTACTTTGTCGTCTTGTAGCGAGTGCATTTGTGCCGCCTTATTCATAATTAGTTGAAATAATGCCAGAGGCCGGCCATCCTGGTTGTTTGTAGTTAGGCATCTAATTACTGTGCGCAGTGAGACTTAGGGTCTTTTTGCAGGGCGTCACAGAGCGCTTTATTACTTTCAAGCCCACGATTCAGCCAAATTTTGTACCAGGTTTTGATTGCCTCATACCTTCTGTACAGTTGCTGTAGCTGCAGGCCAAACTCTAAACGTACCTGGGCTGATGAGGCGTTGCGTGGTAGACAAAATACTCGTTTATACACTCGCGTTTGGATGTTATCCAGAATTACTACGTTGTTTCCATGGTGGACTACACTTCCATATGCGATGGTTGGAAGCAATTTTGCTTTGATGACTGTCATTAGTGGGGTAAACAGTGGGCCTTTTAAGATTTTTGATAAACTACAAAATGCAAAAAGTAGAGCATTACCCTTTTTTGGTATGGCCTCGTGCTGCCTTGAAAAGGAGAACCTTCGATCCAGATATATCCTGAGATATTTGTAGCTGTTAACCACTTCTAACCTTGAGTTGTTAATTGTGTATGTCATTTGTTTACGTAATCTGTGAGTTATGACCTTTGTTTTTATTGTATTTATTTCCATCAGATTTGTTTTAGCGAAGTCAGCTAACTCATGGATAAATCTTTGCAAGCCAATTCTCGTGTCGCTTAAGAGGACAACATCGTCCGCGTTGGACAAGTGTGTCAATGGCAGTGTGCCCAGACGCAGTAGGTGTGAGATTACCTCATCTAGCCTTGGTGTTAAGTTGGCCATAAATAAGTTGAACAGATATGGGGCCAGGAAACATCCGTGCTTTGATTCCTCGTTGGTGTAGATCTTCCTGATGAGCCTCTGGCCGTCGACGATTTTGACCTGCATCCAGGTGTCAGTATAGAGATCCGTCATTGGTTTCAGGATTGAATCCGGTAGACCCTGCTGCTTCAGTTTGGCCCACAGTGTACGTCTAATGACACGGTCAAACGCCGCCTTAAAGTTCACAAAGCATAGATGAAGGTCTTGTCGCTGTTGTAGGTTTTTATCAGTGATTAGTCCTATTGCTAGTGCGTTTGTGATTGTGCCTGTGCCCTGTTGAAAGCCCGACTGATTGAGGGGGATTTTTTTGTTTGCATCGGACAAACTTATCAGGTCTGCTAGGATCAAGGATGTATAGTATTTGGCCTCAGCATCTATTACCACAATCAAACGGTAATTAGCTGGGTCTGTACGCCCTCCTCCTTTGTAGATTGGATTGATTATTGCACCTCTCCAGCTCTCCGGGATGCGACTGGATGCGACTGGATGTGCCTATCAGTTGGAACAGGCAGTACATCTTGCTTGCCCAATAATTGGGATCTTTCTTGTAAATTGCTTGTGGTACGCCGTTTGGGCCCGAGGCCCCATCGAGCCAACTTTTTTTATAACTTTTAAAATTTCTACTTCAGACTATGGAGTGTATGACGGTGGTGTGGGCTCATTCTGCTGTATGCCATTTCCTGTTGTTTTGGTAATTATAGAGAACTTCTCCTTCCAGGTACTGTGCTTATTTTGAGGACGCTAAAGCTTTTTGCTCTCCATTTATAGTAATTACTGTGGAGTTTAGCCCACCTGCGTTTGTTGCTGAAAAGGTATTGATTAGGTGTTGTACCCAGGCAGGCTCCGTGACACAGGTCACGTTTATGACTTTTGTGGTTCTGTTCAAGGAATTCAATTGGTCCCAGAAAGCTCTAGCATCTGATTGCTTTGAGTTGTATAGTAACTTTGCTCAAAAGTTATTATGTTGAGTTTTTTTATCGATCCAGATTTGTATTTTTCTTTAGTTGACGAACTTGCTCCCATGGTGTTGAGGATGGGCTTTGATGATGTGCCATCCTAAGGGCCTTTCTTAGCTGTTTCCTTATGGTGCGTGCAGTTTGACTAAGAAGACTATTATGATTTGTCAGCTTTTTATTTGACTGTTTAGTGGATGCCCCTGCTAGTGGTAGACTTGCCAGGAAGGTGGTCCATGTTTCAATTGTCAAGTTTTTTTGTAACTCAAGGGTGTGCTTTAGGTCTTTTGCCTTTGAAGCTATGTGCGGAAGTGTATTGCTTGTTCATCGCAGGTGTTTTAGATTTATTGTCGATATTGACCCCTCCACTACTGGGGCTTCTATGTGTCTTTGAAATGACAGTTCGATATTCTAGGCCGAGTGATCACTGTCGGTGGAGCATTTGATCTGAAATCTTTCTATATGACCTAGGAGTGGGAGAGTTACTACTGTATAATCCAGAAATGAGCTCGAGCGAGGGCCATTATACGTGCAGGCAGCGGGTCTATGCTGTTTTATTCTTCCATTTAATGTACGCATCCCTACATGTTCGAGATCCATTACGAGTTGCCATCCTGTTAAGATTGCGTTTGTACTGCCCAGATTGCGTTTGCTGTAGTGATATTATCTTCTTCTTCTTGAGTATACAATAGATTTGAATTGAAGTCTCCCGTTAAAATAATTTCCAAAGTTGGTTGTTCAAAGCGAAATTCTGCGATAGTGGCAATAACTTTTTTAAATAGATCTTTTTTGATCTTTTGTTTCGGATGTGCGTAGATGTTAATTAGGATGATGGTATTGACCCCTGATTGTGAGCCCAGCTCCATTTTTATTATTTGCATGGCTGATGTGGTTGTTAACAGCTGAACTGAGGACATATTTAGAGATATAGATGGCTAAGCCGCATTTAGGTCTTCCGTATAGCTGCATCGTATTGCGTTCACATGGTGAAGGATCCTGCCTGGGACCTCTACTGGAGCTGCCAGCCATGTTTATTGGAGTGCAACAATTTCATAATTATCCCAGCTCTCATAAGCCCCTTTTTCCTGTATGATTCTCTTTGCTCCTACTATGGTCCAAGGCAACATTTTAATTGGGGGGTGCTCTGTTGGGCGTGGAGTAATGGCAAGTCATTCTTCTTTCTGACCAGATATGTGGAGACTTTGATATGCTGTTTTTTGCAGATTTTGTTGTTGAATATTTGTACCATCTGCACCTTCTGCACCACACAGGACCGAGGGGACAATGCTTGCCGTTGGGTTATTTTTTGGGGGTGTACTATTTGACAGGAAAGGTGACGGATAACGTTATGGCATGGGAGTAGAGAGCGATATTCCCCAATCTTCAAATTTTGGTCCCTCTTTTAAGATGTCTGACACTATTTTTTCTGTCTTCCAAGTTGCTAAGCTTTTTTCCTTTCCTCTACCTTTTTCTGGGTTGATGAATTCTATTGTCAATAAATATGTGGTTGCCAGATGTTTTAATGTTGGACTAACTGCCATGAAGCGCATGCTGTTTCATCTGTTTAAATAGCCTTGTGGTCCTTGCGAGGAGTAGAGTGGTATGAAAAGGATCCTATTGTTTAAGTTTGATTAAAGCTCCTTTGCAGGTGGGTTGTTAATAACTGCAGTGGGCGTTGGTTTCTGATCGGTTCTCCTGATTCATTCACGTTATCGCGTTGAGTTTTTATATTAATCAGTTACTGATCTCTCTTGGCAGTTCCTGATTGTTGACCTGTCCTTGAGATAACTTGTCTATCTCCTCTGTTATCCCCGTTGTGGACTTGTAAGATGGAATCTGGGTTCCTATAGGGGCGGCCACTATCTTGTGAGCATGGGGTCGTTCTCTGCTGGAGGCTTGCTGGTCCTTTGGGGTTTTTTGTTATGTTTATCATATCCCCTAGGCGTCCCTGTCTACTCACACCCGATTTGGGTTCTTTGTTTTTTCTTGTTGAAGGAAGGCCACTAGACTAGAAACTCAGGTTTGTTGAGTCTGGGCTATTTGGCACTGGTGATGTCCTTTGCGATGGGTGTGATGAGTCAATTGTCCCTGACTGATCCGAGCAGCCTGCCTCATCTTCCTCCTTGAGTTCTTGATGCTGCCCCGCGCTTATTAACGACAGCTGTTTACCGTCATTGAAATTAAAGATTGGGTAGTTATGCAATACCTGTGTTCTTGATGTTTTGTTCTTGTGCAGACGGTTTCTCGCTCTCTTGGCACTTTTTTTTGTCTTTTTGTTAGACCAGGAGGAGGGTTGTTTGTTTGATTCGTCTGATTGAATGGTTGCTGAATCGCTTGAGTTTGTGAGGCGTGGCTATTAGTTGCAGGATGCGGTGCGGGTGAATCTATGATGGTCGAATCATCACTTGATTCCCCAGCTTTTGACTTATTTCCTGTTGGAAAAAGGGTTTTCTGTTGGGTGTTAGTCACAACAACATCTTGTTCAGCAGAAAGCTTAACTTCCTGCTCTGCTCCTAACTCTGGAAGATCAGGTGTAGCAAACTGTAGTGGCTGTGGAATTTCCTTTGAAGATTCCATTTGCTGCAGGGAGAACTCAATTTCCAGTTCACTGCTGTCAATCATGACTACAGTTACAGCAGCACTGAAAAACATTTGCTTCAGTTTTTGTTGGTGCTGCTGTTTATGAGGGGGTGATACCCCGTACAGCTTCCTCCGGTCCACTGGAAGGTGCAGCAAATATACGGCATTGCCAGAAAGAGAATGAGGGCTAGACTCGTGTGGTGGCACAGACAACAGACATCTTCTCTTCACTGGAAACTTTGTAGGCAAGAACCTCCTTCTTTGTGGCATCTTCTCTACTTGTTGTACGGGTAAGCAGCACAAGCAAAAGCACTTAGCATAGAGGTCTAGTGTCAGCTATTTCACATACTTCTCTCTGTCTCAGTCAGTCATATCCTCTTCTGCACCTGCAGGCAGTAAAGAAGGAAGATGGTGAGACTTGACAATTCTTGTCAGTGCAGTACATGCAATTACCACCTGTAGGAAGCTGGCTCTGTATATACAATACCAAAGTGAGGTATAGTGTGCACAGAGTCCAGTGGATCCCCAAATATAGGCACAGGTTTAAGTAGATAGTACTTTACACTCTATTTGTGGTAGTGTGGGCGAGCAGTAAGGTCTTATCAGCGGGTAGTGTTAAGCATCAGTTGTACACACTCAGGCAAGAAATGATTTCACACAATCAATCAATAAGAGTACTTGTAAAGCGCGCTGAGGGGAGGGGGGGGCTGCCACTACTGCTCGAAGAGCCAGGTCTTGAGGAGTCTTCTGAAGGCAAGTAGGTCTTGGGTCTGCCATAGGTGGGTAGGGAGGGTGTTCCAGGTCTTGGCAGCGAGGTAGGAGAATGATCTGCCCCCAGAGGTCGTTCGTTGGATGCGGGGGACAGCGTCGAGGGCGAGGCTGGCGGAGCGGAGCAGGCGGGTGGGGGTGTAGAAGCTGAGTCTGCTGTTCAGGTAGGCTGGTCCGGTGTTGTGGAGTGCTTTGTGTGCATGGGTGAGGAGCTTGAAGGTGATCCTCTTGTCGACGGGGAGGCATTGTAGGTCTCTCAGGTGGGGGGTGATGTGGCTGCAGCGGGGGACGTTGACGATCAGTCGGGCGGAGGCGTTTTGGATGCGTTGTAGTCGTCGTAGGTGTTTGGCTGGGATTCCTGCGTAGAGTGCGTTGCCGTAGTCCAGTCTGCTGCTGATGAGGGCCTGTGTCACCCTTCTTCTTGTTTCGATCGGGATCCACTTGTAGATCCTGCGGAGCATGCAGAGGGTGTTGTAGCAAGAGGAGGAGACGGTGTTGACCTGTTTAGACATGGAGAGGGAGGAGTCGAGGATGAATCCCAGGTTGCGTGCATGGTCGGTGGGTGTCGGTGCTGTTCCCAGTGTGGTCGGCCACCAGGAGTCGTCCCAGGCTGAGGGGGTGGGTCCGAGGATGAGGACCTCCGTCTTGTCCGAGTTCAGATTCAGACGGCTGCTCCTCATCCAGTCGGCGACGGCCTTCATTCCCTCGTGGAGGTTGGTTTTGGTGGTGTGTGGGTCCTTGGTGAGGGAGATGATGAGCAAGCACACTGAAGGACTGAACTCTGACCAATTTGTTTTGTATAAAAATATATTAAGTTATATTTATTTCCTAGAACCAAGTCAGGCCTGGTAAATGTAGGTGGAATAAAACTTTTCAGAAACAATACAGTTGTACATACTTGCTTTTGGTTACAGATAAAGCCCTTGTAGTAAGCAATTGTTGAATTACTTTACATATACCTTATAATCACTTTGTGAGCATTGGTTATATCACTTTGCAGGTTACTTTCCTTGTGGTATACCTGGATGCCACACTGGAACCCTTCCTTAATAAAGGTAATTACATGCAGTTTTATAATACAAGTACAGGTTTGCAGAGTTACTCAGGAGACCCTTTTTAGTCCTGAAAGAACAAAATGAGGTTACGGCCTGTGAGTAGGATTCGGTTCCATGGATACTCGGTTGCACCGTCAGCAGCTCAGAGGCGGCTGGGCGTCGAGTACAGGGACCCCACATTAGCCAACGGGCTAGGCAAGGTCATTGGTTTGGGGACTGTGGTTGAGCTGGCCAGCAGGTATATGGAACACAAAATGCTCCTGGTGCCGCGGTTAGCACTGAAGGACCCAATGGCCAACACAAGAACTACACGGCCAGCAGCACAGAGGCAGCCGGGTGTAGGATGCAGTCATCGGGGATCCCAGGGTTTCTCAGTGGAGACGTTCGGTCTTGGTCTAAGCAGCAGATTTGGTCGGGGATTTCTGGAAGGCGGTCAGCGACCGGGTAGGCGAATGGGGTCTTTGGAAGTTGAAGCCTTGTAACTGCAATTGCTCACAGACGGAGTCGGTTGGGCTCCTTGGACAGCTTCAGTCAGGGTGATGGTCCGGATGTCGCTTTCAGACTATGTTAGAATGGGGCCTTCCATATAATAACTGCAGGTTTGGGCTAGAACCTTGTGGGGGTCCAGGGGTCACCGTAACCCAGGGTAGGATTACTAGGTGAGACCTCCTTAGGGTGTTGGGCCGCTCCGGTTCGGTCTGAAGGCGCTGGGTGGTGAGTGCTGGGAAACTCACGGAATCGGCCGGAGTCAGAGTCAGTTGGTCTTGAGCAAGTTGTGTGCTCATGGGAGACAAAGTCTTTGGATTGTGAAGGCATGGCAGGTCCTCTAGGTTCTTGAGGGCTGCTGGCCGCAGGACACACCGAGGATTTGCTGGGGGAGTCCGAGATTGGGACAGACCAGTAGGGCTGGGATCAAGTCAGTGGTTGTCCTACTCTTCCTCGTTAATTGCGGCGGTTTGGTGCTTCTCCTTCTTGTTTCTTCTTGTTGGTTCTTGCCTGAGGGGTCAAGGTTCGGGGTTGCCCCTAAACACTACATTTAGGGGCATTACATGTAGGTAGAAGTTGGGACCAATGGACCCCTTGCTTGGGATGGGCACACCCCCTATTAAGCCACCCTCCAGTGGGAGGGGGGCATAAGCCACACTCTGGTTGGCTGGGTCCCATCATCTGCAAGATGGCGGGGACTGAGAGTTGTGCTTCACCTCGCCTCCCCCACCTGAGGGGTGGGGTTGACAAAGATGGGCACACCTCTCCTCCTAACTTGGTTTTCCCACTGATTCTCCCACCCAAAGTGGGGAGTCAGAACCCGTGGGGGACAGTTGCTGGGATGAGCAAATGGCTGGGGTAGCTCACAAAGGCAGCAAGCCTTTGAAGCTTCCCTTTCGTGGACCCAGCCCATCCTGGGGGAGGAGGCTAAGCACCTCGACCCATGATGTTGTTTGTTTCAGTACCCCGAGAGTGGCAGGCTCCAGACACAGGGGTCCAGAAACATGTCTGTTGGTGGCAGTACACTAGAGTTAGGTCGTTTTTCAGCAGTCATCTTTGAGTGCAATTGTGATTAAATTCCACACAGGCATCAGTGTGGGTTTAATGTGCTGAGAAGTTTGATACCAAACTTCCCATTTTTCAGTAAAGCCATTTTGGAGCTGTGGAGTTTGTAATGACAAACTCCCAGGCCATATACTCTTTATGGCATTACTCCACTTACAATGTCTAAGAATGGACTTAAACACCATAGGGGTACAGGGTCCATGCATCTGTGCCCTCACCACTGGCATGATGCACCCAGCTGGAGTGGTGGCTAACTTATGCCAGGGCAGTAGGTTGTAGGCATGGCACATAGGGATGTGTGTCATGTCAACTCTTCACTTTGTTCTGCACCCAAACACGCAGACGGCAATGGAAGTGTGTGTGTGCAAAGGTACAGGGCCTCTAAGCGTGACACAATAAGTGCTGCAGTTCTTAGAGGCCTTTCCTGGTTACAGTGCCCTTAGTACCTATGGTATCTTTTACAAGGGACTTGCATGTGGCCTGAGAATTGCCAATTGGGTTTTGCAACAGTACAGTTTAGGGAAAGAACACATGCCCTGTGTACCTGGTTGGCAGGAACCCAGGACAGACTCAGTGAAAGAACATCAACATTAGGCAAAAAGTGGGGGGCAACCATGCAAAAAGGTGCAATTTCCTACACCACCATCATCATCATAGCAATATTATATAAATGTATTTAATGAATACAAAAAACTGGCCTCCCATCAGGGCCTATGTGGGTCCTTTGGAAGGCAGGGAGTAGACAGACAACAAATACATTATTTAATAGATAGTTGGGTCCCTCCAGGGCCCATGTGGTCCCTATGGGAGGCAAGGGGGGCAGGTAAAAATCGAATATATCAGTTATTAAATAGTTGGTTTCCCTCCAGAGCCCATTGATCCACTACAGGAGGCAGGTGAAAATTGAATACATTAAACAAAAACAACAGCTTTCTACTATAGACTACTTCAAAGAGCATAAATATATATATATGGGAAAATATATCAAGAAAACAAATATAAACACAAATGACACATGCATCTTCTAATATTAATTTTCCTAGAAAATGGGTTTTAAAAGTAGAAAAAAATAATCAATAAACAGAAACATCCACTACTTCCACAAGATGGCGGTTGCTCACCATACTGCATTGCCCAACAAGATAGGAGACATGGAGAACAAAGAGAAAATGGCAACCTATGACACACTGGCTCTACAAAATGGCCATTGCCACATGGCCAGTAAAAAGGAGGCTTGCAGAACAAAGACACAATGGTTGCCCATGGCACACAAATCTGGTTCTACAAAATGGCCATCGCTGCATAGTGGTGGACATTCTAAATGTGAGAAGATTGAAAATATTTCCTTTTGTTTGCTTCTGATTAGTTAAGAGCCCGTGAACCATGCGCTCATGTATTAAATGTATGAAATCACTTGTTTAAAGACCTATAAAAGGATGTGATTCCTCCATGCGAAGGGGGTCCCATTCTCCACTCTTAGAGGCAGAATCTAGAGGATTGCTTAATTCAGAACTCTCACAGTTCTTGGCTTTACACATACCTGTTTGTTTACTGAACTAACTGATTGATGGCCCAGCCAGGGCCGTTTCTACCATTAGGCAAGACTAGGCGGCTGCCTAGGGCGGCAAAAGGGATAGGGCGGCAAAATGGGGATTTGTTTTTAATTTGAACCTACAAAAGTAAAGCTAAACAGCCGCCTAGTCTTGCCTAATGGTAGAAACGGCCCTGGGAATAACCAAAACCCAATGTGCGCGGTCAGGAGACACAAATCACACGGTTTGGCACATAGAGTGACTGAAGGCATTTAAAAATAACTGCATCGATAGGCGGTAAAGAAAAATATCCGAAGAAAAGTAATGTGTCGGTCAGTTAAAGGTGCCCGTGGAGATAAACACATTTAAGAGCGCATGAGGACATGATTTTGAATTACCTACGAAATACACAAGGGCAAGTGTAATTAGCACAAATAACACAGCAAAAACAGGTTGTATGGTGAAGAAAACAGGGTTTACCGAAAACAAGACAGCGCAGGGATTTTCTGTACAAAACCGAACTCACGGACTACCAAAAACACACTCTGGCACAGGGAACTGCGTGTGTATACAACTATAAACAAGCGGGCAGGGGAACTGAGCGTGTACCACAGACACCAGATAATAGGAAGCACAAAAGACCCAACAAAACAGCATGTATTGAACACACATCAGCAAATAAACAAACAAACCGGGCAGAAGAAATTGTGTGCGTAACACAAATACACAGAACTAAAAAACAACTGAACAAGGGCAACTGTGGGTACATCACAGACAGAAAAACTCACGGAAGCAGCCAGGGACAGAGAAGTGTGTGTATAACACAGACATCAGCAAAAATCAAAAAACCCAATCAGGAGGGGGACTGTGTCCACTATCATAAGCTAACAAAAAACAACAGAATGTTGGGAATTGTGCTTGTAGCACAAAGTACAGGACATGCCATGCACACAGTCGAAGGTGTGTGTGTTTGTGTGTATAAACATGCATCTCAACACTGTAGCTACACAGACAGGATGACTTCTCTAGAGCCACAAATGGATAGAGAGGGATTCTGGGTAGAGTACAACCTCCCGAGTTAAATTAATTATCACTATGAGTATCCCACTGCTCATCCTGCAACAATTCACTGCGGAGTTTAATGAGGAGAGAGGACCTGGGAGAGGAGAGGTGGTGATAAGTCTGGGGAGTTCAGAGAGGAGAGGTGCAGAGGATGACCAAAGGGAGAGAGAGGGGAGAGGTGCATAGGAATAACTGCAAACTGAGGCATGAGAAGAGCTGATGGGAACGTGCAGAAGGAGACGCGAGCGGTAAAGAGAAAGACCCGCAGGAGGAGTGGCGCACGAGGACTGGCACAATAGGGAGGGGTATTAAGGACTGGCACTGAGAATTGGTACTCACCGAGGGTCTCTCAGGACTGATATGGACCAATTGAGCATTGAAGACTGTGTTGAGTGAGGGGTACAGAGGACAGGTACTGACCAAGTGACCCTGAACACTGTGTTCACTAAGGGGTACTAAGGGCAGGTGCTGACCGAGTGAGCATTGAAGACTGTATTCACTGAGGGGTACTGAAGATAGGTACCTACTGAGTGTGTTCACTGTGGGGTACTGAGGACAGGTACTGGCCGAGTGAGCATTGAAAACTGTGTTCACTGAGGGGTATTGAGGACAGATACTGACAGTGACTTTGAAAACTGTGTTCATCGAGGAGTACTGAGGACAGGTACTGGCCGAGTAAGCACGGAAGACTGTGTTCACTGTGGGGTACTGAGGACAGGTACTGACCAAGTGAGCCCCGATGTCTGTGTTCACTGATGGGTACTGAGGACAGGTACTGGGTGAGTGAGCAATGCAAGTTACTATTTTTGTTGTTTCTTGTTTTGAAAACGAGGTGCACTTGAAGCCTCGTGGTATTTAAACACAAGGCTCTATTGGGCATCCGTGTACATAGTTCTGTGAGTGTATGGCTACCGTAACGGTCTGGCCTGGGCCTTTCGTTGAGTGGAAGGGTTCGGCAGTAGAGGGTGTGCCTCTCTAGCCTGGATGACAGGGGGAGAGAGTGATGGTAGTAAAAGGGAGGGGCGGCATTTTTCAATTCTTGCCTAGGGCGGCACAACACCTAGAAACGGCCCTGGGCCCAGCCAAATGCATTTCTGTAACTGACATTCTTTAAGTAAACCTTTAAACTGTAGTCTTTGTTTGTCGTTATTTAATCCGGAATGCTTGCAATCTAGTATTCCATGTGTAAGACATATCTATGAGAGAGGGATTCCGCGGCGATCCCCCGTGTATGGTAGAGAGTCCACCGTTGGTGCGTGCAGGAGGGTACATGAGATACCTGTTTCCGTACCGACACTACGCATGGGGGCAAGAGATCTCCTGGACAGCAGAACATTCTGTAAAGCTCCCCACCCAATCTCAGCCTTTACCTCGTAACTCCGTTGTAATTTCCCTGTGACTCCTCCTGCAATTATTCACTTCTCCTCCTCGACTAAGTCCTGAAATTGGAACTGTTTATCAACTTCCCTGAACAGTCTGTCCCCTGCTAATGTGCTTTCCTCGGCCTCTGTTCCAGGGCTGCATTTGCCTTCAGTGTCCAGTTCCCTTATTCAGATTCATACATCAGCGCGCGCTCCTATCGCATGGGTATCATGTCCATTAATTCTCCTGTGAAAGAACACCGCTCTGAGATTCTGCAGCTGCCTCCAACCTCTGTGCCCACGGTTGTACTTGGCTATTCTTTTGCGTTTCTGGCTCTCCAATGCATTTCATACTGTTTATGCTACATTACATTTTATGTTAGTAAAATTAAATAGAAGAAATTGTCGCTGGTATAAATAGTGCAACAGGTGCAGTAGCGCCAGGGCAGGTGGTAGTGAGGGACCATTTTCACCACCATTATGGCTGTGTTTTGTTATCAAATCCAGGAACAAAAAGTTTAATTTTCCTTGCTTACCCCAACGCTCTAGGCACCTTTCAGAGCCACTGAAAAGAAATGTAACTCTGTGTAGATCATAGTCTCCGCTATTGAAGGTGAAGTTTTAATTCATCAACAAGCACTGTAGCCACCCCCGAACCAAAAAAAAAACAACTGGTATTATCTGCAAAGTTTTAAGATTTACTAAAACAACAGCCCAACCAGATATGTAGATAAATATAAAACTTCATCCTGTGAATATATCAAAGTACACTCGTAATTATCAATTAAATGTGGATAAAAAACAAAGAGAAATGATACCAATGATTGAAAAAATATGACTGTATTGTAAAACATCTGCTTCAGTTTTTGTTGGTGCTGCTGTTTATGAGGGGGTGCTGCTCAGGACAGCTTCCTCCTGTCCAGTGTGTTGCGTTGGGCGCTAGGCCCTCATGCTGGGCAAATGACTGACACGGACACGGACTGGTATGGTGCAGTAACTGGCCCAGGGCACGTGCGCCCGGCCCCTTTTATTGACAGGGTCACCTGACTGGTGACGCCTGTGGTGGGTGGGTTGAAACACTAGAATGCATCTAGCTGGATGCAACATCCCTCCCAAACTTTAATGAAAAACCAAACAAAAGTCCAACCTGTAATAAAACACAGAAGTAACACACAAACACCACGTGAGTCTATATGGACCGTCAGCCAGTCAGCGCTGGAGCCTCAGACCGCCCGGTCGGGATGCCTTCAGTCGCTTTGGTGGTGTTCTTTAGACCGGCCTGGTCTCGCGGTGTCGAAGTCTATATCTACAAGTTCAGTGTTGATGCGTCTGGAGCTGTGGTGAGATCCACTTTGGTGTCAGAGACGATATCTGTGGGTGAGGCCTTCCTGTGGGGATTACGTGCTCGGTGACCCCCTTACTCCTGACTGCTGATCGACGCTCGACCTGCCTCCCTCGCCTGGACTCCTCTGCCACTGGAGCCTCTTGGGTGGCCTTGCTCGCTGGCTGTCATGGGACCGTGTGGACCGTGCGGGGCTTCGTGGGAGCCGCGCGAAGGCGTCGCTGAGGAACTGCCAACGGACTCACAGCCAAGTCGCTCATGTAGCCTCCGAGGGTGGTGTCGTTGTCTGGGAATCCTCGCAGTCTGGACTAGGGTTCTGCACCTTCCTCTGGTGCTCTTGCGGGTGACCAGTCTTCAGCCGTGACCTTCGTGTTTCCTTCACCTGACGTGGAGCTGCGGCCGACACATCTCTCCTACTCGGACTTCCTTCGCACGGGAGCTCCGTTGAGGCCCTTGTCCCCTGGACTGCCACGTGACCGCGTGGGCTGTGCGGGCCGTTGAGTAGGCCACGCTTAGGGGTCGCTGCAGAACTCCCAACAGGGCCACGGCCGGGTCTTGTGTAGTCCACAAGGGCGGTTCTTCCAATGGTCGGGTGTGCTCGACTTCGGCAGGCTGTAGGTTGACTGGGGTGTACAGACTGTTCCTGGGTGATTCGCCTCGTTGCGCTCCGGGTGTTCGGGGCGTGTGTGGATTCACACGGGTGGTGCGATGCTCCTTGTTGATGATGCACCTAGGAGGTGGTAACATGATGTTAGTTTTCTTCAGTGGGCAGACAGGCGGTGATTTTCTGTCTGGGTGACCTTAGGGAGCGAGAAGGACTTGATGGACTTCGTGGCACCTCTCCGTTGACTTCAGGCAGGTGCATTGCGAGGTGTGGTGCTATCGACACCCGGCAGTCGGTGACAGGTGAGAGGACGGTCAAACTGCGAAGCGTGGGGCCAGAACGCAGATTGCGCTTGCTAGCGGCTTACGGTAGGTCCTCCCGAGCGTGGGGCCTGGACGCAGATTGCGCTTGCTAGCGGCTTACGGTAGGTCCTCCCGCGGAGCTGTCTCCAGTGACGTCTCTACACCCCGGTGGCTGGCTTGCGTGGATGAGCACCTTTCTGCGTGCTGATGCGAGTCCTTGGTCCTGTCGCTCTTCTCTCTTCCATTGTGCACCCCTGTGTTGGTCGTCTGCCCTGCGGCGTCATGCCACTGTTCTGTCCTCCTTTGCGGAATGGCATTGTGCCATGCTCTTCTCCTTCTTCTGACCAGGCTCTTCTTTGGATGTGGCGTCCTGCCACCTGTCACATGTTGCTCCACATGGACATTGCACCGGTCGCGTCTCTCTTGTGACGATCTTCCTTTTCTGTTGCGGCCTATTGCAGGCCTGTCCGGTTGCTAGGACTTGCGTGTACCTCTTGGGGGCTTCCCATGGCACCAAACCCATCTTCAGGGATTTTGCGGGTTCCCTCTTCTCTTCCCTCAAGGAGTTTCGTGCTTGCGCCGTCTCGGGGGCTGCTCCTCCTGGTTTTCCAGTGTGCTTGTCCGGACTGTTCACTCTGTGTGAAGGGCTCCTTGCCTGCTGTGCGCTGTGACGTCTGGTCACGTGTCACTGTGCTGTGGGAGTGTCCGTTGCCGTGGCGGCCTGCCACGTGTGGTGTGCGACTACTCTCTTGCTGTCTTGGGTCTCTGCCGACTCCGTCTTGACGCAGTACGAGGGAGGACACTGTTTTCTTCGGCCCACTGCGGGGCTTCGCTGGGGCGGTGGAGATGTAGGGGACCTCCCTCCAGTGGTGACGGCTTCACTCTTGGTGCGCATCCGACTGCGCTCTTCATGCGCTTCACGGGACGCGGCTTCTGTGGTGCGACCATGTGGCTGGTCGGCTTGACGGGGTATGTCACGTCGTGTGACTACCTGTGTTCGCTGCCGTGTCAGGCGCTGGTGCATGCTTATCTTCGTACCGTCGTGGTGCATCTTCAGCGTAGCGTTGCTCCTGCGCCACTGGGTGTGTCTCTTCATCCGTGCCCGTCAGTGTCGTTGGATACTTGCTGCGCGCATCTTTGTCAGTGGATTCCTCTCTTGTGGGCGCTGTTGCGTACCTTCCGCGTCCGGGGTACATCTGTGCTAAGTCCTTTAGCTCTCTCGAGGGTTCGCTCCACTTGATGCGGCGACAGCGCAGTCCTCGCTGGGGTGGATGTGGCTTGACACCATTTCCTTTTCTTCCTCCTTGTCGCTGCGGGATGGCGCTGTATCCCTGTGGCACACCGTCTCTTCTTCCTGTGCTTCCCTCGCGTTCCTGCGCTTCTGGCACATTCTTGTGCGCCTCCGTCGCATTCCCGTGCGCTCACCATCGCGCATCCGTCTGCCCTTGCGGTACATGCCTTGCTGCCTCTGCTTCCTTGCGCTGCGATCCGTCGGTCTCCTGTGGCTGCTGGATTCCCTTGGCTGGCTGTAGGCTTGTTGGTTTTCCTCTTGCTGCAGTACCGCCAGTGGCCACTAGATGGCAGTGTTGCTTTACCCTTCACTCAGCAGCAACCTTCTCTGCTGCTAGACTGTCCTTCCGTGTCGTGTCGTTTTGTTTTTGTTTCTCCAGGCTTCACTCTGAGTAGGAGAGCTGGAGGCACAGCAGGAGCAGAACGCTGGGAGCAGGACCGGGGTCAGCCAGCAGGTAAGTCTTGCATTTATGTATTTGAAGGCAGGGGGCTACTGGCATTGATGGAGAGTTGCACAGAGGATGATGAGGCATCACTCTGCGTGTGAGTTGGGGGAGAAAGGCTCCTTCCTACTGCGGGTAGGCTCCGCTTCATTTTTTCCTTGGGCCATTACTTTCGTTCCTTCCTTTCCTGCGTGCCAGCGCTGGCCGCCTGCAGACGTCCCCTCGTGGGGCACCTCGCGCTCTTCGCGCCTCATTTAAATACTAGCTGCGATGCGATGCTCCTTTGATCTACGATCTGTCTTGCAGCCGGCCTCCTCGGTGCTCGGGCCCTGGGGGGGGGTGTGTGTGCCCGTGCTGTCTCTTCTTCGCCCCCCCCCCCTCAGAAGCTGCACGCAACTCACGGTGAGCGGGCGGAGGAGACAGGGGGGTCGCAGTGTAGTGCGGCGGCTGGGCTCCGCATTATCGGGTGAGCCGCTCTCTTCCGGCCGCGGGCTGGATGCTTCTTTGGGCTCCTCACTCGTTTTTTTTTGTTCATGCGTGGCACGGCGGGGAGGGCTCCCGTCTGCCGCGATGCACCCACAGGCATGTAGCGCTTTACCTCCAGGGATGGAGGAACGGGGTGGGCACCCGCTATCCTCCATTCACTTCTCGGGCTCACCTCTGGCTGCCGGCGGGCCTCCTTCTTTCTGCGGGTGGGCACCGCGTGGTACACGCCTCATGTGGGGGTCGCAGCCGATGCGGGTGGGCTCCGCTCGGCATGCCGTCCTTCAGGGCGCTTCCGGGCACCGCGGCAGGGTCGACGGGGGTCGGGGTGGGCACCCGACTTCCTCCTGCCGAATCGCGGCGTCGCGGCCGATGCGGGTGGGCTCCGATCGGTCCGCTTGTCTTCGAGGCGCTTCCCACACGGGGGTCACGGCGGCAGACTCGGGGTGGGCACCCGGCCGCCACAGGACATGCTGCGGGCTCCGCCTCGCCCTGCCGGCTTCTCGGCGCGTCGCGCCGTCCCACGGGGGTGCCCTCACTGCGGGCAGCTCTCTCTCTCCCTTTTCATTTTAGTTCAGTCGTCGTTCGTTGCGCAGATCGGGGGCTGCACACGCGGGTATAGTACCCGCCTCGTCGCCATTGTTGCGTTGGGCGCTAGGCCCTCATGCTGGGCAAATGACTGACACGGACACGGACTGGTATGGTGCAGTAACTGGCCCAGGGCACGTGCGCCCGGCCCCTTTTATTGACAGGGTCACCTGACTGGTGACGCCTGTGGTGGGTGGGTGTACAGTGTCTTACATCAGGGGTGAAACACTAGAATGCATCTAGCTGGATGCAACACAGTGGAAGGTGCAGCAAATATGCGGCATTGCCAGAAAGAGAATGAGGGCTAGATTTGTGTTGTGGCACAGACAACAGATATTTTCTCCTCACTGGAAACATTGTAGGCAGGAACCTCCTTCTTTGTGGCATCTTCTCTACTTGTTGAATGGGTAAGCAGCACAAGCAGAAGCACTTAGCATAGAGGTCTAGTGTCAGCTATTTCACATACTTCTCTCTGTCTCAGTCAGTCATATCCTCTTCTGCTCCTGCAGGCAGTAAAGAAGGAAGAAGGTGAGACTTGACAATTCTTGTCAGTGCAGTACATGCAATTACCACCTGTAGCAAGCTGGCTCTGTACATACAATACCAAAGTGAGGTATTGTGTGCACAGAGTCCAGTGGATCCCCAAATGTAGGCAGAGGTTTAAGTAGATAGTACTTTACTCTCTATTTGTGGTGGTGTGGGCGAGCAGTAAGGCCTTATCAGAGGCTAGTGTTAAGCATTAGTTGTACACACTCAGGCAAGACATGATTTCACACACTGAAGGACTGAACTCTGACCAATTTGTTTTGTATAAACATATTATTAAGTTATATTTATTTCCTAGAGCCAAGCCTGGCCTGGTAAATGTAGGTGGAATAAAACTTTGCAGAAACAATACAGTTGAATGCAGTTGTATATACTTGCTTTTGGTTACAGATAAAGCCCTTGTAGTAAGCAATTGTTGAATTACTGTACATATACCTTATATTATCACTTTGTGAGCATTGGTTATATCACTTTGCAGGTTACTTTCCTTGTGGTATACCTGGATGCCACACTGGAACACTTCCTTAATAAAGGTAATTTCATGCAGTTTTATAATACAAGTACAGTTTTGCAGAGTTACTCAGGAGACCCTTTTTAGTCCTGAAAGAACAAAACGAGGTTACGGCCCGTGAGTAGGATTTGGTCTCATGGATACTCGGTTGCACCGTCAGCGGCTCAGAGGTGGCCGGGTGCCGAGTACAGGGACCTCACGTTAGCTAACAGGCTAGGCAAGGTCATTGGTTTGGGGACTGCGGTTGAGATGGCCACCTGGTTGATGGAACACAAAAAGCTCCTGGTGTCGCGGTTAGTACTGAAGGGCCCAATGGACAACACAAGAACTGCCCCGTCAGCAGCACAGAGGTGGCCGGGTGTAGGATGCGGTCATCGGGGATCCCAGGGTTTCTCAGTGGAGACCTTCAGTCTTGGTCCAAGCGGCAGATTTGGTCGGGGATTCCTGGAAGGCGGTCAGCGACTGGGAAGGCGAATGGGGTCTTTGGAAGTTGAAGCCTTGTAACCGCAATTGCTCACAGACGGATTTGGTTGGGCTCCTTAGATCGCTTCGGTCAGGGTGATGGTCCGGGTGTCGCCTTCAGACTCAGTTGGAGGTGGCCTTCCATATAATAGCTGCAGGTTTGGGCTAGAAGTTTGTGGGGGTCCAGGGGTCACCGTAACCCAGGGTAGGATTACTAGGGGAGACCTCCTTAGGGTGTTGGGCCGCTCCGGTTTGGTCTGAAGGCACTGGGTGGTGAGTGGTGGGAGACTCACGGAATCGGCCGGGTCAGAGTCAGTTGGTCTTGAGCAAGTCGTGTGCTCATGGGAGACAAAGTCTTTGGATTGTGAAGGCATGGCAGGTCCTCTAGGTTCTTGAGGGCTGCTGGCCACTTGACACACCAAGTTTTTGCTGGGGGAGTCCGAGATCGGTAGAGAACGGTAGGGCTGGGGTCAAGTCAGTGGCTGTCCTTCTCTTTGTCTTTAATTGCGGCGATTTGGTCCTTCCCCTTCTTGTTTCTTCTTGTCTGAAGAGTCAAGGTTCAGGGTTGCCCCTAAATACTAAATTTAGGGGCAATACAGGTAGGTACAAGTCGGGACCAATGGACCCCTTGCTTGGGATGGGTACACCCCCTATTATGCCACCCACCAGTGGGAGGGGGGCATAAGTCACACTCTGGTTGGCTGGGTCCCCTCATCTGCAAGATGGCGGGGGCTGAGAGTTGTGCTTCACCTCGCCTCCCCCACCTGAAGGGTGGGGTTGACAAAGATGGGCACACCTCTCCTCCTAACTTGGTTTTCCCACCGATTCTCCAACCCAAAGTGGGGAGTCAGAACCTGTGGGGGCCAGTTGCTGGGAGTAGCAAATGGCTGGGATAGCTCACAAAAGCCGCAAGCCTTTGAAGCTTCCCTTTCGTGGACCCATCCCATCCTGGGAGAGGAGGCTAGGCACCTCAACCCATGATGGGCTTGGTTTCAGGACCTCGAGAGCGGCACGCTCCAGACCCATGGGTCCAGAAACATGTCTGTTGGTGGCAGGTGGCAAGCAGCCACTCAGCCAGGACATTAGAGTTAGGTTGTTTTCAGCGGTCATCTCTAAGATGCCCTATGACTGCAATTATGATTAAATTCTACACTGGCGTCAGTGTGGGTTTAATGTGCTGAAAAGTGTGATACCAAACTTCCCATTTTTCAGTAAAGCCATTTTGGAGCTGTGGAGTTTGTAATGACAAACTCCCAGACCATATACTCTTTATGGCATTACTCCACTTACAATGTCTAAGAATAGACTTAGACACCATAGGGGTACTTGGCTCATGCATCTGTGCCCTCACCACTGGCACAGTGCAAACAGCTAGAGTGGTGACTAACATATGCCAGGGCAGTGGTTTGTAGGCATGGCACACAGGGATATGTGTCATGTCGACTTTTCACTTAGTTCTGCACCAAAACACGCAACTTGCAATAGAAGCGTGTGTGTAAATGTACAGGGCCTCTAAGCGTGGCACAATAAATGCTGCAATCCTTAGAGGGCCTCCCTGCTTACAGTGCCCTTAGTACCTATGGTATCTTTTAACAAGGGACTTACATGTGGCCTGAGAATTGCCAGTTGGGGTTTGCAACAGTACAGTTTAGGGAAGGAACCTAGGCCCTGGTTTCCTGGTTGCCAGGAACCCAGGGCACACTCAGTCAAAGAACATCAACATTAGGAAAAAAGTTGAGGGCAACCATGCAAAAAGGTGTACTTTCCTACAGCACCATCATCATCATAGAAATATTATATAAATGTATTTAATGAATACAAAAAACTGTCATCCCATCAGGGCCTATGTGGGTCCTTTGGGAGGCAGGGAGTAGACAGACAACAAATACATGATTTAATAGATAGTTGGGTCCCTCCAGGGCCCATGTGGTCCCTATGGGAGGCAAAGTGGGCACATTAAAAATCGAATATGTTAGTTATTAAAAAGTTGGTTTCCCTCCAGAGCCCATTGAACCACTACAGGAGGCTGGTGAAAATTGAATACATTAATTAAAAACAACAACCTTCTACTATAGACTACTTCAAAGAGCATAAATACATATATATGGGAATATATATTAAGAAAACAAAACAAAACAAAAACTATTATTTTGTGTTTCTGGCTCTCCAATGTATTTCATACTGTTTATGCTAAATTACATTTTAAGTTAATACAATTAAATAAAAGAAATTGGCGCATATTTTTTTGTTAGTCTAACATGGCACATACACCAGCAGTGACATACTGCTACTAAACCATGCTCCTAGTGTTACCCCCAACCTGCCTACTAGCAGGCAAACACTCTTAGCACTAGACAAGTCAGCTGTGCAGGTGTCCTATGCCTGGGCTGCATTGTGGCGCTCCAAAGTGCAATATTCACTTGCATCAGCACAGGGTACGTTTCCACACTAGGCCTGCCATGTGGGCTTGACATTCAGCTTATGTTCGAACAGGTGAGTCATTACACCTGAAAATTGATCCACAGATTGGCTCAGATCTTCTCCTTGAAGGCCCTTCTTTATCCCCTTGAGTCAGGTAATACACTGCCTCATCTACACTATCAACAGCACATTACATTTTATCAAGGATGGCCTTCGCTGATTCGAGGAGAAAGGTGACCTTTATGCCCATTGCTCCTTACCACCGACCTACCATGTTATGGAATGCACCTTTCATTGTAGTTGTTGAACATGCGACAGTGAACATCTCAGGGGCTTGAATGTGTGGACAATTGTTGCAGCCATCTTTCTCTGATGGGGATAACTTATAGACACTATCTCCCTATGGCCTCCATGTCAGTCGCTTGTAGATTAGCATGCTCTTCAGCTCAGGCAGCTCTGAGGACTTGCAAAGAGTTTCCTTAGGCATTCATCGAAGAAAGGAATTTGACAGACATCCATTTATTACTCAGAGGCGTGTAGCTTCCTCATGAGTAACTTCATTGAGCTTACAGTCCTTTTTGAGGAGATTTAGTCTCTCAACAAATTAATTGATTGCTTCACCTACTCCCTGGCATTCTTGACTGGGGATCCAAGGATTATTTAATATCGGAATGTCCGGGGAGTACAATACGGATGCTGCAGTTACTCTAACTAGTTTCTGCCACGCCCAACTGGTGGTGGAGACAGTTTGGATGTCACTGGGGTCTCTTGGGTGGCCACAGGGTAATATTGTGTGTAATGTCGCGGGCAGGACTAAATCGGCCTCAGGACTGGAGTAGGGAAGTCTAGTGTCTGGGTGATACCATGAGTGCACAAAGCTGCACTGCGCTACCAGGTAGTACACTTGTAAAATTGGAACCCCAAATCCTCCTCTTTCATGAGGTATTGCCATCACGTCCCAACTAACACTTGGATTTCTACCTCCCCAAATTAATTTAATCAAATGTGACCTGAGTGTGAAAAAGAAGCTGTTCGGCAAAGGGATCGGGAAATTATTAAATAAATACCAAAATCTCGGAAAAACAATCATTTTAATCAATGCCACTCGCCCTGCGAGTGAAAAGGGGAGGTGTATCCATCTGTCGACTTGTTCCTCAAGGGTATGCATAGCAGGGCCATAGATAAATCTGATAATCTGGTCTGAATCAGAGTGAATGTGGATTGCCAGATATAACGTCTTATCTGCGCACCAGGTAAGAGGGAATTCCAATCCCATCTCTTAGTGCTAGAAGTGAGCGGAAAAATCACAGACTTACTCCAATATATTCCCAAACCGTAATATGTTCCAAATCAAATAATCTTCCTTGTAAGGGGCTCAAGTTTTTCCTCCAAGGTGCCCACATATAAAACAATATCATCCGCATAGAGGGATACAAGTACGGGGCCTGTCTTGAACTGCAGTCCTTTGTGCAGATGTCGTTCTCGAAAATGTCTGACCAGAGGTTCCATTGCGATAATCAAAAGCAACGGTGAGAGTGGGCATCTCTGTCTGGTACCGCACGATAGGCAAAAGGACCGCAACAGTGTACCATTCAGTCGAAGTCTGGCGGTGGGGTTTTGATATAGTAGCGCCGTGAGTGCAATGAAACCTTTCAGCATGCCCATCTTGTACATTACCTCAAGAAAAAATGGTCATTCAAGGGAATCAAAAGCCTTTTCTGTATCAAGCAGCACAGCTGCAGCTGGAATATCCGGCAATATTCGATGTAGGACAGCAAATAGTGTCCTCAAGTTGAGGGCAGTAGATCTGTGAGGGATAAATCCTGATTGGACCGGGGAGATTATTAGGTCTAGCAAAAGAGCCAGACGTAACTCTATCATCTTGGCCTGTGAAAGGGGTCGGTAGGACCCACAGGATAGCGGGTCTTTTCCCGGCTTGGGAAGCAGTATTATTACCGCTTTACAAAATGTGGGGGGCAACTCGCCACATCCTAAGACCTCGTTATAGACTTTAAGCAAGTGCAGAACCAAAAGTTCCTTGTAAGCTTTGTAAAAATTGCCTGTAAAGTCATCCAGCCCAGGGACCGTGGAGCCATTGATGGCGTCAATTGCACTGGATATCTCTTCTTTAGACAAAGGCTCCACCAGGAACTCCTGCATACGTTTTTCCAACCAGGCCAGATAGGCCGCTTGAACCGAGAAATTATCGTCTATACGGGAGATGTACAGCTTGGTGTAATATGATAAAAATTTGTCTCGAATGTCCGGAGTGTTCCTCAGGACCCGGCCTTCGGGGGTCCTGATCTCAGTGATGTAGGCACGTCCCATTTGGGGTTTTAAAAGTCAAGCCAGTGTCCGTCCTGGTCTATCTCCCTCTCCATAACGGCGAGCCGTGGTATACTTAGTTAAAAATAGAGACTCCTTATCAGCTGCTTTCCTAAATTCAGTCAATAGGGACAATGGAGTGCTGTATCTTGTTGTGTCAGACCGTGTGACTTGTTCCCTGTCTAAGGCCTCTAACTTACTCTCAATGCTTGCTATCATGGGGGTGCGTGGTCTGCCGAGCAGCGGAATGCCCGCTCTTTGAGTGCGATCCGCTGGCTGGGTTGCAAATCCTGCAATTATCCTAATAAATGGTGTGCTGTCGGGCCCGTGACCGATATACCTAGCTTTCTGAAACACGGCGGAATTGATTGATGCCAAACTCGGACGAAACGGATATCCTGGGGTGAACTGCTGCAACAGTCTGCTGCTGCTGATCCTGCCTCCTGGGAGGGTCTGGCGCTGGGGACATGAAAATCGAGATCGCGGCTGCGGGATGCATTCTAGGCCGCATTCCGACTGCGTGTGCAGGACCTCGCTGTGAGCGTGGCACCGACGCCGGAGGTACGTGAGTCGCTTAAGGGAACTGGGAGGCTTGCAGGACCTGTGCGGAGGACTCATCTCGCCGCTGCACCAGGGATGCGTGATCGGAGGAAGAATAGCCCCAGGCGCGCATAGAGGACCGACGGCACCATGTTTTGACCCTGCCCTGCTGTGATAGCGAGGTGTGTCGCGGGGTTATTGGTGCCACTGCTCCCCATCACTGTACCCCCCGCTGCTTATACTTGAACACCATCGATCTGCTAACACGGAGCTCGAGGGGGTGAGTCTGAGGCTGGTCCCGCATCAGATTTTATATGCTGCAGTGGAGGTAGCGCAGTTGCTGCTGATGGGACGGCCCTGTCGTGCTTTTGTGGGGGTGCGTGCTGAGCCGACACCTGTGGGGGAGAAAGAGGATGCCCCGTGTGACTGAGGAGAGGCCTGATGCGACATACTGGGGCGTAGCTGGATGTTGCTGGCCGCCCTGGGCCCCTCTGAAAGTGATATGTGAGCAGAGCCTGAAGATTAAGTCCACGGCTGTGAGTGGCGGAGGTGTGGAGGCTGACCTATTAAAGGCGCGGCCCTTGCCATTGACTGAGAGTGTACTGTCGGCCGGCATCGCTACCGCCGGTGTGGCCTGAGGTGCAGGTCCTGGCCTCCTATTGTTGATACGCTGCGTGGGCATGGGGGGATTATCGCTTGCCATGAGGGTGCCTGTCATCACTGCTTCTTCACCTGACGGACCGTGCATGTGTGGAGAGCGGTGTGCCCGGCTGATACCCCCATCCCCTTCATCTGGCATCTTCGCTGATGAATATTGTTGATTGCTGCTCACTGACGATGGAGGGATGGGTGCTTGAGACCTTCTGCCGCACTGGACGAAACGCGTCGCGGTGAGTTGCCTGCTGCTGGTGCTGGCGTGGCGTGTTTGCTGGGTGCATGGGAGAGCCTTGGAGCTGCAGTGAGACATAGACGTGCAGGCGGAACTTGTCCCATGTGCTGGTGGGCGCTGAGGCTTGTGTCGCTGCCCTGGGCCCCTCATGTGCCACTGCTCTTGCTATACTGCACGGCTGCAGCTGGGCGCTTGCTCACTGACTGGGCCTTGGTGATTCTGCTGTTGTCCACTGCCGGATACTGCTGGTGGTGAAGGCTGTCAGCCGGGAGCGCATCACACGGGAGGAGAGGATGTGAACTATACCTACAAGATTAGCTGCAGTGGGCCTTCACTGCGACACAGGGTGCTGGGTGGCTTGAACGACGGTGGCAGCGGAGGCCGTCTTGCTGGCTGTGGGAGCGGACGTTGCGCTAGCAGATTGGAGAGACTGGGCGCTTTGCTCTTCCTGTCCCCAGAAGTGTACACCATCCTGATTGTCTCTACACCATGGGCAATGCCATCAAAGATTACCTTTGACAAACGATCCCCACGTCAAAATGAACCACCTTCGGATGCCCAATCAGCAGACCACCAAGACTTGCAGGTGGAGGATCAGGGTAAAGATCTCCGCACCCTCATGCTGGAAATGCGCTCAAGTTTACATACCATTGATTCCAAGTTGTATAATCTATCTGCGCAACTGGACTCAGTCAAGACTCAGGTGACGGTGCACGAAACAAACCGAATTTCTCGAATTTCAGATGGAGACCAAAGAACAGTTATTGCATATGGATAAACTCCTGGGGGTCATTACAGCCAAGAAGGATGATTTAGAGGCGAGGTCACGTAGAAACAACCTGCGCATTACGGGCATTCCGGAAATCACTGCTATGACCAAAATGGAGGCCTTTGTAACAGATCTACTACACAAGCTGTTTGACCCTCACCTATATCCTATCTTTGTGGTAGAAAGAGCGCACAGATCCTTGGGCCCCAAGCCTCCGGTGGGGGAGCCGCCCCGGCCGATCTTAGCCAAGCTGTTGAACTACCAAGATCGGGATATCATCCTGCGTGTGGCAAGGGAAAAAGGTCAGGTGACTCACAAGGGCAACACCATTTCATTCTACCTGGACTTTACCCAGGCAGTGCAGGCGGCGAGGTGAGAATTTCTGCCGGCCAAGCGTATCCTTCTGCAGGCGCAAATCCCTTATTCTCTGCTCTACCCTGCCAAACTGAAAGTTTCGCATGATGGCACCGCGCATTACTTTACCGATGCAAAATCTGCCTTGAAATTTGCTAAACATGTTGGTGGGAAGAAGAATAAAGATTCTCGAGGTGCCGGGGCGTTGTGACCGGCAAACTCAGTGACAATAATTGACTTGGACATCATCAAGACCTCAGAACTTTATGACTGCAACGCCGGAATGCGGACCCAAGTGGTAACTTATGCACATGCTGTTGTGGGTTCTGGCATATATAATGATTTAGGTTGTTTGGGGTTGTTGGGAAGGGCCTGTGATACATGCTGCAGAACTCCCAGCCACCCTGTGTGAACAGGGGAAATTGCTGGTGCCACTACGCCCCCATGGGGAGTTTCCCTTTGTCATTTGGAAGACTGTTGTGCCTTTGGCTGTTTTGGGGGGGTATTCTGCAACCTGATTGGGGGTTGGAGTGGGAGGTGGGTGGTGGGTAGGGGTTTTTAGTTTGTTTAATGCCGGTATGATCACAAGATGTTGGTTAACATACACAGCTTATGCTTCGGAAGCCACGCTGCAGCCTTACATTTTTTAATGTGGAACATTAGAGGGTTGAACGATGGCAGGAAGGCTAGACTTGTGCATGCTTACCTATCCAGACATAATATTGATATATGTTTATTACAAGAGACGCACTTCAATGTTATACCGACGCAGTGGCTGCGACATAGCAGATGGGGACATGTATACTCGTCTATTTATTCCAACTATGCACTGGGGGTGGCTGTGTTGGTCAGGAGAAGGTTGGATTGGCATGAGGGTGGGATGCACAGAGATCCCGAGGGGAGATTTGTTCTATTTCATGGGGTGCTAGGAGGGATCTCCTTGGTACTGGTAGCCATTTATGGTCCGTACATTGACTCCCCTGATTTTTTCCAGTATATATGGTCTAGAATTGAAATGACTGGCTGCGACACAATATTGTGGGGTGGGGACTTTAATGCGATCCTAGATGATGTCATGGACAGGAATGGTGCAGCCCACTCTTTACACCCGGCTGCCACTGCTGCTCTGAAGACTATTATTGCAGAGGGCTATTTGGTAGACATATGGCCCAACAGACACCCCCTAGTGAAAGAAGGTACTTGTATATCTGACTACCACAGTGCTTGGTCCCGCTTGGACTTCTGGCTGGTCTCTAGAGACGTGGCTGCATGGACTACTGCTGTCTCCCACCTGCCCCGAACCTTGTCAAACAATGCCCCCTGCTTGCTGCGACTGTCCCTCCCGGGGTCGATTCCTCGGGCATTTGTATGGCGCCTACCGCCGCATGCCCTGATGGATGAAGCCTTCAAGGAAAAAATTAGAACGGACATTATTGACTACTTCGCCAACAATGCAGGTTCAGTAACCACTGAAGCCTCCCTTTGGGAGGCATTTAAAGTGGTGATCAGAGGCCAATGTATTGCTCGTCAAGCGGGTGTGTTGAAAGCTCTCCGGGGTACGCTATTGTCACTGGAGTCCCAAATTAAAAAACTTGAGGAACAATTTTACTCCACAAATGAGCCCCATATTATGAAAACTCTGAAGGACAAACTGTTAGATTTTGCGGAGGCTCAAAGAGAGGCAAAATTCTTGGGGAAGTATGCGGAGGCGCGTAGGTATGGTAAGGGGGACAGACCAGGGCGCACACTGGCTGGTATGATTAGGCCTTCTAGGTCAGCCACATTTATTCATGCTATATGAACCCCGCAGGGAGAAATTGTTAAGGGCCAAGAAAAAGTATTGACCGAGTTCTCTGCAGTTTATATACTGCAAAGCAAGGGTCGCATACCGAGGAGTTGAAAGACTTCCTTGAATCATTGGCACTAGTTTGGTTTAACCATACCCATAGAAAATACATGGATCTTCCATTTACAGTGGAAGATGTAGCCCAGGTGATTAAAAGCCTGCCCCTCGGTAAAGCTCCGGGACCGGACAGTCTAACTTTGTCCTTTTATAAAGCTTATGTTGAAGAACTGGCACCTAGACTGCTGGCAGTATAAGGAGAGGCGTTGGAGGAGAGGATACTACCTCCATCCATGAGGGAAGCAATTATTATCACTCTCCTTAAGCCTGGGAAGTCAGAGGAGGAACTGGACTTCTATCGGCCGTTGTCCATGATAAACGTGGATGTTAAAATCCTCGCCACATTGATTGCCAATCGACTGCAGCCTCTGCTGCCGATGGTAGAACTTCCCAATCAATCGGGATTCATTTCGGGGAGATCCACTTCCCACAATTTAAGGACAATCTTCTCGGTGTTACACTACCTACACCCAGACGTAAGAGCCGCGGTCGTGTTCTTAGACGCCACTAAGGCATTCGATACGCTTGAATGGCCGTACCTCTTCTCGATCCTAGGGAGTATGGGATTTAGCCCGCTATTTATACAGAGCATTTGGCTATTATACACATCACCTAGCGCACGCATACAGGTAAATGGCCTACTTTCTAATCCATTCCCAATTTCGCGAGGCACAAGACAGGGGTGTCCACTGTCCCCTTTGCTCTTAGCGATCACAATGGGACCCTTGGCTGCCCGCATCCAACAACACCATACTGTGCGGGCATTGGGTTCAGTTCTAGAAGCCTACTTATTTCATTATACACAGATGCTGTCACCCTTTACATTACTAACCCAGAGAACAACCTAGATCCCCTTTTGAGAGAATTCATCCATTTTGGCGGGTTTTCTGGGGTTTTTATTAACTGGGCCAAATCGGTGATCTTTCCACTGACAGATAGTACCCCCCCGGTGACATCGGAATTCCCTTTGAGATGGGAGGCTGATGAGGTCAAATACCTAGGGATTTGGATAAGTCGAGATACGCAGGAAGTGTGGAGATTAAACTATAGTCGAGCGATCACATGGCTGGAAGATAAAGTTAAGGTATGGTCTAGATTACCGCTGTCGCTGGCTCGCAGGATTGCTCTGGCCAAAATGGTAATATTACCAAAATTCCTGTACTTATTCGTCAATATTTCGAGTCCCCTCACTCAGCAGTTTTTTAACTCCCTGAAATCTCTGATAGTCTCCTTGGCATGGGCAGGTGGTCAAGCCAGAACCTCCTGGGACCTGCTGACCCTCCCGTAGAGGCAGGGCAGACTGGGTGCTCTGGACATGCAGCTTTATGCGCTCTGTGCTCAGGCACAATTTTTACATTCCAGCCGCATGTGGCGGTGGAGACTGCTGCTATGGCCCCTGTTCTACTTAAAGTGGCACTATACCAGAAAGCCCGTCGCCCCCGCAGAGACATAGACTCTGCTGGAACACTATGTTGGCCGTGGGAGGAGCTGAGTAAAAGAGCAAGAATACCGGTGCTATTTGCCCCCTTGATTCCCCTGATGCATAATCCAATGCTGCCTTGTATACGGGACAGTATTAGTGCATAGATTTTATAGAACACCAGTTAGCCTCTACCCGCATGGGTATACGCGAGAATGATAACTGCTGGCGCTGCAGGAACACCTCAGCTGCATTTTTACATATCGCATGGGGCTGCCCCAAAATCGCAGAGTTCTGGGTTTAGTCTTTGATAAATAAATTCCATCCTGAATGTATCACTGGCCCCCTCCCCTGTTCTCGTACTCTTAGGATATGTCAAAGACACACCGCCCAAGTTTCGCAAGCTACATGCACTCCTGCTACTGTTCACAAAAAGACAAATTGCGATACATCGGGGCAGGAGACTGGTGCCTGCCATTAAAGACTGGGTTTGGGACGTCACATATGGGCACACATAATTAAGTGTATTTTGGGAATTGATGCCACCCTCTTCCAGACCTCGCGACATATGGGAACCATTTCTGGCATGGCTCCAAAACAGCAGGAGTCGACTGTTGAGGTAGCCATGGTAGACACTCAGAGTGTGGCACTGCCGCGCTGTGGCCCTGCCCCTCTGGTGCCCCCAAACCCTGCCCATGAGGTGTAGCTTCCCTGAGACGAAGATGGGAAGGGAATGCACAGGCTGCATACTTGGCCCCCTCTGAGGTATTGAATGATGTCTGCTCCTACTGTCGTTGTAATTGTTATTATGTATAATTGTCTAAGTGACTGATGCACGTCGATTGATTTGCTGGGGACGGGCTAATGAAGCATATGTCACTAATAAGAACTGTGTATTCGTAAGACTGTGATTTTTCAGCTCCTACATTTAATGTAGGCCTTAAAGGCTTCCCAAAGCATAGCCCAAGTGGTGACAGAGCCCATGTAGAGTTCAAAATAGTCTACAATAGCCTCTTGAAGCTCTGCATGAAAGAGGCTGTCCATTAGTGCACACCCAGGGAGTCTCCACTGCCTCTCAACGCCCTCTGGCCTAGGGACCAATAACCCAAAAACCACTGGAGCATTGTACAAGTACGTTCTCAGAAGCAGGTTGATAGTATTGTAACAGGTAAACAAATTGGGTGTGATTAACCAATAATCCAACCTAGTCCTCGTGTCATATTGGGCCGCAGAGTGGGTGTATGCAGGGGTGGGTGGGTGACGTAGTCGCCAGGCATTACACAACCCAATGGAGTCGCACAGATCATCTAGGGCACGCTGTAATCGCGGTTTAGTGTCCGAGGTGTTGGATGAAGTTTCTGAATGTGGGTTCATTAGTAAATTGAAATCGCCCGCCATACATATAAATTCGGGCTCCATCTGCAGAATGTAGGAGTGCACATCGTGGAAATATACCGGGCAGTCAGTGTTAGGTGTGTATATGTTCACCAAAGTTATGCGGTGCCCCATTATTTGCCCTGTTACCATGGTGCATCACCCTTCTGTGTCATTGTGTAATCTATGTAGTTGGAATGGGAGGCGTTTGTGTATTAGGTTTGTGGTGCCGCGTGCATAAGTGCCATATCCCGCAAAATACATATGTGGGCCTCAGGCTTTAGCGAATGAGGTGACATCAGTTCTGGGAAGGTGGGTCTCTTGCAAAAATGCAATATCAATCCCGTGGCGTTGTAAATAGTGAAGTACGTTTCTCCCTTTCTTAGCATTGTTCAGCCCCTGAACGTTCCAAGTAATAAGCTTGAGGCTGGAAATGGTGGACACATTATCTATAACTGTCAGATTGTTCTAGTAGACAATGGTTTCAAAGTACTACCAGCATGAATGTGGCTTGATGTACAACTAGTGAAAAGGACTGTCGGGAATTGCAGCCATGAGTAGTACACCTTCCCTTCCCCTCCCCCCACCCATCCCTGCACCATATTGTGCAGGGAATAACACCATTTAGTAAACACTTATCTTCCCAAAGCAAAAAAGTGAAAAACCAACCAAATTTTAACCATCTTGCAAGATGACTGTGCTAAACACATAGGAGGTGGCAACGCCACTCCGAATACCCGTCTTTATACTTATCTAAGATCGTCCAATGACAGTCCAGGAATCGGTAACAGCTCAGCTGCGTTAATAAAAGACATCAAAAAGCACTACATGGTACCAGCATCATTCAGAAGAAAAGAGCTCCACACTGGCAACAGAGCCGCTATGTGGAGGAGAGGATCTGGATGCATCCCTGGTGATCTCGTGACCTCCGCCTTTATAACCTTTACAAAAATCCTGTACAGCTGAGGGTGATTCAAAAATTCGGGACCGACCAACAATGTCAAAAGGAAGGCGAGCCGGATAAAGTAGTCCATAGCGGAGACCCAGGTTGCGCAGCGTGGCCTTTACACCGTTGTATTTACGCTTCGCCTCCTGGACCATAATTGTAAAATCCAGGTACATGGATAACACAGATCCCTTCCAGTTAAGGATGCCTTTCTCCCTTTTGAGTCGCAAAGCCATGTCTCTGTCGTGAAAATGTAAGAGGCATGCAATTATAGGATGAGGAGGACAACCAGGGTTATGCCTAGGGCCCATTGATCAGTGTGCGCGCTCTACTATGAAAGCTGGGGTGAAGGCTTCTCTTCTAAATAATTCAGCTAACAGATTTTCTACAAACTGATCCATGCGACCGGTGTTGGACGATTCCAGCACACCTAGGATGTGGAGGTTGTTCCGCCTGCCTCTCAATTCCTCATTATTAATTGCCACATCTTTTAGGATCTTTTCAAACCGTTCGAGTCTGTGGACCGATTGAGCTGACCCATCTTCCAAGTCAGACACCCTCCCCTCTACGGTGTCTAGACGTTTATCATGTATGTCAATTTTGGCACCTAGATTGTCCAAACGCTTGTCTAGTGTATCAAAGCGGCTATCCAAAGCTTTAAACCCAGCCCGGAGCTCCTGCAGCACAGAGTCTGAACCTGTTGTTTGAACTGCGGATGGGCCTGCATCCGATCCTCCAGTGGCTATGGCTGAATCTGTATCTGGATCTTTCTCCGTCACCTTTGGAAACTGCAGGGTTCGCTGCTTTGGGACTTTATGGCCAATGCCGTCTTGCCCACATATGCTTGAGTGTGCCTGCTATCTTACATTCCAGTTAGCCTTCCGGGTTATACAGCAGGGGGGCTTACGATCGATCAGGCGCGAGGGTCGCGGGATTGTCACAACTATCACAGCAAAGGACCTGTCAGTCCACCATCTGCTTTGTCGAAGACCGCGTGTTCCACCACCCTTAGTGCTCACGAGAACACTCCTGTCAGCGTTCCTCAAGAGTGGTGGGGTGGCGCGGGGTTAATTGGTAGGCAGATCGGCAGCTGTGGGTAACTTTCGGAGGTCCCACAGTGAATTTTGGCAGCAATAAGCCCTCTCCAGTACAGATGCACCACACCGCAGCACAGGGCACTCAGAACCCAGTCGAACTGGGGGTGTGAGAAGCATTGGATCTCCCCTCACACATGCTCGGTTGGCCAGATGGAGCTGCTCCGGAAATGTGTGTGGTTGAATGCGCAACTCAGTGAAGGGCCTCCATGTCAGCAATTAGCAAGGCCACCAGCCGGGACCTTGATTAGGCTCTCGCTTCTGCCTGCAGCTCTGCCCAGTGGTGTGCGTAGGACCGGACAGGTCTGGTTCCCGCTCCCACACTGTAACCAGAGCCAGGTCTGCTCAATAATGCACCTCCATGCAGGGTTCTTCCGAAGCAGTAGAGCTCAGTTCTGGGGCTTAGTCCAATGTCGCCCCCCCCTTTTGCGACCACTCGGTGGCTGGATCCCAGGCTCCCCTACGACCCCTGACACTGCAGGGCCTCTGGGACTCACCACCGGGCAGGCCTCGTGTAAGCCAGCAGTGGATGTCGCTGCTGGAATCGTCGCACGCAGAGTTTTGGTCGAGGGGGGGATGAGGGCCAAAGAATACAGCCTCTCTCACCTCATGCAACACTCCGGCTCCGTGTGTAGGTGAGCTCGTGGCCTCTTGTGGGAGCCCTGCATCATCAGTCGGCAGGGCCGCAAGCCGGGGCCTCGATTTGCTGCTGACCTCCATGATCGTCTCCGAACCGGGAAGTACGCAGGACCCGGTCGGGCCACTTATCTTTTCTGGATGGCGTCCTCTTCGGCCGTGTCAGCTCCCCGCGCATTCAGGCATGCAGTGCAGGCGGCCCCTGCTGTAGAAAGGGCGTCATTAGGGCATTTTAATGCAGTTTGTGCGGGTATTACGGAGGAGCTTCAGAGCTGCACGGCCATCTCGGTCGGCAGCTTGGCCACGCCCCCTGCTTTTCAAAACCTGGTTGTATCTGCCTTTAGCATTATGGCTCTGTGTGACATTTAGCATTAAATCTCCATAGTAGCACGGTACCTCTTTTTGCGTCCGCTTCATTCTGTTCTCAGCCACTTAAGTGAAGATTTTTAATGATGCTTTCTTTGTCCGCAAAACCTTTACAAAGGCTTGCATTGCATTGAGATTACACAGGTGCCAGCGTTGATTCCGCACTTCGACTGTGGAAAATGTGACATGCACAAGCAGTTTGCTGGAGCACTGTAAACTATCATGGAGAGTTGTAGCATCTTACCCAGCCTGGGCATTGACTACACCACACATGAAGAGTAGTTATATACGTCTTTATTCTTCAGCGTATAAGCTGGAACTCAATGTTCAAACCTGCATTATTTAATTACCCTCCAATGCTTACTTCATTGGTCCACGGAATCCACAAGGAACCAAAAGGGTTCTGGCATTCTTTATTTAAACAACACTACACTACCTCATCAATATTCATGAGGTAGATCAATTGTTAACCCATTAGAAATAACTATTTTAAATTGTGTTTTTGTACATTAGGAAATTGCAATTCCTGTTTTTTGTACATATGGCCCAAATTGTCTAAGATTTTTTTATGCTGTGCTTATTAACATATCTTTGTGTAATGGCATGCATTGCACTTGTCTTCTATGCCTATGAGTTGTGTTGTGCATATCCAGGGATAGTGGAGCCTATTCTTGTTTTGTGGAAGGCAATAAGCTGAACCGCAATAGCCGTACGTTCTACCAAATAATCAAGACGATCACTGTTCTGCAGTACCAGGGTCTTTGTGAGAGCAAGTTATGTGAATATATGCACATAGTGTAATATGGTATTAATTACTGTTGTTGAGTGTGGGGAGGGTCATGACTCAATCACATTTGATTCCTTCCCATTGTTCTCATACTCTTGCGAAGGGATTTTGTACCCAAATGAAATCTTAACTATACGACCTGGAGTAAAGGCATAGTCTAAGGGATTTTCCTTTACAATCATAATGTATTATGCAATTATGCAATAATATACCAGTGTGAAAAAACAAATCCTTGGCAAAGATTACCACACAGGTTGATGGCTCTTTAAACGTCATTATGAAAATAAGTTTCTAATTTTTCTAAACCTTTGCTAACGTTAATAAAGTTTTCATGGTTCATATGTTCATATGAGTCCTGTGCAATGCCCTTGTCATTGTCGGCGAATTGGAAATCTTTGCAAACTTAGAGTTAAAGACACCATTAGATTGTTTTGACCTGGAAGAAGAAATTCAAGATGAGACCCCAAAGTGGAAATGTGTATTGCATTTCATGAACAAGCATCTCTGGAGGGTTAACCCCTTCACTCACCTTACATCTCTTGATATAAATAGTTTTTGGGAGATAGTTGATCTAAACTAGTAGCCTCCCTGCCTGTCTTGCACTTTTCCACTGCTCTGGAAACACTTGTTTTTACTATGACCCAGTAGGGTTCTCTTGAGCTTTGGCATCCCTGCCAGCAGAGTGGTAACTTTCCTTTGAACTAAGTTATCGGATAAAGCAATTTTCGATGATGATCCTTCTGGGATTATGTTTTGTTATTTGCTTCCTCATGTTGGACTGCTACTGGATCTCCCTCTTTTGAAGTCATCTTGTTGCAATCAGGCAGCTAGTTGGTCATCTTGGGTCATTAAAGTTCTCTCAGTTGGTGTCTTTCTTGTTTCCATTGGCTACTGGGCCAGATTGAGATTTTATCATGACTTAACTGTTATCTTATCTGTTGCCAAGGCCTCTTGTCCTACCACCCAATGTCAACATACTCCTGCAGACATCTCTGACACTAATACGTTACTTGTGGCCTCCATTCTATGAGTCATAAAAGACACTGAAGACTTCAAACATGAAGACGGTGGAGACCAGGCCAATGGAAAACTCATAACTGCATAATAAGAACCAACATTTCCAGAAACAGGCAGATCATTGCACTATAACAGCTACATTATGATCAGCCCTAGAAGTAGCACCACTGGGTCAGTAGAGGCAATGGAGGCATAAAGAGGTACTATGTGCAGAAGCAAGCTGGCTGGCAACAGTGGATGATTTTAACTACTCTGGGGCCGATTCCGATGGCCGGTCGGACAGCTGTCGGTAGCCTTACCCTGTGACCGACACGTACCCGGAGTCGGTCCGTCCTGTATAGCAAGTACGATGCGCATAACTGCCAAAAACACGACCGATATGTAGGCTGTGAATCAAGCCCCATTCTCCGTCCGAGCCGTAACTCCCAAAGAGGAACCGTGTCGCCCGGAAGCAGTATCCATAGCAGTTTCCGGCATGACAAGTACGATGCGTACTTCCTTTGCGCCGGACGGGTCGTCACACACGGGAAGTCACAGCATCCGGAAAACAAGCATATCAGCTACGTTTCGCGCCACAACTCAATACACGGCTACGAGATGGAACAGCTTGCAGTGGGTACAAGACGGAGCAACAAGCAGCGTGTACGACACAAACACATCATGAATCCCATCGCGCAGGTCATACCAGTACTCTACATCTATGACTGGATCAGGGACCGATGCCGGCGGCGCAGACGGTAAGTCAGACACCTACCACATAAACAAATGACACGTACCCGCAAAATGGCACACACACACAGGGGATACATATCCTGGCCACTAACAACAGCCCACCATAGGGGTTGCATGGCCAGCACCACTAACACCCCCACCCATAGGGGGCCTGTTGCCCATCACACCTGCCACCCCCACTCACAGGGGACCTGTTGCCCATCACCCCTGCCACCCCCACTCACAGGGCTTATGTTTCCCATCACCCCTGCCACCCCCACTCACAGGGCTTATGTTTCCCATCACCCCTGCCACCCCCACTCATAGGAGACCTGTTGCCCATCACCTCTGCCACCCCCACTCACAGGGGACCTGTTTCCCATCACCCCTGCCACCCCCACTCACAGGGCTTATGTTTCCCATCACCCCTGCCACCCCCACTCATAGGGGACCTGTTGCCCATCACCTCTGCCACCCCCACTCACAGGGGACCTGTTGCCCATCACCCCTGCCACCCCCACTCACAGGGCTTATGTTGCCCATCACCCCTGCCACCCCCACTCATAGGGGACCTGTTGCCCATCACCCCTGCCACCCCCACTCACAGGGGACCTGTTGCCCATCACCCCTGCCACTCCCACTCACAGGGCTTATGTTGCCCATCACCCCTGCCACCCCCACTCACAGGGCTTATGTTGCCCATCACCCCTGCCACCCCCACTCACAGGGGACCTGTTGCCCATCACCCCTGCCACCCCAGCCATATGGCTTATATTGCCCATCATCCCTGCCACCCCCACTCACAGGGGCCTGTTGCCCATCACCCCTGCCACCCCCACTCACAGAGCTTATGTTGCCCATCACCCCTGCCACCCCCACTCACAGGGCTTATGTTGCCCATCACCCCTGCCACCCACACCCATAGGGGGCCTGTTGCCCATCACCCCTGCCACCCCCACTCACAGGGCTTATGTTTCCCATCAGCCCTGCCACCCCCACTGACCGGGCTTATGTTTCCCATCACCCCTGCCACCCCCACTCATAGGGGACCTGTTGCCCATCATCCCTGCCACCCCCACTCGCAGGAGACTTGTTGCCCATCACCCCTGCCACCCCCACTCATAGGGGACCTGTTGCCCATCACCCCTGCCACCCCCACTCACAGGGGACCTGTTGCCCATCACCCCTGCCACTCCCACTCACAGGGCTTATGTTGCCCATCACCCCTGCCACCCCCACTCACAGGGCTTATGTTGCCCATCACCCCTGCAACCCACACCCATAGGGGGCCTGTTGCCCATCACCCCTGCCACCCCCACTCACAGGGGACCTGTTGCCCATCACCCCTGCCACCCCCACTCACAGGGCTTATGTTTCCCATCAGCCCTGCCACCCCCACTCACAGGGCTTATGTTTCCCATCACCCCTGCCACCCCCACTCATAGGGGACCTGTTGCCCATCATCCCCACTCACAGGAGACTTGTTGCCCATCACCCCTGCCGCCCCCACTCACAGGGGACCTGTTGCCCATCACCCCTGCCACCCCCACTCACAGGGCTTATGTTGCCCATCACCCATGCCAGCCCCACTCACAGGGCTTATGTTGCCCATCACCCCTGCCACCCCCACTCACAGGGCTTATGTTTCCCATCACCCCTGCCACCCCCACTCATAGGGGGCCTGTTGCCCATCACCCCTGCCACCCCCACTCACAGGGGACCTGTTGCCCATCACCCCTGCCACACCCACTCACAGGGCTTATGTTTCCCATCACCCCTGCCACCCCCACTCACAGGGGACCTGTTGCCCATCACCCCTGCCACCCCCAGCCATAGGATGGGTGATGCGCAACACATCCAGCATACACAAACATCAGGTATGTCCGCAAAATACATCCCCCACGACATCATGACAACAGTGTGTAGTCTGTGACAAATGCCCACAACAGTGAATATGGCTACGAACATACAATGTAAGTAACAGCACAAGTGCGACCAACACATGAGTGTGACATACACAAGGTAAGCATCACCATAGCACTGTGGCAATGTAAAAATAACACCCCCTCACTGTGTAGAACAGAAGTCAAGTGGGGGCTCACAAAATGCAGCAGATGTGGAGCATTGTGGTGATGGGGACCAAACCCCCCTCAACACAGTGACCAAAAGGTAAGTGTCATCATGGTCAAAGCTGCAAATAACTAACAGCATGTATGATCCCTGCTCCCAACACATCAAACACTTCTGGGTGAAAATAGTGGTTGTGTCCCATACACAGAGAGATGTGGTGAGGGAAACAGTGCTGGGAAAACATAACACTCTCGGCCATGTGCAGCCAAGCACCACACATGGGGGCTGACAATGCACACAGCGTACAATGACACAACAGCAGAAGTGACCATCACCAAGCATGCACACATCTCGAAAATAGACACACCAACCAAAACAACATGTGTAGACTGTAGGTGTCAGCTCACTAACTCACATTCAATGCCAGCAATGGCACCCAACAACCAGGATGAATGTACACAATGATGTGAAATGACTCACAGGGACAGCATGCAAAATCACAGAAACAGCATCCAGACAAAGGCCCACAAAAGCAATACCAATGCACTGGTGCAGATGCACAAACACAAACAGGCAAACTCACACTGCACATCGGACACAACATGTGTGTGTGTGTGTCACAGTATCCACAGGCAACTACACAACACATGAGAATGGCTGAACCACAGTGACACAGATGCACAACAGACACATGTCACACTAGCTGGAATGAACACCAACTAACACAACAAGAGACTGACACAAAACAGCACAATCCCCAGGTACAAGACAGTGGTGTGACACAAGCATGCATGACACCTCCAATGTGATGACAAAGGCAGATGTCGTACAAACTGGGAAACCCAGACATGTGTCCTGTGCCACAAACGTACATCACACATACACAAACACAAATCACTCAGCATGGCCCCTCATCCATGGACAAACGGGAGCTAAGGGACCATCCATGCAAACATTCACATCAGTCCACCATCAACACCACACCTGAACTGCAACAATGTGTATCTGTGAAGCCCACATGGACAGGTGACATTGCACATGCCCACATGACAAACACAGGAATGTTGGCAGGAACTAAGGTGCACACACACATCACACAAGGACTGTTTACAACCCTGGGGAATGGCAGACACACTGCACAGTATGCGGTACATGGCCATGACCTCAAAGCTCATGTGACCTTCGCAATCCCTGCCACTGTCCGAGGACTATGCAGATGCCAAGGAGGAACACAAGGCACCCATGTTGACACCTGCCAGCATCGCTGCTGTGAACCCGACAAGTGGGAGCAGTCACACACACATACAAATATCTCAATCACTGAAAACTACCACCTAGGGACAACTACATGATACTGCGAACAAAAAAGTGCCTTGAGGAACCCTCACTGTGTCCCATCTGTGTCTGACAACATCATCAACACTCAGAACTGACAAATCACAATGATGATACACCAATTAACAGGAGTTAGTCATGCACCCACACATCTGGTAGCCCATTGGAAAAGTAGTGGGATTAACCCAGTACCACTCAGCAAGCATCAACAACACGAACATATCAAGGGAACACTGTCTGTGTATGAACAGGGATGTGGACACACACACATGCACATACAATACATACCATGGGCCTAGGTCATGTCACTGGACAACACACTAACTTGAGGGGACACAACTCCTGTGGGAGCCCAGCTGTGCCAAACATATTCACCGCAAGTCCCACTCATTTCTGCAGAACACTTGGTCAGTCAGCCATCAGTTACCGCACAATGAAGGCTCTGGTCACATCAGCCTGGGTACGTGAGTCTCCCTTAAGTCATCTGCACATACTCAATACATATGTACAGCAAGTTGCACAGTGGACCCAGTTGCTCCTATACCAATGATGCCCACACCTGTAGGGCCAGTAGTGATGAGCACGAAGTGTGTGGAAGTGACAATTTGGACATTGGGAAGCACATCATATGTGCAGGGGTGCAAGCCACAGATGTGACCATGGCAATTAAATGCTCACAGAGAGATGTACAAAAATGGTTGATCCAGACACACCCAGGTAGCTGCAAAGGATGACATGGATACCCACCAGAATAGGAAACATATCTCATGGACCACAGGGAGTACCTCACATCAACACATCAGTATCCAACATTATAAACGAAGCATTACAGGTACAAGGGCATCTAAAACAACCTCAACATGATGTACAGCTAAATCAAGTTCACAGGGACAAAGTAAAAAGCTTTATTCAGCATATTAAAAGTGAAACGTCTGTTCCAACAAAAGGCCAATAGCCAGTCCATGTCCAAAGGGCAAGGAGTGAACTAGAGTCACAAATTCAGTATATGAAATTCGAAATGTCTGTGCAACCAAAAGGCCAATGGCCAGTCCATGTCAAATTGCCAAGGAGTGAACTAGAGTGACAACTGTCACACCTTGCTTGCCTGCACTGCTACGGACCGGGGTCATCCCCTCGGAGGGGCATATATGGGGGTAGGCCAGGCACCGCAGGGACAGGATCAGGGTGCAGCAGAAGGAGGCAGTGGAGAGGTGGGGGAGGCAGGCGAGACACTTGCAACTGCAGTGGAGATGACTGAAGTGGTGGGTGATGTCACAACTGTGGGGCACAAGTCAGATGGGGTGGGTGCTGGCACAACTCCAGTGGGCAGGTCAGATGGAGTGGATTGGCTCACCACTGCAGTGCCCAAGTCAGACGGGGTGGGCGTGGACTCCAAAGCAGTGCCTACATCCATGGGAGCGCAATGGGGGACATGTGAGGTCTGCAGGGCAGGGGGTGGTGACACGGTCGTCACATCAGTGGCAGCAACTGTCTGACCAGGTGTGGAGGAGCAAGTGCTGGGGGGGATGGCCTTAGCATTTTGAGGATGGTGTATCTGTGTGTGGGGGAACACGGGGCAGGGAGTGGCGGGGGAACCTCTGGAGTGGTAGTCTGGGGGATGGAGGACGGAGAATTTGCCTTGGAGCTGTGTGCTGGCGGGGCGGTCTTGCTCTTCTTGCGCCAGGGGGACTTGCGGGTGGGCGTCTTGGTCTGAGTGCACCTGGGTGAGGGTGTCCGGGTGTGAGGGGCACTCCCTTCTGTGTGTGGGGACTTCCTCTTCCCCTTGTAATCAGGATCTGCTGGGTCGGTGGGGAAGAGGCCAAGGTCACAGAGGAAGAGCTTCTGGGGGGATGGGGTTGCAGGTGAGGCAAGGGAAGGGGGCTGGGAGGGAGAGGTCTCGGAGGACTGTGGAGTGGTTGTGGATGACTGTGTGTGTGTCAGCAAACCAGCCCCTGTGAGTGTGGAATCAGTCCCCTGCGCTTGCTTGTGTGCACGTCTAGACCTTGGTTTGGGGATTTCGGGGCTTTGGATAGGTAGTGTGCTAGGAATTGTGGGTGCTGCAGGGGTAGGAGGGGTGTGGGACTGTTGGAGGAGGGACACTGCTGTCGTCAGGGAGGAGGCCACAGACTGGTTGGTCCTCTTTAGGGCAGACATGCCAGAGGAAATGCCCTCCATGAATGACACCAGTTGTGTCAACAGACCTGTGTGTGCATGGATGACCTTCAGCATTGACGTCTGCCCCACATGCATCTGTCTAAGTAAGTCCACAGACTCCTCACTCAGGGCAGCAGGGGACACAGGGGCAGGGGGTGCGGTGCCTGGCACAAAGGAGACATGCTCATGAACACGGGAGCCCACAGGGACCTCTGGGATGGGAGCCGATATGAGGGGGATGGTGGTGGTGGTGGTGGTGGTGGTGGTGGCGGTGGCGGAGACTGCCTCACTAGCTGGGGTTTGGTGGCTGCTGACACCCACCTCCACAGGGGAGTCATCCTCAGAGCTGCTGTGGCCTTCAGCTGGGGGGGATGGTGCTGATGACTCCTCTGTGTGGCTGAAATCGCCCTCCGTGCCACTGGGTCCACCTGACGCCTTCTGTCCCTGTAAGGCTCTGTGGCTCCTCCTGTTCCATGGAGCTGTCCCCTCCTGTGGCCGTGGATGTATCTGAATAGGAATAGTAAGTAACAGAACAACATCAGTCACCTGCACTGACTGCACACACCACAGTGAGTACATCACACCACAGGGCAAGCCCTGGCATCATCAGCTGAACACAGCTCAAAGTGCCAACACTGTTTAGAATAAGACAATTGTCATTTCCAACATCAACCATGGCACACATAACACTCCTTTATTTGCACACATATGTCTGTTGCATGTTGGATGCTAATACCCCAATGTGCCAACATGCACCACCCACACATTAGTTGTACATGCAAGTGAACATGTAGGAGTATGTCATTAGACCCATAGCACATCTCTTGTGACTGACTCAGCACAGGTGTCCGGATGAAGGGATGGGCAGAGACTAATTTCACATGCTTGGGATGCATGCCAGCAACACACACTATGATGTACTCATGTCCTGATAGGCAAGGCCACAATGGGGTGCATGGTGCAAATTCAGTGCCATGGCACTGGGATGGCCTGTAAGTCAGTCACCCGTACGCATTGTCACCCGCGTCGGACCTCATTGCATTCAATGACAAGGCCTACACACGGCTCGGACATGACCCGTGCAATGCGTACGCATTGTCACCTGCGTCGGACCGCATCAGTGTGACTATCAGACGGATGCAACACACGTATACTGGCCATGGACACCTGCACACACCTGCCACCCTATAGCATTGGCCACACAGTGTCCCATGGCATGTGAGGCTGCATTCCCTGGGTGGTTGAGGGGGCCACAGCAGTTTTTTTGTCTGGCACTTTGTGCAACCACTCCCAGGCTGTTTTCTTGTACATGGGGGTAGAGTCCTTTGTGTGTTGTCCACATTTGCACTGTGATGTGCAATTGGACAGTAATTGGCATGAGAGAAGGCCACAGTGTCAGGTTGGATATGTTTGGGGCATGTCACATACACCATGAGTCCTGGGGGTGATGGCATGTACGCCACAGTGAGACATGTAGCCCCAATACTGATGTGCACCCACAGTCTGTGTGCATGTTGTGTCTCAGATGTGTCTGATCACATTTTACCAATGGGTGACAGTCTCCACATCCATGTGGTATATGCATCAACCTTGATGGGGTGTGTGTCTAAGAGACGTACATGTAGGGCGAGCATGGACAACAGTGGCCACTACCTGTGTGACTTACTCTTGCCTTGTGGTGTGTACGTGCTACGCCATGTCCATTGCTGTGTTGATGTGGCAATACAGGGAGCCTGGGTTTCTGCATGGCAAAGATCTGTGATGCCTGGGAGACATGAGTCTTCATTAGTCACTGGGGTGGTTTTTTTTAACATTGCAGCAGCACATAGGTTGGGTGACACAGCCAGATGATTAGCCCATTGCACTACATGGGACTCATGTGGACATGTGGAATTGAGATGTGAGGTGGTGGTCTTGTAGGTGACATATGTGTCCATGACCAACAACACACACCTCAGTACATTGTGTAATGTCATGAACTAGCATGTGAGAGTGATTGTGGTCATGGCCACATGGGGGGATGTACTGACAATCTTCATTTGTGCATCTCTGTACTGCAGGGCACTAACTGTGCATCGTCCATTCCCAGACCTTGCAACCATGCAGGAACGCGACAGCATCAGACGGTACCGCTCCACCAGGCCACTGACTGAGGAGTTGGCAGAGCAGTTGGTGCCACATCTGCTACCTGGCCGGACATACCCTACAGCACTGACCACAGAGGTGAAGGTGATGGCAGCCCTGCACTTCTTTGCTACTGGTACCTTCCAGTACACTGTGGCTACTGCTGGTGGTATGTCGCAAACGATGTTTAGTCGGGTGCTACGCGATGTCTTGGAGGGGATGTTGCAATGCCTCATCCTGTATATCAAGTTCCCAAGCCAAGATGAACTCCCTGAAATTAAGGATGCCTTTTATACACTGGGGAGGATGCCAATCATCATTGGATCCATTGATGGGACATATGTTGCCCTGATACCACCACAGGCACATGAGCAGGCATACCGTAACAGGAAGCACAACCATTCGATCAATGCTCTGGTGGTCTGTCTTGCTGACATGTTGATCACACATGTGTGCACGGTTCCCTGGTTCGGCGCACAATGCCTACATAATGAGGAGTAGTCACATTGCAACGCTGATGTCACAGATGCCAGCTCAGCATGCCTGGCTTGTCAGTGTGTACTGACTGTTTCTCATTGTGTGTGTTTGTCATTGTTGTATTCCACACTCCTACCAAACTCATCTACTTGTTCATTTTTGTGTGTGTAGGTGACTCCGGATACCCCAATATGCCGTGGTTGCTGACACCCCTCAGGAACCCTGTGACACCAGCCGAGCTGCGCTACAACGAGGCACATGGTCGGGGCAGGAGGGTGATTAAGCGGACATTCGGCCTTCTGAAAAGCTGCTTTCGCTGCCTGGACAAGACTGGAGGGGCCCTCCCATATGAGCCTGCAAATGTGTGCAAAATATTACTGGTCTGCTGCATGCTACACAACATGACGGTGCGGAAGGAGGTGCCTCTCATCCTGGATGAGGATGACGACGACCAACGTCCGGCACCTGTGGAGGATCCCGGCCTGGGCCAGGATGCTAGTGATGATGAAGATGATGGTGACGTCCGCTCCCAGCTCATCAACAACTTCTTCACCTGAAAGTGAGTTTCCAGGAATGTGTTGAGCCAGCTCTGTTGCTGTCTGAGTGTGTCTGTGTGCCACTTGACTGGATGTGTGCTGTGATGTTGTGGGCACACAGGGGGGTGGGGACAGGTTGGTGTTGATCTGGCGGAGGCATTGTAGTATGTCCCGATGCACAGCAGTAAGGGCATCCCACTTTGCCTCCATGCGGGCATGGTGGGTGACCTGCTCCTGTTGCATGTCCTTGAGGATCCCCACTACCTGGCCAAATCCTCCGGTGCTATCCTGGTATGCATCTATGATGCGTGCCAGTTGGGGGTCATCATGCAGTCCAGACCCTCTGCAAGGCGTGCCCTGTGCCTCCCACCACTCCCAGCACCCCTCTCCACACGGGCAGGACCAGCGGCGGAACGCACAGGTGACCCTGAGACCCCTTGGGTGGTGTTGCTGGTGGTGTTGGCTGTAGCTTCCGGGGGGTCCTGTGTCCCTGTGCTGTCGGTGTTGATTGTCCTTGGTCTGTCCGTGTTGGCAGGGGTGCCCTGTCAGTGTCCAGATGGTGGAGGCGTGGGTACAGGGGGCGCAGATGTTGCTGCTGCTGGTGCTGCATGATGGCTCACACCGGAGGGGCCAGGTTGGTCGTCGTCATCCGAAGAGGACAGTGAGAGAGTCAGACCAGAGAGCTCAGTGTCCACCAGCCTCGTCATTTGTCGGTGGGTGCGCAGCACGATCTGTGTTTGGAAGAGACACACAATGCAATTTATGTTTCTACATGCATCGTTGGTTCACAAACATGACATTTTCTACTTTTATAACAGATGCCTGCCTGTACACTGCTTTTTCCCAGCTTGTCACAGACAGAGTTTGATCTTGTTGTTGGCCATTTGCCAGCATGGCCTTGTGCTCCCCACAACAGAGCCCAGTGTCAGACATCTTTTGGTCCCTTCCCACTCCCTGTGAGGCTAGTATGGTTCAGGTTGATCTTGCTGGGCCATGTGGGTGGGTGTAGGTTGTGTGTGACTGCGAGTCCCATCATACTCTTGGCGGATCTCCATCTGCATAGTAAACAGCTTGAACGCAAGTGGTGAAGGGGATATGAAGTAACTAACTTGCAAATTTTTAAATCATTTAGGAAACAATATAATTTGGCTATTAAAGCTGCTAAAAAAGAATATTTTCACAATTGAATCATCATGGCAAAGCATAGTCAAAAAGAAATATATAAAATTGTAAAATCTTTCACAGATCCTAAAGCTTTACACACTGTGATCCCTCCGTCATCTACACTTTGTAATGAAATTGCACTTTACTTTGAAAATAAGGTTAAGACTATTCAAAGGAATTTTGAGACTTATAGACCACAGGACCTTGCCAATGGAAAAATACTAGACCATGGAATGGACTGTCCCGTCCTTCAAACATTTCAAACTGTCACATTAGTTCAAACGAAAGAGGCTATATTAGCCTGTAAATCAGGTTCACCATTGGAAGCATGTCCTCTAATTCTCTTACATCATATTATTGATGTTGTGAATCCGCTGATCAACAGAATAGTGAATTCCTCCCTAGCCTTGGGCATAGTACCCGATGAATGGAAATTTTCTATTGTGAAGCCCCTCAAGAAAAAACCGAATGTTGAATCAGCTAATCTGTCTAACTATAGGCCTATATCCCTTTTACCAATCTTGGGTAAGATCACAGAGAGAATAGTCTACAAACAACTCTCCAGCTTTGCTGAGTCTACATCTATTTTTCATCCCCGCCAGTCTGGATTTCGCCCAAAACATTCAACAGAGTCAGCTTTACTCGAGATATCAGACACCCTAAAATTCATAACGGATAGTGGCAGGAAGGCAGTCCTGATCCTTTTGGATTTGTCTGCCGCTTTTGATACCATCTCCCATGACATCCTGCTAGCCAGACTAAGATAATGTGGCATTTCCAACTTTGCATTGGCATGGATTACATCCTTCCTGTCAAATAGAAATCAGGTTGTCTCTCTGGGTTCCTGTCTATCATCTGAACATATTGTATCTACGGGTGTCCCACAAGGGGCTTCTCTTAGTCCTCTGTTGTTTAATATATATATGGCTCCACTCATCTCATTGATCTCGTCCTTTGGGATCGAAATTACATCTTATGCTGACGATACCCAACTTATTCTGTCATTAGAAGAGAAATCGACGAAAGCTGAAGAAAACATCAAAGCTTGTTTTACGGCAGTCATTAAATGGATGAATAACAACCATTTCTGCTGTATTACTGATGAAACAGAAATCCTTCCTATTGGTAAAAATAATTTGTTCCAACCCAAAGCCTGGTGGCCAGATGACACTGCAGCCCCTCCTTCAATGGTTGAGGTCGCAAAAAATCTGGGAGTACTGTTTGACTCTTCCCTTTCATTCAAACCCCATGTCTCAAAATTAACAGGGATCTGTTTCGGCCTTACATTGAAAACATTTTTCAATCTCATCCCGCTTGCAGCAATTAAAACGGTAACAGTAGCTCTTATATTATCACAGCTAGACTACTGTAATAGCCTCCTTGCAGGGATGAATAAGGCTTCCTTGAGGAAACTTCAAGTAGTTCAGCATGCAGCGGCCAGATTGGTCCTAGGGCTTCCACGTAGAGCGTCTGCCTCTGCCGCATTGAAGACCCTACACTGGCTCCCGATCTATAAAAGAATCTTGTTCAAATTGTTGTTGACAACCTTTAGAGCATTTCGCAGTTTAGGCCCTGCTTATCTCTCCAATAGATTTAAACCATATACCACAACAAGGACACTCAGATCTAGCTCTGCAAATCTACTTGCAATAGCTAGGTTCAAATTGTCAACCAAAGGAGGGAAATCAGCAACCATCTTGGGCGCAAAGGCGTGGAATAGCTTGCCAAAGGAACTGAGATCGATCCAACGGGAAGAACCGTTTAGAAGAGCCCTTAAGACTTGGATCTTCGGGTCTAACAGATGTCTGCTCTCTGGCCCTGATTTAGCCTATATTGTTACAGCAGGTTCTAGTTATCTGCAGCACCAGGAGACTCCGTCAGGAGTGACAGTTGCGCTATATAAACCACACTTTTCATTTCATTTCATTTCATTTTCATACTCTTGGCTACACCCCCCTACCCAGCATGCCCATGCTTCCTCTCTCTTGACGCTGCTTCCCTGTGAGGGGGTGTGACAGCAATAGCAAGATGGCTGACTGTGGAATCCTGGTGTTTGTTTGGCTACAAGTCCCAAGTGAGCCCCTGTGCTTCACACAGCAGCAGCCAGTACGGGGATCTTTTGCTGATATTTCAATGAGGTGTGTGTCAAAGCATTGTACCCGGTGAGTTGTGTGGAGTTTGTGTTGGGGGGGTGTCTCTCCATGCTAATTAGTATGGTCAGGGCTGCGAGTCTTCCTTCCTATCATGACACGTGCTTCCATTGTAGGGCGTGCAAGTTGTCTTTCAGGATGTCAGTCGGTGGTGTCCTGTTTCTGATTTGCACACGACCCCTAGCAGGAGCCAGTGTCAGCCATCTTGTCAGTCATTTTCCACTCCCTGTGATGTGGGCATGTTTCAGAGAGGTCTTAATGGGCCAATGAGGAGGGGGAGCATCATCTGTGACTACAGGCCCCATCATGCTTTTGGCTACACTCACTTCACCTGCATCCCCACTATTCCTTCCTGACAGTCAGCTGCACTGTGAGGTGGTGTGTTTGTGGTGGCAAACTGTCTTGCTGGATGTATTTGGCTTAGTGCCAGTGGCTTGCTCTATTTGTTTGTAGGTTGGTGCATAACAAAGTCCCCAGTCACTATGAGATGGCAGGTATTGTGTTTGTGTGACTGGCATACACATCTTGGGTTGATTATCTATTGGTTAGTGTAGGTATGGTTTCACTGTCCCCTTGCCAAACAATCTTGGGTTTGTTGTCTGTGTACTCACCAGTCTCTGGGATGTCTGTTAGGCCATGGACGCTCTCTGGTGGTAGGATGTCCCGCACCTTCTCCTCCCAGGTCCTGAAGTAGACTGGTTTGGCAGGAGGGCCACCCCCGGTGCACTGACTCAAGGCGTGATCTTTCTCGATGAGTTTCTTGACCCTCCTGCACACGTCATACCACCTGTTCTGGATATCGTCCTTTGTGTGCAACGTTGGTGCTTGTGCATTCACCTTGTCCACAATCCTCGCCCACATCTTTGTTTTCTGTGAGATGGGGGTCCTTTGAAGCAATGTACCGAACAAATGTGGCTCTACTCTGATGATCTTGTCTACCAGGACTTCTAACTCACTATCTGTGAACTTTGGATTCTTCTTTGGGGGCATGGTGATGGGTGGTGGTGGTGAGGGATGTGTGTGTGAGGGTGCAAGTGATGTTGGTTTGGTGTTGGTTTTGCTGTGTGTATGTGTTTATGCTTTTGTATGAGGTGCTGATGGTGTGTGAGTTGTGTGATGAGTGAGTTGTGAGTGTGTCTGTGGTTGATGTGTACTGGTGTTTGCTGCTGGCTGTGTCTCCTGTTTGCAAGGGATGATGGTAGTGATTGTAGTCCTTTATATAGTTGTAGTTGTGGGTGTGTCTTTGTCCAATTAATTTGTGTTGGGTATTTATTGGCTTAGTCATTGCTAGTTTGTTCCTTTTTTTGTGTTTTTTCCTTTGTGTTTTGTGGGCATGTAGGAGACGTTCATGTGACGGAAACGGACGCTGCTGTTGTCTCGTGCGGGCTTCTCCGCCTCGTTCACGCTGCCTGTCTTCTTTTTTTGGTAGGCGTCGTTCGCGACGGTCTCTATTGCTTGTGTGCCGGGTTGTCTGTGCGTGTCGGTCGTGCGGCTTGGTCTCCGTGCGAGTCGGTCTGGTTTTACACGCATTGCATCGTGCTGCGCTAATCGTACATCACGGGTACGGGTCGGTCGGGTTGATTCTGGGTTCGTGTCGGTTGGTGAAAATCGCGTCGGTTTTCCGTCCGGATCACTATTTTCACCCCGGCTCGGTCGTATGGCTTGTATTCCGTACGTGTCGGTTGTAATTCACTCGCGTTGCATCGTACTGCACGGGTCGTACAGCGCTGGTCCGTGTCGGTCGGTATTCGGTCCGGGTCTGTGTCGGTCGGTTCGTTTTGCGGCCGGAATCGGAATCGACCCCAATGTGTACGCTTCAGTTCACGCTTGGTCTATTTGTTCCCTCACATTAGTTGTTTTTTCCCCTTCTCATTTCCCCCAGTTCCTTGGTCCTCATTGTTCCTGCAACCTTCCAAAATCCTGTTTGCTAGTTTTGTCTTCTTACATTCAGGCTCACTTGCTTCTGGTGCAGCTCTGAAGTTCTTTCCTACTTCGGGTTTTAAACAGGTGGTCAGGTACTCTTGGAGGCTACTTACTGTCTGCACAACCTGCAAACTGCCAGATACTATTTGTGTGCTAATTGTATTCATATCCCTTTAGTGTGCTGTCCCTTCACTGATGTGTGCTATCTTTACCCCTAGGTCTTGAATTGCAGATCTATTTGAACCTGGATTAAAGATGCTCCGTCCTAACAATCCCTTCAGAGATTTTCAACAACCAGCCCTTTGGAGTGTGTCCCTTTTTCACTCTCCGTACCCCCTTTTCTACTTACTCTAGGGCACACATAACAGACCCTAGGGGAAGGAAAAGGGATTGGCTTCAGCATCCTTAATTCTATGAGTGACAGGGTCATTAGAGATTCCCTGATCATTTAAAATATTGATTCTGCAGGAAATGGCACAAATAATAACTAAAAATAAAAGCTGACCATGAAATAGCTTGGCTAGATAATTCTGTCCTACTTGATAAGATTAGTCATGTGATAAACTCTACTGGTGCTTCCTGCAGAGGTGGAGAATCTCCAGTTGCTCCTTCCAGTCAGCCTTCAGATTTGGGAGGGAGTAGTTCCATTTCAAGTCTTCCTTCTGCATCATCCTCTATTCCTATGGGTATGACTCAGCTGCAGAGGTTTTCAGGAGACCCCCACACCTTTCAGTCATTCATGGCACAATGTACTTTGTATTTTCTGGATAAACTCAATATTTGACAGATGAAGCCAAAGTCACATTTATAGTATCATACCTCAGTAAAGACACTTTATATTGGACCAGTCCTTTAATTTAAAGTCCAAGCCTGTGGCTTTCCAAATATGACAATTGTGTTCAGTAGGGTCCTGCAATCTTTGCAAAAAAAATTATTTGTGCCCATTCGAGGCTGCTTACCCTCTCTCAAGGAAATACTGATTTGGACCTCTTTTTCGAGGTTGGCAGATAGGATATGGTGTCTGAAAATGACTGATATCCATTCGCCCTATTATAAGTGCCATAGGTTATAGAGCACTTGTAAGTATCTGTCTGCCATACTCATATTAAATACAGCTTCATGCATCACTCATTTCAATCAATGCGCGACTGAAGTTAAATAAACTCATAGGGTATTGGAAGCACATTTTACCAGGGTTGGCCCTCTCTGACCAGTCATTAGTACACTTACCACATCAACTGCCCTGACAGATCTAACTGTACGAATCGGCATTTGGCAGTATCACTAGTGTTTATTACTTTGTTACAGACTTGCCTCCATTTGAGAACACGTTTGTCCTTTGGTTTGTCGTGGGCTATTTTACAAAGAGTGTACATTTCATTCTACTTGAGAATTTGGCACCAGGCCCCTTATTGGCAATTTCACTTTTGAAAGAAATTCTTAAGCTCCATGGGCTACCATCATTCATTAAAACAGATAGGGAGTCTGAGCTGTTTACCAAGTTTTGGAAGACCTTGTTAAAAAAGTTGGGAGTCAGGCACTATTTGTCTACCAGCTAGCACCCACAGATAGACAGTCAGAGAGAGTCAATCTGACTTTGGGGCAGTATTTGAGATATTCACTTTTGAAAGTAGAGTTCTTAGACAATTATAGCCTACATACCTTTTTAAGATATTTCCCTTTCTATTGCTCCTTAGGTGTTTTGTTAGCGGACAGTCCTTCAGCTGAACCGCTGTCCTCCATCATTGGTTTCCTGTCCACCAAAATAAAAATAAAAATCTATAGTGGAATTAGCTTTTGACCCGGTCTCTTTACTGCCAATCAATCACATTGCAGCACTTACTGGCGCATTATCCCCCACTTCCCCAGCGGTCCAACAGGCATTGCCATGTTTACTGGTGCAACTCCGGCAACAGCCCCCGGCCATCAGCAAGCATGAGAAATATGGCCAGCAAGTTCTCCTCCTTTGTATCTTCGCTGTGCTTCTCTTGTCGTTTTAGGATCTAGTGGAATGGGTAGGGAGGAGGCAGAGCAGTAGGAGCATATGTTCTCATTCTGTCTCTAAGGTGGCTGATCTGGTATTACAACTTCTCCTGAGAATCTTTCATACTCCAAATGTGGGATACATGCTTGCATTTGTGCACTTATGCATGCCACTGAGTGCACAGCGGCCACTCTCTGGCATCTATTTTACTTTTAGGGTCTTGCAGCCTCTTCTGTATATTAGCTAATCTCTCTATGTCAGACATATCATGCTCTAGAAAGGACTCTTTCCTGTCCTTCTTTGTAAATTTCAGCAACTCTTTTAAGTATTTGCACCTGCATTTACTATATTTTGTGAACATAGTGTGGGCAGGAGCCCCTTTCAGTGGGGGCTTGCAGTCCTTAGTCTGTGCAGCTCCCATTGAGAATTTCTTACAGTGCATTCTCAGTAAAAGTGAGAAGGGTCTGCAGACCTGGTGCAAATAGCACATCCCATGGAGGGAGATATGGAAGATAAGTAAAGGGGGATGGGTTCCCTTTATTTATTTTTTCTTCTAACTGATGTCCTGGAAGGGTGAAGGTATTCTACACTCACACACAAAGATCCCTTTGTGTTAGATGAACCCTCAGCCTACAACCAGAAAGGCTCATGCAGGTGTCGGTGTGGCTAGATCCGGGGGCTTCTTTCTCTCACATGTTCATCCTTCAAGAGTCAGTGCTCTGGACTCTGGCACACCTGCCTATTTTCCCTTTACCACACTATTTCTAGAGCATGCTTGTTCTATATTATGGGATCAGACACATACTCATTTTCTCATTTTCTGGACTTCTCCCAATCCTACATGTCCACCAATTTCCATTTAATTCTTCCTATCATATTTTACCCTGGTGACAATTGTGCACACCGTTTTGACAATACATTAGCCACAAACAATGTAAGCCATGCTTAAAAGTGACAAGCAAATGGTAAATGCTGTTAGACTGCTACCTAAAGGTTTTGGTTTGATCTGCAGTTGTATTTCAGCCAATTGCCTGGTGTAGCCTTGTGCTGTTCTTCACCCCAGTTCCCCAGAGAAACTTCTTCCTTACCCCTGGTTTCATCGTTCGGAGATAAGTCAGAGTTCCACAGCTTCCTCTTTCATGTGGGGAGTTCCTGCCACCACATGCACCACCTGTTAAAAATAAAGACAGGCACGTCAGGAAGCCTAAATTACATCTAGCGTGCAATGCAAAAAAGCAAGCAGCAAAGCAAAAAGATCAAGGACCATTGTCATTTCAACGTGGTCCAACTGCGTTTGCTTTCTTGCTAGGCCATCCCATGTGCTGTGAGGAATGATCATAAAATCATTGCTTCGGTTTCTCTGGTGTTTCTTGGCTGGGATGGCCATATTTTCGAGGGGTTCTGAACTTCATTGGTCTTTCTTGTGGTCTGCTGTGGGTAGGCACACCTTAGTGAGATATATGAATTGCTATCATCCTGTGGACTTGTTAAATATAGAACACAACACCTTGGGGGGACCGAAAATCCAAGTAACATTTAACGCAAAATAGTAAGCAGTGAAGCAAAAAGATCAAAGACAATTGTCATTTCAACTGACCAGGGCTCTCACTAGAAAATGGTCAGTTGAAGCTAACAGACCCTGTAACATCGACCTAGTAGATTTCTTCTCAGTGCAAGTCCATGCAAAATGATCACATGACAGGAAAGGGTCAAGTTCTTCCCCTCTAGGAAGCACAAAATGGCCTTCATAATTGCTTTATGTACACAATACTTGCCCTTTTATTTTAACAATAATCTGCTTCCCTTGCCAGGTTTACACTGGTGCAAAATGTGCAAAAGACAGCACTAGAGCTAGCTAGCTAGCTAGCAAGAGCTAGGAATGGTTGCAAGCATATTTCATGTGATAAGAAATGTCAAGTTAGAATGATTTAATGGATGATACATTGAGGATTATGTACAGGGTTGCTGGGTTGCTACACTGCACTTCATAGAAGTATGTGAAAGTGACAGACAGATTTGAAGCTTGTTTTCTCAAGCTTGTCTCATCCGATGGTTTACTGAGTCCTGGTATATGAGTGGAGGTGTACATTTCCTTTAGGACCATCAAGATGGTTCCTTCATTGAGCTGCCTGATCCACTGTGCTGTGTCTTTTCCATTAATGAGATGGATGGTATACTTCTTTCCAGTATGATTCGGGTGATTTTTGTTTTGAGGGCCTTGGTTGCATGTATCAATCTGCCTCGTGAACAGCTTGTTTGGATTTCCTGTTTTCGATCCACCTCTCCCTGGTGCAGAGGTCATTGGTGCCCCCCCTCTGTTTTCATTTTAGCTTGGGCTTGGGTATATCTGCTCTGCTGAGGTGCATTTCTAGCCTCAAATACTCATCTGCATGTTGTGGCCTCATGGCTGCTTCTGTTCTTTTTCCCACACATCCCTTGCTCGGTTTTTATGTGTTCCGTGGCCAATGGCTGGTTTCACTTTCTTGGCTTTAACATCGCTTCATGGAGATGGACTATCGATGTCTGCTTTCTTGGTGGTCAGCTCCTCTAAGTGCATTGGTTATGCCTCCCACCTTTTAGGTTTCCTGTGCCTATCAGATTGTATATGCCCTGGAGCTGAGTATTGTATTGAGCTTCAGGGTTAAGGACTTTCTCTTCTGTATCTAGACTTTATCCTTCCGTGTTGGATGCTTGATGTGCAATCACACTTTCTTTGGTAGATTCTCATGATTTAAGCACTGGGCAAGGATGTAATGAGGATGTAATGAATGAATGAAAGGTACTTGTAAAGTGCACTGTCATTCAGTTCAGAGCATCCTGGTGTTAACTCACCATCCATGGCAGAAGCAGAAGGAAACCACAGAAAATAAATCATTAAGGAGCATAGACCTGAGCCTTAAGAAGAGTATTAAATCAAATGGTTACACCCCTTATCTGAGGCAAAAAAACAGGTTTTCAGTTGTTTCTTAAAGACTGATTAATTTTCAACAAATCTAAGAGAGCTGGGAGGTTGATTCCAGGCCTTGGATTGTAATGAGGCAAATCTTTTTACCGCCTCTAGTTTCAAGCCTGGAATTTGGAGTATGTAGTACATTGTTGTTAGACGATCTGAGAGACCTTTGAGTTCTGTTGTGCATGAAAGGATGTGGAAGATATTTTGGGCCTGTGGGAGATTATTAGTAAGTAGTCACATTGTATTTTCTATGCACATTAGGTCTACGTACAGCACCTCTAAAAGCCAAAACCAGGGTTTAAAAAAAACTCACTGATGGATGGATAATCAGTACAGTTTCCTGATCCCCTGAGAAGCAGAGCATCTGTTTGTGTCAAGCTTCAGAACTAGTCTTACAGCCACATTTTGAACCACTTGAAACCAATAGAGGAACTTCTTGGTGATTCCTAGGTAAAAGCTGGTACCGTAATCCAGCTCTAAGGTAACAAGTGCAAAGGCTATAGTTTCCGTCACTGCCAGTGGGAGGAATTCAAAAATGTTTGAGAGATTTAAGCAGGGAAAAAGATGTAACAGCCACTAATAGAACTTCAGGTCGAAAAGACAGGACACTTTTCAATTTGACCACTAGATTCCTAGCCACTGCTACTGGAATCGGGGTGGTGACAGATTGTCAGGCCACCAGTCTCACAGGTAAAACATGTTTTTCTTTCCCAACAGGAGGATCTCTCTTTTTTCCAGCATTGCACTTAAAATGGTTAATTGCCATCCAATGCAGGGTACGGTGTATGTGAAAGGTAGGACATGTACTGATGTGTGTGACATGTCCTGATAGTGAAATACAGTGTATTTAGTTTTTCACTATTGAGAGGCTATGTGTCCCATAGGATAGAATGGGAGTTTATTTATAACATCTAATAAGTATAACTTTCCATTGGGACAAGATAGAAAGATGGAGTTTACTACGCCTGAACTCAGAATATAAAAATGCATGTTTTAGTAAAGATGATTTTTATTTTGTGTGTTTGAAAATACCACTTTTAGAAAGTAGGTATTTTCTTCCTTAGCCATCCTTTGGGCCTCTGATGGTTTGTGGATTGACTGGCTTTTGAAGTGACAGGGGCTGGGGATTCACTGGGGGGGGGGGTTTGAGGTGTGTCCTGCCTTTCCTAGATGAGTCAGGGCTGGGATGAATAGACCTGGGCATCATTTAGAATTGGGGGAGAAGATTCCCTTGCACCAGAATAGGCCTGGTCTGCCGTACACAATGCTGTCTCCACCTCCTGCCAAGATGCTGGACTGGAGAGGACAAAACTGGTTTTGATTGAGAACAGAACCTCTCTGCCACAAGAGAACAAAGAGAAATTGAATATAAATATTGGGGCCCAGACACCAGAACGTTAGAATACTTCTGGGCTCAAGAGGAACCTCTGCCAAGGAGAAGAGCTGGGAAAACTGAAGGAGAAGTACTGCACCTTTGCTGTGTGCTATCTGGGATTGGCCTGCAGTGGCTGTTTCTGCCAAGGAGAGGATAAAGACTTTGCTGTGTGATGTGTATCCTGCTTAAAGTAGATCACTAAGGGCTTGAAGTAGAGCTTGTCTCCTGTTCCGAAGTCTCAGGGACACAAAGACCTCATTACCAGCTCCCCTGAACTTCCTTGCTGGGAGTTCTGACCTGCCAAGAGGTGTCTTTTGCTGTGTTGGTCCCCTGGAGGTTGTTCCTGCTGTTGGGAGCTGGAAAAGAGACTCAACTAAGAGAAAAGAGATGCATCCACACCTGTTTCTGATGCATCGCTGCTGTGCCGCTTAAGAAACCGATGCAGCTCCAACCCGCTGCTGGAGAAATCGCTGCACACTTAATCCTGTGCACCGATCTCCGAAGTCTGAGATCACCGCACCGATTCCGATGCAGGCCCTGCTGTGCAGCTGCAAGAACCAATGCATCGTGGGACCGTAGCTGGAGAGACCAACGCAGCGCCGTTGCCACCGCCACCGCATCGAGAACTGATGCATCCTCGATCCTCATGTATCACACCTGTGCGCAAAGTCTATAAGAATGCTGGGGCCATAGTAAGAAACAAAAGCTTCACCCCCCGCACAGTAAGAAACCGATGCATCACCTCCCCTTCAGTAAGTAACTGGCACATCACCTTCCCTGTGTGGCAGTAAGGAACAAATGCATCACCTCCCCTGAAGTAAGGAACCAATGCATCACCTTTCCTCGATGTAAGGAACCGACGCATCACCTTCCCTGCAGCTGTTTTTGTTTATGATTGTGACGCATTCAAGATACTTTGTGTTGAAAGTGTCACATCTATAGCTTGCTATGGACAGAACTGTTTTTACCTTCTAAGGATTTCATTTTAATTATTGTATGTTGGATTTTTGTCATTTTGGTCTTGTTTTGTTTAGATAAAGATTACTTATTTTTCTAAACTGGTGTGGTGTCCATTTGTAGCGATTTCACTGTATTACTGAATGTGTGCACAAATGCTTTACACACTGCCTCTGATATAAGCCTGTCTCCTCGTGCCAAGCTGCCAAGGGTGTGAGCAGGGGTTATTTTAGAAGTGTATCCCCCTTACCTTGACTAGGAAGAAGTTTCCTTACTTGGGCAAAGGTGCAAACTATTGCCAACTAGAGACCCCTATTTCTAACACCTGGGGTCAAATTTTGATCTACATGCACCAACGGGAATTTGGAATAAAGTGAAGAGTTGAAATATAATAAAATCAGCAGATATAAATTTGAAGTTTGTAAAACCTAGCGTTAGTAGTACACAAAGCGTTACAACATGGGATTTTTAGCAGTCGTTTTCAGCAGCTAACAGGAAACAAAGCAAGTCCCACCACATTATGGAACCTGTTTCTGGTGACTGAGGCTCATTAGAGCTTTCGCTTTGAGAAGCTTGGATAATCATGAAATGATGGTAATTGGCAATGCAGAAGGTGACAAATCGTTCACTACTATTTAATTAGAATGACACAAACCACTGAACAACATGAATGAGCATCATGATTAATTTCACAGGGGCCAGGGAAGTGGTTGTAAATACCCTGAAGAATAGAGCACCAGGTTTACTTTCCTTTCTCACAAGATGCAGTTGGAGGCTGAGTTATTGGCTGTACCCTGTCAAAACATTAACTATGAACTAATATGCCTTTTTAATTACTTTTAAGTTCCAAAAAGACATTTTCTACAAACATTTGAACGCTCTGGCCAAAGAGGCTTGTGCATATTTTACAAAAGAAGTTAAAGCAGATTTATTTAGTTATGTGTGTCGCACACAGGCTTTAATGTAATAATGCTATCAATTGAACCTTCTTCTTTTGGGTATTTTTGTTACCTAGGCCCTCATTACAATGTCAATCAGAGTAGCCTCCTACTGACACTGCTTCGGTGAGGGAACCGCCCGACCATAGGTCGGCGGTTCCGAACACCTAATTACAAGCGACCACTCATAGTGCAGTAGGAATCCTGCAATTCTCTATGGGAGCTTAAGCAGTGTGCTGAAACAGCCCACAGCACAAGCTCCCATTGAGAAAGGGAAGTTTGTGAACATCCCTGCACCGTGTGGCAAGCACCTCATGGTGCCTGCCACAAGGTGAAGGGATGTTCAGGGGGGCATCCAAATGTGGAGGCCGCAGAGGGAAGGGGACCCTGCTTGGGCCCCCCAATGTCACTTTCCGTCAGCCTTTCCATTTCAGAAAGGCCGACATGGAATGGCTGTCAGAAACTGACATCATAATCCCAATGGAGGAAACGCCGGGTTTAAGGGATTATGGTGAGTTTCTGATGAACGGACGAGATCCATGAGCCCGTCGGAAAGCGGTTGGTTGGTCCCTCTGACTGCTGCCTCCGACCTCACGCATCATAATGCGTTGGACGGGCCGCAGCAGTAGATGCCGTTCGGCTGCAACTCACTAGCCATCGGTTGCATTGTAATTAAGTCCTTAATGTTTTTATTTTAAATTGAATAGATCCGTGTAAAAAGGGATTTTCTAATTTAGCTGGGATTACTTTGCAATCTACGCTGTCAGACAGATGATAACTGCCTATCTTCTGACTACACAACAGGCATCTAAATTTGTCCCAAATTCAAATGTCAGTTGCCACTCCTCCTTTTAGTTCAGGCAACAGACAGCCTTATCTCTCTACTATATCTTTTACCATGACACTTTTCCAAAAATATATGCTATCGGCCATTAGAGCTCCCATTATTAGTTTTGGATGGGGGTCAGTAAGAGGAGTTACTGGCCCCATCAAAATTACAAATTTCCAGCTGTCACCTAGGAACTCCGGCTCCTGAAAGGAGGTGAAACTAGGGGGCAGCATCAGGAATTACCAGTGTAATCTGGTGTGGTATTCACGATTCCCCCAAGAAATTCCACATTTCTCATTGCACCCTCAGTGTCTCACTTGTAATCCCTGGTAACTCAACACCACCTAGCAATACCAGTATTATGGGAGGGGGGCCTAGTTACAAACTTCAAATTCAATCCAGTTTTAAAGCAGTCTCGATTGGATTATTACCCCTAGAGAGTGTTTCCAATGCAAAGCATGAGGTGGTGTTTACAGGAGCAGCAGCTGCCCGGAGCAATTTGCAGAAACCAGACGCCATCTTGTAAAGAAAGTTTACTCCACTAACGGCACTATGGTCCGTCTATATAACGTGTTTGTGAAAGAACTAGCAATACTTTCTCAATAATTACAATGATATTTACTGTGCATGACTGACTAACCAGTAGAGCTTGGCATACTTGTAGTTTTAGTATTTTTGCTTGTCTGTTGTTTGTGTAGCAGCTGGTTGCACACTGGCTGAAGTGCTCACTCGGCACCAGTGAGGGTTGTGCATGCTTCATCTGCAACACTATATAAAAAACTCCTGAGTCAGTGTGATAGTTCCTCAGAACAATATGTACTCTGCACATTCGTGGCTTCTCTTAATGCTGCTTGCTGTTTCTACACACATTTTACATTTATTGCTTTCATTCTGCCCTGCACGAGCACTCTGCCCTAATACAAATGATTACTGCCCAGCACACACTCCTGGAATCTGATTTGTGCGGTGGATCAGACTTTGATATGCATGGCCGGGCTGTATTGAGTCTGCCTCTCACCTGGCTAGTAGGCCAGACAGCTCAGAGCTGCAGCATCACATGGTCAACTAAGTGGTGAAAGTAGTTGTTAGGTCTCGCATAGGCAGTGCATGCACTGCCTCTCGAGGCATTAAGTAATAAGTATTAGTGGTGAAACTCCACCCATTGTGTTTCTATTTGTTTTGTCACTTGCTATTGGTTAAATGTGGTACTGATCTTCTTATCTCGCTCATTGATTGGCTGTTGGTCCGATACCTCACTTCCATTTTGCTTCCGCTCTGCAGGAAGCAGCACTGACCAACTACAGTTTCGTTCCGCTGGTGGGCTGTAATCTTTTTATTTAGGGACTACTTCCCTGTTCCTTTCTTCCACCACTCGTCACAAAACACGAGGAAGAACCCGTTTTTATTTTGCGTTTTCATTTTAATCTGCACGGTAGCGACCTCGCGCGGTTGCCTCTGACCCTGAATATCCTCTCATTGCTTGCCTCTCTGCCCCCACTGTCTCACGCTGTATGTGTGCCTCAGACTCTTCTCACATGCATGTATTTATGTATCTAACACCATTTGTGTATGTAACGGGGATAACATTGTTTATCGTGTGTGCCTCGAGCTCCGGGTGTCTACCACCTCCTTGCTGTCTGTGGGCCTCGGCTCGTGCTCTCTGTCTCAAACTCCCAGTCCCCGCGCGCGCTCTGTGTATGCCTCAGGTTTCAGTAAGAGTTGTAGCCCATTCCTGGCATGTGACACGTGTCACTCTGTCATGTGGCATATGCCATAGCTCATGTTACATGTGCCACAGATTTTTTACATTCTCTTTTATGATTAACTGGAGATAATGTCAGTTAATGATTTTCAAAGGTCTATCTTTCACTCTACTAAGATAAATAAATAAATAATAATAAAAAAAACAATTTAAAAAAAATTATTTCTCAGTTGGTTTTTGAATTCAGCCCGTGTGAAATGGAACACATAGCGCCTGTTATCTACCACTGTACCATGGGCTCTGCTATTGAAATTGTTCCCCAAAAGGGTTTTTGTCATACAAAAGGGGTGCTGTCCTACTTTTATTTCCATTATCTTTTGCTTTTACATGAGACACATTCACTCTTGATTTCCATGCTTTATATACACATAGTCCTTCCTTTCTTTCAGTATGCCACTTGCCACATACATTTCCTTGTCTTACACAATCATCCCCAAATTCTCATTCCACTAAATAAGGAATTTCTTTCATAGCAAACCAGTCCCCCCCTTCCACGTGCCACAGCATGCCATCAATGCCTGACATGCACTATGACTAAGGAGGCCATAATTCTCCCAGACATTGCTAGGGGGTGATTTATAAAGGTACAGCTTTCATTTGTGGAATTTAGAAAACAAATATAAAAAAATAAAAAAAATCGATTTTCCCCATCTGGGGTTTGAACCCTGGAAAAAAGCACTCATGAGCCCTGTGAACTGCCACTGTACCATCTATTTTGCTGAAATTTCCCTCAGCCAGAGGGCTTTTTGCCATGGGAAAACTGTGCTGCTCCTACTTCTATTTTCATAGTGTTTGGATTTTACATGCCAGAAATCCACTCTTGATTTTCATGCTTTATATACAATTAGCCCTTCCTTTCTTTGAGTCTGACACTTGCCCCATGCATTTCTTATTCTTAAACAATCATCTCCAAATACTCATTCCACTAAATAAGGGATTTCTTTTATGGCAAACCTGTCCCCCCCTTCCACATGCCACAGCATGCCATCAATGCCTGACATGCACTATGACTAAGGAGGCCATAATTCTCCCAGACACTGCTAGGGGGTGATTTACAAAGGCACAGCTTTCATTTGTGGAATTTAGAAAACAAATATAAAAAAATAAAAATCGATTTTCACCAGCTGGGGTTTGAACCCTGGTCAAAAAGCACTCATGATCCATGTGAACTGCCACTGTGCCATCTGTTTTGCTGAACTTTTGCTAAGCCAGAGGCCTTTATGTCATGGGAAAACTGTGCTGGTCCTTCTTTTATTTTCATAGTGTTTGGATTTTACATGCCAGAAATCCACTCTTGATTTCCATGCTTTATACACAAATAGCCCTTCCTTTCTTTGAGTCTGACACTTGCCCCATGCATTTCTTATTCTTAAATAATCATTCCCAAATCCTCATACCACTAAATAAGGGATTTCCTTTATAGCAAACCTTTCCCCCTTCCACATGCCACAGCATGCCATCAATGCCTGACATGCACTATGAATAATGAGGCCTTAATTTTCCCAGACACTGCTAGGGGGTGATTTACAAAGGCACAGCTTTCATTTGTGGAATTTAGAAAACAAATATAAAAAAAAAAACGATTTTCCCCAGCTGGGGTTTGAACCCTGGTCAAAAAGCACTCATGAGCCCTGTGAACTGCCACTGTACCATCTGTTTTGCTGATATTTTTCTCAGCCAGAGGCCTCTTTGTCATTGGAAAACTGTGCTGGTCCTACTTCTATTTTAATAGTGTTTGGATTTTACATGCCAGAAATCCGCTCTTCATTTCCAAGCTTTATATACAAATAGCCCTTCCTTTCTTTGAGTCTGACACTTGCCCCATGCATTTCTTATTCTTAAATAATCATTACCAAATCCTCATACCACTAAATAAGGGATTTCCTTTATAGCAAACCTGTCCCCCCTTCAACATGCCACAGCATGCCATCAATGCCTGACATGCACTATGACTAAGGAGGCCATAATTCTCCCAGACACTGCTAGGGGGTGATTTACAAAGGCACAGCTTTCATTTGTGGAATTTAGAAAACAAATATAAAAAAATAAAAAAAATCAATTTTCCCCAGCTGGGGTTTGAACCTTGGTCGAAAAGCACTCATGAGCCCTGTGAACTGCCACTGTACCATCTGTTTTGCTGGAATTTTGCTGAGCCAGAGGCCTTTTTGTCATTGGAAAACTGTGCTAGTCCTTCTTTTATTTTCATAGTGTTTGGATTTTACATGCCAGAAATCCACTCTTGATTTCCATGCTTTATATACAAATAGCCCTTCCTTTCTTTGAGTCTGACACTTGCCCCATGCATTTCCTATTCTTAAACAATCATCCCCAAATCCTCATTCCACTAAATAAGGGATTTCCTTTATAGCAAACCGGTACCCCCCTTCCACATGCCATAGCATGCCATCAATGCCTGACATGCACTATGACTAAGGAGGCCATAATTCTCCCAGAAACTGATAGGGGGTGATTTACAAAGCCACAGCTTTCATTTGTGGAATTTAGAAAACAAATATAAAAAAATAAAAAAAATCGGTTTTCCCCATCTGGGGTTTGAACACTGGTCAAAAAGCACTCATGAGCCCTGTGAACTACCACTTTACCGTCTGTTTTGGTGGAACTTTAGTCAGCCAGAGGCCTTTTTGTCATGGAAAAACTGTGCTGGTCCTACTTTTATTTTCATAGTGTTTGGATTTTACATGCCAGAAATCCACTCTTGATTTCCATGCTTTAAATACAAATAGCCCTTCCTTTCTTTGAGTCTGACACTTGCCCCATGCATTTCTTATTCTTAAATAATCATCCCCAAATCCTCATTCCACTAAATAAGGGATTTCCTTTATAGCAAACCGGTCCCCCCCTTCCACATGCCATAGCATGCCATCAATGCCTGACATGCACTATGACTAAGGAGGCCATAATTCTCCCACACACTGCTAGGGGGTGATTTACATAGGCACAGCTTTCATTTGTGGAATTTAGAAAACAAATATAAAAAAAAAAAAAACGATTTTCCCCAGCTGGGGTTTGAACCCTGGTCAAAAAGCACTCATGAGTCCTGTGCACTGTCACTGTACCATCTGTTGTGCTGGAACTTTGCTCAGCTGGAAGCCTTTTTGTTATGGGAAAACTGTGCTGGTACTTCTTCTATTTTCATAGTGTTTGGATTTTACATGCCCGAAATCCACTCTTGATTTCCATGCTTTATATACAAATAGCCCTTCCTTTTTTAGGTTTGGCCTGACCCAGCGCATGCGCTGGTCTGGCAAAGACTTATTGAGAGGGCTCCAAAAAGTGCTACCAGGCCAGCCTAGAGCTACAGTGCATGTGCGCGGGCGCGCGCGCTGTGCTTTACCGCGATTACTTTCACTTCTGCTTTGCATAGCCAATAGGTCTCGCTTTTGGGACCTTATAAGTATTTAGTTATGCAACTGCTGCATGGCTAAGCACTTATACGGTCCCAAAAGCGAGACCTATTAGCTATGCCAATGCTTGTTTTTTAGGTCTCGTCTGACCCAGCGCTTGTGCTGGGCTGGCGAGACTTTAAGGGTTTCAAAAAAATGCTACCCTCGGCCACAGCTTGCAGTGCATGTGCGCGGGCGCGCATTTGAAAGGCGCCATATGGCGTGATTACTGCTGCGCGCGCACATGCACTGTAAGCTGTGGCCAGCGGTAGCATTTTTTCCCCGCAATCACTTTCATTTTGGCCCCGCAGTTAAGTTCCTTGTTTGTAATATTTTTGTAGTACAAAATGTGTTCAATGCAGAATGCACGCAAGGATCACATAATGTGCTAAAATATAGCGCCAAACACCAATTTTGCTAACTGCATACAATTTAGATTCATATTTCCAAAACTTTGATTAATTACACTGGATCAAATTATGCACATTTTGCTCACCCTGTAAGTTCTAATAATGACTTTGTTGTTGTTTACAGTTAGAATTGAAAATGTTTCATTTTTGAAATGTAGACTACCATTGAAATATTATAGGTTGGCGTAAGGTGTAATCTTCTTCGGGGTGGCTCAATCTCCTGGTCTCACTGCACAACACTTTCCTAGGCAATCTCCCTCTCCGTTTGACACTTAGGCCCTTCTCCTCACATCTTTTTGAAACCTTCCATCTGCATACCTCATGTCCTCTTTCTTCTTCAGCACCATCTTTCACTCTCGTTCATGTACTTCATTTATTCTCCTGCTTTTTACCACCCTTTCAGTCAACCCACCCACTCACCGGTAAGCACTGCATTTCTTTTCTATTCGTGCAGTCCATTTTCTGACAGGTGTGTACCTATTTCATACACTTTTCCACAATTCCATTTGGGGCATGTGACCCATCCCTCGGGTGCTCTACAGAGAGGCCAGGGACTGAATGTGCATGTAGGCTGGATATGTTGCATCGATATAACAGCTGAGAAGCAGGTGATGCGTGATTTCTATAGCCGCGTAGCAGGGCCATACTCGGAGCGTGCACCATGGACGTCTGTTATACGGTGCTCGGGATTCAGATTGCGGAGATCCTTTAATAGCACGGTAAGCACTGCATCAATTCTTTGGCCGCACATCAGTGATACGCTGCTTTTTCAACCGCACAGTGGTGCTGCTGTGGAAAAACGACTGTTGAGAGTCCATGCATGGAATATCTAGTTTCTTAGCAGCCAAACCACCTCCAAATGGCCCACAAAGGGGAATTGGCACCCCTTGTCAGGTCAGAACTCCCAGCAGAGGAGTTCAGGGGCTACAAATGAAGTCTTTGATGACCCTGAGACTTCTTAACAGGAGGCAAGCATACATAAGCCTTTGGAGAACCTTGTGAAGTAGGATGTAGAAAGAAAATGTCCTCTTAGTCCAGAAGTGTTCTGAAGTTATGGTGGAACAACTCCAGTACTAACGCCAGTTTCTACCTTTGAAGTAGGCAAACTTCAACAGAAAGTTTTTGTTGTGCACAGGACCCTACCTTACTCTGACCTGGCTCCAGACACACTACAGGGGATTGGATACAGCTTTGTATGAGAACACTCACAGTCCTATTCAGGTGTCATTGACAACTCCTTCCACCACTCTAGCTCAGGAAGACCTATCAGGCTGGTGACTGGCCATCAACATATGCATATGCAGGGCACACCTCAACTCCCTTTGTGTGACAGTCTAGAGTGAATGCGCAAACAGCCCAACTGTCACCCTTCCTCAGACGTGGATTTCACCCACAGGAAGAGCCACACAATGTTAAAGCAAGAAAAAATCCACGTTCTAAAAGAGGCATTTTCAAACACACAATTTAAAAACCAAGTTCACTAAAAGATGTGTTTTTAAATTGACCCCAAACTCCAAAACTTGGTCTATTCTCAATGGGAAGTTACACTTGTAAGTGGGTACAAGGCATCTTCAATAGTAACTTATGTGAGATATAGACCTTGCAATAGTGAAAAAAGAAATTAGCAGTATTCACTATCAGGACAAGTAAAACACTCCAATCCATGTCCTACCTTTTATCTACACTGCACCCTGCTCATTGAGCTACCTTGGCCCTACCTTAGGGGTGTCTTACATGTAATAAAAGGAAAGGTTTGGGCCTGGCACGTGGGTACACTTGCCAGGTTGACATGGCAGTTCTAAATGGCACACACAGACACTGCAGTGACAGGTCAGAGACATGGCTGAAGGCCTACACATGTTGGTGGCACAATCAAGGCTGCAGGCCCACTGGTAGAATTTAATGTATAGGTCCTGGGTACACACAGTGCACTTTAATAGGGACCTACCAGTAATCACATATGGCAATCACGGATAACCAATTACAGATACAATTTTACACAGGGAGCACTTGCACTTTACCACTGGTCAGCAGTGGTAAAGTCCCCAGAGTCCTAAGACCACCAAAAATGAAGTCAGAAAAACACTGGACTAAGGCAAAAGGTTTAGGGATAACCCTGAAAATAGGGCAGGTCCTACACACAGTGACTATTGGAATTTGAATTAATTTACAAACATGCATTTATCACTAAAAAAACATGAACAAATCCTGAAGAGATGCAAATTATTTTTTGAAATACGTTGATTCCAGAATAGACAGAGTTAAAAATGTTGTTACTGGTTGACCGCAATGGAGCGTGGGCCGGCTACAGGGACCCCGTTAGGCCCACTGAACATAGTACTTTAAATCCTGGTGTTCATTGTGTGCGGCTTTGTTTTGCATGGCTTCACATTGTATGAAGTCTGTTCTGATGAAGCCGTACAGCGATGCTTTTTTGGGCTTTGCTTTGCTCTACACTGATTTAAATGAGGCTGGCAACTATATGGCGAGGATTTGTGGGGCTTCGTGTCGCTCTGTGTTGTTTCTGATGGGCACCACACCTGAGCTGGTAGAATTCCTTCAGGTCTACTCCCAAAGATCTAGGACTGGAGTCCCACCACATGGTGTGCAGGACTTACAGCAATCAGAGTATAGGTCCGGTTTCAAGTTCATCTCTGTCCCTGAGGCTAAGATTAGGAGGTCAGCCAACTAGCTCTTGTAGTCACTCTAGTGGTCCTGCTTTCAAGATGTAGATCAAGACATTTTCTACAGAAGCAGGGCAACAGGCACCAGGGCAGCCGGGCAACAGAGTAGTAGTCCTTCTTGCAGAGCAGCACCACAGTCTTTCTGACCTTTTCACAGATCCAGAGGTGTACTGAAGAGTTAGGTCTGAGGGTTCAATATTTATGTATGTTGCCCACTTTCAAGTTGGAAAAGTTTCTAGATAATTCCCTTTTCAAGTCCTTAAATTCTCAGCCTCTTCTGTCCTGCCTCCAAACTGGCTGCATGAACAATGCAGTGATGACACGTACTTTGGGGTCATTTACAATCCCATTTAGAAGGGATCTAAATTGGATTCGGGTTTGCTGAATCCGATTCAGAACCCTTGCTTCCGACCGAATTGTACACAGTTGCGAATCACCAATTACGATGCTCTGAATGTACGAATTGGTTACAAAAGGCCTTTGGACAGGTCGACCCTTTCAGAGCCGATTCGTACAGCTCTATGCACACGGTTTCTGAGCGAGCGATTACGATGATTGATTCGGACAGCCGTTCCATTTGTTTTGCCAGAAATAAAACGGCTGTTGGAATCTGTCTTTGGTGGCCCGTGTCAGGCCCCCCTTAACCTGGGGCCATCCAAATCGGGCCCTTAGGGGTACCCATGGGTCCCCTCCTCCCAACCATGCACAGTGTGGCAGGCACCATGGGGTGCCCAACACAGGGTGCACAATTTTCCCCAGACACCCCTTTCTTCAATGGGAGCCTGTGTTCTTGTTCGGAACAAAGGATTCTATTGACGTCAATGGGAGTCCTGACCAAATCGTATCCAGAAGCATCCGGATGCATCCAAATCGCTTGGTCGGACTCCACCTATCTGAGTAGTCCGGAAAGCATTCCGTAACCGAATTGGTCTGAATGCTTTCAGGACGAGATTGTAATCGGCCCCTTTTTTGTGAAGGCAGGGCACAGTCTGTTTAGTTCCAAATGAGTCTGTGCCCCATCCTGCCAATTTGTGGCTAATCCTGGTTCACCTAATCCCTCTATTGTGTGACTATCTGGGAGGAATAAACAAAGTCCAGCTGCCAACTACACCCATTCACATGGCCCAAGAGGAGGCAGCAGGCATCAAATTCTGCAGAAAAATGCTGTGTTTTGAAAAGTTAAAGACACACAGATGACAGACGGAATGCAGAGCGAATCAAACATTCTCCCCCAGTCAATAGATCTGGGTTAAATCCATTGTTCTTTTGCTCCCTGTGCCACCCCAGTTTGTGCCCATCCAAATGCAAATCAGTCTTGACCTTGTGCTTCATGGGAACAGTCCAGCATGAACTGCCAAGCCAGGTCCTCCCTGGACCAGAAACAACGCTCCTGGGACCAGTTTCGGGGTTTCACCCCTCATCAGCCAGGCTAGCTTGAAGCCAGTGGCACAGTGAGCCCATGACCCACATCTGGGCATAGCCGGTGCACTTAGGGTGAGCCAAAAGACACACAGATAATGGTTAACAGCCGGTAAATCGGCACGGGTAGGAGCCCAAGACCTCTAAGTCGTGTCGGTGGTGGGCAGGACGACCCTGGCCCAAGTACTCTGCTGTGGTGTAATCCAGACAACTGCGCAAAGGGAGGCACTCCGTTCTCGGATGTGGGTTGATGCTGTCACATGGCAAGGGCACGGTCTTGAGGTGATCCACAGCATACTAGGCCCCTTGTGCCTGGACAGTACGGAAGCTGACATCGTAAGCAAGACTGGCAAGGCTGTTGTGGTTCCGAAGCCCAGTAGGGTATATTTGATCACCTGATAAGGAGTACAGCTGGGTCTCAACCTTGCATGGAAACAATGCGGGTCAGTGGGTAACATGACGAGATGTCCATCACGGGGAGTGCATGTTCACTGTGTGCAGTGTAAATACGGTGTTCTGATTGGCTGAGTGTTCCTAACTACATGTGGCATTTAACTTTTTGGTTTTTTTGGAATGCGCATCCCTCCGGCCAAACAAATGCTATTGGGGCCAATCTTCTCGGACCTTTGTGGTGTTGCTACCTTCTGGCAGACTAATCGCGGTTGTCCCTGTTCAATCATTTCTCTATGGGCTACGTGTTACACCACCTGTGATCTGTCATTCAGTTCATCCAGACCTTGGTTGCAGGGCCTTCCTGAACATGTATTTCTGACTCAGGGCTGATGGGGAGGTCATAATGGGTAGATTTGACGACAGCAATGTGAGTTTGCTGTTATACGTAAATATATCATGGCGTACATTGGCATCGTATTTTTCTTTATTAACATTATCCTAGTAGCATTTCATTTACAGGCTTTAGGTATATGGTATACAAATTTACTAGTGAATTATAAGTAAATTCATTATGTCAATCAAGGGACTCCTGGCCTCTACCTAGCCAATAGAGCTAAAGGTCCCAGGAGTATCCATACCCACTTTTGTAGCAGTTCACTCAAAAGTGGTTGTAGAGGCTACTTTTCTCCCACTGGGATTAGTGTCTGGCTTATAAGATGTACACAAGAGGGGGCAGACCAAGTGTTATCTACCTCTGCATGTGACATGGTAAACCTCCTGGTAAACCTCCTGGAAGATTATTAGATTCATAGGCACAACCCAGGTGGTGATCCGGTTAAAGGCACAGAACACTTTCCCATGTACAAGGTATTTGCTTCCGCTTTGGGAGGAAGTTCACAATTCATCAAGGGGCTATTCATCTCCTGGTTCGAAGCACATGCATATGAGCTTCTAGAGGGTTTTTGTCAGGGAAGCTTTACTAAAGTACCTTTCCCAAAATTGTTGTCACTACTTTGACTTTACCAGTGAACTGCCATTGTGATAAATATTTTTGATAGTCCAAAAATAAACTTTGTAGCTGTTTCCTCTGCTGAGGTAACATGATTAAATGTAGTATTACATTACAATGCTTTCCCATGGAGCAGCTAGCACTGCTAATGTAAAATATGGCATTTGAGCCCTTTTCAACATAAGGGCATGTTTGAAAGGTAATGTTTACATGTCCTGACTTAAATTTATGCACACTGCCTAATGGGCATTACAGCCTAGTTAGGGGTGATATTTACATTTAAAAGGCATGGTTAGGCCTGTCAAGTGGGGTTATTTTCAGTTTGGAGTTTACAAAATGTCCAGGCAGGCTTCAGTCGTAGGCCTGCTATTGTTTACACTGCTACTGTAGTTGGTTGGAACAATTTGTGCTTCAGTCCACTAGTGACATTTACCTTAAGGGCCCTGGTACACATTGTACCACATACTTGGGACTTATAGGTATGTTTTAAATTCTAATTTAGAGTACACCAATTCAATATATTTTAGAGGTCATAGCACATTCACAGATGCCTGCTTAGCAGAGTCCCCATTCACAGAATAAAATAAAATAGTGCTGGACCGTGTCCTTTCTGCAGTGTCATATATTTTTGCCTTCCACATTCGTTTGCTCTTTTTTTTTCCGTTCTCATCTCACCAATAGGCTTCTGCAGATCTTACAAAGCCGTTGTTTTCCAACTGTGCGCCCTACGGCTTACCGCTCTTATTTAGGTTGACCAGACCGGCCCCATTTGATAGGAGCTTGGTGTAATCAGAGAACCGGCTATATTGATCTCAGGTCTCGACCCCAGCTCATAAGGGGCTGCCAGATATTTATCGGACTTTCCCCAGCTCCGTCCTGATCGAAACGAGCCATAGCAAATATGGCTTTGAGCCAGTCTTTGCTCTTCGGGGCAGAGGGTCTTTCCATTTCTTCCAGATCTCTCTCCGAGTAACACCAAGTATAGCAACAGCCCACTATAAATCTGTGAAGCATTCAGACTGAACAAACCATCATCACCAAAAAACACTAATGACAGGTTAACCTCGATGTTTACTTTGAAAATGCCACAGAAGATGTCTCCCACCCCCTTCCAAAAGGTTCTTAATTCGGAGTACACATATAAGATGTGGATGTCATTGTCATCGGGAGTCATACACCTGGGGCATTTTGGGATAGGTAGTGGGGTGAACTTGGCTATCTTGGCCGGTGCGTAATAGTCTGTTGATAACAAAAAAGTGATTCTTCTTTAGGCTCGCTGGTTTAATAAGTTTGTATATTTAACTACAAGTAGGGCTCAAACAGGGCATCTATGTTGGGCTCAAGGGGGGATTGATTCCAAACCGAGGACTGCGGTGGAAATTCCAGGTCTTCTGCTTCTAAAAACTTATTATACCAAATAGAAATCTCTTTCTTTTTTGGATCTACTTATTCGGGGAGTGCTCCGTTTCCCAATTTCCTCTTACATCCCCCTTTTCTGCTTCAAACCAGGAAACAAGTTTTAGGTACTTAAACCTGGAAAACCCTGTACCGATATTGGCCCTTAATGACTCCCAAGGATGGATCCCTTCTGCATCTAACAAGTCAGACCAGATGTTAATGCCTGCTTTCTTAATTGGTACAGCCAAACTATCCCTAAGACATGGAGGTGTACCGGGGGAATCCCAAATAGGTGCAAAATCTGAATAGTATCCGATTCCCTATCTACATCTCACTTTGTACCAAGTTTCCAGGGCTGCCCTAAGGACCTTCATGCGTACTCGTTTAAAATACCTCAGAGCCCCACACTTGTATAAAAAGCCTTCTCCGCCTCCTCCACCCTCCGTCATAGCCATTTTACCCAACAGCCTTCCCCACGCTGACTCCTCTGGTTTTAAGAGTAACATCCAGACGCCTTTGAATTGGAATGCGACCGAGTACCAGCCAATATCTAGAAGAGCCAAACCCCCTTTGATAAGCCTACGCCTCAACTTCTTCCAAGACAACCTTACTCCCTTGTTTCCCTAAATAAATCTCCAGATCTTACTCTGAACCTTACGAATGCTCTTACTGGGGAACACCAAGGGGACTGCGTTAAACAGTTAGGTCAGCTTGGGGAGGATAACCATCTTCACCAGGTTTACCTTCCCATAGATTGTCAAGGGAAGGTTCCTCCGTCTAGCAAAGAGGCGGTCTATTTCCTTGATGACTTTATTCAAATTGATCAGGGGGATTTTATCCAGATCTTTAACAATGTATATGCCCAAATATCTTAACTCTTTGCTGGTTGTGCCCTCCTATTGGTCGATGTTTCAACACTTCATCTCGGTTTTTGAAGTGTTAGCTAAGTAGCCTGAGATGGAGCAAAATTCTTCCTGAAGGGCTTCAACCCGTGGGATAGCCGCCTCCGGGTTACTGGTGAAAAACATTAAGTCGTCAGCTTACAGGGCTAGCTTACATCGATAAAGTTGAGACTTAAAAGGATGGATTGAGTCATCTAGTCTGATAGCTTGTGCTAATGGCTCTATGTAGATGTTAAACAGGCGGGGGTAAATAGGGCAACCCTGTCGAGTTCCCCTCTGGATGTTAAAGCTAGAGGTCAACATACAATTCAGGAGGATCCTACCCTTACCAGCCTCTTTCCCCTTAGAGATAACTCCATCATCCGTTGTATCCCCTCTCCGCTTACGCTGCTTAACTGATGCTCTGACATTTAGAGATAGTTGGGGAAACTCGGGGTAGTAGGATAGGCTGGGTGATATCAATGTTGAGGGAGGTATGTGCCACTCTTGCTCGCAAGGTATACATGTTAATTTAAGTTGGAGAGGCTCCCGCTTTCAATGTCTCACTTGTCTCCAAACAGTTGAGGTGGGCCCCTCCCTCTGCCAGTAGCTTGGTAATTACTATAACCCTCTTGTGGTAGGGCCTGAAGAAAACGTGTGTCCCCTCTTACCTTTGTCCAAGCTAACAGAGCTTGCGTACTTAAGAAAGATGTAACTCCAACTCCGACTCTGACCCCCTACCTGGGGGCCGGATTCTGCTGCCCGATCTTTATTGCTCCCAGAGCCAGTGCTAGTGCTGGCCTTGCCTCCGGCGATCCGGAGCTGGAAGCAGGCAGAATTCTGACGCTGCTGCTTCCGTGTGGCCTCCTCCCAACGCCAGTCACCTGTTCCCGGCAAGCCGCTGCAAGCATCCGGGTCCGTGTGCCCGTCGGGCTGGAAAAAAAGGAGCTCACCGCACATAGCACCCCTAAGGTACCAGTGGGGGAGGGGGGTAGCCTAGCTTCGATGCAGGGAGGTCGGGATTCCCACGGCAAGACCCATCAAAGGACCCGAGGGAGCAGGACTGCGGCCGTGTATGTGACCTGCATGAACATAAAAAGTTTTCAGAGGCCTTCCTACACCCACCGAGCTGACCATCTCCAACTAGATATGCCTGAGCCCTGTTGCTGGCATCTGCAGGAGTCAGTCAAGATCCTCAAGAGGTGCCTTCCAGGTTATAGAGTGTTTGCTAGCATTAGAGACAGATCTTCTCTTTGAAGTGAAAGATTTATCAGATTAAAAGTGAAGCATCGTAGAGCATAGCTGAGTTGTTCAGCTTCCACTTGAAGAATTCAACACATCTGACCCCAAGTGATGCAGAGCCCTGTAGAGCCCCACTGCACAGCTGAAAGTGCATTAGCTTGTACTCCAATAGATACAAAGCCATGCAGCGCCATGCCATACCATCCCATCAGAAAGCTGGACCACAACAAGTGCAAACCGATGCAAGGTCCCACAGAGATGCCCCACTCCTGCCTGAGGGCTTAACTTGATCCATCCTCGATGGGTCTGAAGCCCTGTAATGCCATGAAACACACATCTGTATTGGATCTTAGACCAAGCAACATGAATCAATGAAAAGCAACTCCGCATAGATCTTGCATTATTGGCATATATTTTTGGGATATTAATGTCTATCAGACTTTTGGAAACAGAGCAATATCACAGCCTCCACTTATTTTTGTGAAATTGAATAATCGCATAACTAAAATAGAAAAAAACAGCTGTTTCTACTTGGACCAAAGTGTTACACATTCTCTGTGTCTAAATGTATGCAGGCACATTGCAGATAACGGACATTTTCCTTCAATTCCAGTATTATTGTTTTTAAATGAGTACCACGTATAGTCCATATGGCTCAACTTCAAAGAAAACCTGTTTCTTTAAATACCAAATCGATGCAGTTTGGATGTCATCTATTTTGCTGCCTCTACAATACAGTCCATGCACATATTCTCATGCTCATACTATATGGGAGAAACCAGTTCTTGCTATGATGATATGGTAAGATACATCAGAAGTACACATTATAAAAAATAACTTCAATGTTACGAAATTGGTGATGGTACAGGCTTCAAAAATTTAACGTTGAGATCGAAATTGAGATTTTGTATACCGGCTATAACTTTGTACTCTGGAATTGTACACAACAAATCAAATATTGTTGTCTTTGTGTGTCAATCAGAGATAATTCAGTAATAACAAAGGCAGTCATTTGTTTTCTCATTGTGCCATAGGTTTATTTCGGTATATTCCAGCAATGACAGGATTAAGTGCCTTGAAAGAAGCTAGAAAAAGAATAATTTGAACAATAATGCTTTATAACAATTACAATACAGATCATGTATATCTGGAGAACAAAAACTCTATGAAGGAGAAGACGGGTGTAAAGGAGAAGAGGGAGAGAACACCACTGCTGCAAATATTCATTTGTGGTACTTCACCAGGTGAATGCTACTGTAAAGATTGTATGTTCTTACAGAACAAAGTATAGATTTTTGTAGTGGTTCCGTAGGAATGACAAACATGAGCTCTCATGAGACATTAGATTTACCTGCAAGTGGCAGGCTGTAAATATCGTGGCCCTTACCAACATATTCTCTCCAAGTCAGGAGGGCAGGAAGCAGCAGGGTAAATGCCACAGGGAACATCAGTGGGATGAAAAATGAACTACATGAATGAAATACAAAAGGTGTGCCAATAAAAATAAAGCTGTTAAAACACTGACCTGAAGTAACAGAGAGACCCCGGAACCGTAACTTAGGAAGTGTGTTGCTTGGCACCAAGTAATTCAAGCTGCTTTTACTCAAATTCCACTGGAAGTGGCTGTCCCATCCTGTGACCTGAAAGGGAAATTCTTTTTGTTCCTTATGCTCTGCAGTATGTATTCCTTGGTCTCAGCCACCATAGGCATATTCTCAAAGCTCTTCAACGTGGTCCTATTCTTTTCTCTTTGTACATTTCTTGATATAACTATCTGATTCCTGATAAAGTGGCACTGTAACTCTACAAGGCTCCGACTTCTACAAAAGTAGAGGTTCCCTCGGTGGCCAATTAACCAAGGAACCAATAGGTTTGAATGATGGTCATCCTGCACTATTAACTGCAGGGCGATTATCAATCATTTTCTATACCTATGTTTGATGTATGATGCACAGTGGGTATGTGTAAGAAAAATGAATAATGGCCTGGATGGCCAGGGAGCAAATTCGCTGGTATCATGGCCATTAGGTTATTTTTATCAAGAAATAAACTACTGCTATGTTTTTTGGTTTTTTTTAGAATTTTTTTGGGGTCGAGTGAAGCTTTAAATATTGTGCCCACTGTGAAAAAGCAGTGCTATGAATGGTATCATCACTGTGATTGCTACCTTCACAGCTGACATAACCCCTTCAGGCAGTGAGGATCTCTCATTATGGTGGACATTACTCTAGCTCTATGGAAAACTGGTGGATCATTTGGCTTAATGATCTTCTGAAGATTAATCAGGATGGTAATTCAAAGGCTACATGGATTCTTTTAAAATACATGAGTTTTTATATGTTTGAACTGTAGTATGTTTTTGTCTCATAATGTTTTGTTGTATGTTTGAAGCAGTTACATTTGTATTGGCAGGGAGGTCCTGACTTAAAAGGTGCTATTGAGTGCTTACAATAAAAGATTTACTGCATAACATTGGCCTCCGGTGTCTTGACATAACATTTTTATATTTCATTCTTTATTTTGATTTTCACTTTTATTTATTGCACTACAGCTTTCCAGTTTTGATATTTCATTATTATGTTAATTATCACGCATATTTGTTATAAGGACGGTAGAGAGGTAAATATTAATTATCTCTCTTATAATTATCTCAATTAAAAGAAAAACTGAATGGACATGAAGTTCCAATTTTCAAGCAAACAGGAATTTCTCCTCAACTGCGGTGAAAGTGAGTTTTTGTCCTTATTGCCCAAAGAAAATAAAATGCACAGAACATCCGTTTCTTACAAAGCACTGGAAATGGGCAACTCTTCTTACTACTGGATCTGAAGGTATTGTAAATTTTAATGCATATGTACAGAGCCTTACCAATGTCATTCTTGCAAGGAGAATGTCTTACAACAAACAAAAATGAGAATGCAACATGGAGGACAAATTTAGGTGGGAAGATCTGCGTAATTACTGTGCATAAATAATAAAAGTCAGAGCACGTTTACAAACAGGAATATATTAATAATTTGTTTTCTGGGAGTAATTTTTGTAAAATTTGTAAATTACATCAGAGATTATGTGACATATGAGCAGATTCCAAAATTTAGCAATAAATGCAGTAGCTACAGAATTACATAGATCCACTTTACTCATCAAGTTCCAATTTTTATTACAGTTTGTTGATGAAATGTAAACAGTACTAAGCAACTTAACTCTAATGATTGACTACTGTTTGCTGCAGTTTCAATAAAACATGTTTCCCAACCTACTCTTTCTAAGAATACAGGTTATATATAAAAATGCATAAAACATAATATGTTCCAAAAGGTCTTATATTGAAATCTTGAGGTTCTGGTAATATTTAATATTCACTTGTCTATCTGGCTTTTGGTTTAAGATGTCAGAAGAAGCCCAATCCATATAAAATGTAATACAAATTGATAAATGTGGAAAGGTAACATGACTCATGACAGATGAAGCCTAACTTTTTGAATGAAGCTCCTCACATGCCATCCTAAAAATGTGGAACATATATCACTTTGTTTGTCTGCATAAATAGTTTAAGGCATTGCTCTTTTTGTGTTCATATGTTAAACAAAAATTTCAAGAGTGATTATGTTTGTGCAGCAAGATAAAATCAAATTGATGAGGCCTCCTGGTTCTTAGAAGGGTTGTTCCCCAAAGTGAAGTGGCTGTGAATGCAATGAGTGAGGTACGAAATATTTTTAACTTGTATCACTGTAGCTGTGATATGGTAATAAAATGAAGCTCTAATGGACAAGCAACAATACATTTGATTTTACACATGCACTAAATAACGTGTTATTGATGCACGTTTTTGCATCCCCAGCCAACTCCCTCAAACCTTTTTCAGCATACAGTATTAGTACAAAAGCTTAGTTGTGGCTTTATGGTGGTGCGACCTGTCTAGTCGTACCGGGCTCGAGAGTCAATGGAGCACCCTCTGCATAACATGCAGAACCGAGATAAGAACAGGCCGGAGAGATGTTTGTATGCATAGCATTTTTCAAGGGTTAATTACAAAAGCATGATAAGTCTGGTGGTCACTACACTTGATGGCGAGATTTGTGGATAAAGGGTTTAATGTCCCTGCTATAAAGCACAGTATGCGACATGCAGATCAAAGACTTGTATTTTATGTAGATAAGCAACATCACCGAAAGGTAAGAGATATGGTGCAACTCTGCTCTTTTTCAAGCAATGTAGCACACCAACTTTGTTTGTTATGCATTTAAAAAAATGTATTAATCTGTCCCTTTGTTGCTCAACACAGTATGTTTAATGTAACTTCTAGCCATTGTATTCTCATTGGCTTGAGTACATTTTCCTATACATTGATTTACACACTTGTATGGCTCATTATCGTTTTATAATATGTTTTGAATGAAAGGCAGTTTGAAAATATAAATTTGGGGTAAGTAGTGCTATAAAAAAATAAATGCCAGAAAGGGGCGAAAGAAAAAAGAGGGGCATCATTAGTGGATGGTTGTCAGGGAAATACATGCAGAAGGAAGTCATGGGGTTGTGCTAACCTAGGTAAGGGCGTCCCTACAAGAGCCAATTGCTCCCTTTCCTGCACATGGTTCCTGTGTGTAGGAACTAGCTGTACAACACCAAACTGTCCCCCCCCTCAATTGCGGCACAGAACTACATTTTGAGAGTTTGATTTCTTATAGGCTACATGTTTTTTCATTTTTCTCTACAGATAAATACATAATTCCATGTAATTGTCTACAATTACAATCCAGCTCATCTAGAAATCATTGGCACTGTCCTGTTTGTCCGATACTTATAACCCGTTCATTAAACTTCAAAGGCCATATGGATAAACAACATGGTATGTTATTTTTTTAATGATATGGATTTTAAAGGTTAAAAAAAATAGCATTATTAACTTCTTTTTTTCAGAGTTTTGAAATACCCAACATGTTATAAATCTCATTTTTCTAAGCTCAAAGGCATGGTGTTAGTATGTGGTTCCGAAATATCTAAACTTTATTAACAAAAGGACTATACCAGTAATTCATGGTACATGTTTATAAAATTTCTTACTGCTGTGCTGAAAAAGTGAAATTAAATATGATTAACAAAATATTTATACTGTATAATGTTACTGATTTTCGGATCTTCTTACTTTTTAGGTTATATAGTCAAAGAAAATCAGAATACCGAAGGCAAGATTTTTTTCAAGTACTTTTTTTTAACTAATATTAAGAAAGGGTTATTTGATATAGTATGTAATGACAAGACAATATATTAATTAACTTTAATAGCTTTCCAAAATTATTTTATTTGTATTCAAAAAAGGGTAAGCCACTAAATGGTCTAGTGGTATTTAAATGTATATTGCATATGTTCAGCAGCATATTAAAGTTGATGGCCATGCCAATAAATGTTTAGCTTTCAAATAACATTATTATTCCATTTATTTTAGTGAAGGATATACAGAAATTAGATCAACCACTTCAATTATTACCCACTGCTGGTGTGAGAAATGAGGATATTTCAAAATCAATAAAGTGTAGTATTTGCAGTACCACGTTTGTAAATCATTCAACACTACGGCGTCATCAACAAAATAGTCACAGCATTTTTTCAATTCCAGTGTATTGTGTGGATTGCAAAAATTTAATATATTTTATGCCCCGTTGTAAAAATGGACAAAGAGCTCCAATTCATGTTCAAAAAACTATTTCTAAACAACAATACAATTGTGAAATTGCTCGCTGTAGGGAATTTATGGCAATGGCTAGCCGCAGTGGTCATCCAGCACTCGAATGCAAACACCTAGAAATGGCCAAAAAAGCTAAACCATTTCAATTTCCAAATGAACTTCAAGAGTCATCACTAAATCAAATGCTACAGAAAAATTCGATTTCTTTAACACGAAAAATCGAATGCAAAGAAATAATTGAATCTGCTTCAAAAGCAGGTGTTTGTGCAGTATATCCAGTGTTTCTTTCAGAACATGGTTTTTCAGGAAGATTTGTATATTTTTCTGTATACACTGGCAAACAGGACTACTGGTGTCTTTTCTTAAGGACACGTGTTACTTTTGATATAAAATCAGTACAATGGCACTGCCAATGTAAGGGCAGCCACAAATCATGGATATGCACTCACAGATATCTTTCAATGTGGTGGCTATTTCAAGAACGCCCCGAATTGTTGGAAAATGAACTTTTAGAACAGGAAGAAGACAACATATTTAAAGAGGGCAGTTTTGATATTTCCAGTGACTCAGAGTTTGAAATGTCTCCAGCAGCACTCGTGGAAGTGAGTGAGTATCCACCAGACAAAATGCATGTTAGAAAAATGGTGGAATACATACATGCTAATAAGCGTATTCCAGAATACATTCCTGAAAAATTGACCATGGAAGACCCAAAAATTCCACAAACTTTCATTCCAGTTGAAAAACATTGTCATTACTGCCCTGGCCACACACCACCATTACTGGGTGAACCTAAATTAATCTCAAAAAATGCAACAGTGTACGGCATGTATAAGATTCATAAAGGTGAGTTTGAAATAACTGTGTTTTAATTACGGTCACCATAACTACCACTTCATGTTGTTTCACTAATTTCTAATATTTCTTGAATATATAGTTATGATTAGATTACTATTTGAAGTCTGTGAATTTGGCAGCTTTCATGAGGCGCTCAGCTTTCTAACTATCACATACAATAATGCGTACTGTGCATTCATCAATATTATGCCCTTATGTATAATTTTGACTACCTTAATGTTTTCTCATAGACCAACATATGATTTCCAACAGTAATAATTCTTCCAATAAAGGTTCATTGAGAAATGTTAGTGTATTCTAACAAAGTTCTCTCTCTCGGTTTTTATAATGTCAAGTACACATGTTAGTTTTAATTCTTTAATTGTATGTAGTGTGTGAATTGCTTCATAATTGTCATCAATATCACAAGTTGCCTTTGATTACACAAATACCTACCTTAAACATTATATACTCCTGATGTGATTTTATTTGGAGTTAAGGTCATTTACAAGTGTGAATTTGTATTAAAAAAACAAACAAATATACAATTATAATCATAAATGCATGCATTTGCATGCCTAAGGTCAATGTGGTTTCCCATCTCCCTTGTGAATTGTGCCTAGTACAATCTAGGTAAGTTATTGAATTTTAGTTTATCATTTTATGGCCTTTTTGCATGTGAAATTTAACACATTGACATTGTTTTAGCAAACCTTTTCATTTTTATATTTTTAAATAATAGGTATATTATATATATTTTATAATGCTTTCTTTTCTTTCAAGGTCCTAATGAGATGCACTGTACTGAGGCATATTTACCACAGAGTAAATTTGACTCCCAATTTACTGCTACTATGCAGTAAATCCAGTGGTGGTGAACAGTTCTCAAAAAGGTGGTGCTGGTCAGTGGCATGATGTCACTAAACTCATAGGCTGTTTAGAAAAACCATTCTGGTTAACGAAATTATCTAAACAATGATAAAATCCCCTGCAGTAGGAAAGTATGGTAAGGCCTTCACATCCATCTTTGGAAAATGTTGACCCTATTGTGTATCTTGGAGAACAGTTTTCACAATATAATGGTAAGTCATGAACACGTTTCATGGTATCTTTTGTTTCTTTATAGTGAGTACATTAAACATCAACTTGGTGCAGCAGTGAAATTTAGTCTAAATGGAAAGTCTTTGTTGTGATAACTTATATCTGTTTATTGGAAAGCTACACATGGGAACTTTGATTGCTCCCGTAAAAGAATTGACATAGATTCAAACAGAAAATTACTGGTCCATAAATAACATATTGATAATAAATGGAGTAAGTTTGTTTCCCAGATGTTAGTTCCATTTTTTAAATTGTATGAATGAAGAAACATAGTATGAAAACTGGTTGTTTAAAGATATAGCCTGGTTCAAAATGTTATTTTGGAGCAAATACCCTTCAGACTATTTACTACTATGCTAGTACTCCAAACGATGGATGCAGATGTGCCCTCTTTTCCTTTTTGTGCATCAGTGCAATATTTCTAAAGTAAGGTCCATAATATGGATCTTATGAACTTATCCAAAAGTCACAAAGTTTGATAGACCACTGTCACTATAAAACCATAGTTTCATTAAAGAAAAGATTAGTGGCCATTTGGTACAGCAGGAGGGGTTTTTAACAAACATTAATACACTCTTAACTTGGTGTAAGAAATCTCAAAACACATACAGTTACGTTAACTAATATTTGTATGGAAGGTGTTTTGCTTTAATTATCCCTATCCAAACATAAGAGTAATGAATATAATATGGTTTACATATATTCTAAAAGTATTTTTTCTAAGCACTGTGATCCTGAAAACTACTATAGCAGTTCTGGCTGATGAAACTGTGTAAACTATACAGAGACCATTTTTTGGTACTGTGCTCTATACAAAGTTAAGTGTGCATATACACCACTTCTCAGAAAACACTATAAACCTCACAGAAAGTAAGATGAATACCACAAACAAAACTATTTTTCAATTAATTAGCAATAGGACACACAAAAACAAGGTGTAGCATAGCGCACCATGAACAGCTCTGCAGGCCCCTTTCTGCTATTTCTTATACTTATAGTCTAATTAGTTGTTTAATGTACTACAATATTCATCTTCAAATATTTTGTTTAAAGTATACAATCATGATTAGGCATATTTTAAAGGAGAAGATTGGGAAGATCTGCTGGGATGAATATTGTTAATATTTAACATCTGATTGTCATTGTGAGATGTCAAGGAGCAGTTGTATGTAGCCAGTCTGACCCGTAGTGGTGTTCTATATTACACTCCTATATAGGCTCATGACATGTGGCAGAGCTGTTTAGTTATTCCACGCCTGTTTAGTAGGTAATGGGTGGTTAATTGTTGCAGACTGGTTTAGTAATGGGGAGGGACATGACCCCTAGCAGTTTCATTGTATGTGAGTGTAAGAGTGTCAAGCAATGAAAGTGAATTTTTATACAGCCTGTATGACCTAAAATTGACTGACTAGACCGATGAGTCTATGGTATTACTATTATTGTGGGTTTATATCTTGTATTGTATTGCAAATGGATTTATATAGTACCTTCTACAGCTGACGAGGTTTTGTGGCTTTTTTGAATAGGCAGGACACTGCTTGGTTATCTGGGCTAGTGTGGTTAACGATTTGCCCTCTCAGAAAATGGCAAGAATGTGGTTTTATGGTATTTGCTACAGCCAAATCCTCATACAATTCTACTGTGTGGACTTACTGCACTGTAAAGTAGCTCTTTTAAAATACCCAACGTGAAATAGGCAGAGCAGTATTTAATCATGTCATTCTGCTTCTTCTGAATAATAAAACAGGCCTAATTATCCTTACTAGCTCTTGTCTCGGTTACAAACCAGGGTTCATTGAGCTCTTAAATGCCCTTGTTCAAAACCTTTTAGGACCTATTATTTTTCATAGCCCATCTGTGTATCTATGATTGTAGTTTTCAATAGAATAATTGGTTTTTAAGATAGGGGTGTGTATAATAATTTATATCTTATTTTTCCCCTTTGAATCAGGTATATATGTTTATGTAAAGATTTGTCCAATTTGTGCTAGCCCGGTCCGGTCTCAAGAATATACGTCAGGATTTCACAATTTTAATGACAAGACATTTTTGACAATTCCTCTATGTGTTCTTATGACCTCGTCATTTCAGGTACTGTGTGTGTGTGTGTTTGTGTATATGTATCCTTGTGTGTGCATATGTGCCTCTGTGTATGTGTGTGTTTTTTCACTAGTTGATAATATTTGAAGGCTTCAACAAATACATGCTCATTTATTTAAATTTTACATTGTGAGGAGTAATACTATTTTTCAAAATTAATGGACGATTTAACTTTATAACAATTGTAGTGATTGCAATATGTTTACATGTGCACTTAATTCACTGCGGCCAGGATTCCCATCCTCTAACTCAACATTGGTACTCTATTGAAATTTCGATTTGGCAGATCTGTACATATGTTTAGTTCATCTGCTTTTAGGTTTTATGATAATACTGAATATAGTAATTTTAGCCTCTGTAAAATTAGTCATTCAACATGTATAAAATGATGATACACAATTTAACTACTTAAAATTTGATTTAGTTTAATGTTCTAAAAATCAATTTCTCTCTTGTTGCAGAATCATTTATTTGTTATAAACATTCCCAGCAATATTATTACAAGCCAAATAGATTTAGAGCCCTCTTTTAATAAAAAAATTAGGGGAAATTGATTGTGGTACTCAACTTTATTTTCTCTTTAATAAAGCAAAAACATTAAGTTAGAAAGACGTTTGGCAAATACTTCAAACCATGCTTATCAAGACGCTGATTGTTGTGTGTCATCAACCATTAAAGATCAAAAAGTTCTTATTAGGAGGCAATAGTTTTATCTTTAATTCAAATGCAAAAACCTTTGCATTATCCTTCAAAATGTTGGTGAGGATGTGCGTGATAATTAATACATTTCATTACTTTTGTTTTATTTAATATTAAAGTGTGATAGTCTGTGGTTACATTTAAAAAAATATGAAAAATACTAACAGATTATGTTTGTAATATTCACAATGCTTTATACTCAATAGAACCACACAGCAATTGGACGTTTCTTAACTACAATGGAAGATTTCATGGGGATGAAATTTCATCATGACACTCTTAGAAAGGCATTCTTTCATTTGTCAGCAATGATGAAATATTCTTATGACTTCTATTGCATTAGATGTGGACACCATCCAGCAATTTTAGTTGGTGATGCAAACTGGAAGCTTTCATTTGATATGCCTAGTAAGTAATCATTTATTTTCCCAAAAACCATTGTTAATAGTATAAACTCTCAGTTCTTCTTATTTCTGGTATTCTACAATTTTCTGTGAAAGAAGCACTGTCAGTTATCTCTCTTCTGCTCTCTTCTGGGCACTACTCATATTGACTGCCCGTATCAATTTGTCTATTTGTGTATCAATTTAAAAATGAAAGCAATAAAATTTGTTAACAAATACAATCAAACGGAATTTTCATTACAGATCATTGTTTAATTAATGGCTTGGTCATTCAATTTCATGCTACCTTTTCATTCTGCTCATTTAACATAGTTTTCTCTATTATTATTAAAGGCCAGCCTGCAATTTATGTTGCATGTCAAGCACGTTTCACCCTGGCAATAAAACTATATACATGGTCAGTTTATGGAGTGTGACTTTTGAACCTTAAAATATGCTCACTCATTTGTTGTTAATATTTATACTATGATTTTAAAGCTAGATAGAAAAAAGATTTGGTGTTACAAGACATTTCACTTATCCAGAACTTTTCTTGTCTATGCTGAAATTACAATTTTTAAGGAACACTTTGATCCTCATAAACATCAGATCCATTCTTTGTGAATTGACCTCACATAAATATAATGAATTCTACACTATTGGAGTATATGTACAGTGCTAAAACTACTATTACATGAAACATTGAATATAATGTTCTAAATTTATATCCCAGTTCATCTTTTCAAAAGACCCATACTGCATGATCAAAAAGAGGAGGAATTGCAAGTAGACATTGAAAATTCTTGGCAAAAAGACAGAGTACCAAATTATTACTAGCGGCCTTTGTGAAGGTAAGTATTTTGTTGTTTTAGTCTGATAAGATGTATATTTCAAACAACTACTTAGAATATAGTTTTTTCAAGATAAAGGTTAGATCTCTGCTGTTATTTTCAATAAGTGTTACTGTACATGTCATAGCACAAGAACATGCATCCTATGCATTGGGCAACATTCACAAAGGCAAATCTCAATGTGAGATTCTCTGTACGCATACAGTGGTGCCTATGCATGTCCCATATATGTAAATTTCACCATAAATTTAATTTGTTAACTCTAGATAGAGATGTATTTATACTGCTATGAATGTATTCCTTCTAACATAAGGGTCAAGTAATACATATAATTTAAAATTCATCATACATTTACTACAATTCACTGTACAGGTGTATTTTGGACATTAACATGCAAACAGTAGTTCTACAGACAATAGGCAGATTTATCAACTACTCTACGTAGAACTATGAATTGGTAAAACTGGGTAAACATGCATTTTCTAATGAAAAAAATGCACACCTCACAAATAATTTTGGAGCAAATAAGAAGAGTGCACACCTTGGGCTACTGTGTCTTCACTTTTTTTTAAGTTCAAAAGATCTTTATTAGAGAAGTAAAGGTGTCAATACATAAGAAAAACTAAAGCATAACAGCAATATATTAAGTAGAATAAGCATGTCTGTGGAATTAAACATGAAACTAAGAGATAACAAATAATTGAGGCTATATAACAGAAATCAGTACTAGAAATAATATGCAGTAAAATGAATTATGGAAAATGCAAAGGAACAAAAAAGGTCAATCAGGGAGGCTTGGGGACCTCCTGCTGAAAGGGAGGCAAATGAGACGAGCGCTTAGCGCAAATATCAAGGTACAAAGTCACAGGTAGCCAAAGGTCATGTCGTTTTTTAGCCAGAACAAGGGGATATATAAGAACGGTATCTAGCCTGTGATTATGGCATACATTGGACCACCATGCTCTAAAAGAGATATTAGCAAAATTTTTCCAATTTACAGTAATTTGCTCGAATGCAACAGCTAGCAACAAGTCAACAATTTGCACATTAAAATCAACATCTGCCCAGCAGGAAGAGAGACTTCCTAAAAAACATTGACAAAGGAAAAGGGAAATGCAGTGTGAAATATGGCATTAATCTGGGCCCAAACTTGTTCCCAAAAATTGTTCACAGCAGTACATGAAAAAAGCATGTGAAAAAGAGTAGCCTTGGGTGTCGACCAGGACCAGCAATGGTCAGGAATTAAAGGAAACCTCTTATTCAACATATGGGGTGAAAAAAGAAGTCTGTTATAAATTTAAAAAAGGGTTTGCGTAAGGGAGGCAGTTATGGATGATTTGCGAAGTTTGGTCCACACTTTATCCCAAAGAGAGGTGGGCCAAGAAATATCAAGATCGGATTCCCATTGTTCCTCTACCGTGGATTTTGGCCTGGGGTGAGAGTCTTGTGAAATGAGCGGTAAATTAATGATGCAGTATTATGAGTGCGAAGCAAGGAGTGAAGGCGTAGAGTGGGATTGGAAGGATCGGGCTGGGCGGGAGAGGTGGAAAGTTGGATACAGGTGGACATTACTGCATTCTTGAGCGTGAGGTACTTACGGGTAAAGGAGGAGGGGAGGTTGAAGTTATGGCAAAGAACAGAGAAAGGTAAGAAATCAGAGCCAGAAAAGAGGTGAGATACCCAGATCAGTCCTTTTTGTCTCCAAGATTTCCAATTAAAGGGCTTGTGATTAATGAGGATGCTATTGTTATACCAAATGGTGGTATTGAGAAAATCGGCTACAGAAAGAGGAGGGCTTGGGGAAGTGGAAAGAAGAAGCTTGGTGGTGAATTTGTGAATGGGAGTGGAAATGAGCTGGGGTTTACGGGAGAATGAGAGATATTCAGCGAAAGTAAAGGGGGATAGAGAAAGACGCTCAATAACAAGCCATTAAGGGGGAGAATCAGCAGGCTCTCGCAACCAAAGAGAAGCTTGTCGCAGAAGGAAAGCTTTGTGGTAAGTGGGAAAATCTGGAAAATTGACCCCACCCTCTGATTTGGGGAATCGTAGTCTGTACAAGGACATACGCGCTTTTTTGCCTGACCAGAGGAAAGAAGAAAGAATAGTGTTGATTTTCCTAAAAAATTTAGCTGGAATAGGAATTGGAATGTTGGAAATAGTGTAAAGAACTATTGGGGAGAGCATCATTTTAATCATGTCGAGGCGACCCCACCAGGAAAGGTAAAGTGGGTGCTACCTGGAAGTAAGGTCAGATAGTCTCTGGGTACACTTGCTAAGGCATAGTGAGACAGTGTCTGAAAGGGAGGGGGTAATATGCAAACCAAGATATTTGATATGCGAGGCATTCCAAGTGAAATTGGACATAACGAAATCAGGTTTGAAGGTGAATTTTGTGAGGGGTAAAATTTCACATTTGTCATTGTTCAACTTATAACCGGAAATTTGGGAGTACTCATGGACTTCAGTTAGAAATGCAGGAATGGAGATGGCAGGGTTGAAAATAAAGAGAAGGATGTCATCCGCATAGGCAGCAAGTTTAATGTTTGTCTGAGAACAGTGGAAACCATGCAGATTAGGATTTTGGCGAAGTTTTGAGAGGAAGGGTTCTAAGGCCAGATTAAAAAGGAAAGGGGAAAGGGGACAGCCCTGACGAACTCCTCTACCTAGGTTGAAGAAAGAAGAAATTAGGCCCTTAGAACAAACCGCCGCTCTGGGATTGGAGTACAGGAAAGAAACAGAGGAAATAAAATTAGGACCAAACCCAAACCATCTGAGGGCGGAGAAAAGAAAAGTCCACTCTACTCTGTCAAACGCTTTTTCTGCGTCTAAAGCAATTGCTGCTAACGAATCTTGAAATCGTGAGGATTTGGACAGGACATTAAACAGAAGTCTGGTATTGTCTGAGATGAAACGACCTTTAACAAATCCAGACGCTCTGGGCCCAATAATTCAGGAAGAAAGGGGTCTAGTCTTCTGGCAAGGGATTTAGCGTATATCTTGTAATCAATATTGACTAAAGAGATTGGTCTATAATTTTTGCAATACTGGGTATCTTTTCCTTCTTTGGGTATTATGCATATGTGGGCGTCTGAGAAAGTGCCAGAGGAAGTACCACTAAGGACAAAAGAATCGATAAGAGAGTGTAATCTGGGTAGTAGTAATTTAGAGAATTGCAAATAAAATTCAACGGTAAATCCATCCGGACCCATAGCCTTATCCTTCTTAAGTGACTGAAGCGCAGTGTATAGGTCGGAACTGGAGATGGGCGTTTCAAGAGTGGATAAGTCAACAGGAAAATTGGGGGGAGCCTGAATGCTGGAGAAGAAGTTAGCAAGGGATTGGGGAGTAGGGTGAGTTTCAGAAGAGCAAAGCGTAGCATAAAAGCGGGAAAATTCTTCTAAAATATCAGTATCTGTGTGCTTTAAAACAGAATTAGCATCAAAAACAGACTCAATATTCAGTTTATGTTGCTTAACTTTTAAATAATAGGCTAAAACCTTACCCGCTCTGTTCTTACCCCCATAAAATTTTGAACTAGATTTCAACAGATATAATGAAGCATCATCAGTGGATTGTTTGTTAAATTGCATCTTAGCTTCAATAAGAGTAGTCAAACTTTCCTGCGAATGGGAGGTATAAAAGGAGTGCTCCAGTTTTTTAATCGTAAGGAGGAGATCGCTAGTACGCTTACGAGTGGTTTTACGCTTTTTAGCCACAAAATCAATGATGAAACCCCTGGCTGCAGCTTTGTAAGCGTCCCAAATAACATGCTTGGGCACATCGGGCGTATCATTAATGGCAAAAAATTCTGTGGTAAATTCAACAAAGGAGGTAGTGAATTTGGGATCAAGAAGGAGAGTGTTATTAAAGCGCCATCGCTTCGGCCCAGTGGGCTTGGGTAAAACATCAATGTTAACCAGAACAGGGGCATGATCAGAGAACAAAATGGGGCCAATATCGGCGTGAGTGAGGGACTGAGAGATATGATGAGAAAGAAAAATATAATCAATGCAGGACTGGGATTGGTGGGATGGGGAGTAAAAAGTAAACTCTTTAGTAGTAGGATTGCATAAACGCCAGGCATCAACGAGTTTGTGCTGGGAAACTGCCTGAACAAACAACTTGTGAGACTTATTAGGGACATAGGATGCTTTGGAATGTCTATCCAAAAAAAGGTCATGGGGCAAGTTGCAATCTCCTGCCATAATAAAATTATCATCAATGTATTCAGAAATACAGGGAGCCATTGTACGCCAAAAGGCGGGGTCACCACCAGTAGGTGCGTAAATGTTGAAAAGGGAGATGGGAATACCCTTCGAGGAAAGTTTGACATACAACCATCTGCCCTCGGGATCTGACTCAGAAGACAAGAGAGAGTGAGAGAGAGATTTGCGAACTAACACAGCCACACCATTTCTTTTACCATCCCCAGGGGCAGAGAAAACATCACCAACCCAACCCCTCTTGAGCTTGGCAGCTTCAACATCAGACAAATGTGTTTCTTGCAAGAAGGCAATGTCTACATTTAATTTGGCTAGATGAGAAATAATTTTTTGCCTCTTAATGGGAGAATGAAGACCTTTAACATTCCAGGATACAATACGCACTGACATTAAAGATTATTAAAAGAGTAATACAAAGAGGGAATAAAACATTGAGAGAAAGCCTCGTGAAAAATAAAAGACGTAGGAAAAAGAAAGAAAGAAAAAGAATAGAGAAGAAATGAAATGGACAGAAGCAGGCAGAGGAAGAGAAGACTGAGAAATGCCATAAAGATAGAGGAAAACCAAAGTGTTACTAAGATCAGTGAAACAGCAAGATAAAGTCCGGAGATAGTACTAATAAAGGTCCAATGAAAGAGAAAACAGAACATGCGCAAAGAGACCAATGAAAAAATAAAATGAGAGAGAGAACGGCCAAAAGGAAAGGAAAGTAAATATAAGTCATAGGAGAGGTGAAATGGCAAGGGAATGAAGTGTATAATGAGAATGAAGCATGACCGAGGGAGCTAATGAAAGGTGAGGAGAAAAGGGGAAAGAGAGAGAGAAGAGGAAAAAGATTGTAAAAAAGGTAATGACACCAAAAAACCTGAAGACAAGAAGGGAAAAATCAAGGACAATAGAAACAGAACAAAAACAGGTAAATTAGGAGAGGTACGGTCAGGAACAGGAACATGCAAAAACGTACGTGGAGACGAGGGGAGGGAGGTAGGGCCAACTGGAGAAGGCAGGACACTCGGGGTCAGCGAGACGTCCGAACAGAGGAACAAGGCGGAACGCGGAACATTGAGCTGCGAGGGAAGAAAAATAACAAGGATAGGCAACGGCAAAAGTCAAAGAACATTTGAGTTAGAAAAATCAGCAACAACTGAAAACTGGAACAGCATAGTACAATTTCGGAAAGAGTCACGGTGGGAGAGAAGAGGAAGGCCCAGAGAGCTCCATGTCAGACTGGCTGCAAGAGTTCAGGAAACTTCGAAGTCGCATAGGCTCCTCATATGTCGTGGTTTTATTATTGCAGGTGACTTTAAATAAGCAAGGGTGGAAGAGACCATATCGGGCACCAATGGAGCGAAGGTCAGGTCTCATGTCCAAAAAGGCCTTACGTCGGTTCGCAGTGGATCTGGCGTAATCCTGCGCAAACAACAGATTGGAATCCAACCATGTGAGACCAGGAGAGGCTCTGGCTGCTGAAAGGACTTTCAGCAGATCTGTATACTCCAGAAAATACATTATTACACCTCTGGGTTTCGTTGGTGTGGATAGAGAAGAGGAAGCTCTTTCCAGCCAGTGGGCGCGCTGGATATTGAGCGGTGGGTCTTCGGGTAGGTGTAAAAGCTTGGGAAGAAATGACATGAAAAAATTGATGGGGTCACTCCCCTCACATCCTTCCACCAGGCCGTAAAGGCGAAGATTGTTGCACCTATTTCAATTTTCCAAGTCCTCCATCTGCTTCTGGAGAGATGAGACTTGCGCCTGCAGATGGGTGACTTTGGCTGCAGAATCCTGAAGAGAAGAGACATCACGCTCCACTGACAACACTCTTTCATCCATTGAAGCCCAGTTGTCAGTAAGAACCTGCAATTTAGCGTTGGTTTCTTCCATAAAAGGGCGCAAGGCCCGTATCTCTTCATGGAGTAACTCCATCGAGATGGTCGAAGAGGACTTGGGAGGCGAAGGTGGATCTTTTTTCAACCTCTTAGGCATCGCTTTTGCTGAAGGCTGTGAAGAGGCTTCCATATGTGACGTCATCTCACTGGGAGGTAGAGACTGGGAGGCTTCTAAATGGGCCAGTTCCGTGAAAAGCCTGGAGTTCTTAATATAATTATGTTATGGACCTTGCTGGAACAATCAGCCATCAATTCGTCTATGAAGTGCAGGTTCACCGGGGACACACCAGAAGACTGAAAACGAAACAGTCACCTGGCGGGAACGAAAGAGCATGAAAAATAACATAAAAATAAAAAACAGGCAGCCAAAAAGAGTTGGCGAAAAAATATGCCAGGCCAGAGAGAACAAAAATACCAAGAGCCAGGAGAAGCAGAATAATGTCTCAAAATGGCTGCCGGGTTTGAGGAGAAGAAGAAATGTCCATTAATTCATAAAAAAGCCGTAGGAGTCAAGAAAAAATCACCTGGAAATACTTGGCTGTGGCATCTGTGTCACCCAGAGTGCTGTGATCAATGCAGGTCCGCAGAAACATCCAGGACTTCAAAGCGCGCTAGACGTGCTGCTGAGGAGATTTCAGGCATGCAGAAAACAAAATGGCGGTCGCGGCCATTACAGAGCCGCGACCGGGACCAAAAGGGACAGCAGAGTCGAAAAGAAGAGCATCACGGCAGCAGAAGAGGGCTCAGGACATGCCCGTCACATTAAAACTGCTGAGGCTTCCCTACAATGGTCGCGTGTGACGCGCGAAACCGCCGGTGAACTCCGGCTCAGACGGAGCTTTACTCCGGCGCCGCCATTCTCCTCGGGCGCCTAGCCACGCCCCCCCCTGTGTCTTCCCTTTGTGATGCATAATGTGATGGAACCAGATATCTTAAACAGTGTGTATCCATGTTCAAGTGTTAGTTTTAGCACACCTTGTGTTTTGATTACTATTCGAATGGGTTATTAGGACTTTTACATGGGAGAAGTGTCTCTTTTATAATTTTTCTATTTTTCAATTGATTCATCTGATGTGTTTATATTTCTACAATTAGATTTATATGAGGGTCTTTAATGTCCAAAGCTATATGTCCTTGAGAAATATATAATTCTTTTTTAATATTTTTGTTTTGTGTTAACGACAATGTGATTAAAAAGGGCATTTGTAATGCTGAAAGTTATTTGAACAATTTTTTTCGTTTTAGTAGGTTTTGTAAGCAGTTCCACTATTACAACAAAAATTTAGTACTACATGTTTGCGAATATATCATAGTCATTGCTACATTCCACCGTTCGAAGCCATGGTATCAACATCATTTCCTACACAGATGACACCCAGCTCATCATCACGCTTTCAGAAAAACCCAGCCTCCACCAGCACCAGCTACCACAAATGCTTGACGAGCATCACCGACTGTATAACGACCAACTGCCTGAAGCCCATCATGGACAAGACAGAATTGGTGATATTGTGAAATAACAATTCCCAGAGGAATGAAACCTAGTGGCATGTTGAACTTGTACCCACACCTACACCAAAAGACCACCTCCATAATCTTGCCATCATCCTGGGTAGATAAATCACAATGAAATGCCAGATCAACACAGCCTCCTCCTCCCTCAGCTTCAACACCATGCACATGCACCGAAAGATCTTCCAATGGCTCGACGTACATACCTGGAAAAAGGGCATCCAATCACTAGTCACCCGCTGGCTTTACTACGGCAACACACTCTACGCAGGAATCACCACCCAGCTCCTAAAGAGACTCTAGATCATCCAGAACTCAGTGTCCTGACTCATCCACAGACTTCCCAAATGGACCCATATCATCCACCACCTCAGGTACCTCCATTGACTGCCATCCAAATGAGATACCAATTCAAGATGCTGATATATGCATATTAGGCCTCCACGACCAGGGACCAGCATGCATTATCAACCACACTGAACTACGACCAGCCATCAAGACACCTGCGCTTTGCCTCCATCACCCTTGCTCGCACTCCCGGCATCTGCTGAAGCTGCATCAGAGGATGCTCCTTCTCTCACGTTGTTGACACATCCTAGAATGGACTTTACTTCCATCACCGTACAGCACTCTTTCTCGTGGAATTCAGAAGTAAGTCAAAAATAGCTCTTCAACTGATTGCAGCATGATCCTAGTGCCTGGAGGCCCTCATGGTGATTAACCTTGCTCTAAAAATCCTGATTGATTAATTAATTGATTGATTGATTGATTTGTGCACATTTTTAAATTTATTTGTAATAAGCACCACTACAACAAATATTATTTTTAGCTCTTCTGTGGTCTTCTGTAGGATGCATTTCTGTTCTGTTATTAAAACTATATCATTATATCATTATACCAAGATGATAACTTACTGGAGTTATAATAAACTTGAAGCAATATGTTTGATTAGAATTATTTCTTATAAACCGAAAGTAGTTTGTTTTATATTAAATATGTGTTATTGCCGACTAATGTTTCAGGAAATGACCAGAAAAACCCTTATTGTACACAACTGGACTACTCAAACTTTGTGCCTTGGGTCGGTAGTGCAACCAGGCTGCCAAAAAGTGAAGTGAAGTAAGGGTTGCCATTTAGGTGCAGAGATGAAAATGTTAATAAAGAAGAAGACAAAACAATTAATGAAGATAAAATCCTGCTACTTCTGGAATCAACACAGGTATCAATTTAAATGTGTTATAGACTTTTCAAAGTCAGAGACTTGACATGTTGGTATAAATGGTTTATCAAAATCATTGATCGTGCTGTATGGTATCATAATTTCCACGGTGTATGTTTTCATTTTTTTTTCCCGATTTACTTACAAAGTAGGTAATACATATTGTAACAACTTTGTTTCAAGGGGTTCTTACAAATGTATTGTTTCAAAGTTCATCTATGTGTCTGGCACAACGAAGTCTAGATTGCTTTATGGTTTTTGTAAAGAATGCAGGATAATTGTATCTCTTACATGATTTCCATAGCTATTTAAATTAATTTATTAAGCTGGTTTTAATCACAGGTTCAACTATGAGCTAATTAGTGCAATTGAGGGTCTAGAAGGTACAGCTCAGAAATGTTAAATGTAAAACTAGCCCCTTATGAAAAAATAAATACATGAACTGCAATCAGAAAATGCAGTGGTGGGAATGAGGTTTAAAGTGTTAGTTATTAAAAATATTTCTTTATTTCAACAATACAAAAGTTATTTTCCATTTTACCTGTTATTTGATGACCACTGTAAGTAATAGTTACCGGGTTTCGTCTACAATTGTAAATCTAATTGAACATCTACATCCATTAAAGACTTAGGGCCTGAGTTATACATTGGTGGCAAGGGTATTTCGTTTCAATGCAGACAGAGTTCCCTCCATATTAATATAGTGGTCCGCCCAACAAGTGTAATTGCTGTTAGACCATATGTTTGGCCAGGGCAAAGACTACTCTGTTTCTGCCATAGGCAAAACTTCTTCAACTGACTTGTGCAGTGAGGGCCGTTTGAGAAAAGGCAACATGTCTGCCAGCACAATTTAGGTGGGCAGACATGGAGTGACTTTTTTTACTGATGTTCATCGGCAGGTAATACCAGGCGGTAAGGGAAAATAAAACCATTGTAATGCCTACCTCTGCCATGGGAGAAGACTCACACATTATAAGGGGAGTGTTCGATTTTTTATTTTTAAAAAGCAAATCCCACTTTAAATTTTCGTTTTGAAAAAATAAAATTAATACTGTTAGCTACAGGGCTGTGTCATTGCCAGATAGCCCTGTAGCAAACTGTAAAATGCATTGGCAGTAACCACCATGAGTATGCATCCTGCTAATGCCTCTATACATGACCAACTGCTTGGCAATCATGTGGGAATTAGGTTGTGTCCTCTCCACCATAGGGGTAGAGTAATTTCTGTCTCCATGATGGATCCACGGGCTGTCCTCAGAGATATTACATACTTTCAGGTTATACTACTTTTGCTTAAGATGTTTGTTGCTAATAGGTTTTCAGGTTTATACAAGGAAGCTTAATTGAGAAATGAAGAAATATTAGGGATTTCATGTGAAATGTACATGAAGTGTACCCTACTCTCAATTTTAATTCTGATTATTAATTTGAAAGAATTTTGTTGATCCTCTGCATTGTGCCTTTACCATATTACATGTGTGTGTTATATGAAGGGGAGCTATGCGAAAGAGTACATCTATGTATGCACCACTCTGCAAAGGTGCACAAGCAGATGTGGCTGCCACAATACTTGTCTGCCTTGTTCTTCTTCTGACCTTGGTGCATTGGCAGTTCTTTAAATGACTTCACTTCTAAGCTAAATTTGCTTTTATCCAAACTGCATGTATGACGGCATAAAATTTTAAAAGCAATTTACAATTCAAGAAATACATCTTTGTTAATTGAACGATTCTTTTTGATTTTGTTCTATGTTGAACCAATGAAAATGTTGTGCATTTATAAATTACAATCTGAAGAGGATAAATGTAAGTGCATTGTGTTATAGGTAATATGTCTTTGGGACATATAAAAAAAGCAACCACATGTCTATGAACTCCTTAAAATATTTTAATTACAATTAGCTGTTATAATATGGTAGTTGGAGTTGATTTTCATTATTATAATTAGTCTTAACACACAGTATTTTCATAGGCTACAAATGATGAACTGATTAATGCGTGCCAAAGTTTGGGTGTTTCTGGAATTGGATCACAATCAGATCACATAAAAAGGCTTCAAGAGCTTGTCCTCTATAAAGAAATTTACCCTAAGATGTTTACAAAACTACAGAAAACCGGAGGTATGATATAGAAATAAAATATTTAAGTTGCAATTATGTGATATAACCTCAGTATTATAAAACAATTGTGTTCGCATAGAATGATGGGAGAGTTGTGTGTTTTTTATTTCCTTGGCATAAAGTTATATAATAATCAATTAACAGTCTGTGTTGGTGCGTTTCAGGAAATATTTATAACATATGCCAGTGTCAGCATTTTTTAATTTAAAATTTTACACTCATGCAATTGCTTTTGTTTTTTAATATGCACTTTTGGGAAACAATGTAATTACAATTGATAACTTTACATGTTTTTTTTTCGTATACCTTTATTCAATTTCAGTAGTGTCTAATATTCCCATTTAAATCAATCAATCAATCAATCGCATTATTTGTAAAGCATACTACATACCCGGTAGGGTTTCAAGGCGCTGGGAGGGGGGAGGGTGGGGTGCTGTTACTGGTCGAAGAGCCAGGTCTTGAGTTGTCTCCTGAAAGACAGCAGGTCTTCGGTTTGTCGCAGGTCGAGGGGGAGGGCGTTCCAGGTCTTGGCGGCGCGATGGGAGAAGGACCTGCCTCCGAAAGTGGTTCTCCGGATGCGTGGGACCGTGGCCAGGGCATGGTCAGCGGAGCGGAGGTTCCTGTTGGGTACGTAGAAGGAGAGTCGACTGTTGAGATAGGCTGGGCTGGTTTTGTGGAGTGCTTTGTGTGCGTGGATCAGGAGTTTGAAGGAGATTCTTTTGTCGACGGGGAGCCAGTGCAGGTTCCTCAGGTGGGGGGTGATATGGTCGTGGCACGGGACATCGAGAATCAGGCGTGTGCGGAGGCATTCTGGATTCTCTGTAGTCTGCTGATGAGCTTGGACGGGGCTCCGGCGTAGAGGGCGTTTCCATAGTCGAATCTGCTGCTGACTAGGGCCTGGGTGACTGTTTTCCTCGTGCTGGTCAAAATCCATCTGTAGATCATGCGGGGCATGCGGAGGGTGTTGAAGCAGGTGAAGGAGACTGCGTTGACTTGTTTGGTCATGGAGAGTTTCGAGTCGAGGATGATGCCCAGGTTGCGTGCGTGGTCAGTGGGAGCCAGGGGGACCCCAGTGAAGTGGGCCACCAAGAGTCGTCCCATGCGGAGGGGTTGGCTCCGAGGATGAGGATTTCCGTCTTGTCTGTGTTCAGTTTGAGACGGCTGTCCTCCATCCAGTTGGCGACGGCCTTCATTCCCTGGTGGAGGTTGGATTTGCCAGTGAGGGGTCCTTTGTGAGGGAGAGGATCAGCTGAGTGTTGTCGGCATATGAGATTATGTTGAGGTCGTGCTGGTGGGTGATGCATGCTAGAGGTGCCATGTAGACGTTGAACAGTGTCGGGCTGAGGGAGGATCCTTGAGGGACGCCATAGATGTTCTTGGAGGCCTCGGAACGGAACGGGGGGAGGCGGACTCTCTGCGTTCTGCCGGATAGGAAGGAGGTGGTCCAGTCCAGGGCCTTGTTACGGATCCCTGCGTCATGGAGGCGCGTGTGTAGTGTGAGGTGGCAGACTGTGTCGAAGGCGGCAGAGAGGTCCAGGAGGATGAGGGCAACCGTCTCGCCGTTGTCCATCAGGGTCCTGATGTCGTCTGTGGCGGCGATGAGGGCGGTCTCAGTGCTGTGGTTGCTGTGGAATCCTGATTGGGAGGGGTCCAGGATGTTGTTGTCTTCGAGGTGACGGGTGAGCTGGATGTTGACTATCTTCTCGATGACCTTTGCTGGGAACGGAAGCAGGGAGATGGGTCGGATGTTCTTGAGGTCGCTTGGATCCACCTTGGGTTTCTTCAGTAGGGCGTCGATCTCTGCATGCTTCCAGATCTCAGGGAAGGTGGCGGTCTCGAAGGACAGGTTGATGATTTTGTGCAGGTGGGGAGCGGTGGACTTGCTGGCTTTGTTGAAGATGTGGTGCGGGAGAGGGTCGGATGGGGAACCGGAGTTGATTTTTCACATGGTTTTGATTGTGTCCTCGATGCTTACGTTGGCCCAGGTTGTCAGGGTGTCGTGGGCGGTGGGGTGCGGTGGTTTCGGTGCGGTGTGGTAGGCAGGGGTCGTCCGGGGTCTGAAGCTGTCATGGATGTCGGTGATTATTCGGTGAAAGAAGGTGGCGAGGGAGTCGCACAAGGCTTGCGATGGTGGGATGTCGTTGGAGCTGGGTTGGAGAGTTTAAAAAACATCAATGTTAATTTCTGACATTATATAAGTACTTACAACTGATAGATTTCGGTCACTAAATGTATAAAAAAAGTGACAACATCATCATATACATATAATACATATGAGTTTCAAAAATATTTTTGCACTAATGCAAATAAGTAATCATTTATATGTATGAAAAGCTAAAAATGTGTTAATTCAAACTCTTTGAACAAATCTAAATCCACAATCCATAACAGCTTCTTCAAGATCAATCGGTGAAAAGACATCAATATTTCATTGATTCTCATATGGAAACAGTGTGAGTTGGTCATGCTACACATTCCTATCATAAACTCCAGTCATGACTTTACATCTGGCAAGTTTAAGAGAATAAGCAGCGCACATTTTTTCCAGCTAAATATTAGTAACACAAGGACCAATTCACCAGCAAAGTGGCGTATGTCTGATTTTTAAGTAAGTGTATATATATATATATATATATATATATATTCACTGAAAAAACCATAGGTTTCACACATGTTATAGTTAGCGGAAATTTTACTGATAAAAAACCAATGAAATTCCCCCGTTATAGTTAGTGCAGGCAACTATAACTCACGCGACCGCAATCCTCTGCTGATGCTAATACTGTATTTAGACACTTATTTGCCCGTGTCTTCTTCCATACATTTTTAGCTATACATATATTACAAATATTTTTTTTTCATAAAGACACATATGTCATCAGCAGAAGATTGCGGTCGCGTGAGTTATAGTTGCCTGCACTAACTATAACGGGGGAATTTCATTGGTTTTTTATCAGTAAAATTTCCGCTAACTATAACATGTGTGAAACCTATGGTTTTTTCAGTGAATTTGCAAGGTTTTTTAAATGCTAATTCCTAACTATAACGTGTGTGAAACCTATGGTTTTTTCAGTGAATTTGTACGGTTTTTTAAATGCTAAGTTACTTTACGCCATTCGTGGCATGCGCGCCCACTTAACGCAGTTCGTTCCGTGCGCGCACGGTGAGCACGCGGTGCGCTTCGCGCACCGCGCGCCCACTTTACGCAGTTAGTGCCGTGCACGCACGGTGGGCACGCAGTGCGATGACAAAGCAAGAAAGCACATCAACAAATCTGTTTCTGCTTTCCTCCGTGACTATGGTATGGGTGCCATTTACCACAACAACTTGCGTTATGACATGCAAGACATTTATAGAGGAGATGGTGTGCACTTCAATGATGAAGGGAACAGAGTCTTCCTCTTGAACCTTAGACTCTGCATCGGTACTTACTTGTAGGTACCACTAAAAAATCATTTCATAAACACAACGGCTCTTTTTAGAGCCCCCTAATATCTAAACACTTAAATCTGATTTTCATTTTTTTTTTTTTTTTTTTCTACCGTACGCTTACCGTAAGCTTACCGTACGCGTACCCCGTGATTTTTTTTAAAATCAATAAATGTTTTCTTTGTACTTTTCTGTCCTTCTTTGACCCCCTTACAAATGTTAGGGGGTCTGTAACTCTCCTCATTGCCCCCTTTCCTTGTTTTCACTCTTTTTTTTCAGAGTGAAATACACAAAATGGCGGCCGCCGCTTCCTGGTTTCGGCCGATTCGAATGTTTACTAAGATCTAAGAGCCAATCAGAATCGCGCTCGCGCACGCCACCGTACGCTTACCGTAAGCGTACGGTAAGCGTACCGTAAGCGGGCTCAGATATATATATTGATTTAAAGGCTATTTTCTCAGAATCTACTGAACAGATTTACACCAAACCTACAAAAGGCACTTCCTTGACCTAGGGACTACCTCTCTGCCAAATTTTGAGTAATTCTGTTCAGCCGTTCGGGCTGTAGCTCGTTCTAAAGGTCCTATGGAAAAATGCATGGGAAAAACGCGTTTTGGGACCCCCCTTTTATCTCAGCCCCCGCTTGACGGATCCCCCCGAGACTTTCAGGGTAGGAGCGGAGCGTAGCGCCCCACCTATTTTGAGAAATTCGCGAGGATTCGTCGACCGGCGCCAAAGTTATTCAAAATAGAATGTTGAGGTTTTCCTATGGAAACGTGGTCCTAACTATAATATATATATATATATATATATATATATATATATATATATATATATATAATCCACAGGGGCGAACAATTCACGCATTCAAGCATGTCAGCGCTTGAAGGCTTGCACATGAAAAGCATTTTTGTTATAATTCACCCGTGAGTGCACTCGTTTTGTTTGAACGTGAATTGTTCACCCCTGTGGATTACTGTGTAGCGGTTCACTACCGCTGGAGACTGCACCTGGCAAAGTTTGAGGATATATATAGATATAACCACAAAATAGTTTGTTTTTTGCACCTACAACTGCATCTTGTGGAGAAGCCTTATGAAATTCCTCTTTCGCACATCCATAAATGTGTGTTAGCCCCTGCTGTGAATTGTTGTGGTGCTTGGTGCCGGCGTGTCACCCATCAATGGAGTGTGGATGCGAGGAAGAATGTACATAATTTTGCTGGGATTCTGCTCATACACAGAAATATGCACAGGAAACCAGGACCTCAGTGAATTGTGATGTACCAAAAAACTCACCTCAGTACCCAGAACACCTATCCGACTAGCATCAGTGTCTCATTCGTTCTCCGTACTACAGCGAAGCTACCAATGATTAGACAACCCAGAACAAGTGAGTTAGGGTACTCTCAGGAATGGTGGGAATCAAGAACACTCTTTCATTTTTATTCTCATAACAGTCCACAACATGAGTAATCAGAGAGATGGAAAAGTTTAAAATGTTTAGTTTTAACTACGTGCTCTAAGATGCTGAGTTTTGGCCTACACAAGCAGGAAAATTATTAGAAAGAAACCAATCAGCATTGTTACAAATCCATAAAACCCAAAGGGAGAAATCTTGTTACAATGGTAGTGGAAACAGGTCGTATAGCGCCTTTTGTACCACCCTCCCCTGGCTAGGAGCTAGGTTTTATAATGATAATAGAAGGTCTCTAGGTTTAAACGGGGAACCCCATACCTCCAAGATCAGCAGAGGTGAATCACATCTCAGGATCAGCAAAGCTCTCTGTCACTGGAAAGGTTTTTTCTCCAAGTGCCCGAATCATGCATGCAAAGTAATATTAAATGCACTTGAATTCAGTTAGTAGCAGCTGTGTGCGTGTTGTCTCTCGAGCAGGGGCCAATCAGCCTGAATCAAGAGCATTCATTGTTATTATGACCTTGAAGACTTCTGCACACAGTGTGCAGACTAAGGTCGCGGTGTAAGTCTAGGGATGTGAAAAACAGACCTTTCTCATGTGAAGAAAAGCAAGCAGTTTAACTTACAACAACAGTTACATGTAGTGTTGTGTGCAAGAGCGGCAAAGTGGCAAAATTGCGTTTAAACTTCTAATACGCTTATGCTAACATAGCGATGTGTGCAAGCAGAACCCTGTCTTCACTTATATATATATATTGGAAGAAAAGGTTGCCCTTGCATCATCAACCCACATGGGCTTTATGATGTTTTAATGTGAGGTGGAGGAGAATCCCACATGGGATGCGGTGCTGCGAACTACAAGGACCATAATTCTGAGCACTAGCGACACGCCCATTGGGGCGGATACATGAGGACTTGTAAAGATGACCGCGCACTGTTTTCAATCACCCCGGAGAACACCTGTGAGCAAGGGCGTCAGCCCGAAACGCGTAAGGTGATAAGAAGATCTCTGAATGTTTCCTGTACATTGTGCCACAACCTCCAATAAAAGAAGTGCAATACTCATCGAGAGTGATTCCTCGAGCAAGGGCAACCTTTTCTTACAATATTTACGGCCGGTCCAGCCGTGGGGGAGCACCTCCGCAGCAGTAGCAGACCAGAGTTGGCGTCGAGGGGCAGTCATCATTTTTGGACGATGGGGCCACTATTGGTGGATTTCTAAGAGTGGCAGACTGTGTGGTGAGCCATTCATCAACCCACTTGGGCTTTATGATGTTTTAATGTGAGGTGGAGGAGAATCCCACATGGGATGCGGTGCTGCGAACTACAAGGACCATAATTCTGAGCACTAGCGACACGCCCATTGGGGCGGATACATGAGGACTTGTAAAGATGACCGCGCACTGTTTTCAATCCCCCCGGAGAACACCTGTGAGCAAGGGCATCAGCCCGAAACGCGTAAGGTGATAAGAAGAGCTCTGAATGTTTCCTGTACATTGTGCCACAACCTCCAATAAAAGAAGTGCAATACTCATCGAGAGTGCTTCCTCGAGCGAGGGCAACCTTTTCTTACTATATATATATATATATATATATATATATATATATATATATATATATATATATATATATATATATATAATTTTGAATTATGCCTCTGGCAATATGTAAAGGTCAAATATGTATGATGAATACATTTGGCAGATGTACATCTATGTATGCATTCATTTTTTTCAAATAGTAAATGTCATTTTTTTAAAAAAATGTAACATTTGGAGATAGATGATGAGCCTCATTTACAATGCTCTTACGATGCTGGCACAGTGTGGTGGCCTATATTACTTTGCCAAGCAAATTCACGATGCGTGGATTTTCCTTAACTTGTAAATATGTTCTTCTTTCACGCATAACTCTGCGCGATGGGCCGTACCATGTTTATTGCAGTGGATTTGCCTATGTTATATCCATGAATTCAAAGGCATTTCCAGATTTACAAGGTTTCATAAACCTCGGGATGCGTCAATTTTTATATGCCGCTCCACAGGAGGCAAAGGAGTTCCCCAGCGAGGAGAATACCTTTGTTTCTCCTCATTTTGTCCTGTTTCAGCAACAACAGGAATTATCCCTGTGACACAGGCACCCTTGCACCATGGCGCAAGGGTGCCTGCATTGGTGCACGACAACCAATTGTGCACTAGTGCTGGTAAAAGCTCACAGATGCATTCTATTTATGTAAATATGATGCATCCATGTGCTTTTAAATGTTGCAAGAAAATGGTTTGCAGGGCTTGGTCATTTTGTTGTAATTTTGGCCCGGTTTTTCAATCAGGAAAAAAGTTTATAATGTATGACCTTTAATTTGTAGGGTCTTTGCACCCGTTGCTAACACAGATATGACCTTTTTCCTGCTCTGCAAACTACTACATGACTTTCAAATCATTCTACTATTTGAAAGTCCCCTACCTTACACAATGAGGAAATTTATATAACACATATATTTAAACCATGCTTGCGACATTTTCATATTAATACATTTATGTGAGTGTTTATTAACATTGTCTGAACAATGAAAATGATTCTACACTTGCAAATAAATCCGTTTGCTCAACCTAAAGCAAGGATTTTTTGGGTGGCATGATAATGTAAGTCAGGCTATTGTTCATAGGTTCAGATTGTGTAAATCTTCACCTAATAGAATACAAAATGAAACAACACATTTGCTGTGATCTTCTTGCTCAAAAAAATGTTATTCTAGATGATGTTATGCAGGTCTAACATCTTTAAGTTAATCCATGACCATTAAAATACAAATTGTACTTCATTCTATAGAAATGTATAAATGACGGTTGCATCTTAGCACAACACTTGAATGCTCCAGTTATAATGTGTTTGTTCAATATTCATTAGAAAGCCACGTTTTGTTAGTTTAAAACAATCTCCATCATAAAAGTATATAATACTCATTCATAGAACTATTAAATGTTGTATATGTTGTTAAAATCTTGTCACATAAAATTTGGAGCAGCCCCAAATGTGTTGTGTTTTCTTAATGCTGAAACAGTAATGAAGAAACACAAATTGTGTAATATGTGTTTCTTATTTTTCAGGAGGTGTTCTACACATGGGCTGCACACATTCCGTCATTTATTACAGTTCGCCACTGTGGTGGCAAGAATCTGCACGTGATCATGCAGATGGGCTGCTAAGTTTTTTATACCCACCATCAATCTATATATCTGATATTGCTGGTCAGGTTGCTAGACACACCAACAACCGAACAGAGCAACAATTCTTTCAACCCTATGATGGAAGACTATGTGGAGCAACTGAGGAGAATATCCAGAAAGCCACAGAGAAAACCCTGAAGATTGAAATTCCTTGGCTAAAAAATGTATTATCTAATGATCTAATGGAATCCATGAAAATGTCAGAGACAGAATTTTATCAGAGACAGCATCCCATATCCGGCACACACGAACGATTGTCTTTGTATGATCGATTTCACGAAAAGAACCAGAAACGAGCAGAAGAAAAATTAAGGAGCATTGCTTTAACTCCAGACTTGCTTGGATACATAAACACTGCTGAGGCTGAGCAAGTGAATCGTGCTCTTGCTTCGAACCGTAACTTTGTCTGCGATATGAAAGAGTTGCATTTCTTATTTTCAGTTCGTCTTCTATTTCATTTAAACAATGAAAAAATTAACAAAACATTTGAAAAACAAATGAAGAGAATTACATCAGCCAATTTCACTTTACTTTCTGATGGAAGGATTGCACTTGAAGGAGCAGGTAAGATTTATAATAAAATTCTATTTTTACATGAGTTTATATTAATAAAACTATAAAAAATGACGTATGAAGTGTAATTCAACAGTCCCACATTACAATACTCATTAATGCGATTAACAATTCATACACTTGCTTTTTATTTTTTTGAGACGGTGTATTACTTTATAACATATATTTATAAAAACTACTTTTATTTGGTAGATGAAAAGGAGAACCACAGAAAGAAATCCATGAAGCTCATTAAAACTGAACTAAAGCAAGAGCTAACACACAAAGAAACATTGAAAGAGAATATGATTTACAGGTTTTCTGTTGGACATTTTCTGATCAATTCAAGTGATGAGGTGAATAGAAAAAGGAAGGTAGTATTTAAAAATGATTATGTTTGATACTCTGCCGCAGGTATGATTGACTAATATTGATGAATTCTGGAATGATGCATTTCTTTAAAAAAAACCAATGCTTATGATATAATCGAAAACCGCTTTTTGTAAATATGTTTCTATAAGAAAAATGATTATTAGTTGAAGTGGATGACTACTCACCTTATGATTAATCAGGGTATAACTCCCACTGTTATTAAAGTTACCAAATCTAAATCCCTTAATATTTATGACACAGAACAGACAAGCTTAACTTGGAGCAATGTGTGAAGCATGTATCTGCACCAAAAGAGTAATACATTAAAAAGAAAACACAATAAAAATCAGATTCAGAAAGTACATTTTAATAAATACAATTACACTAAACTTTTAGCAGTCTATTTTTGGCAGCTTTTAAACATGAATCTTTACATTCCTTGTAAAAATTGGCTAACAAAAACACTACTTGTCAATGTGGAACAACTGGTAGTGGAACACTGAGACGTACTCATGATTTCAGGCTGCCCAAGATAGTGGACAGTGGGATACAGAAACCAAGTTCAGCATGGAAAGAGGTTTAATCTTGGGTCCTAGTCTCAAGAATGGAAGTCAAAATATTTCATCAGGGCAAGACAACAGTCTATATCCAAAAAGGTTTCCACTATACAGGATAGCCATTAAACTAGATCTGCATGATGCCATTGGTTTATTCATGAAAATCTCAGAGTGGAAAAATATCAGTTTGCACCCAGAGAACTTTTCTAATTGGCAAATGCGTTTGCACCTTCACAAAATCAAGATGTCTGAACTGGTGCTCATGCCTTTATTCAGAGCTCAGAATCCTTCAGGTGGTAAGGCTGTGGACTGTGTCTGATTATGGCTCCAAGATGGCTCCAAGAAATTGGTCTCTGCATTATAAAGCTGAATCACATTTGATTTTGGTGAAAAGTTTTGAGCAAAAGAAGTTTGTTTCTTCAGCCCAACAGCAACACAACCTTGACGGATTAGCTTGGCAGTTTTGTCCTGGCCCTCTAGAGTTCTTCCAGTCTAAATCATTGCTAAATCCCAGGTTTTTATTTATGCAGTAGAAGTCTATTGATTCACCGCCAAGGCTTCCAGGACATCAGGTAAATCAATTGGGGGCAAGAATCAATCCATCAGAGGCCACCAGCAGGGTCTAGATCATCTATGTATCTCAAAAAGCTGTAGGTAAAAGTAGATTTTATAAAAAGACAGGCTGTACTGTCTAGTAACAGGATGTGGATACATACTCTATACCTTTCATCAGAGAATAGTGGGCATAGTGAATATATCCTAAAGAAAGGCACCAAGTTACAAAACAATAGTTAGTCTGTAAAGAGTGAAGATGTTTGTCTGATCTGTCATGGCCCTAATAAAACTCCCAATATCATTCATTACAAAAAAAATCCATGCAAGGAGATAGTCGAGTTAATGTTAAATTTCACACGGGGTGTAATGACCAAGAGTGTGTTCAAGCCCAAAAGAAGTCTCTTTAATGGAACATGGACATCATGTCAGTATTAAAGAACCAATCAATATTAGTTGAAATATGTCAAGAGAAGCACATCAATCTATCAATTTTACCCCTACATATAATAATTACTAACCACTTTGTCAGAGCACTCAACTAATGTAATGTGTCCGTTCATGGTGACGTGTTCATAAGGATCATATCAGTGTAACAACTTGCACCATAGATGTACTACTTATTAACCAACAATGGCAAAAGCAAACAGCAGTCAATACAGTACCACTTCATCAACCATTTTCAACGTGTTGCACTGTAGGAGAGTCAGATAACAAAAATATGTTAGCCCTCATTCCAAAATATTTACAAGACATACACCAAACCACAATCTAACTAGAAAGAAATGACTTACGTCTTTCAAAATGGTTTGGCATGGTAGCACAGAGACCCTCAACCTGTCATGAAAGTAAAGACAGGCAGGAAGAAACTATTTTAGATAGTTGTTGAAATCCATAACTTATAAACTGTCTAGCCCTACTTATGACTAAAAGGTCACCATCTTGGGGTGTAGTGATCACCTCTAAGGAAAATAGGAATATCGGTTAACTTATATTGTTGTCAGTCTTGGTGTAGAAACAGCTGACAATTATAAAACATAAGACGTAGTGCAAATGTTCATGTGTATAAAACCGTAATTCAAGTCCCCAGCACACGTTGAAATCTGACAATGCAATAAATAACAGCAGTAGCTATTGTAAGTCACAATAGCTATATATACAGAAATCAAAGTTGTTTCCTTGATCTTTTATTCCTTCTCAGGAATTCTTCAAACTCTGATCTTTAAACCAACACGTATTTTGTCGCCTCATTAATATGTACATGCACATTTTTCAAGGCTTTGCAGTTTTCTGTTTTATGTATTTGAAGTGTGGTGATAACTCCATCACACGCTGTCCTTCGGCGTGTGTTAAGCAGAAACGATGCGCTTCTTAAACTCGCTCTTCAATATTGGAGTTAGGTCACGTCTCAGTATTGCTGTAAATGTCCGAGTCTACATGCCGATTTCTCGTGTATGAGCTTGAATTACGTTGTATTGTACCTTAGGCCACAGGATTTGGGGAGACCGGTGGTTCTCTCCACCCTACAGTACCGTACTAATTGAGACTATTCAATCAATATTTACTGGATATACCCTCTCAGGCACCATTTCCCTATTACCCATACCACCATTCTTTCCTGTGTGTAGAAAACCGCTTTAAGATTACGGTTGTAATGTCTAAAGTCTAATCTTGATCAATGGACCAATGAAACTTATTATTATCAGCCTTTGTTAATCACATAGCTACCCGGAGGCATCCCAGCGCTACCAGCAACAGACAGGGCAGAAGCTAGGTGGTTTATGGGATGGCGTTATGGAACAACCAGGTTTTGAGGAGCTTCCAAAAGTGGGGATGGAGGGTCACTGAGCGAAGATGTGGAGGGAGAGTGTTCCGCAATCTATAAGTGTTATACAAAAAAGGAACTGCCTACACAACTTTTTAATGTTAGTGATTGAGGTTAAGTATAAGTTAGCCTAGCAAAGGGATTACCTGGTATGGTAAAAAGTTATGAGAGAGCAATTAATTGGGGTCCCTTTCCCCCCAGAGGGTCTTATGGGCTATGTAAAGAGATTGAAATGTAATTCTTTTATTAATAGGCAGCCTGTGTAGGGTCTTCAAGGCCGGATTAGCGGAATGGATTTTTTCAAATATTAAGCAGAATCCATGCGGTAAAATTCGGCACAACTTGCAATTTGCTTATCGTTGACTTTGGGGACCCACGATAGATGGAGTTTCTGTAGACAGGCAGGAAAGTATCAGAGCTTGGATCATGATTCTCCTTGCCATAACGGAAAGGAGAGGTAAGACTTTCTGAAGCAATCTGTTGCATTGTCTGCCATTTTTTCCCCTGCTGGTGCCCCTGCAGCCCACCCCCTGAACCAGACGAAGGAGCGCCTAAGGCAAGCCCGTCTGTGCCCATCCGCACCGGGACCACGCCCAGCACCAGACCCCCTGGCCCATGCGAGTGCCACAACCAACTCAGTTACAACGCCAACACCCTCCGTGCAATCAACACCGGCCACCCCGAAGTTCACCCACAGACCCTTCACCTGCCGAAACTGCAGCTACACCTGCCAGCACACACGGGTACGTCCTGCACACCCCACCAAAGCAGACCACAACCACTCAGATGCATACTGCTCAACACCCGCTCCGTCCACAGGCAAGCCGTCGAACTCTGAGACCTACTCGACTTATCCTCCCTGGACGTCGCTTTCCTGACGGAGATCTGGATGAACTCCTCATTGGCACCTGACATCGCCATAGCCATCCCGGTTGGCTACAAGATCACCCGCAGGGACCTCACCAACGGATCAAGAGGAGGAATCGCCATCGTCCACAGAAACACCCTCAGAATCTCGACCAACACCAAAGACACCATAAGCACCGCCGAACACCTGCACTTTTCTGATCCACATTGATCCCAACACCAACCTTAGAGGAACACTCGTGTACAGACCCACCGGACCCAACCACAGTTCATCGACTCCATCACAGACGCCATCAGCACGCACGCTATGGCCCCCACTGCTTACATCTTCCTCAGAAACCTGAACTTCTACCTCGAGAACACCACCAACAGCAACTCCACCACACTACTAGACAACCTCGCCAACCTCAGCCTCAAACAGCTCATCACGACACCCACCCACTCCGCCGAACACACGCTCGACCCAATTTTCTCCGCCAGCAGTAACGTCTCCATCAGCCACACCACCGAATTCCAGTGGAATGACCACCGCTGCATCCACTACTCCTTCAAGAAAACCACCGCACACAACCACCAGCAAAGAATCCCCCACCGCAGTTGGAACAAGGTCACTGAAGAACAGCTAATCACCACCCTCGCCCGAGACCCACCGACCGACCACACCGACACCAACACAGCCGCCCGCAACCTCAAGCAATGGATTGATGACTGCGCCAACACTCTCGCCCCGATCAAGAAACCCACAAACAGACGTACCGACAGAAGATCCATCTGGTTCACCGTCTACCTCTAGACATCCAAGCAGACCCGCCGGAAACTAGAGAAGAAAAGGCGCCACGAGCAAACTCCAGATAACCATGCAGACCTCAAGAACACCAGCATCAGACACCACTAACTCATTCGTACGGCCAAAAAGACCTCCTTCAAGGAACACATTAACAACAACGCACACAATAGCAAAGAGCTCTTCAACATCGGGAAGGAACTCGCCAACTCCAGCTCCAACGACATCCCGCCGTCACAAGACCTATGTGACTCCCTAGCACCCTTCTTCCACTGCAAGATCACAGACATCCACAACAGCTTCAACACCCAGACCTCCCCAACAGCAGCCAACACCACAGACTCACCGGCCCCCAGTCACACCGGCCTCCTGATCTCCTGGAACCACGTCAACGACGAAGACACCATCAAGACCATGAACACCATCCACTCCGGCTCACCATCTGAATCCTGCCCCACCACATCTTCAACAAAGCGAGCTCCATCATCGCACCCCAACTCCGCAAGATTTTCAACAACTCATTCAAGACCGCCACCTTTCTGGAAAGCTGGAAACATGCAGAGATCAATGCCCTGCTCAAGAAAACCAATGCTGACCCAAAGGACCTCAAGAGCTTCAGGCCCATCCCTGCTCCCGTTCTTGGCGGAAGTCATCAAAAAGATCGTCAACAGACAACAGACCCAATTCATCAAAGAAAACAAAACGCTGGACTCATCCCAATCTGGATTCTGCAGCAACCATAGCACAGAAACCTCCCTCATCGCCGCCACCGACAACATCAGGGCTGTGCTGGACAACAGCAAAATCACAGCCCTCATCCTCCTGGACCTCGAGGCTACCTTCGACATCATCTGCCACCACACCCTTTGCACACGCCTCTACAAAGTGGGGATCCATGATAAACCCCTGGACTGGATCACCTCCTTCCTCACCGACAGAACCCGGAGAGTCCACCTCCCACAAATTCTGATCCGAAGCCACCAAGATCACCTGCGGAGTACCCCAAGGATCATCCCTCAGCCCGACCCTCTTCAACGTCTACATGACACCACTCACCAACATAGTCCGATCGCACGTCCACAACATAGTCGCCGACGACTCCCGCCTGATCCTCTCCCTCACCAAAGACCCCACCAACGCCAAAACCTACTTCCATGCAGGGATGAAGGCCGTCGCCGAATGGATGAAGAGCAGTTACCTGAAATTGAACTGGGACAAGACGGTGGTCCTCATCCTCGGCTCCACCACTTCTGCCTGGGACGACTCCTGGTGACCAGCTTTGCCAACCACACACGCAACCTGGCGTTCATTCTGGACTCCTCTCTGTCAATGACCCAACAAGTCAAATCCGTCTCCTCCTCCTGCTTCTACACCCTCCGTATGCTGCATAAGATCTACAGATGGATCCCCACCAAAACCAGAAGGACGGTCACCCAAGCCCTCGTCACCAGCAGGCTGGACTACGGCAACGCCCTCTACGTGGGAACCATGACCAAACTGCAGAAGAGACTCCAACGCATACAAAACGCCTCCCCATAACTCAGCCTCGACATTTCCCACCACAGCCACATCAACGTCCACCTGAAGGACCTACACTGGCATCCCATCAACAAAAGGATCACCTTTAATCACCCACGCTCACAAAGCACTCCACAACGCCAGACCAGCATACCTCAACAAGCGCCTCACCTTCTACACCCCCAACCGACAGCTCCGCTCCGCTGACCTCACGACCATCCCACGCATCCACTGAACAACCACCGGAGGCAGATCCTTCACCCACCTTGCCGCCAAGACTTGGAACACCCTCCCCATCCACCTGCGACAGACCCAGGACCTGCTGACATTCCGTATACTCCTGAAGACCTGGCTGTTTCATAAGTAGCTGCTTCCCCCCCAGCGCCTTTCGACCCTTACGGGTGAGTAGCGCGCTCTACAAAGGACTGATTTATTGATTGATTGATTGAATATAATAATCACATAGCAGGTTGCTGCCAGTTTCACTGCTTGATGGTCAAATTTAAAGGACTTATCCAGCCAAACGCCTAGTCTTTGAATCTTTGAATTAGGGATCGGAGCGGGGCCAAGACAGTTTGGCCATGTCCATTTGAAGTCAGCGATGGGTGGTTGCCCAGGACCATTAACGATGTTTTATCTCCATTTATCTTACGAAAGGAGTGTTCCATCCAGTTTGCCACTTTCTCTAGACAGGATTCCAGGTCAGATGGAGAATTCTGGGGGTGGTTAAGAGCAAACACCAATGGCGTATTGTCAGCATATGTGACAATATTAATCCCGTATGGTAGGATCATCTCTGTGAACAGTCTCATATACACATTAAATAATGTGGGGCTCAGTGACAAGCCCTGGGACAATCCACAGCTGAGCTATCGGCTCTTTGAGGTAGTATCTCCTTTGAAAACCTGGAATGTTCTGTCATCTAAAAATGTCTGAAGCCAGGTAATAACCTAGTAACTAGATCAAAATAATAATTCAGGGTTTTCTATCCCACTAAATAATACATCAACATTTTATAGTTTCAATTGTCAATGGTCCAGTTGGAGAGCAGCTCTCAGAATATTTCAAAAGCAGAACACAATCCATTCATATAATAATGGGGGAGCAGTGCCAATGAATTACTGATATAGAACACCAACAATTCATTTTGTTCAATTAGTCCAAGATTTTGTTCAAAGGGAAAATAAAACACATTATATGACACTGTAGAAGTAAAGTCAACCCATTACCTAAAAAGAACGCCAATTGTTTATCTTGCGCGATTAGTCCAATCTTATGTATCCATCATTCAGTAAAGAATAAACATCACAATCTATATTTAATTAGTCACAGTTCCCCCTGCCAAGATTTTTTTGAGAAATTGCATCCTTAAGCCATGATACCCTAAAACACTTAGCTTTTTAATTCACATATTTCAATCAGTACCATCCTTTAACTTTGCAATAAATCTCTTTGCATTCCTTGGTGTTGAATAGCGTTGCAAAATTGCTACCTTTTGGGTCATGTTTCATCACCTCCACCACCTGCCAATTGATCTCGTCATTTGCGTGGCCTATTTCAGTGTCTAACCTGGGAGGCATATTCCAGTTTCCACTTGATCATGCTGCGGTATTTGCTTTTTCAATGCTCTACCATCTGTGAACTTTGGCCAACATATAACATACTAAAATGATAAGAAATTACACAGCTTGCAATATTTGTATTACAGTTGGAGAATGACCCAAGATGAAATTGTTTAAAAGTTGTCTTAAATGTTCCTGTGTTCATCGTGAACCTACACTTTTGGCAATCACCACACTTGTAATTACTCAGTAATTCTGGGGCTGACCAACATGACTTAATAATGATCATTGAAATCAAGAAGGCTTAGCATCGGATAGAAAGAGTATCCTGGACATGTGCTACCTCACTCACAACATCCATACTTGTGCTCAACTCCAGGCCGCTGATACATACACAGATCTTTTGAAACCCACATCCAGCGATAGCGAGTAAGATTGATTGCCAAGCCACTGAGCCGCTTGGCGAAGTTGCTCGGACTAAAACCACTGCCACACTTTGGGGCCCGATTTAGAGTCTGGCGGAAAGCTTCTCTCCATCTCATTATGTTCAGGTGTACCTTAGTAAGTAGATATAGGAACTCCTCCATTTCTGACTCTGACATATACCAAGGACGGTCCAACAGTGCAAGGGGTATTGGAGGCTTTGTCATTTGTCTGTCTGTCCTATTTATGTTGGTCATTCAAATGGCAGATTTTCACTGCGGGTCACCGCCTGGTAAAGGCTGCTGTGTGGCGCAGTAAAAACTGCCAAATGGCCTTCACAAATTGGATAAAAAACCATTGGCAAGGGGGTCAGCGCTTTTATTTTTTTCAAAAACAAAATCATGCTTTGGTATTTTTTTTTAAATAAAACATGTCAACTTTTAATGTATTGGCAGGGACGGGTGTGAGGGTGGTTCACAGTAATACAAGTGATGTTGACTTGCTAATGAACATCCCTAAATATGGTGGGCAGAGTACTCACATCATGGCGGGAATTAAGAACTCCACCATGGAAACAGTCTGCCAGAGTATAAATCGGCTTGACTTTTAATAATCTATTCTGGAAAATCTAAAATGTACTCTTTCTAGTTGGGCCTAACCTGAAGGTTGCCTCGTGTGAATAGAGATTAACCAGTTTTCTTAGACAGGATACTGGGATGCTATGACTTACCCAGACAATGCAAAAGCACAGGCCTTTCCCATTTGAACAATTATTAATTAGGGTTGTTGAGCATGTTTTGAGTTGTAAGTCTGTGTATACCTTGCATCAACCTCACGTGCAAGAAGCCTTAGTCGTTTGACCTGTGCTACCACTGAGACTCAAGTGCTTATTGGGTAGTACTTAACACAGTTACTCAGAACTCATGGTGGACTGGGACCCGGGACCTTCTGATTAAAAGGCATCAACCAACTTGGTTGGGCTCAGTAACTCCTGTATTACCCATGGCCCTCTGACGAAGGGCCTCTCATGTCTCAAGCAAATGACAGATTTCATCTGAAAAGGGCTCAGCCTTTGTCCTCCAGTCAGGAAGGCACCAAGCCCAGTGGGTGGAAGAACTGCCTTCAAAATTGGTTTAGAGTGACCACAGAGGAGATGACTGCTCATTAACCTGCCCCGGTATCTAGGTGGGTACAGAGACACTGAACAAGGGGAAAAGAGTTTTTTGAATTTGAAGATCTTGGGAGTGGGGGCACTGTGCGAGTGTTTGCTCTGAGGCACACAAGAAATGCAGCAAATGTTTGTATGTTTACCCCTTGGAACTTTCTAATAAATTGTGTCGACTAAGGCTACACTCATTAACTTGTGCCGGACATGTAGCACACCAAGATACCCACTTTATAACACTATATGGACGTGTGAAAGAATAAAAGAGGACTGGACCTGCTGTCCGTGATCTCAGAGGAGCACTGAAAGACAAGACAAGGTTTGCTCTTGCACCAAGGACAAAGAAGTCGACTTTAAACATCAATTTGTTGAACTCCTGTGTGACAACAAGGACACAAGCTATAAGTGACCCTTTCTATGAAGTGTCCAGCTGACCAGTATGAACTGGTCCAGACATGAGCCCTGTTGGTGCCCTCCGTTGAAGGGAGTCTTAACCCCCAAATGCTCTTCCTAGACTCCTTGAACATTTTGCTGCATTTAACTGGACATCTCCTAACACATCTGAAAAAATGATCTAGAAATATTGAACTTCAAGACTACTGGAGACTGAGATAAACCACCCCAGCCTATCAGCCCATATCTCAGCCTTACTTAGCTAAGAAGTCAATTTTTTCCCACTCTGACCTTCTCAAGCAACATAAAACCCAATTCAGCAGGCCTGTTCAGTGAAACTGTATTTATCCTTGTGGAATACATTATCAGCTACAGCCAGCTGCCTTGCCCCGCTGGAAGATTATGAGCTCCCAAAAAGAGACTATGGATCAGCAGATGAACAACCAGTCACTAATGTTTCCGGTATCTTATACACCCTAATACAACTAGCATTGGATATAATATGGCGTACAGAATTCCAGTGACATTGGTGCTTAAGTAACATATTTGCCAACCTCTACATCAACCCCTAAGTCAAAAAGTAGAAGGCTTGACAGGGTGAAGTTGCTAAAAGTATCTGCCAACGTGAGGACTTCCCTGTGGGGGATTTTCAATTTTCTATTTGCAGCTTTCCCTGCTAAAACCAACAGCACAAGTTAAAACCCAGGTCCCGGTGAAATGTGTTTGGCATTTCCAACATGCAGTCCAACGGAAATCGAACCTAGGCTCCAATCTATTGCAAATATTGACTACTATTGGTGCTTTGTGCTTTTTGGCCCAATTTTGCTTTATATCTATACAAAACGATATCAATAAACTTTATTTATTAAAATGTACTCTTCTTTTCTATTTCAGTTTATGATTTCCATTGTTTTGTGGTCATTAATTTATTACACTTTCAGGACTGTATAAATATTTTGAACATTGCTCTAAGTTGAGCCTGTCTGCTCTGTGTCGTAGATACCAGATGCTGAGCGCAGGTTAATTTAGTTGCTTTAAGGGTGCATCCTGACACCCTGAAAAGGATTGTTATTTTTCCTTAAGGTGGCTCGTCAAACATCCCAATTACATGTCAAATTTCTTAAAGTAGGAGGAGCCTAGCGCGCAACCAAGATGGCCGCGTAGGTGCGAGGCTCCTACGTTTATCCTGCCTTCATCCTGAATCGGTTGAGGGGACTGTGTCGGTGAGCCTGAGCCGAGGTGGTACCCGTTTTCCGTTTTTGAATCGGACCCCGGGTGCCGGGGTGAGCACCGACCGAAGTTTGCGGCCTACTTCCCTCCTGACCCCGGATTCGAGTTTGGGGGCAACCCAGTGGCGAAGTGAACAACAACGGCGGGCTGGGCCTGGCGAGTCGCGTACCCCGCACTTTCACTTTCGTTTTTGACTCCCCCTGCCCTCATCGCAAGTGGGATTACGGCGCTTCTTTGTGTTGGGGTGGCCTCGCTGGGAGACCCTGCCTGCCTGCCTGCGGTGGCCCGCTCTGCCGTCCTGGGTTGACCCCCGGGGCTCTCGGCCTTGATTGCTTGCTCTCCACTGCGTAGCTGGTGAGGGCGCGAACCACACGACGATGGCCACGAAGCAGGATGGGGATCGATTGAAGGCCAAGTCTACCCGGCGTGGCACCGCGCATCAGGTCAACATTATGGACCGCTACACCCTCCCGAAGGGGTCTCCCGGCGGATCGCACAAGTCCTCCGAGTGCTTCTCGGATGCCCCGGATTTGCCTGCGGATCTGACTTTGCAGGATGTTATGGGCGCCATTGCTGAGATGAAGACCTCAGTGGGCCAGCAATTCGACACCTTGGCACATAAACTCGACGCGGTCCTCATCGATGTCAACCTTGTTAGAGCCGATCTCTCTAAGACCAATGACCGGGTCGAATCTTTGGCCCACACCGCGTCGGGCCTCACGACTGAGGTAGCGGCCCTTCAGACGGAGGTACATCGGCTCCGTCAGGTAAGTGCGCTCCTGGATCGGCGCCTGGAGGACTCCGAGAGCAGGGCCCGGAGAAATAATATCCGCATTATTGGAGTACCCGAGGGACGGGAGGAGTCGGCGGCGGATCTCTTTGTGGAGGACCTGGTCTCTACCCATCTCCAGCCTAAGGGGCTGAGCAAATTCTTTGCGGTGGAGAGGGCCCATAGAGTTCCCGGAGGCAGGCCGAAGGTCGGAGCCCCTCCGCGGCCTCTTATTGCCCGTATTTTTAACTTTCGGGACAGGGATGCGATTCTGCAAGCTTCCAGACTGCAAGGGCCGATTAAGCTGGAAAACATGGAGGTGAACTTTTATCCTGACTTCACGCAGGCGGTCCAGAAGCAGAGACTGAGTTTCCTGGGTGTCAAGCGGCGGCTTCGGGACATGAATCTAAAATATGCCATGCTCTTCCCAGCCAGGCTGCGGGTGGAGGCGGATGGTCGCACTCACTTTTTGGACCGTCCTGACATGGCCGGGGACTGGTTGGACACTTTGACTGGGGGACATGGTCGGGATGGAGGGGGGGCGACGGGAGGTGAGCGCTCACCGGACCGGGTCTGAGGTACTGACGCCGTGGCTCACCCCGGATGATGCCACTTTTGGCCATGCTTAGGGTCTTTTGCCTATTGTGCCTTGTTTCCCCTCCATGGGAGGTTGTGCTGGGTCTCGAGGGGGTTCTCCCTCCTCCTCTAGGGGGTTTTAGTAGTTTCATTTACATAGGGGCGACAGGCACACTGCAAGTTGGGGGGGCTGTTTGGGCTCATGCAGGGGTGCAGGGAGGGGGGAGTTTTGTTGGGGCTGTTGGGTTGGGGTTGGGTATTGTTTATTTGTACCACAAGGCAGATGTATTGTTGTGCTACTTCTACAGTGCTCCCTGGGGGGAGATGGCTCGACTTCGGCTATGATGGGGGGTAGGGGACTGAGTCTTTTGTCCTGGAATGTTAATGGACTGGGGGACAGGATAAAACGGGGTGTGGTCCTGCAGTTTTTAAAACGTATTTCTCCCGATATAGTATTCCTGCAGGAAACACACCTCATTGGAAACTCCTTTCGTGCTATGAATAGACGGGGCTATCGCCTTATAGCCCACTCGGGCTTCACCTCTGGTTCGAGGGGCGTGGGAATCATGGTTAAAACTTCGCTCCCGTTGGAAATGGATGAGGTGTTCCACGATGACAGGGGACGATACACGGCTCTGGTGGGTAGATTGGAGGGTAGAGTGATTGTTTTAGTTTCTGTTTATGTCCCGCCAGGGTTGCAAACAACTACTTTCGCTGATCTGGGACGCCTCCTCCTTGGCCTTCCGGAGGGGATTCTAGTGGTTGGGGGAGATTTTAACGCTGTAGTCTCCGGTACTGAGGATCGTCATCCTCCTAGGGATCTCCCCCGTGCCCAAGCGTGGTTGTCCGGCCTCTTGGATACATTGGGGCTGGTGGATTGTTGGCGGCTGAAACACCCTACGCAGATACAGTACACCTTTCATTCCGGGGCTCATGGCAGTCTTTCAAGGCTTGATTATGTTCTGATGCCAGCGGCACAGGCGGGGAGGGTTGGGGAGGTACGACATTTGGCGCGGGGTATTTCGGACCACTCCCCGCTCCTGCTGCACTTCGACGTTGTCCCAAGGGGGGAGGGGAGGGTGGTCCCGGTCAATCCCTGGTACCTGCGTGACCCCACAATTCGCGCAGATTTGGTTAAATCTCTTGAGCGGTATTTTGAAGATAATGTGGGGTCTGTATCATCTGCGGTCTCTCTGTGGGAGGGGTTTAAGACGGTAATCCGGGGGGAGGCCCTGTCCCTTATTTCCCATTCCCGGTGGCGCGGGCGGGAGGAGGTGACCCGTCTTGAAACTGAGATAACTGAGTTGGAGGGTGATCTGGAATGTGGGGTGACGGACGACAAATTACATGCTCTCCGACTCAAGCAGGCGGACTATAAGGCCCTTGTCACGGAGGCAGCCAGGGGCCTCAGTAGAGAGCAGCATGGGAGACTGTATGATGTGGGTGATAAGGCTGGTAAATTGATTGCGTGGCTGGATAAAAAGGAGAGAGCGAGTCGAGTTGTCCCGTCGATTGAGAAATTGGATGGTGTGTGTGTCACTGATCCGGGTGAAATTGTTGATTGCTTCGCAGAATATTTCCGTGGGGTGTACTCCCCGGTATCTTCCCGCTCGGAAGAGGATTCCCATGCTCTGCTCAGGGACATTGCGCTGCCTTCCCTTTCGGAAGAGGATAAAGTGTTGTTGGACGCCGCCCCTACATCTGAGGAGATTGCCCTCGCCATACGTTCGGTCGCTTCCGGCAAGGCCATGGGTCCTAATGGCCTTCCCATCGAATTGTACAAGCTGCGACCGGATACGCTGGCGCCACATCTCCGTGCTATGTTCCTCGCGTCCCATTCGGCGGGTTCCCTCCCGCTGGACCAGCGTCTGGCCACTATCGTGGTTATTCATAAGGAGGGGAGGCCGCGGGATCGGGTCACGTCTTACAGGCCCATTTCTCTGTTGAATGCGGAGCCCAAAATTCTCGCCAAGGTGCTGGCTAATCGGCTGGTTAGCGTTGTGTGCGATCTGATTCACCAGGACCAGTCCGGCTTTATCCCTCATCGCAACACCGCGCTCAATCTGCGGCGTTTGCATGGGGTGCTCGCGCGGGTCCCGTTCATGCGAGAGCCAGCCATTTTGGCGTCCTTGGACGCCACTATGGCGTTCGACACGCTGGAGTGGCCATATATTTGGGCGATGCTGGCGAAGTTTGGTTTTGGTTGGGTGAAACTGTTATACTCCGGACCTCTGGCGCAGGTGGTGGTGAACGGTAGAGTGTCGGCTCCGTTTGAGCTGGGCAGGGGTACGCGGCAGAGCTGCCCGCTGTCGCCGCTCCTCTTCGCGCTTGCCTTGGAGCCCCTGCGGTGGGAACCTTCCATTCGTGGTCTCCGTTGGACCCCTGAGTATGAGGATCGCGTATCCCTTTACGCAGATGATATCCTTTTATACCTTGCTTCCCCGCGTAAATCGCTGATTGTATTAGTGGATGTTTTGCATTCCTTTGGCCGCAATTCTGGCCTAGTCATCAACTGGGCTAAATCCTGTGTGTATGTCCTCTTCGGGGAGACTCCTATCCTACCGTTGGGCTGCCCTATCCAGGTCGCTCAGCAGGGATTTAAGTACCTGGGTATCTTTATCACCCTGGACGCTGAGGCCCGATATAAACAAAATTTCCTCCCCCCCCCTCCAGCGCCTGAAGGAGGACGTGGCGCGTTGGAGGCGCTTGCCGCTCTCATCGCTTGGCCGTGCGGCATTGTTTAAGATGATGTCGCTGCCAAGTTTCCTATATGCTTTACAGAACACGATGGACGTTGTCCGGGCGCGCTACTTTCGCGAGGTGGAGAGTCTGCAGCGCCACCTATTCTGGGATGGGAGGCCGCGTATCGCCCTTGCGAAGCTGACACTCCCGTGGTATGACGGGGGGTCGCCCTCCCAGACATCAAACGGTACTACTGGGCCTCCCAGCTGGCCGCGATAAACCACGGCCTTTACGGGCCCGCTCTAAACCCGGCCTTTGAGATGGATAAACTATTACTGCCGGGTGGTGACTATAATCGGGCGCTTTATTCTCGATCGCTCGAAGCGCGTCTGACGGGCCCTACGCGGGTCATGGTACGGGTGTGGCACACGGCAAACTTGGCGATGGGGTGGAAGGATCGATTGACCCGGGCGACGCCACTGTATGCCTCTGAGCGGCTGGGCTCCCTGTGGACCTCGAAGGGCTTTGAGAAGTGGGACATGATAGGCATCAGCAGGGTGGGCGATCTCTGGACGAGGGGGGGATTCAAAACGTTCGATGTGCTGCAGACGGAATTCCAGTTGCAGGACAGGGAGTACTTTCGATATCTACAGGTCCGTCACGCGCTGGTCTCCGTATTCCCGGATGTTGCCTCCATCCCGGAGTACTCCCCTCTGGAAGATAGAGTGCTAGATGGGCATGTGCCGGACGGCACGATTTCCTTGATTTACAAAAAGCTCATCAACGATCGCTCGGGACTGTTGACTAGCCTTCGTGAGGCGTGGGTCGCCGATGGATTGGAGCTGGACGACGAGGACTGGGTGTCTGCGGTGGCCTCCCCGAAAGAGGTGGCTATACCGGCCCGCCTTCGCTTCGTCCAGCTCAAAATACTCCATAGGGTCTATGTTACGGGGCCGGGTCTGATGCGTATGGGATATTCCGTGGATGGGTTGTGTAAGCGTGGGTGTGGTTCCTTAGGGACCTTCGTCCACATTTTGTGGGAATGTCCGGAGGTGGCGCGATTCTGGCGTGGTGTGCATGCGGTGTTGCAGGCGGTCACACATGTGCCGCTGCTTCCTGAGGCGAGGAGGTGTCTGCTAAATGTGTGGGAGCCAACTGATTACTCAGTGTCGCAGACGTGGTGGGTGACTTTGGGCTATATGGTGGCCAAGCGTGACATAGCGCAATTGTGGGGCTCCCAGAGGTCGCCAACAATCTCGGCATGGAAGGACAACATGGATTGGTGTATGTTTCGGGAAAAAGTGGTGTATGTCGCGAGAGGTAAGCCTGGGAAATGGGTGAAAGTGTGGGGCCCCTGGAACTCCTACCGTGGCGGAATTTGTACCCCGCCGCTGACGCCTGATCTGGCACTGGCCCCGTCTCCCTAGTCTCCTTGTCTCCTTGGTTCTGGGTACTGAGTCCACTTTGTCTCCGCTCCGGCCTGTCCCCCCCCGCTTTTCCTGTGGATCGGTAGGGTCCTCCCCAGGGGAGCTCATACTGCTGCTTCGACTTCTTGCTGCCTTGTGGATTTGTTTGTTATTTCTTACATAAAAATGGAACCGCCATCTGGGGGGTCCGGACGGTGTGGCCGCCAACGTTTTTTCTTTCCAACTCCTGTGATCTCTCTCACGCTGCAGCGTGTGTTTCCCACTTGTAATCTATGCTCTTATTGTTTGCTAGCGGCCGGCCCGAAGGTTGTAGGCCCATTTTTGTATCTCTTTTGACTTCTGTAATAAAGGTTTAAAAAAAAAAAAAAAAAAAAAAAAAAAAAAAATTCTTAAAGTACTCAGCTTAAATGCAATTTGACATACAAACTAATTTAGGTAAATCCATAGTAGACTACTGTACATTTGGAAATATTTTAATTTAAATGAATGCATAACCGTGTCAATTTCGTAATGGAAAGAATGAACCTTTGAATTTTGGCATCTCTGTTATTTGTCTTTTGAAAAAACAAGTCAGTATATATATATATATATATATATATATATATATATATATATATCCTGGTTACCGCATTTGCCAGCCTCGGTAATCCTCCGGACTCACAAAGTAGGTACACGAACCAAGTTGTAGTGCAAAGTCAATTTTATTTGCCCAGAGCGACGGCCATAACGTTTCGGCTCCTCAGAGCCTTGCTCACATGACAGCGTCTTAAACAAAGTTCCGGATTTTTAAAGTGCTAGTGCAGATTACCAATAACATCACTTGGGGGGGACTTCATTGCCACTGAAAAAATACTATCACAATAAATGAAGTTGGACCACATAAATACATAGATGGCCCCACATAGTACATTTCACATTGTTATGACGTGTGCAATACAAAAATGCAATAATGGCGTAAATGCCCATTCAATCAACCTAGAGTAATTATAAAAATAACAATATGTATAACATCAGGTTGTTGCTGATTAATAATGTTACCATCAATATGGTCATATATACAGCATGATCTCAATGACTAGTGGTAAAAAATAATCCTCCCCTTATTTGATGAGACAAAGAGTTACCGTGCAGTTTTAAAGTGTGCTAGTGCTTGCATTGATAATTAAAAAAACAAGAAATATCAGAAATATGCATAATCTAGAAAATCTTATATTCTAGTGCAACACTCAGAATCTAAATAACTTGAAGACAATATCATTTCACTCATATTCATATACATATATGTTTTCATTGTGCGGCCCAAATTGTAACACTGGCGCTCTAAGACCGGGGCGGTGCATTTCTTTTCCGGCAGAGCCACGCCGGTATTTGTGAATAAGTTGTCGCCCGAGGGCGAAATAAAGACGCACTCTCTTGTATCTCGAAAGTAAATCAGGCAGTTTTATTAATTCTTCGCCATGCCCTACGCGTTTCGGTCAGACTACTTTGACCTTGATCACGGGTTTACTCTAAAACAGAAAAAAAAGACTTCTTTTATTTCCATCTAAAGGTTACTTCCCCTTAATAACATGGTGCATTATAGTAAATGTGGTATTTACAACGTTTAGTGTATGCTTATGCCTCTTTAGTCTTTTGTTCATTTTGTTGTGTATATATATACACTTTGGCAAAGTCCACGCTTCATGTCCGTGATTTTTATTTATTTGAATGTTCCATTTCGCTCCCTGGTGAGCTGAAATTAATTTGTTCATCGTGATTTTTGAATGTCCCGTTTCGCTCCCTGGTGAGCTTTAAAATTATTTGTTCATGCATGATTCTAGTATCATTTTACTCTTTACTCAGTTTGATAATGCGATCGATTGATGCTTCATTTTGACATTGATTTTCTTTTGAGATATTTTGAAAATGTTTGAAAGATGTACGTAAAGTTCTTCATTCTGGTTGAGCTCTCTTGGATCAAGGGTTCTAAATGCCACTATGTGTCGTGATTCTTTTTGACGCAATGTTCTTTCACGGTTTCCTCCCCTTTCTGATGGGGGTATTTGTTCTATTGCCCAAAATCTAAGACATTCCCACTGACTGTCGTGTTCTTTCTCCATGTGCTTCGCTATTGCATTTGAGCGATCTTTATGTATGGTGGCTCGGATGTGTTCGAATATTCGTTTCTTGACCTCAAAAATTGTGCTTCCAATGTAGCGTAGTTTACATGGACAGTCTACCATGTAGATGACAAAATTACTCTTGCAGGTTAAGTGTTGTTTAATTCTCCATTTGGTTCCATGCTGAGTTTCCAGTTCGATCATATTTTTCTCAATTTTGCATGCCTTACATTGTTTGCATGGCCAAATTCCTTCTCTTGTTAACCATGTAGCAGTTCTCGTTTCTTTGAAATGGCTATGTGTGATTTTGTCTGTGAGATTTTTTGCTCTCCGATAAGTTATATTGGGATGGTCTCCCAATATTTTTCCTAGCAATGGGTCCAGTTGTAGAATGTTCCAATGTTTCTTAATAATTTTGATGAGGTATTTGTTTTCCAAACTGTGTGTTGTGATGAGTCTTATTATTTGTTGGTCTGAAGTCTCTTCCTTTGGTTTGGTTTGTTTGAGTATGTCTTGACGTTGTTGATTTGTTACACTTTGTAAGCTTTTTTCGATCACTTTCCATGGATATTTACGTTTCTGCAAACTCTCGCATGCTTGTTCACTATGCTTTTTGAATTCATCATCCGCGGAGCAATTTCTTCTTAGTCTCAGGAACTCCCCATAGGGGATGCTCCATTTCAGGCTATTTTGATGAAAGCTTTCTCCATGGAGTATTGCATTGGTGGATGTTTTTTTACGATGCAATGTTGTGTGGAGTGTGTTATTTTCCACGTAAATGTTGGTGTCAAGGAAAGTTACTTGTGTGGTGCAAATATCAAAAGTGAATTGTAATTTATATATGTTGTTGTTAAGTTTATCAAAGTAACTTAGGAATTCAGATTCTGTACCATCCCATATGATTAGGAGGTCGTCTATAAAACGAAGCCAAAGGATAGTTTTTTCCAGAAATTCATCATTTGCTGGAGACCAAGCCACTTGTTTTTCGAACCAGCCCATGGTGAGATTGGCATAGTTGGGGGAAAAAGAAAAGCCCATGGCACAACCTTTTATTTGTTTAAAAATCTGTTTGTTAAAGGTGAAAATGTTGTTATTCAGGCATAAAGCGATCATTTCCATTAACATGGTGTTGTGTTGATGATATTCGATGTTTCTTTTGCCTAAGAAGTATTGGCACGCCTAGAGTCCAATTGAATGTTCAATATTGGAATATAGTGAAACAACGACCATTGTTATTAATTTAAAGGTGTATTGCCATGTTATTCCTTCCAATTTTTGTAATAGATCCGTGGTGTCACGTAAGTAAGAACTGAGGTCTTTTACGAGTGGTGTCAAGAAGTGATCTATATAGTTTGAAATTGGCTCAAGAAGAGATCTATTTGCGGTGACTATTGGTCTGCCCGGTGTGTTGGTTTTATTTTTATGTATTTTTGGTAAATATTAGAAGGTGGCCATTGTTGGAAATCACATACCAGATATTTATGTTCTTCCGTGTTGATTAGGCCTTTTGCCAACCATTTTTGTAAATGTGATTTCAAATTGTCTGCAATTTCTTTTGTGGGATCTTTTGTTAATAGTTGATAATATTGTTTGTCCATTAATTGGCGGTTTGCCTCAATTACAAAATCCCTTATGTCCAGGACTATGATGTTCCCACCTTTGTCTGCTGGTTTAATTTCAATATTGGTGTCCAATTGCAGATTTATTATTGCTTGTTTTTCTTTTATGGATAAATTGTGTTTTACCTGGCTGTGTTTTATTTTGTAAAGATCTTCTATTACAGCTTCGTGAAATAAATCCACTTTGTTGCCCAATGGTAGGGTTGGATAGAACTTTGATTTTGTCTTGAGTCCGTTTTCACCAGCTCCTGATAGTGGTTGTGATTTTTGTAAATCTCGTATGATTTCTGTTTCTTGTGATGGTGTTTCAACTCCCATTGTTAATAAAGTTGTTAGACCTTGAATGTCTTCAGCTTGAAGTACATTCGTCGAGGATGTTTTTGCCTCCATTTGAGTTTTTGATTTTATTTTCTCTGCATGTATTTTAGCCAACATTATTTTCCTGGTGTACTTGTACAAATCATTCCTGGTTTGTGATACATCTAGATGAGCGTTTGGACAGAAATTAAGACCTTTTTTAAGGACACTTTCTTCAATGTCTGTTAGAGTTTTACCTGACAGATTAATTATATTAAGTTCTTGTGAAGCTAAGGATGTTATTTCTTTTGTTGTCTCAATCGATCCTTGGTCCAAATGTCCGTTCTTGCTTCCTCCCCTGCCCCTCTGGCCTCTTTTTGTCTTCCTCTCATACTTCTTGTTCCTCTTCCCCCGGCCTCTGTTCATCCCACCTCTTTGATTGTTTTTTTGATGCTGTTGTTCTAATGCAATCCGCATTTCCGTTAAAAAAACGGTCTTTAGTTTTCCTCCACATCGACACAGCGTGTCTTGCTTTTCAATGCATCATCTCTATGAGCCAAGTTCTTCATCAACATGGCCCAGCAGTAAGGAATCGAGGCCATGTATCCAGTGTTCGACACATCACTTCCCCTGACAGTAAGGAACAGACACATCACCTTCCCTGACGGTGAGGAACCAATGCATTATCTCCCCTGCACTGCAGTTAGAAAAACTGACACATCACATCCACTGGCAGAAAGGAACTGAGGCATCACCTTCCCTGGTAGTAAGGAAGCAATGCAATCCTTTGCTTTTACTGTGCTTCCCCATAGCTGAGCCTGTTTTCGGCTTAAAGTGACTCATACATAGTTTCCTATGCACTGAACGATTTGGAACCTTTTAAAAGTGACATCTTTACTTTATATGCAGGATTTTTGGTGTTTTATTCTGATAAATATTGGTTATTATTGTCAACTGGTGTGGTGTCCTTTCGTAGTGTTTTCACTGTGCTACTGTGTTTGTTTGTACAAATGCTTTACACATTTCCTCAGATATAAGTGTGAGTGCTCACACCAAACTACCAAGGAGGTGAGCAGGGGTTATGTTAGCAGTGTACTCACCCTACCCTGACTAGAGTGATGGTCTCTGCTTGGACAGGAGCAAACCACTGCACACTAGAGACCCCATATCCAACACTGTCTTTCTTAATACCAGGTGTATTAAGAAAGACAGTGTTGTGCTGTGAATTTCAGCACAAGCTCAATGTCTTTTTTACCTTGATAGTATTTCAACTGTAAACAAAAAAAACAACAAGCTGTGAAACGTATTTATGCTGCATTTATTGCGAAAGAGTTGATTTTCAGAAATTGTATTTCCAAACATGACAGTATTTGTGTGAATCTTTATGCGCTGCTTTAGTATTACAAGCTCCAATATGAATGTAGCTTGTAAACATGTAAACAATTACTATAAATATGTTGACAAGAATCGTAACTCATGGTATAAATAATCAGCCAAGCTAGATTTAATGAGTCAAATAGGAAGTAGAATACAAATACTAGGAAAATACCAATGTGTGCAATCATTCCTATATTGTGTGTTAATCGCACACTTTATCATGAATATGAATGATTAACAAATCCGTGTCCATGCACTACAAAGTGTGTCAACATAAGATACTAAACCTGCCTAACTACTGTTGTGTGTCATCCTTAAAATGTAAGATACCATAAAGTTCAATGTTTGGGCAGTATATTACAGAGCTCTTGCTTTTTGAGAGCTGCTTTTCCTCAATCATTCATTGCCCCATGATAGTTGTGTAATACCTAAAGGAAGACTATCCTTCTACCAGTCAGTGCTTCAATTGAGATGGTGGTTGCCGGTGTGAGGCACTAGCACTTATTTTTGGGGACCAGCACTTATTTTGCCACATCTATCATTTCAAGTGGGAACAGAGGGAAAAAATGGGAAAGATGGAGAAAGAGAAAGATGAGAACATCACAAAGGGGAAACGCAGGAGAGGAAAGAGTAAAATAAATGGGCAGATATATGTCTGTCAGTGAAATAAAGATGTATCATGAGTGTTAAGACTACCAGCTTTAGTATTCGACGCACCAACTTTTAATTGCACGTCACACTGGCTTCTCATAAACGTTGCGGTTACCAGCACTCAATATTTTACAAATTATGCAATGCTACTAGTGCTCTCCTTATGATTTTCTGTACAGCACCATGTATCATCATAATACAGCTGAAGTAAACAACAATTGAGTTCGGTAGTCATACTTAATTTACGCTGACTGAGCACCCATGTCTTCTCATCTGTGTATTTTAATGTTAGCAGACTTGCTAAGCAACTAGAATACCAAAGGTTTTCTTGATACTATAGTGATTTTGGCAACAATAAGTCATGCCTGTTTCATCTACCAACATACACTTCATGCTCACTTTTACAGGTACAATTTGATTTTTGCTTTCTCTCTTTCCCACTCTTTCCTGTATTTCTCTTCCTTCCTTGGATTTTCACATTTATATCTTGGTCAAAGCCCAATTAAAAATATGTTCCCTTTACCCAAAGAGAAAGTGGCTTTATGCACCACCTCATGCCATAAACTTAAATTAAGCACTGACCAGTACATTTCAGTTTTTGTTTTACAAACTGTCTTTGATAGGATTACATTTAGGACATTACATATTACACAGAAACAACTTGGTGATTTGGAAGGTTTTGGACAGTAATCTTTAAGACCCAAACAGCCCCTGATCCAGGCCCATGCTTCTGCTTACCTTATCGTAATGGCAAAATGTGGAGTGGCTTTGTCAGAATCCTGTTTCTGTCAGCAATTCTCCCAGGATGAGTGACACAAACTGCAAATTTCACTGGTTAAGCTGGTAGAAGTGGACAGTTGATGAGGGAGATTATTCCACTGTATGGCAATATATTGGAAAACAACCTTACAAAAGAGCTGGAGCTAAACAGGGGTGTCACATGGCTTAGAGGAGGGCCTATCACTGAATTACCCTACTACTTGAAATAGAAAAGGGACTACAGTCATGTTATTGCATACAAAATCCTTTCGACTAAATACAGGAACTGAAAAGCTGATTGATTGTCATACAGGGTTCTAGACTGACCCGTGGAATACTGCAAATGAGATTTTCTTACATTATTGAAAATGTTTAGAAACCATATTGTAGAGAATACATAGAGAAAAATGTATAACAATTTTGCAGCTAACAGACTTGAAAAGTAAAAGCAAAAACATATTAAGACTGAAAAGGTGGGGGCTGGTGGCACAGTGAAAGAGAGGGAAGGTAATTTTGCTTGAAGGTTCTGGCTGACCAAACTTCCAGCAAAACTGATGGTACTGTGGCAGTTCACAGGGCTCATGTGTGCTTTTTGACCAGGGTTCAAACCCTAGCTGGGGAAAATCAATTTTTTTTTTTTTTTTATATTTGTTTTCTAAATTCCACAAATGAAAGCTGTGCCTTTGTAAATCACCCCCTAGCAGTGTGTGGGAAAATTAAGGCCTCCTTATTCATAGTGCATGTCAGGCATTGATGGCATGCTGTGGCATGTGGAAGGGGGGACAGGTTTGCTATAAAGGAAATCCCTTAGGATTTGGGGATGATTGTTTAAGAATAAGAAATGCATGGGGCAAGTGGCAGACTCAAAAAAAGGAAGTGCTATTTGTATATAAAGCATGGAAATCAAGAGTGGATTTCTGGCATGTAAAATCCAAACACTATGAAAATAGAAGAAGGACCAGCACAGTTTTCCCATGACAAAGAGGCCTCTGGCTGAGAAAAATGTCAGCAAAACAGATGGTACAGTGGCAGTTCACAGGGCTCATGAGTGCTTTTTGACCAGGGTTCAAACCCCAGCTGGGAAAAATCGTTTGGTTTTTTTTTATATTTGTTTTCTAAATTCCACAAATGAAAGCTGTGCCTTTGTAAATCACCCCCTAGCAGTGTCTGGGAAAATGAAGGCCTCATTATTCATAGTGCATGTCAGGCATTGATGGCATGCTGTGGCATGTGGAAGGGGGAAAGGTTTGCTATAAAGGAAATCCCTTATTTAGTGGTATGAGGATTTGGGAATGATTATTTAAGAATAAGAAATGCATGGGGCAAGTGTCAGACTCAAAGAAAGGAAGGGCTATTTGTATATAAAGCATGGAAATCAAGAGTGGATTTCTGGCATGTAAAATCCAAACACTATGAAAATAGAAGAAGGACCAGCAAAGTTTTCCCATGACAAAAAGGCCTCTGGCTGAAAAAACTTTCAGCAAAACAGATGGTACAGTGGCAGTTCACAGGGCTCATGAGTGCTTTTTGACCAGGGTTCAAACCCCAGCTGGGGAAAATCGTTTTATTTTTTTTATATTTGTTTTCTAAATTCCACAAATGAAAGCTGTGCCTTTGTAAATCACCCCCTAGCAGCGTCTGGGAAAATTAAGGCCTCATTATTCATCGTGCATGTCAGGCATTGCTGGCATGCGGAAGGGGGAAAGGTTTGCTATAAAGGAAATCCCTTATTTAGTGGAATGAGGATTTGGGGATGATTGTTTAAGAAATGCATGGGGCAAGTGTCAGACTCAAAAAAAGGAAGTGCTATTTGTATATAAAGCATGGAAATCAAGAGTGGATTTCTGGCACGTAAAATCCAAACACTATGAAAATAGAAGAAGGACCAGCACAGTTTTCCCATGACAAAAAGGCTTCTGGCTCAACTATGTTCCAGCTAAACAGATGGTACAGTGGCAGTTCACAGGGCTCACAAGTGCATTTTGACCAGGGCTCAAACCCCAGCTGGGGAAAATCGATTTTTTTAATTTTTTTATATTTGTTTTCTAAATTCCACAAATGAAAGCTGTGCCTTTGTAAATCACCCCCTAGCAGTGTCTGGGAAAATTAAGGCCTCCTTATTCATAGTGCATGTCAGGCATTGATGGCATGCTGTGGCATTTGTAAGGGGGGACAGGTTTGCCATAAAAGAAATCCCTTATTTAGCGGAATGAGAATTTAGGGATGTTTGTGTAAGAATAAGAAATGCATGTGACAAAAAGGCTTTCGGCTACAAGAGCACTTCAGGAAAACAGATGGTATAGCAGTAGGTAACAGAGGTTTCAAATGTTTTGTAAAATTTCTGTTAATTAAACCAAGATGGAAGAGATATCGTTAAAATAATCAACTAACCTTTCTGGGGGGTTTATAACACCATTATACCTCAAGCAACATATTCACAAAATGTGACACGCTGTGGCATATGTCATGACATATGCCCCATGCCAGACTTGGGCTCCAACCCCTTCTCTCAGGTTTTGTATTTGCTCCATGTAGTACCCCGCGCTCCTCCCACTGCCGATGTCCCCCAAATTATTACAGTCTGTCAGCGACACACAGCTCCACTCTCATAAAGACTCCACTGACCCCGCCGTGGAGAAGGCTGCTGGCGGGTGCAGTCTCTTGCCCTCTCTGATCAATGAAACAGTGTACGTGTGACATGCCTTGGCTGTGATCCCGGACTCTTTAAACCTATCGAAAAACTGATGCTTTATTTTGGTATATTTCTTCAGCGCTTGCGTGATGTAATGTGCTGTTGCGCAGCAATGCAATTGCCTTTGCTTCAGCATTGTACACCTCAGGCATAAAGCATATCATAACATGAACGACAATCACGAAGCACAGTGTCAGTAATGAAAAATATCTTTTAATGCCATTTAAGAAAATTAAAGGGCTGGGAGCTGGAAAACAACAAAATAATACTTCCAATGTGAATGGTGATACTAACTATTTAAATAGCAACGCCCATAAAGTGAAGGGCTTAATAACCAATGTTTTTACTTCTGAAATCAAAATAATAAAAGTGCCAAACCCTCCACTTTTATTTAGGACAGGTTGCACTGGTGATTTCATTGTGCATTGACAAATGTGTGAGGCTAAATGAAAGCATCCAAAATAGTGTCAAGTGAAACACGTGTGGTTTACTTATCTAGTGGTGGACGTTCACAGCACACCAAATTATGACTGAAACCAGAAATCACAGTGAAAGACACATATACCAGCTACGTTGACTTCACTAGTGCAGACACGCACCACCTATATTGCCTTTTCTTGGCCATCTGTGACTCAAGTAGTGTGAAAAAGTCATCAATAATGCATTATCCAATGTTGGCATTTTATTCTATTTTAAATGTTGCATATATATTTCAAATAGTCCCAAAAACTCCCAAAGCCAATAGTAACTTAGTTTTTAAACCAAATAACTAGACGAGAAACTCGGACGCAGAGAGGATGTTGCGATATGAGGAGCCTTAACCTTATTCCTTCTCAAAATACATCAATAAATATACAAGTTCATTTCTTTGCCTCTCCCTGTAGAACTTGGACGTTTGCATACCTCACGAATTCTAGACAAGTGGCATTATTAAACTTGTGAAAGCGACAATGCAAACATAGACACGGCGAACATACTGATGCAGTGCCCGTGTGTCTCGTATTGTGAAACTTTCCGTAAGTTTCCAGATGAGGTAATAGTCACCAATTGTTTTAAAGGTAATTAAGAGTACTTCCGCTCTGACTTTTCAAAGAATACTACTTCGGCTCTTAAGTGGGTTTATGTTTTAATCACGAAAAATAACAAGCATTTGCAATGCAATAGGTCTCGCAATTACACAAGTTTGAGCTATTGACATTGCAAATGACAATGCCTTTTATTTTTGTTTTCGTTTTTAAAACATAAATAAAAGGCATTGTCATTTACTGTGCCCATAGCTTAAACCCGCGAACATGCGAGACCTATTGCATTGCAAATGCTTGTTTTTCACTACTGTTCCCAGCTCCCTTCAATGTGCACATTGCCTCGCCATCACTCAGGATATAAACAGCCACAGGATAAACATGTTCAAGCCAATGCCACTCCAGACTGTGGATACGGCTATAGCATCATCTTATTGTAACTGCATCCTGTCATGAAATATGCTTGGACTGCCATAATGAGCCTGATTTGTGACTTTGTATTGCTATTTTTGGCACCTGGATGGCCACCTCTGATGTATTACTTGCACTAAATAGTTGTTATTTTATATTCCAGTTTTTCCTGGCACAATGACGCCGATTCCTGATGTCATTTCTTACATTACCATACTATTGGATTTTTTTGCCATTTTATTACATTACCAATACTACTAGCTCATAACAAATAGTGCAGCCTAACTCTATCAAACCTTATACTCATTCACCCTTTGATACGTCATTGTGCTCACATATTCAGCTAGTCATCAATCCACTCACTCATTAAAACATTCATGCTTCCACTGCCTCATCTATGCAGCAAATTGCTCATTCTCAAATGGCTAAATTATCAAATTCACCAACACACGCTCAAAATTCATAATCGATGCAACACAAAATTGATATATAAAATACCCTCAGTCATTAAAATATTTTATTGTTTTCAATAAAACTGGTCATAACAATTAATATAACATTGAGCAATTTAAGACAGAAAATCACAATTACTTCTTGGTATTTCCTCAACTGAAAATGCATTAAAACTGACCATTTTTCTATAAAAACAATTGCTTTTTGATCGTTTAAAGAAACTGCAACATAACAACTAAGGAGGTCATTAGTCTCAAGTCGAAGAAATACGTCTTGAGTAATGTAGTCTCTGTATTCTCAGTAAGTATTCTAACAAGGGGCTTCATTAAGATGGCGGACCAACTCGAGTCCGTCTGCCATCGATGCGGGTACTGGGACCGCCCGCCTGCAATGCGGCAGTCTCGCCAATGTGATTAAGATGCGACCGCCACTGTGACGGTTGCATTGTGCATTTTTAACATTGCTGCTGGTGCTGCTGGCTGCAGCATCCGCCGCAATACTAAAAATGTATGTTGTGCATTTCCCTGCACTACTTAGCAGGCCCCACACTGTGCCTGCCACCTGGTGCAGGGAAATGGTACCCCCCTAGTACATACCAACCTCCCCCAACACAAGGGGGGGCCCGCAACAGGCCCCAAAATGCAATCCGTGCCAGTCTCTGAATGGCGGTTTCACCACCATACACTTGCTGGCGGGGATGCAGCATCGTAATATGACAGACAGTGCCTGCTAGGCACCGCCACCATATTGTAGATGCAGGGTGGGTCCACCAGGAAATCGTAACAATTGCCTGTGGTGGACCCGTGGCGGACAGACTTTGCGTCCGCCATCACACTGCCCGCTATAGTAATTTGGCGGGCGGAGAAGTGCTTCACGATGGCGGTAAAACATTCATAGATACTCTCAGTATAAAGTGAATGGAATATTATAACTAAATCAATTGACGAAAAAGTAGAATTGAATAGGTTTTTAAAATGCAACAAACGTAAAGTGCTAGCGCATTTCACCCATCCAAAGATGGGCCCAACAACTGCTATAGCAGAGCATTGCTTTAAAATCTAGTTCTGCTTTAGAATGGAAGCATATCAATTCACTCTCCAAACCAGAGCAAACGGCGCTCACGAATAACATGATATCAATCCACCTTTAGAGAAGAAAGCAGATCGGGTGGATAAGGAGTATAGCTGACATTCAAAGTAAAACTTAGCGTAAAGTGCGAGGAATATTATGACTCGATCTATTGAAGAAAGCGGACAGTTAAATGACCTTTTAAGGAGCGATAGACATAAAGTTTACCCTACCACCACTCTATAGGCATTATCTAACTGCATGCAACATTTTTATATGCTTCTGCTCTTTGCTTACATGCGCATAAATATAGGATGAAACAGCCAACACAATGTCTGTGTCATCTGTTCTCATGCACAGAGCCTCAGTCTTGTGGCACCTTCTGACCTTGTGCCTTAAAAAAAGCAAACGTAGATATTGCTTTATAAGGCATATTGTGAGTGACACAACAAAAGGAAGTGGGAGAGTGTCTCTCCGACACCCAAAGAACACAGACAATGATCTGACCTCATCAGAGTGTGATGTCCACTTTTTGGTTACTGAAGTCACTGGCAATACTCCCCACCAAAATTTTAAATAAAGAGTTCTTTTTTCTACGGAGTAGATGTCATCAATACAAGCATTTCACCAGGGGGGCTAGTTGGTTAAACTTCTCTCGGTTGCTATGGTCCCAATAAGCCTTCATTGCCACTTCGAGGCTATCCTTTGTAATTGTATCAGCATGAAGCAGCCAGAATACTTTCAGGCCTATATTGGCTAGGGCATTTGGCAGATGGGTGAACCATGGTAGCTTATGATAATTTCGTAATTTCATGATATCTATTAAAATGGATCTATATGATGCGAGGTTCACCTTGGTCCTTATGTGGAACCAGTTTTTTAATGGCCCCAGTGCGCTATAGTCCTCGATTTTTCCAATGCCTAAATCTGTTCTCACTGCAAACATTGGAATTCTGCGGCCCAGATGACTTTATTTTCAGTGATTTGTATTTATGGAGGCATCTTATATCCCCAGATCTCGGTGCCATATAGACTTGCACCCCTTGCTTTCATTTTTATAGGCTAATGTTGCTGAGCCCACTGTCTGATTACCACAGACTTTTGCAAATCTCCGCACCGCCTCAGCTTGCTGAGCCAAAATGGTTTTACCTTTGGATAATTGAGGAGCCCACGAAGGTTTACCATTCAAACAAATGCCCCAAAAATAATTGGCAGTATTGATGGTCAATCTTCTGGCAGAATAGGAAGAACCAAACCTTTACAGCAAACCATGCGTCGATATCTCTGTTCTCGCCAACAGCACCGTACCGTCAGCAAAAAGCAATATCGGTGTATATACATTGTTTAATTTGGGTACATTGAGGTTAAGATCCTTCAGAGTGTTTAGAAAATCATTTATGTATCAATTAAAAAGGGTTGGACCTAAGACATAGCCTTGTTTTAAACCTTTCCCTATTGGGATCTCTGCGGTATAATCACCTCTAGTGCTGTTTTGAATCCTTGTAGTATTACCAGAATGCAAGCCAATTAGTAACTTCAAGATCTTTTCTGGGACTTTCATCTCCCTTCATATTTACCATAATCTAGGGCAGTTAAAACTGAAACCTGTTTGAAGGTCGACAAAAACCAGGTATAGCGATTACTTGTTTAAACAGGCGCATTTGGAGCATATTGAGGTGAGTCTAAATACTTGAGGGTATATGTACAAGAACTGCTGCTAACTAGCGTTAGCATTAGTTAGCTGCAATTTCCTTAACGCGGCCCAGCACCAAAAACTATCGCCCTGTATACATCGCTACATGGCGATAGTAACTGCTAGCCGCAGTGAAAACTGCTGCTAACGCTAGCGTCAAGGCGATAACAATTTTGACATTAGCGGGAGAAAAGTGACGAAAAGGCCCGTTAGCACCAACAAAAACTAATTTTAGTCACCCCAAAATGACTTTTTTTGCCACTAGAGCCAAATATAGCCTATACCTCCACCTCCGATGAAAATAGGAAGTAAAACCAATGGAATGCAGAATGGAGCAGCCAGGGTCAAGTGCAGCACAGATCAACAACCCCCCCCCCCCACACCCCCAACAGCCAGGATGACCAGCCAGAGTCCCAGGGGAAGAGGAAATGCAGATTCAGGGCTACAGTTATGAAACGAGGCGCATTGCTGGGAAAAAACTGTGATGCATCACTTTTCATTGTGCCCTCCTTTCAACACCATTGCAGCCAAAACCTTGAAAGGATGGACAGTCCCCAGGGCCCGGAGGCCTTGCTGGGTCTGAATCTGGGACCCGGAGTGGGAGGCAGAGGTGCTGTGGAGTGGTTGGGCCGTGGCGGTAGACTTTGAGGCGTCGGCGATCGACCCTTACCTGGTGGTGAGGTCTGGCAGGTCGCACGGAGACACGCTGCTAACCTGTTTGAGAAGACCTCCTGGTGCACCATGGAGCTGTGAACGGTAGAGGCGCTCCTGTGCATCAATGTAGGGTGGTCTGCATCGCATACCAGGTGTCACCACTACACCAGTGTGCAGAGAGGAGATTACCGATGGTGGGCCGCGCCTCTGTGCATCTCATGCTGAAGAATGTTGCGCTGGCCAGATGCTGTGGAGGATGAGTCCCCTGAGCTGTGCCTAACTTGTGTGGTGGGAGTGCTGGAGCAGAGTTTTCATTTAGAAAATTCAGGGGCTTTTGAAGCTCTAGTATGTCTATGTGTTTTATTAATTATTAATAAATAACAATTAATTATTTGTCTTGTGCAAGTGTGTTTTTTATTAATCAATCCGTTTGTCTTAACATAAGAGAAAGTTACACGAGGGTTAGCATGCGTGTGCTGTTTCTGTTTTCTAAAAAATAACGTGCAGGTTTTCATGTTTAAACGTTGCTGTGTGCTGTTTATTTTGAGCACAAAACGCTGTCTGAATTAATGTTTATTTTTATGTCGCGAGAGCTAGATAAATGCATACACATAAGGGTATTAGTGGGGTTAACACTGTTTAATCATTATGCTGTAGTAACGTTGTTTTTATTTCTTTTAATTGAGATGGTCTATTGTGGCCTATGGAGGCCTAGTCCATGATGGCTGATTTTGTGAGCCTGGCCTCGAGTGAATATGTGAAAGACGTGACGAGGGAGACCCCTGCTGGAAATGGTTCTGAAGTTGACTGACCATGGTCCTCGAATGAAAATTTTCCATGAGGATGCAGCAGTTTTGGAGGATCTCCAAAAAGAAATGGAACATCATGGGTAGCCTTGGGAGACAGAGAAGTTTTAGAAATGAACAATGAACTGTGGTTCGGCTGCCGAGGGAAGTTAAACAAATCGGATACTTTAATAGTATCTTGGTTCCTGTTCCGTAGTTCCGTCTTGTGACTTTTCCTGAGCGGAGATTTTCAGATGTAGCAATGTTGCATTTCTTCCTTCTCGCTCTGCTCAGTGATTCAGTGTATTTTGCAAACTTAATGTGTGTTTCCATTGTAATTTTTACTATAAAAATTATTAGCTTAGGGAGGGACTTGCCACTTGCCATTTTGCCTTTGCTGCGTGAGTTTGCGTTGCTGAGGATCGATGCTGAGGACTTCGTCTTGAGAGACTTTACCGAGAGACTTGTCCTGACCCGTTCTGACACTTAGTTAGAATAGGTAACTATGAGAAATGATTTATTCTGATTGATTTACTTTGACTAATTTTAGATAAAGCAATATAATTTTAAACATGGTGTTGAATTTTCTTTCTTGTCAATTATTGGGTTTATATTTCTGATCATTATTGTATGTGTTGTGTAGATTATGTTATTGATTAGGACAGTCACAAAACCAGATCTGATCGACCTGATATCGATGCAGGGTGTTTAGGTGTTTTCTTTCTACAGGTTTATTGCTGGTAGAGTATTTGAGCGCATGTTAGTGAAATGGGCCCTAGCGTATGATGAATGTATGTGCGTGTAACTGTGTGATTACTCTATCCGTGGTAGTGGGCATATTTTAGATACCCTGATCTCTATCAATTTCCTGGTAGCAGAGATAGGATGGTTTTGATGGTTGTCTTGATCTGATAAGATTGCTTGTACATTAGCTTATTGATTATTGATTTTATTTTGTCAATATTGGTATATGTACTAATATTATATGTTGAAGTCGTCATGTTGAGTTATATGTAGTGCTTCTGGAACTTGGAAGCTGTTGTAGCAGTTCCGTAGTAGGGCAGAGGGAAGTATATGCTGCTCTCGGGAAAGACGGGATTGTAAGGAATAACGTGTGACAATTGAAGTTGCGCGTTCACATTGTCTGGGTTCGGAATCAGTGACATTGTTGTATGTTACTATTAGATATTTCTGGTATATAAGGAGTGTGTATTGTAGTGAAGGTTATCTTTGAAACTCTGGTCTTAAGTCCCAGGGATCCGTAAGGATTTCCGTTAAAGCTTATCGCGGGAGGAGTAATAGGTATTCTTGTTTGAGGAGCTGGGCAAAGTTGCTTAGTTAATGTATGTTATAATTCTGTAGTGGGACAGATTGTGCGCTGCTTCCCGAGAACAGGATTCTGTGTGCATGTACTATATTTTTCTTGTATGAATGTGCGTGAAAGTTTGTACATTTAGTTGATTGTAAGACTCTTTGGACAAGTCCTAGAGGAAACAGTTAATGAATGTATGTTAGTAGGGCAGAGTAGAAGAAGTGCTACTGTGTCAATGAAAGGTTTCTTATGAAAATAGACTCTCTTTTACTATTCTGTGGTTAGCGAAGCAGACAATGGAGATGTTTTTATGTTGTAACTAATAGATTTTGTAGAAATCTTGACACGAAGTCTGCTGAGAGATTTTGTAAAGGAGGGGTAGACGAGTGACAGAAGACAGGAGACAAGCGACTGCAACGACTGTTGACGTCAGAAAGTCCGCGCTCTGATTGGATAGTGGATCAGAATAGGGTTCGCGCTAGGATTGGTGCGTTAGTGTGAGTCGCGCTGCTATTGGCTGAAAAGCTCGTATTGTATATTTATAATACGGAGAAAATAGAGAGTTTTGGTAAGCGCTAAAATGTATTACCAAGAGGAAAAAAAGAAAAAAACATTCTTTGGGAAAGTTAAAAGGTGGTTTACCAAGGATAAAGAGGTTAAAACGAGGGAGGGTGAGTTGCTACCTCCAGCGAAAACACCTGCATCCTTCATGGTTGCGAAATATGGATTACATACCTGTATATGGTTGCAGAATTGGGTTAGGTATACTAAAGAAGATGGTGTTCTAGCATTTCCAGAACATGGTTCATTTAATTTGGCCGTGTTGAGAAATTTACGGGAAAAGATGGTACGTCTGGACCCGAAGCCGAGACCTACGCAGGTCGAGGCTTTAGTGGAATGGGAAGAGGAAGTTCATGAGCGAGAAAAGCAAAGATCTGGAGGGTATTACAGGAATATGTTTGGGAGGAGACATGATCGTGAAACACATCATGATCGGATGAAAAGATGGCGAGATGTTAATATGTCAGAGGGATTATATCCTATGAGAACAATTGAAGAAGGAGCAGTTGGAGTTAATGAGTATGATGATGAGGTCTTAAATGACATGATTTACAAGAGACCACCTCCATATAGACCAGAACCAGATGAGAGTACACCAGTTGTTTCTCCGATAAGAGATACAGTCTGTATTATTGAGAAAGAAAAAGTGACACCTGAATCAAGAAGTAGTAGTTCTTTCAGGGAGAGAGAGAATCGAAGTAGTGAGGAAAATGCCAGAAAATTAGCAAACACGACAACAGAACTGACTGAGAAAATTAGGGAGTTAACGAAGAATCTGGAAGCTGTTACGGTGCCTGTAACAATAGGTCCGGTTATGCCTGTGTTTGACAAACAGAGAGCAGGTGAGAATGGATTAGTGATTCCATATGTTGGGAATAATTTGACAAATTCAGTTGGTCCTTCAGGAGATTCAGATAAAAGAGCAGAAAGAAGTGACCTGAGACAAACAAGACATGACACATGTAGTGAACTACTGGATGCTAGTGAACCTAGTTGTTCAGGGATGCCAATTTTAGAACCGCAGAAAAGAGTGGTTCCAGTGAGAAAAACTGCTGAAATAACAGTTGATGATTTGAATGATTGGATGAAGGTTCTTCAGAAAAAGGATAAGGATTCACAACTTATTGATGTGGCTAGGTTACGTATAGAATTAGAAGAGCTTGTGACAGGAACAGTTCCAATAGAAATCCTGAAGAGTCATCATGATGGTGAGCTGTTGTTTATGTGTAAAAGTGTTACCTGGAGAGCAAGGAATACACATGACAGGCTAAGAGCAATAGCAAATGAACAAGGAGTTGACATTGATAAAGTGAAAGCTTTACAGAAAACTTACAGGATGGATTTTACAGAGAAGGACATTGAAAATTTGAATGCTTCTGGTAGAACAGGACAGATTAAAGAAATGGTGGCATTACTGCGTAGATGGGGTGATGTTGAAAAGTGGAAGGATAGGTGGTATAAGAAAAGAGATGAGACTGAAGATAGAACAACTTATTCGGCATTTCCAGTGAGAGAAAAAGAGAAACCGGTGAATAATTATCCTATGAGAGAAATACCTGGAGGAGGATATGTACATGTTCCATGGACCAGACAGGATATTTTATCATTTACGAATGATTTCCCTCGATTGAGAGAGAAGCCCGTCGAGTGGTATAGGCAGGTAGATAGGTTTGTGAAATTGTCAAAAGTGCTGTGGGTTGACCTGAATAGTCTGTTTGATATAATTGTTCCAGCAGACTTGTGGACTGAGTGTAAAATAGTTGTGAGTTGGCCTACTGAGGAATATCCAAGAGATTCAAGAACAGGGGCACCAGATCCAGAGGTAATGAGAAAGTATGATCAGGTGATGGTATACCTGAAGAGTAAAGTTCCTCCAAAAGAGACAGACTGGGTTAAGATAGATCGAACACAACAGGAAGCAAAAGAATCAGTTCATGCTTTTTACGAGAGGCTGATACTGGCATTTAAACAATTCAGTGGAGATGAACACCTGGGTGACAAAGATTTGAGTCACTTTGTATATAGATTTGTATATGGCCTTAGACCTGAAATTGGTGAGAGAATTCGTGAGCACACAGTGGATTGGCAGAGTAAAAAAGTAGATGAGATTCTGAGACATGCAAAATACTTCAGTGATGAAATTGAAGCAAAACAAAGAAAGCTGAAAGAGAAAGCAATGTGGGCACAAGTGAAAGTTGCAGAAAGACAGGAAGCACAGTTAGTGGAACAGGCGAATAATCCAGGAAATAATGCAGGAAATAGACCCAGATATGCAGGAAAAGGGAAAGGAAGTCTTGAGGAAGCGAAGAAAAAGTTCCCTTGTCACAACTGTGGCCAACTGGGACATTGGAGATCTGAATGTCCTAATCCACCATTAGTGAGTAATGAGAGTAAACATTTAAATCAACAGGTGCAGAACCAGAATGAAGGAAATAACCAACAGCAACAACAGAAAGTTGTGAGACAGCAGAGTCAAGAGCCAAAACCGCCCTTGCCGCAGAATAGAGGGGTACAAAAGTATAATCAGGATTCAGGATTCTACAATGATGAGCAGGTAAACAAACCAAGACGTTCTAACAAAGTACAGCAGTACTTGTTAAAGAGTGAAGGGAGTGAGTCTGAGGGTGATTATTGATGGTGCCGAAGAGAGGAGGAAGAGTGCATACTTGGTGCAACTCTAGAAATAGACCAGGCAGGACCATTTGTGGATGGGAAAATAAATGAGGAGAGTGTTACTTTTTTGGTAGACACAGGTGCGACAAGATCAACTGTCAGGTCAACAGATGTTAGAAATCTTCCTCTCTCGGATGAAGCAATCCAAGTAGTTGGTGTAACTTGCCAATACACAAATCAGAACACGTCTTACTGAACCAGTAAGAGTACAGATAGGGAAATTTTCAGACATGCACAGATTTATTGTCTGTGACACGAGTCCAGTGAACCTGTTAGGTAGGGACCTATTGTGTAAGATGAACTGCACAATTTTTTGTACACCAGATGGAATAGCTTTTGAGACACCAGATGATGATGTTTTCTACCGAATGACTCTAGAAAATAGAGAAAGTGAGTTAATTGGTGCATTTGCTGTGTTTAATCCGGAGGATTTGCCTCAAGAGCTGAGAGACACAGTGAAAAGAGCAGTTTGGGATTTTACAGGAGAGGATGTGGGATTGATGAATAATGTAGATCCAGTGAAAATTGCAGTGAAAGAGGGAATTACATATCCTAACATTCCTCAGTACAAAATGACACCAGAAATAATTGAAGGGATAACTCCTATAATTGAGAAAATGATTCAGCAAGGAGTCCTGAGAGAATTACTGAGTAGTCCGTGTAATTCACCGATAATGGGACTGAAAAAGCCCAATGGCAAATTTAGGATCGTGCAAGATCTGAGAAAAGTTAATCAAATTGTGGTGGCATGTTGTCCTATTGTGCCAAATCCATCAGTGATCCTGTATCAAATTCCACATGATGCTGAGTGGTATACAGTGATTGATTTGTGTCATGCGTTCTTTTCAATTCCATTGCATCATGACAGCCAGCCGATTTTTGCATTTAGGTTTGGCCAGCGTATTTTAGCATGGTGTCGTATCCCACAGGGGTATACGGAGAGTCCTTCGATATTCAATCAGTTATTGAAGAAATCGTTGGAAAGTCTGATCATGCCTGAGAGTTCAGTGCTAGTACAATATATTGATGACCTACTGGTGGCATCAAAGACACGTGAAGCTTGTGAAGTGGATACCATAGCTTTACTGAATCATCTGGCAGATGGAGGGTTAAAGGTATCTCCAGCCAAATTGCAATTTTGCAAGAAAGAGGTGCATTATCTTGGACATAATATTGAAAAGGGTCTGAGAAAAGTGACTACTGACAGGATCAGAATAATCAGAGAAATGAAAGCTCCAAAGACCCAGAGAGAAGTGAGAATGTTCCTGGGTATGGTGGGATATTGTCGTCAGTGGATAATTAATTTTTCTCTGATAGCAAAGCCACTGATTAAACTGACAAAAAGTGAAATGACAGATCCATTGGATCTGGATGCAGAACAAATGGCAGCATTTGAAGAGCTCAAAAGTAAAATGTGTGAGGCTCCAGCTTTGGGTATGCCTTACTATGAAAAATAATTTGAGCTGTACTGCAGTGAAAGGAATGGATGTGCACTTTCAGTGTTAATTCAGAAGCATGGATTACTGAGAAGGCCTATTGCGTACTTCTCATCAACACTTGACCCTGTAGCTGTGGGTTTACCAGGTTGTCTGAAATCTGTGGCTGCAACATGCAGAAGCCTGGAACAGAGTGAGGGAATCATAATGGGATATCCTGTAAGGGTATTCGTACCTCACAATGTGGCGATTCTTTTGACAAGAAGCAGAACTCAGTACATGTCACATAGTCGGTTGACTAAATATGAAAAAGTGATTCTGGGAGCATCAAATGTGACTCTTGAGAGATGTGTGAATGTGAATCCAGCGACACTCTTGCAGGATATTGAAAATGTGGGTATAAAGATGGAAGATGATCATGATTGTTTGGATGTGCTCGAGTACTGTACGAAACCGAGACCAGACATAAGGGATATTCCCTTACCTGAGAATGACCATGTGTTGTTTGTGGATGGATCATGCTTGAGGAATGATGATGGTGTGCTATGTGCAGCATATGCGGTGTGCAAAGTTTCAGAGGTCATGGAAGCATCACCATTGAAAGGAGTGAAATCTGCGCAAGTTGCTGAATTAATAGCATTGACAAAAGCTTGCGAAATTGGGAAAGATTTGAGGACGACTGTGTTGACTGATAGTCAGTATGGATTTGGAGTGGTGCATGATTTTGGCCAACTTTGGCTACAAAGAGGTTTCTTGACATCGAGTGGAACTCCAATAAAGAATGCTGAAATGATTGGAAAATTGCTTGAGGCAATACAGCTGCCTAAGGAATTAGCAGTTGTAAAGTGTGCTGCCCATGGTCAGGGGGAGGATTTTATAACGATTGGAAACAGGTACGCCAATGATGTTGCGCAGTACTGTGCCAAGACAAATCAGTCCATTAACAGGGACAGAGAAGGGGAAATGTCTTTTCTTTCTGTGATGTTTACTAATGTCCTAGAGACCTGGGATGAAGTGAAACAGTTACAAGATGAGGCAGGAGATGAAGAGAAACAAGATTGGATTAAGGCAGGATGTGCTCCAAGAGAAACAGACCATGTTTGGGTCTACAGAGATGGCAGACCAGTGATGCCTAACTCAATCTTGTCGTCAATGGCAAGGATGTATCATGGCCAGGGACATTTGGGGAGAGACGCGATGGTTAGGTCGTTTAAACAAACCTGGTACAATGCAAAATTCAGGACAATTGCAGAGAGCATCTGTCAAAGGTGTTTAGTTTGTCAGCAATTTAACACTGGGAAAAAGACAGTGGTGAGTCTGGGAACAATAGGCAGAGAAGGAGGTCCTTTTACAAGAATGCAGATTGATTTCATTGAAATGCCCCAAGTGAACAGACTGAGGTATGTTCTAGTGGTAGTCTGTTTGTTTTCAAGGTGGGTGGAAGCTTACCCGACTAGAAGAAATGATGGATTAACAGTGGCAAAGTTACTGTTGAGGGAGTTGATTCCTAGGTACGGGTTTCCAGTAACAGTTGAGTCTGATAGAGGTAGATGCAAGTCATACTCTGAGAGTTCCAAACCCGAAAGAAGGGACTGGTAAAGAGTATTTTGAAGAGTCAGATTCCAGTGATGGTGAAAATACTGAAGATACGGAATCAGTGAGAAAAGAAGCAGAGAGAGCTTCAAGAGAATCACTGCGAGTATCAGAGAAAAGATCAGATTCTGTAAGAGAGCCTGAAGTTTCAAACAGCAGTGAAGGAAAAAGAAAAGAAAAAAGAAATCACACAGAGACTACTCCTGAATCAGAAGAGGAGGAGATTGAAGAACCACTTGAGATTATACTTGAAGAAGTAGGGTCAGAAGAAGATAGAGAGGGACAGATTGCGGAAGACCCCCGAGGAGGTGTAGGGAACATTCTTGATGAGTCAGGTGAAGGGACAAGTAGACAGCAAGAAGATTGCGTGTTGGAGACCCGAGGAGGGACAGGAGTAGGGAAGTCTCAAACAGTGGTGAAAAAATCTGTGGAGAAGAAAAAAGCTGCTGGAAAACGGAAACAAGAGGCACTTGAAACAGATGATGAGGATGAACAAACAGAGGGTCGAGTTCTAAGAAAGAGAACTTGGATTGGAGAAAGAAGTAATAAAGAAATAAAGCCGAAAAAGGTGTTAAGAGGAGATCGTTGGCCTAACAACAGAGTTAAGAGGCTGAGATACAGAGTAATAAGAGCAAATTCATCGAAAGCTGAACAAGTGAATGAAGTTTCGAGTCAAAGTTCAAAAGCTGAAGGAGAAGAATCAAAGGAATCAAACGAACCAGTGGAAATAAAAAGAGTAAGAAGACCCAACCAAAAGTACAGATCACCAGAATGGTCTTATGTGGCACTGTCTGAAGGAGGAAAAGAAGAAACAGTGACTCGAGATAATCCGGAAGTGGTCTTGAGAGAAGTGGTTGAGGAAGATACTGGTGAAATTCTGAAAGTACTCTTGACTGACATTGGAGAAGAGTCGAGTTCTGAGGATCTTGACGTTGGAGATCTGATACAATTTGATGTTGAAGAAATTGAAGTAAAGGATGACAAGTATCCAAACTGAGTGAAAGAAGGATTCACTTGGATCAAGTGAACGAAGAGATCATTTGGATAAACTGAAAGCTGAAGAATTGCTGAAGAATTGAAGAAGTTCAAACAGTAGTGGAGTAGTAGAGGCTAAACTAAAATGGCTAACATAGAGGATAATAGAAATAGATGTGCCTTCTTTAGGAGGTGGTGTAGAATGTGCTGCTGTTGTACTGGATTATTAATGCTTCTATGGGGTGTTTTAGTTTTATTAGTTACTTTTAGAGTAGAGTTTGGAATGAATATAGAGAATGTGACAAATGTAGAGAAGAATTCACAAAAGGTAGTTCCAATTAGAAGTAGTAGATATATACACAAGAATAGGTCAATTAATAATTTTTCTAGTAATGTTTTTTCTAAACTGTTATATGAATATGTGAAGACAATGGAAGTAAGGGATTGCTACGTCTGTATGCAATTACCTGCATCTGTTTCAGAGGGTGTTACTTATCATCATTTACCAGCTACATATGGTATTTCCTGTCGTTTTTTAAGTAGTATTTTTTATTTGTTAGGGAAAATAGATTATAAGATGTCTAACAGAGATAGTATTTTTGGGCACTTGCCAATGAACAAAGAGCTGAATCCAGCTAAAGAAGCTAACACGTTTGGCGAGATTTTTATTGAAGAAAAAGGATTAACATTAGATTACATTTTTAAGAATAATTTAACTTGCAGTTTGAAAGAAGAGGAGAAAGCTTTCCTGGATATGGTAGAGGAAAGGAGAGTGAACATGCATGAGAAAGGGGGAAAATATGAAGTGAGTGAGACAATTTGGGTCATTGAGATGGGAAAAGAGTTGAGAAATGGGGTTAGTCCAACTTTAGCTCTAGATGCGCCACAGAAAGGTACACTTTGTATTACCAGAAGGAAATCCCAATATGATACATATTTTGTGGGAACTAGTGAGTGCCATGATACATACTTCATTGCGACAGGTTGGGGTTTCAGAGGTGGAGAAGATACAATTTTTCCAGGAGTGTACTATGTTTGTGGGAACAAGGCTTATTACAAGTTGCCTGACCATTGGTATGGCACATGTTATGTGGGCCTGGTTTTTCCTAAGATTTTTCATACAGATAAAATAAGAGATGTAGAAGATATTAATTTATTAACACGTTTTAAGAGAGAAACTTGGTCTGAAATTGTGGGTGATATTTTTGGGGTTTTGATTCCAGCAGTGGGAATTTCTTTAAATGCTTATGGAATTCGGAAACTGTCCACAGTGGTTGATCGCTTATCGACAAATACCGCAGGAGGTTTTCTTTTGGTGAATACGGAATTAAGTGCCGTACGTGCCATGTCTATGCAAAATCGACTTGCCCTTGATATTCTATTGGCCAAGGAGGGTGGAGTCTGTGGAATATTGAAAGTTCAACATTGTTGCACTTACATTCCTGACGAAAGTAAAGACCTAAAGGTCTATATCAAAAATATTACTGATTTGCATGAAGAATTAGTACCACTTGAAGCTGGGAGTTTGTGGACTAAAATAGCTAATAAAATGATAGCTGTTAAGGATTTTATTGCAAAAATAGGTAGTACAATTATAGGTAGAATATTGTTTCCCTTGTCTTGTATAATTGTGGCTTTATTAATAATAAGATTGGTGTGTGTGTGTGTTGTAAAAACAGGGGAGGGAAAAAGAAATTGAATAAGGAAAAGAAAAATAAGAAGTTGAAAAGAGAACCTCAAGAAATTGAACTAGAAGAATTGAGGGAGAGTGTTTACTTAGATACAAAGAGAGATGATGAAAGAGTGACTGGTGTTTAATGTTGTGTAAGGGGAAAAGACATTTCTGATTTCTCCTAAAATGGGACTAAATTTTCACTAATTTTTTTTTTGGGTTTTATTTGGTGATAAAATCACCAAAGGGGGGATTGCTGGAGCAGAGTTTTCATTTAGAAAATTCAGGGGCTTTTGAAGCTCTAGTATGTCTATGCGTTTTATTAATTATTAATAAATAACAATTAATTATTTGTCTTGTGCAAGTGTGTTTTTTATTAATCAATCCGTTTGTCTTAACATAAGAGAAAGTTACACGAGGGTTAGCATGCGTGTGCTGTTTCTGTTTTCTAAAAAATAACGTGCAGGTTTTCATGTTTAAACGTTGCTGTGTGCTGTTTATTTTGAGCACAAAACGCTGTCTGAATTAATGTTTATTTTTATGTCGCGAGAGCTAGATAAATGCATACACATAAGGGTATTAGTGGGGTTAACACTGTTTAATCATTATGCTGTAGTAACGTTGTTTTTATTTCTTTTAATTGAGATGGTCTATTGTGGCCTATGGAGGCCTAGTCCATGATGGCTGATTTTGTGAGCCTGGCCTCGAGTGAATATGTGAAAGATGTGACGAGGGAGACCCCTGCTGAAATGGTTCTGAAGTTGACTGACCATGGTCCTCGAATGAAAATTTTCCATGAGGACGCAGCAGTTTTGGAGGATCTCCAAAAAGAAATGGAACATCATGGGTAGCCTTGGGAGACAGAGAAGTTTTAGAAATGAACAATGAACTGTGGTTCGGCTGCCGAGGGAAGTTAAACAAATCGGATACTTTAATAGTATCTTGGTTCCTGTTCCGTAGTTCCGTCTTGTGACTTTTCCTGAGCGGAGATTTTCAGATGTAGCAATGTTGCATTTCTTCCTTCTCGCTCTGCTCAGTGATTCAGTGTATTTTGCAAACTTAATGTGTGTTTCCATTGTAATTTTTACTATAAAAATTATTAGCTTAGGGAGGGACTTGCCACTTGCCATTTTGCCTTTGCTGCGTGAGTTTGCGTTGCTGAGGATCGATGCTGAGGACTTCGTCTTGAGAGACTTTACCGAGAGACTTGTCCTGACCCGTTCTGACACTTAGTTAGAATAGGTAACTATGAGAAATGATTTATTCTGATTGATTTACTTTGACTAATTTTAGATAAAGCAATATAATTTTAAACATGGTGTTGAATTTTCTTTCTTGTCAATTATTGGGTTTATATTTCTGATCATTATTGTATGTGTTGTGTAGATTATGTTATTGATTAGGACAGTCACAAAACCAGATCTGATCGACCTGATATCGATGCAGGGTGTTTAGGTGTTTTCTTTCTACAGGTTTATTGCTGGTAGAGTATTTGAGCGCATGTTAGTGAAATGGGCCCTAGCGTATGATGAATGTATGTGCGTGTAACTGTGTGATTACTCTATCCGTGGTAGTGGGCATATTTTAGATACCCTGATCTCTATCAGGAGCACTACACCTTCATGCCTAAGGGGGCCATGTTGCATCAGGAGGTTCCACAGCGGACTTGGCGGTGGTGGCTGTGCCCAGGATTGTGAAATCCAACCTGGCTCAGGCTCCTGCTGGCTGAGTCACAGATTTGGAGAGAGTGCAGGCCATTGAGCCCTGGTGTCAATGTCCAGCTGAGGAGGAGAAAGTGGGACACGTAGCGGAGAAGGCCCGGCGGCGAGTCGGACCCAGGCCCTTGGGTATGCAGCTTGATCCGCCATTCCTTGCTTGGGAACTGGGGAACACAGAATCTGGTCACCACTGTTAGACCAGAAGAGGCAACTGGGTGGTGCTGCCTTTTTCTTGCACCCTGTTAGTTTGCTTTTGGGTGTACGAGGGACTAACCCTTAGTGGACTTCCTCTTCCCACAGCGCACGCCGTCTGGTTGCTGCTGTCCACATCTGCTGCTGCTGGTTCCTCTGACCCGGATGTCAGGTGTTCGAGTCTCTCCTCCACCCACAGGCTCCTGCCTGCGCCTCATCCCTGGTGGTCCAGTGATAGAGCGTCACTGCTCTGCAGCTTGACTGCCCTCCTGTCCCTCTTTTCTGCTGTTCCTGTTCATCTTTCTGCTCTTCTCAGTTGCTTTTCTTCCTTTGTCTTTTTTTATCTTTGCTTGGCTTTGTTTTTCCTGTGCTTTTTTGCAGTTCCTTTTCCCTATCCTCTCCCTCGTTGCCACTGCGATCCCCTGTCCCCGCCCCTCCGGTGTCCTTACCCACGTTTCCCGCCTCCCAGCTGTCCAGCCCTCCAGCAGCACTACTTAATGACAGATGCTCTGTAGCCATGCACAGCGGGTGTGTCACTGGTGCGCCAAAGGCAAGCCAAAAGCAAGCCTGTCTGTGTCAGTCCGCCCCTATATTGCGCCAAGCACCAGGGACCCTGCCTCTCGGACACTCCATCGCTACAACACCAGCACCCTCCTCACCCTCAAACCTGCACGCCATGCCGCCTGCTATCTAGCTTCACCGAAGAATACTCTTGCACGCTGCACCTCCCGAAACTGCAAATGCACCTCCTGCCACATCAGCACACCAATGCCTCTTGCTACCCAGCCAACCAACAGCGCACCCGACCGGCTCAACTGCATCCTCCTCAATGTGCGGTCCCTCCACAAATTTGCCACAGAAATCTGGGACCTCCTTGACTCCACCTCTTCAGACATCACCTTCTTCATGTAAACTTGGACCAAACTCTGCTCCGGACAAGACATCGCCATTGCCATCCCCAACGGCTACAAATTCACCCGCAAGGACCATCCCACCTGCCCAGGAGGAGGCATTGCCATCATCTACAAAAGCACACTTCGACTGACCACGCACTCTAATGACCCAACAGCGACCATGGAACACCGCCACTTGCAATCAGGACCAACCCCAACTTCAACTCTTGCGGCACCCTCGTCTATAGGCCCCCCAGGCCATAAACCCCCATTCACCAATGCCATTGTAGACCTCATCGCAACCCAGCCACGACCATACACCTACTACATCCTAATCAGAGACCTCAAGTTCCACCTGGACAACCCAAGTGACCAGAACACCACCTCCCTCCTGGGGAACCTCGCCAACATCGGACTCAAGCAGCTAGTCACCACACCAACCCACATAGACGGACATACCCTCAAGCCCGTCTTCTCCGCCAGCGGAAACTTCAACTACAGCCACACCAAAGTAAGTCTGGGCAAAGCACTTCGCTACGCTCGCATAGTTTGCGAACTTTGCGCTACTTCGCACTACGTGAATTGAACGTAGCACAGTGCAAACACGAGTAGTGTAGTGCAGCTGTCATTTTTCGCTTGCTCGTGGTCCTCAAGTGCAAGTTGGCGACCGCGAGCAAGCAAAATGACATCCCAGCGAGACTTTTTCCTCGTTCGCGATCAGCAACATCAAGTTACCGATCGCAAGCGTGGAAAATAAACCTCCCGGCGAGATTCTCAACGCGGAGAGGTCAGGTTTCTCATTGCGAGTGGTCGTGTATGCTCGCGACCGCTCGCGATGAGAAACTACCAGTCCGAGTTGAGAAAGCTGCTCCTCGAGTAAAAATATACTCGAGCGGCAGAAAACTACAGCTCGCACTGTGAAAGATGCGCCGTTTTCAATTATTACACAGTGCCGGATGCTTGTCCGCACTGTGCAATCATTGAAAACAGCATCTTGCACAGTGCGAACAGGGTACTACGCAGTTCGCGAAGTGCTACGCGTAGCTCGCGTAGTGCGAAGTGCACTTTGCGTAGCTTTGCGTAGCGCTACTTTGCGAACTACGCCCAGGGTTACACCAAAGAACTCTACTGGGCCAACTATCATTGTACACATCACACCTTCACCATGCCCACCATACACCACCACCATCATCACCCCCCTGTCTCAGCTGGATCAAGGCCACCGCAGAACTTCTCGTCAACGCCCTCAGCACCACCACTATGCCAATGCTTACAGATGCCAACACCGCAGCGCGCAACCTCCTCCGATTGATCTCTAACTGCGCTGACACCCTGGCATTCCTCAAGAAAAGACCAGGCAAACAACACTCCAAGAAGTCCAACTGGTTCACTCCCGCCCTCCACTAGTCCAGACGCACCTGAATGAATGAAATGAATTTTGTAAAGCGCACGTAGCTGCCCTGGGGCGTCCAAGCGCTGGGAAATACCAACTGAGGCTAAAATTGCTTGAGGGAAGAAAACCAACCTAACTATTAATTAATAAACAAAAGCGTTTTCAGCTGTTTACGGAACGAACTAAGGTCGGGGTTGGATCTTAAATGTTGGGGAAGAGCATTCCACAATTTGGCCACGTTAAAAGAAAAAGAGCGGCCTCCCGATCTTGATTTCTTTATCTTCGGAACAATAGCCAGATTGGCAGAGGATGAGCGCAGATGTCTGACAGGCTGATAAGGTGTAATAAGGGGAAAGTTAATTGCTGGGCCTGAGGACCAAAAGGCCTGATGTGCAATACAAAGTGATTTGAAATTAACTCTTTCCCTAACGGGAAGCCAATGCAGTCTCCTTAGGCCGGACTTTACTGATGATCTGCGGGGGATTTGTAGAAGAGTCCGTGCTGCGCAATTCTGTATCAACTGCAGTTTGCGTAGAGTAAAGTCCGGAGCTCCCAGAAATAAAGCATTCCCGAAATCCAACCGTGATTGGATCATGCCCAGAACCACGGTCTTTCTTGCTTCGAAAGGGAGTAGAGGAAGGACCTTCCTGATGACTCTAAGAATGCCGAAACAGATAGCAGATAGTCTTATTGCCTGCTGATCAAATGACAGGGACCTATCCAGCCAAACACCAAGGCTCTTGATGGTATCTTTAGGCACCGGGGCCGGTCCCAAACTGGGTGGCCAAAGAGTATCAATGGAAGAAGGAGCGAGACGACCTAGGAGCATGAGCTCAGTCTTGTCTCCGTTGAGCTTGAGACAAGACTTGGTCATCCAACTCTTAACCATCTCCAGACAGACTGCAAGATCCGCACACACTAAGGATCCCCCTTCCTGTGCCAGAGAGACCACCAGCTGAGTATCGTCCGCGTAGGTAATGATCTTAATGCCATACGGCTGGACGATCTCAGCTAGTGGCCTCATGTAGACGTTAAATAACGTCGGGCTCAACGATGATCCCTGTGGGACTCCACATCCCAGAGGCTTACTGCAGACGTTTCGTGAAGAGAAGGAGCCACGACATCAATCAACTCCGCAACACAGTCACCCTTGAATCATGACGCAAGGGTGACTGCGTTGACGCATGGCAGCCATTGTGCGCCATCGTAGGGGAAAAAGACAGGGGTGCTTTAATCTTGAGCCCCTTCCAGCAGTTTAACGCAGCAGTTGCGTAATTTTCTTGACTTACTTACTGCATGAATCTTGCACCACATTGCGCCGTATTTACAAAGTGAGGCATCTAGACGTATGTGTGACCTTGTGAAGCCATGTGCCACATCATACCTGTGTCTGGTATGATGTATGCAGGATGGGCCATTCGGAGGTTTATCTGATCTAGTTCGACCATTCAATCAGCGCATACCTCCCGCTATGAGAGCCTCAAAAACAAATATGCCCTTCTTTGTGCTCATACAGCACTCCCTAGGTGTAAAAGTATGTCCCAGATGTCGTCTTCAACTATTATTGATTGGTCCCACATTAGGGGATGCAGTTTGATGTTAAAATTGCCACAGCCCAACATGCATTTCTTTCTAAGCTGAATCGGACCCCCATCATGATTTCAGTTAGAGTGTTCGACAGCATTTCCAATCTTTTCATCAAAAGATATTCATTAAAATATAGAATGTCCTGTTTAACCTGACCACAACCACCTGGTGGGAGGTACACATTCATAATCTCAAGTGACACACCTTACTTCTTAAGTTAATGATTTGAATGTTCTTGCTTAATATGGTATAGGTTGTTTCAGAGTAGTCAAATAAAGACGTTCTTGTCAAGGTAGCCAGGCCCCCCACTGGTTTGCCTTTTTGCAGTTTAGTTGCAGGTAAGTGATATGTTGAGTAGCCATCTAGGTTCATAGTGTCTGTAGCCCACGTTTCCTGGAAGCAGCAAATGCCTTGTTGAATTAAAAAGGACAGCCAGTCCTTACCCACCAACTTCGATATTAAACCTGGTGTATTCCAGCTCATTCTTTTTAGATGTATTTTTGTTCTGCTTTCCGGTTTGGTCGTTTTAGGTTTATCCTAACGGCATTTTCCTTTTTGGTTAATAATTGCTGAACAGCATACCTCCGTTTATTCTGTGCCATATTATTTACTATGCAGACCTTCAGGTCTGCCAAGTTGGACCAATTGGGGAGCGGCTGACAGGAAATCGATGCATCTTGCAGCACCAAACTTGATGTTTTGCTGCGTTCTGACTTATTTTCAAGAATATTTGAACTTTCTTGTTCTAGAAATATGAACGGATACAATTCTTTTTCTGAGAGGACTATGTTGATGCCCTAAGACTTCATCAAAATTGTGTGCTATTAAATTTCATTTGTTATCCCTGTACTAGGCCACACTGTCTGTGCAGACTCTCTTTTGCAGACCCTATTAAACCTAACTGCCAATAGAGCATTTGATGCTACATGCTGTAGGCCAGGCAGGGAATTTAAGAGACAGAAAATATTACTTCTGTTAAGGATATCTTGACTCCTTCTCGAGATTTATCCTGGGGTGAATAAAATGGTTGATCTTTAACAGCACTTAAATTTCCTACATTGGGTGTTTGCCTGCATCTAGCATTGCCTATTTTCCTTTAGGTTTTCACGCCTGGAATCTAATTTAAATGCCTGTGTTAGTGGTTGCATTGATGACTGGGCCCTATCATGGAATTGATTTTCCCAATGCCATTAAGCATCAGGGCGGCCTAGGTTGTAGCGGAGTTTTACATGACGCACATTGCTATGTTAGCATAAGCGTCTTAGCTGTTAGAAACGCCATCTTGCCACTTTTGATGCTTTTGCATAGGACACTGCAGATAGATGTTATTATTTGAAAACTGCTTGCTTGCCTTTTCTTCACATGAGAACTGTCTGTTGTTCACATCCCTAGATGTGCACTGCGACCTTGGTCTGAACATTGTGTGCAAAAACTGTCTGAGCCACCAAACAATGTATGTTTTTGAGTTCAGGTTGATCGGCCCACGCTCTAGCCATAACACGCACACAGCTGCAAATATCTGAAAGTCGAGTGCCTTTAATATTGCAGTTTGCATGCACTAGACACACATTATGGAGAAGAACTTTTCCAGGTGCAGAGCAAAGCTGATCCTGTGATGTGACTCACCTAAGCTGATCTTTACGGTGTGGGGTTCCCCATTCAAACCTAGAGACCTTTTATTAGTATAATAATACTAGCTCACTAGTGAAGGGAAGGTGGTTGTATTCCACTGTCATTTCTAATATGATTTCTCCCTTCATTTTCTATGGTATTGTAACAATGCTGATGGTTTTAATTGTAATCATTTGTCTGCTTATGTTAGCCAAAGTACTGCACTTCGGACACGTAGTTTATAAAATAAACATTTTAAACTTTACTGTGTCTCTGACTACTCTTGTTGTGGACTGATATGAGAATAATAACGTACAGGTATTTCTGATTCCCACCATTCCTGAGAGTACTCTGGGTTGTCTAATCATTGGTAGCTTCTATATGGTATGAAGAGTGAATGAGACACTGATGCTGGTCGGATAGGGGTTCTGGGTACCGAGGTCCTGGTTTCCTGCGCATAGTTCTGTGCATTAGCAGAATCCCTGCAACAAGGTCAGATGGGAAAGTTAGGACAAAGGAGTTGAATCACCAGGACTTTCATGAATAACCGTCCTGCTTTAGTTATGCCTAGAACTCGGTAATGTTCTCTAATTTGGGGCTCTAGATACCTAGTGTTTTTGCTATCTGTGGCACTACAGTGAATATATCTTTTATCAGGGTATTTTGCAATGTTGATTTGGTCGCCCTGATTTAGCGTGATTCCACTTGACCTCTGTATTTGGTTACAGGTCTGCAATTCAACTCCTTTTTGACCTATATTGTTGATAAAATTCTCTCATTAAAAAATTCCGGTTTTGATATAGGAACTGGCCGAAATCCTGTTGGCATTCATTTTATGTGAGAGTGTAGAGTACATGCTATGCCTCACAATAGACCTGTATTTTGATTTAAAAAGTCACCATTGGCCTGGACATTTTTTTACAATACTGCTGGCAAGATTACTTGCCCCACCTGCTTGCTCTTGGGTCTCTGAATCCATTTCAAATTGTGTCTTAGCTTGGGATAATTCTATTTTCTTTGGCTGGAAGGGAAGATGTTCCAATTTTTTTATAGCGCCCTTTTTATCTTTGGTTTTGTATTACGTGACCTTAATTTTTGTATTTAAAATTTGATTCATATTTTTCCTCTTCTTTTGAAACTTCATTTGGGAGGAGATGGTACGTCTACAATGGACGTGCAAGACATACTCAATTTCTCTATTGTATCTACGGTACATGCATGAGCTGGGGCTTTGTCTCAGACTTTTGTGCAGTGGATGCCAGCTCTGGGTGGGTCATTAGATTTTAACAGGAGTCTCTCTGCTAGCTAGTTGTGCACTTGTCAAATTTTTAAGATTGTACCTGCAATCCATGATTATGTTGTTTATAGCCATTGGAATTTCCAGCAATTTCTCTAATAACGGAGCATAGCTTTGGCTTTCTCTGGACCCTTGAGTGGACTGCAACTGTAGATTTTCCTTTCAAACATCGTCCACCAGGGCCATCCTGCGATCAATCATCACTATCGAAGAAGTGGCCTGGTAAACTCCAGTTGGGTATCCAGTTTTGAGGAATATGTCGTAATTGCATTCACAATTGAATCCAATGTTGTTCACATGACCTTCATGAAACTTAATATTGGTTGGTCTAATGAATGTGCTTACTCATTTGGTGCCAAGTCTATAACCTGATCTATGTTTTGGTTCCCTGGCTCGTCCCTTCCATAAATTTATTGATCCTCGTCCAAGAAGTGTAGGTGATTTGATGTTATACAATTCATTTGGGAATTTGTCCTGTTGCTGCCGAGGTTTTCTAATGTAGAGAGCTCCAGGTTAAGCAGTTGCAGGCCCTGCCTATCTAGAATATAACAGTCATTGTCATCTGGAAGAATAGGGGAAAGGACCGGCTGTGCCTGGGAAGCTCGAGGAATTGCTGGTGACCCTGATTGGTTAACCATGGTGTTTAAGACAAAAACTGAGTCTGAGGTAGCAGATTTAACTGGACCTGTTGTTAACAGCGCAGAGAACTTCTTTCCATCTATCACTTTACTGATGAAACTTGTATTGAATTCAAAGAGCTACGATCTGCTCCTTTCAGAGCCTGAATTTACTGATACTATACCTTGAGATGATTGATTTTAATATTCCTGTTGGTGGTAATTCTCTTGCTACCTTATTAAACTCCTTAGAAGAGTGCTTTAAATCTGGTGATAGTAAGGATATTATAGGCTGCTGTTCACCACAACCGCCAATAGTTGCTTCATTGTGTTTGGCTTTCTCTAGACTGAATTCCCCCCATTGTCGGTCAAGAGCGGAAATACTGTAAAAAATGTGGGGCGAATTGATGTTGGTATTGGTATAGTGGTAGTAATTTGTAATAATATTTGCTTGCTCTGGACTCTTTGGGGGTGAAAGAAAATGATGATAATTGAATCATTGTTTGGGATCCGAATAACATTTGATGAGAGGTTTATGGTCCTGCTTTCTTGGGATGCACTGGATCCAGCAATGATATTCGACACATATTAGTGACAATCCTGTGCTCCGTTGGGCATGCATCACTGTCTTTGGTGTTCATAGGTCTCTCTGCGCTCCCTGGGGTGGGCCACGCTGCATACCCTGAAATACATGCAGCCAACTCGACATCCTCCGAGTTTGTGATGGTAGTGGCAACGACAGATGTAAATATAGATGTGGATGTAGATGGCGATTTAGACATAGACCCCAGTTCCTTTGACGATAAACTTTCTGACCGCATGGCATGCTCCATAGAAGGTGATGCAGCCAATATGTTCCCACCTCTGCATTTTCTGTGAGGTTACTAAAGCACATTTTTAGTTCCTTAACCTTCTTGGCCTTTAATTCTCCCCTTGTTCTGAACATTCTATTGATTCTATTACTTTTTCATTTTTTTTTCTTATTTTATTTCCTTCTATTGCAATAACAGTTGCATTTTCAATGCACTTTTTGAGTCAATATCAATTCCAAAAATGAGTAAATGAGTGTAGCTGAATGCTAAAGGCTGTGGCTCCTAAAGCTCTGAGGCATAAGTGCACAAGGAGGCAATGCTTCGTTGCTAGTCAGTGGTGGAGTCAAAGTTTAAACTGTGGACAGTCACTCAGGGAATCAGCTCTCACGTCCTAGGGCTCCACCACTCCTTGCTCGCTGTGGCTCCAACCTTGGCCATGCCTCTCTGCAGCCATCCTCTTCCACTTTGCTCTGCACTGTCTCTTGTAGGTGTAGTATTGTCCTAGGGTCATAACATCACAACTCACCGGAGTGTGCTGCAATGTGTCTCATTTCATGGTCATGTGTTGTGCTCATGAAAAAGTGTCACATACATTCCATCGCTATGTCACGCATAGGCACACTGAAATTATGGAATTGTCACACATAAGAATCAGAATACTTGACACTCATAAAATAACCAATGCAACAGGGTGCGCCTATGCTTTTTTACTTTACATTCCAGTGTCTCTAATCCTATATTTATAAAACAGAGAGCAAAACGGCAAGTACAAGTGTGCAAAAAATAAAACAAGCACATGTTAAGCTTCACATAACCGACAATGAAAAGTCTGCTTCATGTAGCAAATGAATACTACATGATCACAAACGTTACCATTGTTTACTCAGTTATTTTCTCGTGCTTGGTCCAGGACTTCTGCAAATATTTATAGTTTTTTTTATTTGCTTGGAATTATCTCGAAACTAATGAAAAACACGTTTTATTAGAAAGGATCTACAGATTTACATGGAGTAGTTGTTCTGAAACTGTGGTCTGGGGACCCTCGGGTGTCCGTAAAGCCTACTCGTGTGATCCGCAACTGCTTAGAAAATGAAATAATATTAATAGATTAATAAAGTTTATATAAAAGCAAAATGTAAAATGTAAACTTTAAAGTGCTTGGTTATTTGAAACTGGAAGCTAAAAATTAAGTCAGGATCCTGAGACTGATATTGTGAGCAGTGCATCAAACAGAATATAGAAAGGACGATGAGTGGCCTCAAATGAATTAAGAAAAGTTCCAAACTTCCCATTAAAACTGAAAAGTTGCTTTTATTATATTTGTTTGTGAACTGAACAAAATATTTCTTTATTTGTGTATTTCTTTGATGAATGCTTGTTTCTATATTTTGTGTGTATTGTTAAGGAGTTCGAACCATTGAAAATGTTTAGGCCGGGATCCCTTGTTTTCAGCAATAACTCAGTGGCGGCCCCCGGATTCGAAAAATAATTCAGTGGGCTTCCCATAATGATTAAGTGGGGATACACAGAAGTCAAAAAGTTAAAAATCATTGACATAGAGCATACTTAGTAATTGTGTGTTCAAAGTGGCATAACTAAAGTGTTCCATGGGCCCTAATGCAAGGAAAGAAAATTGGCCATTCACTTCCTAGTTTTTGAGTAAAGTAGAGCTATGGGCCTGATTTGTATCTTGGCGGTAAGGATACTCTGTCACAGTGGTGCAGATTTACATATTGGCGGACCTTTGGTATAACCACAGCGGAGACTACTCTGTCTCCACCATGGTTACACCCCTCTGATGGCCCCACGGAGTAAAGGCTGTTGGAGGCTGACCTCTATTTCCGCCCACTTAATTCAGATGGATGGACATGAACAGTTTTCACTGCCAGTCACCGCAGTGAAAACTCTAGTGATAAGGGGCAGTGAAAACTGTTCACTGCTCCCCTTGCCATGTGAGAGAACTCCCATGGTAAGGGCAGCATTTTTTTAATTTAAAAAAAGAAATTCCCATTTCGGGATTTTACTTTTAAAAATAAAATAAAAGCTTAATGGAGAACTCAATCATGTTGGGGTGCATCTAACTTAAAAAGCCTCGACAGGCACCGCCGTGATTGTGGTTTCTACCAAGGCTGTTGAAATTACCGCTTGGCAGTTATTTTTAAATTTGCTGGCCTCGGCCTGGCCCACATTCATTCCTCTGACAGAGACTACTCCTTCTGCCAAACATAACTTGGACTCAATAGTTGGTTTACAGTGGGCCCCTCAATACCCCGAGCCCCAGTGCCAGTGCACCTGCTACACGTCTGCCAGCTATGCCCCTGCATTGTTCATGTAATGTGACAGCACATGGAAATGTACTTTTAAAATTAGGCATTCTCTCAAGATGAATAGCAATGTATTCTATTGAATATGACTGATATATATTATTGCCAGTAACGGGCAGCAACATCTTCAGGTGAACTCTCAAAGTATTGAAAGCAGCAGAATGCCTCCATCTGAAAGAATATGAACCTGACCTCAGCTGTGAATTTGATTACTTGTGTGTAGTTGAACAAGGGGAGTAACAATGTGTTGCCAGTCCAATTAGCAAAAGCAGTTTTGGCAAAGCATGAATAGGTGAAATACATGATATCTTCTGGCTTGGTACCAAGTATGAAAGAGACAAAATTAAATGAAGCACTAGAGTAAAAAAAATAAAGATGCATCAACAATAGATTTCTTGCGAGCAGAAATTCAAACGGACCCATGTATGCAACACATTAATGCAAAATTAGGACAAGAAGTGATATTCAGTGTTAGAAAATTGGTATACCAGAATCAAAGCCGTTATTTAGGTGTAATTGAAATTTTAAATTTGACATGTCTTAAACAAAATTGTCTCTTAGATATGCAGGAGTAAGTATTGTTACTCTGCATGGTGGGGGTGGATGAGTGTCAGGTGGTTGTTCACACGCATCCACCCATGTATTCTGTAGCATTCCCAGATTTACCTTCACTGGTAGACCTGGGATTGCATCAAAATTGTACGCCTTCTCACCAGATGTGCAACAAGGACAAACATCTGCACCGCAGCAACCTGCTCCTGACTGAAACTGCGACGCTCCCGAGAATATGCTGGTGGAACATTGGACCTGACTGTGCTAACTACCTAAATCCAGGAAGTGAACCTTGAAAGTCAACTGTATGATTTTACATGCTTTTTTGTCTTTTTCCCCATTGACTTCAATGGTGCGTGATTGCGCAAACATGTGATTGATTTTGAGAACTCTAAAAAGCCATAACTTTAAAACTTTAAAAGTACCTACTGTAGAATGAAGTTCTTGGTCTGAAAAATTATATAAACATCAATATCAATAATATTGATAATAATAGTGAATGGTGAGTAGTGTTGATACTTTGTAGCAATCAAAATGAATAAATCTCAAGAATATCATAACCCTACTCACCAGAGAGTGGAAATAATGAAATTTGTAACTCAAGCAATTGTTTGACAAAATCATATGAAATGCATAAAATCGTTTCGCCTCATTAATTCTTCAAATCACTTTTTATTGAAAAACGTGTTAATCATAGCATGTTTTGCAAATGTTCTATCACTTTACCAAATTGCCCTTTTGCACAGTGTCACTTTATATTGAAAGAATCTAAAAAGAAATGTAATTGACTACATGTATCATCATGCTATGCGAGTTGCAAACAGGAAAGGCTTGTGAATAGTAGAAATAAATGAAGCCTGTTTTTGAATTTGAAAAAAACATCCTGTGAGCAGGGTTTGAGTGGCGAACTGAAACGCGTTGGGCATGGCTATCGCCTTCTGCATTGAATAAATCATCTAACCATCGATCCCGAGTGAGTGCGTCTCCAATGATCTCTGCATTCTGCAGTGATACCTGGTAAATATTTGACCGGTTTTGTCCTACCAGATTGGTTACGCAAAGCCCTACACTAGCAGTGCTGGCATTCTATAAGAGATCTCTGAAAGGAACATAATTATCTATCTATCTATCTATCTATCTATCTATCTATCTATCTATCTATCTATCTATCTATCTATCTATCTATCTATCTATCTATCTATCTATCTATCTATCTATCTATCTATCTATCTATCTATCTATCTATCTATCTATCTATCTATCTGTCAGTCAGTCAGTCAGTCAGTCAGTCAGTCAGTCAGTCAGTCAGTCAGTCAGTCAGTCAGTCAGTCAGTCAGTCTGTCTGTCTGTCTGTCTGTCTGTCTGTCTGTCTGTCTGTCTGTCTGTCTGTCTGTCTGTCTGTCTGTCTATCTATCTATCTATCTATCTATCTATCTATCTATCTATCTATCTATATATATCTATATATATATATATATATATATATATATATTCACTTAAAAAACCATAGGTTTCAGGCACTTTAAATTAGAAATTAGCATTTAAAAAACCTTTGAAATTCACTGAAAAAACCATAGGTTTTTGGGAAAGTTATAGTTAGTTGGACATGTCACTCGTACAAAACCAGGGATATTCCCCCGTTATAGTTAGTTCAGCTAAGTAAAACTCACGCCCCGCAATGCACTGCTGATGACGTCACATATTACATCCCTCATGACATGGTCAGTGACATCACTGATGACATCACTCATTTTCTCGGCCCGATTCACGCACCCAGCGCGAATTCATTCGATATTTTTTTTTAAATGTTTTTTTGGGCTCTGGGGGTCCTTGTGGGACCCCCTGAGCAGGCCTAGGGGGTTAGGGTATTTCTACCCTGCCCCCTTTTCTTGTTCTCTGCGTTTCTTTTTCTGTTTTCCTATGCCTCGGTTACCAAGGCACAAGATGGCTGCCAACACTTCCTGGTTTGGAGTGTTGCCAGCCAATTAGAATAAAGCTCGTGATCGGGAGGATGCGTGGATCCACCGCACCTCTAAATATCGAAACTTTTATTTTTTGATTTTCTCAGCAACTACTAAATGGATTTACACAATTTAAAAAAAGGTCTCTTTCTGAACCAAGGGCTACCTTTTTGCCAAATGTGGTGTAATTCCGTTCAGCAGTTCGGGCTGTAGCCGTGTCTAAAGTTTCCTATGGGAATTAACATGGAGAAAACACGTTTTGGGACCCCTTTTTTTTCTCGTCCCCCGCTTGCCGAATCACCCCAAAACTTTCAAGATAGGAGCTGACCAGAGCGCCCCACGAGTTTTAAAATTTCACGAAGATTCATCAACCGGTGCCAAAGTTATTGGGAAAACAAAAAAAGCTTTTTGAATGGAAACAAGGTCCTAACTATAACTACCTACTGGTGACCACCAGTAGGTAATATATATTTATATATATATATAACTGAAATGTCATCAGTGATGTCACTGACCAATGTAATGATGAAATATGTGTGGTCATAAGCAGTGCATTGCAAGGGGTAAGATACAGTTAGTTCTGGTAATTTCTCTGGTTTTGTATGAGTGCAATCTGACCCTAACTATAACGTCCCTGTAACCTTTGTTTTTTTCAGTGAATTGCTAAGGTTTTTAAAATGCTAATTCCTAACTATAACTTCCCTGTAACCTTTCATTTTTTTCTGTGAATTTCTATGTTTTTTTAACTAGTAGTCACACTTGCAGAGTGGTGGAGAACGGGGGCTGGGCCTCTGACCATCTCTCAGGAATGCCGCAGTGTAGGATTTACAGTAGGTACCAGGAGGGCTTTTTGGCCCCCATGGTCCCTCAGGTGTAAAGTGGACTTAATGCCTCAGCTGTTAGTGCACCACAAGCCCTGCTTGCAGAGCAGTGGAGAAAGGGGCCGTGGCCTCCGAAGAGCTCTTAGCAATCCCACTGTGTGGGACTCACTGGAGATAATAAGAGGGGTAGGTGAGCCCCAAGGACATCCTTGAGGGCCAAAAACCCCTCCTGGAACCCCCAGTAAGACCCACACAGTGGAAATTGCTGAGACCTGGTAAGAGGCCATGCCCCCTTTCTCCACTACTCTGCAAACACACCTCCTGGCACACTACTAGTAGGGGGTAAGGTCCCCTTAGCTACTGAGGGTCTTAGGGAGCCAACTGTCTTTCCTGTTACCTCTAGCAAGTCCCATACAGTGGATTTGCTGAGAGGTTTTCAGTGGCCATGCCCCCTTTTTCCATCACTCTGCAAAAGTGCATCCTGGCACTCTACTAGTTGAAGTCTCCTTGGGTCTCGAGGGCCATTGGGGGCCAATTAGCCCTCCTGTTACCTCCAGTGAGACCCACTCAGCTGGATTGCTGAGAGCTGGCCGGAGGCCACACTCCCTTTCTCCACTACTCTGCAAACGCGCCTTTTGGTGCACTCCTGGTTGGGGGATGAAGTCTGCTTTAGTCTTGAGGCCCTCAGGAGGCAAGGGGACCTTATCTCCCACTAGCATTGTGCAGAGAGGTGCATTTGCAGAGTGGTGGAAAAAGGGGCATGGCCTCCGACCACCTTTCAGCAAACCCACTGTATGGGGCTTACTGGAGGTAACAGGGGGCCTTGTTGGCACCTAAGGACTCTCACGAACAAAAGGGACTGCATCTCCCAAACAGCAGCATGTCAGAAGGCACGTTTGGAGAGTGGTGGAGAAAGGAGGCGGGTCCTCCGGCGAGTTTCCATTTTTCTTTTTCATTTCTATTTTAGAGGAAAGGGGGCCTTCCTATAAACACCAAGGAAGGGGACCGATTTCGGCCCCAGGGGCCCCATCCTCTGTGGCCTGCCCTTGCTTCTTCTTTGTTTTAATATACTTTTTTTTAAAATAGAATAGGCTGGGGCCCGTACAGCCCCCCTGCCTAGGCTGATTTTGTCCCAGGGGACCCCATCCACCAGGGTCAGGCATTAATATCTTTTTTTTTAGGGATGGGGCCCATGTTCCCCCCCTCCCTGGGCCAACTACGGCCCTAGGGTCCACATCCCCCGGGGCTGGGCATCTTAGTTGGGGACCACAGGGGGAGCCTGAAAACCCCACCGTCTCTGCCAGCCATCATTGCTTTGGGTTTCAGGGAGCTTCTGACAAGCAGCTCCCTGAGTCCCAAAGCAAAGTGTCTCTTTTCTTGCTTGCTTCATAGCATGCAGGGAAACAGTCACTGCTATGCTTTCAGCAAGCAAGAGCATTTTCTGCTCTTGCTTCCTGAAAACAGAGCTGGTTTGCTATGGCATGGTGGGAGTGGTGACCCGGGATGGGCACCCCAGGACATTGCTGACATCTACGGGTAAATGAGGGGGGCCGCACGTCCCCCTCCAACATTATTTAAGGGAGTGGTAGTCCCCGGGGCTGCGGGGCCGCGCTACCTTTGTATGTAAATTACCTGAGTTGCCCCAGCAAGGTGGCAGTCCCCAGGGCTGCATGGGGGTCCAGAGGCCCCCATCCATTATTATTTAATGTAGCTCCGTTGAGGTGACATCTCTGGGGCTGCGGGGGTGTTGCTCCCCTGTATTTTCTGAATTAGCCCGAGGGAGGTGCTGTCCCCGGGGCTGTGTGGGGGGCAGAGCACCCTCATGCATTATTTGTTAATATAACCCAGGGAGATGGCAACCACTGCGAGGGCCTCGTGGCCCCCCTGCATTTGTCTGAATTAGCCCCAGGGAGTTTTCAGTCCCTGAGACTGCGTGCAGGGGCCAGAGCCCCCCATGCATTATTAGTTTAACTTGGCCTCGGGGAGATGGTGACCCACACAGGCCCGCATCATTTTTTTCAAGTGCCTCTGGGACCTGGTCCAACCTGGCACTCTACTATTTGGTGGGTAATGTCTCCTTGGCTCTTGAGGGTCATTGGGGGCCAACTAGCTCTCCTGTTACTTCCAGTGAGACCCACACAACTGGATTGCTGAGAGTTGGTCGGAGGCCACACTCCCTTTCTCCACCACTCTACAAACGCACCTATTGATGCACTCCTGGTTCAGGATGAAGTCTGCTTTAGTCCTGAGGCCCTCAGAAGGCAAGGGGCCCTCATCTCCCCCCTAGCAGTGTGCACAGAGGTGCATTTGCAGAGTGGTGGAAGAAGGGGCATGGCCTGTAGGAGAGTAGGATCTGCTTCACATGGGTACCCCCACTTTTTGCTGGTGTTTCAATGTTTTTCGACCTTAGTCTGGCTGTGGCCCTGTTAATCAGGACCACAGCCTAGCTGCTTCCTCTCTAAAATGGTTTACATGTACATTAGGTACATATCTAATTGGATTCTGCAGTGCCTTATAAGCCCCTAGTATATGGTGTACTATGTACCTAGGGCAGAGATCTTCAAACTTTTTGATGCTGGGACCCCCCTGTCAAAACGTTTTAGGCGTAAGGACCCCCTCCTCATCATTGCCAACTATCCAGCGGCGGCCGGTCAGGTAAGCGTGGTGGAGCGGAGTAGGGCGCGGCAGGGATGGAAGCAGACAGATGACGCAATAGATAGGTATTATTCCTTTATTTAATTATACCTATTCCGTCGTCTGTCAACTTTCCCACCCACCCCACCTCGCTTACCTGAGCTGGCCGACGCTGCAACTATCGACAACCATAAATGCCCCCCGCTACCACAGCAATTAATTTTTACATTGGGGAAATAAATTAAACTTTGTTTAGCAAACCAAAGGTCAATCATGTGGGGGTATTTCCTCTTTCAATGTGTGCTGCAGAATGCAGCATACATGGAAAGAGTAAAAAACGGGGAGAAATGAAAACATTTCTCCTCATTACGCCTGCTGTGGGGAGGCATAAGGTTTTGGCGCTGCCACAGTTTTACATGGTTTTCAAATCTGGGCCAGCGTCAAAATCCATGAGTGTTGCGTGGGAACACCCACTGCAATGCCCATGGAATGCCTACTTGACATAGAGTAAGGCAACGCAGCGACTTGCGCTGCTTTGTCTTACTCCATATCTATAAGGCCATGCAAAGCCACGCAGGGTGACTTTGCCTCGCCTCATAGATATGAATGAGATGCTCGTGCCACCGAAGCTTAAAAAAAAATGACACTCCGGGAGCACAAGCCTCTCATAAATCAGCTCCAAAGTAATATCAGACCATAAGTAATGCATTTTGTTTTTTGCAGAACAGTCCCTCAGCTCCTCATCAGGGGTACTAAGCTCTCTGTAAATACAGTTATAAGCACCCACTTCACATCTCAGTTGAATAACACCAGGCAAAAAAACAAAAACACATCTTTGCCCTCACAATGCTTGGAGTGATTCGAGCAACTAAAGCCAGAACCCCTCCCAAGCATCCTTTACATATGCAGATTAACTTCTAGCACACATTTGCTTTTCATTCAGGTAGGCAGGCACCCTGGAAAGAAGGCTTGTTAGAGGGATTGTTTTACTTATCTGCTGGGCCTCTTCCTTTTACAGCACATGAGACTCAAGTTACTTCAGCTGAAGTGTTTTAACGATCGCGGTGTTTTTGTCCAAAGGAAGAGCACATGTTTTGTATACCAGGCATAAGTTAGGCCTGGAAATGCGCGACCCCCTTCGCAGGACTTCGTGGCCACCCTGTGGGTCGCGCCCCACAGATTGAAGACCTCTGGCCTAGGGCATAGGTACCTCAGAGGCCTACCAGGGGCTGAAGCATGTATTATGCCACCCCTGGGAAGTACTCCAAAATGGCACCACAGGTCTGCTACTGCAGCCTGGGTAAGGGTGTGCTTGCACCCCTTACAGTGGTATAGGCTACCTATATCCACATACATATACAGACACATATACACCTATAAGTCACTCCTATGGCAGGCCTTGACAATCCTGAAGGCAGAGTGCTTGATGTTGTGTGAGAGGGTGCCCAAGCATGAGCTGAGCCCCTCTGAAGCTTTCGGAAATACTTCCTTATGGCTGTTCTGTGATACATACTCTTAAGTGCATTATAACCTCGCGGTAAATGCTAATTTTGGAATGGCTGCATCAAAACATGTCCTGTTTGGTGTCAAACGCTTTGGAATACTACCCCCCCCCACCCGTTCTGGCGGCGGGGGTAGCATTCCACCATTCTAGAGGGAGAGACATGTTCACACTGGTCAAACCCGGAAGGACTTTCCTGAGCCCTAGCATCACAAAATGGATGGCTCTGCCACAGACAGATACGGGTCTGGCCTCCTGTTGCTGACCGAAACTCCGGCAGGGGAGGCCTGGACAATAGGTTTCCTGTCAAAGGGGGGTGTAACCACCTCCCCAGACAGGCAGATGTGTATTGGGGCTGGGCGGGAGCACTCTCTGGTGCTTTGAAGTCCTGCACTGGGGGCACATTTGGTGTCCCTGTGCATAGTCCAGTTCAAACCGGTTGCAGGGGCTACCTGCCTCTGCTCTGGCACAAAACGGGACAAAGGAAATGGGTATAACCACCCCTCTTTCCAGACCCACCCATAGGTGGGGCCTTAGAGTTAGTCCATCCCCTAAACTTAGTTTAAGTATAGGAATCCAGTCCCTAGGACTTTAGATATCCCTGGACGAAACCCTGCAACGTACATCCTGGACCTTCGACGTTCTATCCTGACTAGAAGACTGAAGAAATCTCCCTTGGGGTCAAGGAGTGACTCCCCTGCTTGGCAGGCACCAAAGAAGCAACTGACTGGTCTGCATCACTGAAGCTCCCGCCGGACGCTGAAGTCTTTGCTTCAACAGAGGTGGATTTCCAGACTTGCCAGAGGCTACCCTGAGTCCACAGCAAAGCTGAGGCCCGTGGCTATCGTGGGTGATGTGGAACCGTGACCCCTGGACACCATGAACTTTTGCAGCAACACTATCTTTCTGGTCCTCCTCGATGTCATGCTTTGGGCTCTGAGTAGCCCCAGCCTTGAGCACCTGCTGCACCGAAGATTGCTGGCCTCCACTCCACGAGTGACCCGTGGGCCAGTTTCAAGTACGACCGCTCGAGGCTCCTTCGCGATCACTAGCCCATTGGCTAGCAGGTCCCCATGAATGCAACTCCTCTTCTGCTTGGACTTTCCTGGTTGCTCCAGATGTGCCCTGACTTACCCTTGCTGGGTGAATCCCTCAGATCTTGCTGGTCAGCACCGCAGTCCTTTCTCTGAATTCCAGTGACTTGCCTTTGCCAAGGCTTGTTGGGTCCATTCTGGTCAACAACACCACAGCACTCGACAGACTTTGTGGGACAGCTGGAATCCAGCTCATGGACTTCATCGACACCTCTTGGATCATTTGGCTGAAGAGTCAAGACACTCATCCACTTACCTGAAGCAAGCGACATCTGTGGGCCTTGGTCCATCCTGCTCTTGGTCACTGGCAAGTGACCCAGACTCTGTCCCCTCTGCTTTCAGGTTCCTTCCATCCTAGATCCAGGCTTGGATCTCTTCGGACACTTCTCCTCTTCACGGCAGCAGCAGTTCTTTACAGGCTTCCATTGCAATCAACGACGCGACCCGACACCAAAAGACACCTATGCACCCGGCTTCCCTGGGTGAGGTAATTTGAGTACTCCGGTGCTCCCGTGGGTGTTATCCCTAGAACTTCTTAAGTCCAAAAGGGTTTGGTCCTGACTCGATTCTAAGTGTCCATAATCTTTAAATTTCCAACTGCGACATTGCCCATAGAAGATAACGGGAACTCGAGGTTGTGTTCACACACTGCATACAGTTCCCGTGGGTCCCCTGTGTCACTACCTTGGGTGGTGCCTTGGGGTCCCAGTGATTCTACAGGCTCTAGGCCTTGTGTCTAGTTCAGTCATGGTTTTTATACCACTTTATTGGTATATGGTTTGTTACGCCCCTAGGGCCCAAACGTGTATTTGTGCTATTACTGATGATTGCTCACTTGTAACTTAATTACTTCGAACTCAAGTCTCATAAAGAGACTAAAGGGGTGTGTTTTAACCTAAATACATTTATTTTAAATATATACCTGGTGTGGTTGTCCTTTCATTTGATCATTCAAGAGATTATAGACTGGTAAACCAAGCTGCTTTACAATCCTTCATGACTTAGCCTGAAGGCTGCTCTTCATAGCTACCACTAGGATAGCTTTCAGTAAAGGTTGTCTTTAACCTAACACCATAAGGTGTTGTTTGGACTGATACAAGGTGCCCACTAGAACTAGTGGACAGCATATATCAGGCCACCTTTTTGCATGGCCTCCGACCACCTCTCAGCAAACCCACTCTGTGGGGCTTACTGGAGGTAACGGGGCCTTGTTGGCACCTAAGGATCCTCACCAACAAAAGGGACTGCATCCACCAAACAGCAGCATGCCAGAAGGCGCGTTTGCAGAGTGGTGGAAAAAAGAGGCGGGGCAGACGGCGAGTTTCCATTTTTCTTTTTCATTTCTATTTTACAGGAAGAGGGGCCTTCCTATAAACACCAAGTAAGGGGCCAATTTCGTCCCTGGGGACCCCATCCTCTGGGGCCTGCCCTTTCTTCTTCTTTTTTTATAATATTTTTTTATTATAATAGAATGGGCTGGGGGCCGTACAGCCCCACTGCCCATGTGCCCTCCCTCCCTGGGCCAACTATGGCCCTAGTGTTCCCATCCCCTGGGGCCAGGCATCTTAGTTGGGGACCGCAGGGGCAGCCTGAAAACCCCACCGTCCCTGCCAGCCAGCATTGCTTTGGGATCCAGGGAGCTTCTGACAAGCAGCTCCCTGAGTCCCAAAGCAAAGTGTCTCTTTTCTTGCTTGCTTCAAAGCACAGGGAAACAATCACTGCTCTGCTTTCAGCAAGCAAGAGCATTTTCTGCTCTTGCTCGCTGAAAGCAGAGCTGGTTTGCTATGGCATGGCAGGAGCGGTGTCCCAGAGTGGGCACCCCAAGACATTGCTGCCATCTGCGGGTCCATGAGGGGGACCACGCATCCCCCTCCCACGTTATTTAAGGAGGTGGTAGTCCCTGGGGTTGAGGGGCCTGCGTTGCCTTTGTATGTAATTTACCAGAGTTGTCCCAGTGAGGTGGTAGTCCCCAGGCTTGCTTGGGGGTCCAGAGCCCCCATGTTTTATTATTTAATGTAGCCCCATTGAGGTGACAATCCTGGGGCTGCGGGGGGCCGTGTTGCTCCCCTGCATTTGTCTGAATTAGCTCTGGGGAGGTGGCAGTCCCTGGGGCGGTTTGGGGGGGCAGAGCACCCTCATGCATGATTATTTAATATAACCCCAGGGAGGTGGCGGCCCCTGGGTTGCAAGGGCTTCATGGTCCTCCTCCATTTGACTGAATTAGCCCCTGGGAGTTTGCTGTCCCTGAGACAGCGTGCAGGGGCCAGAGCCCCCATGCATTATTCGTTAACTTGGCCTCAGGGAGGTGGTGATCCCTGGGGCTGCGGGGAGGCCACAAAGATGATGCCAACGTTATTGACTTATGAAAAAACACTCTTCCTATCGAAACTACATCCTAACTATAGCTACCTACTCGTGACTGCAAGTAGATAAAAGCACAATTATATATATATTCACTGAAAAAACCATAGGTTTCACACATGTTATAGTTAGCTGGACATTTTACTGATAAAAAACCAATGAAATTCCCCCGTTATAGTTAGTGCAGGCAACTATAACTCACGCGACCGCAATCCTCTGCTGATGCTAATACTGTATTTAGACACTTATTTGCCCATGTCTTCTTCCATTAAATTTTAGCTATACATATATTACAAATATTTTTTTTTCATAAAGACACATATGTCATCAGCAGAGGATTGCGGTCGCGTGAGTTATAGTTGCCTGCACTAACTATAACGGGGGAATTTCATTGGTTTTTTATCAGTAAAATGTCCAGCTAACTATAACATGTGTGAAACCTATGGTTTTTTCAGTGAATTTGCAAGGTTTTTTAAATGCTAATTCCTAACTATAACGTGTGTGAAACCTATGGTTTTTTCAGTGAATTTGTACGGTTTTTTAAATGCTAAGTTACTTTACGCCATTCGTGGCGTGCGCGCCCACTTAACGCAGTTCGTTCCGTGCGCGCACGGTGCGCTTCGCTAGATGCTAGATGGGCCATGAACGCACGATGCGCTTCGCGCACCGTGCGCACATGGAGGACATATGATGAGCATCGTTGTGACAGGTAATATATTAGTTTTTCTTTGATGTCATATCCAATGCCCAAATGGTGCCCTTCGGGCACCATTTGCAAATGGGGTGGGGAGAGTGTGGAAATTTTTTTATTTTTTATATTACTTTTTTACCGTACGCGTACGGTAAGCGCAATCGGCGAAATTTTCAAAAAAAATAAAATTCCCTTTTTTGCCTTGGGGGATCGTTGGGGACTCCCTCAACATGGCTAGGTGCTTGGGAGCTGTCTAAACAGCCCCTTTACATGTTTTTGCCCTTTGTTTTTCAACCCCCTGTCAGAGTGCGAGAGAGAAAATGGCGGCCGCCGCTTCCTGGTTTCGACCGATTCGAATGTTTACTAAGATCTAACGGCCAATCAGAATCACGCTCGCGCACGTCACCGTACGCGTACGGTAAGCGCACGGTAAGCGCACCGTAAGCTGGCTCAGATATATATATTGATTTAAAGGCTATTTTCTCAGAATCTACTGAACAGATTTACACCAAACCTACAAAAGGCACTTCCTTGACCTGTAGACTACCTCTCTGCCAAATTTCAAGGAACTCTGTTCAGCCGTTCGGGCTGTAGCTGTGTCTAAAGGTCCTATGGAAAAATGCATGGGAAAAACGCGTTTTGAGACCCCCCTTTTATCTCAGCCCCCGCTTGACGAATCCCCCCGAGACTTTCAGGGTAGGAGCGGAGCGTAGCGCCCCACCTATTTTGAAAATTTCGCGAGGATTCGTCGACCGGCGCCAAAGTTATTCCAAATAGAATGTTGCGGATTTCCTATGGAAACGTGGTCCTAACTATAACTATCTACTGGCGACCGCTAGTAGATAATATATATATATATATATATATATTCACTTAAAAAACCATAGGTTTCACACACGTTATAGTTAGGAGTTAGCATTTAAAAAACCTTGCAAATATATATATATAGTTATAGTTAGGACCGTGTTTCCATAGGAAATCCGCAACATTCTATTTGGAATAACTTTGGCGCCGAATGATGAATCCTCGCAAAATTTTCAAAGTAGGTGGGGCACTCCGCTCCGCTCCTACCCTGAAAGTCTCGGGGGGATTCGTCAAGCGGGGGCTGAGAAAGAAGGGGGGTCCTAAAATGCATTTTTCCCATGCAATTTTCCATAGGGACCTTTAGTCCAAGGTACAGCCCAAACGGCTGAACAGAATTACTTTAAATTTGGCAAAGAGGTAGTCCTCAGGTCAGGGATGTGCCTTTTGCATATCTGGAGTCAATCTGTTCAGTAGTTCCTGAGAAAATTGCAGTTAAAAGTACATACATATCTATAGCCGCGCACGGCGCGCGCACAGTGACGTGCACGAGCGCAATTCTGATTGGTTGTTAGATGTCAGTAAACATTCGAATCGGTCAAAATCAGGAAGTGTCGGCCGCCATTTTGTCTCTCGCAGTCTGAGGCAGTGAAAAACAAAGGTGGAGAACGTGAAAAAGGGGGCAGGGTGGACAGTTCCTGACCCCCTAGCCTTTGTCAGGGGGTCACTGAAGGAACCACAAGGATGAAAAAAACATTTTTTTTTTTTCGAAAAAGCGCGGCGTGCGCGCACTGTGCGCGCACGGCACGCACAACGCATCATGGGTGCTCGGTGCGCGAAGCGCACCGAGTGCCCACAGTGCGCGAACGGTGCACGAAGAGCACCGTGTGCGCACGGTGAAGATCCTGAAAAAAAAAAATATTAATAAATACATAACTTAGCATTTAAAAAAACGTACAAATTCACTTAAAAAACCATAGGTTTCACACACGTTATAGTTAGGAATTAGCATTTAAAAAAAACCTTGCAAATGCACTTAAAAAACCATAGGTTTCACACATGTTATAGTTAGCTGGACATTTCCCTCGTAAAAAACCAATGAAATTCCCCCCGTTATAGTTAGTGCAGGCAACTATAACTCACGCGACCGCAATCCTCTGCTTATGACGTCAGATATTACATCACTGATTACATATGTGTCTTTCTGAAAAATAAATGTTTGTAATATATGTATAGCTAAAGATTAATGGAAGAAGACATGGGTAAATAGGTGTCTAAATACAGTGATGTAATATCTGACGTCATCAGCAGAGGATTGCGGTCGCATGAGTTATAGTTGCCTGCACTAACTTTAACGGGGGAATTTCATTGTTTTTTTACGAGGGAAATGTCCAGCTAACTATAACATGTGTGAAACCTATGGTTTTGTAAGTGAATTTATATATAGGACTACCTCTCTGCCAAATATATATATATATTCAAACCATTTCTAAGCTCTGTACAGATCAGACACTGACACAGGGGTAGCATTGCTATTTCATCCTCTCATTTATTCTGATATTATCGCTATCATATATATATATTCACTGGAAAAACCATAGGTTTCAGGCACGTTATAGTTAGTTGCACATTTCACTCGTACAAAGCCATAGAAATAACTATAACTTTCGCCCACGCAATGCACTGCTGATGACGTCACATATTACATCATTCATGACATGGTCAGTGACATCACTGATGACATCACGGATGACATCTCAACTGAATCACTGATGACATCACTGATGACATCATCCAGTGACTGTGTGTTTCTGTAAAGTTTAAATATGTTTTATAAATATATTGGCCAAGGTATATTGAAGAATGAGTGGGTGTATAAGTGTGTGGATGGAGGATTTAGTAGGTGCGTGACTGACTGTATAAGTGAGTGATTAAACGTGTCTTACTGAATTCATGGGTTAGTGACTAAGCTGCGTGAATGTCTGTAATAATCGGTCTATTGCTGTGTAAGCTGCTGCATTGGTTGATGAGTAGCTACATGTGTGTCTATATGGGTTATTGATTGCTAGCCTGATTATTTGTATGGGTGCCTGAGTGTGTTTGTGGGTGGGTGGGAGGTGTGCGACTTTGTGCATAGATGTGTGACTTCTTTATTCACTGGGTGTATGGGTTCAAGACTGCATGTGGAAACAGCTGTATGGGTGGCTGAGTGTCTGTATGGGTGTGTTGGTGAGTGAATGGATATCTCAGTGCTATATGTCCAACTAACTACATATGTGCATGATAGAGTTGGAGTATATAAATGACAATACGTGAGAGTCAGTGATTGTGAGAGTGCTGTATGGATGAGTTTGTATTTTTATCAGTGATTGTATAAGAGAGTAAGTATATGTTAGTTTCACTATGAATAAGTGAGGTTGTGTGTGTATAACCGTATAGCTGAGTAAATAGAAGTGTGATTGATTCTTTGCATGACTGACTAGATGTGTGAGTAACTCTGGATGAGTGGCGATGTGTGAGTGTTTGTATAGGTGTATGAGTGCCTCTAATAGTGTTGTATTGATGAGTCACTGCATGTATGAGTGACTGTATTGGTGAATGAGTGGATGTGTGTGTAGACCTAGGAAATAGTGCGTGTGTACGTAGTAACTGGTATTGGTGTCTCTATTGTTTCAAAAATGGTAGTCTGTATTTTAGAGTGAGTGTATCAAATGTTTTATTAAGGTATGAGGAGGTGCATCAGATTTTCACGTGGATGATGTCATCAGTGATATCACTTGAGATGTTATCAATGATGTCATCAGTGATGTCACTGACTATGTCATGAATGATGTAATAGGTGACATCATCAGCAGTGCATTGCAGGGGCGTGAGTTATAGTTAGCTCAACTAACTATAACAGTTGAATTTCTATGGTTTTGTATCAGTGAAATGTGCAATTAACTATAACGTGCCTGAAACCTATGGTTTATTCAGTGAATTTAAAAGTTTTTAAAATGATAATTTTTAACTGTAACGTCCCTGAAACCTATGGGTTTTTCAGTGAATTTCAAAGATTTTTAAAATGATAATGTGTAACTATAACGTCCCTGAAACCTATGTTTTTTTTTTTGTGGATTTCAAAGGTTTTTTAAATGCTAATTTCTGATTATAATGTTCATTAAACCTATGGTTTTTTCAGTGATTTTGAATTATCATTCCATTCTCAACCTGGTGAAGACAGTCGATATCGCCAGTTTTCCAGCAATAGCTTTCGCAAGAAATATCGCCACAAATGAGAGCAACAACGAACTAAAATAATAATAATAAAACAGGCAATAAGCTGCGTTAGCAGTAGCAATGTAACATCTGCCTTTTACTGGTGTAAAGTAGGACGACTACCTACAGTGTGAAAAGGAGCCCAGCCCAGAATCACATCTGAAGACCAACTCATGTCATAAAGCTACTGATCATGTACCTCCCACACCCAAGAAGGCCACAAAACCCACTGCCACCACCTTCTGGACCCCCCTCCTGGATCCCCCCTACTACCACCAAGGCAGCGCACAACAGGACAGTTAACCTTCCAAAAATGGCATGGCCCCTCAGCCACACAATAGCTGAATGTTGTGAGATGTGGCAAACAAACATGTGTGAAGGAAGCAAGTCAGTCACCAATAATAATGCACACAATAACAAGAGTAGTGGTGATGTGCTAGACAGACCTCACTATGCAGAGAAAAACCTCTCCATGTGTACATATACTGCTGGTGCTTGTAGTGTTGTGGACAGTTGACACAACCATGTTACCCCGGGCAGTGGGGAAGATCTCGGTCATCTACCTGGTTCTCTCCCTCTAAAGCAGCTGTGCTGACCTGGTTTCTCTGGCTCTACAGCAGCTCTGCTGACCTGTTTCTTTGGCTCTAGAGCAGCTCTGCTGACCTAGTTCTTAGGCTCTAGAGCAGCTCTGTTGACCTGATTCTCTGGCTCTATAACATCTCTGCTGACCTGGTTCTCTGGCTCTACAACATCTCTGCTGACCTGGTTCTCTGGCTCTAAAGCAACTCTGCTGACCCGGTTCTATGGCTCTAAAGCAGTTCTGCTGACCTGGATCTCTGGCTCTAGAGCAGCTCTGCTGACCTGGTTCTCTCCCTCTAAAGCAGCTCTGCTGACCTGGTTCTCTCGCTCTAAAGCAGCTCTGCTGACCTGGTTTCTCTGGCTCTACAGCAGCTCTGCTGACCTGGTTCTCTGGCTCTAGAGCAGCTCTGCTGACCTGGTTCTTAGGCTCTAGAGCAGCTCTGCTGACCTGGTTCTATGGCTCTAAAGCAGTTCTGCTGACATGGTTCTCTGGCTCCAGAGCAGCTCTGCTGACCTGGTTCTCTGGCTCTAGAGCAGCTCTGCTGACCTGGTTCTTAGGCTATAGAGCAGCTCTGCTGACCTGGTTCTCTGGCTCTAAAGCAGCTCTGCTGACCTCGTTCTATAGTTTTAAAGCAGCTGTGCTGATCTGGTTCTCTGGCTCTAAAGCAGCTCTGCTGGCCTGGTTCTTTGGCTCTAGAGCAGCTCTGCTGACCTAATTCTTAGGCTCTAGAGCAGCTCTGTTGACCTCATTCTCTGGCTCTATAACATCTCTGCTGACCTAGTTCTCTGGCTCTAAAGCAGCTCTGCTGACCCGGTTCTATGGCTCTAAAGCAGTTCTGATGACCTGGTTCTCTGGCTCTAGAGCAGCTCTGCTGACCTGGTTCTCTCCCTCTAGAGCAGCTGTGCTGACCTGGTTCTCTCCCTCTAAAGCAGCTCTACTGACCTGGTTTCTCTGGCTCTACAGCAGCTCTGCTGACCTGGATCTAAGGCTCTAGAGCAGCTCTGCTGACCTGGTTCTTAGGCTCTAGAGCAGCTCTGCTGAACTGGTTCTCGGGCTCTGAAACAGTTCTACTGACCTGGTTCTATGGCTCTAAAGCAGCTCTGCTGACACTGTTTCTCTGGCTCTAGAGAACCTCTGCTGACCTAGTTCTTATGCTCTAGAGCAGCTCTGCTGACCTGGTTCTCGGGCTCTACAACAGCTCTGCTGACCTGGTTCTCTGGCTCGAAAGCAGCTCTGCTGACCCGGTTTTATGGCTCAAAAGTAGTTCTGCTGACCTGGTTCTCTGGCACTAGAGCAGCTCTGCTGACCTGGTCCCTTGGCTCTAAAGCAGCTCTGCTGACCTGGTTCTCTCTTCTAAAGCAGCTCTGCTGACCTAGCTCTCGATCTAAAGCAGCTCTACTGACCTGGTTTCTCTGACTCTACAGCAGCTCTGCTGACCTGGTTCTCTGGCTCTAGAGCAGTTGTGGTGACCTGGTTCTTTGGCTATAGAGCAGCTCTGCTGACCTGGTTCTCTGGCTCTAAAGCAGCTCTGCTGACCTGGTTCTATGGATCTAAAGCAGCTCTGCTGACCTGGTTCTCTGGCTCTAAAGCAGCTCTGCTGACCCGGTTCTCTCCCTCTAAATCAGCTCTGCTGACCTGGTTCTCTGCCTCTAGAGCAGCTCTGCTGACCTGGTTCTATGGCTCTAAAGCAGCTTTGCTGGCCTGTTTCTCTGCCTCTAGAGCAGCTCTGCTGATCTGGTTCTATGGCTCTAAAGCAGCTCTGCTGACCTGTTTCTCTGCCTCTAGAGCAGTTCTGCTGACCTGGTTCTCTGGCTCTAAAGCAGCTCTGCTGACCTGGTTCCCTCCCTCTAAAGAAGCTCTGCTGACCTGGTTTCTCTGGCTCTAGAGCAGTTTTTCTGACCTAGTTCTCTGGCTCTAAAGCAGCTCTGCTGACCTGGCTCTCTCGCTCTAGAGCAGCTCTGCTGACCTGGTTCTTAGGCTCTAGAGCAGCTCTGCTGACCTGGTTCTATCGCTCTAAAGCAGTTCTGCTGACATGGTTCTCTGGCTCCAGAGCAGCTCTGCTGACCTGGTTCTCTGGCTCTAGAGCAGCTCTGCTGACCTTGTTCTTAGGCTATAGAGCAGCTCTGCTGACCTGGTTCTCTGGCTCTAAAGCAGCTCTGCTGACCTGGTATTCTGATTCTAGAGCAGATCTGCTGACCTCGTTCTGTGGCTCTAGAGCAGCTCTGCTGACCTGGTTCTTAGGCTCTAGAGCAGCTCTGCTGACCTGGTTCTCTGGCTCTAAAGCAGCTCTGCTGACCTGGTTCTATGGCTTTAAAGCAGCTGTGCTGGCCTGGTTCTCTGGCTCTAAAGCAGCTCTGCTGACCTGGTTCTCTCCCTCTAAAGCAGCTGTGCTAACCTGGTTCTTAGGCTCTAGAGCAGCTCTGTTGACCTGATTCTCTGGCTCTATAACATCTCTGCTGACCTAGTTCTCTGGCTCTAAAGCAGCTCTGCTGACACGGTTCTATGGCTCTAAAGCAGTTCTGCTGACCTGGTTCTCTGGCTCTAGAGCAGCTCTGCTGACCTGGTTCTCTCCCTCTAGAGTAGCTGTGCTGACCTGGTTCTCTCCCTCTAAAGCAGCTCTACTGACCTGGTTTCTCTGGCTCTACAGCAGCTCTGCTGACCTGGATCTAAGGCTCTAGAGCAGCTCTGCTGACCTGGTTCTTAGGCTCTAGAGCGGCTCTGCTGACCTGGTTCTCTGGCTCTAAAGCAGCTCTGCTGACCTGGTTCTATGGCTCTAAAGCAGCTGTGCTGACTTGGTTCTCTGGCTCTAGAGCATCTCTGCTGACCCGGTTCTCTGGTTCTAAAGCAGCTCTGCTGACCTGGTTCTCTGGCTCTAAAGCAGCTCTGCTGGCCTGGTTCTTAGGCTCTAGAGCAGCTCTGCTGACCTGGTTCTCTGGCTCTAAAGCAGCCCTGCTGACATGGTTCTATGGCTCTAAAGCAGTTCTGCTGACATGGGTCTCTGGCTCTAGAGCAGCTCTGCTGACCTGGTTCTCTCCATCTAGAGCAGCTGTGCTGACCTGGTGCTCTCCCTCTAAAGCAGCTCTACTGACCTGGTTTCTCAGGCTCTACAGCAGCTCTGCTGACCTTGTTCTAAGGCTCTAGAGCAGCTCTGCTGACCTGGTTCTTAGGCTCTAGAGCAGCTCTGCTGACCTGGTTCTCTGGCTCGAAAGCAGCTCTGCTGACCCGGTTTTATGGCTCTAAAGCGGTTCTGCTGACCTGGTTCTCTGGCTCTAAAGCAGCTCTGCTGGCCTGGTTCTCTGGCTCTAAAGCAGCTCTGCTGACCTGGTTCTCCCCCACTAAAGCAGCTGTGCTGACCTGGTTTCTCTGGCTCTACAGCAGCTCTGCTGACCTGTTTCTCTGGCTCTAGAGAACCTCTGCTGACCTAGTTCTTATGCTCTAGAGCAGCTCTGCTGACCTGGTTCTCTGGCTTGAAAGCAGCTCTGCTGACCCGGTTTTATGGCTCTAAAGTAGTTCTTCTGACCTGGTTCTCTGGCACTAGAGCAGCTCTGCTGACCTGGTCCCTTGGCTCTAAAGCAGCTCTGCTGACCTGGTTCTCTCTTCTAAAGCAGCTATGCTGACCTGGTTCTCTTGATCTAAAGCAGCTCTACTGACCTGGTTTCTCTGACTCTACAGCAGCTCTGCTGACCTGGTTCTCTGGCTCTAGAGCAGCTCTGCTGACCTGGTTCTTAGGCTATAGAGCAGCTCTGCTGACCTGGTTCTCTGGCTCTAAAGCAGCTCTGCTGACCTGGTTCTATGGCTCTAAAGCAGCTCTGCTGACCTGGGTCTCTGGCTCTAAAGCAGCTCTGCCGACCCGGTTCTCTCCCTCTAAATCAGCTCTGCTGACCTGGTTCTCTGCCTCTAGTGCAGCTCTGCTGACCTGGTTCTGTGGCTCTAAAGCAGCTCTGCTGACCTCTTTCTCTGCCTCTAGAGCAGCTCTGCTGACCTGGTTCTCTGGCTCTAAAGCAGCTCTACTGACCTGGTTTCTCTGGCTCTACAGCAGCTCTGCTGACCTGGATCTAAGGCTCTAGAGCAGCTCTGCTGACCTGGTTCTTAGGCTCTAGAGCGGCTCTGCTGACCTGGTTCTCTGGCTCTAAAGCAGCTCTGCTGACCTGGTTCTATGGCTCTAAAGCAGCTGTGCTGACTTGGTTCTCTGGCTCTAGAGCATCTCTGCTGACCCGGTTCTCTGGTTCTAAAGCAGCTCTGCTGACCTGGTTCTCTGGCTCTAAAGCAGCTCTGCTGGCCTGGTTCTTAGGCTCTAGAGCAGCTCTGCTGACCTGGTTCTCTGGCTCTAAAGCAGCTCTGCTGACATGGTTCTATGGCTCTAAAGCAGTTCTGCTGACATGGGTCTCTGGCTCTAGAGCAGCTCTGCTGACCTGGTTCTCTCCATCTAGAGCAGCTCTGCTGACCTGGTGCTCTCCCTCTAAAGCAGCTCTACTGACCTGGTTTCTCAGGCTCTACAGCAGCTCTGCTGACCTGGTTCTAAGGCTCTAGAGCAGCTCTGCTGACCTGGTTCTTAGGCTCTAGAGCAGCTCTGCTGACCTGGTTCTCTGGCTCGAAAGCAGCTCTGCTGACCCGGTTTTATGGCTCTAAAGCGGTTCTGCTGACCTGGTTCTCTGGCTCTAAAGCAGCTCTGCTGGCCTGGTTCTCTGGCTCTAAAGCAGCTCTGCTGACCTGGTTCTCCCCCTCTAAAGCAGCTGTGCTGACCTGGTTTCTCTGGCTCTACAGCAGCTCTGCTGACCTGTTTCTCTGGCTCTAGAGAACCTCTGCTGACCTAGTTCTTATGCTCTAGAGCAGCTCTGCTGAGCTGGTTCTCTGGCTCGAAAGCAGCTCTGCTGACCCGGTTTTATGGCTCTAAAGTAGTTCTGCTGACCTGGTTCTCTGGCACTAGAGCAGCTCTGCTGACCTGGTCCCTTGGCTCTAAAGCAGATCTGCTGACCTGGTTCTCTCTTCTAAAGCAGCTATGCTGACCTGGTTCTCTTGATCTAAAGCAGCTCTACTGACCTGGTTTCTCTGACTCTACAGCAGCTCTGCTGACCTGGTTCTCTGGCTCTAAAGCAGCTCTGCTGACACGGTTCTATGGCTCTAAAGCAGTTCTGCTGACCTGGTTCTCTGGCTCTAGAGCAGCTCTGCTGACCTGGTTCTCTCCCTCTAGAGCAGCTGTGCTGACCTGGTTCTCTCCCTCTAAAGCAGCTCTACTGACCTGGTTTCTCTGGCTCTACAGAAGCTCTGCTGACCTGGATCTAAGGCTCTAGAGCAGCTCTGCTGACCTGGTTCTTAGGCTCTAGAGCGGCTCTGCTGACCTGGTTCTCTGGCTCTAAAGCAGCTCTACTGACCTGGTTTCTCTGACTCTACAGCAGCTCTGCTGACCTAGTTCTCTGGCTCTAAAGCAGCTCTGCTGACACGGTTCTATGGCTCTAAATCAGTTCTGCTGACCTGGTTTTCTGGCTCTAGAGCAGCTCTGCTGACCTGGTTCTCTCCCTCTAGAGCAGCTGTGCTGACCTGGTTCTCTCCCTCTAAAGCAGCTCTACTGACCTGGTTTCTCTGGCTCTACAGCAGCTCTGCTGACCTGGATCTAAGGCTCTAGAGCAGCTCTGCTGACCTGGTTCTTAGGCTCTAGAGCGGCTCTGCTGACCTGGTTCTCTGGCTCTAAAGCAGCTCTGCTGACCTGGTTCTATGGCTCTAAAGCAGCTGTGCTGACTTGGTTCTCTGGCTCTAGAGCATCTCTGCTGACCCGGTTCTCTGGTTCTAAAGCAGCTCTGCTGACCTGGTTCTCTGGCTCTAAAGCAGCTCTGCTGGCCTGGTTCTTAGGCTCTAGAGCAGCTCTGCTGACCTGGTTCTCTGGCTCTAAAGCAGCTCTGCTGACATGGTTCTATGGCTCTAAAGCAGTTCTGCTGACATGGGTCTCTGGCTCTAGAGCGGCTCTGCTGACCTGGTTCTCTCCATTTAGAGCAGCTGTGCTGACCTGGTGCTCTCCCTCTAAAGCAGCTCTACTGACCTGGTTTCTCAGGCTCTACAGCAGCTCTGCTGACCTGGTTCTAAGGCTCTAGAGCAGCTCTGCTGACCTGGTTCTTAGGCTCTAGAGCAGCTCTGCTGACCTGGTTCTCTGGCTCGAAAGCAGCTCTGCTGACCCGGTTTTATGGCTCTAAAGCGGTTCTGCTGACCTGGTTCTCTGACTCTAAAGCAGCTCTGCTGGCCTGGTTCTCTGGCTCTAAAGCAGCTCTGCTGACCTGGTTCTCCCCCTCTAAAGCAGCTGTGCTGACCTGGTTTCTCTGGCTCTACAGCAGCTCTGCTGACCTGTTTCTCTGGCTCTAGAGAACCTCTGCTGACCTAGTTCTTATGCTCTAGAGCAGCTCTGCTGACCTGGTTCTCTGGCTCGAAAGCAGCTCTGCTGACCCGGTTTTATGGCTCTAAAGTAGTTCTGCTGACCTGGTTCTCTGGCACTAGAGCAGCTCTGCTGACCTGGTCCCTTGGCTCTAAAGCAGCTCTGCTGACCTGGTTCTCTCTTCTAAAGCAGCTATGCTGACCTGGTTCTCTTGATCTAAAGCAGCTCTACTGACCTGGTTTCTCTGACTCTACAGTAGCTCTGCTGACCTGGTTCTCTGGCTCTAGAGCAGCTCTGCTGACCTGGTTCTTAGGCTATAGAGCAGCTCTGCTGACCTGGTTCTCTGGCTCTAAAGCAGCTCTGCTGACCTGGTTCTATGGCTCTAAAGCAGCTCTGCTGACCTGGGTCTCTGGCTCTAAAGCAGCTCTGCCGACCCGGTTCTCTCCCTCTAAATCAGCTCTGCTGACCTGGTTCTCTGCCTCTAGAGCAGCTCTGCTGACCTGGTTCTGTGGCTCTAAAGCAGCTCTGCTGACCTCTTTCTCTGCCTCTAGAGCAGCTCTGCTGACCTGGTTCTCTGGCTCTAAAGCAGCTCTACTGACCTGGTTTCTCTGGCTCTACAGCAGCTCTGCTGACCTGGATCTAAGGCTCTAGAGCAGCTCTGCTGACCTGGTTCTTAGGCTCTAGAGCGGCTCTGCTGACCTGGTTCTCTGGCTCTAAAGCAGCTCTGCTGACCTGGTTCTATGGCTCTAAAGCAGCTGTGCTGACTTGGTTCTCTGGCTCTAGAGCATCTCTGCTGACCCGGTTCTCTGGTTCTAAAGCAGCTCTGCTGACCTGGTTCTCTGGCTCTAAAGCAGCTCTGCTGGCCTGGTTCTTAGGCTCTAGAGCAGCTCTGCTGACCTGGTTCTCTGGCTCTAAAGCAGCTCTGCTGACATGGTTCTATGGCTCTAAAGCAGTTCTGCTGACATGGGTCTCTGGCTCTAGAGCAGCTCTGCTGACCTGGTTCTCTCCATCTAGGGCAGCTGTGCTGACCTGGTGCTCTCCCTCTAAAGCAGCTCTACTGACCTGGTTTCTCAGGCTCTACAGCAGCTCTGCTGACCTGGTTCTAAGGCTCTAGAGCAGCTCTGCTGACCTGGTTCTTAGGCTCTAGAGCAGCTCTGCTGACCTGGTTCTCTGGCTCGAAAGCAGCTCTGCTGACCCGGTTTTATGGCTCTAAAGCAGTTCTGCTGACCTGGTTCTCTGGCTCTAAAGCAGCTCTGCTGGCCTGGTTCTCTGGCTCTAAAGCAGCTCTGCTGACCTGGTTCTCCCCCTCTAAAGCAGCTGTGCTGACCTGGTTTCTCTGGCTCTACAGCAGCTCTGCTGACCTGTTTCTCTGGCTCTAGAGAACCTCTGCTGACCTAGTTCTTATGCTCTAGAGCAGCTCTGCTGACCTGGTTCTCTGGCTCGAAAGCAGCTCTGCTGACCCGGTTTTATGGCTCTAAAGTAGTTCTGCTGACCTGGTTCTCTGGCACTAGAGCAGCTCTGCTGACCTGGTCCCTTGGCTCTAAAGCAGCTCTGCTGACCTGGTTCTCTCTTCTAAAGCAGCTATGCTGACCTGGTTCTCTTGATCTAAAGCAGCTCTACTGACCTGGTTTCTCTGACTCCACAGCAGCTCTGCTGACCTGGTTCTCTGGCTCTAGAGCAGCTCTGCTGACCTGGTTCTTAGGCTATAGAGCAGCTCTGCTGACCTGGTTCTCTGGCTCTAAAGCAGCTCTGCTGACCTGGTTCTATGGCTCTAAAGCAGCTCTGCTGACCTGGGTCTCTGGCTCTAAAGCAACTCTGCCGACCCGGTTCTCTCCCTCTAAATCAGCTCTGCTGACCTGGTTCTCTTCCTCTAGAGCAGCTCTGCTGACCTGGTTCTGTGGCTCTAAAGCAGCTCTGCTGACCTCTTTCTCTGCCTCTAGAGCAGCTCTGCTGACCTGGTTCTCTGGCTCTAAAACAGCTCTACTGACCTGGTTCTCTCCCTCTAAAGAAGCTCTGCTGACCTGGTTTCTCTGGCTCTAGAGCAGCTCTTCTGACCTAGTTCTCTGGCTCTAAAGCAGCTCTGCTGACCTGGCTCTCTCGCTCTAAAGCAGCTCTGCTGACCTGGTTCTCTGGCTCTAGAGCAGCTCTGCTGACCTGGTTCTTAGGCTATAGAGCAGCTCTGCTGACCTGGTTCTCTGGCTCTAAAGCAGCTCTGCTGAACTGGTTCTATGGCTCTAAAGCAGCTCTGCTGGCCTGGTTCTTAGGCTCTAGAGCAGCTCTGCTGACCTGGTTCTCTGGCTCTAAAGCAGCTCTGCTGACCTGGTTTCTCTGGCTCTAGAGTAGCTCTTCTGACCTAGTTCTCTGGCTCTAAAGCAGCTCTGCTGACCTGGCTCTCTCGCTCTAAAGCAGCTCTGCTGATCTGGTTCTCTGGCTCTAGAGCAGCTCTGCTGACCTGGTTCTTAGGCTATAGAGCAGCTCTGCTGACCTGGTTCTCTGGCTCTAAAGCAGCTCTGCTAAACTGGTTCTATGGCTCTAAAGCAGCTCTGCTGGCCTGGTTCTTAGGCTCTAGAGCAGCTCTGCTGACCTGGTTCTCTGGCTCTAAAGCAGCTCTGCTGACCTGGTTCTCTGGCTCTAAAGCAGCTCTGCTGGCCTGGTTTTTAGGCTCTAGAGCAGCTCTGCTGACCTGGTTCTCTGCCTCTAGAGCAGCTCTGCTGACCTAGTTCTATGGCTCTAAAGCAGCTCTGCTGACCTGGTTCTCTGGTTCTAGAGCAGCTCTGCTGACGTGTTTCTCTGGCTCTAAAGCAGTTCTGCTGACCTGGTTCTCTCCCTCTAAAGCAGCTCTGCTGACCTGGTTTCTCTGGCTCTACAGCAGCTCTGTTGACCTCTTTCTGTGGCTCCAGAGCAGCTCTGCTGACCTGGTACTTAGGCTCTAGAGCAGCTCTGCTGACCTGGTTCTCTCCCTCTAAAGCAGCTCTGCTGACCTGGGTTCTCTGGCTCTAGAGCAGCTCTGCTGACCTAGTTCTCTTGCTCTAAAGCAACTCCACTGACCTGGTTCTCTCGCTCTAAAGCAGCTCTGCTGGCCTGGTTTCTCTGGCTCTAGAGCAGCTCTGCTGACCTAGTTCTCTGGCTCTAAAGCAGCTCTGCTGACCTGGTTCTCGCCCTCTAAAGCAGCTCTGCTGACCTGGTTCTCTGCCTCTCGAGCAGCTCTGCTGACCTGGTTCTCTGGCTCTAAAGCAGCTCTGCTGACCTGGTTCTATGGCTCTAGAGCAGCTCTGCTGACCTGGTTCTCTGGCTCAAAAGCAGCTATGCTGACCTGGTTCTCTCCCTCTAAAGAGCTCTGCTGACCTGGTTCTCTGGCTCTAAAGCAGTTATGCTGACCTGGTTCTCTGCCTCTAGAGCAGCTCTGCTGACCTGGTTCTATGGCTCTATAGCAGCTCTGCTGACCTGGTTCTCTGATTCTAGAGCAGCTCTGCTGACCTGGTTCTCTGGCTCTAAAGCGGTTCTGCTGACCTGGTTCTCTCCCTCTAAAGCAGCTCTGCTGACCTGGTTTCTCTGGCTCTACAGCAGGTCTGCTGACCTGGTTCTCGGCCTCTAGAGCAGCTCTGCTGACCTGGGTCTCTGGCTCTAGAGTAGCTCTGCTGACCTGGTTCGCTGGCTCTAACAACGGCTCTGCTGACCTGGTTCTCTGGCTCTACAACGGCTCTGCTGACCTGGTTTCTCTGGCTCTACAGCAGCTCTGCTGACTTGGTTCTCTGCGATCACGATGCACGCACCCGACTTTGCGAAAATATATTTGGTGGTTACATGACTGTAAACATTTGAATCGGTCGAAATCAGAAAGTATCGGCCGCCATTTTCTGTCTCTCGCACTGAAAAACAAAGGTTGATAACATGAAAAGGGGGCAACGAAGAGAATTGCAGACCCCCTAGCGTTCGTCAGGGGGTTCACGAAGGACCAAAAAGTATGAAAAATAAATTTAATAATTTTAAAAAAAAATCGCGGAGTGCGCGTACGGTAAGCTTACCGTACGCGTACGGTAAAAAAAAAAGAAAAAAAAAAAAAGAATTAACAATCACATTTAATATATAAATCTAAGGACCCCCAAGGGAGAAAAAAACAATTGATATTTTGTAAAAAATGCCGAGGCGTGCACGGTACGAAATGCGCAACGTGGGCGCTCGGTGTGCGAAGCGCACCGAGTGCCCACAGCGCGCAAAAATTACAAATAAATACATAACTTAGCATTTAAAAAAACGTACAAATTCACTGAAAAAACCATAGGTTTCACACACGTTATAGTTAGGAATTAGCATTTATAAAACCTTGCAAATTCACTTAAAAAACCATAGGTTTCACACAAGTTATAGTTAGCTGTACATTTCACTCGTAAAAAACCAATGAAATTCCACCTTATAGTTAGATCAGGTAACTATAACTTGCGCGACCGCAATGCACAATGTGTCATTTCAGATGTCATCATTGATGTCATGAGTGATGTCACTGACCATGTCATAAGTGATGTAATATGTGACGTCATCAGCAGTTTATTGTGGGCGCGCAAGTTATAGTTACCTGATCTAACTATAACGTGGAATTTCATTGGTTTTTTACGAGTGAAATGTACAGCTAACTATAACTTGTGTGAAACCTATGGTTTTTTAACCTCTTCAATGCCCATGACGAGCTGGTCTCGTCATGGGCCGCGGTTGCGCTGTGCCCATGACGAGACCAGCTCGGAAAGGGAAAGGGCACTGAAGGGGTTAAGTGAATATATATATATATATATATATATATATATATATATATATATATATATATATATATATATATACACATATATATATATTCACTGAAAAAAACATAGGTTTCAGAGACGCTATAGTTAGAAATTAGCATTTAAAAAACCTTAGAAATTCACAGAAAAAAACATAGGTTTCAGGGGTGTTATAGTTATTTGGCCATTTCACTCATACAAAACCATAGAAATTCCTCCGTTATAGTTAGTTCTGCTAACTATAACTCGTGCGCCCACAATGCACTGCTGATGATGTCACATATTGCATCATTCATGACATGGTCTGTGACAACACTGATGACATCACTGATGACATCATCCACTGAATGTGTGTGGTTGGATGGGGTGTGTGTAACTGTGTATGAGTGAAATGGCCAGCTAACTGTAACACCCCTGAAACCTATTGTTTTTTCTGTGAATTTCTAAGGTTTTTTAAATGCTAATTTCTAACTATAACGTCTCTGAAACCTATGTTGTTTTCAGTGAATATATATATATATTTGGTTTCATGATTAAGGCAGGTGATGCTGAAACACGTAGCAATGGAGTAAGAGCATTAAAACTTGTGTATTCAGTGAAGTCGTCGGTGTCGGTGTCCTTTCTTTTGGCGAAGATCAGAGTTGGTGTTTTATATATATATGTATATATGTATATATATATATATATATATATATATATATATATATATATATATATATATATATATATATATGTCCAAAAACGGTCACCCATTCAAAGCAATCCAAGTACACAGAGGGGCACTTGTCGGGAAGCCTTTATTCACTGGTAACAGCTGGGTATGATGCTTTTCGGCATTCCGCCTTCTTCAGATACCGCTTGTTTACCCAGGTTCCACCTCCTCTCACTTTTGAATTTGCTGTGACACTTCCATTGGAGGGAGATCAGCTGACCCTGCTGCTCGGGGCCACTACAGTCCATGCCACGACTACAGTTCCCAGATTGCACATTGATGGTAAGTACAGCAAGAGGATCTCTTTCGCTACAGTGAGCACTGAATAATTGCCTCGCAAAAAGTGGGGCAGTGTAGCAGCTGGTGTCCCCTTTAAATACAGTGTTTAAGGCTTCCCTTGAGTCCCCGATGCCTCAACCTCAATACACGAAACAAGCCAGGCCGTGAAGAGAGTGTGTATATATATATAAATTCACAGAAAAAACCATGGGTTTCACACACGTTATAGTTAGGAATTAGCATTTAAAAAACCTTAGAAATTCAATGAAAAAACCAAAGGTTTCACACATGTTATAGTTAGCTGGACATTTCACTAGTAAAAAACCATTGAAATTCCCCCGTTATAGTTAGTTCAGCTAACTATAACTCGCGCGCCCGCAATGCACTGCTGATGACGTCACATATTACATCACTCATGACATGGTCAGTGACATCACTCATGACATCACTGATGACATCTCAAATGACATCACTGATGACATCACTGATGACATCATCCTTGTGATAGAGTGGCAGACCTCCTCTCATCCTAATATAACCTTTGATACACACATTCAAAAATAGAAATTAAAATTTTAAAAACAATGGACATACCAATACCAGTTACAACAACCTATACAGTAATTCTAAGATTCACATACACATCCCCTCATTCACCAACAGTCCTATACAGTCACTCATACATGTACTCACACATCATATGTACTCATACACCTATACATCCTGTTACACAACGCCACTCATCCATAAAGTTACTCACACACATAGTCACTCATGCTAATAAAGAAACAAACATACATTTATTTGCATATACAGTTATATACACACCACCACACTTACTTCTACGGAAACTTACACATACTTAGTCTTTTAAACAATCACTTATAGAAACACATACTTATTCATACAGGAACTCTTTCAATCTCTCACTCTCACATATACTCGCTTATATACACCAATAGTCACATATACTAGTTTAAAACATATGTAGTTACTCATAAAGACACTATTGAGACAGTCATTCACTCACTAACACACCCATACACTCACTCATCCACCCATAGAGTCCTGCACACATGCTGTCTTCAACACATACATGAGTGAGTCATTCATTCATGCACCTATGCACTACGTAATACCCCCACCGAACCATGCAGACACTCAGACTGATACTCATAAAACCAACTAATAACCTATATAGACACCCATGTAGCTACTCACCAACCCATGCAGCCACTTATACACAAAGTGAGAGACTGATACAGATATTTACATATTTAAACATTACTCACTAAGCCATGTATTCACTATGATACACTTAATCAGTCAGTTACACAATCAATTTTTATTAAACAAATCATCCATTTAGACACTTATATACCCATTTATTCTTCCATCGACCTTGAGATATACATATATAAAACATATTTAATTTTCAGAAACACACACATTCACGGGATGATGTCATCAGTGATGTCATCAGTGATGTCATTTGAGATGTCATCAGTGATGTCATGAGTGATGTCACTGACCATGTCATGAGTGATGTAATATGTGACGTCATCAGCAGTGCATTGCGGGCGCGCGAGTTATAGTTAGTTGAACTAACTATAACGGGGGAATTTCAATGGTTTTTTACGAGTGAAATGTCCAGCTAACTCTAACATGTGTGAAACCTTTGGTTTTTTCATTGAATTTCTAAGGTTTTTTAAATGCTAATTCCTAACTATAACGTGTGTGAAACCCATGGTTTTTTCTGTGAATTGGCAAGGTTTTTTAAATGCTAATTCCTAACTATAATGTGTGTGAAACCCATGGTTTTTTCAGTGAATTGGCAAGGTTTTTTAAATGCTAATTCCTAACTATAACGTGTGTGAAACCCATGGTTTTTTCAGTGAATTTGCAAGGTTTTTTAAATGCTAATTTTGTTTTTTTTCTTCTATTTTTTTAAACATATTTTTATTTTAATTTTCTATCCTTTTTTTATTGTCTATGGTTAAATTTTTAAAATTCTCTAATATGTTTTTTTAATATATTTTATAAAATAAACATGTAAAATTTATTTGCAATACATTTTTTCCTTTTTTTTATTTTTTTTAGTACGCGTACCGTAAGCTTACGGTAAGCGTACGGTTTACGCAACGTCCGTAATTTATCTACGCTGTTTGCGCATATTTACGCAATTTGCGTAGCTGCGCGTACACTGCGTGGGCGTGTACGCGTGTACGCTACACGCGCACGTTACGCGGAAGTGTCGGGGAGTGACTGTTAAGCGCATGCGCGCAAGCGCGTGTCTTTTTTACGCGCATGCGTACTTTTTCCGTAAGCGTACCGTAAGCGTACCGTAAGCGTACGGTAGGTCATGTGATCATGAAACACAACTTTTGATTGGTTGAAACTACTTTCAGTTCTAGAACTCTCCTACACCACACCCATTCCCCTCATTTCTGCTTGTGATCCCTTAGGAGAAGGAGCTGGGTTGTCTTTGTGATACGATGACAGAACAGCAGAGCCCTTCTGAGAGTGAGGCTAGCACTAGCAGCACTACCTTGAGGCAGAGAGCGAGGAAACAAAAGACCTCTTATGTATGGGATTATTTTACTTTTCCTGAAGGCCAGCAAAAGGTAAATGCACCCTTAGTAACTTGTAAGCTGTGTAAGCGTGTACTTTCAAGAGGTAATCCTGACCGGAAGTATTCCTTTGGGAATCATACCATGATGAGACACCTCAAGGATGTACACAAAAGGACACATGCTCGACTTACTGGAGGTAACCCTTCAGTAAGTCAACCAAGCACATCCACAGCAGCTCAGCCTGGACCATCATCTGCAGTGCCGAGTCCTTCTTCTGCAGGTCAGGTGAGCCCTTCATCTGTGGGGGGTGCATCTCCTTTTGCTGGCCCTCAGGAAATTAACCCTCGATTTTTGAGGGTTGATATTCGATGCGCCTCTTGTCATGATCTAATTTGTCATAGGGAGACCAGTGTTTCCCTAGTGAACCACAAAATAGATCAGCACACTTGTCGCAGAGACTAATTTTCCCAATCTTTCTTTCCTCTGTTCCTGCATGAACACAACGGCTCTTTTAAGAGCCAACCTTATCTTTCATCTTTTTTTTATATATGTTTTTAAAAACTTTTTTTATTTTTTTTTTTTACCGTACGCGTACGGTGCGCGTAATTTTTTTTTTTTTTTTTTAAAAACACTAAAAATCAATTATCACATTACAAGGTCCTTGAGAGACTACAATTAATATTATTGACTTACCATACCCACTCAAAAAAATATTTATTTATTTGTTTTTTAAAAAAATTGCTTTAAAAATGGTTCTAGTTTTCGAAAATTTTCTATATCAATCTGAAAAAAAAAAGAAAAAAGTATTAATATTTTTAAAACATTTTATAATACAGTACACATATTTACATATTTATCAAAATATATTTTTGCCTTATTTTTGCTGTTTTCAGAATATATTGTATTTCACTATAAATTGTGAAATCAATTGCATTCATCACTTAACAGCGGGCAAAAAAAAAATAACAATCTCAAAGATTGTATTAAAAAAGCCCAGAATCTCTTTTTACTTAAACTTAACATTATAGAAATGCATAATATTCTAAAAAAATATCATCTAATATCAATACTTATTTCTTTAAAATACCGTCTGATATTTTTGTTTCAGAAGTATAATCACAATATTATATCTCAAATAACTCCACAATACATCTGGTTCCATTTTCTTTAGGCCAAATAGTAATTTTAAAATTCTTTTTTGATTAAATTTCCAATGATAATCCAATAAAATTCTAAAGTTTTATTTGTACAGATCTCACCGATTCTCTGTAACATATTGGTTCCCGAAAGATTTATAAATAATTTATTAAGTCCACAATAGAATTGGTTACCTTTCCACATGGCCAAATAGTAATTTAAAAAATCTTTTTTGAAAAAATTTCCAATGGCACTCCAATAACATTCCAAAATTTAAATTGTGCAGATGTTACCGATTTTCTCTAAATTTTTGGTTTTCGAAAGTTTCATTAAAAATTAAAAAAGTCCACATTACAATTGGTTATCTTTCCATTAGGCCAAATGATAATTTAAAAAATCTTTATTTTTGAAAATTCCAATGGTAATCCAATAAAATGGTAAAATTGTTTTGTCCAGATCTTGCCAAGTCTCTCTAAAATTTAGGTTTCAGGAAGATTAGATAGGAATTTGCTAAATCAAAAGGCAAACGTTGCTTAAAAACCAATTGGGAATCATTACACAGTGTCCAGCCTTTTTCACATTTAAGATAAACTGTGTAATGTCCAGAAGTAACAGTAGGTCCTTCATGGAAAATTATTGCAACAGTTACAAAAGTTTTTCCTGAAATTGATAATTGCTGTCCTGTACACTTCTTTATTAATCCAATTTTGAACCATCAGCTCTACATCGTTGCATCATTAAAATTACATACTGTCCGTATTCCTTTAAAATTAATGTTGAAAACATGTCAGATTGACACTCACTGCATTCCATGCTATGATTAGCATCTTTAACTAATTTAGCAAAAGTGACTGTTTTACTCTCTGGCAATGTCAAAAAAATAAACCTTTCATTATCAACATTAGAGCCACATATATTATAACAGTTTTCACAACTATGTTCCCATTTATAAGAGAGACCAAATAAATTATCAATTGCAACTTCTTCTTCTTCCAGTACCTGAAGAAAAAACATCAAGAATTCCTGTGCGTCTTGCTGTACATTTTGAGAAAACTGTGTTCGTCCTGAACATACATCTAAAAGTTTTCTAATTTCAGTAGCACTTTCTATTTGAGTTTTATCATTACTCAGCTTTTGAAAAAGGAGACTCAGCTCAGAACAGAATCTTTTTCCCTGATTTACTATTATCTGCTCTTGCAAACTTTCCAGATAAAATGCAACATTCAGCACTACATTAGCGTAGCAGTTGACACCAGAGCTATTTTCAAAATGACATCCTACAACCTGTTCTTCTTTTTCCTTACTCTTTTTGCTTGCAATTACATCACTCCTCTTTTTTTTCCTCCTCTCTACATCTTCATTACAGATATTCTCATTTCTCCTTTTACGAGAAACTACACGTTTCTCCAACACAGGATACTGACCTAAATGAGGAGCATAGCTTCTTCTTAATCTATTATACTCCTTTACACAATTTGTATCAGCACTAACTTTTGAGTCATCAAAGTCTATCATGAATAAACCTGATAATGTTTTCACTCGTGACAAAGCAACATATGCCATACCTTCTTTGAACACAGTTGAACCAATGTTCACAAATGCACAATCTACAGTCAATCCTTGAGACTTGTGAATAGTTACAGCATATGCTAGCGAAAACGGAAACTGCTTCCTACGTACATATAAGTCTTTCACAAGCATGAAACGAACTGTACAACGACAAATGTCTTTAACTTCTTCTATCTGATCAAATTTTATTTTTAAACATTCAATTCCATCTTTTTTCTGATAATTAATAAAACCCACAACTCTTCCCATAGCTCCATTAACTAAACCTTTTTCAACATCCAAATTTCTCCTTAAAAATACTCTACAGTTCAGCAAACATATCGATTTTTTTCTAATCCAGCTGTTTTGGAAATGTTCTTCTCTAGAGAATCTAATTTATTTTTCAGTGTGCCTGTTACTGTGACAGTAATTCTTCCATCCTCAATTTTGTCCACTGCTTCCAATTTCCTGATCTCTTCCTTTTCCAATTTCAAAAGCTCCTCATTGAATATTGAGCATTCACGTAGAGTTGGCATTAAGTAGATGACACTTTTGTTTTCTGCAATGTTCTTGTATATCTTCTCTGCAACTATTTCTTCCTTTGGAAATAAATTATGTAGCAGCCGACTCTGTAATGCTTTTTTGCCAACTTCTGTGAGTAGTCCAATTCTGATATCTTTCAGAATACTTCCATATTCTTCATCGCTTGCTTGCCTCATATTAGTAGTAAGTTCCTTGTACTCAAAGAAGGACCAAATATTTGTATTTCCGATGCTTCCCAATGACTTCTTCGTGTCTTCATGTGTGACAGTATTAAACACTGGTTGTCCTTTAACTGGAGTAAGTTGCAAAAGATCTCCAAAAACTATGACGTGTTTTCCACCAAATAACATGTCATAGTCTGTCTTCAAAATTTGCTGCATTCTTAAATGCACAAAGGCAAGCATTAAGTTTGAAACCATGCTCACCTCATCAATAATGAGAACTTGCATCTTCTTCAATACTCTTGAAACTTCCAAGGATGCTTCTCCAGTTAGCTTGTTGTATTGTATTTTGTTCTCATGCTCCACTGGTAACATTAGCAAACAATGTAAAGTGATTCCTTTTATGTTATATGCTGCTAACCCAGTTGGAGCAGTAACCACACAAGACAAAGTTGAATCCGTTTTTTGCTGTAGGTAGCTTCTGATGACTTTAATTAGGAAACTTTTTCCAGTTCCAGCTTGTCCGCTTACATACATCCTGATTGGATAAAATGATGTGCATGAGCACTCTTTTTTTTCATGTAGTAATCCGTGATCAATTTTTTTTCTGATCTCTTCATAAATTTGTTGCTGCTCTTCATTCAGTTGTCTTTCCAAATTTTGTAAGTCTATAAATTCTTCTTGAGCTTGATTCATAGCCGTTTCCACTTCATTCATGGCTATTGATGCTTCATTTTCAACGATTGGTTGTCCTAGGGGATCTTGACTGAGTGTTTCTGAACTTTGGCTGTCCTGAGAACTGTCTCTAGCTATTTCTGCTGCAATTGTAGTTTCCTGTTCAATTTCTTCATTTAACATTTGCAGATAACTTGAGAATGTACTGCATTGTATGCTGTCTTTGCAAGCATTAAAAGAATCTTCATAGCTTTGAAATTCTCCCAGTAGTTCATCCTCTGTACGCCATGGTTTAAACAACTGTAAAAGAGCCAAGTAGTAAAATTCCTTCTTGTCAGTAGTGTCGCAACTCAGCTTCCTGTGATTTATCAAACTTCCTTTTGTTTGCTTCACCAAACATCCTTCCTCACCAATGACTTTATATTTTCCATTGTTGATGTCTTCTGCGGCTTTCCGTGAATAAATGTAGTTCTGCAGCACTTCATAGAGACACATGTTCTCCAGATGTTGACTTCTCTTGGGATAATATGTGTCCAACATGTTTGATTTCAAAATATCTGTACTTTCTGGGTCATTCTCGGCCAAATATTCAATTTCTCCAACAGATTTCAGTACCCGATTTCTCATTGCTGCAAGGCCTAAACTTGCCCAAATTATTCTTCTTGATTTCGAGTAGAGACTTGCAGAAGAGCACCTATTTGAACATTCGTAGGATCCAATTTCTCGATGCGATAACATCTTCAAACTGAAACTGTACAGCTTCTTACTGACAGTCTTCTCGTGAGAAATCTCTTCCCACATTTCCTTCAATTCTGTTTTTTCTGATTTCGTAATGTAAGACGTTACATATCGAGCAACAGCAATGGAATTGTCAGCTACATACTGTATATCCATGTTAGCGTTCCACATGGATAAAATGACTGGGTTGTAGTCATTTATATTTTTTGATTCTTCTTTTCTTTTTAGGTTGTAGGTATTCTTAGGTGATTTTCTTGTGATAGTATGTCTCACAGCTGACATAAAACTGTTTACTCTTCCATTTGAAAGAACAGGTCTAGGAAATCCAAATCGACATTTAGTGTAGTATTTATCTTTGCTCTTGTATTTCCGTCGACAGTATTTTCCACACCGATGACTTTGGAAACGTAAAACTTGCTCCTTTAACTTTTTCTCTTCTGTGCTTTTTGGTATAGCACATATTGCATATTCTTCAATGTAAGATAACACTGCTTCATCAGTATCTGTTCCAAACTTTGGGGCATCCTTGATCCACAACAGCATATGAATATGAGGAGCACCTCTTGCCTGGTACTCTTTTCTCCAAAAGAAATCCACTACTTCTCCTAGAGGTGGATTTTTTTTATTGCAGATGAAGGACATCATAGCCTCAAATCTATGATTGAAATATCTGCAAACATTAACCGGATCCAATGAGCACAGTTCTCCTGCTGTCTTGTATTCGATGTTTTTAATGTTTGAATTTGCCTCTCGTAGAAAATCCAGTAAATCATCCCAAGCGTACTCGGCACAGCTTAGGGTTAGAAACCATGTTGGTGTTCCTAAATTCCGTAACATGCATTTTAATTCACCATGGCGTCTGTACCAATATTCATTTGTCCCACGCTGACAAGCCATCAGATTGATCAGTTGTGTTTCCAAATGATCATCTCGGTGCTGCACTTTCTCCATAAAATCCTTAGCAGACACATTTTGTAAATGTACTCCACTTTTTAAAATGTGATTTACTGCATAAGACAGTGCAGACAAGTCGCTTTCAAATAAAAGATGGAACAAATAAGGAATACTTTGTCGAAATCTGGGATCTTCAGCATATAGTCTTGTAGTCCGATACTCAGAAGCTGGAATCTGTTCCGGACGTTCATCGTATCGTCCTCCTTTTCCTTTAGGAAACAGCTGGGGAAAACATCGAGCTTCCAAGCTCTCCTCCCATACACTCACGGGAGTTCCTTTTGCTTTCTTCATCTGAAAGAGATCAATATTGTCTCCCATAACTTCTTTTGAATGAAGAGGATGTATGCTAAAATGTTCATAAATTTCTTCTTCCTTTGACTTGTCCACTTTTTCAATTTGTCCAGTTGGTGTTTCTGTGTCTTCTTGTAAATCTTCTTCTTCTTCTTCTTCTATATAAATTGATTCATACCATTTGTTATTCCTTTTCAAATACAAATTTGCTCTTTGTACTTTCCGCACATCTACCAGCTCCTGCCAAATCTTCTTATTCTTTGTAGGTACACCATTAACCAGAATAATTAATGGTTCAGTTTCCAAAGTATCCGCATCAATAGTTTCCATATTTTTTTTCACATCCAAGGGCAAATACACCACTCTACCTTTTAAACCTCTCAGTAAATCTGAAGGAGGTAATTTACCAGTTTTGGGCTCCATACGTACTATGGTCTGGAACGGATGAACACATTGAATAAGTATAGACTCATATGTATTTAATTCAGAAAGTTCGGCAGGAATAACATCCAATTCTAAATTATTATGTACAGCTCTGGTCGGCATTCTATTTTCCTCTAACTTGTTGTAACAGTATTTACAAATACGCTGATCTTCACCCAAATCAAAACAATTTTCAAGAAATATATATGTGGCAAAATCCTTCCACTTATAATTATCTTCATTTTCACTCTTTCTGTAGAGATCAACATTCCTAGTTTGTTTTATATAATGAGTTCTGCGGCAACAAATCCAAGTAAAATTTGGTCTTTCATTAGAGATTATTGCAAATTTTGTTATGTGATCATTAAATGTGTTACTTACAGAGGGTTCTACATTCTCTTCCACTTCTTCCTCATTTACTGTGTCCTTCTCTGCACTGTTTTGTTCAGGACCAAAGTAACAAAACTGAATTTCATCAACAACCTTCTCTACATCTGATACCGTTCCTCGGAACAGAGCCCTATTCAATTCATTTAACTTTATTGCTGGACTTTTGGCAAAATACAACCGTCTCACAAACTTTCTCATTTCAGTATGATGAACAGCCAGCATCCTAAAATGATGGAAAACACTATTACACACTTTTCTAGATAGACAAGCCAGAGAATGACCCTGCAAACCAGTATTCTCTCTCACTCTGCATGGATCCAGACTTTGAAGCACCTTAATCTTCTGTTTTATACTTTTTTTACTATATTCTCTTAGAAACTCACGAAATTTGTCAATAGATTCCTGACGCACAGTGCAGATACTACTACAATTCCAAGTGTACACTGGGGCTTTAGGACGTCTCCCCATAGCCTCATCCGCCATCACTTGTACCTCATCTCTTGGAACCATTATCTCCTTCTCCATTATGCAACCATTTTTCACTTCGTAAGCACCTCTGCTGTCAACTGCATGCAGCAAACTATTACTTTGAAAATAGCTCTCTTCATTAAAAAAAGTTCACTACTTGAACTATGCATCCACTTTCCTAAAAACACTTTACAAAAGTTTGTTCTATTCACTACTTTTCCTTTTGCTATGTGATTTCAGTACATTAACCATTTTGTCTAATGTACGCATCCTATTCAAAATTAAAATGAATAGTTTCCTTTTTAATTCTAATGCCTTTGCTGCAATGGCTTCAATTTCTTTTTTTCTTTTATAAAACTTAGTCTTTTGCTTATATTTCTTCACATCCTTTATCAAATTGGACATAACTCTTCTCTGAAACATTTTTCTACGTATCTCTTTAAACGCTGTTTTTCTATTTATGTAAATCTTTTCAGTTGCAGAAGGTATATTTGCATTAACTAAATTCTCAATTTTTTCCTGTCCTTTTCTTTTCAAAACATTCTTTCCAGTACAGACATTTTGTACATTTTTCCTTCTTTTGAATATATTTTTTAGAAATTGTTTTTTCTGCTTACCAGAAGATTTTTTCTTTTTCCCAACATGAGCATCTTCTACTAACTTTGGTCCTCCAGTTGTCTTCAAATATAGGTTTTTTTTATGGGTTTTTTTAACTCTGGATTTTGTAGGCATCTCAAATTTTGTTCACTGCTCTTCAGCAATACCTGAAAAAAACTAAAAAAAAAATCGTTTATTTTATTTAAATATATTACTACATTTCTTTTCACAATAGTCACAAAACGTAATTTCTTTGACAATTTGAAAACACACTTATTACTCTTTTTTTTGGCAAGTGATAATCACTTTTACAGACTGACACATTATAAATCCACTTTTCAGATTTTTTTAAAAGCCCATGTCCAGACTGCTTTTTCAGACCACCACCATGTGTATCCTGGGTGACTGCCTTCACTCCAGCAAGGGCAACCAGCCTTAGTGATGCTGAATGTATTTGCATTACAGACTGAAACCTCAAACCCCACTCGCTTGTAAATACTGTGCATGATTATACATGGAAAGCAGCTGGGTGTGTGCGAAGAGTCTGCTTCTGCGCCAAAAAATGGCTCCCCCTTTTTCCTACTAATGCAACTGTGAAATCACCAGAGCAAAACGCAATAAATCTCTGCCTGTAATTCCTATTTGCACACAGTCATGTTTTCACATTAGTCACAAAACGAAATTTCTTTGCCAATTTGAAAGCACACTTACTGCTCTTTTTTTTGGCAAGTGATAATCACTTTTACAGACTGACACATTATGAATCCACTTTTCAGACTTTTTAAAAAGCCCATGTCCAGACTGCTTTTTCAGACCACCGCCATGTGTATCCTGGGTGACTGCCTACACTCCAGCAAGGGCAACCAGCCTTAGTGATGCTGAATGTATTTGCATTACAGACTGAAACCTCAAACCCCACTCGCTTCTATATACTGTGCATGATTATACATGGAAAGCAGCTGGGTGTGTGCTAAGAGTCTGCTTCTGCACCAAAAAATGGCTCCCCCTTTTTCCTACGAATGCAACTGTGAAATCACCAGAGCAAAACGCAATAAATCTCTGCCTGTAATTCCTATTTGCACACAGAGTCATGTTTTCACATTAGTCACAAAACGAAATTTCTTTGCCAATTTGAAAGCACACTTACTGCTCTTTTTTTTGGCAAGTGATAATCACTTTTACAGACTGACACATTATGAATCCACTTTTCAGATTTTTTAAAAAGCCCATGTCCAGACTGCTTTTTCAGACCACCACCATGTGTATCCTGGGTGACTGCCTTCACTCCAGCAAGGGCAACCAGCCTTAGTGATGCTGAATGTATTTGCATTACAGACTGAAACCTCAAACCCCACTCGCTTGTAAATACTGTGCATGATTATACATGGAAAGCAGCTGGGTGTGTGCTAAGAGTCTGCTTCTGCGCCAAAAAATCGCTCCCCCTTTTTCCTACTAATGCAACTGTGAAATCACCAGAGCAAAACGCAATAAATCTCTGCCTGTAATTCCTATTTGCACACAGAGTCATGTTTTCACATTAGTCACAAAACGAAATTTCTTTGCCAATTTGAAAGCACACTTACTGCTCTTTTTTTTTGGCAAGTGATAATCACTTTTACAGACTGACACATTATGAATCCACTTTTCAGATTTTTTAAAAAGCCCATGTCCAGACTGCTTTTTCAGACCACCACCATGTGTATCCTGGGTGACTGCCTTCACTCCAGCAAGGGCAACCAGCCTTAGTGATGCTGAATGTATTTGCATTACAGACTGAAACCTCAAACCCCACTCGCTTGTAAATACTGTGCATGATTATACATGGAAAGGAGCTGGGTGTGTGCTAAGAGTCTGCTTCTGCACCAAAAAATCGCTCCCCCTTTTTCCTACTAATGCAACTGTGAAATCACCAGAGCAAAACGCAATAAATCTCCGCCTGTAATTCCTATTTGCACACAGAGTCATGTTTTCACATTAGTCACAAAACGAAATTTCTTTGCCAATTTGAAAGCACACTTACTGCTCTTTTTTTTTGGCAAGTGATAATCACTTTTACAGACTGACACATTATGAATCCACTTTTCAGATTTTTTAAAAAGCCCATGTCCAGACTGCTTTTTCAGACCACCACCATGTCTATCCTGGGTGACTGCCTACACTCCAGCAAGGGCAACCAGCCTTAGTGATGCTGAATGTATTTGCATTACAGACTGAAACCTCAAACCCCACTCGCTTGTAAATACTGTGCATGATTATACATGGAAAGGAGCTGGGTGTGTGCTAAGAGTCTGCTTCTGCGCCAAAAAATCGCTCCCCCTTTTTCCTACTAATGCAACTGTGAAATCACCAGAGCAAAACGCAATAAATCTCTGCCATTAATTCCTATTTACACACAGAGTCATGTTTTCACATTAGTCACAAAACGAAATTTCTTTGCCAATTTGAAAGCACACTTACTGCTCTTTTTTTTTGGCAAGTGATAATCACTTTTACAGACTGACACATTATGAATCCACTTTTCAGATTTTTTAAAAAGCCCATGTCCAGACTGCTTTTTCAGACCACCACCATGTGTATCCTGGGTGACTGCCTACACTCCAGCAAGGGCAACCAGCCTTAGTGATGCTGAATGTATTTGCATTACAGACTGAAACCTCAAACCCCACTCGCTTGTAAATACTGTGCATGATTATACATGGAAAGGAGCTGGGTGTGTGCTAAGAGTCTGCTTCTGCACCAAAAAATCGCTCCCCCTTTTTCCTACTAATGCAACTGTGAAATCACCAGAGCAAAACGCAATAAATCTCTGCCATTAATTCCTATTTGCACACAGAGTCATGTTTTCACATTAGTCACAAAACGAAATTTCTTTGCCAATTTGAAAGCACACTTACTGCTCTTTTTTTTTGGCAAGTGATAATCACTTTTACAGACTGACACATTATGAATCCACTTTTCAGATTTTTTAAAAAGCCCATGTCCAGACTGCTTTTTCAGACCACCACCATGTGTATCCTGGGTGACTGCCTACACTCCAGCAAGGGCAACCAGCCTTAGTGATGCTGAATGTATTTGCATTACAGACTGAAACCTCAAACCCCACTCGCTTGTAAATACTGTGCATGATTATACATGGAAAGCAGCTGGGTGTGTGCTAAGAGTCTGCTTCTGCGCCAAAAAATCGCTCCCCCTTTTTCCTACTAATGCAACTGTGAAATCACCAGAGCAAAACGCAATAAATCTCTGCCATTAATTCCTATTTGCACACAGAGTCATGTTTTCACATTAGTCACAAAACGAAATTTCTTTGCCAATTTGAAAGCACACTTACTGCTCTTTTTTTTTGGCAAGTGATAATCACTTTTACAGACTGACACATTATGAATCCACTTTTCAGATTTTTTAAAAAGCCCATGTCCAGACTGCTTTTTCAGACCACCACCATGTGTATCCTGGGTGACTGCCTTCACTCCAGCAAGGGCAACCAGCCTTAGTGATGCTGAATGTATTTGCATTACAGACTGAAACCTCAAACCCCACTCGCTTGTAAATACTGTGCATGATTATACATGGAAAGCAGCTGGGTGTGTGCTAAGAGTCTGCTTCTGCGCCAAGAAATCGCTCCCCCTTTTTCCTACTAATGCAACTGTGAAATCACCAGAGCAAAATGCAATAAATCTCTGCCTGTAATTCCTATTTGCACACAGAGTCATGTTTTCACATTAGTCACAAAACGAAATTTCTTTGCCAATTTGAAAGCACACTTACTGCTCTTTTTTTTTGGCAAGTGATAATCACTTTTACAGACTGACACATTATGAATCCACTTTTCAGATTTTTTAAAAAGCCCATGTCCAGACTGCTTTTTCAGACCACCACCATGTCTATCCTGGGTGACTGCCTACACTCCAGCAAGGGCAACCAGCCTTAGTGATACTGAATGTATTTGCATTACAGACTGAAACCTCAAACCCCACTCGCTTGTAAATACTGTGCATGATTATACATGGAAAGGAGCTGGGTGTGTGCTAAGAGTCTGCTTCTGCGCCAAAAAATCGCTCCCCCTTTTTCCTACTAATGCAACTGTGAAATCACCAGAGCAAAACGCAATAAATCTCTGCCATTAATTCCTATTTGCACACAGAGTCATGTTTTCACATTAGTCACAAAACGAAATTTCTTTGCCAATTTGAAAGCACACTTACTGCTCTTTTTTTTTGGCAAGTGATAATCACTTTTACAGACTGACACATTATGAATCCACTTTTCAGATTTTTTAAAAAGCCCATGTCCAGACTGCTTTTTCAGACCACCACCATGTGTATCCTGGGTGACTGCCTACACTCCAGCAAGGGCAACCAGCCTTAGTGATGCTGAATGTATTTGCATTACAGACTGAAACCTCAAACCCCACTCGCTTGTAAATACTGTGCATGATTATACAGGGAAAGGAGCTGGGTGTGTGCTAAGAGTCTGCTTCTGCACCAAAAAATCGCTCCCCCTTTTTCCTACTAATGCAACTGTGAAATCACCAGAGCAAAACGCAATAAATCTCTGCCTGTAATTCCTATTTGCACACAGAGTCATGTTTTCACATTAGTCACAAAACGAAATTTCTTTGCCAATTTGAAAGCACACTTACTGCTCTTTTTTTTTGGCAAGTGATAATCACTTTTACAGACTGACACATTATGAATCCACTTTTCAGATTTTTTAAAAAGCCCATGTCCAGACTGCTTTTTCAGACCACCACCATGTGTATCCTGGGTGACTGCCTACACTCCAGCAAGGGCAACCAGCCTTAGTGATGCTGAATGTATTTGCATTACTGATTCCAACCGCAAACCCTTAAACTATTCTTTTTTTATACCAATACACCTTAATTTATCGTGAAAACATAGTCCATATTATTTTACATGTTCCTCACATTTAAATTTCTCCCAAAACAGAAAATAATAAACACAACTTCAACAAAAAGAATTACATTTCTATTATTCATTTCTTAATTTACCATATACATCTCCTCTCAAACTCTAAACTCACCTTTAAAATTAGTTAGTTGTGAAAGAAATGTGGCACTCAAACAGCAGATTATCAGAGCCAGGATCTCTGTTCTCTACACCTCTCTCCTCTCAGCAGAACCAGATAATGGCAAAGTTTCCCTCTATTTTTCCACACATATACATGTAAGTTTCAAATCTCAGTGCTTCCCCCTTTTTTTCAAATGTAATCACACATTTCTATTGGTTGAAAACCAACCCTTTTCCAAAAGTACCCTTCCCCCAACTTGACTTCTGCCTAGTACCCTTCCCCCAACTTGACTTCTGCCAGCTACCATAGCAACAGCTCATGGAACACTGCTGTGTGGAGTCAGGTCAGAAGTTCGCCAAACAATGTTTCAATTCCACAGAGCAAGAGTGCTTGACTTTTCAAACCTAACAGCAAATCCATAGTACTGTTCTTTGGTAACACATTTTTCTGTACCAATACAAAACATGCTTCTATTAATTTACACATACAGCCTAGTTTTTATTCTAGAATGGTATGAAACAGCCAATCAGTTCTTTTTTTTTTGAAAAAAATATGTATGCCTCCATTTCCAAACTGTCTTTCTTTTCATATTGCCATTCTACTGAAAGACACCTCCTGAGTGCATCCAGTTCTCCTTTGAAGATGTTCACAGTGTGGATTGTAGGGCACAGCTATGTCTTCTGGAGTGAAAAGTTTGCAGAGAAAACAGGTATGGTGAGAGACCTTGCTTTGCCAAATGTAGACATTAAATGGATTGGTCAGAGAGGGTTAAAGTGGCACCGATTGATGCCATTGGTGAAATCCTTCATGCAAATCCAACACCCTGACCTCATAATAGTGCACTGTGGTGGCAATGACCTAGGCACTTTGACTGGGGTAGGTCTGGAAATGCTTATGAAGGACACCTTTGCACAACTGTTTTCACTTTTCCCTAAAACTGCCTTTGTGTATTCTAACATATGCCAAAGGCAAAAATGGAACTGGTCCAATCATTTCTGTCCGCAGATTGACAAAGCAAGAAAGCACGTCAACAAATCTGTTTCTGCTTTCCTCCGTGACTATGGTATGGGTTCCATTTACCACAACAACTTGCGTTACGACATGCAAGACATTTATAGAGGAGATGGTGTGCACTTCAATGATGAAGGGAACAGAGTCTTCCTCTTGAACCTTAGACTCTGCATCGGTACTTACTTGTAGGTACCACTAAAAAATCACTTAATAAACACAACGGCTCTTTTTAGAGCCCCCTAATATCTAAACACTTAAATCTGAATTTCATTTCTTTTTTTTTTTTTTTTTTACCGTACGCTTACCGTAAGCTTACCGTATGCGTACCCCGCGATTTTTTTTTAAAATCAATAAATGTTTTCTTTGTACTTTTCTGTCCTTCTTTGACCCCCTTACAAATGTTAGGGGGTCTGTAACTCTCTCCCTTGCCCCCTTTTCAAGATATCACTCTTTTTTACCGGAGTGAAATACACAAAATGGCGGCCGCCGCTTCCTGGTTTCGGCCGATTCGAATGTTTACTAAGATCTAACAGCCAATCAGAATCGCGCTCGCGCACGCCACCGTACGCGTACGGTAAGCTTACGGTAAGCGTACCGTAAGCTGGCTCAGATATATATATTGATTTAAAGGCTATTTTCTCAGAATCTACTGAACAGATTTACACCAAACCTACAAAAGGCACTTCCTTGACCTGAGGACTACCTCTCTGCCAAATTTCTAGTAATTCTGTTCAGACGTTCGGGCTGTAGCCCTGTCTAAAGGTCCTATGGAAAAATGCATGGGAAAAACGCGTTTTGGGACCCCCCTTTTATCTCAGCCCCCGCTTGACGAATCCCCCCGAGACTTTCAGGGTAGGAGCGGAGCGTAGCGCCCCACCTATTTTGAGAAATTCGCGAGGATTCGTCAACCGGCGCCAAAGTTATTCAAAATAGAATGTTGCGGATTTCCTATGGAAACAGGGTCCTAACTATAACTACCTACTGGCGACCGCCAGTAGGTAATATATATATATATATATATATTCACTGAAAAAACCATGGGTTTCACACACGTTATAGTTAGGAATTAGCATTTAAAAAACCTTAGAAATTCAGTGAAAAAACCATAGGTTTCACACATGTTATAGTTAGCTGGACATTTTACTCGTAAAAAACCAATGAAATTGCCCCGTTATAGTTAGTTCAGCTAACTATAACTCGCGCGCCCGCAATGCACTGCTGATGACGTCACATATTACATCACTCATGACATGGTCAGTGACATCACTCATGACATCACTGATGACATCTCAAATGACATCACTGATGACATCACTGATGACATCATCCAGTGAATGTGGGTTTTTCTGAAAATTAAATATGTTTTATATATGTATATCTCAAGGTCAATGGAAGAATAAATGGGTATATAAGTGTCTAAATGGATGATTTGTTTTTGAAAAATTGATTGTTTAACTGACTGATTAAGTTTATCATAGTGAATACATGTTTTAGTGAGTAATGTTTAAATATGTATATATCTGTATCAGTCTCTCACTTTGTGTATAAGTGGCTGCATGGGTTGGTGAGTAGATACATGGGTGTCTATATAGGTTATTAGTTGGTTTTTTGAGTATCAGTCTGAGTGTCTGCATGGTTCGGTGGGGGGTATTACGTAGTGCATAGGTGTATGAATGAGTGACTCACTGTTTGTATGTGTTGAACACAGCATGTGTGCAGGACTGTATGGGTGGATGAGTGTGTGCATGGATGTGTTATTGAGTGAATGACTGTCTCAATAGTGTCTTTATGAGTAACTACATATGTTTTAAACTAGTATATGTGACTATTGGTGTATATATGTGAGTATATGTGAGAGTGAGAGATTGAAAGAGTTCTTGTATGAATAAGTATGTGTTTCTATAAGTGATTGTTTAAAAGACTAAGTATGTGTAAGTTTCCGTAGAAGTAAGTGTGGTGGTGTGTGTATAACTGTATATGCAAGTAAATGTATGTTTGATTCTTTGTTAGCATGAGTGACTATGTGTGTGAGTAACTCTATGGATGAGTGGCATTGTGTAACAGGATGTATAGGTGTATGAGTACATATGATGAGTGAGTACATGTATGAGTGACTGAATTGGACTGTTGGTGAATGAGTGGATGTGTATGTGGATCTTAGAATTACTGAAAAGGTTGTTTTATCTGGTATTGGTATGTCCATTGTTTTGAACATTGTAGTTTCTATTTTTGAATGTGTGTGTCAAAGGTTATATTAGGGGAAGAGGAGGTCTGCCACTCTATCACAAGGATGATGTCATCAGTGATGTCATCAGTGATGTCATTTGAGATGTCATCAGTGATGTCATGAGTGATGTCACTGACCATGTCATGAGTGATGTAATATGTGACGTCATCAGCAGTGCATTGCGGGCGCGCGAGTTATAGTTAGCTGAACTAACTATAACGGGGCAATTTCATTGGTTTTTTACGAGTAAAATGTCCAGCTAACTATAACATGTGTGAAACCTATGGTTTTTTCACTGAATTTCTAAGGTTTTTTAAATGCTAATTCCTAACTATAACGTGTGTGAAACCCATGGTTTTTTCAGTGAATTTGCAAGGTTTTTTAAATGCTAATTTTTTTTTTATTCTTCAATTTTTTCAAACATATTTTTAATTTAATTTACTTACCTTTTATAAAGACTATGCTTTAATTTTTAAAATCCTTAAATATTTTTTTTTAATATATTTTTTAAAATAAACATGTAAAATTTATTTCCAGTTCTTTTTTTTTTTTTTTTTTTTTTTTTTGGTACCGTAAGCTCACGGTAAGCGTACGGTTTACGCAACGTCCGTAATCTATCTACGCTGCTTGCGTATAGTTACGCACTTTGCGTAGCCGCGCGTACTGCGCGTGGGACGCGTGCGCGCTTACGCCACACGCGCACGTTACGCGGAAGTGCCGGGAAATGACTGTTATGCGCATGCGCGCAAGCGCGTGTCTTTTTTACGCGCACGCGTACTTTTTGCCGTAAGCGTACCGTAAGCGTACCGTAAGCGTACGGTAGGTCATGTGATCTTGAAACACAACTTTTGATTGGTTGAAACTACTTTCAGTTCTAGAACTCTCCTACACCACACCCATTCCCCTCATTTCTGCTTGTGATCCCTTGGGAGAAGGAGCTGGTTTGTCTTTGGGATACGATGGCAGAACAGCAGAGCTCTTCTGAGAGTGAGGCTAGCACTAGCAGCACTGTCTTGAGGCAGAGATCGAGGAAACAAAAGCCTTCTTATGTTTGGGATTATTTTACTTTTCCAGAAGGCCATCAAAAGGTGAATGCACCCTTAGTTACTTGCAAGCTGTGTCAGCGTGTACTTTCTAGAGGTAATCCTAACAGGAAGTATTCCTTTGGGAATCACACCATGAAGAGACACCTCCAGGATGTACACAGAAGGACACATGGTCATCTTTTTGGAGGTAACTCTTCAGAAAGACGAGCCAGTACATCCACAGCAGCTCAGCCTGGACCATCACCTGCAGGGCTTATTCCTTCTTCTGCAGGTCAGGTGAGCCCTTCATCTGTGGGGGGAGAATCTCCTTTTGCTGGCCCTCTGGAAATGAACCCTCGATTTCGGAAGGTTGATATTCATTGCACATTTTGTAAAGATCTAATTTGCCATAGGGAGACCAGTGTTTCCCTAGTGAACAACAAAATAGATCAGCACATTTGTCGCTTTGAATAATTTTCCCATGCTTCCTTTCCTCTGTCCCTGCATGAACACAACGGTTCTTTTAAGAGCCAACCTTATCTTTCATCTTTTTTTTACATATGTTTTTAAAAACTTTTTTTTATTTTTTTTTACCGTACGTGTACGGTGCGCGTACTTTTTTTTTATTTTTTTAAAAAAACACTAAAAATCATTTATCACATTACATTGTCCTTGAGAGACTACAATTATTATTATTGACTTACCATACTCACTGAAAAAATATTTATTCATTTCTTTTTTTAAGAAATAGTTTTAAAAATGTTTGTAGTTTTCGAAAATTTTCTATATCTATCTGGAAAAAAAGAAAAAAGTATTAATATTTTTTAAACATTTTATAATACAGTACACATATTTACATTTTTTACCAAAAAATCTTTTTGCCTTATTTTTGCTGTTTTCAGAATATATTGCATTTCACTATAAATTGTGAAAGCAATTGCATTCATCATTTTACAGCGGGCAAAAAAAAATACCAATCACAAAGATTGTATTAAAAAAGCCCTGATTCTTTTTTTAATTAAACTTAACATTATAGAAATGCATAATATTGTAAAAAAATATCATCTAATACCAATACTTATTTCTTTAAAATACCGTCTGATATGTTTGTTTCAGAACTATAATCACAATATTATATCTCAAATAACTCCAAAATACATCTGATTTCATTTCCTTTAGGCCAAATAGTAATTTTTTTTTTTTTTTGGAATAAATTTCCAACGGAAATCCAATAAAATTCTAAAGTTTAATTTGTCCAGATCTCACCGATTCTCTGTAACATTTTGGTTCACGAAAATTTTTTGAATAATTTATTTAGTCCACAATAGAATTGGTTACTTTTCCACATGGCCAAATAGTAATTTTTTAAATCATTTTTGAAAAAATTTCCAATGGCAGTCCAATAACATTCCAAAATTTAAAATGTGCAGAAGTTACCGATAATCTCTAAATTATTGGTTTTTCAAAATTGCATTAAAAATTAAAAAAGTCCACATTACAATTGGTTATCTTTCCATTAGGCCAAATGATAATTTTAAAAATCTTTTTTTTACAAAATTGCAATGGTAATCCAGTAAAATGGTAAAATTATTTTGTCCAGATCTTGCCAAGTCTCTCTAAAATTTAGGTTTCAGGAAGATTAGATAGGAATTTGCTAAATCAAAAGGCAAACGTTGTTTGAAAATCAATTGGGAATCATTACACAGTGTCCAGCCTTTTTCACATTTTAGATAAACTGTGTAATGTCCAGAAGTAACAGTAGGTCCATCATGGAAAATTATTGCAACAGTTACAAAAGTTTTTCCTGAAATTGATAATTGCTGTCCTGTAAACTTCTTTATTAAAGTATCCAATTTTGAACCATCAGCTCTACATCGTTGCATCATTAAAATTACATACTGTCCGTATTCCTTTAAAATTAATGTTGAAAACATGTCAGAATTACACTCACCACATTTCATGCTATGATTAGCATCTTTAACTAATTTTGCAAAAGTGACTGTTTTACTCTCTGGCAATGTCAAATAAATAAACCTTTCATTATCAACAATAGAGCCACATATATTATAACAATTATCACAACTATGTTCCCATTTATAAGAGAGACCAAAAGAAATGTCAATGGGAACTCCTTCTTCTTCCACTACCTGAAGAAAATACATCAAAAATTCATGTGCATCTTGCTGTTCATTTTGAGAAAACTGTGTTCGTCCTGAACATACATCTAAAAGTTTTCTAATGTCAGTAGCACTTTCTATTTGAGTTTTATCTTTACTCAACTTTTGAAAAAGGAGACTCAGCTCTGAACAGAATCTTTTTCCCTGATTTACTATTATCTGCTCTTGCAAACTTTCCAGATAAAATGCAACATTCAGCACTACATTTGCGTAGCAGTTGACACCAGAGCTATTTTCAAAATGACATCCTACAACCTGTTCTTCATTTTCCTTTTTCTTTTTGCTTGCAATTACATCACTCCTCTTTTTTTTCCTCTTCTCTACATCTTCACTACAGATATTCTCATTTTTTCTTTTACGAGAAACTACACGTTTCTCCAACACAGGATACTGACCTAAATGAGGAGCATAGCTTCTTCTTAATCTATTATACTCCTTTACACAATTTGTATCAGCACTAACTTTTGATTCTTCAAAGTCTATCATGAATAAACCTGATAATGTTTTGACTCGTGACAAAGCAACATATGCCATACCTTCTTTGAACACAGTTGAACCAATGTTCACAAATGCACAATCTACAGTCAATCCTTGAGACTTGTGAATAGTTACAGCATATGCTAGAGAAAATGGAAACTGCTTCCTACGTACATATAAGTCTTTCACAAGCATAAAACGAACTGTACAACGACAAATATCTTTAACTTCATCTATCTGATCAAATTTTATTTTTAAACATTCAATTCCTTCTTTTTTCTGATAATTAATAAAACCCACAACTCTTCCCATCGCTCCATTAACTAAACCTTTCTCAACATCCAAATTTCTCCTTAAAAACACTCTACAGTTCATGCAAACATATAGATTTTTTTCTAATCCAGCTGTTTTGGAGATGTTCTTCTCTAGTGAGTCCAATTTATTTTTCAGTTTGCCTGTTACTGTGACAGTAATTCTTCCATCCTCAATTTTGTCCACTGCTTCCAATTTCCTGATCTCTTCCTTTTCCAATTTCAAAAGCTCCTCATTGAATATTGAGCATTCACGTAGAGTAGGCATTAAGCAGATGACACTTTTGTTTTCTGCAATGTTCTTGTATATCTTCTCTGCAACTATTTCTTCCTTTGGAAATAAATTATGTAGCAGCCGAGTCTGTAATGCTTTTTTGCCAGCTTCTGTGAGTAGTCCAATCCTGATATCTTTCAGAATACTTCCATATTCTTCATCGTTTGCTTGCCTCATATTAGTTGTAAGTTCCTTGTACTCAAAGAAGGACCAAATATTTGTATTACCGATACTTCCCAATGACTTCTTCGTGTCTTCATGTGTCACAGTATTAAACACTGGTTGTCCTTTAACTGGAGTAAGTTGCAAAAGATCTCCAAAAACTATGACCTGTTTTCCACCAAATAACACGTCATAGTCTGTCTTCAAAATTTGCTGCATTCTTAAATGCACAAAGGCAAGCATTAAGTTTGATACCATGCTCACCTCATCAATAATGAGAACTTGCATCTTCTTCAATACTCGTGAAACTTCCAAGGATGCTTCTCCAGTTAGCTTGTTGAATTGTATTTTGTTCTCATGCTCCACTGGTAACATTAGCAAACGATGTAAGGTGATTCCTTTTATGTTATATGCTGCTAACCCAGTTGGAGCAGTAACCACACAAGACAAAGTAGAATCCATTTTTTGCTTTAGGTAGCTTCTGATGACTTTAATTAGGAAACTTTTTCCAGTGCCAGCTTGTCCGCTTACATACATCCTGATAGGATGAAATGATGTGCATGAGCACTCTTTTTTTACATGTAGAAATCCGTGATCAATTTTGTTTTTGATCTCTTCATAAATTTGTTGCTGCTCTTGATTCAGTTGTCTTTCCAAATTTTCTAAGTCTATAAATTCTTCTTGAGCTTGATTCATAGCTGTTTCCACTTCATTCATGGCTATTGATGCTTCATTTTCAACGATTGGTTGTCCTAGGGGATCTTGACTGTGTGTTCCTGAACTTTGGCTGTCCTGAGAACTGTCTCTAGCTATTTCTGCTGCAATTGTAGTTTCCTGTTCAATTTCTTCATTTAACATTTGCAGATAAGTTGTGAATGTATTGCATTGTATGCTGTCTTTGCAAGCATTAAATGAATCCTCATAGCTTTGAAATTCTCCCAGTAGTTCATCCTCTGTACGCCATGGTTTAAACAACTGTAAAAGAGCCAAGTAGTAAAATTCTTTCTTGTCGGTAGTGTCGCAACTCAGCTTCCGGTGATTTATCAAACTTCCTTTGGTTTGCTTCACCAAACATCCTTCTTCACCAACAACTTTATATTTTCCATTATTAATGTCTTCTGCAGCTTTCCGTGAATAAATGTAGTTCTGCAACACTTCATAGAGACACATGTTCTCCAGATGATGACTTCTCTTGGGATAATATGTGTCCAACATGTTTGTTTTCAATATATCTGTACTTTCTGGGTCATTCTCGGCCAAATATTCTATTTCTCCAACAGATTTCAGTACCCGATTTCTCATTGCTGCAAGGCCTAAACTTGCCCAAATTATTCTTCTTGACTTCGAGTAGAGACTTGCAGAAGATAACCTATCTGAACATTCGTAGGATCCAATTTCTCGATGCGATAACATCTTCAAACTGAAACTGTACAGCTTCTTACTGACAGTCTTCTCGTGAGAAATCTCTTCCCACATTTCCTTTAATTCTGTTTTTTCTGATTTCGTAATGTAAGACGTTACATATCGTGCAACAGCAATGGAATTGTCAGCTACATACTGTATATCCATGTTAGCGTTCCACATGGATAAAATGACTGGGTTGTAGTCATTTATATTTTTTGATTCTTCTTTTCTTTTAAGGTTGTAGGTATTCTTAGGTGATTTTCTTGTGATAGTATGTCTCACAGCTGACATAAAACTGTTTACTCTTCCATTTGAAAGAACAGGTCTAGGAAATCCAAATCGACATTTAGTGTAGTATTTTTCTTTGCTCTTGTATTTCCGTCGACAGTATTTTCCACACCGATGACTTTGGAAACGTAAAACTTGCTCCTTTAACTTGTTCTCTTCTGTGCTTTTTGGTATACCACATGTTGCATATTCTTCAATGTAAGATAACACTGCTTCATCAGTATCTGTTCCAAACTTTGGGGCATCCTTGATCCACAACAGCATATGAATATGAGGAGCACCTCTTGCCTGGTACTCTTTTCTCCAAAAGAAATCCACTACTTCTCCAAGGGGTGGATTTTTTTTATTGCAGATGAAGGACATCATAGCCTCAAATCTATGATTGAAATATCTGCAAACATTAACCGGATCCAATGAGCACAGTTCTCCTGCTGTCTTGTATTCGATGTTTTTAATGTTTGAATTGGCCTCTCGTAGAAAATCCAGTAAATCATCCCAAGCGTACTCGGCACAGCTTAGGGTAAGGAACCATGTTGGTGTTCCTAAATTGCGTAACATGCATTTTAGTTCACCATGGCGTCGGTACCAATATTCATTTGTCCCACGCTGACAAGCCATCAGATTGATCAGTTGTGTTTCCAAATGATCATCTCGGTGCTGCACTTTCTCCATAAAATCCTTAGCAGACACATTTTGTAAATGTACTCCACTTTTTAAAATGTGATTTACTGCATAAGACAGTGCAGACAAGTCGCTTTCAAATAAAAGATGAAACAAATAAGGAATACTTTGTCGAAATCTGGGATCTTCAGCATATAGTCTTGTAGTCCGATACTCTGAAGCTGGAATCTGTTCTGGACGTTCATCGTATCGTCCTCCTTTTCCCGTAGGAAACAGCTGGGGAAAACATCGAGCTTCCAAGCTCTCCTCCCATACACTCACGGGAGTTCCTTTTGCTTTCTTCATCTGAAAGAGATCAATATTGTCTCCCATAACTTCTTTCGAATGAAGAGGATGTATGCTAAAATGTTCATAAATTTCTTCTTCCTTTGTCTTGTCCACTTTTTCAATTTGTCCAGTTGGTGTTTCTGTGTCTTCTTGAAAATCTTCGTCTTCTTCTTCTTCTTCTATATAAATTGATTCATACCATTTGTTATTTTTTTTCAAATACAAATTTGCTCTTTGTACTTTCCGCACATCTACCAGCTCCTGCCAAATCTTCTTATTCTTTGTAGGTACACCATTAACCAGAATAATTAATGGTTCAGTTTCCAAAGTATCCGCATCAATAGTTTCCATATTTTTTTTCAAATCCAAGGGCAAATACACCACTCTACCTTTTAAACCTCTCAGTAAATCTGAAGGAGGTAATTTACCAGTTTTGGGCTCCATACGTACTATGGTCTGGAACGGATGAACACATTGAATGAGTATAGACTCATATGTATTTAATTCAGAAAGTTCAGCAGGAATAGCATCCAATTCTAAATTATTATGTACAGCTCTGGTCGGCATTCTATTTTCCTCTAACTTGTTGTAACAGTATTTACAAATACGCTGATCTTCACCCAATTCAAAACAATTTTCAAGAAATATATATGTGGCAAAATCCATCCACTTATAATTATCTTCATTTTCACTCTTTCTGTAGAGATCAACATTCCTAGTTTGTTTTCTATAATGAGTTCTGCGGCAACAAATACAAGTAACATTTGGTCTTTCATTAGAGACTATTGCAAATTTTGTTATGTGATCATTAAATGTCTTACTTACAGAAGGTTCTACATTCTCTTCCACTTCTTCCTCATTTACTGTGTCCTTCTCTGCACTGTTTTGTTCAGGACCAAAGTAACAAAACTGAATTTCATCAACAACCTTCTCTACATCTGATACCGTTCCTCGGAACAGAGCCCTATTCAATTCATTTAACTTTATTGCTGGACTTTTGGCAAAATTCAACCGTCTCACAAACTTTCTCATTTCAGTATGATGAACAGCCAGCATCCTAAAATGATGGAAAACACTATTGCACACTTTTCTAGATAGACAAGCCAGAGAATGACCCTGCAAACCAGTATTCTCTCTCACTCTGCATGGATCCAGACTTTGAAGCACCTTAATCTTCTGTTTTACACTTTTTTTACTATATTCTCTTAGAAACTCTCGAAATCTGTCAATAGATTCCTGACGCACAGTGCAAATACTACTACAATTCCAAGTGTACACTGGGGCTTTAGGACGTCTCCCCATTGCCTCATCTGCCATCACTTGTACCTCATCTCTTGGAACCATTATCTCCTTCTCCATTATGCAACCATTTTTTACTTCGTATGAACGACCTCTGGTGTCAACTGCATGCAGCAAACTATTACTTTGAAAATAGCTCTCTTCATTAAAAAAAGGTTCACTACTTGAACTATGCATCCACTTTCCTAAAAACACTTTACAAAAGTTTGTTCTGTTCACTACTCTTTTGCTTTTGCTTTGTGATTTCAGTACATTAACCATTTTATCTAATGTACGCATCCTATTCAAAATTAATATGAATAGTTTCCTTTTTAATTCTAATGCTTTTGCTGCAATGGCTTCAATTTCTTTTTTTCTCTTGTAATATTTTGCCTTTTGCTTATATTTCTTCACATCCTTTATCAAATTGGACATAACTCTTCTCTGAAACATTTTTCTACGTATCTCTTTAAACGCTGTTTTTCTGTTTATGTAAAACTTTTCAGTTGCAGAAGGTATATTTGCATTAACTAAATTCTCAATTTTTTGCTGTTCTCTTCGTTTTGTTACATTCTTCCCTGGACAGACATTTTGTACATTTTTCTTTGTTTTGAATATTTTTTTAAGAAATTCTTTTTTCTGCTTACCAGAAGATTTTTTCTTTTTCCCAACATGAGCATCTTCTACTAACTTTGGTCCTCCAGTTGTCTTCAAATATAGTTTTTTTTTTAGCGTTTTTTGAACTCGAGATTTTGTAGGCATCTTAAATTTTGTTCACTGTTCTTCAGCAATACCTGAAAAAAACTAAAAAAAAATCCTTTATTGTATTAAAATATATTACTACATTTCTTTTCACAATAGTCACAAAACAAAATTTCTTTGCCAATTTGAATGCACACAAACTGCTCTTTTTTTTGGGCAAGTGAAAATCTCTTTTACAAACTGTCACATTATGAAACCACTTTTCAGATTTTTTAAAAAGCCCATGTCCAGAGTGCTACACTCCAGCAAGGGCAACCAGCCTTAGTGAAGCTCAATGTATTTGCATTACAGACTGAAACCTGAAAACCCCACTCGCTTCTAAATACTGTGCATGACTATACACGGCAAGCACATGGGTGTGTGCTAAGACTCTGCTTCTTCCCCCAAAAATTCACTCCCCCTTTCCATCTAATGCAACTGTGAAATCACCAGAGCAAGACGCAATAAATCTCTGCCTATAATTCCTCTATGCACACAGAGTCATGTTTTCACATTAGTCCCAAAACGAAATTTCTTTGCCATTTTTAAAGCACACTTACTGCTCTTTTTTTTTTCGGGGCAAGTGAAAATCACTTTTACAGACTGACACATTATGAAACCTTTTTTTTTAATTTATTTAATTGCACTTGTCCAAGCTGTTTTTTTCAGACCACCACCATGTGTATTCGCGGTGACTGCCTACACTCCAGCAAGGGCAACCAGCCTTAGTGATGCTGAATGTATTTGCATTACAGACTTAAACCTAAAAACCCCACTCGCTTGTAAATACTGTGCATGACTATACATGGCAAGCACATGGGTGTGTGCTAAGACTCTGCTTCTTCCCCCAAAAATTCGCTCCCCCTTTCCATCTAATGCAACTGTGAAATCACCAGAGCAAGACGCAATAAATCTCTGCCTATAATTCCTCTATGCACACAGAGTCATTTTTTCACATTAGTCCCAAAACGAAATTTCTTTGCCATTTTTAAAGCACACTTACTGCTCTTTTTTTTTCGGGCCAAGTGAAAATCACTTTTTACAATTGGAAATCACTTTTACAGACTGACACATTATAAAACCACTTTTTTTGATTTATTTAAATGCACATGTCCAAGCTGTTTTTTCAGACCACCACCATGTGTATTCTCTGTGACTGCCTACACTCCAGCAAGGGCAACCAGCCTTAGTGATGCTGAATGTATTTGCATTACAGACTTAAACCTGAAAACCCCACTCGCTTCTAAATACTGTGCATGACTATACATGGCAAGCACATGGGTGTGTGCTAAGACTCTGCTTCTTCCCCCAAAAATTTGCTCCCCCTTTCCATCTAATGCAACTGTGAAATCACCAGAGCAAGACGCAATAAATCTCTGCCTATAATTCCTCTATGCACACAGAGTCATTTTTTCACATTAGTCCCAAAACGAAATTTCTTTGCCATTTTTAAAGCACACTTACTGCTCTTTTTTTTTTCGGGGCAAGTGAAAATCACTTTTTACAATTGGAAATCACTTTTACAGACTGACACATTATGAAACCACTTTTTTTGATTTATTTAAATGCACATGTCCAAGCTGTTTTTTCAGACCACCACCATGTGTATTCTCTGTGACTGCCTACACTCCAGCAAGGGCAACCAGCCTTAGTGATGCTGAATGTATTTGCATTACAGACTTAAACCTTAAAACCCCACTCGCTTCTAAATACTGTGCATGACTATACATGGCAAGCACATGGGTGTGTGCTAAGACTCTGCTTCTTCCCCCAAAAATTCGCTCCCCCTTTCCATCTAATGCAACTGTGAAATCACTAGAGCAAGACGCAATAAATCTCTGCCTATAATTCCTCTATGCACACAGAGTCATGTTTTCACATTAGTCCCAAAACGAAATTTCTTTGCCATTTTTAAAGCACACTTACTGCTCTTTTTTTTTTCGGGGCAAGTGAAAATCACTTTTACAGACTGACACATTATGAAACCTTTTTTTTTAATTTATTTAATTGCACATGTCCAAGCTGTTTTTTCAGACCACCACCATGTGTATTCTCTGTGACTGCCTACACTCCAGCAAGGGCAACCAGCCTTAGTGATGCTGAATGTATTTGCATTACAGACTTAAACCTGAAAACCCCACTCGCTTCTAAATACTGTGCATGACTATACATGGCAAGCACATGGGTGTGTGCTAAGACTCTGCTTCTTCCCCCAAAAATTCGCCCCCCTTTCCATCTAATGCAACTGTGAAATCACCAGAGCAAGACGCAATAAATCTCTGCCTATAATTCCTCTATGCACACAGAGTCATGTTTTCACATTAGTCCCAAAACGAAATTTCTTTGCCATTTTGAAAGCACACTTACTGCTCTTTTTTTTCGGGCCAAGTGAAAATCACTTTTTACAATTGGAAATCACTTTTACAGACTGACACATTATGAAACCACTTTTTTTGATTTATTTAAATGCACATGTCCAAGCTGTTTTTTCAGACCACCACCATGTGTATTCTCTGTGACTGCCTACACTCCAGCAAGGGCAACCAGCCTTAGTGATGCTGAATGTATTTGCATTACAGACTTAAACCTGAAAACCCCACTCGCTTCTAAATACTGTGCGTGACTATACATGGCAAGCACATGAGTGTGTGCTAAGACTCTGCTTCTTCCCCCAAAAATTCGCTCCCCCTTTCCATCTAATGCAACTGTGAAATCACCAGAGCAAGACGCAATAAATCTCTGCCTATAATTCCTCTATGCACACAGAGTCATGTTTTCACATTAGTCCCAAAACGAAATTTCTTTGCCATTTTGAAAGCACACTTACTGCTCTTTTTTTTTCGGGCCAAGTGAAAATCACTTTTTACAATTGGAAATCACTTTTACAGACTGACACATTATAAAACCACTTTTTTTGATTTATTTAAATGCACATGTCCAAGCTGTTTTTTCAGACCACCACCATGTGTATTCTCTGTGACTGCCTACACTCCAGCAAGGGCAACCAGCCTTAGTGATGCTGAATGTATTTGCATTACAGACTTAAACCTGAAAACCCCACTCGCTTCTAAATACTGTGCATGACTATACATGGCAAGCACATGGGTGTGTGCTAAGACTCTGCTTCTTCCCCCAAAAATTCGCTCCCCCTTTCCATCTAATGCAACTGTGAAATCACCAGAGCAAGACGCAATACATCTCTGCCTATAATTCTTCTATGCACACAGAGTCATGTTTTCACATTAGTCCCAAAACGAAATTTCTTTGCCAATTTGAAAGCACACTTACTGCTCTTTTTTTTTTCGGGGCAAGTGTAAATCACTTTTACAGACTGACACATTATGAAACCACCATGTGTAACTACAACAAAAACAATTCCCATTTCTATTATTCATTTCTTAAGTTACCACATACATCCCCTCTCAAACTGTTAACTCACCTTTAAAATTAGTTAGTTGTGAAAGAAATGTGACACTCAAACAGCAGATTATCAGAGCCAGGATCTCTGTTGTGTTCACCTCTCTCCTCTCAGCAGAACCAGATAATGGCAAACTTTCCCTCTATTTTTCCACACATATACATGTAAGTTTCAAATCTCAGTCCTTCCCCCTTTTTTTCAAATGTAATCACACATTTCTATTGGTTGAAAACCAACCCTTTTCCAAAAGTACCCTTCCCCCAACTTGACTTCTGCCTAGTACCCTTCCCCCAACTTGACTTCTGCCTGCTACCATAGCAACAGCTCATGGAACACTGCTGTGTAGAGTTAGGTCAGAAGTTCGACACACAATGTTTCAATTCCACAGAGCAAGAGTGCTTGACTTTTCAAACCTTACAGCAAATCCATAGTACTGTTCTTTGGTTACACATTTTTCTGTACCAATACAAAACATGCTTCTATTAATTTACACATACAGCCTAGTTTTTATTCTAGAATGGTATGAAACAGCCAATCAGTTCTTTTTGTTTTGAAAAAAATATGTATGCCTCCATTTCCAAACTGTCTTTCTTTTCATATTGCCATTCTACTGAAAGACACCTCCTGAGTGCATCCAGTTCTCCTTTGAAGATGTTCACAGTGTGGATTGTAGGGCACAGCTATGTCTTCTGGAGTGAAAAGTTTGCAGAGAAAACAGGTATGGTGAGAGACCTTGCTTTGCCAAATGTAGACATTAAATGGATTGGTCAGAGAGGGTTAAAGTGGCACCAATTGATGCCATTGGTGAAATCCTTCATTCAAATCCAACACCCTGACCTCATAATAGTGCACTGTGGTGGCAATGACCTAGGCACTTTGACTGGGGTAGGTCTGGAAATGCTTATGAAGGACACCTTTGCACAACTGTTTACACTTTTCCCTAAAACTGCCTTTGTGTTTTCCAACATATGCCAAAGGCAAAAATGGAACTGGTCCAATCATTTCTGTCCGCAGATTGACAAAGCAAGAAAGCACGTCAACAAATCTGTTTCTGCTTTCCTCCGTGACTATGGTATGGGTGCCATTTACCACAACAACTTGCGTTATGACATGCAAGACATTTATAGAGGAGATGGTGTGCACTTCAATGATGAAGGGAACAGAGTCTTCCTCTTGAACCTTAGACTCTGCATCGGTACTTACTTGTAGGTACCACTAAAAAAATGACTTCATAAACACAACAGCTCTTTTTAGAGCTCCCTAATTTCTAAACTCTTAAATCTGCTTTTCATTTATTTATTTTTATTTTTTTTACCGTACGCTTACCGTAAGCTTACGGTACGCGTACCCCGTGATTTTTTTTAAAATCAATAAATGTTTTTTTTGTACTTTTCTGTCCTTCTTTGACCCCCTTACAAATGTTAGGGGGTCTGTAACTCTCCTCATTGCCCCCTTTCCTTGTTTTCTCTGTTTTTTTTCTGAGTGAAACACACAAAATGGCGGCCGCCGCTTCCTGGTTTCGGCCGATTCGAATGTTTACTAAGATCTATGGGCCAATCAGAATCTCCTTCGCGCACGCCATGTTTCTTCCGTACGCTTACCGTAAGCTTACCGTACGCGTACCCCGTGATTTTTTTAAAAAATCAATAAATGTTTGTTTTGTACTTTACAGTCCTTCTTTGACCCCCTCACAAATGTAAGGGGGTCTGTAACTCTCCTCATTGCCCCCTTTTCTTGTTTTCACTCTTTTTTTTTCAGAGTGAAACACAGAAAATGGCGGCCGCCGCTTCCTGGTTTCGGCCGATTCGAATGTTTACTAAGATCTAAGAGCCAATCAGAATCGCGCTCGCGCACGCCACCGTACGCTTACCGTAAGCGTACGGTAAGCGTACCGTAAGCGGGCTCAGATATATATATTGATTTAAAGGCTATTTTCTCAGAATCTACTGAACAGATTTACACCAAACCTACAAAAGGCACTTCCTTGACCTAGGGACTACCTCTCTGCCAAATTTTGAGTAATTCTGTTCAGCCGTTCGGGCTGTAGCTCGTTCTAAAGGTCCTATGGAAAAATGCATGGGAAAAACGCGTTTTGGGACCCCCCTTTTATCTCAGCCCCCGCTTGACGGATCCCCCCGAGACATTCAGGGTAGGAGCGGAGCGTAGCGCCCCACCTATTTTGAGAAATTCGCGAGGATTCGTCGACCGGCGCCAAAGTTATTCAAAATAGAATGTTGAGGTTTTCCTATGGAAACGTGGTCCTAACTATAACTACCTACTGGCGACCGCCAGTAGGTAATATATATATATATATATATATATATATATATATATATATTCACTGAAAAAACCATAGGTTTCACACACGTTATAGTTAGGAATTAGCATTTAAAAAACCTTAGAAATTCAGTGAAAAAACCATAGGTTTCACACATGTTATAGTTAGCTGGACATTTTACTCGTAAAAAACCAATGAAATTGCCCCGTTATAGTTAGTTCAGCTAACTATAACTCGCGCGCCCGCAATGCACTGCTGATGACGTCACATATTACATCACTCATGACATGGTCAGTGACATCACTCATGACATCACTGATGACATCTCAAATGACATCACTGATGACATCACTGATGACATCATCCAGTGAATGTGTGTTTTTCAGAAAAATAAATATGTTTTATATATGTGTATCTCAAGGTCGATGGAAGAATAAATGGGTATATAAGTGTCTAAATGGATGATTTGTTTTTGAAAAATTGATTGTGTTACTGACTGATTAAGTGTATCTCTCACTTTGTGTATAAGTGGCTGCATGGGTTGGTGAGTAGCTACATGGGTGTCTATATAGGTTATTAGTTGTTTTTTTGAGTATCAGTCTGAGTGTCTGTATGGTACGGTGGGGGGTATTACGTAGTGCATAGATGCATGAATGAGTGACTCACTGTTTGTATGTGTTGAAGACAGCATGTGTGCAGGACTGTATGGGTGGATGAGTGTGTGTATGGGTGTGTTAGTGAGTGAATGACTGTCTCAATAGTGTCTTCAGGAGTAACTACATATGTTTTTAACTAGTATATGTGACTATTGGTGTATATATGTGAGTATATGTGAGAGGGAGAGATTGAAAGAGTTCCTGTATGAATAAGTATGTGTTTCTATAAGTGATTGTTTAAAAGACTAAGTATGTGTAAGTTTCCGTAGAAGTAAGTATGGTGGTGTGTGTATTACTGTATATGCAAGTAAATGTATGTTTTATTCTTTATTAGCATGAGTGACTATGTGTGTGAGTAACTCTATGGATGAGTGGCATTGTGTAACAGGATGTATAGATGTATGAGTACATATGATGAGTGAGTACATGTATGAGTGACTGTATAGGACTGTTGGTGAATGAGTGGATGTGTATGTGGATCTTAGAATTACTGAAGAGGTTGTTGTAACTGGTATTGGTATGTCCATTGTTTTGAAATTTTTAGTCTCTATTTTTGAATGTGTGTATCAAAGCTTATATTAAGGTGAGAGGAGGTCTGCCACTCTATCACAAGGATGATGTCATCAGTGATGTCATCAGTGATGTCATTTGAGATGTCATCAGTGATGTCATGAGTGATGTCACTGACCATGTCATGAGTGATGTAATATGTGACGTCATCAGCAGTGCATTGCGGGCGCGCGAGTTATAGTTAGCTGAACTAACTATAACGGGGCAATTTCATTGGTTTTTTACGAGTAAAATGTCCAGCTAACTATAACATGTGTGAAACCTATGGTTTTTTCACTGAATTTCTAAGGTTTTTTAAATGCTAATTCCTAACTATAACGTGTGTGAAACCTATGGTTTTTTCAGTGAATTTCTAAGGTTTTTTAAATGCTAATTCCTAACTATAACGTGTGTGAAACCCATGGTTTTTTCAGTGAATTTGCAAGGTTTTTTAAATGCTAATTCCTAAATATAACGTGTGTGAAACCCATGGTTTTTTCAGTGAATTTGCAAGGTTTTTTATATGCTATTTTTTTTTTTATTCTTCATTTTTTTCAAACATATTTTTAATTTAATTTTCTTATCTTTTATAAAGACTATGCTTAAATTTTTAAAATCCTTAAATATTTTTTTTATATATATTTTTTAAAATAAACATGTAAAATTTATTTCCAGTTTTTTTTTTTTTTTTATTATTTTTTTTTATAGTACGCGTACCGTAAGCTCACGGTAAGCGTACGGTTTACGCAACGCCCGTAATCTATCTACGCTGCTTGCGTATAGTTACGTACTTTGCGTAGCCGCGCGTACTGCGCGTGGGACGCGTGCGCGCTTACGCAACACGCGCACGTTACGCGGAAGTGCCGGGAAATGACTGTTATGCGCATGCGCGCAAGCGCGTGTCTTTTTTACGCGCACGCGTACTTTTTGCCGTAAGCGTACCGTAAGCGTACCGTAAGCGTACGGTAGGTCATGTGATCTTGAAACACAACTTTTGATTGGTTGAAACTACTTTCAGTTCTAGAACTCTCCTACACCACACCCATTCCCCTCATTTCTGCTTGTGATCCCTTGGGAGAAGGAGCTGGTTTGTCTTTGGGATACGATGGCAGAACAGCAGAGCTCTTCTGAGAGTGAGGCTAGCACCAGCAGCACTGTCTTGAGGCAGAGAGCGAGGAAAGTAAAGCCTTCTTACGTTTGGGAGTATTTTACTTTTCCAGAAGGCCAGCAAAAGGTGAATGCACCCTTAGTTACTTGCAAGCTGTGTAAGCGTGTACTTTCTAGAGGTAATCCTAACAGGAAGTATTCCTTTGGGAATCACACCATGAAGAGACACCTCCAGGAAGTACACAGAAGGACACATGGTCATCTTTTTGGAGGTAACTCTTCAGAAAGACGAGCCAGTACATCCACAGCAGCTCAGCCTGGACCATCATCTGCAGGGCAGACTCCTTCTTCTGCAGGTCAGGTGAGCCCTTCATCTGTGGGGGGAGAATCTCCTTTTGCTGGCCCTCTGGAAATTAACCCTCGGTTTGCGAGGGTTGAAGTACGGTGCGCCACTTGTCACGATCTAATTACTTATAGGGAGACCAGTGTTTCCCTGGTGAACAGTAAAATAGATCAGCACACTTGTCGTACCGTCTAATATTCCCAATCTTTCTTTCCTCTGTCCCTGCATGAACACAACGGTTCTTTTAAGAGCCAACCTTATCTTTCATCTTTTTTTTTCTTTTTTTTTAAAAACTTTTTTTTTTTTTTTTTACCGTACGCGTACGGTAAGCGTACCTTTTTTTTATTTTTAAAAAAAAAACACTAAAAATCATTTATCTCATTACAAAGTCCTTGAGAGACTACAATTTTTATTTTTAACTTACCATACTCACTCAAAAAAATATTTATTCATTTGTTTTTTTTAAAAATAGTTTTTAAAATGGTTGTAGTTTCCGAAAATTTTCTATATCGATCTGAAAATAAAGAAAAAAGTATTAATATTTTTTATCCATTTTATAATACAATACACATATTTACATTTTTTTAAAAAAAATATTTTTGCCTTATTTTTGCTGTTTTCAGAATATATTGCATTTCACTATTAATTGTGAAAGCAATTGCATTCATCATTTTACAGCGGGCAAAAAAAATTAACAATCACAAAGATTGTATTAAAAAAGCCCAGAATGTCTTCTCACTTAAACTTATCATTACAGAAATGCATATTATTCTAAAAAAATATCATCTAAAAACAATACTTTTTTCTTTAAAATACCGTCTGATATGTTTGTTTCAGAAGTATAATCACAATATTATATCTCAAATAACTCCAAAATACATCTGATTTTATTTCCTTTAGGCCAAATAGTATTTTTTTTTTTTTCCTGGAATAAATTTCCAAGGGAAAACCATTAAAATTCTAAAGTTTAATCTGTCCAGATCTCACCAATTCTCTGTAACATTTTGGTTCACGAAAATTTTTTGAATAATTTATTTAGTCCACAATAGAATTGCTTACTTTTCCACATGGCCAAATAGTAATTTTTTAAATCATTTTTGAAAAAATTTCCAATGGCAGTCCAATAGCATTCCATAAATTAAAATGTGCAGAAGTTACCGATTATCTCTAAATTATTGGTTTTTGAAAATTGCATTAAAATTTAAAAAAGTCCACATTACAATTGGTTATCTTTCCTTTAGGCCAAATGATAATTTTAAAAATCTTTTTTCTACAAAATTGCAATGGTAATCCAGTAAAATGGTAAAATTATTTTGTCCAGATCTTGCCAAATCTCTCTAAAATTTAGGTTTCAGGAAGATTAGATAGGAATTTGCTAAATCAAAAGGCAAACGTTGTTTGAAAATCAATTTGGAATCATTACACAGTGTCCAGCCTTTTTCACATTTTAGATAAACTGTGTAATGTCCAGAAGTAACAGTAGGTCCATCATGGAAAATTATTGCAACAGTTACAAAAGTTTTTCCTGAAATTGATAATTGCTGTCCTGTAAACTTCTTTATTAAAGTATCCAATTTTGATCCATCAGCTCTACATCGTTGCATCATTAAAATTACATACTGTCCGTATTCCCTTAAAATTAATGTTGAAAACATGTCAGAATTACACTCACCACATTTCATGCTATGATTAGCATCTTTAACTAATTTTGCAAAAGTGACTGTTTTACTCTCTGGCAATGTCAAATAAATAAACCTTTCATTATCAACAATAGAGCCACATATATTATAACAATTATCACAACTATGTTCCCATTTATAAGAGAGACCAAAAAAAATGTCAATGGGAACTCCTTCTTCTTCCACTACCTGAAGAAAATACATCAAAAATTCGTGTGCATCTTGCTGTTCATTTTGAGAAAACTGTGTTCGTCCTGAACATACATCTAAAAGTTTTCTAATTTCAGTAGCACTTTCTATTTGAGTTTTATCTTTACTCAGCTTTTGAAAAAGGAGACTGAGCTCTGAACAGAATCTTTTTCCCTGATTTACTATTATCTGCTCTTGCAAACTTTCCAGATAAAATGCAACATTCAGCACTACATTAGCGTAGCAGTTGACACCAGAGCTATTTTCAAAATGACATCCTACAACCTGTTCTTCATTTTCCTTATTCTTTTTGCTTGCAATTACATCACTCCTCTTTTTTTTCCTCTTCTCTACATCTTCATTACAGATATTCTCATTTCTCCTTTTACGAGAAACTACACGTTTCTCCAACACAGGATACTGACCTAAATGAGGAGCATAGCTTCTTCTTAATCTATTATACTCCTTTACACAGTTTGTATCAGCACTAACTTTTGAGTCATCAAAGTCTATCATGAATAAACCTGATAATGTTTTGACTCGTGACAAAGCTACATATGCCATACCTTCTTTGAACACAGTTGAACCAATGTTCACAAATGCACAATCTACAGTCAATCCTTGAGACTTGTGGATAGTTACAGCATATGCTAGTGAAAACGGAAACTGCTTCCTACGTACATATAAGTCTTTCACAAGCATGAAACGAACTGAACAACGACAAATGTCTTTAACTTCCTCTATCTGATCAAATTTTATCTGTAAACATTCAATTCCTTCTTTTTTCTGATAATTAATAAAACCCACAACTCTTCCCATCGCTCCATTCACTAAGCCTTTCTCAACATCCAAATTTCTCCTTAAAAACACTCTACAGTTCATGCAAACATAAAGATTTTTTTCTAATCCTGCTGTTTTGGAGATGTTCTTCTCTAGTGAGTCCAATTTATTTTTCAGTTTGCCTGTTACTGTGACTGTAATTCTTCCATCCTCAATTTTGTCCACTGCTTCCAATTTCCTGATGTCTTCCTTTTCCAATTTCAAAAGCTCCTCATTAAATATTGAGCATTCACGTAGAGTTGGCATTAAGCAGATGACACTTTTGTTTTCTGCAATATTCTTGTATATTTTCTCTGCAACTATTTCTTCCTTTGGAAATAAATTATGTAGCAGCCGACTCTGTAATGCTTTTTTCCCAACATCTGTGAGTAGTCCAATCCTGATATCTTTCAGAATACTTCCATATTCTTCATCGTTTGCTTGCCTCATATTAGTTGTAAGTTCCTTGTACTCAAAGAAGGACCAAATATTTGTATTTCCAATGCTTCCCAATGACTTCTTCGTGTCTTCATGTGTCACAGTATTAAACACTGGTTGTCCTTTAACTGGAGTAAGTTGCAAAAGATCCCCAAAAACTATGACGTGTTTTCCACCAAATAACACGTCATAGTCTGTCTTCAAAATTTGCTGCATTCTTAAATGCACAAAGGCAAGCATTAAGTTTGATACCATGCTCACCTCATCAATAATGAGAACTTGCATCTTCTTCAATACTCGTGAAACTTCCAAGGATGCTTCTCCAGTTAGCTTGTTGAATTGTATTTTGTTCTCATGCTCCACTGGTAACATTAGCAAACGATGTAAGGTGATTCCTTTTATGTTATATGCTGCTAACCCAGTTGGAGCAGTAACCACACAAGACAAAGTAGAATCCGTTTTTTGCTTTAGGTAGCTTCTGATGACTTTAATTAGGAAACTTTTTCCAGTGCCAGCTTGTCCGCTTACATACATCCTGATTGGATGAAATGATGTGCATGAGCACTCTTTTTTGATATGTAGAAATCCGTGATCAATTTTGTTTCTGATCTCTTCATAAATTTGTTGCTGCTCTTGATTCAGTTGTCTTTCCAAATTTTCTAAGTCTATAAATTCTTCTTGAGCTAGATTCATAGCCGTTTCCACTTCATTCATGGCTATTGATGCTTCATTTTCAACGATTGGTTGTCCTAGGGGATCTTGACTGTGTGTTCCTGAACTTTGGCTGTCCTGAGAACTGTCTCTAGCTATTTCTGCTGCAATTGTAGTTTCCTGTTCAATTTCTTCATTTAACATTTGCAGATAAGTTGAGAATGTACTGCATTGTATGCTGTCTTTGCAAGCATTAAAAGAATCTTCATAGCTCTGGAATTCTCCCAGTAGTTCATCCTCTGTACGCCATGGTTTAAACAACTGTAAAAGAGCCAAGTAGTAAAATTCTTTCTTGTCGGTAGTGTCGCAACTCAGCTTCCGGTGATTTATCAAACTTCCTTTGGTTTGCTTCACCAAACATCCTTCTTCACCAACAACTTTATATTTTCCACTGTTGATGTCTTCTGCAGCTTTCCGTGAATAAATGTAGTTCTGCAGCACTTCATAGAGACACATGTTCTCCAGATGATGACTTCTCTTGGGATAATATGTGTCCAACATGTTTGTTTTCAATATGTCTGTACTTTCTGGGTCATTCTCGGCCAAATATTCAATTTCTCCAACAGATTTCAGTACCCGATTTCTCATTGCTGCAAGGCCTAAACTTGCCCAAATTATTCTTCTTGACTTCGAGTAGAGACTTGCAGAAGATAACCTATCTGAACATTCGTAGGATCCAATTTCTCGATGCGATAACATCTTCAAACTAAAACTGTACAGCTTCTTACTGACAGTCTTCTCGTGAGAAATCTCTTCCCACATTTCCTTCAATTCTGTTTTTTCTGATTTCGTAATGTAAGACGTTACATATCGAGCAACAGCAATGGAATTGTCAGCAACATACTGTATATCCATGTTAGCGTTCCACATGGATAAAATGACTGGGTTGTAGTCATTTATATTTTTTGATTCTTCTTTTCTTTTAAGGTTGTAGGTATTCTTAGGTGATTTTCTTGTGATAGTATGTCTCACAGCTGACATAAAACTGTTGACTCTTCCATTTGTAAGAACAGGTCTAGGAAATCCAAATCGACATTTAGTGTAGTATTTTTCTTTGCTCTTGTATTTCCGTCGACAGTATTTTCCACACCGATGACTTTGGAAACGTAGAACTTGCTCCTTTAACTTGTTCTCTTCTGTGTTTTTAGGTATAGCACATGTTGCATATTCTTCAATGTAAGATAACACTGCTTCATCAGTATCTGTTCCAAACTTTGGGGCATCCTTGATCCACAGCAGCATATGAATATGAGGAGCACCTCTTGCCTGGTACTCTTTTCTCCAAAAGAAATCCACTACTTCTCCAAGGGGTGGATTTTTTTTATTGCAGATGAAGGACATCATAGCCTCAAATCTATGATTGAAATATCTGCAAACATTAACCGGATCCAATGAGCACAGTTCTCCTGCTGTCTTGTATTCGATGTTTTCAATGTTTGAATTGGCCTCTCGTAGAAAATCCAGTAAATCATCCCAAGCGTACTCGGCGCAGCTTAGGGTAAGGAACCATGTTGGTGTTCCTAAGTTGCGTAACATGCATTTTAGTTCACCATGGCGTCGGTACCAATATTCATTTGTCCCACGCTGACAAGCCATCAGATTGATCAGTTGTGTTTCCAAATGATCATCTCGGTGCTGCACTTTCTCCATAAAATCCTTAGCAGACACATTTTGTAAATGTACTCCACTTTTTAAAATGTGATTTACTGCATAAGACAGTGCAGACAAGTCGCTTTCAAATAAAAGATGGAACAAATAAGGGATACTTTGTCGAAATCTGGGATCTTCAGCATATAGTCTTGTAGTCCGATACTCAGAAGCTGGAATCTGTTCCGGACGTTCATCGTATCGTCCTCCTTTTCCTTTAGGAAACAGCTGGGGAAAACATCGAGCTTCCAAGCTCTCCTCCCATACACTCACAGGATTTCCTTTTGCTTTCTTCATCTGAAAGAGATCAATATTGTCTCCCATAACTTCTTTCGAATGGAGAGGATGTATGCTAAAATGTTCATAAATTTCTTCTTCCTTTGACTTGTCCACTTTTTCAATTTGTCCAGTTGGTGTTTCTGTGTCTCCTTGTAAATCTTCTTCTTCTTCTTCTTCTTCTATATAAATTGATTCATACCATTTGTTATTTTTTTTCAAATACAAATTTGCTCTTTGTACTTTCCGCACATCTACCAGCTCCTGCCAAATCTTCTTATTCTTTGTAGGGACACCATTAACCAGAATAATTAATGGTTCAGTTTCCAAAGTATCTGCATCAATAGTTTCCATATTTTTTTTCAAATCCAAGGGCAAATACACCACTCTACCTTTTAAACCTCTCAGTAAATCTGAAGGAGGTAATTTACCAGTTTTGGGCTCCATACGTACTATGGTCTGGAACGGATGAACACATTGAATGAGTATAGACTCATATGTATTTAATTCAGAAAGTTCAGCAGGAATAGCATCCAATTCTAAATTATTATGTACAGCTCTGGTCGGCATTCTATTTTCCTCTAACTTGTTGTAGCAGTATTTGCAAATACGCTGATCTTCACCCAATTCAAAACAATTTTCAAGAAATATATATGTGGCAAAATCCATCCACTTATAATTATCTTCATTTTCACTCTTTCTGTAGAGATCAACATTCCTAGTTTGTTTTCTATAATGAGTTCTGCGGCAACAAATACAAGTAACATTTGGTCTTTCATTAGAGACTATTGCAAATTTTGTTATGTGATCATTAAATGTGTTACTTACAGAGGGTTCTACATTCTCTTCCACTTCTGCCTCATTTATTGTGTCCTTCTCTGCACTGTTTTGTTCAGGACCAAAGTAACAAAACTGAATTTCATCAACAACCTTCTCTACATCTGATACCGTTCCTCGGAACAGAGCCCTATTCAATTCATTTAACTTTATTGCTGGACTTTTGGCAAAATACAACCGTCTCACAAACTTTCTTATTTCAGTATGATGAACAGCCAGCATCCTAAAATGATGGAAAACACTATTGCACACTTTTCTAGATAGACAAGCAAGAGAATGACCCTGCAAACCAGTATTCTCTCTCACTCTGCATGGATCCAGACTTTGAAGCACCTTAATCTTTTGTTTTACACTTTTTTTACTATATTCTCTTAGAAACTCTCGAAATCTGTCAATAGATTCCTGACGCACAGTGCAAATACTACTACAATTCCAAGTGTACACTGGGGCTTTAGGACGTCTCCCCATTGCCTCATCTGCCATCACTTGTACCTCATCTCTTGGAACCATTATCTCCTTCTCCATTATGCAACCGTTTTTTACTTCGTATGAACGACCTCTGGTGTCAACTGCATGCAGCAAACTATTGCTTTGAAAATAGCTTTCTTCATTAAAAAAAGGTTCACTACTTGAACTATGCATCCACTTTCCTAAAAACACTTTACAAAAGTTTGTTCTGTTCACTACTCTTTTGCTTTTGCTTTGTGATTTCAGTACATTAACCATTTTATCTAATGTACGCATCCTATTCAAAATTAATATGAATAGTTTCCTTTTTAATTCTAATGCTTTTGCTGCAATGGCTTCAATTTCTTTTTTTCTCTTATAATATTTAGCCTTCTGCTTATATTTCTTTATATCCTTTATCAAATTGGACATAACTCTTCTCTGAAACATTTTTCTACGTATCTCTTTAAATGCTGTTTTTCTGTTTATGTTAAACTTTTCAATTGCAGAAGGTATATTTGCATTAACTAAATCCTCAATTTTTTGCTGTTCTGTAGGTTTTGTTACATTTTTCCGAGAACAGACATTTTGTACATTTTTGTTTGTTTTCAATATTTTGTTTAGGAATTGTCTTTTTTGCTTACCAGAAGATTTTTTCTTTTTCCCAACATCAGCATCTTCTACTAACTTTGGTCCTCCAGTTGTCCTCAAATATAGTTTTTTTTTTAGAGTTTTTTGAACTCGAGATTTTGTAGGCATCTTAAATTTTGTTCACTGTTCTTCAGCAATACCTGAAAAAAACTAAAAAAAAAATCCTTTATTGTATTTAAATATATTACTACATTTCTTTTCACAATAGTCACAAAACGAAATTTCTTTGCCATTTTCAATGCACACAAACTGCTCTTTTTTTAAAATTTATTTAAATGCACATGTCCAAGCTTTTTTTTTTTTTCAGATCACCACCGTGTGTATTCTCTGTGACTGCCTACACTCCAGCAGGGGCCACCAGCCTTAGTGATGCTGAATGTATTTGCATTACAGACTTAAACCTGAAAACCCCACTCGCTTCTAATTACTGTGCATGACTATACATGGCAAGCACATGGGTGTGTGCTAAGCCTCTGCTTCTTCCCCCAAAAATTCGCTCCTCTTTTCCATCTACTGCAACTGTGAAATCACCAGAGCAAGACGCAATAAATTTCTGCCTATAATTCTTCTATGCACACAGAGTCATGTTTTCACATTAGTGCCAAAACGAAATTTCTTTGCCAATTTGAAAGCACACTTACTGCTCTTTTTTTTTCGGGCCAAGTGAAAATCTCTTTTTACACTTTGAAATCACTTTTACAGACTGACACATTCTGAAACCTTTTTTTTAAATTTATTTAAATGCACATGTCCAAGCTGTTTTTTTTTCAGACCACCACCGTGTGTATTCTCTGTGACTGCCTACACTCCAGCAGGAGCAACCAGCCTTAGTGATGCTGAATGTATTTGCATTACAGACTTAAACCTGAAAACCCCACTCGCTTCTAATTACTGTGCATGACTATACATGGCAAGCACATGGGTGTGTGCTAAGCCTCTGCTTCTTCCCCCAAAAATTCGCTCCTCTTTTCCATCTACTGCAACTGTGAAATCACCAGAGCAAGACGCAATACATTTCTGCCTATAATTCTTCTATGCACACAGAGTCATGTTTTCACATAAGTGCCAAAACGAAATTTCTATGCCAATTTGAAAGCACACTTACTGCTCTTTTTTTTTTGGGCCAAGTGAAAATCTCTTTTTACACTTTGAAATCACTTTTACAGACTGACACATTCTGAAACCTTTTTTTTTAAATTTATTTAAATGCACATGTCCAAGCTGTTTTTTTTTCAGACCACCACCGTGTGTATTCTCTGTGACTGCCTACACTCCAGCAGGGGCAACCAGCCTTAGTGATGCTGAATGTATTTGCATTACAGACTTAAACCTGAAAACCCCACTCGCTTCTAATTACTGTGCATGACTATACATGGCAAGCACATGGGTGTGTGCTAAGCCTCTGCTTCTTCCCCCAAAAATTCGCTCCTCTTTTCCATCTACTGCAACTGTGAAATCACCAGAGCAAGACGCAATACATTTCTGCCTATAATTCTTCTATGCACACAGAGTCATGTTTTCACATAAGTGCCAAAACGAAATTTCTTTGCCAATTTGAAAGCACACTTACTGCTCCTTTTTTTTTCGGGCCAAGTGAAAATCTCTTTTTACACTTTGAAATCACTTTTACAGACTGACACATTCTGAAACCTTTTTTTTTAAATTTATTTAAATGCACATGTCGAAGCTGTTTTTTTTTCAGACCACCACCGTGTGTATTCTCTGTGACTGCCTACACTCCAGCAGGGGCAACCAGCCTTAGTGATGCTGAATGTATTTGCATTACAGACTTAAACCTGAAAACCCCACTCGCTTCTAATTACTGTGCATGACTATACATGGCAAGCACATGGGTGTGTGCTAAGCCTCTGCTTCTTCCCCCAAAAATTCGCTCCTCTTTTCCATCTACTGCAACTGTGAAATCACCAGAGCAAGACGCAATACATTTCTGCCTATAATTCTTCTATGCACACAGAGTCATGTTTTCACATTAGTGCCAAAACGAAATTTCTTTGCCAAATTGAAAGCACACTTACTGCTCTTTTTTTTTTGGGCCAAGTAAAAATCTCTTTTTACACTTTGAAATCACTTTTACAGACTGACACATTCTGAAACCTTTTTTTTTAAATTTATTTAAATGCACATGTCCAAGCTGTTTTTTTTTCAGACCACCACCGTGTGTATTCTCTGTGACTGCCTACACTCCAGCAGGAGCAACCAGCCTTAGTGATGCTGAATGTATTTGCATTACAGACTTAAACCTGAAAACCCCACTCGCTTCTAATTACTGTGCATGACTATACATGGCAAGCACATGGGTGTGTGCTAAGCCTCTGCTTCTTCCCCCAAAAATTCGCTCCTCTTTTCCATCTACTGCAACTGTGAAATCACCAGAGCAAGACGCAATACATTTCTGCCTATAATTCTTCTATGGACACAGAGTCATGTTTTCACATTAGTGCCAAAACGAAATTTCTTTGCCAAATTGAAAGCACACTTACTGCTCCTTTTTTTTTCGGGCCAAGTGAAAATCTCTTTTTACACTTTGAAATCACTTTTACAGACTGACACATTCTGAAACCTTTTTTTTAAATTTATTTAAATGCACATGTCCAAGCTGTTTTTTTTTCAGACCACCACCGTGTGTATTCTCTGTGACTGCCTACACTCCAGCAGGGGCAACCAGCCTTAGTGATGCTGAATGTATTTGCATTACAGACTTAAACCTGAAAACCCCACTCGCTTCTAATTACTGTGCATGACTATACATGGCAAGCACATGGGTGTGTGCTAAGCCTCTGCTTCTTCCCCCAAAAATTCGCTCCTCTTTTCCATCTACTGCAACTGTGAAATCACCAGAGCAAGACGCAATAAATTTCTGCCTATAATTCTTCTATGCACACAGAGTCATGTTTTCACATAAGTGCCAAAACGAAATTTCTTTGCCAATTTGAAAGCACACTTACTGCTCCTTTTTTTTTCGGGCCAAGTGAAAATCTCTTTTTACACTTTGAAATCACTTTTACAGACTGACACATTCTGAAACCTTTTTTTTAAATTTATTTAAATGCACATGTCCAAGCTGTTTTTTTTTCAGACCACCACCGTGTGTATTCTCTGTGACTGCCTACACTCCAGCAGGGGCAACCAGCCTTAGTGATGCTGAATGTATTTGCATTACAGACTTAAACCTGAAAACCCCACCCGCTTCTAATTACTGTGCATGACTATACATGGCAAGCACATGGGTGTGTGCTAAGCCTCTGCTTCTTCCCCCAAAAATTCGCTCCTCTTTTCCATCTACTGCAACTGTGAAATCACCAGAGCAAGACGCAATAAATTTCTGCCTATAATTCTTCTATGCACACAGAGTCATGTTTTCACATAAGTGCCAAAACGAAATTTCTTTGCCAATTTGAAAGCACACTTACTGCTCCTTTTTTTTTCGGGCCAAGTGAAAATCTCTTTTTACACTTTGAAATCACTTTTACAGACTGACACATTCTGAAACCTTTTTTTTTAATTTATTTAAATGCACATGTCCAAGCTGTTTTTTTTTCAGACCACCACCGTGTGTATTCTCTGTGACTGCCTACACTCCAGCAGGGGCAACCAGCCTTAGTGATGCTGAATGTATTTGCATTACAGACTTAAACCTGAAAACCCCACCCGCTTCTAATTACTGTGCATGACTATACATGGCAAGCACATGGGTGTGTGCTAAGCCTCTGCTTCTTCCCCCAAAAATTCGCTCCTCTTTTCCATCTACTGCAACTGTGAAATCACCAGAGCAAGACGCAATACATTTCTGCCTATAATTCTTCTATGCACACAGAGTCATGTTTTCACATAAGTGCCAAAACGAAATTTCTTTGCCAATTTGAAAGCACACTTACTGCTCTTTTTTTTTCGGGCCAAGTGAAAATCTCTTTTACAGACTGACACATTATGAATCCACCATGTGTAACTACAACAAAAACAATTCCCATTTCTATTATTCATTTCTTAAGTTACCACATACATCCCCTCTCAAACTGTAAACTCACCTTTAAATTTAGTTAGTTGTGAAAGAAATGTGTCACTCAAACAGCAGATTATCAGAGCCAGGATCTCTGTTCTGTACACCTCTCTCCTCTCAGCAGAACCAGATAATGGCAAACTTTCCCTCTATTTTTCCACACATATACATGTAAGTTTCAAATCTCAGTGCTTCCCCCTTTTTTTCAAATGTAATGACACATTTCTATTGGTTGAAAACCAACCCTTTTCCAAAAGTACCCTGCCCCCAACTTGACTTCTGCCTAGTACCCTTCCCCCAACTTGACTTCTGCCTGCTACCATAGCAACAGCTCATGGAACACTGCTGTGTGCAGTTAGGTCAGAAGTTCAACACACAATGTTTCAATTCCACAGAGCAAGAGTGCTTGACTTTTCAAACCTAACTGCAAATCCATAGTACTGTTCTTTGGTTACACATTTTTTTGTACCAATACAAAACATGCTTCTATTAATTTTCACATACAGCCTATTTTTTATTCTAGAATGGTATGAAACAGCCAATCAGTTCTTTTTGTTTTGTAAAAAATATGTATGCCTCCATTTCCAAACTGTCTTTATTTTCATATTGCCATTCTACTGAAAGACACCTCCTGAGTGCATCCAGTTCTCCTTTGAAGATGTTCACAGTGTGGATTGTAGGGCACAGCTATGTCTTCTGGAGTGAAAAGTTTGCAGAGAAAACAGATATGGTGAGAGACCTTGCTTTGCCAAATGTAGACATTAAATGGATTGGTCAGAGAGGGTTAAAGTGGCACCAATTGATGCCATTGGTGAAATCCTTCATGCAAATCCAACACCCTGACCTCATAATAGTGCACTGTGGTGGCAATGACCTAGGCACTTTGACTGGGGTAGGTCTGGAAATGCTTATGAAGGACACCTTTGCACAACTGTTTACACTTTTCCCTAAAACTGCCTTTGTGTTTTCCAACATATGCCAAAGGCAAAAATGGAACTGGTCCAATCATTTCTGTCCACAGATTGACAAAGCAAGAAAGCACGTCAACAAATCTGTTTCTGCTTTCCTCCGTGACTATGGTATGGGTGCCATTTACCACAACAACTTGCGTTACGACATGCAAGACATTTATAGAGGAGATGGTGTGCACTTCAATGATGAAGGGAACAGAGTCTTCCTCTTGAACCTTAGACTCTGCATCGGTACTTACTTGTAAGTACCACTAAAAAAATGACTCCATAAACACAACAGCTCTTTTTAGAGCTCCCTAATTTCTAAACTCTTAAATCTGATTTTCATTTATTTATTTTTATTTTTTTTACCGTACGCTTACCGTGAGCTTACCGTACGCGTACCCCGTGATTTTTTTTAAAATCAATAAATGTTTTTTTTGTACTTTTCTGTCCTTCTTTGACCCCCTTACAATTGTTAGGGGGTCTGTAACTCTCCTCATTGCCCCCTTACTTTGTTTTCACTCTTTTTTTTCAGAGTGAAATACACAAAATGGCGGCCGCCGCTTCCTGGTTTCGGCCGATTCGAATGTTTACTAAGATCTAAGAGCCAATCAGAATCGCGCTCGCGCACGCCACCGTACGCTTACCGTAAGCGTACGGTAAGCGTACCGTAAGCGGGCTCAGATATATATATTGATTTAAAGGCTATTTTCTCAGAATCTACTGAACAGATTTACACCAAACCTACAAAAGGCACTTCCTTGACCTGAGGACTACCTCTCTGCCAAATTTTGAGTAATTCTGTTCAGCCGTTCGGGCTGTAGGTCGTTCTAAAGGTCCTATGGAAAAATGCATGGGAAAAACGCGTTTTGGGACCCCCCTTTTATCTCAGCCCCCGCTTGACGGATCCCCCCGAGACTTTCAGGGTAGGAGCAGAGCGTAGCGCCCCACCTATTTTGAGAAATTCGCGAGGATTCGTCGACCGGTGCCAAAGTTATTCAAAATAGAATGTTGAGGTTTTCCTATGGAAACGTGGTCCTAACTATAATAGGTAGGAAGGTAGGAATAGGTATAATAGGTAATATATATATATATATATATATATATATATATATATATATATATATCCAATTCGCACACTCGGAGAAAAAAGGGGGAAAAAGTGAAACAAAGAGAGAGCGACATGTAGAAAAAACAGTAGTGGAGGTAAAAAGGATAAAAAGAAACAAATATGTTCAGTAAGTAAATACAAGAAAAAAGAGAAAGACATAAAGAATATTATTGATGGCACATTGAAGGAAAGATGAAGACATAGAGGAAAGTAGAGAAAGAAAGAAAGTCATATGACAAATGAATGTACGTAGTGAAAGAGAGAAATCAAAAAATAGGAGAGAAAGGAAAAATAAATTGGAGAAAGACAGAAAGGGGAGAAAGAATAAAAGAACAAAGGAAAAGATTATTGAGAGAAAAGGAGAGTGAAATGTGAAGAAAAAAGAATTTGAAAAAAGAAGCAGAGAAAATAGAGGAGAAATGCAAAGTGTGAAACAGAGGAAGAATGAAAAACAGAAGTAACCAAGAAGGGAAAATGGAGGAAAAGGTTAAAAGTAGTGGTAGAAAAGAGTAAAAGAGGAAAAATAGCAATAGTAAAATAAAGACATTAAAAAAGTAAAAGAAAGACACTGAAAAAGAGTGGACAACAAAGGAGGGAAAGATAAAAAAGTAGGGAAAGAAAGAAGAAGTGTAAAAAAAGGAAGAAAGAAAGAGGGGATAAAAGAAATTGAGAAAGGAATGTATGACATGAAAGTAAGGGAAAGAGAAGAAAGGAGAAAAAGAAGTAAATTAAAGTTTTAGGAGAGGTTAGGCTGCATCAACCTCCATCAGCTTTCAAGACCTCAGAGAAACCTGTTCTATATTTTAAACACCCGCCTTACCAAGAAGGTAGTTGTACATTCTCAAGCCTGCTAACAGGCATTTATCATTTGTGAGCTTCTCAATGGCAGCCTGTGAGCTGCTGATTGCTTGAGATTCACCTGTTGTAGACCTCTGCTGTAAACAAACTATAATTACATGGGGTTGACCGCCACTAAATGTGTATGTAAATATATTTATATATACACACGTCATAGCTGTGTAGTGAAAATAAGTGTGGCACAATATTACAAAGGGCAAATGCATATTTTTTATCACAATACAGCAAATCGGACAATATCTCTTCAATGTCAAGTTTCCTTTTTGTTAAATATATTTTATTTCTCACAAACAAACTTGAAAAAATGAAGTGGCATACTTAATAAATGCAAATGATCAGAGTATAAAATGCTAAATATTGCCATTGTTGAGGGAGACGAAGAGCATTATGACTCACTGGAGGCTTTGACTCTTGTGCGTCATGGCTCACCGCCACATATATTCCTTTTGATTAAATGAAGGAATCATAAAAAGCTTTTTAAGTCTACAGCAACGTCAAAGTGCTAATGAGTCATTGCCACTGCACAGGAACTGCATTTCTAAAACAGTTCTATTCTAATGCTAACCTGCTAAGTGAGAATTTCCTCCTCTCTAGTACACCCTCTTGAATCATCCATTCACCCTTACCTTTTAATGAATGCACTCATTGATGCCACTAAGCAACATTTTCACTACATAGGTCCCCAAACATACAATGAAGAGTGCACTGGTAGGGCACTTAAGCCATGTTTGTTTTCTAAAATCCCACAGCTGAATTCTATATGTGGGTGCGACTATGTTTGCAATGTCACTACATGTAGGATAGTTTGACAAACAACATTTGTGTGCCATACTGTAGGATGATGGCATCCAGTCCAAATAAATGAAATCTAGAGAGCATCAGGCAAATGCTGAAACTACATGAACTCAAAGTGCCACAAGAGAGTGGAAGGAGATGAATACAGGCTTCATCAGCAGCTTTAGCTATTGCAATAGAGTGATTTATGGAATATGCAAACAACCTAAACATTATGGAGGCTGCTAGGCATAAAACCGTTAGATTGTGTGGCCGTTATCTTTAGTTGACAAAAAGTTTAATGTAATGGTCAGCCCTCATAGTCGAGCTTTACATTTGCTCAAATATATTATCTAAAGTTGATAAATTCATTTGACTACAGAAAATAAAAAGTACATCCTAATTAACAAAAAAAATACTTTTTCTAGAAAAAGGGAAATCTTTTCAACAATTACAAATTACAAAATAGTGACACTCATAGTGTTGCGTGGATTCTGCACATACATATAACTATGCGCAGGAGAACAGGACCTTGGTGTATAGGGGTTGTACCTTCCTTCCACCTTAGTGCCTAAAATCCCAAAACCGACTAGCTATAGTGTCTCATTCATTCTCCGACAGAATCACAAAGCTACAAATGATTAGACAACCCAGAACACAATATTCCCGACTCTCTCAGGAATCGCGGTAACAAGACATACCCTTTCACTCACTCACTCGTACTTGTCCACAATAAGTATTGTCAGAGTCACTGTATAGTTCAAAATGTTTATTTTGACTATTGTGCTAAAAAATGCAGTATACGAGCCACTACCAGCTGTAAAATGCATAAACTTAACACAGTTAGCATTGTTACAATACCACAGAATATGAAGAGGGATGTCATTATATATAGACAGTAGAAAAAGGACTATAAGGCCTAACCACCCTCCCCTTGGTAAGTTAAGGTTTATTATGTAAAGGAAGATCTCTGGGCTTTGTCAGCAGACCCCTATCTTAGAGCCTAGATGGTACCTGTACATCATAGGAAAGGCATAGCTCTTCTCCAAGGAAAGGTTTCCCTCCATTTGTGCGTGAACAACATGCAACCCCATCATAGCACAAGCTCTCTACAAGTGCAGCTGTGTGTAGCATGTTTTGTCTAGGTAATAGGGACTGACTAGAACAGAATAACAAGGGGCATGATTTTCAACCTTGCACATCATGTTCAGACTAAACTCCAGGAACAGCAGATAATGCAGAAAGCAGACTGTTCTCATGTGAAAGGCACAAACAGAGTTTTGCAAAATAAAGTCATGTAGCATCATGGCAGCAGATCTCACGCTAACTTAGCAATGTCGAAAATGACCCTAAGGGCCTTATAACAATAGGGCTTATTAAACATATTTTTCTTTGGTGTGAGGGTATTTTCTATGGTTTTCAAGTAGACGTTTCAGTCTGCTTGGGGTGTTTTCATGTGCTGACAGCTTAATGTGCTTGCATTTTGTCGTTACTTGTCATGGTGCTGAAAGCTGAAGATGCTTTCAATTGAAAATCAAAGCTCATACTTCATCTTACTGCACAATTATCACTCAATTAAATAGCACACACTGTGTCAACCCTGAAATGAAATACTGAGAATGGTCTGTTTGTGTACGAAACTGTAACATAAAAAACTGCGTATCGCTTCGGTGGGCAGTCATCCTGCTGAGCAAACCTATTGGCAACATTGGTGAAGACTTTAAAGAGCTAAGCAAGAATATTTGATATTTCCAGACTCTTCCAAAACATGAAGGTCCTGATTCACAAAGATAAACTAAGACCAAAATTCTAAGTTTATGACTTTCGTTATTCACAAAGGTTTACGTTCGCAGTCGGGGCGAAATCTCTGCCCAAGTGCAGCGATTCCACTCCGCACCCGGAGTGTACTCGCTGCACACTTGGGTGCGTAGTGGAATCTCCACACTTGGGGCGGAATCTCCACAGGGACTACGGATGTTAAGATAGTACTCGTAACTTACCTTTGTGAATAATGAAAGTCGTAAACGTAGACTTTTGGTCTAAGTTTACCTTTGTGAATACCGAAAGTTGTAAACTTAGACTTTTGGTCTAAGTTTACCTAAGTTTATATTTGTGAATCGTGCCCGAATACAGTAGACCTACCATTATAAAGATTTGGGAGTTCATTTCATTTAGCCTCTTTCAGCTGCAATCGCTTATTATAGATTCTTATAGATCCAAACTAAATTGATTTTAATGATACAAAGGAGATTTTTTGCCAGGGAACCAGGGTCGGTCTGGCTTATAGGCAATCAGGCAGTGCCCAATGGGCTGGTCTGACCAGTTAGTTGGGGGGCTAGTTTTTTATCTATTTATTGGTTTGTTACATGGTCTGCTGAGTCACTTTTCACAGTTTTTTCTCAGAAAATAATTCAAAATGCCTGCAGCAAGCACAAATTCACAAATATATAGTCATTTTTAGCTATCTAATTCACTAATGGGGGCCACTTTTATTTTAGGGCACGGGCCTATTTTCTGTCCCAGTTGGACCCAGCATGGAACCATATTTTTTACATGTATGATCAGAAAGGGACTTGTGTCCCAAATGAAAAACATTAAATATATACTCTGCTTTAATAGACACACAAAGGACATTTACAACAGTGGAGTTTTGTGAGCCCTCCTTTAAGTATCAGACACATTTCTCAATGCAAAGTTCTTTAAACTTGGAGCTGTTCTATTTAACAGTAAGCTGAGCCACAGTATGCCAGTTGCCATAGGCAGTTCTGGAACCAAAAATAACCCTGACAAATCAATGGGACAAAATGGCTGAGCACTCTGAGATAATAGTTAAATTGGGGCCTGGTATTTTGGGGTGACAAAGCCTGCAAATCACAAATTCACAGGGGGTATATTTATGAAGATGTGGCGCAGTGCAGCAAGTCACCTTGCTGCACTGCGCCACAGGGAAAGGGCAGGAATGTCCCTTATTTCAAAGAATACAGCACATACCTGACTTTGTGCATGTGCTGGCACTGACTTGGCTGCCTAGCACCAATGCAGGCACACTTGCACCATGGGGGAAGGGTGCCTGTTTTGAATGCAGGATTGTTTTTTTGCAGGAAGGGGCACCCTATGTAACTGAATTGCAATGGGGAAGTTATCACTGTGCGATTGCTACAGCTTCAGAAATGTTGTTATTTGGCCTTAGGAGCAAACAGCAAAGGTTCAGAAGACCATTGGTTAGAGATGGAATGTCAATATTGGCCATAAGGCTGTGATGAACCTTATGCAAAGCTCTCCTAAGTTTTTGATGCATGATTGGGGATTTTTGTATTTTTAAATTAAATAAATTAATTTGTGACATATCCATGATTGAATTTACAGAAATATATCATGTGGTCTAAGTGTCAACAAGAATACTTAAAAAAGAATGTTGCTCAATCCACATATAACAGAGATGCTAGAAATGATCAGAGAGTTCTTATTCAAAAAGATTAAAAAGTAAAGGCAAAAAAATAAAAGTCCTGAGGCACTTTACCAATGGTGATAATGTCCTGTGGTTTGAAATCTATTGTAATAATAATGGACAGCAACGTTGTAGCATCTTCAGTACACTAGCCATTCACAGAACCTATTTTATCAATATTATAGTCAAGGGTATCAAAAGAGAAATCATGAAGCATGAGAATAATTGTGCCACCATTATCCAATGTAAGGATTTGAGGTCTAGGGGTTTGAGGGCAGGCACAGAATGCTGGTCCCCCATAGTAACAACTGTGGGCTTTGGACACAGATGTCCTGGGACCCCTGAACTGCAGACCCCTGAACTGGGAACCAAGTACCCCTCCCTTTTAGTGCTTGGCCCTCAAGGTAGAAAGGCAGAGTAGTCCTAGGTTTACTCAGGGGCGGTAGTGTGGGCTAGAGACTCAGAACTCAACAATACAACAAGCAACACTTAGGGCCTGATTACCATCTCGGCGGATGGGATTCTCTGTCACAAAGGTGTCAGATATCCCGTCTGCCATATTACAAGTTACATAGGATATAATGGAATTGTAATACGATGGACGGGTCCATCACATTTGTGATGGGAGTATCTCATGCGCCAATATCGTAATCAGTCACATAATGCTTTGCTGCCCAGGCCCTCTGTTTCTTTTAAAAAAGGAAAATATCTATATTACACACATTACTAAATACTATGCAAAAATTAACAAATATATACAAAGAATACAGGTGGAAATGCAGTTGGTGGCATTCCCTAAAGAGTCTCACAACTAACATAGGGACACACTAAAGACAAGTTTTCTTCTCCCTTTAACCTGACTACAAAGTAAATCCAACAAATTTAAAATAAAGTTCCAAACTGTTAGAGTACTTGAAACTGTAAAGAAAAAACACCCTTTCCAGTCATCACCTGCACCTCAGGTGTGTTAGGGTGATGTAACCAAAATTAAGGGGGGGCTCTTGCGGATGGCAGTCATTCAGTTAGCAGCCCCCATAGCCATTACAAATTATTGATGGTGCTCCAGTCTTTCATGGCACACCACTTCTGCACCAAATGCAAATGTCATTTTGGACCTTGTAGGGGATTCTGGTGCCAACTGCTGCCTCAGCGTTTTTTATTTGATACCGCCGGTGAGATCACAACTCTTGTTTTTTCCATTGCTTCATTCTTTTTGTTTTTCAGATAAGTGGACCTGTTGTCTAGATTTTTTTTTTAAAGGCAGTTTGTCCAATTTAAAGGGTCCACTTGATGGATACTGAGTGCTGGTGCCCTTGGTTTCCCGTGGGAGCACCACATGCACACTGGCAAGTTCTGGGTAGTGGAGAATGTTCTTCTCTCACCAGCCATTTGGCTCAAAGGAGAGAGCAATACTTGTTTTGCTGCCCCTCAGACACAGACATAGAAAGTAGGAAAGGCACACATCACTCTCCCTAATGCCATGGGAACCTCTGTGGGCCATCAGCAAGTAGGCGCATCCCCCGACATACGAGGGACATTGCCATCCCTGGGGTAAAATAGGAAAAGGAAGGGTGGCAGTTCCCTGTATACCTCCTCATAGGTTAATCAACCAGGAGCAGTGGCCTTCCCCAAGGTGACTGAAAGGTCCCTGTAGGGAAAAGAGCATGGTGGCATGGCATTGGTATACTGGATCCTGAAGTTATCCCCTCTGGCACTAGCCCTCCCCTTGCTGATACCGGTGAAGATTTTTTGAGTCCTGTGGCACTGGGGGAAACAGCCTTTACAACGCGGCTGTTACCGCGCAATACCTTTGCCACGCATCCATTAGAATGCATATGCCTTTACCACGCATGCTTGTTAAAACGAAAATGTCAGTTAAGTATTTTCCAGGTAAGCCCACTAGGTACCTCCAGTAAGTGCCACAGACTGCAATGCATAGAGGTGTAAAAGGGGCGTGGCTTCAGAACACCTGTCTGCAACGCAGCTCCCTGGCGCATACTGGAGATACCTGTTGGGCTAGTTGGCCCTCAGGGACCCTCAGTATTGAAGGGGAATTAATTCCCCAACTTACAACTGGCCAGGTGGCGCGTTTGCAGAGTGCTGCAAGGAGGGGGCGTGGCCTCCGGCGCAATGCTGCTCTTTTATTTATTTTATTTTTTTTAGAAGGAGGGCTGTGTGGCCCCCCTTCTTTTTCTAATTTACTGGCCCTGGGGACCCCATCCCCCAGGGCCTGCACCCTAATTTTTTTTGTTGAAAAAAATACATTTGGCCCTTCCAAGGCCTTAATCGGCCCCAGGGACCCCAATCCCCGGGTCATGGCCTTTTTTTTTTTTTATTCTTTAGGAGGGGGCTACATTGCCCCCCTCCTCAGGCCACTTATGGCCCCGGGGACCCCATCCCCCGGGGCCGGCCTTTGTTTTTTATTATTTAAAAAAATATATATATTTATAGAAAAACCTAGGACATGCTGGACAAACCGTATGTACCTATCACCATGACGATTTGCGTGATATTTATTAAAAGGCGACTATGCATAGAATGAATCCACATGGAATGTATTTACACTGCTAGTGAAGCTCTGACGTGTCTGACGCCCTACCGTGCCTAATCCCGGCGCCCCCGCCGGTGGGTACTCTCCAAGTAGACACCCTTGTCGTTTATTTATACAAACATGGGTAGCTATTGATGGGCACATTTAATATACACGCACACCAAGCCATTCAAAGGGGATTCGACAAAAATTCGACCAAACTATGCAAGAAACCCCCCTCACGGTTAATAAAACACACATCCAACGCCGGATGTGTAATACTTTTTATTTTACTCTCTGGAAAGGAGACGAACCTCACTTGAGAGTCACAGCGTGCTCCTCGCTGAGCCCAATGCTGTGTTACACCCACCAGTGCCCGCCGAGTGCCTCACACTTCTGTGTTGTATTCCACCAGCTAGTGCGTATGCTATGACACTCTCTAGCCCATGTGCACTGTAACACCACCCCGTGAATATGTCATGCCACACTTGCCTTCGCACGGGTTATATTGCCCCATCTAACGTGCCTTCCTCGATGCCTATGTTATAACGCACAGCGCTATGCCATACATATTACAATCTGGGATCCATATCTTTGTCACAGTGCATATGCAACGTTACACTCCCCAGCACATATTTTATATTACAACTTTAGGTTACACAACACTGCCCTGTGCATATTAAACTCCAAGGCGCATATCGCATAGCACGCGCTAGTGCCTGTGCCTGTGCTATCTCGAGCTCTCCAATGAATCTGTCATTGCGCACAATGTATTGCATATTATATTTCACGCCCCGGTTCATCTTATATCACACTTTTGGGTGCATGGTTTATACCATATACTATAGCTCATTTTCAATCGTGCTCTCAGGACTATGTTCTATATAACACTGCGTCCACCTACCCTTTTCACGGGCATTACATTTTGCGATGGGGGTGGAGGGTCAGGGGGTCGCAAACGTCCTCTTCTTCCTGAATAAAAGTGAGATTATGCTGCATACTTGTTCATATTTTAAGTAGTTCGTACAGACACACATTTTAATAACAATAAAGTTCCTAATACCCACCTTCTCTGAACATTTAGCCTGCTGCCCCATCCACCTCCTCCCTATCCTCTGTTGTCTGAATCCATGGACTAGCCTCCTCCCTCCTGCCATGCATGGTCTGATGGGCTGCCACTGCCCTCCATTTAGCATGATGTACCAGTCCACTCCTCCTGCCCTCCATTGCCCAATTCTATGGCCCATCATTGACCTCCGGCTTCGCCTCTGTGGTTAGCTTGCTGCCCCTATTCTCCTTCCCCCTGCCCTCCGATGTCTTTGTGCATGCCCCTGCTCCATCCTTTTTGCCCACCATGTTCCATGGACCTGCCACTCCTATCTACTCTGAGTGTTCTGTTGAGCTGCCACTCCCCTCCCACCTGCCTAGCATTGTCGGATGACTGTAACCTGTCCCTGCCACCTCCACACTGCTCATCCACATGCCATGCCCCTATCCCGTTCCTCCTGTCCTCCATGGTCCATTTTACTGCCACACCCTTCTGCCCTCCCTGGTCTGTTGTGCTGCAACTGCTCCTCCTGCCTGCCCCGCGCGGTCTGTTGTGAGGCCCCTTCCCCCAAACTCTCTTGTCTGTGCCCAGGTCCTGACCCTCCCTTCTATCCTCCATGGTCCTTTGTGCATGCCCCTGCACCCTCCTTCTTGCCCATCATAGCCATTGTGCTGCCACTAACCCTCCCGCTTGCCATGCATGGTCTTCTGTGCTGCCATGGCCCCTCCCACCTTCCCTGTGTGGTCAGCCAGCTGCCCCTGACCCCCTCCCACCTTCCCTCCATGGTCTGTGTGTATGCCATCATAGTCTCATTGTTGCTCTCCATGGTGTGTCTTGTTTCTAGTGCCCATCCTGCCTGACCTCCATGGTCATCTTACTGCTCCTGCCCCCTTGCCCCCAGCCCTCTGTTTCCATGTGCAGACCCCTATTCCCTCCCTCCTGGCTTGTCTGTTCCATTGTAATGCCCCTGATCCGTCCATCCTGCCCTTTATGGTCTGTTATGCTGCAGCTTTCTCTCCTGTCTGTCCATTATGGTCAGCTAGCTACCATTGCCTCTTTCCCCTCTGTTCTCTGTTGTCCATGTGCATGGTCCTGTCCCCTCCCTATTGCTTTCTATGGATTGTTGTGCTGCACTCCCGTCCTGCATGCGCTGTGTGGTGTATTGTGCTGCTGCAAACCCTGATGCCTGCCCTGTAGGGTCATTTTGGTACACCTCTCCATGTCCCTCCTGTCCTCTGTTATCCGAGTCCATGTCCCTACCCCAATTCCTCCTGCCTACCATGATCCAATGTACCATACTTGCGAACATTTTGAACTTGGTAAGAGGGAGATTTTGAAAAAAAACTGGGGTATTGATTTTCCCCTTTGAGTTACATTGAAAAAGAAGAGATTGTAGATAGGAGACAGATCAAATAAAGCCCATTTGAGCGTAAAAACATTGGACGTTTCCTGGCTGAAACGGTCTGTTGGCATGTACAGTCGTACTACCACTGCCTCTTCCTTCTGCCCATAATGGTCTATTATATTGCCACAGCCTCTCTTGCCAGTCCTGTATTGTTGGTTTGTTGCCCCTGCCCCCCTTTCCACTGCCCTCCATAGTCTGTTGTGCTGCCACTGCCCTTCCTGCTTGCCCAGTGTGGTCAAATTGTTGCAGCTGCACCCTCCTACCTGCCTTCCATTTTCAGAGTCTGTGCCCCTGGCCTCTGCCTCTCAGCAGTATACCAATGAACAACTAGATTGCTAACATTCTATATTTATTACAAAAGTGTGGAACGCCTGACGTCATCTTGATGTAATCAAAACTGTAATACCTAGAGTATTTCCTTTAGAAATTACATATATGGTAAAAAGGTCCTATGGAAAAATGCATGGGAAAAACGCGTTTTGGGACCCCCCTTTTTTCTCAGCCCCCGCTTGACGAATCCCCCCGAGACTTTCAGGGTAGGAGCGGAGCATAGCGCCCCATTAGTTTTGAAAATTTCGCGAGGATTCGTCGACCGGCGCCAAAGTTATTCCAAATAGAATGTTTCGGTTTTCCTATGGAAACAGGGTCCTAACTATAACTACCTACTGGTGACCGCCAGTAGGAAATATATATTATCTACTGGCGGTCGCCAGTAGATAGTTATAGTTAGGACCACGTTTCCATAGGAAATCCGCAACATTCTATTTGGAATAACTTTGGCGCCGGTCGACGAATCCTCGCGAAATTTTCAAAATAGGTGGGGCGCTATGCTCCGCTCCTACCCTGAAAGTCTCGGGGGGATTCGTCAAGCGGGGGCTGAGAAAAAAGGGGGGTCCCAAAACGCGTTTTTCCCATGCATTTTTCCATAGGACCTTTAGACACAGCTACAGACCGAACGGCTGAACAGAGTTACTTGAAATTTGGCAGAGAGGTAGTCTACAGGTCAAGGAAGTGCCTTTTGTAGGTTTGGTGTAAATCTGTTCAGTTGATCCTGAGAAAATAGCCTTTAAATCAATATATATATCTGTGGCAGCTTACGGTGCGCTTACCGTGCGCTTACGGTAAGCTTACCGTACGCGTACGGTGCCGTGCGCGAGCGCGATTCTGATTGGCTGTTAGATCTTAGTAAACATTCAAATCGGTCGAAACCAGGAAGCGGCGGCCGCCATTTTCTATCTCGCACTCTGAGGGGGGGGAGGAAAAACAAAGGCAAAAAACATGTAAAGGGGCTGTTTAGACTGCTCCCAACCACTTAGCCTTGATGAAGGTGTCCCCAAAGAACCCCCAAGGCAAAAAATTCAATTTTAATGTTTTTCGAAAAATCGCCGATTACGCTTACCGTACGCGTACTTAAAAAAATAAAACTTTAACTTTCACAACGAAGCGCATAATATGTCCTCCATGTGTGCACGGTGCGCGAAGCGCATCGTGCGTACATGGCCCATCCAGCGTAACGGATGGCCCATCCAGCTACGCGCACCGCGTGCCCACTGTGCGTGCACGGCACTAACTGCGTAAAGTGGGCGCGCGGTGCGCGAAGCGCACCGCGTGCTCACTGTGCGCGCACGGTGCGCGAAGCGCACCGTGCGCGCACGGAACGAACTGCGTTAAGTGGGCGCGCACGCCACGATTGGCGTAAAGTAACTTAGCATTTAAAAAACCGTACAAATTCACTGAAAAAAACATAGGTTTCACACACGTTATAGTTAGGAATTAGCATTTAAAAAACCTTGCAAATTCACTGAAAAAACCATAGGTTTCACACATGTTATAGTTAGCTGGACATTTTACTGATAAAAAACCAATGAAATTCCCCCGTTATAGTTAGTGCAGGCAACTATAACTCACGCGACTGCAATCCTCTGCTAATACTGTATTTAGACACTTATTTGCCCATGTCTTCTTCCATTAAATTTTAGCTATACATATATTACAAATATTTTTTTTTCATAAAGACACATATGTCATCAGCAGAGGATTGCGGTCGCGTGAGTTATAGTTGCCTGCACTAACTATAACGGGGGAATTTCATTGGTTTTTTATCAGTAAAATGTCCAGCTAACTATAACGTGTGAAACCTATGGTTTTTTCAGTGAATATATATATATATATATATATATATATATATATATATATATATATATATATATATATATATATATATATATATATATATATATATTTATTTATTTATTTATTTATTTTTTATTTTATTTATATATATATTCCCTAAAAAAACCATAGGTTTCAGCGACGTTATTGTTAGTTGAACATTTGACTCATATAAAACCAGAGAAATTCACCTGTTATAGTTAGTTGAGCTAACTATAACTCGCGCGCCCGCAATGCGCTGCTGATGATGTCACATATTACATCACTCATGACGTCTCAAATGACATCACTGATGACATCATCCAGTGAATGTGTGTTTCTGGATGATGTAATCAGTGATGTCATTTGAGATGTCATCAGTGATGTCACTGACCATATCATGAATGATGTATTATGTGACGTCTTCAGCAGTGCATTGTGGGGGCGTGAGTTATAGTTAGCTCAACTAACTATAACGTCCTAATTTCTCTCGTTTTGTATGAGTGAAAAGTCTAACTAACTATAACGTCCCTGAAACCTATTGGTTTTTTTCCAGTGAATTTCTAAGATTTTCTAAATGTAATTGCTAACTACAACGTCCCTGAAACCTATGTTTTTTGTGTGAATTTCTAAAGTTATTTAAATAACAATTCTAACTATAACGTCCCTGAAACCTGTGGTTTTTTGCAGTGAATTACATAAATACATGCATACATTTGTACTAAAAAAAATAACTGTAACAATACTGTGTCATAACTCATAATTCAAAACCAAAGGGAATGATGGCATTTCAGCCGTCTTCAGCCAGGTTTTCTTGAATCCAGTGGCAAAGTGAGCAAGGGACTCACGTCTGAGCATACCCTGCCAACTTATGGCGAACAAAGCAAAACCAAACGGAATGATGGACGGAGTGTAGAACATTGCAAGCACTCACCCCCAGTCAACTGATCTGGGTTTAATCCATCACCGTTCTTTAGCCCACTCTGCCACCCCAGTTCAGACATGGCCATATGCAAATCAGTCTGACCCTGTGCCTCATGGGAACAGTCCAGCCCGAACTGCCAAACCATGTCTTCCCTGGACCGGAAACAAGCTTCCTAGGACCGGTTTCTGGCATTTCAGCCGTCTTCAGCCAGGCTTGCTTGAATCCAGTGGCAAAGAGAGCAAGGGACTCACGTCTGAGCATACCCTGCCAACTTATGGCGAACAAAGCAAAACCAAAGGGAATGATGGACGGAGTGTTGAACATTGCAAGCACTCACCCCCAGTCAACTGATCTGGGCTTAATCCATCACCGTTCTTTAGCCCACTCTGCCACCCCATTTCAGACATGGCCATATGCCAATCAGTCTGACCCTGTCCCTCATGGAAACAGTCCAGCCCGAACTGCCAAGCCATGTCTTCCCTGGACCGGAAACAAGCTTCCTACCCCGAACTGGGGTGGCAGAGTGGGCTAAAGAACTTATAATGCACCACGATTAAAACTTAGTTCGCACTAATCAAGATATTAAACCATTCTAATGCTAAATGTTTCCTATATTGTTTTTAATGTTTTGTAATCTGAACCATACTTTATTCATATGTCTTGTATTTAGAATCTTAGCAAGTAGTAGGCATTTTCAGTCATGAGAAAGCAAATGAGACGCTTTGGCGGTTAAGAGTTTTCAACCTCTGCCAACGTGTGCACATGTCAAACAGTTAACACGTGTGAGGATGCAAATGAGAAGCTTTAGCGGTTAACAGTTTTCAATCTTTCCCAACATGTGCACATGTCAAACAGTCAAAACCTGAGCACATGTTAACCGAATAACATGATAACTATGTGCGTGAGCAGCACGCTGCTTCCATAGACTACTTTGAAACCAAAGACTATATAAACCACACCCAGCCCTTTGACAATAGATGAGTTTCGTTTTTGCGAGTCATTTCCCTGTCTGCAGTCTACGATCCAGCTTCCCTTCTCCTGCATCAGATTCTTCTTTTGCGACAACAAAAAAGATTACAGACTTGTAAATTGTTAAATTAAAGGATAGTAGATATGTATAACACGTAACTATTTATCCGAATGGTGGAATTAACCGTTGTAATTGCTTTTTGTGTTCTAGGAAACAACTAACTTAATGTATTTCTTCAAAGAATCATATTTAGTTTAGAGTTTTATTATATATATGTATATCAAGAGTTATCAAGATATCGAAACTTTAGGTATTTGTATAAAAGATTCTAAAAAGTTCAACGTGTGTTTGATATTCAGTTGTTACATTGTTTGTTTATTTGCATTTATATCTAACGTCAGCAACACCTGTTCACAAACAGACAGAATTCAGGAGAAACAGTTCCCTTGCAAAACTCTTAATTCCAGAGTCTTTGAAAACAAAAATATTAACAGAAATAAAACACTTGATAATATTTCGTCATTTGTCTTTTTCTCTCCTATCGCCCTTAGTCTCCTTCTCCCCTAGGATGATATAGTGTGGCCGTGTATATTCTACTATTGCCTTTCTATTTCACTTCAAAGGTGTTGATGGCCCGTTGGTGCCAGGACTCAACATTCCCAAGTCCCAGATAACAAAAACAGTAAAGATGTTAAACGGTTGATAACATTTCGTCATTTATCTTTTTCTGTCTTCTCGTCCTTTTTCTCCTTCTCCCATGGGGTAATATAGTGTCTTCTGTATATTCTACTACTGTTACCCTGTAGTACCTCAAATGGGGTTGGAGGCCTGTTTGCGCCAGGACTAAACATTTTGGAATACAGGTCACTGGCCCTCATAACTTAGTGGCTCACAGTTTCTGACAGTCACACTGTATTGCCAAATAGTTCATAAAAAAGTGAATGTCTGCCTACATAGTTCCTAACTGAATGCTTTCAGAAACCCTACATTTCCGAGTGACATTTCGTCATTTGTCTTTTTCTCTTCTAGTTCCTATTCTTCTTTTCTCCTTACATGATATAGTATGGCCGTGTATATTCTACTACTGTCTTTCTATTGAATCTCAAAGGATTTGGAGGCCTATCGGTGCTAGGACTGAACAAACCCGAGTTTCAGAGAACAGAAACTTAAAAGCAGAAAGACGCTTGATAACGTTTCGTCATTTATCTTTTTCTCTCATGTTGTCCTTATTCTTCTTCTCCCCTTGGGTGATATAGTGTGACTGTGTATATTCTACTATTCTCACCCTATTTTACCTCAAAGGTGTTGAGGACCTGTTGGCTCCAGGACTAAAGAATCTGGAATGCAGGTTAGTGGCCCTTATAATATACAGGCTCACAGTTTCTATGAGTCACAGTGTACTCCCACGATAATTAATGAAATACTTACTTTGTACATCACTGAATGAATATGTTCAAAACACTACTTTAAAAATTTCAAAAGTGCATAGTCCCTCTATGAATGCTGCAGTGCAAAAGTACTCCATCCCTCGCTCATTGCATAACTACATAAGTAATCCATGATTGATTTAATTTGTGTAGTAGTAGTGCCTACTTGATTCTATAACTGCATCGCTTCTGCCTAAGTAACTTTGGTTCATATTCTCAATGAAGTGGTGGAGAGAGGCGTTACCTGCTTGGCTTAACGCCTCTCTCCGCCACTTTGGAAATGCGAGGCTGCACCCTATTCTCAAGAACATGGTGAAGCCTTGCGTTTCCCCCTTAAATGTCACAAAGTTTCAAAACTCAGCACCAACGCAGGCAGCCTTGCATCAGAATGCAAGGGTGTCTGCAAGCAGGCAGGTTTCTTTATGTACAGGAAGGTCTCCCTTCCTGCACATAAACAAATCCAAAATGCCAGTTTGTAACTTACATGTGTGCTGCTTCGTGCAGCACACATGTAAGTTAGAAAACAGCATTTTTTTAAAAGTTTGCTTATGTACAGGAAGGGACACCTTCCTGTACATGAACAAACCATGGCATTTTACATTTTCCATGCGTGCTGCAGAAGGCAGCATGCATGGAAAATGCAAAAACGACAAGAAATAAAGCACTTCTCCTCGTTTTGCCACCTTAAGACCATGTTTTTTCTGGTCTTAATAATAATAATAATTAATAATAATTATGATGTGATGTTGTTGTGGCGATAGTGGCTTTTGGAATACACTTCTATATCATTAAAAAGATTATACCTTCCTCTTTACACTACTGCACGGAAACTGCCTGAGTAAAATGATAACTTCGACAGTGATTTCTGGGTCATTGCAGGAGTGCATGGGTAGTACCTGAGGGAATCCATCAGAGCTTTCATACTGCCTCAATCATTACTTAAGTGCAAAAATACAAACTGGGTGATTGCATCATTTTATTGCTAATGTCTGATGGATTTATCTCTGTATGCCACAGCCTCCATGATTGCATAAAACCTTACCCAGTTTATACATTTAACTACGTTGAAACTACTTTCATTCGTGAATTGCATTCTTTGTTTTTGCATTTTGCTTTCAAAATGAAGATAAGTGAGTTTTAGTAACAGAGAACCACACTGTGTTTTGTTCAATATTCTTTAGTTTATACACAAGTTAAATGAAACGTCAATTCTAACTTTCTGCTCCTAATTTAAACTGTTTTTTAAACAAACTCCAGTAGCTGTTGCTAATCCCACGCTCAGTGTGCTTTTGAAAAACAATTATCTTATTCTAAACAACCGCAATTTCTCTGACCTACAAGCAGGCGTCCCGTACAGAGCAACTCTTTCACAAAGTGTAACATGTTCTACCACTGTCTTTTCTCCTCCCCCACATGCGTTTGAAGATAGTTTGGTCTGGCCATCCATTCCTACTTTGAAAACATATATTAATAGCGAACACTAACAGAAAATGCTATTGTTTCAACAACAAGCGGGTCTCATATAACCTTGTATGACCTTCAAATAACAGGTGGCTAAATTAGCAAGTGACATTGACTTAGTCTTCTATGGAAATCTCCCACTACATTTTGCACAATTTATACACCAAATATTTAATCAGTCTGAAACTCAATGTCTACCACATTTTTCTAAACTATCCCACTTCCTGCCTTGTTATCTCTTTTCAGACTATTTTTATTAACCCTGGACATAGTACTACGCTTCGCTCATGGAGCATGCATAGTTTACACTACTATGCAAAATGCACGTCGCACAGTGCAAAAACTTTGCTACAACACGTAGCATAGTAGCAATATCAACAATACCCAGAAATGCTTTGATAAACCAATTTGACATGCTAAAATGCATATAACCAATTCACAAAAGTGAACTGTGAATGAAACTATTAGGCAATGAGAGATGTGATGATTTTGGGGTCCCCCTTAACCGAGGGGGGAGGACCAAGCAGATTCCTTGAACACGAAGAGCATATCATGCTGGTGAACGATTCAGTGGTGGTCCCTTCCTCCTAGGACCACCCCAAGCACAGTTATGGGCAAAAATACAATCCCAACCAAAGGCCCTACAAAGTATTATGGGACGAAATTAGCAGTGGGCAGTGAATATTATAGTGTCCAATATCAAAATAATTCAACAAAGAGCTGCAGTTCAACTAGTCGTTACTAGATGTCCCTCACAAGTCAAATGCAAATGCATTGAAATTATTATTACATCAAGCTGCAGTTCCACTAGTCGTTACTAGATGTCCCTCACGAGTCAAATGCAAAAGCATTGAAACCCTTTCATGTAGCTTTTGCATTTGACTCGTGAGGGACATCTAGTAACGACCAGTGGAACTGCAGCTTGATGTAACAATAATTTCAATGCTTTTGCATTTGACTCGTGAGGGACATCTAGTAACGACTAGTTGAACTGCAGCTCTTTGTAGAATTATTTTAATATTGGATACTATAATATTCACTGCCCACTGCTAATCTTGTCTCATAATGCTTTGCAGGGTCTTTGGTTGGGATTGTATTTCTGCCAATAACTGTGCTTGGGGTGGTCCTCAGAGGATGGGACCACCGCCAGATCGTTCAAGAAGATGTGCTTTTTGTTTTCAAGGCATCTGCTTGGTTCTCTCCCTAGGTTAGGGAGGATCCCAAAATCATCACCTCTCTCACTGCTTGCTAATTTATAAATTTCACTTTTGTGAAATGACTATATGCATTTTAGCATATAAAGACAGAAATACTTATTTTATCATAACTTGCACTGTGCAAGATGCTGTTTTCAATTATTGCTCAGAGCAGAGAAGCACACAGTGCTCTCAGCTATGCACTACGCAGTTTGAGGAGTAGCTGAAAGTAGATCAAAGTGTACTCACGTAGCTACGCCCAGGGTTAATTTTTATAGTACTTCCGGATTTCATTCCTTTTAACTTTGCAAGCACATTTGGCGGGTCCCTTGGTGCTCCTTCCTTGTTTCCAGAAAAGTCGATCTATAGCTCCTACTACGAAATGGCTGCCTGTCCTCTGCTTTAACCTCATACCTGACAAATGGAGCTATACCGTGGACGAATGCTACAACTTTTTGAATGCTTGCAATTGGCGATATTTGGCATCAGATATCGCCTGAATTTCTGCTATGTGTACTTCACCTGTGTTCAACCTGTTTTTTATTGTCTCCGGTGCCACTATGAATGCGACCTCCAAGTCTGCCTCTCTACTACTTCACACGATCCCTTGGATTATGAACTGTTGCTGCTTCCATTGCTGTCTCATTACCAGGAATGTTCCGGAAACACAGGCTTGATGGATGCGCTTCATAATACAATAAGGGGAAGATGGAATACATGCGCTCATATGGAGAGCCTCTTGCAGCAGACTATCATCAAATATCATGCAAGTTGCCCTGACATGCTCCTGCTTGAGATTATGATGACCATGTCTGTTCTTTCGACTTGCTAAATTGGATTGCCATCCTCTTTACTTGGAGAGGTGCAGATGACTTTTTGGAACTGATTGCATATCATGGTCCTTCTGAGTTCTTGAGGTTCAATGAATCTCCATAAGTGCACATGGTAACTGGACTTGACGAGCTCTTATTTCTACACTTCAAGAACACTGGTTTTTTTTTTCTCTTTCTCTTTTTGCTTTTCCTTCCTTTATGGATTTTCAGACATTGACTTTCTTTACTAATTCCCCTTTACAGACTTGGTTATGCTCTTTTGATGTTTCCACTCTGTTTGCCTGGGTGTTACAGAGCGGTCGAAGAAACGGACAACTTGGCAGTTGGGGACTTTAATATCTATATTAAAAGTTATGTAGCCTGCAGACAAACCTTCGAGATGTTCTATTTTATAATAACAGTTCTTTTTATCTGAGAGAGAAACGTAACTCAAGATGGTCCTTTCTCTATTCTATTTTTCTGATAACAACTCCCTTTATCAGATATCGATTTACTACTATACTGATTATAATTCTACCATAACCTTTCTTTTTTGTTATGGCACATATACTGCACATTACGCCATGTACTTTAAAATACATTTTTTAAAATTTATCATGTTTGTGCCATATGTTACAAACACATTACTGACAGTTAAATCCTTTCCCACCATGTTTTTAATGTCATTTGCCTGCCCCATGTTCAATACACACCAGCTACTAACAATCTTGAGCCTAAGCAAATGCAAACCAGAAACTCTTTTCAAGGTACAGTTGACAGTGTCACCATATTACTATTCCAATGCATACATCTCATGTGCCTTTTCGTAGTGGCAGCATACTTAAAAGAAACATACAACTACATGTATACCTGTGTTTTATAGCTATCGCATCTTTCAATATATTACTTGTGTGAAAATACATGTTCAAGCATAGACATACCATAGCAAAATTAAATGTTAACACCAATCGTCGAGCAATGTAAATTGGAGCAATATGTAAGTTGCAACTGTGAGGCATATTAACAAGCCCCTATCGCCACCACAACGTCACTTTCACTGACGTTGTGGTGGCGATAGGGGCCTCGCCTTATTAACAAGGCAGTGTTAAGCCACTTAACATAGCTTAACACTGCCTTGTTAAAAAAGCCCCCTTTCACGCTCTGTTTAGCGTGAAAGGGGCGTCCAGTGGGTATTGTGAGGGGAATTCCACCGCAACACCCATTCATTTTTATGCTGCATCGTATTAATAAGGGCAGCGTTAATATGCCCCTGTGTGCAGCTTTTATATATCACAGAAATCAATGATGACTTTCTGTCTGCCCGTCAGATGCCCCAGGAGCCCAGTGACGGTCAAGGCACATCGGCCACTGTTACCTTCCTTTTACAATCTACGGGACAAAAACCGTTAGAGACCGGGACGAAGAAGGGGAGGGGGGGGCTCAAGGGACGTGCCATTCTCAGTCTCTCGATCTGCCGCCCCTGTAAAATATGCAGGTACAGCACAAGCAAGAAGATTCACAATACCTTAACTTATATTCACGTGTGCTTAACAACTGTAACAAACCAATACACACATTGTGGAAACAATATTTAATTGTTTTCATCTCACTGAAGTTAATAAAGCATGTCAGTATTAAAGCCCCCCAATCCCCCCCAGTATTTTCCCGAAAGCTTCAATCTGCAAAAGGACATTTCTTGTACATTATCCCACCCAATATTACACACCAATTAATCCCTATACGTTAAACACAAAACCATATAACCCTTGCAACATCAAAAAGGTGGAAAACAAGCTTTTTTTCCAGAAATCTATAACTGATTGGGTGATAAACAACATTATGTTTTGTAAACTAATGTGCATATTACTTTCGTAAAAAACTATGTTTCTGGTTGATTAATAAAAAATGTTTGAAATGTACACTACATTTGATAAGATCACACATGCGGAGCGCAACCACACCTACTATTTCCATTTAGAAGGTACTATTGCAACTTAAAAAATAGTCAACTTCTGACCTGCACATACTGTTAAATGTTCCAGAAACTGTTAGAATGAACTATGGTGAACTTATGACCTGCATGAGGCATTCAATGTTGCTCAAACTGTTGGGAGGAAATGTGGTGAACTTGTGACCTGCAGCCTTCCGTTAATGTTACCCAGTATTCCTTTTGAACAAAGCCAGCAGCTCCATGCAAGCTCTCTTTGCCCAAAAGCAAATCTGTTTCGCTTCATAAAATCGATAGCAAATTTCCTCCTCTCGCTTCCATCAGACAAAGCAAAAGTTTGCTATAAGAGAGCCTCAACTCTGCATAGATCCCGTCTTGCCATTGCAAACTTAAATTTCCATGGCGTAGGCACCACGGCTCATTGTTGCAACCGGCCCTCAGACTTAAACATACCCAGGGCCATGCAAAGCTTCTCAAGATAAATTGGACGATGCACCTCCATCCAATTTAAAGCCTGTGAACATCATACACCCAGAGGCCGCCAATCCGCAACAGGCCCCCTCATTTTAATTCATGTATGCCGAAATAAGTGGCACCCCCAGGACTGTGTGGGAAGCTTCAGCCCTTCACATTTTATGTATACCTCTAAACACGTGCTGCTCCACAGAGCGGAGGAGAAAGGAAGACGTGAACCTACCCAATATCATTATATTTGCTCCAAGGAAATTGCAGTCCCCGTGACAGAAGTAAACCCCGCATCAGAAATAAACATTGCTCTTGGGAACTAGCCCAACTGGGGGCTTAAATAAACAAAGCACTCCACACCGCGCTCTGTTTTTCTTTTTCCCACTGTGATTTCCAGGCCCTACGCGAATCCCGCCGGAAACATATAAAAATGTTTCTTTACGTTCCAACACCCTGTGACACCCCTGAGCACCCTAGAAAGGTCACAGTGTTCCTACCCTACTCTCTTCAACTTAACCGAGTCACAAAATGGCTCCCAAGGCTTCCTAGTTTCAAGAGTTGGCAGCCAATCCCAGGCAAGCTTGTGCTCAGAACACCTCAGCCAATCAGCTCTCACAGTTCTCAAATATCGATATATCTAAATCTATAAATATCTCAAAAACTACTGATCGGATTAACACCATTCAAAAAAAGTGTGCTTTCTGAACCAAGAGCTACCTTTTTGTACAGTATCATATATATATATATGTATATATGTAAAATATATATAAATATATATATAATACTTATATATACATATATATAATATATATATATATATATATATATATATATATATATATATATATATATATATATATATATATATATATATATATATATTCACTGAAAAAACCATAGGTTTCACACATGTTATAGTTAGCTGTACATTTTACTGATAAAAAACCAATGAAATTCCCCCGTTATAGTTACTGTAGGCAACTATAACTCACGCGACCGTAATCCTCTGCTGATGCTAATACTGTATTTAGACACTTATTTGCCCATGTCTTCTTCCATTAAATTTTAGCTATACATATATTACAAATATTTTTTTTTCATAAAGACACATATGTCATCAGCAGAGGATTACAGTCGCGTGAGTTATAGTTGCCTACAGTAACTATAACGGGGGAATTTCATTGGTTTTTTATCAGTAAAATGTACAGCTAACTATAACATGTGTGAAACCTATGGTTTTTTCAGTGAATTTGCAAGGTTTTTTAAATGCTAATTCCTAACTATAACGTGTGTGAAACCTATGGTTTTTTCAGTGAATTTGTACGGTTTTTTAAATGCTAACTTACTTTGCGCCATTCGTCGCGTGCGCGCCCACTTAACGCAGTTCGTTCCGTGCGCGCACCGTGCGCTTCGCGCACCGTGCGCGCACAGTGAGCACGCGGTGTGCTTCGCGCACCGTGCGCCCACTTTACGCAGTTAGTGCCATGCACGCACGGTGGTCACGCGGTGCGCTGCGCGCACCGCGTGCCCACATTATGCGAGATGGGCCATGTACGCACGATGCGCTTCGTGCACCGTGCGCACATGGGGGACATATTATGCGCATCGTTGTGAAATGTTTTGTTTATTAATTTCAATTATTTCATAAGCCATGCACAAATGGTGCCCTTCGGGCACCATTTGCTCATGGGGTGTGGAGAGTGTGGATACTTTTTTTTTTTTTGTAAATTTTTTTACCGTACGCGTACGGTAAGCGTAATCGGCGATTTTTCGAAAAAAAAAATAATATTTTTTTTGGCCTTGTGGGTTGTTTGGGGGCCCGTATATCATTGCTGGGTGATTATTATTTCAATATACTGCCCCTTTACCCATTTTTGGGCTTCATTTATGCTGCCCTACTCAGAGTGCGAGAGAGAAAATGGCGGCCGCCGCTTCCTGGTTTCGGCCGATTCGAATGTTTACTAAGATCTAAGAGCCAATCAGAATCGCGCTCGCGCACGTCACCGTACGCGTACGGTAAGCGCACCGTAAGCGCACCGTAAGCTGGCTCAGATATATATTGATTTAAAGGCTATTTTCTCAGAATCTACTGAACAGATTTACACCAAACCTACAAAAGGCACTTCCTTGACATGAGGACTACCTCTCTGCTAAATTTCAAGTAATTCTGTTCAGCCGTTCGGGCTGTAGCTGTGTCTAAAGGTCCTATGGAAAAATGCATGGGAAAAACGCGTTTTGGGACCCCCCTTTTATCTCAGCCCCCGCTTGAAGAAACCCCCCGAGACTTTCAGGGTAAGAGCGGAGCGTAGCGCCCCACCTATTTTGAAAAATTCGCGAGGATTCGTCGACCGGCGCAAAAGTTATTCAAAATAGAATGTTGCGGATTTCCTATGGAAACGTGGTCCTAACTATAACTACCTACTGGCGACCGCCAGTAGGTAATATATATATATATATATATATATATATATATATATATATATATATATCCAAGAACAAGATGCCTGTTGTGAAGGAGCCCACGCGGGTAAGTTTCATTCTGCCACAAATTTATTGAAAGAACAGCAATGTCCATGCAGTTAAAAAGGCCTCGCATTCATAAAAGTTCAGCCGACGACATGAATCTCCCGCCTCAGTGGGCGTGGCCACCCAGTGGCCTTCTGGTAATTGTAGTGCTTCGATTCTTCCTCAAGTGAGTGGCTTGACTCTTGCCGATGATAAAGCTAAATTGATCCCAAGTGGGTAGCGGGGCACTTGAGAACTGCTTGCCATGCTTATTACCATCTTCCAAAGGCAATCACCCATCCTTAATGCTGCAGCGTCGGTTGGCGCTGCCGCAGGGCTGCACACGTGCAGCGGGGCCCCCTCGCGACTCAGGCCGGGCCGCTGAAACATCCAAGAACAAGATGCCTGTTGTGAAGGAGCCCACGCGGGTAAGTTTCATTCTGCCACAAATTTATTGAAAGAACAGCAATGTCCATGCAGTTAAAAAGGCCTCGCATTCATAAAAGTTCAGCCGACGCGTTTCGTGCATGAAAGCACTTCTTCATGGGCTGGTCATCGCTTTCAACAGGAGTCATGGCCCTTTTCTCTCGGCACTAAATATATACATGAATCTCCCGCCTCAGTGGGCGTGGCCACCCAGTGGCCTTCTGGTAATTGTAGTGCTTCGATTCTTCCTCAAGTGAGTGGCTTGACTCTTGCCGATGATAAAGCTAAATTGATCCCAAGTGGGTCGCGGGGCACTTGAGAACTGCTTGCCATGCTTATTACCATCTTCCAAAGGCAATCACCCGTCCTTAATGCTGCAGCGTCGGTTGGCGCTGCCGCAGGGCTGCACACGTGCAGCGGGGCCCCCTCGCGACTCAGGCCGGGCCGCTGAAACATCCAAGAACAAGATGCCTGTTGTAAAGGAGCCCACGCGGGTAAGTTTCATTCTGCCACAAATTTATTGAAAGAACAGCAATGTCCATGCAGTTAAAAAGGCCTCGCATTCATAAAAGTTCAGCCGACGCGTTTCGTGCATGAAAGCACTTCTTCATGGGCTGGTCATCGCTTTCAACAGGAGTCATGGCCCTTTTCTCTCGGCACTAAATATATACATGAATCTCCCGCCTCAGTGGGCGTGGCCACCCAGTGGCCTTCTGGTAATTGTAGTGCTTTGATTCTTCCTCAAGTGAGTGGCTTGACTCTTGCCGATGATAAAGCTAAATTGATCCCAAGTGGGTCGCGGGGCACTTGAGAACTGCTTGCCATGCTTATTACCATCTTCCAAAGGCAATCACCCGTCCTTAATGCTGCAGCGTCGGTTGGCGCTGCCGCAGGGCTGCACACGTGCAGCGGGGCCCCCTCGCGACTCAGGCCGGGCCGCTGAAACATCCAAGAACAAGATGCCTTTTGTGAAGGAGCCCACGCGGGTAAGTTTCATTCTGCCACAAATTTATTGAAAGAACAGCAATGTCCATGCAGTTAAAAAGGCCTCGCATTCATAAAAGTTCAGCCGACGCGTTTCGTGCATGAAAGCACTTCTTCATGGGCTGGTCATCGCTTTCAACAGGAGTCATGGCCCTTTTCTCTCGGCACTAAATATATACATGAATCTCCCGCCTCAGTGGGCGTGGCCACCCAGTGGCCTTCTGGTAATTGTAGTGCTTCGATTCTTCCTCAAGTGAGTGGCTTGACTCTTGCCGATGATAAAGCTAAATTGATCCCAAGTGGGTCGCGGGGCACTTGAGAACTGCTTGCCATGCTTATTACCATCTTCCAAAGGCAATCACCCGTCCTTAATGCTGCAGCGTCGGTTGGCGCTGCCGCAGGGCTGCACACGTGCAGCGGGGCCCCCTCGCGACTCAGGCCGGGCCGCTGAAACATCCAAGAACAAGATGCCTGTTGTGAAGGAGCCCACGCGGGTAAGTTTCATTCTGCCACAAATTTATTGAAAGAACAGCAATGTCCATGCAGTTAAAAAGGCCTCGCATTCATAAAAGATCAGCCGACGCGTTTCGTGCATGAAAGCACTTCTTCATGGGCTGGTCATCGCTTTCAACAGGAGTCATGGCCCTTTTCTCTCGGCACTAAATATATACATGAATCTCCCGCCTCAGTGGGCGTGGCCACCCAGTGGCCTTCTGGTAATTGTAGTGCTTCGATTCTTCCTCAAGTGAGTGGCTTGACTCTTGCCGATGATAAAGCTAAATTGATCCCAAGTGGGTCGCGGGGCACTTGAGAACTGCTTGCCATGCTTATTACCATCTTCCAAAGGCAATCACCCGTCCTTAATGCTGCAGCGTCGGTTGGCGCTGCCGCAGGGCTGCACACGTGCAGCGGGGCACCCTCGCGACTCAGGCCGGGCCGCTGAAACATCCAAGAACAAGATGCCTTTTGTGAAGGAGCCCACGCGGGTAAGTTTCATTCTGCCACAAATTTATTGAAAGAACAGCAATGTCCATGCAGTTAAAAAGGCCTCGCATTCATAAAAGTTCAGCCGACGCGTTTCGTGCATGAAAGCACTTCTTCATGGGCTGGTCATCGCTTTCAACAGGAGTCATGGCCCTTTTCTCTCGGCACTAAATATATACATGAATCTCCCGCCTCAGTGGGCGTGGCCACCCAGTGGCCTTCTGGTAATTGTAGTGCTTCGATTCTTCCTCAAGTGAGTGGCTTGACTCTTGCCGATGATAAAGCTAAATTGATCCCAAGTGGGTCGCGGTTCACTTGAGAACTGCTTGCCATGCTTATTACCATCTTCCAAAGGCAATCACCCGTCCTTAATGCTGCAGCGTCGGTTGGCGCTGCCGCAGGGCTGCACACGTGCAGCGGGGCCCCCTCGCGACTCAGGCCGGGCCGCTGAAACATCCAAGAACAAGATGCCTGTTGTGAAGGAGCCCACGCGGGTAAGTTTCATTCTGCCACAAATTTATTGAAAGAACAGCAATGTCCATGCAGTTAAAAAGGCCTCGCATTCATAAAAGATCAGCCGACGCGTTTCGTGCATGAAAGCACTTCTTCATGGGCTGGTCATCGCTTTCAACAGGAGTCATGGCCCTTTTCTCTCGGCACTAAATATATACATGAATCTCCCGCCTCAGTGGGCGTGGCCACCCAGTGGCCTTCTGGTAATTGTAGTGCTTCGATTCTTCCTCAAGTGAGTGGCTTGACTCTTGCCGATGATAAAGCTAAATTGATCCCAAGTGGGTCGCGGGGCACTTGAGAACTGCTTGCCATGCTTATTACCATCTTCCAAAGGCAATCACCCGTCCTTAATGCTGCAGCGTCGGTTGGCGCTGCCGCAGGGCTGCACACGTGCAGCGGGGCCCCCTCGCGACTCAGGCCGGGCCGCTGAAACATCCAAGAACAAGATGCCTATTGTGAAGGAGCCCACGCGGGTAAGTTTCATTCTGCCACAAATTTATTGAAAGAACAGCAATGTCCATGCAGTTAAAAAGGCCTCGCATTCATAAAATTTCAGCCGACGCGTTTCGTGCATGAAAGCACTTCTTCATGGGCTGGTCATCGCTTTCAACAGGAGTCATGGCCCTTTTCTCTCGGCACTAAATATATACATGAATCTCCCGCCTCAGTGGGCGTGGCCACCCAGTGGCCTTCTGGTAATTGTGGTGCTTCGATTCTTCCTCAAGTGAGTGGCTTGACTCTTGCCGATGATAAAGCTAAATTGATCCCAAGTGGGTCGCGGGGCACTTGAGAACTGCTTGCCATGCTTATTACCATCTTCCAAAGGCAATCACCCGTCCTTAATGCTGCAGCGTCGGTTGGCGCTGCCGCAGGGCCGCACACGTGCAGCGGGGCCCCCTCGCGACTCAGGCCGGGCCGCTGAAACATCCAAGAACAAGATGCCTGTTGTGAAGGAGCCCACTCAGGTAAGTTTCATTCTGCCACAAATTTATTGAAAGAACAGCAATGTCCATGCAGTTAAAAAGGCCTCGCATTCATAAAAGTTCAGCCGACGCGTTTCGTGCATGAAAGCACTTCTTCATGGGCTGGTCATCGCTTTCAACAGGAGTCATGGCCCTTTTCTCTCGGCACTAAATATATACATGAATCTCCCGCCTCAGTGGGCGTGGCCACCCAGTGGCCTTCTGGTAATTGTAGTGCTTCGATTCTTCCTCAAGTGAGTGGCTTGACTCTTGCCGATGATAAAGCTAAATTGATCCCAAGTGGGTCGCGGGGCACTTGAGAACTGCTTGCCATGCTTATTACCATCTTCCAAAGGCAATCACCCGTCCTTAATGCTGCAGCGTCGGTTGGCGCTGCCGCAGGGCTGCACACGTGCAGCGGCGCCCCCTCGCGACTCAGGCTGGGCCGCTGAAACATCCAAGAACAAGATGCCTGTTGTGAAGGAGCCCACGCGGGTAAGTTTCATTCTGCCACAAATTTATTTAAAGAACAGCAATGTCCATGCAGTTAAAAAGGCCTCGCATTCATAAAAGTTCAGCCGACGCGTTTCGTGCATGAAAGCACTTCTTCATGGGCTGGTCATCGCTTTCAACAGGAGTCATGGCCCTTTTCTCTCGGCACTTAATATATACATGAATCTCCCGCCTCAGTGGGCGTGGCCACCCAGTGGCCTTCTGGTAATTGTAGTGCTTCGATTCTTCCTCAAGTGAGTGGCTTGACTCTTGCCGATGATAAAGCTAAATTGATCCCAAGTGGGTCGCGGGGCACTTGAGAACTGCTTGCCATGCTTATTACCATCTTCCAAAGGCAATCACCCGTCCTTAATGCTGCAGCGTCGGTTGGCGCTGCCGCAGGGCTGCACACGTGCAGCGGGGCCCCCTCGCGACTCAGGCCGGGCCGCTGAAACATCCAAGAACAAGATGCCTGTTGTGAAGGAGCCCACGCGGGTAAGTTTCATTCTGCCACAAATTTATTGAAAGAACAGCAATGTCCATGCAGTTAAAAAGGCCTCGCATTCATAAAAGTTCAGCCGACGCGTTTCGTGCATGAAAGCACTTCTTCATGGGCTGGTCATCGCTTTCAACAGGAGTCATGGCCCTTTTCTCTCGGCACTAAATATATACATGAATCTCCCGCCTCAGTGGGCGTGGCCACCCAGTGGCCTTCTGGTAATTGTAGTGCTTCGATTCTTCCTCAAGTGAGTGGCTTGACTCTTGCCGATGATAAAGCTAAATTGATCCCAAGTGGGTCGCGGGGCACTTGAGAACTGCTTGCTATGCTTATTACCATCTTCCAAAGGCAATCACCCGTCCTTAATGCTGCAGCGTCGGTTGGCGCTGCCGCAGGGCTGCACACGTGCAGCGGGGCCCCCTCGCGACTCAGGCCGGGCTGCTGAAACATCCAAGAACAAGATGCCTGTTGTGAAGGAGCCCACGCGGGTAAGTTTCATTCTGCCACAAATTTATTGAAAGAACAGCAATGTCCATGCAGTTAAAAAGGCCTCGCATTCATAAAAGTTCAGCCGACGCGTTTCGTGCATGAAAGCACTTCTTCATGGGCTGGTCATCGCTTTCAACAGGAGTCATGGCCCTTTTCTCTCGGCACTAAATATATACATGAATCTCCCGCCTCAGTGGGCGTGGCCACCCAGTGGCCTTCTGGTAATTGTAGTGCTTTGATTCTTCCTCAAGTGAGTGGCTTGACTCTTGCCGATGATAAAGCTAAATTGATCCCAAGTGGGTCGTGGGGCACTTGAGAACTGCTTGCTATGCTTATTACCATCTTCCAAAGGCAATCACCCGTCCTTAATGCTGCAGCGTCGGTTGGCGCTGCCGCAGGGCTGCACACGTGCAGCGGGGCCCCCTCGCGACTCAGGCCGGGCCGCTGAAACATCCAAGAACAAGATGCCTGTTGTGAAGGAGCCCACGCGGGTAAGTTTCATTCTGCCACAAATTTATTGAAAGAACAGCAATGTCCATGCAGTTAAAAAGGCCTCGCATTCATAAAAGTTCAGCCGACGCGTTTCGTGCATGAAAGCACTTCTTCATGGGCTGGTCATCGCTTTCAACAGGAGTCATGGCCCTTTTCTCTCGGCACTAAATATATACATGAATCTCCCGCCTCAGTGGGCGTGGCCACCCAGTGGCCTTCTGGTAATTGTAGTGCTTTGATTCTTCCTCAAGTGAGTGGCTTGACTCTTGCCGATGATAAAGCTAAATTGATCCCAAGTGGGTCGCGGGGCACTTGAGAACTGCTTGCCATGCTTATTACCATCTTCCAAAGGCAATCACCCGTCCTTAATGCTGCAGCGTCGGTTGGCGCTGCCGCAGGGCGCCAACCGCGCGCCCGCAATCCACTGCTCATGATGTCACATATTACATCACTCATGATATGGTCAGTGGCATCACTCATGACATCACTGATGACATCATTCTTGTGATAGAGTGGCGGTCGCGCGAGATATAGTTATCTGAACTCACTATAACGGGGGAATTTCATTGGTTTTTTACGAGTGAAATGTCCACCTAACTATAACCTGTGTGAAACCTATGGTTTTTTAAGTGAATTTGCAAGGTTTTTTAAATGCTAATTCCTAACTATAACGTGTGTGAAACCTATGGTTTTTTAAGTGAATTTGTACATTTTTTTAAATGCTAAGTTATGTATTTATTAATATATATATTTTTTTAAGGTTTTTCACCGTGCGCGCACCGTGCGCACACCCTGCAATTATTATTAAAAAAAATAAAATGTTTATTTCACGCATGGGGGTCCTTCTGTGACCCCCTGACAAAGGCTAGGGGGTCAGGAACTCTCTTCCCTGCCCCCTTTTCACGTTTTCCACCTTTTTTCCCCCTTTCCTTTTCAGTGCGAGAGACAAAATGGCGGCCGACACTTCCTGATTTCGACCGATTTGAATGTTGACTGACATCTAGCAACCAATCAGAATTTCGCTCGCGCACAGCACCGTGATATTTCTATGCTTTTAAATGCTATTTTCTCAGGAAATACTGAACAGATTGACACCAGACCTGCAAAAGGCACTTCCCTGACCTGAGGACTACCTCTCTGCCAAATTTCAAGTAATTCTGTTCAGCCGTTCGGGCTATACCTTCGACTAAAGGTCCTATGGAAAAATGTATTGGGAAAACGCGTTTTGGGACCCCCCTTTTTTCTCGGCCCCCGCTTGACGAATCACCCCGAGACTTTCAGGGTAGGAGCTGAGCGGAGCGCCCCATTAGTTTTGAAAAATTCGCAAAGATTCGTTAACCGGCGCCAAAGTTATTTAAAATAGAATTTTGAGATTTCCTATGGAAACACGGTCCTAACTATAACTATCTACTTGCGACCGCCAGTAGATAATTATCTACTGGCGGTCGCCAGTAGATAGTTATAGTTAGGACCGTGTTTCCATAGGAAATCCGCAACATTCTATTTGGAATAACTTTGGCGCCGATTGACGAATCCTCGCAAAATTTTCAAAATAGGTGGGGCGCTCCACTCCACTCCTTCCCTGAAAGTCTCGGGGGGATTCGTCAAGCGGGGGCTGAGAAAAAGGGGGGGTCCCAAAACGCATTTTCCCCATGCATTTTTCCATAGGACCTTTAGTCCAAGCTACAGCCCGAACGGCGGAACAGAATTACTTGAAATTTGGCAGAGAGGTAGTCCTCAGGTCAGGGAAGTGCCTTTTGCAGGTCTGGTGTCAATCTGTTCAGTATTTCCTGAGAAAATAGCATTTAAAAGCATATAAATATCACGGTGCCGTGCGCAAGCGAAATTCTGATTGGTTGCGCGTATGGTAGAAACGGAAAAATTCCGCGAACTGCGTAACGCGCGTAACGTGCGTAACGTAATGGTGTGCGAAGCATACCATGCGCGTACGGTACGCGCACGGTGAAAAACCTTTAAAAAAAAAACCATAACTTAGCATTTAAAAAAACGTACAAATTCACTGAAAAAAACATAGGTTTCACACACGTTATAGTTAGGAATTAGCATTTAAAAAACTTTGCAAATTCACTTAAAAAACCATAGGTTTCACACATGTTATAGTTAGCTGGACATTTCCCTCGTAAAAAACCAATGAAATTCCCCCGTTATAGTTAGTGCAGGCAACTATAACTCACGCGACCGCAATCCTCTGCTGATGACGTCAGATATTACATCACTGATGACATATGTGTCTTTCTGAACAATAAATATTTGTAATATATGTATAGCTAAAGATTAATGGAAGAAGACATGGGTAAATAAGTGTCTAACTACAGTGATGTAATATCTGACGTCATCAGCAGAGGATTGCGGTCGCGTGAGTCATAGTTGCCTGCACTAACTATAACGGGGGAATTTCATTGGTTTTTTATGAGGGAAATGTCCAGCTAACTATAACATGTGTGAAACCTATGGTTTTTTCAGTGAATATATATATATATATATATATTTCCAACTGAAGAGCGCACCACAATTGAAACGCCACACACGGTCGTGTAGAATACCTTTTATTTGGCAGGATAGCAGGGAAGAAGGTCCACCATTGCAGCTGAGGTTAGTAGCCAAACATGTTTCGGGTTTGCTTGTCCCTTGGTCACTGGCTTCACAACAGAGAGAACAGCTGCAGAGATTTTCCGCCGCACTCGCGGAGGCTTGATTTAAAGTCCCGCCCAGGTGGGCGTGTCTAATGACTGCATTCTGGGATTGTGAGTTCTTTGAAAGCCATCGTGGCATTGCGCTTTTTCTCCCAATCAATTTCTTGTTCCTATAGTAGGTCGCTGCACAGGGCAAAGCTGGGTCCCCACTAGTGATGACCTGCCACATCGGTCACGCCGTTCCTTGTACGCCTGTGATCATCGGCGTGTAGGATCTGCTCCTCCGCAGCGGGGCGTTTCGTGGCGTGGCACAGACCGCTATATATCCAACTGAAGAGCGCACCACAATTGAAACGCCACACACGGTCGTGTAGAATACCTTTTATTTGGCAGGATAGCAGGGAAGAAGGTCCACCATTGCAGCTGAGGTTAGTAGCCAAACATGTTTCGGGTTTGCTTGTCCCTTGGTCACTGGCTTCACAACGGAGAGAACAGCTGCAGAGATTTTACGCCGCACTCGCGGAGGCTTGATTTAAAGTCCCGCCCAGGTGGGCATGTCTAATGACTGCATTCTGGGATTGTGAGTTCTTTGAAAGTCATCGTGGCATTGCGCTTTTTCTCCCAATCAATTTCTTGTTCCTATAGTAGGTCGCTGCACAGGGCAAAGCTGGGTCACCGCTAGTGATGTCCTGCCACATCGGTCACGCCGTTCCTTGTACGCCTGTGATCATCGGCGTGTAGGATCTGCTCCTCCGCAGCGGGGCGTTTCGCGGCCTGGCACAGACCGCTATATATCCAACTGAAGAGTGCACCACAATTGAAACGCCACACATGGTCGTGTAGAATACCTTTTATTTGGCAGGATAGCAGGGAAGAAGGTCCACCATTGCAGCTGAGGTTAGTAGCCAAACATGTTTCGGGTTTGCTTGTCCCTTGGTCACTGGCTTCACAACTGAGAGAACAGCTGCAGAGATTTTCCGCCGCACTCGCGGTGGCTTGATTTAAAGTCCCGCCCAGGTGGGCGTGTCTAATGACTGCATTCTGGGATTGTGAGTTCTTTGAAAGCCATCGTGGCATTGCGCTTTTTCTCCCAATCAATTTCTTGTTCCTATAGTAGGTCGCTGCACAGGGCAAAGCTGGGTCCCCGCTAGTGATGACCTGCCACATCGGTCACGCCGTTCCTTGTACGCCTGTGATCATCGGCGTGTAGGATCTGCTCCTCCGCAGCGGGGCGTTTCGCGGCCTGGCACAGACCGCTATATATCCAACTGAAGAGCGCTCCACAATTGAAACGCCACACACGGTCGTGTAGAATACCTTTTATTTGGCAGGATAGCAGGGAAGAAGGTCCACCATTGCAGCTGAGGTTAGTAGCCAAACATGTTTCGGGTTTGCTTGTCCCTTGGTCACTGGCTTCACAACGGAGAGAACAGCTGCAGAGATTTTCCGCCGCACTCGCGGAGGCTTGATTTAAAGTCCCGCCCAGGTGGGCGTGTCTAATGACTGCATTCTGGGATTGTGAGTTCTTTGAAAGCCATCGTGGCATTGTGCTTTTTCTCCCAATCAATTTCTTGTTCCTATAGTAGGTCGCTGCACAGGGCAAAGCTGGGTCCCCGCTAGTGATGACCTGCCACATCAGTCACGCCGTTCCTTGTACGCCTTTGATCATCGGCGTGTAGGATCTGCAATGGTGGACCTTCTTCCCTGCTATCCTGCCAAATAAAAGGTATTCTACACAACCGAGTGTGGCGTTTCAATTGTGGTGTGCTCTTCAGTTGGAAATATATATATATATATATATATATATATATATATATATATATATAGTCTCTGAAAAAACTATAGGTTTTAGGGAAACTTATAGTTAGTTGGACATTGCACTCGTACAAAACCAGTGAAATTCCCCTTTTATAGGTAGTTCAGCTAACTATAACTTGCGCCCCCGCAATGCACTGCTGATGACGTCACATATTACATCACACATGACATGGTCAGTGACATCACTGATGACATCACGGATGACATCTTAAATAACATCACTGATGACATCACTGATGACATCATCCATGTTCTAATTTCATGCATCTTCTCACACCCTAATATAACTTTAGATACACCCACTCTAAATTACAGACTGCCATTCTCAAAACCATAGACACTCCAATAGCAATAACTACATACCCACTCACTGATTCTTAGGTCTACACACACCCACTCACTCACCCGTACAGTCACTCATACTTATGGTCACTTAGTACAGGACTATCATATGCACTCATACACCTATATAGACACTCACACACCGCCACTCATCCATAGAGGTGCACACACACCTAGTCTGTCATGCTAATAATTATTCACACTCCCATTTACTAAACTCTACAGTTATACACACACACCAGCTCACTTACTCATACACATATTAGCACATTCTTACATTCGTATACAGTCACTGATACAAGCAAACACTCATCCATGCAGCCACTCTCACAATCACACACTCTCACTTGTAGCCATATATATACTCTAACACACATATATACTGCCTTTCATATATGTAGTTACTCACACATGTACCACTGAGATATACATTCACTCACTAACACACCCATACACACACTCACCCACCCATACAGTCCATCACAGATGCACACTTCAAACTATGCACCCAGTGAATCATCCACTCACACATCTATGCACAGAGTCACACACACCCCACCCACACAAACACTCAGGCACCTATACAGATACTCAGACAACCAATCAATAACTCATATGGACACTTATGTAGTTATTCACAAACCCATGCAGTCGCTTACACACCAACAGACAGACGGATACAGAGATTCACACAGTTTTGTCACTAACCCATGCATTCAGTAAGATAAGTTAACTCACTCACTTATAGAGTCAGTCACACAACTACTAAAACATCCATTCAGACACTTATACACCCACTCATTCTTCAATACACCTTTCCCTATATATATTAAACATATTTAAACTTTACAGAAACACATAGTCACTGGATGATGTCATCAGTGATGTCATCAGTGATGTAATCAGTGATGTCACTGACTATGTCATGAGTGATGTAATATGTGATGTCATCAGCAGTGCATTGCTGGGGCGCGAGTTATAGTTAGCTGAACTAACTATAACGGGGGAATTTCACTGGTTTTGTACGAGTGCAATGTCCAACTAACTATAACTTTCCCTAAAACTTATGGTCTTTTCAGTGAATTTCAAAGGTTTTTTAAATGCTAATTTCTAACTATAATGTGCCTGAAACCTATGGTTTTTTCAGTGGATTTCAAAGGTGTTTTAAATGCTAGTTTCTAACTATGCCTAGAGAGGTAGGACATGTGATGAAAGAAGAAACAACGCACAGAAAGAAAAAAAAGAAATGCAGAAAGAAGCAACAGAAGTACACAAAGAAAAGAGCAGGAAGAAGCAAAACATGTCCAGAAAGAACCAACAGAGGAGCAGAAAGACGCCTTGTTCCAAAATCATCCTGTGCCCACAACTTTTTCAGACGGGTACTGGTGGTAACTGACTCTGACTAACCAGACCTAGAGCCAGTGGTATGCTAAAAGGCACTTAGAATATAGTGAAAACACCTACATACACTAGGGAACACTATGCGTTGGGGTACCTCTGTGATTAGCATGACCTCCTCTGTAAGCCCCTAGTAAATAATAGGGAAGGGGATTTAAAACTACCTCTTAAAACACACCACAGGGCACATTTGCACACTGGTGAAGGGGGACCTGAGGTGACATTTGTGCAAACACTCCCTGTGGCGCGTTTTAAGTTGGGGAATGAATTCCCTTTCAAACCTGATGGCCCCCGGGGGCCAACTAGCCCACCAGGTACCTCTAGTACCGGGGTGGTCACCCCGGGACACTGCTGGAGCCGGCCCTGGGGGGTGGCAGTCCCCAGGGCCATCATTGGCTCCAGGAGGGGGGCCGCGCGGCCCCCTCCCAACATCTACACAGCCCCGGGGGAGGTGGTCCCAGGGGCTCAGGGGTCTGTTCCAGACCCCTGAATTTGAATAATTAGTGCCCCGGGGAGGTGGCGGTCCCCGGGGCAGTGTGGGGGGATTGGGGCCCCCCACACATTTTTTTGCATGCCCCCGAGACTTGGCCGGGGGCTTTAATTAAACGAAGCGCAGGAGCCCGCGCTTCGTTTTTTAAATTTTTCGTCCGGATCCGCCGATCCTCCGCGCATCCCACGGTGTTTCTACCCTGCACCCTTTTCCTGTTTTGCGCATTTGTTTTTCTGTTTTCTTGTGCCTCGGTTCTACCTATGGGAAATAACATGGAGAAAACGTGTTTTTGGGACCCCCCTTTTTTCTCAGCCCCCGCTTGATGAATCACCCTGAAACTTTCAGGATAGGAACTGACCGGAGCACCCCACCAGTTTTAAACATTTAGCGAAGATTCGTCATCCGGCTCCAAAGTTATTGGGAAAAGAATGTTACAATTTTCCTATGGTAACTAGGTCCTAACTATAACTACCTACTGGAGACCGCCAGTAGGTAATTCGCGCTCCAGTTCCGTCTCCTTCCCTTCACTCGCGGTCGGGTGCTTAGTAGCGCGGTGACGGACACCGCGATTACATTTCTCAAGCTCACGGTAAATATACACCATCTTTTTTTACTGTATAAGGCAAACCAGAGTGGGTGCCCCAGCACCAAACAACAATAATGATTCTACCACAGTCTTTTTAGTACACGATAAAAACAAATTCTAAATCAAACAAATCACACAGTGATGATATTTACAGTGCAGAAAAAGCCAAAATTAATATCACACATTTGTTTGGCATAAGCAACGCTAGGTCGACGCATTTTGAACCCAATTGTTATAAGGGTTCTCTTCAGGACCAGAATATCTGAAAAAAACGAGAGAAATTCTCTTACTATCCAGAGTGCCAAATTGAGACCAGTCAAATCAAAACCCGGTGTCCTCTCAGCTTACCTTAATCTATCATGACAGAGTCTGTTAATCACTGAGCCTTTGTAAAGAGCAAAAATCTCTGTAAACAAAAACAAAAAAAAAACACAGTTAGTCATTGTCTAAATGTACTTTCAAAGAAGTATGATGTCGAGGGTAAATTATTATGATACGATTACGTTCACATATTTAGTAAATTACACATGTACTAATGAAATATATATTCACACACTAACACAACCATACGGATATTCACCCACCCATACAGTCCATTACAGATCTAGTGTTGAAACCATGCACCCAGTGAACCACCCACTGACAAATCTATGCACATAGTCACACACATCCCACCCACACAAACACTCAGGTACCCATACAGATACTCATACACTCAGACAACCAATCAATAACTTATATAGACATTCATGTACCTATTCACAAAACCATGCATCCGCTTACACACCAACAGACAGATGCATACAGTTATTCACACAGTTTAGTCATTAACTCATGCATTCAGTAAGATACATTTAATGAATCACTTATAGTCAGTCACACACCTACGAAATCATGCATTCACACACTTATACACTCACTCATTCTTCAATATGATTTCCCTATATATAATAAACATATTTAAAGTTTATAGAAACACACAGAAACTGGATGATGTCATCAGTGATGTCATCAGTGATGTCATTTGAGATGTCATCAGCGATGTCACTGACCATGTCATGAGTGATGTAATATGTGACGTCATCAGCAGTGCATTGCGGGGCCGTGAGTTATAGTTAGCTGAACTAACTATAACGGGGGAATCTCTAGCTTTTAGAACGAAGGAAATGTCCAGCTAACTATAACGCCCCTGAAAACTATGGTTTTTTCAGTGAATTTCTAAGGTTTTTTAAATGCTAATTCCTAACTATAACGTGCATGAAACCTATGGTTTTTTCAGTGAATATATATATATATATATATATATATATATACATATATTCACACAAAAAAACACAGGTTTCAGGGACGTTATAGTCAGTTGGACATTTCACTAGTACAAAGCCAGAAAAATGCGGATGTTATAGTTAGTTATATATAAAATATTCTTTAGGTTTTTAATAGTTATAAAAATAATATAATGTTTTCTCTTTTCTAAAATATAAATATACATTTTTTTTTAAGTGGATTCGCATACCGATCGTGTACCTGTAACGATGGGTGCAAAAATCCAAGAATTTTGCCACCATATTGGTTAAGTTGTGTAGGATGCGCGTTCGGTAACCGACGGGTGCACGGAGCTCGGCCCTGCGTAACGTCACGTACGTAGTTCCAGTGGTCACTCCCGGTGCGTGAATCCATCACAAATCTTTAAGTTTTAAAAGTACATGTATATAACGATATTATATATATTATACGAAGACATTATTTAAGATAATTGTAAATATCATATATTTGGAACTGGAATAAAGATATATTTTTGTTAAATGTATTTTTCGGGAATCGCATGTGACTTCGAAAGAAAGCATTTCATTGGTTAAGAACCTTTTGATTCTAGAACTTGAAGGACCCCACCCATTTTTTCTCGTTCTTAGAGCATCTTAGGAGGCACACCTATTGTCTTCTGGTCTTGCTTGCCTTTATTTGGTGATTTTTTTTTTAAACAGAACTGAAAATGGCAGCTGGTGGTGCACCTGTACAGCTTCCCCCTGAAGAAGAAGAAGACCTGGAGGAACCTGTAAAGAAGAGGTATGAAAGTAAATGCCTGTAAAGTTAGGTGCACTATTTGCCAAAATGTCCTCTCACCAGGTTCTGACAAAAATATTTCTGTGGCGCGTCGTCGATGTTGAAACATCTACAAACTATGCATCCTCAACGTCTAGCTAAGGACCAGCTTAGACGGGAACAAGAGAGGCAAAGAAGTGGTGACAACGCTTTTGGACTTAGCATGTCAAGTGCTTCAATATCTTCTACCACAGCCAACATCTTCTCTGACCTCGCTCGAGTGGAACAACGTTGCATAAAATGCAAAAAAACTCTCTGTTGTGGTGAGCAATCACTGGACGCTGTCCTGCTTGCTATAAGAAATCACCACTGTTATTTTTTTTGTATTTTTTCTATGCAATGCGTTTATATGCAATGAGTTTATAATTGCATAATTTTTTCATCATGTACACCGTTGGTTCTGTTTATTAAAAAAAAAATACCAAAAATATTCACAAAAGGGTTAAAAAAATATATATCTATAAAACAAAAAAAGAAGAAAAATGGTTCTTTTCAGTACCTCCTAATTGGTTAAAAATAGACAAACTTGCATGTGTTCTATGTACAACTGTTATGGTAATATCCAAGTCATTGTATGAGAGAATAAGATGGGTTACTGCATGAGTGCATAAGTAGTGCCTGGATGATTGCATGACTGCAGGAATAGTGGCTGAGAGATTGAAGGGGTGCATGGCTAATGTCTGTGTGATTGTATGAGTGCAGGAGTCATGTCTTGGTGATTGAACTAGTGCATGGGTAATGCATGGGTGCTTGGAAGAGTGCATGGGTAATGCCTGTGTGATTGCATGAATGCAGTAGTAATGTCTGGGTGAATAAAGGAGTGAATTAGCAGTGCCTGAGTGATTAGATGAGTGTATAGGTAGTGCCTTTGTGATTTTATAAGTGCTTATGTAGTACCTGGGAGATTGAAGTAGTGCATGGATAGTGCCTGGATGACTAGAGGAGTGCAAGAGTAGTGTCTGGGTTATTCCATGAGTGCATAAGTAGTGCCTGGGTGATTGCGTGACTGCAGGGGTAGTGCCTGAGTGAATGAAGGAGTGCATGGCTAATGTTTGTGTGATTGTATGAGTGCAGGAGTAATGTGAGGGTGATTGAAGGAGTATATGGGTAATGCCTAGATGCATGGAAGAGTGCATGGGTAGTGCCTGCCTGCATGTAGGTCTGCCTGGGTAGTTCCTGGGTGATTGGAGGAGTTCATGAGTAGTAGCAGGGTGATTGCATGAGTGCAGGAGTAGTGCGTGGATGATTGAAAGACTGCATGGGTAGTGCTTGGTGGATTGCATGAGTGCTGCAGAAGTGCCTAAGCACATTTATGACTGCATGAACAGTGCCTGAGGGATTCAAGTGGTGCATGGGTAATGTCAGGGTGATTGTATGAATTCAGGGATAATGTTTGGGTGATTAAAATAGTGCATGTGCTGTGTCTGAGTGAATAGATGAGTGTATAGTTAGTGCCTTAGTGATTTTGTAAGCGCATAGGTAGTGCCTGGGTGATTGGAGAAGTGCATGGATATTGCCTGGATGACTGGAGGATTGCAGGGGTTGTGCATTGGTTACTGCATGAGTGCATAAGTAGTGCCTGGATGATTGCATGACTGCAGGAATAGTACATAACTTAATGCCTGAGTAATTACATGACTGCAGGAATAGTGGCTGAGAGATTGCAGGGGTGCATGGCTAATGACTGTGTGATTGTATGAGTGCAGGAGTCATGTCTGGGTGATTGAACTAGTGCATGGGTAATGCATGGGTGCTTGGAAGAGTGCATGGGTAGTGCCTGGCTGTATGTAGGACTGCCTGGGTAGTTTGTGGGTGATTGGAAGGGAGCATAAGTAGTAGCAGGGTGATTGCATGAGTGCAGGAGTAGTGAGTAGATGATTGGAAGACTGCATGGGCACTGCTTGGTTGATTCCATGAGTGCTGCAGAAGTGCCTGAGCACATGTATGGCTGCATGGGCAGTGCCTGAGTGATTGAAGTAGTGCATGGGTAATGCCTGGGTGATTGCATGAATGCAGTAGTAATGTCTGGGTGAATAAAGGAGTGAATTAGCAGTGCCTGAGTGATTAGATGAGTGTAAAGTTAGTGCCTTTGTGATTTTATAAGTGCTTATGTAGTACCTGGGAGATTGAAGTAGTGCAAGGATAGTGCCTGGATGACTGGAGGAGTGCAAGCGTAGTGTCTGGTTTATTCCATGAGTGCATAAGTAGTACCTGGGTGATTGTGTGACTGCAGGGGTAGTGCCTGAGTGATTGACGGAGTGCATGGCTAATGTCTGTGTGATTGTGTGTGTGCAGGAGTAATGTCTGAGTTATTGAAGGAGTGCATGGGTAATGCCTGGGTGCATGGAACAGTGCATAGGTAGTTCCTCAGTTGGATCAGGGGATCTGCCATGTTATTGATCAGCTTTTTGTAAATAAGTGTTATGCCCTTCTCTGGTAGGTCGGCATCTAAAACTCTATCCTCGAGTGGGGAGGACTCAGGGAGCGCACTGCCTCTAGGGAGAACCGCAAGTAAGGCATGCCTAATTTGGAGGTACCTGAAATGTTCAGATCGCCCTAGTTCGTATTCCTTCGGCAACCGAGGAAAAGGGATTACCTCACCTGATTTTCACAAATCTCCCACCTTGGAAATGCCTATGAGGTCCCAACGATCAAAGTCCTTCGAGCGAATCAGCCTGCCCAGTTGTTCACTATGCCAGAGTGGTGTAGCCTGTGTGATTTTTCCCTCCCATCCCAAGTTTTTGCTAGCAGCTTTTCACACTTGCACCGCATGCCCAGTGGAGCCGGTCAAGGCTGGCTTCGACAACCACACATATAAAACTCGTTCGAAACTTCCTCCTGGTAGGAGCCATTTGTCATTCTGGAAGGCCGGGTCGCCCTGCGGCCTGCATATACATTGGTTAATTGCTGCAAGATGTGATGCCCAATAATATTTCCTAATGTCCGGTAGGCCAATGCCCCCATCGAACCATCCTAACGTGAGCTTATGTGTTGCGATACAAGGGGGCTTACCCTCCCATAACAGGTCCAGTATATTACAATCGATTTCTTTCAAGTACAAGGATTCAACATGGTGCGGAGTGTATAAGAATCTGGGAAGGGACATCATTTTTCTAAGGGCCGCACGCCCCAAGAGGAACAACGGGAGCGATTTCCAATGTAGGATATCAGACTTGAGACGCACTAGGGGTGGCAGGAGATTGCGCTCATAGAATCTGGACGGGTCATTAAAGACCCAGATCCCCAGTTATTTGAAGCCGTCTATAGCTTCCACTAGCTGAAATCCCCGAGGGAGCGGAGCCATCTTTCCACAGAGGACATAAAGCACTGATTTGCTCCAGTTTATTGTATAGCCAGCATATCTGCCAAACACCTGAAATATGTTTAGGACCCTGTTTAGGGATGCAGCCGGTGATGCTAGATAGAGCAAAATATCGTCCGCATATAACAATATACGGTCTTCCCATCCAGAGGTCTATTTAGGGCCTCTGACTATGGGGTCCTTGCGGACCTACATTGCCAGTGGCTCGAGGGTCAGGGCAAAGAGGAGTGGGGACAAGGGCCATCCCTGCCTGGTGCCCCTGCTGAGAACAAAAGTGGAAGATTTCCTGTTGTTGACTACCACTTGGGCTAGTGGCTGTTGGTAAAGGAGCCAAACCCACCCGATAAATTCTGGGCCAAGACTCAATTTTTGGAAGACTGCAAACATATAGGGCCACTCAATGGTACCAAATGCTGCAGTAGCTTCGAGAGAAAGAACGAAAGCATCCTCTCTTATTGTGTCAGCACGGCACAACACACCATGGAGCCTACGCAAATTGAGGGAGGTGTTTCTGGTGGGCATGAATCCCGACTGGTCCGGATGGACCATACGGTTAATGACCCTTAGCAGACGAGAGGTGAGAACCTTTGCCAGGATGTTCGCTTCACAATTGAGCAATGAGATGGGCCTGTAAGAGGAGCACTTGCTGCTTGTTTTTACCTCTTTATGAATACCAACGATGTTAGCCAACCTCTGATCCGCGGGCAGTACCCCCCTCCTTACTTTCATGAAACATTTTGGTGAGAAAGGGTGCTGTTTTGATGGCGATAAGTTTAAACAATTTAATGGGCAAGCCGCTAGGGCCCGATGCTTTTCCGCCATGTAAGTCGTGGATGACTTTTTCAACCTCCGTGACTGTGAAATCCAGGTCAAGGTCAGTACGCTCTTCCGCAGTGAGCGAAGGTAATGAAATATCCTGCAGAAAAGAGGAAACCTCCTCCTCCGTGTGCGGCGTTTGGGATGTATAGATCGCCTGATAATACTGGCCGAATGCATCAGCTATATCTTGAGGAGCAGTGAGGTGGGAGCAAGAGTCTGTCTCTATCTCAACCACTACACGATGAGCCTGGTCTCTGTGGTCTAGCCAAGCCAACTGCTTGCCAGCTTTATCTCCAACATCATAAATTCTGCTGAGCATGGCCCTATGATGCGATTTGGCAGCATCAGTGGCCAAGTCAGTGTACTCCTTGACTTTATTATGCAGTTTCTGCCGCACCTCCACCGAATCATGTACCCAAAGTGCTTCCTCTAAGTGCAAGATTTGCCCCTCCAAGTGGGTCATACCAGCACATTTGACCTTATGCAGTCCCGAGATTTGGGCCAGAGCCACCCCCATATAACAGCCTTATAGGCTTCCCAGGGTGTTTTTGGTGAATCTACCGACCCGTCGTTCTCCTGGAAGTAGAGGTCTGAATCGCTCAGAATCTTGTCTCTGATTTGCGGGATTTTAAGATACCAGGGGTCAACTGGGGCCATACGGCCAACAGTGGGCAACCCCACCTCTAGGCGACACAGGATAGGTGAATGGTCGGAGATTCCTCTGGCCAGGTGTTGTATTTCCTTTACGCTGTCAATTTGGTGTGCTAGCGTCAGGACTAGGGTTGGGCGGAAAATTCCGCTCCGCCAGCGTAGCAGATAAAGCCAGCCACCCCTGCTCACCGGCCCGGTCCCTGCTTCTGAAAGCAGCCAGGCCGGGGAGAGCCTCCCCGGGCCCCGGTGGACCCCTGTCTCCAGCGCCCGGACCCTCGGCTGGCTTGCAGGACAGGGGGCTCCCGCACCCCGGGGCCTGCCGGACGGAGCACGAGCCCCAGGCCCGGTCCCAGCTTCCGAACCCTAGCCAGGCCGGGGAGAGCCTCCCCGGAGCCTCGGTGGACACCCTTCCCCAGCGCCCGGACCCTCGGCTGGTTTGCAGGACGGGGGGCTCCCGCACCCTGGGACGGAGCTCCAGCACCGGGCCCGGGCCCAGCTTCCGGACCCCAGCCAGGCCGGGGAGAGCCTCCCCGGGCCCCGGTGGAACCCCGTCCCCAGCGACCAGACCCTCGGCTGGCTTGCGTGACGGGGGGCTCCCGCACCCTGAGACGGAGCTCCAGCACCGGGCCCGGCTTCCGGACCCTAGCCAGGCCGGGGAGAGGCTCCCCGGGCCCCGGTGGACCACCTTCCCCAGCGCTCGTGCCCTCGGCTGCCTTGCAGGACGGGGGCTCCCGCACCCTGGGACGGAGCTCCAGCACCGGGCCCGGGCCCAGCTTCCGGACCCTAGCCAGGCCGGGGAGAGCCTCCCCGGGCCCCGGTGGAACCCTGTCCCCAGCGACCGGAACCTCGGCTGGCTTGAGGGATGGGGGGCTCCCGCACCCTGGGACGGAGCTCCAGCACCGGGCCCGGGCCCGGCTTCCGGACCCTAGCCAGGCCGGGGAGAAGCTACCCGGGCCCCGGTGGACCACCTTCCCCAGCGCCCGGGCCCTCGGCTGCCTTGCAGGACGGGGGGCTCCCGCACCCTGGGACACTGGGACGGAGCACAAGCCCCGGGTCCGGGCCCAGCTTCCGAACCCTAGCCAGGCTGGGGAGAGTATCGCCGGGCCACGGTGGACACCCTTCCCCTTCCCCAGCGCCCGGACCCTCGGCTGGCTTGCAGGACGGGGGGCTCCCGCACCCCGGGGCCTGCCGGACGGAGCACGAGCCCCAGGCCCGGTCCCAGCTTCCGAACCCTAGCCAGGCCGGGGAGAGCCTCACCGGGTGCCCCGGTGGACCCCCTGTCCCCAGCACCCGGACCCTCGGCTGGAACCAAGGAGAGTTAAGCCCAGGCCACGTCCTCTCCCCGACGGCCTGCCCGGGGAGCCAATTTTTCTCGACTATTAAGCCCCCACGAATAGAACTCTGGGGAAGGACAAAAGTTGGAGTCCACCCAGCCGGCTGGCAGGCCGGCCATCTGGTCAACCGGCCCGCAGGGCCATCTGGTCACCCGGCCCGCAGTGCCACCTGGTCACCTGGCCCGCAGGGTCATCTGGTAGCCCGGCCCGCAGGGCCATCTGGTCGCGCAGGCAGGCGACCAGATGGCCAGGGCCCCCCAGGTGGCCTGGGAGGGTGCCGTGCCCAGTCACCCTTGCAGTCCGGTGAGGGTGGCCAGGCGCTCCGAGGCAGCCGCTCGGGAGGGCTCCCTCCCCGGTGCTGCTCCTACGCCTCCCAGCACGGGAGCGGCGGGAAGGGGAGGCCAGGCCATCTGGTCAGGGGGCCCCGTCCCCCCTTCAACCGCCCTGGCGCGCCCCGAGGGGCGGCCGGGAACGGGTGCCCGGGGGAGGGCGCGGAGGCGGTCGAATCTCCCTCGGCCTCGCGGACACGGCAAAGCTGCTGCCAGGGGGGCTGTAACACCCTCCGCCAGAAGCGAAGGGCCACCTGCCACCCCGAAGCCTTCCCAGCCGACCCAGAGCCGGTCGCGGCGCACCGCCGCGGAGGTAATGCACCCTGCGGGGGCCGGGTAGGGCCCGGGTGCCGGTCCCGTGGAGGGGATCCCGAGCTCCCGGGCCACCGACCTTCCCGCCATGTTGAATCCTCCGGGCAGACTGCACGGACCCCACCCGTTTACCTCTCGACGGTTTCACGCCCTCTTGAACTCTCTCTTCAAAGTTCTTTTCAACTTTCCCTTACGGTACTTGTTGGCTATCGGTCTCGCGCCCGTATTTAGCCTTAGATGGAGTTTACCACCCGCTTTGGGCTGCATTCCCAAGCAACCCGACTCGGAGAAGACCCGATCCCGGCATGCCAGGGGCCGCTACCGGCCTAACACCGTCCGCGGGGTGAGCCTCGATCACAAGGACTTGGGCCCCCTGAGCGACGCCGGGGAGTCGGTCTTCTGTACGCCACATTTCCCGCGCCCGCCGCCGGGCGGGGATTCGGCGCTGGGCTCTTCCCTCTTCACTCGCCGTTACTGGGGGAATCCTGGTTAGTTTCTTTTCCTCCGCTTAGTAATAAATTCAGCGGGTCGCCACGTCTGATCTGAGGTTGTAGTCGGAAAGAAAACGCTGGAGCGTTCGGGGGGGAGCCGGGGAAGGCCGGGCACCCCATGCCGGAGCCCGCAGAAAACCTCGACAAGCAGGGGAGGCCTGCACGGGACCCACAGACCCCAGTCTCGGGCCCTTGGCAGAGCGGCCGGCCGGGGGAAGGGGCCCGGGGACGGGGACCCTGACCCGGGGCCCGACCGGGCCCCTGGACCCAGCCAGGGCTCCCAGGCCCGGAGGCGCAGGGGAAGCCTCCCCGGGCTCTCTGGACCCCGCCCCGGGCACCCTGCCACGCGGCAGGACCCAGGACGGAGCCCGGGGTGGGGAGGCCGCCCTCCCCGGGGCCCCCAAGGGCCCGGCCGGAGCTCCCGAACACACACGAGCGAAGGGAGGCTCCCCGGCCACAACGGAACCCCGTCCCGGGCCTTTGGCAGTGCCGCAGGCCGGGGGACGGGGCCCGGGGACGGAGACCTTGACCCGGGGCCCACCCGGGCCCCTGGACCCAGCCGGAGCTCCCGGGCTCGGAGGCATAGGGGGAGCCTCCCAGGGCCCTCTGGACCCCACCCCAGGCACCCTGCCACGCGGCAGGACCCAGGACGGAGCCCGGGTTGGGGAAGCCGCCCTCCCTGGGGCCCCCAGGGGCCCGGCCGGAGCTCCTGAACCCGATCCAGTGAGAGAAGGCTCCCCGGCCACAACGGAACCCTGTCCCGGGCCTTTGGCAGTGCCGGGGGACGGGGCCCGACCGGGCCCCTGGACCCAGCCGGAGCTCCCGGGCTCGGAGGCACAGGGGGAGCCTCCCCGGGCCCTCCGGACCCCGCCCCAGGCACCCTGCCACGCGGCAGGACCCAGGAGGGAGCCCAGGGTGGGGAGGCCGCCCTCCCCGGGGCCCCCAGGGGCCCGGCCGGAGCTCCTGAACCCAATCCACAGAGGGGAGGTTCCCCGGCCACAACGGAACCCCGTCCCGGGCCTTTGGGATTGCCGCAGGCCGGGGCCCGGGGCCGGAGACCCCGACCCGGAGCCCGACCGGGCCCCTGGACCCATCTGGAGCTCCCGGGCCCGGAGGCGCAGGGGGAGCCTCCCCGGGCCCTCCGGACCCAGCCCGTGCACCCTGCCACACGGCAGGACCCAGGACGGAGTCCAGGGTGGGGAGGCCGCACTCCCCGGGGCCCCCCAGGGGCCCGGCCGGAGCTCCTGAAACCAATCCACAGAGGGGAGGCTCCCCGGCCACAACGGAACCCCGTCCCGGGCCTTTGGCAGTGCCGGGGGACGGGGCCCGGGGCCGGAGACCCCGACCCGGGGCCCGACCGGGCCCCTGGACCCATCTGGAGCTCCCGGGCCCGGAGGCGCAGGGGGAGCCTCCCCGGGCCCTCCAGACCCAGCCCGTGAACCCTGCCATGCGGCAGGACCCAGGACGGAGTCCAGGGTGGGGAGGCCGCCCTCTCCGGGGCCCCCAGGGGCCCGTACGGAGCTCCTGAACGCAGACGAGTGAGGGGAGGCTCCCCGGCCACAACGGAACCCCGTCCCGGGCCTTTGTGAGTGCTGCCAGCCTGGGGGATGGGGCCCGGGGACGGAGCCCCCCACCCGGGGCCTGCCCGGGCCCCTGGACCCAGCCGGGGCTCCCAGGCCGACCCGGAGGCACCCTGCCACGCGGCAGGACCCAGGACGGAGCCCAGGGTGGGGAGGCCGCCCTCCCCGGGGCCCCCAGTGGCCCAGCCGGAGCTCCTGAACCCGATCCAGCAAGGGGAGGCTCCCCGGCCACAACGGAACCCCGTCCCGGGCCTTTGGCAGTGCCGCGGGCCGGGAACGGGGCCGGGACCCCAACCAGGGGCCCGGCCCCTGGACCCAGCCGGGGCTCCCAGGACCGCAGGCACAGAGGAAGCCTCCCCGGGCCCTCCGGACCCCGTCCCGGGCACCCTGCCACACGGCAGGCCCCGGGACAGACACGGGGCTGGGGCGGCATCCGGGCCCATCCAGCTGCCGGCTGAGGACCGAGAGGGGTCCCAGAGTACCCTGTCCCAAGTAATCCGGAGGAAGGCTACCCCCGTTCTTGAAACCCGCGCGCTCTGAGTGACGGAGGGGACCCTAGGGGCGAACGCACCTGGCCTCCTGGAGCCCTGGCTGGGATCCGAAAGGCAAATGGACCCTCATCGGGACATCCAGGCCGGCCCGGCCATCTGGTCGCCCCATTGGAAAGCATTGCGCGCGACCAGATGGCCGAGGGGAAAGGAGTGACCAGATGGCCGGCAACTGAAAGGACTACCGTCTGCCCGAGCCATAGCGGTAGGGCTCCCGCCTGCCCACCCACCCACCAGGGGCTCTGGGGGACTCTGCTTCCCGGCTAGGCCTCAGGCACGGGGAGGACCAACGGAGCTCTTGGGGCCTGGGCGCCCGGGGGAGGACTGCCCGGGACCCGTGGAGCCCGTCCATGGGCACTTTGCCCACGCCGTGGGCCGGAGGAGGGAAGCCCCGGAGGCCTGGGAGGATGTTGCCCGGGCCTAGCCCATCTGGTCCCCGGCAAAGAACCGCCAGCCCCGGAGGGGTGTTCCGGCATACCCTGCCCCTACAAATCCGGAGGAAGGCCACCCCCCTTTCTTGTAACCCGTGCGCACCGAGTGACAGAGGGGACCCTAGGCGCGGACGTGCCCGGCCTCCTGGAGCCTCCTGGAGCCCTGGCTGGGATCCGGGAGGCGAATGGACCCTCATCGGGACTTCCAGGCCGGCCCTGCCATCTGGTCGCCCCATTGGAAAGCATTGCGCGTGACCAGATGGCCGAGGGTAAAGGAGCGACCACATGGCCCGCACCTGAAAGGACTCCCGTCTGCCCGCGCCATAGTGGTAGGGCTCCCGCCTGACCACCCACCCACCAGGGGCTCGGGGGGGACTCTGCTTCCCGGGGTGGCCTCGGGGGGGCCCCGGCTGGGCCTCAGGCATGGGGAGGACCAACGGAGCTCTCGGGGCCTGGGCGCCCGTGGGGAGGACTGCCTGGGACCCGTGGAGCCCGTCCCTGGGCAGTTTGCCATCCCGCGGCCCGGAGGAGGGAGCCCCGGAGGCCTGGGACGATGTTGCCCGGGCATAGCCCATCTGGTCCCCGGCAAAGAACCACCAGCCCTGGAGAGGTGTTCCGGCATACCCTGCCCCTACTAATCCTGAGGAAGGCTACCCACCTTTCTTGTAACCCTCGCGCTACGATTGACGGAGGCGATCCTAGGCGCGGATGCGCCCGACCTCCTGGAGCCCTGACTGGGATCCGGGAGTCAAATGAGCCCTCATCGGGACTTCCAGACTGGCCCGGCCGTCTGGTCGCCCCATTGAAAAGCATTGCGCGCGACCAGATGGCCGAGGGGAGAGGTGCAACCAGTTGGCCGGGACTGAAAGGACTCCCATCTGTCCAACCCCGAGCCTTCGCGCTAGGGTTCCCGCCTGCCCACGCAGGGCTCCGTGGCTGCAGGGCTCTGGGGCTCCAGGGCTGCAGGGCTCCGGGGCTGCAGGGCTCCAGGGCTGCAGGGCTCCGGGGCTGCAGGGCTCCAGGGCTGCAGGGCTCCGGGGCTGCAGGGCTCCGGGGCTGCAGGGCTCCAGGGCTGTAGGGCTCCGGGGCTGCAGGGCTGCAGGGCTCCGGGGCTGCAGGGCTCCGGGGCTGCAGGGCTCCAGGGCTGGCTGCAGGGCTCCGGGGCTACAGGGCTCCAGGGCTCTGGGGCTGCAGGGCACCAGGGCTCCGGGGCTCCAGGGCTGCAGGGCTCCGGGGCTGCAGGGCTCCGGGGCTGCAGGGCTCCAGGGCTGCAGGGCTCCAGGGCTGCAGGGCTCCCGGGCTGCGGGGCTCCAGGGCTCCGGGGCTGCAGGGCTCCGGGGCTGCAGGGCTCCAGGGCTGCAGGGCTCCAGGGCTGAAGGGCTCCGGGGCTGCAGGGCTCCGGGGCTGCAGGGCTCCAGGGCTGCAGGGCTCCGGGGCTGCAGGGCTCCAGGGCTGCAGGGCTCCGGGGCTGCATGGCTCCAGGGCTGCAGGGCTCTGGGGCTGCAGGGCTGCAGGGCTCCGGGGCTGCAGGGCTCCAGGGCTCCCGGCTGCAGGGATTTGGGGCTGCAGGGATTTGGGGCTGCAGGCCTTGGGGGGGCTCGTAGACCCCCACACTGGGCCTCAGGCATGGGAGGCCCAGCGGAGCTCCTGGGGCCCGGACGCCTGGGGGAGCCATGGAGCCCGTCCTGGGCACTTTGCCTCGCCGCGGGCTGGAGGAGGGAGCACCGGACGCCCTGGGGAAGTGTCGTCCAGGCTTGGCCCATCTGGTCCCTGCCTGAGAACCGCCATCCACAGGAGGGGTGTCCCGGCATACCCTGCCCCTACTAATCTGGAGGAAGGCTACCCACCTTTCTTGTAACCCGCGCGCTCCGAGTGACAGAAGGGATCCTAGGCGCGGATGCGCCCGACCTCCTGGAGCCCTGACTGGGATCCGGGTGTCAAATGAGCCCTCATCGGGACTTCCAGGCTGGCCCGGCCATCTGGTCGCCCCATTAGAAAGCATTGCGCGTGACCAGATGGCCGAGGGAAAGGTGCGACCAGATGGTCGGGACCGAAAGGACTCCCAGCTGCCCACACCGAGCCATAGCGGTAGGGCTCCCGCCTGCCCTTGCAGGGCTCCGGGGCTCTGCACCAGGGTCTCTTGTCCCGGGCAGATGGACACTTGGCAGGCCGCAGGACGTGGGATCCCAGGCGCTGACCAAAAATCAGGAGGCCCGGGGCCGGTCCCTGCTTCTCAACGCAGCCAGGCCGGGGAGATCGGGGAGCCTGCCCAAGCACGAGGGACCCCAGTCCCTCGTGTCCCTCAGGTTGTGCGCTCGATTTCCACCATTTTTTTCCCGCAAATTCCACCCAGCCCTAGTCAGGACATAGTCTATACGGGACATACTATGGTGTGCACCCGAGTAGAAAGTGTATTGTTGCTCTGTCGGGTGCAGTCTCCTCCAGACGTCTACCAGGCCCATAGCTCCCAAATACTGTGGATCCATATGCGGGTGGGTGACAAGGCCCTCTGGGGCCATCGATTAAGGGAGTCAGAGGCAATGGAGGGCTTCAATCAACACTCTGCCTTCTGGAAACTCCAAGATAAGATCCCCAAGGTCAGCATAGGCCTGGGTGTGCAATCCCGGTGGCACATAGACAGAAAGGAGATTTAATGTACGCCCCTCCCAGGTCCCAGAGGTGCCTACGAATCTACCAAGGGTATTAGTACGGACAATTTCCATTGTCATGGGGAACAACTTTTGGACCATTATGCCCACTCCCCGGGAGCCAGACCCAAAAGCCGAGTGCGCCACCAATTTGAAACCCCATCTCGACATGGCCTTAGAGGCATTTCCAAGCAAGTGTGTCTCTTGTAAGAGGACTATATCGGGGAGTGTCTTTTCAGAAATTGGAGCACTATGCCCCGCTTGATCTTATCCCCTAGCCCATTGACTTTCCACAACAAAAGCTTGAGCCCTTGTCTAGTTGTCGTGCTCATCATGTCTTAGGGTATATTTACTCGGTCACAGGGGATGCCTCTCATGAACGCCCCAAAGGGTGATCGCATCAGTCGACCGTTTAACCGTCATGGACAAAAATACCAAAAGCATGTGACTAGTTATTGCCATTTCCCAGATACTGTCATACTTGTCATACCTGTTGAACATGAAACAAAACAAACTAAAACATCCCCCCATCCTGTGCAAGAAAAAAGGCTTTGAGTAGCACTCTGAATATGGTTCTTGACGGAGAGACGCTGTGAACAGAATGCCCACCCCCACACGTAAAAAACCCGACCCCCCTCCCTGCCTCCCTGCATGGCAGAATCAGAACCTCTGGCCCCCCCTAAACTTGCAGAGTGCCTCTCGCCCACCCCTTAAATAAAAGGTGCGTGTAACCAGCCGGGCACCTGCCCCGGACACCAAGTCAAATGAATAATCTATAAAAGAAATTGAACACCATAGCTAATACATTGTGAAAGCTGAACAGCTTTTCCCCCACAATAGTTCAGTCCCTTAAGCACAGTTCAACTGCGGGTTCGGCCACTAAAAGAATTCATCCGCATCTCAGTCCAACTTATAGACAAATAGGACCTATCACCCCCGCAAGATGAATATACAGACCAATCATCCAACCCCTCCTGTTGCCGCTTCCTGCTCACATGACGTGGAGTCTCCGTTCGGACCCTCTCACCACCAGGTTTGTGGGTGCGATTGTTTCATCGTTCCACCAAGTGCCAGCCGTCCAGCCATTCCCACACCTCCTGAGCAGTGGCGAAGGACCAGGCCTTTCCCTATGACTCCACCCTCAGCCTGGCCGGGAAGAGCATTGCCGTCTAAAAAGCTGCGTCGCTGTCATTGTACCCTGAGGGTAAAATCCGGGAAGAAGGTCACTGTGCTGTTTTGAAACTTGAGTGGGGTGCCCCCGCGCAGCCTGCAGAATGATGTCCCTATCGCTATAGTTGAAGTTCCAGGCAACAATAGGTTTCCGAGCGGCCTCAGTTGGCCCCCAGGCACTTGATGTGCCCTTTCCACTGAATAGAAATTAGAGAGCCTGGCTGGTTTTAGGCGGGTAGTGATTAGTTTTTCGACAAACAAGTCCACTGCCGGTTTCTCTGCTTTTTCGGGGACCACCAGTAGGCGAACATTGTTGCACCTGGAGCGCCCTTCATAGTCGTCCAACTGCGCCTCCAGTTTAGCCGTGTGAGTTTGAAGGTTTTCCACACTACGTTGCAGGTCAGAGGTGTCAGTGACAAGCGAGCTTGCTTTAATTTCTACCTCCTTCAATCTAGTGTTCACAGAACGCATGTCAGCTCTGATGAGGGAGACCTCTGCAGAAACCGAGTCTATCCTTGACTCCAGTGTTTTACGGACAGTAGTGATGGCTGTAAGGATGTCCTGAAGCGTTAAGTCCTTTGCCCCCTCTTCCGGTTGCTGCTTATACGATTGAGCCTTGCCCCCCTTTTGAGCTGCTCCGGGCCCTTGTCCCATGCAAATGTGTCCAATTTGGATTGAATTACAGCCCTGGCGTTGCGTCCCCCAGCCATGTTCAGACCACCCCCGGCAGGAAGCGAGCAGGAAGAGAGGAAAGGGGCAGACAAGTTGTGGGAGGCCCACCTCACAATGCATCTTGATGGAGCCCTTCGCTCAGGCCTCTAGGTAGTGTCGGTAGGTTGTGTGCGACTGGGGCTGTGGGAGATGCAGAGGGTCAGTGCATATTGTAACAGGGGTCTAGAGCCACAGTGGTGCATGATCTTACAAAGTGGCGGCAATATATCCGATGGACAGCTGAGCGCTTCGACGTGAAGGCATCCTCACACGTGCCTAAATCGTCCAACCCAAATTCCGTCCCAAGTCTGTAGTCACTGGCGGACAACGCTGGCTGTCAGGAGCTATACAGGCAGTAGTTGAATAGAGGGAATCCTGGGTCGGGTAAATGCCCAAGGTTCAATTGCCCCTCTCCGCTCAATCCCGTGACGTATCAGGCTGCTGGACAGGAAGCACAATTCACCCAGCCTTCCCACTCACTGCGCTGGGGGGGCCCACGATATCTCCGCTTCACACCTTGGCTAAACTGCCCGTTCCGGCAGTGTCGACTCACTGTGGTGGGGAGACAGGCTGTAGCTGAACATAACAACGGGGGCCCCAGAGTCACAGAGAGCACGCCACTCCCACTGCAGGAATATCCCAGTAGCTGGGCAGGATGCGGGAGCTCACCGTAGATACCGCTGTTGACTGCACACACTCAAGGGCCGCCTCGCTTGCAGCACCTCCGAGGGTGCCCATGCCCAGACTCCCCCCTCCTTCACTCACACGGAGGGCCTCAGGTGTGTTCAATTCCAGAGCTAATGGCACCAAAGGACTCGGTCAGGCCCACGCCGGGGTGATAGACGGCCGTACGTCCCACGGCAGGGTGCCAGCTGCGGCAAGCTCACCTTACCTCTCCGCGATAATACGGGCCCAAACTGCCACCGGCCCTCACATTGGCCGCACCCAATACGGGCCGGCAGGAAACGCCACCTGTAGCATGCAGGAGTTCTGAGCAAGCACTGTAATGCGCTCTGACTATGCAATCCCGGGCAGAGTTACCAGCATCGACCGGGGCCCGCGCACCCCTCCTCCAGCACCAATGCCACTGCTACAGGCCAAGCGTGTCGTCGAGTAGATCTCCAGCGCCGCCAGCCAAAATCGGTCGGGACACAGATCGATCCACTTCCGCGGTGTTCAGGGAGTCAAATCTGTAGTTATCTTCAGCTTTCACTGTGGATGTATGGGTGGATTTACATCGGAGCAGGTGCGCTTGGTCAGAGCAACCTCAGAAAGCAGCCATGTTGCTCAGCGGTCGGCCACGTCCCCAAAGAGTTCAATTTTGACTGTAATTTCTCTGAGAGAAAAATAGTAACTCCTTTGTGTTCCATTTTATCAATGGCTTCCATTTTCACTATTGGTTGTTTCTCCAGGTTCAAAAGTTCTTGATTGAATGTAGAACACTCTTGCAGTGTTGGCATTAGACAAACTATAGACTTCTTTTCTCCAATTTTTTTCTACATGATATCAGCTGAAACATTTTCATTTGGAAACAAGTTTGTTAGTAGCTGACTTTGTAAAGCTTTTTTACCATGTTTTGTCAAAACACCAATTCTAATATCTTGCAGAATGTTTCCATAATGTTCATCACTTGCTTGTCGCATATTCTTAATAAGTTCTTTATATTCAAAAAGAGACCAAATGTTCACATTTCCAATACTTCCCTAAGATTTCTTAGTGTCTTCATGGACAAGTGTTTTAAAAACTGGTTGTCCTTTCACCGGAGTCAGTTGTAGTAAATCGCTGAATACAATTACATGTTTTCCTCCAAATAAAGCATTACGTTTGAGACCATGCTCACCTCATCAATGATCAGAAGTTTAATTTTCTTTAGTACTCTTGAAACATCATAACAAGCTTCTCCACATAGCTTGTGATATTCCAACTTATTTTCATGTTCAACTGGTAACATGAGTAATCGGTCATGTATTCCGTTTAATGCTATGTTCTGCTAACCCAGTTGGAGCGGTTACAACACATGATAAATGTGATTCAGTGGTTTTGTGTAGATAACTGGTCAAAACTTTATTTAAGAAACTTTGTCCTGTTCCAGCTTGCCCACTGATATACATTCAAATAGGTTTAAATGATGTGCATTGGCATTCTTTTTGTTCATGCAGTAAACCATGCTGTATCTGTTTTGGAACTTGCTGTTTTATTTCTTTTTGTTCAATATTTAGTTGTTCTTCCAAGTTTCCCAACTCAATAATATCCTGTTGAGCTTGTTGCATTGCCATTTCTACTTCATTCATCGCTATTGCTGCTTCATTTTCAAGAATTAGATGTCCTAGTGGATCTTGATTTAGTGGAGCAGAACTTTGACTATCTTGAGAACAATCTCTAGCTATTTCAGCTGCAATAATAGTTTCCTGTTCAATCTCTTCATTCAAAATTTGTAGATAATTTGTTAAAAATGTGCATTCAATGCTACCTTTACATGCATTAAAAGAATCTTCATAGCAGTAAAAATCTCCATGTAATTCCATTTCAGTACGCCAAGGCTTGAAGAGTTGCAGAAGTGCTAAATAGAAAACTTCCCTTTTATCTGGAATATCACAACTGAGTTTTCTGTGATTAATAAGATTTCCTTTGGCATGTTTTACCAAACATCCATCACATCCAATTTCTGCATAGCTCATAGCTTGAAACCTATGATTAAAATGTCTGCACACATTTACAGGATCCAAGGAACACAGTTCTACATCTGTTTTCAATTCAAGTATTTTACATTTGAATTAGCTTCTCCTAGAAATCCAAGTAGATCGCCCCAGGAGTATTCAGTACAGCTAAGCGTAACAAACTATATAGGGGCTCCTAAGTTCCTTAACATACATTTAAGTTCTCCGTGACGACGATACCAATACTCATTAGTACCACGTTGACACGCCATTAAATTAATTAAAAAATTCCTTTGCCGAAAGCTGTGTAAGATGAACTCCTGTTTTTAATATGTGGTTCACTGCATATGAAAGTCCAGACAAGTCACTTTCAAACAGAAGATGAAATAAATATGGAATACACTGTCAAAATTTTGGATCTTCTGAGTACAATCTTGTTGAACGGTATTCTGAAGCTAGAATCTATACTGTTCGTTCATCATATCGTGCATCTTTTCCAGTGGGGAAGAGCTGTGGAAAACAACGAGCTTCTAAACTTTTCCCCAAACACTCATGGGAGTTCCCTTAGCTTTCTTCATTCAGAATAATTCAATAGTGTTTCCAATCACTTCTTTTGAATCTAAAGGATGTATACTATAATGTTCATAAATGTCTTCACTCCTGGAGTTCTCCACTTTTTTTGATTTGGCCAGTTGAAATTTCTCTATCATCTTCTAAAGAAATTTCTTGTTCTTCCAGATATATTTTTTTAATAAATATTGTTTTGTATATGATATAACGTAGCCTTTTGAAGTTAGGTGACATCTACTAACTCTTGCCATATTTTCCGACTCTTTGTTGGTACACCATTAACTAGAATAACTACAGCTTCACTTTCCTATCTCTCTACACCAACAGTACCAATATTTTTCTTAAAATATAAAGGTAAATACACACTCTTCCTTTTAAACCTCTTTGTAAGTCTGTTGGAGGTAGTTTATCTGTTTAAGGCTCCATATGAACCAAAGCCTGAAACGGGTGCACAGATTTAATCAGAATGGACTCATATGTATTTAAATCTACCAGTTCCAGAAGAATAGCTACCAACTCTAGATTATTATGCACAGCTCTAGCTGGCATTTTGTTCTCTTCTAATTTGCTGTAACAATATTTACAAATACGTTGATCACTACCCAACTCAAAACGCCCTTCCAACAACAAATAAGCACCAAATTTCTCCCACTTATCATTGTTTTCCTTTTCAGTTTTTAAATCCACATCAACATTCCTAGTTTCACTTCTATAGGGAGTACGTTGACAACAAATACAAACATAGTTTGGTTTTTCAGAAGAAACTACCTTAAACTTTGTAATTTCTTCTGCAAACTTCTCAGTAGTACTGTCTTTGACCTCTTCTTCAACACCTACACTTATGAAACTCTCAATTTCTCTACACTCCTCTTGAGGACCACAGAAACAAAACTCTATGTCATCACAAACTTATTTTACATCCAATACTGAACCATGCAAAAGAGCACTGTTTATTTCACTTAAAGATAATGAAGGACTTTTTACATAGTACAATCTTCTTACTAACTTCCGCATTTCTGAATGATATACTGCTAACATTCTTAAATGATGAAAAGTACTTTGACACACTTTTCTAGAAAGACAAGCCATAGAATGACCCTGCAAGTTACTATATTTGACTTTACTAGAAAATGACACATGTAATAGATCTGCCTGAGTCCTTGCAATATCTTATTCTTCTGTTTAATACTTTTATTACCATAGTCTTGTAAGAATTTTCATAAAATATCAATAGATTGTTGTCATACACTACAAATACTACTACAATCCCACTTATACACTGGAGCTTGTGTACGTCTCCCTTGAACTTCTTCTGCTATTACTTCTTCCACATTTCTAGGAACCATCTTTTCTTTTTCAATTGGACATAGCAACGACCCCTGGTATCAACTGCATGAACTAATGTACTTTGTTGAAAATAGTTTTCTTCATTAAAAAAGGTTCAGTACTAGAAGTGTGCTTCCATTCCTCCGAAATTCTTTTACAAAAGTTAGTTCTATTAACCAGTCTTTTTCTTTTACCTTTCTCCTTCATAGACTGCATTTTCTTTACAATTTAAAAGTCTTTTCAACTACACTTCCAATTTGTTCTTTCTTCTTGTAAAATACTAGTCTTCTTTTATATTTCTTGCAGTCTTTCAATACATTTTGTAATACTCTACTTTTATACATTCTCTTCCTAATGTCTTTGTAGTGATCAAGTCCACTCAGTTGAGATGATTTAAAGAGGTTTATTAGAAGATGGTACAAGATCACAGGAAGATTAGAACAGGACCAGATCAGGATCAGTTCAGGTCCAAAGGGAGACCCCACCGAGAGCAGTCAGCAGGCAGCTCAGCCCAATCAACTGTCCCTTCTCTGACAGATCCCCAACATTCTGACAGCATCATCACATTAACATTCCACTTGTGGTAGAATAGCATTGGATTAACATTAGCAAGATATAACATATCCCCCTTTCTTATATGTGGAAACAAAAAGCTAGTAACAGAAAAGAAGAACCTGAGAAAGTGAAAGCAAAATGATTATACAAAAGCAAAAAGAACAACAATAAAAGAACATCCATCAAAAGAAGAGCAGTGTGAGAACAACCATACAAAGAAGAGCAACCAAGAGGGAAATCAAGGAACAGAGAAGAAGGGAAATCAAACATAGAAACAATCCTCCCTTCTTACACAACAGCGAAGAAAAAAAACAACGTAAGAGAAAAGGATAAAAGAAAGTACAAAAGACTCCCCCAGAACGCACCCACTGGCCAGAACAGGAATGAACTGGGGGCTGAAAAAGGAAAACCAACAGAACACAGGGCTACAGGCTGCGACAAATGCTGAGGAAAAAAACACGACAGAAAAGCAAGGTAAAGTCCAGAGTCCACAAGAGACATGAAAAGAAGACCTCAGAAGGAAAACAGAAAAGAAGAAAGAAACAAGGAAGATGAGGAAAAATATAAGGGTAATCCTCACCAACAAGAAACACCATCATCAATATAACATTTTAAATATAATCTAAAGACAATAGTGCATAATAAAATTCTTAACTAAATGTGAGGTTCGGGAGGACTATAACCCGAAAACACGCCCTAGAAATATAAAGCAAAACAACAGTAACAGATGGGGCTAAGACCCCTATGAACATAGTCCTTGTAAATATTCTTTCATCCTTTTTTCAACATGGATTGTTTTCCTATCACCTGGTTTTGCATTCATTTCTCCTTTTTTCTTTTCCTTCTGATTGGTTGTCGTAGTTTTCTTTCTCTTTAGCCATTTGGAAAATCTTTTAGATTTTTTAAAAGACTTTTAACAAATTCTTTCGGTCTCTTACCAGAAGACTTTTTCTTTAACGTCACATGTTGTACTTCATTTACTTTCTGCTTTTCTCTATCCTTTAAATAGTTCTGTTTTCTTTGTTGTCCTTTCTTTTGATCTTTTCTTGTCATACTGAATATTTCTCAATAAATATGGATAATTTTTAAAAAAAAGAAATGTTTATTATCTTTCAAAAAATATTTTATATTATTAAAATAATTATATACAAACATTGTCAACTATAAATAAAGAAATACATTAAATAGTGCATAGGTGAATAGATAAATGCAACAGTAGAACATGGATGAGCTAACAACTGCAAAGGTAGAACATACATTGTGCCTGAGTGATTGCATGACTGAAGGAGTAATATCTGGAGGAATAATTGAGTACATAGCAAATCAGTGGGTGATTTTATAACTGCTTAAGTACTTCATGGGGGATTGCAGGAGTACTGAGGGAATGCCTGAGTGATTGAAGGAGTACAAAGGTAGTGCCTGGGTGATTCTATAAGTGCATGAGTACTGACTGAGTGACTACATAAGTACAAGGGTAATACCTATATGACAGAAGGAGTACAAGGATAGTACCTACGAGAATATATAAGTTTATAGATAGTAGCTAGGTGATTGAAAGAGTGCATGGGTAATACCTGGCTGGTTGCATGAGTAAATACGTAGTACCTGGATGATTTTATGAGTGCAGGGTTAATAACCTGGGTGATTGCATCAGTACATATATACTGCCTGGATCATTGGAAGATTGAATGGTTAGTACTTCGATGTTTTTATAACTGCATGAGTGTTGGGCCTAGCCAAATACAAAGCAGCACACAATTACATAACTCAACCATAAGTCTCTCCATATTAATAATAGCTTGCATACATATGTCCGTACATTTTCAAATCATCCTCAGAACTAAAAGAAATATGTATACAATATTTCTGAAATATAGTGAAACCTAGAAAGTGACACATGTAATAGATCTGCCTGAGTGATTGCATAACTTCATGCGTAGTTCTACGATAATTGTATAACTCCAAAAAGTAGCCGCTTGGTAATTGCAAGAGAAGATGGACAATGACTGGCTAATTACATGAGTGCACACATAAAGGTCGAATGCATGTATAAGTGTATTAATATTACCTGAAGGCATAGATAAGTCATGGAGTAGTATCTAGGTGAATAGATGACTGCAATAGTAGGACCTGGGTGATTCTATGACTGCAGGGTTAGTGTGTGGGTTATTACATCACTGCATAGATAGACACTGCATGATTTTATGACTGCAAAGGAAATACATAAGTAGTGCCTGGCTGATTCTATGACTACAGGGGTAATATCTGGGGATTACTGGAGTACATAGGAAGTGAGTGCGTGATTTTATAAGTGCATGATTACTGCTTAAGTGATTGCAGAAGTAATGAGGTAGTGTCTGAGTGAATAAAGGAGTGCAAAGCTGCTGCCAGGGTGATTTCATAGCAGTATGACTACTGGCTAAGTGATTACATAAGTACAAGTGTAGTGTCTACGTGATTGAAGGAGTGCAACATTAGTTCCTGAGTGATTATATAAGTGCATGAGTAGTGGCTACATGATTCAAAGAGTGCATGGGTAATACCTTGCTGATTGCATGAGTGTAAATATAGGGCCCGATTCACAGAACTAACTTAAGACAAAATCCTAAACTTACTAACATTTTGGTATTCACAGAAGGCACTTACTCATTTTGGTATTCACAGAAGGCACTTACTCATTTCGGTATTCACAGAAGTTAGGAGTCCTAACTTTAGGACTCCTAAATGCCTTCTGTGAATACCGAAAGTCTTAAAATTAGGATTTTTCTCAGTTTAGTAGTAGTATAGTTAGGACTCCTAACTTTAGGACTCCTAAATGCCTTCTGTGAATACCGAAAGTCTTAAAATTAGGATTTTTCTCAATTTAGTAGTCCTAAGTTTAGGACTCCTAACTTTAGGACTCCTAAATGCCTTCTGTGAATACCGAAAGCCTTAAAATTAGGATTTTTCTCAGTTTAGTAGTAGTATAGTTAGGACTCCTAATTTAGGACTCCTAAATGCCTTCTGTGAATACCGAAAGTCTTAAAATTAGGATTTTTCTCAATTTAGTAGTCCTAAATTTAGACTTAGGACTACTAAATTGAGAAAAATCCTAATTTTAAGACTTTCGGTATTCACAGAAGGCATTTAGGAGTCCTAAAGTTAGAAGTCCTAACTACACTACTACTAAACTGAGAAAAATCCTAATTTTAAGACTTTCGGTATTCACAGAAGGCATTTAGGAGTCCTAAAGTTAGGACTCCTAACTTCTGTGAAAACCGAAATGAGTAAGTGCCTTCTGTGAATACCAAAATGAGTAAGTGCCTTCTGTGAATACCAAAATGGTAGTAAGTTTAGGATTTTGTCTTAAGTTAGTTCTGTGAATCGGGCCCATAGTGCCTGGATGTTTGCATGAGTGCAGGAGAAAGGCCTTAGAGATAACAGCAGTGTATATGTAGTGACTGGATCATTGGAACACTGCAAGGGTAGTACTTGGATGTTTTTATAACTGCATGAGTGTTGCGCCTAGCCAAATATAAAGCAGCAGAATATTACATGACTCAACCATAAGTCTCTCTATATCGTTAAAAGCATACATAAATATGTCTCTACCTTTTCAAATCATCATCATATCTAAAAGAAATATATATGTACAATATTTCTAAAATATAGTGAAACCTAGAAACTGAGACGTGTAATAGATCTTCCTGAGTGATTGCAAAACTCCATGGGTAGTGCCTGGGTAAATACGGGAGAAAAGGGATAGTGACTGACTAATTACATAAGTGTACACATAAAGGTTTAATGCATGGATAGGAGCGTAAATAGCACCTGAAGGCTTAGATGAGTAACTAAAAAATACCTAGGTGAATAGAGGAGTGTATCAGTATACTCTGGGTGGTTATATGACTGTAAGGGTAGTACCTGGGTTATTAGATGAGTCCATAGGTAGAAACTGTATGATTCTATAACTGCAGGGGTAGTACATAACTAGTGCCTGGGTGATTGCATGACTGCAAGGATAATATCTAGGGGATTATTGGAGTACATTGGGAGTGAGTGGGTGATTTTAAAAGTCCATGAGTACTACCTGGGTGATTACATAAGTACTAAGGTACTGCCTGACTGATTACAAGATTGCAAAGATAGTGCTTCAGTGATTTTATAAGTGCATGAGTGATTACATAAGTACAAGAGTACTGCCTCCATAATTGAAAGAGTGCAAAGATAGTGCCTGCGTATTGAAGCACTGTATAGCTAATGCATTGCTGATTGCATGAGTACAGAGGTAACGTCTGGGGGATTAAAGGAGAACATATGTAAAGCCTAGCTGACTGCGTGACTACAGGGGTAATATCTGGGAATTTACATGAATACACAGGAAGTAACTATGTGATTTTATAACTGCATGGGTACTTCTTAGATTGTTTCAAGACTCCTGAAGGAGTGACTAACTGAATAAAGAAGTGCATAGGTACTGCCTGGATGATTGCATGAGTGCTAAACTAATGCCTGAAAGATAATAGTACTGCATATGTAGTGCCTGGATCATTGGAAGACTGCATGGGTAGTACTTGGGTGTTTTTATAACTGCATGAGTGTTGGGCCTAGCCAAATATAAAGCAGCAGACTATTATATGACTGAACCATAAGTAGCTCCATATTGTTAAAGGCATGCATAAATACATCTCTACCTTTTCAAAACATCATCATCTCTAAAAAAAAGATGTATACAATATTTCTGGAATATAGTGAAACCTACAACTGAAATATGTAATAGATCTGCCCGAGTGATTGCATAACTTCATGAGTTGTGCTTGGGTGATTGAATGAGTTGAAGGGTAGTCACTGAATAATTGTAAGAGAAGATGGATAGTGACTGGCTAATTGCATGAGTGCACACATAATCGTTGAGTGTATGAATAAATGTATGAGTAGCACCTAAACATATAGGTAACTCATTGAGTAGTGTGTAGGTGAATAGATTACTGCAACAGTAGCATCTGGGTCATTCTACGACTGCAAGGGTAGAGCCTGGGTTATTACATGAGTGCAAAGGTACAGCCTTCTTCATTGCATGACTGCAGGAGTAGTAAATAACTAGTGCCTGGGTGACTGCATGACTGGAGGGGTATTATCTAGGGGATTATTGGAGTACATAGGAAGTGAGTGGGTGATTTTATAAGTCAATGAGAACTGCCTGGGTGATTACAGAAGTACTAAAGCACTGCCTGAGTGATTACAAGAGAGCAAACGTAGTGCGTGTGTGGTTTTATAAGTGCATGACTACTGGCTGAGTGATTGCATAAGTACAAGAGTAGTGCCTGCATGATTGAAAGAGTGCAAGGATAGTGCCTGGGTGATTGAAGCACTGTATAGCTAATGCGTTGGTGATTGCATGAGTACAGGGGTAACGTCTAGAGGATTAAAAGAGTACATACGGAACACCTGGGTGACTGCATGACTACGGGAGTAATATCTGGGAATTTACATGACAACATAGGAAGTCACTGGGGGATTTTATAAGTGCATGAGGACTTCTTGGGTGATTGCAGCACTAACGAGTTAGTGCCTCAGTGAATAAAGGGGTGCAAAGGTAGTGCCTTGGTGATTATATAACAACATGAGTTCTGGCTGAGTTATTACATAAGTACAAGATTAGTGCCTGTGTGATTGAAAGACTGCAAGGGTATTGCATGGGTGATTGAGCCAGTGTATAGATAATGCATTGGTGATTGGTGGAGAAGTGTGGCTCAATGATTAGAGCGGCAGACCCTGATGCAGAGGTCTAGCCCGGGATCAGGGTTCAATTCCCCGCCTCGGCGGGTCTTGGGCTCAAAAATTCCACGGACCTGATAATTCTCACCTCTGTACCTATTCCAATCATGGAGTCCCACTCTGCAACTCTGGGCAATAGCTTGCGTAATCTCCACAATGGCCCCCACAACGCTAAGGATGCCTGGCCTCCACCTTGGGGGTGCCTAGGAGTGGATGCCTCACAGGGAAAGCCAGGATGGGTTCCACAGCGGTATTCGTACAAGCGCCTTGAGACCCTTGCGGGTGAGTAGTGCGCTATACAAGTATCAAATTTAAATTTACATTTACATTGCAGACGTTCACAAGTAATATCTGGGAGACTACAGGAGTACATAGAAAGAGCCTGGGTAATTTTATAAGTGCATCAGTACTGCCTCGGTGATTGCAGTAATATTATGGTGGTGCCTCAGTGAATGAAAGAGTGTAAAGGTAATGCCTAGGTGATTTTATAAGTGCATGCACACTGGCTAAGTGATTGGTACATACATCCTGACAGGGTGAGTAGATGAGTGCAAGGCTAGTGCCTGCATAATTAAAACAGAGTATTACTAAAATATTGGTGATTGCATGATTGCAGGAGTTATGTCTGTGGAATTAAAGGGGTACATAGGTAATGCCCAGGGATTACATGATTGCAGGGATAATATCTGGGAGATTACGGTAGTACATAGCAAGTGCCTAAGTAATTTTATAAGTGCATGTGTTGTGCCTGAGTGATTGGAGTAGTACCACAGTAGTGCCTGAGTGATTGGAGGACAACAACATTCTAAGTAGTAGCAGAATACTGAAACTGCAGCTTAAAGGTCAGGTCTATGACATGGTGTACACTTTTGTACTGCAGCCTCACAATTCTGTAACTACTCAGGGTGCTGAACATATTCAAAATAAAGCTTAAAAGCTACACATGACTCTGTTATAAATCTCACCATATACCAAAAACTATACATGCATATATGTCTACCTTTTTAAAATCATCATCATTTATAACAGAAATAAAGAAATAGACTGAACCTTACATTTCAAAGACACACCTACATTTCTGCAATGTATTCCAAGTGTACCTTTCCCAAACTTATAGAAGGCAGCCTAATCAGTAATCCCTTCTGCCAACATGTCTTAAAACTCAGTTTTATTCCACAGATTCACCATTCTACAAATATTAGACCTAGTCAAACATAAAGTAGCAACCTATCACATGTTTCTACCATAACTCTAACCATATTCCTAAAAGCATGCCTGTATCTATCTAAGTATCTATACCTATTGCCAAAAGCATTACACATATTAGAACACATGTGCAAGTAGAAACATAACCACGCTCACAAGACGATTAAGGTCTTAAAACTTGACATACTACGCTTAATATTTCAAACTCACCTAGATGTATGCGGCAAATTTCAAGTGGACTTTTACACAGAATCGTATAAACCACCATAATCAATAATTCCTCTACCAACATATCTTAACCATCACTTTTCTACTACTTCACCCGACGTGAATCCGCAAAAGCATGAATTCAATGTACTACAACCGAACACACTTTTCAAGTCTAACATTTTAATTTTTAATTTTATATATTTTTAACAACTCTATCAATTGTAATCTTGTCATTAACGTCAATTACAGTATCTATTTAAAACAACTTCACAAACACAACACTACCTTCTAAATTATATACTACTTAATTATTTATTTAAGGTGAATTGCAAATCCAACGTGACGTTAAACGGGCGGGCCGTGCTGTGATCCACGTTGGAGTTGCGACTCGAAACTCGAATGAAAAAAAAACCAACCCACTTCCATTATTCGGTATTCACCCGGAGACCCCATCCCCCGGGGTCTGCCAGCTGTTTTTTTTTTAAAGTAGGGGTACCGTATGGACCCCCTCCTCAGGCCAACAACGAAGCGAAGCAGTGTGTGCAAGGGCAGGGCGGGAGCTGTGCTCCCGTTCTGCCATGGCAAAAGGCAATGTCCTGGGATGGGTACCCCGGGACATTGCAGAAGCTGGCCCTGGGGGTGGCGGTCCCCAAGGCCATCAAGGGCTCCAGGAGGGGGGCCTCGCAGCCCCCCTCCCAGCATTTTTAAAGCCCCGGGGAAGTGGTGGTCCCCGGGGCCTGGGGTCTGGGGTCTGTAACGGACCCCTGTATGTAAATAATTATGCAAATATCTACTGTTTCTAAACTCTATATTTTGTTCCCATTTCAGAAATACATAGGTGTCTCTCATACCTATTTTCCATGTACACATTTTTACAGAATAATTACTATGTACCCGATACATAATAAAAAATCATTGCAAGTTGCTGCTCAGTTTTTGGCTCTGGGTTCGTCGGGTTCTTGGTGAACCTACAAGTCCTATATATCCCCACAACCAGTAATGTCCAGCGGATGTAACGGGATATTGCTTTCAAAGAGCTGTCATAATTAGAAGAAGTTACAGGTGAAAACATTGACACAGAAGGCTGTTTTTTTCAACTAATTTTCAATTTATCCTATATTTAACTGTTAGTTTCTATAAAGAAATCTTGATGGATCTACACAAATGACCCATTGCTGAATTCAGAATTTTGTCTACTTCTCTAAAATGTATAGCTTTCCAGGATCCATTATTGCTTTTGTAGCCATTTCTACCATTAACTGGAAGGAGGTCGAAAGCAAAAAAAATAGCAAAATTAGGCTATGTCCCAGAAAAATGCCAAAATGTGTAAAAAATGTTGGGTTTCTGACAAAAGTCTGGTATCCCCTAAAAGCTGGGAAAATGGTGATTTCATCCCCACAAACCCTTTTTTGATAACATTTGCAGGGAAAAACCCAGATGCTTTCATTTGCAGCCCGTTTTTCCAATTTTTCCCACAAAAAAACGAAATTTTGCTGTATTTTGGCTCATTCCTGTGACCCCTCCAGGGGAATCCACAAACCCTGAGTACCTTTAGATTCCCCATGATGTTGGAAGTTAAGGACGCAAATTTGGCGTGGATACCTTATGTGGTCAAAAAGTCACAGGGGCCTCAGCGTGCACTACCCCAAATAGCCCAAAAAAGGCGTGGCACAGGAGGGGAAAAAGGCCTGGCAGCGAAGGGGTTAAAAAGATTTATTTATTTAAAAAAAATATATAACAGTGTATTAAACATTTACATTGGATTAATATGAACACAACATTTTTGGTAAATGTATTTTACATTTTTCCCATGTTTTTACATTCAAGTCAATAGCTGAAATTGACCTTTTATTTAGCTTTTAAAGGTGACATACGTGGTTGTGTGTTTGTTTCTACATTCGGTGAAGCATTGCTGTCAAGATCGGAAGCAAGAAAGAGGTGCAGTCAGGTAAGACAACATTTATTTATTAAATAGAGAGATTGGGGGTGGCATAGTTTATTGTAAGGAGAGAGGAGGAGAGTAGTTAGAAAGATGTTTATATTTTGATTTATATTTTTTTAACCACATTTTCATTCCTCTACAGGTAGCGGTTGTAGGCTCACGTCGGGTTGATTGGTTTTCTTACACCTTTGGTTTAAAAAAAACTAATTATGTGCAAATAAGTATCAACATTTCTTTTAAACCAATGTGTAAAGGAAGCAATAGTTTTTTTTCTACTTTTAGCTGCATCTCATTTAAAATAAAATGCTCGGGCACATAGAAGTTTGGAGAACAAAGATGGCATGGATGTTTTTTAAATGGATTTTAACTAAATGCAGGAGATTTACTGCATGTGAAAGTTAGGATTTTTGGTTTCTGTCAAACATTTCACACAAAATGGATAGATTTCAAATGCATGGAGAGTGGATTGCAACTATGGATTTCTTGTTGTGTTTTTTGCCAAACTTATTTCATTTTTCAGGATTTATTTTTGGAATGCGTATTTTTTACTTTACACAGTATATTTTGCAACAGTGTGTTTGCTGTAAAATATGGCTATGCCAATCTATGTCTCTTTTGATAGTTTTGCCTGGGCTTTGAATTCAATAGTGGATTATGGATTTGATAATTTGGATATTTGGTGAGCTCCAGACTCTTGGTAAACTCTGGAATTTTACAAAAGACCAAGGGGTCATTATGATAGCAGAAGGACTGCCACCGACAAACTGGCGGTGGCGGTTCTTCCTCCATCTGACATCAGTTTTCCCCCCGCCAGATTATGATGGCTGGGGAAACCTCAGTAGAATCAAAAGACTGGTCAGCATTGTGGCGGTGCCTTGCAGACACCGTCGTAGGGATTAGGACATCCCTTTCCACCTGTCTTTTCGAGGTGGTCATCCGACCGCAAAAAGACAGGCAGAAAGGGATTCAGGGGCCCATAGCAGGCCCCCCTTGGCGTGGGGGGAGGTGGTGCTGCACTGGGGGTACCCATGGCACCCCCTGAATTTCCCTGCACTGCGTGGCACGCAGTGCGTTGTGCCAGCCACGTAGTGCAGGGAAATGCAGTGCATGGCATTTTAACATTGCGTACGGTGCTGCAGCCAGCAGCACTGCCCACAATGTTAAAGGCCCTGGATGCGCCCACCAGTATGGCAGGCGCATCCTAATTGCAGTGGTGGGACCGCTGCATGTCTGACGGGCAGTCCCAAACACCGCAACGATGTCAGGCGAACTCAGGTCTGCACGCCATTGTAATGAGCCACCAAGAGTCGAAGAAGGAAGACAGCTGAAGGTAGGAAAGACACATTTTTTTTGCTTTGGAAAAATGTTTAGAAAAATACCAATTGAATTTTTATAAAAAATTGCAAAACAGGAAAGTAAGATAGAATAGGTGCTAATGATAGTTAGAAATGTAGTATGTGTGCAATATTCTCTAGGTAGTCTAAAGCCACCATCAACGAATACTGTTGAATGTGTCCCAGTAGTCTCTCTGGCATTTCTTTTGGTCTTTTGGAAATTCGTGGGTTCAGAGTACCAGTCAATGATTGCCCTATTTTCAATTCTTGGAAACTTTGCTCCTTCTTTAAAATTTCCAAGAAATGATAAGAGTTTGGGTGAGGTTTTCCAATTGATTTATTGAAGGAGTTGTGCCATCCCTCTATGGCATTTTTGGTCTTTGTTTCTCCCTCTAAGCAGGTCGTGTAACAGTTCCACCACTTTACAGGAAACCTTGGATTCCTCCTGTGACCCAACCTGCTTAGATGATCAAACCATGTGTCCTCAAAGTGATTTAGTAGGGCGCCCAATTTGTCTTCATTTGTAGTAAAATACTCAGACTCAGTAATTGATGTGTTGTATTCATCCACACAGTCAAACTGAAATAGCAGTTTACTGTCTGCTATGTAATGCTCAACTAAGAATGTTTTTAGATTTTTTTTCCAATACACCTGTGAAAGGTGAAAAAAACATCCTTGAATTTGGGTATCAGGATACATTTTGGTTATGCTGTTAATCATTGATAATTCAAAATCAATTAGCATTTTTCTAGGACTTCTACTTTGTGTTTTAGATTTTACCACTGTTAAAAATTCAGTGTATGTTGAGGTTTGCTTATTAGGGAATAAACTGTACACTAACTGGCACATGCATCAACAATGCCAATTGCGATTCCTTAATAGCGAAAAATAAGGATTCGCTAATAAGGAATAGCAAAAGGCTATGCATGTAGAAATCGCTTACAAAATAGCGATTTCTAAACATTCCTTAATTGCTACTCGCAAATTGCGAGTCGCAATTAAGGAATACCTCCCCATTGATTCCTATGGGCCTAGAGGCCCATAGGAATGAATGGGAGGACTTTCTCAATTTGCTAATCTCAATTAGAGAATCACAAATTGCTCATGCTATTTCAAGGGTGCCAGGGCGTCAAAAAGGGCACCCTGTTGCACCCCTGAAATCTGCATATGAATACATCTTGCACACACACATGCCCCAAGGGCATGTGTGTGTGTAAAATGGAACTTTGTGCATTGTTCAAAGTTTTTGCAAATTACCATGAAGTTCAATTTGGTAATTTGCTCCCCCTATTAGCGAAATCGCTAATTTTTAAACTTTCATGCATTGCATTTAAGGAATCTCAATTTGGGATTCCTTAAATGCAATCGCAATTTAAGGAATCGCTATTTAGAGATTCCTTAAATAGCGATTTTTGCATTTTGGATGATGCATCCCAAATGCAAAAATACCGGTCGCAAAGGGGCAGATTCTGCTAATCTGCCCGTTTGCTAGCAGGTTTCTTGTTGATGCATGTGGCCCTAAGAGAACAACAGTGTTATTAATGTAGGCGTGAATAGTGTATATTTGGGTGAATGGATGGGGTGTGGATTTAAACATCACATCTATCATCCAAATATCACTAGTCTCCAAATCTACAAGGTTACGTGGTGTGCTAAAGATCAGTAATCTTTACTGAGGGTTTTTGTTGTCATGCAAAAGGAAGGTTTCATTAGTAACAGTAATACTTAGTTCAGGAGGAATGTAAATATCAGAGTATGTTTGGGGTGTTCGACGTTGGGGGTTACTTGTCTGTTTTTTTCTCTTTATAATTCTGCATAAGTTTTGGATTGTGGGCATACAACTTGCTACATGTATAGGAATGTGTTGGGATACCTCCCTCAAAACTGTGCCACAGGATTCATTGGAGGAAGATGCAAGTTCTTTCATTTGGTTTATGCTTTTTCTAATCTCGATCTCCATTGGTTATGCTCTGTGGTCCTTCCAATAGTGTCACCAAGAGTAACTGTTCTGCCTGAGCAATGGGATGAGTAATACTGCACACACCTCGAATGACTCCTGGGCTCAGTTAATCTCTCCTTATAATAAAGGTGGCCACCATGCTTTAGGTGTTGATTTCCTCTTTGGGATTTCACATAGGTGGCTTGTCTTCCTGATGCCATTATGTATATGTCTGTAAAAGAAGGAAGAAAAAGAGTGTTTTTGTGGTATATTGTTTGAAATGAACGTTTAATCTGCAAAGAAAATGTTAGTTTTACATGTTAGACAATGTATATTTCAGAATACATGTTTTACAATGTTTTGCTGAAGTACTATGCCTCATCTTATTATGGTTGCTTTGCATGCTTGTTTGTCCTTTTGCCGGTGTAGTTTTGTATCTTTAGTTGTTTTTGGTGATTTTTTTCCCCACTTTTGGGTGATGCTGGGTATGTCTAAAAGGAAAAGTGGATTTTTAATGATTGATATTTGCTTGGCTCTTTGCTTTCTAAAAAGAAATATTTTTGTTAGTTTTGTTTGCAACATTACATTTTGGAACTATTTTTCCTGTGAAAGGCCTTCATATTGTTGAACATGTGGTTAAGAGGATGTTTTGAAGTCCAGATGATGGATTTGATTGTGTTGCTTTTAGATGGAGTTCATTCAAGCTGTGTAAAAAAAAAAACGATAATGATTGTATGTATTCAATTTGTTTGTAACATTTAATAAATCAAGAAGTGACCAGTATCTTTCATGAGGCTTGCACCCTGTGGAGTTAGAATATTAATTAAGCCTCCACCACTTACCAGTACCTTACATAAGGCATGCACCCTGTGGAGTTACAATATTAACTAAGGCCCAACCCTTACCAGCACCTTCTCTGAGGCAAGTAACCTGCGGAGTTAGAATAGTAAGTTTGCCCCCATCACTGACCAGTAACTTCCCTGAGGCAAATACCCTGCAGAGTTAGAATAGTTACTTTGCCCCCACCAACAACCAGCACCTTCCCGAGGAAAGCACACAGTGGAGTTAGAATACAAATTTTGCCCCCGCAACTGAGCAGCACCTTCCTTGAGGCAAGCACACAGTGGAGTTAGAATACAAATGTTGCCCCCTGTTAGAAATGGGATTTCTGGTTGGCTAGGGCTTTCGTCTAAGCCAGGCAGAAACCACCACTCTAGTCAGGGCAAGGGAGTTACACGCTGAAGATATTCCCGGCTCACCCCCTTGGTAGCTTGGCACGAGCAGTCAGGCTTATCCCATAGGCAATGTGTAAAGCGTTTGAGCAACACACACACAGCAGCAACACACAAGGCACACCACAAAAGAGACTCCACACAGCATTATATATAACAATAACCTTTGTATTAGCCAAAACACAGTAGAATAGTAATCACACAGTATACACTGTGCCAACTGGCACTAGGCAATGCAGGCACTAGGCAATTACAGGGGATTATGTACACGACAGGGCCAATAGGGCTACTGTCAGAACTAGGGGTGGGTGGAATTTGCGTAGTCACGCTACGCAAAGCTCCGCGAAATGGTAAAAAACTCAGCGAGCACGCAAAACATTCTGCAAACACGTAGAATTGCGTGTTCAGCCCGTTCGCGATGCTTTTTCCTGTTCGCGAACGCTGTTTGCGTGCTCGGGGAGAAATATCTTGTGAACATGCATTTTGAAAAAACGAACAAGCAAAAAAATCCGCGAAATCGCAGACCGTGGAATTTTTTCCAATTCCGCGTTCTCCGCAGAACGCAAAATTACCCAAATTCCGCAAATTCCGCGAGTGGAACAGAATTTACCACCCAGGCCTAGTCAGAACCATCACAAAGCACAAGTAGCAAGTAGTAAATGTAGAACACAACCAGTAGTTACTGGCAAAATACTGTACTCAGCATTATATTCTGCAAAATAAATCACATTATGCAATCAGCATCACATTAGGCGTAAAACACAATATGCGCCAACCTCATAAGCCTAAACAAATTACGCAATAATCCTCACAAGCATTAACACATTATGTACAGATCAGGGTGCATAAATCACATTTGGCAATAACCTTCACAAGCATAAAGACATTATGCAATAATCATATTAGGTATTACCATAGAACTGGCCCCCAGGCCAATGGGCCTTTCACCGGGGGCTCAAATGCCCTCTGTCCCAAATGTCAGGGCTTACTCCAGGGCTATCCAATTAGCCCTCTGGCTGCCAATGCAGCAAGCAAAGTGTGCAATTGTGCTGGGGCATGGGGTGCAACTAACCCCTGTCTCCAAAATGCACCCAAAGAAATAATGGCACTGGCAATCCTGTGCCCTGGGTCCCCCACTGTGCCCAACGTTGCAGCTGCCCGTGCTGGTGCAGTGCAGCTGTGGGAAATAAACAAGCACTGGCACCACTGTGCCACCTGAGCCCTACTCCGGGACTCTATAAAACAAAAGTGCCCCCTTGGCACAGCTGCCCGCTACAGCGGAGCAGCTGTGCAGGAAAATGAGCAGCAGTGCTCTGGAGCCCCGCAAAATTGCCTCCAACGTTGGAGCAGCCTGCTCTCCTGCGGGTCCACTCAGAACCTCCTGGCACCGACAATGTGCCTTGAAAGGGGCTCCAGTGTGGGAAGAGACACAAGGCAGCTGCCCACTACCATCCGAGGCAGCTGCTACTGCGGGGGAGTGAAGCTGCTCCTCCCCCCAACTCTCCCTCACCTCCTCAACTGGGAAAAGCACCTACCGGGACGCTACCGGGACCTTCTCTCCCTGCTCCTCCAGACGGCTGATGCGAGCCCACGAGGCTCGGCTTCTTCCCACTTCCTGTTTTCCGCCACGCCCACAACCAGGCAACTGGCCTGACTTCCGTGTCGGCCGTGTTGTCTTCTTTCCGGGTTGCGGCGGTGATTCTCGGTGGTGACACGCGGGGTGGGCTCTCCCTTCAAATACAGGCAATTGCGAGGTGGGCACCGATCAAAGGTGCATAAAGTTTGGTGGGCACCCGCTAAATAAGCACACAAGCGGGGTGGGCACCCGCTCTCCAAACAAGTACATAAGCGGTGTGGGCACCCGCCAGCATACACCAAATGTGGGGTGGGCACCCGCTTTACAGCTGCATAAATGCCGGTGGACTCCCACTGCACTCCCATGCAAAGTAGGGGAATACCCAGGTCGCAGCCCAGTTCTGTAAATTAAAAGTAGAAGTGCGCCACGGCGCGCTAGGTCCTTCGATGTCCTTACAGTTAAAAGGGGCAAAGGCTGGGCCCAGGCCTGCCAACACACAGGGTCCTCCAGCAGGGAGATAGTCCTTCATGGTGGTTCCTTCTGGAGCCCAGCAGCAGCAACAAGCCCCCAGTCACAAGAACAGCAAAACATTCATGGGGTCACAGCCCCTATATGTATATTACATCTTTGCTTTGTCTGCCCTGGCAGAGGGCTTGGGGGAACCAGCCTCAACTGGTTTGAGGGGAATTGGAGCACTTTGTTTACAAGGCTCCTCTTCCCCTTTTTCAGGTGGGGGCTCGGTGCTCAGACACAGCACAGGGGGCAGAGCCAGCATTGTACAGGCTAGGCACAGACCTATTCAGAGACCAGGGACTTATCCTCCCACTACTCCAAATGCAGATGTCCTAATCAGCCTAGCTCTTACTCACCCTGCCTCCTTGAGCCACACACACCTCACAAGCCCCTGTCACTCAAAAGCCAGAAATGCAATTCACATCAGGCAGGCAGACACATAGCACACAGAAATGCCAACTTCTAAAAGTGGCATTTCAAAAATAGTTATAATAATTCTGCGCACACCATTGCGTAGCATTTATTATCACTTCCAAATATACCAAATTTGACCACAGTGCTCCTCTCAAATCAGGACTTACCACTGAAACAATTATCAGGGAATCCCCAATGCATTCCTATTGGAGGGCAGCCTCACAGTAGTGAGAAACCAAAATGGCTGTTTGTCACTACCAGGACATGTCACACACTTAAGGTACATGTCCTACCTTTTACCTACAATGCACCCAGCCCATAGGGCTAGCTAGGGCCTACCTTAGGGGTAACTGATAGGCAGTAAAAGGGGGTCACAGACATGGCACACACTTTAGGTGCCACGTCACAGTGGCAGTAACACTGCACACACAGGCCCTGCAATGGCAGAGGCCTGAGATAGGTTTGAAAGGCTACTTTAGGGGGTGGCGCAATCAGCTCTGCAAGCCCACCAGTAGCATTTATTTTACCAGCCCTGGGTATATGAGATACCACTTTACAAGAGACTGAAGGGTAAATTAAATAATCCAAACAGGTGTAGACTAATCTTACCATATTTAACACAGAGAGCACAAGCACTTTACACTGGACAGCAGTGCTAAAGCCCCAGAGTCCTAGAACCACCAACACCATGTCAGAAAAAAGGCTAGGAGAAAGGCAAAAAGTTTAGGGATGACACCGCAAAAATTGGCCAAGTCCAACATCCCCCTACTGAGGTGCACTTTCCCTGTGATAAGCACCCTGCAGAGTTAGAATATTAATTTTGCTCCCCACTAATGACCAGCACCTTCCCTGAGGCATGCGCTCTGCAGAGTTAGAATAGTAAGTTTGCCCATCACCACTGACCAACATCTTCCCTGAGACAAACACCTGGTGGAGTTAGAATAGTAATGTTGCCCCCCACCACTGACCAGCACCTTCCCCGAGGCAAGAACCATGTAGAGTTAGAATAATAAGTTTGCCCCCTCTACTGACCAGCACCTTTGTGTTTCTTTTTGCTTACAATTAAATCTGATTTATGTTAAGCATTCAATTGCTTCATTCAGAAGATGAGTACTGTTTTGCTGTATCTGTTTCTCCAAGATCTGTGAATTTATTATATTTGAAAAACTATTATTAGATTTAGTTTCATTAATTATCTGATGTCTATCTAAATGTGTTTTGTTTACAATTTTCACCTATTTCAGTCAATAGATGGCAGTGTTTGAAATTGCAGATGCGTGTGATCACCAGAAAAGTCAGTGTACCACTGAGCATAAAATGGTGGTCAGCTGAATTTCTATGTGAGTTTGGAGTTATTGAAAATTAAAAAGAAAATATGTTTTGAATTATATCTTTTCACGTGAATTAGAACCTGACAGAATGTGCATTTATTATATTGTGTGTAAAATGTTCTTTATGACGTTTTGTTTCAGAATGGTCAACTTTATGAGTCGATGATAGCTGGGCTGAGGTATTCAAAATTGTGGAAGGACAAATGTTTTTAATGCTTTGTATGTATATGCTTGCTCTGTTTGTTTTTTAAAATTGTGATTTATATCCCTGAAAATTATTTATTCTTTAAAATATTTTTGCAAAGTATTGATCTTTGATTTTTTTCACCACATTTTTTCGCATATAACATTTGTCTAAGTTTCAAACATTTAAATTTATATATGTTGTAATAGTATACGTTGTAATGGCACTTTTTATGTATCCTAAGTAGACATGCATTGTAATGGTTCTTGTTTTAAAAACATGCCTTGTAATGGTAATGGTATTGTAAAATCATATTGTAAAAGTATGCATTGTAACGCCATATATTTGATTCACAAAGGTAAACTTTGTATAAGCTTACATTTATTTGCTATTCACAAAGGGATTTAGGAGTAGTATCTTTATGAGTGCAGAGGAGACTCTGCACATAAAAGGAGACTCCGTACTCGTAAATTCCTTAGTGATTAGCAAACAATCGTATACGCACACAAAAGTGTAAGTTTATCTTTGTGAATCAGGCCCTGAGATTATAGCATCTGTATTGGGACGATGGATCTTAATGGCAGTTGGATTGTTGCTGTTCATAGAGTTATTCATGGCATGGAATTAAATTGGAAGTTGTGTGTGCTGTAGGTCTCTGATCTGAAGTACAGCATGCCACGCAATACTTTTTATCCATCCAGTTTTCAGATCTCAATGTCAGTTATTTAATTATTAGACCAATTACTTCGTAATACTCCTAGAGTTGGCCATTGGATTGTGGCAGGTGATTTCAATACCTGTTTCGAACCATTGGGGTCAGACGACGGTAAACTATCTGAAGCTGAGGATTCTGTGTGGGGCATTCCCCAATTAGAATTAGCCCCTATTAGTAAATGGACTCAAGCAGCCCTTTTTGTGAAAGGGCTTTGCTTAGAAATGGGGTTGAGGGCTGTCAATGGTAGAACATCATCTGACAGGCAGGGGAAGATAACCTTTAACAATGGTAGAAGTGGGAGCAGAATTGACTACATACTGGTTAGTTGTGAGCTGTGGGCAGATGTCATCGATATGGTGGTGACTGATAGGCTAGAAAGTGACCATAACCCCCTGATGCTGACTTTAGCCGATAGTAGTTTTGTTCTGCCCCATAATGACGATGGAAGTCCTCTGTATGCGCAAGTCACCCTGTCTAATGATATGAGAAGGGTCCGCTGGCCTAAAATTGCTTCGGATCCATCTACCCGGGCTGCTATTAGGAATTTGGTTAATGCAGCAATGCTTAAGTTGTCTAATTGTGAGTCAAAGGAAGGGATCACAAACTCCATAGCGGATATCCACAGTGATTTGTTCACTGGGCTTAAATTTTTGTTTTTATTAAAGCGGTCCCTGCCACTACTAAAACTACTCACCAGAGGGAAAACTCGTGGTACGATGCAGGCTGTAGAGAGTCACGCAAAGCACTGATTTCAGCAATCAAATCTAGGCACCCGCAATCGATCAGGAGCTGTAGAGCCGCTTATAAATCTGCCCAAAAACTGGCTAAATCAAACTGGGATGAATCACGCTGGCGTGAGTTATATGAGGCATGTGAGGGCAGAAACATGACTCAATTTTGGCACCTCTTAAAATGGGGTGGGAACCCGCAGGCTATGATCCCGGCTAACCATGTCGAACCTGGACAATGGGTTAGTTATTTTGAAAACCAGTTTAAATCCAGGGAGACGCCTCTAAACGCCTTACGGTTGTTTGGTGGTGCCGCAGTGTTAGAGTTCACCACTAGTGAAGTGGTGACAATTTTGAAATCGCTGCCAATTGGAAAAGCCCCAGGACCTGACTGCATTCCTGCTGATCTATTCAAGCAGGAGCAGGATTTATGGGTACCATACTTAAAAACATTAGCCAATGCTCTGGCCAGTGGAGCGTCGGTTCCGGAATCTTGGTTTGGGGCAGAGATATTGCCAATCTATAAGAAAGGTGATCGCTCTGCCCCTGCCAATTACCGTCCAATTAGTCTCATCGATGCAGCCCAAAAAATTACTGCCCGTTTGTTGTTGGGTCGCATCACCAGTTGGATCTCAGAAAATGATATTTTAACGCCACTCCAGGCAGGGTTCCGGATGCATGTCGGAACCATAGACCAAGCCTTTAGGTTTATGCTTCTTTATTGGAAGGAAGTTTACCTTGGGGGGGGGGATGCTCTTTGCAGCCTTTGTGGATCTCAGGTCCGCATTTGATACGGTGCCAAGACCAAAACTGAGGGAAGTCCTCCGGGAGATGGGCATGCCGGCTGAACTATTGCGGTTCCTAGTTACTTTGCATACACACACATATGCCCGGGTTCGCTGGGGTAAACCAGGAGAGGTGACTGCGAGATTTGATGTGGAAAAAGGGGTCAGACAATGGTGCGGACTGGCCCCTACTTTGTTTTCCCTATTTATAAATGGTGTAATTAGGTATTTTTCAGATTTTCTGACAGATGCACCCACGTTAGCAGGCATGAAAGTTTCTCTGCTCATGTTCGCGGACGACACCCTTCTTATCTCTAAAACCCGACAGGGGCTTCAACTAGCACTGTCACGGTTTGAGTTATTCTGCCGCGAACATGAGCTTGAGGTAAATGTGGGAAAGACTAAGTTTATGGTCCTCCGTGGCCCTCGTCCCGTCAAAGCCAGGGTTGAAATGGCTGGTGCTACGCTGGAACAGACTTCCACCTTTACCTATCTGGGTGTCACCTTTAGCGACAATCTAAGTTGGAAATCCCAGATCGACCTCCTTAGTCTTAAGCACTCACAATTAGGTGGAGCCCTTCTTAAAGAACATAGGCAATCCTGTACCAAACCTGTAGCACCGTTGATAAAAATCTATGGATCTAAAATTCTCCCAGCAGTTATGTATGGTGCCGAGTTATGGGGGTTCAGTAAATTGGACCCTTTAAGGGTGGCCCAAAATAACTTTTTGAGGTCACTAGTAGGGCTACCTTCTTCTGCCCCACGTATCCCCCTGCTTTATGATCTAGGATGTCAGCCCATTGAAGATATGATCCGGTATAGGCCTTTGGCGTTTTGGCGTTGCCTATGGACTACCCCAGAGCTATCCCTTTATGCAAAGGCACTGTTGGAGGTAAAAAATCTGGGGGGCTCTCTTAGAATTAGCTGGCTGTCAGAAATTAAACATATTCTGACTGATATGGGTATGGGCGATCTGTGGTCTAACCCCGTGTCGGCCGTTTTCCCCCCTAAAAAAACCCTTAGAGAATCATATTGGCAATGGTCTTTGCATAGACGCCATTCCTCTTTGACTGACAGTTCATTGACTACGATTTATCTGCTTACCAAGGATCAACCTTCTCTTGAAGCATATTGGGATGTAATAACTAAAAAGTTGGACCGGAAATTATATCACCAATTTAGAACCGGGTCCCTACCATTATGCTCTTTTACCTCAAAGTGGACTATTAACGGCAATGATAAATGTCCAACTTGTAAGAATATGGTCGAATTAGATGATCATTTTTTATTCATATGCCCGGATTATGATCAACCCAGAAGAGCATGGTTGCGGCCTGTGTGTCGTGAAATAGGTGTCAGATCAGCCCAGGCCGCTAGAAGGATTCTCAAGACAGATACCTCTTCTCTTGTGGTTACTGGTGTAGCTAAATATATTAGCTGGGCCTGGCTTTTACGGAGTAGACGTAATACTTTCAATCCCCCGGCCTCAAATACTGAAGTATAGTACTTTTTTATTTTTATGGAGTACGTTCCAATCAACTTCAAGTCGCTTCTATTGAATTGTTTAATACTTTTTTATCCTTGCTTTTAAATCGTTATTTAACTAAAGGTTTTTATGTCTTTGTTGCAAATAATTCCACACCAATTTTAACCGTTTTTATTAATTATGTCTTTTAAGATGAAATATTCGAAATAAAGACTACTTTGACTTGACTTGACTTGAATTAAAAAAATCAAAGGCCAAATTCTCCTTCTGGGTTCTTTAGAGAGGGGCTTCACATTTCCACAATAGACAGAAGTAAAAACATAACATTGTCTGCCTCAGGCTCTTCCACTGTAGAAACTGGTTGATGATAGCTGATTGAAGAGGGAGACAAAAGGGGTGAAACAGGATGAACCTTAGTCTTCTGTTGCCTATTTCCACCTCTCTTCTACTAAGATCAGACCACGCAGGTATTAGTGTACTTGAAATATTACATTGCAGAGGATAGATATCCTTGGCCACCAATTTCACTTGTTTGTAATATTTATGTATATTTTTTTTGTTTGTTTACTTATGTATTTTTTTTGTTCACAGTAACTGAGTGTTTTGAACTGAGCATAAATTATAGACAGTAGGTCTAATGTTTAGCATTGTACTATCCTTTGACATCATCTAACAATCATTGTTTTGATTTCAACGTAAATACGGTATTACTCATACCTACTATTTCACACAAAGGGCCTTATTACAACTTTGGCAGTCCTTATGTGGGTTGCTACACCAGCGCCGCGCGGGCTGATTGCCAAAGTCCTTTCAACAACGCCCACAGGATTACAATTGTAATCCATGGCGGGTTGTGGCACGGCGGCGCTACAATGGCGGTAGTCTGTAAGGCTGATTGGAGAGCCTTACATGCAGACTGCCACAGGAACTGCAGTTCAGAAATATAGTGGACACAACATGTGCCCCCTTTTTGTACCCCCAGGCCCTGTAGTGGCATGGGGCCCTGTTAGGAGTCCCTTTGTTGCCTCTCCACCAAACTTTTCATGGCGGTCTGACTGCCATGAAAAGGGTGGCAGTGAGCCAACACAAAATATGATCAGCGGTGCGGTTTCAAACACCCAGTAAAACAAGGGTGAGTGGCTGAAAAGTTTCAGCACTCCATACTTCATCTTGTTGTGTTTGCTATTTTCGCCCTAAGTGGCCAAGGGTATGCCCAGACGTTGATCCCTTGCTTGTTGTGTCACTGGATTCAAGCTAACCTGGCTGATGAGGGGTAGGACTTTGTCTATATCAGCATCTGTGGAAGTAAAATCAAATACAGTTGAAAAAGCATGCAGCGGCTCTGCACCACCACCGAACAAGTGAAGGCTGGCAAGGCGTTTCCACGTCCACCTGGCTATCAATAGCTGCAAGGCCCTACAGCCACAACCCTATTTGGAAGCTGGCCTTTATTCCTCTGTTAAACAGTCAGCTCATCATGTATCGATCATGAGAACTATCAACTTTAGATCTGGCCCCGAGATGGTGCAACCCGAACTGCAGAAAGCAATGCAGGTTATGTGACCATCGATGGGACAAAATTGAACAGGTAACTTGTACCTGCCCTGCCCTTCTGATGGAATGCAGATATTGGCTCAAGCTATATCTTTTTAACAACAGGGATTTGCACATGCAGAAGAGCCCAGATCGAGTCCCTGCAGGTCACTGACTATAATTCAATAAATTCAATTAATTTTATTTGATGCAGACCTCAACTGAGGTCAACAAATACAAATGCATAAATATAAAACAGTATTATTTGCATTTTAAAACAGTTTTAAAAACTAATTATAAACGTAAACAGATTATAGCAGATTGGGGTTGGCAAATACAGAATACATGAGTTTAGGACTGTTAAATGTATGCACTTTTTAAACAGCTTTAAAAAATTCTTTAAAAACTTAAACAAGTTATAGCAAACAGATTCAGTTGGGGGAGACTTACACAACATAATTAAATCTTGAGTTAAAATAGCGTTGTATCTAAAGCAAAAAGGCTTTATAAATTGTTGCCGAGCCTCTACCAAAATCGGATTTGGAAAGATTAATAATAGGTGAAAAAGATCTTGTACTCCGCCATTACACAAGTCACAATTACCTGAGGGATTTTCAGGGGTGTTCCATCGGGAGAAATATACTTTTAAGAGGAGAATTCCTCATCGCAGAAGAAGGATGCAGAGCCTTACTCTATGCCCTAAGTGAAACTGTAAATAGTGCTCGGGGTTTTTATATACTATATTTTATGCATATTTTTTTTATAATACTTTCATTGGATACAGTACTCCTTATCTAATTCAAAATATATTCTCGTCGTCATATGTTTTAAAAAGACTAACTGTTCGCTTTGTCAAATTTGTGGCTCACGCAGCGAAGAAACCTAGGGGCATATGTATCAAACCCTTTTCCCGTTCGCAAACGGGCCGATTCTCAGAATCGGCCCGTTTGCGAATGGGAAACGGCCTTTTGGGATGTATCATCCCAAAAGGGCATCGCAAATTAGAGAATCGCTAAATTTGCGATTCTCTATTTTGCAATTGCATTTAAGGAATCGCAAATTGCGATTCCATAAATGCAATGTATGAAGCCTAGAAAAATTGCAATTTGGCCATTTGAAATCGCAAATTACCACCAACTTCAAGTTGGTGTTAATTTGCGATTTCATTGGAAAATGCACTTTTTGGCATTTTTCAAAGTGCCATGTGATGCACAGACATGCCCTTAGGGCATGTATGTGCGCCACATGTGCATACATACATATTTCAGGGATGCAACAGGGTGTCCTTTTGACACCCTAGCACCCTTGGAATTGCATTCTCATTTTGCGATTCTCAAATTGCGAATCGCAAAATTAGAATGTCTTCCCATTCATTCCTATGGACCTCTTAGCCCATAGGAATGAATGGGAAGGTTTTCCTTAATTGCGATTAGCAATTTGCTAATCGCAATTAAGGAATGCCAAGGAATCGCAAAACATTTGCGAATTTTTTATTACATCCTATTTTGCAATTTTCAAATAGCAATTCCCTAAAAATCGCTATTTGAGAATTACAAAAACGGAACTTGATACATATGCCCCTAAATGTCTCCCCAGCTGTGCCAACTTAAGCCAGCAATTGGACAGTCACTCAGTCAACCTTTATGATTTACATCTTCATATTTTTGCTACCACTTGTCTTTTTATGTAAAAATTTCAAACATGCAGTTTTGTAAGTGTAGTATTTATGTGAACACATTTTTTGAGCGATTTTGTATGTAATGGTTTTTAATAACTAAAATAAATTTTAAAAAATACATCATAAAATAAATAAATAGCGTTTTGGCACAGAATAAAAATATTTTTGGGTATCTTATTATCACAGATATTGGTATTAAATGGAGTTGGGATTTTGAACTGAAGATTGATCTGCAGTGGCCATATTGATTAGAAAGTTTCTGGTAGGTTGATAAGAAACATAACCTAAATTCACTGACAATATTTGCTTTGGAGAAACAGTACTACATGAATGTAAATTGGGTGCAGGGAGTGGGAGATCTCTATAACAACCCTTTTAGTAATTGGGTCTTCATTTGGGTTTCTAATCAATGTCCCTTATGTTGTAATAATAGCTTTTTTGACAGACAGATCTTTTTAACAAATACCGCCTAGAGAATGGGACTGTTTGAGAGATTGGATCGAAATATTCATTTGGTAACACTGTAGGAATATTGGGTCAAGAAAATGAACTTTTGATTAAAAGAATATATATAATTTTTCTTTTTGGCACGTATAAAGTACCTTTTTTAATTGCCCTATATATATTTATATAGGTTGGTGGAGCCTTTCTGAATATGACTTTAACATTTGAGTTGTTCAATTCTGCTAATAGAATGCTAATCATCATGTTGCTACAAATCTTTGATTAAGTGAATGTTATGCTTGCACAGCAGGTTTATAAGTTGTTGATGTCATTTTTATTATGATTTCTTTATCTTTTGGTTGATTCACTGTATTTTAGAGGTAGGTTGATCAAGTTTATTTTTAATTAACAGCCCTAACGGTGTCACAAAAGATGTGTCAGCTGTGTCAATCATTAAATTTTATTTGGTTGAACAATATCATATTTATTGTGGTGTCTTATAGATATGAATAGCGGTGAACATCCGTCCCTTGATGTACTCTGAAGGAGAATGACATAATGTTTAGGGTGTGTCTAGGTGTAGTTAACAAAGTTCATGATGAGTAGGTACAATTAAAAGGTTGCTGTAACGCCCTGAACGTCTCAGGATCGTTTAACAGACACGATAATGAGAACGCAACCACTTGTGAAGGTTTAGTTATTTTAATGAAGGCGAAAATAATACAAGGAATAAACAAAGGTTATAGTCACTGGAATCCTCCAGGCTAAGTACGTTACCAGCCCACAGCACGGATGGTCCTAACCGTCCTCTGCATATACGCCGATCCCGGCGTATGCCAACAGAGGGCAGAAATGAAATGGCCGACAATGCCAATCGGTAGGCTGCGAGGGGCACGAAGAGTGTTGGGGAGAATCGAGGAGTCAGGGAAACACCCAGCCGGGGTCTCTACCTGAAGGGAGCAGCCGCTCAACCTCTTCCTCAGACTGCACCGGGACGCGGAGTCACCTCCTGGTGATGCGTCACCGATACCCCAATCACAAGCAAAGAAGACTGAACCGAGAGCAGCCGCTCGATCGATCCTGTGGACTTCCGAGTCTGTAACGCGGCAAACACCTCCTGGTGTGCGTTACAGCTGGCAGTCCCTGTATCTCTGGTCGGGCTGGGAGTTACGACTCCAACCAGCAAAAGCGCCACTGCGCTTTGACTCAGCCGAGTCAAAAAGCGAAGCTCAATGGTTATCCGGTAGAGCTTCCGGGTCCTTCACATGTGACGATGGGGCAAGACATGGCCCAGGGAGTAACGACTCGACCTACCTCCGTTCTTGCCTTACTGGAGCACCACTCCGGAACACTGCTCTTCACTAAGCAGGTACGTCGGTGTAAACACAATATCCGACAGCGTTGTACCTCCCGGTTCCTCCCTTTATAGGGCGTGTTTTCCTTGTGTTATGTAACAGCTCTCCTGTTTACATAAGGGCGTGTTTTCCTTGAGTTATGTAACAGCTCTCCTGTTTACATAAGGGCGTGTTTTCCTTGGGTTATGTAACAGCTCTCCTGTTTACATAACCTCTCAACCGCTAAGCATCCTGGGAGATGTAGTCCGTTTTCGCTGGTTACCGTTTTCCTCCCCTCGCATGACAGGAATTCTTGACAGTTGCACTCTGAAGAATAAAGACGTGCACTATAGAACTCTGTATGAGGCGAAGTCATTTGCATGCGACCGGGATGGGGATAACGCTACACAAGGCAACGAGCTTGTTGATCTGTAACCCAAAGTAATGAGAGTGTTCTCCCTGAGAGTTTGCAGAGGTCCAGAAGACTGCTCGTGCATGCCATTTGCACTTCAGTCGAAGTATAACAGTCGACGGTTGTCATATGTGGAGTCAAAATGCCAGTGCAAGGCTTTCAAAGAAATTGAAAGTCCTACGGAACTGCTGGTAAGGCCGAAAGAAGAGGTGTTGCACTGCAACATAGCACAGACAGCATACATATGGTACGAAAGAGCTAAAGGCAGGGACAACTAAGCACAGAGAAGCACAGAAGGCTGCAATAGCCAGGGGTAAAAATGTACCTAAAACAGAAGCATTCAGGTGCCAAGAAACTCTAAAGGCAGTGAAAACCAGGTACTTAGCAGAAAGTTGAGAACTGTGACAACCATGCACGTGACAAAAAGCAGTCATTCACCACCAAAGACAACAAAGAGGCCATATGACATCAGATTAGCCCCTACCACACTAATGCAAGCACACAGCTGGGGATTAGAGATGGTTTGAATGGAGCTGGTCCTAGCGAACAGCAGACGGTCCAGGAGAGGGACCTACTCTCAACTTCAGTGAGGTCAACAACTGGCTTTGATGCTGTCATTTTCTTCAACTCGCTGATGCCATTCTATATCACCAGCTGGACTGCCTGGATTGAAACATTCGATGATTTCATCAACGCATGAGAAGAAACAGATGACAAAAAGATCATCAAATACTTAAAGAACCTTGTAGGTGATAGAGTGAAGGAAGTGATAAAAACAAAATGTTCGAAGCTGATGAAATATCTTAACTTCAGATTAAGGCGGCATTAGGAATCAAGTTCAATCCAATGCTGAACGTCAACTATGAAAGGTACATCTTTAACCAAGACAGACAGCAAGCTGGAGAAGTGATGGATGAGTTTGCTGAAACACTTAAGGGCCTCATAAAGCATTGCAAGTTTATTTAGTTGAATGATAAAGAAGCTATACATCTCAGAGTCATCAATGGTTGCCTTTTCAACTCGTTCAGATTGTATTGTATTGTAATTGCATTTATATAGCACTTACTACCTCTGACGAAGCATTGAAGTGCTTTTTCAACAAGTAGCATGCTATTCACGAACCCTTAAAGGATTCGTGGTGAATTAGTATAGTTAAATATGAAAGTAATTTGAGTGGTGAATATGTTAGTCAGTTATTTGGATTGAGAAGGACAGTAGAGGAATAGAAGAGGGAAAAAGGGTTTGCATTTATATAGCGCTGGCTTAACCTGATGAAGTTGTGAAGCTCTTTTTCAATGAGTTGCATGCTACTCAGGAACCCATAAAGGATTAGTGGTGACTTAGTATAGTGAAATATGAAAGTAATTTGAGTGTTGGATATGTCAGTCAGTTATTTGGATTGAGAAGGATAGTGGAGGGATAGAAGAGGGAAAAAGGTTTTCATTTATATAAGGCTTGCTACCCTTGATGAGGTGTTGAAGTGTTTTTTCATTGAGTAGCATGTTACTCCGGAACTCATAAAATACTAGTGGTGAATTAGTATAGTGAAATATGAAAGTCGTTTGAGTGATGGTAAATTGAGATGATGTATGCTGCGCGAGACACTCAATATGGAGAGAGATTTCATGACTTAGATGGCAGAAGAACATGCAGATCGACAAGCTGCTGACATGGAAGCTGGAATAGATCAGAGTGAATCAACGTTGAACATGAAAAGTAAGCAGAGACAAAAGGTGGAGTGCCTAAAGGTGATGTCGCACAAAGGTAAATATCCTGCCATTGGACAAACATGCAAAGGCTGTGGGATAGAGAGACATTTTGTAATGGTTTTCAAGGTGAAAGAGAATCTGACTACTTCACGTTGAGAAGAGAAAATAGATGCCAGAAAGTTCCAGAAACCATCTGACCATGCCCACAACACCAAGCGGAGACATCAATTGAGGCAAGTGGAAACTGAACGAGTTTGATCATCATTGAATCCATCTTCCAAAAGGCTCCTCAACGTCATTGTTGAGCGACAATGAAGAAAAAGGGTCCAAATACAAGCAAGATCACAAGATGAAACTACCACGTTCCTTTGGACATTGCCCCAAGATCCCACTAAAGGTGAATCATTGTTCCATACCTTTTATCGTCGACAGTTGTGCATTGATAAACATCAAGCCAGCAGAGAAGTACATTGAACTGTTGCCGGTGCCCTGTCTCATACCTTCGAAGACAAAGGTATACATGTGGGTTGCCTCCAAGCCATTGCAAAGTCAAGGATCATTTGCAGCAACCATGCGATGCAAAAAGATGAAACTACAAGTACTGATTCATGTTCTTCAAGGTACTTCGTCAAATGCATGTTTACTCAATTTTAGTATTGCTGCTCACATGAGTCTGATTCCCATGAACTATAACATAAATGCACATGCAGACATAGTAATTCAGTCCCCATCATTGTTTCATGGACTAGGAAAGCTTACGAACATGACAGCACAGCTTCATATAAATGAGGACATTTGTCCTGTAGCTCAACAACATAGTTGAATCGCTTTTCACTTGCAGGAAACTGTTGAGAAAGAACTGGAAACGCTATTAAAGCATGATATCATTGATCTCTTTACTTGTCTAGTGGTAGTGCCCAAAAAGGACAGTGAAGTTTATGTGCGCATCTTTGTCGATCTGCACCAATCTAACAAGGCAATTGAGAGAGAACGACATCCAGGTTCAAACATTGCAGACATGATTACACAGCTGAATGATGCCAACATTTTTTCTTGTTTTGATCCGAATAAGGGGTTTCATCAACCCAATCTAGAAGAAAACTGCAAGTACATTACCACCTTTCTGACCCATAATGGTTTGTTCAGATGTAAAAGAGTTAAGGGCCTGATAATGATCTCGGTGGACAGGGTTACTCCTTCACAAATGTGACGGATATCCCGTCCACCAAATTACAATTCCATTATATCCTATGGAAGTTGTAATATGGCAGTTGGGTTATCTGTCACATTTTAGATGGAGTATCCCATCCACCAAGATCATAATCAGGCCCTAAGTTTTGGGGTATCATTAGCTGTAGAACAGTTTCAGGATGTCATTCACCCCATAATATAGCCTGTCACACATGCTTTTAATTATAGCGATGATATACTGGTATTTGGGACAACTCGGAAGGAACATGACAAAGCCCTTTCACAAGTATGCCGCTTGCTGGCTGATGCCAGTCTCACTTTGAATACTGAAAATTGTGAGTTTCACAAAACAAAACAAATTCTCTGGGCATATTTTCTCTGGAAAGAGGATGACACCAGATCCGGCTAAAATACAAACCTTGTTGTTCACTACTCTATGAGATGTGAACATCCTGCGATCCTTCCTTGCCATGACCAGTTGTTGTTCCAGGTGATTTTTCCACTGTCAGTGTCCCTTTGAGAGACTTGACAAAAAAGAATGTTTTGTTCAAATGGTCAACTGAATCCAATCAAAGCTTTAAGTAAATCAAACATGCAAGTGAGAATGCTACTGAAATGGCCTATTTTGATCCAAAACTTCATACTGAGATTGTAGTAGATGCTAGCGTTGTGGGTTTGGGTGCGATCCTTGTCCAGCATTCTTGACACAACAACACTAAAAGATACATTGTGGCTTATGTAAGCAGGAGTCTGTTGCAGACGGAACGTGCATATTCCCAACCTGAGAACGAAAGTCTAGCTTTAGTGTGAGCTTGTGAACATTTCCATGTGTTTCTATATGGAAAGTACTTCACACTTGTCACTGACCACCAGGCATTGTTCACCATTTTTGGGACTCCGAAGGCCATGATGCCCCCATGCATCAAGAGGCAGGGGTTGCGATTGCAAGAGTATGATTACACTATTGTGCATAGGCCAGGGAAAGATCAAAATCCCACAACTACTTTTCACAAGGGCCAGTGCAGGCCACAGTACAACGACTAAAGTGGCTCAGGCCTATGTTACCTTTATAGTCAACTCAAGCATACCAGCAGCTCAGTCAGTGAAACAAAGTCTTGCTGCTACAAATAGCGATTGATATTTGGGCGTTCTCAAAGAAATTATTGCCCAGAAATTCTGCAAGAAACAGATTCAAACTCTTACGGATGAACTTTGAACACCGAAAGTAAAAAAATGTAAGCGATGAATTCAAGATGGCATTATTGCCCAGAAATTCTGCAACAAACACATTCGAACTCTTATGAATTAACTTTGAACACCAAAAGTTAAAAAATGCGAACGCTGAACTCAAGATGGCATTATATGAAGAGGTTCTAGAATTGTAATTCCACAGAGTCTATGACGACAAGTCATTGAACTAGCCCATGAGGGTCATTGTGACACTGTAACCACCAAGAGAGCTCTTTGAGACTGGATGAAATTTCCTCACCTTGATGAAAGTGTTGAAAGCCGGGTCTGGTGGCTTAGTGGACTAATGCATCCACTGTAGCGGCCTGTGTTTGACCTCATTGCTACAGGTTAAATCTGGGTCCACTCAGCCTTTTATCCTTCTGAGGTCCATGAAATGAGTACCATTTAGTTGGGTAACAATAAACTTCTGTTATTCAACAACAAGATGCCCTTGGGTGAACGTGCTGTTTACAAATACACATTATGTTATGTTAAGGAGAAATAAAGTCCTGTCCTTTGTGCAAATGCGTGTCTCCCAAAACAACACAGCATCCATTAGTTATGTCTAACCTCCCAAAGCAGGTATAGGAGAGGATTGCAGTTGACTTCCTTAGACCCCTTAACAATGGACATAATTTAATTGTTGATGAGTATACATGCTTTACCCTCGTGGAAGACCAGTCATCAACCACACATGAGAAAGTCATTGGGACATTAAATTGCAACATGTGTTTTCCCTTCTAACCTCAAGTCCAAAATGGCCCACTATTCAACAGCCAAGAGTTTAAAGATTTTCTCACTAACATGCATTTTAAACATCAGAAAAGTATCCCTCTCTGGCCACAGGCCAATGGTTTGTTGAATGCTGCCTGGGGACCCTAAAAAGAGTAGTTCAGCGCGATGCGCTAGAAGGAAGTGATCTAAAAATTGGCACAATGTTCAGCCCTTTCTGCTTACAGATCAACTCCCGTTCCACAGATCAACTCCCATTCCACTACAGCTGAAAGCCACATCACTATGATGTTTGGGAGAGCCATGGGAGCCAAGATGCTGCAATGGACCAGTCATAGGTCGACAGATGCGGACGAGAGCCATACAAGGGATTCCTTGCACATGTTCAGAATTAAGATCTATGCTGATAAACATCAATGTGTTCGAGACATGATTTTCAAGCAAAGAGACCAAGTCCTGGTCAAACAAAAATGGAAACACAAGTCTGATGCTCCATTTGATGGTGAAACCCTGAGGGTTGTGACAAGCAAAGGACATATCGTGACCACTCAATGTTCTTGAAAGTCCATCACAAGAGATTTGCTACACTTCAAGCACCTACCTGTTTGTCGGCTCTAGGTGTCAGAAGTGAGATCTGCCCAACTGAAAGGCCAGAGAGCTCACAACCTATGCCTACCCCTGCATCCGCAGTGCCTGAGGCAGGCCCCACTCCTCTGCTTCATCAACCTCACACAACTAGGTCAGGAAGACTGTTTCAAGCACCTCGATGACTCATTGAGGAACTATGATGTACATATGTAATGTTTCTACTGTTTATTTAACAGAGTGTGAGATGTATTGTGTTGTAGATAAGAATAGCGGAACCCTTCTGATGTACTCCGTAGGAGAATATCATAATTATGGGTGTGGTTAATAAAGTACATGATGCAGTGCATTCAGTTAATGGTTGCACTCTGATGAATAAAGACGTGCACTACAGAGCTGCGTGAGCTGCGTGTGTGGCGAAATCACGTGCATGGTACCAGGCTGGGGAGGATGCTACAATTATCTATGGATCTACGGATCTGATTATTGGATTCTCAAATGGAATAAAGTTGTATTCATTGAACAAAAGTGGACTGACCTTTTCTGAAAGAAATGTTTTACTTTTCCTCAGATCCTCACAATTATTTCCATATGGACATACTGCTGTTTGGGGAGCTGATGATCTGAGTTTCAAGCACCCAGGCTAATAAATTCTGTCACCCAAACTATTAGTTGGAACATATATGTCCATATATATCTATATATCTATATCTATAACTGTATCTATATCTATATCTCTCTCTCTCTCTCTCTCGCTCTCTCTCTCTCTCTCTCTCTCTATATATATATATATATATATACATATATATATATATGGTCCTGAGAGCACGTTTATTTGGACTTTTGCTATAGAATTTGACAACTGGTACGCTCTGCTGGCACACGCACCACTTGGGTCCTTCAGCTCCAGAAGGAGCACAGCAACAAGGAATATATGTATATATATATATTCAGTTCCACAAACACCCACAGGGCGGGGCGCACTCACTGGTTGGCGTCTGTGATGACAAGGAAGAGCCCAGCACCTCCAACGTCAGCAGAGCAGAACGAACTGGCGAAAGACTACACTGGGGTAGAGGTTCAAGGCACCCCCGCAATTGTTTGTAATTTACAATTTGACTGTCACCGGCCCACTGGGGTTTGATTTTATGGACTGCCAGTCCCAAGATGCATCAGTAGCTTTACTCACCTGTTACTGATATTGAACCGAATAAAGGGAGATCACTGGGAGACCATTGTGTTGACAGTCATTTGTAGCAGTGAAGCCTATGAAGAAGGGTGAATACTCGAAACGCGTCAGGTAACTGCTGACGTTGGAGGTGCTGGGCTCTTCCTTGTCATCACAGACGCCAACCAGTGAGTGTGCCCCGCCCTGTGGGTGTTTGTGGAACTGAATATATATATATGTATATATATATATATATATATATGTATATATTATCTACTGGCGATCGCCAGTAGATAGTTATAGTTACAACCTAGTTTCCATAGGAAATCTCAAAATTCTATTTTGAATAACTTCGGCGCCGGTTGACGAATCCTCGCGAAATTTTCAAAACTAATGGGGCGCTCCGCTCAGCTCCTACCCTGAAAGTCTCGGGGTGATTCGTCAAGCGGGGGCCGAGAAAAAGGGGGTGTCCCAAAACGCGTTTTCCCCATGCATTTTTCCATAGGACCTTTAGTCGCAGCTACAGCCCGAACGGCTGAACAGAATTACGTGAAATTTGGCAGAGAGGTAGCCATAAGGTCAAGGAAGTGCCATTTGCAGGTCTGGTGTAAATCTGTTCAGTATTTCCTGAGAAAATAGCATTTAAAAGCATATCAATATATATACGCGCGCACTGTGCGCGCACCCTGCCGTGCGCGAGCGCAATTCTGATTGGTTGTTAGATGTCGGTAAACATTCGAATCGGTCGAAACCAGGAAGTGTTGGCCGCCATTTTGTCTCTCGCAGTCTGAGGGGGTGAAAAAAAATGGCGGAGAACGTGAAAAGGGGGCAGAGTGGACAGTTCCTGACCCCCTAGCCTTGGTCATTGGGCACTAGGTGTGCGAAGCGCACCGAGTGTCCACAGCGCGGTCACGGTGCACGCACCTCGCGATTTTTAAAAAGAAAAAAAAAAATCACGGTGCGCGCACGGTGAAAAACGTGAAAAAAAAAAAATTATAAATACATAACTTAGCATTTAAAAAACCGTACAAATTCACTGAAAAAACCATAGGTTTCACACACGTTATAGTTACGAATTAGCATTTAAAAAGCCGTGCAAATTCACTTAAAAAACCATTGGTTTCACACATGTTATAGTTAGCTGGACATTTCACTCGTAAAAAACCAATGAAATTCCCCCGTTATAGTTAGTGCAGGCAACTATAACTCACGCGACCGCAATCCTCTGCTGATGACGTCAGATATTACATCACTGATGACATATGTGTCTTTATGAAAAATAAATATTTGTAATATATGTATAGCTAAAGATTAATGGAAGAAGACATGGGTAAATAAGTGTCTAAATACAGTGATGTAATATCTGACGTCATCAGCAGAGGATTGCGGTCGCATGAGTTATAGTTGCCTGCAACATGTGTGAAACCTATGGTTTTTCAAGTGAATATATATATATATATATATATATATATGTATATATATATATATATATATATATATATATACATACATATTGACACTGTCAGTGCGGGGGAAGTTCTGCACATTAAGTAGCACCTTATCAATTTCCAGTGAATGCTCTCCTGTTTTGGCAGATTATTTGAATTGCTTGCTGCTGTGGAATCATATATATTATATATATATATATAATATATATATATATATTATATATATATATATATATATATATATATATATATATATATATATATATATATATATATATATATATATATATATATATATATATATATATATATATATACATAGATATATATAAATAATATATATATTCCCACAAAGCCTCTGCACAAAGCACTGTCATCCACACTGCTTTACGAGGACAAAGAGAAAAACGGCAGGTAGAAGTCCTTTAACGAGGTGCTTTATTAGGCATCAAAAGCTGCCATGCGTCATGGAGCAAATAGCAATGTGCAAGGTGCATGAACATCCATAGACAGACCTACGCATTTCTGCTGTAGCCGTAGCCTTCTACTGGGTCATAGAGTATGGGGCATAGAGTGTAAATTTAAAGGGGAATCACTCCCTTTCCCTCCACCAATTAAGAACCTCCATTCTGTTTTAAAGGGGAAACAACCAGAATGTGTTACATTTTGATAACAAGAAAATATATCATTGGAGCTAGTTATACAAATATACAATGAGTCAAGACTAATCTTTGTGAAGTACACAGAGTCTCAGAGACATAATTCAACGGAGTCAAAGTTTACAGAATTCTAAGGCAGACGGGTTTCAGAGCACAAATGAGAACCATAAATGTACTGTAATTCATATATATATATATATATATATATATATATATATATATATATATATATATATAGGGGGTCCCAAAACGGGTTTTCTCCATGTTAATTTCCGTAGATAACCTTAGACAAGACTACAGGTCGAACGGGTGAACGGAATTGCCCCAAATTTGTCAGGGAGAAGGGTCTTGGTCTAGAAACCACAATTTTGTTTATTTGGTGTAAATCCGTTCAGTAGTTTTGGAGAGATATCGAAATTTACAGATATCGATATTTGTGAATTCTGCCATCTGATTGGCTGAGGCGTTACGAGCATGAGCTTGCTGCTTATTGGTTGTGAGCGCTGCGAGCGGTTGCAACTAGGAAGTGTTGGGCGCCATTTTGTGATTACATTGAAGCGAGTAAGGGGGACAAAGGGCGAAAAGAGTAGGAAACAGGAGGATAGGAGCACTGTAACCTCTGTGGGGAAGTTCGAAGCGAAATAGTCACACCTACCGGTCTAAAAGTGCGGTGTTGCTCAGAGTGACATGGTGGTGAGAAGAGATGGTGCTACAGTCGGGTATGAAACCTAGAGCCTAACCGGGAGGTCATTGCGATGAAGTGATGTGCTCTGGTGTTTGTAGCATACCTGTGGAAGTAGTGCTAGTAGGCGTTTATACCATACAGGGAGTGGGAAGCGAACTGCTGAGCTCTACCGGTGTGAAGACTCGGGGATCAAACCGAGCTGATTGTTGTAAAGTGATGGGATGTAGCATACTGGCCGCTGTAGTATAACTGTAAGTAGTGTTAGTATGCGTTTATACTATAAAGGGAGTGGGAAGCGAACTACTCACTCCCACTGGTCTGAAGACTCGGGGATTAAACCGTGAGCTAATTGCTTTAAAGTGATGTGCTCTGTGTACTATTTCAATGTAAGTCATAGTACAATGTTAGTTTGTAATGATACTATAATGTAAGTATGGAATCTTAGAATGTAAGGCTGTCATGAGGGGAATCTTGGGGAGTTTGTACACGATGCTGGAGAAGATGGATGCCTTGCTGTCTGGTCCTGTTGGTGGCTGTTTAAGCTGTCTTCTTTTCCTGCAATAAATCTACTTATCAGATCCACTGCTGTCTTGCTGTTCTCTACATAAATTTGGCGACAAGCAGGAGTAGGTGAAAAGAAGGCAGCACTCACCAAGATTTTGCGCTTGCTTGCGTTGTGCTGAAGACCCGTTTTCTCGGTGAATCTGTTTTTACTCATCCCAGGGTTGTGTGCTGAAGACCCGTTTTCTTTGTGAATCTGTTTCTACTCATCCCAGGGTCGGCGGCTGATCTAACTATGTGATCCTACCTCTGGTAGGATTTATATTTTTAGATTTTGGGCTTCCTCTGCCTCTTCACTACACTCTGGTTGCTGTACCACACGTGTGCAAGTAGTGTTAGTATGTGTTTATACTAATTCTGTAGTTATGCATTAAACAAAGCATCATGGTCCCATGGAGCGCCACCTTCCAGACGCAGGTCATACAATGTCCCGGGGTGTGCAAGCGCAGGACATTTATGTTTGCTATTACAGGGCAGGTGCATTGCTTGCACCCTGTGATAGTAAATTTTTGTTTGCCTCGTTGAAGCGAGAGGAGGAAAACCTAGTATCGTTTCAATAGAGCGGAACCGGATGGTAAAAATGGTGAGAAAAAAAAATGAAGCGGGGTCTCACCCGTTCATTTAAATGAGCCCACTGGTGGGTAATGTTCCGATGCCAATCCTATTATTATATTGCGGGGTCTCTACAGCACTGGTTATCTTAATCTCACATGTAAATTAGGCACAGGAGGGCACAGAGACGTTTCGCAGACTAGGGGATCGACATACGAATTGTTCGGGGGGCTTCGAGGCCAACTCAATACCGGGAATCGTCAACCTCCAGGGCTTTATTTAAATATGTAGCGTGGGCCTCGATAGTCCTTGAAGCCTCGGTGGCCCTAGGCAGTGCCTTATTGGTTCTGGAATCACATGGGCAGTACTCATGGTGTTATAAAGTGATACACTCATAGAACTCTTGCCGTTGTACAATTACCCAGGCTTCATTTATGTAATAGTCTATTGGTTTATATTTGGTAGGTGCACCGGAAAATTAAACAAAATTTCCCTTATAACCTACTATCAACCACCGATTTTCAGAATAAACTACAAACAAATGTTGTCAGAAAAAGAAGACCCATACACTCAGTTATTTATTGGTAAAAAAAAATAACTTTTATTAACAGAACACAAATAAATGGAAATGTAAGTTTATTCGAACAACAGTAAAACATAAAAGAAGTGGGTTGGACTCCTCTGGAAGCAGCGTACAAAACCTGCAAGACAAAAAGGAAACATAAGTATGTGTGCCATGTCTAAGAGAAAAAGAAAGGTACTGAGAATGAACGGAGGAAATTGAGAATGGGACAGAGAGTGAGTGGGTGGAAGGGAGAAGTGGAGGGAGAGTGAAAAGAACAGAGGGAGGAAGAGACAGAGTGCTGGCCTACTGCACCCAGCCCTCACTGTTCACCTCCTGACACCCGTGTGCCTGGGACGCTGGGGTCCACGAGAAAGAGTGCGGTCCAGCAAGTCCTTAAAATGAAACAGAGATATGAATGAGGCCAGAGATTACATTATTATCTATGGCAACATCGGTTGCCTGCACCTGTGCACCCAGGCTGCTGCACCCCAGCCCCTTTCTCCGCACTGTGCTCAATTGCAGCTCCTGTGCACCGAGGCTTGACTGCTCACCTGCCACAACCGGTGTGTCCAAGGATGTGCCGGTGCGAGCTCCAACTCCGGGGTGCCACATTTGATTTTTGATGTAACGTTTGTGTGCATGGCCATCACACGCGGATGGCTAATGTATAGACCATGAAAATTGATCAAGATGATCATTGCATGTTGTGTGTAGTAGAAGATATGTGTACACAGCAAAAAAACCTTTCAAAAACGCTCTCTAAGCAGAAGGGGTGTGTCTCATCAAACGCTGTTGAGAGAATGACTAAAATGGGTGGGGTCCTCCAACTGCTACAATGGGAAATGGTATGAACTGATCAAATGCTTTTATTTAAGGTCACATGGCAATCGCGCATCTAAGGCGCAAGGAGGCCACACCTGACAAGATTTTGAGAAAATATATTTATCATAATATAAGTTTATTATAGTTAGAAATATATAAATGTTTAAAATATTTTAGAATATTGCTTGCTCTCATGTACAGTTTAAAGTTATTTAGATAAAGTTTTGAGACATAAAAAAACGAGGGAATGGCGTACCGGTGTGACACCAAACGTATATGATTATATGAATATGAAAAATATTGAAACTTTACAGGAGCACACATTTACTGGATGATGTCATCTGAGATGTCATCAGTGATTTCATGAGTGATGTAACTGACCATGTATTGAGTGATGTAATATGTGACATTATCAGCAGTGCATTGCGGGCGCGTGAGTAATAGTTAGCTCAACTAACTTTAACAGGCAAATTTCTCTGGTTTTATATGAGTCAAATGTCCTACTAACTATAACGTCCCTGAAACCTATGTTTTTTTTAGTGAATGTCAAAGGTTTTTTAAATGCTAATTCCTAACTATAACGTCTGTAAAACCTATGGTTTTTTCAGTGAATATATCTATATATATATATATACATATATATATATTCACTTAAAAAACCATAGGTTTCACACATGTTATAGTTAGCTGGGCATTTCACTCGTGAAAAACCATTGAAATTTCCACGTTATAGTTAGTGCAGGCAACTATAACTCACGCGACCGCAATCCTCTGCTGATGACGTCAGATATTACATCACTGATGACATATGTGTTTTTCTGAAAAAAAAATATTTGTAATATATGTATAGCTAACAATTAATGGAAGAAGACATGGGTAAATAAGTGTCTAAATACAGTATTAGCATCAACAGAGGATTGTGGTCGCGTGAGTTATAGTTGCCTGCACTAACTATAACGTGGAAATTTCAATGGTTTTTCAACGAGTGAAATGGCCAGCTAACTATAACATGTGTGAAACCTATGGTTTTTTAAGTGAATTTGCAAGGTTTTTAAATGCTAAATCCTAACTATAACGTGTGTGAAACCTATGGTTTTTTCAGTGAATTTGTACGGTTTTTTAAATGTTAAGTTATGTATTTATGAATTTTTTTTTTTTCAGGTTTTTCACCGTGCGCGCGCCGTTTTTTTTTTTTTTTTAAAAATCGCGAGGTGTGTGCACCGTGACCGCGCTGTGGACACTCGGTGCGCTTCGCACACCTAGTGCCCAATGTTCGCAGTGCTTGCCGTGCGCGCGCGGTGCGTGCACCTCGCGATTTAAAAAAAAAAAAAATATGTTTTTTTTCTCCCTTCTGTGACCCCCTGACCAAGGCTAGGGGGTCAGGAACTGTCCACTCTGCCCCCTTTTCACGTTCCCCACCTTTTTTTTTCACCCCCTCAGACTGCGAGAGACAAAATGGCGGCCAACACTTCCTGGTTTCGACCGATTCGAATGTTTAGCGACATCTAACAACCAATCAGAATTGCGCTCGCGCACGGCAGGGTGCGCGCACAGTGCGCGCGTATAGATATTGATATGCTTTTAAATGCTATTTTCTCAGGAAATACTGAACAGATTTACACCAGACCTGCAAAAGGCACTTCCTTGACCTTATGGCTACCTCTCTGCCAAATTTCACGTAATTCTGTTCAGCCGTTCGGGCTGTAGCTGCGACTAAAGGTCCTATGGAAAAATGCATTGGGAAAACGCGTTTTGGGACCCCCTTTTTCTCGGCCCCCGCTTGACGAATCACCCCGAGACTTTCAGGGTAGGAGCTGAGCGGAGCGCCCCATTAGTTTTGAACATTTCGCGAGGATTCGTCAACCGGCGCCGAAGTTATTAAAAATAGAATTTTGAGATTTCCTATGGAAACTAGGTTGTAACTATAACTATCTAATGGCGACCGCCAGTAGATAATATATATTTGTATTTTACCCATATAAACCTATAAAATCATGAAATTTAGCTGTTATAGTTATACTTATGTTAAGAAACTATGTCTGCTTGCCTTAAGTTATTTAATGGCAAGAGTTATAGGGCCTAATTGTTGCACCGCCCGAACGTCACTTTTTGAGACGTTCCGTGGCGCAGGAGCCTGCTCCATATTTACAAGGCAGCATTAAAACACTTTTTTTGGCTTAATGCTGCCTTGTAAATATCGGTTCCTTTAACGCAGTTTTCTGTGTTAAAGGGGCATGCAATGAGTGTTGCTATGGGCGTTCCCAGCAACATCCATGGAATTTTGACACTGCCCAAGAGTTACGAGAAATCATAAATCTGAGGCAGCGACAAAAACTTACACCTACCCAGAGGAGGCATAAGGGAGGCACAATGAGGAGAAATATCTTTACTTCTCTTTGTTTTTCCTTTTTCTATGTGTGCTGCATTCTGCATTCATCGTGTAATTCAGGCACCCTTTCACCATGGTACAAAGGTTCCTGCTCTGGTAAACGGCAGCCCATTGTGCGCCTGCACAGGGGAAAAGGACAGGAATGTGACGTATCTGATGGATATGGCACATTCCTGCACTTTTTTTCTGCTGTAGGGCAAAACCTCATAAATGAGGCCCAAAGTTTCTTCAGATACATCTAACTATATGTCTCGCCAGGTCAACGCAGTTGACTCCACCTGCTTCAACACCCTCCACATCCTCCACAAGACCTTCAAGTGGATCCCCCAAAGCCAGAATTCTGTCACCCATGCACTCATAACAAGCAGACTGGACTACGGAAACGCCCTCTACGTTGAAATCAACAAATCCCTGCTACGCAAACTGCAGACCTTCTAGAACACCGTGGCCGGACTCGTCCTGGGCATCCCACAACATAACCACATCACCCAACACCTACGAGACCTCCACTGGCTCTCCGTCGAGAAGAGAGTAACCTTCACGCTACTCACCCACGCCTACAAATCCCTCCACAACACCGGACCCAAATACCTCTATGAAAGAGTCTCCTTCCACGTTCCCAAAAGAAACCTCTGCTCCGCCGACCTCGCCCTAGCAGAAAACCCACGCATCCGCAGAACTGGAGCGGGTGGAGGAGCCTTTTCCTAAGTCGCAGCTAAGGCCTGGAATGAGCTCCCAGTCATCATCAGATGCTCCCCTACTCTGCACATCTTCAGGAAGAGCCTCAAGACATTGCTTTTCGGCTGACTCAGTGCTGCACCCCCCCCCCCCAGCTCATTTAAACCCTCTCAGGTGAGTAGCAAGCTTAAAAATTCCATGATTGATTGATAACTATAACTGCTGAATGTTTATGGCTTAGTATGGCTAAGATGTCAGACTAACCATAATGTCCCTGTAACCTTTGGTTTTATCATTGGATTTCTATGTTTTTTAAACTGGGGCTTAACTCTGCAAAGAATCTGCAGGTTATAAGTTCCATTAAAAAAAATCCACTATTTTAGGTTTGTAGGGGGTCCCTCAGGGACCTCTCTATGTGTCCTATGGGGTCAGGATACCTGTATCCTGATTCCTTGTATGTCTTTTACAGTGTATGTTCACTGCACCTGGCAGATCTGATAAAACAAAATGGCAGGCGCAACTTTCATTCAGTCTATAGCCAGCCATTCAGGGCCTTCCTTTCCCCTCTGGATACTTGGATCCTCACGGGTTGTTCTGCAGAGTATCCGCATCCTATATATCTATATTTTGTAACTTTTAAAATCTCTAAAACAACTGAACTGATTTAGACAAAATAACTGAAAGAACAATCTGTGTTACAAAATCTAGCTGTCTGCCAAATTTGGTTTGATTCAGTTCAGCGGTTCATGCTGTAGTTGTGTTAAAACAAATGCTAAATTCCCATGGATATAAAATGGGGGAAAAGTATTTTGGGACCCCCTTTTTCTCACCCCTCACTTGACAGATCACCCCGAATATTTCAACACAGCAGCTGAACAACAAAAGTATACTTTTTAAATATTTCATAAAGATTTGTGCTAAAGTTATTGGCAAACCAAAAAATGCTCTTCCTATGGAAGCTTTAGTCCTAATTATAACTACCTACTGGCTACCTCCACTCTCCCCTAGGTAACATATATATATATATATAATAATGTTTTGCTATATTTGTTAAGGATAATGATTTATATTAAATTAATACATGATATTCCCATACATATGCACACATCAATAAACACACAAATTAAACAGAAATTAATATAAATATTCAGAAATTGTAATTATTTATATAAAAATGTGTGCATAAATATTATATATGCATGTATATATGTATTTCTATATACATACAAAAACAAATAATTATATATGCAGATTTAATTATATATATAGAGTGAATAACAAACTCATATTTATATATAAACTAGATTCTATAGTTAAACTATATTGAGAATATGTATATTTTCATATATAATATATATTCTTAATAATAAAATAAACTATATACACATATGTGTGTGTGTACTACCTACTGGCGGTCGCCAGTAGGTAGTTATAGTTAGGACCTATTATCCATAGGAAAATCACAACATTCTACTTCTCAATAACTTTGGCGCGATTGACGAATCTTTGTGAAATTTTCAAAACTCGTGGGGCGTTCCGGTCTGCTCCTATCTTGAAAGTTTCGGGGTGATTCGGCAAGCAGGGGCCGAGAAAAAAGAGGGGTCCCAAAACGTGTTTCCCCCCATGTAATTTTCCATATGGAATTTTAGACACGGCTACAGCCCGAACTGCTGAACGGAATTACACCAAATGTGGCAAAAAAGGTAGCCCTTGGTTCAGGAAGATCCCTTTTTGTTAAATGGTGTAAATCCGTTCAGTAGTTGCTGAGAAAATCAAAATTAAAAAAGCTTCGATATCTATGGCCGCGGAGGATCCGTGCACCCTCCCGATCATGAGCTGCATGCTAATTGGCTGTCAACACTCCAAACCAGGAAGTGTTGGTAGCCATCTTGTGCCACGGTAGAACTGAGGCACAAGAAAAGAGAGAAAAAAACGCAAAAAGCAAGAAAAGTGGGCAGGGTAAAAACACCCTGAACCCCTAGGCCTGCTCAGGGTGTCCCACAAGGACCGACAAAGCCCAAAAAAGCATTTTTTTAAAAAAAACAAATGGCGGGATTCACACACCCACCACGAATTTCAGCCGAACTTTTAAAAAAATCAGAGCGCGGGCTCCAGCAATTCGTTATTCTTTAGCCCCCGGGTGGGCTAGGTCCCGGGGGCAGAGAAAAAAAAGTGTGTGGGGCCTCAATCCCCCAAACACTGCCGTGAGCCCCCCAGCCCCGGGGGCCGCCACCACCCAGGGCTTTTCTAAAATATTTGTGGGTGGCTCATGGCCCCCCCGCAGCCCCAGGGACTGCTTGTATTTTTTAAAATAAAAACCCATGACCTGTGTGGGGGGCTCGAACCCCCGACACGCCCCGGGGACCACCACCTCCCCAGGGCTCTAATTATTTAAATTGGGGGTCCGTGACGGACCCCCAATCCCCGAGGACCACTACCCCTGGGGCTTTGCAAGTGTTGGGAGGGGATCCACGCGTCCCCCCTCCTGGAGCCCTGTCATGGCCCTGGGTAGTGCCAGCCCCCCAGAGCCGGCTCCTGAAGTGTCCCAGAGTGCCCATCCCTGGGACACCGCAGTTTGCTATGGCAGGGCGGGAGCCTTGCGGCTCCTGCCCTGCCATAGCAAACTGTGCTTTGGTTTTTGGAAGAGAGAGCAGGAAACCTGCCCTTTCCTCCAAAAACCAAAGCAGATTGCTTTCCACACGGGGAGCTGCATCTTAGCAGCTCCCCGTGTGGAAAAGCAATGCTGGCTCCTGCAGGACGCGGGGAGCCGGTGGGGGGATTGGGGACCCCCACCGTCCCCAACAGAGAGGGCCAGCCTTGATGGATGGGCCCTTCGGGGCTATTAGTGGCCTGGGAGGGGGGGCCACGCGGCCCCCCTCCTCAAAAAATAAAATACTTATAAATAAATATCAATAAAAAAAGGCAGGCCCCAGGGAATGGTGTCCCCGGGGCCATAAATGGCCTGAGGAGGGGGGCAAGGCAGCACCCTTCCAAATAAAAAAAGACAAAAAAAAATGGCAATGCCCAGGGTAATGGGGTTCCCGTGGCCAATTATGGCCTCGGGAGGGGGGCCACGCGGCCCCCTCCCAAATTGTTTTAAAAATAAATAAATTGGGGTCAGGTCCTGGGGGATGGGGGCCCCAGGGCCAGTAAACCAGGAAAAGAAGGGGGGACACACAGCCCCCTTTCTTAAAAAAATAAAATAAAAGACCGTCATCACACCGGAGGCCCCGCCCCCTCCCTGCAGTACTCTGCAAATGCACCCCCTGGCGTGTTTGCAAATGGGGAACTAATTCCCCTTGAATACTGGGGGTCTCTGGGGGCCAACTAGCCCACCAGGAACCTCCAGTATGCGCCAGGGAGCTGCGTTGCAGAGAGGTGTTCAGAGGCCACACCCCTTTTTACACCTCTCTGCAACACAGCTCTGTGGCGCTTAATGGAGGTACCTGGTGGGCTAGTTGCACCCCAGGGACCCTCAGGATTCAAGGGGAGTTAATCCCCCAACTTAAAACGCGCCATGGGGCACGTTTGCTCAGTGTTGAAGGGAGGGGGCGGGGCCTGAGGTGACATGTGTGCAAACACGCCCTGTGGCGCATTTTAAGTTGGGGAATGAATTCCTCTTCAATCCTGAGGGTCCATGGAGGCCAACTAGCCCACCAGGTACCTCCAGTAAGCGCCACGAAGCTGCGTTGCAGAGTGTTGTAAAAAAGATCATGGCCTCTGAATACCTCTCTGCAACGCAGCTCTCTGGCGCATAGTGGAGGTACCTGGTAGCTGAACTAACTATAACGGGGGAATTTCTATGGTTTTGTACGAGTGAAATGTCCAACTAACTATAATGCCCCTGAAACCTATGGTTTTTTCAGTGAATTTCTAAGGTTTTTTAAATGTTAATTCCTAACTATAACCTGCCTGAAAGCTATGGTTTTTTCAGTGAATAAATATATATTTATTACACTATGTATACATGTGAAAATGTCTCGGTCCACAGAAAAAATGGGTTGAACTGACGTCAGCACGCCGACGAGGTCCTTTTATGGCTCCGATGATGTCATACGGTGTCGCGAGTGGAGCCGTGCTATTATGACGTCCACGTCGACATGGGAGAGATAGGAAAGAATTTCCGTGGAATGCTGGTGCAGGGCTAGTCCTTTGGGAGCAACTGTTTATATTGCCACTCCAGAAACCGAAACCAGTGATCTGAGGGCAGAGGCCCTGCAGATTAGGGGTGGGCGGAATTTGCGAAATCCACTTTCGCAAATGATCGCGAAAATGTTAAAAATTATCGCAAACACGCGGAAATATCACGAAGATGCGGAAGTTTTTTTCCCGCATGTTCGCGAGATTTTCTGCATGGTTGCGGCTCGCCAACTTACCCATGCGGTTGCTCGCGGGTGCGGCCATCTTATTTTCAGTTGTCTCGCGGTGCATGATCGCGAGAAGAAAGACGTGATCGCGCGACGCATGACGTCACTGCGGGTGCGAACTGTCGCGAGACAGCGCAAATGGCTAAAAGCAATACAACATCTAATGGAGAACGCGACCTGATCAAGAAAACTTGTCGGCGAACGCAGGGATTCAGGTAAGGCGATCGCGCGCGCGCGAGAATGTATTATTTTACAGCGCGAGCAAGAACCAAATTATCGCAAAGCTGCGGAATGCGGAAATTTGGACATTTTCACACTTTCCGCGGAACGCGAAAATGGCAAATTATCGCAATTTCCGCGAACGGAACGAAATTTTAGCCCAGGCCTACTGCAGATGGCACACGAGGTAGGGTGCCCAGTCGTGTGCACCGGCGGGGCAGCAAAGTGACAAGCACCACAACCCACAAAAAAGGTAACAAGGGCACTGAATAACACAGGATCTTCTTTTTGTATCTGGCAGGAACAACAAAGTTAAAATGCCCTAGTACCAAAATGTAGAATTAGTGCTACAACGGTCTTCAAGACGACCTGCGATTTCGCTTCTGCCTCCCGTACCCTGGAGGCGGCACATGGGTCACGCGGTACGGTCATACTGAGGTGGGTCGCACACTCGTTGACCTCTCACGGCACTGCTCCACACTTCAGGGAGGTTGCTTTCCATTAGCTATGTTTTCTGATGACGTGTCGCGCCGGCCCCGTCCAACAACAGAACTCCTTTAGATCCAAACAGACTCTTCCACTTTCTCACCGGAAGTGAAACCAGGCCACGCAGACACTTTCACAATACAACGGCTGGGAATGCGCTTTTTGGTAAAAAAAAACCCATTCCTTCCTCCTAATTAATCAAATAAACGTCTCACTGAAGAACAGGGGCCAGCTTCGATCGGTAAACAGCCGTTACAATGACTTTTTTTCTTCGCGATACCATTACAACGCATGCATTACCACGCATGCGTTGTACATCGCGAAGTCATTACTAAACATTTTTTTAGAATGCATGGTCTTTTACCACGCATGCCTTTATAACACATTTTGTTGTAAAGGTATGTATGGTAAATGACCATGCGTTCTAAAAAACATGTAGACGATCCACGTTGTTGTAAGGAAACAGATTCTGTTCCGTTTCTTCACAACGATGTGCACTGCCCCTCCGAGACGATGTGAAGCAGGAACCACGAGGAGAGAGGAACCACGAGGAGCGAGAAGTACGGGGGATTGGGCATGGGGTGTTTTTTTTCTAGGGTTTAGGGTACTGCAGTGGTGTTTGGGTAGTGTAGGGGGTCGTGCTGGGGCAGTGTTTTAGGGTTTAGGGTAGTACAGTGGTGTTTGGGTAGTGTAGGGGTCGTGCTGGGATAGTATTTTAGGGTTTAGGGTAGTGCAGTAGTGTAGGGGGTCGTGCTGGGGTAGTGTTTTAGGGTTTAGGGTAGTGCAGTGGTGTTTGTGTAGTGTATGAGGTCATGCTGGGGGTAGTGTTTTATGGTTTAGGGTAGTGCACTGGTGTTTGGGTAGTGTAGGGGGTCGTGCTGGTGGTAGATGTAGTGTTTAGGGTAGTGCAGTGGTGTTTGGGTAGTTTAGGGAGTCATGCTGGGGGTAGTATTTTAGGGTTTAGGGTAGTGCAGTGGTGTTTGTGTAGTGTAGGGGGTTGTGCTGGGGTAGTGTTTTAGGGTTTATGGTAGTGCAGTGGTGTTTGGGTAGTGTAGGGGGTAGTGCTGGGGTAGTGTTTTAGGGTTTAGGGTAGTGCAGTGGTGTTTGTGTAGTGTAGGGGGTAGTGCTGCGGTAGTGTTTTAGGGTTTAGGGTAGTGCAGTGGTGTTTGTGTAGTGTAGGGGTAGTGTTTTAGGGTTTAGGGTAGTGCAGTGGTGTTTGTGTACTGCAGGGGGTCGTGCTGGGTTCTAGTGTTTTAGGGTTTAGGGTAGTGCAGTGGTATTTGTGTAGTGTAGGTGGTCATGTTTTAGGGTTTAGGGTCGTGCAGTGGTGTTTGGGTAGTGAAGGGGGTCATGCTGGGGCAGTGTTTTAGGGTTTAGGGTAGTACAGTTGTGTTTAGGTAGTGAAGGGGGTCATGCTGGGGGTAGTGTTTTAGGGTTTAGGGTAGTGCAGTGGTGTTTGTGTAATGTAGGGGGTCATGCTGGGGTAGTGTTTTAGGGTTTAAGGCAGTGCAGTGGTGTTTGTGTAGTGAAGGCGTGGTGCTGGGGGTAGTGTTTTAGGGTTTAGGGTAGTGCAGTGGTGTTTGTGTAGTGTAGGGGGTTGTGCTGGGGGTAGATTTAGGGTTTAGGGTAGTGCAGTGTTGTTTGGGTAGTGTAGGGAGTTGTGCTGGTGGTAGTGTTTTAGGGTTTAGGGTAGTGCAGTTATGTTTGGGTAGTGTAGGGTGTCGTGTTGAGGGTAGTGTTTTAGGGTTTAGGGTAGTGCAGTGGTGTTTGGGTAGTAGAGGGGGTATTGTTTTAGGGTTTAGGGTAGTGCGCCCAACCAGCCACAATATCTGTGGACAAAGGGGATCCTGACTCTTTTGAATGCTCCGCCACTTGCATAATTTGGGTCAAGGGCCCTACCACGGCCAAGACCTATCAATTTCTTTCTTGGGATCCCTCATATACTTGGAGAAAAAGGTACATAGTTTCTCATCAATTTCAGGCGTGTGTGCCACCTTCCCCTTCAGTGAGGGCCTGGGACATTCTCCCCTCATCCTATTCCTGACCTCCCTTTCAAGGGGTTGATGGATTTTCCCCACCACATACTCTGCCACTTTGGTGTCAGGGGTCCACTCCGCCGACCTAGGATGATAAATTTGGGTAGGCTCAAACATGTCCGAGTGGACCCTGTCCCCAACCTGGAACTGAAAGGAGTGGGACTCTGGATGCCAGGGACGCCCCGAGTCCTTATCCTCATCGGAGGAGAAATCGTCCTCCGATACACCTGCTCCCTCTAAGGGAAACCCGCCGTCGGGGTCTACAATAGTGGTGACAGCGTCGCAATTTTCTTCGGACTCCTCCTCCTCCCAGCAGGGTGCATGTTTTAGCGTTCGCGCACTCTTGAGGAAGGTCTCCGTAAGTTTATCAAATTCTTCCAAGTGCCCCGCGTTATGCTTAATGGCCCTTTTATTCCCCATCTGGGAGCTACTGGGACCCGCCACCACCAGATCTGGGTCACTGAACACCCCAGGGATGCTTTTCGCCAGCTTATCAACCTGATCCCTAAGAGGAGCCAGCGCCCTAGAAATAGCCAGAGAGAGGGCTTGGTCCACTGCTGGAGGGAGAAGTTGGGGGGTCATTCCTCCTCCACTTCCTGGTAGGAGGAGTAAAAATGGTCTTCTGGAGAAGACATGATAGCAGAGGGTGTAAACACAGAACAAATGCCCTTAAATCCTTAAGGCAGCCCCCTCACCGGTGCTCCAACAGCTGGGCTTTCCCCGAAGTTGTTATAAGAATAGACTGAGGCACAATACCAATTACCACCACCAGGTGGCACTGGTCACTAACGTGACCGTGTGGGGAAATCACCACGTTGCGGTGTCAAAATTATGCGAGGGTTGGTCAGGAAACAAGCGTACACTAAAGGAGTGACCGGATTCCCAAACACACGTAAAGACCAGCGGGAGCGCTCGACGGAGCTGCCTCGCTCGGACCAGACGCGCCTGACAGGATCTCACCACGCGCAGAGCACACAGCGGGAGAAACTGCGAGGGGGAGAACGCTCTTGGCTAAGAGCCTGCTGCGCAGGGAATATGAAACAATACCAAGGCAATAATGCTAATAACGTGCACAAGAAACCGCTATACAAACAGCAACGTCAGATTAAGCCAAGAATGTAAGGAATGCACTTAACTGACGAGCAGTGAAGAAAGAGGAAGTGGAACGGACGTCACAATATTATATACGGTTGACTGTGATATGATTGGGCTATAGTTGCCTTAGAGACTACCCCCCTAATGGTTCATGGGTTGTGTAGTCTTTTGTTTAATGATTGTTGTGTTACGTTTTCATTGAACTGCTATGCAAATAAAGTGAGGAAAGATATGCATAATCCTCGCCTCCGTCCTGCCATAGAATTCATTAAACTTTATTCGATCAGATTTATAAACATAGATCATAAAAGTGTACATAAAAACAGTAAATCCTCTTTCCCAATACAATTCAGTGAGAAATAATTAAAACCAGTAGTTAAAAACGGGTGTTACAAAGCCCGGTTCAGAGCAACTTCAGGTTAACAGAATCGTAAAGTTCAATGTTTCGCAAGATCAATCTCATGTACTTCGTGCAAAATACGCAATAAGGGGTCCAAGTAAGACGTAACGCTCCAATACCTGACCAGTCTGCACTATATAAAACTGCAGAAAAACTAAAAATAAAAAGTGTTTTGCACACTTCTGTCATTGGGCTATATATGGGCTACATCTGGATGATATTTGTGCTACATTTGGGGTCTGTTTTCTCTGGTGGCCATCTTGGGAGACTTATGTGTTATGAAGTTTCCTAATTTCCTCATTTACTGCAGTCTCCTCAGTAGAAAATGCTTTCAGTTTTGTACTTTGATTCCATCAAGAAGGCATTCAGATGTGTCACACATTTGCCATAAATTCAGAATGTTAGCACTCTAGTTGTTCATTAAATCACTGTAGTAAAGCTACTGCTCACCAGGGAGTTAACTGGAAGTCTACTGCTGGTATTGAAAGTGATTGTTTCAGTCTGCATGTCAGAATTTCCTAATGAAATAGAAGAGGATTTGAGATCTCACTTAAAACATGTCCTAATTTTTCTTTCTACAGCACTAACCATAATTTCTATGGCAAAATAAACCCCCTCATTTTGTTCCTTTTTAAATTAAATGTTTTAAGTGTTACCAGTTTATTCCAAACAAGATGGCTTCAGGTGTGCCATAATTTTGTCATAAATAAGACTGTTAGCGCTCTAGTTGTTCTTTAGAATACTCTGGGAAGCTGCAGTAGAACACAAAGGCATCAACTGACAGGCTGCTCCTATTGAAATATAACTGGAAGACATTTGAGATCACACTTTAAACATGTCCTAATTTTTCTTTCTACAGCACTAACCATATTTCTATGACAAAATAAACCCCATCATTTTGTTCCTTTTTAAATTAAATGTTTAAGTGTTACCAGTTTATTCCAAACAAGATGGCTTCAGGTGTGCCATAATTTTGTCATAAGTAAGACTGTTAGCGCTCTAGTTGTTCTTTAGAACACTTTGGGAAGCTGCAGTAGAACACAAAGGCATCAACTGACAGGCTGCTCCTGTTGAAATATAACAGGAAGATATTTTAGATCACACTTGAAACATGTCCTAATTTTTCTTTCTACAGCACTAACCATATTTTCTATGACAAAATGAACCCCATCATTTTGTTCCTTTTTAAGTTAAATGTTTTAAATGTTACCAGTTTATTCCAATCAAGATGGCTTCAGGTGTGCCATAATCTTTTCATAAGTAAGGCTGTTAGCGTTCTAGTTGTTCTTTAGAACACTATGGAAAGCTGCAGTAGAACACAAAGGAATCAACTGACAGTCTCTGCCCTTGTTGGATGTACATGATTTATTGAGAATGAGAGACTTCATTCTCACGTGACTGAGAAAGATAATGTGAATTTACAGAAAATATGCTCTCATTTTAGCTTCAGTTTTCTCTCAATCATGATTCATGATATCCCAGCAGAAGGTTTTTCACAGGGTGAAATCACCTTAGAACACACCACAATTCCTGAAATTAGTATAGTACCATCAACAAATGAATTCTAATATAACTAAAGTCTGTTATCACCCTATATAGTTCTCCTTTTGGTAACCCTCAATATCTACGATTCACTACAATGCATTTTAATAGGGTACTATCATGTATATTGGTCCTATGATGGCTGCCAGCAATTCCAGGATATAGTGCTGACAGCCAATCAAATCTCACGATGAGATGTGTTGTTAGGCTCCACCCAGATATTGAAACTTTTTCATTTTCTAATTTCTCATGAACTACTAAACGGATTTACACCATTTAACAAAAAGGGATCTTTCTGAACCAAGGGCTATGTTTTCACCAAATTTGATGTAGTTCCGTTCAGCAGTTCGGGCTGTAGCCGTGTCTAAAGTTTCCTATGGGAATTAACATGGAGAAAACACGTTTTGGGACCCCCCTTTTTTCTCGGTTCCTGCTTGCCGAATCACCCCGAAACTTTTAAGATAGGAGCTGACCGGAGCGCCCCAAAAGTTTTGAAAATTTTGCGAAAATTCGTCATCCGACGCCAAAGTTATTGGGAAAAGAATGTTACGATTTTCCTATGGATAATAGGTCCTAACTATAACTACCTACTGGCGACCGTATATATATATATATATATATATATATATATATATATATATATATATATATCACACGAAAGATTGCTCACACGCTTGAGGCCGCAACCCACTGCAGAGAAAGGAACATCCTTTATTTTGACACAAACAGGCAGCTTTGAATCCAGTATTATACACCCCAGCCTGACGCGTTTCAGAGATTCTCTCTCTTTCCTCAGAGGCAGTTCGTTACATGGGCGGTCAAAATTCAAATGCTCTGCAAATGTTTCTTCGTGCTTTTAAAACTCTCCTTAATTGGCATCTGGTGTATCTCGTTACCACATTCCGTATTGCACGCTGGTCTTTGCAGTCATTTCAGCAAGGTTAACACCCTCCAGTGGGCCCACTCATGTCGACAAGTTTCAGGGTACCACTGTGTCAAAATAAAGGATGTTCCTTTCTCTGCAGTGGGTTGCGGCCTCAAGCGTGTGAGCAATCTTTCGTGTGATATATATATATATATATATACATTTGTAGAGTTTGCGTTTCACGACGTGCAGCCAAATCGTCGGGGCTGCTGAAAACACACGCGCCCTGGCGTGTAAACTCTGCCCAACTTCAACTTCTGACCCAGAATCCACAACAGGAAGGAACGTCAGTCCACCGAGCTTGCCTAATTAAGTACTATTACGTGCTTGCAAAATGTATGTTAGCCTCCCCGTATTAGACATTGACATATATTAAATGGGATTGTCAAGGTTTGCCCAATGGGGCACGAGATGTGATAGATGGCATAAGCTTTTATAGAAATCGCTTCTTTTTGTTTTCATTTGTTAATGTTAAATTTTGTGTTATGACTTGTAATTGAATGTGGTGCAACAAACTGTTATTGTTTCGAATTTTGATATGTTTTTTACTCCAACCGGAACAATTTTGACATTCTTTCTGGCTAAAAAACATGTTACAATATGGCCGCTGCTATGTGCAGAGTAATCAATGAGATGCGCATGTACCCTTCTTCTATGTTTAGCTATGTTTGTTAGGGAAAATAATGCCCGGTAACTGCAAGTCAGCGTCATGAAAAAAGCTTCCCGCCGAAATACGTAGATGCTCTTTTACCGATTTGAGCGGTACAAAAGGGGGTGGTGATGGACGGAGCATCAGAATCAATCAAACACTCACACCCAGTCAACAGATCTGGGTTTGATCCATCACCGTTCTTTAGCCCACTCTCCCACCCCAGTTCAGAGATGGCCATATGCAAATCAGTCTGACCCTGTGCCTCATGGGAACAGTCCAGCCCGAACTGCCAAGCTATGTCTTCCCTGGACCGGAAACAAGCTTCCTAGGACCGGTTTCTGGCATTTCAGCCGTCTTCAGCCAGGCTTGCTTGAATCCAGTGGCAAAGTGAGCAAGGGACTCACGTCTGAGCATACCCTGCCAACTTATGGCGAACAAAGCGGTACAAAAGGGGGTGGTGATGGACGGAGCATCAGAACCAATCAAACACTCACACCCAGTCAACAGATCTGGGTTTGATCCATCACCGTTCTTTAGCCCACTCTCCCACCTCAGTTCAGAGATGGCCATATGCAAATCAGTCTGACCCTGTGCCTCATGGGAACAGTCCAGCCCGAACTGCCAAGCCATGTCTTCCCTGGACCGGAAACAAGCTTCCTAGGACCGGTTTCTGGCATTTCAGCCGTCTTCAGCCAGGCTTGCTTGAATCCAGTGGCAAAGTGAGCAAGGGACTCACGTCTGAGCATACCCTGCCAACACATATGATGGAATAAACCACATTTAATTAATCAAGCTCTGTGGAGTGCCGTTGCTTCTTGTTGTGGAATCTGGGTCGGAAGTAGTGCAATATATATATATATATTCACTGAAAAAACCATAGGTTTCACACACGTTATAGTTAGGAATTAGCATTTAAAAAACCTTGCAAATTCACTGAAAAAAACATAGGTTTCACACACGTTATAGTTAGAATTTAGCATTTAAAGAACCTTGCAAATTCAGAGAAAAAACCATAGGTTTCACACACGTTATAGTTAGCGGACATTTTAATCATAAAAAACCATTGAAATTCCCCCGTTATAGTTAGTTAAGCTAACTATAACTCGCGCACCCGCAATCCACTGCTGATGACGTAACATATTACATCACTCATGACATGGTCAGTGACATCACTCATGACATCACTGATGACATCTCAAATGACATCACTGATGACATCATCCAGTGAATGTGTGTTTTTTTGACAATTAAATATGTTTTATAATATGTATATCTCAAGGTCGATGGAAGAATAAATGGGTATATAAGTGTCTAAAAAGATGATTTGTTTTTGAAAAATTGATTGTGTAACTGACTGATTAAGTGTTTCTTAGTGAATACATGGCTTAATGAATAATGTTTAAATATGTAATTTTCTGTATCAGTCTCTCACTTTGTGTATAAGTGTCTGCATGGGTTGGTAAGTAGCTATATGGGTGTTTATATTGGATTTTAGGTTGTTTTTTGAGTATCAGTCTGAGTGTCTGCATGGTTCGGTGGGGGGTTTAACGTAGTGCATAGGTGCATGAATGATTGTCTGTCTGGTTGTATGTTTTGAAGACAGCATGTGTGCATGACTGTATGGTTTGATGAGTGTGTGTATGGGTGTGTTAGTGAGTGAATGACTGTCTCAATAGTGTCTTTATGAGTTACTACATATGTTTAAAAGAAGTATATTTGACTATTGTTGTATATAAGTGAGTATATGTGAGAGTGAGAGATTTAAATAGTTCCTGTATGAATAAGTATATGTTTTTATTAGTGATTATTTAAAAGAGTAAGTATGTTTAAGTTTCTGTAGAAGTACGTGTTAAGGTGTGTGTATAACTGAATATGCAAGTAAATGGATGTTTGATTCTTTATTAGCATGAGTGACTATGTGTGTGAGTAACTCTATGGATGAGTGGCAATGTGTAACAGGATGTTTTGATGTATGAGTACATATGATGAGTGAGTACATGTATGAGTGACTGTACAGGACTGTTGGTGAATGAGTGGATGTGTATGTGGATCTAAGAATTACTGAATAGGTTAAAGTAACTGGTATTGGTATGTCCTTTGTTTTGATATTTGTAGTCTCTATTTTTGAATGTGTGTATCAAAGGTTATATTAGGGTGAGAGGAGGTCTACCACTCTGTCACAAGGATGATGTTATCAGTGATGTCATTTGAGATGTCATCAGTGATGTCATGAGTGATGTCACTGACCATGTCATGAGTGATGTAATATGTTACGTCATCAGCAGTGGATTGCGGGTGCGCGAGTTATAGTTAGCTTAACTAACTATAACGGGGGAATTTCAATGGTTTTTTATGATTAAAATGTCCGCTAACTATAACGTGTGTGAAACCTATGGTTTTTTCTCTGAATTTGCAAGGTTTTTTAAATGCTAAATTCTAACTATAACGTGTGTGAAACCTATGGTTTTTTCAGTGAATTTGCAAGGTTTTTTAAATACTAATTCCTAACTATAACGTGTGTGAAACCTATGGTTTTTTCAGTGAATTTGCAAAGTTTTTTAAATGCTAATTCCTAACTGTAACGTGTTTGAAACCCATGGTTTTTTCAGTGAATTTTTTTTGTTTTTTAAATGCTAATTCTTACCTATAACATGTGTGATTCCCATGGTTTTTTTTATTGTTTTTGTATGATTTTTTAATTATAAATTCTTTTATTAAATGTGTTTTTTTTTTTAAAAATCAAGTTTATTTTTTTTTTAACTTTATATTCTCTTAAAACACTATGTTTTTTAAAAAAAAACAAATCTGCAATATATTAATTTTTCTCTTTTTTTTTTACCACACAGGCAAGATATATTATTATAACATAGAAATTCTTTTTTTTTTTTTTTTTAAGTGCGCGTACGGTAAGCTTACGGTAAGCGTACGGTTTGCGTAATGTTCGTATTTTTTCTGCTCTTTTTTCGTATAGTTACGCAATTTGCGTAGCCGTGCGTACTGCGTATGGGGCGCGTAAGCGTGTACGCTACACGCGCACGTTACGCGGAAGTGTTGGGGAGTGCCTGTTATGCGCATGCGCGCGAGCGCGAGTCTTTTTTACGCGCATGTGTACTTTTACCGTAAGCGCACCGTAAGCGCTCCATAAGCGTAACGTAAGCGTAACGTACGCGCACAGTGGGTCATGTGATCATGAAACAAAGCATTTGATTGGTTCAAAGTAGTTTCAGTTCTAGAACTCTCCAACACCACACCCATTCCCCTCATTTCTGCTTGTGATCCCTTAGGAGAAGGAGCTGTCTTGTCTTTGTGATACGATGGCAGACCAGCACTCTTCTGCTGAGAGTGAGGCTAGCAGCACCACCATAAGGCACAGAAAAAGGAAACAGAAGAGCTCTTTTATATGGGAGTATTTTACGTTTCCAGAGGGTGAGAAAAAAGTCAATGCTGCTTTGGTGACTTGCAAGCTGTGCCAGCGTGTACTTTCAAGAGGAAATCCAAACAAGAAGTATTCCTTCGGGAATCACACTATGTTGAGACACCTTGAGGATGTGCATCCTAGGACACATGCACGACATACTAGAGGCAACCCTTCAGTAAGTCGAGCAAGCACATCCACAGCAGCTCAGCCGAGTCCTTCTTCGGAAGCTCAGCAGAGCCCTTCATCTGTGGGGGCAGATTCACCTTTTTCTGATCCTGTGGAAACGAACCATCGGTTTGCAAGGGTTACTATGCGGTGTTCATTTTGCTATGGTCTAATTGTTCATAGGGAGACCAGTCTTCCTCTCATTAACAACAAAATAGACCAGCACATTTGTCCTACCAGCTAATGTTCCCATTCTTCCTTTCCTCTGTCCCTGCATGAACACAACGGCTCTTTGAAGAGCCAACCTTACCTTTCAACTTTTTTTTTTTTTTTCTTTAAATCTTTTTTTTTTTTTTACCGTACGCGTACGGTAAGCGTATTTTATTTTTTTTTTATTTTTTTAAAACAGTAAAAATCAATTACCACATCTCAAGATCCTTGAGGAATTAATAACTAAATACTAAAAATCTGTTTGAGGAGAAGTGGAAGAAAGGGACCATCTAATTTCTGACTTACCTGACCCACCCAACATTTTAATTTTTAATTAAAATTTAATTGAAATTACTTGAAAAAATGGTTGTTTTTTTTCGACAATTTTCTTTTACAATCTGAAAAAAAAGAAAAAAGTATTAATATTTAATAAATCATTATAATACACAGTACACGTATTTACATATTTTTTCCCAAAAAATGTTTGCCTTTTTTTTGCTGTTTTCAGAATATATTGCATTTCACTATAAATCGTGAAAGCAATTGCATTTATCACTTAACAGCGGGCAAAAAAAAAATAACAATTCCAAAGATTGTTGTAAAAAAGCCCAGAATCTCTTCTCACTTAAACATAACATTATAGAAATGCATAATATTCTAAAAAAATATCATCTAATAACATTAACTATTTCTTTAAAATTTCGCCTGACAATTTTGTTACAAATGCATAATCTCAAAAATAATATATCTCAAATAACTCCACAATACATCTGGTTACATTTCCTTTAGGCCAAATATTAATTTTAAAATTCTTTTTTGATTAAATTTCCAATGGTAATCTAATAAAATTCCAAAATTTAAATTGTACAGATGTTACCGATTCTCTCTAACATTTTGGTTTCCGAAAGATTAATTAATAATTAAATAAGTCCACAATACAATTGGTTACCTTTCCTTATGGCCAAATAGTAATTTTAAAAATCTTTTTTGAAGAAATTTCAAATGGTAATCCAATAAAATTCCAAAATTTAAATTGTACAGATGTTACCGATTTTCTCAAAATTTTTGGTTTCCGAAAGATTCAATAAGTCCACATTGCAATTGTTTACCTTTCCATTAGGCCAAATGGTAATTTGAAAAATCTTTTTTGATGAAAATTCCAATGGTAATCCAATAAAATGGAAAAAATGGTTTTGTACAGATCTTGCCAAATCTCTCTAAAATTTTGGTTTCAGGAAGATTAGATATGAATTTGCTAAATCAAAAGGCAAACGTTGCTTGAAAATCAATTGGGAATCATTACACAGTGTCCAGCCTTTTTCACATTTAAGATAAACTGTGTAATGTCCAGAAGTTACAGTAGGTCCTTCATGGAAAATTATTGCAACTGTTACAAAAGTTTTTCCTGAAATTGATAATTGCTGTCCTATAAACTTCTTTATTAAAGTATCCAATTTTGAACAATCAGCTTTACATCGTTGCATCATTAAAATTACATACTGTCCGTATTCCTTTAAAATTAATGTTGAAAACATGTCAGATTTACACTCACCGCATTCCATGCTATGATTAGCATCTTTAACTAATTTAGCAAAAGTGACTGTTTTACTGTCTGGCATTGTTAAATAAATAAACCTTTCAGAATCAACATTAGAGCCACATGTATTGTAACAGTTTTCACAACTATGTTCCCATTTATAAGAGACACCAAACATATTTTCAATTGGCACCCCTTCTTCTTCCAGTACCTGAAGAAAATACATCAAGAATTCCTGTGCGTCTTGCTGTACATTTTGAGAAAACTGTGTTCGTCCTGAACATACATCTAAAAGTTTTCTAATTTCAGTTGCACTTTCTATTTCAGTTTTATCATTACTCAGCTTTTGAAAAAGGAGACTCAACTCAGAACAGAATCTTTTTCTCTGATTTACTATTATCTGCTCTTGCAAACTTTCCAGATAAAATGCAACATTCAGCACTACATTAGCGTAGCAGTTGACACCAGAGCTATTTTCAAAATGACATCCTACAACCTCTTCTTCATTTTCCTTTTTCTTTTTGCTTGCAATTACATCACTCCTCTTTTTTTTCCTCCTCTCTACATCCTCATTACAGATATTCTCAATTCTCCTTTTACGAGAAACTACACGTTTCTCTAACACAGGATACTGACCTAAATGAGGAGCATAGGTTCTTCTTAATCTATTATACTCCTTTACACAGTTTGTATCAGCACTAACTTTTGATTCATCAAAGTCTATCATGAATAAACCAGATAATGTTTTCACTCGTGACAAAGCAACATAAGCCATACCTTCTTTGAACACAGTTGAACCAATGTTTACAAATGCACAATCTACAGTTAATCCTTGAGACTTGTGAATAGTTACAGCATATGCTAGAGAAAACTGTTTCCTTTGTACATATAAGTCTTTCACAAGCATGAAACGAACTGTACAACGACAAATGTCTATAACTTCTTCTATCTGATCAAATTTTATTTTTAAACATTCAATTCCATATTTTTTCTGATAATTAATAAAACCCACAACTCTTCCCATAGCTCCATTAACTAAACCTTTTTCAACATCCAAATTTCTCCTTAAAAATACTCTACAATTCATGCAAACAAATAGATTTTTTTCTAATCCAGCAGTTTTGGAAATGTTCTTCTCTAGTGAATCCAATTTATTTTTCAGTTTGCCTGTTAATGTGATAGTAATTCTTCCATCCTGTATTTTGTCCACTGCTTCCAATTTCCTGATCTCTTCCTTTTCCAATTTCAAAAGCTCCTCATTGAATATTGAGCATTCACGTAGAGTTGGCATTAAGCAGATGACACTTTTCTTTTCTGCAATGTTCTTGTATATTTTCTCTGCAACTATTTCTTCCTTTGGGAATAAATTATGTAGCAACCGACTCTGTAATGCTTTCGTGCCAGCTTCAGTGAGTAGTCCAATTCTGATATCTTTCAGAATACTTCCATATTCTTCATCGTTTGCTTGCCTCATATTAGTAGTAAGTTCCTTGTACTCAAAGAAGGACCAAATATTTGCATTACCAATGCTTCCCAATAACTTCTTTGTGTCTTCATGTGTCACAGTATTAAACACTGGTTGTCCTTTAACTGGAGTAAGCTGTAGAAGATCCTCAAAAACTATGACATGTTTTCCACCAAATAACACGTCATAGTCTGTCCTTAGAATTTGCTGCATTCGTAAATGCACAAAGGCAAGCATTAAGTTTGATACCATGCTCACCTCATCAATAATGAGAACTTGCATCTTCTTCAATACTCTTGAAACTTCCAAGCATGCTTCTCCAGTTAGCTTGTGGTATTGTATTTTGTTCTCATGCTCCACTGGTAACATTAGCAAACGATGTAAGGTGATTCCTTTTATGTTATATGCTGCTAACCCAGTTGGAGCAGTAACCACACAAGACAAAGTTGATTCCGTTTTTTGCTGTAGGTAGCTTCTGATGACTTTTATTAAGAAACTTGTTCCAGTTCCAGCTTGTCCGCCTACATACATCCTGATTGGATGAAATGATGTGCATGAGCACTCTTTTTTTTCATGTAGTAATCCGTGATCAATTTTGTTTCTGATCTCTTCATAAATTTGTTGCTGCTCTTCATTCAGTTGTCTTTCCAAATTTGGTAAGTCTATAAATTCTTCTTGAGCTTGATTCATAGCCGTTTCCACTTCATTCATGGCTATTGCAGCTTCATTTTCAACGATTGGTTGTCCTAGGGGATCTTGACTGAGTGTTCCAGAACTTTGGCTGTCTTGAGAACTGTCTCTAGCTATTTCAGCTGCAATTGTAGTTTCCTGTTCAATTTCTTCATTTAACATTTGCACATAATTTGTGAAAGTACTGCATTGTATGGTGTCTTTGCAAGCATTAAATGAATCTTCATAGCTTTGAAATTCTCCCAGTAGTTCATCCTCTGTACGCCATGGTTTAAACAGCTGTAAAAGAGCCAAGTAGTAAAATTCCTTTTTGTCAGTATTGTCGCAACTCAGCTTCCTGTGATTTATCAAACTTCCTTTTGTTTGCTTCACCAAACATCCTTCCTCTTCAATGACTTTATATTTTCCATTGTTGATGTCTTCTGTGGCTTTCCTTGAATAAATGTAGTTCTGCAGCACTTCATAGAGACACATGTTCTCTAGATGATGACTTCTCTTGGGATAATATGTGTCCAACATGTTTGATTTCAAAATATCTGTACTTTCAGGGTCATTCTCGGCCAAATATTCAATTTCTCCAACAGATTTCAGTACCCGATTTCTCATTGCTGCAAGGCCTAAACTTGCCCAAATTATTCTTCTTGATTTAGAGTAGAGACTTGCAGAAGATAACCTATCTGAACATTCGTAGGATCCAATTTCTCGATGCGATAACATCTTTAAACTGAAACTGTACAGCTTCTTACTGACAGTCTTTTCGTGAGAAATCTCTTCCCACATTTCTTTCAATTCAGTTTTTTCTGATTTAGTGATGTAAGACGTTACATATTGAGCAACAGCAATGGAATTGTCAGCTACATACTGTATATCCATGTTAGCATTCCACATGGATAAAATGACTGGGTTGTAGTCATTTATATTTTTTGATTCTTCTTTTCTTTTAAGGTTGTAGGTATTCTTAGGTGATTTTCTTGTAATAGTATGTCTCACAGCTGACATAAAACTGTTTACTCTTCCATTTGAAAGAACAGGTCTAGGAAATCCAAATCGACATTTAGTGTAGTATTTATCTTTGCTCTTGTATTTCCGTCGACAGTATTTTCCACACCGATGACTTTGGAAACGTAAAACTTGCTCCTTTAACTTTTGCTCTTTTGTGCTTTTTGGTATAGCACATGTTGCATATTCTTCAATGAAAGATAACACTGCTTCATCAGTATCTGTTCCAAACTTTGGGGCATCCTTGATCCACAACAGCATATGAATATGAGGAGCACCTCTTGCCTGGTACTCTTTTCTCCAAAAGAAATCCACTACTTCTCCATTGCAGATGAAGGACATCATAGCCTCAAATCTATGATTGAAATATCTGCAAACATTAACCGGATCCAATGAGCACAGTTCTCCTGCTGTCTTGTATTCGATGTTTTTAATGTTTGAATTTGCCTCTCGTAGAAAATCCAGTAAATCATCCCAAGCGTACTCAGCACAGCTTAGGGTAAGGAACCATGTTGTTACACCCACCATTGCCTGCCGAGTGCCAAACACCTCTGTGTTGTATTCCACTAGCTAGTGCATATGCTATGACACTCTCTAGCCCATGTGCACTGTAACACCACCCCGTGAATATGTCATGCCACACTTGTCTTCGCACGGGTTATATTGCCCCATCTAACGTGCCTTCCTTGATGCCTATGTTATAACGCACAGTGCTATGCCATACATATTACAATCTGGGATCCATATCTTTGTCACAGTGCATATGCAACGTTACACTCCCCAGCACATATTTTATATTACAACTTTAGAGACTAGTTAGGTTACACAACACTGCCCTGTGCATATTACACTCCAAGGCGCATATCGCATAGCACGCGCTAGTGCCTGTGCTATCTCGCGCTCTCCAATGAATCTGTCATTGCGCACAATGTATTGCATATTATTTCACTCCCGGTTTATCTTATATCACACTTTTTGGTGCATAGTTTATACCATACACTATATCTAGTTTTCATTTTCAATCGTGCTCTCAGGACTATGTTCTATATAACACTGTGTTCACCTACCCTTTTCACGGGCATTACATTTTGCGATAGGGGGTGGAGGGTCAGGGGGTGTTTTTGCCAAGTGAGCCCGGAGTCACAGTCACAAACGTCCTCTTCTTCCTGAATAAAAGTGAGATTATGCTGCATACTTGTTCATATTTTAAGTAGTTCGCACAGACACAATGTTTTAAAAACAATAAAGTTCCTAATACCCGCCTTCTCTGAACAGTTAGCTTGCTGCCCCATCCCCCTCCTCCCTATCCTCTGTTGTGTGAATCCATGGACTAGCCTCCTCCCTCCTGCCATGCATGGTCTGATGTGCTGCCACTGCCCTCAATTTAGTATGATGTACCAGTCCACTCCTCCTGCCCTCCATTGCCCAATTCTATGCCCCATCATTGACCTCCTGCTTAAACTCTGTGCTTAGCTTGCTGCCCCTTTTCTCCTTCCCCCTGCCCTCCGAAGTCTTTGTGCATGCCCCTGCTCCATCCTTTTTGCCCACCATGTCCCATGGACCTGCCACTCCTATCTACTCTGAGTGTTCTGTTGAGCTGCCACTCCCCTCTCACCTGCCTAGCATTGTCAGATGACTGTAACCTGTCCCTGCCACCTCCACCCTGCCTGTCCACATGTCATGCCCCTATCCTCTTCCTCCTGTCCTACATGGTCCATTGTACTGCCACACCCTTCTGCCCTCTCTGGTCTGTTGTGCTGCAACTGCTCCTCCTGACTGCCCCGTGTGGTCTGTTGTGAGGCCCCTTCCCCAGAACTTTCTTGTCTGTGCACAGGTCCTGACCCTCCCTTCTATCCTCCATCGTCCTTTGTGCATGCCCCTGCACCCTCCTTCTTGCCCATCATAGCCATTGTGCTGCCACTAACCCTCCCACTTGCCATGCATGGTCTTCTGTGCTGCCATGGCCCCTCCCACCTTCCCTGTGTGGTCAGTTAGCTGCCCCTGACCCCCTACCACCTTCTCTCCATGGTCTGTGTGTATGCCATCACAGTCTCACTGTTGCTCTTCATGGTGTGTCTTGCTTCTAGTGCCCATCCTGCCTGACCTCCATGGCTATCTTGCTGCTCCTGCCCTTCCCCCTTGCCCCCAGCCCTCTGTTTACATGTGCAGACCCCTACTCCCTCCCTCCTGGCTTGTCTGTTCCATTGTAATGCCCCTGATCCGTCCCTCCTGCCCTTTATGGTCTGTTATGCTGCAGCTTTCTCTCCTGCCTGTCCATTATGGTCAGCTAGCTACCATTGCCTCTTGCCCCTCTGTTTTCTGTTGTCCATATGCATGGTCCTGTCCCCTCCCTCTTGCTTTCTATGGATTGTTGTGCTGCACTCCCGTCCTGCATGCCCTGTGTGGTGTATTGTGCTGCTGCAAACCCTGATGCCTGCCCTGCAGGGTCAGTTTTGTGCACCTCTCCATGTCCCTCCTGTCCTCTGTTATCCAAGTCCATGTCCCTATCCCATTTCCTTCCATGATCCAATGTACCATACTTGCGAACATTTTGAACTTGGTAAGAGGGAGATTTTGAAAAAAAACTGGGGTATTGATTTTCCCCTTTGAGTTACACTGAAAAAGAGGAGATTGTAGACAGGAGACAGATCAAATAAAGCCCATTTGAGCTTAAAAACATTGGACGTTTCCTGGCTGAATCGGGTCTGTTGGCATGTATAGTTGTACTACCATTGCCTCTTCCTTCTGCCCACAATGGTCTATTACATTGCCACAGCCTCTCTTGCAAGTCCTGTATTGTTGGTTTGTTGCCCCTGCCCCCCTTTCCACTGCCCTCCATAGTCTGTTGTGCTTCCACGGCCCTTCCTGCCTGCTCAGTGGGGTTAAATTGTTGCCTTTGCACCCTCCTACCTGCCTTCAATTTTCAGAGTCCGTGCCCCTGGCCTCTGCCTCTCAACAGTATCCTAATGAACAATTAGATTGCTAACATTCTATATTTATAACAAAAGTGTGGAACGCCTGACATCATCTTGATGTAATCAAAACTGTAATACATAGAGCATTTCCTTTAGAAATTACATATATGAGAGGGTCTTATTGGCATCAACATTATGGTTAGTGCTCTAAAAGACTAAAATAAGGACATATTTTCTGAGTTTTCAAATAGCGACAAAGCACTTTTAAATTATTTGTTATCTTTATGTTTTTTTATCCAGTTGACCACTTGATTAAATGTTGCACTTAGGGGAGAGGATGTGGTGTTACTTCCAGAACTGCAGATTTTGCAACTGGGGAACCAGGTTGAAGTTTCTGCTTCAGCTCGACATTCTGTGATTCTGGTCAAATCACTTAGTCTCCCCATGTCTACAACCAAAATGAATTTGTTCTTGTGTGATGTAACCAATGCTCATGTAAAGCACTCCAATACCTGACAAGTCTGCACTATATAACACTGCAAAAACACAAAATAATAAGTGTTTTGCACACTTCTGTCATTGGGCTATATTTGGGCTACATCTGGGTGATTTTGGGCTACATTTGGGCTCTTTTGTCTCCGGTGGCTATCTTGGGAGATTTATTTGTTATGAAGTTTCCTAATTTCCTCATGTACTGCCGTCTCCTCAGTAGGAAATGCTTTCAGTTTTTTACTTTGATTCCATCATGAAGGTATTCAGATATGTCACACATTTGCCATAAATTCTGAATGTTAACACTCTAGTTGCTCACTAGATTACTGTAGTAAAGCTACTGCTCACCAGGGAAAACTGCTGCTGGTATTGAAAGTGCATGCTTCAGTCTGCATGTCAGAATTTTTTAATGAAATAGAAGAGGATTTGAGAAGTCACTCAAAATGTGCCCTAATTTTTCTTTCTGCGGCACTAATCATACTTTTTATGGAAAAATGAACCCCCTCATTTTGTTCCTTTTTGAATTAAATGTTTTAAGAGTTACCACTTTAATCCAAGCAAGATGGCTTCAGGTGTGCCATACGTTTATCATAAGTAGGACTGTTAGCCCTCTAGTAGTTCTTTGGAACACTCTGGGAAGCTGCAGTAGAACACAAAGGAATCAACTGACAGTCTCTGCCCTTGTTGGATGTACATGTTTTACTGAGAATGTCAGACTTCATTCTCACATGACTGAGAAAGATAATGTGAATTTACAGAAAATAAGCTCTCAGTTTAGCTTATAGATCACCTTCCAAACCTCTGTGGTAAAAGCATGAGAAAATATTTTTCTCTCAATCATGATATCCCAGCAGAAGGCTTTTTCACATGGTGAAATCACCTTAGAACATACCACAATTCCTAAAATGAGTATGGTACCATCAACAAATGATTTATAATGTAACTAAAGTCTTAAAACCTTCTATTAACTGCAATACTTTTTAATGAGGTGTTGTCATGTATATTGGTCCCAAGATGGCTGCCAACACTTCTTGGATGAAGTGCTGACAGCCAATCAGATCTCAGGATGAGATGTGTGGTTATGCTCCGCCCACATATATATATGCTTTTAAATGCTATTTTCTCAGGAAATACTGAACAGATTTACACCAGACCTGCAAAAGGCACTTCCTTGACCTTATGGCTACCTCTCTGCCAAATTTCAAGTAATTCTGTTCAGCCGTTCGGGCTGTAGCTGTGTCTAAAGGTCCTATGGAAAAATGCATTGGGAAAACGTGTTTTGGGACCCCCCTTTTTTCTCGGCCCCTGCTTGACGAATCACCGCGAGGCTTTCAGGGTAGGAGCTGAATGGAGCGCCCCATTAGTTTTGAAAATTTCGCGAGGATTCGTCAACCGGCGCCAAAGTTATTCAAAATAGAATTTTGAGATTTCCTATGGAAACTAGGTTGTAACTATAACTATCTACTGGCGACCGCCAGTAGATAATATATATATATATATATATATTTTACCAATACCACGCCCCACTACTTCCTGGATGGGTGCTGCCACAGACGTAGGTGAGTCCGTCAATAAATTTCTCCAAGCGTTCAGTCGTAGACACAAACGTGGCGCACACACTTTGATGGTATTTTAAGTTCTTTTATTCCGCTCCAATGGCAGACAAACGCGTTTCGGCCATGTTGGGCTTTATCAATGTCAATGCATACAATGTTAGCACCGAATAAATGAACATTGTTCCACCCACGTCATCTTGAATTGAAATGAAAAGAGGACTGCGAAACTTGAAAAACTCTTTCAAATAGAGCAGATCTAAATAGCTGCCATTTTGAACTAGTAAGGAGATGTTATATTCCTGTACCTAGAGTTCTGAAAAAATATATGCACATACACATACAGCAAGCATATCATCTCTTTTTTTGCAGAGTAATTCCTAAATTAATTGGAATACCCTTCTTCACAAAATTACGCCCTGGATGGGCGGAAACATATGTGCAAATGCAAATACAACAAGCATGTCATTTATTATTTTACAGAGTAATTCCTTGATTAATTGGAATACCCTTCCTTCATAATATTTCGCCCTAGATGGGCTGAGGATATGCTATATTTTATTTTCTAGGGATATTCTTATCTCATTATTTTGAATCCCTATAAATAAAATCAAGCCCTGAATGGGCAATTGTCATCGCAGAGTCTCGAATTCTATTGATCATTCTATGGGTTGGACATATTAACAATTAAAATCAATCAAGTTTCTTACAAAAATCAGTTCCTTAGGAGGGAAAAGTGTTGACAAAAATACATATATGTGTGTTTGTGTATGTCTTTTATATTTTTTGTATTTTTTGAAAGCCCATGTTGGGAATGTTTTAGAAAGCCAAAACTTCCACTTCTCTAAACAGTAAACATAAAACAATATTTTTCTCAACAGTATTGCCATTAATTCATTTAGGATGTTCTATATTTGTCACAAAACATGCGATTATGATTCTTTTCTGTATCGGTTTCCTTAATCTTCACTTTTTCATCATTCACTATCCAATTAATCAAGGAATTACTCTGTAAAATAATAAATGACATGCTTGTTGTATTTGCATTTGCACATATGTTTCCGCCCATCCAGGGCGTAATTTTGTGAAGAAGGGTATTCCAATTAATTTAGGAATTACTCTGCAAAAAATGAGATGATATGCTTGCTGTATGTGTATGTGCATATATGTTTTCAGAACTCTAGGTACAGGAATATAACATCTCCTTACTAGTTTTAAATGGCAGCTATTTAGATCTGCTCTATTTGAAAGAGTTTTTCGAGTTTCGCAGTCCTCTTTTCATTTCAATTCAAGATGACGTGGGTGGAACAATGTTCATTTTTCGGTGCTAACATTGTATGCATTGACATTGACAAAGGCCAGCATGGCCGAAACGCGTTTGTCTGCCATTGGAGCAGAATAAAAGAACTTAAAATACCAGCAAAGTGTGTGCGCCACGTTTGTGTCTACGACCTCACATATCATCACTCATGGCATGTTCAATGACATCAAGGCACTAGGGCCTGCAGACAGGCCTCCAGCCAACCTAAGCTGGGTGTCCAACCCCCCTACAGACTCACAACACACCACAGATTCCTACCTCCCTCAAAATATTTTTCAGTCCTTCTGGACTACACAGGGACAAGATTATTTTTGTCTCCAGGTGGCGTCCCTCTGGGGCTCCCCCAAAAGTGCCAGGGTGTCAGGGTATCCTACCCTGCCCCCTTACAGGTATTTTTTCTTGCTTTTTAGGATTCGGGGACCGAGCCCTGTAAGCACTGCAGCAGCATTTCATCTCAGAAAATCACAGCCCCTGGAATCCCAGAGGATTCCTGTGGCACTAGATATCACTATTTTTTAACCTTAAGGCCTTTATTTATGAGGGCTTGCGCCACCATGGGCTCATTTTTTTGTGATGCTGCGGCAGCGTAAACAATGCACACACTGCGCCCTATTTACAAAGTTATGCATCTAAGCAGATGAGTCACTTTGTAAAGCCCTGAGCTACATTATACCTGTGTAATGTACGCAGGGTGGGCATTCCCTGTAAAAAAGCCCCGTAGAAGTGGTGCAGTGAAATCTCTGAGATTTGACTGTGCCACTCCTACGACTTGACTCCGTCACAGTTCTTACACCTGCTTCAAGCAAGTGTAACGAGTGATGAAGGTCCTTTAACATGGGACTCGCCCCATGTGTAACATCACATTGCTGGAGTTTCTACAGATTACTGACACACTCCAGCAACGCGTCATTACTGAGCCACCAGATACGTCAAGGTTCCTGACGCATCTGTGCAATCCTTGCGACATTGAGCGCTGTAGTGTAAATACAGCGCATTCATGCTTTTGCAAGGATGACACAATAAAAAGTCTTGCATCGCTAATTTCTCAAAATCATCTGAACACATTTACACAAAATCACAAAAAGCACGCTCTCTGGCTAAAGAGCTAGCTTTCTTTCAAATCTGTTCAGCTGCTTTTTTCTGTATCATTGTCTAATTTTCCCTACGAAAAACGCATTGGGAAAAAGTATTTTGGGACCACTACCTCTTTGTTGGCCCCCACTTGAGGAATCGCCCCTACACTTTCAAGGAAGGAGCAGAGGTGGGTTAACATTTTCTTTTGGAGGTTTAGTGAAGATTTGTCAAATGGCCCCAAAGTTATTAGCAAAGAAAAAAAGCATTCTGAACTTTTATTTGGTGTGCAACTTATGACAGTTATTGTAAATAAATCTAATTCAAGGATTTTGCATGGTACAAATAGTCAATCAAACAGAAATTGTTTAGAAGGGCTGACTGAGCATTAACAGGTGAGAAAGACTAATTCAACCTTTGGTTCAATCACTGACTTTGAAATGAGCAATGATGTTACTTGCAATAGGCCAAGGCCAGCACCCTCCCCAATAGCTCCGCCTTCAGTTCCGATCACCGTGCCAGCACAACACAGAGACCTTCGACCGAGCAGTTTTCGAGCCTGCTGCCCGTCCCAGTGCCTCAGGTCGCCTGTGTGCCATCCGTCATCTCCCACGCTCTGCTCATTCCCTCTGCTGCCCCTGCTGTACTGTGCTTTTCTTCTGTTTTCATATAATTTCATTTAATTAACTTTCCCCCTCGCTACTGTGAATTTTTTCCCCTCGCTACTGCCCCTTTTTTACTGCCGCTGCTTACCCGCCCCCACTCAGCCCCACTCCCGCCTCCCGACCTCTGCTCCCGCCCCCTCCCCTACTTATGGTGACTGCTGCGGGGGAGCGAGCATGAAACCTTGACCTCTGGGCCAAGGCCAGCACCCTCCCCAGCAGCTCCGCGTTCTGATCACCGCGCCAGCATAGCACAGAGACCTTTGACCGAGCAGGGTTCCTACCTGCTGCCCATCCCAGCGCCTCAGGTCACCTGTGTGCCATCTGTCATCTCCCACTCCTGCGCTCTGCCAATTCCCTCTGCTGCCCCTGCTGTACTGTGTTTTTCTTCTGTTTTCATTTAATTTCAATTAATAAACTTTTCCCCTCGCTACTGTTTATTTTTACCCCTTTTTTCCCTCCTCTGCTGACCCTGCAGCCCCACCCCCACTCAGCCCTGCTCCCTCCTCCCGACCTCTGCTCCCGCCCCCCTCCCCTACTTATGGCGACCGCGAGCAGCCGACGTGCCGCTGGCTCGCCGAAGGCGTGCCTAAGGCAAGCCCGTCTGCGCCCGTCCACGCCTGGTTTCACGCACAGCGCCAGACCCCCTGGCCCCCGTGAGGACCATGTCAGCAGACGCTGGTACGACGCCAACCTCCTCCACACACTCAACGCCGGCCGATCTATCGCCTGCTTCTAGGGCACCCCGAAGCACACCCACAGACCATTCACCTGCAGAAACTGCAGCTTCACCAGCCAGCGCACAGCAGCACGTCCTGTCCCCCACCAAGGCAGGCAACAGCCACCTCAGATGCATACTGCTCAACACCTGCTCCGTCCACAAGCACGCCATCGATCTCTGGGACCTGCTCGACTCATACTCCCCGGAAATCGCGTTCCTGACGGAGACCTGGATGAACACCTCATCGGCACTCTACATTGCCATAGCCATCCCGCATGGCTACAAGATCACCCGCAGTGACTGCACCAACAGACCGGGAGGAGGAATCACCATCGTCCACAGAAATACCCTCAGAATGTCAACTAACACCGAAGACACCGTCAGCACCACGGAACACCTGCTCTTCCAGATCCACATCGATTCCAACACCACCCTCAGAGGAACCCTCGTGTACAGATCCCCCAGACCCTGGGCACAGTTCATCGACTCCATCACAGACGCCGTCAGCTCGCACGCCCTGGCCTCCACAGATTACATCTTCCTCGGAGACCTGAACTTCCACCTCGAGAACACCAACAACAGCGACCCCACCACACTACTGGGCAACCTGCCAACCTCAGCCTCAAACAGCTCATCACAACTCCCACCAACTCTGTCGGACACATGCATTTTCTCCGCCAGCAGCCACGTCTCCGTCATCCACACCAACGAACTCCACTGGACCGACCACCACTGCATCCACTTCTTCATGAAAACCACCGCACACAACCACCAGCAAAGAATCCCCCACCAACACTCTCGCCCTGATCAAGAAACCTTCAAACAGACGCACCGACAGAAGAGCCATCTGGTTCACCGCTGACCTCCAGACATCCAAGCAGACCTGCAGAAGACTAGAGAAGAAATGGCGCCATGAGCAAACACCGGACAACCATGCAGCCCAGAAGAATGCCAGCCGCAGTCACCACCAACTCATCCGAACGGCCAAAAGGACCTCTTTCAAGGAACGCATCGACAACAACGGACACAACAGCAAAGAGCTCTTCAACATCGTGAAGGAACTCACCAACCCCAGCTCCAGTGACATTCCGCCTTCACAAGACCTCTGCGACTCTCTAGCAACCTTCTTCCACCGTAAGATCCCAGACATCTACAACAGCTTCAACTCCCAGACCTCTCCAACAGCAGCCGACACCCCAGACCCACCGCCCCCCCAGTCACACTGGCTACCTGACCTCCTGGAACCACGTCAACAACGTCAACGACGGAGACACCATCAAGACCATGAACACCATCCACTCTGGCTCACCATCAGACCCCTGCCCCATCACATCTTCAACAAGGCGAGCTCCATCATCGCACCCCATCTCCGTAAGATCTTCAACAGCTCATTCGAGACCGCCACATTCCCAGAAAGCTGGAAACACGCAGAGATCCACGCCCTGCTCAAGAAAACCAAGGCAGATCCAAAGGACCTCAAGAACTTCCGGCCCATCTCCCTGCTCCTGTTCCCGGCAAAAGTCATCGAGAAGATCGTCAACAGACAACTGACCCAATTCCTCAAAGAGAAAAACACCTTAGACTCGTTCCAATCCAGATTCCGCAGCAACCACAGCACCGAAACCGCCCTCATCCCCACCACCGACGACATCAGGGCTGGAAAGCGGAAAAACCGCGGCCCTCATCCTCCTGGACCTCTCAGCCACCTTCGACACCGCCTGACACCACACCCTTCACACACACCTCTACAATGCAGGGATCCACGACAAAGCCCTGGACTGAATCACCTCCTTCCTCACCGACAGAACCCAGAGAGTCCGCCTCCCTCCATTCCGAACCGAAGCCACCAAGATCACCTGCGGCGCACCCCAAGGATCATTCCTCAGCACGACCCTCTTCAACATCCACTTGATACCGCTCGCCAACATCGTCCGATCGCACAACCTCAACATAGTCTCTTACACCGATGACACCCAGCTGATCCTCTCTCTCACCAAAGACCCCGCCACCGCCAAAAACAACTTCCATGAAGGGATGAAGGCCATCGCCGAGTGGATGAAGAGCAGCTGCCTTAATCTGAACTCAGACAAGATGGAGGTCCTCATCCTTGGCTCCACCCCCTCCCCCAGGGACAACTCCTGGTGGCCGGCCTCACTGAGAATTGTGCCGACACCCACCGACCACGCACGCAACCTGGGGTTCATCCTGGACTCTTCTCTGTCAATGACCAAACAAGTCAACGCCGTCTCTTCCTCCTGCTTAAACACCCTCTGCATGCTTCGCAAGGTCTACAGATGGATCCCCACCGGAACCAGAAGAACGGTCACCCAGGCCCTCGTCACCAGCAAGCTGGACTACGGCAACGCCCTCTACGCGGGAACCACGCCCATACTCCAGAAGACACTCCAACGCATACAGAACGCCTCCGCATGCCTCATCCTTGACATCCCCCACCATAGCCACATCACCGCCCACCTGAGGGACCTGCACTGGCTCCCTGTCAACAAGAGGATCACCTTCAAGCTCCTCACCCACGCTCAAAAGGCACTCCACAACACTGGACCAGCATACCTCAACAACCGACTCACCTTCTGCACCCTGAACCGCCAGCTCCGCTCCTCCGACCTCGCCCTCGGCACCATCCCACGCATCTGCAAAAAGACCGCCGGCGGCAGATCATTCTCCCACCTCACCGCCAAGACATGGAACACCCTGCCCACCCACCTACGACAGACCCAGGATCTGCTGACCTTCAGGAGACTCCTCAAGACTTGGCTGTTCGATCAGTAGCTGTTCCCCCCCCCCCCCCCAGCGCCTTGAGACCCTCACGGGTGAGTAGCGCGCTTTACAAATGTTTGATTAATTGAATGGAAGTCTTTTTTTCATAAAAAGAACAAGAAGATGCTGCCCATCCCTATCCTTTGCTTCATTTCCATGCAGGGGTGCTAGAAAAGATTTAAAATACTGCACTGTATTGCATCACTTCCGTAGTAAAGAAAGACCCATAGATAAATGGAGACCACACTTCGAACAGTTAGCTTGTACCACTGAACACTGAAGTGGGGGCCCTCAGTGGGTAGTTATAGTTAGGAGTGTGTTTCCATAGGAAATGCATTTTTTGGTTTGCTAATAACTTTATCACCAATTTGAAGAATCTTAACAAAGTTTTCCAAAAAAGTCTCATCCACCTCAGATCCTTCCTGGAAAGTTTCTGCGAGACTTGTCTAGTAGGGGCAGTAAAAAAAGAGTGTTCTAAAACATGTTTTCCTCATTCATTTTTCCATAGGAATATTGAACAGCGATACTGTAAAAACTGCTGAGCACATTTGGCAGAAAGCTATGTCATGGTCTAGAAAGCATGTTTTTTGTGATTTAGTGCAAATCTGATCATTAGTTTTTGAGCAATTAAGGCTCAATAACTATGAATATTTACGCCACTCAGGATCCGCAGAGACTACAGTCCTCATGATGAGATTGTCTGCTACCATATTAGGAATGATGTGGCAGCAGCCATCTTAGATCTCGGGAGTCAGTCCAAACTCCGGTTGTTTGATGGCATGTCGATGACAAAAATATCTTGTAGACAGAATATCGTATCAAAAAAACCAAGGGTTAAAATATCAAGAAGTGAAGTGTAGATAGGCAAGTATAGATTTAGAGTTCTTAACTCCAGGTCTATGTACTTTCAAGACATATACATCGTCAAGGTACATATATGTGGAGTAAAGTATAGTAAAACTTTGCTCATCCATAGAAACTTACCTTCACAATATTTTAGTCCTCAATATTCTTAACAATGTTTTGTCCACATGATATTTTTACTCAATATTTTGTCTACACACCCCTGGGTCCTGGGAAAATGGTTTAAAAAAATACATAAGGCACAGGCTTGGTGGGGCATCCTAGAGGGAACCCTCCCACTGGGACGAAAAACATATTTTTTTTAAATGTTGCTGCCAATTTTCAGTGCAATTGCGCATCTGCCGCATCATTTTTTTAAAATGACCTCCTCTCCAGTGTGGGCCCGGGCCAGTAGAGCTGGGCCATCAATATATGTTAAGGAAGAATGTGAAGCTTCCTCCTTGAGTCTGTATGCGGCCCCAGGGACCCAATTCTCCAGGGACGAACAGCAAAAATAGGGGCGAAGGGCATGCACCCTTCCTCTCCAAGCCATGCTAGGGCCCCAGGGACCCAATTTACTAGGGCTGATTCTTTAAAAAGGGGAGGGGAGCATGTGGTTATGCTGTCAGCATTAGGGGGAAGTGGCACTGTGCGTAAAAACTAGCACCGCCACCCATGCATTACAAATGTGGCAAAGTGTCTCCTCTTCATGCCACCATTGGCCACAGGGGGTGCAGGGCTCAGTAGCTCTTCCTGCTTCTGCCATGGGTAAGGGTTGGGCTGTTGACAGGTACAAGAAACAGACTACCCTGGGAGCAAAAATGTAAAACAAGCACACAGGGGAGTGGGAAACTAACAAAAAAGTTAAAATATATTAAAGAAAGGTTGACAGGTGAAGCAGAATTGGTTGGACAGGAAAAATTAAACAAAGTGGTTAAGTGCTTGTGTATCGTGCCATTCGTACTGTTTTTTTGTGTTAACAACACCACCAGTGTTATTTTTCAGACGTGTTGTTTGTGAAACCGTGTAATCTTGCGGAATTTTGAGGGTACCCGGCAAGAATACGCTATGCAAAATTATGTGAGTTATGCCCACCTCTACTTTTACCCCCACCCACTAGTTAGTGCTAACGATAAATGTGGCACCACTGGGCCCCATCCTTGGAATGCTAATTGGACCTGTATAAGATCAGAATATGACTGGACCTGCTTTTTGTAACCTGAGAGGGGCCCTGAAGGACTGGACCTGTTCCCTCTTGGACACAGGACAAAGAGCTGAACTCAAATGAGGGTCATTTGGTGGATCTGTGTGGCTACAGGGACCAATGAGCTGCAATAAGCCTTTTTCCTGAAGTGCCACGCTGACCAGTGGCAACTTGACCTGGACTGGACGCTGCCTGACAAAATGAGAGTCTCTACGTGCCTTCCCCTAAGGTCCTGTGGCTTTCGAATTGTATTTCGGTGTTTGTTTGGGCACAAGTAGAAAATTTCAGAACTTTGTCAAACTTTCCTCAAGAGCTCCAGTGGGATCAGTGAGGAAAAGTATCCAACCACCAGTACCACAGCGTCAGATTGCATTTCAGCTTTGTCCCGCTCAAGGCTCCCAGCATCTCTGAAAAAGAACAAAGTTCCATTCTGAGTTGTGAACTTTGGAATTCTCCAAAGCTCCAGAGTTTCAGTGGGACCAACCTGCTTCAACTATCCAGCCTTGGGTTCCATGGCGGCGGCTACAATTTCAGGGGATGCTCGCTCAGGGAGGAATTTTCTTACCAAAAAGTGACAAGGTCCCTGTAGCCATTAGGCTAATGTGAACGAACAACAACAAACTGGGGCCAAGTTGTTAGTAGTAGACTGGTCTCTTTATGAAAATAATATGTCAACAGAGTGGACTATGATGAGCTCCAGCCACTGCACACCACAAGACCAACCCCCCACATTTCAAATGCCAACATTCTATCACAGGGGCTTATTCAGAGCACTGTAAGTAGCTCATTCTGATGGTTCACTTACCCAAAGAATACTGCATGGCTTTGACTCTTTAAATAAAAAACTAAAACACTCAACAACAAAAAACTAAATTATGCAAATGAAAACACTTTTAGAACGCTGTTACATTGGCACAGATAAGTCACAAAGAATAATAAACGAGCATAATAATTCTGTAACTTGCTGTAGTGTTTATAAGCTAAACCTGCAACAATAAAGACATCAATCATGAAGCTGAATGGTACCACTAGGGACACGAGTGCTGGTGTTTGCAATGCTTTATTTAAATGTGTCCTCATCCCAAAAAAACTATACTAGCATGCATTCACTCTATAATATTACACAAATTGATGGATTTGCATAGCATGTAATTACACATACGTTTGCATAATTTTGCCAAACTTTAGCTTAATTATGCTTTTTTTTTAATTGTCAAAAAGGAGCATAGCAAAATTACAATAAAGAGTTAATTCAAATCAATCAAGAGAAATCAAGCTTATCATATTAGCCACCGATGCTCTGCAGTGTTACCCAGAACATAATTCATACATATAAATACAGATGCAAATACTTTGTTTCACTTTGATCAAATCGCCTCCCTTCATTTCACTTGCTGTCTAGAAAGTTCAACAATAATTCACTGGCAAGTCAATCACTCCATCGAAAGCTATCTTCAATCCACGCTGTCATGGGGGACCACATCTGCATCCCCCTGACTTCTGGCTCCCCTCCCCTTACGTTTATACAATCTCCTTTCTAAGCTGTGCATGCTCAACAACCGAGAAAACCACTGCTGTACCAAGGGTGGTTCACAATCTTTCTAGGCTGCGACAATCAGAAGGCATGCAACCGCCATTGAGACAAACGAAAAATAGAGCTGCCCCCCCTCCCCTGGCAAATCTACATCAAGATGATGTACTGATGTGTAATTTTGTTCTAAAAATCGTATTCCACAGATCTCCAGTGCCTTCTTTGAGTGCCTGTAGCTTGGCACACTTACAAAACATATGAACCAGGTCAGCAGGCGATTCCCCACATCTGGGACATTTATCACCACCCTTTTGCCCCAGCAAAACAGTTTGCCCAGTGTATAATACATATGAAAAATACTTTTTAAATGTTGAGTTTTCAGACTTGCAGTTAGAAGTGCTTTTCCCTTCACCTTAATTGAAGCCTGAATTTCTACATCACTTATTCCTAAATTTTCGCCCCATTTAGCTTCCTGAGATCCTGAGAATCAAGGTCGTCCACCGCCATTTCATTTAGCACTACATAAATCTGCCCAGTCCTACCATCCTGGTACATAATTAATTCCATAAGGGGGACTCATTCAATTGACAGATGATCATGCCCCAATTTGATTACATTATCTATGATCAGTAGATATTTAAAAAAAGACGTGCTAAGTAATCTGAAATCTTGCTGCAAATCAGAAAAGAGGCATAAATGTTCCTGACTATATAGGTCCCCTAGGCGAGTAATCCCTGCTTTTCCCCACATCTCACAGGTCCCATCATGGAACCCCAACAGAAGGATGTGGGAATGCCATAGCAGAGAATAGCGGTTAAATTTTCATATTCCTGTAACCGAACTCCAGATCTTTCAGGATGTTCCCATAATTTTAAATGTAAACTTTTTTTGTAGTAACTAGATTCAATTATTCTTAAGAAGCAGCCCCTAACTTTAGTACCCAACACTATTTCATAGATACCTAAGGGGTCCCCATTCAGCAGTCCAAAAGACTGACTACATCCCCACCTGAGAATAAAACTCCCATATGCTGCAGCAGTGCTGGCCAGTAATATAGCTTAAATGTAGGTACTCTGTAGAGGTGGGTTGAACACTTATCATCTAGGAACGATGTAGAATTGTAGTAAGATGAATATTGCAGGTTGAGTGCGTAGTAAATCAGCAGAGACCCCATCCACACTAAAGCCAGGTCCAACTGACTTTTTCACCAGGGATCCACATTCTACCCTAGCAACCAACCCCACATTCTAGATTCAATCACGTCACTGCCCAGGTCCCAAGGTACCTTACATGACACTAAAAAACAGAACACTGCTCTAGGAGTGTCCGCTAGTCCAAATTTGCCGAAAAAAAGTACACGAGTGCATGAGTGTGATCTGGGGGGTTCCGCTACGGCCTGAGGTTAAAAGATGTCTCCTGAATATCTGGGAGCCCACGGACCTGAATACAAAGGGTAGGCTCTGGGTGACGCTGGGGCAGATGGTCGCTAAGCGGAATATAGCTAGACACTGGGGAGCGACAATGCCGCCAAAGATTAACACCTGGAAAAAGGACATGGACTGGTGTATGGCAAGGGAGAAAACGGTTTACGTGGACCGTGGCTGTCCTCGAAAATGGATACAGCTCTGGACTAAATGAAATGTGTACCGGGGAAATGTGTGTGAACCCCATATGTCCCCTCCCTTGGCGAACAATTAACGCTTTGCAGTCCAAGAAATGTGACAGTGTAGTAGAATGAGTCAGTATCAGAAACGATGTTATAACCTGTTACAGATAATGTACCTTGCTAAGTGAAATGATAATCTGTGTGGCATGACCTTTCATTTGTTCAATAAAAAGATTTAACAAAAATACAGAACACCACATACTGCCTATCCCCCCACGGGCTCTCGGAAGAACCATATACTTTAAGGCCCATCATGCCCTTGCATATTGCCAGATGAAATTAGTACTCATGGGATCTAGTTTTTTGAGCCATTGCATTTCCAGCTCCAAGGGTATGGTTCTACATAGATATAACAACTTAGGTAAAGAGGGAATTTTCAGGACATTGTTGTGGCCAGCCAATGAAAGGTGTAATCCGTTGATTCACCTAAAATCCTGTTTGGATTTCCATAAGATTGATCCAGATTCAGTTTCTAGATGGAGCCAACATCCGCCGAGAATGTTATCCCTATATAGGTGGTGTTACTCACTCTTTGAATATCCATCAGGTGGATGTTGTTAGTACAAACTACTTTTGTTTTCTATTAATTTAAGTGATACCCTGTAAGTAAACAGCACTCTTCCCCCATTCTTTCTATTTCCACCAGGGCGGTCTGGGAGTCAGGCGCCAGCACCACTACATCATCCGCATATGCCATGACGTTGTTGTTGACACCATTCACACTCATTGGCTTGATCAGCTGATTTTTTAGCAACTGATTTAGTAGAAGGTCAATATAAAGGGCATAAAGAATAGGGAGCATGGACATCCCTGCTGCGTACCGCACAAATTCCAAATCCTATCAGACCAAGACCATAATTGGAGTTGAGCAAAGGAATGGTGGTATAGCACTTTCATAGCCTTCATGAGCCCTGGCCCAAAATCCTTATGACACCCCATAGACACCCCCAAGACACTTTATCAAATGCCTTCTTGGCATCACGAAGGATCATAGCCAGAGTGTTGCAAGTAGTCTAGGCTACATCAAATAGCTAAATGGCCCGCCTGACATTATCCACTGTTCCTCGCCCAGAGATGAATCCGTGCTGCCAGGGTGACACTACCTTGACTATGATTTTCTCGATGCAAGTGGCCAAAATCTTCTAATATAATTTTTCATCTGAGTCGATCAAGGATATCGGCCGGTATGACCCTGGTTTGTTTGGGGGTTTCCCTTTTTTCTTGAAAGCTAAAAACCGAGTTATTAAACTCCAAGTGTACCCTATCCAGACCTGCCACTTTACCTGTGGCCAGAGATTGTGAGCATTTCCAACTTCTTCCAGAGTTATATCTGAATCTAATGCTTTGACCTCCCCTCAATTTATGACATGGTCTTTAACCTGCTCTAGAAAATCTGCAATCTGCCCTGGTGAGGGGTGCTTATCTTCCTGATATAGTTGTCTATAATAGTCCTGGAATCATTATAGTGTCGGGTGTAGTCGTTACATTCCCATCACTTCCATCAACTGCTTCAATTCCCTTATCTACCTCTTGCTAATGAATATGTAAGGCAAGCAGTTTACCAGCTGACTCACCATATTCATATCCCTCTGACCTATGGGTCTGAATTTTCTCAGCCAGGTTTCTCGAATAGTGACTATTAATCATAGCTTTTATTATCATCATTTTTTTTATTACAAAAAAAGCTATTCATAAACAATGTTGAAAATAAATTGTGATCACAGCAATTTATGTGTGTGACCACATATTGTCAACTAAGATTTCATTGTAATATGGTCAGTACTGGTACCTGTGTTAGATATTGTTTAGTGGCCAGCCTAGCTGACTTTAAACTGACCTAACCCCCTTCTCATGTTTAGACATTCTGAAAGTCTGCATTTTCCTCTCCTTTCCATTTGGTTTCTGCAAACTGTTTCCTGGTCATATCACTAGTTGTATCTGACAGTTGGTCTTTGTATATTGCTCCAAGACAGTGAGACAAAGGGAGAATAGGTATTGTCAGGATGTGCCATTTCAGATTTTTTGGGGGGAGGAACTGTCACCTACAACACCTGAACATCACAAAGGTTCTGCCTATGCATACCCACAAAGGGTTTGCACAAGTCTATTGTGGCCTCAGACAATCTGGGGTCAGGGCAAGGAGGGGAAGTTCCAAGCAACTCTGAGGATGGAAACATCCAGAGCCTTCTCCTTCTTTAAAGTGGGCACCAGGTATAAATATTTGACCCTCGGACCCAACTCCTCAGTATACATCTGGGCCTGTGGAAGATTCAGAAGAAGAACTGCTGTGCTGCTTTGCTGCAAAAAGGACTGTCCCTCTGCTGCCCTGCTCTGCTGCCCAGCTTCCCTCTTGTCTGAGTGAAAAGAATGGAACCTGCATCTTGGACCCAGGACCACCAGAGTGACTCCAATGGCTGGCTGGCCTCCTGAACAGACTCTCAGAGACAGAACAGGCTCCAACAACCCTGACACCAGCACCTTGACTCTGCCAGCTGAGAGTACTGCCCCTGCCCTTCCACATGATGACACCCCAGTCCTTGACTCTTGGAAGTGGGTCTGAATGTGCTATGCCAGCCCAGCTGTGGTCCCAGTAGAACTGCCACAGTGCAATGCATTGCCTCTCAAGATGCTGCACAATGCATTCCCAATGCAGAACTTTACATCACAGTCCCACAGCTTCTTGGAACCTCTGCTGTGCGATGCAGCTCCTTGGATCTCCCCTTGCTGCTTCCGAGGAACACTGCTGCACAATGCATCTCCATGCAAGGGCCTAAAATCACCTCTGCTGTGTGACGCATCCTCAACTCGGCAATCCGCATTGCTCCGCTGCCAGTATTGAAGGTACTGTGTTCAGTAAACCTAACTATTTCCCAGTAGCCGACCCGTGCTCCATCGTGGTCAGCCTGAACTTGTGACTTTGTCTAGCGTGACCAGATAAACACATTTGGGACTTTGTGCTTTTACGCACAATTTTTACTTATATCCTTAAAATTGCATATATCACCGTTCTATTGATTGGATTTTTGTCATTTTAGAATCAAATATGTTATGGAATTTTACTCTATTTTTCTAAGTTGGTGTGGGACTTTTCTTGTGTGGTTTATCCACTTTATGACTGTTTGAAGTGCTGCATAACTACTTTATACATTGCGTTTAAGTTAAGACTGGCTGCTTTGTGCCAAGCTACCAAAGCTTGAGCACCAGCTAATTTGTGTTTTTCTTGTCTCACCCTGACAGGGATTGAGGTTGCTTCTTGACTAGGGTTTGAACCCCCTCAACCAGTTACCCAATTTCCAACACTACTAGAGGCATTCCCAACTGTGCATTCCTCCACACAATTCCTTTGAAACAGTCAGACACCGTAGATGCCAATCTAAAGGACATGCAACATTATTGGAAAGTGCCAACCGGTGAAACAAATACAGTGAAGTGGCTGGAAATGGGTTCCAAATCTATCTGGTCATAAGTGGAAGCAAGCTGCATCTTGGTGGACGATTCCTCACAACCAAGAACAACTAGTAACTCACTAACTTTAGGCAAAGGAGTGTAGTCAATCCACAATTCTCTATTCAGAATACGTAAATATACTCAAACCCTGAGTTCATCACTCCGTTTGTGAGCCACATCTAAATGAGATAGCCAACAAGATGACTCTGTGAGCTCAATAATACTACATCTATGCAATCTATCAACTTCCTTTTTCAGATTACCTCTTACACTAAACAGTATCCCTCTCACTTTGTGCTTGGCAAGTAGGCCACTGTCTTTTATCTTGATATTGTGTTTGAATCCCTCAAATCTTTCTATTCCTCCTGTGAACACTTTGGCTTGCTTTTCAACTAAATATTCAATCCAGTTCTCTTCAGAAATAACTGCAACTTTTTCCACGGCTTCAGGATGTAACACAATTGCAAACACACCTTGATGGAACCAACCTTAAATGTTCAAACTTTTTTCCTTGAAGTAGACTTTACCATGAATATGCCTCTCTGATTTATAACCATCTTGTGATTCTGGCTCCTGATGAAGCCAACAAGTGAAGAATCTTGTTACCCACTTTAATATTGAAGTAGAGATCTACATATTCTAAAGGATCACCACATTTTACCTTGCTGTCATTCTCCACAAGCACCAGGACATGGAAATTAATCTGGACAGACTAACTTGTGGGTACATCTATGTCTTTATTGCATGCAGCAGCATTTCTGTGAACACCATGTTTCACATTCACACAGATTTTGGCTAAATCCCTATTTTGTTGCACATTTTACAAACAGCACTGCTTGTAGGAGAAAATATTCCCTGTTTAGTATGTTGTGCACCACCACATCAAAGATACTGATTTTCAAACCTAAACATAGATCTGTTAAGATCCGTACTCTCATTTGCAATCTTCGCAGTCTTGAAATTCACACTGCTTATTGGTTCTGCCCGTATTTTATCTAGCTCTCCAACTGAAATTTGATATTTCTTAATACTTTTTGCAGTACCAATTGTCGCTTGAAGAGAGGGATTTGCCATGCTTGGCAACTTCTGCTGGATTCACTTGTCAAACGCATGGTTGAGTAAGTGCTAGTTGGTCAGTGGGCTTCCCAAATTGGCACTGTAGCCTTTATTTTGTGTCCTTTTAAAAAACATATGTATCAATACTACCAGAATAGGTAGAACATCAAAACAACTGTCTAGTTATTTTTAACAGTCTCCTGGTCTTCTCTTTCATTGGGAACTAAATCAGATAATTGTTTATAGATGTCTCTTCCTTCAAGGACCAACAAATGTTTCCACATTTTCCTTTTAGATGTAAGGGTCTGATTTAGATCTCGGAGGATGGGTTACTCCATCACAACAATGACTGATATCCCGTCCACCGATATATATAAATCCCATAAAATCCTATGGGATTTATGTTTTGGCAGATGGGATATCCATCACCGTTGTGACGAAGCAACCCGTCTGCTGAGATCTAAATCAGGCCCTAAATTTCTCTGCTGCAATAGCCCTTAAATAAGTTTGAAAAGCATCAAACCAATGCCTACTACTTATTTGATTATCTTCAGGGCTCTCTAAAAATGATGTAGGTGAGTTTCCTGACTGAATGTTATTGACTTGCTAGAACTGTGGCATTCTCCTAAGACTGACCACATTCCAATGCATACACTTCATAGACGTCTTGAAGTTCAGATAAGAAAAGGCATTGGACACAATGCTATGTGTCACAGGGTGGCCTGAAAGGCATTCAATACACTCACCCCAAAGAGAGCAGGTGAGGGACGAAGGCATGTTGTGATGCCCAATAGGTAACGAGGAACCCCAACGAAACAGCACCAGGAGTCTGGCACCATTAGATATTTTCGAGCATGAAGTGGAAAGAGGGATTCTTCCTGCTGGTGGGTTTCCTGCTGCAAGCTCAGACAACAAGTAGTAGACTAATCCTTTTATTAAAAGGAGATGCCAGTAGAGCAGGCTTTTTTAAGCACCAAATGCCGTTCACAGTTTGACCAACTCCCCCACAGTTCAAAAGTCTACATTCCATCACAGTTACCAGCATATTCAGAACACTATAAGCAGCTCACCTGTGAGAAACCAGGACTTGTTTGCAGTGTTCCTCCATTTTTTTGCCCCCATTTTGACTACTAGATGTTTGTTTTATGACTCTGACTTTGTCCTGGGCTCTGCTAACTAAACCCAGGGCCTGTGCTCAAAGGACATGGTAATTAGATATAATTGCAATTGGTACTGAAAACCTACCTGCAAGTCCCTAGTATATGGTAGAGCATGTAGGTCTAGAGACCAAGTAAATTTAATGTACTTAAGTGTGCACTACTGTGGTGCCTGCCATCATTTTTAAACACCAGCCTTGCCTTGCACACTGCTTTTAAATTTAAATTATATGCAAATGCAACTTTGGAATTAATGGTACTTGCAAAGTCTCAAACACCTTATTTTTACACATAGGTCACCCTATGATCTCCCCTAGGTGCCCCATGTGTAGGGTGCCTTGTAACTTTAAGCAGAAATGGCCAGTTTTGTTTTCCCCAATTGTAGCAAAATGACTAACATGGGAATACTTTATCAAAGTATAACTATTGAAAGAAAGGAACTGAAAATATACTTCAAAGTATGAAAATGATAGAATACATTCAACAACTTGCCACTGTTAGGTTTATTATAAGTATCACTGAAAATAAGTTATAGAACTTTGTTTTCTGTAACACAAAATCCAGTCTTCCAGCAGCCCTGCTCTGACTGGTGAGCCTCTGCCATGTCTTAAAGAGGTGTGAAGTGGCCTGACTAGAGCCAAAGGATTTCCTGTGGGAGGAGAACTTCAAGCTGCAGAGCAAAAGGCAGGATAGGGGTGGAGCAGCCAAACTGGTCTTTAAAAGAGGGAATGGCAGTTTGGGGCAGCACCTGCTCACCTTCCCATCCTGCCCCCCCCCAAAAAAAACCTGCACCCCCAAAGAAATCTGGTGAGAGACACACCAGTTACCCCACCCTGGATTTCCACAGGTGTCTAGTTTTTAAAACTGTGCCAGTTTGCTTGGTTTTCCCAGGTGCCAGCAGCGCAAGGGCCCAAAATCCACAGCTACCCAGTTTGCAAGAAAAGAGTCCGTTTTGAGGGGAAAATGTGATGTATCCATGTTGCTTTTTGGGTGGTTTTCTGTTGCGGGCACTAGGTCTAACCACGCAAGTGAGGTAACATTTTTATTGGAAGACTTGGGTGAATGCTGGGTGGAATGAATTTTGTGGCTCCCTACAAACTCCAGAACTTTCCATCACAAAAATGTGAGGAAAATCGGAGGTTTTTTCATCAAAGTTTAAAGTTTGCAAGGGATTCTGTGTAAAGAAAATGGGTGAGAGACAGGCATGTCCCCCCATCTTGGATTCCCCAAAGTGTCTAGTTTTAAAAAAAATTAGCAAGTTTGCTAGGTTTCCCTAGGTTCCGGCTGAGCTAGGGCCAAATTCCACAGCCTTCAAATTTACAAAAAAAGGTCAGTTTTGAGTGTAAAAATGTTATGCATCCATTTGTGTTTTGGGCATTTTCCTGTCACGGGCACAAGGTCTACCCACGCAATAGAGGTACTATTTTTATTGAGAGAATTGGGGGAATGCTTGGTGGAAGGAAGTTTATGGCTCCCCACAGATTCCAGAACTTTCTATTACAGGTATGTGAGGAAAATGTGCCTTTTTGTCAAAGTTTCAGGTTTGTAAGGAATTCTGGGTACAAAAACTTAGTGAGAGCCATGCAGGTCTCCCCACATTGGATTGGTCCATGTATCTAGTTTTAAAAAATGTTCAAGTTTGCTAGCTTTCCCTAGGTGCCAGCTGAGCTAGGGCACAAAATCCACAGCTACCCACTTTGCAATAAAAGGATCAGTTTTGAGTGGTAAATGTGATGTATTTATGTTGCGTTTTGGACTGTTTCCTGTTGTGGACACTAGTCCTACCCACACAAGTGAGGTACCATTTTTATCAGAAGACTTGTGGGAGCATTGAATAGTAGAGCATTTGGTATTACCAATTCTATTACACTGCATGTGTGCCTTCTAAATGTAAGCCATTGTGTAAGGAAAAAGACAGTTTAAAAAAAAATCCTCTAAATCCTATGCTAGTACAGGTATCCACAAATTCAAAGATGTACAAATCACCAGTGCTCCTAAACTCCACATTTTGGACCATTTACAGAAATACATGTTTCCTTGATACTAATTTTTCACTCTACACATTTCACTATATGAATTTGTCTATCCTCTGTACACAAAGAACAAACTTTGCATAGTACAGTTCATTTGTTGGTTCTGGGTACCTTGAGTTCTTGAAGAACCCACACAACCTGTTTGTCCCCACAACCAGAATAGTCTTGCAAATGTAATGATGCATTGCTTTTGTAAATCGGCCATTGTGACAAAAGGCTATGGATGAAAACATTGTCACAAATGGTTGTTTTTTTCCTACTAATTTTCAATATTTCTTTATTTCAACAGTTAATTTATTTGGGAAAACCTTGAGGGATCTACACATATGTCCCCTTCGTGAATTGGGAATTCTGTCTACTTTTAGGAAATGTATTGTTTTCATGGCTAACCATTGGGTTTCATACTGGTTTCCACCACAAAGTGGAAGTAGGTTGAGAGCACAAAAAGTAGGGAAAATGGTCCCTCTTTGAAAAATGCCAAAACTGTGGTAAAACATGAGTTTTTTATTCAGCTCTGAATGTTCCTGAAAACTGGGAAGATTGTGAGATTCGCACAGCAAACAAATTAATTGATGTAATTTTAGGGGGAAAAAACAGACACTATTATCCAGAGCACATTTTTCCAATGTTTCCTATATTGTTTGCCCCATATTCTATTATAATCCCCATGTTGTTGGTAAAAAAAGGATGCAAATTTGGTGTGGATGCCTTATGTGCCAAAAATGCAATGGAACCCCAAGCATGAACTACCCCAAATATACCCATAAAGAAGTTAAAATTGGTTGTGACAATTTATTGTGCTTTGTGTGACTTTGTCCACTGTGTGTGCACTGCTTAAATACTTTGGGGCAGATTTATATCGGACTTGCGCCACTTTTACCCCGCCGTTGCGTCACTTTTGTGATGCAGCGGCGGCGTAAACCCTGCGCCATGTTGCGCCCCATTTACATCGTGACGCATCTATGGAGACGCGTCACGGTGTAAAGCCCTGCGCCACATGAAACCTGCGTCAGGTTTCATGTGGGCGTTTCAACTCAGGGGGGGCGTTCCGTCGCAGGAACGCCCCTGAAAAGTGACTCAGTGAAATCTATAAGATTTCACTGAGTCACTTTCCCAACGCTGATGCGTCAAAACCCTGCGCCTGCTTGAAGCAGGCGTAAGGCTTGACGCACCATGTTCGGGAGGAAAGGTTGGAACAGTGCTGGAGTTGCGTCGCGCTTGCGACGCAACTTCAGCACTGCGCCAACCTTACGCCGGCAGATGCATCACGTATCTGCTTGTCGTTGCGCCACGATGCGCCGCATTGTAAATGCGGCGCATCTGCGGTGGCGCAAGGGCAAACTTGCGTGACGCATCTTCCCTGGCGCATCCATGCTGATTTGCAGGGATGCGCCAGGGAGCATAAATCTGCCACTATATAGTTAACTTTGTTTTAAGCTTGACGCCCTTGTGTCACGTACCTCACAAGGGATAGTGCATGGGTTTATTTTGTTTAATTTGCATGAGGTCTAGCAAGTAGTGGCCTTATCCTTTAAGGGGGACACTTATTTAACATAAATAAGTATCCACTTTCCCACAGCCATGCCAGGAAGTTAGTCGCATATTTCTGCATCAAACGATCAACATGTGCGATGGCAGGCAGCAATCACTTAAGTGAATAATTATGAGTGTTACTGCATATCAGTTTATGAAAATGAACACACGTTTCTAATTTGTCTGGATTGCCACCTCCAATGACTTTACAGCCGGTAGCCTTGTCTACCAGCAGTTGGTATACAGGAAGTCACAGAGTAGCGCCCCTCTAAACGCCATTTTGTCTGCGCGCTTTCCCCCTTCTCATTACATTGCTCTCAAGCGCCCTTTCTTCCTCCCAACCTAATAACGTTTCTCGATGGCAGCGAAAGATAGGCCCACAAACTGCTATCTTCGCTGTTTGATTTGAATTACAACAGTCAGTGCCCACAGCTACATCATTACCGGCACTTTTGCAGTTTAATTAGAATATTTTTTTTATTTTCCCGGTGAGATTAATTCTGCAGATTCCTCCATTGTCACCTTGCCGGCGGGCGAAGGCAGTCGCGCGCGCCACGCGCCCCCTGATTTGCGCGGCAATGGACCCTTCGATTTCTCTGACCATCGACAAACCAGTGCTCGTGGCTGCCAAATTGTATTTTAGGAAAAACAGAAGTGCCCTTGGAATCAAAATGCTGGTTAATGTGCGGGGAAGAAGGGAAAGTCGAGTTGTGTAATTGCTGCATGCTTTGTACTGCAGTTCAAGTGTTTAGGAGGAGAAAATGTCAGAGGAGATGTGAATGACACATATTTCCTAAATACTCCAGAGGCAGCAGTCTAATGACTTTTAATGATGCACTGCCCTTTGAGGGCTAATTTCTGCGTTAATGGCAGGAGCAGAATGGGGCCGCTGCAGAGGACATCTCTGTTATGAAAAGAAAACGAAGCGAAGCCCTTTAGTATTGAGCATGAAACATAAGGGGAATGGCTGTATGTCACAATACATATCGCTGTAAATGTAGCAATACTTTGTCGACGTTGCAGAAATGAGAAGTATAGTCTATAGAAATATCCAGAAACAGATCACATTGATTTTGCAAGATGGCTCATCGTGTTCTTATTGTTTTGAGAAACATAGGTCATTTTTCGTCTTTTACTTTTATTAGTTTTAGGAAAAAACAATAAAGCAAAAATACCAACCTAAATAGAAAAATTGAATTAAATATTGCCGTAAATATCACTTTGTTTGCAATTTTGCTTTTTTCTTTGGTGCCTGCAAATAATTTTGCACGGCTATGGTTCAGTTTTCCCCTTATCTACTCTGTGCTTCGCGTGCCTGTGCTTGGATTCATCTTCTTGTTAGACCAGGTTCCCTGCTTTAACTGGCTACTCCCTGGATATGTACTGCTCATTAGATTGGTAGTCGTGAAATTGGAGTTTCTCATCGGATAGGGGCTCATCTTTATTCTGGGTCTTAGATTGAGACACTTGCTTTGGCTGGGCCTGGGAGCCCTCATTTGATTCAGACCCCTCCTTAGATAGAGACTCCTCTCTATATTGAGGCGTTTCCTATCATCAAGACCTCTCTCTTTAGGTGACAGCAACTCAGGGCCTGATCTACGAGTCAGTAAAGTAAATAAAAAATATAGCCTGTACACGTACACCTACATTTGGAGTACATTTCTGACTTTTTAGGAATTTTCAAAGAATTCCAAGAGTAGTTATAGGATTGTGTGACTGACAGATTCATAGGCGCACTCATATCTGTAGCTGCTTCTACATAAGAAAATGTAAAAGGGACACCTTTCTGCCTACATATATGTGACACAAACTTTCTTTTTTTCTTTTTTTGCATGGGGGCAATCTATTTCTCTTAGAGCAAACCCTGTCTCGACACGTTCAAATCTAGCTGGTGTTTATTCTCAATTCTAAACTTGTGCATGTATTGACCACTGCCCTGCACAGTAGTATATCTATGTCATCTATGCCAACTGTATATCCACAAACCTGGACGTCCGTGCGTGCTTACAGTGTTTTCCTACAGATCTCCTCGCAGCAAGAACACCTAGAAACCCACCACTGGTCAGAATTTTATCACAGACAGATTTCAGCAAACCAGCAGGATTTCCATATGACCAAATGCCATTTGTGAATCAGGAATGGACATTTCACTCGTAAATGCATTTATTTGTACACCTAAGTTGAAGGTATGTATAGAAATAGATTAATGAAATGGGACTTCAGAAAAGTATTGACTACTTTCAAACGTATTGTTCTTGGTTAAGATTATAAGAATGTGAGGTTACTAATTAAACCCATCTGTTGTTCGAGAATTCTTAGCTGATTTAAACAAAATGCATTTGTTCAGCCCTGAGTGACAGAGAGTCTTTTCTGGTCAGTTTAAAAAAACCAGAAACTACTCATAAGTATATATATGGCGGTCGCCAGTAGGTAGTTAGAACCTAGTTTCCATAGGAAAAGCATTTTTTGATTTGCTAATAACTTTGGCGTCGTTTGCGGAATCTTCGCGAAATTCTCCCCCAAAAAAGTCTATCCAGGCCAGCTCCTATCCTAAAAGTTTTGGGGTGATTCGTCAAGCAGGGGGCTGAGAAAAAAGGGGGGTCCCAAAACGCGTTTTCCCCATGTTAATTTCTATAGGCAATTTTGAGACGGGCTACTGCCCGAACTGCTGAACGGAATAACCCCAAATTTGGCAAAAGGTAGAGCTTGGTTCAGAAAGCCACCTTTTTTTAAATGGTGTAAATCCGTTCAGTAGTTGCTGAGAAATTAAAAAACATAAAAGTCAAAAAATCAATTTCCCATAGGAAATTTTGGGCAAGGCTGCAGCCTGAACTGCTGAACGGAATGACACCAAATTTGCCAAAAAAGTAGTGCTTGGTTCAGAAAGCGACCTTTTTAAAAATGGTGTAAATCCGTTCAGTAGTTGTTGAGAAATTCAAAAAATAAAAATATCGACATCTAGAGGCACGGTGGACCCTTGCACCCTGCCGACCACAAGCTTTATTCTAATTGGCTGTCAACACTCCAAACCAGGAAGCGTTGGCAGCCATCTTGTGACACGGTAGAACCGAGTCACAAGAAAAGAGAAAAACAAACGCGAAAAACAAGAAAAGGGGGCAAGGTAGAAACACCCTGACCCCCCTAGGCCTGCTCAGGGGGTCCCACAAGGACCCCCAGGGCCAAAAAAACCGAAATTTTAAATTTTAAAAAATGAAGCGCGGGCTCCAGAATTTAATTGAGGCCCCTGGGGGGCCAGGTCCTGGGGGCATTTGCAATAAATATATGTGTGGGGCTTGCCTAATATCAAGTGCGGGAGGGCACTTGGCCCTCCTGCAGTCCCGGGGACCACCACCCCCAGGACTTCTTTATTAATGTGTGTGGGGCCTCCAAGTCTCCCCCAAGCCCCGGGGACCGCCACCCCTGGGGCTTTTATTTATTATTTGCGGGGGGCACACGGCTCCCCCGCTGCCCCAGGGACTGCCACCCCCAGGGCTTTAAAAAAAAAAATCTAAACCTGTGTGGGGGAGCTCGATCCTCCCCACACGGCCCGGGGACCGCCACCTCCCCGGGGCACTAATATTCAAATGCAGGGGAACCGTTACAGACTCCTGGGCACCACTACATCCCCTCTCCTGGATCCCTTCATGGCCCTGGGGACCGCCACCCCCCCAGGGAAGGCGGGATGGGGTATGGGGTCCCCAGGGCCCAAAAAAAGGCAAGCTAAGGGGACCACACAGCCCCCCTTCTTAAAAAATAATTTTTTTTAAAAAGCCAGCATTGCGGCTAGGCCCTGCCCCCTCCATGCAGCACTCAGCAAACGCGCACCCTGGCGCGTTGTAAGTTGAGGAATTAGTTCCCCTTGAATACTGAGGGTCCCTGGGGCCAACTAGCCCACCAGGAACCTCCAGTATGCGCCATGGAGCGGCGTTGCAGAGAGGTGTTCAGAGGCCACGCCCCTTTTTACACCTCTCTGCAACGCAGCTCTGTGGAGCTTACTGGAGGTACCTGGTGGGCTAGTTGGCCCTCAGGGACCCTCAGGACTCAATGGGAATTAATCCCCCAATTTACAACATGCCAAGGGGCGCGTTTGCACAGTGGTGCAGGGAGGGGGTGGGGTCAGACATAGCAAGTGTGCAAATGCACTCCCTGATACATTGTAAATTGGGGGATTAGGTCCCCTTCAATCCTGAGGGTCCCTGGGGGCAAACTAGCCCACCAGGTACCTCCAGTATGCGCCAGGGAGCTGAGTTGCAGAGAGGTGCTGAGAGGCCTAGCCCCTTTTTACACCTCTCTGCATCGCAGCTCTGTGGCGCTTACTGGAGGTACCTGGTGGACTAGTTGGCCCTCAGGGACCCTCAGGACTCTAGGGGAATTAATCCCCCAATTTAGAACTCATCAGGGGGCGTGTTTGCACAGTGGTGCAGGGAGTGGGCGTGGCCTGACATAGCATGTGTGCAAACGCACCCCCTGGCACATTGTAAATTGGGGGATTAAGTCCCCTTCAATCCTGAGGTTCCCTGGTACCTCCAGTAAGCACCACAGAGCTGCATTGCAGAGAGGTGTAAAAAGGGGCGTGGCCTCTGAACACCTCTCGGCAACGCAGCTCTGTGGCGCTTACTGGAGGTAGCTGGTGGGCTAGTTGGCCCCCAGGGACCCTCAGGACTCAAGGGGATTTAATCCCCCAATTTACAACACTCCAGGGGGCACGTTTGCACAGTGGCGCAGGAAGGGGGCATGGCCTGATGTGAGAAGTGTGCAAACGCGCCCTGTGGAGTGTTTTAAGATGGGGGTTTAAGTCCCCTTGAATGAGGGTCCCTCGGGGCCAACTAGCCCACCAGGTACCTCCAGTAGGCACCAGGGAGCTGCGTTGCAGAGAGGTGGTTCAAGGCCACACACCCTTTTTATACCACTCTGCAACGCAGTTCTGTGGTGCTTACTGGAGGTAGCTGGTGTGGTAGTTGGCCCCCAGGGACCCTCAAGACTGAAGGGGACTTAATCCCCCAATTTACAATGCACCAGGGGGTGCGTTTGCACAGTGGTGCAGGGAGGAGGTGCGGCCTGATGTGACAAGTGTGCAAAAGTGCCCTGTGGCGCGTTTTAAGTTGGGGAATTATGTCCCCTTGAATCCAGAAGGTCCCTGGGGCCACCTAGCCCACCAGGTAAGTGCCACAGAGTTGCGTTGCAGAGAGGTATAAAAAGGGGCGTGGCCTCTGATCACCTCTCTGCAACGCAGCTCTGTGGTGCTTACTGGAGGTACCTGGTGGGATAGTTGGCCCTCAGGGACCCTCAGGAGTCAAGGGGAATTAATCCCCCAATGTAAAACCCGCCAGGGGGCGCGTTTGCACAGTGGTAAAGGGAGGCGCGGGGACTGATGTGACATGTGTGTACTTATGCAATCACTCTGCTAAAACCTAAGCATTTATAAATTCACCATGCACTCTCCTTGCAGCACTTTAATCATCCAGTCACTACCCATGCACTCATGCAATGACCCATGTACTAACTCATGCACTGCTACAATACCGTGAGCAGTACCCATGCAGTCCAGCCATCGCTCTGTCACTACCCATTCACTCCTCCAATCACCCAGCGCGCAACATGTACTTATCCAATTACTATGCCAAAACCCAGGCACTTATAATTTCACCATGCACTGTCCTTCCAGTACTCTAATCATCCAGTCACTACTCATGTACTCATACAATGACCCAGGCACTAACTCATGGCAAATACAGAGGAGGTCATGCTAATTACAGGGGTACCCCAACGCATAATGTTCCCTAGTGTATGTAGGTGTTTTCACTGTATTCTAAGTGTCTTTTAGCATATCACTGGCTCCAGTCCTGGTTATTCAGAGTCAGTTACCACCAGTACCCCTCAGTAAAAAGTTGGGGGCACAGGGGGACTTTCTGCTCCTCTGTTGGTTCTTTCTGCACATCTCTTCCTTCTTACTGCACTTTTCTTCGTCTTTCTGGACTTTTGTTGCCTCTTTATGCATTTGTCTTGCTTCTTTCTGTGCTTTTCTTCCTCTTTCTTCACATGTCCTATCTTTGTAGGCATAGGTAGAAATTAGCATTTAAAAAAACCATTGAAATTCACTGAAAAAACCATAGGTTTCAGGCATGTTATAGTTAGAAATTAGCATTTAAAAAACCATTGAAATTCACTGAAAAAACCATAGGTTTCAGGCACGTTATAGTTAGAAATTGGCATTAAAAAACCTTAGAAATTCACTGAAAAAACATAGGTTTCAGGGACGTTATAGTTAGTTGGACATTTCACTCGTACAAAACCATAGCAATTCCCCTGTTATAGTTCGTTCAGCTAACTATAACTCGTGCTCCTGCAATGCACTGCTGACGACCTCACATATTACATCATTCATGACATGGTCAGAGACATCACTGATGACATCACTGATGACATCTCAAATGACATCACTGATGACTTCATCCACATCAAAATCTGATGCACCTCCTTACACTCTAATATAACCTTTGATACACCCACTGTAAAATACAGACTATCATTCTCGAAACCATCGACACACCAATACCAGTTACTACATATGCACTCACTGATTCCTAGGTCTACACACACACATCCACTCATTCACCCATTCAATCACTCATACATACAGTCACTCATCAATGCAACACTCTCATAGGCACTCATACATCTATACATACACTCACACACCGCCACTCATCCATGGAGTTACTCACACACCTAGTCAGTCATGCAAATAATCAATCACACTCCCTTTTCCTCATCTATAAAGTTATACACACACTACCTCACTTATTCAAACATATAATAACACATGCTTACTCTCATACAATCACTGATACAAGTACACATTCATCCATAATGCCACTCTCACAATCACTGACTCTCACGTATAGTCATTTATATACTCCAACTCTGACATACATTGCCTTTTACATATGTAGTTACTTGGATATGTACACTGAGACATCCAATCTCTCACCAACATACCCATACATACACCCACCCATACAGCTGTTTACATATGCACTCTTGAACCCATACACCCAGTGAATCAACCACTCACACATCTATGCACACACCTCCCACCCACCCACACACACACTCAGTTTCCCATACAAATACTCAGGCAACCAATCAATAACCCACATAGACACTCATGTAGCTACTGACCAAAACATGCAGCAGCTTACACAACAACAGACATACTGATGCACACATTCAGACAGTTTAGTCACTAACCCATGCATTCAGTAAGACACATGTAATCACTCACTTATACAGTCAGTAACGCACCTACTAAATCCTTCATCCAGACACTTATACACCCACTCATTCTTCAATACACCTTGGCATATATATAACACATATTTAAGCTTTACAGAAACACACAGTCACTGGATGATGTCATCAGTGATGTCATCAGTGATGTCATTTGAGATGTCATCAGCGATGTCATCAGTGATGTCACTGACCATGTCATGAATGATGTAATATATGATGTCATCAGCAGTGCATTGCGGGGGCGCAAATTATAGTTAGCTGAACTAACTATAACGGGGGAATTTCTATGGTTTTGTACGAGTGAAATGTTCAACTAACTATAACGTCCCTGAAACCTATGTTTTTTCAGTGAATTTCAATGGTTTTTTAAATGCTAATTTCTAACCATAGCGTGCCTGAAACCTATGTTTTTTTCAGTGAATTTCAATGGTTTTTTAAATGCTAATTTCTAACTATAACTATATCAAGGAAACCTGTGTTGCACACATCGTAACACAGAAAGGCTTGCACTCCAAGGATGTGTTTAAGAAAATATATATTTTTTTTCAGCAATGGGTATCCCTGGTGTGTTAGTAGAGCGCTTAATGGATTTTAGGTAGCAGGTATAGTATTAGAGTTTTGGGAAATGTATTGAGCAGGAAGGAGTACTCCTCCCACTCAATGTACCTTGAGGACAGACTGTGCAGAAATGAAATTACTACTAGGGCAACCAACTCTACTTTACCAATCAAAGGATTTTACAAGTGTGTAAGTAGTAAAGCCTGCAAGTATATTCAGAATGTAAAACAGTACTTTTCTCCAATACTAAACATACAAAAGGATATTGATAAACATCTCACTTGTCATTTAGACTATTGTGTATATGTTTTACAGTGTCCATGTAAAAAACTATATTTGGGAAGTTAAATTCTCCCGACAAAGTAACAGGTGCCGGAGCACATATGGGCCATCAAAAATGGTGATAGACAATACCCCGTGGCACACAATTTCGAGTTATTCCACAAAATGTATAGGATTTTGCTCAGGTTTTTCGCCATTGACAGAATTCCATTCTAAGTGAGAGGTGGCAACCGCACACATAGTCTTAGACAACTCGAATTAAGATATAATCTAGAATTAAATATAAAAATCCCCAATGATTTCAATGCAGATGAGGAGCTGTTCATACATTTGGTAGAATGACCTTCTGGCTTGAATAACTAGTCAGATATGAGGTTTTTATATTTCTGGTCAGTGTTTCTTGAATATGTAATGGGTGGATGGTTAGAGCATGAATGACCTATTTTTTGGAGTTTAAGGAGAGTTTTGCTAACTTTTGAAAAAGGGAGATAATCAACATGAAATTGTGATTTTAAATTGTATATTGTTTGTGTTTTATGTCCACACAGGGTTGGGCCCTCTGATGTGTACTGGCCGGGTTACATGTAACAGTGTCAACTAAGGTCGCCTTCGGGTCAAAATCTATTCAGTCCTAGGAGCAGATGGAAACAAAAGAGTTAAGATATCTTCTATTTTAATATTCTATTCTTTGTATATTATCTTCATTTTTTTGTTCAATCTTATGCGGAAATATTACATTTGATTTACGTTTTGTGGGTGGCAGTTACCGGTCTAGGCATATACAGTGTACTGCCATATGTTTTTCTTTGATGCACTGATATTGACTTTTGAAGGAACGAGGATAAACATTGCTGCTGTTATACAGGTATAAACAGTTTGTGTAATATGGCACTATTAATATATGTCAGAAAGAGTGAAATATTGATGTTTTGTTGTGGCTCACCTGCAAACCTTAAATAGATGCACATTGTCTAGGCCCCTGGGGTGTTATGTGTCAATTAAGATATTTGTCATAGTATTATCTATGACCTGGCATCCTCTTAAAATAGAGCTGTACTGAGGCGTATTGCATTGATGTATGTTACAATGAAGGACCAACCCTGATCTTTGAGGCAATTATCAAGATAAGGTTTAAAATAATTACAGCATTAACCACTTCCTTGAAGCCGGGGAAGCCAGGGAAGGCACAACCGGACCCGATGGGGGCCCAGGGAAAACAGCGCCCGGAGGTGGCAAACCCTTCACCCCCGTTTCGAAGCGCGTGAAATGGGGGGCGACCAGGATTGATTGCCCCAAGGTAGCCGACAGCCCCCCAAATTAGGGGGAGAGTTGGCAAGTGGTGGGGGGAGGTTAAATAGGGCACAGGGCCATGAACAATCACATAACTCCCACTCTGCCAGGAGAACTGGAATCCTACCTGTGGTTGCAGATGACGAACAACTCCAGGAGAAGCCCGCAAGGAGTGCGACATTGGAAAGTCAGAGGTGGATTCCTGCACCATCGAGGACCAGCAGAGTGGACTGTGGCATCCGAAGGGCTGAGGCTAACCCCTTCAACACTGAAGATCAGCAGAGCGGAGCGTGGCAACAGAGAACCAGTGGGAGCCAGGGGTGACCAGTCTCCCAGCAGCAAGTAAGGCGAGTTGGAGAGGAGCGGGCCAGCGTCAGCGGGGCAAGCCTGCGTGGGACTGTGATCGAGAGCCTTTTTCGAGCTCCACAACTGGTGCAAAGGCCAGCTGGCTTGACCCGGAACTGCACCTCAGCGGTGAGATAGCACAGTCAAAGCCAGCAGCCGTGAACCTGGAAGGAGCGGCTGGGTGGGGACGTGGGAGCAGAGCAGCCTTCTTGGAGAGACCTGAAGGGGCGGGACCACCCAGCTGCAGCAGCAAAAGACACACCTGGCTGGGGAAGGCCCAAAGCGGAAAAGCCGCAAGCCTACTTGAGAGGCTGCCTCTCCCCCCACGGGTTCGTTGAGAGAAGGGAGCAAAGCCTATACGGAAGACTGTTTTCACTCCCCATTTGTTTGTGAAAGTGCTGGGAATAAGAAGGACAAAACAGCGGATTAAGAGGCAAAACAAATGTAAAAAAGCCAGCAACAGGACCGACAGGAGTGGGGTCGCCCCCCCCCCCCCATCATCTTGTTGGACCATGCACGAAAACAAAAGGAGCAAAGAAAGCACACCGTGTGGAAGGTGCAAAGGGGAAAAAGCACCTAAACAGCCACTGGGAGTGTTCAGAGGCATAAGGGGCAAATTGAAAACAACATGGCAGGGAACCGCGGTGCAACTGGCAGAGAGACACGGATGCCAGCACGCTTTGTTCCCTTCCTTTTCTTTCCCCGATTGATCACGTCACCCTTCCATGCTTTAATAGCGAGTCGGAATTAAGGGTGTCAGTAGGTGGACCAATCTGAGGAATGAACTGATCATGAGAGGCCACTGACAGAATAATCAGCCCAGGGATAAAAAACCTCTCCCGGTTGGTTCATTGCAGCGATGGCCACCTAGGAAGATGTGCTAGCAACCCTGGCTGCAATATAGCAGGAGATCACAGCCTCTAGGGCTGAGACAGCAGCATTACAGGCCAAAGTAGATAGGATACAAAGAAACCCCTTTGATGTTCAGATTGGACAAAATATGGGAGGGGCCTCCTGGCAGTTTGGGAGTCCAGCTGCAAATCCTCCGATTACCGTGGAGGTACCCACACCCATAGCCTTAGCTGCTCCTGAGCGTTTCCAGTGAGATGCTTCCAAGGTACAGGTTTTTATGACCCAAATCATGTTGCATTTCTCCTGTAGATCCCGGGCCTTCCCTACCAACCAGGCCAGAGTAGCCTTTATGATCTCGTATCTAACCGGGGATACAGCTCAGTGGGCCATACCTTTTGTGCGCCCGCCGAGATGATCCTTTGTTGTATGACTGGGATGCGTTCCGGAAGGAATTTGAAACAGTGTTTGACCACAGAGCTGCGTCCTTTTCAGCTGACAGAGAGCCACTGGAGCTAAAACAAGGTAGTAAGGACCTTGTAGTGTATATTAATACCTTCCAACGTTTGGTCGCCTGAAGGAAAAGGAGCTGCTCTGTTTTACCAAGGACTAAAAGACGATATCAAAGACGTCTTAGCATAAATTGATCCTCAACCTCCTACCTGCACGGATCTTATCAATCTCACATTACGGTTGGATTACCGTATGGGAGAACGAAAAGGGGATAAGAAGAGGAATGAACGACCGCCTACTAGGTTTGAGAGATCACAAACTATTGGGGGGTCATCTGGTCTAACCACAGAACCCACGGAAATAGGTCCAGTTCGCACCTAGCTAACTCAAGAAAAACAAGAGAAGAGGCACAAAAATGGTCTCTGTATGTATTGCGGTAAAAAAGGCCACTTCAATAAAGAATGCCTGGCTAAACCACGAACCAATATCGGTCTTGAGAAGCCCCAAGTAGCCATAACAGACACAAAGCCGGGAAACAAAAAAACTCAAAGGTACCAGAAGGGGGATCTTTAGGTGGTGTGACCATGAGAAACAGCGTTTACAATGCCGCTATTACCATGCGGGTAGGTAACAACGCGGTCGTTAAAACGACCGTGTTGTTACCACACGTGGCTTTACATCGCAAGTCGTTCTCTGGACTAGTGAAGCCGAAACATCGTTTAAGAGCCTAAAACAAGCTTGTGTTACTGCTCCCATCTTGGCTTATCCCGACCCAGAAAAGCCCTATATAATGGAAGCTTGAGCATCAGATGTTGCTATTGGAGCCATCCTCTCACAAAAACATATAAGTAATGGACAATTACACCCTGTGGCGAACATGTCATGTAAACTGAGCAAAGCCGAGGTAAGGTATACCATTGCAGAAAAGGAGTTACTGGCAATAAAGACGCCTTCAGTGACTGGCGGCATCTATTGATTGGGGCTAAGCATGTAGTGACGGTATATTCAGACCACCGTAATCTGCAGTTTATGCGGTCTGCCAGAAAGCGTTCACCCACACAACTACGGTGGATGCTATTCTTTGCTGAATATCAATTCATTGTTACATACTGGAAAACATATGTGGAAAACAGAAAAGCTGATGCCCTTCCCAGACAAGAGAACACCCAAGAAATTAAGGTTGATATGTGTCATTCCATCTTGAACCCAAAGCAAGTTATAGAATTACTTCAAATAGACTCTTTTCTACGGAAGGTAGCGCAATACATGCAGACCCACAGTTGGAAGGAGTGGGTGAAGAAATATCCCCATTGGACCTTGGTCAAAGGACTTCCGATAAAAAATAAACAATTGTTAGTGCCCACCAAGGCCTTATGTAAAGAGGTGTTTCAGTGGTGCCAGAATGCCCCTAGCGTTGGACATAATGGTATAGCCAAAACCCTCGATTGGATTTGTCGCCAATTTTGATGGCCTGCCGTACGAGCCGATTTTTCGAACATGATACATAGGTGCGAGACCTGTGAACAAGCCAAAGTGGATCATGGAAAACCCCAAGGAATTCTCCAGCCACTTCCAACACCTATGGCACCCTGGGAGACCATCTCTCTTGACTTCATAGTTGTATTGCCAAAAGACAAAGGATGTACCCCCATCTTGGTAGTGGTGGACAGTCAGACCAAGATGGGCCATTTCATCATGTGTGCACAAGAACCCACCTCCGGACAATTGGCAAAGATGCTTATGCAACATGTGATATGATTGCATGGTCTTCTAACTACTATCATCTCGGATAGAGACCCCAGTTCACAGCTCGATTCAGGAAAGCCTAGTGTACCGCCTTACACATGAAATCTGCTCAATCAACCAGCTTCCACCCTCAAACAGATGGACAAACTGAGAGACTCAACCAGACTCTGAAACAGTATTTAAGATGCTACGTGGAAGAGAATTCAGATGCATGGGTTGAATTACTATGTCTAGCGGAAATAGCCTACAAAAGTGCCAAATACCAGTCAAACAAGACGGATCCCTTCTAGAGTAGTTACGGTTTTCATCCCCAGTTCCTACCTATGGTACACCCTGTTTTCAACCAAAAGCTACCTGAAGTAAAAGCGAGAATCAACCACATACAACAAACCCTAAAGCATACCTACAGGAATTTCAAGGATGCAAAGATACAGTATGAAAAAGGAGCTAATAAACACTGTAAACCTAACCCCGTGAATCAAGTGGGTGAGGTTGTATGGCTGTCTTCCAAAAACATTAGTTTTCGCAGGTACAGCATCTTTAACCCTAAATTCATTGGGCCTTACAAAATTAAAAAATGCATCTCTCCTGTTGCAATACTCTTAGCACTACCCAGATCCATTTAGATACACACAGTTTTTCATGTATTGCTTCTGAAGCCCTCTTATAGGCCACTCAAAAAACGTCTTCCTCCGATGTGGGTTAACAACGAGCCTGACTATGAGGTAAATAAAATATTGGATTCCAAGATGAGAGGCTCATGGCTTTGGTATTTGGTTTCCTGGAAAGGATATGGCGCAGAAGAGAATTCGTGGGAACCTGCTATAGGAATGCATGCTTGTAGGTGCATAAAATCCTTTCATGCTAAACATCCGAATAAACCAGTTTGAACGCTGCCACGCTTCCGGCCCGCTCTGAGAGCCGAAGCACGAGCCGTAAGAAGTGCACAGCGGTCTACCTTGCACTACAAGCATGGTGGTCCGTTGTAAACCCAGGCATGAATGAACACAAGGCATCGGGGAAAGAAACTACATTTCCCAGAAGACCGTGCGGCGCGCCGTCCGTGCATTGGGAAATGACGCGTCCTGAAGCCGGAAGGCTATGAAAGCTCTCAAAGCCTGCACTAACGCCGCAGATTGTTCCAAGTGCCTTGATGCAACCACAGAGAGAGCGTTGTACCATGGGACCAGTGCTGTAAGGGTGTCTCTGACACCACCTACTCTGTTTCTTACAGCATATTGGTTGTGTATCAAACCTTGTGAGTTCTAGGAATAACGTTCTGGAAAAACCCTTGAGTGAGGTAATACCTGGAGACTGGAGCGGTCTTATAAACTTGATATGTTGAATCAACCTACTGACTTCTGATATCTTCATGAATACCAGGTGGTATAGACCCTGAAAATAAAGGGCTATACGAAGCATTTTTTTTTTTTACAACAGAAATTATAAACCGAAATTACTTTGATGGATTGTTTCAAAGACAACAAGCAATATCTATAGCTTGAGGAAAATTACCTAGAAGGATCTACCTTTCACAAACAAAACATGCTTCTTGTGTGTTGTATGTTTCTTGCTCATGGTTCTAACAGAGGACAGAAAGAGGTTGAAGCTAAGCCATATCCTTCCTCCCCCTGTGAAGTTAGTTTCATAATCAACATAGGTGGGTACAGGCCAATCTCATTGTATATATCTCATTGTATATATGTCTGTGTAAGCTCGAGGCTGATAATAGTGGTAATCCTCTTGTTTCTATTCACAGCACCGTTGAAAGGAATCTAGGTATATATATTTCTGCTGAAAGCACCTTAGTTACTTAAGAAGATATCGATAAATGCCAATCGCCCTTCTTAAACACTACTGCAGGATTCTTGTTATCTTTCTTTACAGGTAGGAGGGAGGAATTAATTATATGAATGCATCATAAAGGTGTTAAGCTCATCTCATATTGGAATACATGAACAAATCCTTTTCTCCACAGGTCTCCTTCCCCGCTTTTCCCTTCCTTTCCTTCCCCTGATTGATCACCTCAACCTTCCGTGCTGTAAAAGTGAGTCAGAATTGAGGGTGTCAATAGGTGGACTAATTTGAGCAACAAACTGATCCTGAGAGGCGACAGAGGTGCCGACGACACTTACAGCATTAATATTAATTATTGTGGCACTGTCCACATATATATATATATGTGTATATATATATATATATATATATATATATATATAAGCAGGAGGTGACAGAGTCAGACAATTTAGAAAGTTAGAATCAAGACATATAGTCAAATTGAGGACTCGGGTGCCTTGGGGCCTTGACAGTGAAGAAGAACTGTGGGTCCATATAGGATGAGCATATGTAGATTTGTTAAATTCCTCTTCCACAGACTCAATAACATACATCAGGTTCTGCAATATATAAACGTAGGCGTACTTTTTAACACATGAATCAGTTATTTTAGGAGTAAGTTTATTAGGAGTTGTTACATGATGAAGCAGTTAAGTTTTTAGAGGTGGTCCATGGGGCTAATTTCATTAGCAATGAGGGGTCAAATTTTAAGGCACATGTGAGATTGATTGACATATTTGTGGTGATATTTTTGTTTGTTTGACACCATCAATTATAGGTTTAGATAGGATTGATTTTGCCCATTCAGGTCGTAATTGGTATTAGAATGTGTATTCACAAAATGAATGTTGACTTTTTATTAATTACTTTGATGGATTGTTTCAAAGACAACAAGCAATATCTATAGCTTGAGGAAAATTACCTAGAAGGATCTACCTTTCACAAACAAAACATGCTTCTTGTGTGTTGTATGTTTCTTGCTCATGGTTCTAACAGAGGACAGAAAGAGGTTGAAGCTAAGCCATATCCTTCCTCCCCCTGTGAAGTTAGTTTCATAATCAACATAGGTGGGTACAGGCCAATCTCATTGTATCTATCTCATTGTATATATGTCTGTGTAAGCTCGAGGCTGATAATAGTGGTAATCCTCTTGTTTCTATTCACAGCACCGTTGAAAGGAATCTAGGTATATATATTTCTGCTGAAAGCACCTTAGTTACTTAAGAAGATATCGATAAATGCCAATCGCCCTTCTTAAACACTACTGCAGGATTCTTGTTATCTTTCTTTACAGGTAGGAGGGAGGAATTAATTATATGAATGCATCATAAAGGTGTTAAGCTCATCTCATATTGGAATACATGAACAAATCCTTTTCTCCACAGGTCTCCTTCCCCGCTTTTCCCTTCCTTTCCTTCCCCTGATTGATCACCTCAACCTTCCGTGCTGTAAAAGTGAGTCAGAATTGAGGGTGTCAATAGGTGGACTAATTTGAGCAACAAACTGATCCTGAGAGGCGACAGAGGTGCCGACGACACTTACAGCATTAATATTAATTATTGTGGCACTGTCCACATATATATATATATGTGTATATATATATATATATTCACTGAAAAAACCATAGGTTTCACACATGTTATAGTTAGTGGAAATTTTACTGATAAAAAACCAATGAAATTGCCCCGTTATAGTTAGCGCAGGCAACTATAACTCACGCGACCACAATCCTCTGCTGATGCTAATACTGTATTTAGACACTTATTTGCCCATGTCTTCTTCCATACATTTTTAGCTATACATATATTACAAATATTTTTTTTTCATAAAGACACATATGTCATCAGCAGAGGATTGCGGTCGCGTGAGTTATAGTTGCCTGCGCTAACTATAACGGGGCAATTTCATTGGTTTTTTATCAGTAAAATTTCCACTAACTATAACATGTGTGAAACCTATGGTTTTTTCAGTGAATTTGCAAGGTTTTTTAAATGCTAATTCCTAACTATAACGTGTGTGAAACCTATGGTTTTTTCAGTGAATTAGTACGGTTTTTTAAATGCTAAGTTTTTTTCCCTTATAATAAGCCCTGTACATTTGGTGGCCTACGGCCACCAAAAGCACAGGGGGTGGGGTAAGTGTGGATAGTGTTTTTTTCCATTGTAATAAGCCCAGCACATTTGGTGGCCTTCGGCCACCAAAAGCACAGGGGGTGGGGTAAGTGTGGATAGTGTTTTTTTTATTTTTATTTTTTTACCGTACGCTTACCGTAAGCGTACGGTAAGCGTACCCCGCGAAATTGCCGAAAAAAAAATAAAACCGTTTTTGCACTTGGGGGATGTTTGGGGACTCCCTCAACATGACTATGTGGGAGGGAGTTGTCAAAACAGCCCCTTTACATGTTTTTGGGCTTCCGATTTTAAAAATCTCTCTCAGTGCGAGAGACAAAATGGCGGCCGCCGCTTCCTGGTTTCGGCCGATTCGAATGTTTACTAAGATCTAAGAGCCAATCAGAATCGCGCTCGCGCACGCCACCGTACGCTTACCGTAAGCGTACGGTAAGCGTACCGTAAGCTGGCTCAGATATATATATTGATTTAAAGGCTATTTTCTCAGAATCTACTGAACAGATTTACACCAAACCTACAAAAGGCACTTCCTTGACCTAGGGACTACCTCTCTGCCAAATTTTGAGTAATTCTGTTCAGCCATTCGGGCTGTAGCTCGTTCTAAAGGTCCTATGGAAAAATGCATGGGAAAAACGCGTTTTGGGACCCCCCTTTTATCTCAGCCCCCACTTGACGAATCCCCCCGAGACTTTCAGGGTAGGAGCGGAGCGTAGCGCCCCACCTATTTTGAGAAATTCGCGAGGATTCGTCGACCGGCGCCAAAGTTATTCAAAATAGAATGTTGAGGTTTTCCTATGGAAACGTGGTCCTAACTATAACTACCTACTGGCTATCGCCAGTAGGTAATATATATATATATATATATATAAGCAGGAGGTGACAGAGTCAGACAATTTAGAAAGTTAGAATCAAGACATATAGTCAAATTGAGGACTCGGGTGCCTTGGGGCCTTGACAGTGAAGAAGAACTGTGGGTCCATATAGGATGAGCATATGTAGATTTGTTAAATTCCTCTTCCACAGACTCAATAACATACATCAGGTTCTGCAATATATAAACGTAGGCGTACTTTTTAACACATGAATCAGTTATTTTAGGAGTAAGTTTATTAGGAGTTGTTACATGATGAAGCAGTTAAGTTTTTAGAGGTGGTCCATGGGGCTAATTTCATTAGCAATGAGGGGTCAAATTTTAAGGCACATGTGAGATTGATTGACATATTTGTGGTGATATTTTTGTTTGTTTGACACCATCAATTATAGGTTTAGATAGGATTGATTTTGCCCATTCAGGTCGTAATTGGTATTAGAATGTGTATTCACAAAATGAATGTTGACTTTTTATTAGTATTGTGGAATTGGCTTCAAAATGAATTTTTGTACCTGCGAGTTTGTTTTTCTAATGGCATAGCAAATCACGATCCATGTTAGTTGATTGTAACAAGCTATAGTTTAACAGGGAAGTGAGTCCGTGCCAAAAGCATTATCATTATAACTGATAACGGGTCACACTCAGCAACCATATTTTTGAATGAATTTAAGCTGTTATTTTTCATACTGTTGGGCCTGCAGATATTTTGAGATCACGATAAGCATGTTATGCGAATGTACTGGACGGAGAAAGTGAATATCTATCTATCTATCTATCTATCTATCTATCTATCTATCTATCTATCTATCTATCTATCTATCTATCTATCTATCTATCTATCTATCTATCTATCTATCTATCTATCTATCTATCTATCTATCTATCTATCTATCTATCTATCTATCTATCTATCTATCTATCTATCTATCTATATTTATATATATATATACCTATACTGTCACTATTTTTCATTACTTTTCCTATATATATATATATATATATATATATATATAGACGCATAGCAACAAATCCAGGACCTTTACCTGGGTACTATACCTATATGCACCAATGTTTGAGCAATGAAGCTAATTGCCACTTATCCGTGACTGACTTCATGTAACTGAAAGATTCCCTCTGCAGAACGAATTAATATATTCAAAAATGTAATTTTGAAAGTTAATGCTTTAAATATCATATGTTAAGTCTTCTATGATTTACGGTATTACAACTCATTAACTTGTCTACCCCACTGTTATTAGAATCATGAATGTAAGGGTCACTTGACTTTGTTTCAATCATATTTTTTTCTGACTACTATAGTCTTTATCTTATGAACGACACTGAGGACTCGTGTAAACAATCCTTTTGTTTGTGACCAAGTCTGTTTTCACTGTTTATTAGTGCACGCTGCGACGTGCCGGAATTGAAACCTGTATCTATACTTCCTGGTTCACAGGCGAGGTCATGTGACCAAGGCTGCTTGTCAGCCGAAACGCGTCTTCTGCCGTTGGTGTGAATAAACTTTACACTGTTTCCTGCAAGACCGGTGTGGCTCGTCTTCTTTCCCTATGGATGTGCGGAGAGAACTTCTGTGCAATTTGTAAACGGCGGTGTCCGTTAACGAGCCCCGACCCGACTGGCTGGGCGTTCACTTTAGCGCCACAACTTCATTTGGATTTTTTCGTACGTGATGCCTGCCGATGCTGACTCTCTACAACTTTGAAATTGATTCCAGCAAACAAAGGCAAGAGAAATGGGTATTTTTTGATTCCTGTCTCGAATCACGGTAAACACCTTTTGAAAAACGGCATCAGGGTACGCTCCACGCGGCATTTGCAGCAAGGCCGCGTCTTGCAGATTTAAGTTTGTTCCGCGGAACAAGCTAAGAAAAATCACACCCAAATGGCATCTGAATATTTAAAGGGCCGGGAAGCCTCGGCAAACAGCATTTTCAAGAAAAAACCTAATGATGATTCAGGCCCGACAACCGGAGGAATCGGGCAACAAACTACGAGTTCAAATATCAGACAGAAAGGTAACCTGCTTGAGAAATTCCGAAAACGTGAAATCAGCAGATGGTGGGAGGCGACCTCTTTACAAAACTACATAGAGGTGAATAGAATTCCGAGAGGGCTCCGTATTTTTACAATACCCACCCTGAACAGCCCGAAACCACAGATGTTAAAAGACTGGATGGCAAATTCACATGAATGTTCCAAAAACATGTTGAATATGCTTATAAAAAATGCATGGGAAGATCACGAAGAACTGATGACCCAAATACAGACCATACTCGATGATCTTAACAAAGAAACCGATCAGGAGGAAGTCTGTAAAATCTTGACAGCCATTGAGGAGAGGATGAAGAAATTTGAGTCCGATATTGTGAAGCGGAAACAGAACAAATTTGAGCGTGACGAACGCGACTATATGAACGGCAGGATTCTCACTTTCGCAAGAAAGTTTGATAAAGCAAGAGCGGAACTGTCCAAAGAAAAAACCATGGGGAGAGCGGAAAAAAAACGTATATGCCTCCACCACAGACTTGAGTTCGGATTTAGAATCTGTGGACAGCAACGCGTCAAACACACAGGAAGTGACGTCTTTTTCCGAAGAGATGCGCCTCATACAGATGGATATGGAACATTCCGACAGAGGACGACCCAGAGGAAGAGGTCGAGGAGGCGCAATCAGAGCACAAAGAGGAGACAATGCAGAAGGAAAGAGCAAATTAGTCAGCATGGGAACACGTGGACAACTGGCGAAAAAGCAAATATGAATAACACGTCATCATCGCTAATGGTAATGAACCTTTCTAAAAGAGTTTTAACCGAAACTGATAGGAATGTACTTAGCCTTGGTTTATCTTTTTGTCCAGATTGTTCTCTTGACTACACACAGGCGCGTATTGACTTGTACAAATTTGTTAGAAAACTCAAACTATGTAAAATCCATACCAGTCATAAAAAAACTCAACAGTCAAATCCAACCCCCGTGACACCAAGTATGACCACCAGTGCAGATACATCTCTCAACAGTAATGATCTTGAAATTCTAAATACCATGTATGATTTAGCAAACGAAGACCTCAACATACCACACTCTCTCCTTACCACCACCAGTCTGTCCAAACCAGAAAACATGGGAACACAGAATGAGGCAGACATTAGACAAGACCACGATCACTCCGCCAAAACAAACTTTAGACCCAGTTCTAAATATATCCCACAAATACCAAGAGATAACATCGATGTCTTCCAGGACGCTGTAATTTGTGACCTGAATAAATTGACACATTTACACACACGCAGGAAAAACATCACTAAGGAACAGTGGGATTCTGTTATTTCCTTACAGAGAGACGAGAGTATTGTGATCAAACCGTCAGATAAAGGGGGGAATGTGATTATTATGGACAGAGAATCCTATGTGAAAGAAGCCAACAGACAACTTTCTAACAGTATCTGTTATGAAAGGATAGATAAGGGTTACCTAGACAAACTACAGAACAGATACCACGAGATGATTGATAAATGGGCCCAGGAAGAGCTCTTAAGTTGGGATGAAAAAAGGTTTTTCACAAACACCACACCCACCACACCCACTTTCTATCTTCTGCCCAAAGTGCATAAGGACCCTATAAACCCTCCAGGACGTCCTATTGTCTCTTCTAAAAACAGTCTGTTCGAAAACACTTCGATTTACATTGACCACTTCCTCTTCCCTTTTGTCAGAGATCTTAGCTCCTACGTCAGGGACACCAAGGATTTCCTCCAAAAAATTGAGAACCTACAATGGGGGTCCAATTGTTGGATGGTGTGCCTTGACGTTGAGAGTTTGTACACTAGTATCCGTCATTGTGACGGCTGAAGAGCTTGCCAAGATTTTCTTAAAACAAGAAGTACACATCTTTCTTATCATACACAGATGATCCTCTAAATGATCGAAATGTACCTAACAGAGAATGTTTTTATGTTCAATGGGAACTGGTACAAGCAAACACAGGGCACTTCGATGGGCACTTGCTTCACTCCCAGCTACACGAATCGCACTGTGGGCTGGTGGGAGAAGCAAGTGCTCTGGAGTGAGGATCTGGAAAGATGGACCAAAAGCATCAATCTATGGCTTAGGGACATAGATGACATCTTTTTTATCTGGGAGGGAATGGAGAGCGAACTTGCGATGTTTTATAATGCTTTGAATGAAAATTGCATAAACTTGAGATTTACCATGGTACATAGCCAACAGACTGTTAACTTCTTAGATATCAAACTCATGATCACCAATAACACCTTAACCACAACCCTCTTCAGAAAAGAAACCTCTGGGAACAGCATCCTACATGCTACCAGCTGCCATATGCCTAGCTTTAGGTGGAGTCTCCCCTACGGTGAACTCCTTAGAGCGAAACGCAATTGCAGCACTGAGGAGGCATATCAAAATACAAAGCAGAGTATGCTGACCAGATTCAAGGAGAGGGGTTATACTGATAAAATGCTGGTAAAAGGGATAAAAAAAAGTAGACAGTATGAATAGAACTGGGGCCCTTTTCAATGCATCCACACTACCAGCAACCGCCCCGATTGATATGACACCAATCAGATTTGTAACTACCTTTTCTACCCAGACAGATCAACTAAAGAACATTTTAAAGAGAAGGTGGGATAACCTTACACAGGATAATAGTCTATCTGTAAGGATTGGATCCAGTCCATCCTTCTCTTTTGGGAAAAATCCCTCTCTGAAAGATCTACTGGTAAACAGCCATCTGAAACCTAAGAAAGGGACTTGGCTAGAACAAGGGAAGGGGTTTAGGCGATGCAGGAAATGCAAAGCCTGTAGCCATTCTGAGGATGTAAAAGAGGTCAATCTACAGAGAACAGGAAAATTATGGAGGATCCCCAAATTGATTCACTGTAATACTGACCATGTCATTTATGCCATTACATGCCCTTGCTCCAAGTGGTATGTAGGGCCGACAACATTCCCAGTTAAGAAACGCATCTTGGAGCATTGGCGAGCAATAACCAATCAGGATCTGAGTTACAGTACTGCTAGGCATTTCAAGGAATACCACTCCAGTGATTGGACAAGAGCGAAGTTCTTTGCGCTTGATAGTGTGCCGAAGCATCCTAGAGGTGGCAATAGAATTCAGTCCCTGAGGAGACTGGAATCTCGTTTCATTCTGCAGGCAGGCAGCCTTTTTCCGATAGGGCTCAATAAAGACGAGGAAATGTATTCACATTTGTAAAAGTTCTTGTATGCTGTTTTAACCAGGCTTGGCCCCCCCTTCTTTCCCCCCCCGTTTTTTGTAACCAGTTTTTAATCTACAGATTTGATCTCTGTATTCGATTGTATAATTCAATTGGTCCTTGGTGGGTTGTTTCAATGTGTCGAACGAATTGACCCTTCATGAGATCGGAACATGTTTTCTTTATCTTGACTTTTCGACATAACATGATTACCTTTATTTTGATATATGACAAAGCACTAATGTCTCATTATCCTTTTATTGTTTCTGCAGCTTGGGGCTCATGAATAAACAAATTCACAACGAATAGTCACCGATAGAAACTATTGGCTAAGTTCCTGGTATGCGCACATCCATCACTGGATAGTTTTGCACTATATTGAGATTGGGGTACTATACCTATGCTGTCACTATTTTTCATTACTTTTCCTATATATATATATATAGACGCATAGCAACAAATCCAGGACCTTTACCTGGGTACTATACCTATATGCACCAATGTTTGAGCAATGAAGCTAATTGCCACTTATCCGTGACTGACTTCATGTAACTGAAACATTCCCTCTGCAGAACGAATTAATATATTCAAAAATGTAATTTTGAAAGTTAATGCTTTAAATATCATATGTTTAGTCTTCTATGATTTACGGTATTACAACTCATTATTACAACTCATTAACTTGTCTACCCTACTGTTATTAGAATCATGAATGTAAGGGTCACTTGACATTGTTTCAATCATATTTTTTTCTGACTTCTATAGTCTTTATCTTATGAACGACACTGAGGACTCGTGTAAACAATCCTTTTGTTTGTGACCAAGTCTGTTTTAACTGTTTATTAGTGCACGCTGCGACGTGCCGGAATTGAAACCTGTATCTATACTTCCTGGTTCACAGGCGAGGTCATGTGACCAAGGCTGCTTGTCAGCCGAAACGCGTCTTCTGCCGTTGGTGTGAATAAACTTTACACTGTTTCCTGCAAGACCGGTGTGGCTCGTTAACTTTCCAACAGGAAAACACTTCACGCCTGATCTCAGGAACTTCACTGTGAGCCATTTGTTTGTCCATTACAATGTAAAGCAGGACGCTAATTAGTCTGACGCATTTCGGCCCCTTGTTTTGGCCCTTTTCCATACAGTACATACCCGCAAGGTGCCGGTTTCGTAACCAGGACTTCCACATTATGGTAACGTGTGATTAGGTATATCATCAATATTTTCCAAAAAAGCACTGATGGAGCACTCTATTGGTTCAAATAATCCAATTTATTGCGCCACAGATGCGTTTCAGCAACAAGCCTCTCTCAATGTGATTGGGCAAAAACAAGATGATAGTCACCTGATCAGTTTTTAAATAAGTTATGGTATTCTCTCATTGGATGGTGAATATTGGCTAAAAAAAGCGGACTTTTTATTCTCCAGAAAGTGTTGTTACACATTGCGCTGCCATCCTTGAATGTGCCAAATCCCATGTATTCACCTTGTAGCTGACTCTTGTTTTGTTTCCTTTCACCTTTGTAGATGTTAAAATCATAGTAGATCTGGGTCAGATTACTCTATAACACTATCTGTGAACGCAATCAACTGTTGCAAATCTTTCTTCTCATTAAATCAAGAGAGTACACCCATGCTTATAAATCTGTATTACGCTGGATATACTGTCCCTCGTTTACCCCAATTGCCCTTTACAGGACATACCCACAAAGTGCCGGTTTCGTAACCAGGACTTCCACATTATGGGAACGTGTGACTAAGAATAATTTTAATATTTTCCAACAAAGCAATGATGGAGCACTCAGTGGGTTCAAATAATCAAATTTATTACACCACAGACGCGCAAAAATTCGATTACTTGAACCCGCAGAGTGCTCTATCATTGCTTTGTTGGAAAAAATTGATGTGATACTGCTGTCACGTAATGGAAGCACCCATTAAGAGTTCGGCATTTTCAGTGGAATTGGTGGACTGTATTGTAGATGAATGCCAGAACCACCGTTGCCTAAAGAAACACCATGCCTGCTGACACTTAGTTACCATAATGTGAAAGTCCTGGTTATAAAACCGGCACCTTGTGAGTCAGTGCCTTGGCAGGGTACCCACATTAGAGGCCGGGTCCCGGAGGATGGGGTCCCTGGGGCCAAAATCAGCCTGGTATGGGGGGGTCACGTGGCCTCCTCTCATTATTTAATTTAAACAATTTTTAAAAACGAGGCCAGGCCCCAGGGAATGGGGTCCCTAGGGCCAAATTAGCCCCCTCCCTTTTACTTTATATACAATTTTTATTTAAATGGCTCACCCCAGGGGAGAGAGTCCCTGAGGCTGAAATTGGCCAGGGGAGTGGGGGCTGTGTGGTTCCCCTACCTCATTCTAAATAGGCCTGACCCTGGGAGATAGGGTCTTTGGGGCAAAAAATGGCCCTGGGAAGGAGGGCAAAATGGCCGCCCTCCCTGAATAAAGAAAAAAAATAAAAAAGCCAGCAAGATTTCAGAGGCCGTGCCACTCTGCAAACTCACCTCCTTGCACACTGCTAGTTGATGGATGAATTCAACTTAGGTCCGGAGAGTCCTCTGGGTCCAACAAGCCCTCCTGTTACCTCCAGTAAGTCCCACACAGCCGATTGCTGAGAGGACTTTGGAGGCCTTGCCCCTTTCTCCACCACCCTGCAAACTCCCCTCCTGGTGCACTGCTGGTTGGGGAATGAAGTCCCCTTGGATGCTGAGGGTCCTTGGGAGCCCACCTGCCCTCCTATTACCTCTAGTAGGTCCCACACTACCTGATTGCGAGAGGACTTTGGAGGCCATGTCTCTTTTCTACACCACTATGAAACCGCACCTTCTGGTGCAATAGTGGTTGTTTGATTAAGTTCCCTTGGCTCCAGAGGGTCCTTGGGGGTCAACAAGCCCTCCTGTTACCTCCAGTAAGTCCCACAATGTGGTATTGCTGAGTGGTCTTTGGAGGGCACACACCCTTTCTCTACCACTCTGCAAATGTGCCTCCTGGCACACTACTGGTGGGGGATGAAGTCCCCTTGGCTGCTGAAGGTACTAGGGGGCCAACTACCCCTCCTGTTACTTCCAGTAGGTTCCACAGAGCACGATTAGTGTGAGGACTTCGGAAGCCATGCCCCTTTTCTCCACCACACTGCAAACACGCTTCCTGGTGCAATAGTGGTTGGGGAATGAAGTCTTTTCCGATGCTTAGGGACCCTGGGGCCAAGAAGCTCTCCTATTACCTTCAGTAAGTTCCTTACATCGGGAGTCCCGAGAGCTGGTCGGAGACCCCACCCAGTACCTACAGGCTGGTCAAGTTTCTTATTAGGTATTGCCGATTTGAGGTCATTGACTGTTTGGCCTACTTATTGTTTTTTTCAGCTTTGGCGTTGGCACTGAATCACATAAATAATGCATGAGGAGTGGCATGTGAGATGTTGTCTTAAGTGAATGACTTCTGTACAGGATTCAGGAAATCATGAAAGTTCATGAAATACATTAATGGCATCAAAAAGAAACGGGGGAAGGAAAACAGATTTGGTGCTGATTTAACTCTGGCACATTGTCATATACAATACCCTGTTCATCCACGAAAATACTGAGATCAGTTATACGGTTTTTAATATGTTCCAATTCACGAAGAGTTACAAGGGTATACACACCCACAACAGTAAGATTAGTGCGTTCAAATGTTCTGTGCTTAGATATGGTCCATGTCAATTTGTCAGGTTTTAAGGCATGCTATTTCTTACGTTTCACTTTACATATAAGTTTAAATACATGAATCTGGGTATCCACAAAATTGAACCTGGATGTGGGGCTGAATGAAAGGCCTAGGCTCAACACCGTTCGTTCAATACTAGAGAGTTCCCTCTTAGAGATATTGATTACCGTTTGATTCACCTTGTTCTCATCCATTGCTGATCTTTCTTTTGGGCCCTTTTGCCTCTTTCCACAAGTGCTTATGCAATTGAAGTACTTTCCAAGTCTCTGTTTCCCCTGCCTAGATTTCTTTTGCCTTGCACGCCTCTTCCTTGCACCTTATTCCTCTCCCTTTGCCTTGTGTGTCTTGTTGGTTTTCCATCCTCCCCCTTCTCAGGAGGAGGTATGCCTCTAGAAAAGTCATCAGCTTTGATGTAGAAGCTCCAGATTTGATGCTTCCTTTGCCGGAATCAGACAGATCGCTGCCACCTCCTATGTCCAATTCCTTTTCAGAAACAGTGGTGTCATATTGGGCTGTGCTCAAGTCCATATTAGAAGATTATGGTTCATCATATTTCCTGTTAAATGTTAGGATTCTTTCTTTCTCGTAGTCTTCACATTCTCTGTGAAACTTGCATTGTTTACGCAATTTAATTTCTTCTTCTAATTTATCCAAATGTTCATCCATTTAATTGACAAATTTTTCAATGTGCTCATTATCTCTGCAGGCAACAAGTTCTTCTTTGATTACAGTGATTTCTTTTAGTTTTTACACCCTATCTAGCCAGGCGTATTTCACAAGGATTTGCAACATTATCCTTGAACTTCTTGAGGAATTGTCTGCCCACTCTTCCAATATTCTGGGTCTGGGGAGTCACAGGGAGTTATGGTGTAGATTCTTGGTCAAAACACACAAAAGGAGGTAGAGCAAGTAAAAGTCGTCCTATTTCTGTTTGCCGAATGTAGTTTTTCTTAGAGAGCACAACTACTTTGTAAAAGCTGCCCTCACCCGCAATAAGTTGTGGCATGCCTCATCATAGGGCTGCTACTGACGCCTCTGCGCAGACCAACGCTAAAGGCTGAGCAATAGGGAGGGGTAGACAATACAACAGTGGCAGGAAAGAAAGGAAAAGACAGGATCCTATAAAGGTGGAGATGTATAGTGAATTTAAAACTGGCTATGGGATATCTTTATCATATTTTTATTCCTCGATTCCCTAGTCAGAGCTAAAAAAAGGTACAATAAATATACCTTCGGATGGTGGTGGTGTGAGTAAATTAGGTACTCACTACCCCTCCGTTCTGCATAGAGGTCAACATGTTTCTGCCGGTTGTAGGTTCTGGCAAGTGCACCTACTTGTCAGGCCCAACACTTCAATTTTTCTACATGTAAGGCACCCCCAAGGTAGGCCCCAGGTAGCCCCATGGGAAGGGTGCAGTATATGTGACAGGTAAGACATACTGGTGTGTTTTTCATGTCCTGGCCAATTTAATTTCTCACTATTTCAAAGACTATCTCACCCATAGGTTATAATCGGAGCTGCTTTGTAACATGTTGCAAGTGTAACTTTCAATTGAGAAGAGAAGGAGAATTGGAGTTTAGACTACCTGAGCTCAGGATTTAAAAATACATCTTTTAGTGAAGGTGGTTTTTAAATTGTGTGTTTGAAAATCCCACTTTTAGCAAGTGGGAATTGTCTTGCTTTATCATCCTGTGCCTCTACCTATCTGTGGAATCAGTGTCTGGTTTAGAATGACAGTTGGGATGTTTGTTCATTTAGTCTAGACAGTCACACAAAGGGAGTTGAGGTGTTTCCTGCATATCCTGAGCTAGAGTGGTGGGAGGAGTTGTCACTGGCACCTGAATAGGGCTGTGCCTGCCCCCTCACAATCGCGTCTCCACCCCCTGTAGTGTGTCTAGAGCCAGGTCAGGGCAAGTCAGGATCTGTGCACCACAAAGACTATCCTCCTTTGAAGTATGCCTACTTCAAAGCCAAAAAAGGGTATAAGTATTAGACCTCTAACCCCACATTTTTAGAACACTTCCGGACTATGAGGAGATTATGTCAAGGAGAAGAGTTTGGAAGCTGTAGGAGGGAGGGGAACTGCCTCTCTGCTTGTTGCTGTGTTGTGCTGACCTACTGCTTGCTGCTTCTGTCTTGAAGACTACAAGAACTGGACTTTGCTTTTGTATCCTGCTGACCAAGGTTCTCCAAAGGACTGTGAGTGCTTGCTTCCTGTTGGAAGTCCCAGGACCGTCAGAGACTTCACCTGCAGCCCCTGGACTTCTCTGCTGGGAGTACTGACCTGCAAAGTGGTGCCAATTCCAGTTCTGGGCCCATGGAGGTGGCTTTGCTGCAAAAGGAATAAGAAAATCCATGCAACTGTCAGCCCCTGTTTTTCCTTCCACAAGCTTGCTGTTCGGTCAAGAAACCAACGCATCACTACGCTGCGGCCAAAGAACTGATGTAATGCCTGTTTGCGAGCTCCAAGATCGCCACACACTGAGTCCCGAGCACCATGTCTTCGATATGCGAGACACCAGCTCTGACTCTGATGCAGGCCTAGCTGTGCAGCGGAAAACCATCTTATCACCATGTTGCAGTGGAAGGACCGATGCAGCACCTGTTCTCAGCTGGGAGAATTGACGCATTACATGTTTCACTGCCGCTGCATCGTCCCCAGCACTTCCGGATTTTACACCCATTACAGATCAACATTGCGCTTCATTAAGGAACCGAGGCCTCGTGTCTAGAGAAATGACGCATCAACTTCCCCTGCAGTAAGAAACAAACGCATCCTTCACCAGTGCAGAAAGAGACCGATGCATAACCTCCGCTGGGAGCAAAGAACCAACGCATCACCTTCCCTGCGGGTAAGGAACAAATGCATCCCTTTGCTTATTCAGCACCTCACCTCCCCAGCGCCAGTTTTTGGCTTTGATCTCAGGTACTTTGTGCTAACAAGTGCACCATCTATAGTTTTATATGGACTGAATTGTTTAAACCTTTTTAAAGTGATCTCTTGATTTATGTATGTTGATTTTTTGTCGTTTTTATCTTATTTTACTTAGATAAAGATTAGTTATTTTTCTATACTGGTGTGGCATCCATTTGTTGTGTTTTCACTGTGTTATTGTGTGTTATGTACAAATACTTTACACATTGCCTCTGAGATAAGCATGACTGCTTCTGCTAAGCTACCAAGGGGGTGAGTAGGGGTTATCCTGCGTGTGTAACTCCCTTACCCAGACTAAAAGGAAGGATCCCTACTTGGATAGGGTGCATACCACTGTCAACTTGAGATATCCATTTCTAACAGCTACATTCCTTGCTGACCTGCAAAGATCATGGGTGAAGACTGCCCACTCGTGGGGCAGTGTACCCCCATTGGTTCAGTAAGATCCGACATTGTCCACTTATGCGTGGTGAGCATGGTCCCGATATAGGTGGTCTCAATCCCGGTAGGGAATGCTTTCTCATTCTCCACGTGTAGTGTAATTGACAGACGTTGAACTATGGTGGGCATGCAGCAGCTAGATCACTCATCTGATACTCAGATAATCATTCAGATGCTGTGAAAACAGCAAAATACGTCCGAATCTTCAGCTCAGATGGCTGAAGGGCACTTAACACACCAGTTTCCAGAAAACTGTAGAATAGGAGGAGGTCAGGGAAATAAGTCATAAATCCACCAGCCTCACCTCACAGGAGGCGCAACAGCAGCCAACGGAGCAGACTTGGTGATTTTAAATGCAGCAAACAGAGAAATGCTGTTTAACACGAGATACTCCAAAGCAAGTCGGTTTATTTGCAAATCACCACTGACGCGTTTCGGCCAAAGCCTTGATCACATGACCCGAGTGCTGTGACAAATGGCCTTAAATAGTGCATAGACATGGTACAGATTCCAAAGCAAAACCAAAGGAAATGATGGACGGAGTGTTGAACATTGCAAGCACTCACCCCCAGTCAACTGATCTGGGTTTAATCCATCACTGTTCTTTAGCACACTCTGCCACCCCAGTTCAGACATGGCCATATACAAATCAGTCTGACCCTGTGCCTCATGGGAACAGTCCAGCCCGAACTGCCAAGCCATGTCTTCCCTGGACCGGAAACAAGCTTCCTAGGACCGGTTTCTGGCATTTCAGCCGTCTTCAGCCAGGCTTGCTTGAATCCAGTGGCAAAGTGAGCAAGGGACTCACGTCTGAGCATACCCTGCCAACTTATGGCAAACAAAGCAAAACCAAAGGAAATGATGGACGGAGTGTTGAACATTGCAAGCACTCACCCCCAGTCAACTGATCTGGGTTTAATCCATCACTGTTCTTTAGCACACTCTGCCACCCCAGTTCAGACATGGCCATATGCAAATCAGTTTGACCCTGTGCCTCATGGGAACAGTCCAGCCCGAACTGCCAAGCCATGTCTTCCCTGGACCAGAAACAAGCTTCCTAGGACCGGTTTCTGGCATTTCAGCCGTCTTCAGCCAGGCTTGCTTGAATCCAGTGGCAAAGTGAGCAAGGGACTCACGTCTGAGCATACCCTGCCAACTTATGGCGAACAAAGCAAAACCAAAGGAAATGATGGACGGAGTGTTGAACATTGCAAGCACTCACCCCCAGTCAACTGATCTGGGTTTAATCCATCACTGTTTTTTAGCACACTCTGCCACCCCAGTTCAGACATGGCCATATGCAAATCAGTCTGACCCTGTGCCTCATGGGAACAGTCCAGCCCGAACTGCCAAGCCATGTCTTCCCTGGAACGGAAACAAGCTTCCTAGGACCGGTTTCTGGCATTCCAGCCGTCTTCAGCCAGGCTTGCTTGAATCCAGTGGCAAAGTGAGCAAGGGACTCACGTCTGGTACAGATTCCAACCATAGTGAGGAAATCCCCAAAGAAATGCACAGTACCTATGCTTTGAAGCTGGTTGGAATATCAACAGTGCCCAAGTGGGCTCTTTATATTCGGGTATCATCACAGGGTAGGTCAACATAAGGTAAAGCATGCCTATCGCAAATCATAAACAAATGATGCGTAAGTGGGCAGGTATCTGGCTTCAAGAATAAAGTGTAGAGAAGAAAAGGGGAAGCAATGGCAAACAAAATTATATGTTTTCCCCCATGGTACACAACAAATGTAAAAACCTAAACCCTACATGTGCCTCCTATTAGAGGGAGAGATTGTGAGAACCACTTCTAATTCTCTTTACATATGAAAACAATGCAAATAAAAAAACACTGGAAAAACACCACCCAAAAGTGCAAAAAGACCCATCTAAAACCATCTATCAATCTAAACATCCAAAGCAAAGCAAGGAAGAAAAATATCAAGTCTTATTGCAAGAAAAACATGGGGTGGGGGGTGGGGGGTGGGACAAAACTTGTTTTCCCTATGCAATTTTCCATTGAGAAGAGTGATACTGCAATAAAGGCTTAAAGGAATTTCACCAAATTTGGCAGAATGATAGATCTTGGTCCAGAAAGTGTGCTTTTTGTTCTTTGGTGTAAACCCGTTTTTGTGAAATTAGGGCCAGATGTACGACTCTAAATTGCATGAGCAAACAGGTTTACGACCTGTTTGCACATGCAAAATGGCCCAGGGCCATGTAAAATTCCTAAATAGCGAGTCACAATTTATTTGCCACTCTCTATTTAGGAATTGCGATTCGCTATTAGGAAGGGGCATCCCCTTCCTATTAGCCATCGCAGAGCCATGTATGAATGTTTTGTGACCGCAATTGCGGTTGCAAAACACTCGCAAATTCCCGTCCTCTTCAAGAGGGTGGTAATGGAGTCGCAAATGGGAAGGGGTCTCCAAGGGACCCCTTCCCCTTTGTGACTGGCTCCAAAAATATTTTTTAAGGGCAGGCAGTGGTCCCATGGATCACTGCTGGCCCTTAAAAAATGAAACAAATGAAACAAAAATATTCATCCCCGGGAGGGAATGTGATTCCCGATGGGCTCGCAAATTGCGAGAGGCTAATTAATATTCAGGAGCCTCGCAAGTTGCGAGCCCATTCGGAATCACGAACAGTGTTAAACACACTGTTTAACATGACAAATAGCGCCTCACAAATTGCGATTCGCAAATGACTAGCAATTTGCAAGGTGCTATTTTGTACGTCATACATCTGGCCCTTAATGTTCAAAACTGATTTACATATAGAGATATGGAGGGTTTGCAGATCCAACATAACAAAAGATTTGATCTGATCATCAACAAAGATGTGGCAGCAGCCATTTTAAGACTAGGGGACTCTGTTCCCTGTCCTGTAAAATGATTACAAAACAGGTAAGGGAGAGTGTAGAGAAACACTGCCCCCCCTCACTGTCGGTGACGAGACTCCCAGTGGGCCAAAAACATATTCTTTTAACGAGGCCACAGATCTGTGGAGGTCCTGTTAAAATAAAGGGGGCACCTTTTAAAAAAATAAGTGCAGTGGGGCCTTCCTCCCTGACCACTGTTAAGGCCTGAGGAACGCCAACCCCAGTGGCTGCAATTATTATTATGAGGAAGGGAGCACCTCCTCCTCAATGACATTTTGAGGACCCCTGATGAACAGCTTTTCTCTGCTCCCCCTGTTTGGAGAAAACCAGGGCAAAAGCATGGACAGGGAGATAAATTTCTCTCTGTTTGCACTCTTGCAGGCAAGAAACAGGAGCATCCTGGGGGATATGGTCCCTGGGACATTGCTGACATCAGGCCCAGGGTGATGGGGTTACATGGGCCACTAAGTGGCTCGGGAAGGGGGCCCCACCACCTCTCCCTGTTAATAAACATTTTTTGCCCCGGGGATGGGGTCCCCGAGGCCAGGAAAAGGCCCAGGCAACCATGCAGTTCAGACATGGCCATATGCAAATCAGTCTGACCCTGTGCCTCATGGGAACAGTCCAGCCCGAACTGCCAAGCCATGTCTTCCCTGGACCAGAAACAAGCTTCCTAGGACCGGTTTCTGGCATTTCAGCCGTCTTCAGCCAGGCTTGCTTGAATCCAGTGGCAAAGTGAGCAAGGGACTCACGTCTGAGCATACCCTGCCAACTTATGGCGAACAAAGCAAAACCAAAGGAAATGATGGACGGAGTGTTGAACATTGCAAGCACTCACCCCCAGTCAACTGATCTGGGTTTAATCCATCACTGTTTTTTAGCACACTCTGCCACCCCAGTTCAGACATGGCCATATGCAAATCAGTCTGACCCTGTGCCTCATGGGAACAGTCCAGCCCGAACTGCCAAGCCATGTCTTCCCTGGAACGGAGCCATTTTAAGACTAGGGGACTCTGTTCCCTGTCCTGTAAAATGATTACAAAACAGGTAAGGGAGAGTGTAGAGAAACACTGCCCCCCCTCACTGTCGGTGACGAGACTCCCAGTGGGCCAAAAACATATTCTTTTAACGAGGCCACAGATCTGTGGAGGTCCTGTTAAAATAAAGGGGGCACCTTTTAAAAAAATAAGTGCAGTGGGGCCTTCCTCCCTGACCACTGTTAAGGCCTGAGGAACGCCAACCCCAGTGGCTGCAATTATTATTATGAGGAAGGGAGCACCTCCTCCTCAATGCCATTTTGAGGACCCCTGATGAACAGCTTTTCTCTGCTCCCCCTGTTTGGAGAAAACCAGGGCAAAAGCATGGACAGGGAGATAAATTTCTCTCTGTTTGCACTCTTGCAGGCAAGAAACAGGAGCATCCTGGGGGATATGGTCCCTGGGACATTGCTGACATCAGGCCCAGGGTGATGGGGTTACATGGGCCACTAAGTGGCTCGGGATGGGGGCCCCACTACCTCTCCCTGTTAATAAAATTTGTTTGCCCCGGGGATGGGGTCCCCGAGGCCAGGAAAAGGCCCAGGCAACCATGCAATCGCTTTGCACGTACTAAGATCCAACCCCAACCCCCTATTGCTACCACTAAAATTCCTGAAAAAGATGTGGCTCATTAGGAGGAAGGCCCTAATTTCCCAGGTTGAATGATAACACAGCCCTCATACCCTATACGTCTATCATAATAAGAGGTAGGGCTGTTGCTGATATAGGAGCCTACGTTTCTTGCACTACTCACTTTATTTTGTTTGCTACCAGCCAATTATGGTTTCCTATGGGGTAAAGTTCACATGTTTCTCTTATTTTAGATCTAATACACAGTGGGCCACATGTATCACTATTAGAAATAGCAATGATCTAATTGCGATTTTCTGTGAATGGCAATTAGGTAATCGCTCATCCTAGCGATTCCTTGGGGGGTCGCAAATCAACCTACCTCATGAATATTAATGAAGTAAGTGATTATTTGCGACCAATTAGGAATCTCTAAAATCACAGAGATGGTGGCCTGCTGGGGTCAGCAGACCACAAGGCCTGTGATTGCTTTTATATAAAGCAGTTATTTTTTTTCAAATGTAACTGTTTTCCTTAAGTGAAAACGGGTTGAATTTTTTTTTTTTAATGAAACGTTTTCTTTTCATGTTTTAAGAGCAGGCAGTGGTCTGTGGGACCACTGCCTGCTCTGAAAAAATGTTTTTACTACCATTCGCATGGAGGAAGAGTTACCACCAATGTGAAGTTACTGGTAAAATGAAAACATGCCCCCGCTAACACCAAATCACAAACTCTCTTTGCAATTCGGTAATAGGTTACCGAATCGCAAATATAGTTTGCTACATAGGAAAAGCCTTCTATTCTGGCGCAAATGGCCTGATTCTGCGCATTGGGCCGTTTGCGACCTCAAAAAAGGTACATACATGCGCTGCTGTATATGCATTGCAAATATGGTTCCAGGTTGTCGTCATTGAGATTGACAGGATCGTTTAAGCTGTGGCATTACTGCTTTATTTTTCCTTTCTTTTTAAAGATGTTTTAACTAGTCAAAGTGTTATGCTGTTTTAACGCTTTTAGAAGGTACTTTTAACAATGCTGTATGTTACTATTTTTAATCTGATGCATGTACTGTGACGAATCAAACCTTTATGGTACTATTTGCAAAAATAAAGTTATTTACTCCTACTGAAAAGTTCCAGGGTGTGGGGGGCCACACGTCGCACGCCTAAAATAAAATTAAGAAATTGGGCCCCTGGGGATAGTTTATCGAGGGACTTAAAAAGGCTTGGGTAGGGGGCCCACAAGCCCCCTACCCCATAAAAAAATGGGGTCCTTGGGGACTTGAAAAGTTTCAGGAAAAGGATCCACACTTCCCCTTTCCATTAAAAAAAGTGATCCGCCCCAGGGGATGGGGTCCCCGGGGCCTCGAAATGTCTCAAGGAGAGGGAGCTGCACGTCCCCAAACAAATATAGAGAAATAACAAGCAATGAATGAGAAATGTGTGGAGTAGCCACTCATTTCTTATTCACTTCTCAAGCTGGAGAGGCTTTTATTTAAACTATTATTTATGCTGGTGGTGATGACCCCAGAAGGGTCCACCACCAGGGGCCTAAAAGGGGCAGCGGCCCTACCAGAATTTTTTTATGTTGTGAGAGGCTGCTGGGAGCAATGAAGCCGTCTATGAACAATTAAAATAAAGTTGCAGTATGTCTTCTTGGCCATTAGATTCATGACCCCAGGAGAGCTTACAACATTTTTAAGGCACAAAGAGCTGAAGCTGTATACTCTTCAACTGGAGCGTGGAGACCTCTTGTGGTTAATTCTATGGCTGCATTTGTGGCTTGAAGAATGGTAAAAACAAAAAAAACTCAACACATGTTTATGGTGGTGCTTTATTACATGCTAGTAATTATTATTAACAAATGCCATGTATATACAATAATGTTCATTGGATTATGGTTATTGATGATTTATCATGTTGATTTTTTGACAAAGTCAATAAATACGCTTTATGTAGGTTAATGTGCGGACACCTTCATATAGCCAATAGGCCCACTATTTTGGTTCTCTCACAGGTTCACAAAGACAGTAGTTCTGCCTTGCTTAAAATTAACTCTTTGTAACTTTCCATGACATTCGGCCACACACGCCCATTTTGGGTTGGACACAGAACCTGGCTGCAGATCGGGCCCTTCACCCAACTCCATGCTGTGCAAAGCGATGGACATCTTACTTTACATTAAAAAAAATTTGAAATTCACTGAAAAACCAACGGTTAAAGGGATGTTAGTGTTAGGTGCAAATGTAGAAAGATAGATAGATAGATAGATAGATAGATAGATAGATAGATAGATAGATAGATAGATAGATAGATAGATAGATAGATAGATAGATAGATAGATAGATAGATAGATAGATAGATAGATAGATAGATAGATAGATAGATAGATAGATAGATAGATAGATAGATAGATAGATAGATAGATAGATAGATAGATAGATAGATAGATAGATAGATAGATAGATAGACAGACAGACTTGGATATGAATATATACAAAATTATTTAGACACTAAATAAGTTTTTACACTGTGGACTATATGGATAACATTATTTGCAGTGCTAAACATTATGTAATGTGTAAATAACTTTGTATATAATTATGCAAAGATATATATTATAGATTTTGGGTTCTTTAATGTTTGTATGTGCTTTTAGATTCAGAAAGATTGATGTGGCAAGTCAGTGAGGGTGATAGGAGGACTGGAAGTGGACAGCAAGAGAGTCGTATTGCCCAGTATTGGGATTGAGTGGTGGTAATCTAGGATATCTGCAGGTAGCCTGACAGCCAAGTGTATGCAGGCTTAGGTTCACAGAAGAAGAGAAACAGGCAGCCAGGGTGTTTGGCTCTTCCATGACAGGTGGTGTGGCTCCTCCATGAGTCATCTGTGACTGCATAATCTCCATCTTTATGAAGTGCAGGGGTTAATAATTTGTAGGAAAAGTAAATATTTTGAGGAAGACCGAAATAGGATTTAAAACCCGAGCAGCAGATTTATTTGCCTGTAACTTACTAAATAAATTATTAGTATAGTAGATAGTGCGGCTAATCATTGTCTTCTTAGTTCTTCCTGCACCATGTACAGCCTTCAGCGGTGTGCAGCAGGGGGTCAGCTATGGGGTGTGGCCTGCAGGGGGTTGGCTGCAGGGCTTGGCCAGGCCCTGTAGCTGACCCCCAGCTGCACCTGGCCAAAGGCTGTGCACAGTGCGGAGTTGGGTGTCTATGGAACATTGGCCGGAGGGCCAGGGCAGGGGTTGGATTAATGTAAGGAAATTAAATATTGCTTAACGCTAAAAACCCCTTGCATTTTACTGAAAAAACAAAAGGTTACATGTACATTATAGTCAAGTTCTGATTTTACATGCACAAAACCATAGAAAATTCAGCAGTTATAGTTATACTTATCTCAAGTTAACTATAACTCGCTCCCTTGTCTTGCACTGCTAATTACCCCACATATTACATCACTGATGATATCTCCCATGAAAGAAATAATAACATCACTGCAACTTTTGCAGTAAAATCATTTATGAGAGTACGGTGCATGGTGGGGCGCAAGCTATAGTGCCGCCCCCCTGTATAAATGTCACCAGTCTCTGGGAAATGGAGTCCCCAAGGCTGAAATTGTCCCTGGGTGCCCCTTTCCCTAAACATTACACCTGGCCTTTGGGGATGTGATCCCTGGGACAGAAATCAGCCTGGGAAGGGGTGCCATGTGCAACCACTTCCCTTTATTTAAGAGAGTGCCCTGGGGGATGGGTTCCCCAGGGTCTAACAAGGCTCAGGGAGGGAGACCGGGCAGCTCCCCTCCCCATATAAACCCATAACCAATGTTCAGCTCCTGGAGTGGACTCCCCAGGGCATATAATATATGCAACCCTGCATTTTGAGTCTTGCTATTTTTTTGCCATTTGTTTCCTTTTTGGCCCCCTTAGGGTCCCAACTATGAAGCTTAGAGGGTCAGGGTAGTCCCTGAGTCCTGCAATGGCTGCCGTCAACAATTTTCTTATGTTGCTGGCAGCCAATGAGAGTGCTTGCACTTGCAGGAGTCTGTCTCTAGTAGAGGTGAGATGGTCAAAGAGAAACAAATCTCCCTTGGCCAATCAGAACTCTCTATTTTTAAACTCGTGCTCCTGCAAGAGCCTCTCGAGGCTCTCGCAGGTCCAATTACCTAAATATTCAATAATTTTTTACCCTACGTTTCTCACAAATGACTATTTCCGGAGTTACACCAAATCACAAAAGCACAGCCTGCAGAATATGAAAGCACCCTGCCAAATTTGGTGCAATTACATTCAGTAGTTTTTGCTGCATCCTGTCTTAAAGAAGTCTATGGAAAATGCGTGGCGATTTTGTGTTTTGGGACCCCCTTTTTTTTCTCAGTCACCACTTGATGAATCACCCTGAAACTTTTCGAGAACGACGTGATGTGGAAGGACCCGATTGTCGCAAAGTTTTGTGATGATTCATCAAATAGAGCCAAAGTTATTAGCAAGCCAAAAAGTTCTCTTTTCATGAAAAAGCAGACCAAACTATAACTACCTAGTGGCAATATATAATATACTTATAGGGGTTTTCACCAAGACATTTTCATTAATTGGTCTGTGTGTGTATCATTCAAATTTTTGTTTTACACACCACAGCATACAGCATGGGAAAATGGATCATTCCTCTTCATCCCTTGGCTTTGTGTTAGTACCATGCATATCCTAGGTCAGACCACAGGAAAGCTATTGGCAGGGACGGCTCCTCTGTAATGGCAGAGGAGCATTGTTCCACAGCTCAGAGCCAGCAGATGATAAATAAATTACAATAAGCAATTTTATTATCAATTTATTTATCACTGGCTGACTGAGCAGAAAGATGGAGTCTAGGGTGGGGCGGGCTGGGCCATGGCAGGGAGGAGGAGTAGTGGCTCCTGTAACTGTGCATGTCAGTTTGGCCGGTCATCTTAGGACAGCCAAACCAACATGAGCACTTATGTTTCTCCAACCCAGCTGTGTTGCACAGCCAGGTGGAGAAAAGACACAGGAACTCTGAGCCTGAACAAGCTTCAGACCAGCCCACGAAGACCAATCCCTGAGCTTCTATCATGCTAGGTATAGCATGAGAGTAGCATCTGGATTGGGTGGGGAGCCTGTGCTTTGTGGCCATGGACTGTCAGGAGGAAAGGAGCACCGGGCAACTGGCAGGCAGTGTCAGCTGGAGTGGAAGGTATGTTTTTTATTTTATTTTTATTCCCCAACCCCTGAACCACCACCCTACTACTTTACATTTGCGGCAGCAGTCATTGGCCATTGGGTGTTTGGAAGATCACAAATTTTAGTGAAGGCATTCAGCCCAAGCGTTAGCTTCACCCCTATTTAGAAAGGGAAGTACCAACAATCAACAAAAGAGTAAATGGTCAGTTATTGCTATAGCCAAAATCTCTGACACATCTTCTTTCTTTTACTCATTTCGTCTCCCACTTAGTGCCACATTAGCAGAAGAAGCAAGAAGCCACTGCATACTGGCAGTTTGCATCACTGCTCGAGAACTGACTTATTGTGCACATGCTAAGATCTTTTCTAGTATAGCTGGATGTCTTGTGAAATCCTTGGTGGCCTTTGACTCCCCCATATTGAAACCATGTATTCCTTCATACATCTTAACAGAAGCTCAGCCATAGATGCAGGCTAGCCAAAAGCATTAATGCAGGGTAAATATATTTGCTTAAATCTAAACAATAGAAAATTATGCCATATTAATAGAAAGAAAAAGGTCATTTACTACAGTTTGAAAAATGTCAATGTATAATCAACATTGTTAATATCTGAAAACAATGTAAAACTAAATTGACTTAAACGCAATAATTTTTCTTGGCACTTACAGTTGCACCACTCAAAAGAATCTGCTGCTCCAAGATGGTGCCCTGTGTGTAGGTTATGCAGTGCAGTCCAGTGTTTATGTAAGGTAGCGCCGGATAGGCAGATCACCTTGTGTTATCCTTTGTTTATTTCTGTTAGAGCTGGCACCATTGGCGTGGGTCTCCCTTCCTTTTTTCGCCTTTACCTCCTGTGATTTGCTGTGTGTTGGACTCCATTTTGTCTGTTCTAGAAGCTTTGGACACTTTGCCAGTGCTGTTCAGTGCCAAAGTGCAAGTTTTCCCATTTGTAAATTATTGTTATGGATTAGCAATTCCATGATTGGCTAATTTAATTTATTTGTCAGTCCCTAGTACCGTGCACTATGTGTAACCAGGGCCTGTAAATCAAATGCTGCTGGTGGTCTTGCAGCACTGATTATGCCACCCACAGAAGCAGCTTGTAAAATGTGACTCAGGCCTGCCATTGCAGAGCCTGTGTGCAGTCTGGAACTGCCATCGACTTGGCAAGTGCAGACACTTTCCAGTCCTTAAAACTTCCCTTTTCTATATATTAGTCTCCCCTAAGGTAGGCCCAAGGTACCCCTGTGAGCAGGGTGCATTGTATGTGAAAGGTAGGACATGCCCTGGTGTGTGTGGCATGTCCTGATAGCGAAATACTGCCAATTTCGTCTTTCACTATTGCAAGGCTATCTGTCCTGATAGGACAGAATGGGGAGTTTGTTTATAATATCTTATAAACATAACTGACCCTGGAAACAAGATATAGAAATAAAGTTTGGTATGCCTGAACTCAGAATGTTAAACTGCATCTTTTAGTGAGGGTGATTTTTACATTCTTTGTTTGAAAATACCAATTTTAGAAAGTAGGTATTTTCTTGCCTAACCATCCAGTGTGCCTCTACTAGGTTTGTGTATTGCATGTCTGGCTTTTTGATGACAGGGGCTGGAGAGGGGCAGTGGCCCCATAAGTCTGATGAGTCAGGGCTGGGCTGAATAGACCTGGGCTGCATTTAGAGTAGGAGGAGGAGATTTCCTATTCACCTGATTGGGCCTGGTCTGCCTTCAACAATGCTGTCTCCACTCCCTGCTAGGAAGTTGCACTAGTGAGGACAGAACTGTTTTTGCCCGGGTACAGACACTCTCTGCCTTCAGAGAACAAAGGATTTTGTGGTATAAATATTGGGGCCCAGACCTTTAGATCACTTCTGGGAAATCAAAAGGAACCTTTGCTAAGGAGAAGAGCCGGGTAAGCTGAGGAGGAATTCTGCCCCTGTGCTGTTTGCTGTCTGGGGTTGGCCTGCAGTGGCTGCTTGCTATCAAGGAGAGGAGAAAAATGACTTTGCCATTTGCTTTGTCACCTGCTTGAAGAAAAGATCTCCAAGGGCTTGAAACTGAGCCTGCCTCCAGTTCTGAAGTCTCAGGGACACAAAGACTTGATCCCTTCTGTCTCTCTACAACGGTAACTGCTGTTTCAGATGCTACAGAAGGAAATTGCAACACCGTTGCCGGCTAACAACGTTGTAACCTGCACCGAAGTCGTGGGCACCGCTCGTGAAGAACAGGATGCACTGCCCCGACTTACACCGTAGGCCCGACGCCTGCTGACGCCATGCCGCATGAACTCCGAAGCTGTCATCGAGGCCGCTGTCTGCACCGTAGCCGAGGATACCGCTTGTGACGTCCACAAGGCACCGTCCCGACTCGCACCACAGCCCCAACTTCATTGACGCTGGTGCTTCATCATCGAGGAGCCGATCATCGACATGGGTGACTACCAAATCCATCGACATCGCACCGTCGTAAGGAACCGACGCCTCAGCGCAATCTGTGACGTCACCTCTCTGACACAGTGTGGAATCTACGTCTCACCTCCCCTGAGCTGCAGTAAGGAATCAAGGCATCACCTCCCCTGAGGTCATAAAGAACTGACGCCACAGGCTCCAACAAAGCATCACCTCCCCGACGAATTGCACCGTCTTTGCTTTCATCAATTCCAAGGTACTGTTGTTCGTGGGTCTGCTTGACTTCGGGCCCGACTTTGCGCACCTTGCAGTCAGCGCCGTTCTTTATGATTTTTATCTGTCACAATGTCGTAATAGCTCCAGGTGGAGTTATTTGTTGTTAGAAGCTGGATTTGAGTGAATAACCTATATTTAATGGATATTTTTGATACTGTATTGTGGATTTTTGTCGTTTGGTCTTGTTTTGGTTTAGATAAAGATTACTTATTTTTCTAAATTGTTGTGGTGTCCATTTGTAGTGTTTTCATTGTGTTACTGTATGTGTTCACACATGCTTTACACACTGCCTCTGAGATAAGCCTGTCTGCTTATGCCAAGCTACCAAGGGGGTGAGCAGGGGTTATTTTAGGAGTGTATCCCCTTACCCTGACTAGAAGCAAGAGTCCCTATCTGGACAAAGGTACCCACCTCTGCAAACTAGAGACCCCCATTTCTAACAATATCTATTGCTCGTATTTTGGATGTTCAACCGATCTAGGCCACGCCCCTGCTCCTCCAATACTTGTCTATGGCCCCTTTCCTAAGGACTTTCATTATCCTATCTGCTGACCATTTCCTCTTGTCCTTCCAAATGCCGGCGGCAAGACAGCTTGGTTTGCCTGCTCTCTCACCCTTCCTACTGTGTCCATATCTCTACAGTTTTTCTATTTCTTGTAAGATGTTATTGGTGTGCATCGCCTTTCTCTGAAATAATGCTGAAGAGCTACACTAAACTAGCTGGTGCATTTTTTATTATAATCTTAATATTCTTTTATTATATTAATCTTGTTTGGCTTTCCTTTCTTTTACGTCTCAAAGTTTTAGTAGATAAAGCGTGCCAGTGAAAGCATACGTCTAAGTGTGTTTGCAGATGTACTGATTGCCCTACACATCACTCATAAAAATTGTTCAGAGAAGAAATACAGTTTCACCGCTCCTCTCTGTAATATTTGCATTTACTTGATTATACCTATGGGTCAGTGCTCTCCTAAAGGTTATATACTGACTCTACTAAAAGCACAATTTTCAGACTTGTGAATTATTCAATGAGATTGCTACTGAAAACATAACTTTACAGTAGTCGCTCTCTGAAGTGATGCATTTCATACAATTGCATTCTTCGCTTCAGATGCACTTAAGACAAAAACAGTAGACACATTGGGGCAGATTTACAAGCCCCTTGCAACACTATTACATCGCCGTTGCGTCACTTTTGTGACGCAGCGGCGTCGTAAACAATGCGACACATTTACAACCTGACGCATCTAGGAAGATGCGTCAAGTTGTATAGCCCAGCTCTACATTATATCTGCGTCAGGTATAATGTATGCAGGCTGGGCGTTCTGACGTAAGAAAGACTCGTACAACTGACACAGTGAAATCTATAAGGTTTTACTGCACCACTTCTACGACGCCATTGCGTCAAAACATTACGCCTGCTTGAAACAGGCATAAGGAGTGGCACAGAATAATAGGAATAGGTATTTCTGAGCATTGCTGGAGTTGCGTCGTGCTTATTACACCTAACGCAGGTCCTTCTTGGGCCAGTGAGGATCTGCGTTAGGTAACGAGCAGGAGAGTGCCCACATAGAAATCCTATCAGCATCTCTAGCCCCTCTCCCGAACCCATGACGTGAAACAAGCCTTTATTTCACAGTCCAGAGGCCTTTGGAAATACCAGGAGGCCGCATAGGTAGAACCGTGAGTTTTATCGTCCACACGTTTCCACTGGTTAGGGTACGCCTTAGGGTGCGTATACCGCCGTGGAACGTTTTCGGTCCTGATGAATGCTTAGCATAATTGCTCTGATAAGCAGAAACATGTCGACCACTTTTCACTTGTTTTTCTAAATCGGATGGGTCTGGTCAACCTAACTAGCCATCCAATTGTCCGTCACACCTGTTTTAATGGTTGCTGGTTTTCCACCATTAAAATTATTTTTAGATAAAACCAGCCACCTTTTAAATTTGCACCACCTTTTGCACGAACATCCCTTCACAAAAAACCTGCTCCGCTGTAATTCAGGCGTCGTAGCACACCAGGGAGGCACTCGGCCTCTCTGGTGGGAATCCAATGATGAAGCATGTCACCAACTAGGTTGGTGAGTGAGGGTTCTTTTAAACAAATAGGCTTTTCCTTGTGCTGTTCTATTCGCTAGTACTTTCTTAGGAAATTTTCAGTCACTCTTTTGTTGTTTTCGAGTTAAAAAGGGAACCAGCTCTGGCGTGAAGGTGCAATAGAAATGTGAAGAAAAATCATCCGGCTCTGGCGCCTTCTGAAGTTTAAGTGAGTCAATCGCTTTCTGTACTTATTCAGTAATTATGGGTTTCGCTAGGATTTCATTGGAACTAGCCGCAACTTGACGGAGGTCCAAAGAATCTAAGTACCCCTATTGGTCCTGCGAACGTGGTGATTCCGAGGTGTATAGACTTTGGTAGTATTCCTCAAAGGCCTGTGCCTTCCCCTCTGTTTTATGAGATGTGCCCTCCCCATCTACTATGAGTTTGATATATTCCTTTTCTTGTTTAGCCCGTAGTTGTCGAGCCAGTTTGTTCCCTCCCTCATATCCCCTGGACTGTAGGCGTAGGATGGTTTTTTACGCTCTATTACTATATAAATAGCCTGAAATTTCCCCTTAAGCGCAGTGACTTTCCACAATGTCGGGATGGAAGGGCTGGCCTTATGGGCCTGCTATGTGGCCACTAAATCCCCTTCTAACTTGAGGCGCTCCGTGCATTGCTGTGATCTCAAGGTAGTGGCCAATTCGATACATTTACCTCGGACCACTCTTTGAGGGCGTCTTAGGTGACTGCATGGGATGTAGCCTTCGGGTCATTCTGTTCAAAGTATTCCTTAATAGTTTTCCGGAGGTCATCACGGAGAAGTCTATCCCTGCAAAGGACGTTGCAGAAATACCAGTGTGCATGTTTTGGACGCGGGTTCAGCCAAGTGAGCGTCATCTCTAAGGGGGCGTGGTCTGACAGGCAAATCGGGTGGAAGTGTGTTTGCAGTAATGAGGGGAGAAGGGATTGGCTCATGAAAATGTGGTCAATGCGGGAGGAGGTCCTATGAGAGTGGGAGAAATAGGAATAATCAAGGACCCTGGGTTTGGCATCTCTCCACACGTGTGTGACTTGAGTGCCGAACTGAAACCCCCCCTGATGCTCTCCGTGAGTGTGTCGAGTCCATCCCCAGATCCCAAACCAGATTAAAGTCTCCCAAGAGTAGTATATCCCCCTGTTCAAAATTCTCCAAAGTCATAAGGAAGGAGAGAATAAAATCCTGCTGGCCCGTATTTGGCGCATAAATGACTGCAAATGTGCATTGTCGATCTCTAAGGTCCCCCGTACCATAATGAACTTCCCATGTATGTCCATTTTGGTGTCTTGTGCTTGAAACGGGACCCGGTGCGAAAAATCAGCGCCACCCCGTTTTGATTTGAGGAGTGTGAGGATCTAAATATAAGGGAATAAGCTTTATGGTGTAATCGGTGTTCCTCGGATTTTTTAAGGTGCATCTCCTGAAGAGCCTCCACTTGGACATTGTGATCGAGCAGGTATTTCCAGAAGCGTTGGCGCTTGTTAGGGGAATTCAAGCCCCGAGCGTTCCATGAATAGTCCTGACCGCCATTGTTATCTGGTTGGTAATATACCCTCCCTGCGAAAGTCTACGCCTATATGGTGCTCCTAAGCCCCCCTCCACCTCCCCCTTCAGCCCACGAACAATGTAAAAAAAGCACCATGACATCGAACTAAATTAACTAACCAGAGTAAACAGTAAAAACGAGTGTGGCGAATCTCCTATTCAAGATGCACTCGAGGAACGTTACCATTTCTGTTCCCCCAGCCCCAAAAGTAGCAAAATTCAAGGCATATGCTTTGTGACAAAATACAGCGACTTAACTGATTAACAATTGGCTGAAATACCCTGCAGCAAATACGCATATCAGCAAGTCTCGGCTGTACCGCCGGTTACCAGAAAGATGCAAGTCCTCTGCCTCCAGCACCCTCCAGTCAGAAACTCCTTACCACAGCAAAGATAGAACAGTTCCCACAATCTCTTGCAGCAGGCCTCGAGCTCCCCTGCGACTCTGCTGACAAGCTTCAGGTCCAAAGCTTTCCTGTAGCGACGAGACACCTGGGTACTCCACTGGGAAGTAGCTTGCAAGTCCTCCGATCCATCCGTCTCACTATAGTATCATCAGGCTGTCTCCAAGGGAAGAGGCCGGACACAAGCCTGTCTCAGTCAAGAAAAGTGTTCGCTGTTAGCTCCATCCCGGACTCTTAATGTCAACTTAACTTTGTGGTGCAATGAAGGGTATCCCAGGCCATAGCTTCACCCCGTGGTTTTCTTCCCCCTGAGCCCATTGTCCACCACGGCCTTGCCGCCTGCACCGCCGTTCACCCTCTGAATCTTGAGGAAGGGTCTTGTCGTGGGAGGTGGAGATCTCGATCCCCAGCAGATGGGCAGCTTCTCTGAGCTCCGTGCAATGATGATATTTGCTGTACCATTGAAAGGTGATGCCAAAGGGGTTTGTCCATTGATATCTGCTCTTTTTTTCTCTCAGGAAGTTGGTTAACATACGGAATTGTTGGCGCCGCAGGAGTGTGGCCGTGACATGTCATGATAGAGTGCACATTTGACGTTTTGGAAGGTAACCTGATCGGTGGCTCTTGTTTTTTGGAGGACCATTTCCTTGACTTTAAATGAGCTAAATTTCACCAGCACATCACGGATGAACTCTGTGGACTCTCTCCAGCCAAACCTCAGGCACCTCTACCCCCAGCACCAAGGAGAATAGGCCCACCATGAATGCCTTCAAGTCTGGACCTCACAATCTTCCTCTAGGCCTCTCGCTCGGACGTTGTCGCGTCGGGAGTGATTTTCTAAATCTTTGCACTTAAGCAGGGAGGCTCGCAGTTGCCCACTCAGGTCTGCCGAGTTTTCTTCCAAGGGTGTGAGACTGTCAGCCAGCTCCTTGTATTTTGCTTCGAGATCCATGGTTCTGGTGCCCACTGAATCCACATCTGCCTGCAGGGACACCATTTTCTCTCTTATTTGGGAGCAAAAAGACTCAAAGGAAGTGTCCATATCAGCCTTGATGTCTGCCCTTAGTTCCTTTTTGAATTCCCGCAGGGAAGACAGGAGGTCTTCTCTAGTTAGCGCCATGGTCCCCGATGAAGACGTCACCTTCTCGCCCGCCGCTCCGGTGCCCGTGGCCGCAAAGTAGTTGGAGACCTTGTTGTTGGGGGTCTTTTTGGGTGGCATAAAGGGGGCCGCTTCGCGGTCAGCGCCTGACCACATCTCCTGTTTCTCAGAATGAAAGCCGAGTGACTGTGGTTGCAGGTGGGCCCCAGGCCTCCTTTCTTCTCATGTAAGAGGTCTCTGCCAGTAGAGGGGTCCACCTGGTCCTCCACAAAGTGCAGCCGGTGAGCCTTTAGTGGTGTGCCGGACCCAGCTTGGCTGCCATGTTAAGGCCAGGCACCAGGCATCAGGAACTTCATCAGCGTGGGGGCCCCTGGTTCTCCCCCCTAGTGGATGTTACTTGGACATGGCGACCGGCGTGCCGAAGTGCCCCGCACGCAGCCCTCCGAGCGCACTTGCCTTGTCTTTGGTAGTGGTGCGGTGCCCCCGTCACTTGCAGCAATTCAGCTGTTAATGAGCATGTTTACGGGCCCATGCTGCCTCCCGCTATGAGTAATCACCACATTGAGGTCGCGCAGGCAGGGGGAGTCCAGCCCGGAGACAGGGAATCGATGCTGCCACTCCTCTGGAGACCGGGCTGCGGCCAAGCGTTCCCCGGTTAGCGTGTCGGGTCCGCCATTTTGTGTGTGTGCTTTCACTCTAGCCGGAGCTTCTCCCGCTGTCCCCGCCATAAATCAGGCCACCCGAGGCATCGGAGTTGCACACAGGGCGCCTCACCTGTGAACAGCTTCAGCCAGGCCCCCCGAGTCAGCAAGAGGGGAGTTAGGTGCTCAGTCAGCTCGCCGTACGGGGTCCATTGCGGTAAATGGTGCTATTTTCTGCTTCATCCGGGCACCGCCAAATCTGCAAGCGTGCAGTTCTTCTCTTGCAGGTGCCCTACAGCGGATTTGTGGTGCTCCTCATCACCCCCTTGTGCAGGGGTGTCCGATCACGGCCCCGGGGATTAGCAGGTATGCCTTATTTCTTCAATTTATGTGGGGACTGAGAAGGAGCCGATCGGAATCACGCCCGATCGGCCATGTTAGTTGGCCACGACCCCCACAAACAGTTTTATACTGAATTATTTCTTCAATTAAGAAACAAGAGTATCTCAAGAAACAATGAATTCTAAACAATAATGCAAAGAGAACACATCATTTGAGACTACAAATACCAGCAGCGAATAATGTAAACAGGATATTTTTACCAAAGTGATCCAAAAGGCTTACCCTTTCCAATGTCGCTGGCAAGCTCCTGCCAAACCTTATTGCAGAAAAATAGGAATGCGGAAGTTTCAGCTGTAGCTGGGACGCGGACTTGCTGGCTTTGTGATGGGTTGAACTACGAAATATAAATATTACCTCTGCATACTGTTATCACTGATTGGTATAGTGCTCCTGCTACGTTTGTTTTGTGAAATAGGCTTTTGCTATCACATGCTAGTGACATACATTTAATGCCCTTACCTGATCAGTAAGCTGGCTCTCAAAGTTTGTCTTGTTAACTGAGTGGTGGTGTTGCTTGCAGGCCCATTCTGCAGACATAGTGCTTGAGAAACACATTCTAAGTGAGTGTTTTTTGTAAAGAGCATTATCTGTCATTTGCATGACATACCAGTGACTTTAGAATCAGCTTAGAAGTTTCTGTAACACGCCAAAGCTTGATTATGGATGATATGATCTTCATAATGCATGTATGTTCTTCTGTTAAGTGAAGGTGTCAACTTTAAAGAGCTGTGGCAGAATTTCCTTGAATCTTTGATGGGTAATACAAAAGGGCTGTACGAAACCGCATGTGCAACTTTTACTTTGAAAAACATGCAAGTCATCTGATATATGGACATGTATCTAAGGCATTTGCCTGCACTTCAGGTGCCCACTTAGATGGCGACTTATTTTCTGTCTCCGTTTTAAAGTGTTTAGATGGCATTGGAGCTGCCTGTGATAAAAGTGCTTAGTTATCTGGTGATTTATTCTTGGCTTCTTCGCGAATAAGGATAGCAAAGCGTGTGGTACTGATGGAGCGCAAAGCCGGGAAAAGAAAGAATACATTTACAGCTATCCTCCCGGCGTCACAGACCTGTCGTCACACTAACTCATTCACACGTGCATTCATTCATTGGTGGGGCCCATAACACCAACACTCGCACGTTTCTCTCACAGGTCTGCACACAGAAGGAGGGATGATGTGCTGGACATGTGGGAAGGGGTACCTTATAACCTATAGGGAAAGAAAAGTTATCTTACAGAATATATATTAACATTCGTCACCTATAGATTCCTAATCTCAAACATCAAGGCACTCCACCCACTTGGTCGACGGACCAATTAGTTGGATCGGTTGATGGTGATTTAGAACCAGCTAAAACACATTTAAGACTTAGAATCCTTTAATCTCTTTAACGAAAAACCACAAACTCATAAATTCTATTAATCAATATTTGTTTATCTTAAATTTCAATGCAGATAATATTAGCGTTTGTTTCATCAAAGTTTAGAATGTTCCAGATTAATTTATTTAGATCGCAGGTCATTATATTGACCTATTCTGGCTATCTGGATTTTCTCTCATTCATTGGCTCTGCATAACCAAATTAGCCGTTAGATTGTCCAAATTAGCAGGCCAAAGCTTAAGGTCCAAAAGTTCTTTGCTCAGCACGTCACAGTCCCAAAGATCGCCAAAGGACCAGTAGTCGTGCAAGCATCAGTCATCGCCTGTAGAGTCAAAGAGAGAATAGTAACCGCCGAATGCCTCGATATCAAACAAATGTTTCTCCTCCTTAACCAGCCCCTCCCTATTCTACTACTCTTTATATAATAAATTTCGGGGTAACATGAAACAATTTTTGGGCGGAGAATAATTTCTATTGGTTGGGGGCAAACGTCTGATTTTTGGACAGTCCACGTTCACATGGATTTTGCTGATATGTTTCCGGTGATGATCCAATACTGATTGTTGCAAAGTTTTGTCTTCTATTTGTATGAGTCCATTGTTTTCTCATACCAGTTTCTAACGTCCGGGGTCTTGGCAGTCCACAAATATCCTATCCTTGACAGGGCCAGGTGTATAGAGGTCGTTAGGAAGTGAACAGAGCCAGCCGAGTCTGCGCAGTAGACTTCGCGCTTGACGAGACGGTGGCCACGTCTGAACTCCGTTTCTGCCGCCATTTTCTGTTAGGCCCAAATGCCAACTTAAGCGAAACAAACACAAAAGAATAATTAAATAGAAAGAAATTATGCTTCTAATGTCATACCCTCACTAATCCCTTCATATATTAGCATTTTCCTAGCATATTGCGACATTTAAAGCAATTATATGTACCTTTATGGTCCTTCACGATGATGCCAACGTCACAAAAGCAACATAAATCATGCGATATCTATTATCACATATACTACTATTAATATGCGTACATATTTTAGTTATTTGAGTAAATTTTTCCATGCAAATAGCAAGTTCTCATGTGTAATTTGTATATGCAAATTGTTAGTTATAATAAATCACAGCACACCATTAGTAAATTATTATTAGTAGGTTATTCAATTAATACTTTCATACAAAAAAGAGGAGGTATACAAAATTTTGCACTACCTGCTCCATCAATCCCCCCTTTGGTGATTTTTAATATCACCACACTACCTTTAAAATTTGGAAAAAATTTAGTAAAATAAATTAATTCAATTCTCTTAATTATTGTGTTAGTTCACATAACTGTTTCACCTGTTTCTTCTTCTCTTGTTTTTCTATACATATTGTCTTTCCACTCTTCTAATTCTGCTTCTTCAAATTCCCTTTCTTCTCTTTCTTTCTCCTTGTTTCTTACAGTTTCTCTTTTTATGTGTTTTCGTAATTTTCTTTTCTTGTTACATAAACATCCTAGTCTTAAAATTAATACTAAAATAATCACACATGTTACTGGAAATAATATTTTACCAATAAAGGTACTACCTAGCTATAGTAAAAAGTTCTTAATAGTAGAAAACTTTTTCCCAATCTTTTCTCAAATACCTTCAACCTCCAGTGGAACAATTTCCTCATGCAAATCAGTTATATTCTTAATGTATGTCTTCAAATCTTGACTTTCGTCAGGAATGTAAGTACAACAATGTTGAACTTTCAGCATTCCACAGACCCCACCCTCTTTTGCCAAAATTATATCAAGGGCAAGTCGATTTTGCATTACTATGGCACGCATGGCAACCATTTCAGTATTGACCAATACAAATCCTCCAGCGGTGCTTGTTGACAAGCGATCCACTACTGTTGATAACGTTTCTAATTTTGTGTGCATTCAGAGATATTCCCACTGCTGGTATTAACGCTCCGAAAATGTCTCCTACAATTTCTGACCAAGATTCTCTTTTTCTACGTGTTAGTTGACTACCTAACTCATGTGCACCATCTTTTCCTCTTCCCACATGGAATATCTTTGGAAAAACCAGGCCTAGATAACATGTACCATACCAGTGATCTGGCAATCGATAATATTCTCTGTTCCCGCAGATAAAATATAATCCAGGAAAAACCGGATCATTTCCTCCTTTAAATCCTCATCCTCCCATGATTCTATAAGTATCATGGCAATCACTTGTGCCTACAAAATAATTCTCATAAGCAGTTTGATTCCTTCTAATACACAACTTCCCTTTCTGGGGCCAATCCAGAGCCATTGTTGGACTAGCTTCTCCTTTCAAATGTTTTTCTCTTTCAACATCCCAGACGGTCTTTTCTTCTTTTCCCTCAGGTACTTTCCTTTGCATTTTTAATCTCCTTTCTTCAACCATATCTAAGAAAACTTTCTCTTCCTTCTTTAAACTTCAAGTTAGATTGTTTCTAAATATTGATTCTAATGTTAATTCTTTAGTTTCTAAGAAAAATTCACCTAACACTTTAGCAGGTTTTACTTTATTCAGCTTGTTAAATACAGGTACTTGTGAAAATATGTTATCTACATCCGAAAAATAATATTATAATTTCCCTATTTTGTAAAACAAACTTGCTAATACACTACATGTTATTCCATATGTTACTGTGAGGTGATGGTAAGTCACTCCTCAGATACAGATGCAGACAACTGCATGCAGACGTAACAATCCCTCACGTCCATCGTCTTCACATATTCATATAGTACTTTCGAAAAAACATTGTTAGAGAAATCAGTTATGGACCTATCTTTATGTAAATAATTTCTATCTATTTTAGGTGGATAAATCTTTTGAATCTTTTCTATATTAGTCTTAATTTCGTTATGACCTACTATTGTTTCTAATGTAACCTTAAATGTAACCATTAAAGCCAACGCACTCCACAGAAGCATTAGTAATTCTGTAAAACAACAACACATTTTAAACCATCTTCTACGGAACACACATTTAGATTTTCTATTTTCTGTTTGTCATTTCGAAAAATGATCAGTGTCTTTCGATTTAGCCTCTTTTACTTCACAACTAGTTTTGTCTAACTCAAGGCTCTAAGCACCTACTTGGTTCTTTTCAGATTATGTCTTTTCCGGTAATTTATTGTTTCTCCATTTAGAACACTTTTGATCTTTTCAGTTTGGCATTTGATCACGTTTAGGTCTCGCCTGACCCAGCGCATGCGCTGGTCTGGCAAGACTTATTGAGACGGCTCCAAAAAGTGCTACCAGGCCAGCCTAGAGCTACAGTGCAGGTGCGCGGGCGCGCGCGCCGCGCTTTACCGCGATTACTTTCGGTTTCGCGGCCGCACGGCCACTTTGCATAGCCAATAGGTCTCGCTTTTGGGACCTTTATAAGTATTTAGTTATGCAACTGGCGAGACCTGTTGGCTATGCCAATGCTTGTTCACTTTCCTTCCGTAATCTTGATACCGAACTTCCTGAACATCGGTCTCTTCTCTGATATCGGATAAGATAACTCTCAGGATTTCCGATTCTTCGTCTTCCTCAGCCACTTCTGGTACAGTCACCTCTGGATTCCCTTGGCTATCTGCCTCTTCTTTTACCTCAGGCAATGCCACATATGACAATTCCGGCAACTTATATTTCTGGTTTGGTTTTCTCGTTTTTTTGCTTTCTTCTGCTGGTGTTTGTTTCATGTCTTTTGATTTCTCTTGGCTAGACACTTCATTCACCTGTTCAGCTCTAGATGAATTTACTCGTGTCAATCTATATCTTAATCTCTTTATCTTGTTTGGCCAAATTTCATCCCTATCTGGCCTTTTTAACTTACCTCCTTTTTCATTTTTCTCAGTTCTCCATGCTCTCTTTCTCAGAACTCGACCGTGTGGTACTTCTTCATTACTGTCCTCTGATTCAGTTCCAACTTGACTTTTATTTTCAGCTGTCTTTCTTTCCACCACTTCCTTTTTATTACCTACTTCTGTCCCTCCTCATGGTTCTTCCACACAATCTTCCTGCTGACTAACCTCCCCTTCTTCTAGCTGGATGTGTGATTTCCCTACAACTCCTCGGGGGTCTTCCTCAAAACTCTTTCCCTCACTCTCTATATCTGGTACCTTACCATCTAATTTTGTTACTTCAGGTGGAATTTCTCTTGAACTTTCATTCGGGACTGTCTTAGCAAGAATTTCCTTTACGGTCTCTTCACTGTTTTTACTCTCATTCTTATGTGCTTGAAAAGGTTTGGTGTCTGATTCTGAGCTAGTGTCAGAAATCTGTAACTTTCTTCTTAAAGGAAGGTTCTCTGGTGCAATAGCTGGACTTGTTTCTAATCCCCCCCTTTCAGGAACTTGTCTTGTTCTTATTTCTTCAGTATCTGATTCAGAGCTTGCATCTGATTCTTCAAAGTATTATCCTTCCTTGTTATCCACTGGGTTTGGGATTCGCAAGGTGTGACTAGCATGAATCCAGTTCTGCACTCCTGCACATTTTACCGCTGTTGTCGTGGTCAAGATCACCTGACGTGGTTTACCCCAACGTGGGACCAAACAGTTTCGTCTTCTGTGCACTTTTATTCTCACCCAGTCCCCTGGGCTCAAATCATGAGCTGGCTTCGTTTCATGAGTGGTGGCATCCGATCCAACCTGATGGAACACAGAATGAACGGAATCAGCCAACCCCTTGCAATAATCCAACACCAAGTCATCAAATATAGGCAATAGCTCGTTGACTGGTCTGAAAACATGTTGCATTGCTCTTCCCATGATGATTTCATGGGGACTGAGACCTGTATTCCTATCTGGAATAGATCAAATAGTCATGAGTACCAGAGGCAAGACATCATTTCAAACCTGTGGCTAAACAAATTTTTCCCTGTCTGTTTTTAATGGTGCCATTTACTTGTTCCACCACACCAGAAGCCTCTGGGCGATAGACACAATGTTGTGTCTGTTGTACATTCAATGCTTCACAGATTAATTTCATAATTTCATTATGGAAATGTTTTCCTTTATCTGACTCAATCGTAACTGGAAAACCAAATCTAGGAATGAACTCTCTCAATAATAGCTTAGCTATTGTAATTCCATCACTTCTTCTTGTGGGATATGCTTCCACCCATTGAGAGAACAGACAAACCATCACTAGAACACACCTCAACCTGCTACAGGGGGGCATTTCAATGAAGTCAATCTGCATTCTGGTAAAAGGCCCTCCTTCTCGACCTATCGCTCCCAGACTTACCACTGTTTTTCTTCCAGGATTGAACTGCTGACATATAAGACATCTTTGACAAAGACTTTCAGCCACAAGTCTAAATTTTGCATTATACCATGTCGGTTTGAAAAGTCTGATCATGGCGTCTCTTCCTACATGTGCTTGTCCATGATACATCCGTGCCATGGCAGAAACCATGCTATCAGGCATAACTGGTCTTCCATCCCAATGAACCCACACATGATCTGTTTCCCGTGGTGCACATCCTGCTTTTACCCACTGTCTAATTTCCTCATCTCCTGCTTCTTCCTGTAACTGCCTCACTTCTTCCCATGTATTCACAGTGTTAGTAAACAACAAGGGATATTAATTCATTTCTCTTTCTCTTCCCCGATTTACAGAATTCTGATTTAGTGCGCAATATTGAGCCATATCGTTGGCAAACTGATTGCCAGCAGATACGTAATAATTGGACTTCGTGTGAGCTGCACATTTCAAAACAGCTAAATGCTGAGGCAGCTGTATCGCCTCAAGCAATTTTCCAACCACTTCAGCATTCCTTATAGGAGTTCCACTTGATGTTAAAAACCCTCTTTGGGACCAAATTTGCCCAAAGTCATACACTACACCGAAGCCATATTGACTATCGGTTATCACAGTCACTCTCACATTCTTTCCCAATTTACATGCTCTTCATAATGCAAAAAGTTCAGCAACTTGGGCTGATTTTACTCCTATTAGGCAAGATGCTTCTAATACAGCTGCTACCGTACATACTGCATATGCTGCACTCAGAATTCCCTCATCCATTCTCAAGCATGATCCATCCACAAACATCACATAGTCACTTTCTGTCAAAGTACATCTTTTATATCAGGTCGTGGTTTGGTACAGAAGTCAAGCACTTCCAAACAGTCATGATCCACATCATCTTTGACTTCCACATTCTCAGCATCTGGCAATAACGTTGAAGGATTCACATTCAGACATCTCACAAGGCTCACATTCGTTGCACCTAGGATGACTTTCTCATATTTAATCAGACGACTGTGCGTCATGAACTGGGTGCGGCTCCTCGTTAAAAGGATCGCCATATCATGAGGTACAAACACTCTCACAGGATATCCCATCACAATTCCTTCACTTTGTTCCAAACTCTTACAAGTGGCTGCTACAGCTTTCAAACAACCAGGCAATGCTACAGCTACAGGGTCTAGTATAGCTGAAAAATATGCAATTGGTCTCCTCAGTTTTCCATGTTTCTGTATTAATACAGAAAGTGCACATCCATTTCTTTCGCTGAAAACTCTTTCTCATAGTCAGGCATGCCAAGTGCTGGTGCTTCACACAAACTGTCTCTCAATTGTTTAAAGGCTGTTAACTCTTATTTATTTAATTCAATAGGGTCTCTTACATCACTTCTTGTCAATCGTACCAAAGGTTTTGCAATCAGGGAAAAGTTACATATCCACTGACGACAATATCCAACTATTCCAAGAAACATTCTCACTTCTGTTTGCGTCATTGGGGCTCTAATTCCTTTTATTATCTTGATTCTATCTGCAGTTACTTTTCTTAGTCCTTTTTCAATTTTGTGGCCTAAATATTGTACTTCTTTCTGACAGAATTGCAATTTTGATGGGGATACTTTAAGTCCTCCATCTGCTAAATGATTCAGCAATGCAATGGTATCCACTACACAAGCTTCTCGAGTTCTTGATGCCACAAGCAGGTCGTCTATATATTGGACCAGAACCGAACTTTCAGGCATTTTTAAATCTTCTAGTGACTTTTTCAATATTTGATTGAATATTGAGGGACTCTCTGTGTACCCCTGTGGAACTTGGCACCATGCCAAAATACGTTCGCCAAACCGTAACTCAAAAATCTGATGACTATCAGGATGCAATGGAATGGAAAAGAAAGCATGACACAGATCAATTACTGTATACCATTCTGCATCGTGTGGAATCTGATACAAAATCACAGATGGATTTGGTACAATGGGACAACATGACACAACGATTTTATTTATTTTTCTCAGGTCTTGCACTATTCTAAATGTTCCATTAGGCTTTTTCAGGCCCATCATTGGTGAATTACATGGACTGCTCATTATTTCTCTCAGAATACCTTGCTTAATCATCCTGTCTATTATGGGAGTAACTCCTGTAATTTTCTCGGGTGTCAATTTGTACTGTGGAATATTTGGGTAACTTACCCCTTCTTCTACAGCAATTTTTACGGGATCTACATTTTTCAGTAATCCCACATCTTCTCCTGTGAAATCCCATACTTCTGTCTTTACTGTCTTTTTTAATTCTTGAGGCAGCTCCTCGGGATTAAATACAGCAAATGCCTCAGTAATCTCAGGTTCCATATAAGCCATAGTCATTTTATACAGTACATCCTCATCTGGAGTCTCAAATGCTATACCATCTGGGGTACAAAAGATTGTGCAATTCATCTTACACAGTAAATCTCTCCCTAACAAATTTACAGGGCTTGAATCGCACACGACAAAACGGTGCATTTCAGAAAATTTCCCTATGTTAACTTTTACTGTTTCAGTGAGATACGTTTTTATCTGTCTGTTGGATACTCCAACTACTTGGATTGTTTCGTCCGAGAGAGGAAGATTTTTAACATCAGCTGACCTAACAGTTGAACGAGTAGCACCAGTATCTACTTGGAAAGTAATGTTTTCGTCATTTACCTTTCCATCCACAAATGGGCCTTTCTGGTCTACTTCTAGAGTTGCGCCAAGTACTCACTCCTCTTCCTCCCCTCGGCACCGTCAACAACCTTCTTCTGACTCACTTTCATCGCGTCGTAGCCAATACTGTGAAACAGCACTAGCGCGCGGCAGCTTAGTTACCTGTTCTTCGTTGTAGAATCCTGTTTCATTCCCGTATTTCTGATGATTTACGCTCTGTGGAAAAGGCGGTTTTGGCGCCTGATTCTGTTGGGGAACAACCTGCTGCTGTTGCTGCGGTTGACAACTCACCTATTTCTGCACCTGTGAATTCAATGATGCATTATCACCATTATTAGCACTTGGGGGAAATCTACACTCGGATTTCCAATGCCCTATCCTTCCGCAATTATGACATGGCCATTTCTTTTGGCTTCATCTATATTAAATTGTCCTTTCCCTTTTCCAATATTACATTTTGGTTTCATACCTGTACCGCTTGCCTGTTCAATCAGTTGAGCTTCCTGTCTTTCTACCACTTTTACTTGAGCCCACATGGCTTTTTCTTTTAATTTACGCTGCTTTGCTTCATTCTCATCACTAAAATATTTTGCATGTCTTAGTACTTCATCTATCTTTTTGTTTTGCCAATCTACTGTATGCTGTTTAATCATTTCTCTTACTTCAGGTCGCAACCCATACACAAATCGATATACAAAATGGCTCAAATCTTTTTCACTCAGGTTTTCATCACCACTAAATTGTTTAAAGGCAAGGATCAACCTTTCATAATAAGCGTGTACTGATTCTTTCACTTGTTGATGAGTTCTATCAATCTTTACCCAATCAGTTTCTTTAGGAGGTACTTTATTTTTCAGAAAGGTAATTACTTGTTCATATTTCTCATTACTTCTGGATCAGGGGCACCTGTTTTTGGATCTCTAGGGTATTCTTGTGTAGGCCAGCTTATCATTATTTTACATTCTGCCCATAAATCTGCTGGTACAATTATGTCAAATAGGCTATTCAAATCAATCCATAGAACTTTTGATAACTTTACAAACCTGTCTATACCACTCGACTGGCTTTTCGCGCAGTCGTGGAAAATCATTGGTAAATGACAAAATATGTTGTCTAGTCCAGGGGACATGTACATAGCCTCCACCTGGAATCTCTCTCATGGGACATTCAGTTACTAACTTTTCCTTTTCTCTTACTGGGTAAGCTGCAAATGTTTTATCCATTGCATCGTCTCGTTTTCGAAACCATGTACTTTTCTATTTGTCTACATCGCCCCATTTTCTCAGTAATATGATTAAATCTTTAATCTGTGTTGTCCGTCCTGTCGTATTTAAATTTTCAATGTCTTTTTCAGAAAAATCTACTCTATATGGTTTTTGTAATGACTTTACCTTTTCGAAGTCAATACCCATTTCATTTGCTAATCTTTCATGAAAATTTCTGGCTCTCCATGTTATACTTTTGCATAGAAACATTATTTCTTCATCTTGATAGTTTTTTAATTTCTCCGTAGGAATAGACCCTACTATTAATTCCTCTAACACTATTTTTAATTTGGACACATCTAAAGGTCTATGCTCAGCATCTTTTTGTTGTAAACTTCTTAGCCATTCACTTAATTCATCAGAAGTAGGACCTACAGGAATCATTTCAATTTGCATCTATTCTAACCCTTTTGGTGATCCTGGTACTGACGCTGTTGTCATTATTGCTCTATTTACTAGACTCTGATTTACTGTTAGGTTTTTAGGAGTACTTTGTTTGGAAATTCTCACCGTTTGTCCCCACATATTTTCTCTTGTATCTCTCCTTTGTATTTAATTTTCTCTGCTTCCATTATAAGGAATCATCAGACAATGCTCACTATCCTTTTGCTTATCAAAAATCGGCATTACAGGTCCTATTGTTACAGGAACAGTTACAGCTTCCATATTTTTAGTTAATTCTCTAATCTTCTCAGTGAATTCTAAAGTAGTTCTAGCTAATTCAGCTGAATTTTCATTTGCCATCTTACTAGGTTGAATATTTTCTGTTTCTCTGAAGGGATTATTTCTTCCTACCTCATGTGGTACTGTTTCAAATGTTATATTCTGTGGTGATTCTTTTACTGGGGCACTCGGTGTCAATGTAGAATTTGGTTGATACGGGAGTGGATTTTTATGAAACATGTCTTCAAGAACATCATCCTCCGACTCATGTACACCATACTTATAACTTTCTGATCTTGTATTATTTCTCTTTTCTGTACATTTTCTACAAGTAGTTTCTTCAACATTTCTCATAGGAAACAACCCATCAGTCATATTTGCAATTCGCCATCTGTTCATGCTATCATCACGATTCTCCTGTCCATAGATCTACCAAACATATATCCATACCTTCCGCCACTTCATTGCCGTTCTCTGTCATACATCTCATCTTCCCATTCTGTCAATGCTTCAAACTGTGTGGGTCTAGGTCTCGGTTCTAATTTCATCATTCTTTCTCTCAAATTTCTCAAAACCGCTAAATTAAATGAACCATGTACTGGAAATGCCAAAACTCCATCATCTTCTGTATACTATGCCCAATTGTCTAACCAAATACATGTATGATAATCATATTTCACATTCATAAAAGATGCAGGAGATTTCGCTGGAGGAAGCAACCGTCCCTCTCTAGTCACAATCGGTTTGTCCTTTTTAAATAAGTTCTTGATTTTACCGAACCAGGACTTTTTCTCCTTCTCTGGTGGATCGTAATACATAATTTTCTCATTTCTGTATCGCTAGTTTTCTTCTACGACTATTTTTGTTTGTTTTATCCAATCGTAGCGCAACTCTCACTAACGCACCAATCCGGAGCATCTACGTCACCCTGTAATTCTCCACTCCTAGCGCGGCGCACACTAACGCACCAATTCGGAGCATCTACGTCTCTTACTGACTGTCCAATCCCAGCGCGGTCTTTCTGACGTCAGCTTTTCTCGCTACTCCTGCTTCTGCTGACCCCTCCTTTACAAAATTTATCGGCAAACTTTTTACACTCAATTTTTTACTAAAATTCAGTTAGTAACAACAAAAACGCCACCATTATCTGTTTCGCTAACAAAGAGATAGTCTTGACCTTTCTCACAAGAATTCTGTCTTTCCCGAGAGCAGCGCTTACCTCTGCCCTACTACGGAATCATTACACCCGTTGATAAAGTAGCACTTCCCTCTACTTTACCCTTCTAGCAAGCATTAGCTAACCGTTTCTCTAGAAATAAAACACCTGTTGGAGACCCAATGCTCCTAAGAATTAAAACCAGAGTTTCACAATTAACCTGAATGCTATTTCATTTACACACATTCATACGGAAAATGTAATTCATTTACACAGAATCCTGTCTTTCCCGAGAACAGCACTTACCTCTGCCCTACTACAGAATTATTTCATTCGTTAATAAAGTAGCACATCCCTCTACTTTACCCTTCTAACAAGCTTAGGGAACACCTATTACCTTTCCAGTGATAATCGTAATCAGAGTGCCTTTTGGACTCCTGGAACTTAAGACCAAAATTTAACAGATGGCCTTCGCTATCCATACACTTCTCTCATACAGAAATATCCCTAATAGTAACACACAACGATGTTACCAATTTGAACCCAGACAATGCGTTGTGCAACTTCAATCGTCACATGTTTTCCCCGTGTACCTACAGGGCAACAACAATTCCGTCTTTCCCAAGAGCAGCGCTTACCTCTGCCCTACTACGGAATCGTTACACACTTCCGACTTCCTACATCCCAGAAGTCGTCAGACAACATGGAACGCAACGCGACTTAACATAGAGTGTTAGTACATAAACCAATACTCATCCAAAATCCACAATCAATAATCAAATAGCAAATCAATAAACAATAATCAGTCTATAAGCAATAATCACCAAACCAATGCAATAAAACCATAACTCTGCTACCAGAAAAATTGATGGAGCGCAAAGCCGGGAAAAGAAAGAATACATTTACAGCTATCCTCCCCGCGTCACAGACCCGTCGTCACACTAACTCATTCACACACGCATTCATTGGTGGGGCTCATAACACCAACAGTCACACATTTCTCTCACAGGTCTGCACACAGAAGGAGGGATGATGTGCTGGACATGTGGGAAGGGGTACCTTATAACCTATAGGGAAAGAAAAGTTATCTTACAGAATATACATTAACATTCGTCACCTATGGATTCCTAATCTCATACATCAAGGCACTCCACCCACTTGGTCGACGGACCAATTAGTTGGATTGGTTGATGGTGATTTAGAACCAGCTAAAACACATTTAAGACTTAGAATCCTTAACTCTCCTTAACGAAAAACCACAAACTCATAAATTCTATTAATCAATATTTGTTTATCTTAAATTTGATTGCAGATAATATTAGCATTTGTTTCATCAAAGTTTAGAATTTTCTAGATTAATTTATTTAGATCGTAGGTCATTATATTTACCTATTCTGGCTATCTGGATATTCTCTAAATTATTGGCTCTGCATAACCAAATTAGCCGTTAGATTGTCCAAGTTAGCAGGCCAAAGCTTAAGGTCCAAAAGTTCTTTGCTCAGCACATCACAGTCCCAAAAATCGCCAAAGGACCAGTAGTCGTGCAAGCATCAGTCATCGCCTGTAGAGTCAAAGAGAGTATAATAACCGCCGAATGCCTCGATATCAAACAAATATTTCTCCTCCTTAAGCAGCCTCTCCTTATTCTACTACTCTTTTTATAATAAATTTCGGGATAACATGAAAAACATTTTGGGCGGAGAATGATTTCTATTGGTTGGGGGCAAACGTCCAATTTTTGGACAGTCCACGTTCACATGGATTTTGCTGATACGTTTCTGGTGATGATCCAATACTGATTGTTGCAAAGTTTTGTCTTCTATTTGTATGAGTCCATTGTTTTCTTATACCAGTTTCTATCGTCCGGGGTCTTGGCAGTCCACCAATATCATATCCTTGACAGGGACAGGGTGTATAGAGGTCGTTAGGAAGTTCACGGAGCCAGCCGAGTCTGCGCAGTAGACTTCGCGCTTCACGAGACGGTGGCCACGTCTGAACTCGTTTTCTGCCGCCATTTTCTGTTAGGCCCAAATGCCAACTTAAGCGAAACAAACACAAAAGAATAATTAATACAAAGAAATGATGCTTCTAATGTCATACCCTCACTAATCCCTTTATATATTAGTATTCAGCTAGCATATAGCGACATTTAAAGCAATTATATTTACCTTTATGGTCCTTCACGATGATGCCAACGTCACAAAAGCAACATAAATCATGCGTTATCTATTATCACATATACTACTATTAAAATGCATACATATTTTAGTTATTTGAGTTAATTTTGTAATGCAAATAGCAAGGTCCCACGTGTAATTTGTGTATGCAAATGTTTAGTTATAATAAATCACAGCACACCATTAGTAAATTATTATTAGTAGGTTATTCAATTAATACTTTCATGCAAAATAGAGGAGGTATACAAAATTTTGCACTAACTGCTCCATCAGTAAAACTGAAAGGCTTTTATTTAAAAAACAAAACACACACTAGTAGAGCGGCTACACTAGTGAATGTATTTTGAATTTCAAATTTTTATCCGAAAACATGTTGGACAAATATTTTCTTTTCCTTTTTGTGCTCCATTCTTGCAGTGCTTGATTGCTACTGTGGGAGCTACATCTTACTCACCCTCTGTACATTTCTCATCGCCGTTTCCTTCTCCTTTTTTTTTAAATAACAGTTTGCCTGATATTTTCCCAGCAATTCCTCCCATTAACCACATAACCCAAACCCGTTTTAAGCAAACCTAAACCTGGGCCATGCCCTGACATTTTAGACCTTTCCTAACACTAACCACGAATAATAAATGTTTTCTCCTGATAATAAATTGAGGAGGAGGAGGGTGTGGTGTGGCATAATGGGACTGAGGTCGGGACTTGGGAGAAGGAAAAGGGCTGGTCCACTGGAACTATTGATAATTTGTGCCACTAGTTGTTGAAAAATAATGCCGCCCGCCGAGATAGCTTAATTCATGTTGTATGTTGGGGTGTGCGAAGTTTGCATTATTTTCTTTCGCATAATCACACAATATTTTGGCAAAATGACGTGAACGTGTGACTTATTGCATGAAATGCAAATTCATCTTCTGGCGTTATATTTTAAGTTGATATTCGCCCTCATGTCAATTATTTCAATTATTGAAGCAAGGACATAGTTCATGATAAAATAATAGAGTAAAAAAACGAAAGCATCGAGAATGACAGGCAATTTTTACAAGGGCCATGCCTAGCTATCAAATAAAGAGAAGGGGGCAGATTTATGTTCCCTGGCGCATCCCTGCAAATCAGCATGGATGCGCCAGGGAAGATGCGTCACGCAAGTTTGCCCATGCGCCACCGCAGATGCGCCGCATTTACAATATGGCGCATCGTGGCGCAAGGACAAGCAGATACGTGACGCATCTGCCAGCGTAAGGTTGGCGCAGTGCTGAAGTTGCGTTCCAAGCGCGAAGCAACTCCAGCACTGTTCCAACCTACCCTATCCCAAACATGGTGCGTCAAGCCTTACGCCTGCTTCAAGCAGGCGCCGGGTTTTGACGCATCAGCGTTGGGAAAGTGACTCAGTGAAATCTTATAGATTTCACTGAGTCACGTTTCAGGGGCGTTCCTGCGACGGAACGCCCCCCCTGAGTAGCAACGCCCACATGAAACCTGACGCAGGTTTCATGTGGCGCAGGGCTTTACACCGTGACGCATCTCCATAGATGCGTCACGATGTAAATGGGGCGCAACATGGCGCACGGTTAACGCCGCCGCTCCGTCACAAAATTGACGCAACAGCGGCGTAAAAGGGGCACAAGTCCCTCATAAATCTGCCCCAAAGTATTTTAATGTACACCCTTATTTGGTTACTATAGTAGGATTTCTGAACGTGCCAGCAATGTCACTAGAGCGTTCTTTGGGAAGTGTGGTCTCTAGACAATTACCCACTTTGCCGATGCCTTAAAATGGCTGTGAATGCCTGTATTCTCTGGTGGCCTTTCACCTCAGTGCTTTTCCTTTGTGATGGTTCTTAGAAGGAAGCACCAGCATAAAAATATTTATATCCTATTTCAGTTGTGGGAAAATAAGGGCCATACTCCACAAAGTGCCCTGGGAGCAAGAGGCATGTTTGCCCATTTCTATTGCCCCCAGAGCACTTTAATATTCAAATTGTGCTGATCCATATCCGGTGCCATCCCAAACTCAAGGAGGAGTTCTCTTATTGGCGTGGGGGTGTGAATCCACACACATGAGGAACACTTTGCATCTGCATCCATGCCATATGATAGATTGAGGTGCAGAGGCAAAGGAACTGTTAGGGGGCACACTAACTGTGCACCTGAAAGAGATGTTACCCAGTCAGTGCACAACCCAAAGGTAGCCCTAAATAGAGGGGGAAATGGGTGCCATAGACCCTACAGATATCCCCCTGCAAGCAAGTGCAGTGTGCCCTTTACATGACACAGCCTCTGTTATGAATTCTGGGACTAGGGTGAGCTGTGATGAGGCCATGTGAGCAGGCAGCAAGCAGCCATCTGTTCCCCAGTTCCAGGAAACAGCCTCTCTGTACAGGGTCCTTAAATGGATTACACTATATAGAGATTGCGAGAGATCCCAAAGGAAGACAGAAGCAGCAAGTACATAATACTCTCTTTTTGTGGTAGTGTGGGCGAGCAGTTAGGCTTATCAGAGGACAGTATTAAGCATTTGTTACACTCACTGAGGCAATAAATGCGACACACACTCAAGAATAAATCCAAGGCCAATGTTGTATAAAAATAACACAATCTATAAACAAGTTTTGAGAAGCAAGACTTCAAATCAGAAATATACTTTATACAGTTGCCATACTTAGATAAAGACTCTCGATACTCGGCTTTCAAAATAAAATACAGTGAAAGTATGCAGTACTTTCAATATCCAGTCACACATCAGTTGAAACCGTCAAACATTTACCATCACAGTCAGCAGAGGAGGAAATGGAAGCATATAGCTTTAATGGAGTTCAGTAGACAGCCAACACAGTTACCATTGCGGTTGCCAGCAGCAGGTCTCTAGAAGTCAATAGGAACACTGCCAAACCAGCAGTCACTGGAAGCATAGTGCAGTTTGGGATAGCACAACACCGCTGATTCAGTTACCCTTGCGGACGCTATAAGGGGGACTCCCGGAGTTTCGGATGACCACATTCCCTCGGAAGGCTAGAGGTCTTCTTCACCGGTGGGATAAAGGTTCTTGGGGTCCCAGGACTCGGGTACAGCAGGCAGTTGGAAGATACCTGTATTCAGAGTACCAGAGGTTGTGGATGCTGGTTTCGGAGATCACCGGCAGTGGTCAGGCCACAGATGAGATGTAGAGCAGTCCGGCATGGAGGTGGTGGTCATGCCAACGCTGCTGCTTTATGCCGTCCAAGCCAGTGACAGGAGGTTACAGGCTGTCAGAAACGGGGCTGTTCCCAGCATCAATTGTTGTGCTGAGACGATCCCTCAAGGTGATGGAGGCATGCAGGGATGTTTCTACCAGACTGGTGAACCAACAAGGTTTGGTTGCTGCAACGTTTCCTTTAGTGGTGAGTCGCGTCAACACGAATGTGCACGTCCTCACCCACAGTGGCTTCTTTGCCGGCAGACACCGGGGACAAGAGCCTCTAACCCAAAGGGAGGTTCTTGGCAATTTGCAGAAGGCTGGAGGGCTCCAAGGTACTTGGAGAACTTGCAGGTTTCAGGAGAGACAATAGGTTGCAATTGTCGAGTCCTTAGCATTGATGGGGGTTTGTGCCACTTTCTTCTATGTTAGACGTAGTTCTTGTACCACATCCCTCTTCTTCCTTCTTCTTCTTCGGTCTGTCTAATCTGAAGTCAGGTTCTCAGGGAGCCACCTAAATACTGAAGTTAGGGGTATTTAAGGGGAGGCCAATGGGCTGCTTACCTGTAGGGTGCCTACACCTTCTTTATTCTAACCCCACATGGAGGGTGGTCATACCCCAACTCCTAGTAGGTTACTATCCCCATCCTGAAGATGGCAGATAGTGAAAAGTGGAGTCTGCTTCACCTGCCCCACCTGACGGGTGTTACAGGGTAAAGGTAGGCACGCCTCCTACTTTACCTAATTTTCCAGCCTAAAGAGGAGCCAGACTGGGCGGTCCCCATCTGCTTCTAACGGCAGACAGCTGGAGGCAGGGTTTAAAGGCGGTATGCCCTTTGAGTTTCCCACTTTGGCCGAGGCAGATCCTCCAGAAGGGGAATGTGTGGCCACCTCCGCCCAGAGCAGGTACTGTCTTCGGATAAGGAGAGCTTGGGGAGATCGCTCCTCCCCTTTGAATAACAACAAGCTTCATTTAAACCGAAAGCATTAAAGATGCACCAGCGTCTTCAAACAGTCAGTTTGCCTTTCTCTAATGCTGTGCCCCTGGACAGGTATAATGCACTGCTGCACTGGAGGCAGAGCATTAACTGTAGCAGGGTGCACTGACCAAGTCTGTGCCCTGTGCCTCCATTTAAACATGCAGCAGCGCAGACCACAGCAGTGCACCCCATTCAAAATATGGTCCCTGGTGGCATACCTAGTCACAAGTCCGACCACTAGATTTTAAAATAGACATTGTTTGTAATACTGCTTAAGCTGTATCAGGTTAATGCAGGGCTCAGACTGCACCTGGGGCTGAGATGAACTCACGCAGAGGAATATTCCATGCACACATGAGACATTTGAGGTGGGGTAAACAACATTGACCAGAGTTGAATATGACTAGTGTGAGAAATTGTCGCTATCTACACCCAAACCGTGCCTAAACCATTGAGTGTTGAGGACTGTATACATAGAATCCTGACTCTACCGGGTAGAGAAGACAAAAGCAGAGGGGGCTGTAGTGACTTTATCTTAAAACACAACTTAATTTGCAATGCAGTTGTACATTCTCATTGAATTATGTATTACAGATTTCTGAGGTGAGGTTAAAAGTACATTCTTTTTTCATAAAAGATAAGTACTGGGTTGGACATTACATTATTGTGTTGTTTTTTGACTGCTGATATCTGAGCTCTTGTGTCTTACCTCCATGAGACACCTTGGGCTGTTCTCCCTCAGTGTCTTGAGAGTCAAGTCCAGAAGGGGCTGTACTCGGCCCAGTTTGCAGTCCCATAGTTGGGATGGACCCCACTGGACCAGCTGCAAACAACCTCAACCACTACAGTGGGATCCCAGGTGGATCCCAGGGAAAAAGCTGCAAACAACCACAGCCACCACAGTGGGGGCAAATTGCTCCTGTCTGACATGTGCCCCCCTTAACTCTGTCTGACACCTGTCATATCTAGATATCCCTGATTTCATGGTGGTGATCTCCATGATGAAAGTGCTTGGTATCTTCACCCTAAGTAAGATCAGGCTTTCATCACTGCCTCTGTGGTGGATGGGCTGCCTGTTCAGAGTATTCCATCAGTGAAGTTGTCTGAGGCTCTGCTGGCGGAAACACATAGTTCCAACATATCTAAATGGAGTATGAGAACTACAAGTTCAATATGGTGAGAGCATTTCCACTGAATGATAGTGTTCCAGTTCTGCTTAGCTTTAAATGACCCCCTACATATATTAGCTGATATTAATTTGAAATGTCATATCCAAAAAAAGATGACCAGTAAATTTCTTCAAAGTCGGCCTACCTTTATAATATACAATGACCACCAGACAATCACAATTAATAATAAAATATACCTATTTATTATTCATCTACATACATATGAATCAACATTTAATTTCAGAAGGGGGCTCATTCAATATTTACAATAAAACACTCAACCTTCTTCAATCTGGACTCAAACCATGTTCACAGAATATATCATTATATTTTTCTAAAATATGAACCAAATTACTATCTGTTTAAAACATCAGAGACACAATCTTATAAGTAGAAGCCCAGATTCTATGCTTAATCAGTTCATTAAATCTTCTGTGATGAGCCTAATCCAAGCCTATTTTAACATCAGCCGAGCCAGAGCCAACACGTGTTTCGCAGCACCCTACTGCTTCTTCAGGATTACAAAGCGGCATATTTACAAGCCCATAGTGCCACTGTTGCGTCACTTTTATAAAGCTCCGGTGGTGCTGTGCGCTGGTCCATATTTACAAGGCTACACAAAGCCACTTTGCATGGCTTTATACGACCTTGTAAATATGGCCCTCTTTCATACAGTACTCTGCGTCAAGGGGGAGTATCATGTGTCTTGTTGTGGGTGTTCCCACGCAACACCTATGGCTTTTTGACACTGCCCCAGATTTACAAGGATTTGTGAATATAAGGCAGCACCAGAAACGAACACCTTTCCAGGGGGGGCATTAAAGTGGCACACCTATGAGAAATACTTTTATTTCTCTCCCGTTTTTTGTTCTATGTGTCACATAGAAGGAGCAAAACGCCATTAATGAATGTTTTTGTGAAGTAAGGTGTCCCTTTTTACACGAACACAATCATCTCTGCAACGCAGGCACCTTGAACAATGCATTCGCGCTCGCCTGCTGTTTGTGTGCCGGAGCAGGGGAGAGCACAGGGGTGCGCCAAATTCTTGTAAATATGGTGCATCCCTGCATTTTTTAAATGACACAGCTCGGTGCAGCAAAATTGCTTACAGCACCTCGCTGCGCCATTTCATTGTAAATACGCCCCTAAGTTCGTTGTACTGAAACACAAAACTGGGTCCTATAATTAAAAAAAACAAATCGCTACCATTATTATAGTCGTCAGGCTTTTGTACAACACACCTACCCACATCAACATCCAATCACAGATTCGGGTGCTATCTCACAAGCACTCAAAACACAGGTGAACAACCAAATGAAACTTAAAACTGTGCTGTAACACCACTGATATTTAAGCACCGCCGTGAACATAAAATTGGTCATCCAAACATGAGCATCACCGTTTCTCACTCTCTAAACGCATTGGGCACCGGGTAGCATCTGGGATGGTAGTAAGTCTAACAAAATCTTTGTAAAAATAAATTAATATTATACTAGGGAAAACATGTGACATTACAAACAATGAAAAATTGGCAAATAAACATGCCAATAAACTTTAAACTTGATGGCTTTCACCCGCATTTGAAATATCTGATAACTCCGAAGTTATGAGTGATATATGTGTCACAAACTGCAACACTCACAAATAACTACAAGTAAATATTCCTCTAAAACCCTCATGTGACTTTACAAATTCACCTCACGTTCCAATCCCAGTTCATGCTAAACTGCTGGAAGGCTTCCCCATGCCATACACACAGTATGTTAGAGGTGAGATCAAAATGGAATCACACGTTGTCAATTAATATTGCACATGTGAATAATTGGTGAAAACACAAGTATGAAAACTGAGAAACGAGAAAGGGAAAGGATGAAAGCTTTAGTTAAGTTGCATGCGAAATTTCTCTGGAACATCTTCAGGGCAGGATGTTGTAACAGATTTGTTCTGAAGAGTCAAATTATAGGCGGTGTTGAACACACTGTTGCTCTTTAAGATGTGAAGTGTTAAGGGCCTTACACTTTCATGCCTCTAATTAACGAAAAGCAGAAGATTTAAAGCGCTGCTGCAACTCACTGAAGTTTTATTTTTGCACTACATAGACCAGCAGGCTCAGTGTGAGTCGCCGCCCACTAGGACAGGTGGTCTGAATTAACATTACTAGTAGTGCCTTTGCATCACGCCCCTTTTTTGCCAGAACTGCCTCTGAAGAAATGCAAAGTAGCATGAAACGTGTCCGGCAGGCATTTGAAAGTTACAGAAGACTTCCTTTCTACATGCTGTTCCACTGTGACTAAAAACGAAAATTTATATTCCTGTGGTGGCTCTCCTTCATGGGCAAACTTGGTTTGATGGATATATGTATATATACATGTATGTATGTATATATATATATATATATATATATATATATATATATATATATATATATATATATATATATATATATATATATATTCCATTAAACAAACAACATGAGGCCCAATACCGGAGTTGAAGCATTTGTTTTGTAGGCACAGCAGCGCAATGAAATCTCCTTCTCCTTCCTTACGCGTTTCGGCAAACCTTATGCTTTGATCACAGGTGGAGATCGTAAAATGTAACGTGCGTTTATGCGCGCTTTAAATTTAATAAGTCACATGACAAATTATAAAGAATACAAATCCCATGATGCAGTTAGTTGGTAATTGTAATGTAATGCATGGAACGTATGTAACTCTATCTGCCTTTGTTAAAATGAAGAAGGATGCGCAGGCATGTCTTGTAGGTAAAAGTAGTAGATTTATTCTTGTAGTAACATCACGGGTTTTGAGATACAGGAAGATGTTCTGATCCATAAAAGTGCCCCACCAGGAGCAGCCTCCTCGCTGCTCAGCCCTTCCACACCAACTGAGTCTCCCTACAATCCAAACCCACTGAACATTCTATATGACCTCATCATAGGCTGAGCAGCAAGGCAGAGAACCACTGTAGGGAGAGTGCATTGGGTAATTAGTACATCACAACACATCTCCCCCCTTATAATGATCGAAAACATTCGAAATGTGTTAAGGTGATAAAACACACATCTCAGCAAAGGAGGATGCATTAACAACAAAATAATTATACATCACCCCCACTGCTATAATGATCATATACATTCAAAAGGACTTAAGGTGATACAACACACGTCACCCAAGGAGGATGCATTAACAACAACCTATAACACATCCTTCCCCCTGATAATGATGATAGACAACTAAGAATGCAAGATAAAGAGATACATTCTTAAAAACAGAGGATGCTATCCTCCATAACACACACAACAAACAGCGGGTACAATACCACCATACCACACAGAGTACCCATTGTACCACAAACTGAAACACAAGACTGCAGCAGAACAAGGATCTACAACCTTCAACTGCACAAACCAACGGTAGGACAGATCTACCTCAAAGAAGAGGAATAAGACACCACCCATACTAAAACAGGGAAATTATGATCCCAAAAACACTCTAAAAACAAATATGGTATCTATAAACCCAAAGTAAAACCAGGGTATCCTTAAACCCGAAACACACTCAGAATATTCTATGGGTAACTATAAACCCAAGGCAATTCAGGGTATGATTGAACCGAGACATACTGGCCCAAAACATGGAATTCAGAAAAACTAGCACAGATGCACACAGTCATGACACCCACACAACATATTATGGGTATCCCTAAACCCAAGACAATCAGATTATGGGTTTCCATAAACCCAAGGCAAACATATTATGGGTATCCCTAAACCCAAGGAAAACATAACATGGGTATTCTTAAACCCACGACAAGCCAGGGTATCCTTAAAACCCAAAACACTCTAGAAACAAAAGTAATATACAAACTTCCACAAGCGTCAATGTAGACAGAATTCTTTAAGCAGTTATAGCAAATTCCACAACCCCACAACCTAGTACTAAGGCGAAAGACCTAAGATCGCATAGCATCGCATTGCATCACATGAATGTACCACAGTCACGAAAATATTAAAGACACAAAATAGGCGCAAAAATAGCATTAAGAAACAACCACACCACAAGCAGCACACAGGTATTGGAAACAACAACAAACAGAAAGTCTTATGCTCCGGTGAGCGATTTCTCACCCGAAATCCTCACCCATACTGAGTCTTTGTCAATGAGCTGCAAGTTGCTGTCACCACACAAATCGCTGATGCACATAGTTCTATGCCGACATTTCTCCAAAAGGGCACAGCGACATCATCCTCCATGTGCATGATCAGGGTTTTTGATGTACTTGCGATGAGCTACAGATGTTATCCGCCTTGCGCATTTTCGCGCTGCACTTGCCCCAATGAAATAAGCTGGGAAAACGTGGTTGACAATGTAAAGGCTGTACACCAGCTTGGCAATAGCAACGGCAGCCATCTTGACACAAGATGGCTGCATGTAATTTACGCCGTGCCGCATGGCTGACGGCACATTTATGATGAAGAGCGTCTCTCCGCAGCCCCAGGGTTTCCAGAAACTACAACGTCACAGAGGCTCCCGCGAAAGAACAGCCGGAAACCTTCACACATGTAAGTGTGCACACGAGGTGGGCAACACGCGCCTGATTTAAATTTTCAAAGTTGTGAGCCAACTGCCAAAAGTCTTAGCGGTAGACAGCATGAAAAATACAGAAAGTCTCTCCCACGAAAAATCACACAAGCACCGGGTATGTGGCTTTGCATTCCAAATCTCACAGGAGGAAACTGCGGGGGTACAACTATTCCTTGCTGGGAGACGTTTCCAAAGCTTGAAACTTCAATCTTGGCGCCTGCCTTAACATGCCGGCAGCAGATATCCAGCCACTCACCGTGGACAGCAGAGTACATGATGCTTCTCACGGTGGACAAAGTCTCACCTAGACCAAAACCAAAAAAAAAAAAACACAGTCAACTGCTGCTAATTCGCCAGCATTAGTAGTTACTGCCAATCCCCCACAGAATCAGTTTGAGAACCCAGGCGAACCAAGTAAAAATAGCAGCTCTTATCCATTAAAACAGAAACCGGAACACTTGGTAGGGTGGCAATTGGGACTCATTACAGAAAAACAGGAATAGAATATCCATGGCAGGGTGACAACTGGCTCCACAGAAATACCAGCAGGAACTGGCAGGCCCAGGCTAGGGTTGACCATTCACAGGTGATGAGAAATGTCAGGAACTTCTGTTAGTCTAGTTACTCATTTGGGGAACACTCACCCAAGTTCAGCAAGCACTGGCACATCCATGATGGGGCTGACTGATCTTTTGGTCACTGGTGGGGCTTCTGTACTGCCAGCTTGCTTCTTTTAACTGCGCTTTTTCAGTTTCTTAGGTATACAAGTCCATTAAAGTTAGCTCATGTAGGTTCTTTAAAATCGTCGCCAGTGTTAAAATGAAGAAGGATGCGCAGGCATGTCTTGTAGGTAAAAGTAGTAGATTTATTCTTGTAGTTACATCACAGGTTCTGAGATACAGGAAGATGTTCCGATCCATAAAAGTGCCCCACCAGGAGCAGCCTCCTCGTAGCTCAGCCCTTCCACACCAACTGATTCTCCCTACAATCCAAACCCACTGAACATTCTATATGACCTCATCATAGGCTGAGCAGCAAGGCAGAGAACCACTGTAGGGAGAGTGCATTGGGTAATTAGTACATCACAACAGCCTTCTTGATAAAAGTTAATTTACATTACCACATCCGTTCTCATAGTGGGTTTATTCACTCATTTTGTCCAGTGATTAATTTAGCATGACAAGTGCTCATATGTCAAAGGGGCCTTACGACAATGCTAATCAGCTAATCAGCGAAGTTATGACGGCGTAGGAAGGGATTTGGGGTGGGGATTAGAGCAGGATAATTCCCTGCTCTAATCGTGCCGGAGGACAGGCATTGTCGTAAGGCCCCTTAGACATATGAGCACCTGTCATGTTAAATTAATCACTGGGCAACATGAGTGAATAAACCCACTATGAGAACGGATGTGGTAATGTTAAATGAACTTTTATTCAGAAGGCATATGGAGTTACATACGTTCCATGCATTACATTACAATTCCCAACGAACTGCATCATGGTAATTGTATTCTTTATAAGTTGTCATGTGACTTTTTAAATTTAAAGCGCGCATATACGCATGTTACATTTCACGATCTCCACCTGTGATCAAGGCATAAGGTTTGCCGAAACGCGTAAGGAAGGAGAAGGAGATTTCATTGCGCTGCTGTGCCTACGAAACAAATGCTTCAACTCCGGTATTGGGCCTCATGGTGTTTGTTTAATGGAGTGTTAAATGGATGAGCTGCTCTGTGCCCATTGATGTGAGGCCGCCCTGCAGGGTCTGGGGCTCCGTGCTCGGAGGTTTTTTTGGATCTACACATATATATATATATATATATATATGAAAATACATCATGAATACGGATGGCAACAAATGAACTATTGGGGACTTGCAACAATCCCCATAAATAAGAGAGGAGGAGACAGATCTAAAAAATTGAGACAATTGGAATCAAAACTAATAATTAGATTTCAAACGAAGCAACCGAGAGGACTGAACGGTGATGAAGAACTTCATGTTCATTTGTAAATAATTTGTTCATGCATAGAAGACAACATCATAGACTCAATGCAAAAATTAGCAAAGAATTGATTGGCAAAAAATTGAACATATGTGGTACTATACCGACAATTGGGGCACTTAGCCGTTAATGAACTGCCAAATGTATATACATAAATATATAAAAGATCTATATATGTATTTTATACAAACTAAAAGATTAGATTCTTCCTTCAAAACTGTATAATATTAAGACACATTACACTGTATATATTAATCACCTTTTCACAATGCAAACTACATATCCCATGATGCATTTTAAATGGCCAGATGGGTAATTGGATATATAAAGACATCACTTGTAGCACACCACTAACCGTGATCAAGACCAGAGTGGTCGAAACGTGTTGGTTAGCTAAGGGAACCTGATGGTGCTTATGCTGTTTTTGAAATATTTGAAAGTAAAGAAACTTTTGAACTGTCCTCCTGGAGTGTGAGTATCTCTTCTTTTTGGTGAAAAAAAATAAATATATATATATATATATATATATATATTTACACACAAAAAACAAAGGTTACTGGGACCTTATAGTTATGGTCAGATTTTACTCATACAAAAATGACAATATGGGTGAGTAACTGGGCATATGAAAGGCAGTATAGTTGAGTGATGGGGTATATGAGAGACTGTATGCGTGAGTGAGTGAATATGCGAGGGGCTATAAGGATGAGTGTGTGCTTCTGTCACTAGCTGTATAAGTGAGTCATCCCCCAACCAGCAGTGTGCTCAGAGGAGTTTTTGCAGAGTGGTGGAAAAAGGGGCATGGCCTCTGTCCTCCTCCCTGCAATCCCACTGTGTGGGGCTTACTGGAGGTAACAGGAGGGCTTGTTGGCCCCTAAGGAGTTTCAGCAGCCCCGGAGACTTCCTTCCCCACTCAGCAGCCCCCCAGAAGGTGCGTTTGCAGAGTGGTGGAGAAAGAGGTCGGGCCTCTGTGATTTGCTGGCTTTCTTTCCCTATTATTTTAGGAAGGAGTCTGCATGGCCCCCCTTCCCTGGACCATTTTGAGCCCCGAGGACCCCATCCCCTGGGGCCAGGCCTTCATATATATTTCTTTCTGTTTTTTAAAGGAAGCGGGCTGCGCAGTTTCCCTCCCCAGTCCTATTTCTGCCCGGGGTCCTTGTCCCCCTGGGCCAGACCTTCACCATTTTTTTAATGGGAGGGGTCCAGTGCGGCCTCCCTCCCATATTAAATATAGCTCCAGGGAGGTGATGGTCCCTGGGGCAGCAGGGGTGTGTGGCCCCCGCATTGAAATATAGGAGCCCATGGAGGTGGCAGTCCCCGGGGCTGTGGGGGGCTATGTGGCTCCCACATTTCAGTAAATTAGTCCCAGGGAGGTGTCTGTCCCTGGGGCTGCGTGGGGGGCTGGAGCCCCCACACATTATGTTTTAATACATCCCCAGGGAGGTGGCGGTCCCGGGGGCAGTAAGGGTAGGCCACATGGACCCCTCACATTTCAGTGATTTAGCCCTGGGGAGGTGGTGGTCCCCGGGGCTGCGAGGGCCCCCCATTATCATTATTAATTATTGCCCCTGGAAAATGGCCCATCTGGGGGCTTAATTACACGAAGCGTGGCAACCCGCGCTTTGTTTTTTTAACATTTTCGGTGGGATTTGCAGACCCAATACAACTCCCACTGAAAATTTAAAAAATGCTTTGTTAGCCTGGGGGTTCCCTGTGGGATCCCCTGTACAGGCCTAGGGGCTCAGGGTGTTTGTACCATGCTCCCTATTCTTTTTTTAACGTTTTTGCTTGTGACTCGACTGAGTCACAAGATGAGTGCCAACACTACCTGCTTTGAAGTGTTGGCAACCAATCAGACCTCAGAAACAAAATCGTCAGGGTTCGCAAATCGACCACAGCCACAGTTGTGTATCTGAGAAATCTTTAAATTTCTCAGGAACTACTGAACGATTTACACCATTTAACATTGCTTTCTGGACCAAGAACTACCTTTTTGCCAAATTTGGTGTAATTCCATTCAGCAGTTTGGGCTGTAGCGGTGTCTAAAGTTTCCTATGGAAATTGAAATTAACATAGGGAAAAGGTTTTTGGGGACACCCCTTTTTCTGATCCTCCACTTGACGGATCAGCCTGAAATTTTCAAGCCAGGAGCTGAAGTGAGCGTCAAATTAATTTAGCAAATGTCTTGAAGATTTGTTAAACAACGCCAAAGTTATTGGCAAATCAAAAACAGCTTTTTTAATAGAAATTAGGTTCTAACTATAGCTACTTAAGGGCATTTTTAGGGTTTAGGGTGTGTAGGAGTATTTTGGTAGAAAGGGTAACTTTTGGTTCTAGTATGGGTAGGCGTATTTGGGTGGAAAATGTATTTTGGGGGTCTAGGGTGGCTACAGCTATTTGGTTAGCAAGGGTATTTTTAGGGTTTAGGGTGGGTAGGGGTATTTGGGTGGCAAGGGTATTTTTAGGGTTTAGGGTGGGTAAGGGTATTTGGGTGGCAAGGGTATTTTTAGGGTATTTGAGCAACAAGGGTATTTTTAGGGTTTAGGGTGAGTAAGGATATTTTGGTGACAAGGGCATTTTTAGGGTTTAGGGTGGATGGGAGTATTTGGGTAGAAAGGGTATGTCAAGGTTTTAACATGGGTAGGAGTATTTGGGTGGCATGAATATATTTAGAGTTTAGGGCGCCTAGTGGTATTTGGGTGGCAAGTTTATTTTTAAGGTTTAGGGTGGGTAAGGGTATTTGGGTTGCAAGGATATTTTTAGGGTTTAGAGTCTGTACAAGTATTTGGTGAGCAAGGGTATTTTTAGCGTTTAGAGACCAGCGCGATTATGAATCAGGACAAATCCTCTCACTCGTGAGGACTCACACAGCATATAGTAGAGAAACTTCGGAATCGGAAGTTGAGACGGGGGTCTCCGAAGGAGAACAATGGGCAAGTTTGTCAGGGTCAAGTGACGGCACAAACTTTGTTTCAGGAATATCAGCTAATCAGGCAGCCCCAACAGATACCCCTCAACACACTCATCCTCCAGAGCAAGCGGGAGGAAAACCAGAAGGGGGAAGAAAGGAAGCAGGAGATTCTATGACCCAACGGATGATGAGAAACACACAGGGGGGCAGGTGAAAGTGAGCAAAATGGAACACACAATGGCTGAATTCGACCAATAGAATTTTAACCGACGATGAAATGTCTATGTTTGGGCCTAACTTTCAGCACGAGTTCTTGCGTTGACTGTGCACAGACACGTATAGACTTATACAAGTTCATCAGAAAATTGAAGCTCATGAAGATTAATACGCTTAATCCCAAGAAGAATAGACCCATCACAATGGATTGCACTAGACCAACAGATATTTTGACAGGCGGGAATCTTAAAGCACTTTTTGCACTCCAGGAACTGGAGAATCTTGAACCCAGTATAAACAACAGTAACAAATATGTTGGAGTTGGCGGGGATAACACAGCAGAGCAGTGGAAGCAAAGTAAAGGTGAAATCTAAATGTTTCCCACAAGCTCCACATGATGCCATCAACATATTCCAGGAGCCAGTTATTAAAGATCTAGAACAGCTACAACTGACCAATCAACAAGACTAAGACAAGAAGGATCACAACATCACACAAAACCAATGGAAGGCGATCCTGGGCTTAAAGAATGATGACGCTATAATTATAAAGCCATCTGATAAAGGAGGCAATGTAGTGCTACAGAGCAAGGTCCAATGTCATAAGGAAGCAATGATGCAGTTCTCAGTGAGGGAAAGTTATTAACCTATCACCAAAAATGTATATTTGTATAGTGTTCAAGCCTTCCATGATTTGTTTATTTGAAAAGTTTTATATAGCACTGGCTAGACCCGGAGGCATCAGACCACTTTTCATGAGGAAGGACAATTGATTCAAAGCAGAGTTACAAAGTTGCATCAGTTTCTGGAGCGTAGTTACATGAGATACATGAGTTACAGAAGCATGGCTCAGGAATAGGGAAAAAAGCAGGTGAGGGGAGAGAAATTCAGGGGAGAGAGGAAAGGAATAGGGAAGGTAGATAAAGAGTGAGGGAGGGAAGAGGTAGGGGAAGTGGTAGGGAACACAATGGGGTGACGAGTGTCCAACATCCGGCTGGGTAGGTGAGGGCTGACGGGGAAACCAAAGCCAAACTCCTCTATAGCTGTTTAGGGCAGCTCCACCTGTCATCGGCCAAAGGTTTCTCAGGCACCGAAGTATACAGAAGGTTTGAGTGTCCGCCTACGGGGGCATCGTCAAAAAGTTCCATTGAGGGAGCCAGTCACGGTGTACGGTGCTGTGCTCCCAGCGGTAATGGAAACATCCCAATCCTCCACTATGTGTGACTCCCTTATCGCTGTGGACTCTCTCAGAGGGGTCTCTGAGACTCCATAGCATAAATGCTGGATCCCTGCCCAACAAGGTGAGAAGGAGTGCTTTGGCAAGGGGCACATTCATGGAGGCCATTTTAGGGACAGTCGGGCTGGTAGAGAAAGACCTTCACTGCAGATTGGGGGAATTGAGAGTTGGAACGCTGGTTCAGTAGCCTGGGAAACTGCTTCCCCGATGAAGCCAATGTTGGTGGTAACAGGAATAAAAAACAGTACATTAATATGTGTTGAATGTCATTTTGATTGTAGCTTATTCAGAAACAGCTACACTCACGGACTAAAAAGGGTGAGAGAGCAGATTAAAGCGGTTTTAAGGGCCATAGAGTGGAGAGAGCGTTGGCAGACAATGGAGTCCGCAGTAACATTGGAAACAATTGTTGGGGTGAGAAAAGGGAAGATGCGGACCAGGGGAAATTTCGGCCGCGATTTTAAGGTCAGGCAGGTATAGGCAGGATCACTGGGGATATTACCCGGAGGTATCAGAGTGTTTTACAAGAGAATTGGTAAGAAACAAGTTACACAGAGTCACAGTGGTTAAATACAATGTTGCATGGTAAGAACCATGGCATTAAAACATGAGAAAACTCGAGGGAGGTAGACATGACGCAAAATGAGTGATGGGATAAGCAGCATCAGCAATATTCACAAACAAAGAGCAGATCCATGGAGAAGAGAGACGATCGAAAGGTCACCCACCTGGAGACAGGCAGGACCGGAGGTACAGACTAAGTTCACTAAGATGGTGGATAGGACAATAGTGTCTTTAGGAGATGGTCCCAAAATGGTGGGGTGCAGATGAGTCCTAGTCCAAAAGTTCAAAAGAGAGTTTTTACCTCCGCTCAAATAAATAAATAAAAAATCCAAATAGTCCCAGACGTCTTACAGGAGGCGAGGCAGGCAGGCTAACAGTAGGGAAAAGCAGCTGTAGTCAAGTCCGGAGGCGAGGGGAGGGTCAGGGGGAGATATCTACTGATCTACTGGAACTTTGGAGAAGTAAAGGTGTCTTGGATTATGAGGAGTATCAGTTCCTCCAGTGCAAGTGTCCACAAATCCAGACATTTTATCACATACCAAAGATTCAATAAAAACAAGAGGTCACCACTGGAATGCCTCATTGTGTCCTCAAAAACTAGCCTTTGGATAATTCTCCTATATATGCAGACTCTTTTCAATTCATATTTGTGAAGGATTTGAGTTCCTATTTACTAAGGGCTTTTTAAGGATCATCAAAGGAATAGAATGGTAAAAGAACATGCTAATAATAACATTGGATATTACAAGCCTTATACGTGTATTTCCCATGATAAAGGTCTGAACGCAGTGGAATAATTTCTGAAGAGGAGTGCTTTAAAATTTCAGGAACACAATCAGATAACGTTACATCTCATATCTTTCTGTCTCAACAATAACACTTTTTTGTTTGCAGGCCAGTTATATCAACAAAAGCAGGAAACTGCTATGGACAAGAGCTCACCCCCAATTCCGCAAACTTTTTTGTAGGCTGTTGGGTGAAGCACGTGGCCTGGGCAGAGAGAAATGACTATTGGGTTGTTTGCCTAGCCTTATGGACACGCTATATTGATGATCTTTTTATTGTTTTAGAGAGGTCCGCAGGAGGCGGCTGAGAGGTACATTGAGGTTTGCAACTGCAACTTGAGCAGAGGAGTTGGCCTAATGGCTAGGGCGGTCGACCTCCAATCTGGGGAACCGGGTTCGAGTCTTGGCAAGGGCGAGCAACATCCTGTGATTCTGGGCAAATCACTTAATCTTCCCGTGCCTAAAAAAAATGAATGTGCCCTAATGTACAGCAACTGGTGCTCATGTAAAGCGCTCTGATACCCGATACCTTTGTGTCAAGTTTGCGGTATATAAAACTCTGTATAAAAAAAACCTCCCTGAATCTCCAGTTTACCAGTTGTATTAGTAAAGCTAATGCACTGTTTTTGGATTTAATGTTATACGTGCAAAATAATGATCTGCAGACTATATTGCTCACCCACTACAGCAGATTCTATTTTGCATTCCTGTAGCCATCACCCACGTAGCCTCATTAGCAACATACCGCATGGGAAGCTGTTGCGCATGAAGCACAATGGTTCCACATCAAGGGAATATTTGAGGGCAGAAACAGAAACCCTTCTCAGTTTCTAGACAGTTTCTAGACACGAAGGAACTCATGAGGGGTTTTAATAAAGGCAGCCACTAAGGTACAAGGCACACAGAAACGACACGTACTGATTGACACAGGGAACAGAAGAGGGAGGGATAGACAGGATGTGAATACAGTAAGAATGACAAGTAACTTTTTCTCCAGTTTAGCTTCATATCCAAGCACAATTGGAGGATCTTATAAACTGATAACACTATTGGTTCATGTTTGCCATTCACACCTCAGATAACATACAGAAGGGGCTCTCACTGAAAGATCTGTTAGTGCACAGCTACTTTAGGAACATTCCTTTGAAGAGAGGATCAATAGCAGGGTTTTTTCCATGTATACGATGCAAAGCATGCAAGTAAAGGACTACAAAATCCCAGGAATCAAAAAGAACAGGTGGATCACTAAGTAATACAATTGTAATTCAGAATTTATAATATATTGCCTGATCTGCCCCTGTGGAAAAAAGTAAGTGGTAAGCGCTAAGCATCTCATCAAGAAAAGAGTGCTCAAGCATATGAGGGCAATCACAAACAGGGTCCTGCTTAACTGGTTTCTCAGCATTTTGAGACAGAACACAAAAGCAATCTAAACCTACTCAGGTTTTTCTGCCTAGACCAGGTTATCAAAGATGAAAGAGGGGGAGATAGAATTAGGAAGTTATGTGTTCTGGAGTCGAGGTACATCATACAACTACACAGAAAAACACTTGTTAGAAAGGAGGGGGCTCTGGTTGACGCAGGTGTGAACCCACAACAAGCAGGGACCCTTTACTTCTTGTCAGGGCGAAGGATGACTCCCCAGAATAACCCCTGCTCACCCTCTAGGTGCGTGGCGCGAGCAGTCTAGGCTAAGTCTCAGGCGTACACGGTTAAGCAAATGCAATTACACATACAGTAAACCCCTTGCATGCACCACAAACGGACACCAATCCGGAAGTATATAAAAATAAGCTTTTATGTAGTTTCAGCAGAGTTAAATACAAGGCCCAGTAACGTTGAACTGATGGGGCCACAATTCTTGGAAGTACGGTCAAGTTCTCTTTGTACGGAAAGTTCTTTAGGCGGGCACAAGGTAACTGCAGGCCTCAGCGCACTTCGTGCTGAGGCAGCGCCCAGGGAGCACACAGCAGATGACAGGGAAATAAGAACGTTGCGGACCCTGGATCCGATGCGAGCTCGCGGTCGAGGTCGTAAGTACAGTACCTTGTTTCTTGACGCAAAGGCGGGTGCGGGATTTCAGCGGCTCTTCGACAGAAGAGCAAGGCGGCGTCCGGGGCTCCCACACTTCACGATGGGTGTCTGATCTTCAGGCTCACGACAAGAGCGGGGTGTTGTAGGTGGCGGGTGAACAAAGCGGGGCAGCTGGGCACGCCGATGCGTCCGGGCCGTCCGAGGCTTGGAGATGCTCACACACGCCGATTCCGGCGGGAGGGTGAAGGTGCACAGCGAGCCTCCAACGAGCGAGGTGACGGGACAGCCCAGCACAGCGTAGGGGGAGCGGCTCCGATCGAGCGAGGCTCTTCCCAAGGCGGGGGCGGCTAAGCAGTCCGGGTCACGGCTCAGGGAGGGACTGGGCACGAGGGTCACAGCTCCGGCGAGGGAAAGGACACCACAGTCCAGCAGCAGGCGAGTGAAGATCAGGTAGAGCCCAATGGTCCTGGGGCTCAGTTCAGGGGGCAAGCTCGGTTCCAAGCCCTTGGAGATCGTTTTTGGAAAAGCACAAGTCTTGAAAGTACAAGTAAAGTGAAAGTCTTCAGCAACAGTTTCTCTTCTCTCCTTTGGCAGCAAGGTCACCACTGCAGGCCAATCCCCCAGGATAGGGACAGTCTTCCTCCTACAGCTTTCCCGGTGCCTCCTCCTCAGGCAGAGATTCTTCTTGGTCAAAAGCGGATCTAGTTTCTTAGGAGCAGGGCTCCTCCATTTATACCACAAATCTTTTGTTCTCCCAGGCCAGGGGGGCCCTTGCCTAGTTCAGTCCGGTTTCTGAGCACTTTGTTTACGTGATGCAGGCTTCTTCTTTCAGAGTGCAGGGCAGAGTCATCAGACGCTCCACAGGGGGTGGAGCCGGCATCGAGGTAGCGGAGCACTGTCCTATTCAGAACCTAGGAGCACTCCTCCCACCCATCTACCTGTCGATCGTCCTATTCATACCAGGCTACCTAGCCCCGCCCATCTGGGTTCCCCCAGCCCTGTCACTCACACCAGCCAGACATCAGATACACATCACGCAGAGGCGGCTGAAATGTTTAGGCAAGCAAAGGCCGACTTTCTAAAAGCGGCATTTGCAAACCCGGAATATTAAAATAAACCTTGCGAAAAGATGTACCTTATTATTCCGAGTTCAGGCATACTAAACTCGATCTTCTACCATGTTCCCTGGGTCGGTTAGGATCATAGGGTGTAATAATCCAGGCCGCCCATACTGGCCTATAAGAACAGGGTAGCCTTGCAGTAGTGAACAACAAGATGGCGGTAATTCACTACTAGGACATGCCACGCATCCAGGCTTGTCCTACCTTAGGCTTACAACGCACCCTGCCCGGGGGCCTACCAGAGGGGTGACTAACATGCAGCTAAGGGAAGGTTTTAGGGACTGGCAAGTGTGGGCACTTGTCGGTCGGCGTGTCAGTACCAGACTGCACGCAGGTTCTGCGATGGCAGACCTTAGACGTATTTTACCGGCCGCTTCTGTGGGTGGCACAACCCGTGCTGCAAGCCCACCAGCGGTGTTCGTATTTACATGCCCTGGCGCACCTGGCGCACTTTTACTGGGGTCTGATAGTAAACCAAACAATCCAATCATGGAATCCAACCAACATATACAATTTACATAGGGAGCACTCGCACCGCGACACTGGTTGGCAGTGGCACAGCGCGCTGAGCGGCCAACACCATAAAAACACATGAGGCACAGCGACAAAAAGAGGAAGGGAGACTCACGCCAAGGTGCCAGGTCTAACACGTGTCCCCTCCAGCTGAAAAGTGGGGAGAACTACCCTACCCCAGGGAGTTCCTCATCACTAAGGCGGAAAAATCTGGACAGACCGTCAGCATTGGCGTGATCTGTACCAGGGCGATGTTCCACCGTGAAATCCATACCCTGTAGGGAAATGGACCACCTCAACAGCTTTGGATTCTCACCCCTCATATGCATCAACCATCTGAGGGGCCTGTGGTCCGTCTGAACCCGGAAGTGAGACCCAAACAAGTAGGGTCTTAGCTTCTTCAGCGCCCAGACCACAGCAAATGCCTCACGCTCAATAGCACTCCACCTCTGTTCCCGTGGAAGTAACCTCCTGCTAAGAAAGGCTACGGGTTGATCTAGGCCCTCCTCATTAATCTGTGAAAGAACAGCCCCCACACCATGCTCTGAAGCGTCTGTCTGAACGATAAACTCTTTGGAGAAGTTGGGAGCCAAGAGCACGGGCGCCGTGCACATAGCAGTCTTCAAGGCCTCAAAAGCTTTCTGACAGGTGTCAGTCCAGATCACTTTCCTGGGCTGCTTCTTCGAAGTCAGCGCTGTCAAGGGGGCAACCATGTTGCCATACCCCTTGACAAACCTCCTGTAGTACCCGGTGAGACCTAGGAAGGCTCTCACCTCCGTCTGGGTTTTGGGCGCCTCCCAATTCAGGATGGTTTCTATCTTGGGCTGAAGGGGTGCCACCTGGCCACTCCCAACTTGGTGTCCCAAGTACACCACGGAACCCTGCCCGATCTGGCACTTACTCGCCTTGATCGTGAGGCCTGCCTTGCGCAGCGCCATCAACACTTCCCAGAGGTGACGCAAGTGTTCCTCCCAAGTGGAGCTGAACACGGCGATGTCATCCAGGTAGGCCGCACTGAACGAATCCAGCCCAGCCAACACCTGGTTGACCAATCTCTGGAAGGTGGCAGGGGCATTCTTCATCCCAAATGGCATAACCCGGAACTGGTAGTGCCCATCTGGGGTGGAAAATGCTGACCTCTCTTTGGCCCCCTCGGTCAAGGCGATCTGCCAATACCCAGACGTTAGATCAAACGTGCTGAGGTAGTTGGCAGCCCCTAGCCGATCGATGAGCTCATCAGCTCTGGGGATGGGGTGTGCGTCGGTCCTAGTGACCGAATTGAGTCCTCTGTAGTCCACACAGAACCGGAGTTCGGGTGTGGCTCCCGGCGCTGCAGCCTTTGGGACCAAGACCACGGGGCTGGCCCAAGGACTGCTAGAAGACTCAATTACCCCGAGTGCAAACATCTTGGAGACCTCCTCCTTGATGCATGTCCTCACCCTGTCAGTCACCCTGTAGGCCTTGTGCCGCACAGGTGGGCTATCCCCAGTGTCCACATCATGGACGCACCAATCAGTGACACCAGGGACCAGGGAAAACAGGTCAGAAAACTGTCCCAGCAACTGGCGACAATCATTCTGTTGCTCAGGGGTCAGGGGGGAAGAGAGGATGACACCATCCACTGACCCATCTTGCTTCTTGGCTGACAGGAGGTCAGGAAGAGGTTCTGTCTCCGCTTCCATTCCAGCATCTGTTGCCAAGAGCAGGCCCACTTGGGACCCTCCAAGTGGGGCTTGAGGCGGTTGACATGTAGGACCCTTAAGGGGTTCCTAGGAGACTTCAGGTCCACCACGTCGGTAACAGGACTCTTGCGCTCCACCACCTCAAAGGGACCGGTCCACTTATCCTGGAGCGCACACGGCTCCACGGGGGCCAAGACCCATACTTTCTGTCCAGGCTGAAGCTCTACCAGAGTGGCATTCTGGTCGTACCACCGCTTCATCTCCTCCTGGCTGGCTTCCAGATTTGCCTCAGCAAGTTGCCTGAATCGCCTAGTCTGATTCCTGAAGGCCAGCATGTAACTATATACATTCTGGGGAGGTTTCCTGGGAGATTGCTCCCAGCCTTCTTTGACCAAACTTAGAGGTCCTCTGACTGGGTGACCATACAGAAGCTCAAAGGGACTGAACCCCAGAGACTTCTGTGGCACCTCACGGTAAGCGAAGAGAAGGCATGGTAAGAGGACGTCCCACTTACGCCTCATGGCTCCTTCTAGGCCCATTATCATGCCTTTGAGGGTTCGGTTGAATCTCTCAACCAACCCGTTTCCTTGGGGGTGGTAAGGGGTGGTGAACTTGTAGGTTACACCACACTCTTGCCAAAGAGATTTCATGTATTTGGACATGAAATTGGTACCTCGGTCAGACACCACTTCTAGAGGGAATCCCACTCGGGAGAAAATTCCCATCAGTGCCCGTCCCACCACGGGGGCCGTCACTGTCCTTAGAGGAATGGCTTCCGGGTACCGGGTGGCATGGTCCACCAGGACCAGGATGAACCTATTGCCCATCGCTGTCCTGGGGTCCAGTGGCCCTACAATGTCAATCCCCACTCGCTGGAATGGGGTACCGACCACAGGGAATGGCTGGAGTGGAGCCTTCTGCTTCCTTCCACTCTTTCCACTTGCCTGGCAAGTCTGGCATGTCCTGCAGTGAGTATCTGAACTCCTGCGCATTTGAGGCCAATAAAAGTGGGTGACAAGCCTTTCAAAGGTCTTGTCCTGCCCCAAATGCCCTGCCAATGGCACATCGTGAGCCAGCCCCAGTAGGAAGGCTATGAAGTCCTGGGGTACCACCAGCGCACGGGCTGACCCAGGCTCAGCAACCTTAGGCTCTGTATATAGGAGGTCGTTCTCCCAGTAAACGAAATGTGATCCTGACTGATCACCTGCGGCCTGGTCTGCAGCCTGCTGCCGCATACCCACGAGAGAAGGGCACTCCTTCTGTGCCTTGCAAAAGTCCTCCCTGGTGGGACCCCCTTCCTGCTGCCAATGGGTCAGCTCCGGCAGGTCTCCCAGTTCAGCTATCTGCTCCCCTGTAGGCTCCAGGGCATCCCCCTCAAGGTCTGCTTCCTCCTGGACCGTGGGAACCTCAGGGGCCGGCTTCCCGCGCCCCTTGCTCCTTCTCTCTGAGGCCGGTTCCTGGGCCTCCCTCTCAGGCTCCAGGACCTCTTGAGTACCTCTACTGGCTGCCATGGACCGTGTGGCGACACACGCCCAATCCGGCATACCCAACATCTCCAGGTGAGCACTCCGCTCCACCTTAGCCCAAGGTGAGCTCTCCAAATCGTTCCCTAACAAACAGTCTACAGGCATGGCGGGCCTCACAGCTACCTGAAGAGTACCAGAGACCCCCCCCCACTCAAAGGGAACCTGAGCCACCTTGCAGTGTCTCTCTGTGTTGTCAGCGGCAACAACGGGATAGAATGCATTGGGGACCACCTGCTCCTGAGACACCAGGTGACACCTGACAGCCGTCACACTGGCTCCTGTATCTCTAAGAGCTTCCACTCTATGGCCATTTATGGTCACCCACTGCCTGTACTTCTTAGTGTTCTCAGGCAGCTGGGTTGGAGGGACCACTTCACGGTCTCCTAGCGAGACCAGGGACATCTCTGCGGGACCCCACCCACCTTGGACATCCCTCTCCTCCCCCAAGGCTACACTAGTCACCTGTCGGGGTGGAGCACCAGTGGGTGCTGGTTTACCAAACAATGGACACTTTACATCAGAGGCAAAATGCCCCAAATTGTTACACCTGTAACATCTTACGGGCCCCTTTGGAACAGGAGGACCTGTCGGGGCCCCGGTCGGTTTCTGGGGTGGGGGAGGCTGAGAACCCTTCCCTTGGTTCCCTTGGGGACTATTTTGGGGCCCTTTTTGGAACTGCTTCTGTTTACCCCTGTCCCCCCCACTCTTCTGCTGGGGACCCTGCCCACCTTTGGCGGAATCTCCCACGGTACCCTTGTGGACCCTGGTACTGACCCAGCGGTCCGCCTCCTCAGCAAGCTTCCTCGGGTTAGTCAGCTTACTATCGATCAGGTGCTGGCGTAGCTCAGGAAAACAATTACTGGACAAGTGCTCCCATGCCATTAAATCAAGAAGCCCTTGATAATCATTTACCTTACTACCCTTTACCCAACCATCCAGCGCTCTGCAAAAGAAAGTCACATACTCCACATACGTACTATTGGGAATCTTAGTGCAACCCCTGAACCTCTGTCTATATAACTCAGGGGTCAACCCATACCTAGCCATCAATGCTTCCTTCATATGGGCATAAGAATTACGAACATCAACAGGTAAATCTAACAGTGTGTCCCGCCCTTCACTCAGGAACCTTCCCCACAACCCTGCTCCCCAATCTTTCTCAGGGACCCGGTGGGAAGACATGGCTACCTCGTAGGCTCTGAACCACTGCCCGATGTCGTCATTCCTGAAGAACTCCTTCACTACATCCTTGGGAATATAAACTCTTGGTTCCGCCGGTACTGGCGGTGTGCTGCCACCAGAGGGATTAAGCTCCAAACTTTTTGCTTTCAGCTCCAGCTCCCTCAGCTTCATGTCATGCTCTAATTGTAGTTTCTTTTCTTCCATGGCTAATCTTTGTTTTTCCATATCCATCTGCCCATGAAGTTTTGCCATTTCCACCTCGTGTGCCCGGGTTGCGGCCCTGTCTGCCAACTCTTCTGGCGACAGGCACCTGCCAAACTCATGGACACTTTCTGGTGGAACCACTTCCACCTGATTCTCTGGTGCCTTTGACTCATACCAGGCCCTCAGCCCCTTCACAAATTGTTCCTTCTTTTTCAATCCAGTTTGGGCAATCCTGAACTTGGAGCAAAGACCTTTCAAGTCTTCATTGGTACGATTCAGAAGCGCGTCTTCTTCCCAATCTACGTCTTCAAATCCAGAGATTATGGAAGCCGCCCTTCCGGCTGAAAGTGAACCAGGCATGGCTCTAACAACGGAGACTCTTGGCAAAACAAAAACAAATGCTAGCCTTGTGGCTGTGTTACTGGTCTGCTCTCACTACGTGGTGATCAGTGATTTACTATACGCAAACCACAAATGCAAATCCGTAAATCCTCACCGCTGCCACCAATGTTAGAAATGAGGGGGCTCTGGTTGACGCAGGTGTGAACCCACAACAAGCAGGGACCCTTTACTTCTTGTCAGGGCGAAGGATGACTCCCCAGAATAACCCCTGCTCACCCTCTAGGTGCGTGGCGCGAGCAGTCTAGGCTAAGTCTCAGGCGTACACGGTTAAGCAAATGCAATTACACATACAGTAAACCCCTTGCATGCACCACAAACGGACACCAATCCGGAAGTATATAAAAATAAGCTTTTATGTAGTTTCAGCAGAGTTAAATACAAGGCCCAGTAACGTTGAACTGATGGGGCCACAATTCTTGGAAGTACGGTCAAGTTCTCTTTGTACGGAAAGTTCTTTAGGCGGGCACAAGGTAACTGCAGGCCTCAGCGCACTTCGTGCTGAGGCAGCGCCCAGGGAGCACACAGCAGATGACAGGGAAATAAGAACGTTGCGGACCCTGGATCCGATGCGAGCTCGCGGTCGAGGTCGTAAGTACAGTACCTTGTTTCTTGACGCAAAGGCGGGTGCGGGATTTCAGCGGCTCTTCGACAGAAGAGCAAGGCGGCGTCCGGGGCTCCCACACTTCACGATGGGTGTCTGATCTTCAGGCTCACGACAAGAGCGGGGTGTTGTAGGTGGCGGGTGAACAAAGCGGGGCAGCTGGGCACGCCGATGCGTCCGGGCCGTCCGAGGCTTGGAGATGCTCACACACGCCGATTCCGGCGGGAGGGTGAAGGTGCACAGCGAGCCTCCAACGAGCGAGGTGACGGGACAGCCCAGCACAGCATAGGGGGAGCGGCTCCGATCAAGCGAGGCTCTTCCCAAGGCGGGGGCGGCTAAGCAGTCCGGGTCACGGCTCAGGGAGGGACTGGGCACGAGGGACACAGCTCCGGCGAGGGAAAGGACACCACAGTCCAGCAGCAGGCGAGTGAAGATCAGGTAGAGCCCAATGGTCCTGGGGCTCAGTTCAGGGGGCAAGCTCGGTTCCAAGCCCTTGGAGATCGTTTTTGGAAAAGCACAAGTCTTGAAAGTACAAGTAAAGTGAAAGTCTTCAGCAACAGTTTCTCTTCTCTCCTTTGGCAGCAAGGTCACCACTGCAGGCCAATCCCCCAGGATAGGGACAGTCTTCCTCCTACAGCTTTCCCGGTGCCTCCTCCTCAGGCAGAGATTCTTCTTGGTCAAAAGCGGATCTAGTTTCTTAGGAGCAGGGCTCCTCCATTTATACCACAAATCTTTTGTTCTCCCAGTCCAGGGGGGCCCTTGCCTAGTTCAGTCCGGTTTCTGAGCACTTTGTTTACGTGATGCAGGCTTCTTCTTTCAGAGTGCAGGGCAGAGTCATCAGACGCTCCACAGGGGGTGGAGCCGGCATCGAGGTAGCGGAGCACTGTCCTATTCAGAACCTAGGAGCACTCCTCCCACCCATCTACCTGTCGATCGTCCTATTCATACCAGGCTACCTAGCCCTGCCCATCTGGGTTCCCCCAGCCCTGTCACTCACACCAGCCAGACATCAGATACACATCACGCAGAGGCGGCTGAAATGTTTAGGCAAGCAAAGGCCGACTTTCTAAAAGCGGCATTTGCAAACCCGGAATATTAAAATAAACCTTGCGAAAAGATGTACCTTATTATTCCGAGTTCAGGCATACTAAACTCGATCTTCTACCATGTTCCCTGGGTCGGTTAGGATCATAGGGTGTAATAATCCAGGCCGCCCATACTGGCCTATAAGAACAGGGTAGCCTTGCAGTAGTGAACAACAAGATGGCGGTAATTCACTACTAGGACATGCCACGCATCCAGGCTTGTCCTCCCTTAGGCTTACAACGCACCCTGCCCGGGGGCCTACCAGAGGGGTGACTAACATGCAGCTAAGGGAAGGTTTTAGGGACTGGCAAGTGTGGGCACCTGTCGGTCGGCGTGTCAGTACCAGACTGCACGCAGGTTCTGCGATGGCAGACCTTAGACGTATTTTACCGGCCGCTTCTGTGGGTGGCACAACCCGTGCTGCAAGCCCACCAGCGGTGTTCGTATTTACATGCCCTGGTGCCCCTGGCGCACTTTTACTGGGGTCTGATAGTAAACCAAACAATCCAATCATGGAATCCAACCAACATATACAATTTACATAGGGAGCACTCGCACCGCGACACTGGTTGGCAGTGGCACAGCGCGCTGAGCGGCCAACACCATAAAAACACATGAGGCACAGCGACAAAAAGAGGAAGGGAGACTCACGCCAAGGTGCCAGGTCTAACACGACTGAAGGGGTTAAACAGCGACGAAGAGTTATGGACACACAGAGGTTAAACATCTTCAGAACATTAGACTGTGATAGGCAGAATTAGGTTTTTTTTGCAGTACAACCACAGATAAAAGTGTAACAATTTGTAAGGCACTACTGAAGTGCTTGCATCACGTGGGCAAATTATCTATCATTCAGATTTACTATTAACATTTGTTTTGTCAAAAGGTTGGAGGATTTTATCCTATCCTATATTTAGACAGAAAATTATGGGGCGGAGCAATAGGACACTTGTTCCCATGTATAAGGTCGGATTTCCTAAGACCACTCAAGGCCCAATTGGTGCAAATTATTTGGAGTATAATGGGTTCCACCTTGATTAAGGAAACAATGATCAAGGCAGTGATACCTTTTGATTACCAATAGAATGTATTATCTTTAAATGCAATGTTCACACGCATATATATTTTTTCCAAATTCCGGTGAGGTTGACACACCCAGACAGGGCTACATTTACATGTCTACAGCCCATACAAGGCTTCAAATAACCAACTGCCATAAAAATAGGCATTTCCAGGATTATTGCATCAACAAATGTACATATCTGTATGATACGGTACTTTAGGAGATGATAATTATGGTTGGTAGTACCACACTGTGATGGAATGTGTGCAAAATTAAATATTATGTATTCATCACTGAGGGATGTCCACAATATCATGGTACCATTGTTGATTCACAGGGTATGGATGTACAGATCACACGGGCAATGTGGAATCTTTATGTGCAGTGTATTGAACGGTATGTCCAGTCAATGCAAATATGGGCGCTGCATTATTCCAGCCTTTGTAATTAGATTGCCACTGACAGTCTTTTATGTTGACTAAATGAATTTGACCAATGAAATCACGTAGTATTTAAATGTGAGAATGACCCCAGTTACACTGACATTGAGAAAGGCAGTGTGCCAAAATGCGACTGTTCAGGGTTTTTGTCAAATAAATTAATGGAAGAATTCCTGAGTGCGCTTCATTGTTGCCAACATCTGATTATCGTTGGAAAGTAGTGGTGAAATATATGTGAGACCACCCTCACATGGGAGCGGCACCCATTTCGTGTGGTGCTGTGGCTGGTGGATCAAGATGGAGCAAAAAAAAAAAATATATATATATTGTTAAATTATTCCATAATTGTATGTCCCAATATGACATTATTATGTGTCTTTTCTTTTCCCTTGTCTCCCCTCTTGGTTCCTGGATGTAAAGGTTACCAAAATGGATTGCAAATGAATTATTCATTGGAAACTTCGTTGATTCTAAATTATGAACGATGGACAATTCAACCATGACAAGGGATCTAAATTTATATGACTAAATCATGATTTGTGTTATAATGTTATAAATGATTTGGAGTATGGAAATATAAGAATGATGCACTATTGATAGATTGGTAGTGTCAGATAATGTCACTCTCTTTGAATTTTCTCCCCTACTTTTAATGGATGCTTTGATTTGAATGTAAATATGTAAATATGTGAAATATTTGTAACTTTTAAATCCAATCCATTTTTTTGACTCACTTGAATGAGATAAATGTTGATATAAGAGAGATTTCTGGCACTATGTCAAGACAACGTTGTATTGGAAAAAACTAAGCATCACGGCGATAATAGTCTGCTGTTTATGTCTATTGAGGAGCTAATCATGTGACCTTGTATTTTTTGCTTAAAATGGAAACGTTTGGTCCACATTAGATTGTGTGAGCAAGGGATACGTCCCGAAACGCGTAACGAAAGGAAATAAATACCCAAGCTGGATGGCTGAAAGCATCCCGAGTGTCGGTGTCTGATTTGGAGAAAGTCGGATTTGGTTGCAAATACTGTGCCGTTGAATTGCTGGAACAGCGGCGAACCGACGCGACCTCGTTCAGGAGCATCCTCGATTTTCTGGCAATTTGGAACGGAGTGTTGTGAACACTACGAGGAAGCCCCCCCAGAGCCGCCTACCTGTATATTCGATCCTTGTTTCCGAGAGACGTCTTCGGTAAGCAGCGAGCATCCACGGAAGCAGCTTGCCGAACGAAGGCGCCAAAGAAAATAACGGTCAGTGATTCAAGGCAACGGGGAGAGGAGCTGGGTCTTAGAAAACCCGGCGGGACATGTTCAGCAGGCAAAGGGTATTTCCAGCGTAAATTGCATCTAATAACGAACGTTTTTTGCAACTTGATTTGATTTGAGAATGGATACCATTATTGAACAACGTGAGGCAGCTGCTGACTCCGTGTTTAGTGAAAGGAGCAGCACAGAAGTAACTTCAAAACCAGGAGTGGACTCGGCAGTGAAGGAGTCTAATGATAACATTCTAGCGCTAAAGAAAAAAATTGAGAAACTTTATCGAAATGAAATTTCTAAGTGGTGGGAGGTCAAGTCGCTAAGCAGATACCTGGATGTGGGAGGGTTCCCCGAGGACTGCGAGTACTGACAGCCCCCACATATGAAAACCCTGATCCTGAAATGTTAAAGGAGTGGGCGGCCAATAACGCGCAGGCTTCTGAATGCATGATGAAAATCTTGGTGAAATATGCTGTGAGGGACCGAGAGAAAATTCTAGTTGAAATTAATATGTTGGAAGCGGAACTACTAAAATGTCTGGGAGAGGACGACACAACTAAATTCAAAGTTGACGTCAAAATCCGCTTAACCAAATATGAGCAATCAATAACGGCGCGAAAAGCTACTAAGTTTCAACGAGACAGGCAAGATTACCTACTCGGTCAAATCTACACTTTTGCACGACGCTTCGATACAATTCGAAAGCAACGTCTCTCACAGGTGCAGACCTCAGCAAGTAAAGAAGCAACAACTAAACCCCCACCCAACATCCCAGGAGAAATGTCGGATCTGAGTTCAGTAGCAAGCTCAGATGTTGAGTCACTTTCTGAAGATGGAGGATTACAACCACTGGCTATGGCAAACCCCCCATCTGTAATTGAGGAGTTTGGTTTTTATACAAGGACCGGACTCAAAACCAACGTCCTTCGTTCCAAAATCAAAGTCAAAGAAAAGAAAGCTACGTAAGCGAAAAAAAACGACGGAGTAGCCATGGAACTATGATCAGGGAAGAAGAAGCAATTTCAACGCAAGGGCTGGAAGAAATAGAGTCAACGGTTATAAATCTAACGGATCTTGTTTTAACGGATGAAGAAACAAGAATCCTTTCACTTGGCCTTTCTTTCTGCAAACGAACTAACTTTAATTAAACTCAAACGCGCATTGACTTCTTTAAGTTTGTAAGGAAACTAAAACTAAAAAAATTCTTTGATATGAAAACTACTAATCGAAAGGAAATGAGACAAGTGGTCAGTGAGGAACCAGGCAATCTCGATGTTGGGGACATGCAGGTACTTTTTGAATGTCAGCAACTCATAAGAGAAGGGGAAGGTATGACTGTGGTAAATCAAGTTAGTCAAGCAGATGAACTTTTTGTTTAGATGTTTTTGACAGTACTACCACTAATTTTAGACCAAAATCGAGTTTCACACCTAACACCCCTAGAGATACTTTGGATATATACTCTGACCTGGTAATAAAAGATTTAAAGGAAATATCCTTAAACTCTAGCAAAGAATTTTTAAAGAAAGCTTCAGGTTTTGATAAAAAATATGAATCTGTGATGGCTAAAATTCAAAGCAGACAGGACATAGTAGTAAGGCAAGCTGACAAGGGCGGCAACTTGGTACTGTGGTCCCTTGAAGCATATAACTGTGAGGCAGCCTTACAATTGAGAGATAGAGAATGTTATTCAGTAGTCCCCCACAGTAATCTAATTGAAATCAAACTTAAATACCAAAAAGACCTTGCGAGATGGCGAGGAATTGGGTTGATTAATCAACTAGAATACTTGTTTTTGAGGGTGGATAACCCAGTGGTGCCCATATTATACCTAATACCAAAAATTCATAAACACAAGGATAAACCACCAGGGCGTCCTATCATCTCAGCCATCGGTAGTCTCTTTGAACCAACCTCCAGATATTTAGACTCATTCCTACAACAGTATGTGAGGGCATTACCCGCTTATATTCAAGATTCAAGGGATTTCTTGAATCAATTAGAAAATATAAGATGGGAAGAGTCTTATCTCCTCATAACATTGGACATCGTGAGTCTGTATACTAGTATTGCCCATGAAGATGGTCTAAGGGCAATGAGGCATTTTTTAAACTCAAGACCTATTAATCTCTACCAGCATACTAATATGCTGTTGGAGATGTGTAGGCTGTGTCTCACCAACAATCACTTCCTCTTCGGAGGTGATACTTACAGACAGATTAAGGGCACGGCGATGGGCACCTGCTTCGCCCCCAGCTATGCCAATCTACACATGGGCTGGTGGGAGGAGCAGGTGCTCAAAGTTGACTACATTAATGAGTGGAGAGAAAATGTCATTAAATGGATCCGCTTCATTGATGATTTATTTATCATATGGAACGGATCTAGAGAATCAGCACAAAAGTTTATTGAAAGCATAAACATAAACAAATTGAACTTAAAATTTACTGAGCAAATAAGTACAGAGAAAGTGACTTATTTAGATTTAGAGGTGTACATTGCACAAAATTCAATCCAAATGTGCACTTTCAGAAAACCAACTGCAGGAAATTCAATCCTGCATGCGGCTAGTTTCCACCCTACTAAACTTAAGATGAGTATCCCTTATGCAGAGAATCTGAGAATGAAACGCAACTGCAGCGAGGCTACTGCTTTGGGGCAGGCCCAGGAAGCCTTGAGCCACAGATTTCTCCAGAGAGGATACAAAATGGAAACGCTAAGACAGGCAAAATCGAAAGTAGCAAATATGGAGAGAAGTGTATTATTGAAACCAGACATTAAAAAAGCTGAAGAAAAGCGAAAGAATACTGAAAGTCAGATCCGCATGATCACTGGTTTCAGTACATACCAGGCTAGAGTGAGAGATAGCCTGAGTAGACACTGGCACCTCGTCAAGCAGGACCCTATTCTAAAGGGGAAGGTTACACGAATCCCTTTGGTGACTTTTAACCGTGCTAAATCTATGAGAGATGACCTATTTAAAACTGATTTTGAAGCCAAGAAAGGTGGGGGTTGGCTTAAAGCAAGCCCAGGCTTCCACAAATGTTTTAAATGCAAGGCCTGTAGACACGGTAAAAATACACATCAAATAATGTCTCCCCTTTTGAATAGTCCTTGGAAAATAAGAAAGCCACTTATTTGTAAAAGCGAATTTGTTGTTTATGTCTTGAAATGCTCTTGCCCTAAGATGTATATAGGAAGCACCATCCACATGGTCCACGTGCGCATCCTGCAGCATCTCAGGGCAATCGCTAATAATGATAAAAACTATGTTGTTGCTCATCACATAAATGAATTCCACAAAGGCAATACTAATGAACTAACATACTTTGCCATTGATCAAGTCCCTAAAGAACAAAGAGGAGGCGATAGGGAAAGGAAATTAAGAAAATTGGAGTCTAAATACATACTTATGTTCAACACAAAAAGTCCTCATGGTATGAATGTTGAAGAAGATCTACACATACATTTAAAATAGAGGTATCGTTCCCAATCATGTTGATTTTAAATTTTGGTTTTAAATTCTGATTTTAACTATAACTATCCAGTGATGGATTGATTGCTCCTTTTTTCCATACTCTTCAACATGATCGTTTTAAGGACAACCGTGGTTTAACAATAATCATAGGATTCCCTGATAGATAGAATACTGTTGCACTAGCACTTTATTGTGACAATATTGCGATTTTTTGCACAAAGAAAGGCACTAGCACTTTATTTTCAAGCATTGAATTGCACAAAGCACTAGCACTTTATTGATACGGAGTTGAATCCTATTGTTAAATTATTCCATAATTGTATGTCCCAATATGACATTATTATGTGTCTTTTCTTTTCCCTTGTCTCCCCTCTTGGTTCCTGGATGTAAAGGTTACCAAAATGGATTGCAAATGAATTATTCATTGGAAACTTCGTTGATTCTAAATTATGAACGATGGACAATTCAACCATGACAAGGGATCTAAATTTATATGACTAAATCATGATTTGTGTTATAATGTTATAAATGATTTGGAGTATGGAAATATAAGAATGATGCACTATTGATAGATTGGTAGTGTCAGATAACGTCACTCTCTTTGAATTTTCTCCCCTACTTTTAATGGATGCTTTGATTTGAATGTAAATATGTGAAATATTTGTAACTTTTAAATCCAATCCATTTTTTTGACTCACTTGAATGAGATAAATGTTGATATAAGAGAGATTTCTGGCACTATGTCAAGACAACGTTGTATTGGAAAAAACTAAGCATCACGGCGATAATAGTCTGCTGTTTATGTCTATTGAGGAGCTAATCATGTGACCTTGTATTTTTTGCTTAAAATGGAAACGTTTGGTCCACATTAGATTGTGTGAGCAAGGGATACGTCCCGAAACGCGTAACGAAAGGAAATAAATACCCAAGCCGGATGGCTGAAAGCATCCCGAGTGTCGGTGTCTGATTTGGAGAAAGTCGGATTTGGTTGCAAATATATATATATATATATATATACTCCACAGGCGAATGGGAAAACCCGCTGCCTCCAAACCAAAGGGCGCGTCGAAGCAATGACCTCCCAATCACGGTCATCAACATCCACCAAACTTTTACCAACAAAAGTGATCGACGCCGTGTCTGTGCGCAAAATTAAAGTTTTAATGCCAGCTGAAAATGCTAGACGCGTTTCGCCTGTCCTGCAGGCTTGTTCACTATATATATATATATCACCAACACCACTCCCACCTCAAACTCCGAACACAGGGCGGGTGCTTACTCCTTATGGTGAGGGTGGGACCTCACATTTGCTGCACAGCAACTTGAACACGCATTGGAGCACTCGCAGGATCATTTCTGGCTTTATTTATAAACAGCAGACGCGTTTCGGCGTTCATCGCCTTCTCAATGCTGTGAAGCTTGTCCATGGTACACAGTGCGGGATTGAACAGTTATACTGTGTCCACTTCTGCCATTGGTTGATACCGGGCCAATGGGGTGGCTCTGATGTTCCGTTAGACTCATGTCCAATTCATTGTATAGCCACTCCAATGGCCCCATGTCCTTCGCCACAGCCGCCGGATTTTGCATGATGTTTTCCCAGTAGGTGTCAGATAGATAACTGGCTACCCCAAGTTTGAATAACTTGCGACTTTTTCGTCGGCCGGAAAGAACTCATCGACGGCGGTTCGGGAGTTCGACTAATATCACCAACACCACTTCCACCTCAAACTCCGAACACAGGGCGGGTGCTTACTCCTTATGGTGAGGGTGGGACCTCACGTTTGCTGCACAGCAACTTGAACACGCATTGGAGCACTCGCAGGATCATTTCTGGCTTTATTTATTAACAGCAGACGCGTTTCGGCGTTCATCGCCTTCTCAATGCTGTGAAGCTTGTCCATGGTACACAGGGCGTGATTGAACAGTTATACTGTGTCCACTTCTGCCATTGGTTGATACCGGGCCAATGGGGTGGCTCTGATGTTCCGTTAGACTCATGTCCAATTCATTGTATCGCCACTCCAATGGCCCCATGTCCTTCGCCACAGCCGCCGGATTTTGCATGATGTTTTCCCAGTAGGTGTCAGATAGATAACTGGCTACCCCAAGTTTGAATAACTTGCGACTTTTTCGTCGGCCGGAAAGAACTCATCGGCGGCGGTTCGGGAGTTCGACTAATATCACCAACACCACTCCCACCTCAAACTCTGAACACAGGGCGGGTGCTTACTCCTTATGGTGAGGGTGGGACCTCACGTTTGCTGCACAGCAACTTGAACACGCATTGGAGCACTCGCAGGATCATTTCTGGCTTTATTTATTAACAGCAGACGCGTTTCGGTGTTCATCGCCTTCTCAATGCTGTGAAGCTTGTCCATGGTACACAGTGCGTGATTGAACAGTTATACTGTGTCCACTTCTGCCATTGGTTGATACCGGGCCAATGGGGTAGCTCTGATGTTCCGTTAGACTCTAGTCCAATTCATTGTATCGCCACTCCAATGGCCCCATGTCCTTCGCCACAGCCGCCGGATTTTGCATGATGTTTTCCCAGTAGGTGTCAGATAAATACCTGGCTACCCCAAGTTTGAATAACTTGCGACTTTTTCGTCGGCCGGAAAGAACTCATCGGCGGCGGTTCGGGAGTTCAACTTATATCACCAACACCACTCCCACCTCAAACTCCGAACACAGGGCGGGTGCTTACTCCTTATGGTGAGGGTCGGACCTCACGTTTGCTGCACAGCAACTTGAACACGCATTGGAGCACTCGCAGGATCATTTCTGGCTTTATTTATTAACAGCAGACGCGTTTCGGCGTTCATCGCCTTCTCAATGCTGTGAAGCTTGTCCATGGTACACAGTGCGTGATTGAACAGTTATACTGTGTCCACTTCTGCCATTGGTTGATACCGGGCCAATGGGGTGGCTCTGATGTTCCGTTAGACTCATGTCCAATTCATTGTATCGCCACTCCAATGGCCCCATGTCCTTCGCCACAGCCGCCGGATTTTGCATGATGTTTTCCCAGTAGGTGTCAGATAGATAACTGGCTACCCCAAGTTTGAATAACTTGCGACTTTTTCATCGGCCGGAAAGAACTCATCGGCGGCGGTTCGGGAGTTCGACTAATATCACCAACACCACTCCCACCTCAAACTCCGAACACAGGGCGGGTGCTTATTCCTTATGGTGAGGGTGGGACCGCACGTTTGCTGCACAGCAACTTGAACACGCATTGGAGCACTCGCAGGATCATTTCTGGCTTTATTTATTAACAGCAGATGCGTTTCGGTGTTCATCGCCTTCTCAATGCTGTGAAGCTTGTCCATGGTACACAGTGCGTGATTGAACAGTTATACTGTGTCCACTTCTGCCATTGGTTGATACCGGGCCAATGGGGTGGCTCTGATGTTCCGTTAGACTCACGTCCAATTCATTGTATAGCCACTCCAATGGCCCCATGTCCTTCGCCACAGCCGCCGGAATTTTGCATGATGTTTTCCCAGTAGGTGTCAGATAGATAACTGGCTACCCCAAGTTTGAATAACTTGCAACTTTTTCGTCGGCCGGAAAGAACTCATCGGCGGCGGTCCGGGAGTTCGACTAATATCACAAACACCACTCCCACCTCAAACTCCGAACACAGGGCGGGTGCTTACTCCTTATGGTGAGGGTGGGACCTCACGTTTGCTGCACAGCAACTTGAACACGCATTGGAGCACTCCCAGGATCATTTCTGGCTTTATTTATTAACAGCAGACGCGTTTCGGCGTTCATCGCCTTCTCAATGCTGTGAAGCTTGTCCATGGTACACAGTGCATGATTGAACAGTTATACTGTGTCCACTTCTGCCATTGGTTGATACCGGGCCAATGGGGTGGCTCTGATGTTCCGTTAGACTCATGTCCAATTCATTGTATCGCCACTCCAATGGCCCCATGTCCTTCGCCACAGCCGCCGGATTTTGAATGATGTTTTTCCAGTAGGTGTCAGATAGATAACTGGCTACCCCAAGTTTGAATAACTTGCGACTTTTTCGTCGGCCGGAAAGAACTCATCGGCGGCGGTTCGGGAGTTTGACTAATATCACCAACACCACTCCCACCTCAAACTCCGAACACAGGGCGGGTGCTTACTCCTTATGGTGAGGGTGGGACCTCACGTTTGCTGCACAGCAACTTGAACACGCATTGGAGCACTCGCAGGATCATTTCTGGCTTTATTTATTAACAGCAGACGCGTTTCGGCGTTCATCGCCTTCTCAATGCTGTGAAGCTTGTCCATGGTACACAGTGCGTGATTGAACAGTTATACTGTGTCCACGTCTGCCATTGGTTGATACCGGGCCAATGGGGTGGCTCTGATGTTCCGTTAGACTCATGTCCAATTCATTGTATCGCCACTCCAATGGCCCCATGTCCTATATATATATATATATATGGCTACCATTGAATGCATTTCGGCTGATTCGCAGCCTTGTTCACTGATGGTGAGGCGCCATTTTCAAAAGTATTTGCATACATTAGTGCATGACGTGATCACACAAAAAGTGAAAAATACTGTGACACCTATCACTTCCTGTTTGTGTCCAGATTATGAAATCTTTTTTCACGAGCAAAGGCTACAATTCGTTATTGCTTTAAATATAAATGCTCGATTGTGGTTTTATTGCATTTCAAATAAATGCACAATTTCAACAATATTGCATTTGAAAGAACAGTCAAATTATATCGTTCATAACACATGCTGTAATATATAATATGTGATTAAACAAAGAGGACTAGCTTAAGTTGACCAGAGTGTTACAGTACTCAAATTTAGTTCTGTCACGGGCACCTTGTTGGTGTATTCATGAAGCCCTCACCCACCAACCTAGTTGGTGGCATGCTTCATCATCGGGCCCACCCAGTGACACCTAGTATGTCCCGGGTGTGCTACGATGCCTGATTACAGCGGAGCTGGTATATTGCTGAGAGTGTAGTGAGGTTGGGTGAGTGTGATTTAAAACGGCTTGGTGGTGGTCCCAGTACCCAAGGGTAAATTAAATTTTAATAACTGGACCGTCACCAGCGGTTAAAAGTAAGGCTACAGGACACGTGAGGATGGCGAGTTACTGCCCCCTGCGTCCTTCAGATGGTCGACATGTGGTGGCATGGTGAGCAAAAGAATGCTGGATGTAATGAAGATCTATTGACTGGGGGAGAATGTTTGATTTGCTTTGCATTCCATCCATCATCTGTGTGTCTTTTGCTTCTTGATAATTACAGCACAACCTCAAGAGGGATTCACCAAATTACCCTCATCAATGTGAATAGTATCTCCCAAGGCTGACATCATAATTCATCTGATTGTAATCACCCACAAGTGGGCAAATTCTACCATTTATGTTGATTTGCTTGGGTGTAATCTATCTCACTTGGAGAAGTTCCTGATACATCAAACACTATGGCTGGAAATATATAGCAAATAAATTAATGGGAAAATTCTCCAGAGTGCGCTTCATTGTTCCTGACATCTGATTATCATTGAAAAGTGGTGGTGAAATATACGTGATACCATCCTCACATTGGAGCAGCACCCGTTGAGTGTGGTGCAACAGCTGGTGGATCCTGATGGAGCAATACTATAAATATGGCAGACAAAACAAATTAAAAAAACAACTTATGCACTCAATTGCGGTCTGCACTCGTTATTCTCACCAAGGAGGTATGTGCTGCGAGAATGTTGGATATATATATATATATATATATATATATATATATATATATATATTCTCTGTCAGCTCACAGATCCTTCATCTCCTGTAAGTACGAGCCACACGAATCCAGTTGAGTTGCAATATTTTAATGTTTACGGGCAAACAAAAATGACGCGTTTCAAGCAAACGTGCTCTTGGTCACATGACCATAGGTTCCGAGTTCAGTGTATTTAAAATCATACAGGAACATAAACAACAGACTTTTCAATTCATTCATTTAAAAGAAAAATAACAATGGTATTTTTATAAATCATCAAGCTGCTGCGCAACGGTAATCATAAACATGAAAAAAATGTAATTTGAAGAATTTAGAAAATATAAAGGAACACCATTTGTTTTCTAATGCGTCTCCTGTGAAAATCACATATATAAGGAGGACAAGCAGAATTTACATACTTCATTATGTTATATTTATGTGAGTACAGATCAAACTTATAGTAAGTCAAATTCAACATAGATTTTGCCGCCGCCAAGATATACAAAGAAAATAATAAATGATTCATTATTCTTAGGTTTCACCAGAAATCAAGGTATAGTACCCTATCAAGCTAAAGAAAAGTGTGTTTCGAGCTCTGTTTATTACATACTATGATAGAAATCACGGTGACCCTTAAGGAGATGGTGCTAAAATATAGTCACCAAGTACTCCGTGCTCGTATCAGACACGGTGGTGTCTGAGAGCTTCCAGGTCCCATCTAGATGTAAAAAACAAGAATAAAATGTATATTAGAGCACATAGTACAGTGTCATTTGAAACATACATTTATAATGTAATATATCTGGACTTTCACCTATCAAAAGAAAAAAGATTTTAAATACAGAAGCATATCTACAGCAGGGGTCATAAAATCAACCAACATAAATTCTGCAGTCATGAATGGCGGCCTATTATACAAAGTAAATACATTTTCTAGTACAAAAGGTTTCATGGATAATACCATGCATTGCAGCTAAAAAGACGATCTACAGTGAACTCATATAACTTGGAACAGGAGTAACTGAATTACTTGAGGCTAAAACTGCATCTATCAACAATATACAATTTACAGATGCACATGCATCTCTTCGTCATTATTCATCCCGAATGGGGCTACACTTCCTGCTTGTAAAATGAACTTGGATTCTGCTCTACGTAGGGCCTGAATTCTGTTCCCTCCTCGGGGGTCTTTAGTAGGGGTGGGCGGAATTTGCGTAATTGCGTTACGCAAATCTCCGCGAAACGGTAAAAAATCTCCGCGAACACGCAGAAATTCCGCGAACACGCGGATTTGCTTGTTCGCAATACTTTCTTCCTACTCGCGATCGCTGTTTGCGTGCTCGGGGTTAAATATCTCGCGAACACGCATATTGAGAACGCGAACAAGCAAAAAATTTCGCGAAGTCGCGGAACGCAGATTTTTGGGCAATTTCGCGTTCTCCGCGGAACGCGAAATTACCCAAATTCCGCAAATTCCGCGAACGGAACGGAATTTACCGCCCAGGCCTAGTCTTTAGTTATAGTATCTAAGGCAAAAAACTTTGCCTGGGTCCAATCTCCATTGTGTTCTTTATGAAAGTGTCTGGCTGTACTATAACTAAAGTCTTTGTTGGTTATGGCACGCCAATGTTCCAGTATTCTCTTCTTCACTGGAAACATGGTGGAACCTATGTACCACTTGCCACAAGGGCAAGTGATTACATAGATTACGAAATCTGTGCTGCATTGTATATTCTTGCGAAAATACCACTTTCTCTTGGTTCTCTCCAGGATTACTTCTTTTACATTAACGCTGTGGCTGCACGCTTTACATTTTCCACAGCGATGGAACCCTCCTATTCTGTCTAGCCATGTGGGTTTGGTGTTACTAAAGTGGCTTCTTACAATCATATCTTTGATCGAGGTACCCTTTCTGTAGGTGATCGCTGGATATGGGCCTAACTTTTGTTTGAGTATCTTATCGTGTGTCAGGATATCCCATCTTTTCTTAACAATCTGCTGGAAAAGATTAGATTGTGAATTAAAGGTGGTGATCAACCTAATAGGAGCCTCTGTTTCAATTTGTTTGCTCCTAGGTGCCTTGTACAGTGCCTCGCTTCTAGTAATAGCATCTGCTCTTTTCTCACCTTTCTTCAGCATCATGTACGGGTATCCTCTGGCAAGGAATCTCTCTGACATCTCCTTTTTGTTTCTTATATATGATTCCTCTGTGCTGCAATTTCTTTTCGCACGGAGGAATTCACCAAAAGGTATGCTCCACCTAAAATTGTGAGGATGGCAGCTTGTTGCGTGAAGAACAGAGTTCCCCGCTGTGCTTTTTCTAAATAAATCAGTCTCCAGTTTGTTTTCTCGCACTGTCACCCTAATATCTAGGAAGTCAACAGTTTTTTGGCTACACTGCATTGTGAATTTCAAGTTTAGGGCATTCTCATTCAGTTCTGATAAAAACAACACTAGTTCGTCTTCTCCACCCTCCCAAACAACAAATATATCGTCAATGAATCTAAGCCAGATACTGACTCTGTTAGTCCAATGTTCCATTCCTTCACCCCAGAGCACCTGCTTCTCCCACCAGCCAACCAAAAGATTGGCATAGCTTGGAGCGAAGCAGGTGCCCATAGAAGTCCCTTGTATTTGTTTATAGAATGAGCCATTAAAAGTAAACACATTTTCCACAAGGCAAAATTCGATCATTTGAAGTAACATTGTAGTATGTTTGGTCAAATGTATACTTCTGGAGTCAAGAAAGTGTTTGCATGCTTTAAGTCCATCAGTATGCCTAATACTCGTATAAAGGCTCTCTACGTCCAAACATACAAGCCAATAGTTTGTGTCCCAATGTATGTTCTCTATTTTTTGCAAAAAATCTTTCGTATCTCTGATATACGATGTTAAATCTCTCACATATTCAGATAAAAAAAAGTCAACATACATAGAAACATTTTCCAATAAACTGTTTTTGGAGGAAACTATAGGCCTGCCTGGAGGTTGTGTAGGATTTTTATGGACTTTAGGGAGGAGATAAAAAGTTGGAACAGTGGGTGTCTCATTCTTTAGAAATTTCGACTCGTCCCAGTTTAAAAGTTTCTCATTTGTCCAATCATCAATGAGGTTAAAGAGCCTGACCTGTAGTTTATCAATATAGGTTTTGTCAACTTTGGTGTAGCAAGTTAAATTATTCAATTGCCTCATGGCCTCCTGTACATAATTCGTTTTATTCCACAAAACGATATTACCTCCTTTGTCGGGTGGCTTTATTACTACATTATTATCGTTTTGTAGATTACGTAGTGCTTCCCTTTGTGCTCTATTCAAATTAGAATTAGTCGTAGGTTTGCTTACGAGTTGTAAAATGTCATGGTTGACCAATTCAAGGAAGATATCTATGTTATCTTTGGGAGTCTGGGGTCTATATTTGGATTTTCTCCTGAATGGTGTGATGATCCCTGTATCTATCCCTGAACCTTCCGTAGACTCGTTAACCTCAATGACTGGATCTGGATTTGACAAATCAGAGGCTTGGGAGTTCGCTAGTAAATGTTCCTCATTCAAACTAATATATATATATTCCAATCGTAACTGCTCCCAGTTGAAGACACCACACACAACGTTCGATTTCACCTTTTATTGTATGGGAGGCAACAGCAGGCTGAGACAAGTCCTCACAGCATCTCGTAACACCATATCTGCCATACGCGTTTCGGATATATTTCCTTTTTCACTGGCTGGCGTGTAAGGGGGAAAGGAGCAGCTTGCTGGTTTATCAAGGTGGTTTGCGTTATAGTCCCGCCCCACTGGGCGTATGCTTGCTAGGCATTCTGGATAATGCAGTTTTTGGCAAAATACTGAGCAGGGGCATGCACAAAGACATTGGAGGGCAGGGGGAAGGAGAATAGGGGCAGCAAGCTAAGCACAGAGTTTAAGCAGGAGGTCAATGATGGGGCATAGAATTGGGCAATGGAGGGCAGGAGGAGTGGACTGGTACATCATACTAAATTGAAGGCAGTGGCAGCACATCAGACCATGCATGGCAGGAGGGAGGAGGCTCGTCCATGGATTCACACAACAGAGGATAGGGAGGAGGGGGATGGGGCAGCAAGCTAACTGTTCAGAGAAGGTGGGTATTAGGAACTTTATTGTTTTTAAAACATGTGTCTGTGCGAACTAATTAAAATATGAACAAGTATGCAGCATAATCTCACTTTTATTCAGGAAGAAGAGGACGTTTGTGACTGTGACTCCGGGCTCACTTGGCAGAAACACCCCCTGACCCTCCGCCCCCTATCGCAAAATGTAATGCCCTTGAAAAGGGTAGGTGAACACAGTGTTATATAGAACATAGTCCTGAGAGCAAGATTGAAAATGAAAACTAGATATAGTGTATGGTATAAACTATGAACCAAAAAGTGTGATATAATATGAACCGGGCGTGAAATATAATATGCAATACATTGTGCGCAATTACAGATTAATTGGAGAGCGCGAGATAGCACAGGCACTAGCGCGTGCTATGCGATATGCGCCTTGGAGTGTAATATGCACAGGGCAGTGTTGTGTAACCTAACTAGTCTCTAAAGTTGTAATATAAAATATGTGCTGGGGAGTGTAACGTTGCATATGCACTGTGACAAAGATATGGATCCCAGATTGTAATATGTATGGCATAGCACTGTGCGTTATAACATAGGCATCGAGGAAGGCACGTTAGATGGGGCAATATAACCCGTGCGAAGACAAGTGTGGCATGACATATTCACCGGGTGGTGTTACAGTGCACATGGGCTAGAGAGTGTCATAGCATATGCACTAGCTAGTGGAATACAACACAGAGGTGTGTGGCACTCGGCAGGCAATGGTGGGTGTAACACAGCAATGGGCTCTGCCAGGAGCGCGCTGTGACTCTCAAGTGATGTTCGTCCCCTTTCCAGAGAGTAAAATAAAAAGTATTACACATCCGGCAGTGGATGTGTGTTTTATTAACCGTGAGGGGGGTTTCTTGCATAGTTTTGGTCTAATTTTTGTCGAATCCCCTTTGAATGGCTTGGTGTGCATGTGTATTAAATGTGCCCGTCAATAGCTACCCATGTTTGTATAAATAAACGACAAGGGTGTCTACCTGGATTAGGCACGGTAGGGCATCAGACATGTCAGAGCTTCACTAGTGGTGTAAATATATTCCACGTGGATTCATTGTATGCATAGTCGCCTTTTAATGAATATCACGCAAATCGTCATGGTGATAGGTACGTACGCTTTGTCCAGCATGTTCTAGGTGTGTCTATAAATATATATTTTTTTAAAATAATAAAAAACAGTGTCCGGCCCTGGGGATTGGGGTCAAAAAAATATAATTAGGAGACAGGCCCTGGGGGATGGGGTCATCAGGGCCAATAAATTAGAATAAGAAGGGGAACCACACAGCCCCCCTTCTTAAAAAATTAAAATAAATAAAAGACTGGCATCGTGCCGGAGGCCACTCCCCCTCCTTGCAGCACTCTGCAAACGCGCCCCTTGGCGAATTGTAAGTTGGGGAATTAATTCCTCTTCAATACTGAGGGTCTCTGAGGGCCAACTAGCCCAACAGGCATCTCCAGTATGCGCCAGGGAGCTGCGCTGCAGACAGGTGTTCTGAGGCCAAGCCCCTTTTTACACCTCTCTGCAACGCAGCTCTGTGGCACTTACTGGAGGTACCTAGTGGTCTAGTTTGACCCTAGGGACCCTTAGGATTCAAGGGGACTTAATCTCTCAACTTAGAACAGCCACAGGGCGCGTTTACACAGTGGTGAAGGGAGGGGACGGGGCCTGAGGTGACGTGTGCAAACACGCACTATGGCACGTTTTAAATTGGGGATATAATTTCCCTTCAATACTGAGGGCCCCTGGGGGCTAACTAGCCCACCAACTGCTTCCAGTAAGCGCCACTGAGCTGCATTGCAGAGAGGTGGTCCAGGCCGTGCCACTTTTTACACCTCTCTGCAACGCAGCTCTGTGGCACTTACTGGAGGTACCTAGTGGACTAGTTGGACCCTAGGGACCCTCAGGATTCAAATGAACTTAATCTCCCAACTTAAAACGGACACAGGGCGTGTTTACACATTGGTGAAGGGAGGGGACGGGGCCTGAGTTAACGTGTGCAAAAACACCCTGTGGCCTGTTTTAAGAGGTAGTTTTAATCCCCCTGCCCTATTATATACTAGGGGCTTACAGAGGAGGTCATGCTAATCACAGGGGGACCCCCAACGCATAATGTTCCCTAGTGTATGTAGGTGTTTTCACTGTATTCTAAGTGTCTTTTAACATAGCACTGGCTCTAGGACTGGTTAGTCAGACTCAGTTACCACCAGTATCCGTCTGAAAAAGTTGAGGGTACAGGATGATTTTGCAACAAGGCTTCTTTCTGCTCTTCTTTTTGTTCTTTCTGCATGTTATCCTTCTTCCTGCACTTTTCTTCATCTTTGAGGACTTCTGTTGCTTCTTTCTGCACTTCTTTTTTTTCTTTCTGTGCATTTTTTCTTCTTTCTTCACATGTCCTATCTCTGTAGGCATAGTTAGAAATTAGCATTTAAAAAACCTTTGAAATTCACAGAAAAAACCATAGGTTTCAGGCACGTTATAGTTAGGAATTAGCATTTCAAAAACCTCAGAAATTTGCTGAAAAAACCATAGGTTTCAGGGGTGTTATAGTTAGCTGAACTTTTCACTTGTACAAAACCATTGAAATTCCCCCGTTATAGTTAGTTCAGCTAACTATAACTCGCGCGCCCGCAATGCACTGCTGATGACGTCACATATTACATCACTCATGACATGGTCAGTGTCATCACTCATGACATCACTGATGACATCTCAAATGACATTACTGATGACATCACTGATGACATCTTCCTTGTGATAGAGTGGCAGACCTCCTCTCACCCTAATATAACCTTTGATACACACATTCAAAAATAGAGACTAAAATTTTCAAAACAATGGACATACCAATACCAGTTACAACAACCTCTTCAGTAATTCTAAGATCCACATCCACATCCACTCATTCACCAACAGTCCTATACAGTCACTCATACATGTACTCACTCATCATATGTACTCATACACCTATACATCCTGTTACAGAATGCCACTCATCCATAGAGTTACTCACACACATCGTCACTCATGCTAATAAAGAATCAAACATACATTTACTTGCATATACAGTTATACATACACCACCACACTTACTTCTATGGAAACTTACACATACTTAGTCTTTTAAACAATCACTTATAGAAACACATACTTATTCATACAGGAACTCTTTCAATCTCTCACTCTCACATATACTCACTTATATACACCAATAGTCACATATACTAGTTTAAAACATATGTAGTTACTCATAAAGACACTATTGAGACAGTCATTCACTCACTAACACACCCATACACACACTCATCCACCCATACAGTCCTGCACACATGCTGTCTTCAACACATACAAACAGTGAGTCACTCATTCATGCACCTATGCACTACGTAATACTCCCCACCGAAACATGCAGACTGATACTCAAAAAAACAACTAATAACCTATATAGACACCCATGTAGCTACTCACCAACCCATGCAGCCACTTATACACAAAGTGAGAGACTGATACAGATATTTACATATTTAAACATTACTCACTAAGCCATGTATTCACTATGATACACTTAGTCAGTTATACAATCAATTTTTCAAAAACAAATCATCCATTTAGACACTTATATACCCATTTATTCTTCCATCGACCTTGAGATATACTTAAAAAACCATAGGTTTCACAACATGTTATAGTTAGCTGGACATTTCACTCATAAAAAACCATTGAAATTCCCCCATTATAGTTAGTTCAGATAACTATAACTCGCGCGCCCGCAATCCACTGCTGATGACGTCACATATTACATCACTCATGACATGGTCAGTGGCATCACTCATGACATCACTGATGACATCATCCTTGTGATAGAGTGGCGGTCGCGCGAGTTATAGTTATCTGAACTAACTATAACGGGGGAATTTCAATGGTTTTTTACGAGTGAAATGTCCAGCTAACTATAACATGTGTGAAACCTATGGTTTTTTAAGTGAATTTGCAAGGTTTTTTAAATGCTAATTCCTAACTATAAAGTGTGTGAAACCTATGGTGTTTTAAGTGAATTTGTAAGGTTTTTAAATGCTAAGTTATGTATGTTTTATTATATTTTTTATATATTTATTTTACAATAGGCTACCTATGTATATAGTTATAGATTGACTGTATCCTGTAATATGGAATGGCTCGTTTTTTTGTTTTTTTAAGGTTTTTCACCGTGCGTGCACGGTGTGCACACCCCGCGGTTTTTTGAAAAAATAATAAAATGTTTTTTTCACCCTTCGGGGTCCTTCAGGGACCCCCTGACAAAGGCTAGGGGGTCAGGAACTCTCTACCCTGCCCCCTTTTCACGTTCTCCACCTTTCTTTTTCACTGTCACACACAAAACACACAAAATGGCAGCCAACACTTCCTGATTTCGAACGATTCGAATGTTGACTGACATGTAACCACCAATCAGAATTACGCTCGCGCACGGTATGGTGCGCGCACGGTGCGCGCACGGTGCGCGCCTATAGATATTTATGTACTTTTAACTGCAATTTTCCCAGGAACTACTGAACAGATTGACACCATATATGCAAAAGGCACATGCCTGACCTGAGGACTACCTCTTTGCCAAATTTCAAGTAATTCTGTTCAGCCGTTCGGGCTGTACCTTTGACTAAAGGTCCTATGGGAAAATGCATGGGGAAAACGCGTTTTGGGACCCCCCCTTTTTTCTCAGCCCCCGCTTGACAAATCACCCCGAGACTTTCAGGGTAGGAGCTGAGCAGAGCGCCCCATTAGTTTTGAAAATTTTGCGAGGATTCGTCAACCGGCGCCAAAGTTAGTCAAAATAGAATTTTCAGATTTCCTATGGAAACACGGTCCTAACTATAACTATCTACTGGCGACCGGCAGTAGATAATATATATATATATAAATATATATACTTACCTGCAAAAATCTTACATTTGCGTTGTAAAAGCATGCAGGATAAAGGTATATGCATTGCAACATTTTGCGTGGTATAGACATGCGTTGTAAAGATTATGCTTTGTTAGGCTCGTGTTGTAATAGCGTGCATGGTAATGGCATGCGTGGTTCCATCATACAACCACTTATATTGCATAATTCACATTTTGCTTGCATCATCCACAAACTATAGTCATCCCCTGACCTTTGGCCCACATTGACATGAGTTCTCGTTGGGTGGAAATAAAAATACAGCGATAATTGGGATGTAGTGAGCATCTAATGTCTTTGGGCCCCTGTGCGGCAGCACTTACGGCACCAATATTAGTTATTCTGGTACTGCAGTCTTAACACGTAGTAATTCATTCTGCCATCAGCGACCAACTACTGAAATAAAACTAACATAAGACATGCTTACTTTTAATAGATTAGCGTTCACCAGGGTTAACTGAAAGGGGTTGCTAAAAGTCCACACGCTGCAAGCAGCAACAAAGGTGTAATTGGACCATCTAGCTTTGCCACTGTGCATGCCAGTTTTAAGAAATTGGCTTGTCTTTGGGTTTAAATAAATTAAAAGAATATTCGTTACGACCCACTTTCACACACACATTGTAAATATAATTGTGGCCTGCTTTATAAATTGTGGGTCAACGAATATATTTACATTGCACATATTGCAGACCACACTGCTTATCCGTAATTAAATAAAACTAGGAAGAATTAGGATTAAGTAAAATGATAATTTTGACCATATAATTTGACTAAATGATTAACATTTGCAATTTGGAAAGTTGCCACTTCTGCGTGTCTTGTGCCACTAAGGCTCTCATTATCATTGGCAACTTCATTCGGATGTGGCCTATAACAAATTAGAAGCCCCATTGAAATTATGAGATCAGGTGAAACATCTCAAATCAGTTTTCATTCACCCACAGATTTTGGTTGTGTAACGTAGATGAAGCTTCCTAGTAAATGCTACCAGATTCGTCCAATAATTCTGCATTTATTTATGCACCCTCAGGATCCAACTGTCATGGGACAGATTTTCCCCATACCAAAGAATTACTGGTGCAACCAGTTTTGGTAATTCCAGCAGTCAGGGCTCATTAACCAGGTCACTTGTAATCAGTACTTAAAACTGTTATAGGAAACTTTTCCTGCAAAATTTATTTTTTGTTGTGGTTCTCTCCAGTAAAGCCCTACTTTTGCAGTTTTCTATTTTTGCGAATTTCTGCAAACTTTGTGCATTATAAAAGAAAATCAAAGTTTAATTAGGTACATTTTCACAACTTTGGCCACCACTTACAAAATGAGGGGAAGTAGAAGACACATTTGCGGGCTAAGAAACACTAAAACAGAGATAATATTTATTCTGCAGCTTTTTGAACGGAATTCAAATATGTAGGCAGTATGTACATAGTCATTGTAGAAAACGTCACGTCATGACCTGGGCAGGATGGTACCTAAAAAAGATGCATCTTTGGTAGCTTCTGCTTACTATTGTTTCCATCTTTGATCCTTTCAAAACAAAGTTCAAGGCCACAGCACGACTGCTCGACAGACGTATCAGACCTTGTGAAGTAGTTCTTGGCTACAGCTTCCAGTCATATACAGTGACGCAAACAACTAAGTTTGCGTCCTGTATTTACCATTTGGTAAACGTTTTAACTCACCTAGGATACCATCAGATTAAAGGATGCTTTAGGTGTTTTCACTGACGAACTGGACCCATTCATTGTCCTGAAATATTAGAAATATCTAAGAACTCCCTCGGAAAAGCCTCATTCTGAGGTTGATTCCGCCCTGGTAGTAACATCTCACCAGCTGGGACGAGATGACAAATGATGAAGCATGTCACATTATGTGAGTGAGCCATCCTTGTTGAATTCTTGGGATTGCCTTGAGATTAGGTTAAGCACAGTTAGCAGCATACAAGGAACTCTTTGGGTCCCTGACAACAACCTGCTCATCAGCTGAAATGGCAGATAGAAGACCTTTGAGGGCACCACACCAATCTTTGTGTTTATTTAGGTTATTAAGGGGAGGCGTGAGCCCTATATCGCCCTACAGTCACTCCCATTTGTGTGACATAAAATCACTGTCTCATCACAAGCCTGCACTTTACCACATCTCATTGCCTCCTCATTCGGCACCCTTTTGTCCATGCACAATGTACTCACAGCTCACCAAAATTGGTGACTGTCAGAAGCATCTGGGGGTGACAGTTTTGCTGTGTTCTCTAAGAAGGTTATAAGGATCCTCATTTCCACCTCTAACAAAAGAGACAAACACTGGGACACAGGTGGAGCAGAACCAGGCATAAGAGAGGCAATGGTGACATAAGAAAGAAATCTGGATGCACAGGATGAGCTTTGAGTACCAGATATGAGCACCGGAGATGGATATCTGGGATTTTTTCTGTTCCAACATGTTTGCTGATAGTGCACCTATTGGAACATGCCGTAGGGAAGACATCACTACTTATCCAGGATGCTTCTAAACACAACACCCTTTCTTTTTTTCTTCTTTATCTGGCTGTTCAATAGTGGTCTTTCATGTGTGGAGATTCCTTTTTTACTGTGTCTATTCACCACTGATGGTCCTGATTAGAAACCAGTGCTTTCGGCATTTACCAGTTTCCAGGCTGTGACCCACTACCCTATTAACTAGTGATATGGGCCTCAATGAAAAGGCCCTACCAGTTATATATGCAAGCCATGTTTCAAGCAAAACTGGGTTTATTTTCTATCCACTGCAGACTAATACTATTGAGCACTTTATGTTTAAACAACTATATGACAATCAAACTTTGACTATGACTGTTGAAAGTATGTGCCACATAGATAAACTTGGCCATTATAGAAAAAAGTATGACCCATCTTGTACTATACATTGCAAATCACTAAAGTTGGACACTCTGAAGCCTTCCAGGTGCCAGGCAGGACACAGGATTGACCAGTGCACTGTTTCTCTACTTTGACTTGCTCCCCTGCTTCCCCGCTGCCTGTGATGAAAGGTGGGCCAAGGGTCTGCAGTCAGTCTCTTCATCAATTGCAGATACTGGAATGCATACTGGCCTCCTCTGTTTGCTTTGAGGCACACACCATGTTTTGTATGGAAGAAGACAGATGGGAAAGTGGGGGGGATTGTTAAATCAGCTATAGATTCACAGAGAGGCTCTTTGGGGTCTATTAGTGCTCTTTACAGCCTGCCGACACCTACTGTACAAAAAATGAGAGCGCTAAGTTGGGGCTGTGGGAGTTAAGTGGTTTCTATGTCTCCCTTGAATAGCGCACACCACCAATTCACACTGACACCCTCACTCAGCCCTAGCTAAACTGAGCATGCAGCAGCACCTCATTCCCACTGTCAGTGTGAATCTTTCATGAAGACTTGTGTGCATGCCACAGTAAATCAATGTGGTTAACCTATCGGAGCCAGCGCCCAGGCATTCAACAGAAGGAGGCTGAGTAGCTCCGACTGACTATGAGATGCTGTTTCCAGGGAATGAATAGTTGTTTACGATATTACAATGTTCAAAAACCATGGTCGCTATGCCCCTATTATGACTTCTTTTCCATAAATGGATAATTTGCATTTTGTAACAACACCTTGTATTGGAATTCAGATTTTGTGGGCACAATAACATCACATAGAACATTCAATTGCTAACAGCAGTTGCATAACAAAATAATATCAAGAATTTGATTCATACCAAAGCTTGCAAATTATTTCAGTGAAAGATATCAAGGAAAAAAAGTATTCCTTGTTATCTCTAAACCTGGTGAAGCAGTGACAGAACTCACCCCTCCCAAGACGGTAACCTTGTTTGTCTGTTACTCAGACCACACAAAGAGACAACTGTAGAATACTAAAACAGGGGTAGCAACAACAGTACTCCCTCTGCCAGGCTCCTGGTGTATATCCCAATTTAGAACTGTCTGAACCACCATGTTTATGCCAGTGGAGTTATATGTACTATCTAGGCATAAACCCTGCTCCGATGGCCAGAGTGAGTAGGGGCCTTTAGGTGTGGCTTTTATTTACTGCCACCATCAGGTATATCCTGGTGGTAAGTGACAATAAAAAAGAAAATTGCCCCCCAACACCATGGGAGAATCCAGCCATGGTACGAGGGTCATTATCTTGCTTTTTTCAGAAACAAACTCCTTCTTTGTGAGTTTGCTTTTGAAAAATTAAATACCTTTGGAAACGTTTGCTGATCGTCTGTCATGTTTGATGGAGTAGTTCGTCAAACTAGTCTCACATTGATGAACTGCCATCACAGCAGTGCATGATAATGTATGGAAATATACACTGGTTTGGTGGACATCTTTAAATTTGGCAGGCTTTCAATTTCGGGATATGGCAGTCAGGGTGAGTCCCCCCTCACCCTGGATGCCTTGTCTCTGCCTGCCAAACCCTAAACCAGGTCTAAGGTGATTTGAAGATATTAAAAAATAGTTTTCTCTTAAAAAATAAATTATTCATCCTTTTAATCCATCCACAACTCTAAATACATTAATTTAACGGGTAGTCTTTGTTTTTCAACTCCTCAATTTGAAATTATTATACAGTTCATAGTATTATATAGTACAGAGTTCATATAAACTTTATTAAGCATAACATCATTTGAAGGGTGATTTTAATGGAGGCAGTGAAAAGGTATATGATAATGTTTGTCGACAGGTAGATAGACATTCTTTATCCACTGATAACACCCCCGGTGTTACCTCTTCTTCCACTCTTTCCATTAAAGGCTTGTACTGCTGATTATTTTCTAAAAGAAGAACAAGATGTAGAAACTAATTTAGTTTCTGTCACTGCATTCATGAGTTCTTACATCAGGAGTAGCAAGTACCAAAAGGCAATCATAACTCCTGCTACCCCTGATTGAAATCCATGTTCTGAAGAGGACCACAAGCCAAACTCATTTTACCTGATAGCTTAGTGATCAGGACACTGAAAAGATCTGGTCAGATTTGCATTTTTTTGTGAAAAGGAGCATGTATAGCATCAGAAAAGGTATCACCAATCAGAAAAAATATATTTGCATACCGGAATGAGAGCCAACCCAGAATTAAGGTTCCAGCATCAGAATGTAATGTAAGATTTCAGCACTATAATCAACAATATATAATATCAAAATGAAAAAGCCAATAATATTTTTGTTATTTTAATTATGATGGAACATCTACATTGGTGAATTTGCTTAGGAAACATCTTTCATCCTTGATGAGCTGAGAGAAGTCAACATGAAAGTGGAAACGATGTAGACATTTAACCATTAATATCTTTATGACTTGCTTTTTCTATCTGGATTAACACTGAGTCCAGAATGCAAATAATGTTTGGCCTTTGCAGAAGCAAACCTTAGCTGTGAATGAGCAAGTAGGAATGAGTTGAAGGGCTTTAAATGCAAATGAAGGTGCTCTATTATTAGTTTGTTTGTTGTCCAATTGAAGTTTGTTTTGATTAGGTTATTTCAGTGCTAATTAGGTCTTTAAGTTTAGATTAAATATTTTTACTAACATTTTGAAATTATTTTTATTGAAATTAAGTTTTGTTCATTTATGTATACATTTAGTTTATGTCTGAAATTCCTTTCTATATTTCAATGCTGTTGTTAGAAACTTTGTGTTTCGTAAAGTATATAAGTATCTTATGTATATTTGAGTTTATGTTTGTAACATTATAAAGTTATTATATTTTAAAGAAGACAAAAGTGTAAATTTACAGAGAATCTTCTCTCATTTAAATTAAAGATTTCTCTGCATTAAATGAAGGTTTTTGATACATTTCCAATACATCATAAGTCATTAAATCGCAGTACATTGTCACAAAAGGTTAGGTGCATTTCAAATGTTTAAAAAGTTAATAGTTAAAGTAAATTATTAAATTAAAAGAATTTAATGTTGAATAATTTTATGTACATTCATGAATATATTATATTAAAAATGAATGTTTTTGAATGAGAATATTATTTAGTTTCCTAAAACAGCTCAAATATATTATATATTTGTATAAAATATTATACTGTATTAAAGTCAACGTTTTCATTAAAATAACATTATTGTTAAAGTAATAGTTAAGAATGTCAAAAATTCAAAATTTACACATTGTTCGATTTAAAACAGTAAATCATAAAAGCAAATACAAATACAAGGTTCATAAAATACATCTGAATTCATCTGGTTGAATGAAATACGCCTGCTAAAAAACCAAGATACATAAGAACATACTGTATAATTATCTAAAAACTGAAGGTACAATGAAGCAGGCTGCACTTGCTTAAAAACCTGTAGCATAAGAAGGGGGCGTATAAACTTATGATGAAGATTTGCAAATTTTGGGCAGATAAGAAAAATGTGTAAAGTGTCTAGATCAGCAGCCATATCACATGGGCAAATACCAGGTTCTAAAGGTTTGTGCCAACCAACTAAGAGTTGTGTGAACATGTTAAAATGGAAATTGTTCTAATAATTTCGGACTCCTTTTTCAACCACACTATATACTCACAAGATTACAGGGCAAACATGTATAAAATCAGAGATAAACCATTTGTTCAATTCATCATGCATGATCTCAGTGGGCAAAAATTGTGGTATCCTCAAAATTCTTCTTAAGAATATGTTTTTGGCAACTTGGATTGGACAACAAGCCTTATATCCCCAAATCTCAGAACTAAAAGTCACAGGCGGTACACAATTGGCTTTATAGAGATTCACTATCGAATTAATGTGGGTCAAACCAAGCTACCTCAAAAGGGCATCAATACTATGAATGTATTACATATGTTTGTTTAAGGGAGTTGTATAAACATACGTATGTGTGGGTAAGGAATACATACATTTAAATACCTCTAATTATGCACATTTGTTTTCACAAAAGATAGTTTATCGAAACCAGGGAGCAGGGGTTAAACTAGTTAAGTAAGGCAAAAACACACTGAAGAAACCTTATGACTATAAGGAGAATTATTTTCCTGAGTAAAAAAAACGGATCATGCAACTTGTGAGGCAGTAAAAAGGGTTTTTCTCAAGTCAAGTTTGTTGTGCTGCGGTAATTAAGCCAAAATGATCCTTGCACTCTTTTAATAAATGTGTGATTGTGCATTTATTAGTACAACTTTGTAGTTATGGCACTGCGTAACTATGGGTCAGACAGTGTTCCTATTGAAAAGTCAGTTTTTGATTTGCCTAAAATCTTTGAATGGCTGAATAGATTTGCATGAAACTTGGCAATGTACTTTCTCAATCCACCATAGTTTGTCATAACCTGTGTAAGGGAAAATCAATTAAGGTGAGGGTGAAAGTAAAAGTGTGTTCCCATTTAACTCCCATAAGAAATGTTGCCCAAAAATATGACATAAACTGTTAAATAGGGGTGGGCAGAATTTGCAAAATCCACTTTCGCAAATTATCGCGAAAATGTTTAAAATTATCGCAAACAAGCGGAAATATCGCGAAGATGCGGAATTTTTTTTCCAGCATGTTCGCAAGATTTTCTGCATGGTTGCGGGTCGCCAACTTACCCATGTGGTTGCTCGCGGGCGCGTCCATCTTTTTTTGAGTTGTCTCGCGGTGCATGATCGCGAGAAGAAAGAAGTGATCGCGCGACGCATGACGTCACTGCGGGCGCGAACTGTCGCAAGACAGCGCAAATGGCTAAAAACAATCCAACATCTCATGGAGAACGCGACCGGATCAAGAAAACTTGTCGGCGAACGCAGGATTCAGGCAAGGCGAGAATGTATTATTTTACAGCGCGAGCAAGAAACAAATTATGGCCAAGCTGCGGAAAGCGGAAATTTTGACATTTTCGCGCTCTCCGCGGAACGCGAAAATGTGAAATTATCGCAATTTCCGCGAACGGAACGAAATTTTCTCCCAGGCCTACTGCTAAATGGATTTACTCCAAACTTGAAAAATTTAAAGTAGAACTTTAGTCAGAAAGTTAGCTTTTTTGATTTGGAGTATATCTGTTCAGTAGTTTCTCAGTTATAAGATTTCAAAAAGGCTGTCAGGTGAACCTGAATTGAATAACACTTTTGCATATCTGTGCTGTTTACACTTCTATCTGAAATGTGATTGGCTGGAAGAGCCAACATTTTATGTAGGATGACCACCCTCCATTTTGTGTTTCAGTACAGGTCTGTGCTCACTGCCAGAAACTTAGATACACTTTCAAGGCGATGTTCAAGGATAGGGACACTCCGATGAAGTCAATGGTACAGTGAGATAGTGGCTGTTCAAGACAGGCACATGTTTAGCCACACTATTAATTATTCTGACAAACACACTCAGGACTGCACTCAGGGCCATGAACACTCTGATGGAATGAAAGGTACAATAAGGCACTGAGGGGCAGATTTACAAGAAAGTGCCGCATCACGGCAACGCAAGGCCTTTGGCTGCGCCAAGCTGTGGCACAAAGCACAGTAATGTGACATATTTACAATATGTTGCATTCCTGTGCTCTCCCCTGTCCTGGTACACAAATGGCTGCTATGCGCCAGCGCAGGCACCCTTGCACCATGGTGCAAGGATGCCTGTGTCATAGGGAGATTTTTTGCACAGGAAGCGGCACCTTCCTGCACAAAAACAACCACTACAGGCATTTTCCTCTTTTAATGCATGCTGTAGAACTCAGCACGCTTTGAAATAGAACAAAACAAGGAGAAATTAAAACATTACATATGTAATAAAAATAAAGTTTAAGGCTTGGCAAGGGCTTTGAAATGCCAAGTCAAGTCAACATGACAGTAAAACTGCACACACAGGCTCTGCACTGGCAGGCCTGAGACATGTTTAAAGTGATACTTGTGTAGGTGGCAAAATCAGTGCTGCAAGTCAACTAGTAGCATTTAATTTACAGGCCCTAGGCATGTAGTGCACTCAACTAGGGACTTATAGATAAATTAAATATGCCAATTGTTGATAGTCAATCAAACCATGTTTAAGAGGAGAAGTGCATGCACTTTAGTGGTTGGCAGTGGGAGAGTCCTAAAGCCAACAAAAATTAAGTCAGAAAAATAGGAAGAGGAAGGAAAAACGTTTGAAGTGACACTTAAGAGAGGGTCAATTTCCAACATGTAACAACACAAGAAGGGGATAGAAATCCATTTCATAAGAAGCATAATAAGAGGGGCAAGAATGGAAGCTAAGAATTGGTAAGCAATCGTCTGGCACAAAGTACATTCTAAATGTTCTACAAGAGGTCTTAATACCATAGAGAGCTAAAAGCTGTATGTAGAAGAGGCTTAAAAAGTGAAAGGTTAATGATGTAACAGTGTATAAGCATGTACAGTGTGCATAATATCAAGGCCATAAACAAGAGCTGTCCATAAAAAAACACAAAATTAATAAACAATTTAAGAGCACTCTCACTGATCATGATCCACAAATAAATGCATACATTTATGAATACACATGAATACTCAAAACATGCAACTCACAACCACATTATAGCACTGCAAAATGTGTGCAGACTACAGGTGGTCTACTCAGAAATTAAAAAGGGAGAGCCTAGCCAGAGCCAAGCGGTCCTGAATGGCCTTAAGAGCATGAGCTAAACCATCAAAACGTTTGCTACGTAGATATTGGTTCAAAAGTCAAGAAACCTATGATAAAGAATTCAAAAATTAAAAAAAAGTGGAGCATTTCACCGTAGTAAGTTATATTATGTCACATCATTGAGTGTCATTTATTTTTAGTGATAGTTTCTAAATATGAACTTGGAAATATTTATGGAACGCCCCCTCTCCTCCCCACTCACCCTGATAAAAACAATTTCATTAGTGAACTAAGAGACAAGTTAGTTGTTTTGTGCCATTTTTATGCAGCATTGGGTGCTAATATAGAGGGCGCAGCATTACAGATTCTGGCAAGTATTTTGAACAGCGAATTCCAAAATGATGTATTTCGAGTTGGTCTCAAAAGTTATGATGAAGGAAATGGATATAAAGTGAAATAAAGTAATTTCATTAACTAACACAATTTGGTAAGGAGACGAAGTCAGGATTGATCACTGGTTTCCTGGTCTAACATTGTGCACACAGCAACAAGATATATATCTCTTTCCCTTTTTACTTCCAATGTTAAGCCTGTGTTTTAAATTCTTTAAGGAGTAAATTGGTACATTTTTAAATACCTCTGTGTGTTACATGTTAAATCAAGGTATTAAAAGAAGTTTTTCTAGATAAATGTACAAAGTTAAGGAAGAGCAGAGCACTCTATTTTAAAGATGATATTATAGTTTATTGCATTGTATTGTGTTTGCTTACTGTTAGAACTGGGGGTCTCTAGTTGGCAGAGGTAGGTACCTTTGACCAAATAGGGACCCTTGCTTCTAAGTCAGGGAAAGGGGATTACACTACTGGATAACCCCTGCTCACCCCCTTGGTAGCTTGGCACGAGCAGACAGGCTTATCTCAGAGGCAGTGTGTTAAGCATTTGTGAACACATACAGTAATACAGTGAAAACACTACAGATGGACACCACACCAGTTTTATAAAAATAAGTATTCTTTATATAGACTTAACACAAGACCACAAACGACAAAAAATCCACAATACTGTACTCAAAATTGACTTAAAGATGGTAGAATTAGTATAGTTCTAGTTGTTGGTAAATGAGACACAGTTCTCACAAAAGTCCCTGGATGCGTAACGCAAAATAAACAAAAGGCTCACAGCGTTGGAGAGACGATGCATCGCGCCTCAATGCTTGCGCAGAGTAGGGGATGCGTCTTGATCCTTACCGGAGAGGAGGTGATGCATAGATTCTCGTGCTGCAGCCTGGTTGCGATGTGGCAAGATGGCGCCTCGATGCGATGTGACAATCCGGTGTGATGCGATAAGATGGCGCCCTTGATGCGACGACGTTGAGATGATGCGACACGCCCTGGCAGCCTTGTGGCGACTCTGTATTTTGGATCTGCGACAGGCCCTGCGACGCGCTCCTCCGATGATGCGACGGTGAAAATCACGGTTGCGACGCACTTCTCCGGTGATGCGACAGCAGACAGCTGCGATGAAGGCAAGCTTCTGGTTGATGCAGCGGCGAAACGTTTCTCCGGCGATGCGATGACTACAGCTGCGGTGGCAACACGCTTCTTCTCGTTGCGTCGCGCTTCCAGCTCCCAGCGACACCCAGGCTTCTGCAGATAGAATTCCCAGCAAGGAAATTCAGAGAGGAGCTGGTGGTGAAGTCTGTTGTCCCTGAGACTTCAGCAGGAGGCAAGCACAAGTTCAAGGCCTTGGAGAAACATTCTGCAAGATGATGAAGTACACACAATGTTCCTTCTCCTCTCCTTGGCACGGTAGACACCACTGTAGGCCAACCCAGCAACACAGCACACTGGCAGGGAGGCAGTCCACTCCTACAGCTTCCTTTGGTTCTTCTCCTTGGCAGAGGTTTCTTCTTGTTGTTCCAGAAGTGATCTAAAGTCGTGGGGATTGGGTCCCCATATTTACACTACTTTTCTCATCGTTCACTTTAGGCAGAGAGGCCTTTGCCTAGTCCAAACCAGTTCAGGTCAGTCCTGACTCCTTCTTTCCTTTCAGAGTGCAGGGCAGGGACATCAAACATACCACAGGAGGTAGAGCCAGCATTGTGGAGGGAAGGCACAGCTCTATTCAGGTCCCAGGTGCAACTCCTCCCACCCATCTACATGCAGATCTTCCTATTCAGCCCTGTGCTAACTCACCCTCTCTACTGGAATCCCCCAGCCCCTGTCACTCACAGAACCAGACACACAATACACAACCTAGCAGAGGCAGGCTTGGACAGTTAAGCAAGAAAATACCTACTTTCTAAAAGTGGTATTTTCAAACACAGAATGTTAAAACCAACTTCACTAACAGATGTATTTTATCATTCTGAGTGCAGGCATACTAAACTCGAATTTCTACCATGTTCCCTGAGTCAGTTAGGATTATAACATGTAATAATCAAACTGCCCATTCTGGCCCATGTGGAACAGATAGCCTTGCAATAGTGAAAAATGAAAATGGCAGTAATTCACTATTAGGACATGCCACACGCACCAGGGCATGTCCTACCTTATACTTACAATGCACCGTGCCCTTGGGCCTACCATAGGGGTGTCTGATATGAAGAAAAGGGAAGGTTTAGGGACTGGCAAGGGGGTGCACTTGGTCAGTCAGCATGGCAGTACCAGACTGCACATAGGCTCTGCAATGGCAGACCTGAAAGACACTTTACAAGCTGCTTTTGTGGGTGGCACAACCAGTGGTGCAGGCCCACCAGCAGCATTTGATTTACAAGCCCTGGGCACTCATGGTGCACTGTGCTAGGGTCTGACAAGTAAATCAAACAACCCAATCATGGAGTCACTAATCAATACATCAGTTTACAATAGGGAGAGCATATGCACCTTAGCACTGATCAGCAGTGGTAAAGTGCCCAGAGTCATAAAACAGCCAACAACAGGTCAGAAAAAATACAGGAGGAAGGCAAAAAGATCAGGGATGACCCTGCAAAAAGGGCCAAGTCCAACACTTACTATAGTGCTTACTACCCCTGATGGGACTTTGAAGAGCAATACAGCAAGTAGCATGCTACTCCGGGACACAAAGGGGCCTATTATGATGGCAGGCAGACTTTGTCCGCCTGCCACCGTACCGGGACACGGGACTGCCCCCCGAGTGCATCCCCTGAAAACCCTGGGGTCCCGCAACGGGCTCCCAAAGAAAAGACCGAATGCCTTTCCATGGCGGAGTCTCCGCCATGGAAAGGTAATTCACCGCCATCATCCTAATATGGATGGCAGTGGCTGCAAGGCACCGCAACCATATTGCTGGCCTTTTATGCCCGGTAGACAATCTGGCGGATTGCCTGCCGGCAAAAAACCAGCAGACGGTCTTTCCGTCCGCCGGGGTTCCCCCTACCATTGTAATATGGCGGAAGGAAATGGTAGGCGGCGGTAGGAATTGGCGGGCGGATTGCCGCCGCTATACGGGCGGTGGCAAACCACCCGCTATGTTAATGAACCCCAAAGTTGGTGGTTAATCCGGTCATTATTGGTTATTGAAATTAGTTGTTTGCTCACTAGGAAACTTTCGCATTTACTCCAGACCCCTTATGGTAGGTATTCCACAAGCAGCTGTCATCAGCTAAACACCTACAGAAAAAACGTTAATACATGTGGTTTCTATGGAAGGGATTTAGCAGTTCCCATTGACACTGCTTTCCAACCTCGCCTGATTAGGAGGAAGGGTACTGGGGTGAGATATCCCTGCATGGCTAATTGGGTAAAGAAGCCTGCTGCTAGAGATGCATTTCAAACCAGATTGGTCGCACACTGCTACACCTACCAGGCGTGTTCCCCCAATGAAAATGGTCCCTGAAGGTCAGCGTCGGCGGATACACCTATGCTCGAATGTGAATGCAAGTATGCGTGGCGTGTGCCATCCCTGGACACGTGTTTCGAGGTAGTTGCCTCTCGTCAGCAGGGAGTAGGAAAATGTGTGGGGTTGCTGTGTAAGCTGCTAAAATCGTTATCAGGTCTAGTACCTCTCGTAGCGCGCAGGTGCATAACCATGAGTCCGTCGACTCCACCGGCTCAAGGGAGCCTGAATATTAAGTTAAACCAGATTGGTTGCACACTGCTACACCTACCAGGCGTGTTCCCCCAATGAAAATGGTCCCTGAAGGTCAGCGTCGGCGGATACACCTATGCTCGAGTGTGAATGCAAGTATGCGTGGCGTGTGCCATCCCTGGACACGTGTTTCGAGGTAGTTGCCTCTCGTCAGCAGGGAGTAGGAAAATGTGTGGGGTTGCTGTGTAAGCTGCTAAAATCGTTATCAGGTCTAGTACCTCTCATAGCGCGCAGGTGCGTAACCATGAGTCCGTCGACTCCACCGGCTCAAGGGAGCCTGAATATAAAGTTAAACCAGATTGGTCGCACACTGCTACACCTACCAGACGTGTTCCCCCAATGAAAATGGTCCCTGAAGGTCAGCGTCGGCGGATACACCTATGCTCGAGAGTGAATGCAAGTATGCGTGGCGTGTGCCATCCCTGGACACGTGTTTAGAGGTAGTTGCCTCTCGTCAGCAGGGAGCAGGTAAATGTGTGGGGTTGCTGTGTAAGCTTCTAAAATCGTTATCAGGTCTAGTACCTCTCGTAGCGCGCAGGTGCGTAACCATGAGTCCGTCGACTCCACCGGCTCAAGGGAGCCTGAATATAAAGTTAAACCAGATTGGTCGCACACTGCTACACCTACCAGGCGTGTTCCCCCAATGAAAATGGTCCCTGAAGGTCAGCGTCGGCGGATACACCTATGCTCGAGTGTGAATGCAAGTATGCGTGGCGTGTGCCATCCCTGGACACGTGTTTCGGGGTAGTTGCCTCTCGTCAGCAGGGAGTAGGAAAATGTGTGGGGTTGCTGTGTAAGCTGCTAAAATCGTTATCAGGTCTAGTACCTCTCGTAGCGCGCATGTGCGTAACCATGAGTCCGTCGACTTCACCGGCTCAAGGGAGCCTGAATATAAAGTTAAACCAGATTGGTCGCACACTGCTACACCTACCAGGCGTGTTCCCCCAATGAAAATGGTCCCTGAAGGTCAGCGTCGGCGGATACACCTATGCTCGAGTGTGAATGCAAGTATGCGTGGCGTGTGCCATCCCTGGACACGTGTTTCGAGGTAGTTGCCTCTCGTCAGCAGGGAGTAGGAAAATGTGTGGGGTTGCTGTGTAAGCTGCTAAAATCGTTATCACGTCTAGTACCTCTCGTAGCGCGCAGGTGCGTAACCATGAGTCCGTCGACTCCACCGGCTCAAGGGAGCCTGAATATAAAGTTAAACCAGATTGGTCGCACACTGCTACACCTACCAGGCGTGTTCCCCCAATGAAAATGGTCCCTGAAGGTCAGCGTCGGCGGATACACCTATGCTCGAGTGTGAATGCAAGTATGCGTGGCGTGTGCCATCCCTTGACACGTGTTTCGAGGTAGTTGCCTCTCGTCAGCAGGGAGTAGGAAAATGTGTGGGGTTGCTGTGTAAGCTGCTAAAATCGTTATCAGGTCTAGTACCTCTCGTAGCGCGCAGGTGCGTAACCATGAGTCCGTCGACTCCACCGGCTCAAGGGAGCCTGAATATAAAGTTAAACCAGATTGGTCGCACACTGCTACACCTATCAGGCGTGTTCCCCCAATGAAAATGGTCCCTGAAGGTCAGCGTTGGCGGATACACCTATGCTCGAGTGTGAATGCAAGTATGCGTGGCGTGTGCCATCCCTGGACACGTGTTTCGAGGTAGTTGCCTCTCGTCAGCAGGGAGTAGGAAAATGTGTGGGGTTGCTGTGTAAGCTGCTAAAATCGTTATCAGGTCTAGTACCTCTTGTAGCGCGCAGGTGCGTAACCATGAGTCCGTCGACTCCACCGGCTCAAGGGAGCCTGAATATAAAGTTAAACCAGATTGGTCGCACACTGCTACACCTACCAGGCGTGTTCCCCCAATGAAAATGGTCCCTGAAGGTCAGCGTCGGCGGAAACACCTATGCTCGAGTGTGAATGCAAGTATGCGTGGCGTGTGCCATCCCTGGACACGTGTTTCGAGGTAGTTGCCTCTCGTCAGCAGGGAGTAGGAAAATGTGTGGGGTTGCTGTGTAAGCTGCTAAAATCGTTATCAGGTCTAAGTACCTCTCGTAGCGCGCAGGTGCGTAACCATGAGTCCGTCGACTCCACCGGCTCAAGGGAGCCTGAATATAAAGTTAAACCAGATTGGTCGCACACTGCTACACCTACCAGGCGTGTTCCCCCAATGAAAATGGTCCCTGAAGGTCAGCGTCGGCGGATACACCTATGCTCGAGTGTGAATGCAAGTATGCATGGCGTGTGCCATCCCTGGACACGTGTTTCGAGGTAGTTGCCTCTATACCTGATAATTTTTTGGCAGTCTACTTGGCACCCCGCATACTTACCTGCTCCCTGCTGACGAGAGGCAATTACCTCGAAACACGTGTCCAGGGATGGCATTTTAACTATATACTCGTGGCATAGGTGTACCCGCCGCTGTCACTACATCCTCCAGAATCCTATGGGGCTATTTGCTAGTATGACGAGCGGTGTGCGACCCACCTCGCATTTTAGAGATGCATTTCAGTTCATGAGATTGAGGTGGTTATTGTCACCAGGACTGTGGGTTTTGTGCTGGACCTGGGCAGCAGAACTGACATCTTTGCCAAACAGACACCAATTGTCTGTAACTACAAAGATTAACAGATGTGTCAGAAATTCTGACGCATCTGTTGGCCCAAAAGTGCTCATGAAAGTAATGCAACTTCAGCAATGCACCACAACAGATAGGTGAGTCCCATTTCAAAAGGCATGCATCATTCCTTACGCCTGGATTGAGCAGGCGTAGGGATTTTGACGCAGTGAAGGCATAAAGTGTAAATTTCACTACGTCAGTTCTACATGGCTTATTGCACGGGAACGCCCACCCTGCATACATTATACCCGACGCAGGTATAATGTGATGCAGGGCTTTACAACGTGAGGCATCGCCCTAGATGCGTCACGTTGTAAACTGACTGCATTGTTTGCACCGCCGTTACATCCAAAAAAGTGACGCAAAGCCGGCCAAGGAGGTGCAAGAGGTTTGTAACTCTGCCCCTAAATGTTTAACAAAATAAAAGCTCTGGGGATTTAACGTCTTTACAAGTCATAAACAGTCTTTTATGGCAAAACTCGAACTGCACAACCTTTTTTTCATTTCTAATTACTTCCTGAAGATGGCTGCAGCGTTCAGATGTGGGGTTTGGTCTCCTCACTACTTCCTTATCTGAATAAAGACCAGGAAAGCGCAGCATTGGGCAGCCCCTCTGGTGCAGGATGTATGTGGGATGTCAGGGATTGATCAATGATGTACGTGGCTGGCTCAGCTCATTTTGTACTTGAGGGTCCAAAAGGACCTCTAACTGAGCCAGAGCCAAGCATCTGCCTCAAGGCTGGATCGAGCCTATAGTGGCTCACCCACCTCTAGTTCAAACTGAACAGAAGTGTAGGTGAAAAGCACATGTCAAGATACATACACATTTACTAATTCACTTACTAAACCAAGGAGTTATGCTTAACAACATCTACAGTACATGTCTACCCAGCTATTCCTCATCACAAACAAACAGTCAATTTCACACAGGTCAGGACATATGTAAGACTGTCAAAAGCAAAAAAATATTTCATGATGTAAGTATTTGTTGCACTGCTTCTTATCTAGAGGAATAACGGTGCAGAGACAGAATATCGAGTACAAAATATCAAGTTGCACAAATATCAAGTTGGTAATATCGTGGGTCAGAAATATCGACAGCAAGAATATGGTGGTCTAGGATATCGATTTAAGGTAAGTAATATCGATTTTAAAAAAATAGAATTAATATCGTTTGCAAAAATACAGTTGTTAAAAATATCATTTTTTTATTATAATGCATTTTAGTATATATTTTATGTCTATGTTATATATGTTTTTTGTATGAGAATTATTTGTATTTTTAATCTATGTGTTACATTTTTAGTAGTTATTAGTTTTTTTTATTTGAATTTTGCATTTTTAGTGTCACAGCGTGTTGTGGGTTTATAGGGGAAAAGAGTGGGAAGTAATTTAATTATATTAAATTCATTGACTAATTTTTATTTATTAATATTTGTTTAATTAATATGTTATAGTGGTAAATGTGTAAAGTAATTTATTATTAATGAATTATTAATAGATTGTTAAATAATGTAATTGATAATTAATTATGGTAATTGTGTGATTAATTTTAGATGTGTGTTGTGGTGTTTATAGGTGTAAAGGGTGGGAAGTAATTTGTTTTTAATTTAAGAATTAATAATTGGTTGTTAAATAATTTTAATAAAGTAATTAGTTATTCATTTTGGCAATTTTGTAATTAATTTTAGGTGTGTGTTGTGGTGTTTATAGGTGTAAAGGGTAGGAAGTAATTTATTTTTAATTGATGAATTCAAAATTGGTTGTTAATTAATTTTAATAAATTAATTGGGAAATATTCATGGTAATTGTGTAATGAATTTTAGGTGTGTGAGTAAAGAGTGGGAGGTTATCTGTGTTTAATTAAGTATATGTAGTTGTTAATTAATGTTAATTATTGTTAATTAATGTTAATTATTTGATATTTATTTTCTAAAAAATATTTTTTGTGCTTTTTTACTTTTAAAGGGGTAAATGGTGGGTACATTTTATTTATTTAATTATTAGTTGTTAATAGTGATAGTTTTTAATTTTATAGTTTAGTTTAGGTTTTTGTTGTGGATATTATAGTATTAAAGTGTGTGTAGTCAATTAATGTTATTATTTTATTTTAATAATATATTTTTAATTATGCTAATTATGTAAATACATTTAATTAAAAATGTTGAAGTGTTTTTTATTTTATATAATATTTGTAGGTTTTTGTAATATGTAATTATGATTATAATATGTGTTATTTGTATATGTTTAATATTATTTTTTTATTTTGTTTATTAATATTTATGTTTTTTGCTTTGAATATATGTATATTTGTTTTAGTGTTTGAGTGTAATTAGTATTTTTTTTCTCCGCTATCCAACACTTTCCCTATTGTTGCACTCTTTGGAGTGGGAATAGTAGTTTTTGCCCCTCCACTATCCAACACTTTCCCTACTGTTGCTCTCACTGCAGTGGGAATAGTAAATTTTACCCATCTGCTATCCAACACTTTCCATGCTGTTGCACTGTTTGGAGTGGAAATAGTAATTTTTACCCCTCCTCTATCCAACACTTTCAGTACTGTTGCTCTCACTGGAGTGGGAATAGTCATTTTTTCCCCTCTGCTATCCATCATTTTCCCTACTGTTGCACCGTTTGGAGTGAGATTGTTAATTTTTTCCCCTCTGCTATCCAACACTTTCCTTACCGTTGCACTCACTGGAGTGGGAATAGTAATGGTTTCACCTCCACGAACCAACACTTTCCCTACTGTTGCACACACTGGAGTTGGAATAGTAAATTTAATTATTTTGCTATCCAACACTTTTCCTACTGTTGCACCGATTGTACTGGACTATTTAAGTTTAAATATTTATTGATAGTGTAATGTTTTAATTCATTCTAGAATATTTTTTATATTGTAAATTATTTATATTTATATTATTTTTATATAATTTTAAAGTTTTAAAATAAATTAAAGATAATGGCTTAATAATTTTTTTTGAGTTAATATATATGTATCAAATATTATGTTTATGTATTGCAGAATGTGGAGAAGGAGCTAATCTGACTAACAGCACGCTCCCATGCATCCCTGTCCATAGCAAGGTACTAGATGCACACTCCTTTGAAGCTTCTGGATCATTCCTGAGGATCAGCTGGCCATGGCTAGAAACTCACAGGCATGTTAATCCTGGCACTGACACCAGATCTTGAAATGCCTCACCAGTTGAATGCAGCAGTACACCACCATGCCACAATCCCTGCAAGACAGACAGTTTAGCACAGTCATTCTATGCCACTGTCCTTTCTTCGGATGCTTGGCGCCATCCACTGCACATATCATACTCTTCAATCACCATAGCAGATGACACGCCATTATCAAAACTGAAAATGTAACTGCTGGCAGTCCATCAATGAGCAAGCTGCTAGCAATGTCAGATCTGTGTGTGGTAACTTTCCAGGTGCAGCACATGACAGCTGCACCGTCTGTCAGTTGATGATTCCACACTAATTGATTGCTGGGACTACAGAGACAAGTGGCTGCTTGGTGAGCACAGCAAACACACGCACGACTTGCGTGTTGAATCGGGCACAATTTCATGATAAGACGCACAAATCAGAAGATTCTACCCTACATAATCCCTGAAGTGACATAGGAATGTATGCACAGGCGTAATATAAAGAAATGTGAATTCTGAAGTACTGTAATTTAATTATCAATGCCCCATTTGCAGGTCATTATGAAGATGTCATGTATCCCCAATCCTTTAGTTACAATTCAGATGTCTTGATTGTACAAGGGGTTGATACTGTGCTCCCCTAAAGTAGTGTGCAAGATCATCCTTGCCCGCTGCGTGCTGCACAAGGTCGCATTACACTAGGTTGTACATACAGATGAACACCCAGCACCATAGCCCTGTGTAGGTCCAGTGTAGGTCCAGAGGACAAGGTCGGAATGTTTACAATGACCCTTTCCTTCATACTTCATCTGTGCTGCACACCTGGTTGTTGCCTCACAGTGGACGGACAGTGTTGAGTCAATGATGAAATGTTGAACATACTTCCATCCACAGCTAACATCCTGAGGCACCAGTGGCAACCTATTCCTGCGACAACAGTCAATATGGCCATGTGAAGATCCAAATATCAGTGATTATTTAGTACAGACTTAGGTGCCGATTAGGATCCCGGAAAAATTTTCCCCGTACGACTCGTATCCGGTCTTTTTACCGTACGAATCGTACAAGTGCCGTACAAACTGCCAAGTACGATTCGCATGGGAAAAACTCCATACGAATCGCATTGGGAATAATTCCCCACACGTCCTCGGGTCGGAAAATGTGTCCGACACGTCCCCGGACGATTTACCGTACAAACGTGAAAAGTGAAGTCCAACCGCGCAAGTACGATCCATCCCATGCGTCCGATGTCACAACCGTATGGAAAAAACACCATCCGCACTGAACTCCCATAGCAACCATGGAGACATGTGCCCACATACGTGCCGAACACCCCCCCAGCCCCCGTATGTACGCGCCGAACCCCACCCGTGTATGTACACCCGTGTACGTACGAGTCGAACCCCCACCCGTGTATGTACGGTGCGTACCCCCAGCGTGCTGGGGGTACGCACCGTAGATACACGGGTGGGGGTTCGACTCATACGTACACGGGTGTACATACACGGGTGGGGGGGTGGGGGTTCGACTCGTACGTACACGGGTGTACATACACGGGTGGGGGTTCGACTCGTATGTACACGGGTGTACATACACGGGGGGGTTCGACTCGTACGTACACGGGTGTACATACACGGGTGGGGGTTCGACTCGTACGTACACGGGTGTACATACACGGGGGTTCGGCGCGTACTCACGGGGGCTGGGGGGGGTACGGCGCGGGGTATGGCTACGCACCTGCGCGCCTTGAGTGGTACTTTACCTGAGAATATTTTTTGGCAGCCTACGCAGCAACCCTACACACATACCTACTCCCTGCTGACGAGAGGCAACTACCTCGAAACACTTGTCCAGGGATGGCTAACGCGACACTTATTTTCATTTTAAACTTTTGGCATAGGCTTACCCGCCGATGCTACTTCATGGACCACAATTCTTTGGGGTAAAACGCTGGTAGGACTAGCAGAGTGCGGCCAATCGGATTTTTGTTTACATTCAGGCTCCCTTGAGCCGGTGGGGCTGACGAGCCCATGGCTACGCACCTGCGCGCCTTGAGTGGTACTTTACCTGAGAATATTTTTGGGCAGCCTAAGCAGCAACCCTACACACATACCTACTCCCTGCTGACGAGAGGCAACTACCTCGAAACACGTGTCCAGGGATGGCTAACGCGACACTTATTTTCATTTTAAACTTTTGGCATAGGCGTACCCGCCGACGCTACTTCATGGACCACAATTCTTTGGGGTTACACGCTGGTAGGACTAGCAGAGTGCGGCCAATCGGATTTTTGTTTACATTCAGGCTCCCTTGAGCCGGTGGGGCTGACAAGCCCATGGCTACGCACCTGCGCGCCTTGAGTGGTACTTTACATGAGAATATTTTTTGGCAGCCTACGCAGCAACCCTACACACATACCTACTCCCTGCTGACGAGAGGCAACTACCTCGAAACACGTGTCCAGGGATGGCTAACGCGACACTTATTTTCATTTTAAACTTTTGGCATAGGCGTACCCGCCGACGCTACTTCATGGACCACAATTCTTTGGGGTAACACGCTGGTAGGACTAGCAGAGTGCGGCCAATCGGATTTTTGTTTACATTCAGGCTCCCTTGAGCCGGTGGGGCTGACGAGCCCATGGCTACGCACCTGCGCGCCTTGAGTGGTACTTTACCTGAGAATATTTTTTGGCAGCCTACGCAGCAACCCTACACACATACCTACTCCCTGCTGACGAGAGGCAACTACCTCGAAACACGTGTCCAGGGATGGCTAACGCGACACTTATTTTCATTTTAAACTTTTGGCATAGGCGTACCCGCCGACGCTACTTCATGGACCACAATTCTTTGGGGTAACACGCTGGTAGGACTAGCAGAGTGCGGCCAATCGGATTTTCGGCGCGTACCGGGCCCCCTAATCTGGTCGTTTCACGGCGTACTCCGCTTTTCCGGCACTTTTTGGGTGCTGTAAAAATATTGCCGTCCGGACTGCTGACGGTTCGATTCGTACTTCCTGGGTTGTGAAACGCTGCCTGAAAGCGTCCCGACGTCACGTCGGAGCATTCCCGGATCACATTTGTAAGTATATTTTCGTCGGTCGGTGTTTTGTACGACTCGTACGGAAATGGTGTTTCCGTGCGAATCATACTTCCATGTTTGTAATGTTTTTGTCCCGGGTACGAGTCGGACGGAGAAAACGCTCCGACCGACGGTTCGTACCCGGTTTTTCCAGGATCCTAATCGGCACCTAAGTCACTATTTTTCTTGTATTGAGGGACACCGGTGTGGTGAATGTACGTTGTTCCCTATTTTGTTGAGTTGCTGTGTGTGAATTGATACACTTGATATGGATATATTTATATTTAGTAGGTGTAACATTCCACACAATTACGATTAGTGGATGCAGCCTATATACCGGATTCACATGTGTGTATCGAATCCCTAGTCTTCTTTATGCTTCAAGCGCTGCTGTGCTCCTCAACATCCTTGCTGTAACATATATATGACTTATTTAGCTCATTAGCATTGTATATTTACACTTACAACCAATCTTGGATACCTGAAAGTGAGCACATTGAAGCACAAAAATGTTCACTCTTGAACGAATCGGAAGATAAAGAATAATATTATGTCCATCCTGGTGATCTGGATTTTTCCTCAGCATTGATTCGGAGAGAACAGAGAGGGAATCAGAAGCAAGTGGGGATAGTGGAGCATGAGGTCCTCAATAGGCATCCTCCGCATTACCAGGGAACTCCAACACCCAGCCGAGCTAGAGAATATACCTGTCAATCAGGCAACTTATCGCAGGAATTGTTGCGTTTGTGGGGATGATACCTGAGACACAGATAATAGCTGGAAAATACTCTACTATTGGCCCAGAATCAAGGCTCTGGATAATCAGAGGCGATCCACCCTGCACTGCACAAAACATCAGTCATTAGTCATGATATTGGAGAGGCAGGTCCTGGCAAAGGCCAGACCAGTTATCTTAGCTGAGATGGAGGCATCTGAGCAGCAGCATGGCAGTGAAAACCTTTCATTTGTATTTCCAAGTATACGATGTACATGGCATGCCCTGTGATGTCATGTGATATCTTTAACCCTATTTTATGTTTATGTGAGTATTTTTTGTATGTAATACAGGTAGTCAGCCATGGCACACTCATCTACTCCAAATCTACCAGCTTGGTTCAAGGCAATGTTTTTTGGGATTTGCCACAATATACTATTGGCATAAGGCTTGGGTAAATGAAGATCTCAAAGCTTTAACCTCATATCATTGATTTTCTATGCCAGTGATACTAAAGGAATGTACATGATCATGCTGTACATGATGGCTGGTTGCCTTATGGTGGTGGGTGCACAGTCATAAGAAATTGCATGTGTTGGCAAAATACGGTGGGTTTGTAGCTATCTAACGCTGCTTTTGAGGACTAATTAGGTGGATGTGTTAACCTGTGATGAAAAAATAATGTTTGACTGTAATCGGTTTTTACCTAAAAATCAGTGTGACATTTTGAAGCCGGCATGTTGGGGGTTATAGTTAAGGTAGACACAGTACCATGGGATTGGGGCCAGACATGAAAACAGCACCCTATTTCAAGACTTTCTTTACTTTTTATGGTGAACCAGCTGTGCATGTTAATCAACCTTAACACCCATTCAACTTTACTATTTTAAGGACTTTATTGTTTCTTAACATTATTTTGCTTTTGTATGTTGCCATTTGATGTTGGCTGTGTATAATCATTGATACATTTGCGTATTATGAGGATGGTGTGTTGGCATATAATGTGAATTGTTTGGATGTATGATGGTGAATGTGTTGGTGTTGATGGGGAGTTCATATTTTATGTTGTTTTGTTGAATGTACAATGTTGGTGTGTTGGCATATGATAGTTTGTTAGCATATGACAGAGGGTATGTTAGCATATGATGTTGATGTTTTCAACATGCAGTGGTTGTTGTGCTGTCATTTGCTGCTATTTATGTGAACATATCAAAGTGTTTGTATTGACGCTGGATACTGGTTTTATGGTTGTGTTATGGTGTTGGTATGATGTTGTTTTGTGTTGACATACAATAGTGGTTGTACTGATAATGATGTTGGTAATTGCTCTGATTATTTACCGATAATCTCGGTAAAGAATCCGAGCAATTGAGGCTCCTGCTTTCAACATAGACCATTCCAAGTATAATTTAAAAAAACAATGCTCTGGAGAAACTGAGGGCTGAATCTCTGCCCCTCACTAAAGCAGTGAGACAAAAGAGGGACTAACCCTTTAAGCATCCTCTTATACCAAGAAAGAAGCCACAAAATACCCTGCATAAAGAACTGGAAGAGTGCAAGTGAATGTAGGACTTTGATGAGGAAAATTACGAATTTGAGTAATGAAGATTACTAGTAAGTAACCCAAGTATTACCTACTCATCTTTTTTCTCGTCCTAGTCCTTAAATGAGGATGTACCCCAAATATCCTCCTCATACAGTCATATATGAAAAAACAGCAGAACACAAAGTATGCCTAGTGCTTTCATTTTGTTTCAGATAAGCACCCAAAGCGCGGTTCAATATTCAGCATAGCCAGCAAAGAGAAAGCACTGCTAGTAATAATTTAAAGGCAGCAGAACAAGAATAACGAAAAACTAAAATATAACTTGGGTGGACCATCACATTTGCTTTTCTATACTTATCTACCCTACAGTAGTACCTTTCAGCCGCTGGGTCTACGGGATGTGTGCGCCAGATCTAATTTTGTGGAACATTGTGGGGGGTGTAATATAGTTTTGCCTTCCATTGTTTTTTGGTTTTTAAAATATAACTTACTTTCATTTAAGAATGGTCTCACAAGAAACAAAGAGAAACAGGATGCTTAGGTTAGTCCTTCTATTGTATCACTGCTTTAGTGACGGGCTGGGCTCCAGCCTTCAGTCTATCTAGAAGATTGACTTTTTTATTTTACTTGGACTGAACTACATTGAAGACAGGAGCCTCATTAGTACGGACTGTGATGAGGAAGACATATGAGGAGGTAATGTAGTGCTGGTAATTAAGGTAGTGATAATGGTGTTAATCCCAGGTGAGTACATCTCCATCTGGTTCCATGTGGCCGCGAGTACCCACACCCAAGATTTGTAATTACAGGAACGAATTGCCCGATTTTACCAGCTGCATTTTTGTGACTAGTAAGATCACCTTTGACTCCAGGAAAGAGGCTGCGGGTACAGGAATAGTTCAGCCCTCAGCTGATTCACTCATGCACCATAGCAGACCATGGAGTGACACCACCCACCCATCACAGTCTGGCATGCCTGCCCAACACTCCAGACCTCCTGACTCCCTGTAACCCACATTTGCCCCACTCCCGTGTATCACCTGCTCAGAACAAGTGGTACATATGAGTAGAAAAGTCTCCATAATTTGTTTTAAACTTTCTGAAAGGGTCAGGATAATCCCTGGTCCACACAGTTAGTCCTCATTCCAGGGATTGGAACTCGTAACAGCATAGTATTTGGGTGCATTACTACCCAAAATTGATGATTTCAGCAGTGGCAATTTTAGGACTCTTTGGAGCATATGTACAAGCCCCTATCGCCGCAGCAACATCACTTTTTGTGACATTCCCGTGGCAATAGGGGCTTAATGTGGATTAACGCTGCCTTGTACATAAAGCCCCCTTTAACGCTATGTTTAGCGTGAAAGGGGCGTGCAGTGGGTGTTGTGGTGGGCGTTCCACAACAACACCCATTGTATTTGACGCTGCCTCCTATGTACAAGGTTGGTGTACATTGGAGGCATCGGTAAAATTAAGACCAGGAAAATCCTGATCTTAAATTGGCGAAACAAGGAGAAATGCATTATTTCTCCTAGTTTTTGCTTTTCCATGTGTGCTGCCATGTGCAGCACACATGGAAAAAGCAAAATGCATTGGTTTGTTTATGTACAGGAAGGGGCCCCTCACTGTACATAAACAAACCTTTAAAAAAAATGCAGTTTTGTAACTTTCATGTCTGCTTCATGAAGCAGCACACATGAAAGTTACAAATGGCATTTTAGGATTGTTTCTTTGCAGGAAGGGACACCTTCCTACACATAACCAATCCTCCCCTGCACACAGACACCCTTGCACTCTGGTGCAAGGGTGCCTGCTTTGACGCTAAGTTGCTAAACTTAGCACCATCACAGGGGGAAACGCGAGGCTGCTCCGCAATCTTGTAAATATGGTGCAGCCTTGCATTTCCGAAGTGGCGGAGCATGTCGTTAAGCCCAGGATGCTGACTGCCACTTCATTGTATACATCCCCCTTTGCATCTCATAATTGGGCTCGTAGTATTTGCAACATCTATAGCGGCAAAAAAGTAACAATTATTATGCTTACCATAACTAATAAAATACCAGTAAAAACCTAAGATAAAACAATGAATTTCCTGGAAAAAATAATTAAAGTTAAAGGGAACTTAAGGTTGAATGGGGGGGGGTCAAGAGTTGAGTAACGCGAAATAGTGCTAGAATGTACCACCTTAACATAAAAAACCTTGCATAAAAATATCCTTTTATTCAAAGAGACGTATGCTTTTCAAAACAATAGGATCACATCTGGGCAATGCTGTTTGACTGTCTTCAGTAAAACGAAAAGGATTTGTAAATATGTTTCCAAAAGGAATGTTTACTGTGCTCAAAAGCACACTATTTCAGCAGACATGAGATGTGCTTGAAGATGCTGTCTGCACTCTGTGTCTCAGTCTAACAATGGACTCCTTCGAAATTAAAATGTTAATCTTTGCTTGACCTAAATCGAAGTGTATTCTGAGTGTACAAAGGGCAATGGTTAACTGTCTTTCACGGTAAAGTTCAGCTCTGTGATTTATGACTGTCATTACCAAGCTTCACCGTCATACTTGGAGACTCATTTAGTTGAAGGAAGATAATCAAACTGAGAACAAGCCTCCCATTGGATGAAGTCCACAATTCGTTTGAATGATGTCATATTCCCTAGTCATGGCAGCCAATTCATGGGTATTATTTCGCTCTTTGAAGATGGGCGAATGAAATCCACTTCATTTGGTACAACAAAAGCAACAACAGACTTTACAATGCTTGCCTTCAAACAGATACGTGCCATTTTCACTTCAGTACTAAGAGGTAATAAATACATTCTGTTTAGATCGTATTTGTTCTAGCCAGCAAATCTATCGAGAAATGTCAATGTTCAATAAAATAATTTTCCTCGTGAAATCTACATCTTGTTTGTAAATAAAAAATAAAGACACTCACCCCCGACCCGTACAAACACACATGTTCTCACACACATATGCACACACAGAACACAGACACATACTTGCCTCACACGTAGGCACATACTTACACAGGTATGACAATGCATGCACACCTACAAACACACACAGGCTTGCATAGCCAAACCATCATACACAGACACATTTGGAGAGATGAAAGCAGACATACAGATAAAAAGGATAAACAAATGCCAATACATCTAACAGCCTGGGAAAAGATCACCTTTAACAGATAAATGAACACGCCAAACGTTCACTTGCTCTAACAATATGCAGATTCAATTACGAACAACATGAATCCGATCTGCTGTGGAGTTTTCCTTCCACTGGCGCAATTACTGCATTGTCGCTTGTTTACAGGAGAGCTGCTCAGAGTGGATCATCGTCAAACCAGCATTTAATCATGCCTGGCCTGACTGCTGATAGCATATTTCAAGCCTCGGGGCCTACTGAGACTTGGCACAACCCCAGCGGTTTGTTCCCTGCCTTACCCGCACCCTCCCCGACCCGCACTGGTTGTTGCTGCCTTTTTATTCCTTATTTTTCAGTATGTCAATCAGCAAGTTCAGCATTACTGCAGGTAGTATTCTGTGCCCAATAGACATCTTATTTCACCCATAGTTCAATTTTACATTTAATTTCTGCTTCTGTATAAGGTCTTCTAGCAGGGTACTGCTTCTGCTTTAATATATAGCAAGCATTCCTGCTAGAACTTGCAAAGCAGGTCAGTACTTACTCCACCCGACTGTATTACATTATTGTTGTGGGCAGTCTGTGAACACTTGCTTATAAGTTCTTTAATAGCCCTGCTGCAGTCTAACTGAAAGGGAGTATTGTTGAGTGTTTACTTCTTATGTATTAGTGATTGTCACGTCTATTGCAGGGATATCTTGCAACTGTCCAACTTCTCAATACAGGTGTCTAAATTGTCACTGCAAATGAACCTAGCTATAGTTGTCTGTCAAACCTGTAATTGTATGGGCTGGAAGAAAAATCCTCAGTTGCCACAGTAACATAATTTTATGCAACTTTGAATGTCAAATGGTATGCATATGTTAGTGTACAGAAAGAGAGACCCCGAAAAAACTCACTTGGAAACAAGCTTTGCCAAAGCCAAAAGGTCAACCTCTTATTTTGATCAAGTGCTTATCATTCATTGGTGGATTTCTTCGAGTGGTTGCTGTGTTGGATTGTTTAATGGGTCGAGGTTAAAATGAATGTAGTTGAATAGGTGGGTGAGTGATTGCAAGGATTAAGTGACAGTAAGCCGCAATGTTAGGAATGTGGGATGTGCCCGCCAGTGTGGCGGGGGCATCATAATGCGTACGTTGGGACAGCCGCACATATGGCGGGCGGTCCCTTTAGCCGTTGCGGTGTCTGTCCGCCATCGTAATAGAGCCCTTTGTCTGCAGCTTAGCTAAAGAAATGATCCTGCTGGCAGAGGGATATATGGGGGTGGTGTAAATACACACTTCGGCCACCACATGAAATCTTGAACATCATGCCAGAAGTGCCTTTTAGGCACAATTGACAGTGGACTTACAAAAAAGTTAAATAAGCGAAACATGAAGTGCCAATGTACAGAACATGTTTTTGAGACTTTACTACTGTGGTAAGGCACACAGTCCTAAAGTAAGCAAAGTCAGACAGGAAAAAAGTGGGGCTCCATTATAATAATAGGTTCTTTTTTTACAACTGGTTTCACAAATATATAGATGGGACACATATAAAGCATACATTCACCTAATTAAAAAACATCAAGTCTGTCTTTGCCCGAAAATCTTTTCAAGATCTGGAGATGGTATATTAGGCTATTGCTATGAAGCATTATTCCTTTTTAATTGCAGATTGATTGTGAAATATAGGTACCTAAGGCATGCAAAATGTACAGTCTTTTTGATATTTTTCTAAATCGCTACAAGTTTTGTAGAAATTATAAAGGTTACAAGGTGAGAGAAAACAAATATGTAATCAATAATATAAGCATAGACTGTTTAGGAAGCAGCCAGTAAAAACACAATCAGTGACAAAATAGTCACAACATTTTTAAGCAGAAAAACCTTCTGCAAACACGTTTGTGTAGTAGATGTTTTAACCTGCAGGTAAAGGTTGGCATCTCTTTAAAGTAGCAAAGTTTGTCACCTTCAAAAGGTTTCCCAGTTTATTTATAATTTAGTACACCATGTGATGGGTGAGAATCATATTTCTCAGTATTGAGAGTGTCTCTGGTATTTAACAAATATGTAGCTTTTTAAAACAATTCAGCTAATTAAAATTAATTGTATAGGTAATATGTTGTAACTTTGTATACATAATAAACAACTATAACATTTTTTATTTTGTTTGCTTTTAGTAACATTTTCCAATAATATTAATTTAATGTAATAGATGTGTATTATTGAAATACTTAACTCTAAATGAATTAATTATTATGTTTCATAGTTAAAATAAATATGCAACTAATTTACATTATTATTAAGCATAAGTATATTTTTACAGATTTTTTGTTAAGTTCAATAAACTTTAAAATGCTGCCTATACTTTACTATAGGGAGATCCTTTCCTTGGTGGTGGAGAAATCCGCCTTTGTGTGAAAAGCTATTAGTAGTAACTTTAGACTCATACATTTGGCTCCATCCCTTGTTTTAAGCATAGAATCATGTAAATCTCCACTTTGTAGTAAACGCACACTTGGAAATGGTGAATAGTCAAACGTGGTAAATTTACAACAAAGTTTAAGAGTACATTTTCCTCTGTAGATTTACTCACATGTAAATTTACCTCTTTTTGAATAGGTCTCTGTCTTTCACAGTGCACAAAGACCTGACATCAAATGTGCTTATCGAACAGCAGTGTTTGAACGTCACAGGAGCATCATGGTAGGTAATATTGCGGGAACGTGTATGTACTCCACATTTGCTTGGCTCAAGTGAAATAGTTACTGACAAGGCACAAAAAATGGAAATGTTATGATTTCATTGTGGGTTGCGGTTACTCCTTATCGAATTGTGGAAGTTTCTCAAGAGGGCACAGAACATAATCCATTTCACCTTCGTGCCCAAGCAATCATTACCCTGTTTTTTTAAAATAGTACATGGGATACAGTGGGCCCTTCACACGTCTCTACCCTAGTGTCACTGCACCTGCTGCACTAAGCATAGGACGCCCTTTAGGCCTAGGCACACACCGCTGCCACATTCGGATTAAACAAAACACGATCTACAGTTCTACAATTTGATGACCAATTATTGATATGCTTGAGGCATACATTTAGATATATAATTATTTTATGCAATGAGTTTCTGTGATATATAAGACAATGATAAAGTATATTTTTGTTATAAAATTGCATTGGAAAAGAAAAAAGTGTGTGCGTGTATTAGATATACTCTACCCAGCGATTCCTGTAGGTGTGGTTAAGGGTAGCAACCGTTTAGTTTGCTGGGCAGCCCAGTATGAGTGCAATATATTGGGAAATGAGATGCGCTCTTACTCATAGATCAGCAGCATCTCGCTCCACTTAACTCTGAAGGAACTGTTCCATCCAGTGCTTTAAATGGGCCGGTACTCACCGGTACTGAGTACCGGCACTTCCGAATTTTTTTGCCTTCAGTACCGGCACTTCTCTGTACCCAGGGAGAGTACCGGTACCCCGATCCACGGCACCGCAGTCTCGGTTTCTCTGCTCCAGTGCAGGGCAGAGGGCGCTCTGCCTCCGAGGAGCTTGTAATTAACTTGGCTGAAGTATCCTTTTACAGAGTTGCTGGTGAAGATTCCAGCAGCGCCCATTTCATTGTCCCCAAACTGCAGGGGGTGAGAGGGTTTGTGTCACGCTGTGATTAACAGGGCAGGGTGTCTAGACAGACCCTGCACTGTCAAACAGGTGCGCAGCAACCATTCGAGAGAAAATGCCATCATGACTTTCATTTTGTGTTATAAGTTAATCTGTGTTTTTTGACATAAACACATTTCTCATGTGTTTTAATATGTGCTGCAACTGGTACAGAAGTCTCAATGTATTATGTTATTTTTCCTTAGCCCCGCCCCTAGCCCCGCCCTGTTACCACACCTCTATTTTAATGAGTACCTGCACTTATTTTCCCCCATTTAAAGCACTGGTTCCATCAGGTACATCCCCTAGCGATGGAATCTCCAGAGCAAGATGAGAAAGGCATGTCGAAATTACGGGGGCCTCACTCGCAAATTATCTCCTAATAACCAATGCACCGGATTTTTTTTACAAACTGACAGCTGCCAGAAGATGAGCTTTTAAGTGACAGAGGAGCATATTTACAAGCTCCTAATGCCACAAGAGTGCCACTTTTTCTGACGCTCAGGTGGCGTTGCTCTCAACCCCATGTTTACAAGGTGGCATTAAGCCACTTAACGTGACTTAACGACACCTTGTAAATATGCCTCTTACTGCAGCAGTCCTCTGTGGCAAAGGGGCGAGCAATAGGTGTAGCAGTGGGCATTCCACTGCAACACTCATTGCTTTTTTGACGCTGCCCCATTTTAACAAGAATGTAGCACACATAGAAAGAGCAAATCGCCTTTAGAGATTGTTTATGTGCAGGAAGGTGTTCCTTCCTGCTCATAAACAATCATCCCTGAAGCCCAGGCACCCTTGCAACATGGCACAAGGGGCCTGCGCTAGTGCTAGACAGCTTTTTTTAGCACCAGTGCTATGGGAAATACAGTGGTGTGCTGTATTTTTGTAAATACAGTGCATCCCTGCGTTTAAAAAGTCAGAGGGTGGCGTTAGCAATTTGAAGTAACACTGTGCTCCGACATTTTATTGTAAATTTCCCCAAACTGTTCTATGAATCTGACATCTCTGGTTTATGTACTGTAAGTTGTTAATGGGTACATTGCATTAATACAGCATTTTCTCCATAGAGTCTTTAATGTAAAGTTTTTGTTTCTTTGAGTTGATTCATTTTTTTTCATCCTTTAGAAACAATATTTAATAAAGCTTGATTGTAATTTTCTTTCAACATCAAAGCAATAATATCTTGTTTCGTTGTCGCGGGACCTCTAAAAGGAGTGGGGTCCATAGGCCAGTGCCTACTTTGCTTATTTGGTAATCCGGGACTGATCGGAGTTAAAGAACAGCAGATTATGTTCCGTAATATTAAACTTGCAACCAGAGTCTTGAAGTGACATATTTGCACGTTGGCTACTCACCAATTTTATTATTCCCTTAACAAGGCAAGTTTAGGTTTCGCCAAGTACCTAAAAGTGGTCACCAAACAATCTCATCAGTTTGTCCTTACCAGACTACGTCTAGGTATTGCCCACATTTTAGTGGCCTTTCCGTTGATTAATAATTACACGGTAATGCCCTGTCCTTGTGATGGGACATCGAAGCAGAGCACTGAGCACTTTCTGCTTCTTTGCCCCCCGTATTTATATCTCCGAATTGCCTATCTTAATCCCCTCTTTAAAAAACATTCAGTGTTTAATGTCAGATCTGCGATGAGCCTTCTTTTTGCACTTGACGAACCGGATGTATGCTTTTTTACAGCGACTTTTATTTTGCAATCTGTGTCCGTCAGGAAAAGTATGATCTACTGAAATTACATGTGAAATGATACTTGCAGATGTTGTCCATTTGGCTCACCCCCCATTGCTGCCCCATTTTCTTACTGTTAACTGAATGTATTGCTATTTTATCATTTTATGTATTGTATTGTATTATTGATGCCATGTGCTTTTATGACTGTTTTTAAACAAGCGAATAAAGTTTCGGAATGGACATATTTGCTAAATATGTCCTGTTTGGGCGTGAGTGGTCGGACACAATTCTGAGCCATATTATACATTTAGGAGCATATTTACAATAACTGGCGCATCCCTGCATATCAGCAGGGATGCGCCAGTTATTGTGCGCCACAGCTCCGCCGCCATGGATGCGCCGCATTTACAATGCGGCGCACCATGGGGCAAAGCGGCACAGATGCGTGACGCATCTGTGCCGTAAAAGTGGCGCATTGCTGGAATTGCGTTGCAAGCGCGACGCAGCTTCAGAAATGCCCTGGGGGGTCCTACCTTGTTAATGCTGCGTCAGGGTTTTGACGCAGCATGGGCCTAAAAGTGACTGAGTGAAATCTTGTAGATTTCACTCAGCCACTTTTAGGAGGCGTTCCTGCGCCGGAACGCCCTCCCCCTGCGCAGGAATGCCTACATGTGGCGCAGGGCTTTACAACGTGAAGCATCTCCCAGATGTGTCACGTTGTAAGTACCCCGCACCATGGTGCAGGATTTGCGCCGCCGCTGCGTCACAAAAGTGACGCAACGGCGGCGTCAATGAGGCGCAAGTGGCTTGTAAATCTGCCCCTAAATATATGATACCTGATAATCCAGTAAATGTGCAGCATATCTGTTCTACAACAAGTCCTGTGAAACTAGGGAAAAGAATGTATACATTTTCTGGTCCGTTTTATCCAGTCCTTGTACATTCTCTAGCACGAACCCAGTGCAAACAGCCTGTACATTTGTATGTGTTTGAGAGAGAACTGGGGGCAAGGAGAAACAGCTCGTGCAGATGGTAGGGCCTCTCCATAACCTCACCAGTTAAATGTTTTCGTCTTTGGTTAAAGCGAGTTTTACAAAAAGAACTTAAACCTGCTTTTGCCCTAGAAATAGACGTCTGCACTGTCTCCTTTTTTGTAGCAATTATTTTATTGCCAAGAATAAACATGATAATCCAACGAAAATTCTGAGGACATGCAAGTCCAACGAAAACCATAATGTAATAAAATTGGTGAGCACAACAAGGACACCATAGCAAATTATTGAGCAACATATGAAAAAGGAGGAAAAGGGAAGCATGCAGAGAGGGTAAACTATAAAAGGGGAGGGGGAAGAAAAGAAGAGAAGAGAAGGGGTTGGGTAGAAAAGGGAGACGATAGGAAAAACAAAATTATGAGATGGGGAGTGGTAAAGTGAAAGAGAGCAGGGGCGGCGTGTCGCTTAGGCAGAGCCCAAAGACACGTACCACAGAAGGAAAGGGGGAGGGCAACAGCAACGGCAGATTAGAGAGCGGCGGCGGAAGGAAGCAAGAGCCAGGCTCAGGGTCATGGCCAATCGGGGGTAAGGATGGGGTCGTCTTGCAAAAAGGAGGACCGCGTGAGAAGGAAAAGGTCAGCCTTGTCCATCAGGTTATAAATGATTTTCTCATAGGACGCAGCTTTGTACATCCCCGCGAGGCATTCCAGGTGTGATGACAATTGAGCGGAGCACCAGTGCCATAGATACAGATCTTGGCAGTTGTGTGGGTGGTGATGAACAGGTGGTGAGTATGACAATCTAAATGAGAAAAGTCTGCTAGGTCATGGAAGAGAACTAAGGGACTTGGGAGTGACAGTGGTAGGAGTAAAGATTCCCGGATCATCAATCCCACTGCCGTCCAGTAGGTGTGGATAGTGGAATAATCCAGTAGTAAATGAATACTGTCGAATGGCCCAAAATCACATTTCCAACAGGCAGAATGAGGGAGCAGTCCTGCAGCCTGAAGCCATGACAGAGACCAGTGCCAGCATTGAAGAATCCTAAAGAGAGTGAGCTTCATCCGTGCATCTTGGATGCTTCAGTCCAGCCCCTTCAGGAGTTCAACCCAGTATTCCTCCACCTACTCCACCAGCAGCCTTTCTTTTCAAGTCGTCCTGAGGCTGATCAATTGTGGCTGTGAGTAGAGGTGATGGACTAGAAGGTTGTAGAATCCAGACATTATGCCTTTAAACTTACTCCAGGTGTTGAGGTAAGAGAGTTCTGGAGAACAGGGGATGGTCCAGGGCTTGGTACAAAGTCTGCTCAGAAGGCAATAGCAGATTTGCATGTAGCGCCATTGTGGGGGAGCGAGCCAGACCAAATTTATCTTGCAAGGTCATAAAGGACTTGATGACGCCACTTGAGATCAGGTGGGTTGAGTGTAGGACCCACACCCTGAGCCAAGGCTCCAGTCAACCATGGCCCCTCCTAAGTGGAGAGCAGTATGGGTCCATAGGGGGGCCTTGTCATGGAGATAAGCATCCACCGAAAGGAGGTTATGGGCCCATTTCCAGGTGGCGTGCATGGCTTTCAGCACTAGGGTGGGAGGTCCCATGGAGGCAGTGCTAGGAAGATACAGGGCCTGCAGTTCTTTCGGGTCATCCTGGAGCCCACGTTCGATCATTACCCATAACAGTAGGTCCTGGACCTGGGCGTGCATGCATGCCATTTGCATCATATAAAGCGTCAGGCAGTAATGTTCCACTGACGGCAAACCCAGTCCATCTGTGGTTCATCTATGGGTAATACTCTTCCGGATCGCCAGACAAGGCCTCAACAGGACCCAAATGAAGGACTTGATGGATTTGTCTATCTGACGGACGGCCAAAATAGGATTTTCCTGGGGCAGCATGCCCAGCACTTAAGTAAATCGGGGGAGGGTAACCATTTTCACTGCTGGCGTCGAGCCCCATAGAGAAAGGTTTTGATGAGGTCACTTTGCGAAATCCATACGCATGAGTTCCATTAGGGGGTCCAGATTGTTTGCCACCATGCCTTCCAGGCCCCTGAGATGGGAGGTCTTCCCCTAGAAGGGATAACTGGCAATAGCATAGCACGTGGCGACCTTTCACAGCTTCAGGGCCTTGCTCTTCTCCCAGTTCACCCTATCACCAGAAATTGCCACAAAGTTGTCAATAAGTAATACTTCGGGGATGGAGGTGGGCAGGGGCTTCAGGGTGAGTAAGATGTCATCCACATATAAATAAAGCATTGATGGAACTCTGTTATCCAATCTGATTGGTGTAGCTACATGGCCAAGGGCTTAAATGCAAGGAGAAAGTGTATTGGGAAAGTAGGCAGCCCTGACAGATTCCCCTACGGACCGAGAAAGGGTCAGAAATTAAGCCCTGACAGTTGGCCTGTACCAAGGGGAAGTCATGGAGCCAGCACACATTCAATAAATCAGGGGAATTGTAAGCGCACTACTCACCCATGAGGGTTTCAAGGCACTGGGGGGGGGGGGTAACCAGCTCCATTCAGTCAAAGAGCCAGGTCTTGAGTGTATTCCTGAAGATGTTCAGGTTGGGGGCGTATCTGATGTTGAGCAGGAGCTCATTCCAGGTCTTGGCTGCAATGTAGGAGAAGGTTCTTCCACCAGTTCTGGCTGTGTGGAGGCACAGGATTTTGTCGAGGTCGCCGGATCGGAGGTTTCTCTTGGGTTCCTCACCAATTGCTTTGTGATAGGGGAGGTCTGAAATAGCCTGCGCAATCTCTTCCTTGGAGATCGCGTCCTGAAGCAGCTCTTCCTTGGAGATTGCACCCTGAAACAACATATGCATTATCTCTTAATTGGAACATTGATAGCCTATATATTTTGCAGTGGTGTTGTAATGTAGTTCCTATATCCCTGATAGGCTCTGTGCATTGGAATAGCCTACACTATAGATTTGACATAGGACTAAGGTCAGTATGTCTCTATCGAGTATATTAAACTTAATTACTTGTGTGTGCCAGCTAACTCAGAGGTCACTAGAAACTTCTCGAATATACAAAAAGGGATTAGACTCTGACAACCGCATCAACATGACAACTTTGTTTCCTTTTAGAATCGGAACAGTCTCAGAATCGTGGAAACAATAGATAACAATTTCACTCAGTCAATTGTGCATGCTTCGTTTCTACAGAGTTGCACAGAAATAGAGAAACAGACATTTCAATAAAATGGTTTATTGAACAGTCTTATTTCTCATGCAAGAGATATGAATTGCTACAATCGTAAGACAGACTGCAAAGTACAATATGTACAAGGTTAGCAGCAAGATAAAATAATACTGCAATAGCATGGTTTGTAGCTATGACATATATTAATCAAAATACATACATAAATAACATAAGCTAAAATGTGATACTCATCTGATGCTTCTAAATTGTTCTACCCCAGTGTACCTAACCTAAGTGCAGTACGAGGTTTGAAGTAGGTGCCATTTCAAAAGTATAGCTAGCTATTTTTTAGTTTAGCCAAGAGTTGCCAAAAGTTTCTCTAAGTTCTAGTCAGCTCCATACCTTAGAATGAGAGAGGTTGGAATCTCTTTTCTGGACTCGATAGTCTAACCCCCCGCAAGGGAAGTCAGAGAGCATTGGAGCTGGATTCTCTGTGAGGAGGATGGCAGCGTCAGGTCAGTGCATCAGGTTGATACTCGATCTCCTTCCAAACTTGCCGTGGCAAACCGCGTAGTCTGGGTTGGATCGAATCCTTCGGGAACCGCAATTTGCCAGGGCAAGTGCTGGTATATTTATACCTTGAAGGTGTCTAGGAATTCCAGTATTGACGTAAAAGTCGGGTAGAGGAACGTCATGAATGAACCCCTAAGGAATAGATGTTCATGCATACTTAATGAGTTCTTGGAGAAATCAATATTCAAACTGAGGGAAATTCCTAAAGGCTTAAGGATCTGGTTTTCCAAGAATTCGTTGTGACGTGGATGGACGAATGTAGGTGGCCATGCCTGCATTTGGTTTGTACGGACAATGTCTAAATAAGGGCCGAATTTCTATGTGCAAATAAGGGCAATGTGAATTGTCCCTATATAAGGGCATAAATCGGGAAACCTATATACGGAATCTAAATCTGCACACAACAGTGTAGCTAGAGCTTTTGCTGCCTGGGGCGGTACCACAAATTGCCGCCCAGTGATGGCCGGTGCGTGCAGGTAAGAGTGGGGGTGGGGTGGTGCTAGTGAAGTGAATCGGTGAAGTGCCACCAAGTGCCGCCCTAAAAACAGTGCCCCCCAGGGTGGACCGCCCCCAGCCACACCACTGATATTTAACAACATAAACGTGATCTGGGAGGGCATCTGGCCAGTGCAGGAAATCCCATAGTACGGAAAGTAAGCCCCGGGTAAAGGAATCTAATGATTGGGGTCAAATACACAGTGAGGACAACTGGCCTGCACACAGTAGTGAATTCAAAGAGGCAGCTAAGTAGGAAATGTGGTAAATGGAAACTTCAGAATTGCAACCAGTGGGTAGGTCTGGTATAGCTCTCTGAGAACCCATCCCCTGCCAAAGCCCACAACTCACTTTCAGAGGTTAGTAACCAGATTCACCCAAACAAAAAAAAACAACACACACAAGCATGAAACATGATACATTGCTGGTTCACTGTACACTACTCGTTCTCTACATCTTTTTATGTGAAAACAACACGAGCATGAACCTTTCAGGGGAAGGAAATCAGTTGGGTTGAGTAACACAATAATTGCTTTAATCACAATTTATCCAGCCCTTAATCTCTAAAAACAAAGTGAGCTCACTGTTTCAGGGTACAATAATAATTGATCCATTGCACAACTATCAAAACACTTGTGCCAGTGGTGGAAATAGAAATACCTTTACTCCATGAACACATACATTTTGGGTCAAGTTGTGACAGCGAAAGAGTGGTTGAGTCACAATGTTATGAAAAGCCTGGAGTCTGGCAATCAATTTATAAATGTATTTATTTTAAACTCTGCCCCAAAGCAATTGGCAACAAGGACAAATGTGACAATACATTTATTCTGTCTTACTTAATTGGGCACAAAGCGCTGCATGTTAAAATATCTTATAAGTTTAAAGTACCTGATGCACAGATCTTTGTGTGCCAAGCAATATTTTCAGGGAATAACAGTAAGTAACTCTGGTGGTTAATGCACTTGCTGGAGAGCTATGAGTTCTGTCTAGTCATAGTTTTGACTCATAAAGTACCACAGAGATTTAATGTAGCGGTTGCTAAGGATGTTGTGCGACATGTAGATCACAGATTTCTATTGTATGTATATAGGTAAGTAGATTTCTGCTGTTGACGCTGAGAAACTTTTGTTATTTGCAGTGGATACGTTTCAGTCCTTTTAAAAGAGTACAGTGAGCTACGAACGAGCATCAAGGAGCTGCCTATAAACGGCAAGACATGAGCTTAGAACTTTATTTGTTTTTTTCTCGATCTGCCATTTTTCTAAGGGTGTTAAAGAGGGTTTTATTGTGTTGATTGTGTAGTAATAAAGTATTAGTATGGACAACTCCAAACAAGGCATTATATTTGAAATCCTGACTATATTTTTTCCCTACATTCACTCTCAACAGATAATGTCTCCCAACATGGATGATATGTGAACTGTAACCCTCAATGTCTTAGGTATCAATTCCCGTACACTGATTTTCACACTTGTAAGATTTATCATCTCTCTCTAAAATATGTGTGTGATATAAAGTGCTCTAACACCTGCAATGGGATGAGCAGTGATATAAAATTATTAAATAAAAACATATTAAATGCCATTTAAGCAATATTTGCATAATTATTCATACAGACAGATACTTCTTATATTCTGCAGTGCATGGATATAGCTTTATAGCCCGCCAGAGGGATCTAATAACCATTAAAGCCACCCTCCAGCGTTAAATGCCTGAGCCAAAGGCTAGGGCTTTTAACAAGGGAGGTGGCCTTAAATGGCCAGTATAGCCAAGCTACAGTGGGATATGAAGCTATTAGAACATTCTGTCCAATTACGACAGAATGTTGTAATTAGTAAAACAAAGACCTCATGGAGCCCGAGGGGGATGAGCTGTTGCTGTGAATGTTCTACAACTAACAGCCATGCACAGGGCCATGGCTGTTAGCTTTTGAATATCCACAGCAAGAGCTGTGAAAAGGGGCTGAAGTCAGCCCCTTGTTTCTCCCTGGTTTGCCGAACTGCTTTTTTTTGTAGTTCAGCCAAGCCATGGAGACCCAGGAGCTGAGCAGCATTAACCCTCCCTCCTTCTGATGCTCAGGTGACTCTGAGCTAGGGAAGAGAGAGGGGGAAGGCTCTGGTGTGCACTGAGGCACAGCCTCTGCCTTTCTCTTGACCCTGCCCAAACCATGTATTTTGGAGAGGCAGGGAGGTAGAAAGGCAGAGGCTGTTAATTAAATACTTTTAAATGTTTAGTACAGCGGGCCTATACCAGTTAGTATAGGATGCTGGTGCTCCATTATCTTCTATGGAGCTCTCAGCATTCCAATGTTCTAATATTTCTTAGAAACAGGAGTTGAACGAAGTCAAACACCAGCTTCGAAATCACAGTTTCCCTTAAGCACTTGTGAAGTGATAATAAGCTGTGAGCCTTTCCAAAGCATTGGTGTTTATGTGTTAGGCTTTAGATTAGGTCTGGCCGGTAAATTCTGTTCCGCTCGCGGAATTTGCAGAGTTTGGGTAATTTCGCGTTCCGCAGAGAACGCATAATTGCCCAAAATTCTGCGGTCCGCGGCCTCGCGGAATTTTTTGCTTGTTCGCGTTCTCAAAATGCGTGTTCGTGAGATATTTCCCCCGAGCATGCAAACAGCCTTCACGAACAAGAAAAAAGCATCGTGAACAAGCAATTTCACGTGTTTGCGGAATTTCTGCATGCTCGCGGAGACATTTTTACCATTTCGCGGAGATTTGTGTAGCGCGACTACGCAAATTCCGCGCACCCCTACTTAAGATAGCTCCCACTAAGGATGATGTTCCAACAGAAAGAGGGTTGATGGTCCTTCAAATCAGACCTTTGTTTTGGGTTTAAAAACTAAAAAGGCCCCCTCACTGCCAGCCAGATTTCCTCCAAACAGGGAGCAGACAAAAATAAGGTGTTGCTGAATGGGTGCCAGTGCCAATAAATGACACTGGGACAAATTCTGGATCTAGCTCAATAATAGCTTCTGGATCAAGGATCTGAATGGATCCCCCTAATTTCTTGCATGGCTTGTGGCCGGTACAGATGCTGAAACACAGATGAGTCTGACTGATAATTTTCCATTTGTACCCCAAGCCCTGTTCTTTTTTTATTTGATGACTTCTTTCATTCCATTTTAGTTTCATGTGAAACAAATGGGATGTCCTTGATGCCTGAATCCCTTGACCAACCAGGCGATATAATGAAGATTGAGCTCGTCTAAGAAGCAAAGGACCTTGGGCATCAATTCACCAAAATACCATGGGGCTCATTTATGAGCGCCTGCGTCATTTTTGCACCACCGGTGCGTCACTTTTTGTGACGCACCAGTGGCGTAAAACATGCGCCATGATGCGCCATATTTACAAAGTGACGCATCTACCTAGATGCGTCACTTTGTAAACCCCTGCGCTACATTATACCTGCGTCAGGTATAATGTATGCAGGGTGGGCGTTCCCACGTAAGTAAGCATCGTAGAAGTGACGCAGTGAAATCTACGAGATTTCACTGCGCCACTTCTAGGGTGCAAATGCGTCAATATCTTGCGCCTGCCTCACAGCAAGCGTAAGACTGACGCAGGCGCTTTCACATGGGGCTTACCCCATGTGAAAGGACATATTGCTGGAGTTGCGTCACTTTTGTGACACACTCCAGCAATGCGTCACTTTTGCGCCTACAGATACGTCAGAAATACTGACGTATCTGTGACTCCTTGCGACATGATACGTCATACTGTAAATATGACGCATCATTGGAGTCGCAGGGAGGGCGCAGTGAAAAGTGACGCATCACTGTTTTCACGCAGTGATGCGTCACTTTTCATAAATGAGGCCCCATGGGTATATCACATACTCTTTGATCTTAATGAAATCACAGTAAGTGATTTGTTCCAGGAAGTCATGTGACATGACTTAAGCCATGATGACAGCCAAATAATTGATATTGCTGCAGTAAAAAAAAAACACAATCAATATCTTAACACAGCAAAGACAAACATGTATGTTAGATACTGTGATTTTAGAGAGCTGACTTAATTGTTGAAAGTTTGATTATGTGAACCTTGCCCGGTAGTCTAGCTAGCGAGCGAAGTGCAAAAGCCAAGTCACTCCTAGGGGTTTTGCTCCCTGAGAAACTTTTGAAATGGATGTGGTCTTATAGTGCATTTTAAAGCACCATTTTTCACATAATTTTTCCAAAACATCATAGGGTCTGAAATGACTCTGAATGCATTTTAACATCATTTCATTGTGTGCCAAGCAAATGAAAGCTGATGCTACCTAGGAATGCTACCTAGGAGGTGACCCCATATTTTCAAAATCTGATACAGTTACCACCATATTTCAAAAACTAGCTCCATTGTGCCAGGGCTAACATTTTGTCATGGGTGCACCATATGCCGTGCAAGCCAGTGTCAGAATGGTTTTCATTTATGCTGTCCATATACAACATAAGTGACTCTTACTGTCAAAAATTACCTCAATATATCAGGGCCAGCATTTTGTCATGGTTGCCCTCACACATGGCAGCCTGTCCTTCTTAGTGCCATGAAATACCTCCAATGTGCGAGTTCCAGCATTTCTTCACAGGTGCCTACTATGACAAGAATTGCCTCCAGTGTGCCAGGGCCTGTATTTTGTCAGAGGTGTTGTTATTAAGGCAAGAATTAACTTCAGTATGCCAGAGCCAACAGCAGATTTTCAAGCATAACACTACATTCTCACTCACTTATATACAATCATTTACACATGCTGTTTCTGTTTTACGTACACTCTCACCCACAAGTATGCACACAGCATACATTTAAATGTATTTTAACTCACCTTAACTGCCACCAAACGTCCATTCCAGCTAATTGGCCTTCATTTTATTATTAAACTAACAGTGAATACTAAAATATTATTCACTTTTAGTAAAATGGGGAGAAAATAAGAAGCTTGAGTCACCCTTGTATTTTTGTTACTGCTTTTGCCACCTATGAGGTCAGGGGTCGCAAAGGCAGTGCCAGCGGTCGCACAGGGCAAGCAACTGCGTTGTCTGGCGACCCGTAACTGACGTCTATGACCATTACAGGTGTGGGAGCAGACAGTGGCCAGGTGAGCAGTGTGCATCAGTTATCTAGTGTTCCAATTATTCTCCACCCAGAAGCCAGCTGCATTTCTAGCCATATTTACACTGACTCCGTGTGCTGTCCTTATTTAGATTTTATATGGGAAGTATCTCCATGATGTGCATAATGACCACCCAGAAACCATTATCATGTGATGGAACGCAGTGCTTAGAAGTAGAATGAATGAACAGGGGGGAGCAAGAGTCATGCAGTTTATGGCTTTCAGTAAACTAACAGCTTTGAAAAGCTTTGCAGGTCCCTTTATGGTATTTCTTAGGATCGTAGTCCACTTACCAGGCTATTGCACTGGCTTGCCAATTCTGAGATATTTTGTTTAAAATTTATGGTCTTGAGCAGGCATATATTGGAGGGAGAAATGATCTTTTGGGATGTACTTTGTTAATAATATGGCCACATCTAATTGTCATTGTGAGACGTCAAGAAGCAGTCATAGTATGTAGGTTAGTATGACCAGCAGTGCTGACCAAAATTAAAGTATTCCTTTGCCAGCGGCATGTGACAGATTTCTTTGATTATTCCATCCCTATTCTGTCGGTGATGAGTGGTTTATTGCTGTGGACTGAAGCATTACTGAGTGATGGACGTGACCTGTAGCAGTTTGATCTTAGGTGAGTTTAAGAGTGTCAGTAGCTGTAAGTGAATTATTATTCAGTCTCTATCAGCTATAACTGACTGGTTGACAACTGAGTGATTTTAAATTAGTATTAATGTATTGAGATAAGGCACAGGGTCAGACTGTTCTCATAAGGCACAGGGTCTGACTTGATCCCATAAGGCACAGGGTCAGACTGATTTACATATGGCCGCTTGGCAGTTCGGACTGGACTGTTCCCATAAGGCACAGGGTCAGACTGATTTGCATATGGCCATGTCTGAACTGGGGTGGTGGAGTGAGCTAAAGAATGATGATGGATTAAACCCAGATCAGTTGACTGGGGGTGAGTGTTTGATTTGCTCAAACGCTCCGTCCATCATCCCCTTTGGTATCGCTTTGTTTGCCCTAAGTTTGCAGGGTATGCCCAGACGTGGGTCCCTTGCTCACTTTGCCACTGGATTCAAGATAGCCTGGCTGATAAGGGTTATGAACCCGAAACCGGTCCCAGGATGCTTGTTTCCGGTCCAGGGAAGACATGGTTTGGCAGTTCAGGCTGGACTGTTCCCATAAGGCACATGGTCAGACTGATTTGCATATGGCCATGTCTGAACTGGGGTGGTGGAGTGGGCTAAAGAATGATGATGGATTAAACCCAGATCAGTTGACTGGGGGTGAGTGTTTGATTTGCTCAAAAGCTCCGTCCATCATCGCCTTTGGTATCGCATTACCCCTGACAAGGCATTGAAACACTTTACACCCGGGAACCCAAGTTAGTGGTCGTTTTTTTAAAGTGGATTTTGGTGGTTATTGTGATTAGCCTTGTGCTATCAGGTAATCCATTCCATGCATTTACTCCAGATTTTATTTGGTAGATTGAATTAATAGGACGTACGCATCCCACATACGGCAACACATTAAAGTATACACAAAAGTGATGGATGGAATGCTTGAATACATCTCAGTCACTGGGAATTACTCAGGCAGCATCGCTGTCCATTGTTATTTTGCACACCATGCCACCTCAGTATTGACCAAGCTATATGCAAATCAGCCTTGATCCTGCTCCAATGGGAACAGTCCAGCCTGTGCTGCCATGTCAGGTCCTTCCTCTACCAAAACACAAGCAACCCAGGACCGTTTTTGCCCTAGTTAGGACTCATTAGCAAGGTATTGTTTGGTTCTTTTGGCACAGTGTGCACATGACTTACGTTTGGGCATACCCGTCCCAGTCAGAGAAACTAAAAAGTGCTGAATGAAATTTTTGAATTAATCTAAGCCACTGGTAATTACTTGGGCCGCTTCCAAGTCCGTAGTTATTTTGCACACCTCACATATGTAACACACAAATGCACTGTTTGATCTGAATCCAAGGGGATTTCAGAGGGACCTACCAATTTAATATTCATCAAGCAGGTGTCAATTTGTGACCCTCTGTGATTGGCTATAATACCTGAGTTAGTGGCCTGCAAGAGACAGCACACCATCATCTCTGTGACTGCATTCCAGTCCGAAAAACTTGTTGTTTTCTTAGCAGCCCATGTCCCTTAAAGGAATCAGTGCTGGTTTAAAAAAAAGTTTTCATTTTGAAAAACTTCTCCCCCCTGAGGCTGCCCTCATGATTCCCACAGGGGTCGTTAGCACATCAGTGATTTGCGATAGCGGTTGCAGTTACAAATTATCAATACATTTCTTTCTGATTTGAAAAGGGGAGGGGGAATACCCCTTTCATGAACCACCTATTTGTAATTCAGAAAAGGTTTCAAAAGTCCTTTTACTAGTAAAAGAATTTTCCAAGGTTTTGAACATAATGATAAGCACTGTTGTGGTTGACAATGCCTGTGATTTCGCTACATCAGGCCCTAATTGCTAAAATTGCTTTAGATGCAGGCACTAACTTATAGGTCTGAAGGTCCCAAATGTTTGAATGTTCTCACATAATTTTTCAGACATGGCACAGAATGCCACTCCATTACACCATGGATAGAATTTTGACTTGGGAGTCCATTTATGGAGCCGTTGCTGTCTCCATAACAACTCCTACTCCTTTATGTTTACCTGTAGAGGTGACTAATGATGAAGATGATTAGAACCTTTGAAAGACTGGTTAGAGCTGTTTAATCTTCTAAAGCCATTGAAATATACCAGTGCCAGTTACAGGATTATCAGAATGCTCCATATTATCATTACATCACTTTTTCTACGGCAAATCATTGCATTCAGGACTTATTAAAAAACATGTTAGTTCAATTGAACAAATCAGACTAAAACACCTCAAAACAATGATTTGTAAAAGCAAAAAACAGAACTGAAAATACTGTATCCTAGCGACATAGAGCAATTTAATATTTAGAGTAATTTTTATCAATATAGGAACAACTGTACAGGACCCCTTCAAAAGTGACCAACACGGTATAATCGAGAAGTTTAATTCCAATGTCATGAAAGAAGAAATTAAAACTATAGACCTGATTAAAGTTTTGACAATGGAGTTACCTTCATTAGCATGGCAGGGGAAAATACCTCCACCATCCTCAGGAACATCCACCTGTCAAATTTAGAGTTGTCCGCTGGCCCTTTTTACAAGTCTTTACATTGACAGGAACTACTGTCGAGGCGGTTCCTGTCTATGCATGAAACATTTGAATGGCAGTACGATTAGACATGATTGCCAGCCAGCAGACTTTGCAAAAACGTTTCGTTTTTCAGAAACAAGCTCTCAAAGTGAAAGCTTGCTTTTGAAAAACCAAAAAGCTAATTGTCCAATAAGTTGGGAGTTTTCTCCCAGGGAGACGGGTCATTATTATTTTTCCTGACCCTTGCAGGTAGATTTTACTCTAAATATGGTAGTTCATATAAAGTCCCCTCTTTAAGAGCACCGACTCAGTTGGGCCATCAGAGTAAGAATTCCGTGGAGGAGCCACAAGAAAAGGAATTGGGATTTAATTAATAGAATTGAATGTCATTGGAACATGAATTAATATTATCAGTAAATCAGAGAAAAGTGCAGAAACATCAAAGATGCAGAAGATTAGAAACCCACAGAGATTTTTATTTATTGACTTTTCTTACAAACATTGTAAGACATAAGGGGACGTAGATCCACTACTGAGGTTTCAGAACTGATTTGGGGTGATTCTCTTTAAATGATCTTTTCTGGCATTAGATCAGACACACCCTTTGTGCTCGGTGATGGCTTTCACAGTGGTAGAAAGAGTGCTGACAAAAAGTATCCAAAATAAGAAACAATGTAACATGAGATCTCAGCACCTCACTGTCATCAGCCTTCCAGAGCAGTCTTCAGTAACAGACAAAAGAGCAGCCCTACTTAGACACTTTGACTCCTTACACAAGAGAAACTTATGACCTAACTCTTACTTCTACTATCTACTATATGTTTTCATTCAGGAAGAACTAATCAGCAGCCCTTTGCTGAAAAGGACCTCACAGAATGTCTTTGGGTTGCCTTTTCTCCATTCTCCCTCACTTCAGTTCTGGGTCTCCACCCTCCATCCACAGGAATGCAGTTAATACTCGTATACTGTGTAGGGAACCTATATCTACTCTCCATCATTTCATTTAAAATGCATCCTACTGGTCCATGTATTTAAAACTTTACAAAAGGGATATCCTAATAATTGTGGCCTAGACCCACATAGGTGACCTCCTGCTCCTGGTCGTCTTCTTTTTCTTCCAGGTTCTTCTGTGCCTTCAGGTGTTGGTGCTCCTCCTAGTCCTGTTCCAAATCATCCTTTTCTGGGCTGTTTTGGTCACGTGATTCTAATACTGGCCCTGGTACCAGTGTAGTTCTTATCATCCCGGTACTGTTTTTCTGAATCTGGTGCTCCTATTTTTCGTCCTTCCGGGCCCTACTTCTGGCTCATCCTTGAATTAGCTCATCCAGGGACTCCTGATCCTAGAACTACTGATCCTGATCCTGATCCTGCTGGTCTGCTGGGTTCTTATTTATCTAGCCCTGTTGTCCTGGTTCTCTTAGGGTATTACTCATAGTGATCCCGGTTTGGGTCATCCTGATTCTCCTTGCCCTGGTCCTTGTGGTCCACGTGGTACAGCGTCCATTGGTCTCGGTCCTCCTTATTATGTCCTCTTGAGCTGGGACTGGTCATTTTGGTCTTGGTCTGGTCCCATTGGTCCTCCTGGCTCTGGTTCTCCTGGTTCCCTTGATCCTTGCCAGCCAGGTATTAAAACCCCAGTTACTAGTCCTCAGGCTCCACTTGGAACTTTAGGTCCTGGCCCCATTGGTTCTGACCTCTCTGGTCCTCTTTGCCCTGTTCCTGATCCTGCTGATACTGATTCTTATAGTCCACCTAATACTCCCTCATCTGGTCCGTGGTCCTAATGGCCCTACTCCATCTGTACCTGATCTGACTAATTCTCCTGGTCCTCCTCTAACATGTCATGATACTCTTGGCCCTGGTACACATGCTTGTTGCCATCCTGGACTAACTTGTCTACTTTGTCCTGATCCTCCTTGTTCCGCTCAACCTGATCTTAGCCACCCGACTTGGTCACCATGGCTTCTTTCATCCTGGCCTCCCTTGTCCTGGTCCTCCTTAAACCTTCTCATCCTGGTCCTACTTGTCCTGGTATGACAGGTCCTGATACTCTTTGTCTCTGTAACTTGAGCTTCCTATTCCCCTTGATTATGGTCGCACTGGTTCTCTTTGCCTTGGTACTTTTAGCTCTTGCCTTGCTGTCTCTGGTTGTCCGGCCATCTCCTCTTGATTCTTCAGGTTCTGTTCTACTAGTCTTCCTCACTCTCAGTATGGTTTGCCTAGCAATGGTCTTACTATTCCTGGTATTCACAGTCTGTTTGCTCTTTCTGGTTTTGTGCCAACAAGACTTGACCCTTTTGGTTCTGGTCCTCCTTGTTTGGGTCTTTGTTATGTTATGTTATTTATATTTATAATTTGCACGGATACTCCGAGGAGTGTCCCGGCATGAGCCTAAGAGAGAGTAGGGAACAGATTAAGCGAAGAGCAATGTTTTCAGGTTTTTTTTAAACAGAATGGGATCCTGAAAGCCCCGAAGAGTGAACGGCAACAAGTTCCAGGCTAAAGTGGCTTTCAAAGCAAGGGAGCTGCCACCCATCCTTTGCAGCCCAAAATGCGGAACATGTGCCGGAAGTTGAGTGGAAGAGTGCAGATGTCTTGCAGGTGTATAGAAAGAGATGCTCTTTCGTAGATAGATAGGTCCAGAGGCGTTAAGGGCACGGTGTGTTATAACTAAGAACTTAAATGTAATCCTTTTGACTACGGGCAGCTAGTCAAGGGCGCACAGATGTTGTTGCATGCTACTTCTAGCAGGAACGTTGAGAAGAATCCTGGCTGCCACATTCTGAACAACCTGGAGTTTGTTAAGCAGGTATACCAGGATGCCAGGATACAAGGAATTTTCTAACAACAAACGGTCTGGCTCTAATCAGTAAGGCTGAGCCGAATATCAAAAAAACAACAACAGTATTATCAATACTGATATCTTTTTTAGAAAAGGCTAGTTCAAAGAAGGTGCAAAGACTTCAATCAGTGTCACCCAAAAAAATTGTTATCAAAAATTCTTTTTTATTCAATTTCATGAAAAAAGGGAACACATTTATCTTTTCGTTAAGAATGTGAATCTCTTGTTAGCAACACACGCATAAACTCATTAATTTAACATTTGGACAATACAAACATTAAATGGATAAAAACCTATAGACAAATCAACTAAATAACACATTCAATACACAACACTTAGACATATGACTAGGACAACATAAAACATGTAACATAGAACAAATCAATATTCAAAAAATGGAAGGGCATTTCATTGCACCCATTTTTTGAAAGACAACGTAATTTAACAAACAAACAGTGTGAATTTTTTGAAAAAGCAGATTTCTGCACTATGGCAATGTACTAAGATTCAATAATTTGTTAAGAACCGGGAGAAACTGCGAATTAATATCCACACTTGTTTGTACAGAAGTGGTTGACGCGTTTTGAACCCCACGTCTCCTAGATGGGGGTTCTTTTCAGGACCAAGCACTGAAACAGAGAGAAAAAGAAGAGGGGAATTTTTTAATCTCAAAGTGGTGAAATAAAAACAAACATACCAGGGTGCTTACCTATTAGTAGAGATCAGCCAATCTCGCCTCCAAATCAATGCAGCGTTCTAATCCAAATTCTGATTGGAAAAGGAAACAATAAATGTCGGAGGTAGTAGAAACAAGTCTCAGATGTATCGTCAGGAATTTATTAAAAAACCTGCAACTGTGTTCGGGTGAGCTTACTTTTTTATACGGCTGTTAACGTCATGTCAAGTATTTTCGAACAAAGCTTTTAGGGTTAAAGCACCTAATAATGAAAGAAAAAAGTTTTTCTAAGGGAGCGCAAAATGCTTTAGTTTTGTCAGAGGAATATTCTACATTCGATGAGAACATACCTTTTAGGTACATGTGTAGGTTTTAGGGATGCTCTCTTCAATGTCCAATATTTGTGTAATCTGTTTGCAAGAAATTGTTGGTATTAAACTACGATTGAAAAATCAGATTCTTAGATGGCCAGGGTTGTTTGGGGGGGGGGGGGCGCGGGCGCTTGTGGGAAAACAGACCCGTGCGAGTCTAATGCACTTAGTTTAAATACAGTTGGAAATAAGAATCGTGAAAAAGGGAATGAATTGCGGCTCAGACGCATACCTTCTATTGAAAAGTTCAGCAGCCGTCCGGCGTCCCTCTCTCGCTCACATCTAAATCCATCGCAGTAGTGAATATTTTTGTGAATCTCTTCCGGTTTAAGAGCTAAACGCTTCCGGGTTGCTTGTGCACATCTAACGTCCATGATACCTTGCTTGGACCGTCAGAATTCTTGGAGTTGTAGTTCCAAATAAAAAATTGCCTTGTAAATCATTTGAGAATAAAGAGAACTTCTGCTTTGCATCTTGACATCGTAGTCACTAAAGATGTTGAGATGTAACACGTTCTATTGCCATCATAAAGCCTGTAAATTTCAGACAATTCATTCAAGCCGTCCACCGCTGTGTTAAACTTGACTATGAGTAGTGCTTCCCGTTGGGTCAGTTTATGGTCTGAATCCCCGCCTCGAGGGTCTTGTTCTATTTTAGAAATGACTGTCCACTTATCTTTTTCCAAATGATCATTAGTCTTCCAATGATTCACCAAGGGGGCTGATTGTACATTTTTTCTAATTCTCGACTTGTGTTGGGAAATCCTTTGTCTGACTTCTTGGTTCGTTTTTCCAATGTAAAGTTTGGGGCAAGGGCATAAAGTGCCATAGACCACATTTCTTGTTTTGCAATTAGTGTAAGCATCATGTTTCCAATTCATAGTCTTATAAGAAAATAGGGAACCCTCTATGATTGATTCACAACATATACAAGTGCCACACTTGTGATGTCCTTTGATGGCAGGTAAGCCCATATGGTCTCTCAATGTCGTTTTTAATGTCACTTCCGGTAATTCTGCCCAAACTATCTGATTTGAAATGCTTTTCTCTTTCTTCAAGGCGAAGAGGGGGTATGTTGCAAAAATTGGATCAAGATTTTCTCTCAGATGCCAATTCTGATTGATAGTTTTTTTTAATATATTGGAATTGGGACAAAAAGTTGTAATGCAAACCATTCTGTTCAGTGGATGTTTTTCTCTTTTTTGGAGTAGAGACTCGTGTGGTGTCCACCACGCTCTCTTTAATTCACTCTTGAGGAGTTTCTTTGGGTATCCTCAATCAAGTAATCTTTCCTTTAAGTTATTGGCATGGTGCATGTACTCATCTTTAAATGTGCAATTGCGCTTAATCCCGAAAAATTGACCATAAGGTAAATTCTCGCGCAAACTGCGTGGATGATGCTGGTGAAATGGAGTGTTTTATTTCTATCCATTGGTTTTTTGAAAAGTGTTGCGACCAACTTGTTTTCTGAGGCATAAACTTCCACGTCTAGAAACGTCATTCTTTGTGAAGCATAGTTCAGACAGAATTTTATGTCTGCCGATCTTGAATTAAGCCATCCATGAAATTGCACCAGCGGATCTTCATTTCGTGTCCATACCAAAAATATGTCATCTATATAGCGGACCCAATTCGAAATAAATTGAAAGAATGGGTTGCTATTATAGATGTACTTCTCTTCAAAATTAAAAGAACTGTCAGTTCTGGGGCGAAGTGACACCCTATTGCTACTCCTTTGATTTGGTAGAAAAAATCAATCCCAAATTGCCAATCGCAAACTGAAATCTGTGGGGACCCGTTCTGGTTTCAGAAAACATTCAATTGCTGAAATACCAACCTCCTGTGGTATCTGGGTGTAAAGTGATACTACATCGAGCGTCATTAAAACATTATTTCCTGAATCAAATTCCATCAATTCAACTTTATTAATGAAATCAGTCGTATCCCGAAGGTACGATGGGACATCTTTAAGAAATGGTTTCAAAAAAAGGTCCACGTATTTGGCGATGGGATCCATTAAGGAGTCACATCCAGACACTATCGGCCTACCTGGAGGGTGAGTTTCATTTTTATGTATCTTGGGAAAGATGTATAGGATCGGAATCCTAGGATGTTTATGATTTAAATATTCAAACTCCTTTTTGCCCCACATTTCTTGATCATACCCCTCTTTTAGCGTATTGGCCAATTCCCCTTGTAACTCCGCCGTGGGATCTTTGTTAATTTTGCGGTAGCATTCCTGATCTTCGAGTTGTCTCATCACTTCAGTGGTGTAATCAGGGGTACTCAATATAACAATCGAGGCCTTCATCTGCTTGTTTTATAACTATTGAGGGGTCATTTTTAAGATCCATGATTGCTGTCCTTTGTAGGTTCGAAATATTGTGTTTGACAAACTTTTTCTTTTTTCCCATATGTGTTATTGCTGAAAGGACCGTTTTTTCAAAAGTAATTACTTCCTTTGGAATTTTATTGGTTTGGGGACAAAAAGAAGACTTATTTCTAAGTCCATTTAATATTTGTATTGTCCAAATGTTAAATTAATGAGTTTATGCGTGTGTTGCTAACAAGAGATTCACATTCTTAACGAAAAGATAAATGTGTTCCCTTTTTTCATGAAATTGAATAAAAAAGAATTTTTGATAACAATAGATTTGGGTGACACTGATTGAAGTCTTTGCACCTTCTTTGAACTAGCATTTTCTAAAAAAGATATCAGCATTGGTAATTCTGTTGTTTTTTTGTTTTTTTTTAGCATACAAGGCATTGGCGTAGTCCAACCGGAATAAAATCAGGGCTTGAGTGACCGTTTCCTCAGCGGCCCTAGGGAGCAATGGAAGGAATTTCCAAAGGCTTTCAAGTAGCCCAAATCAGTTCCCAGCAAACTTCTTAATCTGGGTCGCAAACGTGAGATTCTCCTCAAGCCAGACCCCCAGATTCTTGGCAGGAAGCCCAGTTGAGGCTGGCATAGCAAAATCAGACAGCCAGAGTAATTCTCTGAACTGAGGAGGAAATTTTCCAAACAAGAGGATTTCAGATTTCTCCTCATTACATTTTAGTTGTGCAGAGGCCAGCCGCTGAAAGACCTTGGATAGACAGTTTTTAGCGGAGGAAGTGGAACACTCATTTTTCCCCCATGTGAACATAAGCTGGGTATCATCAGCATAGGCAATAATTTTGGCCCCCAAATCCTCTGCCAGTTGGACCAAGGGAGTGGCATAAATGTTGAAAAGAAGGGGGTTCAGGGAGGACCCCTGTGGGCCCTCTGTAGACACCCTCTGGGGTGAGGACGATGAGGGGGGAGCCAAGCCTAATGCATCCTATCCTCCAAAAAAGAATTGAGCCAGCCCAAAGCAGTGCCAGATATACCAATCTCTGCAAGTCGAGTGAGCAGCAGTGAGCAGGGGAGAGTGTTGAATGCCGCTGAGAGGTCAAGCAAAATAAAAGCTGCCCTTCCGCCTGCATCCAAACAGTCTCGGATGGCCTTGGAGACTTCTACCACCGCCGCCTCTCTGCTATATGAGGTTTAGAAGGAGAAGCCCTGGTCTGCTTAAAGGGGGTGGCAGGAGATAGGAGGTCAACTGCTTTGGAGATCCAGCTAATAAAACGGGCGAGCCCCCCTTCAAGGGAATTGGCGGGATCAGGTCTAGAGGGTGCCAGGGACTGACTAAACACAAGCGGGTCAATTTTGGTGAAGTTAGGCTCGAGGGTGGTCCGAGACGGGGCAATGATTTCTGCAATTGCCCAGGAAAAATAGGTCAAAAAGTGGTCAGACCAGGAGACCGGAAGAGGCTCTTCGATCAAGATGGAAAAATTCGAGTAAATTGGGTCGAGGATATGGTCCCCAAGATGTGTCGGCAGGTTGACCCATTGAGTGAGTTGGGCCAAATTCACTAAATCTCAGAATTCAAGAGTATTCCCCACATCTATCTGGTCAAGGTGTATGTTCAGATCCCCAAGGACAATATAGTTAGTAAAATGAAGTGCCCGGGGGACAATGAAATCTCCCAGTGTTCTTTGGAAGGCCCCTGCTGGGCCTGGGGTCTATAGATTAAAGAGCCTCCCAGGGTGAAGTGTGCCGAGAAGCTAATGCTGAAGTCCAGAACTTCGCATTCCCCACACAACATAGCCTCAGCCCGCTGGAGGACCCACTTGTCCCTATATATATTGGCCACCCCTCCCCCTCTGCTCCCTGAACGGTCAGCTCTGGAAACCCTGTAACCGTCAGGGATAGCCATCGTGAGAGTGGGATTGAAAAATTCATCAAGCCAAGTCAAGTGATCAAGTGGCTTGTCCGTGAGAAGGTCAAAGACATCTTGATGGTGCTTCCTGTGTGACTGTGCGTTAATCAAGGCAGCGTGAATTAGAGGTCTCTGCATACCCAAACTGGAAGGGGTGCTGTGGCAGGCAGAGATGACCAATCCAGCTCCTAACCCAAAGCCACAGAGCGAACAAATGGAATTATGACACACACTCAAATCCCACCTGTTGGCGTGAGGGCAAGGGCAAGAGCGGAGTGTCTGCAGTTTGTCACTGGTATAACACAACCTGGTCGCACATTTGATGGTGTCACGGGCAGCATGGCTGGCGCTCGCAGCGCGCATATTAATAGGTGAGCCCCCTCTAACAACTAGAGCGTGCCTGAGCTAAAATGGCGTCTCTAGTTTTCCTCCCAGGAAGTGACAGGAAGGGGATAAAGTGCTGTGTGCAGGAAGAGCAGGCAGCAGCAAGGTATGCACATTCAAATTCAAAGTACAAATTACACAAGAGTAAAAGTAAGCCAGAACCCTAAAAACCTATTCCTCTTGGGTTTGCTCTTGTTTGCCATTTTGGTCTTTTCAGCCTCCCTTCTCCTAGCAGCTATGCCTGTTCTTTTATGATCCTCGTCCATTTGACTTGGTCCTTCTGATCCTTCTAACCCTGCTCATTAGAGTCCTAGTACATCAGTTCTGGTCCTGCTGGTCCCCTTGATCTACCTGGCTTTTTGTGTCCTGGCCCTCTTAGGCCTTGTCTACTTAGCCCTTCTCTTCTTGGTTTGGATCACCCTTGTCCTCCTGGCTCTCAGTTTTGACATCATAGTCCTTCTGGCATATCACCCAGTGGTTTGGGCTCTCTTGGTCCCTAGTACTTTTGTATGGGTCCTTCTGAACCTCATTAGTTTTGATTCTGGTTCTCCTGGACATCCAGGCCCAATCCCATTAGTATTTCTGGGTTTGGCTGTTCTGGTGCTCTTGGTCTTATGCACTGGAACTGTTACACCCCGCTGCTGGTCTTTCTGTCCCACTTTGTTCAATGGGCCCTGGTCCTATGGTAATACCCCCCAGAACTCCTAGGCTTGTTCATGGTTCTCTAGGTGTTGATCCTTTTACTCTTCCTTACTCTAGTCCAAGTCCTTCTGACTCATTCTGCCCCATGGTCATAATGGATTGGATCCAGTCTTCCTGGGTCTGCTCCTGATCCTCCTGGTCTTGGCCTTCCTGCACCTTGTCCTCATGCTTCTACACAAACTCATCAAGCTCCTTCTTTATCTGGTCTTCCTGGGCCTGGCCATGCTGTTGTTCATCTTCCTGCCCATCCTGTTCCTAGCCATGTGGCCTGGACATCCAGGTCCGATCACACTGGTCTTGATTTTCCTGGACCCGATCCTCCTTACCCTGATCCTCTTGAACCTGTTCTTTATAGTTTGGGCTCTCCTGGGTCTAGTTCTCCTAGATCTAAGCCACCTACCAACCTAGTCTTGGTCTTTTTGGTCCTAAATGTCCTTGTTCTTCTTGTCCTACTTGTTCTTGATATCATAAACTTTGCCTTTTAACCATATTGCACTTCTTGGTTCCACAGTCTTTGCCTATCTAGTCCTGTTCCTTTCTAGTTCTCTTCATGTTAGTCAGCTTGTCCTGCTTCTACTCACCGTCAAACTTCTAGCCTGTTACCGCAGGTCCTGGTCCATCATGCTTCTCGTGCCCTAACATTCTTAGTCTTTGTCCTCCTGGTTTGGGTTGTTCAGGTACTCCAGTATCTGATCCTTGCCCATCAAATCCTATTGGTACTGCAGCCATTGGTCTAGGTCCTCTCGATGCAGGTTCTCCTTGTTTAGGTCCTCCTTAACTTGGTCATGTTGGTCCTGATCCTCCTGATCAACTCTCCAAAGTACACTTGGTCTACCATATTCTGGTTGACCTTCTTACATCTGATCCTCCTCACACTGGTCCTGCTATTTGTAATGATGGCTCTGCCCCACTTGGTGATCCAAGATCTGGTCTCTTAGGTCCTGATCTTCATGACCATCTTAACTCTGTTTCTGGTCCTCCAAGTCATGATCCTCTTAGGTTACATAGTCCTCTTGTTTTCTGTGTGCCTTTGGTACTGCTGCTCTGGTTTTCTAGTCCCTGTCCTACTTATCCTAGTATCCTTGACATACTGGTCATTTCCCTCCAGGTTCTGCTCTTCATAATCCTCTTCAATTTGGTCCTGAGCCTCCTGGCCCTCGCCCTCCTGGTCCTTGCCCTCATGGTTCTGCAATACCTTTCCCTGTTACAGATTATCCTAGCCTTTCCTAGTTCTGATGTTCTTTGACTTATGGTTCAGTCTACATTAAGATCTTCCTGGCCTTGTACTCTCTGGTCTGTCTGGTTGTTATTCCCATGTACTCCTGCCCCATGTCCTTTAGATCCTGAGTCTCAGGTTTCACAGACTCCCAATCCTGGAATTTGTCATCCTCCTCACCCTAATTCTCATCCATCAGTCCACCTGGTCCTGCTCTCCTTGTTTAACTAGTCCCATGCTGTGCCTATTCCTAATCCTTAGGATCCTGGCCTTCCTGGTCCATGTAGCCCTGGTCTTAGTTCTGGTCATTCTGATCTAGGGTCTCCTGGTCCTGCTAGCCCTAGTCCTTTCTGGTTTTGGTCTTCTAAATCTTGTTCCGTTTGCTTCTGGCCTCTTGGCCATCCTTAGCCTGATCTTTGTGGTTTTTGGTCCTTCTTTGTCTAATCCTTCTTTCAATTGGTTTCTGGGTCCTCTTTGGCTGGTGTTTCTAGGTTTACTCCTGGACCTGTCCGTCCTCATTCCTCTGGCCCTGGTCTGTGCACTCAAGCCCTCCTAACCCTCCTTGTTGCTGTGGTCAAGGGTCTTCTGCTCCCCCTACCCCTGGTCTTCTTTTCCTTCGGACTCTTGTCCACTGGGTCCAGGTCCCAGTGTTCTACATCTTCCTGGCCCTCCTGATGCTTCTCACTCTGGCTCCTGTAACTCCAATCCTGTGTGTCCTTGTCCTGTTCCACCCTATCTATATGTGCCTGCCACTGGTAACTCTGGTCCTTATGGATTACGTCTCCCTCATCCAAGCCCTTCTGGTGTTCCAAATTCTGGCACTCATTCTCCAGCTGGTTATCATCTTTCTCCTACTGATCCTACTACTTCTTTCGCCAGACCCCTCCACAAAGTTTTAGTCAGGTAAAACCTCAAAGTTTGCCACTTTATTTTTGACTTTACCTGAGACAGAACTGTTAAGGAAAGAAATGAGTGGGTTAGAAGGGACATAACCATGATCACTTAAAAAATTACTTAGCATTAACCATGGGTGGAGAGCTCCGCTCCGCCCGCGGAATGTGCGGAGATGTGCCTACTCCACGTTCCGCAGAGAACACGGAATTAAGCACAATTCGACACATTCTGCGGAGAAGCAAAGCTGCAAATCCCCCGCCTCCACCCCCCCAGGAAGAAGTACATTAAATATACATTAAAGGTAAAAAAAAATAAACACTTACCTTGACTGCGGCATCCATGGGCTGCCGTCCTCCTCTTCCTTGGTTTCATGATGATCTGCGCACGCCCACGCATTCCCTGTGAGAAATGCGCAGGCACGAACGCATGCGCAGTTCATCGTGAAACCAAGGAAGAGGAGGACGGCAGCCCAGGGACACCACAGTCAAGGTAATTGTTTATATTTTTTACCTTAAATTTATATTTAAAGTAATTCATCCTAGGGGGGGTGGAGGCGGGCGGCGGAACGGATCAGATTTTACACGGAGTTGGTCCCCAACTCTGTGGACCTCCGTGTAGTGCAGCTCTGCCAGCTCTGCCCAGGCTTATTTATCATGTTAAAAATCGAAATTACCATTCCCAAGATACATTCTGCGGGTGATTAAAATGTCAGTGTGGCTGACTGGCCGCTTATGACATTGGACCAGTAAGCATCTATGCCTGAAACCCACTCTGCTAGGTGAATAGTATGAAAAAGCGTTTTTATTGTGTAGGCAACTGAGTAAACTACCCAGATGCATTACTTACCTGTCTTCTGCTTTCACTTCCGTATTCCACAGGAGCTCAATTACTGTGTGTTAGGCCTGACAGCCTTAGGGTGGTCTTCCCCAACATTTTGCCTACCTCCTCTAATTTTCTGACCTCATTTTTGCTGACTCTAGGACCCTGTGCACCTTATCACAGCTAAACAGTGCTAATGTGCCTGTGCTCCCTCCTCTAAACATTGATTCATCCACAACTGGCATATTTAATCTACTTATAAGTCCCTAGTAAAGGGGTACTCCTTGTTCCCAGGATGTGTAAATTAAATGCTACTAGTGGGCTTGCAGTACTGATTGTGCCATTCACTTAAGCAGCCCTTTAACAATGTCTCAGGCCTGCCACCGCACAGCCTGTGTGCGCAGTTTAAACTGTTGTATCAACCTGACAAAACAACCCTTTTGCCACACCCAAACCTTCCCTTTTTATGCATATAAGTTACCCTTATGCTAGTCCCTGTATAACCCACAGGCCACGGTGCAATGTATTTAAAGGGCAGGACATGCACTGTTAAGTTTTACATGTCTTGGTAGTGAAAAACTCCCACTACTGCAAGGCCTATAGGATAGCATTGGGATTTCCTTATTACATTTTATAAGTGTAATTTCCACTTAGGCAGAGATAAGAACCCTAAGTCTGATGTTTCTAGAATCAAAACTTAAAATCACACCTTATGTTGAAGTTGGATATTTAATTGCAATTCAGAAAATGTCACTTTAAAAAAGCTGGCATTTTCTTCCTTTAGCCATTCAGTGCCCCCTGCCTGTCTCTATTTGTGCTGAGTTGGGTGACAACTGGGCTTTATCTATTCCCTCTAGACAGCCACACACAAAAGGAGCTTAGGTGTGACCTACTTGATGGGCCATTCTGGGAGATGGAAGGAAAAAGTTGGGCACAGCCTCACACTTACCCCTGAGTAGGTTGTGTTCTGTACACACACATAGAGCTGCATACCCCTATAGTGAGTTTGGAGTCAGGGCAGGAAAGGAGGACCTCTGTGCACTTCAAAGATCTTTCTTTTAAGTCTCCCCCACTTCAAAGGCACAACTGGGTATAAGTACTGGACTTCTGACACCATGACTTCAGCACACCTGTGAACCTGTGAAGAATCTACCAGGAAGAAGAACTGTTGTGCTGCTGAAGGACTGGCACTCCACTGGACTGCTGCTTTGTTGAACTCCTGTTTTGCTGTGCTGCCTTACTGCCTGCTGTTCCCCTGTCTGGGTGAGAAGGAATGGACCTGCATCTCTTGAATCCAGAGTGACTCCAAGCACTTGCTGGCTTGCCTCCTGATTTGAAGTCTCAGGGACATAAAAGACTTCCATCTTCCCTGCATCTACACCTGTACTCTGTCATCTGTGAGTCCACCCTGCCAAGTGGTGTCACCCTGGTCGTGGACCGTTGAAAGTGAGGCCTAAGGTGCTTCCTCAGCCAACCCACAAATCCTCATCAGAACATGCGCATCTTCACCATTGCGGAGATCACAAAAGGTGCGTCTTCACCTTTGCATGGATCGGAACCAGTGCATCCTCCATGTTACCTGGAGTGGATCCAGTGCATCGCCTTTGGAACCAGTTAATCGCCCTCAGAACTAACACAACCTCTCCATTAGGAGCAGAACTGACACATTGCATTCGGGACCAGCGCATCAACCTCCAAACTGATGCATAAGGGAATTCGCATTGAAAATAACAATGGTGCAGGATCTGAACTGATGCATCACCTCGGATGCACCCCTCATCTTCCTCAACGTTACCACAGCCAGGATCAAGACAATTTTGTCCAGGAAGCTTAAGTGGGTACCTGTATACAGCATATGCTCCATCACGGTCAGCCTGAACTTTTGACTGGTCCCCAGTCCAGTGCAACCGGATATCCTAAATAGGCTCTCATTGCTTCTATAAGCTATTAAACAGCTTGTTATACCTGGCACCATTGGTGTGGGTCTCCCTTCCATTTTTTGCTGTTGCCTCATGTGTTTTTGCTGGTGTTAGATGCTTTGGGTACTGTGCCACTGCTGTCCAGTGCCACAGTGCAAGTGCTCCCTACTATAAATTAATGTATTGATTAGTGATTCCATGATTGACTGATTTGGCTAACCTGTCAGACCCTAGTATAGTGCACTGAGTGTGCCCAGGGCTTGTAAATCCAAATGCTGCTGGTGGGCTTGAAGCACTGGTTGTGCCACCCACAGAAGCAGCCCTGTAAAATGTGTCTAAGGTCTGCCATTGCAGAGCCTGTGTGCAGTCTGGTACTGTCATGCCAACTGGGCAAGTGCACCCGCTTGCCAGTCCCTAAACCTTCCCTTTTCTTCATATCAGACACCCCTATGGTAGGCCCAAGGGCAGGGTGCATTGTAAGTATAAGGTAGGACATGCCCTGATGTGTGTGGCATGTCCTAATAGTGAATTACAGCCATTTTCGTTTTTCACTATTGCAAGGCTACCTGTTCTCCATAGGCCAATATGGGCTGTTAGATTATTACATGTTTATAATCTTAACTGACTCAGAGAACATGGTAGAAATTTGAGATTAGTATGCCTGAGCTCAGAATGATAAAATACATCTTTTAGTGAAGGTGGATTTAATATTCTGTGTTTGAAAATACCACTTTTAGAAAGTAGGTATTTTCTTGCCTAACCTTTCAAGCCTGCCTCTGCTAGGTTGTGTATTCCTTTTCTGGTTTCTGTGAGTGACAGGGCTGGGGGATTCCAAGAGACATGATGAGTCAGCCCAGTCGTGAATAGAGAGATCTGCATCTAGATGGGAGGGAGGGGTTACATCTGAAACTTAAATAGGTCTGTGCATGCCTTCCACAATGCTGGCTCCACCTCCTGGGAAGCGGCTGATGTCTCTGCCCTGCACAGTGAATGGAGAGAAGGAATCCTGTCAACAAAGTGCTCCAGGGCTGTACTTGCCTTCCACAATGCTGGCTCCACCTCCTGTGGGGCGTCTGATGTTTCTGCCCTACATTGTGAAAGGAAAGGTGAAGTCTGGTAAACAGAGTGCTCAGGAACTGGTTGGGACTGGGCAAAGGCCCCTCTCCCCTCAGAGGACAAAAGATTTTGGGGTATAAGTAGTGGGACCCTGATCCCAAGACATTAGATCACTTTTGGAACAAGAAGAAACCTTTTTTGAGGAGCGGAACCTGAAGAAACTGAGGAGAGACTATCCCTAAGCTGAAGTGCTGCTTGGGGGATTGGCCTACAGTGGTTTGCCTGACTGCCAAAGGAAGGAGAAAATACTTTGTGTGCTTATTTCAACTTGTAAGGATCTCCAAAGGCTTGGAACAGAGCTTGCCTCCTGCTGAAGTCTCAGAGACAACAGACTTCAACCCCCAGCTCCCCAGAGTTCTTTGGAAGTGCCTGCTGCTGTTTTGGGCCTTCTGAGGGACTGCGTGTCGCAAGGAGCTGGAAGCGCGACTCAACGAAGCCGAAGCATGTTGCCGTTGCTGCTGCTGCCGTCGCACTTCTGAACAACGGTGTCGCCGCTGGAGCTGTCGCACTGCACCGCATCGAGAGAAGCGTCCCGCAACGAAGAGGAAGCGTGTCGCCACTGCCTGCCGTCGCACTTCTGAACAAGGGTGTCGCCGCTGGAGTTGTCGCACTGCACCGCATCGAGAGAAGGGTCTCACAACGAGGAAGAAGCGTGTCTCCGTCGCTGTTGCTGCCGTCGCACTTCTGAACAAGGATGTCACCGCTGGTACTGTCGCATTGCACCGCATTGAGGAAAGTGCCTCGTATCTCACGAGAAACGTGCCGCCGTCGGTGCTGCTGCCGTCGCATTTATAAACAAGTATGTTGCCGCTGTAGTTGTCGCATTGTGTGGAAGCTTCACGCAAACTGGGAGAAGTGTGTCACAGCTGAAGTTGTTGCCATCGCACTTCTGAACAAGGGTGTCGCCGCTGCAGTCCACGCATCGAACCGAGAACTTCTCGCATCCCCGGAGAAGCGTGCCGCATCTGGAAGATCTTCAAGTCTTTATTTCTTTGCACCAGAACTTTGCTGCATTTCCATCGCTGCGACACTACTTGTCGTGGAAGTGCAACGCATCGTAAGGTACATTGACGCAAAGTGTCGCATCTTAAGAACTGGACTGAACTAAGCTAAAAACTACCATCTTAAAGTAATAGTATTGTGTATTTTTGTCGTTTATGGTCTTGTGGTAAATCTATATAAAGTATACTTATTTTTTATATAAAACCTGTGGTGTCCATTTGTAGTGTTGTCACAGGGTACTGTATGTGGTCACAAATGCTTTACACACTGCCTCTGAGATAAGCCTGTCTGCTCGTGCCAAGCTACCAAGGTGGTGAGCAGGGGTTATTTTAGGCGTGTACCCCCTTACCCTGACTAGAGGCAAGGGTCCCTATTTGTCACAAGTACCTACCTGTGCCAACTAGAGACCCCCAAATCTAACACAGTTTATTCTTTAAAAATTCATATCTTAAGTTCAGCTTATTAGATTTTTGTTGTTTTGTTCTTCTTTTATTATTCTCTATTTTTCTAGCCCGTGTGGAGTCTTTTTGTGAAGTTTTCACAGTTTTACTGTTTGAAATTTTGCACAAATACTTTACATATTTCCTCTTAAGTTAAGCCTGACTGCTCTGTGCCAAGCTACTAAACGATGAGCACAGGATAATTTAGGGGGTATTGTGACTTACCCTGACTAGGATTGTGGTTCCTGCTTGGACAAACTGCATGACTCTGCCAACCAGAACCCCAATTTCTAACATTGTGTCTTATTCAATTTATCTACTGTAAGTGTCCAACACACTAAGAGGTCTATTAGGATGGCTGGCGGAAAAGCATCCCGACCGCCATGGAAGCGGAAAACAACCGCCCGCCGGCACCGTGGGAAATCCGGCAGCCAAATTAGGCTCAACCGCCAAAAGAATCCGACCGCGGCGGAACGAGGCCAAGAAAAACCACCCGTAGCGGGCGGAGATGGCCAAAATCCGTCCGCGGCGTTCGGAATTGCGGCAGAAAAACACCAACCTGCCGCAAGTATAGCGGAGACTACGCACCAGAAATTAGGATAACCCCAACGGACCCGCGGTATGTACCACTGTCTCCGACCGCGGCGGTCGCACAATGGGATGAATGTAAGAGCCAGAGGAAGAGCTGAAACACAGCCACTGCGATGGACGATCCGCAAAAAATATGGCAGACAAATCCTAAACCCCACAAGAAGGCCAAAAAGTGCACACAGAAAACAAGCCATGTCCCCTAAATGCACAAAACACACCCCAATGACACAACCACATGGCAAAACGAAAAATACAAATCCCATGACAACACACCTGTCAGCAACACCCCACTTGGACACACCCACATAGCTGAGTATAAAACCAGCCCCTTCCCTGACCACAATCCCTTGCAATACTCCAGGAGAGAAGGGTCACATACCCCAGCTGACAGGAGAGGCAAAGGATACAACATCACTAGCCATACCACACACAGCACCACCACCTCCACACCAGCACAACTAACCCCCCTGCACAACACACACCATACACAGCACAACCACAACCACCACTCACACTCCTGCACCCACAACCACTTTGCACACACCACACCATGGCCACACAGAAAATGCCCAAATTCACTGAGTGAGTTGAAGATCATGGTAGATGAGATAGTCAGAGTGGAACCATAGCTTTTTGGTAGCCTGGTCCAACAGACACCATTAGCCACAAGGACACAAATGTGGGCAAGGATAGTCAAAAGGGTCAATGCAGTAGGGACCACCCCAAGATCAAAAAAGGAGATCATGAAGTGGTGGCATGATCTGAAGAGGGTGATCAAGGAGAGGAGGAGCAAGAACCGTGAGCTGACTCAGAGGACTGGCGGTGGCCCTCCCATTCCACCAAAACCATTCACACAATGGGAGGAGAAGGTACTTCCCATACTGCATCCAGAGAGTCTCACAGGAGTAGCCGGGGGAGTGGAGGCTGGTAAGTACAAACAAATGACTACTGTCACTCTGCTATGTACTTGCTTGCACAACTACAAAGCTACACCACCTAGGACACATACCATCCATCTGCACAACACACTCACAAAAACATGGCTCACAGATCCAACATTCACCCACTCCCATCCACCCCAAATGTAGCTACCAACATAACTATGGGGGCATTTGTACAGTCAGACAGCACTACAACTCCCACCAGGCCCCCTGTACCAGAGCATCAGCAAGATGGATTACTCCCCCACCCCACCCAGAAGCATGTGTCAGCCATTACACAACCCACATCAAACTCAGAGGTAGGTAGCCATCTTAGCTGGGAGGGTGTCTGGGGGTGGGGGCCTGCACCACTACCCCCACCATGCCCTCTGTCCCACAGCCTAGCAAGATGGATCCCTCCCCCACCTCACCCAGAAGCATGTGTCAGCCATTACACAACCCACATCAAACTCACAGGTAGGTAGCCATCTTCCCTGGGAGGGTGTCTGGGGGTGGGGTGCCTGCACCTCTACTCCCAACATCCCCTCTGTCCCACACCTGAGAAGGATGGAGCACTCCCCCACCCAGAAGCAATTGGAAGCCATTACATCAACCTCATCAAACTCACAGGTAGGTAGCCATCTCCCCTGGGAGAGTGTTTGTATCTGGGAGGCCTGCACTACTACTCCCAACATCCCCTCTGTCCCACACCTGAGCAGGATGGAGCACTCCCCTACCCAGGAGCAGTTGGAAGCCATTGCAGTACACCAAACAAACTTACAGGTAAGTAGCCAGTACGTGCACCCACCTATTTTTCACAAATGAAATGGTGCCATATGACAACACCAGCCGTCTCAGTGCACAAAGAGGCATACCTACCCCATTGCCAAGCACAGTGTGCACACAGGTAAGCTAAAGAAACTGTCACAGCTACCAAAGTGTGACACACCAATGCACAAGTAGAAGAAAGTCAGGGCACAATCATGCCCAGCACCTAGTTACATGTGCATCGCCATGGGGCAAGTGCAACAAGGACCATCAGAAAAATATGAAAGCATGTGTGGTGGCACAAATCAAGATATGCACATGACAGGACAAAGGGATGCATGAGATGACAATGGCCAGTCCATGGCCAGATGTGACGTCTGCCAGGTCAGACAAATAAACAATGAGTACTCAATTAAACACATGTTGTGCCTAGCCCTAGATGGCAACAACTCCCTGTAAACCTTAATTGTGCACGGGTCGCATGGGTTGCCTTGACACCTCACACCATGGACAAGTAATGCCTGTACTGCTGCATCATGTCAGGTAGCACAGTAGTGCACATAGTCAACAATGTGATGATATGTCAATTGTGCAGTGTACAAAAAGTGAATGACACACAGCTAACAAAAAGCTAGCCGGGTGCACTGCAATGACCATTTCACATAAGACCCACAGGTGACCAAGAACTCACTGCAGGGGACAACACCAGCTACCTGCAGAGCCAGTCTCCACCCCCGGTACATGGACTCTCGGATGTTGACTCACAGGATTCCATCGACGATGAGCTTGAGGCCGGCCCATCTGGTGTGCCAGGGAGCAACAGGTCCCAGGACCCCATCGTCCCCTCCACCACATCAGCGCCAACATCAACCTCACAGCAGACCCCTGCTGTCAAGGCCTGTGCGGCCACCGCCACCACCACCACCACCACCAGTGCTGCCTGCAACACCCTCCCTGTCCCAGAGGATGACCAGCACACACCACCGATGGAGGAGGGCAGGGAGGGGGCCCACAGTGGAGAGGCAACAGGTCCGTGGCAGCAGGGCAGGTGGGAGGGGCAGGGTCACCCAGGGACACCAGGAGGCTGGGACCCACTCCCTGGAACACATCACCAGAGTCCTGGGCGCATACGAACAGGCCCAGGGACGAACGGGTTGGTAGGGCGAACTGTTGCACGAGCTCATCCTGCTGATGAGGTCCATCGACACACGCATGGGACAAATCATGGACCTCTTGGGCCAGCAAATGGCAGTACTGAGGGACAGGCATGCGCCACAGACAACACCTCAACCTCCCTCTGGTGGGCCGCACAGTGACAGTTCACCATCCTCCCCTGCGCCCACAGTGAGTCCTCAGACCCCACAGGCCCTGCAGCAGGGCCCCCCCTGCCAAACGATGAAGGGGCTGTGCCAAGAAGACCTTGGGAGTATCTGGAGGCCAAGCACCTGCCAGACACCACTCACGGAGCCAGCCATGATGGCAACCCTCTCCACCACTGCATTGATCTTTCGCACTGACCTTCCCCACACTGCCTTGTGAATGGCATCTGTCTGTTGGACTGGGTCACCACAGCAATGTGGTGACTACTCGATTATCTCATCTACCACTACTGTCAACTCACTGCTCCACCCCACCCCACAATGGAAATGTACACCCCCCTCACATCTCACCATTGTAAATAAAATATCCTCACACACGTTGTCATGTCTGCTCCGTCTTTATTGCAGGATGTACAGTCTCCAACATGATCACAATGTACCAGGAGCATGGGCTGTATGTAGGCAAGGAGAAGTCGAAGGCACCTAGGGAAACACAACAGAACAACTGTCACTGGTCTGGGCGTGACATCACAGACATCACACAACCCCTACCATCAGGATAACCCAACATGCACATGTCACAATGGCCAACAAGTGTCAACATACACGTCCTGTTGATGTTCCCAAATGACGTGTCCCAGAAACATTTCAAACCACCACAGAGTCTACAACTGTCTGGTGCTACAATTCTCACATGCTCCTTCACGACAACAGCATATCATCAGACAATGGGTATGTTGCACATTGACACCCACCGTCAAGTGATGTTGCAGGTGATGAGCTGTTCATGCAGGTCAACACCTTCCTCCTCTCCACTGTCCTCATCACTGGACACGGCTTGGTTTGCAAACTGGGGCCTTGGGTCCTCCCAATCATCCAGGACCAGGGAAATCTCCTTGCACATGGCTAGGTTGTGGAGCATGCAGCACCCACTACAATCTGACACACCTTCCTGGGCGAGTATGCCAGTGCACCTTCGGTGTTCTCCAGGCAGCGGAAACGTGACTTGAGCAGGCCAAAAGCACGCTCCACCACACAACGTGTCCTCCCATGGGCCTCATTGTAGCGGACCTCAGCCGGGGACCTAAGATTCGGCAGTGGGCTCAGCAGCCAGGGACGGTTGGGTTATGCAGAGTCACCTAGGTATGACAAACACAAATAGACATTGCAACGTCGCAGAGGCTCAGGGCAGCAGGTCACACACACAGCACGCCACACGACTAGGCATACACACCCACAATCTATGCACGCTCGGGAAGAAGGTTAGCCATCAGCTGGGGCACTATGCTGTTCCGCAGGATGTAGGAGTCATGGGCCAAAACTGGTAGTTTGGCACACACGTGCGAGATGGTCATATCTGCCAGGCACACCACCTGCACATTGATGGATGGTAATGCTTGCGATTGCGGTAAATGTGCTCACTTGCCTGTGGTGGCACAAGACTGACATGGATGCAATCAATGGCCCCAACAGCATTGTGGATGTCTCCAAGGGGATAGAAGTCTCCCTTCACAGCTGGCAATTCAGCACCCCTGGGGAAATGGATGTATCTGTCCTTGTATAGCATCATGGTGGACAGTACATCATGCAGCACCATGCTGAACATTGGTTGTGACATCCCACCAGCACTGGCCATGGTCTCTTGAAATGATCCAGTGGCAAAAAAATGCAGGGCTGCCATCACCTTATAAATAGGGGTGAAAGCTGTTGGATATGTCATGCGGGCTGCAGGTGGGGCTCCAACAGATCACAAAGGGTTTTCAGGGTGGCTCTGTCCAGGCGGCATTTCCGTATGGTCGCAACATCCTTCATGTCCTCCAGCACCGTCAAGTGACAAGTCAAATTTGGCCTCCTCCTAGTGGAGATGATAGTGGACACATGTCAATGCAATACATCATGAAATGTGCACAGCATATCATGTCCTGGATGACACAACGACAACAATGACTGACATCAATATTGACTAACAGACCAGCTTACATGTAGGGACACCTTCAGCTACACAAAGGGCACACCTGTCAACTTACACAAGACAAGTACCTCAAACACCACCTTGGTCAATGGGAATGCACATAGAGATATGGTCACATTTCACATGGGTACGCCTGGGAGTATAGCATCCAGCATAAGTGTAACTAATCAAAACCATTGTCTCATACCTAGCTGCTGTACCTGTCACACCTTAATGCGTCATTACAACCTGGCACACATCCACCAAACAATGACCACAGTTGGCGCTGGAATGACGAATGTGTTCATTAGCAGACATGAGAGGCAATGCAAAATAGAACATCATTCATTGAGACGAGCTTCGCTGTGATTGTCACTGGACCTCAACACATTGACAAGTGGACACATTGTACAGTCCTTAACAATACAGTCCTGCCTACACCAACATCAAATCTATAAGTGACATGCGAGTGGGTACAGGCCAATCTAAGATACACACACAAAAACATGGCATGTATAACCATCAGTGGAGTAACTGGAACATTGGCATTGTGTGCACAATGATGTGCCATTGAACATGTTTGCACTGTGCACTGTTGATGTTTGACAGATGGCCATTGCGATTGTATGACACCCAAATCGTGGTAGCTACCGCCTGGCCCCGGCGGTGTGTCGCCAGCATCCCCATTCACACAAGTGCGGTACTGATAGGCACGGAGACATGTGGAAATGGTGGTTGGCATGCTCCGCCGCATGAATGGCAGAGCCTCATGTCAATGTATGGCACCCATATCGCGGTAGCTACCACCTGGCCCTGGCGGTGTCACCAGCACCCCCATTCACACAAGTGCAGTAGTGATAGGCATGGAGACATGTGGAAATGGCGGTTGGCATGCACCGCCCCTAAAATCTAGGCAGCATACACCTGGCCCCTGCTGTGTGTCACCGCCATGGAGCTTACCCTAGAGGCAATGCGAAGCTCGATAGCGGTGGCATGAGGCAATTTTGAAGATCGCGATAGGCGTGCTCCGCCACTGCAGAAGCAGTCATTGGCTGCATTTGAAAGATGCACCATCGCTGTAGCGCACCCCGGGCCCCAGCGTTGTGTCACCGCCATGGAGCATGCCCTTATATCCGATGGGAGCCATGATTGCGGTGGCATGATGCAATTTGGAAGATCGCAGTAGGCGTGCTCTGCCACTGTGGATGCTGTCATTGGCTGCATTTGAAAGATGCACCATCTCGGTAGCGCACCCCGGGTCCCTGCGTTGTCACCGCCATAGAGCATGCCCTTACAGCCAATGGGAACTATGATTGCGGTGGCATGATGCAACTTTGAAGATCGCGGTAGGCGCGCTCCGCCACCGTGGAGGCGGTCATTGGATGCATTTGAAAGGAGCAGACCTGGACCACCAATTGCTGCAGCTTGGCACCATTGAAACGACCCCGAGGGCTATATATGTGTGGTAATGAGCCTCACATTTCCACTGCTCCAAGAGTCTGCTGCCTGAGACCCCTCACCTGCTGCTGCCTCCAGGGACTACTGCCTGAGACCCGTCACCTGCTGCTGCCTCCACGGACTGCTGCCTGAGACCCCTCACCTGCTGCTGCCTCCAGGGACTGCTGCCTGAGACCCCTCATCACCCATTTCCGCCACTGTTGTCTCATGTCCACAGTAATGGCAAGGACAGAGAAGATCTGTGCCAGTCTCTTCATGAGCGAGGAGCTGGAGGTCCTGGTGGACGAGGTGCTCACACTGTACCCAAGGCTATATGGTGTCCCAAATGTCGTGGTAAGTCTTCGACAGTGGTGGGGTAGGGCAGGAGGGCCACACATGTAGTTGGACTGATGCAGTATGTGCCTGGGAGTGTGGGATAGAGTCATGCACTGCCTAACATGCTGTCTCCAGTGGGAGGGTGTGTGTACCCAATGCCACAGCTTTCCCTCCCTGCACATGTATGTATGAGTGACCTGTGTTGTGTTGTCAGCCATACAGTGACACAGAAGGTTGTTCATGCTGTAGTCAGGACAGTGATTGCTTTGCTGGATGGCTGTGTGTGCCCCTGTGGTCCATCTCAGTGTGAGCCCAGCTGGCCTGCACAGTCCCTGCCTACAAAGACAAGGACACCTCACTTAACTTACATGACATCAGTCTTTTCACATTGCACTCCAGCTATGGGCCATGTCAGCACTGTATTTTGCACACAACTGCCCTTGTGAATGGCATTTTGTATTTGTGTGATCATGTCCCTCAATGTGACCACCATGACACATTCATCTATTCACAGGACAGGGACATTGATGGCTGTGCAGTCTTGGACACAGTGAGTCCACCCCCAAACACAGGTTGACATGTGATGTATGTGCTGCTCAAGCCAACAATGGACTGGAGATGTGGGCAGGCTACATGGGTGTTTCCGTGCTGGCATCCTGCATGTGCGTGAGATGTGCAGTGACTGTGTTCCCCCTCACACCTGCATGCTTTAACATCAGCTTTTCCCATGCAGGTGTCCCATGTGAGCTGTACTAAAGTCTCTGATTGCCAATTTAGTTGGATATGTGATGATTTTGTATCTTGCTGCTATACTGATAGATGTTGGTACATGACACTGTGTCACTGATCATTTCCCCCTCTTGTTTCCCATGCCTGCAGCTCAAGGTACACCAGCGTAAGGCCGTGTGGAGGGCCATTGCAGTGAAGGTGCGAGCTCTGGGGGTCTCAAACTGATGGCGCACCCACTGCCACAAGAGATGGGACGACATCAGCTGGCTGGCAAAGAATGTGGCGGAGATGACCTTGGGGCTGCTTCCTCACACTGGGCGTCTAGCACGGCACAGCATGACACCACTAATGGGGCGCATCTTGGCGTTGACACAGCCTGAGATTGATGCACGTTTAAAGGAGCATCAGCAGCAAGCCAGGGGTGAGCATTTGGGAAGTCTGAGTTTGGCTGGGAGTAGCTGCATGTTTACAGAGGCTGTGCCAGCACTGGCCTATGTGTTGTTGGTAGTGTGATGCAGTGGCATGTAAGTGGCTGCTGGCCTGGGTGCCTGTGGCATGCATTTGCCCTACCTGTACTTACAAAGGTGATTTGGATGCTGTGCCTTCACATTACATTCTGAGTTGTGCTCTTCAGGTTTCTTCTGCATTGATGTAGTCTTGGGAATCCCATGGGAGGGGACGGCAATGTGCCCGTTCTGACTGTGCGTACATCAATGCGTCCATTGCATGCGTCCATTGCATGCTCCCATATTGGGGAGGCCTACACATCTTACAGCAATGTGCAGCATTATATTGTCCCCAAGGTACGACATGGTGGGTGGCATGGGCTAATGTCCATTGTGGACTGTCATGTTGTAGTCTGGGTCTGTGTTGTCCCCTCCTGTTCCATCCTGTTCTGTCATTGGAAACAAGTAGTGTGCCCCCATCATGTCCCTAGGTGTGCTCAGAACTAGTTGTCTGTCTGTTTGAACAGAGCCACAAGCAGGGTGTTGTGCTGTGTGGTCATCACATGGCTCACTCAAGCCTGAGTTTCCAGATTCCACGCACTACTTGAGTCTATGTAGTGAGCTGGCACAATGTGATTGCACAGGGTGGTGTGCAACATGTAGATTTGGTCAACTTTTGTCATGCATTGCTTGCATATGTTTGTTCTGTTGCTGCCACTGACCTGGGCCTACATCTTTCTCTCTCATGCAGCATCACCTGTGGTTATGGAGGGACAGGAGATGGACATCAGTGGGGGTGAAACTAGCACCACAGCAGCCCAGGAGCCCAGTGACACAGATGTCACCAGCGCCTCAGAGGGAGACAGGAGTCTGCTGGAGGAGTCCCAGCCTGAGACGCAAAGCACCACATCATCTGATGCCAACGGGGATCCATCCATGTTGGAGGACACAGGGAACGGCGACGCTGCATCGACTTCCACCACAAAGCGGCCATTGCCCACCCTCCCAGCCACTTCCTCTGATGCTGCCCGTGTCCGCCTCAGTAAGAGGGGAAGAGTGTCCTTCACCCCTGGCACCGCTGCCCCTGCCCCCCCTGCTGCCATCAGTGCTGAGTCTGTGGACCTTTTGCACCAGCTGTGTGTAGGCCAGACAGCTCTCCTCAATGCCTTCATTGACCACGACAAGAAATTGGCCCAGGTGGTTGCTTTCATGGAGGGCATACATTCTGACGTGGGGGGGCTGCACCGGACAGTCCGGGCTTTGTCATCAACAGTGACATCTGCCCTGCAACAGGCACATACTCACAGTCCAGCTCCAGTCCCTTTGTCCACACCCCTGGCAGTGGCCACGTCTGACGATAGTGACCACGGTCCACATACATCAAAGTCACGATACAGCACACGAAGCACGCAGCAGCAGCAACCCAAGCGGTCCTGGGTGCAGACCCCATCCCCATAGAAGACCAAAGCCACCCCAGAGCGCAGGGAGAAAAGCCCGTCAGGCGACAACAGTGGACAAAAAGCCAAGCAGCAGACCTCAGGCACACATGCCTCAGTGGCATCCCCATCCAAGGAGTCTCCTGCCCCTAAAGCATTGTGCAAAGATAATCATACTTTGTCTGTGCCCACCAAGGAGGTGGTGCATGCCAAGGGTAAACCTAGGAAGGGCTCCAAGGCAGAATGACCAACCACCTCGACTCCCATTCCAAGCTCAGTGAAGCAGGGGCCGGAGGGCACTGTAGGGGTAACATCTAGTAAACAGGGAAAGGGGGGGCAGAGGCGAAGCCTGGCAAAGCATTCTGCTGGGTCCAGCACAGCACCACAGGGCCTGCCAGCATCTTTACCTGCTGCAGCAGTGGTGGTGAGTGTGCCTGTTGTGCCCACACCATTTCCCATTGATCCAAAGTCAGGCAAGCCATTTAGGATCCCCAAGAAGTGGAAGGGCACCCCTCCACAATCTCCCAGCCACACCGTGTCTCCCGTCTGCATGACTCCACCTCCATGTGCCACTACACCACCTGGTCCAAGCAGCCCACTGGCTTGCCAAGCAACTAATAGCTCTGCCTTAGCTGTTCTGCTCTCTCCCCGGTCAAGTGCCCCATCAGTCCCCGAGACACAGCCAGCTCCCAGTCGACCTGACAGCCAAGTCTGAGTGTTAGTCACCCTCACAAACCTGTCGCTCACACATGTGGGCCTGTACTGCACATTGTTGCCCCCTGACTGTGTTGCTAAGCATGGAAAGGTACAGTTGCACACATTCCCTGTGCAGCTTCTCATGGACTCAGTCTGCACCCTGGACTGGCCACTGGTCTTGTTGCTCTTTGCTGTGTTGAACTCTTCACTGTGCAGCTTCTCATGGACTCAGTCTGCACTTTGTCCTGGCCACTGGCCTTGTCGTTCACTGCTGTGTGCCCCCTGCCTGTGCAGCTTCTCATGGACTCAGTCTGCACTTTGTCCTGGCCACTGGCCTTGTCGTTCACTGCTGTGTGCCCCTGCCTGTGCAGCTTCTCAGGGACTCAGTCTGCACCCTGAACTGGCCACTGGACTTGTTGCTCTTTGCTGTGTTGAACTCTTCCATGTGCAGCTTCTCATGGACTCAGTATGCACTTTGTCCTGGCCACTGGCCTTGTCATTCAGTGCTGTGTGCCCCCTGCCTATGCAGCTTCTCATGGACTCAGTATGCACTTTGTCCTGGCCACTGGTCTTGTCGTTCACTGCTGTGTGCCCCCTGCCTGTGCAGCTTTTCATGGAAACAGTCTGCACCCTGGACTGGCCACTGGACTTGTTGCTCTGTGCTGTGTTGAACTCTTCCCTGTGTAGATTCTCATGGACTCAGTCTGCACTTTGTCCTGGCCACTGGCCTTGTCGTTCACTACTGTGTGTCCCCTGCCTGTGCAGCTTCTCATGGTCTCAGTCTGCACTTTGTCCTGGCCACTGGCCTTGTCGTTCACTGCTGTGTGCCCCCTGCCTGTGCAGCTTCTCATGGACATGCTCTGCATCTTGTGCCTTGCTCATGTTTTCTCATGGTACCGATCTGTGCAATATGTGAATAAAGACAGTTTCTCCTGTTGTCTATTTTGTCAGTGTCCTTAATGAATAAAGTTATTTTGCTGTGTGTAAATGGTTTACTGTGCCACATGGTATGTGTGGCACTTCAACATGGTTAATGTTTGGGCTCACTTACTCTCTTTGTTTTAGGGGTGACAGGGTCTTCATTTCTGCTTAACCCAGATACTTGTGGTGGTAATGGTGTCCATTCCGAATGGTTATCAGTAGTCATTTACTTGATTAGTTCATGTTGGCTCTATTGTACACATGTCGGGGCGGGGGGTCACTGCCAGCGCAGAGTGGGTTTCTGCACACAGTATTGCAGGCAGGCTGTCCAGGGTCATCATGTATGTGTGTTCTTCTTTTATGTGTGCCCAGTGGTGTTTGTGTGTGGTCATCTTGTGATGGCCAGTCATCCTAGTCCCATGGCTTACTTTCCATTTGTGCTCTTGGATGGCCAGTTAGTGTGCAGTGTGAAGGGGGTAAGTTTGTCGGGTGTGTTGATGTGTACATGCCTCTGCAATGTCAACTACACACATGTGTCACCCAGGAGTTGTGTGCCTTTTGTTTTGATTGTTCATCCCTGTGGATGTGGTTGTATGCCCATGTGTGAGTTGTATGTTGTGCACTGTGCAGTGTGTTGGTGTGTCCTTGCAGTTCTGTCTGACTCCTACTTGTTGTTTTTGTTACTTGTGAATATGCAGGGAGTGTTACTGGCAAGTCTGTGGTGTGTGTTGTTGCACATCCATGTGTCTTGGTGCTGTTTGTGGGGACTGTGCAGACCTGCTGCTCCATACTGCCATTGTGGTTGTGTTTTCTCATGCCTTGCTGTCACATGGTGCCTTCTTGCCTCCAGTGTGGCATGTTGTGTGTGTTGTCATGCCATCCCCTATCTGTGCTTCAGCTGCCTACCCATTGTGGGTCTGCACTCCCTCTCTTTGTGTATGGTACACTCCTGCCATGTCCCCTACTGACATGCAGTACACTCCACTTTGGTGTGAGCTGTCCCCTTGGTGTATGTGTGTGCGCCTCCCCATGACTTCATTTGTGCCACTGTGCTTTGTGGTGCAGTTCTTTGCCCAGGGTCAATGTGTCACTCGGGGCATTTCCCCAATGGATCATGTGTGATGTTCTGGTGCTGTTTGTCAGTCATGTTTCCTCCTGTGCAGCTCAACTGTGTGTGCTGCCCAGTCCTCTGGTCAAGTTGTTTCCACCTTAGCTGCACAGGGCATGTCTGTTGTTGTTGTTGTTGTGGCTCTGTGTGTGTTTCTGTTGGGCTATGTGTTTGTCTGTTGTATTTGTTTCCACATTGTTGGTGGCATCCCTGTGTGGGTGTGGGTGTGATGTTTGTGGCTGAGCCCAGGTTGTGTGGTTGTTTGTGTGTGTATTGACTGTCAAGTATTGCCAGCCTTCAGTGTGTTTGGCACTGGTGTTGTGTGCTGCTGGTGTGAGGGGGTATGTGTGTAGATTCCTACTGGTGTTTGTCAGTCCTGAGGTGTGTAGATGGTCCCTGTGTGTAGTGCTGCTTGTGTACTCATGTGAAGTAGTTGTATGGATGTGTGACTGTTCACAGTTTGACTTCAGGGCCTTCCTTTCATCCTTGTGCCTATACGTGGATTGCCTTGCTGTCTCCCTGTGTTGTTGCACTGAGATGTCTGTGGTTTGTGTTCACTGACTGCGCCAGCCATGCATGCTTTGATGGTGTGAGGGTGTTGTGCTCTGTTCCTTGTGTTGATGTGATGTACACATGCTTGTTGTGTGTCTCCATGGCCTTCCATTTGTGTGCACCTTGGTTTCCCTATGTGTTGTGCTCCATTGCTGTTGGCATATGGGGTATGTATGTGAGTGTCAGTCTGTGGTATGTATGGATGACTGTGCAGGCTGTGTGTCCATTTGAATGTTAATTCCTTCTATGCGTTCATTTGTTGCTTGTCCTCATTGATATTTTCCTGAGTGTGGTGTTGTGTGTGTTTCCCTGGCCCTGTGCTACTGTGCTGCGTGTTGTGTGTTCCTGTGCAGCCACTCCTGCAGTGTGTGTCTCCATGATTGTTTGTTGTGTGGTGCAGGGTGTGTATTACCCTGGCTTGTTGTTGTGCATGGGGTGCACAGGAGGGGCACATGGCATGTGCCTTCATGGGGTGTGCTAGTGTGTGGTAGAAGGGTGTGTGGCACTTTGGCCTTTGTGCCTTGCCCATGCCTGGAACTGGACCTGCCTTCTGCATTGTGTGCATGTATTTACTTTTGTTTGCCGCTACGGTGACGTGACCGGGACATTGCTGCATGGTGGCGGTAGCTGTGTGTCCAGGATCCAGCGGGGTGACTTTGTGGCAGGTGGGTGATGTGTGGGTGCCCTTGTGGATGTGTCCATGTGCTCCCTAGGGTGTCTGATGTGGATTTGGACCCTTTGTCAGGCTGTGTGTTCTGTGTTGTGTTGTTGCGTACCTGCAGCGGCGTCCGCGGCCGTCCATGAGTTCCTGGTGATGTAGCAGGTACAGCACTGGAAAGACGTGTAGAGCTGGGTCCATGGCGGTCGTGACCGGGACTCTGCTTTCGCGCTCTGCTGTCGAGCTTCCGTGGTCTCTGGTTGGGCGGTGTCTCCGCTGCGGTGCGTCTGCTTGCTTTAGTCATCCTAATTTGTGGAGCGGGGCGGACGACATTCCGCACAGCGGTGTGTCTCCATTGACTCCCACCGCCGCGGTGGCGGGCGCACTTTGATGGCGGTGCGCTTCTCACCGCGGCAGTCGGGAATTGTCCTATGTTTGTCAAAACTAATATGGCGGGCGTGATGTCCGCTGCTGGCGGGTGGAAAATGGCATTTTTGCGCACCGCCAGCGCCGCGGTGGTGCCACCGCCCTACATCCTAATGGACCCCTAATTGCCTACTGTAAGTATCCCTCCTGGTATGGCACAGATACAACCTATATGTCTGCATTCCCTTTTAGCTGCTGCCTGTCAACTGATACTGTCTTGACAGGTTTGAAATACTAAACAAGCACACCCCTCCTCTAAAAATAAGCCTAAAGCTAGCAAAAGGTTTCCCATAAGAAGCCCCAAAAGAGCCCAGCCCTCAAAAATCCTCAAAAAGAGGATCACAAACATTTCAAAAAACGTATTTGCTTGAATGAATAAAACATTTATGTAACCTGCTTGAAAACCATAATCAGTATTCTTTGCATTACTCCTAGACTGCAGCACACAATATCTGTATGCCTTATCCTAAAGCTCCTAAAACTGAAGTTTGATTCCTTAATTTCTTATTTGAATATTAAAATAGCATGAGTGTTTTTATTCAAAATCGGTTTTAATGTTTTCTATCTATAAACAGTTTAGATTAATCTATGCACTTACCTTTTTTTTATTTTTTTTTATTTTATTTTTTTTGTCCTCATTCGCCACCGATCTCGCTTCACTACGCATCCATGAGCACTGTACCAAACTCAGCAAGCTGGAAGAAAGTGGACAAATATATATAAAAGCCCACTTGCAGGTACATGAAGTCTGCTAGGATGCCAGTGATAAATCAACAGAGATAACTCTCATGCCAAGCACCAAGAACTGGGGGACTCCCATTATAAAGTAGGGAGCACACAGCATAGCCCGGCGAGTGTTGGGGCAGCATAATCATAGGACTCGAGGAAGAGAAAAAAAACCCTCACACATCTCCTGGGCACAAACCGAGAAGTAACAAGTCCCAGAATGCCAACTTCTTCTTGCTGCAAGATCTAGCAAGATCAAGTTTAGAGACTACGACAGCTGATGTCAACCAGTCAGAGAAAATGGGAGGGGAAGAACCTTCCCACCTTTTGCAGATTTCTCTCCTGGCCAACAAGATGAGAAAAAAGAGCAATGATCTATAAGGGCCCGTTACTTCATCTGAAAATCCAAAAATGATAAGGGACAAATCAATATGGATAGGGGAACTCAAGATCCTTGATAAAAAGCTACCAACTTCATCCCAAAAGGTCTCCAGAGCGGGGCATTCTTTAAACATGTGGATGTCCGAGGCAGAGGGCAGCCCACATTTCTTACAACAAACCGGAGGACCCGAAGAGATTTTTGAAAGCTTCAGTGGAGAGATGTAGGCCCGATGAATAGTATACAGGTGGTTTCCCTTCAGCCATGCACGTTTTACCGTGTCATATTACACGAATTCTGCCATAGATGATCTCAATTTTGTGCAGGTAAGGAACCCCTCCACAGTTCCTCCGCAAGCTTAAATTCGCCGTCTACCGCATCTACGATGGCGTGATACCAAAATGAGACCTCCCTTCTCCCAGATGGCTTAGACACCAACTGTTGTTCTAGAAAATAACTTTCCCCCTCAAAATTCCTATGATGAAGCTTAGATTGGGCCCAGCTTTCCAACTGGAGATATTTAAACCTGGAGAGACCCTCGCCGACTTTAGCTTTAAGTTGATCCCATGAAATGAGAATACCGTCGGGAGCCAGATCCCCCCAAACCACTAGGCCAGCATCTCTCAAAGGGATTGCCAGCCTGTCCCTTAAACACTCTGGAGTGCCAGGAGAATCCCATATAGGCGACAGACTAGAAAATTAGCTGAGTGTAATTGCTCCCCTAAATTTGGTCCAGGTTTTAGCAAATCCTTGTAAGACCTTCAGCTTGATCTTTTAGAAAAATTTCAGGTCCCCAAATTTAAACTAAAAACCCTCCTCAGCTAAACTGGCGCCTCTGAGCATGGCCAAAAACATAAGCCCTGCACCTGTATGAACCGGCATTTTCAACAACATGCGCGCATGAGCAAGTTGGAAAGCCCAGGCATAGAGCTGAAAATCCGGCAAAGCGAGGCCGCCCTTCTCTCTCCTCCACCTCCAGGCTATTCTTGGTGATTTATATGCCCAGACAAATGAGTTTATATGACGCTGGAGCTTGTCAATCACAGATTTTTCAAAGTATAAGGGGATGCAATTAAAAAGAAAGGTGACCTTAGGGAGTAGTGACATCTTAACTAAATTGGCCCTGCCAAGGATGGATAATGGAAGCAGGGCCCACGATTTCAACAACCTCCGACACTCCTTGGCCACCCCCGCTAAATTGGTCTCTGCAATCTTAGTGATGTCCTGAACTATATTAAACCCTAAGTATCTCATTTTAGGGCTGATCTGGTACTGGTGCAATGTCCCCCCAAAGTTCCACGCCATAATTTCGGTTTTTGCAGCGTTGATCTCATAACCTGAGACCAGGCCAAACTCCTGAGCCTGTCTTATCACTGCGGGGAAGGCTGTTGACAGGTTAGCTGACATGATTAAAATGTCGTCAGCATACAAGGCAACCTTCCTCACCCACTCTCCAAATTTGAATGGCTGAATATTGGGATCATCCCTAAGCCGTTGAGCAAAAGGCTCAATATATAAATCAAAAAGGAGAGGGGAGAGGGGGCAGCCCTGTCTTGTCCCCCTTGAGATTTTAAAGGGCTCCGTGGTGATCCCGTTCACAAAAAGTCTGGCCCTAGGTTCCTGATAAATCAGCTGCACTGATCAGATGAATACTGGCCCTAGATTAAATTTCCCCAAAACTTCAGTCAAGTATGTCCAATTCACCCTATCAAATGCTTTGGTAGCGTCTAGAGTCATTGCTGTTAAAGGGAGGGAATATGCAGATGCCACATTGATGGCCACGATGAGATCATAAGTGAGATCTGATAGCTGCCGTCCCCTGACAAAGCCCTTCTGGTCTAGATGGAGAATATCACCTGCCAGATGTCCCAACCTAGCTGACAAGATTGAAGCAAAGATCTTATAGTCTGCATTCAAAAGCGAAATTGGCCTATATGACCCACAGCAGGAAGGAATTTTCCCAGGTTTCAAAATCAGGATGCTTGTGGCATCGTTCCACAAAGCAGAGAGCGCCAGCCCTTGCTGTAGGATCTGATTGAAGGGCAATGTCAGGGTAGGGACAATCTTATCCTTCACTGCTCGAATGAACTCCGCTGGAAGCCCATCGGGACCTGCGGCTTTCCCATTTTTACAGGACAATATGACTCCCTGACCTCCGCTTGGGTGATTTGATTCCCCATCTAACTGTTGCTGCTGTCCAGGGTTTAGGGAAGGAAAAGTAATATCCTCAAGCCAGCTCTGAACACCAGAGTTCACCACGCTTTTATCCTCACAATAGATGTTTTGAAAAAAAAGTCTGAAAGACATCACCTATATCCTCATCTGTGGAAAGAGTCGTGTCTCCCCTGACGATTTCTTTAATATGGTTCTTTGCCCGATCAGATTTAGCCTTCCAGGCGAGGAGTTTACCAATCCCTTCCCCATACTCGAAATGGGCGATCTTGCTTGCTTCCCATCTTCGAGTGAGTCTAGTGTGAAGGACAGACTCCAACTGACCCCTTACGTTGTCACACTTAGCCTGGGACTCTTGTTGGATTAAAGGGGAGGCTTGGCCAATTAGATCATCCTCTGCTACCTTGAGCTTGGCTTCCAATGATGAAACCTCATCTTTATATTCTTTGTACCTATAGCTTGACCTGCTTGTAATTTGACCCCGCAAGTAGGCTTTTAAAGAGTCCCAAACTACTGCTATAGGGGCCAAATCCACATTAACCCCCTAATGCACTGATGAAAAAACTAAAGAAAAAAGAAAAACTTCTAGCCTGAAACAATTCTACGCTCTTTTTTTCCCTTTTCTTCTTCACCCTTCTTCACCCTTCCAAAATTATATCTTATCTTATTTTATTTATTTTGATTATTAATTTTATTTTTTGTATTTTTTTTCAATTTATCTATTTATATATTAATTAATGTATTTATTTATTTATTTTTTATTATTATTAATATTATTTTTTTTCTTTCTTTTTCCCTTTCCTCCCTTCCTTCCTCCTTCCTCCTTACCCCCCCCGAGTTTCCTTTCACATTTAAACTAACATAACTAACCACAATCCTATACTCTATAAATGCGCTGCTGTGGTGAGAATAATTACCATGGCCCAATCTGAACTGGAAACCCTGATCCAAATCCTATGTTCTGAAACCCTGTAAGACCCTATTAAACCCTCTTACTGATAGAATCCAACAACTCGTCCGCCTCCTGAATAGATCTTAAATTATACATTTTGTTGTTATACATAACCCTCAAGGAGGCGGGGAATCTCAACTGGGCAACTGCACCTAGCTTTTTAAACTCCTCAAGCTTTTTTCCCAGTTCCCACTGTCTGTCCAGAGTCTGCCAAGAAAGGTCAGAGCGAACTTCGAAGGAAAAGTCTTTGGTCTTCACAGACTTCGTTTTCAATGCCAGATCTTTTCTTTTAATGCATAGGTAAGGAAGTTGACCAAGATCCTTCTAGGTTTCGCTCTATTTGGATTCTTCCGAAAAGGATCCCTATGCACCCTCTGTATGTCAAGATTTATTACAGCTTCAGAGTCTTCAAGCTGAAGGGAGGATTTAAGCAATGAAGTGATATATGACTTTAAATCAGAACCTTTGCTTCCCTCGTGGACATTCAAAATGCGTAGATTATTTCTACGTGCATTGTTCTCCAAAACCTCAAATTTATCCCGCAAATCGGCCTCTTCTTTTTTAAGTCCTTTAATGTCTAATTTTACCATCCCAAGATCTTCTTTCAATTCACCCATGTTGTTTTCAAGGGTTACCGTTCTGGAGCTCAAGAGGTCTATTTTTTTCTCAAGGGATTCACAAAAACTTTTTATTTCCCCCTGGTTGGCCGCGGAGACAGCGAAACCCTTTTTTATGTCCTCCGATAAAGTGACAAAGAGGGCCTCCAAGGGTGAAGGAGAAGAGACATCTCCAGACCCAGAGATAAGACTGGCCGAGAGCGTCGACTGGTACTGTAATGATGGACTACCAGTCAGCATAGCTGGAGTAAAAGGACTAGGAGGAGGGCTAGAAGAATTTATCATAGTTGCCTGAGGGTCAGTGACCGGACTGGGATTCACCTGCGAGCTCACAGCTGCCGCTAACTCTTGTTCTGACTCCATATCTCTCTCTAGGATTGAATTAACACTTAATACGTCAGAATTCTCTCTATGGCACCCCCCCCAGTGTGGTAATATGAAATACCTCAGGTAACACTCTAAAATGTGAGCGCAGTGAGGGAGTAATCTTGCCAGTAGCACAAATGGGGGTATGCTTAGACCTCCTAGGTTTAACAGATCTGGCCTTAACTTGGTGGGTCTGAAAAGCAGAGGTGCTAGTTGAAGCCTGCACTAATATAGAAGTGCCCGATGCTAAACCTGATACCTTACTTGTAGATTTGGCGCTACCTACATTCAAAAAAGGGGCTTGACGTGACTCGGGAAGGTTTTGATTGCTCCTAGTGCCTATTTTAAGGTCATCTTTTAATTGAATTTGCGAAACTTTAGCAGCACTTAAAGTCCCCCCAATACCCTTAACAACCTTCCTATTCCTCTTAAAACCCTTTTTAATCACAAGGGTGGGTTGCGAAACACCAGCAGCAAAAACAGCGCCAACGTGTCTCAATTCCGGGCTGCTACCCCCCCTTTATACAGGTCCAGCAGCCCCTGTACCTGATGATACCGAGGGCTCCGATGACTTGCCACAATTCTCCTGCACCCGCTGTTGGTCCCCCACAACGCAAACCTTTGGGTGACTACCGCCGCTGTTTCTGCAGCTATTCCCCTGTAGCTGACTCCGAGCAGCCGCTCTGCGTCCCTTATGGAGCTCCAGGACGGCCAGGGACCAAAAAGGGAGGAGGGAGAGGTGCCCCGCCTCTCCACTACACATCCCCGGCCGAAAAAAAGAAAATGCGGCTAATCCGGCTGCTCCTCCGCTGGAAAAAACACTGAGTCCCGCAATCCAACAAGCCGTGACCGCGGCCACCAAGGGAGTGAAGAGAAAGAAAGGCACAATAAGTCTCCCAGGGACCCTAAAGGGTTATGTATTATGAGAGCGAATGTTGCTGTTGTTGCCGCCTTATTCTCCCCCTCCAAAATAGCTTTTCCCATTGTGTTTATGTGGGGAGAAAAACAGCTTCTGAAAGCTACAAACAAAACGTCTCCCTCTGAATTCCCTCGCAATATTAATGTGAAAGTCCTCCCGATGGTCTTCCTCTTGGGGGGGTCTTGCTCTTTGAGGGGTCCTAACCTTCACCCCGAGCTACCCTCCAGCTACTCTCGCCAGCCACACGTCAGCCGGAACCCGCAGCGGCCGCTCTCCGCCGGCTCTTACTGCTGGAGCTGCCCTGCATTTCCACTACGCATCTCCGGGCGGAAAACACTGCAACTAAACCCGGCAGCTCCTCCGCCGGAGAAATCACTCCGATGAACCGCGGCCCGTTGGCTGGGAGGGGGTGAGAGGGGCGAGGAAAAAGAGAAGCTCAAGAAGGATCCCGGGCCGTATTAGCAGGGCCGAAAGGTTATGCACCAGGAACCCGCATCAGGACGGAAGGTGGGTGTAAGATCGTGTGCAGTCTAGCAGCTAGGGGGGCGGAGCAGCCGGGCTCAGGGGAAGGGGAGGAGTAATGGTTGAGGCGGGCAGTTAGAGTAGGGACAGCGAAGAGGAAGGTGAATGAATAAAGAGTTGGTAATGAGAACACTGTGTCGGTCGTTATTTGGTATAGAAGCACGACACGACAGCTGGCGATGAGGGTGGGATGAGCGGCATGCTCTCCTGAACCCCAACGTGCGACGTAGCCTGCCCGAGAGCGAGAAGCGGAAGAAGACGTCGGAAGCAACGCTACGCGCGTTGCACTCTGAGCCACCTGGACCGTGTTCAACGTCCCGAAGGAGCGGAGAGAGCGGGGTGAAAGCGAAACCCTGGCCCCCTGCTTGGTCCCTTCCGTAAAAGTGACCCGCCGTGTGAGAGCCCCCCCAGCGTGAAGTGGAAGACGCGCGTGTCCTGGGGAAACAGCAGCAGCGAAGCTCACCTGCCTGACGTCGACTGAGACCTCACGGAGCCGGTGAGTGAGGCTCTCAGAGCAATACAGTTAGCGGGAGAAGAGCGGTTGAGCCTCGTGTGAAGCCCTGTGTGTGGTGCCGGTCTGGCGGCCATCTTGAAACCAGGCAGCTATCCAAGGACACCCCCATTAAATCGGCCGGGCGGCCATCTTGAAGTCAGGCGTCCAGGAGCCACTAAAGGGGATTAAACAAGCACGAGCAACGACAAGCAACAAGAACGAGCAAAGACAAGCACAAGACAAATACAGAAATAAACAAGCACGAGTAACAACAAGACAACCTTGCAACAAGCCCAAGCAAAGACAAGAACAGAGTCGAACAAACACGAGCAAAGACAAGCAAGGAAATAAACAAGCACGGGTAAAAGCAAGATAACTTTGCAACAAGCCCAAGCAAAGACAAGTGAAGAGCTGTACAAGCACGAGCAAAGGCAACCAATACATCAAACAAGCCCGGGCAAATACAAATACGGACAGAAGTGAGCCGAGACAAGCCCACGCGAGGCGCGATGTCAAACCAGGGATCACCTGCACGCCAAGAAGCGAAACCCATTGTCATGGGACTGTCACACCTGCGCCCGCCAGAGCCTCTGGCGCTCGTGGTCGGAGGTAGCATGGGCCCTCGCTGGGAAGAATGGATCGAAGATTTTGAGGACTACATCAAAGGCTCCAAGGTACTCGGTGATGAGGATCAGCTGATTGCGCTTCGCAACCTCGTGGGGAAAGACATCAGCAAAATGATCAAGGAAATCCCAGCTGCGGATGCAGGGACGTACGCCAAGGTACGGGAAGCTCTGGATAAGAAATTTCTACACAAAAAAAATGTAGACTACGAGAGATACATGTTCCAGCGGGCGCGTCAGGAAAAAGACGAGATGATGAATGCATACATAACACGACTACGCCGGCTAGCCCACCACTGCAATTTTGAGGCGTTTTCAACAGATGATGCTATTCGGCTGCGCGTCATCGATGGTTGCCAGTCTGAGACGCTCCGGAGAAAACTACTGAAGAAAAGCCACAACCTTGATGAAATCGAGGAGATGACAAGGGTGCATGACCAGGCCGAGGAACAGGCCAAGAACATGGAAGCAGGACGTACGGAACGCAGAGAGCAAGTCTGCCAAGTGCAAGCTAGTCGCCCCCGCCGAAGGTCCAGAGAGAGAGGGCGGCACTCCCGGCCATCATCGCGTCACCGCTATTCTGGACATCGTCGGCCTGAGTCCGGGAGGAGAGACAAACGCCATGACCACGCGAGAAAAGCACCCGTGAGAAGATGCTACAGGTGCGGGTATGATTTCCCACATACAGGTGAGTGTCCAGCTATGGGACAGCAGTGCCGCAAGTGTGGGCGGAGCAATCACTTCGAGGCCATGTGCGGAGATTATCGCCGGGAGAAGGAAAAGAGCACACGGGGGACGTCGCGAGGGGACCCCCGACGGCACCACGCGCGAGCGGTGCATTATCGCCCAAAGTCCTCGCCACAATCTTCCCACTCCAGCGGAGGGTCGCAGACATCCCGATGGTCGAGGAGATCATCATCCAGAGACTCCAGATCAACATCGGATGAACAAGAATATTCAGTTGAATATGCAAGTATGGTTGCTGACCCGGACCAACTTAAGAAATATTCCCGACTGGACATCAGCGTCGGTGAACATGCCACAAAATTTGTGATGGACAGTGGAGCGTCACTAAATTACATTCCGGTGACGGAGTACAAAAAAATGAACCCTCTCCCGCGTCTGAGTCCTGCATATGTTCGGGTCTACACCTGGATGTCCAGGAAGCCACTTCCCTCTCTCGGGAAGTTTTCAACTAAGCTGAGACACAAAACAATGTCAGTTCCCGCTGTGATCCACGTCATAGAAGGGCCGGAGGCTGACTGTCTGCTTAGTCTGCCGACGGCCGAGCGACTGCGACTGGTGGAAGTTCTCTATCGCGTCAGCAATGACATTGACATCGTGCACAAGCCAGGCAAATCAGTCAAGCCGGCTGATTACATGTCGCGACACCCCAGGGCATCACACACACCTGGACTGTCCGTTGCGGAGGAGGGTATCCATTTCGTGGTGGATCAAGCGCGACCACCCGCGGCTCCCCTGGAGGCCATTCAACATGCCACAGTGCACGATGAGATATTACAGAAGGATTGTTCGCAGTGTCAAGTGGTAGGGCACAGTGATCCTCCAGCCCCGATTCAGATGACACCGCCACCGCCTGGAGTGTGGCATTAACTAACCCTGGACTTTTATGGCCCAATGCAATCAGGCAAATATGTTCTTGTAATAATGGACGAATACTCACGGTTTCCCATTGCCCAGTTTGTGCCGTCCACCAGTGCCGCCGCCACCATTGCGGTTTTAGATGAAGTCTTTGCAGCCTGGGGTGTGCCCAAGGAACTGAAAACAGACAATGGTCCACCTTTCACTGGACGGGAATTCAGTAACTTTGTGAAATTAATAGGTGTCCAGCATCGACGAATAACGCCCGTGGGCCCACAAGCCAATGGCACTGTTGAAAGGTTTATGGCCACACTCAAAAGGACTTTCCAGCAAGCCACCCTTGATAGACGAGATATGCAAACGGCTCTCAATGAAGTGCTTCGAGCATATCGAACAACACCCCATGCCACCACAGGCAAATGTCCAGCGACCCTCATGCTAGGGCGCCCCATTCGGACCCGGATACCCACCTGGGAGGGTGCATTAAGACCGGTGTCACCAGGACCGGTGTCACCAGGTCGTCTTCACCAAGGAGTAAGAATTGCTGATCGCGCCGGCAAGGAGAGCATGAAAGCTTATGCGGACCACAGGAGACGAGCTAGATCTCTCTCGTTTCATGAAGGGGACCGTGCCACGGTCAAGCAAGAACAAAGCAGAAAGACGGACTGTCGGTTCAGAGTGGAGCCCCTGACAGTCACTCGGCAAAAGGGCACCATGCTGACGGCGGAGTCGGAAAACAGGCGCATCGCTCGGGATGTGTCTCACTTCCAAAAGTGCAGTCCCGCCATGCAAGAGACACTTGCAGTGGAGCCCGTGACGCCTGGAACTGAGTGCTGTGAAGAACGTGATGAGGATCCCCCAAATCAGGAACGGGATGCTGGAGGCAGCTCTGGAACTGTGACTGAAGGCCGGTCTCTCAGGCCCCGACAAGCCATCCAACGGCCCAAACGGCTAATAGAAGAAATATAAAACTGTGTCACATGTTTTGTTAACAAAGGGGGAGATGTAAGATCGTGTGCAGTCTAGCAGCTAGGGGTGCGGAGCAGCCGGGTGCAGGGGAAGGGGAGGAGTAACGGTTGAGGCGGGCAGTTAGAGTAAGGACAGCGAAGAGGAAGGTGAATGAATAAAGAGTTGGTAACGAGAACACGGTGTCGGTCGTTATTTTGTATAGAAGCACGACACGACAGTGGGAGCGAGTGTTGCCGAGAGCGAGCGGCCGCTAACTCACGGTCGCCATGTTCTCCAATGTGTGGTGTCTATGCACTTGCCTTTGTACAAACTAGTGTGTATTTGGTATATTTGCATATGCGAATGCTACATACATGTTGCATCATCATTACCAGATGGCCACCACTCTACCATTGCCTGGAATCCTTTTTTGCTTTATAGCCGGCTAAATAAAGACCTGCTTCACACTATTTATTCGGTCACTGGTCAAATTGTGTATCAGTCCTGCTTTTTAGCCACAAGAAATGATATACTATATTTCTGGCTGCTGGGTAAATAGCAGAGATTATGTACTGTTTGGCCGGCAACCGTGCAAATAGCCATTTCCATTATTTAATTTACATATGTTCTGACCTCTGAAATATAATTACAAATCTGTAGAAAGGGCAAGGCCTTAATAAACTGCATACATCGAGTAATATATGGATTCGTGTATAGTTCCAAATAATGCATTTGTCTATTTTAATATTGTCTGGATACTGCTGAAAATACTATTTCATAAGACAACAATATGTGTGATATCTGCCTATTTGTGGAGCTCACCAAAAAACAAACAAAAATGAAGGTTGAGTACAAGGTTTGATATCAAAATAACATGATGTAGGTTTGATGTACATTTTTAACCAAGGACCCAGAGGCTAGACCAAGCAAAAAGTAATTTATGTGTAAATTGCGATAAGAGACCCTCCAGCAGCACTAGAGAAGCTTCAGACGAAGTAAATATTAAATAAGCTCAGAGGCGATCACATTCACATCATAAAGAATCCCACAGGTCAGAGAACAGTCATAGCAACACATCAACATACAGTAGTAGGTACTTTAAGCTTTATATTTATAGTCTTATAAAGCTGATCATCAACCCAGAGCAAGTGAGATTTGAAAACAAATCCCCTTTTGTATTTCAAGCCATGTCAAAATATTGATTATACAAGCGCCAGGTTCAAGATGGTGGATAAATAATAAAATGCAGCCAGTATTGAAATGTATTTATCACACATACAGTTCTGAGCACAGCAGCCAACTCTCAAACCCGTCATCAGTTCAATCAAATGTCTTTGCATAGTTAATTGAAACCTTTGCAAACAAAGCAATAACAAAGTGCAATAAGTGTAAAGAATCTAAAAATTCATTGACTTTCAAATAATTTTATTGGTGTCCAAGAAAAAAAATAGGATTGCTCTTGCACTATTTTCCAGTGCCATGATGGTTCAATATTTTCGAGATGGGCATTTAATGGTTTATACGTGAAGCTTGTGTTAGTCCCGTTGTGGCTTCCATGTCTACCTTCCCGCCGCTGTGCATCCCAGGGGTGCTTATTCGTTAGGTGTGATGCCTGCTGGTTCAATGCAAGTACAAATTTTATTGCCACTAAAGTTAAAAATGTGAACAATTTGGGTGTTATGTCTAGTGTTGCTCCCATTGTGGCCTTTGATTACTACTTTTTTTGCAGCTGTGCTCATCCAGTTTCTTAAAGAGGGGACATAGCAGGAGGCTTCGGTCTGAAAGAAGTGCAGGACAAATACAGATGACATGAAGTATGGTTTCTTGTTCTTGGTGACACCATCTACACATTTTATCAGAACATTTTGCCATCGATTTGGGACAAAAATACAATGTAGGGAAGTCACTAAGGCACTGGTTCATGAACTTCATTTTTGTGTGTTTTGAGTAGCAACTGCCCGGGTATGGTTGTCTAGCTAAGTGAGTGCAGCTGAGTATCAGAATCCAGACATGCGATGTGATCTCTTTGCGAAAGCATTTTTCTCATCCAGAAAAAATAGCTTCTGTGTATATTTTTTTGGGGTGTTTTTTTTTTGGGAAACAGCAAACAAAATTAGCTGGTCCAATTGGTAATAGACTTGAATGTTCTTCAAGGTACTTCAGAAGTAGTCTCTGGACATGATTTTCAGAGCTGGAATTAGACCCTAACAGAATGTGTCTTGTAAGAGCAGACAGGGACATAGGAAAGCTAGGTGGGCCATACATTTCTTATCCACTGTACATACAATTGTTCACTTATCAAGACCCATCCTTTAGCCAGGAAGACTGCATGATTAGTGAAAACATCTGCATGACACCGGAGAGGGGGGTGATTGTCACCTGTCAATGTATTTCATGTAATCAGTTTCTCCTAAAGAATATATGGTTTGCTTCCAGCAAGCATGTTATTGTTTGTCTGGGAGTATTCCTGATGAATACTCATTTAGAAATAAAATGTTAATAGACGGGGTTAATGCAAAGAAGTGTATTAAAACACCACTGCACAAGCATTTTGGTTGGCATGGCAAACCTCACTGCTGTGTATGGATCCACTGAGGCAGCTGCTCCCTTCACAGCAGTAAGATTCCTGCCAGGCAGGTGGGTACTCTGAATATGGCAGGTAGCTCTGTACCAGGGAGGCAGTAATCATGATGACCACCGTATCCCCCTCCCCACCAGTGGGTGGCGGGGGCAATGAGTGCCTGCCAAGGACTAAATAAGAGCCAAGATCCAGTGTCTACAATATGGAAATTTATTGGCAGCACACCTCAGGAAAGGTTTGTCTGGTCCTTGAAATCCCTTCCAATATTCCACTATGCTAACCTGTGCCTGGCTGAAGCAGCCAGGCTTCAGTCCTAACAAGAAAGAACACGTGCTATCACACCCTTGGCCTTACGTTTGGGGCATTATCAAAAGAAGGAATTATTGAAGGTTGATCTTCCCGTACTTAAAGGAGGAATCTCATGAACATGTCGTACAAATTTAATTGCGGTTATTCTGACAACCCAGTGATACTTTGAAAGGTATGCCTTCCTACAACTTACACTTGTACATGTTTGTGACGCTTAGTGTGTTTTATAGTACTTTCTACTACCATGGTCTTAACAGGATGCATATGCGATGCGAGGACTATTTATGTTTGTATTGTATTAATGGAATACATTCAAAGATGGGCGCAATGTTCACTGCACAACTAGCAGCCCATTTTCAGTGTCAATGTCGATAAACTGTTAAATAGCCAATTCTTGTTCGCACAAGCATAGTGACAAAAGCTGACAAAGCCAAAACATATTTGGTGCCGTGTTTACCGCAGAGCGAAGTATTAATTAAATAAGAATTCAACACGGCTCAGAGTGCCGGTCTGTAATCGGGTACGGTACGTGTCTGATATATATATATATATATATGTGTGTGTGTGTGTGTATATATATATATATATCACTGAAAAAACCATAGGTTTCAGGGGTGTTATAGTTAGCTGGACTTTTCACTCGTACAAAACCATTGAAATTCCCTCGTTATAGTTAGTTCAGCTAACTATAACTCGCGCGCCAGCAATACACTGCTGATGACGTCACATATTACATCACTCTTGACATGGTCAGTGACATCACTCATGACATCACTGATGACATCTCAAATGACATCACTGATGACATCATCCAGTGAATGTGTGTTTTTCTGAAAATTACATATGTTTTATATATATATATATCTCAAGGTCGATGGAAGAATAAATGGGTATATAAGTGTCTAAATGGAAGATTTGTTTTTGAAAAATTGATTGTATAACTGACTGATTAAGTGTATCTTAGTGAATACATGGCTTAGTAAGTAATGTTTAAATATGTAAATATCTGTATCAGTCTCTCACTTTGTGTATAAGTGGCTGCATGGGTCAATGAGTAGCTACATGAGTGTCTATATAGGTTATTAGTTGGTTTTTTGAGTATCAGTATGAGTGTCTGAGTGTCTGTATGGTTCGGTGGGGGTATTACGTAGTGCATAGGTGCATGAATGAGTGACTCACTGTTTGTATGTGTTGAAGACAGCATGTGTGCTGGACTATATGGGTGGATGAGTGTGTGCATGGGTGTGTTAGTGAGTGAATGACTGTCTCAATAGTGTCTTTATGAGTAACTACATATGTTTTAAACTAGTATATGTGACTATTGGTGTATATAAGTGAGTATATGTGAGAGTGAGAGATTGAAAGTGTTCCTGTATCAATAAGTATGTGTTTCTATAAGTGATTGTTTAAAAGACTAAGTATGTGTAAGTTTCTGTAGAAGTAAGTGTGGTGGTGTGTGTATAACTGTATATGCAAGTAAATGGATGTTTGATTCTTTATTAGCATGAGTGACTATGTGTGTGAGTAACTCTATGGATGAGTGGCGTTGTGTAACAGGATGTATAGGTGTATGTGTACATATGATGAGTGAGTACATGTATGAGTGACTGTATAGGACTGTTGGTGAATGAGTGGATGTGTATGTGGATCTTAGAATTACTGAATAGGTTGTTGTAACTGGTATTGGTATGTCCATTGTTTTGAAAATGTTAGTTTCTATTTTTGAATGTGTGTATCAAAAGTTATATTAGGGGGAGAGGAGGTCTGCCATTCTATCACAAGGATGATGTCATCAGTGATGTCATTTGAGATGTCATCAGTGATGTCATGAGTGATGTCACTGACCATGTCATGAGTGATGTAATATGTGACATCATCAGCAGTGCATTGCGGGCGCGCGAGTTATAGTTAGCTGAACTAACTATAAAGGGGGAATTTCAATGGTTTTGTACGAGTGAAAAGTCCAGCTAACTATAACGGCCCTGAAACCTATGATTTTTTCAGTGACTTTCTAAGGTTTTTTAAATGCTAATTCCTAACTATAACGTGCCTGAAAATGATGGTCCTCAAAGACGAAGAAAAGTGCAGGAAGAAGGATAACGTGCAGAAAGAACAAACAGAAGAGCAGAAAGAAGCCTTGTTGCAAAATCATCCTGTACCCTCAACTTTTTCAGACGTATACTGGTGGTAATGGAGTCTGACTAACCAGTCCTGGAGCCAGTGCTATGTTAAAAGACACTCAGAATACAGTGAAAACACCTACATACACTAGGGAACACTATGCGTTGGGGTCCCCCTGTGATTAGCATGACCTCCTCTGTAAGCCTCTAGTATATAATAGGGCAGGGGATTAAAACTACCTCTTAAAACGCGCCAAAGGGTGTGTTTGCACACGTCACCTTAGGCCCCGTCCCCTCCCTTCCCAACTGTGTAAACACGCCCTGTGGCCGTTTAAGTTGGGAGATTATGTCCCCTTGAATCCTGAGGGCCCCTAGGGTCCAACTAGACCACTAGGTACCTCCAGTAAGCGCCACAGAGCTGCGTTGCAGAGAGATGTAAAAAGGGGCATGGCCTAGACCACCTCTCTGCAACGCAGCGCAGTGGCGCTTACTGGAAGCACCTGGTGGGCTAGTTGGCCCCCAGGGTCCCTCAGGATTGAAGGGGAATTATTTCCCCAACTTAAACGTGCCACAGGGCTTGTTTGCACACGTTAACTCAGGCCCCGTCCCCTCCCTTCACCACTGTGTAAACCCGCCCTGTAGCCGTTTTTAGTTGGGAGATTAAGTTCATTTGAATCCTGAGGGTTCCTAGGGTCCAACTAGCCCACTAGGTACCTCCAGTAAGCGCCACAGAGCTGCGTTGCAGAGAGGTGTAAAAAGTGGCACGCCTGGACCACCTCTCTGAAACAAAGCTCAGTAGCGCTTACTGGAAGCACCTGGTGGGCTAGTTAGCACTCAGGATTGAAGGGGAATGATTTCCCCAACTTAAAACGCGCCATAGGGCGTGTTTGCACACGTCACCTCAGGCCCCGTCCCCTCCCTTACCCACTGTGTAAATACGCCCTGTGGCCGTTTTTTAAGTTGGGAGATTAAGTCCCCTTGAATCCTGAGGATTCCTAGGGGCAAAATAGCCCACTAGGTACGTCCAGTAAGCGCCATTGCAGAGAGGTGTAAAAAGGGGTACGGCCTGCACCACCTCTCTGCAACGCAGAGCAGTGGCGCTTACTGGAAGCATCTGGTGGGCTAGTTGGCCCCCAGGGTCCCTCAGGATTGAAAGGAAATTATTTCCCCAACTTAAAACGCGCCACAGGGCGTGTTTGCACACTTCACCTCAGGCCCCGTCCCCTTCCTTCACCACTGTGTAAACGCGCCCTGTGGCCGTTCTAAGTTGAGAGATTAAGTCCCTTTGAATCCTAAGGGTCCCTAGGGTCAAACTAGCTCACTAGGTACCTCCAGTAAGCGCCAGGGAGCTGCGTTGCATAGAGGTGTAAAAAGGGGCGTGGCCTCAGAACACCTGTCTGCAACGCAGCTCCCTGGCGCATACTGGAGATACCTGTAGGGCTAGTTGGCCCTCAGGGGCCCTCAGTATTGAAGGGGAATTAATTCCCCAACTTACAACTGGCCAGGGGGCGCTTTTGCAGAGTGCTGCAAGAAAGGGGTGTGGCCTCCGGCGCGATGCCGGTCTTTTCTTTATTTTATTTTGTTAAGAAGGAGGGCTGTGTGGCCCCCCTTCTTTTTCTAATTAATTGGCCCTGGGGACCCCATCCCCCAGGTCCTGCACCCTAATTTTTTTTGTTGAAAAAAATTTATTTGGCCCTCCCAAGTCCTTAATCGGCCCCGGAGACCCCAACCCCCGGGTCATGGTCTTTTTTTTTTTATTATTCTTTAGGAGGGCGGCTGCGTCGCCCCCCTCCTCGGGCCACTTATGGCCCCGGGGCACCCATCCCGCGGGGCCGGCCTTTGTTTTTTATTATTTTTAAAATAAATAGATATTTATAGAAACACCTAGGACATGCTGGACAAACCGTATGTACCTATCACCATGACGATTTGCGTGATATTCATTAAAAGGTGACTATGCATACAATGAATCCACGTGGAATGTATTTACACCGCTAGTGAAGCTCTGACGTGTCTGACGCCCTACCGTGCCTAATCCCGGCGCCCCCGCCGGTGGGTACTCTCTAAGTAGACACCCTTGTTGTTTATTTATACAAACATGTATAGCTATTGACGGGCACATTTAATACACACGCACACCAAGCCATTCAAAGGGGATTCGACAAAAATTCGTCCAAACTATGCAAGAAACCACCCTCACGGTTAATAAAACACACATCCACCGCCGGATGTGTAATACTTTTTATTTTACTCTCTGGAAAGGAGACGAACATCACTTGAGAGTCACAGCGTGCTCCTGGCTGAGCCCAATGCTGTGTTAAACCCATTAGTGCCCGCCGAGTGCCACACACCTCTGTGTTGTATTCCACCAGCTAGTGCGTATGCAATGACACTCTCTTGCCCATGTGCACTGTAACACCACCCCGTGAATATGTCATGCCACACTTGCCTTCGCACAGGTTATACTGCCCCATCTAATGTGCCTTCCTCGATGCCTACTGTTATAATGCACAGCGCTAAGCCATACATATTGCAATCTGGGATCCAAATCTTTGTCACAGTGCATATGCAACGTTACACTCCCCAGCACATATTTTATATTACCACTTTAGAGACTTGTTAGGTTACACAACACTGCCCTGTGCATATTACACTCCAAGGTGCATATCGCATAGCACGCGCTAGTGCCTGTGCTATCTCGTGCTCTCCAATGAATCTGTCATTGCGCACAATGTATTGCATATTATATTTCATCGCCCCGGTTCATCTTATATCACACTTTTTGGTGCATAGTTTAGACCATATACTACATCTAGTTTCATTTTCAATCGTACTCTCAGGACTAGGTTCTATATAACACTGCGTCCACCTACCCTTTTCATGGGCATTACATTTTGCGATGGGGGGTGGAGGGTCAGGGGGTGTTTCTGCCAAGTAAGCCCGGAGTCACAGTCACAAACGTCCTCTTCTTCCTAAATAAAAGTGAGATTATGCTGCATACTTGTTCATATTTTAAGTAGTTCGCACAGACACACATTTTAAAAACAATAGAGTTCCTAATACCCACCTTCTCTGAACAGTTAGCTTGCTGCCGCATCCACCTCCTCCCTATCCTCTGTTGTCTGAATCTATGGACTAGCTTCCTCCCTCCTGCCATGCATGGTCTGATGTGCTGCCACTGTCCTCCATTTAGCATGATGTACCAGTCCACTCCTCCTGCCCTCCATTGCCCAATTCTATGGCCCATCATTGACCTCCTGCTTAGCCTCTGTGCTTAGCTTGCTGCCCCTATTCTCCTTCCCCCTGCCCTCCGATGTCTTTGTGCATGCCCCTGCTCCATTCTTTTTGCCCACCATGTTCCATGGACCTGCCACTCCTATCTACTCTGAGTGTTCTGTTGAACTGCCACTCCCCTCCCACCTGCCTGGCATTGTCAGATGACTGTAACCTGTCCCTGCCACCTCCACCCTGCCTGTCCACATGCCATGGCCCTATCCCCTTCCTCCTGTCCTCCATGGTCCATTTTACTGCCACACCCTTCTGCCCTCCCCGGTCTGTTGTGCTGCAACTCCTCCTCCTGCCTGCCCCACGCGGTCTGTTGTGAGGCCCCTTCCCTTGAACTCTCTTGTCTGTGCCAAGGTCCTGACCCTCCCTTCTATCCTCCATGGTCCTTTGTGCATGCCCCTGCACCCTCCTTCTTGCCCATCATAGCCATTGTGCTGCCACTAACCCTCCCGCTTGCCATGCATGGTCTTCTGTGCTGCCATGGCCCCTCCCACCTTCCCTGTGTGGTCAGCTTGCTGCCCCTGACCCCCTCCCACCTTCCCTCCATGGTCTGTGTGTATGCCATCATAGTCTCATTGTTGCTCTCCATGGTGTGTCTTGTTTCTAGTGCCCATCCTGCCTGACCTCCATGGTCATCTTGCTGCTCCTGCCCTGCCCCCTTGCCCCCAGCCCTCTGTTTCCATGTGCAGACCCCTATTCCCTCCCTCCTGGCTTGTCTGTTCCATTGTAATGCCCCTGATCCATCCCTCCTGCCCTCTATGGTCTGCTATGCTGCAGCTTTCTCTCCTGTCTCTCCATTATGGTCAGCTAGCTACCATTGCCTCTTTCCCCTCTGTTCTCTGTTGTCCATGTGCATGGTCCTGTCCCCTCCCTATTGCTTTCTATGGATTGTTGTGCTGCACTACCGTCCCGCATGCCCTGTGTGGTGTATTGTGCTACTGCAAACCCTGATGCCTGCCCTGTAGGGTCAGTTTGGTCCACCTCTCCATGTCCCTCCTGTCCTCTGTTATCTGAGTCCATGTCCCTACCCCAATTCCTCCTGCCTACCATGATCCAATGTACCATACTTGCGAACATTTTGAACTTGGTAAGAGGGAGATTTTGAAAAAAAACTGGGGTATTGATTTTCGCCTTTGAGTTACATTGAAAAAGAGGAGATTGTAGACAGGAGACAGATCAAATAAGGCCCATTTGAGCTTAAAACAATTGGACGTTTCCTGGCTGAAACGGGTCTGTTGGCATGTATGGTTGTACTATCACTGTCTCTTCCTTCTGCCCACAATGGTCTATTTTATTGCCACAGCCTCTCTTGCCAGTCCTGTATTGTTGGTTTGTTGCCCCTGCCCCCCTTTCCACTGCCCTCCATAGTCTGTTGTGCTGCCACTGCCCTTCCTGCCTGCCCAGTGTGGTCAAATTGTTGCCTCTGCACTCTCCTACCTGCCTTCAATTTTCAGAGTCCGTGCCCCTGGCCTCTGCCTCTCAACAGTATCCCAATGAACAACTAGATTGCTAACATTCTATATTTATTACAAAAGTGTGGAACGCCTGACATCATCTTGATGTAATCAAAACTGTAATACCTAGAGCATTTCCTTTAGAAATTACATATATGAGAGGGTCTTATTTGTATCAAAATTATGGTTAGTGCTCAAAAAACTAAAATGAGGACATATTTACTGAGTTTTCAAATAGCGACAAAGAACTTGTAAATTATTTGTAATCTTTATGTTTTTTTATCCAGTTGACCACTTGATTAAATGTTGCACCTAGGGGAGAGGATGTGGTGTTACTTCCAAAGCTGCAGACTTTGCAACCGGGGAACCAGGTTAGAGTTTCTGCTTCAGCTCAACATTCTGTGATTCTGTTCAAATCACTTAATCTCCCCATGTCTACAACCAAAATGAATTTGATCTTGTGTGATGTAACCAATGCTCATATAATACTGCAAATACACAAAAAATACGTGTTTGGCATACTTCTGTCATTGGGCTACATGTGGGCTGCATCTGGGTGATATTTGTGCTGCATTTTGGCTCTTTTGTCTCTGGTGGCCATCTTGGGAGATTTATTTGTTATGAAGTTTCCTAATTCCCTCATTTACTGCAGTCTCCTCAGTAGGAAATGCTTTCAGTTTTTTACTTTGGTTCCATCAAGAAGGTATTCAGATATGTCACACATTTGCCATAAATTCTGAATGTTAGCACTCTAGTTGATCATTAGATGACTGTAGTAAAGCTACTGCTCACCACAGAAGTCTGCTGCTGGTATTAAAAGTGCATGTTTCAGTCTGCATATCAGAATTTTTTAATGAAATAGAAGAGGATTTGGGAAGTCACTCAAAATGTGCCCTATTTTTTCTTTTTTCAGCACTAATCATAATTTCCATGGCAAAATGAACCCCCTCATTGTGTTCCTTTTTAAATTAACTGTTTTAAGTGTTACCAATTTATTCCAATCAAGATGGCTTCAGGTGTGCCATACTTTTGTCATAAGTAAGACAGTAAGCGCTCTAGTTGTTCTTAAGAACACTCTGGGACATTCTGTCATTGGGATATACTTGGGCTACATCTGGGTGATATTTGTCTCTGGTGGCCATCTTGGGAGATTTATTTGTTAGGAAGTTTCCTAATTTCCTCATTTACTGCAGTCTCCTCAGTAGGAAATACTTTCAGTTTTTTACTTTGGTTCCATCAAGAAGGCATTCAGATGTGTCACACATTTGCCATAAATTCTGAATGTTAGCACTCTAGTTGTTCTTTAGAACACTCTGGGAAGCTACAGTAGAACACAAAGGAATCAACTGACAGTCTCTGCCCTTGTTGGATGTACATGTTTTACTGAGAATGTCAGACTTCATTCTCACATGACTGAGAAAGATAATGTGAATTTACAGAAAATATGCTCTGAGTTTAGCTTATAGATCACCTTCCAAACCTCTGTGGGAAAAGCATGAGAAAATAGTTTTCTCTCAAACATGATTCATGATATCACAGCAGAAGGCTTTTTCACATGGTAAAATTACCTTAGAACACACCACAATTCCTAACATGAGTATGGTACCATCAACAAATGATTTCTAATGTAACTAAAGTCTTAAATCCTTCTATTAACTGCAATGCTTTTTAATGAGGTGCTATCATGTATATTAGTCCCAAGATGGCTGCCAACACTTCTTGGATGAAGTACTGACAGCCAATCAGCTCTCACTATGAGATGTGTGGTTAGGCTCCGCCCAGATATATCTATCTTTTTAACTCTAATTTTCTCAGGAACTACTGAACGGATTTACACCATTTAAGAAAAAGGCACAAGTCTCAACTGAGGACTACCTCTTTGCCAAATTTGGTGTCATTCCGTTCAGCAGTTCGGGCTGTAGCCGCGTCAACAGGTCCGATGGGAAAATGCATAGGGAAAATGCGTTTTGGGACCCCCCTTTTTTCTCGGCCCCTGCTTGACGAATCACTGTGAAATTTTCAGGATCGGAGAGGACCGGAGCTGGCCAAACGTTTTGAAAATTTCGCGAAGATTCGTCAATCGGCGCCAACGTTATTCCAAATAGAATGTTGCGGATTTCCTATGGAAAATAGGTCCTAACTATAACTACCTACTGGCGACTGCTAGTAGGTAATATATATATATATATTCACTGAAAAAACCATAGGTTTCAGGGGTGTTATAGTTAGCTGGACTTTTCACTTGTACAAAACCATTGAAATTCCCCCGTTATAGTTAGTTCAGCTAACTATAACTCGGGCGCCCGCAATGCACTGCTGATGACGTCACATATTACATCACTCATGACATGGTCAGTGACATCACTCATGACATCACTGATGACATCTCAAATGACATCACTGATGACATCACTGATGACATCATCCAGTGAATGTGTGTTTTTCTGAAAATTAAATATGTTTTATATATGTATATCTCAAGGTCGATGGAAGAATAAATGGGTATATAAGTGTCTAAATGGATGATTTGTTTTTGAAAAATTGATTGTGTAACTGACTGATTAAGTGTATCATAGTGAATACATGGCTTAGTGAGTAATGTTTAAATATGTAAATATCTGTATCAGTCTCTCACTTTGTGTATAAGTGGCTGCATGGGTTGGTGAGTAGCTACATGGGTGTCTATATAGGTTATTAGTTGGTTTTTTGAGTATCAGTCTGAGTGTCTGCATGGTTCGGTGGGGGGTATTACGTAGTGCATAGGTGCATGAATGAGTGACTCACTGTTTGTATGTGTTGAACACAGCATGTGTGCAGGACTGTATGGGTGGATGAGTGTGTGTATGGGTGTGTTAGTGAGTGAATGACTGTCTCAGTAGTGTCTTTATGAGTAACTACATATGTTTTAAACTAGTATATGTGACTATTGGTGTATATATGTGAGTATATGTGAGAGTGAGAGATTGAAAGAGTTCCTGTATGAATAAGTATGTGTTTCTATAAGTGATTGTTTAAAAGACTAAGTATGTGTAAGTTTCCGTAGAAGTAAGTATGGTGGTGTGTGTATAACTGTATATGCAAGTAAATGTATGTTTGATTCTTTATTAGCATGAGTGACTATGTGTGTGAGTAACTCTATGGATGAGTGGCATTGTGTAACAGGATGTATAGGTGTATGAGTACATATGATGAGTGAGTACATGTATGAGTGACTGTATAGGACTGTTGGTGAATGAGTGGATGTGTATGTGGATCTTAGAATTACTGAAGAGGTTGTTGTAACTGGTATTGGTATGTCCATTGTTTTCAAAATTTTAGTCTCTATTTTTGAATGTGTGTATCAAAGGTTATATTAGGGTGAGAGGAGGTCTGCCACTCTATCACAAGGATGATGTCATCAGTGATGTCATGAGTGATGTCACTGACCATGTCATGAGTGATGTAATATGTGACGTCATCAGCAGTGCATTGCGGGCGCCCGAGTTATAGTTAGCTGAACTAACTATAACGGGGGAATTTCAATGGTTTTGTACAAGTGAAAAGTCCAGCTAACTATAACACCCCTGAAACCTATGGTTTTTTCAGTGAATTTCTGAGGTTTTTTAAATGCTAATTCCTAACTATAACGTGCCTGAAACCTATGGTTTTTTCTGTGAATTTCAAAGGTTTTTTAAATGCTAATTTCTAACTATGCCTACAGAGATAGGACATGTGAAGAAAGAAGAAAAAATGCACAGAAAGAAACAAAAGAAGTGCAGAAAGAAGCAACAGAAGTCCTCAAATACGAAGATAAGTGCAGGAAGAAGGATAACGTGCAGAAAGAACAAAAAGAAGAGCAGAAAGAAGCCTTGTTGCAAAATCATCCTGTACCCTCAACTTTTTCAGACGGATACTGGTGGTAACTGAGCCTGACTAACCAGTCCTAGAGCCAGTGCTATGTTAAAAGACACTTAGAATACAGTGAAAACACCTACATACACTAGGGAACATTATGCGTTGGGGTCCCCCTGTGATTAGCATGACCTCCTCTGTAAGCCCCTAGTATATAAGAGGGCATGGGGATTAAAACTACCTCTTAAAACAGGCCACAGGGCGTTTTTGCACACGTTAACTCAGGCCCCGTCCCCTCCCTTCACCACTGTGTAAACACGCCCTGTGTCCATTTTTAGTTGGGAGATTAAGTTCATTTGAATCCTGAGGGTCCCTGGGGTCCAACTAGCCCACTAGGTACCTCCAGTAAGTGCCACAGAGCTGCGTTGCAGAGAGGTGTAAAAAGTGGCACGGCCTGGACCACCTCTCTGCAATGCAGCTCAGTGGCGCTTACTGGAAGCACTTGGTGGGCTAGTTAGCCCCCAGGGGCCCTCAGTATTGAAGGGAAATTATATCCCCAATTTAAAACGTGCCATAGTGCGTGTTTGCACACGTCACCTCAGGCCCCGTCCCCTCCCTTCACCACTGTGTAAACGCGCCCTGTGGCTGTTCTAAGTTGAGAGATTAAGTCCCCTTGAATCCTAAGGGTCCCTAGGGTCAAACTAGACCACTAGGTACCTCCAGTAAGCGCCACAGAGCTGCGTTGCAGAGAGGTGTAAAAAGGGGCTTGGCCTCAGAACACCTGGCTGCAGCGCAGCTCCCTGGCGCATACTGGAGATACCTGTTGGGGGCGCGTTTGCAGAGTGCTGCACGGAGGGGGCATGGCCTCCTGCACGATGCCAGTCTTTTATTTATTTTAGTTTTTTAAGAAGGGGGGCTGTTTGGTTCCCCTTCTTATTCTAATTTATTGGCCCTGATGACCCCATCCCCCAGGGCCAGTCTCCTAATTATATTTTTTTGACCCCAATCCCCAGGGCCGGCCACTGTTTTTTATTATTTTTAAAAAATATATATTTATAGACACACCTAGGACATGCTGGACAAACCGTACGTACCTATCACCATGACGATTTGCGTGATATTCATTAAAAGGCGACTATGCATGCAATGAATCCACGTGGAATGTATTTACACCACTAGTGAAGCTCTGACATGTCTGATGCCCTACCGTGCCTAATTCCGGTAGACACCCTTGTCGTTTATTTATACAAACTTGGGTAGCTATTGACGGGCACATTTAATACACATGCACACCAAGCCATTCAAAGGGGATTCGACAAAAATTCGACCAAAACTATGCAAGAAACCCCCCTCACGGTTAATAAAACACACATCCACTGCCGGATGTGTAATACTTTTTATTTTACTCTCTGGAAAGGGGACGAACATCACTTGAGAGTCACAGCGCGCTCCTGACAGAGCCCAATGCTGTGTTACACCCACCATTGCCTGCCGTGTGCCACACACCTCTGTGTTGTATTCCACTAGCTAGTGCATATGCTATGACACTCTCTAGCCCATGTGCACTGTAACACCACCCCGTGAATATGTCATGCCACACTTGTCTTCGCACGGGTTATATTGCCCCATCTAACGTGCCTTTCTCGATGCCTATGTTATAACGCACAGTGCTATGCCATACATATTACAATCTGGGATCCATATCTTTGTCACAGTGCATATGCAACCTTACACTCCCCAGCACATATTTTATATTACAACTTTAGAGACTAGTTAGGTTACACAACACTGCCCTGTGCATATTACACTCCAAGGCGCATATCGCATAGCACGCGCTAGTGCCTGTGCTATCTCGCACTCTCCAATGAATCTGTCATTGCGCACAATGTATTGCATATTATATTTCACGCCCGGTTCATCTTATATCACACTTTTTGGTGCATAGTTTATACCATACACTATATCTAGTTTTCATTTTCAATCGTGCTCTCAGGACTATGTTCTATATAACACTGTGTTCACCTACCCTTTTCACGGGCATTACATTTTGCGATAGGGGGTGGAGGGTCAGGGGGTGTTTCTGCCAAGTGAGCCCGGAGTCACAGTCACAAACGTCCTCTTCTTCCTGAATAAAAGTGAGAATTTGCTGCATACTTGTTCATATTTTAAGTAGTTCGCACAGACACAATGTTTTAAAAACAATAAAGTTCCTAATACCCGCCTTCTCTGAACAGTTAGCTTGCTGCCCCATCCCCTTCCTCCCTATCCTCTGTTGTGTGAATCCATGGACTAGCCTCCTCCCTCCTGCCATGCATGGTCTGATGTGCTGCCACTGCCCTCAGTATGATGCACCAGTCCACTCCTCCTGCCCTCCATTGCCCAATTCTATGCCCCATCATTGACCTCCTGCTTAAACTCTGTGCTTAGCTTGCTGCCCCTATTCTCCTTCCCCCTGCCCTCCGATGTCTTTGTGCATGCCCCTGCTCCATCCTTTTTGCCCACCATGTCCCATGGACCTGCCACTCCTATCTACTCTGAGTGTTCTGTTGAGCTGACACTCCCCTCCCACCTGCCTAGCATTGTCAGATGACTGTAACCTGTCCCTGTCACCTCCACCCTGCCTGTCCACATGCCATGCCCCTATCCTCTTCCTCCTGTCCTACATGGTCCATTGTACTGCCACACCCTTCTGCCCTCCCTGGTCTGTTGTGCTGCAGCTGCTCCTCCTGCCTGCCCCGTGTGGTCTATTGTGAGGTCCCTTCCCCTGAACTTTCTTGTCTGTGCACAGGTCCTGACCCTCCCTTCTATCCTCCATCGTCCTTTGTGCATGCCCCTCCACCCTCCTTCTTGCCCATCATAGCCATTGTGCTGCCACTAACCCTCCCACTTGCCATGCATGGTCTTCTGTGCTGCCATGGCCCCTCCCACCTTCCCTGTGTGGTCAGTTAGCTGCCCCTGACCCCCTCCCACCTTCCCTCCATGGTCTGTGTGTATGCCATCACAGTCTCACTGTTGCTCTTCATGGTGTGTCTTGCTTCTAGTGCCCATCCTGCCTGACCTCCATGGCTATCTTGCTGCTCCTGCCCTGCCCCCTTGCCCCCAGCCCTACTCCCTCCCTCCTGGCTTGTCTGTTCCATTGTAATGCCCCTGATCCGTCCCTCCTGCCCTTTATGGTCTGTTATGCTGCAGCTTTCTCTCCTGTCTGTCCATTATGGTCAGCTAGCTACCATTGCCTCTTGCCCCTCTGTTCTCTGTTGTCCATGTGCATGGTCCTGTCCCCTCCCTCTTGCTTTCTATGGATTGTTGTGCTGCACTCCCGTGTGGTGTATTGTGCTGCTGCAAACCCTGATGCCTGCCCTGCAGGGTCAGTTTGGTGCACCTCTCCATGTCCCTCCTGTCCTCTGTTATCCAAGTCCATGTCCCTATCCCATTTCCTTCCATGATCCAATGTACCATACTTGCGAACATTTTGAACTTGGTAAGAGGGAGATTTTGAAAAAAAACTGGGGTATTGATTTTCCCCTTTGAGTTACATTGAAAAAGAGGATATTGTAGACAGGAGACAGATCAAATAAAGCCCATTTGAGCTTAAAAACATTGGACGTTTCCTGGCTGAATCGGGTCTGTTGGCATGTATGGTTGTACTACCATTGCCTCTTCCTTCTGCCCACAATGGTCTATTACATTGCCACAGGCTTGAAGGAGGGTAGATTTTGTATCACAGGGGGCCCCTGGCCCGTTCTGTCCACACCTGAAGTATGAGACCCTTGTTCTTGCCCTGCCAGCTTCATTTGTAGGCCGTATTAAATTGACCAGCGGGTCCTGTGTTGCTATATAATTATCCTGAGACATCCTTACCACTCAGCCAGTATAAAACCCCTGTGTAGGCCCTTCTGTTCAATATGTAGGCCTCTTTGTTAAATTGACCATAGCTCTGCAATTTTAGTGTATAGCAGTCTGAAGGCAGGTCTGCGAGGCCTTCTGCTCCAAACCAGTAGCCCCCACCCTACCCGAGTGCTCCGTGCTCGGTATCAAAGTTCAACATCCCCCTGAAGCTGTCGACATACAGTAGGCTGCATCCTGGACTGGTACTTGCTTCCTGGGCAGGTTTCCCGCTTTTAAGGAAGTGGCAACCGCAGAGCGTCAAGTTAGGAGAACTGAGGAGATTTTATACATGAATATATTGAATTCCCGTACAATACCCATTATTTTCTGCTTGCTCTATGGAACTTACGATAAGCGATTGGCCTGAGAGACTGACCTTTTCACCCAGTCCATTGTCAGCATTAAGTGGGTAAATGACGAAATGTCTGGTAAAATCTGCAGACGAAGCTTTTGGGTAGCATACGTAGGTAGATGTAGCGTGCAAAGGAGCCCACAAAATGATATAAAAAGGGAGCACCCACAGATATCGACGGACTACCTCGCCGTCTGTATGTAGGTTAACAGGCAGTGCAGGTTTTCCCCAAGAGCTGGGAGCTCTTGTCTTCCTTTGCTTAAAATGTCTTGCTCTGCTTTGCTTGAAGTATCTTATTCTATTTTACCTATATGAAATGTCATGTTATGTTTAACCATTGTTCTCTTTACTTTTGCATTTAAAAGATTTTGTATTGTAATTGCAGGAATGCTTGCTCTAAGAGTAAACGTGAGTGTTCCTAGGTAACATTTTCCTTGGTGTAACTTGTTTCTCATGATGCATTTATAGATGTGTTTTCTCTCTCTCTCTGTCAGTACATTAATTGAGATACAGAGAATATCATGACAGCTGTATGATTATCTGGATTCTGTATTTTGTACTTTATGTCTCTATTCTGCGGTTTCTTTGAAGTTGCATCTTCTCATTAAACTGCCATTGTATTCTGCCTCCAATTCCATGTCTCATATGTCTGTTTTCTTCATTTTTGGAGCAAGCGTTCCTAGGCACCCCGGCTCAAATTAAGGTGCCCCTTTTGTCCCTGACTCACTCTCCTGCTCAGTTCTGTGGTGGCTCCCGGGGATCTGGGGACCGCCCCTAGCTTCCTTGACCCGTAATAGATCTTGCCTCCAACAGCCTCTCTTGCAAGTCCTGTATTGTTGGTTTGTTGCCCCTGCCCCCCTTTCCACTGCCCTCCATAGTCTGTTGTGCTTCCACGGCCCTTCCTGCCTGCTCAGTGTGGTTAAATTGTTGCCTTTGCACCCTCCTACCTGCCTTCAATTTTCAGAGTCCGTGCCCCTGGCCTCTGCCTCTCAACAGTATCCTAATGAACAACTAGATTGCTAACATTCTATATTTATTACAAAAGTGTGGAACGCCTGACATCATCTTGATGTAATCAAAACTGTAATACCTAGAGCATTTCCTTTAGAAATTACATATATGAGAGGGTCTTATTGGCATCAAAATTATGGTTAGTGCTCTAAAAGGCTAAAATAAGGACATATTTTCTGAGTTTTCAAATAGCGACAAAGCACTTTTAAATTATTTGTTATCTTTATGTTTTTTTATCCAGTTGACCACTTGATTAAATGTTGCACTTAGGGGAGATGATGTGGTGTTACTTCCAGAACTGCAGACTTTGCAACTGGGGAACCAGGTTGAAGTTTCTGCTTCAGCTCGACATTCTGTGATTCTGGTCAAATCACTTAGTCTCCCCATGTCTACAACCAAAAAGAATGTGTTCTTGTGTGATGTAACCAATGCTCATGTAAAGCACTCCAATACCTGACAAGTCTGCACTATATAACACTGCAAAAACACAAAATAATAAGTGTTTTGCACACTTCTGTCATTGGGCTATATTTGGGCTACATCTGGGTGATTTTGGGCTACATTTGGGCTCTTTTGTCTCCGGTGGCCATCTTGGGAGATTTATTTGTTATGAAGTTTCCTAATTTCCTCATGTACTGCAGTCTCCTCAGTAGGAAATGCTTTCAGTTTTTTACTTTGATTCCATCATGAAGGTATTCAGATATGTCACACATTTGCCATAAATTCTGAATGTTAGCACTCTAGTTGCTCATTAGATCATTGTAGTAAAACTACTGCACCATGGAAGTCTGCTCCTGGTATTAAAAGTGCATGTTTCAGTCTGCATGTCAGAATTTTTTTAATGAAATAGAAGAGGATTTGAGAAGTCACTCAAAATGTGCCCTCATTTTCTTTCTTCAGCATTAATCATAATTTCTATGGCAAAATGAACCTCCTCATTTTGTTCCTTTTTAAATTAAATGTTTTAAGTGTTACCAGTTTATTCCAATCAAGATGGCTTCAGGTGTGCCATACTTTTGTCATAATGAAGACAGTAAGCGCTCTAGTTGTTTTTAAGAACATTCTGGGACATTCTGTCATTGGGCTATACTTGGGCTACATCTGGGTGATATTTGGGCTACATTTGGGCTCTTTTGTCTCTGGTGGCCATCTTGGGAGACTTATTTGTTATGAAGTTTCCTAATTTCCTCATTTACTGCAGTCTCCTCAGTAGGAAATACTTTCAGTTTTTTACTTTGATTCCATCAAGAAGGCATTCAGATGTGTCACACATTTGCCATAAATTCAGAATGTTAGCACTCTTTTTGCTCATTAGATCACTGTAGTAAAGCTACTGCTCACCAGGGAAAACTGCTGCTGGTATTGAAAGTGCATGTTTCAGTCTGCATGTCAGAATTTTTTAATGAAATAGAAGAGGATTTGAGAAGTCACTCAAAATGTGCCCTAATTTTTCTTTCTGCAGCACTAATCATACTTTTTATTGAAAAATGAACCCCCTCATTTTGTTCCTTTTTAAATTAAATGTTTTAAGAGTTACCACTTTAATCCAAGCAAGATGGCTTCAGGTGTGCCATACGTTTATCATAAGTAGGACTGTTAGCGCTCTAGTAGTTCTTTGGAACACTCTGGGAAGCTGCAGTAGAACACAAAGGAATCAACTGACAGTCTCTGCCCTTGTTGGATGTACATGTTTTACTGAGAATGTCAGACTTCATTCTCACATGACTGAGAAAGATAATGTGAATTTACAGAAAATAAGCTCTCAGTTTAGCCTATAGATCACCTTCCAAACCTCTGTGGTAAAAGCATGAGAAAATATTTTTCTCTCAATCATGATATCCCAGCAGAAGGCTTTTTCACATGGTGAAATCACCTTAGAACATACCACAATTCCTAAAATGAGTATGGTACCATCAACAAATGATTTATAATGTAACTAAAGTCTTAAAACCTTCTATTAACTGCAATGCTTTTTAATGAGGTGCTATCATGTATATTGGTCCCAAGATGGCTGCCAACACTTCTTGGATGAAGTGCTGACAGCCAATCAGATCTCAGGATGAGATGTGTGGTTAGGCTCCGCCCACATATATATATGCTTTTAAATGCTATTTTCTCAGGATCTACTGAACAGATTTACACCAAACCTACAAAAGGCACTTCCTTGACCTGAGGACTACCTCTCCGCCAAATTTCAAGTAATTCTGTTCAGCCGTTCGGGCTGTAGCTCGTTCTAAAGGTCCTATGGAAAAATGCATGGGAAAAACGCGTTTTGGGACCCCCCTTTTATCTCAGCCCCCGCTTGACGAATCCCCCCGAGACTTTCAGGGTAGGAGCGGAGCGTAGCGCCCCACCTATTTTGAGAAATTCGCGAGGATTCGTCAACCGGCGCCAAAGTTATTCAAAATAGAATGTTGCGGATTTCCTATGGAAACGTGGTCCTAACTATAACTACCTACTGGCGACCGCCAGTAGGTAATAGATATAGATATATCTATCTATGTATCTATCTAGATATATCTATCTATATATAGGCTGGTGGGAGAAGAAGGTGGCCTTGGGGGATGAAAATGCTGAATATATCCAACATATACTTGTCTGGACCCACTACACTGACAATTTATTTGTGTTATGGAGCGGGTCTAGGCAGAAAGCAGAAGAATATGTGGCGATTTTAAACAACAACCCATACAACTTACATCTCACTGCGGAGATGAGTGTCAGTGAGATCTCATTTTTAGATATTTTACTGCAAGTGAAGGATGGTAAAATCAACACCACTGTATTTCGCAAAACAGCTGGTAATAGTACTTTGCATTTTAAAAGTCAACATCCAACTAATTTAAAAGCTAGCATCCCGTATGATGAAACCTTGAGGTTAAAATGAATTTGTAGCCAAGATTCAGAATTCCAGGGACAAGTGCAAAGGATAAATCAGAGTTTCAGAAAACGAGGGTATCATCCCAAGACATTAGTGGAAGCCAAGCATAAATCAGAAACGATCTCTAGAAACCAATTGCTTTATCCCAATGACAGGACGTCAAAGGGAGGTATGGCAGTTACATTGATCACTTGTTTTAATCAAATGTCCCCTAAAGTCTATCAGATATTAAGAAAACACTGGCAGGTGATCAGAGGAGATAATGTAATTGGTAAAGATCTACCTATGGCGCCCCTAGTAACATATAGAAAAGGGAGGACATTGAGTGACAATCTAACACACTGTTACTTTGATGGAGGTAGTAAGCCTGAGACGAGGCTATCCACTATAAGAGGGTTTTATAAGTGTAACAGTTGTAAGGCCTGCAGAATGGTGAAAAATGTCCTCACTTTTAAATCTAGTGATGGACATCTGTTCAAGATAAAAAGCTTTTTTAATTATAACAAGGACTACTGTATTTATGTACTCACCTGCCCATGCCAATTGATTTATGTAGGGAGCATGGTTTTTCCTTTGAAAAATCGGATGCTAGAGCACTAGCGAGCAATTAGGAACCAGGATTTCACTTATTCTGTGGCAAAGCATTTTTATGATAAACATGATTGTGATCCTGGGCTACTGATGTTCTTTGCAATTGAGAATAGTTTCTCCCAACATCCGAGGAGGCAACAGAGTACTGCATCTTAGGCGCTTGGAATCAAGATATATCCTGTATCTGAATACAAAATTTCCATATGGCCTTAACTGGGATGAGGAGCTAGAGGTTCATTTGGGTTGAATGATAAATTATACGTTGCCTTGCTCCTCTCCCAATTTCCTGGATTATGCCTCATGTTGTTTTAACATTGAAATGTAAATAGGTCTTAAATATTGTAATACCGAGCAATGGGAGATGATTTAGCATTTGCACCATTGCACTTTATATATAAGGCTGGCCTGATTTGCAATTCAAGGATGCCTGACACATTTGCACTTTCAATATATTTTGTAGTTATTGACTAGCATGACCATTGATTATTGACTAAAATGATGGAATTCGTATGTGTTTGGGAAAAGAGAAACCCATATCATGAGATACAGTTCAATTCTTACCATTGGAGTATTTTTCTTTTATATTAGGATATTACTGATTTCTATGTTTGGGTTATTTTTTAACTTAGGCACTTTCATATATGCATAGCAGCTTTTGCACAGTTTAAACTGGGTTGAAAGACAGGAAGTGCAATATAAGATGGGTGATTCCCACACTATAGCACTTTATATACTGTGATGTTATCTTCCAGATTAAAAGCATGTGACACTTTTGCACTTTACGTATACTTATCAAGTTTTGCACATGTATCATTAGTTATTGATTTTATGGGTATGATGGGATGTTTTTAATAAAACATAACGTCGGGATAGTGAACTAACCTGCAATGATCTATATAATACATACTTTATGGAAATGTATCAATTGAGAATCATATCCTACTATTTCAAGTATTTATTCATGTATAGATACCCCTACAGCTTTACCCAAAGCAATGAATATATATTTATATGTGCTTGCTTTCTGATGAGTTGCTAATACGAGGGTGGTCATGCTATGCATATTGTCAATTGCTTGACCTCGGGTTGGCATTTTGACGCAATCCATAAGTCATAGGGCATTGGACCAAAAGCATGCTTCCTTTCTTTGATTCCCGGTCCTGGGTATGTTAGATTGTTATGATGTTGCCAAAGAGGCTTGGTTTTATATATATAAAAATTTGTTAAAAAGTGTAAAATTTATCTTTTGAAAGAAATATAAAAAAACAGAAATTGCATTGAAATACAAAGTGTGTAAGGTGAGGAAACAGATTACATTATTAGAAAAATGTAATGAGAATGGTTATGCTGTTTTCTATGTCTATTGTACTGTTCCTTTAAAATAGAAAAAAATCTAACAAAAAAATTACTTTGACAAAGGCTGTGTACAGCCGAAACGCGTCAGGATGGACATCGTGCCATGACTTGATCAATAAAGAATATGCTGCTTACCGGGAGTGCCTACATTTGCTCTTCTTTGTGGGGGCTGTTGTAAAAAAAAAAAATATATATATATATATATATCCTTTCTCAAATCGTCCATGTGACAGTGGGAGCACCTTGAACAGCTGGTGCCCGCGTCGAGACCAGGACAGGGTCTCGCAAAATTAATCCTCAAAAAACAAAAAACGCGGCACTCCTCTTGATGATAAATGTTGTTTATTCAATTCGTGACTTCCTCCTACGCGTTTCGAACCGAAGTTCCTGATCACGGTAGAGTGTTTCTTAGTCCTTTTTCAATTTCCAGTTATATACATTATTGTTTTACTAGTGCATTGTGGGTTGGATAGTTTCTCATATTATTTCAAAAGAACTTTTTTCAAAAAACTTTATTATACAATGCGCTATTTTTTCTCTGGCTGTGCTGGCGAGTTTGAGTATTGTAAAGCAAAGTGTTTTTTTATTATTATTATAGATCACAAGCCACGTTGTTCGCTATTTCAAGCTGCAACCGCAAATATTAATGAAAGCGGGAGAGCCAGGACATTTATGATCAGACCTGCATTTCACAGATGATCAAACATGGAGTGAGTAGGACGACTAAGTGTTATGATATATTTGTGGGCTGAGTGCCCCCACACTCTGCTTTTGGTTACTCATCTCACCACCCCGACAGAGAACGTGCATGTAACAATATCAGTTGTTATGAATTGCTTGTTCTTGGGCTAATTATAAAATCTGTTTATGCTCCTCATCATCAATTATTTCATATGTGGAGATGCACAAGGCATATTTCTGCATATATTTACATTCTGTATATCTTTCGACAGAGTTCATACAATTTGAGTATTTTGGGTTCCATTAGGGTTTCAAAATGTTCAACAGTTGTAGCTTCCTCTTTGGACTCTTTTTCGTGAACTTTTAAAGGTAAACATACATCTCCTCGTCCCCATTCAGTCCCAGGGGATGTTTCGTTTTGAATCTCATGATCATACGGGATTCCAGTCTGCGTAATTTCTGTACTCGATTGCCTCCACGTTCATTCATTGGGACTGTTATTAGTCCTGAGTATTTAATATCTAGCCATGTTTTATCTTTGTGCGTGGACATGTGTTTTGCAATCGCATATGTATTGTCCATATTTTGTATCGCACGTATATGTTCTAGTATACGTTTTTTTAGGGGACAAATTGTGCTCCCTATGTATTGTTTTCCGCAGAAACATTGGAGAATGTATACCACATGTGTGGATTTACATGTGATGGTTTCCTTTATTGTAAGAACCTTGCCAGTGGGATCTATTAGATTCTTCAGGTTTTTTCCAATTTTACAGGCCTTGTAGGATGTACATTTTGTAAAGCCTTTCGATCTCAACTGTAGCCAAGATTCTGGTTTTTTTATTTTCAAAGTGACTTCTCACCAGATGATCTGTGAGGTTGGGTGCTCTTCTGAATGAAATCAACGGCCGGTCTCCAATTGAATTACCTATATCTGGATCTTTTTTCAGTATATTCCAGTATTTAGTTACTGTTTTTTGTATTTCGTAACTTTCTTTGCTATAGGTAAGTATTAGCCGTGGTTGATTATCATTAGATTTTGTAATTTCCTTTTCTCTTTCTGTATTGTCATCTGTGTCTGTACTTCTCTGTATCCTACTTTCTTTCTCTTGTTTAGTTAATAATGTGTCCGCTCTAGTCTTCTGTCTTGCTTTCATTTCACCCCGTTTTATGTCTGCATGTTTATATCCACGTTGTTTGAAGCGTTCTTTTGTTTCTTCAAATTTCTTTTCCATTTCCTGCTCCTCCGAACAATTTCTCTTCATCCGCAGTAATTCGCCGTAGGGTATGCTTTTCTTCAGTGCCTGGGGATGGAAGCTCAGTCCATGGAGCAGACTGTTTGTTCCTGTCTTTTTCCGATATACTGTTGTGTGCAACTGATTGTCTTTGACGTAGATTTTGGTGTCTAGGAACTCAATTTCTTTAGAGCTTAAGTTGTATGTGAATTTGAGACCAATATCATTCTCATTTAGCTCAGTAAAGAAAGCTTGAAATTGTTTTTCAGTTCCCCTCCATAGCAAAAACAGGTCGTCTATGAATCGTAGCCAGAGGGCTACATTTGAAATATGATGGTCGTTTTCCTCTCTCCAAGCTATGTTCTTCTCCCACCACCCCATCATGAGATTTGCATAGCTTGGAGAGAAGGAAACTCCCATCGCGGTACCGCAACATTGTGCATAAATCTTTTTATTGAAGAGGAATACATTGTTGTACAGGCACATTGTGATCATGTCGATCAACATGTTGGAATGCTCTAATTCATTCATTGGTCTCTGTTTTAGAAAATATTGGATCGCATTTAGTCCCTGTTCATGATCAATTGAAGTGTACAATGACACTACATCAATTGTTGCCAATGGGTAGGTTGGTTGCCATTCAGTATTCATTAGTATGCGTAAGAAGTCCCCAGTGTCCTTTATGTAGGAGCTCAAAGTTGTTACAATCGGTGCTAAGTAGTAGTCTACATAAGTTGATATATTTTCATACAGGCTTCCACAGCTAGAGATGATTGGACGACCTGGTGGTTTGTTCAGTGTTTTATGCACTTTCGGGAGAAAGTAGATGGTTGACATGATTGGATGTTCCACCATTAGGAAGCCCTTTTCATTTTCTGTTATCAGACCTTTCTCTTGTCACATGTTTAGTTTTCTGTGTAGGTCTGATATTAACACATCGGTGGGATTTTTCAATAAGACTTTGTAGTTTTTCGCTACATTTAGTTGGCGCATTGCTTCTTCTATGTAGTGCTGTTTGTCAAGCACTACAATATTTCCGCCTTTGTCGGCCGGTTTGATTTCGATCTCATTGTTGTTCTTCAGTGTTTGTATGGCCTCGCGTTGTTTCTTGGTAAGGTTTTCCCGATTCTTCTTTGATGTAACATTCTGCATGGAGTCTATTTCTCCCAATATCAGGTCATAAAATATATCAATTTTATTTCCTGGATGAAGTGCTGGGCAGAACTTTGATTTTCTCTTGAATGGTGTCGGTGTACGTTTATCCAGTTGTATCCCCATTTCCCCCAAGATTTGGGTGTCAGTAATTTGAGAAGCATCTATCTCATTTGCCAGTTCATTCGCGATCCGAAGATGCGGTGCATCAGAGATTTTGTAGATTCCTGGATTTTCTGGATCCGGTTGTTGGTATTGATCTGTGTTTGCTTTGAAGGAGTGCTTGGCAAAGTATTTCTTTAATTTTAATTTTCTTATATATTTATACAGGTCTATTTTTGTTTCCAGGGGGTCCTGATGTTTTTCTGGACAGCATGATTGTCCTTTATTGAGAAGGTCAGTTTCAGTTTTGGATAGAGTATATCTGGATGGATTGATCACTAGATTGGGAATTTTGGGATCTTAAGATCTTATTTCCTCATCACTGTGCGGTTCCTTAAGTTGTATCTTCCGCCTTTGCCGCTTGCTTCTTCTTGTTTTCCTTCTTGGTCTCTTGAGGGAAAGGATCCCCTTCCCCTTGTCCTGGTCCTTCCTGATCCACGACCTCTTGGTTTGCCTCTGGGTGTTTGTTGCTCTTGGTAGAGCAATTTCATTTCCTCTAAAAAAGAAATATTCCGTAAGCCTGTTGGTCTTTGTTCTCCTTCACTTAAGTCAGATTCGGATTCGCTCGTTATATGGCCAGTGACCGGATCCACACTGGTTTTCTTTATTTCCCATTGTTGTTTATAGATCTCAAATTTTTTCGCAAATGTAAAGATGGTTCCAAGAATATGCTGCTTACCAGGAGTGCCTACATTTGCTCTTCTTTGTGGGGGCTGTTGTAAAAAAAAAAAAAAATATATATATATATATATATATACACACATATATATATATATATATATATATATATATATATATATATATGAGTCCAACGCCTCCTCCAATTCATGAAAAAGCACAGCACACTCCGGAATTCGAAGCAAGGACTTAAATGAAGTAAAATGCGCGTAGTGCAGCAGTCCCATCAAACGCTAAGGCAGACGCGTTTCACGCCTCCAATGGCTCTCATCAGTGCCTGTTCCTGGGTCTTCGCGCTCTCTGTGATGGTCAACGAGGTGCAGGTGAGTTGAAAACCGCTCCCCTATGTGATGTCATTATCTTCTCCTCCAATGGGTAACTCGCGCTAGCAGCCTGCCTGGCTGAAGCATGCTGGTAAATGCAGTCCTGAGGGGTGTTTGTTCAGTAACTGAATCACTCCACAATCAAGTGATGTCCCAAAATACTGGATCAGGGCCACACTCCAGATCAAGAGCCCTGCAGGATGACAAAAAGCCTTATACATATATATTATCTACTGGTTTCGACCGATTCGAATGTTTACCGACATCTAACAACCAATCACAATTGCGCTCGCGCACGTAAGGGTGCGCGCACAGTGTGCGCACGGTGCGCGCGTATAGATATTGATATGGTTTTAAATGCTATTTTCTCAGGAAATACTGAACAGATTTACACCAGACCTACAAAAGGCACATCCTTGACCTGAGGGCTACCTCTCTGCCAAATTTCAAGTAACTCTGTTCAGCCGTTCGGGCTGTAGCTGTGTCTAAAGGTCCTATGGAAAAATGCATGGGGAAAACGCGTTTTGGGACCCCCCTTTTTTCTCAGCCCCCGCTTGACGAATCACCCCGAGACTTTCAGGGTAGGAGCGGAGCGTAGCGCCCCATTAGTTTTGAAAATTTTGCGAGGATTCGTCAACCGGTGCCAAAGTTATTCAAAATAGAATTTTGAGATTTCCTATGGAAACATGGTCCTAACTATAACTATCTACTGGCGACCGCCAGTAGATAATATATATATATATATATATATATATATATATATATATATATATATATATATATATATTATATATGTATATATATATATATATATATATTTATATATATTTAAATCACAGCAGTTGGCCCCCCTGTGAGATTAATGAGCCATTGAATCCCGGCACATACACACCAGGACTCTCTACCAGTTAGAAAAAGGGACAACACAGCTCCGGGGATTTCAAAGGCTTTATTGCTGTTCTTTGCGCAGGTCAGAGAAGTCAAAGAAATGCTTTGGCTGACGCGTTTTACCTTCAATTGGCTTCTTCAGTGCCGGTTTCAATGGCTCCTTGATCTCACAGGGGGGCCAACTGCTGTGATTTAAATATATATATATATATATATATATATAGATATATATATATATATATTCCCCCGTTATAGTTAGTTCAGCTAACTATAACTCACGCGCCCGCAATGCACTGCTGATGACGTCACATATTACATCACTCATGACATGGTCAGTGACATCACTCATGACATCACTCATGACATCTCAAATGACATCACTGATGACATCATCCAGTGAATGTGTGTTTTTCTAAAAATTACATATGTTTTATATATGTATATCTCAAGGTCGATGGAAGAATAAATGGGTATATAAGTGTCTAAATGGATGATTTGTTTTTGAAAAATTGATTGTATAACTGACTGATTAAGTGTATCTTAGTGAATACATGGCTTAGTGAGTAATGTTTAAATATGTAAATATCTGTATCAGTCTCTCACTTTGTGTATAAGTGGCTGCATGGGTCAATGAGTAGCTACATGAGTGTCTATATAGGTTATTAGTTGGTTTTTTGAGTATCAGTATGAGTGTCTGAGTGTCTGTATGGTTCGGTGGGGGTATTACGTAGTGCATAGGTGCATGAATGAGTAACTCACTGTTTGTATGTGTTGGAGACAGCATGTGTGCAGGACTGTATGGGTGGATGAGTGTGTGCATAGGTGTGTTAGTGAGTGAATGACTGTCTCAATAGTGTCTTTATGAGTAACTACATATGTTTTAAACTAGTATATGTGACTATTGGTGTATATAAGTGAGTATATGTGAGAGTAAGAGATTGAAAGAATGTGTTTCTATAAGTGATTGTTTAAAAGACTAAGTATGTGTAGGTTTCTGTAGAAGTAAGTGTGGTGGTGTGTGTATAACTGTATATGCAAGTAAATGGATGTTTGATTCTTTATTAACATGAGTGACTATGTGTGTGAGTAACTCTATGGATGAGTGGCGTTGTGTAACAGGATGTATAGGTGTATGAGTACATATGATGAGTGAGTACATGTATGAGTGACTGTATAGGACTGTTGGTGAATGAGTGGATGTGTATGTGGATCTTAGAATTACTGAATAGGTTGTTGTAACTGGTATTGGTATGTCCATTGTTTTGAAAATTTTTGTTTCTATTTTTGAATGTGTGTATCAAAGGTTATATTATGGGGAGAAGAGGTCTGCCACTCTATCACAAGGATGATGTCATGAGTGATGTCATCAGTGATGTCATTTGAGATGTCATCAGTGATGTCATGAGTGAAGTCACTGACCATGTCATGAGTGATGTAATATGTGACGTAATCAGCAGTGCATTATGGGCGCGCAAGTTATAGTTAGCTGAACTAACTATAACAGGGGAATTTCAATGGATTTGTACGAGTGAAAAGTCCTGCTAACTATAACGCCCCTGAAACCTATGTTTTTTTCTGTGAATTTCTAAGGTTTTTCAAATGCTAATTCCTAACTATAACGTGCCTGAAACCTATGGTTTTTTCAGTGAATTTCAAAGGTTTTTTAAATGCTAATTTCTAACTATGCCTACAGAGATAGGACATGGGAAGAAAGTAGAAAAAAAGCACAGAAAGAAAAAAAGAAATGCAGAAAGAAGCAACAGAAGTCCTCAAAGATGAAGAAAAGTACAGGAAGAAGGATAACGTGCAGAAAAAACAAACAGAAGAGCAGAAAGAAGCCTTGTTTCAAAATCATCCTGTACCCTCAACTTTTTCAGACGGATAATGGTGGTAACTGAGTCTGACTAACCAGTCCTAGAGCCAGTGCTATGTTAAAAGACACTCAGAATACAGTGAAAACACCTACATACACTAGGGAACACTATGCGTTGGGGTCCCCCTGTGATTAGCATGACCTCCTCTGTAAGCCCCTAGTATATAATAGGGCAGGAGATTAAAACTACCTCTTAAAACGTGCCACAGGGCGTGTTTGCACACGTCACCTCAGGCCCCATCCCCTCCCTTCCCCACTGTGTAAACATGCCCTTTGGCCGTTTTAAGTTGGGAGATTAAGTTCCCTTGAATCCTGAGGGTCCCTGGGGTCCAACTAGACCACTAGGTACCTCCAGTAAGCACCACAGAGCTGCGTTGCCGAGAGACGTAAAAAGGGGCACGGCCTAGACCACCTCTCTGCAACGCAGCACAGTGGCGCTTACTGGAAGCACCTGGTGGGCTAGTTGACCCCAAGGTCTCTCAGGATTGAAGGGGAATTATTTCCCCAAATTAAAACGCGCCACAGGGCTTGTTTGCACACGTTAACACAGGCCCCATCCCTCCCTTCGCCACTGTGTAAACGCGCCCTGTGGCCGTTCTAAGTTGATAGATTAAGTCCACTTGAATCCTAAGGGTCCCTAGGGTCAAACTAGCCCACTAAGTACCTCCAGTAGGCGCCACAGAGCTGCGTTGCATAGAGGTGTAAAAAGGGGCGTGACCTCAGAACACCTGTCTGCAACGCAGCTCCCTGGCGCATACTGGAGATACCTGTTGGGATAGTTGGCCCTCAGGGACCCTCAGTATTTATTCTCCAACTTACAACTGGCCAGGGGGCGCATTTGCAGAGTGCTGCAAGGAGGGGGCGTGGCCTTCGGCGCGTTGCTGCCCTTTTTTTTTTTTTTTTTAAGAAGGAGGGCTGTGTGGCCCCCCTTCTTTTTCTAATTTATTGGCCCTGGGGACCCCATCCCCCAGGGCCTGCACCCTAATTTTTTTTGTTGAAAAACATAAATTTGGCCCTCCCAATGCCTTAATCGGCCATGGGGACCCCAACCCCCAGGTCATGGCCTTTTTTTTTTTTATTCTTTAGGCGGGGGGTTGCGTTGCCCCCCTCCTCAGGCCACTAATGGCCCCGGGGACCCCATCCCCCGGGGCCGGCCTTTGTTTTTTATTATTTAAAAAAATATATATATTTATAGAAACACCTAGGACATGCTTGACAAACCGTATGTACCTATCACCATGACGATTTGCATGATATTCATTAAAAGGCGACTATGCATACAATGAATGCACGTGGAATGTATTTACACAGCTAGTGAAGCTCTGACGTGTCTGACGCCCTACCGTGCCTAATCCCAGCACCCCCGCCGGTGGGTACTCTCCAAGTAGACACCCTTTTCGTTTATATATACAAACATGGGTAGCTATTGACGGGCACATTTAATACACACGCACACCAAGCCATTCAAAGGGGATTCGACAAAAATTTGACCAAACTATGTAAGAAACTCCCCTCACGGTTAATAAAACACACATCCACCGCCGGATGTGTAATACTTTTTATTTTACTCTCTGGAAAGGAGACAAACCTCACTTGAGAGTCACAGTGTGCTCTTGGCTGAGCCCAATGCTGTTTTACACCCACCAGTGCCCGCTGAGTGCCACACACCTTTGTGTTGTATTCCACCAGCTAGTGCGCATGCTATGACACTCTCTAGCCCATGTGCACTGTAACACCACCCCGTGAATATGTCATACCACACTTGCCTTCGCACGGGTAATATTGACCCATCTAACGTGCCTTCCTCGATGCCTATGTTATAACGCACAGCGCTATACCATACATATTACAATCTGGGATCCATATCTTTGTCACAGTGCATATGCAACGTTACACTCCCAAGCACATATTTTATATTACAACTTTAGAGACTAGTTAGGTTACACAACACTGCCCTGTGCATATTACACTCCAAGATGCATATCACATGGCACGCGCTAGTGGCTGTGCTATCTCGCGCTCTCCAATGAATCTGTCATTGCGCACAATGTATTGCATATTATATTTCACGCCCCGGTTCATCTTATATCACACTTTTTGGTGCACAGTTTATACCATATACTATATCTAGTTTTCATTTTCAATCGTGCTCTCAGGACTATGTTCTATATAACACTGCGTCCACCTACCCTTTTCACGGGCATTATATTTTGCGATGGTGGGTGGAGGGTCAGGGGGTATTTCTGCCAAGTGAGCCCGGAGTCACAGTCACAAACGTCCTCTTATTCCTGAATAAAAGTGAGATTATGCTGCATACTTGTTCATATTTTAAGTTGTTCGCACAGACACACATTTTAAAAACAATAAAGTTCCTAATATCCACCTTCTCTGAACAGTTAGCTTGCTGCCCCATCCACCTCCTCCCTATCCTGTTGTTTGAATCCATGGACTTCCTCTTCCCTCCTGCCATGCATGGTCTGATGTGCTGCCACTGCCCTCCATTTAGCATGTTGTACCAGTCCACTTCTCCTGCCCTCCATTGCAAAATTCTATGGCCCATCATTGACCTCCTGCTTAGCCTCTGTACTTAGCTTGCTGCCCCTATTCTCCTTCCCCCTGCCCTCCGATGTGTTTGCGCATGCCCCTGCTCCATCCTTTTTTCCCACCATGTTCCATGGACCTGCTACTCCTATCTACTCTGAGTGTTCTGTTGAGCTGCCACTCCCCTCCCACCTGCCTAGCATTGTCAGATGACTGTAACCTGTCCCTGCCACCTCCACCCTGCCTGTCCACATGCCGTGCCCCTATCCTCTTCCTCCTGTCCTCCATGGTCCATTTTACTGCCACACACTTCTGCTCTCCCCAGTCCGTTGTGCTGCAACTGCTCCTCCTGCCTGCCCCACGCGGTCTGTTGTGAGCCCCCTTCCCCTGAACTCTCTTGTCTGTGCCCAGGTCCTGACCCTCCCTTCTATCCTCCATGGTCCTTTGTGCATGCCCCTGCACCCTCTTTCTTGCCCATCATAGCCATTGTGCTGTCACTAACCATCCCGCTTGCCATGCATGGTCTTCTGTGCTGCCATGGCCCATCCCACCTTCCCTGTGTGGTCAGCTAGCTGCCCCAGGCCCCCTCTCACCTTCCCTCCATGGTCTGTGTGTATGCCATCATTGTCTCATTGTTGCTCTCCATGGTGTGTCTTGTTTCTAGTGCCCATCCTGCCTGCCCTCCATGGTCTTTTTGCTGCTCCTGCCCTGCTCCCTTCCCCCCAGCCCTCTGTTTCCATGTGCAGACCCCTATTCCCTCCCTCTTGGCTTGTCTGTTCCATCGTAATGCCCCTGATCCGTCCCTCCTGCCCTTTATGGTCTGTTATGCTGCAGCTGTCTCTCCTGTCTGTCCATTATGGTCAGCTAGCTACCATTGCCTCTTTCCCCTCTGTTCTCTGTTGTCCATGTGCATGGTTCTGTCCCCTCCCTATTGCTTTCTATGGATTGTTGTGCTGCACTCCCGTGCCGCCCAGCCCTGTGTGGTGTATTGTGCTGCTGCAAACCCTGATGCCTGCCCTGTAGGGTCAGTTTGGTGCACCTCTCCATGTCCCTCCTGTCCTCTGTTATCCAAGTCCATGTCCCTACCCCATTTCCTCATGCCTACCATGATCCAATGTACCATACTTGCGAACATTTTAAACTTGGAAAGTGGGAGATTTTGAAAAAAAACTGGGGTATTGATTTTCCCCTTTGAGTTACATTGAAAAAGAGGAGATTGTAGACAGGAGACAGATCAAATAAAGCCCATTTGAGTTTAAAAATATTGGACGTTTCCTAGCTGAAACGGGTCTGTTGGCATGTATGGTTGTACTACCACTGCCTCTTCCTTCTGCCCACAATTGTCTATTATATTGCCACAGCCTCTCTTGCCAGTCCTGTATTGTTGGTTTGTTGCCCCTGCCCCCCTTTGCACTGCCCTCCATAGTCTGTTGTGCTGCCACTGCCCTTCCTGCCTGCCCAGTGTGGTCAAATTGTTGCCTCTGCACTCTCCTACCTGCCTTCAATTTTCAGAGTCCGTGTCCCTGGCCTCTGCCTCTCAACAGTATCCCAATGAACAACTAGATTGCTAACATTCTATATTTATTACAAAAGTGTGGAACGCCTGACGTCATGTTGATGTGATCAAAACTGTAATACCTAGAGCATTTCCTTTAGAAATTACATATATGAGAGGGTCTTATTTGCATCAAAATTATGGTTAGTGCTCTAAAAAACTAAAATGAGGACATATTTTCTGAGTTTTCAAATAGCGACAAAGAACTTTTAAATTATTTGTAATCTTTATGTTTTTTATCCAGTTGACCACTTGATTAAATGTTGCACCTAGGGGAGAGGATGTGGTGTTACTTCCAGAGCTGCAGACTTTGCAACCGGGGAACCAGGTTGGAGTTTCTGCTTCAGCTCAACATTCTGTGATTCTGGTCAAATCACTTAATCTACCCATGTCTACAACCAAAATGAATTTGATCTTGTGTGATGTAACCAATGCTCATGTAAAGCACTCCAATACCTGCACACTTCTATCATTGGGCTACATGTGGGCTACATCTGGGTGATATTTGTGCTGCATTTGGGCTCTTTTGTCTCTGGTGGCCATCTTGTGAGATTTATTTGTTATGAAGTTTCCTAATTTCCTCATTTACTGCAGTCTCCTCAGTAGGAAATGCTTTCAGTGTTTTACCTTGATTCCATCAAGAAGGTATTCAGATATGTCACATATTTGCCATAAATTCTGAATGTTAGCACTCTAGTTGCTCATTAGATCACTGTAGTAAAGCTACTGCTCACCACTGAAGTCTGCTGCTGGAATTAAAAGTGCATGTTTCAGTCTGCATATCAGAATTTTTTAATGAAATAGAAGAGGATTTGAGAAGTCACTCAAAATGTGCCCTAATTTTTCGATCATCAGCACTAATCATAATTTCTATGGCAAAATGAACCCCCTCATTGTGTTCCTTTTTAAATTAAATGTTTTAAGTGTTACCAGTTTATTCCAATCAAGATGGCTTCAGGTGTACCATACTTTTGTCATAATGAAGACAGTAAGCGCTCTAGTTGTTCTTAAGAACACTCTGGGACATTCTGTCATTGGGCTATACTTGGGCTACATCTGGGTGATATTTGGGCTACATTTGGGCTCTTTTGTCTGTGGTGGCCATCTTGGGAGATTTATTTGTTATGAAGTTTCCTAATTTCCTCATTTACTGCAGTCTCCTCAGTAGGAAATACTTTCAGTTTTTTATTTTGGTTCCATCAAGAGGGCATTTAGATGTGTCACACATTTGCCTTAAATTCTGAATGTTAGCACTCTAATTGCTCATTAGATCACTGTAGTAAAGCTACTGCTCACCAGGGAAGTCTGCTGCTGGTATTCAAAGTGCATGTTTCAGTCTGCATGTCAGAATGTTTTTATGAAATAGAAGAGGATTTGAGAAGTCAAAATGTGCCCTAATTTTTCTTTCTGCAGCACTAATCATAATTGTTATGGCAAAATAAACCCCCTCATTTTGTTCCTTTGTAAATTAAATGTTTTAAGTGTTACCACTTTATTCAAATCAAGATGGCTTCAGGTGTGTCATACTTTTGTCATAAGTAAGACTGTTAGCGCTCTAGTTGTTCCTTAGAACCTTCTGGGACATTCTGTCATTGGGCTATACTTGGGCTACATCTGGGTGATATTTGGGCTTCATTTGGGCTCGTTTGTCTCTGGTGGCCATCTTGGGAGATTTATTTGTTATGAAGTTTCCTAATTTCCTCATTTACTGCAGTGTCCTCAGTAGGAAATACTTTCAGTTTTTTACTTTGGTTCAATCAAGAAGGCATTCAGATGTGTCACACATTTGCCATAAATTCTGAATGTTAGCACTCTAGTTGCTCATTAGATCACTGTAGTAAAGCTACTGCTCACCAGGGAAGTCTGCTGCTGGTATTGAAAGTGCATGTTTCAGTCAGGGAAATCTGCTGCTGGTATTCAAAGTGCATGTCTCAGTCTGCATGTCAGAATTTTTTTATGAAATAGAAGAGGATTTGAGAAGTCAAATTGTGCCCTAATTTTTCTTTCATCAGCACTAATCATAATTTCTATGGCAAAATGAACCCCCTCATTGTGTTCCATTTTAAATTAAATGTTTTAAGTGTTACCAGTTTATTCCAATCAAGATGGCTTCAGGTGTACCATACTTTTGTCATAAGTAAGACAGTAAGCGCTCTAGTTGTTCTTAAGAACACTCTGGGACATTCTGTCATTGGGCTATACTTGGGCTACATCTGGGTGATATTTGGGCTACATTTGGGCTCTTTTGTCTCTGGTGGCCATCTTGGGAGATTTATTTGTTATGAAGTTTCCTAATTTCCTCATTTACTGCAGTCTCCTCAGTAGGAAATACTTTCAGTTTTTTATTTTGGTTCCATCAAGAGGGCATTCAGATGTGTCACACATTTGCCTTAAATTCTGAATGTTAGCACTCTAATTGCTCATTAGATCACTGTAGTAAGGCTACTGCTCACCAGGGAAGTCTGCTGCTGGTATTCAAAGTGCATGTTTCAGTCTGCATGTCGGAATGTTTTTATGAAATAAAAGAGGATTTGAGAAGTCAAAAAGTGCCCTAATTTTTCTTTCTGCAGCACTAATCATAATTGTTATGGCAAAATAAACCCCCTCATTTTGTTCCTTTGTAAATTAAATGTTTTAAGTGTTACCACTTTATTCAAATCAAGATGGCTTCAGGTGTGCCATACTTTTGTCATAAGTAAGACTGTTAGCGCTCTAGTTGTTCGTTAGAACCCTCTGGGACATTCTGTCATTGGGCTATACTTGGGCTACATCTGGGTGATATTTGGGCTTCATTTGGGCTCGTTTGTCTCTGGTGGCCATCTTAGGAGATTTATTTGTTATGAAGTTTCCTAATTTCCTCATTTACTGCAGTCTCCTCAGTAGGAAATACTTTCAGTTTTTTACTTTGGTTCCATCAAGAAGGCATTCAGATGTGTCACACATTTGCCATAAATTCTGAATGTTAGCACTCTTGTTGCTCATTAGATCACTGTAGTAAAGCTACTGCTCACCACTGAAGTCTGCTGGTGGAATTAAAAGTGCATGTTTCAGTCTGCATATCAGAATTTTTTAATGAAATAGAAGCAGATTTGAGAAGTCACTCAAAATGTGCCCTAATTTTTCTTTCATCAGCACTAATCATAATATCTATGGCAAAATGAACCCCCTCATTGTGTTCCATTTTAAATTAAATGTTTTAAGTGTTACCAGTTTATTCCAATCAAGATGGCTTCAGGTGTACCATACTTTTGTCATAAGTAAGACAGTAAGCGCTCTAGTTGTTCTTAAGAACACTCTGGGACATTCTGTCATTGGGCTATACTTGGGCTACATCTGGGTGATATTTGGGCTACATTTGGGCTCTTTTGTCTCTGGTGGCCATTTTGGGAGACTTGTTTGTTATGAAGTTTCCTAATTTCCTCATTTACTACAGTCTCCTCAGTAGGAAATACTTTCAGTTTTTTACTTTGATTCCATCAAGAAGGCATTGAGATGTGTCACACATTTGCCATAAATTCAGAATGTTAGCACTCTAGTTGCTTATTAGATCACTGTAGGAAAGCTACTGCTCACCAGGGAAGTCTGCTGCTGGTATTGAAAGTGCATGTTTCTGTCTACATATCAGATGTTTTTGAATGAAATAGAAGAGGATTTGAGAAGTCATTTAAAATGTGCCCTAATTTTTCTTTCTGCAGCACTAATCATACTTTCTATGGCAAAATGAACCCCCTCACTTTGTTCCTTTTTAAATTAAATGTTTTAAGAATTACCACTTTATTCCAATCAAGATGGCTTCAGGTGTGCAATACGTTTGTCATAAGTAGGACTGTTAGCACTCTAGTTGTTCTTTAAAACACTCTGGGAAGCTGCAGTAGAACACAAAGGAATCAACTGACAGTCTCTGCCCTTGTTGGATGTACATGTTTTACTGAGAATGTCAGACTTCATTCTCACATGACTGAGAAAGATAATGTGAATTTACAGAAAATATGCTCTCAGCTTAGCTTATAGATCACCTTCCAAACTTCTGTGGGAAAAGCATGAGAAAATAGTTTTCTCTCAAACATGATTCATGATTTCACAGCAGAAGGCTTTTTCACATGGTAAAATCACCTTAGAACACACCACAATTCCTAAAATGAGTATGGTACCATCAACAAATAATTTATAATGTAACTAAATTCTTAAAACCTTCTATTAACTGCAATGCTTTTTAATGAGGTGCTATCATGTATATTGGTCCCAAGATGGCTGCCAACACTTCTTGGATGAAGTACTGACAGCCAATCAGATCTCACGATGAGATGTGTGGTTAGGCTCTGCCCGGATATATCTATCTTTTTAACTCTAATTTTCTCAGGAACTACTGAACGGATTTACACCATTTAAGCAAAAGGCACGAGTCTGAACTGAGGACTACCTCTTTGCCAAATTTGGTGTAATTCCGTTCAGCAGTTCGGGCTGTAGCTGTGTCAACAGGTCCAATGGGAAAATGCATGGGAAAAACCCCCCTTTTTTCTCAGCCCCCGCTTGACGAATCACTGTGAAATTTTCAGGATAGGAGCGGACTTTGTCAAGGCTGGTAGCAGAACACAAATTATACAAGTAATGTAAATAACTGCCATCATATTATCACATTAAATACTTAGGAATTTGCCCATCCATAAAGACGGCTTAAAAAGCTCCCTTTTCAGGAAAAAAACAGCAGGAAACAGCCTCCTCCATGCGCGCAGCTGCCACCCAAAGTCTTTACTTGATAGCATTCCTTTGGGAGAACTGTTACATGCAAAACGTAGCTGTAGCTCATTGGAAAGCTTTGAAATAGAAGAAAAGGTGATGACTAAAAGATTCTTAGAAAGAGGGTATCCTGAATCTGTCATTAATAAGGCAAAAACAGAAGTGGCCAAAAGACCAAGAGAATCACTGTTGTTTGATAAAGTCAATGAAAATGTTGAGGAAATTGACAAAATTAGGTTCATCACTACCTATAACAATCAAACTCATGAGGTACGAAAAAGCCTCAACAAATTTTGGCCTGTACTACACACAGACAAAGATCTATCTATTAGTGTTGAAACTTTTCCACAGATAACGTACAGGAAAGCAAAATCACTCAAAGACACACTGTGTTACCTTTTCTGTGATCACATGATTAGTTAAAAAACACTTCCTGGTTGATCAGCGCTATACTCGTGAGCAAGGGTTTTCCCGAAACGCGTTGAGTTGGTCGTTGGTACACTGCTCCAATAAAGATTGTTTTGAAGCTTAATGGTGTCCGTAGCTGCTGTTGGTTCAAGGAAGAGGAGAAAATCACAGCGTTGTTGTCATAAATAGAGGATTGCCACCTCGCTGCGGACCACCATCACAAGTGAGTGAGGGGAAGGCTCAATACAGCGTTTACGCTGTTCTTGCGGTTTTGTTATATATATATATATATATGTACAAATACACACACACACACATTCCAGAAAACTTCCAAACAACGGCCCCCTCACTCCCAGGGTGTAGAAGAAAAGCAGCATGGCCAGACACATCAGGTTGTAAGTAGTCCTTTTTATTTTTATTTTTCAATCCACGACAGTGCAACAAGAGGACCTACGCATTTCATCAGGAGCCTTCAACTAGGTATGGTACATGTCCGCGAGCGAAAATTACTGCCACTGGGCCGTTATGTTTGCGAGGGGAGAAAGGAGGCAGCGCGTAGTTGCCTGAGAAGGATGCGGACGAGGATGTGAGCTGAATTGACACACCCAGGTGGAATATGCAGTTTGAAGTCCAGCGCCATGAACTGTGGGGCATTAATAGGTGTCTGTTTTCCCGTCACTGTATGAGGTACCACGTTGGACCACCAGTACCATCATGCAGTTCTCCTGGAGCCCAGCGGCACCGTCTCACTCACCTGACTGTAGTGGGAGGAGCTGAGAGACTGCTTATCAGGACAGATCTCTAAGCAAACAGTTGAATTCACCAGCCTGTGATACCGGCACTGATGACGGCCACGGAGGCCAGAAACGCGTCTGCCATTGCTTCACGGACTGTTTAGCCAAAGCTGGAAATTTTGCTCATTAAATTCTTTTCCGCATCCGGAGCTGTGTCCTGCTTGCTTTTGTGTTTAAGGTGAGCGTTGGATTGTATGTTTAGCCGGTGTGCTGATACCGGCTTCGGACACGCCCTTTCGGTCAGGAGCACCGTGTTTTCAGCAAAACTTGTGGATGAGTACGATGAGTACAAACACGGCGCCCCCCCGAGCGAAAATTACTGCCACTGGGCCGTTATGTTTGCGAGGGGAGAAAGGAGGCAGCGCGTAGTTGCCTGAGAAGGATGCGGACGAGGATGTGAGCTGAATTGACACACCCAGGTGGAATATGCAGTTTGAAGTCCAGCGCCATGAACTGTGGGGCATTAATAGGTGTCTGTTTTCCCGTCACTGTATGAGGTACCACGTTGGACCACCAGTACCATCATGCAGTTCTCCTGGAGCCCAGCGGCACCGTCTCACTCACCTGACTGTAGTGGGAGGAGCTGAGAGACTGCTTATCAGGACAGATCTCTAAGCAAACAGTTGAATTCACCAGCCTGTGATACCGGCACTGATGACGGCCACGGAGGCCAGAAACGCGTCTGCCATTGCTTCACGGACTGTTTAGCCAAAGCTGGAAATTTTGCTCATTAAATTCTTTTCCGCATCCGGAGCTGTGTCCTGCTTGCTTTTGTGTTTAAGGTGAGCGTTGGATTGTATGTTTAGCCGGTGTGCTGATACCGGCTTCGGACACGCCCTTTCGGTCAGGAGCACCGTGTTTTCAGCAAAACTTGTGGATGAGTACGATGAGTACAAACACGGCGCCCCCCCGAGCGAAAATTACTGCCACTGGGCCGTTATGTTTGCGAGGGGAGAAAGGAGGCAGCGCGTAGTTGCCTGAGAAGGATGCGGACGAGGATGTGAGCTGAATTGACACACCCAGGTGGAATATGCAGTTTGAAGTCCAGCGCCATGAACTGTGGGGCATTAATAGGTGTCTGTTTTCCCGTCACTGTATGAGGTACCACGTTGGACCACCAGTACCATCATGCAGTTCTCCTGGAGCCCAGCGGCACCGTCTCACTCACCTGACTGTAGTGGGAGGAGCTGAGAGACTGCTTATCAGGACAGATCTCTAAGCAAACAGTTGAATTCACCAGCCTGTGATACCGGCACTGATGACGGCCACGGAGGCCAGAAACGCGTCTGCCATTGCTTCACGGACTGTTTAGCCAAAGCTGGAAATTTTGCTCATTAAATTCTTTTCCGCATCCGGAGCTGTGTCCTGCTTGCTTTTGTGTTTAAGGTGAGCGTTGGATTGTATATATATATATATATATATATATATATATATATATATATATATATATTATCTACTGGCGGTCGCCAGTAGATAGTTATAGTTAGGACCGTGTTTCCATATGAAATCTGAAAATTCTATTTTGAATAACTTTGGCGCCGGTTGACGAATCCGGCGCCAACTATAACGGGGGAATTTCATTGGTTTTTTACGAGTGAAATATCCACCTAACTATAACATGTGTGAAACCTATGGTTTTTTAACTGAATTTGCAAGGTTTCTTAAATGCTAATTCCTAACTATAACGTGTATGAAACCTATGGTTTTTTCAGTGAATATCTATATATATATTCACTGAAAAAACCATAGGTTTCACACATGTTATAGTTAGCGGAAATTTTACTGATAAAAAACCAATGAAATTCCCCCGTTATAGTTAGTGCAGGCAACTATAACTCACGCGACCGCAATCCTCTGCTGATGCTAATACTGTATTTAGACACTTATTTGCCCATGTCTTCTTCAATACATTTTTAGCTATACATATATTACAAATATTTTTTTTTCATAAAGACACATATGTCATCAGCAGAAGATCGCGGTCGCGTGAGTTATAGTTGCCTGCACTAACTATAACGGGGGAATTTCATTGGTTTTTTATCAGTAAAATTTCCGCTAACTATAACATGTGTGAAACCTATGGTTTTTTCAGTGAATTTGCAAGGTTTTTTAAATGCTAATTCCTAACTATAACGTGTGTGAAACCTATGGTTTTTTCAGTGATATGTATATGTGTGTGTATATATATATATATATATATATTATTGAACCTTCAATGAAGCAGGGACGGACTCCAAGGTGATAAAGTGCAAAGTTTGTTGCTGTTATTCACCTATGTCCATGATGCAGTTTGGCCACTGAAAATGGCCTTCAGCACATGTGAGCTGCAACATTCTCTCAAACATCAGGTGTCTGACAGAGAAGAAGAAATGGCAACTGACAAAAGACTGCTGCTAGTCAAGAAAAAAGACTGATAATGAACTAGCAACTAAACACATTTACTCTACACCTATATGCAGTTATCATAGATTTTTGGCAATAGTAAAATGTATAACTTTTATGCCATAGTCTTTTGCCTCTCAGTGGACGATATCGGCAGGTCACATTCCAAATCTCACATACTTCGCGTTGTCTGCAAATTATTTTCTACTCACACATATGGACATAATCATATTCCAAATTTAACGAAAACATGACTAACAGTTATAATTGAATAAATACTAGCTTGTGATGGATCAGGTCCTAAAAAGGCTGTAATATATGAGACTCATAATTTAGCCAAATCCGAGCTATTCTAAATATATGATACTTAACTAACTTTGACCTGTTGACAGATAGTGCCTATCGCCATCGATATAATACTTGTGACTTTGGACCTCAACCCTCGAAGTCTTTTATATCTATTCAATGCAGCAGTTTAAAAGCATTATTTACAATAGCTTTACCCAGTGTTACCACATGGTAAAGTCCGCCCTAAAGTGCTAAATATTTAAAGAGCATAGTGTAAAAAGTGCTAATTCAGGGAAGATATATAGCAGCTATAGATGTGCACACAAATATTAAAAATGACATTCTGATATTTACAATCTTCCAGCGATTTCACAGGTATTATCAGCTATAATGTGTGGCTCAAATATATTTCGATTTATAAAAAATTGTGCAAATCTTCACTGATATTGAGCCCTTAAGGTGTTTTGGAATCTAACTCTAAAATGAACCAGGTCTCTAAGTGGCATAACGATTTTTAAAATATATATATCTATTATTGTGTGTGTGAGGGTAACTGGAAAAGTCTAACTTAGGCAACAATACAATATTCAGTGCCAATTCCTATAAGTCTTATATCTCTTATTTCCTACCGATTTTCACTATTTCTAATGTCTACCACTATTTCTGAAGAAAGGTGCACAATCTACACAAATAGCCCCTCGCAGAATTGAGAATTTTGTCTGCTTTTCAGAAATGTATCACTATATGGGTTGCACACCTCTTCCCCCCACTATATGCAAGCAGGTAGGGCCTGAAACAATAGGGAATATTGAATAATTCTTTGAACAGACCTGGAAATGGAGCAATCTAAGTGTGGCAATCCTTTTGTTTCTTAGGACTTTTTTCCTAATTTTTGTACAACAAAAATGTCACATTTTGGCTATGTTTAAAGGACTGTCAAGAGTAAATGGCAAATAATGGGTAACAGAACGATCCCCAACATGTGGGGGGAAACCTATGCAAATGTGACATGGATATCCTTTGTGTAAAAAAATGTATGAAGGCTTAAACGAGACCTGTCCCAAATACAAAACAAATATTGACATAAACAATTGGTCTCACCTTTGGTACCTTATACGTATTTAGCCATGCAGCACATTATCCTGGGTGCTACAACAACTACTGTTACTTTGCTTTATTGTTCATTTGTTATGTTATATGCAGGGTATGTAGTTACCTGACAAAATACTTACAGAATATTTCATTCTTTTTAGCCATACTTTTGACCCTCCCCCTCCGCTCACTGACAGCACCCCATTGCAGTCGAGATCCTAGTCCTCATACTTTTTTGATGCACTTCAACCACAGGATATGGGTAAAGAAGGAGAAACTGATAAACCGTAATTAATGTCTTGAGCTCTGACAGGCAATTATGGTTGCCAAAGGAGCTCAAAAGTAACGGGATTGGAAATGGCTGTTTGAGTAATCCAGTCTACATTGTACTCCCTATAAAAGACTGGGGGTTCATACACGTTTTATGATTTCACAGTAACAAAAATGGAAAACATTTTGTTTTCTTGACATTTAACACTTGGGTCTCTGTTAATCCCGCAATCAATCAGCATTTGTATAGCGCAGCACTGTCACCCAAGGGGCATCAGGGTGCTGTGGCTGGAGAAGGGAAACAGCAGGAAGAGGGAGGAAATGAGCTGAAGAGGCAAGATAAAGGTCAGAAGATAGTCAGAAAGAGGCGAAATAAAGGTCAGAAATGATCAGAGAGATGCAAAATAAAGGTCAGAAACTAGCAGGATGAAGCAAAATAAAGGTCAGAAATGACCAGGAAGAGCCAAAATGATGAGCAGAAAGAGAAGATAAGAGGCAGAAAAAGAAGCAGAAATAGTCAAGATAAGGGTCAGACATGAGCAGAAAGAGGCAAAATGAAGGTCAGAAACAAGCAAAAAGAGGTAAAGTAAAAGTCAGGAACAAACAGAAAGAGGCAAAACAGTGAGCAGAATGAGCAGAAATAGGCAGAGTCGAGGGCAGCAGTTAGCAGCAATGAGTCAGAAAAGCATGCAGAAATCAAGCAGACTAGGCACAATAGAAGGCAGCAGAGGTAACACAAAATCTGGAAAACCAGAATAAAAGCTAACCGTGGGGAAGAACAGGGTTTACACTGAATATGTATGAAAATCCTCTTTCCAGAAAGAAAAATTATTTTCTAGAGTCCCTTCACCCACCAGGGTTTCCCCTAGGTGGCATGCTTCATCATTGGGGTCCTCTCAATAAGATGCGGTCTCCGGGGGTGCCATTAGGTGATTTGCCTTAGGTGCTCTTTGACGAAGGTGTGACTACAAGCCCCTCTACCCCTGCAGATCACGAAGCAAAATTCTGCCTAAACTAAAATACTATGTGTCAGTGATTAACCGCATGTATTATGTGTTAGGTGTATACACAGTAGGTGTGCACCTCATTAATTTCTAATTATAGGTTTGCTTAGGAGTGGCACGCACGGGGCTGGCCCTCGTGTGGTCCTGAAGAAGAGCTTTGAGGGGACAGCTCGAAACATGTTGACCCAATACTAGGGACTCTATACTCATTATAGTTAGACTTTCTTTATTATTAACCCCTGATTTTAGTCATACCAACTAGGGGCAAGAATAAAATATTAGTCCACTAATTAGGTATTTTTAACTTTTAGTTCTTCCACTCCACTTTCACTGCACTACACATTTCCCACAACTTAGTGCTCCTTCGTAGTTCCGCAAGTCGCAGCACATCTCAATCCGCAGCGGATTGAGAGGACCCCAATGATGAAGCATGCCACCTATGGGAAACCCTGGTGGGTGAGGGGACTCTAGAAAAAAAAAATCTGGAAAGAGGATTTTTATACATGTTCAGTGAAAACCCTGTTCTTTCCCACGGTTAGGTTTTTATTCTGGTATTCCAGATTTTGTGAAACTTCATTCAGTTAGCAGGGTGAACCTAACCTCAACCTCTATCTCCCCCATCTTTTGATAGCAGAGGTAACACACCTGATGACTGATGACCCTATTCCTTAGAAAAATACTAAAGTACTGATATCCCTCTTGTTCGGCATGGTGGACCACCAGGCAGCTCATAGTTCCAATACTGGCTTTCATTCACAGCTGAATGTATTATAGGAGTTTTAATCTTATTTAACTCCATTTGTCCCCTCATGAGAAGGTAATGGTTTATAGAGTAGAGTAGTAAATCTTTATTCGGTTATAATAAAGCAATAATAACCATTAAAGTACATACATAAAACATATCACAAAGAATATACATGTTATAAAAGGCTCCTTATATTGACTAAAATACTTTAACCAAGGTTCGCTCTGTGTTTAAAAATACACTTTAAAAACGTGCTTACGCATTTCGTGGTCAATGTAGTATTCAGGAATTGCAAGTACAACATGGCAGGACGACACCTTCTAAAACCGAGAGTTCTCAGCAGTGGGGTTAGCCAGAGGTTACGATGGGTAGAATAGTATTTACAAAACAATACAGTATGCATGGTTGATTGTTCCGACATCTCATCACAGGGGCATAACATTAAACACTCATTCCAATTTGGGTTTTTAGGAAAGGCTACAAGCCTGTGAAAAGCATTCAGTCTAAATCGTGTCAGCAGAAAACGTTCAAATTGTGACTCGACATAGGCCAAATAAGGTTCCATTTCCAATGTGGTCATGACTATTAAGGAGTGTTGAACAGATGTTTTACTTATCTCCTTGCTCAACCGGGATTCTTCCATATAGCTAAGGGCCTTTATTTTTAAATCTTTCTTCGAGATCTCTGCAATCAATTCGGGGTTAACAAAATATTTGTTAAGGCCTAGATCTGTTAGAAGGTTTTTCACATAAAGCAGCCACTCAATGTTCCCCATGTGTTTTAGGGACATACAGTCGGCCACTATGTCTTTTGTAAATGAGTTATCTGTTGACGTCCAAATGCGGCGCCACAACAAAAGGGGTTGAATCTTAGCCAGGTCTTCAATGTGGGGGATTCCAAGTTCTGCGTGGCAGGCAAAGATCGATGCTCGCTTTGGTGCCATCAGAAGAAATCGCATGAATGTATTCTCTGCTACCTGCAGAGCATTGGTGTTTTTGTATCCCCAGAGGCCCGCCCCGTAAAGTGCAATGGAATGGCACTTGGCTTTATAAATGCGGAGAAGCTCTGCTGGTGGTCTCTTTCCTAGCTTCTGGGAGAATTTTATGAGAGCGATTATTGCTCGCAAGAGTTGGTGTTTGCGAGCTTCAATAGCCGCCTTCCAGTTGAGTTTATCATCTATCATGACCCCAAGATATGGATATTGTGTAGTCGAATCAATTCTCTCTTTGTCAAGGCAAATGGTGGTCCTTCCCCTTTTCTTTCCCTTTCCTGCCACCATCACATATGTTTTCTTGGTGTTTATTTTAAGATCCAGACTGCCCATAAAATTTGAGTATCTATCTAAGGCTTTCTGCAACTCTCGCGGGGTACGTGCCAATATTACGGCGTCATCCACATATAAAAGCACAGGCACGAGGCGATTTTTTACTCGTGGGAGGTCCTGGGCCCCTCTCAACATCTCAGCTTCAAGACTGTTGGTGTAAAGAGAAAATAGAAAGGGGGCCAGGACACAACCCTGCCTCACGTTCCGCTCTACCTTAAAAGAGTCGGATAGTTCGCCCTGTGTTCCAAAACGAACCCTGGATGAGGCGTTGGAATAAAGTGCACAAAGGAGGTGTACTAGGTCAGAGTCTATGCCCATATCAGTGAGCACTGACCAAAGTTTCGAATGGGAGACACAGTCAAATGCCGCAGAAAGATCGACATAGACCATGTATAACCTTCCTTGCTTTGCAGATACATATTTTCCCACCAATAGGGATAGGTTCAATGCCTGTTCAGTTGTTCCGAACCCCTCTCTAAAGCCGAATTGGATGTCAGATAATATATTGTGATCATTTACCCATTCCTGGAGACGCTGAAGAACCACTCTGCCCAGGACTTTCCCGAGCGAGTCCAATAATGAGATTGGCCTATAGCAGGTCACGTCTTCCCTGTCTCCCTTCTTAAAAATAGGGACCATAATGCGATTGGGTCCAAGACTTGATTAGCCCGCACTTCATTACTGCGTCAAACACTCGTTTTAAAATTGGAGCCCATAAATCTAGTTGGAACTTAAAAAAATCAACCGGTACGCCATCTGGACCAGGGGCTTTTCCGCGTTTACTTTTTTTAACAGCATTTATAATTTCATTCATTTCAAAGTTTAAAAGGATCGGAAATAAACTATTTTGTTGGGTCTGTTCACTTTCTTCTGGTAATTCAGTTCCTAATGTTTTGCCAAAAACTTTAGAGAAATGGTTTACCCATGTTGGGCCCTCAATTGCTGCTTCTACTATAGGCTGATCACAAAGATCGTTCAGAAAGGGGGTCTTTACGACCTTCCAGAACTGCTCGCTATCTCTGTTCTGGGAACTCTCATATAGTTGATCCCAGAGCTCTTTTTTCAGTTCTTGTTTTCTGGTTTTGCAGGCTAGTCGATAGGACCTCCTTAAGGTACGGATCTCCTCTTGATCTCTTACGGGTTTTGTCAGCGCTTTCTTTAAGGATTTATGTGCCAAGGTGCATTCATGGCCGAACCACCCTTTTTTCCCGCCCCTATTCCCTTTCTTGTTACCGGTTAAGAGGTCCTTTACTTTCTCCATAATTAGGCCGAAATTGTGAAGAAGATCTTCACTAGTGTCGATATCCAGGCACTTCATAATTGCGGAGTATACCGCATGGACTACCTTGTTTGTTATGGCTGCTGGGTCTATCTTTCCCCAACCTAAGGCGTAGCCGTTTATTTTTGTGAGGTAAATATTATTCTGGGCGAGTGCGGTCATCATCAATTGGGGTGTAAGTTGCACCTGATCAATAACCAATTCAAAGACCAATGCGACATGGTCGCTTAGAGTGTTGGTTAATAATCTAAAACTCTGTGCCTTGTTCTCAAATGTTGTTGAGACCAGTATGTAGTCGATTGTCGACTCCCATCCCCTACCCAGATATGTAGCCTGTAGCTGCCTAGTAGCGGTGTTAATTTCGTTTAGAATCACTAGACCAAGTTCTGACAATGTTTCATTTAGCAGGTCTCCTACCTTGGTGTGACAGAAGTGGATCATATTATTTTCTGTTTTTTCTGCCATACCGCAGATATTGGTGTTTTTTTTGTCGCAGGGGTGATGATTAAAATCACCGCACCAAACGATATTTGGGACATCTAATCCTTGCATCTTTTTTGTCAGAATTGAAAGTTTATTACGGATAGTCCCGAGTAAGTTTACTCTCTCATTTTCTGGTAGATTATCATACATGTTTACTAGAATTATTGTCCCGTTCTTCGGAAATGAGATTTTCAATATCTGATAATTAGAATATAGGCCAAGAGGTGTTATTTTTAACCCCACTATGGTATTTTTTATGAACACCGTCAGACCCCCCTTAGCCCTTCTGTGGGCGCTAGCCACTGCCGATGAAAAATAGGTTTTGTAGCCTATCATGTGCTGTTCGTCAGTAGACCATGTCTCCTGTAGGCAGATTATGTGGTAATCCTGAGCAAAGTCAAACAGACTCCCATTCATTATTTTTGTACATAGGCCGGCAATGTTCCATGACATAGTTTGTATTATTAAGTCATTGTTTGTACGTTTATTTATACGGACTACCTCTGCGACTAATTGGTACTCTACGTCTCCCTTCTCCAAAAATTGATGGACGCAAGTATTCCCCGGAGTAATAATGTCAGGTCCTCTAGGCGATGTTAAAATGGATACTGGATAAGGGTTACTATTTTCCATTATTTGCATTTCTGCACTAACTGGTGATAGGTTACTATTTTCCATTACTTGCGTTTCTACGCTTTCGCTACAAAGAACAATATCCTTAGGGGTAGTTTTATTTACCGTGATAAGTTTTTGTAATCGTGCCTGTTCTACGCTGAGTCAATCTACATTTTCCAGATCACTCAAAACTGAATAATAGTTTTGGGTGGGTAGATTAAACCTATGATATGACTCAGAGTAGTTTTTCTGAGGTAGATGATTTAGGCGCTGGAATGAGTGATGATCATTAATCAAGCGCCTCCCCATAGGGTGCGGGTTAAACAGGTGATTACGAGCGTTTTGATAGGGAGTTTGCTGGTCTACTTCTCTCCAGTCTGTGAAAAGGTTTTTTGCGGGGTAAGATTTAAAATGGGAAGCCAGTTCTCGTGGGTAAAAATAGTTGACATAATGCGTCGAGATAGCGTCTCCCCCTCTGGCTTCATACCAGTCTCCAATGCATCTCACAGCTCTGTGGTCCCTAAAGTTTATAATTATCGCGTCCCCCTTCTTTTCTTTTGGTCTAGTTCCCACCCAGCTGGTGCGTCTCACCATTAAAATTTCCCCATTTATATGGGCGGGAAGTGGTCGATTTTGATTTAACCAATAGATGATTTTGTTTTTTAAAGCATGGAAGTTCTCTCTAGTGCCCTCTGGAAGTTCGGGTACCCCTGTCATAATGATAGTATACGGGGCTGATTCTGGGGGTAGATCCACCCTTCTACTTGATGTAGTATTCTTGGACTGGATTAGCCATTCATCATTCCTAGCATTCATAATGTCTTTTCTCCTCATATTATTTACATCCACAGGATTGCTTTTGCTTTCTTTTTTTGAGTCTTCAGCATTTCCTGTCATTCCGGGTGTGAGTCTACTGTCCACCCTTGTCTCCCTACCTGTTTCTTTATCTTTAGGTGGGGGGATAGTTCCGCCCGTGTCTGTAGTTTTTTGGATGGTTTTTCCACTGACTTCCCCCCCAGAGCGGTACGCATTTTCCTGTGAATACCACTGATTGATGGTTGCTCTGACAAGGTAGAGGGAGAGATAGCTAGATCAATGGTACTAGTTTTATTCTGGTTTTTTAGGAGTTCAGAGAGGGTCAAATTATTCCCTTGGATTTGTTTGGCCAAATCATCCAAATGCAGACTTATTAATCTTGTCCTCTCTAAGAGGGGGAGTAGGAGGGACTTAATCATGGTCTCAATTTTGGTGAATAATTCACCCGTCAGATCTTGATCAGTGGGGATTCCTATGGTGTTAGAACTAGGGGAAGGGTTATTTGACACTGCTGGACCAGTGAGAGTCGAGGATTGTACAAGGGATCTAGTCTTCTTGTTTTTAGCTAGAGGTATTTTGACAGAAAGGCCTCGTCTCTTTTTTGGAGTATGTCTATTCTCGGGAATCCCTATAATCGATGGGGGAGAGATATCCAGGTTCGGTGAATCTGATAGCCCTGATGTAGTTAGGCTAATTAGATGGTCTGACAAAATAGGCGTACCTAGGGAATTTGACAGGAAAGTTATTATATCCTCCTTTTCAGGAATAGAGCCTGATCTCTCAATTATCGCCCCCGGAGAGAGTACCTTCCCAATTATACCCAACGAGGAACGTTTGCCAGTTAGCAAGTCAAGGGATAGGTGCTTTTCGGTATCCGCAATTTCCTTCTCCAGAACAGTAGTCACTTGTTTAAAAAATTGATCTATTGTGCCGGAAACGGGTCCATTCGAAGTATTAACAGTTAGGGTACGTGATTTCCCTGCTTCTGAAGGCATGCTAATAAAATAACCGGCAAAATACTGTACAAAGACTCCGATTAGGCAAATCCAAGATGGAGGGAGTACACAGTACAAAATGAGGGGTACAGATGACAGTAGATATAGGAAGGTGTAACATTTACCACATGGTAGAAGTTAATAAGGTGGCCCGTCCCGTCCTCGGTCGCCCTCGGACGGCCTCAGACGGCCCGCTCTTTGCCCGGTCTTCGCCCCGGTGTGCGCCCCGCACGCGTCCCGCTCACGCGATAGCAGGAGTAGTTCTTATAGTGGGGTGAAGAGAGGGGGAGGGGCCGGGAAGAGGCACCAGGTGCGGTGTGTCAGGGCGTTGCAGGGCACCCTGGGCCTCGCAGTCCCAGCGGGGATGGCAAACTTCAGGAGCAGATTGCGCGATGGCAGATTCCCCAGCGACTCCTCAAGGGTCCGTAATGCAGCCAAAACCAAGTTCCACGCCTACGAGCGGCTCCCGCGAAGCGGGGGCCGCGAGGCGTTAAGAAGGCCCCTATTAAGAAGGGGAGGGGCCGGGAAGAGGCACCAGGTGCGGTGTGTCAGGGCGTTGCAGGGCACCCTGGGCCTCGCAGTCCCAGCGGGGATGGCAAACTTCAGGAGCAGATTGCGCAATGGCAGATTCCCCAGCGACTCCTCAAGGGTCCGTAATGCAGCCAAAACCAAGTTCCACGCCTACGAGCGGCACCCGTGAAGCGGGAGCCGCGAGGCGTTAAGAAGGCACTGATAAGAAGGGGAGGGGCCGGGAAGAGGCACCAGGTGCGGTGTGTCAGGGCGTTGCAGGGCACCCTGGGCCTCGCAGTCCCAGCGGGGATGGCAAACTTCAGGAGCAGATTGCGCGATGGCAGATTCCCCTGCGACTCCTCAAGGGTCCGTAATGCAGCCAAAACCAAGTTCCACACCTACGAGCGGCAATGGTTTATAAAAAATAAGTCCTGGTGGTTGTGGTGATATAAAGTCATAAGGGACCATCAAGCTGAAGTTGTCAGTGCTTTACTCACCTCAGACATAAATCACTCCCCCATGGCCATCCACCATTGCATGCAGCTCGACTTCTGTGAAAATGTCTCCTCTAACGAGAGCCAGGCCTTCCACTTGCATCAGCCATTGTACCAGGAAGAAGACAGACAGCACCTCAGAGCAAGTCACAGGCCACCTACCACACTTAACACTCGCACAAGCCCCTGCACCAGGGAGCAGAAGACGTGCAAGCACCTAAGAGCAACTAACAGGCCACGCCTTCCCAACACACAGGCTACTTCACGAGGGATCAGAGGACAAGGACAATGTTGTGTCTGCAGTTCTCGATAGAGGGTAATATGCCGGCGACCACTAAGGGGTGAGTGCTGCTAGTAAATGCCAAATTGTTGGCTACAAAATAACTACAAAGAGACTGGGTGTGTGTCACTCTGGATATGGCATAGGTAGTCTATGTTAAAGCATTTTTGTTAGGCACCAGACTTCGAGGAAGTAGACTGATCTCTCCAACAAGATCTGCCAGGTTGCCGCTGCTAATTCGGAATGCCCTAGAGATAGCCAGCACAGGCAAGAGGAAGCACGTCTTCAATGTTTACATGAAACACAAGTTGAAGGCAACCCTTTGAATGACGCAGACCTCAGGTTACAGTTTGAGGAAATCCCCTGAGGCTCACAGCCATACATTTTATTGTGTCAATTGCCGAGGTAAGTCCACAACAAACACTGCTTATCTGCTTCAACAAAAACATGTAATTTCAGAGTTGTAGCTGCCGAGTTTTCAGGTTACATATGTGTGATATTTCAATGTTTTCAGTGTGTGTATATGAGTGACATTCTTCTTCTGTCAAATTTGTGACAATTTGAGTGATACTTTTCCCCTGAGTACATGAAATGTATGAGCTGTATTCTAAGATGGCCACTGCGTTTGTATAAAAAAAGTCAATTTCCACAGTCCTTAAAATGCATGCCTGGGCAAAGAGGACAAGGAAACTGGAGGTGGGTGGAAGAAATAGTACCCGATTTGCAGAGGAGGGGCACTAATCAAGTCAAAATAATCTGCACTTGGCCGGTGCTCCTCAGCTAGGAACTGAAGTGACGTATCAGCTGAGCGAACCAATTAGATGGCAGCAAATAAGAGCAACACTGGAGTCAACATGTGGTAAGCAGCAGGCAGGATCAAAGTCCTTTTACTGACTACAGCATGTCTAGAAGAAGCACAAGCGCTCTGCTTAGGCCCGACCTAAAAAAGGCTCATCACTAAGAGGCAGAGAGAAATCTCAGGACTTAGAGAGTTAAGTAACCTCAGTCATTCATTCTAGCACACTTTTACCCAGCTTGATCCAGGCAAATTCTGTTTGTTATATGTCACCATAGTTGGAATCCTTTAAGAAATATCTCTTAGGTTCAAGACCACCCTAGGATCAGACTTTTTCAAATTGTCATAGACAGCATTTAATTTACCTACAATTAGTATGTGTGGTTTAACTGATGCTAGAATAACAGAGGATACTTTGGATAAAATAGAACTTATAAATTGTAGTGCCTTCTCTGCCCGCTTCTTGTTCCGTTTTGTTTTTTCTGCCCTCCGTTTTGCCTTTTCTGCTCAGTTTTCTTCCCTCCATTTTGCCTATACTGCCTATACTGGTCATTCATCTTCCCTCTGTGTTTCCCTCTTCTGCTTTGTTTTGCCTTTACTGTTCATTTCTCTGACCCCTGTTGTTCCTCCTCTACTCGTTTTCTGCCCTCTGCATTGCTTTCTGCTTGTTTTTCTGCACTCTGTTTTGCCTTTCCTGCTCATTTTTCTGTCCTCTGTTTTGCCCTCTTCTGCTCTATTTCCCCTTCCTGCTCTTTTTTCTGCCCTGTTTTGCCCTTTCTGCTTGTTTTTTGCACTCTGTTTTGACTTTTCTGCTAGTTTCTCCCCTCTTCCAGCCATTTCCCTCCTCTCTCCTCCGGTTACCTAGCACCCCACCCTCTCCCCAGGACCTACTTAATGGAAGCCACAGCACAACCCCATTGAGCTGGTCCTCATACAAGCTCCCCCTGTGAGAGTTCTCCTATCCAGATTGCCCATAGTCCACTTCCCTCGGCTGTCTGTCTACCTGCTGCCCTCTGTTTGTGCCTGTTCTGCTGGTTTTGTGCTCTTTTTTGCCTTTTGTGTTCCTTCTTCTGCCCTCTGTTTTGCCTTTACTGCCCTCTGTTTGGCCTTCTTCTGGTCTGTTTTGTCTTTTCTGCTTGTTTTTCTGCCCTCTGTTTTGTCTTTGCTGCTCGTTTCTCTGTAGTCTCTTTGGCCTTTCTGCTCATTTTTCTGCTTTCTATTTTACCAATCTTCTGCTCTGTTTTGCCTTTCCTTCTTGGTTTTCTGCCCTCTGTTTTAACTTTTTTGCTCGTTTTTCTTCCCTCGGTTTTGCTTTTCTGCTCGTTTCTTCCCTCTTCCTGCTGTTTCCTCAAGACCTGGCTTTTCCACACCAGTGCCAATATACCCCCATGGGTGACAGTGCTGCGCTCTGCAAATGCTGATTGATTGGTGGGATCTAACACTTATTGAAACCATTGCTACAAGAACTCAAGTTGGTCAAACATTTGGGCTTTGAAAGTCAGAATCAATCAATATATAATCCTGGTTCATTGTAGTCAGTTATGGCCCATGCTTCCTGGACGCAATGGGCTTGCCATAAAGAAATAAAGACCGGGCAGTGCTGGACCCACTTTTTTGAGTGCTGTTTGGCTTTGCTCTAGTGAGAGTTTCTGATTTTACAGGAGAGATGTGCGTCCGTCTTCCTTGAACAGTCCTTACACTATGATAGGGATTGCTTAGTATTCATGACTGTACAGAGGAAGAACTGGACTCGGAGCAAGCAATGAAGATTACCGGCAAGTAGCTGCGTCATCATTTTGACCCAAATTGATCTGAGAACGTGTTTTTCTCTTTAATCTGGAATAATATTGCTAAATATAAGATGTCCGCGCCTGGAAGCTGTTGTTTTATTATTATTACATGTGTATTATATTTCATTGTGTATGTGATGGCGCCTAAAAGATAGGTCTTTGCCCTGTTGCAAAAAAAAAAAGCAATCTATGGTGTCTGACTGAGCGCCCTTTGAACAGCCTTCAACATCCCTGCGGTAGAGATACAGACTCCCCAGTCTTGAAACATTTCAGAACTGAGATGTTTTTCACGGAATGTCAGCACTGACGCCACCGCACGCTGTCGACATCCTTTAAGTATGCGCGTGCATAGATGCCGGGCTTGTGGGCGAGGAGGCGAGCGCGGCAACGACAGAGAAAGCCTTTGTGCAAAGTGCAGAGTCTGAAAATAGTTTTCGCTCACACTGCGGCCTTTCACATTTTCGCAACATGTCGTTTTAGTTTTCGCTCAAGGGGCGAACGCAACACAGTAGGGAAATATCTCGTGATTTTCCCCAAGAAGCTAAGAGCGTGCTCTGGTAAAGTCTTCTCGCGCTCAGCCGGCTGGTTACTGCCTCCGATGATTCAGGGTCGATGTTTATATATTCTGCCAACAAAAGACTTTTGAGAGCAGGGAGGCTCTATTGAATAATTTAAGAATTGTTCCTGCTTTAAAAGCAGCTATATTTGTTCTTTTATGTTCTACAAGATCTCAGCCGCATTTTAATTTGCTTCCGTCCATGAGAAAGGCAGCATTTTACCTGTAATGCTGGTATCCCGTGGTGAAGAAAGGCAATTCGAAATGGTGTATACGAGCAGGTTCTTGCTGCTGTTACATGTTTCGGCTTCTCCCCAGGCACATTATCTGAAAAGTCACCGATTTCCCTGTTTTTTTTTTTGTCACACAGAAGAAGAGCGAGTACGGTGCGTTAAATATAATTATACTATGCGTGACAACAACAAAGCACGCGATCCTGTAAGAGACAATAAATAGGTGGACTCAAATGTGGGGGAAAACAAAATGGTGGATCCATGATCCCTAAAAAAATACTAAAGTGTTCAGATTCATAGATGAGTATCAGTCCGAGAAGCGTGCCCGTTCAGACATATTGCACATACATGTGCTATACACAATTTGGGTCTGGTGGATAGCATACCAATGCATTCATTCCAGTGAGATGGTTTGGCCTGACATGGCCACTCTGCCTTTCATCCTTCCTAGGTCGATAAAATGAAAACATTTGAGTTGGGTAACAATTAGAACATCTGTTATTCAGCGCCAAGATGTTTCTTGATTGTGCACATTTAAAAGTGAACTGGTCACGTTTTTCAAAAAGAGGAGAGTCCGTGCCCACGGTTCCAGCAACAGATGCTCAGAGGGTCAGGCTCTACGACTTGGGCTGTGTAAGCTGTTATGGCAATAATTGTAGACAGCCTAAAGCACAGGCTCGATGCTAGCTGGGCTTTACCACTGCTAGTGATGTTACTGTGATTCTACATTTCTATGCAACTGGGACAGTGTGGCACACAGGTGGCATGACCTGGACTGCCCTTTTCCCAAAGCTTAATCCCCTGACCATCAGTGCATTGCATCACGGTCACCAACACATTATGTCCGCATGTGGCTCATGAGACTAATGAATCCACTCCAGGAGTCCGTTTGGCCTCATGGTCTCTGGTTGAAATTAAGCAGGTCTACTCAGCCTTTCATCTTTTCGCGATGATAAAAGGAGTACTATAGACTTGAGCAACAGTGAATAACTGTCCATTATTTGGAAGATTCCATACAGGATGAAGGTGCCCTTCGCTAATGTCTTCGCAAGGTATAGAAAGTATGAGGGAGACTTTTTAATGGCCAGATATCCGAACATAGTTGCCATATTTGGCTGTGCCCATACCCCGTGGAACCCTTAAGGACCCTGGAGCAGAAATCCAGGAATTGGAGACAGCATCACTCATAAATACCCACATAGCATGTGATTATGGACTTGTTCTTCTCTTCTTGCACCTGATCCACTGGTTCCGTCCACAATGCAATGCCATGCCTCACGCCATAGAGACACAATAGATTGTCCTAATACCTTCCCTATTCCTGAGAGGGACAGCTAGTTGAGTTGAAAACGCACAATTTCTTTAGCTCCAGCGTTCCACAATCCAGGACATAGAACCAATGAAATACATTGCAAGATACACACAAACAAAGCCTGCTAACAGACCCATACAAAAAAAACCTGCTAACCAACCAGATACAGCAATTACACACTATCACTTCACCCCCCTTTATCATCTTGTTTTTTTTTCTAATGAATTTTTACAAATAATAATCACGAAATTTCTTAGGTAACTTGGAAACTCTAACGCTAACTTTTCTACCAATATTTACATCAAACCCTACATTGCTAGACATATCATCAAATGTTGAACATGCAGAACATTAACTTACAACATTCGAACAAAATTATTCTGTACCTGCAAAGAAGAATTGAGCAGGCGCAGTCCCCCCCCCCCCCGCCCCCCCCCCCCCGCCTAGAGGAGGGGCGCCCTTAGTAGCACCACGGTACCGAGCATCCCCCGGGGCCGGGAAAAAGGGGCTGGTGGAGGAGGGGGACTGGTTACGACACTGGACGGGGGTGTGCAGAAGTAAGAAACACAACGGAATCCTAGTAGCAGGTTATTTTAGGCTGCACCTTCAGGGTCTCATCCTCTTTGTCCTGTTGAAGCCTGACAAAGCTGCAGGAGCGTCGGCAACCAGGAGTTCCGGTCGACGGCTCGAGGAGGGTAGCATGGTGGGTTTCAGGGGGGCCGGCGTAGTGGCTATTAGTATGTTGTGTTTCGATATGGCGGGAATGATTTCTAAATGATATATTTCTCTATTTCTATATCATTGCTAAACCAATCTTTGATTGGGGCGTGCAACTGTTTTGAGATAATGCTATTGCCCGATAAAAGGTTATGAGTGACCCGGGGTCGCGGTGGTGATTTCAACAGATCCGGAGGCCGCCGCGATATGCGGGGGGCCTCCGGAACCCGGACTTCGGGCAGAGCATGCCTATTTGGATGGGAGCCTCCACGCAGTTGCTGGACAAGGTTAGGCAGAGTTCAATTAAAGTTAGTTACCTGTATGTGTCTACGGGTCGTCCAGTTCTGTTGTGAGGCGGCGCAAGAGTGTGGCCGAGCCTGTTTGGATGGGAGTGGCTTACTTGGTAAGCGGTCGACTTCAGTCCAGGGTACCAAGGTACACGGCTTGGCAGAGGCGCAATGGTCCAGTTGCGGCACCCATATGCTAATTGTAAGACAGGTGTCCCTTTATTGAAGATATGTACGGCTGCATTTTTTTGAGCGCAATGCTCGAGAGGTGACTTTCAGGCAGTGCTTTAAATGGAAGAAAAAAGTGCAGGTACTCACCTGAGATGTGGATTAGGGGTCAGGGTTAGGGGGGCAGGGCTATGGGGCGGGGCTACAGGCAGTCCTAAGGGACGGGGCCAGAGGCACACATTTAATTTGTTTGAGGCAGTGCTTTAAATGGGCCGGTACTGTCCGGTATGGAGTACCGGCACTTCTTTATTTTGAGGAGGAGAGTACCCAGCCGCGGCCCGTGGAGGGAGTTCCGTGGGGCGGTAAGGCGGGGCGGGGGAGGGGCAGAGTGGGGGGTTCTAAAAACTGGAATATGGATGATTACAGGTAAGTAAACAATTAAATAAATAAAACAAATTTCGTAGCGCGCGCTGCATCGCACCTGCACTGTAATCGCATGTGTACACAATAACTCGTGCGACCGCCACTCTATCACAAGGATGATGTCATCAGTGATGTCATGAGTGATGCCACTGACCATGTCATGAGTGATGTAATATGTGACGTCATGAGCAGTGGATTGCGGGCGTGCGAGTTATAGTTATCTGAACTAACTATAACGGGGGAATTTCATTGTTTTTTTACGAGTGAAATATCCACCTAACTATAACCTGTGTGAAACCTATGGTTTTTTAAGTGAATTTGCAAGGTTTTTTAAATGCTAACTCCTAACTATAACGTGTGTGAAACCTATGGTTTTTTAAGTGAATATATATATATATATATATATATTACCTACTGGCAGTCGCCAGTAGGTAGTTATAGTTAGGACCCTGTTTCCATAGGAAAACCGCAACATTCTATTTTGAATAACTTTGGCGCCGGTCGACGAATCCTCGCAAAATTTTCAAAACTAATGGGGCGCTACGCTCCGCTCCTACCCTGAAAGTCTCGGGGGGATTCGTCAAGCGGGGGCTGAGATAAAAGCGGGGTCCCAAAACGCATTTTTCCCATGCATTTTTCCATAGGACCTTTAGACACAGCTACAGCCCGAACGGCTGAACAGAGTTCCTTGAAATTTGGCAGAGAGGTAGTCTACAGGTCAAGGAAGTGCCTTTTGTAGGTTTGGTGAAAATCTGTTCAGTAGATTCTGAGAAAATAGCCTTTAAATCAATATATATATCTGAGCCAGCTTACGGTGCGCTTACGGTGCGCTTACCGTACGCGTACGGTGAAGTGCGCGAGCGCGATTCTGATTGGCTGTTAGATCTTAGTAAACATTCGAATCGGTCGAAACCAGGAAGCGGCGGCCGCCATTTTGTGTGTTTCACTCAGAAAAAAAAGTGTGATAACTTGAAAAGGGGGCAAGGAAGAGAGTTACAGACCCCCTAACATTTGAAAGGGGGTCAAAGAAGGACAGAAAAGTACAAAAAAAACATTTATTAATTTTTTAAAAAAATCGCGGGGTACGCGTACGGTAAGCTTACCGTAAGCTTACCGTACGCGTAAGGTAGAAAAAAAAAATAAAAAAAAAAATAAAATTCAGAAATAAGTGTTTAGATATTAGGGGGCTCTAAAAAGAGCCGTTGTGTTTATGAAGTGATTTGATTTTTTAGTGGTACCTACAAGTAAGTACTGACGCAGAGTCTAAGGTTCAAGAGGAAGACTCTGTTTCCTTCATCAGTGAAGTGTACACCATCTCCTCTATAAATGTCTTGCATGTCGTAACGCAAGTTGTTGTTGTAAATGGAACCCATACCATAGTCTCGGAGGAAAGCAGAAACAGATTTGTTGACGTGCTTTCTTGCTTTGTCAATCTGCGGACAAAATTGATTGGACCAGTTCCATTTTTGCCTTTGGCATATGTTAGAATACACAAAGGCAGTTTTAGGGAAAAGTGAAAACAGTTGTGCAAAGGTGTCCTTCATAAGCATTTCCAGACCTACCCCAGTCAAAGTGCCTAGGTCATTGCCACCACAGTGCACTATTATGAGGTCAGGGTGTTGGATTTGCATGAAGGATTTCACCAATGGCATCAATTGGTGCCACTTTAACCCTCTCTGACCAATCCATTTAATGTCTACATTTGGCAAAGCAAGGTCTCTCACCATACCTGTTTTCTCTGCATACTTTTCACTCCAGAAGACATAGCTGTGTCCTACAATCCACACTGTGAACATCTTCCAAGGAGATCGGGGTGCACTCAGGAGGTGTAATTCAGTAGAATGGTAAAAAGAAATGAAAGACAGTTTGGAAATGGAGGCATACATATTTTTTTTTTTTTTAAAAAGAACTGATTGGCTGTTTCATACCATTCTACACTAAAAACTAGGCTGTATGTGTAAATTTATAGAAGCATGTTTTGTATTGGTACAGAAAAATGTGTTACTAAAGAACAGTACTATGGATTTGCTGTTAGGTTTGAAAAGTCAAGCACTCCTGCTCTTTGGAAATGAAACATTGTGTGGTGAACTTCTGACCTAACTCTACACAGCAGTGTTTCAAGAGCAGTTGCTATGGTAGCAGGCAGAAGTCAAGTTGGGGGAAGGGTACTAGGCTGAAGTCAAGTTGGGGTAAGGGTACAGTTGGAAAAGGGTTGGTTTTCAACCAATAGAAATGTGTGATTACATTTGAAAAAAAGGGGGAAGCACTGAGATTTGAAACTAACATGTATATGTGTGGAAAAAGAGAGGGAAACTTTGCCATTATCTGGTTCTGCTGAGAGGAGAGAGGTGTACAGAACAGAGATCCTGGCTCTGATAATCTGCTGTTTGAGTGCCACATTTCTTTCACAACTAACTAATTTTAAAGGTGAGTTAAGAGTTTGAGAGGGGATGTATATGGTAAATTAAGAAATGAATAATAGAATTGGAATTCCTTTTGTTGAAGTTGTGTTTATCATTTTGTGTTTTGGGAGAAATTTAAATGAGAGGAACATGTAAAATAATATGGACTATGTTTTCACCATAAATTAAGGTGTACTGGTATAAATAAGGAATACTTTTAGGGTTTGAGGTTCCAGTCAGTAATGCAAATACATTCAGCATCACTAAGGCTGGTTGCCCTTGCTGGAGTGTAGTCAGTCACCCAGGTTACACATGTTGCTGGTCTCAGAAAGCTGTTTGGTATTGCTCTGGTGATTTTACATTTGCATTAGATGGAAAGGGGGAGCTATTTATTTATGCAGAAGCAGACTCTTAGCACACACCCAGCTGCTTATCCTGTGGAATCATGCACAGTATTCACAACCGAGTGGGGTTTGAGGTTGCAGTCAGTAATGCAAATACATTTAGCATCACTAAGGCTGGTTGCCCTTGCTGGAGTGTAGTCAGTCACCCAGGTTACACATGTTGCTGGTCTCAAAAAGCTGTTTGGACATGTGCTTTTTTAAGAATCTGAAAAGTGGATTCAAAATGTGTCAGACTGTAAAAGTACTTATCACTTGCCAAAAAAAGAGTAGTAAGTGTGCTTTCAAATTGGCAAAGAAATTTCGTTTTCTGACTAATATGAAAACATGACTCTGTGTGCAAAGAGGAATTACAGGCAGAGATTTATTGCGTATTGCTCTGGTAATTTTACAGTTGCATTAGTAGGAAAGGGGGAGCTATTTTTTATGCAGAAGCAGACTCTTAGCACACACCCAGCTGCTTATCCTGTGGAATCATGCACAGTATTCACAACCGAGTGGGGTTTGAGGTTGCAGTTAGTAATGCAAATACATTCAGCATCACTAAGGCTGGTTGCCCTTGTTGGAGTGTAGTCAGTCACCCAGGTTACACATGTTGCTGGTCTCAAAAAGCTGTTTGGACATGTGCTTTTTTAAGAATCTGAAAAGTGGATTCAAAATGTGTCAGACTGTAAAAGTACTTATCACTTGCCAAAAAAAAGAGTAGTAAGTGTGCTTTCAAATTGGCAAAGAAATTTCGTTTTCTGACTAATATGAAAACATGACTCTGTGTGCAAAGAGGAATTACAGGCAGAGATTTATTGCGTATTGCTCTGGTAATTTTACAGTTGCATTAGTTGGAAAGGGGGAGCTATTTTTTTATGCAGAAGCAGACTCTTAGCACACACCCAGCTGCTTATCCTGTGGAATCATGCACAGTATTCACAACCGAGTGGGGTTTGAGGTTGCAGTCAGTAATGCAAATACATTCAGCATCACTAAGGCTGGTTGCCCTTGCTGGAGTGTAGTCAGTCACCCAGGTTACACATGTTGCTGGTCTCAAAAAGCTGTTTGGACATGTGCTTTTTTAAGAATCTGAAAAGTGGATTCAAAATGTGTCAGACTGTAAAAGTACTTATCACTTGCCAAAAAAAAGAATAGTAAGTGTGCTTTCAAATTGGCAAAGAAATTTTGTTTTCTGACTAATATGAAAACATGACTCTGTGTGCAAAGAGGAATTACAGGCAGAGATTTATTGCGTATTGCTCTGGTAATTTTACAGTTGCATTAGTAGGAAAGGGGGAGCTATTTTTTTGTGCAGAAGCAGACTCTTAGCACACAGCCAGCTGCTTATCCTGTGGAATCATGCACAGTATTCACAACCGAGTGGGGTTTGAGGTTGCAGTCAGTAATGCAAATACATTCAGCATCACTATGGCTGGTTGCCCTTGCTGGAGTGTAGTCAGTCACCCAGGTTACACATGTTGCTGGTCTCAAAAAGCTGTTTGGACATGTGCTTTTTTAAGAATCTGAAAAGTGGATTCAAAATGTGTCAGACTGTAAAAGTACTTATCACTTGCCAAAAAAAAGAGTAGTAAGTGTGCTTTCAAATTGGCAAAGAAATTTTGTTTTCTGACTAATATGAAAACATGACTCTGTGTGCAAAGAGGAATTACAGGCAGAGATTTATTGCGTATTGCTCTGGTAATTTTACAGTTGCATTAGTAGGAAAGGGGGAGCTATTTTTTTGTGCAGAAGCAGACTCTTAGCACACAGCCAGCTGCTTATCCTGTGGAATCATGCACAGTATTCACAACCGAGTGGGGTTTGAGGTTGCAGTCAGTAATGCAAATACATTCAGCATCACTATGGCTGGTTGCCCTTGCTGGAGTGTAGTCAGTCACCCAGGTTACACATGTTGCTGGTCTCAAAAAGCTGTTTGGACATGTGCTTTTTTAAGAATCTGAAAAGTGGATTCAAAATGTGTCAGACTGTAAAAGTACTTATCACTTGCCAAAAAAAAGAGTAGTAAGTGTGCTTTCAAATTGGCAAAGAAATTTCGTTTTCTGACTAATATGAAAACATGACTCTGTGTGCAAAGAGGAATTACAGGCAGAGATTTATTGCGTATTGCTCTGGTAATTTTACAGTTGCATTAGTAGGAAAGGGGGAGCTATTTCTTTATGCAGAAGCAGACTCTTAGCACACACCCAGCTGCTTACCCTGTGGAATCATGCACAGTATTCACAACCGAGTGGGGTTTGAGGTTGCAGTCAGTAATGCAAATACATTCAGCATCACTAAGGCTGGTTGCCCTTGCTGGAGTGTAGTCAGTCACCCAGGTTACACATGTTGCTGGTCTCAAAAAGCTGTTTGGACATGTGCTTTTTTGAGAATCTGAAAAGTGGATTAGAAATGTGTCAGATTGTAAAAGTACTTATCACTTGCCAAAAAAAAGAGTAGTAAGTGTGCTTTCAAATTGGCAAAGAAATTTCGTTTTCTGACTAATATGAAAACATGACTCTGTGTGCAAAGAGGAATTACAGACAGAGATTTATTGCGTATTGCTCTGGTAATTTTACAGTTGCATTAGTAGGAAAGGGGGAACTATTTTTTTTATGCAGAAGCAGACTCTTAGCACACAGCCAGCTGCTTATCCTGTGGAATCATGCACAGTATTCACAACCGAGTGGGGTTTGAGGTTGCAGTTAGTAATGCAAATACATTCAGCATCACTAAGGCTGGTTGCCCTTGCTGGAGTGTAGTCAGTCACCCAGGTTACAGATGTTTCTGGTCTGAAAAAGCTGTTTGGACATGTGCTTTTTTGAGAATCTGAAAAGTGGATTAGAAATGTGTCAGATTGTAAAAGTACTTATCACTTGCCAAAAAAGCAGTAGGAAGTGTGCTTTCCAATTGGCAAAGAATTTTCGTTTTTTGCCTAATTTCAAACCATGACTCTGTGTGCACACAGGAATTGTTTTTAGATATTTAATTTGTGAAGGTGTTATTGTGATTTTCACTTGTAGGAAAGGGGTACTTAGTATTTTAAGATTTGAAAAGATCATAAAAAATGTAGTAATATATTTAAATAAAATAAAGAATTTTTTTTTAGTTTTTTTCAGGTATTGCTGAAGAGCAGTGAACAAAATTTAAGATGCCTACAAAATCCAGACTAAGGAAAAACCACAAAAAAAACTATATTTGAAGACAACTGGAGGACCTAAGTTAGCTGGAGATGCTCATGTTGGGAAAAAGAGAAAGTCTTCTGGTAAGCAGACAAAAGATTTTTTAAAGAACATCTTCAAAAAAAGGAAAAATGTACAAAATGTCTGTACTGGAAAGAATGTTTTAAATAGAATAGAACAGGAAAAAATTGAGCATTTAGTTAATGCAAATATACCTTCAGAAACAATAAAGATTAACTTAAACAGAAAAACAGCGTTTAAAGAGATACGTAGAAAAATGTTTCAGAGAAGAGTTATGTCCAATTTGATAAAGGATGTGAAGAAATATAAGCAAAAGGCTAAATTTTATAAGAGAAAAAAAGAAATTGAAGCCATTGCAGCTAAGGCATTAGAATTAAAAAGGAAACTATTCATTTTAATTTTGAATAGGATGCGTACATTAGATAAAATGGTTAATGTACTGAAATCACAAACCAAAAGGAAAAGAGAAGTGAAAAGAACAAACTTTTGTAAAGTGTTTTTAGGAGAATGGATGCATAGTTCAAGTAGTGAACCTTTTTTTAATGAAGAGAGTTATTTTCAAAGTAATAGTTTGCTGCATGCAGTTGACACCAGAGGTCGTGCTTACGAAGTGAAAAATGGTTGTATAATGGAGAAGGAGAAAATGGTTCCAAGAGATGAGGTACAAGTGATGGCGGATGAGGCTATGGGGAGACGTCCTAAAGCCCCAGTGTACACTTGGAATTGTAGTAGTATTTGCACTGTGCGTCAGGAATCTATTGATAAATTTCGTGAGTTTCTAAGAGAATATAGTAAAAAAAGTGTAAAACAGAAGATTAAGGTGCTTCAAAGTCTAGATCCATGCAGAGTGAGAGAGAATACTGGTTTGCAGGGTCATTCTCTGGCTTGTCTATCTAGAAAAGTGTGTAAAAGTGTTTTTCATCATTTTAGGATGCTGGCTGTTCATCATACTGAAATGAGAAAGTTTGTGAGACGGTTGTATTTTGCTAAAAGTCCAGCAATAAAGTTAGATGAATTGAATAGGGCTCTGTTCCGTGGATCGGTATCAGATGTAGAGAAGGTTATTGATGAAATTCAGTTTTGTTACTTTGGTCCTGAACAAGACAGTGCAGAAAAGGACACAGTAAATGAGGAAGAAGTGGAAGAGAATGTAGAACCCTCTGTAAGTAAGACATTTAATGATCACATAACAAAATTTGCAATAATCTCTAATGAAAGACCAAATATTACTTGTATTTGTTGCCGCAGAACTCATTATAGAAAACAAACCAGGAATGTTGATCTCTACAGAAAAAGTGAAAATGAAGATAATTATAAGTGAAAGGATTTTGCCACATATATATTTCTTGAAAATTGCTTTGAATTGGGTGAAGATCAGCATATTTGTAAATACTGTTACAACAAGTTAGAAGAAAATAGAATGCCGACCAGAGCTGTACATAATAATTTAGAATTGGATGCTATTCCTGCCGAACTTTCTGAATTAAATACATATGAGTCTATACTTATTCAATGTGTTCATCCGTTCCAGACCATAGTGCGTATGGAGCCAAAAACTGGTAAATTACCTCCTTCAGATTTACTGAGAGGTTTAAAATGAAGAGTGGTATGTTTGCCCTTGGATTTGAAAAAAAATATGGAAACTATTAATGCAGATACTTTGGAAACTGAACCATTAGTTATTCTGGTTAATGGTGTACCTACAAAGAATAAGAAGATTTGGCAGGAGCTGGTAGATGTACGGAAAGTACAAAGAGCAAATTTGTATTTGAAAAGGAATAACAAATGGTATGAATCAATTTATATAGAAGAAGAAGAAGAAGATTTACAAGAAGACACAGAAACACCAACTGGACAAATTGAAAAAGTGGACAAGTCAAAGGAAGAAGAAGTTTATGAACATTTTAGCATACATCCCCTTCATTCAAAATAAGTTATGGGAGACAATATTGATCTGTTTCAGATGAAGAAAGCAAAAGGAACTCCTGTGAGTGTATGGGAGGAGAGCTTGGAAGCTCGATGTTTTCCCCAGCTGTTTCCTACAGGAAAAGGAGGACGATACGATGAACGTCCAGAACAGATTCCAGCTTCTGAGTATCGGACTACAAGACTATATGCAGAAGATCCAAGATTTTGACAAAGTATTCCTTATTTATTCCATCTTTTATTTGAAAGCGACTTGTCTGCATTATCATATGCAGTAAATCACATTTTAAAAAGTGGAGTACATTTACAAAATGTGTCTGCTAAGGATTTTATGGAGAAAGTGCAGCACCGAGATGATCATTTGGAAACACAACTGATCAATCTGATGGCTTGTCAGCGTGGGACAAATGAATATTGGTACCGACGCCATGGTGAAATAAAATGCATGTTACGAAATTTAGGAACACCAACATGGTTCCTTACTCTAAGCTGTGCTGAGTACGCTTGGGATGATTTACTGGATTTTCTACGAGAGGCAAATTCAAACATTAAAAACATCGAATACAAGACAGCAGGAGAACTGTGCTCATTGGATCCGGTTAATGTTTGCAGATATTTCAATCATAGATTTGAGGCTATGATGTCCTTCATCTGCAATAAAAAAAATCCACCTCTTGGAGAAGTAGAGGATTTCTTTTGGAGAAAAGAGTACCAGGCAAGAGGTGCTCCTCATATTCATATGCTGTTGTGGATCAAGGATGCCCCAAAGTTTGGAACAGATACTGATGAAGCAGTGTTATCTTTCATTGAAGAATATGCAACATGTGCTATACCAAAAAGCACAGAAGAGAAAAAGTTAAAGGAGCAAGTTTTACGTTTCCAAAGTCATCGGTGTGGAAAATACTGTCGACGGAAATACAAGAGCAAAGATAAATACTACACTAAATGTCGATTTGGATTTCCTAGACCTGTTCTTTCAAATGGAAGAGTAAACAGTTTTATGTCATCTGTGAGACATACCATTACAAGAAAATCACCTAAGAATACCTACAACCTTAAAAGAAAAGAAGAATCAAAAAATATAAATGACTACAACCCAATCATTTTATCCATGTGGAATGCTAACATGGATATACAGTATGTAGCTGACAATTCCATTGCTGTTGCTCGATATGTAACGTTTTACATTACTAAATCTGAAAAAACTGAATTGAAGGAAATGTGGGAAGAGATTTGTCACGAGAAGACTGTCAGTAAGAAGCTGTACAGTTTCAGTTTAAAGATGTTATCGCATCGAGAAATTGGATCCTACGAATGTTCAGATAGGTTATCTTCTGCAAGTCTCTACTCGAAATCAAGAAGAATAATTTGGGCAAGTTTAGGCCTTGCAGCAATGAGAAATCGGGTACTGAAATCTGTTGGAGAAATTGAATATTTGGCCGAGAATGACCCAGAAAGTACAGATATTTTGAAATCAAACATGTTGGACACATATTATCCCAAGAGAAGTCATCATCTGGAGAACATGTGTCTCTATGAAGTGCTGCAGAACTACATTTATTCACGGAAAGCCACAGAATACATCAACAATGGAAAATATAAAGTCATTGGTGAGGAAGGATGTTTGGTGAAGCAAACAAAAGGAAGTTTGATAAATCACAGGAAGCTGAGTTGCGACACTACTAACAAAAAGGAATTTTACTACTTGGCTCTTTTACAGCTGTTTAAACCATGGCGTACAGAGGACGAACTACTGGGAGAATTTCAAAGCTATGAAGATTCATTTAATGCTTACAAAGACAGCATACAATGCAGTACATTCACAACTTATGTGCAAATGTTAAATGAAGAAATTGAACAGGAAACTACAATTGCAGCTGAAGTAGCTAGAGACAGTTCTCAAGACAGCCAAAGTTCAGGAACACTCAGTCAAGATCCCCTAGGACAACCAATCGTTGAAAATGAAGCTGCAATAGCCATGAATGAAGTGGAAACGGCTATGAATCAAGCTCAAGAAGAATTTATAGACTTACCAAATTTGGAAAGACAACTGAATGAAGAGCAGCAACAAATTTATGAAGAGATCAGAAACAAAATTGATCACGGATTACTACATGAAAAAAAAGAGTGCTCATGCACATCATTTCATCCAATCAGGATGTATGTAAGCGGACAAGCTGGAACTGGAAAAAGTTTCCTAATAAAAGTCATCAGAAGCTACCTACAGCAAAAAACGGATTCTACTTTGTCTTGTGTGGTTACTGCTCCAACTGGGTTAGCAGCATATAACATAAAAGGAATCACCTTACATCGTTTGCTAATGTTACCAGTGGAGCATGAGAACAAAATACAATACCACAAGCTAACTGGAGAAGCATGCTTGGAAGTTTCAAGAGTATTGAAGAAGATGCAAGTTCTCATTATTGATGAGGTGAGCATGGTATCAAACTTAATGCTTGCCTTTGTGCATTTAAGAATGCAGCAAACTCTAAGGACAGACTATGACGTGTTATTTGGTGGAAAACATGTCATAGTTTTTGGGGATCTTCTACAGCTTACTCCAGTTAAAGGACAACCAGTGTTTAATACTGTGACACATGAAGACACAAAGAAGTCATTGGGAAGCATCGGTAATGCAAATATTTGGTCCTTCTTTGAGTACAAGGAACTTACTACTAATATGAGGCAAGCAAACGATGAAGAATATGGAAGTATTCTGAAAGATATCAGAATTGGACTACTCACTGAAGCTGGCACAAAAGCATTACAGAGTCGGTTGCTACATAATTTATTTCCAAAGGAAGAAATAGTTGCAGAGAAGATATACAAGAACATTGCAGAAAAGAAAAGTGTCATCTGCTTAATGCCAACTCTACGTGAATGCTCAATATTCAATGAGGAGCTTTTGAAATTGGAAAAGGAAGATATCAGGAAATTGGAAGCAGTGGACAAAATTCAGGATGGAAGAATTACTATCACATTAACAGGCAAACTGAAAAATAAATTGGATTCACTAGAGAAGAACATTTCCAAAACTGCTGGATTAGAAAAAAATCTATATGTTTGCATGAACTGTAGAGTATTTTTAAGGAGAAATTTGGATGTTGAAAAAGGTTTAGTTAATGGAACTATGGGAAGAGTTGTGGGTTTTATTAATTATCAGAAAAAAGATGGAATTGAATGTTTAAAAATAAAATTTGATCAGATAGAAGAAGTTATAGACATTTGTCGTGTACAGTTCGTTTTATGCTTGTGAAAGACTTATATGTACAAAGGAAACAGTTTCCGTTTTCTCTAGCATATGCTGTAACTATTCACAAGTCTCAAGGATTGACTGTAGATTGTGCATTTGTGAACATTGGTTCAACTGTGTTCAAAGAAGGTATGGCTTATGTAGCTTTGTCACGAGTGAAAACATTATCTGGTTTATTCATGATAGACTTTGATGACTCAAAAGTTAGTGCTGATACAAATTGTGTAAAGGAGTATAATAGATTAAGAAGAACCTATGCTCCTCATTTAGGTCAGTATCCTGTGTTAGAGAAACGTGTAGTTTCTCGTAAAAGGAGAAATGAGAATATCTGTAATGAGGATGTAGAGAGGAGGAAAAAAAAGAGGAGTGATGTAATTGCAAGCAAAAAGAAAAAGGAAAATGAAGAAGAGGTTGTAGGATGTCATTTTGAAAATAGCTCTGGTGTCAACTGCTACGCTAATGTAGTGCTGAATGTTGCATTTTATCTGGAAAGTTTGCAAAAGCAGATAATAGTAAATCAGAGAAAAAGATTCTGTTCTGAGTTGAGTCTCCTTTTTCAAAAGATGAGTAATGATAAAACTCAAATAGAAAGTGCTACTGAAATTAGAAAACTTTTAGATGTATGTTCAGGATGTACACAGTTTTCTCAAAATGTACAGCAAGACGCACAGGAATTCTTGTTGTATTTTCTTCAGGTACTGGAAGAAGAAGGTGTACACATTGAAAATTTGTTTGGTCTCTCTTATAAATGGGAACATAGTTGTGAAAACTGTTTCAATACATGTGGCTCTAATGTTGATTCTGAAAGGTTTATTTATTTAACATTGCCAGAGAGTAAAACAGTCACTTTTGCTAAATTAGTTAAAGATGCTAATCATAGCATGGAATGCGGTGAGTGTAAATCTGACATGTTTTCAACGTTAATTTTAAAGGAATACGGACAGTATGTAATTTTAATGATGCAACGTTGTAGAGCTGATGGTTCAAAAATGAATACTTTAATAAAGAAGTTTACAGGACAGCAATTATCAATTTCAGGAAAAACTTTTGTAACAGTTGCAATAATTTTCCATGATGGACCTACTGTAACTTCTGGTCATTACACAGTTTATCTAAAATGTAAAAAAGGCTGGACAATGTGTAATGATTGTCAATTGGTTTTTAAGCAACGTTTGCCGTTTGATTTAGCAAATTCCTATCTAATCTTCCTGAAACCTAAATTTTAGAGAGAATTGGCAACATCTGTACAAAACAATTTTACCATTTTATTGGATTACCATTGGAATTTTCAAATTTAAAGATTTTTAAAATTACCATTTGGCCTAAAGGAAAGGTAACCAATTGTATTGTGGACTTATATAATTCTTAATTAATGTTTCGGAAAACAACATTTTAGAGAGAATCGGTAACATCTGTACAATTTAAATTTTTGTATTTTATTGGATTACCGTTGGAAATTTAATCAAAAAAGATTTTTAAAATTACCATTTGGCCTAAAGGAAAGGAATCCAATTGTATTGTGGACTTAATTAAATCCTAATTAATCTTTCGGAAACCAAAATTTTAGAGAGAATCGGTAACATCTGTACAATTTAAATTTTGGAATTTTATTGGATTATCGTTGGAAATTTAATCAAAAAATAATTTCCAAAATCAACATTTGGCCTAAAGGAAAGGAAACTAGATGTATTGTGGATTTATTTGAGATATATTATTTTTGAGATTATGCTTCTGTAAGAAAATTGTCAGACGGTATTTTTTAGAAATAGTTTTTGTTATTAGATGATATTTTTAATGAATAATATTTTGCATTTCGATAATGTTATGTTTAACTGAGAAGAGATTCTGGGCTTTTTTTAAACAATCTTTGAGATTGTTATTTTTTTTTTGCCCGCTGTTAAGTGATGAATGCAATTGCTTTCACGATTTATAGTGAAATGCAATATATTCTGAAAACAGCAAAAAAAAGGCAAAAAATTGTTTTTGGAAAATATGTAAATATGTGTACTGTATTATAAAATGTTTTATTAAATATTAACACTTTTTTCTTTTTTTTCAGATTGAGAAAGAAAATTTTCGAAAACTTGAACCATTTTTCTAGCAATTAAAATTAAATTTTAATTAATAAATAATTTTTGGAGTGGGTATGGTAAGTCAGAAATTTCATGGTCCCTTTTTTCCACTTCTCCACAATCACATTTTCAGTTTTTCATTGTAATCTCTCAAGGACCTTGTAATGTGGTAATTGATTTTTAGTGGGTTTTTAAAAAAAAAAAAAAAAATACGCGTACCGTACGCGTACGGTAAAAAAAAATCAAAAAAAAGTTTAAAAAAATATATAAAAAAAAGTTGATAGGTAAGGTTGGCTCTTAAAAGAGCCGTTGTGTTCGTACAGGGACAGAGGAAAGAAAGAATGGGAATATTAGTCGGTAGGACAAATGTGCTGGTCTATTTTATTGTTAACTAGGGCAACACTGGTCTCCCTATGAGCAATTAGACCATAACAAGTGGCGCACCGCATTGTAACCCTCGCAAACCGATGGTTAGTTTCCAGAGGACCAGAAAAAGGAGATGCTCCCCCCACAGATGAAGGGCTCAGCTGACCTGCCGAAGATGGACTCGGCCCTGCAGATGATGGACTAGGCTGAGCTGCTGTGGATGTGCTTGGTTGACTTACTGAAGGGTTTCCTCCAGTATGTCGAGCATATGTCCTACCGTGTACATCATGAAGGTGTCTTAACATAGTGTGATTCCCGAAGGAATACTTCTTGTTAGGATTCCCTCTTGAAAGTACACGGTCACAAAGCTTACAAGTCACTAAAGGTGCATTTACCTTTTTCTTGCCCTCTGGAAAAGAAAAATACACCCATATGAAAGAGCTCTTTTGTTTCCTCCTTCTCTGCCTGATGGTAGTGGTGCTAGCCTCACTCTCAGAAGAGGTCTGCTGTTCTGCCATCGTATCACAAAGACAACTCAGCTCCTTCTCCTAAGGGATCACAAGCAGAAATGAGGGGAATGGGTGTGGTGTAGGAGAGTTCTAGAACTAAAAGTAGTAAAAACCAATCAAAAGTGTTGTTTCTTGATCACATGACCCAACGTGCGCGTACGTTACGCTTACGGTGCGCTTACGGAGCGCTTACGGTAAAAGTACGCATGCGCGTAAAAAAGACACGCGCACGCGCGCATGCGCAAAACAGGCACGCCCCTTCACTTCCGCGTAACATGCGCGTGCAGCGTACACGTTACGCGCCGCGTGCGCGTGACGCACGTCTAAGCAAATTGCGTAACTGAACGCAAACAGCGTAGAAATCTAACGTACTAAAAGCAAGACGTGCGCTTACCGTACGCGCACGTTAAAAAAATACTAAAAAAAAAAGAAAAGGGAAAAAAAGATTCACTATGTTATACTACTATATCTTACCTGTTTAGTTTAAAAAAAAGGTGAAAAAAAAATATATTGTAGAATTTTTAAAATTTAACCATAGTCTTTAAAGAGGATATAAATTTAAAATAAAAATATGTAAAAAACATTGCAAAAAAAAAAAAAAAAAAAACGTTAAATATAAGAATTAGCATTTAAAAAACCTTGCAAATTCACTGAAAAAACCATGGGTTTCACACACGTTATAGTTAGGAATTAGCATTTAAAAAACCTTAGAAATTCAATGAAAAAACCAAGGGTTTCACACAAGTTATAGTTAGCTGGACATTTCACTCGTAAAAAACCAATGAAATTCCCCCGTTATAGTTAGTTCAGCTAACTATAACTCACGCGCCCGCAATGCACTGCTGATGACGTCACATATTACATCACTCATAACATGGTCAGTGACATCACTCATGACATCACTGATGACATCATCCAGTGAATGTGTGTTTTTCTGAAAATTAAATATGTTTTATATATGTATATCTCAAGGTCGATGGAAGAATAAATGGATATATAAGTGTCTAAATGGATGATTTGTTTTTGAAAAATTGATTGTGTAACTGACTGATTAAGTGTATCATAGTGAATACATGGCTTACTGAGTAATGTTTAAATATGTAAATATCTGTATCAGTCTCTCACTTTGTGTATAAGTGGCTGCATGGGTTGGTGAGTAGCTACATGGGTGTCTATATAGGTTATTAGTTGTTTTTTTGAGTATCCGTCTGAGTGTCTGCATGGTTCGGTGGGGGGTATTACGTAGTGCATAGGTGCATGAATGAGTGACTCACTCTTTGTATGTGTTGAAGACAGCATGTGTGCAGGACTGTATGGGTGGATGAGTGTGTGTATGGGTGTGTTAGTGAGTGAATGACTGTCTCAATAGTGTCTTTATGAGTAACTACATATCTTTTAAACTAGTATATGTGACTATTGGTGTATATAAGTGAGTATATGTGAGAGTGAGAGATTGAAAGAGTTCCTGTATTAATAAGTATGTGTTTCTATAAGTGATTGTTTAAAAGACTAAATATGTGTAAGTTTCCGTAGAAGTAAGTGTGGTGGTGTGTGTATAACTGTATATGCAAGTAAATGTATGTTTGATTCTTTATTAGCATGAGTGACTATGTGTGTGAGTAACTCTATGGATGAGTGGCATTGTGTGACAGGATGTATAGGTGTATGAGTACATATGATGAGTGAATACATGTATGAGTGACTGTATAGGACTGTTGGTGAATGAGTGGATGTGTATGTGGATCTTAGAATTACTGAAGAGGTTGTTGTAACTGGTATTGGTATGTCCATTGTTTTGAAAATGTTAGTCTCTATTTTTGAATGTGTGTATCAAACGATATATTACAGTGAGAGAAGGTCTGCCACTCTATCACAAGGATGATGTCATCAGTGATGTCATCAGTGATGTCATTTGAGATGTCATCAGTGATGTCATGAGTGATGTCACTGACCATGTCATGAGTGATGTAATATGTGACGTCATCAGCAGTGCATTGCGGGCGCGCGAGTTATAGTTAGCTGAACTAACTATAACGGGGGAATTTAATTGGTTTTTTACGAGTGAAATGTCCAGCTAACTATAACTTGTGTGAAACCTTTGGTTTTTTCATTGAATTTCTAAGGTTTTTTAAATGCTAATTCCTAACTATAACGTGTGTGAAACCCATGGTTTTTTCAGTGAATATATATATATATTAGTTACAGCCCTGATGAAGTTCAAGATATCCAATTGAACGAAACGCATTGGCTGAATGCTTTTCTGGGAATTAAAGGATCAGAACAGGAAAAAGATAAAAAGGAACACTTATCCTTACGTTTACTCTCTTCATTTTTGGATAAGAAGTTTATTGGTGCACCATTCCAAATCAATTTCAAGAAAGAACACCTGTTCATCTGGAAAGAATGCCATGCTGACATGAAACACAAGAAGTGAACTCAAGACAAAAGTCAATGCCTGAGGAATGGTGGATAGGTGTCTGGGATAAATGGGCATTCCAGTTCCATAGATATAATGAATTCATTTCTTATAAAGAGAAAAACATATTTCAAACTGGAAGTGAATCAAGGCACTATATTTCAAAAATGATTTACAAATAAACAGTTTGATTTTGGATTACTAATGATTAAAGAGATTTGAAGAGTTCAAGCATTTAACAATCTGAACCATAAGAAGCACCCACACTGCAGTCTGGATGGCCAAGTGAGGAGCTGTTTGGCACATTTAAGTGCCCCAAGGGTGAGAGGTGTCTCTGCTCATCCTGCTAAAACCAAGAGTCTCAAATGTATCATGATGATGGGAAAGTCACTCTTGAGGAACCTTTTATAACCATTATATCCTCAAGATAGGCTTCCAGGCACCATGTCTCTCTCCATCCAGGGTTCTCGAGGGGCCAGTTTCAACTGTTCAACTGATCCTTCCGCAGAATAGGGAGGCCTTCTGCATTTTTTTTATCCCTGTAGTGGCAAGAAGTCAATCACTTGACCCTTGGAGAGCGATTCAAGACACTGGGTGTCAGAATCAGAACTCTTTTAATCTTCTTTCCCCAACAGTCATGCAAAATCTTCCTTTCATTTGTTTCTGCCCAGGTCCACAAATTGTCTGAGGAGGTGGTGGTGATGAGGTGGCTGTCTTGCCCTTTGCACTAACTAGTAATTGTAGAATTTGCTATATTCAATCACATGTATTTTCTCTCATAATCTCCAGTGCCTTTTCACTACTTCTTCTCTTGATTTACTGCAAACCAACCTCAACCAAGGCGATCCCAACCATCCTCTGTCTGGAAGAACTCTTGTCCCTATCCTTGATACTCTACTATGGAGGTGATGCATTCTCTCCTCTGTCAGGGCTAGAAGAGGTTTTTCTATCTTGTGGGCACAGAGCCAAAAGTCTAGGGAAGGAATGATAGCAGTTCCTGGCAGCCCCATTTGACATCTCCTCGCCAAAGGAAGAACTGTAAAAGCTGTCTTTTGTTCTTCCATCTGTCCTGCCCCCTTACCAGATACCTAATCTTTACAGAGTGATCACTTATGGTCAACACCCCGTCTACCAAAGACTTAAGGCCTGATTACGAGTGTGGCTGTCCTACAGCAGTGGCAGTCCTCCTCCATCTACTGTAGGACTGTCAAACCTGTGGTGCAACTACACCTTCCTACACAGTGTGGTGCAGAAAGTGGGGGTGCAAATAGAGCCCCCTCATGCACCCCCCAGCCCAAATCCAGCAAGTGGCCATTTAGGCCCTCTTTGTTGCCTTTATGCCACCCTTTTCATGGTGCGATCCTCGCCATAAAAAGGATGCCAAAAATACAACTCGTAATATACTCGAGGGTGCCAGAAGTGGCACCACCAGCATAATACAGCCAGTTGCAGACCATCGGCCCAGTGGGATCCATGATCTGGGTGCTACCGGTGGTCTCGTGGTGCTCTGACCACCGCAGTCCGAATACTGCGGGCAGTCCCGCAGTGTGGTGGTGGTCATACTGTCATGACGGATCCTGTGGTTCTATGGACCTCCGAACTCGTAAAAAAGGCCCATAGCCATTCACCCACAGGAGTAGAGTCAGTAGTAATTCAGCAAAGGATGAATACTGAGTCTGTGCAGCAGCAATGTTTTCTCCGGTAGCACAGAGAACACTTTTCAAGAGTTACTTTCCACTAGCGTTATCAAAAATCTACTTTCAACATTGATTTAGAGCTTTGATACTTAATGAGGAATAACTTTTGATAATTTCTAAACTAATTTCCCTTGCATGGATATGAAATTAGGATTTTATTGATAGCTAAACCTTATACTGAAAAATACAGCTTTACCTACACAGTGAAAACTATTTTTGTGTAGTTGTTAACTGTGAGGTAATACTATTTCTAATGTGGAGTATCCCCCATTGGCACATTTCTCTGGGTTTACAAGGCACACTTTATGGGTGAACTAGTTACTATATAAAAAATATGTTTTCTACATAGCATTTTTCACTGCCACGTGTCATAGCAGTGCATTTAAAGGGTAGTTCTTCCAGAGCACAACCATGGTCCTTGAAGCCTTATGTTTTTGTCATATAAATCGGAGGTGTAGATACAAACTGTAGCCATCTTATGGTATTTGCCTTCCATGCCACGGGTGCATTTCTTATGTCATTTACATTGGCCTTACAACAAAGTTAAGCCAGGTATAAAAGGGCACACACTGTGCCAGTTCAGTGACACAGCACACAGACCTCTAAAGCCAGAAAGTACAGACAGGACATTTTTTTGTCTTTTCTTAGCCCTATGAATACAAATGTTTACAATCAACTCTCCCTTCAACTGTAAGCTTGCTCATTTTAGGAACAAGACAGGGATGCCCATTATCTCCATTACTTTTTTTCTTGCTTTAGAGCCATTTTTAGAGTCTATTAGAAGATCCCAGACTTTCACTGGTTATACCGCTAATCAATTCCATATTAAATTTACTGCATATGCTGATGATATTTTACTTTATATTTCCAGTCCTCATGTTTCTGTTCCTGACATTCTTCAGCTTCTATCCCGCTATTCTGCAGTCTCTGCCTATCGTCTCAATATTGATAAGTCAGAATTAATGTTGCATAATAAATTTTGTCACAAAGATATGTATAATAATATGGGTTTTCTGTGGAACCCTTCTAAAATTAAATGTTTGGGAACTCTTTACTCTCCCTCTATCAAAGTTACTATCTATACAAGCTAACTTGGTCACTTTAAAACATAAGATCCTCATCTTATCTACTCAATGGTTACCATTGTACCTCTCCTGGATGGGTAGATTGGATACACTTAAAATTATGTTCTTACCTTTTAATAATTGTTACTTTCAAATGCTTCGTCTTCGGTTATCTATTTTGTTTTTCAGATCCATTGACAGTCTTCTTTCCAAATTTTTATGGAAAAGCGAATGGCTAGAATTTCTCTTTCCAAACTTAAAATTCTAAATCTTCTGGTGGTGTTAATTTCCCTAATTTCACTCAATATCATTCTGCTTTCACTCTTAGACAGATTTGGTCTTCATTAGATAGTTCTTATTGCACTTCTCATCTGCTTTGGCGATCTCTTGAGCTTTAGCTAATTTCTCCTTTTTCTTTTCTCCAGTTCTCGCTCATGGCTCAGTAATCCAGATCTATGTCTTCTCCCTTACTGAACACACTAGTAATGTTGTTAATGGATTTATTTCTCAAATATTTACCCCCTTTCAACTGTTGCTTTTCACTCCTATTTGGTATAAACCTAATATTACTATAGCACACAGGGCACTTAACTGGTCTTCTTTTCTGGCTAATGGTCTTATTTACCTTTCCCCAATCATTCATGACAATCGATTCCTCTCTTTTGATGAGTTCCTCTCCAATTTTCAAATTTCTTCGTCTGTTCGTGCCAATTATGGCTGTCTCTTGGATATTCTTCGACAAGGCGTCATTGAACCTTCTTTAATTTCTTCTCAGTCATCCAACTATCCCACTTCTTCATATGAGTTTTCTGTCAAGGTTAAAGCTTCTTTTATTTATAAGCAGTTTTCATCCTCAGACTCTGACAGGATTAAATCGATAATTGAGGAATCTTAGGAACACGATTTGTAGTCTTCCTTCACCAAACCCTTATGGAACAAAATATGGTACAAAATTCATCACACTTCTCGTTCATCTAGTACCACTCAGACCATGTATTTTATTTATAATAGGTTGTTTTTAACTCCATGTTCTATCTTTAAAATGAAATTACTGCCCAACGATAATTGCTGGACTTGCCATGCCTCTCATGCAGATCTTCTTCAGATGTTCTCCTTGTGTCCAAGGGTTTCTTCCTTTTGGAAACAAATTCGACACAAATTGTCCCAATTGATTTTTATTACTGCTCCTTATACCACTCTTCGTGCCTTTCTCGGAGGTTGTTTGGATATTTGGTTGGGTGATAAGTTTCAGGGTATGTAAGTTGAACTTCTTTTGGCGCTGGCTTTTTAGGTTATTTCTTCAAATTGGAAAAAATCTAACAACATTTCATTTCTTACTTGGTGAAACTTGATTTGTCATAATAATAGATTGGACATCGCCTATTCGGCCACCTTGCATAATGCTATGTAAAAGGACCTGTTATGGTCTCCTTTGACATCTTATTTATCTCAGCATAACTCAGTCTCCACTAGAACTGTTGAGGTTCTTAAACCTCCATGAAACCATATTATGTCTAAATTTCTGGCTTTTTCTTTCTTATCTATAATCACACCTAATTTCTCTAATTTGCACTCCTACTGTTTTTTTTCCTTCTCTTTCTCTCTTTCCTCTCTTTTCTCCCTGTGGAGCTAGTTTAAAAAAAATCTACAAAATGCTACTTGTTATATATGCAGATTCATTCCTGTGCATGATCTTTGCGATATGTTTAACTTTTTTTAGCTGAATTTATTGTATTTTATTTTCGCATTTATTTATCTTTTGTATCACTTTGGACTATTTCATGATTATATTTCTTTCTGTTCCATTTTATCTTTTTATTTATTTATTTATTCTCCTCAATTGTTCTACATTTTCAAATAAAGCTTTTTAAACTTAAAAAAAGCGTGCTCATTTTGAGCGAGGAAACACACGCTTTCATTTTATACAACAAAGACATCATAAAGTAGTATTCTGTCCTTTTGAAAAATGTTTTTGATATCGATTGTAACTTAGATAAGGGACACAAGACTAGGAATCCAATGCATCCAACCAAGATAAGAATGAAGGATTGCCTCTCAATATAAAGGAGTTAGGTTTTGTATCACACTTTCTAAATTGTATTCATAGTTCCAAATATTTTCTCTTGGTATGTTTCCATGTTAATCAATAATAATCTAATACTAGTTTAAAATTAAATGCTATTATGGGGCTGATTCCGATCCGGGTCGGAAAGCTCTCCGACCGAGCCGGATCCGGAGTGTTTTCCGACCGAGCCGGAGTCCTGCAGTCCGACCGAGCGAGTACGATGCGGTCGTATGCTGCTGGACTCGGTTCGGGTGGACTCTCATAGAAGTCAATGGGAGCCAGTCGTACGACGCGTAAATGGGCTCCCACTGACTGAATGGGTACGTCATGCACAAGGGCCCCCCTACAGTGGGTACGCCTCGGTGCCATCCGCACCATACATGCCTGTGTTGGGGAGACCCTTAGGTCTCCCCCTGTGTTCGAGTCATAGGGCTGCGGGTGACAGGGGGTCTGACGCGGACCCCCAAATCGCATCCATTGCACGCCACGGTTAGCTTACTGCCAAAACATATGGAGCGGTTCAAACCCGGGAACGACTCGAACTGTGAATTTCACGTAGCTCGCATCGTACTTGCTTGCTCGTACAGCTGTACGAGTCGTGCGGAAAACATGCGTACGGCTCGTAGTTTTTCCGGCCAGATCGCGATCTGTGCCCTTCCAACCCGGATCGGAATCGGCCCCTATGTAGTAAAATTACTGACATATCTAAATCTAACTTATATACAGAGTTTTAGAACAAAAATTAACTTCATAAACAGATGGAATAGACTTATCTGGATTTGAACATTAGTCATCATATCCTGAGCATAAGCAAATTACTTTAATTGATTGTATTTATGTACATTTAAATACACCAATTTTTGGGACAGAATATTCCTTGTCTTCATAATGGACATGCACCCCTGCTTTGAGTGCTTCAAATGTAATGATGTCTGAATCCTTAATGCTGATTTTTGTTATCATGGGTGAGCCCAGATCATGCATGTGCATCATTATATAGGCCTGTCTCACGGACCTGGAGGGGCACTCAAAGCAGTACCAGGAGTTTAGCAGAATGAGGGTGATGGTGGCAGTAGGAGTATACAGGTTGTGTTGCACCCTTATCGCTGGAGTGAGACCTACAGGCTCACTCAGTTAACGTTCCGCTGCTGTGTGCTTAACTCACCCTTGGTCTACATCAGTTTTGTGTGGGGTGCTGCGCAGTGCATGAGTGGTATACCTGTGCTGGGTGTGTGTGTACATGTGAGTGGTATAATGCAGGGCTAAGGAAGTATGGTGCCGTGTGTATAGTATATATATGTATTGGGTGTATGTGTGCCTGTTAAAGGCACAATAAAAAAAAGACTGGTTCCATTAATTGAGACTCAAGGCAGAAGGAAGAAACATGAGGAATCTCTCTAGACAGGTTTGTCTATTACTGCATTCCTGTAAACTGGGTGGAACACAATGTAGGAAGGGACAGTCAGTCTCTCCAGTATACTTCAAATGGTGCTCTTTCATTCAGAGAGAAGTCACTGAAAAGGGGCCTGGGCACATTTCAGGAAGGAGATAGGACTGATAAGAGAATCACAAAGAGTAGGACTGAGGTCTTGGGGCAACCTTTTGATACACATATAACTGTGACTTGACAGACATCCAGGTGTGAACTCTAGTCATTTTATGGCCTGTGTTGTGGGGCTATCACATTTGGAGTCACTCCTGCTGTGCCAGACTGATTTCTGGAGGAAGAGCGAGCACTTTAAAAGGAAACCGACCCCAACATAAACCTCAAAGATTTAGGGCCCAATTTATATATTGGCGGACGGTTTACTCCGTCACAACGGTGATGGATATCCCATCTGCCGAAATATAAATTTCATTATGTCCTATGGGATTTATACTTTGGTGGACAGCATATCCATTACCATTGTGAGGGAGTAACCCATCCACTAAGATCTAATTCAGGCCATTAGACTCAAAATTACATTTGGTGTCTGGAAATGGACTATAAGAAGAAGGAGAGCTTCAGACTCCCAAAATTGTCAACTGTCAAGCAGCAATTTGGGCTGTGCAAGAAGGAGAAGCTCAGCAAGACTTTTTCCTGTCACAAGGACAGGAGGCCAAGGTCTGCTAGTCTCCCAGCCGGTTGAGGGAACATCACCCTGGGAATCTGAGATCACCTGCCCTGGAGTCGAGATCACCTCTTCCTCTCTGCTTCCCAAGACCATTTCACCCTCTGAGGAAGCAGAAAGCATTGTTGGAAGCTAATTCCAGTTGGGGAATCCTGGCAAAAGGATCCGCAAATCACAGTGAAAGGAGACAGCTGCTGCACCGATCGGGTTGTTGCCCATGTTCAGAAAAAACTTGGGAACCCCCATATGCCAGGGGAGGGCCTCTGTGAAGCAGGTCATCACACATGCGCAGCTTTAAGTCAGTGATCCAGCATGCCAGGAGGTGCTGCAGTGAAGATTGCTGCTGTTGATCGGGCCATAGCCCTTGTGAGATAACAAGTAGTGAACCGTGTATGCCAGGTGGTGTGGCTGTGAAGATTGCTGCTGTGCCAATTGGGCCATAGCTGCATTCAGTAACAAGTTGGCGACCCTGCATGCCAAGTGGGGTTACCATGAAGACTGCCACTGTGCCGATCGGGCCAAAGCTGATGCGCAGAGGAGGAAGGATGACCCTGTATACAAGAGGGGGCCATCGGAACCAAACAAGAAACATGGTCTGGTTAAGGCAGTCGATGGAGGAACAAGGATGCTGTGGTGACCCCAGCAGGCCTGAGCTGTGACCAGTATCAGGATCATTGCATCCTACTCCCTACCTGTGGGAGAAACTAAAAAACCTAAACCTATCCAAATTCGGAGGAGCATTGAGAATTCCCCGGCTGCTGCTGACTGGACCACGTGAGAGGAACTCAAGACTTTATTCAGGAGTGCAAGTTGTACTCCTGAGACTCAAACTATTATTGGAGCTTAATCTGAATGTCGCCTATAATGAATGAGCAATAGTCTTCACCTCAGGAGACTACTTTGTAAATACTCCTTTTTTCATTAAAGCAAGTATTTGAATGGAAAATCATTTATTGCTGCTGGTGTGCATATTTTGAGTTATGAGCCTGTGTTCACCATAGATCCCCTTGTGTCCACCTCCCCATCGAGAAGTCTGGTACTATTTGGCCGCCCTACCACTGATACTCAGGTGTTGAAAGGGTACTTGGCCTAGCTGCTCAGGACCCACAGTAGTTGAGGTTCTGGGATATTAGGTGTGGAAGACCTCATCCACCATAGTTAGGACAAGAAATCCATGCTTGCCTGTGGCCCTCTGAATGAGATTCTGACACTTGGCTGCGAGAGGTAGGGCACCTAACATTTATTAGTCTTGGATACAGGTGTGGCATTGGCCATTTCCAATTTACCTCAATAGTACAATAAGAAACGTTTTTATGCACAAAGTTGACACACAGAGAAAATGGTAAACACAGGGTTGGGAATGGACTTCAGTACCATGTCTATATATCAGCTGAAGGATTTAAGCACAGACAGAGGGTGGAAGATTCCTAGTAGCAGGAACAGAGAGGTCCAAGGACACTCACCACCTTTAGTTTCTAGAATATCCCATGTTTGTACACCACCTCCAATTTCTAGGGTACCAATGTCACCAATTCCAGAAATAAACCCATGGAGTGCATTGAGCCTAGTAAAGACCCTGAGCTTGCAGTTGGTGCAATAAAAACCTAGGGTTGAGAAAGAGGAAAAGGCCAGAGAGTTGAGAAGGAGAAGCTAAGATTAGCTTACTGGAAACAAGAGGAGAGGAGATGGGAGAGTCAGGAGCAATTGGCCCGGAAAGAGAAATTGCGAGATTGGGAGGAAACTCAGAGAAAGTGGGAGGTGAAACAGAAGGAAAATGAGAGAGCTGAAAAGGATAGCCCTTGAGACAGAGAAACGTATAATGGCAGAATGACAACTCCATCTGGGATAAGGACTGTACATCCAGTTCAGGCAACGTTGTGGCCAGGGTATCGAGAAATTGCGTATATATGTATGTGGAAGGCAAAGACATCTAGGAATGGTTAGAGGACTTTGAGGTCACCTATAAAGCACAGATCTTTAATAAGGTTTCTAAGGCAGCTGCCTTCATGGAGCGCAAGCAGTTGTAAAGGACAGCAACCATTGGAAGGATGCCTGTGGCAGACCATATTGTTCATGAGCGAATGAAGGAGGCTCTGAGTAGACGGTCTTGCCTGAAGCCAGCTCAGTACTTTCAGAAATTCAGAGACTGCAACAAAGATTCATGATGTATTGCATGATTGGAATTAGTGGGTGAGAGGGATTTAGGACAAGGATATTTGGTCCCTAACCAGTTGTTTATGACAGACTGAATCAAGGAAGAGTTCTCTACACCACTTGAGCAATACCTGACTGATTTGCCAGAGAGGGTTCTAGAGATATTTGCAGTATTGGTTGACAAGTGGATAGTTAATTAGGTGTCTAAATGGCTACAGCAGCATGGTTCTAAGCCACAGAGGGAAAGGAATACTCTACAGGCTGGTATCAAATCAAGAGAAAAGGGTCAGGGTAAGTCCTATGGGACTCGAGGAGGGCCCAGGAAAAATGGTAATGGTAATGGTGTGTCCTGAAGGAGCATCATGAGAAGGGTGGAAGGATTTCTGACACCAATATGACAATTTTTCAAATTTGAATGATTTAATTTTCAGGAATACTTGTTTAACTTATTACTAATTAGCAAGTAAATTGCCAGCTTTGTTTCCGCCAATGTAACTTGTATTTGTTAAAAAAAAAAGCTTACTCAATTATTAAATGTCATTGAATCTTCCAATGATAGGGAGTTTGAAACATAGTAAATCTGTTCTTGATTCTAAGTATGAAAATATGTTCCGAAAATTAGAATTTGTTTCAGGTATTTTTGTCTTGTTTGAGGCAAGTGTATTTATTCAATGTTTAGCTGCAATTTTGAAAGAATGGCAAATTGTTTGTATAGATGTATCTTCTGTAATGTGGAACATAAACATTTTAACTAAAAAATTATTTTCATTCTGGAGAAAACCTGCCATCTTTCAATAAGGTAGAAATGTATCTCCACCTGCCTGGTTATTTATTGGATGGAACCAGGTCAACAGAAGTTGTAATCGGAGCATGACTTGATACCAGAAATGTAAATATTTATATATTTATTAGTGTTTGAGATCATTGATTTAATGTATAAATTATTGACTCCTCATCCGTGAGGCAAGAACAAGAGAAAACAATGAATGTTAAGAAACCTCTACATTACAGTTTCTCCAACATCCAGCAATGCTCCATAAGATATGCCTCAAATGCTCTACATTTAGAATTCCATTGCAGAAAGACATCCAAAACCTGAGTACAACCTTGTCCAAGGAATAAATATCTCTAGTGCATTGAGTTAATTTACAGACAGTGAAATCTCTATGCCTATATCTTTTTAAATGGGCGAGAGGACCGCCATCTCACCATAATTAGAGACCTCTGTCTGGTTGGAAGATAACTTTTTGATCCGCACCTTTGCTGTGTTGCATGTTTAATGCTGTTCAGGAAAGTGTTTTGCATTTCAAAATCAAATTACCAAACAAAAGACTAATGGCCCTTACTCTTGGAGCTTTCATTTGCAAGTAATGCTAATACATTTATCTATATATGAGCCATTTAATGGTCATCATGTGGTTAGGCTTCGGGGTGGTCAAGAGTGCATGAGTATTTAATTCAATGCACAAGTTACTTTAATTTCAAGATGTGCTAGGATTCTTCAGGTGCCTCAAAATGGGAGCCTAGTAAGTCCATCAGTAGGTGTGCTTTTGATGAAAAAGTTGTTTAAAATGTATCTAAAAAAGATAGCTCTTAGTAGTTGATATGATGGATTTCAGAAATCATGGCAAGCAGTAGGTTGAGACTAGGCTTGGGTGAAATTTGTAATATGCCTGCATAATTCATGTTTTTGTTGTTACAAACTTTTCACATAATGCCCACGATTATGCCAATAGGCCATATTGCTTAACAAGAATTCCGGGGGAAAATCCTAATTCAAGAAGCACAGAAGCAACGCGATTGTCATGAACAAGAGCAGCGTTTGCTGAACCTGAGTGTCAGTTCTTTAACTAGGCTATTCAATATATATTTCAGATGGATCTTTAACCTGAGATGGACCATTTGGGTAATTTTGGCAATTCTATTAGCACTTGTATCCTAATATCAACTTCAACATTTAATTTCGAGTTAAAGTTATACAGAGTGGGTTATTTGGGTAACTTTTGTAGGATGAACCACATGTTTATTTTCCTTTCTTTTACAGGAGAAAAGTGCCATAAAGAGTGGGAGACTACTGTACATCAAGTAGCATCTCCCTCTTCCTGTCCTAAAGCCTCCTCCCTCTGCTATATTCTGCCCTTAGTCATTTTGGATTTGGATTCTGGAAGGAAAGCATCACTGTCTTTTTGTGTGCAATCACTCCTGTATCCATACCCTTTGAATATGCAGTTTTTAGGAAAAATCAAGTAAGTTCAAATCAGTAATCTGAAGAAATATTGTTGTTTGCGGTAGGGTACACACCACTAGGCTTGTTTCTTTTTTCTTGTTTGCTTGTTGCAGAAGGGCAAGCTGTTTTGGAGTAAGTGCCATGTGGGTTTAAGGTTTTTTATGGGATAATAATTGCATATTTTTGGGATGGTGGAGGCCTGAGGTGTTAAGTGACTGTATGGGTGTGTGAGTGTATGTCTGAGTGACTGTATGGGTGAGTCAGTGGTTGTGTGCGTGCCGGTATAGGTGCATAATTGGCTGTGTGAGTGGCTGAATTGGTGAGGGAGTAGGTATGTGAGTGGTGGTTTGGGTGAGTGAGTAGCTGTTTGAGTATGTGTATAGGCAAGTGAGTGGGTGTGAGTGGCTGTATTGGAGAGTGAGTGGTTGTAAGGGTGAGTGAGTGGGTGTGTGAGTGAGTGGTTATATGGATTTGTGAATGGGTATGTGAGTGGTTCTCTGGGTGTGTGAGTGGTTCTCTGGGTGCATGAGTGGCTGTGTCAGAGGCTGCATGTGTAAGTGAGTGGGTGTGTGAGTAGCTGTATTGGCAAGTGAGTAGCAGTGTGAATGGCTATATGGGTGAGTGTGTGGGTGTGTTAGTACCTGTGTGGGTGAGTGAGTTAGTGAGTGAGTATGGGTTTCTTTATGGGTGATTGAGTGGGTGTGTAAGTGAATGTAAGGATGTGTGAGTGGGTGTGCAAATGTCTGTATGACTGGATGTGTTTGTGGCTCTATTGGTGAGTATGTGGATGCATGAGAGGCTGTATGGGTGAGTTAGTAGGTGTGTGAGTGAATGTATGCATGAGTGGATGTAAGTGGATCTATGAATGAGTGATTGGTTGTATGAGTACTGGTATGGGTCTTTGAATGGGTATGTGAGGGGTTGAGTAGCAGTGGGTGTATGAGAGGTTCTATGGGAGTGTGAGTGGGTGTCTGAGTGGTTCTGTGGATGATGTCATCAGTGATGACATTTGAAATGTCATCAGTGATATCACTGACCACGTCATGAGTGATGTAATATTTGAGATCGTAAGTAGTGCATTGCAGAGACCTAAGTTATAGTTAGCTCTGGAAACTATACCTGCTAAATTTCACTGGTTTTGTATGAGTGAGATCTGAGCCTAACTATAACGTCACTGTAACCTTTAGTTTTTTTCAGTGAATGTTTAAGGTTTTTAAAATGCTAATTCCTAACTCTAAACTCCTGTAAACTTTATTTTTTGTGAATTTCTCTGGTTTTTAAGTAGAGATGGCATTTGTAGAGTGGTGGAGAAAGGGAGCAGGGCGTTTGACCAGCTCTGGTGGAGCAAGGGAGCGTGGCCCCCCAAGACCTCTTAGCAATCCAGCTGTGTGGAACTTACTGGAGGTCATTGGAAGGGATCCTCAGTAGCCAAGGGGTCTTAATCCCCCAACCAGTAGTGCACCATGAGGCATGTTTGCAGAGTGGTAGAGAAAGGGAGGTGGGGCCACAAAGACCCCTCAGCAATCCTGCAGTGTGGGACTTACTGAAGGTAACAGGAGGGGTAGTTAACCCACAAGTTCTAAATGTTTCCATTTTACTGTACTGTTGATTTAATGTTTGCTGCTTTACTTGTGGTGCACTAGGCCCATGAATAGGCCCAGACACATGTGTTTATATTTGTGCAAACCTTTCCCTGCAATCCTGCAAGCTTTTGTTGGGGTAGGTGGAGAAAGTGACTCCATCCAGAGTAGGCTAGCCATGTTCTATTTGTTTCCCATGCCTTTATGTGGTGATGCCCATTTTTGTACCTAGAGATTGTGTGTGCTCGTCATGAGTGGCCATTTTGCCTTTATTTCCCATTCCTCCTTCATTGCTGGCCCATGCTGTGTGATAAGTGATGAACATTTTGTTGAGCCAGTGGGTGTTTTTGCTTGGACTTGAATAGGGAAAAAGCGTCTTTCCCTAATGAACTGAAGAATTTATACCTGCTAGAGACCATAGGAGACAGATGAATGGACATATCAGAATTAGACTCTTCTTATGGGCCTTGATGCTGAAGCTTGGGACCACAGAAACCCATTGAGTCAGCCAACCAGCTGAACAGCAGTTAGCGTTTTGAATTAAGTGATGTAAAACATTTAAAGGTAGCTTTGTATAGTCCATCATTAAATGATTTAGTGGAACGAGCTAATAGGTTTATCAAAGAAGGTATCCAGCACCTGCAGCTTCGAAATTGGATGTTAAAATGTTTCGGAAAAAGAAAAAGTGGAGTTATTGTATTTCACCACACACTATTACAGATGTTTCGTCTTTTAGGTTAAATAGATGAAAAGAACCTTGCATAAACCTCTTTCTTGAATGGTTGAAAAGAACAAAAATGATGTGCATCTGAGTGATAGTAAATATTTGAGAAAGGATATTTATCCGAACATTTCAACGAAGTAGGTCAAGACAAAGAGTTATTTTGATGAAAAGAACAAATGTAAGAGTGATGACATTAAGGTTGTAGATTGGGTTTTGATTAGGAAACTTTATAAAGCAGTGAAAGTTTTGTCAAAGTTTTCTTCACCAGAGTGGTGGGTAGGTTAGCAAAGCCTCTGTTTTGCTATTACCAGAGGGTGGTGGAGTAGGAGAAATCATCTTCGTTTGAAAGAGAAACAAGCCAGAATCACTTTAGAGAAAAAAAAGGAGCACATGTGATGGCTGTGATTGGTCAACGTGGTTGGAAGGTCCTGATAATAATGTTAGTTGTCAGCCAAATTATAATGGCAATTTGCATATGTTGATTCCTCAGCAAACAGTTTTGTTGTCTGAAGAAGCATATACATATGTAAGACACTATAGTGAGCGCACAATGTGACACTCTCTCTTCCCCACTTCCATCATCCTTCTCCGCCCCCTGCTGTGCCCATGAACTCTCAGAATCAGTTTATAATGTCCAAGGCATAGCTTTTATTCACATAAAATCAGGTAATTCACCACAAACCACAAAGAGAGTAAAAATATCCTACTTGGATATATATATCATTATTCATGGCATCACACTCTAGCGACAACCACATGTCAAAGGCAGTAAGGAATTAAAATTGACATTACAGTGATGGAGCAGGGTTTTTACTCTAAAACGGAATACCTGTTTCATTTTCGCATGTTATAATTAAAAGTACTACTAATTAATTATTAATGATTAAAAGTTTGACGAATGTTGACTAATCAACCTTATTAACAAGAGAATTACACGAGGGAATGCTATTGCATGGCTAAATAACAAGTGAACTACGTTGGTGAGCAAACTGATAGAAAACGATGTTGCTTATGTGATGTTATGGTGTTTTGCGCTTATATTTAATATGCATTAATAGCTTCTGATGTCGCAAATGGCTAGTTAAATACACACACATAAGGGTATTAGCTGGGGAATAACACTGTTTAATCATTTCTATGCAGTAATAATGTTTTGTGTTTCTTTACTCTTAAGTTGACAATTGCGGCCTACTGAAAGATGGCCACCTCCTGCAGCCTGCAGTCGAGTAGATGTGTTAATGGAAAATTTTGCAAGAAGGCTTCATGTTGCCTGTGACCTTGCCCTCTTGTCGAACTAAAGAGACATGAACATGACGAAAAATCCAGGCTGACAGCCAAAAACCCCTGGATGAGAAAATTGTAGCAACTGAATAAATCCGACTACATGAACTTTCGGTGGTCTCATAAGATGATACATTTTATCTGGGAAAAACATCTGTAGAAGTAACGGATAAAATTATGGACATTACATTTTCTATTCATCGTTGAAGACAGACAATATTTGGGAACTTTTGCTCATGTTGCAAGACGACATTATTTCCACTATTCATCCGTTCTGAATAAAGAAATGATACTTTTTAGAATGTAATTTACAGTATAAAAGAACGTAGACTAGAGAGGTCTAGCGCCACTTCTTCCCGAGCTGATGATGCGAGGTCCCTATGCTGATGGAGAGGACGATGACTCTACATGACGGCAGGAAACTTTAATTCTTCTCCAGAGGACCGGTGTTCTGACTTAGGATCTGACATTTAGACAGAATAGGTAAATATGAGAGAAATGAAATTGCATTTAATTGGCTTTTCTTGAAATTTTAGATAAATGAACAATTTGTTTGAACTACTGTCTCGGGTGATTATTTCTGGTCATGTTTATTTGATTTATTGTATATTCTTTGAAATGTATTCTGCTAGATCCACAGCAATCAGCTGGTCGCATTGACCTCAAAGTATAGGCAGATCAGATAGAACATATGTGAAAGGTGGTTTCTCCTTCACAGGGCACGGATAGTGTAATTTAGAGTGAATGTTGGTGTAATGGGCCCCACCAGCGTATGATGTGTGTATGCGTGTGTGACTGTGAAATCATTCCGTCTGTGGAAGTAGAGGGAATTTGGAAGCTCTGATCTGCACCAACAGTTCAGCTTTAACTTGGCCATCCTCTTGAACACTCTGTTGCACACATTGTGCCAACAGGCCCCAACGCGCTACCGCAAACAGTTGCACTACTTGAAATCCAGGGCACCGCATAGAGCACCGGCCCACCGGGGTACCTGAACACAGGCAGCCTCCCCAAGATTAATCTCAGTCCATAAGTTGCGGGTTAAGGCAGTAGAGTTGAGGACCACCAGCAGGTAAGTCCCCCCTCCCCGCCTACCCCCTCACACTTCAATCCTACCCCCTCCTGGGGTCCATCCAGTCGCTAAACCTCCATTGTTGTGCCTGCCCCTTTGTTGTTAACTGTCAGCGCTCCGCCGCTTTGCCCTACTCTGTTGCCGGGTGGGTGGGTGGTTGCAGACGCTCCTGCAGCTTTGCCAGGCTCCAAGAGGACAAAGAGGACGAGACCCTGAAGGTGCAGCCTTAAATAACCTACTACTAGGATTCAGTTTTGTTTCTTACTTCTGCACACCCCCTTCCAGTGTCATCACCAGTCCCCCTCCTCCAGCAGCACCTTTTTCCCAGCCCCGGGGATGCTCAGTCCCGTGGCGCTACTAAGGGCGCCCTCCTCTAGGTGGGGGGGTGCCTGCTCATAGTGCGCGCAAAACATGATACTCTCTCTTCCCCACTTCCATCATCCTTTTCCACCCCTGCTGTGCCCATGAACTCTCAGGATCAGTTTATATTGTCCAAGGCGTAGCTTTTATTCACATCAAATCAGGTAATTAACCACAAACCACTACGAGAGTAAAAATATCCTACTTGGATATATATATCATTATTCATGGCATCAAACTCTAGCGGTATCCACATGTCAAAGGCAGTAAGGAATTAAAATTGACATTACAGTTAAGCTTTAACTTGGCCATCCTCTTGAACACTCTGTTGCGCACATTGTGCCAGCAGGCCCCAATGCGCTACCACAAACAGTTGCACTACTTGAAATCCAGGGCACCGCATAGCGCACTGGCCCACCGGGGTACCTGAACACAGGCCTCCTCCCCAAGATTTATCTCAGTCCATAAGTTGTGGGTTAGGACAGTAGAGTCGAGGACCACCACAGGTCAGTCCCCCTTCCCCATCTACCCTCTGCACACTTCAATCCTACCCCCTCCTGGGATCCATCCAGTCACTGAACCTCCATTGTTGTGCCTGCCCCTTTGTTGTTAACTGTCAGCGCTTCGCCACAGGGTGAGAAGCTCCCAGGCACACTCGCCCTCCCCCCTCGGCGCTGACTGTGCTCTAGAATAGCCCCTAGTATAGTGTGGAGAAAGATCTCTGTCTCTTTTCCCGACAGCTGCACCCCATCCTGATGGAACAACTCTGTTTTGTTGGGATGGAGCAACTGGTGCCGAATTGTACCCATTGTAGAACCATTTAAGATTCTTTGTATGGAATAGTTCAGCTTCTGTACAGATTTATTCATGGCCTTCACTGGAGCCCCACCAGCCCATACAGCCCGCAGCATTACCTCTGACCACAATATTGACGTTGTCGTTAAGTATTGTCTAATACTAGACATGACTGAAAACAAGTCCTTTCTTACCCCTCGCCTGCCTAGTGGCATCATATGATTCCCGCCTGCGTGAATAACTAACATTCTTGGGCGAGGCACTGGTTTAGATTCTATCACTTGTTGAAGCCAACCAAACAGATCCTGCAATTCTAGACCCCGCACCCCAATACAATGGTGTGTAAACCCAGCGGCCCCTTGCAGTTCCTCCAGACTGGACCCGCAGAAATGCTGCTCCGCAGGGGGCGGAGAAGGAATGCCCTCACCAACATACATGCACTTGTTGCGGGAATCAACTGGAAGAGAGAAAGAATTGCTGTAAAGACCATGACTGGTGGGCTCCCTGGCAATCCTTCCTCCCCCTACACAAGACTTGGCCGGATTACTTCTGCTGGTAGGCCCATTGCCGCTGCTTTGGTGGTCGCCCCTATGCGAAAGGAAGGGGAGCTAAATGGATTGAATCCTTGCCCAGGTAGACCAACGCCCTCCTACACACCTGAGTGAACTGGTATCATGTCATTGGCATCCCATCCTTGTGCACTAGAAGTCTAGTTGAGGCCACCATGGGGTGTCCCCTAAGGTACTTCCTCACCATTACCACTAGACAGTATGCGGTGTGGTGCACCACATGTCATTTTACCCATGTGCCCTTCCCAAGCGAGACTGTTTTTGACCGCCGGATCCTAAGATGGATCGCCCCTACATCCAGAAGGAAATCCGCCAGGCCTAACCCCCCTTCACCCTTCTTGGATGAGGCCACCAACTCGGAGATGCGCAAAGCCCCAAAAAAGGCAAGCACGTATGCAAGGCTGACTAGCTCTACCTCGTATTGGGACCAGGACACCTGCTGTAAGGCCCCAATAGTTTTTCCAGCCTCTCCACATTTATAGGTCGCCTATTGTTCTACACTCCAGGTACCAAGCGTTTCCAACCCCTGATAGCGTTCCGTACCCTAAAGTCCTTGGTGGGATCCCTGACTCCTTGCAACCCAGCAAAGAAGGCAATGGCGGACAATTGCCTGCGTACTAGCGACAGCAATTTTGCCTGGTTTCTCTGCCCCACAAGAAAACCCAGTACTCCTTCCGGTGTGAATCTGTCTTGCTCCCCGCCTGATCCGAATGTTGCTCTGTACACCCCTCAAGCCCTCTCATACATATATTTTGTCTGGGGTGCCAGTGATGCTGCAATTAGGTCTGCGGCAATAGGGCATCAACCCTCCACAACTCCTCTGGGAACTCCACCATCAGTTTATCCACTTGTGGCCACCATGCCCTGAACTCTGCCAACTTAGATCAAGACAAAGCGTCAGCCACTGTATTATCCACACAGGGTACATGTTTGGCAGAAAAATGCACGTTATGCAAGAGACATAGGCGAATAAGAGTCTTCAGCAGCCGCAGCACCAAAAGGCATTTCGTGCTCTGATTATTGTTGGCCATGACTGCAGACATGTTGTCTGACCAAAAAATTACTCTGGTGTTCGCAAATGATGGCCCCCAAATGTGTAGGGCGACAATGATGGGAAACAATTCTAGAAAGGTTACGTTGGTGTGAGCCCAGACATAACCCATTCCCCCTGCCAATGCTTCATGCACCCTCTAGATCCCAACACTGCTCCAAAACCAATGCTGCCTGCTGAGTCCATGTAGAGGGCTAACTCTCTGTTGCTCTGTGCTGGTTGCTGCCACAATAGCGTTCCATTGAAATGTTCTAGGAACCCCCTCAATGTCTCCAAGTCCTCTCTTACCTCTGTAGACAACCTTTTGTGGTGGTGCTTTGCCCGTAAGCCGGACATTGCTCTGGCTATGTTCTTTGAAAAAACTCTGCCCATGGGATTCACTCTCAAGGCGAAGTTCAATTGGCCCACCAAGACCTGCAGCTGATGTAGGGTAACCTTCCTGGCAGTTATGCAGCCGTTAACCGCTTCCCTGAATGCCCTCACCTTCTCATCCGGCAACCTACACTCCCCTGCTACCGAGTCGATCTCAATACCCAGGAAACACAAACAGATCGTGGGGCCTTCTGTTTTTTCTTCAGCTAACGGAACCCCCAATGCCTGAGTATCCTGTCGAAAACCTGGCAGTACCCTCCCGCATGCCCGGTCATCTGTGGGACCCATGAGCAGGAAGTCATACAGGTAATGCATCACATGGTCCGATGACACCAAGTCCTTCACTGCCCACTCCAGGAATCTGTTGAATGTCTCAAATACTGAGTATGGTATGGAACACCCCATGGGCATACACAGGTCCAGGAAATACTGACCCTCAAAAGTGAAACCCAGCAAGCGAGGATCCTCTGATTGGACGGGTAGAAGGCGGAAAGCGGACTCTATGTCTGACTTGGTCATTAGAGCCCCCTTACCTAATCTCCGTAATTTGGCTTTGTCAAAGGTGGTGTTTCGCACTGTGCATAGTGCCTGGTCCAATCCATCATTTACTGATAACCCAGTGGGGTTAGAAAGGTTGTGAATTAAACAAAATTTGCCTGGCTCTTTCTTTGGAACCAACCCTACGGGTGAAAACACCAAGGATGCACATGGTGGAGAAGTAAAAGGACCCGCCACCGTCCCCGCATGCACCTCCCTCACAATCTTGTCCCGGACCAACTCCTGTTGTCGCAGAACTGACTGTTGATTCTTTGGCGGGACAGATGAAGGGGGTGCGCGGGAATGAATGTGGAACCCGTCCTTTAATCCATAGTATAGCATGTGAGCATCTTTGCTGTTATTGTATTTACTGAGCAGGTGCGTGAAAACGTGCATGCGAATTGGAGAAGGGCGCTTCACATTATTGCTCGGGCAATATACCCTTAAAGGTTGTGTGCTCCCTTTGCTTGCCGTGCTTTTTAAAACACTTAAACTCTGGATGGCCTTGTCCCCCGCAGACGGAGCAAATGTGTTTAAACTTACAGGCTGCCCCCTTGCTACATTCCGTCTTGTTGTCATGCCAGCAGGCCAGTTTTTTGTCTCCCAAACTTTTGTTGAATCAAAAGGACTGAGCCGCCCTCCCAGGTGCATGAGACATATTGAACTCCGCATGCCAAATATTGATCTCCCTCTGGTCCCATGCTATCTCAGGCGTAACCGCTTTCATCTGCCTAAACTTAGTGTTGTACTGCATCCTTGCAGACCCTTGGAACTCGGATGCATCCCTTGTATGAGGGACATGTACCCAAATAACTGTGGGGCTAGCGATGGTGTTTTCTCAGTCAGAATCGCTGCGTAAATGGAAAACCCTGTTACCCAGTTCCTCAAGGACCACTAAACCCACACCGTTTTTGGCTTCAACTCACTCTCCCTTGCTGTTCTGGGCCTACATGGGACTACCCCTGCATTGATCAAATCAAAAATGTTCACACATTCCCCCTGTGAATCTTGTCCCGTGTCTCCGACGGAACGTGCCATGTTTTCTCTCAAGGAGGGGCCAGCACCAAAGATATAGATCCAAATATCAATGGGGTCAACAGTGGAGGCGATTGGACTACGCTCACCCCCACCGCCGCCAGTGTGGTAGAAGGCTGCGCTACTCCCAGGCCCACCATCCCCGGCATCCCACAAGTCTGTGCCCACACTTGTGCTGCCACCCCCTCTTGCGCTCCTGTCACCATACTTGGTCCGGGTGATGGTGGAACTGACGCCCCCCCAACACTACGGGGGCCTGTTGGGCGGCAGCGGTCCCTTCTGCTTGAAAACCCCCTTGTGCTCCTGACTGCCCTCCTGGCCCACGTGGTGCGGGCATCATCACCCCCGCCAAACTCCCTGGGGGCTGGAAGGCGGCAGCACTACCTGCCGCTTGCATCAATACTGGTTCTCCCCCTACCTGTGGTGCCCCCGCAGATGCTGTTGTCATGGAGATTGCCATAATGCTCTGCCCCACCGCACCCACACTCATGTTAAGTACAGGCCCCTGCGCCGCCTGGTCCGAGCTGTGAGCGGCCCTGCCTGAGCAATTGACTCACCCCCCACAGTGGCTACTGATTCAGGCTGCGTGCACGGCTTGTCCTGTTGCCCCTTCCTATATCGAACCGGGACCTTCCTCTGCTTTTTTGGTGCTCTGCCGTCTGGCTGTTGCTCTGGCTCGCCAGCCAACTTCTGCAGCCCTGTCTCCATGCCATGCCATTGATGGAGGAAGGTTTCGTAGAAAAGAAACTTCCTCGGAAGCAATCCACTTGTTAACTCAATAACAAAGTTATTAATCATGTTTGTGAATAACTAATACGCACCACATGAACACGAGGGTTATTGAAGCTTGCTTATGTGTGTACTAACAACGGATAACAATGAAAACGGACAAATACCGCTTTAAACAGGGAACTGTTGTGTGCATGCGTCAACAACATCTACGTAGTATGACCTATTGATGCTTGGAGGGAATTTATGGCGCATGAGCAGAAGACACTAAAATGGAGTCTTCAGACTTGCGTGCATGGCATCTGCTTACTTGAAACGAAAACAAGCTATTTTACTGATGCTAATGCAGGAAAAGTATTAATAAATAAAGGGTAATAGAGTAGAGGTGGGTGGGATACAGTGCGACCACTTTATTTGTGAAATTAATATTTGTCTTTCTGACTTTATCACTAGTGCGTATTTGGGCCTCTTTTGTATAACCGGATTGAATGGAGTAATGCGAAGTCTGTGCATGCCCATGAGTGAAGCCATGAAGGCCATGACTGCACAGTTGAAAGGGAGCCAAGATTGACTGTTATGCTATGGGAAGGAACGGGGAAGAGTTCAACGAAGAAGACTGTTATTGAAAATTGTATTAATTTGTTTTAAAAAAAAATGTGAGAGCGCATGAGAACTCAATTTATGAATAAAAATTAAGGGTATGGGTTTGGGAACAATGGTTGAACTGATTTTTGATGACATGTAAGCATGGTGTGATAGAGCTTCCCCCTTGCATAACTAATCATATTGCGTATTTTTATGATATTGAAACTTTAGTGGGTGGAACATGAAGAAAGAAAGGTAGAATTAAGTTAGCTTTAATTAGTTAGTTGGAGAGACAAGAGGCTGATGGACACAGATGCTGTAAGGCGTGGATGCTGTCTTTGCTGCGGTAGATGCTGTTGCTGGGAGAGATGCTGTGAGATGCTGATAAAGAGCAGAATGCAGAACTTTCCATCCTAATTAATTGAATTAGATCAGAAGATCGCGGGATAATCTCGAGGAGGAAGAGAGTGTCAGAGAGGGGTTCGGCTCTATCGTCGGTATTCTAGAGAGGTCAACTATCCTGTCCTGAATCCTGTACTGAGGTCTTTCTCTTCTGACCTATTCTGGGGACCCTTACCAGCCCTTTGGCAAGGGGGTTGGTCTTTCACACTATTCTTGGTAATTATAATTTCTCATTATTTGCAGATGTTCTTTTCTCTCCGTCCTCTCCCTTTCTAAGCATTGATTATTGTATGAGTCCGAAGTATATGCTTGATGTTTATGAATTGAATTTTCTCTCCTATGAATGATGGTGACTGCACTGTATTTTGGAATGGTTCACATACATTTAATTTAGATAAAGATTTAAAACTTCCTGAGTCTGTGGCTATTTACTTTAAATGAATAAGTTAGAGTTAGAGTTAATTATCACCATCAACTAGTTCAACTAATGGTACATTGACCAGAGGAAAGAACTTCTTGATCAGTGAAAGGAGTATGAAATAACTATTCCTAAACATTGTGCAAATTACAAACTTGACCCCAGCTGTTTTACGCACTGTGAGTTTACGGGCCCAGGTGAATATATGATAGTAGAGTGTCTGTTGTTGTTGAACTGCTGGATCAGTTTTCTGGTAGCACAGTTATGGTTATTATTGACTAGTTTGGCGATAAATATTGTTATTAATTATTGATTTATGTTTAACAAAAGAGTTAGTGTCTTCTTTTATGTTGTCTAGAAGCACAGTAACAGAGGTTGCCTGGGCATCCCAGTAATGGAATAGCCGGTGGTGAGAGAAGCCATACTGCAGGAGGTTAGTCGTCTGTTTGTCATAACACTGAGAAGCTACGGAGGGCTGGCAGTGTTGTATTGGGGACTATATCATGTAAAAGTAAAAGTGTGAATGATAGCAAAAGGGGTTCGCTGGTGAAACTTTGGTCTCATTTACCAATACGGGTGACACTGAAGAAATAACAGGTTCTCCTGTGCTTGAATGAAGGGTAAACAGGGGTTTTACTCAAAGTAAAAGAATTTTTGAATAAATTGTAATCTATTCTGATTTAGTGAAACAGACAGAGTAGCGAATGTTTTTGTGTTGTTACTAACGAAGTTTTATTTTGAGAAAAGTTAAAGAAATACGTTTTCGTATTACCTTGTGAAGGGAGGGTCAGTCGCAGGAGTTATACTGACGTCACAAAGAGCCTTGCTGGGATTTGTTGGAACAGCGGCGTGAGAAAAGGAACAGATTGTAAAGGGAGGGTCAGTAGTAAGGAGCAATACTGACGTCACAAAAGGCCGCGCTGGCATTGGTCAAACCACGAGTGCGAGCTTGAGTCTGATTGGTTGATAGATAGAAGCCGCGCTAGGATTGGTTGAAAAGGAATTGTATGTTGAGTCCTAATTTGACTGTGGGTGTGAGCCGTGCTGATATAAGACACGACGTAGGTAATAGAGCTGGAAGATATATGGAAGATTCTTTCCTATATCGTCTGTCTGAAATGTTTGGAAGACGAAAGAAAATGACGTTAAAGAAGAAAATTAAAAATTTCTTTAAGAAAGACAAACCTGTAATGACTAGAGAGGGAATTCCTATTCCGCCACCTAAAACACCTGCTTCATTTATGATGATGGAGAAAGGATATCACACCTGTGTATGATTGGAGAATTGGGTGAAGTATATAAAAGGTGATGGTGTTTTGGCCTTTCCGGAGCATGGTCCTTTTAATCGAAAGATTTTACAGAATTTGAGAGATAGAATTAATATGTTAGAACCAAATCCTAGAATGACACAGTATGAAGCTTTGGAAAAATGGGAGATTGAGGCATTTGATCGTGAAAAATACAGAAGTGGTTGGAGATTTAGAGGATTTTTGCCTAGACATTCGTATGACTGAAGTGGAGATCAAATGAAACATTGGAGAAGAGCTGTAGTGACACCTGGGCTTTACCTGCCTCCTTTCTTCACCTTTACAGCCCAGCTTTCTCCTTTGGCGCGGGCGGGTGGGAGCGTCTCCCTCTCTCCCTCCCCACTCCCTGTGTGCAGCCCCCGCTGCAATCCCACATCATCAGACAGAGCCGGGGGCCCCTGGGCTGAAGAGACAGGCCGGGGCCCTGTCAGAAGCAGCCCTGGGAGCTGGTTGTTGTGACTCTGGCATCAGGTGATGCTTCTGAGAGCACTGCTGAGAGTGTCTGCGAGGAGGGGCCCCCCTATGATCTTGTATTATACCACTGAAGCAAGACAAGGCGACCTCAGTTTTGTCTGCACTGGTGACAACTCATCATTCTTTACTTACGAATCAGCTTGCGAGCCTATGACCTGCACAGCTGCTGAGGCACGACCCGGAAGGAGGTCCCGGAGAGGAAAGGGAAAGGAGGTCCAGAGAGGAAGGGGAAGGAGAGGTGCCCCTGTAACGCCTGCCCGGCTCAACGCTAGTGGAATTGCTTGGCGGCGCCAAAAGCTGGAAGATCGTAGTGGGGCTGTAACGCCCGATCAAGAAGATACGCCGGACAGGGAGAGGAGAGTTTGCCGGCTGTTTACTCCGAGAGCGATAAGAGTGACAAGAGGAGCCGTTTGTATAATTTGCCCTCAGTTATTTGTTATTTGGTTCTTTGTCCTGTTGCTCTGTTGCCTTTCGCGCTTGGAGCGCGACGAGGTTCCTGTTGGCTGGTCCCCTCCGCTGCTGCTTACTGTGCTATTTTGCGGCTGCTGTGCGGGGGGACAACAGCCCCCAGAAGCCATTGCAGGACATCCCCGCTCACTCACGCCCACTTCCATGCCCGGAGGCGCACAAAATACTGGCGCCTCCCTTGCGTCGCGGGCGGTGCCGGGCTAATTGAACAGTGGACTTTGTTATCTTCGGGACTCTAGGTTCGTTAAATATATTTGTAGTTATATTTGTTCTGGCTGTTCATTGTTCTGGTTGTGTTATTGTACTGACCTGTACTGACCTACTGCAAATTTTGTTGTATCTCCTGGCCCACCTGAGGTTTGTCGCCTACTATGGGGAAAGGGAAAGTGAAAGAGAAAAAAAGCGTGACTAGTAGCATTGAAGGGTCTATTTCAAGGACCATGGATCAGTTTTTTACAAGGGCTGCGGTGGTGCTGGAACGAGAGATAGCGCTAACCGAGAAGAGACTGTCGTTAGATCCCATTTTCTCCAAGCGCTCCTCACTGGGTACTATTAGGGATGCTGTTACCCCAGAGCAGTTGGTCACCGATTCACCCCACGATGATACCAGGCAGGTTATTAGCAGAGATTTGGAGGCTACTGATGTATCTGACGCTTGTTCTTCAGTAACTCCTATGATCTCGAATTCATTACCAGGGGACAGCTCCAGAAAAGCTACTGTTTTACCTTCCAATTGCGGGAAAAGGAAGAGAGGGGGTGGAGCTCATAAGGGCAGGTGTCCCAAAATAATTAAAACCAGTAAATCTGGAGGGACCTCAGTCATAGCGCCTCATTTGGTAATTGAGAATACTCTGCCCAATCCTGAAGTTTTGGGGAAATAGTCTACTGAGCTGCCTAAGCGCTGGCCTTTGAAAGCACAGTATACTGATAGCTTCTTTGACCAGATAGAGCATTTGATGAAGTCATTAATGCTCCCCCTATTCGAAAGAATTAAACTAATTCTCGAAAATCTGGGGAAATTGGGAAAAATAGTTATGGCGAATACTATTGCATTAGAAAAGGTTGCGGGTTGCACTATAGTCCCTAATTGTGTAGCAGAAGGAGGACCAGCGTCGGAGTTGGATGGTTTTCTTGCTGTCAGCTCCAATAATATCCCAGCCCAAAACCCCATGCATCCAAGACATCATGATAGTAGGGACACTATAGGGGTAATCAAGAATAGTCACCACAATAGTACGAGAGTTGATGTACCAGGGTGGGAGGGTAGGAAGGAGTCTGAACATGCCAAACTGGCAGTAGAGGTTATCCATAAGGAGAAGGAGGTTTTAGGAACTGTTGTCAGGAAAAGGAAACATCCCTGTATCGATCTCCCCCCGATTCAGTGCCGTACACTGTGATATTGGCAGGGGTACCAGAGATCGAAGAGGAGAAACTGGAAAATCACAGGGAGCTGAAAAATAAAGTCATTTTTTGGCTTAGTAACAATAGACCACTCCCTGGCCACATTAATGGTGAAATACTTCATGTAAGGAGGGTGAGCTGGTTGGGCAGTAGATGTAAGGACAAGGTAGGGGATTGTATTATTGTAAATTTTAGAGGTCCTAGAGCAGTAAGGTTTATCTGTGAAGGGAGGGTCTCTAGAGGAGGGGGTGGGATCCAAACGCTTACTCTAAGTCACTTTTATCCTTGATCAACTTCAGGTACCCCTCTGCTTACATGAAATAGGTTTGAAACACCCTATAGACATTCTAATATTGCTTTTAGGGTAGAGAGTCACCTCCCTCGGGCCCACCGTTTTGATACCTTATCTAATCACCCTATTTCTACCTATAACCAATTTGCCCCCTTGTACACCCTAGAGGAAAATGATTGACATGGGGATGGAAAGGATCTGGATAGGTTATCGCTATATGGGTGTCAGTTTCAAACCTCTGGGGTAAATGGTTGTAGTTCAGTATCACCGCCTCATGACTCCCTCTCGCTCCAGTTCTCTCCTCCTATCTTCAATAATGTTGTGATGGGGAGTACTGCCTCCTGTAATATGGTGGATAGTCAGGCGGCTACTTCTAGCCCCGTTACTCCTTCTGCGAAGGTAGCTTCATGGAATATTGTGGGGCTGGAATCCAAATTACATCTACCAGACTGGGCTAGTTTTATTGATAAGACTGATATCTGGTCCTTTCAGGAAACTTGGGCAATAGCTCCACTTTTTCGCTCAGGCTCCTTGAACTTTTTTAAACCAGCAGCTAAGGGTACTAGGGGTAGACCTGTGGGCGGTTTGTCGATCTGGGTACGCCAACGAGAGGGTGTGTCAGTGGTGGAGATTCCGATAGATAGCCCAGACATTATGGCTATTAGGGTCTGCTCCACTAAGGGGCTTAACATCATTATTATTAATATTTATTTAAGGGGGCTCACAGGCGGTAGATGTTCTCCAACAGCCCTTATATTAGAGGATTTCTTAGGAACCATAAGTAAAAACGTTAACAGGGTTGTTGTTGGGGACTTCAACACCTGTTTTGAGCCTCTTGGAGTGGATGATGGGAAGCTTACAGATGCTGAAGACTCTATGTGGGGCATACCTCAGTTGGAGCTGATACCCATTAAAAAATGGACGCAAGCGGCTTTGTTTATTAAGGGCTTGTGTCTCGAAAAGGGTATGCGGGCTGTTAATGGTAGATCGAAGTCTGATAGATCTGGGGTAGTGACCTTTGACAATGGAAGATCTGGGTCCCGTATTGATTATATACTGGTTAATGTGGAGTTGTGGTCGATGATTGATGATATGGTGGTTGTATGTAGACCAGAAAGCGACCATAACCCCCTAGTTTTGTCCATGCTTGATAACAGTTTTATTGATATTGTTATGGATGATGTCCCTACTGTTCAGGCAAAAGTATTCTTAACTAATGATGAAAGAAGGGTACGCTGGCCAAAAATAGTTATTAATGAGGGTTTTATGTCCATGATTAGGATTTTGCTTATTAATACATTAGACAAACTCAATTGTTCTGAGTCCCAGGTTGAGATTAATGGAAAATTTCCCGGTATTCATATTGGGTCATTCTCGGAGCTTAAATCCTTCTTTGTTAAGAGTTTACCCCATAACTCCAAAAACAAAGAGTTGATATCCCGATCCTGGTACGACAATGGTTGTAGACAGGCTCAAAGAGCCTTGCTTGTTGCCATTAAATCTAGATTACCATATGTTATTCGTAGCTGTAGGGCTATTTATAAACATGCCCAATTATAAGCTAAAAGGAATTGGGACGATCGCTGGAAGGGGTTACTACAGGCGTGCGATGGGCGGAATATGACTGAATTTTGATATCTCCTTAAGTGGGGTAACCACCCACAAGATATAGTATCTACCACCCACGTGGAGCCACAGCAGTGGGTTTCGTATTTTGAAAACCAGTTCAAACTTAAGAGTAGGACTACAGCTGCTACACCGTCTTTTATGTGTGAGGAACCCTTGGTATTTGTCCCCTGTGAGGTGAAGTCTATTTTAAAGGCCATCCCGAGTGGCAAAGCACCGGGGCCCGATTGTATCCCTGCAGACCTATTTAAACATGAGCAAGACCTATGGGTCCCATATTTGACCATGCTAGCCAATGCCCTTGCTAATGGAGCTTCAGTTCCTGATTCTTGGTTAGGGGCAGAGATATTGCCAATCTATAAGAAGGGCGATCGCTCTGCCCCGGCCAATTATCGTCCAATTAGCCTTATAGATGCGGTACAAAAGATTGTTGCTCGCCTACTTTTGGGTCGTATACAGGGCTGGATGGCGATTTTGATATATTAACACCACTCCAGGCGGGTTTTCGGTCGCATATTGGAACCCTAGACAAAGCGTTCAGGGTTATGCTCCTGTATTGGAAAGAGGTTATCCTTGGTGGTGGCATGCTTTTTGCGGCATTTGTGGACCTAAGGTCCGCATTTGATCTTGTTCCAAGGATTAAGTTGTGGGATGTTTTATTGGGGATGGGCATGCCCAAAGAGCTGGTGGCTCTTCTTATTAAATTGCATGAACATACGTATGCTAAAGTACGATGGGGTAAACCCGGGGAGGTGACGGATAGGTTTGAGGTTTCTAAAGGGGTTAGACAAGGGTGTGTTTTGGCTCCCACCCTGTTTTCCCTGTTCATTAACGGGGTTATGAACTACTTTACTAACTTCCCCACTGATGCACCTTCCCTTGCTCGCAAGAAAGTCCCCTTGCTAATGTTCGCGGATGATACGCTTTTAATTTCTAAGACGAGACAGGGGTTACAGCTTGCTCTGTCTCGCTTTGAGCTTTTCTGCCGCGACCATGAGCTGGAAGTTAACGTAGGGAAGACCAAATTCATGGTCCTTCGTGGTCCAAGATCAGTTAAATCAAGGGTTAAAATGGATGGGGTTATTCTTGACCAGACAGCTGTTTTTACTTATTTGGGAGTCACATTTAGTGAAAATTTGAATTGGAAACCCCAGATAGATGTCCTTACCCTTAAGCACGCCCAACTTGGCGGAGCTCTGTTGAAGGAACATAGAAACTCGCTAACAAAACCATTGGTTCCACTGATTAAAATCTATGGTTCCAAAATTCTTCCAGCCATTATGTATGGGGCGGAGTTGTGGGGCTTTAGTGATATGTTCAAACTTAAGGTTGCACAGAACAAATTCCTTAGGTCAGCAATAGGGTTACCGCAATCAACTCCTCGTATTCCCCTATTGTATGACCTAGGCTGTAACCCGGTGGAGGATATGGTACGGTATAGACCTCTTGCGTTTTGGCGGCGCCTGTGGACGACACCGGAACTGTCCATGTATGCCGAGGCCCTCTTGGAAGTAAAAGGGCTACGGGGTTCGTCTGGGATTCCTTGGTTATCAGCAATAAAAGCTTCCCTGATTGATATGGGGCTAGGGTCCTTATGGGTTGATCCTGTTACTGCTGTTTTCCCCTCAAAGAAGCTTTTTAAAGAAATCTATAGGTGTAAGATTAAGGAAAAGAGATTAGCAGCTGCTCTGGGTGGCCCCATGACAGTATTATTCCTTGTCATCAAGGATGTCCCCACTTATGATGAATATTGGGACATCATAACAAAGCCATCTGATCGCAAATTGTATCATCAGTTAAGAGTGGGGTAACGAGTTCATGGAATCTAAGTGGCAGTGATAAATGTCCCTTTTGTGTGGAGGAGGTAGAAACTGCTGATCACTTCCTTTTTTGTTGTCCAATGTACACTCAACCTAGATGTGTATGGCTAAAGCCTGTATGCCGTTCACAGGGAACAAGTTCAGCACAGGTTGCCAGTTGAATCCTAAAATCTGACACCACTAAGTATATTGTCATAGGGGTATCTAAATTTGTTAGTTGGGCTTGGTCAATTCGGACCCGGAATTTGAGTCTATAATTCAGTAGTACACATAGGTGCCGATTCCGATCCTGTAAAACCCGGGTATGAATGGTCGTACGGAGTGTATTCTCCGTACGACTCGTACCCGGGAAAACCACCTTACAAACCCGCAAGTACGATTCGTACAGAAATACCATTTCCATACGAGTCGTGCAAAACACCGACCGGGGAAAAAACAACCACAATTCCCATCCGGGACATCGCGTACGTGACATCCAGACTGAGTCAGGCAGTGATTTACGGACCAGCAAGTACGATTCGTGCCTACGTCACTCCGCACGGACCATTTTTTACGGCAGCCAAAAACTGCCGGGAAATTGAGGACGAAGCGAAGAAGGAGCACCGGTATGCGACGGACAGCCATGGACCCCATCCTACATGTCATCCCGGCCCTCCTAGCCTACGACCTGGTGCACAGAAACTGAGGCAGATGCCGCAAAAGGTCAGAACAACACCCAGGGGCAAAGGGGTGGGGGGGGCGAGGGGCAGGAAACATAACCCCCCCCCCAAGTTAAAACATATATATATATATCCTGCACATAACTTACCCCCGAGGTCTGGTCACTTCGGGGGGCATGTCCACCAATCCCACGTACCGCCACAACGGAAGTGGACGTGCACGCATACCCGTCACCACTACAATGGTGGTACGGGCCATACCCACGCCCCCACAGCGTGGGTACGGCACGTACACCTCCATCACCACCCCAATGGTGGTACGGCCCGTACCCACACCCCCCAGAGCGTGGGTACGGCCCGTACCACCATTGTAGTGGTGATGGAGGTGTACGCGCCGTACCCACGCTGTGGGGGCGTGGGTACGGGCCGTACCACCATTGTTGTGGTGATGGAGGGGTACGTGCCGTACCCACGCCCTCACAGCGTGGGTACAGCGCGTACACCTCCATCACCACCCCAATGGTGGTACGGCCCGTACCCACGCCCCCCAGAGCTTGGGTACGGCCCGTACCACCATTGTAATGGTGATGGAGGTGTACGCGCCGTACCCACACTGTGGGGGCGTGGGTACTGCCCGTACCACCATTGGGGTGGTGATGGAGGGGTACGCGCCGTACCCATGCCCTCACAGCGTGGGTACGGCCCGTACACCCTATGAATGCGGGGATAGGGTCCGTCCCACCTGTACCCCTACGGCACCAGTACAGAATGGATACAAGGCGTACACACGCCACGAATGTTGGCATAGGGCCTGTTGCAGCATATAAGCAGTATATTGGTGTGTGTGTATGCACAGGACAGCAGTGTACTGCACCAAGGGGGCGGGTGGGTGGGTGGCTGGCTGGCTGCAGAGGACTCCCAGCAGTGGACAGAGACATGGGGGAGGGTGCATATCACTCCCAGCAGTGCCCAGACATATGAGGGGTGGGTGCATATCACTCCCAGCAGTGGCCAGACATATGAGGGGGGGTGCATATCACTCCCAGCAGTGCCCAGACATATGAGGGGTGGGTGGAGAGGACTCCCAGCAGTGCCCAGACATATGAGGGGTGGGTGCATGTCACCCCCAGCAGTGCCCAGACATATGAGGGGTGGGTGCAGAGGCCTCCCAGCAGTGCCCAGACATATGAGGGGTGGGTGCAGAGGACTCCCAGCAGTGCCCAGACATATGAGGGGTGGGTGCAGAGGACTCCCAGCAGTGCCCAGACATATGAGGGGTGGGTGCAGAGGCCTCCCAGCAATGCCCAGACATATGAGGGGTGAGTGCAGAGGACTCCCAGCAGTGCCCAGACATATGAGGGGTGGGTGCAAAGGCCTCCCAGCAGTGCCCAGACATATGGGGGGGTGCATATCACTCCCAGCAGTGCCCAGACATATGAGGGGGGGGTGCATATCACTCCCAGCAGTGCCCAGACATATGAGGGGTGGGTGCATATCACTCCCAGTAGTGCCCAGACATATGAGGGGTGGGTGCAGAGGCCTCCCAGCAGTGCCCAGACATATGAAGGGGGGTGCATATCACTCCCAGCAGTGCCCAGACATATGAGGGGTGGGTGCATATCACTCCCAGCAGTGCCCCGACATATATGGGGGATGCATATCACTCCCAGCAGTGCCCAGACATTTGAGGGGTGGGTGCATCATCCTCAGATGACCACAACTCCATGGGTCCATGAACGCATCCCCAATGTGCGACTATGTTGAGAGTGCCATATCAACACATCACTGACAGCAGTGTCCCACTCCCATGAGGATGGATGTCATTCCCCCACTGCATGACACACCACATGTGGGTGCGATGACAAATGACACATGCATACCCACCCCTTGCGGAGGCTGCACAATACACACACTGAGATCATGTCACAAGACTGTATAGTCATGTGAAACCCACTAAACTAAGAGAGCCAAAGGGAACACACACTGTCACGCACATTCCAGGACTGATAGGAATGTACAGGTGCTGGCACAGCCACCAAGTTGTTGTCTCCCATGGAAGGAATAGGGTGGACTTCCCACAGATACAATGCCCACAATTGTCAGTCAGGTGACCAAATACCCTGCAGAACAAGTACCATATGTGTGCTAGGCTGGGAGTACACACATGCATAGTGCGGAAAAGGAACCATTTCCCCATGGAGGCATGGCAACATACTCCATACACAAGTACAGTGACTACCAAGGATGGCACAGACGATGCAGCCGGACACATTGCTGAGCAGGCATGGACATAGTTAAAGGGATCCATCAGCCACCAAGGGAATGTAGACACAGGTCAGCACAAACATGGTGCAACTCCCTGCAGGGAAGATGTCAGGTGCCACAGAGGAAGGAACACTCCTTGGGACAATGTCTCAAAACACAAAGAGCATACACGACCAAAGAATCATTGCAGAGACCTTGTGATGCCACGCAGATACCAGGGTCCAACCCATGAGCAGCAGACTACTACATTTCCCAGATACCCAATACATGATCACCACCCCAACTCATGGAGCATCAGCACCAACATCAATACCTGAAAAGCAATTGTGTGCAAAGGAAAAACAAAATGTTTTATTCAGCATGAAAACAAAAAGTAGAAAAGGACACTATTTACAAAGGCCATAGGCCAGTCCAGACACGAAGTCCTGGGGGGGGACACATGGCCATGCGTCTCCCCTAGCTTGCCTGCACATTAGATACCTCTGGTTGATCGACTGGGGTGGGGCCATCATGACGGGAAGGACCAGGCACCGCAGGGACAGGAGGGGGTAGGGCAGGTGTTGGGGGGGCAGGGACGGACGACTCCACCACAGGGGGTGGGGCAGCGCCAAAGGTGGAGGTCAGTACTGCGCTGCACACGTCCGCAAGATCTTGCAGTGTCTCCCCTGCACCCGAAGGAACCACAGGCCCCAAGGAGGGGGGGGGGGTCGGAGGGATGGGTCGCAGCACTACTGGGGGAGGTGGGGGACAGGGGGGACTCTACTCCCCTACCCGTGGAGTGCCTTGTCCGTTTGCGTGCAGGTGAAACAGTGGGGCTGAGGCCCAGCACAGCCAAGTAGGTCTCCTTCTCAGACTGTGGGACAGGGGAGCCGAGGGGAGTGACATCGGAGGGACTGGGGAGTGAGGCATGTGGACTCCTACTGTGTCTGCGTGTCTGCCTGTGTGCCCTAGACCCAGTCATCCCAGCCCTCCTAGCATACGACCTGGTGCACAGAAACCGACGCGGACGCCGCAGAAGGTCAGAACAACACCCAGGGGCAACGGGGTGGGGGGGGCGAGGGGCAGGAAACATAACCCCCCAAGTTAAAACATATATATATCCTGCACATAACTTACCCCCATGGTCTGGTCACTTCGGGGGGCGTGTCCACCAATCCCACGTACCGCCACAACAGAAGTGGACGTGGACGCGTACCCGTCACCACTACAATGGTGGTACGGGCCGTTCCCACGCTCTGGGGGGCGTGGGTACGGGACGTACCACCATTGTAGTGGTGATGGAGGGGTACGCGCCGTACCCACGCCCTACAGCGTGAGTACGGCGCGTACCCCTCCATCACCACTCCACTGGTGGTACGGGACATACCCACGCCCCCACAGCGTGGGTACGGCGCGTACACCTCCATCACCACCCCAATGGTGGTACGGCCCGTACCCACGCCCCCCAGAGCGTGGGTACGGCCCGTACCACCATTGGGGTGGTGATGGAGGGGTACGCGCCATACCCACGCCCTCACAGCGTGGATACGGCCCGTACACCCTATGAATGCGGGGTTAGGGTCCGTCCCACCTGTACCCCTACGGCACCAGTACAGAATGGATACAAGGCGTACACACGCCACGAATGTTGGCATAGGGCCTGTTGCAGCATATAAGCAGTATATTGGTGTGTGTGTATGCACAGGACAGCAGTGTACTGCACCAAGGGGGTGGGTAGGTGGGTGGGTGGGTGGCTGCAGAGGACTCCCAGCAGTGGACAGAGACATGGAGGAGGGTGCATATCATTCCCAGCAGTGCCCAGACATATGAGGGGTGGGTGCATATCACTCCCAGCAGTGCCCAGACATATGAGGGGAGGTGCATATCACTCCCAGCAGTGCCCAGACATATGAGGGGTGGGTGCATATCACTCCCAGCAGTGCCCAGACATATGACGGGTGGGTGCAGAGGCCTCCCAGCAGTGCCCAGACATATGAGGGGGGGTTCATATCATTCCCAGCAGTGCCCAGACATATGAGGGGTGGGTGCATATCACTCCCAGCAGTGCCCAGACATATGAGGGGGGTGCATATCACTCCCGGCAGTGCCCAGACATATGAGGGGAGGGTGCATCATCCTCAGATGACCACAACTCCATGGGTCCATGAACGCATCCCCAATGTGCGACTATGTTGAGAGTACCATATCAACACATCACTGACAGCAGTGTCCCACTCCCATGAGGATGGATGTCATTCCCCCACTGCATGACACACCACATGTGGGTGCGATGACAAATGACACATGCATACCCACCCCTTGCGGAGGCTGCACAATACAAACACTGAGATCATGTCACAAGACTGTATAGTCATGTGAAACCCACTAAACTAAGAGAGCCAAAGGGAACACACACTGTCACGCACATTCCAGGACTGATAGGAATGTACAGGTGCTGGCACAGCCACCAAGTTGTTGTCTCCCATGGAAGGAATAGGGTGGACTTCCCACAGATACAATGCCCACAATTGTCAGTCAGGTGACCAAATACCCTGCAGAACAAGTACCATATGTGTGCTAGGCTGGGAGTACACACATGCATAGTGCGGAAAAGGGACCATTTCCCCATGGAGGCATGGCAACATACTCCATACACAAGTACAGTGACTACCAAGGATGGCACAGACGATGCAGCCGGACACATTGCTGAGCAGGCATGGACATAGTTGAAGGGATCCTTCAGCCACCAAGGGAATGTAGACACAGGTCAGCACAAAAATGGTGCAACTCCCTGCAGGGAAGATGTCAGGTGCCACAGAGGAAGGAACACTCCTTGGGACAATGTCTCAAAACACAAAGAGCATACACGACCAAAGAATCATTGCAGAGACCTTGTGATGCCACGCAGATACCAGGGTCCACCCCATGAGCAGCAGACTACTACATTTCCCAGATACCCAACACATGATCACCACCCCAACTCATGGAGCATCAGCACCAACATCAAAACCTGAAAAGCAAGTGTGTGCAAAGGAAAAACAAAATGCTTTATTCAGCATGAAAACAAAAAGTAGAAAAGGACACTATTTACAAAGGCCATCGGCCAGTCCAGACACGAAGTCCAGGGGGGGACACATGGCCATGCGTCTCCCCTAGCTTGCCTGCACATTAGATACCTCTGGTTGATGGACTGGGGTGGGGGCATCATGACGGGAAGGACCAGGCACCGCAGGGACAGGAGGGGGTAGGGCAGATGTTGGGGGGGCAGGGACGGACGACTCCACCACAGGGGGTGGGGCAGCGCCAAAGGTGGAGGTCAGTACTGCGCTGCACACGTCCGCAAGATCTTGCAGTGTCTCCCCTGCACCCGAAGGAACCACAAGCCCCAAGGAGGGGGGGGGTCGGAGGGATGGGTCGCAGCACTACTGGGGGAGGTGGGGGACAGGGGGGGACTCTACTCCCCTACCCGTGGAGTGCCTTGCCCGTTTGCGTGCAGGTGAAACAGTGGGGCTGAGGCCCAGCACAGCCAAGTAGGTCTCCTTCTCAGACTGTGGGGCAGGGGAGCCGAGGGGAGTGACATCGGAGGGACTGGGGAGTGAGCCATGCGGACTCCTACTCTGTCTGCGTGTCTGCCTGTGTGCCCTAGACCCAGTCATCCCGGCCCTCCTAGCCTATGACCTGGTGCACAGAAACCGACGCGGACGCCGCAGAAGGTCAGAACAACACCCAGGGGCAACGGGGTGGGGGGGGCGAGGGGCAGGAAACATAACCCCCCCAAGTTAAAACATATATATATCCTGCACATAACTTACCCCCATGGTCTGGTCACTTCGGGGGGCGTGTCCACCAATCCCACGTACCGCCACAACAGAAGTGGACGTGGACGCGTACCCGTCACCACTACAATGGTGGTACGGGCCGTTCCCACGCTCTGGGGGGCGTGGGTACGGGCCGTACCACCATTGTAGTGGTGATGGAGGGGTACGCGCCGTACCCACGCCCTACAGCGTGAGTACGGCGCGTACCCCTCCATCACCACTCCACTGGTGGTATGGGCCGTACCCACGCCCCCACAGCGTGGGTACGGCGCGTACACCTCCATCACCACCCCAATGGTGGTACGGCCCGTACCCACGCCCCCCAGAGCGTGGGTACGGCCCATACCACCATTGTAATGGTGATGGAGGTGTACGCGCCGTACCCACACTGTGGGGGCGTGGGTACGGCCCGTACCACCATTGGGGTGGTGATGGAGGGGTACGCGCCGTACCCACGCACTCACAGCGTGGGTACGGCCCGTACACCCTATGAATGCGGGGTTAGGGTCCGTCCCACCTGTACCCCTACGGCACCAGTACAGAATGGATACAAGGCGTACACACGCCACGAATGTTGGCATAGGGCCTGTTGCAGCATATAAGCAGTATATTGGTGTGTGTGTATGCACAGGACAGCAGTGTACTGCACCAAGGGGGTGGGTGGCTGCAGAGGACTCCCAGCAGTGGACAGAGACATGGGGGAGGGTGCATATCACTCCCAGCAGTGCCCAGACATATGAGGGGTGGGTGCATATCACTCCCAGCAGTGCCCAGACATATGAGGGGAGGTGCATATCACTCCCAGCAGTGCCCAGACATATGAGGGGTGGGTGCATATCACTCCCAGCAGTGCCCAGACATATGACGGGTGGGTGCAGAGGCCTCCCAGCAGTGCCCAGACATATGAGGGGGGGTTCATATCATTCCCAGCAGTGCCCAGACATATGAGGGGTGGGTGCAAGTCAGACATACAGCACGGATCACTTCTCACATCAGATGGGTCGAGCTGTTGCCTCCTCCATGCAGCTGTGGTGCAACATTCCACATAGACACTCACCCACATGACAAGGAACATTCACACACATCAATGTCCAGATCATTTGGACACTCTCACCACAGCTCCACTCAACTCACACACATCTGTGGGTACAGTCACCTGTCACACGGGGGGAACACTGAATCATCTCAGGACTTTATAACAAGAAGGGCCAAGAGGATTAGCTATGCTGAATGTGCCATGCAGCATGCAGTGAATGTCACAGTAAGCACAATGCAAGTGAGGAGTGCACACATGAACCACATCATGCTCTGCATGACAGACATGAGCCATTCCCCCCCCCCCCTGGGACCCACTCTAAACAACATTTCATGTCTGTCACACCTGGACACAATGCCAGAAGTGCCAGTCACAAAAAGAAGGGGCACAGTCAAAGGTAGCCGAGTCAGCACTCACCTGCACCCCTGGTCTACCATACAGGCTGGGGAACTGTGGGAGGATGACGTCCAGCAAAGCCTCATTCTCTTCCTGTGTGAATGGCTGGGCCCTCTCCTCAGACTGCGACATGGTGCCAGAGGAATCACAAGCAGCAGCAGTGGTGTTGAATCAAAGGTTGTGCAGGCAAGTGCCCTCTCATGGGTTCTGCCTGACTTATATCTGCCTTACTGGCCTATTTCAGTAACAGGAGTGCAGAGTGATTGGTCAGACTCCTTTGCATCCTAAGTTTCCTCCAATCCCTTTAAACATACACCAGTGACAGCATTAGCATTTTTTAAAATTTGCAGCATCATGTCAAGTCAACAACCACTTTGCAACAATGTATAATGTGGCCAACTGCTTTTTCCAGGCCACATGATGGAAACATTTGATCTTCAAACTGGGTATCCATGACAACCAGCATGCATGTAGGCCCTAATACTTGTCCCTTATGTGTCCGCATTGTAAATTTCAAATCCCCACACAGGTACGGTGCGTTTCACACGTACCCCTAGGGCACCACTACTCTAGTGCTACGGGCCATACACGCGTGTGTACGGCCCGTAGCACTATGGTAGTGTTGCCGTAGGTGTACGCCATAGTGCTACGGGCCGTACACGCGTGTGTACGGCCCGTAGCACTATGGTAGTGTTGCCGTAGGCGTACGCCATATTGCTGTGCTACGGGCCGTACACACGTGTGTACGGCCCGTAGCACTATGGTAGTGTTGGCGTAGGCGTACGCCATAGTGCTACGGGCCATACACACGCGGGTACGGCCCGCATCTCTATGGCGTACTCCTACGGCAACACTACCATAGGGATACGACCCATACACACGCATGTACAGCCCGTATCTCTATGGCGTACGCCTACGCCAACACTACCATAGTGCTACGGGCCGTACACACGCGGGTACGGCCCGTAGCACTATGGCGTACGCCTACGCCAACACTACCATAGTGCTACGGGCCCTACACACGCGTGTACGGGCCGTATCTCCATGGCGTACGCCTACGGCGACACTCCCATAGGGATAGGACCAGTGTGTACACGTACGTGTGTACGGTCCGTACACACACGCGTACTCCTACCCAAACCCCATATAGTGGTAAGACCGTACCCACGCCCTCAGAGCGTGTGTACGGTGCGTTTCACAGCTTACACTGGAGATAGGAGGCAAGCAGGAAAGGAATGGAGGTGTCTGACTCGCAAAAGGATGGACATCAAGTCATTGTCAGTGCAGTGCTTCATGTGTAGGGCCTAGGTGTGTCAGGCAGTGAGCTGGCACATGTCTCCTCATGTTTTAACCCAATAGTTGTGTGATGACCTGTGTACACATGTCATGTGTGATGCGGCACTATGTGGCGCACTTCCCCTTCACACCTTTTACATATGTGCATGTAGTTCAAACTTGTCAAGCACTGGCATGGCACAGTCACCAACACCCGCAACTGTCCCCTGATGCCAGATACACGGATGATGACACCTGACATCTCACTACCAGCGTGCCCCGATGTGACTATGTCATGTGTGTGTCATGTGTTCCCATGATCTTGCTGTTGGTGTTCCGTCAACGGCATCTGCTGTAGCTGCATCCAACATGTGTCTGTGTGTAGATGCCCATGTCACACTATTACGCACACCAGGACACATGTGGAATAACATGTAACATGTGTCTGTATGCATCGAACAGGGACTTGCGAGCTTAGGACATATCTGCGTAGTCTTAATGTCTGTGTGATCATTTTTGACATGTACCCCTTCATGGCAAGGTGTGTGGTCTGTCCTTTTTCCATGACATGTGACCTGTGCGTCTAGCTTGCCGGCAGCTGTCTGTATGAGATAACATCCTTCAAATGCACATATGTGGATGTATGTCACTCCTGTAATGTGTCTGGCTTTTCACTCACACTGGCCCACAGCTACTTTCATGGCATGTCATGTAGACCTTGACAATCCACGTTTGTAGCTGGCTCTTGGTAGGAGTATCACCTGGCTGGCATACGTGTGCAGGATGTATTGCACAGACCAGACTCTGTATGTAGCATATGTGTTTTAGCTGTTGAACATGTGCTCAGTTCCTTGACATTGGTGTAGTAATGTGCTCAGTCTTCGTTATTCCTTCCAAATTTCTGCAGGGCACCGCCTCTCCCCCGACCAATGCCAGACTTGGCTGCCATGAGGGAACGTGACTGCATACGCCGCTACAGATTCCCCCAACAGTTAATTGTGGACCTGACAAACAGGCTGGCCCCACACCTCCAACCGCGACACAGTTATCCGACTGCGCTGACCCCCAAGATGAAGGTGATATCACCCCTGCATTTCTTTGCCACCGGTACGTTTCAATTGACCATAGCTGATGTGGGTGGCATGTCCCAGACCATGTTCAGTTGTGTCCTGCATGATGTTTTAGAAGCCATGTTGGAGCACCTGGATGAATTCATCCATTTTCCAACTCCTGAGCAGTTGACAGGTATCAAGGGTGAGTTCTATGCCCTGGGAGGGATGCCCCATGTAATTGGGTCCATTGATGGGACACATGTGGCTTTGGTACCACCACAGGCACAGGAGGTAGCCTTTCGTAACCGTAAACATTACCACTCCATTAATGCCATTGTGGTGTGTCTTGCTAACATGGTGATTTCCCATGTCTGTGCACGTTTTCCAGGGTCAGCACATGATGCCTACATCATGAGGCGTAGCAGGGTGCCAGAAATTATGCTGCAGCTGCACAACGAACGAGCATGTCTTGTTGGTGGGTAGACTCTGTTTGTCCAGTATTCAGCGTTATCTTAGTATGTGACGGCATCTCCTGACCCACTTCTTTACATGATGTTTCCATGTAGGGGACTCTGGCTATCCCAACATGCCATGGCTGATGACGCCTCTCCGCAACCCGAGAACAGCTGCAGATCACCGTTACAACAACGCCCATGGGCAGACCAGGCGAGTGATTGAGAGGACGTTTGGCCTCCTGAAGAGCCGATTCTGTTGCCTCCACAAGACCGGCGGGTCCCTCCCATATGCACCGGTGAAGCTCTACAAAATCTTCCTCGTGTGCTGCATGCTGCACAACATGGCAGTGGAGAAAGCTGTGCCACTCATCCTGGATCCCGATGAGCAGGAACATCCACCCGTGGAGGATGATGGCCTTGGTCACGAAGCAAGTGAGGAAGAGGAGGAGGAGGAGGAGGAGGACATCCGGAGTCAGCTCATACGCAACTTCTTCTCATAATGGTGAGTCCCTGGGTCTGAGTGTGCAGGCTTGGAGCCTTGTGTGGCATGTGTTGCAATGTGTGTGTCCAGCTGACTGTATGCTAAGTGACTTTGAGGTGTGTGCTGATGTGTCACTCGAGTGCTGATGTCATTCCACACATTTTAGCTGACACACTCAATTGACAACTAGCATGGTGTCAACCTTATTCATGTAGAGTACATGACCATGCATGCGGATGACTATGTTTTTCCTGACTTCTTGTGTGTGTCTCATCCCCAGGTATTTGCGCATGCTGTCTGCTCGTGGCATCGTTGTGCTCCTGCTATTCCTCATGAGTAATGCAACGTGTGCTGAATCAGCGTTACATGCACGGACATGGTGAAAAGTCTCCTTTGGGTAAGGATTGCAGCCAGGCTTTTTGGGTGTGGTAGTTGTTTGTAATGTGTGGGCACTGCTCCTGTGTAGGTTTTGTTACTATGCATACATGTCGACTCACCATGGGGCACATGACATGTAGCATGACTCACATGAATTGATAGTCACACTTCGTGACAGTCATCTGTTATGGGATTGTGGATTTTGATGAAGGCATCAATGTGTGTACAACTTCCCTCGGAAACATACGGGAGGCTACGGGTGGACATTTTGCGGGACATCCCCATAAGAGGCTCAATGGGGAATGGCATCCTCTCCATGTGTAGAAGGGGATGTTTGGCTCACCCCCTTCACTTGTGTGCCACTCCCATGGATTTACAGCATCTGTGGTGCGAAGGGGGTGTCCAGTGTAGGTCCCACATGTTAATCCAAAAGACCTGTGAGTCTGTTAATATTGATGCATTTCCATAGGTGTGAGCCTGAGTAATAAAGGTGTTCCTCAGCCTCCAAGGTGCCTCATCTCTGTCAATGCAGGTCTCTTGCCACTGTGCATGCACCATCTCTGGCATGGTTGTCAAGGATTGTGCATATGAGTCTATGTGTAGATTAGCAACCTGCATGCTGTTCTACATGTATTTGATTCTCTATTGTGCATGAAGTCCATGGCTATGTATGGGTTTTGGTATGTTGGTCCCCACAACGGGCCGTCAACACCTTCTGGGGTGTGTTTCCTCTGCGCAGCTTGGCCTTCAGTTTCATGATCCGGTGTCAGTCATCTTTGGGGATTGTGCATCCTTTGTCTCTGGGTGTGCCATTGAAAACCGGTCACTTCTTCCTTGACATACACCTGTTGCAGTAGTCCTTTCTGACATCCTAGTCTTTGTGTGGAAATTGTGGCATAGTTCCCAGGACATGCCGCCTGCTGTTGCAGCCACTGCAGCAAGGGCACACAAAGTTTCCTGATTTGGCAATACACACACATCAAAGATGCTCCTCCCTTCCTCCATCAACCCATTCATTTGGCTGTCATCAGCTTGTCTGTGCCACAGTTGCGGCTACGCGGTGCCAAAGGCTGGACCGTCTGCAGATGCAACGTGCACATTGCACGAGCCTCATGTCCTTGCATGACCCACATCACACTACAGTCTGATGTTGCAGCCACCCTCCAAGCAATGTCCATCCACACATCTGCCGCCAGCTCTCAGGCATACACTAAGCGCACACACAACACCTTTGCATGATGAGTGTGCAACTCCGACTGCCTACACAGCGCTGCCATGCCTTCCAGACCCTGTCACACCCACCCGGTCATGTCCCTCCTACTCCCCATCGGCTCTGTACCCCGGCAAGGCCATGGGAGTGGGACTCAAGGCTTCTGTATGTAGTATGCTGTTGTTGTGAGGCACATGGCACAGGTATCATCTCTCAGCGTGTCAATCTACAATGTGTCCAGGACCCCCCTCTCCACCATCACATGGGCACACAACCTCATCATCAACTTGTATGCCATTGACAGCCAGGTGGTCCTCACCCTCACCAAGGAAGTAGACATTGCCAGTTCCAATATTCTAGATTACATGAGATCCATTGAGGAATGGCAGAACAGCAGCCACCTGAGGCTGGACTTGTACAGGACGGAGGTCAACATCTGAGGATTGTCCCCTTACAGCTGGGTCAACTGCTTGTGTCCCACCCGCAGAAGCCCCGCACAAGCACCCAGTGTCCATGCACACAAGATGGTGTGCATCATGGATTGCTTGCTCACATTTGCCATGGTAATCACCAGCATCTGTGCCTCACCCTCTGCATTATGCACATGATCTCCAGATAGATCCACTCCAAGGAAAGACGGACCATCCCCCAGGTCCACGACAACATCCTTGTCAAATACTGCCCTGCCCTCTATGGGGCAGCCACATCCAAACTCCCAGGACACTTGTCCACATCCAGGCTGCATCTGCACACCTCAACTGCAACATCCCGTGCCCCAGCCACATCACCGTCCAGCAGAGATAGCTGCAATGGATCACTGTGTGCTGCAGGATGACCTTCAGACTCCCCACCCACACTCAGGAGGCAGGCCACAACCCTGACCCAACACCAACCTTGTACCACTGTCATCCGAGAACCCGTAGTGCCATCTCCGTGCATCCAACCTTGACCTGGCCACCATTCTTCAGATCCACCATACTCCAGCGTGCAGGACATAGTTCTCCCACCTGGGAACACATACCTGGGACTCCCTCCCCGGGAACCTCCGAATGAGGCATGACCTCTACGCCTTAATGATACTCTTCCAAATAGGTCTGTCGGCACAGTATTGCATGGACCCCCTCAGCAGCTTGAGCCCATCACAGGTGAGTATTGTGCTCCATGTCTGCATTGAATGATACATTGTGACCCATGTGTGTCCTGTACAAGACTCCGATCCCAGGGTATGGACGTGTGGAGTTAGTTCAACACTCAGGCATAGTTTGACATTTACACACACATATGTTGGGGAATAATGGTAAATGACAGCAACATCTCATGACAAAATAAAGTATTTATTTTTGGTTGGGTAAGTCTTTTGGTAGATGAAGTAAGTTGCTCTACCGGGTGCATAGAATCCAAAGTTCACAGGGGGAGATGGCATCCTTGTCAGTTGGAGTCATCAGAGTCCAGACCACAGTGTTGGTCATCATTGGTCAGACTGTGACCCGCAAGTCCATGTGGCAGAGAATGTCATTGGGTGAGGTGGTGCTGTTGCGCCAGAGGGCCAGGTGCCAGGCCAGGTGACCTGGGAGATGTGGATGGTCCGCTGACTCTCACGGTCTTTTCCGTGGATGACCCACCTTCCTGGGGGGACCCTCAGATGCAGGCCTTGACGATGTCTGTGATACTCCGTCGGACGAATCCTTCTCCTCCTCCCTCCCTGTGGCTGGTGGTGGTCTTCGCCTGGTGGCACAGGGAGGGTTGCCCATGTTGTCGGCGATCCGACGGAGTGAACGGCTCATGTCCGTTTGCACCGCCAGGAGCTCAGCCAGTCTTGCCTCCATCCGTCCTTGGTGTTGTTGTTGACTGGCATGTTGCTCGGCCTGCAGGTTCTTCATCTCGTCGAGGGTCCCTTTATCTCTGTGAGGCTCAACACTACCTGGCTGATGCCCCTGGTGTCACGCCGATATGTGTCCAGGATGTGGCGTATGTGTGACATACCGGTTCCCTCAGCTGCCTGGTCAGGTTCTCACCTCCGCCTGCCTCCACTCCCACCACCCCTGCCCACACGAGCCTGGCCTGCCATTGTGGGAACATTGGGTCTACGGGACCCCTGAGGGATGGCATTAGCTGGGTTGTCTGCCTCCTCCTGGGTGCCTGGAGAACCTTGTCCCTCCTGGTCAGACTGGCTGTGTTGTTCAGTGCGAGCAGGGCTCCTGGGTGTCTCCTGGGATGTGGCAGGAATGGGGGTGGGAGTTGGCACAGATGTACCTGACGCAGGTGCTGCAGGGGCTTGGGCACCGGAGGGGCCAGGTTGGTCGAGGTCATCCACGGAGTGGTGAGAGTCGTCGCTGCCGGTGGGATCATCTTCACGCTGAGCCTGGGACTGTGATTGTTCCCCCCCATTGTTGGGGGGAGGTCGATGACGTTGCCCTGTGTGTGAGAGAGAGACAATGTTAATGCTGTTTCATGCCACATCCATGTTTCATACATATTCAAGTTGTCACAGTTACCCCAGGTAGTTGGATGTGCCTAGCATTCGTCTCAATGTACACTTGGGGATGGGTATGTTGCGGGGGACAGATTGATATGTTCTCCTGAGTGTTTGACCAGTAGATTTTGGGCTAGGATGCTTATTTGGCTATGGATTGGTCTTGTAGTGTCACATGTCCATTGTGGGAGTGGGTAGATCCGTTGCCTCCCCGAGGGTGTGTGCTTGTGTGAGGGGGGGGGGTGTGACCGGGCCTGCTTTTGTGTGTAGTGTGATTTGTCATTGGGTCTCCCTGGTGATGTGTCTGTCCTCTCATGGTGCATGCTGGCATGACAGTGAGTGTGAGTTCCTGTGCTAGATATCTGAGCTTGTGGAGTTGGTGTTTGAGTGTACAGTGGTCACAGGAGGGCCTTGTGCTGCATACAGCAGGGCCAAGTGTCAGCTACCTTGTCAGTACTTTGCCAGTCCCTGTGCATTGGGCATGGTGCATGGGTATGTACCTAGGCCATATGGGCTGAGGGCATTGGTGTCTGCTTCTGAGTTGCACAATGTGTTGTGTGAGCCTCACCCTCCCAGCATCCCGGACATCCAGTCTTGGGTTTGTGGTTGGTGTGGCCTGGGACATGCCATTGCCTTTATTTGTGAATGGGGCATGGAGACGTTAGTGGCATGAGCATGGTTTTTGAGTGTGGTTGTGTGTGGTGAGGGCTTGGGGGAAGTTGCGTGCATTTGGTGTGTTTGTGGTGTAGGTGGCATTCCCCCATGTTACGTGAGTTGTTTGTGTACTCACCAGGCTCTGCGGCTCCTTCGACTCCGTGTACTCCCACCGGCGGACGCATGGCCATCACCTTCTCCTCCCAGGGATGGCAATGTACGGGTCTGCGGGGCAGCCCGCCTCCAGTGATGTTACTCTGGGCGTATTCCTCGTTCATTTTCCTCTTGACTGCCCTGCGCAGATCGTACCACCTGGCTTGGCATTCATGCCTCGTCCTTCGGATGGGCGCAACAGCATTCACCTTATCGACAATCCTCTGCCACAGGCTTGTTTTTTGGGCTATGCTGGTCTGTCTGACCAATGTTCCAAACAGCTGTGGCTCAACTCTGATGACTTCGTTGACGAGGAGGTCCAGCTCCGCACTTGTGAACTTTGGATTCTTGTCTGTGGGCATGGTGTGGGGTGTGGGTGTGGATGGTTGTGGTTGTGTGGGTGTGAATGGGACGGTGTGTGTGTGAATGTGAAGAGGGGGTGTTTGTGAATGAGGTTGTGTGAAGGTGTGTAAGTTAAGGTGTAGTTAAGGTGTAAGTAAGGTGCAGTTGTTTGTCTGTGGGGTCTGTCAGCAGTGGGTCTGTTGCAAAGGCTCATGGGTTGTGTGTGTGGGCCCTTTTTATTGGTCCATTTGTGGGTGTGGCTGGGTTTGAATTTGTGGTGGGTGTGTTATAAGAGGTGGTTGTGATTTAGGGCCTCTGTTTGCCTGTTTGGATGTGCCAGGTCAGTCATAGAGATGTATTTTGTCATGTTGACGTGTTTTGTGGTGTTGTGCGAGTCGAATTGACCGTCCTTGTGCTGTTTTACAGTGCCCTGGTTCTGTACGAGTATTTTTCGCATAGGTAAGGTCCGTACATACGCGATGCTGGGTGAGGGTGCTGGGGTACGGTGTTGGGATACGGTGCGTACAGGTGTGGGGCTGTGCTAGGGTGTTGGGGTACGGTGCGTACAGGTACGGGGCTGGGAGACGGGCCTGGGGTGCGGCGCGTACAGGTGGGGGGCTGGGGTATGGCCCTGGGGTACGGGGCGTACAGGTGCGGGGCTGGGAGACGGGCCTGGGGTGCGGCGCGTACAGGTGCGGGGCTGTGCTACGGTGTTGGGGTATGGTGCGTACTGGTGCGGGGATGTGCTACGGTGTTGGGGTACGGTGCGTACAGGTGCGGGGATGTGCTAGGGTGTTGGGGTACGGTGCGTACAGGTGCGGGGCTGTGCTATGGTGTTGGGGTACGGTGCGTACAGGTGCGGGGATGTGCTAGGGTGTTGGGGTATGGTGCGTACAGGTGCGGTGCTGAGCTAGAGTGTTGGGTACGGTGCGTACAGGTACGGGGCTGGGCTACGGTGTTGGGGTACGGTGCGTACAGGTACGGGGCTGGGCTAAGGTGTTGGGGTACGGTGCGTACAGGTACGGGGCTGGGCTACGGTGTTGGGGTACGGTGCGTACAGGTACGGGGCTGGGAGACGGGCCTGGGGTGCAGCACGTACAGGTGGGGGGCTGGGGTACGGTCCTGGGGTACAGGGCGTACAGGTGCGGGGCTGGGAGACGGGCCTGGGGTGCGGCGCATACAGGTGGGGGGCTGGGGTACGGTCCTGGGGTACCGGGCGTACAGGTGCGGGGCTGGGAGACGGGCCTGGGGTACGGCGCGTACAGGTGCAGGGCTGTGCTACGGTGTTGGGGTACGGTGCGGAGGGGTTATGGTGCTGACATACGGGGGTACGGTGCTGACATGTGCGGGGTGAGGGGGGCTGTATGACTCGTATCTGGGCACAAGTTTACCCGTGTACATGTGTGCTACAGCGTTCGCTCCGTACGGGGCCTTTTACATGCGATTGTGTATTCGGACGGGCGGTACGGATCGTACTTGCGCGCTCGGACTTCTGTTTTACGATTTGCACGTAAAAATGACCGGCTCCCTATCGGACACTTTTCCCGACGCTATTCGGACGTGAAAATTTACAGCTCCCTCTCGGACCATTTTCCCGACACAATTCGGATGTATTTTTCACGTACGAATCGTACTTCGCAGTTTGTACGGTACTTGTTCGATTCGTACGTGAAAATATACGGATACGAGTCGTACGCAATTTTTTTTACCCGGATCGGAATCGGCCCCAGAATGTTGCAGGTGGTTTAGCATATTGTTCATTATTATTGTTCATTACATTATTAAATTTGTTCTTATTTAATTTTTTTTTTAGCGGCTATTGATTGCATCAGTCGTGAGTCTTTGTATTGTATTTAATAACTTTTTATTTTGTTTTTAGTATGTATTTATTTATGGACTATACTAGGACAATTTATTATGGATTGTGTTTTATATGTATAGCATGTCTTTTATGATGTAAATCGAAATAAAGACCTTTTGACTGACTGACTGACAGAAGGTTTATATCCAGTGTTAATGGCTGAAGAACAGTTAAGAGGCAAGTGTAAAGAAATAACGAAACACATGAATAAGACAGGATATGGTGAATCAGATGATGAATTGTTGGAGGATATTTTAATTAGGAACACTCCCCCGTACCAAGAAGAACTTAATAGGGTTACCCCAAGTGCACGGATGACAGGAAAGCCTTTAACACCACAAATTTTACATGATGTGTCAGTTAATAGAGTATTACAAGATAATGAGAGAGAAGGCTTAAATAAAACTAGGGAAGAATTAGTTCAGAAAATAAATCAATTGAATTTAAATGCCGAAGCCTTGACAGTACCAATGACTATTGGTCCTGTTATTCCAATATATGGAGATAAAAAGGTTTTCCCGAAACCTCAAGTTGTGACAAATCCTATGAGCAATCCTAGAAAAGAAGTAGTGATGTCTGATGATCAGGCTAGTGATTCAGTCATTTCATTAATGGATCTCCAAATAATGGAACCTTTAGCAGAAACTCCAAAGAGAGTTTCACCTGAAAAGTTGAGAGAAAAATGGTCTACGGTCCTTGCAAGAACAGGAGGTTCAACAACGGTTACTCCTGAGGATTTAGAGAGATGGGCACAGGCAATGGAAACGCAAAGATCACAACCAAAGATTTTAGATATCAGCAGATTGAAAGTCTATTTGGAAGAAATGATAGCTGGTAATGTGAGTACAGAAAGACTGAACATTTACAATGATGAGGAGTTATTATTCCTATGTAAGAGCATAACCAGAAGAGCCAAGGTATTTCATTAGAAATTAACAGAAGTCGCCTCAGAGATTGGAATAGACATAGGGAAATCGAAAGAAAGAGGAAGTACAAGCGAAAGAAGCGTCATCTGCATTTCCAGTGAGAGAAACAGATAAGGTTGAGAGAATATGCCCAATGAGAGAAGTTCCTGGTGGTGGATATGTTCATGTTACTTGGAGTAGACAGGATATTTCGTCATTTACGAATGATTTCCCTAGGTTGAGAGAAAAACCAGTTGAATGGTACAAACAGGTAGAAAGATTTGTGAAAGTTTCAATGGTTTTGTAGAAGGATTTGGATGGTTTATTCAATATTGTGGTACCAGCTGATTTGTGGACAGAATGTAAGATTACAGTTGATTGGCTGAATGAGGAATATCCGAGGGATTCCAAAACAGGAGCACCATCCAAGGAGGTAATGAAGAAGTATCATCAGGTGATTACGTTTTTGAAAGGGAAAAATGCTCCTAATGAGACAGATTGGGTTAAGATAGATAGAACAACTCAGGAGCCAAGGGAATCGGTGCATGCATATTATGAAAGGTTGTTGCAGGTATCCAAGCAGTATAGTGGATTTGAGAACATTGGAGATAAGGATATGGGACATTTTGTACATCGGTTTGTGTATGGTTTGAAACCAGAGATTAGTCAGATAATTCAACGGCATATGTTGTGCTGGCACAGCAAGAGCATAGATGAAATATTGAAATATGCAAAGTACTGCGATGATGACATTGAGGCAAAACATAGAAAGCTAAAAGAGAAAATGATGTGGGCACATGTGAAACTGGCAGAACAGCAGGAAAAAAAATTCACAGACTGATAATGTGATAAAAGACCAGAATCAAGGTGAACAAGTGCCGAGTGGTGGTAAAGGATGAGGACGAATGAATAGAGAGGAACCAAGGAAGAAATTTACTTGTCATGCGTGCGGAAAACTTGGACATTGGAAGAACAAGTGTAAAAATGTCCAAAATAATAATGGGCCAAATCAAAATTTGAATCCGCAGATGCAGAATGAAGTGGTTGTGAAACAGCAACAGCAGCAGCAGGTAGTTACTCCCCAGTATCAGGTGCCACAGCCTCCTATGCCAAACCATGTGACCATTCAAAAATACAGTGCGAACGCCGGATTTCACGGAGAAAGTGGTAAGAATAACCCTGTGGTTTCACAGTATTTTTTGCAGAACCATGACGAATCGGACTATGTGCAATGACGGTGCCTGAGGGGGGAGGAAGAGGAGTGCGTGCTTGGCGCATCCTTGCCGGTAGATCAGACAGGTCTATTTATTGATGGGAAAGTTGAAGGTAGTGACAACACTTTTCTATTGGACACCGGTGCTACCCGGGCTACTGTGAGAACAGCAGACATCCCAAAGCTACTCCTCTCGGGAGAAACTATCCAAGTTGTAGGAGTGTCAAATAAACAGATTAGAACTCCAGTTACAAAACCAATGGAAGTGCATATTGGAAATTTTAAAGACATGCATTGGTTTGTAGTTTGTGACTCAAGCCCAGTAAATCAATTAGGGAGAGACTTATTGTGCAAAATGAATTGCACAATCTACTGTACACCGGATGCTTTCCAAACCCCAGATGAAGATGTTGTGTGCAAAATGATGCTAGCAAAGCAAGGTACAGAAGTGGATGAAATAGTAGTGCCTTGTTGCCCAGTGGTGCCAAATCCAGCAGTGATTCTTTATCAAATACCCTGGAATGCTGGTTGGTTTACAGTGATTGATTTGTGTCAGGCATCCTTTTCCATCCCTTTACACCCAGATAGCCAGTGTCTTTTTGCCTTCTGGTTTGAAAACCGTATTTTGGCATGGTGCCGAGTCCCTCAAGGGCACACGGAGAGTCCTTCAATTTTCAATCAGATTTTGAAAAAGTGTCTAGAGTCATTAATTATGCCAGGGAAGTTAGTTCTGGTTCATTATATTGATGACCTATTGGTGGCATCAAAGACACGAGAAGATTGTGTCACTGACACAATTGCATTTGTCCGAAGGAGGACACAAGGGCGCCGATCACGATCCTGTAAAAACCGGGTACGAACCGTCGGACGGAGCATATTCTCCGTCCGACGCGTACCCGGTCGTCAAAATATACAAACATGGAATTACGATTCGCACGGGAACACCATTTCCGTACGAATCGTAAAAAACCCCGACCGAACAAAATAAACCTACAAATGCGATCCGGGAAAGCGCCGACCTGACGTCGGGACGCTCGCAGCCTGCCATTCACGAACCAGGAATTACGATTCGCACCGACGTCATCCCGCACGGTGAATATTTTCCGGCAGCCAAAAACTGCCGGGAAATCAGGACGACGCGAACAAGGACTACCAGTACGCGACGGACAGACAGGACGACGCGAACAAGGAGGACCAGTACGCGACAGGACGACGCGAACAAGGAGTACCAGTACGCGACGGACAGACAGAACGACGCGAACAAGGAGGACCAGTACGCGACAGGACGACGCGAACAAGGAGGACCAGTACGCGACGGACAGACATGGACCCGAACCTACGAGTCATCCCGGCCCTCATAGCAGTCGACCTCCTCCACAGGTCCGGACGCAGACGCCGCAGAAGGTCAGAACAACTAAGGGAGGGGGGAAAGTGGGGTGGGGGGGGGTGGCAGGACCAGGGCAGGCCACAAACCCCCCACCAAAGTCACACAGCACACATGCCCTGGACATACCTGACTCCCAGGCCCTGGTCACTACGAGTGGGTGGGGGCGTGTCCAGATAAGCCAGTGACCGCCACAACGGAAGTCCGTCACTACTCGAACAGGCAACACAACCAGACAGGTACGTCCCGTACCCACGCCTGAAGAGCGTGGGTACGAGTCGAACCACGCCCACACCCATGTCACCCCAACAATTGCGGGACGGCTCGTACCCACGTGGCAAAGGCCTGGGTACGGCCCGCACAAGCATCACATAGCGTGGGGACGGATATGTACGGACCCTACCCCCACCCCAAATACATGGAGCGTACCCCCCACCCCAACAGTGTAAGTACAACACGTACCCACACCCGCGTACGTATGGAGCGTACCCTCACCCCAACAGCGTAAGTACGACCCGTACCCACACCCGCGTACGTATGGAGCGTACCCCCACCCCAACAGTGTAAGTACGACCCGTACCCACCTGCGTACGTATGGAGCGTACCCCCATCCCAACAGTGTAAGTACGACTCGTACCCCCACCCACGTACGTATGGAGCGTACCCCCACCCCAACAGTGTAAGTACGACTCGTACCCCCACCCGCGTACGTATGGAGCGTACACCCACCCCAACAGTGTAAGTACGACTCGTACCCCCACCCGCGTACGTATGGAGCGTACCCCCACCCCAACAGTGTAAGTACGACTCGTACCCCCACCCACGTACGTATGGAGCGTAGCCCCACCCCAACAGTGTAAGTACGACCCGTACCCACACCCGCGTACGTATGGAGCGTAGCCCCACCCCAACAGTGTAAGTACGACCCGTACCCACCCGCGTACGTATGGAGCGTACCCCCACCCCAACAGTGTAAGTACGACTCGTACCCCCACCCGCGTATATATGGAGCGTACCCCCACCCCAACAGTGTAAGTACGACTCGTACCCCCACCCGCGTATGTATGGAGCGTACACCCACCCCAACAGTGTAAGTACGACTCGTACCCCCACCCGCGTACGTTTCGACCGTAGCCCCACCCCAACAGTGTAAGTACGACCCGTACCCACACCCGCATACGTATGGAGCGTAGCCCCACCCCAACAGTGTAAGTACGACCCGTACACACACCCGCGTACGTATGGAGCGTACCCCCACCCCAACAGTGTAAGTACGACCCGTACCCACCCGCGTACATATGGAGCGTACCCCCACCCCAACAGTGTAAGTACGACTCGTACCGTCACCTCAAATGCATGGAGCGTAGCCCCACCCCAACAGTGTAAGTACGACACGTACCCCCACCTCGAATGCATGGAGCGTACCCACATCCGTGAATGTCATGAGCGTACATATTGTGAAATTGGAGAGGTGGGTGCAGAGTCCTCCCAGCAGTGCCCTGTGACAGGAGGGGTGTGTGCAGAGTCCTCCCAGCAGTGCCCTGTGACAGGAGGGGTGTGTGTAGAGTCCTCCCAGCAGTGCCCTGAGACAGGAGGGGTGTGTGCAGAGTCCTCCCAGCAGTGGCCTGAGACAGGAGGGGTGTGTGCAGAGTCCTCCCAGCAGTGCCCAGACACAGGAGGGGTGTGTGCCGAGTCCACCCAGCAGTGCCCTGAGACAGGAGGGGTGTGTGCAGAGTCCTCCCAGCAGTGCCCAGACACAGGAGGGGTGTGTGCAGAGTCCTCCCAGCAGTGCCCAGACACAGGAGGGGTGTGTGCAGAGTCCTCCCAGCAGTGCCCTGTGACAGGAGGGGTGTGTGCAGAGTCCTCCCAGCAGTGCCCTGAGACAGGAGGGGTGTGTGCAGAGTCCTCCCAGCAGTGCCCAGACACAGGAGGGGTGGGTGCAGAGTCCTCCCAGCAGTGCCCAGACACAGGAGGGGTGTGTGCAGAGTCCTCCCAGCAGTGCCCTGAGACAGTAGGGGTGTGTGCAGAGTCCTCCCAGCGGTGGCCTGAGGCAGGAGGGGTGTGTGCAGAGTCCTCCCAGCAGTGCCCAGACACAGGAGGGGTGTGTGCAGAGTCCTCCCAGCAGTGCCCTGTGACAGGAGGGGTGTGTGCAGAGTCCTCCCAGCAGTGCCCTGTGACAGGAGGGGTGTGTGCAGAGTCCTCCCAGCAGTGCCCTGAGACAGGAGGGGTGTGTGCAGAGTCCTCCCAGCAGTGGCCTGAGACAGGAGGGGTGGGGGGCCTATCACTCCCAGCAGTGCCCTGAGACAGGAGGGGTGGGGGCCTATCACTCCCAGCAGTGCCCTGAGACAGGAGGGGTGGGGGCCTATCACTCCCAGCAGTGCCCTGAGACAGGAGGGGTGGGGGCCTATCACTCCCAGCAGTGCCCTGAGACAGGAGGGGTGGGTGCCTATCACTCCCAGCAGTGCCCTGAGACAGGAGGGGTGGGGGCCCATCACTCCCAGCAGTGCCCATGGAACGCAAAGGGTGGAGTAGTCACAGATACCATGCCCACAAATGTCAGTCAGGTGCACAAAGACCCTGCAGTACATGTACCACATGTGTTCGAGGCTGGGAGTATACGCATGCATAGCGCAGAAAAGAAAACATGTACACATGAAGTCATATCAATAGGCCACATACACAAGTACAATGACTACCAAGGATGCCACGAATGACGCAGGTGGAGACATCGCTCAGCATGCATGTGCAAAAGTGAAGGACTACGTCACACACCCAGCTAATGGACACACAGCTCTGTGCCAAAGTCAGGGGACACCCTGCAGGGAAGAAGTCAGGGTACACAGAGGAAGGAATACACCTTGGGACAATTGCAACATGCAGCATCATGTAAGCAACTGCTTACATGAATGGAGAAAGGTAGCTAACACCGTGTGATGGCACACAGATCCCAGGGTCCCCCCTATGAGCAGCACACTACTATATTTCCCACACACCCAACACATGACCAACACCCACAACCATGTAGCAGCCCCACCAACAGCAAGGCCAGCTATGCAGGAGTGTTCCAAGGGCAAAAATAAATAGCTTTATTCAGCATGAGAAAAAAACTAGTATGACGTGAGTCCAATTTTAACAAAGGCCATAGGGCAGTCCAGGAGTCCCAGCTGGATGGGGGACACAGTGGGATGCGTGTCCCCTAGCTTGCCTGCACAGTTACAATCCGTTGTCTTCCACAGGGGTCAGGGCATCATGTGGGGGGGAAGAAACAGGCACCGCAGGGACAGGAGGGTGAAGGGTAGGTGTTGTGGGTGCATTGATGGAGGACTCCACCACAGGGGGTGGGGCAGGGCCAAAGGCGGAGGCCAGGATCTCGCTGCACACCTTAGCAAGGTCCTTCAGGGACTCCCCTGCACCCGAAGGAACCACAGGCCCCAAGGAGGGGGGGGGGTCAGAGGGATGGGTCGCAGCGCCACTGTGGGAGTGTGTGGACAGGGGGGGGAATCAAGCACCCTGACCGGGGACCTCCTTGACCGCTTGCGGGGTGGTGTCACTGTGGGGCTCAGGGACAGAGCGGCCATGAAGGAGTCTTTGGGGGAGATGTGGCCAGGAGAGCTGAGGGGAGGGGATTTGGAGGGAGTGGATTGGGTGGAATGCGGACTCCCACTCTGGCTGCGTGTCACACGTTTGCCCCCCGACCCAGTGGGTGTGCCTACTGCACCCTGTGTGTGCGTGTCAGGAGGTGTGCGGCGGACCTTCCCTGCTGGTGTGGTGCCTGTGTCTGTTGTGGTGGGTGCATGCTTACGTCTGGGTGTATGTTGGACAGGCATGGGAGTGGGAAGTGTGGAAGGAGCAGGGGTAGGGGTGGGACGTAGCGCTGCAGGAGACCCACTGCTGCAGTCAGTGTGGAGTCTATGGACCTCAGCAAGTTGCGTTGGTCAGCCTGCGATGAATGAATGCCCTCCAAGTATGCCTCCATGTTGTTGAGGACCTGGCTGTGGCCATGGAGGACATTAAGGATCGCAGTCTGACCAATCTGCAACTGCCGCTGGATGTCCACAGACTCAGCATTGGCGGCAGCAGTGGAGACAGGGGCAGGGGGTGCGGTGCCTGGCAGGATGGAGACATGTGGTGACCGGGCACGTTGGGAAGGGACACGAGCACGTGGGAGGCGGCTGATGCCAATGGAGGGGTGCCAGATGTAGGGCTGCTGTCAGATGGTGGTGCAGCCACCGCCCACTCGGAGTGATCATCCTCGGACCCGTCCGCTTCATAGTCTGTTGTGCCAGTCGACAGGTCCCCGGGGTCACTCTCCACCGCCTCTGTCCCACTCGAAGTGCCAGCCCCGATGTCAGCGCTGGCACTGGTGCTCGGTCCCTCCGCGCCGTCTGTGTCCATGTCTCCCACCGTGTCCCCCGACGATGCTGTGGGCAGGGTGAAGAGACAGAAAGTAATCATACACCTGTATACATATGTCACATGAGTACAATCTACGTAGGTTACAGTGCATAGCCTGAAACAAAGGATGAGTTACAACTACAAAACAAGGTACATACGTAGGCCCTGCAAGACACAGTTGTGTGACCCACCATGCCATGGAAAAACTATGGAGAGCATGACACAATAGCAAATGAGATGACATGGCAATCTGACTGAGGAGCAAGGCCCTGGGGACAATACAGCACTGCATCTGCACCACACAGCGTGGCAGGAAATTGGGATGAGCAGGGACCAAATCCAGGAACTAGAGGCACATGCAGCATAGGTAATACTGAGAACATGCCCACCCTGACTGGCACGCTGCACCTTGAGTGTATGTCCAGACAAACATCACACACTGGCCAGTCCGAGCAAGGAGATGACAGGTCTTGACATGTAGGCCATGGCCGCCCCACCCACCCCCTACATGAGACACATCTGTGGAGACACAGGAAGCACTTACATCTCTTAGTCTGGGTGAAATACACATGGGATGCAATAATTCAAGATTGCACACCAAATACCCAAGGTGCGCCTGTCCAAAGAATCATGTACAAATATGCATCATCAGATGATTGCTACAAGACACACAGGCAATGGCCACCGTGAGTATGTACTTGGAAAATCATGTCAGGCTGGACAGTGGGCACTTCTAATACATCTCACGTCAATAAACATGGTGCCAGGGGACAATGGCACAGAGCACAACCTATGCTGTAGACACAGAGATTGTCGGCATTCTCGGATTACACACATGATACCTAGGAAAAGATGCCCCTGGGGACAGTAGTGGCCACACAACTCCATGCTCCTGAATGGAAATGACTGCAACACACGCTAACATCCCAGCACTATGCGTAACGCACACTCATGCACATCATGTGACAGGCCACCACATGGGACATGCCTGCTGGAAGGCCTCGCACTCAAGAGATTAACTCCCATGTCTGAAATCAGCATTAGTGCCAACTGACATGGAAACCACAAGTCCAGAACTGGACAGGGCACAGGCAAGGTCACTAAACCTCTTACACACCACCCCCACACATGATGCTGCAGGCATTGTACACTTGGAGAAGGTGTCAGGCTACATAACTTTGTGATGGAGTGACTACACAGAGACCAGGGAACACATTGCAAGGTGGGGAAGGGAGGCAGGAGAGGCCTGCAACACTGTGGGTAACAGGATCGTCACAGCACCATAAACCCTGGAAGTGTATCCATGGAACAGTGCACTTACAAATGCTGGTGAAACACAACAAACACACACATGTACCTACCCCCTTCCGGCTGCTGCATGTCCTGTAGACGCCTGTCCAAGTCAGGAAAGACCACCGCCAGCACACGTTTCTGGATGTGGGAGAGACGGCGGCGCCCGCGGTTCTTGTGGCTCTCAGGTGAGTCCCCCAGCAGGAGCCGTGCGATCCTCCGCGTCCAGCACCGGATATCCTGCCAGCGTTTCCTCACCTGGGACAGGTGCCGCCTCCGACCATCCGCACTCCTCACGGCGCTGACGGCGTCCAGCCATATCTGCTCCTTGGCAGAGGCGTCTACCTGTGAGGATGAACAAGCGACACTACATCAATACACCTTGCACATGTCACGGGGACACAGATTAGAACACATTTGCTGTTTACAACAAGGCATAGTATGCATCCAACGCATTGCAACTTTGTCATAGGGACATGATCCTGTGGGGGAAGGCCAAAGCAGTACGTGCCATTGAAAGGACACATGTGGAATGAGGGCAACTACACAATCAATGATCCAGGCTCACACTGTGCATCACACCCACCCCTCCTGTCTCTGGGCACTGCTGGGAGTAATAGGCCCCCACCCCTCCTGTCTCAGGCCCTGCTGGGAGTGATAGGCCCCCACCCCTCCTGTCTCAGGGCACTGCTGGGAGGACTCTGCACACTCCCCTCCTGTCTCAGGGCACTGCTGGGAGTGATAGGCCCCCACCCCTCCTGTCTCAGGGCACTGCTGGGAGGACTCTGCACACTCCCCTCCAGTCTCAGGGCACTGCTGGGAGTGATAGGCCCCCACCCCTCCTGTCTCAGGGCACTGCTGCGAGGGATAGGCCCCCACCCCTCCTGTCTCAGGGCACTGCTGGGAGTGATAGGCCCCCACCCCTCCTGTCCACCCCTCCTGTCTCAGGGCACTGCTGGGAGTGATAGGCCCCCACCCCTCCTGTCTCAGGGCACTGCTGGGAGTGATAGGCCCCCACCCCTCCTGTCTCAGGGCACTGCTGGGAGTGATAGGCCCCCACCCCTCCTGTCTCAGGGCACTGCTGGGAGTGATAGGCCCCCACCCCTCCTGTCTCTGGGCACTGCTGGGAGACATCAGGCATTCCCCCCCCTAGGACCCTCCCTACAGTACAAAGCATGTGTGTCACACCTGGACACAATGGCAGAAGTCACAGTCACTAAAAAGGGACACAGTCTGTGCCAGTGGACACTGAACTCACCTGATAACCTGGTCGCCCATACAGCATGGGGTACCGTGGGAGGATCACATCCACCAAAGCCATGTTCTCCTCCAGGGTGAATGGCTGTGACCTCTCCACAGTCCTTGACATGGTTCCAGGGAATCAGTAGCAGCAGCTGGGTCGTGGAATACAAAGATGTGCAGGCAAGTGCTCCCTCATGGGACCTGGCTGCCTTATATCTGCCTTGCTGGCCCATCTCATGCACAGGAGTACAGAGTGATTGGTCACTCACATTTGCATCCTATGTTTCCTCCAATCCCTTCAAACCTAGCAGTCTGTGTGTTCTCTATCGGTTTCATTCTCCTGCATGATGTCAGCCCCACAAACACATTGCAACAAAGTAGATTCATTCCAACTGACTACTGATGTGCACCTTCCAGAACACATTCAAATTTTGAACTTGGTCTCCATGACAACCAGCATGCATGTATGCCTTAATACTTGTCCCTCATGTGTCCCCTGTGTAATTTGGAGCTCCACACACAGGTACGGTGCGTTCCGGGGCCCTAGGGCACCCCAAATGCATTGCAACGGACCGTACACGCGTGCCTACGTTCACTATCACTATGGGTGTCCTCGCATATGCGTACTCGTAGTGGTACGGGCCGTACACACGCCTGTACGCTCCCTATCACTATGTGTACGCATACGCGAGGACACCCATAGTGATAGGGAGCGTACAGGCGTGTGTACGGCCCGTACCACTACGAGTACGCATACGCGAGGACACCCATAGTGATAGGGAGCGTACAGGCGTGTGTACGGCCCGTACCACTACGAGTACGCATACGCGAGGACACCCATAGTGATATGGAGCGTACAGGCGTGTGTATGGCCCGTACCACTACGAGTACGCATACGCGAGGACTCCCATAGTGATAGGGAGCGTACAGGCGTGTGTACGGCCCGTACCACTACGAGTACGCATACGCGAGGACACCCATAGTGATAGGGAGCGTACAGGCGTGTGTACGGCCCGTACCACTACGAGTACGCATACGCGAGGACACCCATAGTGATAGGGAGCGTACAGGCGTGTGTACGGCCCGTACCACTACGAGTACGCATACGCGAGGACACCCATAGTGATAGGGAGCGTACAGGTATGGGTGTTCTTGCGTATGCCTACTCGTAGTGGTACGGGCCGTACACATGCGTGTACGCTCGCCATCACGATGGGTACACATACGGCAGCACTCCCATAGTGATATGGGAACGTACACAGGCCCTCTTCGCAGCAGTACAGCGGTTTTCACACATCACAGTGGTGACAGGTGGCACAGAGGTAGGGATAGGGCGGACATACTTGTCCATGGATGGACATACTTGTCCATGGATGGACATACTTGTCCATGAATGGACATACTTGTCCATTAATTGACATCAAGGCATCGTCTGTGCATTACTACATGTGTGGGGCACAGGTGTGATGGCCTGTGATGTGGAACATTATTCCTGAGTCGAGAAGGCACCAGATGTATGATGAGATGTCTACAGATGTACTGTGTGATGGTGCAATGTGTGTCAGGCAGGCCCTTGACTCCTTTGACATGTGTGCATGTCGTACTGCACACTTGGGGTGAGCGTCACTGGCATGGCACGGGCACCAACACACGGAAGTGTCCCCTGATGCCCGGTACAGGGGTTATCACACCTGACTTGTCACTACCCACGGTGCACAATGTGACTATGTCATGTATGTGTGGGGGCTTCCCATCAGGTTGATGTTGGAGCACCCTCAAAAGCTGCAGCCATTGCAGCAACCAACATGTGTCTGTGTAGATTGTCATTGCACACTGTTCCGCACACCATGCCACATGTGGTATCGGATGTGAGGTGCACATGTATGCATGGGACACGGAGTAGCGTGACAAGGACATGTCTGCATCCTCACAATGAATGTGTGGTGAGTCATGACATGTGCACCTTCATGGCAAGGTGTGTGGGCTGTCCTAGTGTAATGTCATGTGACCTGTGGATCTAGTGTTCCGCTACCAGTCTCTGCAATCGGCATCCTACTTCTGCTGATGTGTGGGCGTATGTCACTCCTGTCTTGCGTCTGGCTGTTCACTTGCACTGGGACACAGCTATTCCCATGGCGTGGCATGGGGAGGTTCTCAATCTCCGTGTGTAGCTGGGTCTTGGTAGGAGTGTCACCTTGCATCCATACGTGTCCTGGGCATGTAGCACATACCTGACTCCCTATGTAGCATATGTGTATTGACAGATTAACATGTGCTCAGTACATATGAATTGTTGTCGTAGTGCACTCACTCTTCCTTGTCACTTCCAAATTACTGCAGAGCGCCGCCTCTTGCCCGACCAATTCCGGACTTGGCTGCCATGCAGGAGAATGACAGCATCCGGCTCTACCGCTTCACCCAACCGTTGATTCTGGAGTTGACGGCGAGACTGGCACCACACCTGCAACCGCAGCACAGGTATCCTACGGCACTGACACCCCAGCTGAAGGTAATGGCTGCCCTACATTTTCTTGCCACGGGTACCTTTCAAAATACCATAGCTCATGTTGGTGGCATGTCCCAGAGCATGTTCTGCCGTGTGCTGCATGATTTCTTAGAGGCCATTTTGATTCACCTGGATGACTTCATCAAGTTCCCAACCCCTGAACAGTTGACTGCGGTCAAGCATGGATTCTATGCCCTGGGAGGGATGCCCCATGTCATTGGGTCCATAGATGGGACACATGTAGCTTTGGTACCACCACACGCACGGGAGGTGGCGTACCGCAATCGGAAGCACTACCACTCCATCAATGCCCTTGTGGTGTGTCAGTCCAACATGGTGATTTCACATGTCTGTGCTCGTTTTCCAGGATCAGCACACGATGCCTACATCATGAGGCGTAGCAGGATGCCTGAAATGATGATGCAGCTGCGCAACGAAAGAGCATGTGTTGTTGGTGGGTACAGTCTGTCTGTCCTGTAATTTGCATAGCCAACCAGCACGACCGCTTCACCAGTTCTAACGATGTCCATGTGCTTCCCATGTAGGGGACGCTGGCTATCCCAACATGCCATGGCTGCTCACACCTCTCCGCAACCCCATCACGCCGGCCCAGCTCCGCTACAACACCGCCCATGGCCGGACAAGGCGAGTGATAGAGAGGACGTTTGGGCTGCTGAAGAGCCGATTTAGGTGCCTCCACAAGACCGGCGGCGCGCTCCCATATGCCCCTGCGAAGGTCTGCAAAATCTTCATGGTCTGCTGCATGCTGCACAACATGGCAGTTGAGAGAGCTGTGCCACTCATCCTGGAACGCAGCTTGAGTAGCTAGGACGTTTGCCTGCACCCGCGGACCGGAATAATTCGTTTTTCCCGGTTTCACTTAGAATCGCACAGTGATCTTCATGATCACAGGAGACAGGACGATTGCCTGTGACCCTTCACCACACTGATCTTTTAACTTTTAGAAGACAGGAGCCGATTCCCTTCACTGGGAAACCCAATTGGAAGAATTCTTGCAGTACACCATTGTTACTGCGTACACACCCGCCCTCTGAATCACCCCGGGCCCTGGTAGGCTGTCCCCATTGTCCTTGTCCTGATGAAGACCCGCATTGACTAAGACAGTAATGCCATCCTGGGTTGAAACGTCGACATATCCCCTGGACCAGCTGAAAGTCTCTGTATAAAGACCCATTTATTCAATCTACAGAACTATTCAAACAGCCGTTGTATTCTGGCCTTTTATCCAAGAAACGTCAATACCACGAAAGTCACTTTGTATATATTACGCACCTCACCACAGCACTGAGCACCACTTGTCACTTTGTCACAAATTACAGTTTACCCTTTGTCGTGACAGCCATACAAATTGAATGTGGGGATTTATAAATGACGTAATTTATAAAAAAATTTCAATTACCCCCTCCTTTGGTCTCTATGTGTGTTGCTTATGAGAATTTGTCCTTTATGTGAATTAACCTATGATTGATCCAATGTTTTAAGAAATAGTACACACCCGACAGAACCAATTGTTTGTTTTGTATACTCATCCTGGATCAACATGACGAGGACCATCCACCCGTGGAGGACGAAGGGCTTGGCAATGGGGCTAGTGATGTGGAGGATGTGGAGCCGCAAGAGGACATCCAGACTCGGCTCATACGCGACTTCTTTGCTTAGTGGTGAGTACCAGTGTGTGAGTGTGCACGCATTGGTCCCCGTGTGGCATGTGTTGTGATGTGTGTCTCCACCTGCATGTATGGCACGTGAGTCAGAGGTGTGTGTGGGTGTGTCACTGGAGTGATGGTGGCAGTGATGGTTGTATTTCCCCAGTCATAATTGTGACCTAGCATGTTGTCATCCATACATGTGTCGAGTAAATGCACATGCAAGTGGCTGTGCTTTTTGTGGCTGACTTCTTGTGTGTCTCTCTTCCCCAGGTACTTGCGCATGCCGTCTGCTGCTTGCATTGTTGTGGCACTGCTATTCCTCATGGACACGTCATCGTGGGCTGACTCAGCGTTACAGGCACGGACACGTTTGGAAGTCTCCATAGGGTAAGGGATGCATCAGGGGTGTATTGGGTGTGGCAGTTGTTCACGATGTATGCACACTGCCCCTGTCTATGTTTGGTTCCTCTGCAGCCATGTAGCATCCCCATGGGACACGACATGCAGCTGTGTACACCTGAATAGATGGTCTGCCTGGTTGACAGTCATCAGTGATGGGATAGTGGATTGTGATGATGGCATCAATGTGTGTGACACTGCCCTCAGACACATACGGTTAGCATTGGCTTGACATGGTGTGGGACTTCCACATCAGCGGATCAATGGTGTATGGCAGTCTCTCCGTGAGCAGCTGTGGGTGTTTAGCTGTTAGCCGACAATTGTGTGCCAGTTCCATGGCTAACACCCATTTGTGCTGCAGAAGGGGGGTGCCAGTGTTGGACCCACATGTTACTCCACCAGATGTGTTCATGTGTACTTCAAGTTGCCTCTGCAATCCCGAAAACATGACTAATAAAGGTGTCCCTATGCCTCCAAGGTGCCTCTTCTCCGTCAATGCTGGTGTGTTGCCACGGTGCATCCAGCATGTCTGGCATGGTTTTCCCTGATAGTGGCTATGTGTCGATGTGTCGAGTAGCAAGATGCAAGCTGTGTGTGTGGGCTGAGACTGTGTATTGGGCATGATGTCCATGACTGTGTGGGTATTGTGACATGTGCCATCCCCATGCATCCAACGTTGGCCAGGCCCCCATTCTCTGCATCCACCGGACTCAAGCTTGCAGGACATGGTTCTGCCACCTGTCTACACATACCTGGGTGCCCCCCAGGACCCTGGACATGATCCCTGACCTCTGCGCATGACTGTTGCTGTACTCAATGTGTCTGTCAGCACGGTTGTGCGGCCACCCCCTCAGCTGGTTTGGCCCATCACGGGTGTGTATGGTGCTCCATGTCTGTCTTGCCTAATACACTGTGACCCGTGTGTCCTGTGCCAGACTCAGGCCCCAGGGTGTGGATGGTTGGAGTCAAAAGAGAGCTCAGGCATGTTTAGACTTTACAACACACATGTAAGGTAATAATTCAACCAGCAGGCATCTTCTCTTCATGGTGTGAATTTTTATTTGGGGGGGGGGGGATGAAGTGAGGGGCTTTCCGGGAGTTTTGAATCCAAAGTTCAGTAGGGGAGTTGGTGTCCTTGCCATTTGAAATCCTCAGAGTCCATGCCACAGTCTTTGTCAACATTGGTCAGACAGTGACCAGCAGGGCCATGTGGCAGAGAATGTCTCTTGATGCTGTGATGCTGTTGCTCCAGTGGGCCAGGTGCCAGGCCAGGTGTCCTGGGAGATGGTGATGTTGTGCCGACCCTCACGGTCTTTTCCGTGGACGACCCGCCCTCCTGCGGGGACCCTCAGAAGCAGGCCGTGACGACGTCTGGGATGCTCCTTCGGATGTTTCCTCCTCCTCCTCCTGCTCCCTCCCTGTGGGTGGTGATGTTCTCCGGCGTCTGGCACAGGGAGGGTCGGCCATGTTGTCGGCCATCCGACGGAGTGTATCGTGAATCCCCTTGAACACCGTCACTTGCTCAGCCTGTCTGTCCTCCATCCTCCGTTGGTGTTGCAGTAGACAGGCATGTTGCTGGGCCTGCTGGGTCTTGATCCCCTCGAGGATGGACACAACCTGGGCCATGCCCGTGGTGTCCTGCCGGTATGTGTCCATGATGTTACGGACATGGGCAAATACCGGTTCCCCAGCCAACTGGTCAGGCTCGCGCCTCCGCCGTCCTCCACTCCCACCACCCCTGCCCACTTGCACCTGGCCTGCCCTTGTGGGTACATCGGGTCTCCGGGACCCCTGAGGGGTGGCATTGGCGTTGTCGTCTGCCTCCTCCTGGGTGCCCGGGACACCGTGTCCCTCCTGGCCAGCCTGGCTGCATTGTGGTGGTGGGGCAGGGATCCTGGGTGTCTCCTGGGATGTGGCAGGAGTGGGGGTGGTGGTTGGCACAGTTGTACCTGACGCAGGTGCTGCAGGTGGTTGGACACCAGAGGTGCCAGGTCGGTCGGGGTCGTCCACAGAGTGGTGAGAGTCGTCGCTGCCGGTGGGATCGGGCTCCCGCAGATCCGGGTCCTGTGAGTCTTCCCCCCCAGTGTTGGGGGGTGAACCACGACGTTGACCTGTGTGTGAGAGAGACAATGATAATTTTGGGCCATGCAACATCCATGTTTCATCAGTTTCAAAGTTGGCACTTTTCCTCTTGGAATGAGGATCTGTCTTGCATTCCACTCACAGTGCACTTATGCATGGGTGTGTCCCTTGGGCACCACTTTGGCCCCTTTCACTATGTGTGGCACAGTCTTACTTGCTGCGTCAAGTGTGACTGCAGTCAGCAGTGGAGTGGGCAGGTGTGGCGAGCCATGCATTGGCGCCTTCCGTGTAGCACTGTACATGTGCACATGGAGTGGATCCACACACTTATATAATGCAGGTAGCTGTCGTTGTGCTTGTGAACAGGTTGTGACATGGCCCTGTGTTTGGCTATGGAGAAGAGGGGGGGTTCTGGCACTGGCCACCCTTGGCTACATGCACGCTGTCTACCTGCTGACGAGCAGACATTCCCACACACCACACGGCTGATTTGCTCTCCCTGTGTCTCCCTCCCTCTCTGTCCCTCTCTCCCTCCCTCTCTGTCCCCCTCTCCCTCCCTCCGTGTGTCAGCCTCCTCCCTCTGTCCGTGTCCCTGTGTCTCCCTCCCTCTCTGTCCCCCTCTCCCTCCCACCGTGTGTCAGCCTCCTCCCTCTGTCCGTGTCCCTGTGTCTCCCTCCCTCTCTGTCCCCCTCTCCCTCCCTCCGTGTGTCAGCCTCCTCCCTCTGTCCGTGTCCCTGTGTCTCCCTCCCTCTCTGTCCCCCTCTCCCTCCCTCCGTGTGTCAGCCTCCTCCCTCTGTCCGTGTCCCTGTGTCTCCCTCCCTCTCTGTCCCCCTCTCCCTCCCTCCGTGTGTCAGCCTCCTCCCTCTGTCCGTGTCCCTGTGTCTCCCTCCCTCTCTGTCCCCCTCTCCCTCCCTCCGTGTGTCAGCCTCCTCCCTCTGTCCGTGTCCCTGTGTCTCCCTCCCTCTCTGTCCCCCTCTCCCTCCCTCCGTGTGTCAGCCTCCTCCCTCTGTCCGTGTCCCTGTGTCTCCCTCCCTCTCTGTCCCCCTCTCCCTCCCTCCGTGTGTCAGCCTCCTCCCTCTGTCCGTCTCCCTGTGTCTCCCTCCCTCTCTATCCCCCTCTCCCTCCCTCTGTGTGTCTCCCTCTGTCACCTCAGCCCAGCTTCCTGTGCACACACTGTTAGCAGATCTATGAATGGCCCTTGGCTTGTTGATGTGAGTTTGTTTCTGATCTCCAGGCACCCATTGGGTGTAGTGTCTGTGTGTGCGCTGCTGCTGTGGTGGTGTGTGCTGCCACTCTTTCACAATGTTGGCTGTTCATTAGCTGCTGTCATGTGCAAAACAGTGCCTTAACCCCCATGTGTTGATGCAAGGCGTCCGCCATTTGCTGGCGAGTATTTCCTGTGTGGGGACACAGTGTTTGTCTGGCTGTGACCTAGGCCATATGGGCAGAGGGCATTGTTGTCTGCTTCTGAGTTGCACTATGTGATTTTTTGGGGCCCACCCTCCCGCCATCCGGGTTACCGTGTCATGTGTTGTTGTCTTCTGTGGCCTGTGACTTGACATTGTCCAGCTGGGTGCATGGGGCATGGTGGCGGTAGTGGCATGTGCGTGTTCATGGAGTGTGGTTGAGTCATGCGATAGGTTGGGGTGGTTGCGTGCCTGTTAGTGATTTTGGTTGTGGATGACGTTCCCCCCATGTGAGGTGCGTTGTTTGTGTACTCACCCGGGTCTCAGAGTCCTTCTAATCCCTCCACTGCCTCCACCGGCAGTATGCCCATCACCCTCTCCTCCCAGGGCTGGTAGTGTACGGGTCTGCGGTAGGGCCCTCCTCCAGTGGCGTTGGCCTGGTTGTGTTCCTCCTGCATCTTGGCTCGGACCCTCCTCCGCAGATCGTACCACCTGGATTGGCATTCCTGCCTGGTCATTCTGGTGTCCGCAACAGCATTCACAGCATCGACGATGGTCTGCCACATGGCTGTTTTTGCTGCCATGCTGGTCTGTCTGACCAATGTTCCAAAGAGCTGTGGCTCGACTCTGAGGATTTCATCAACAAGAACCTCCAACTCTCGGTTACTTAACTTTGGATTCTTGTTAGTGGGCATGGTGAGGGGTGTGGGTGTGGATGGTGGTGGGGGTGTGTGGATGGTTGTGGGTGTGTGGGTGTGGTTGTGCAGGTGTGTGTGTGTGTGAATGTGATGAGGGGTGTTTGTGAAGGTGGTTGTGTGAAGGTGTGCAAGTGTAAGGTGTGGTGAAGCTTGTAGTATGGTTCTGTGGTGTCTGGCAGCAGTGAGTCTGTTGCAAAGGCTCATGGTTTGTGTGTGTGGGCCCTTTTTATTGGTCCATGGGTGGGTGTGGCTGTGTTTGAAGTTTGGGTGGGTGTGTTATAAGGAGTGGTGGTGTTTTGGGCCTCTGTTTGTTTTTGGCAGTTGCAGGTCAGTGAAGGTGTTTTTGTAGTGTTTGTTGGCCATGTTTAGTGGCTTTGTGCCATTCGTATAGTGTATTCTTGTGTTGTTTAGTTTTGTCCTGGTTGTGTACGTGCGTTTTGAGCGTGTGTACGGTGTGTACATGGGCCATTTGGTTGTACGGTGCTGTCCTTGTGTGTGGCTTGGTACGACTCGTACATGCGGTTGTGATGTTGGGGCCTGGGGTGCGCTCCATACTTAGGAGGTTGTGTTGGGGGTGCGACGGGAACGTACTGGGGTGTACATTGACGGTGGTACGACACGTACAGGGGTGGGGGGGTGTACATAGACGGTGGTACGACACGTACAGGGGTGGGGGGGTGTACATAGACGGTGGTACGACACGTACAGGGGTGGGGGTACGACTCGAACGTACTGGGGTGTAGGTACACGGTGGTACGACACGTACAGGGGTGGGGGTACGACTCGAACGTACTGGGGTGTACATAGACGGTGGTACGACACGTACAGGGGTGGGGGGGTGTACATAGACGGTGGTACGACACGTACAGGGGTGGGGGTTCAATTCGAACGTACTGGGGTGTACATAGACGGTGGTACGACTCGTACAGGGGTGGGGGTACGACTCGAACGTACTGGGGTGTACATAGACGGTGGTACGACACGTACAGGGGTGGGGGGGTGTACATAGATGGTGGTACGACACGTACAGGGGTGGGGGGTGTACATAGACGGTGGTACGACACGTACAGGGGTGGGGGTACGACTCGAACGTACTGGGGTGTACATTGACGGTGGTATGACACGTACAGGGGTGGGGGGGTGTACATAGACGGTGGTACGACACGTACAGGGGTGGGGGGTGTACATAGACGGTGGTACGACACGTACAGGGGTGGGGGTACGACTCGAACGTGCTGGGGTGTAGGTACACGGTGGTACGACACGTACAGGGGTGGGGGTACGACTCGAACGTACTGGGGTGTACATAGACGGTGGTACGACACGTACAGGGGTGGGGGTACGACTCGAACGTACTGGGGTGTACATAGACGGTGGTACGACACGTACAGGGGTGGTGGTTCGACTCGAACGTACTGGGGTGTACATAGACGGTGGTACGACACGTACAGGGGTGGGGGTACGACTCGAACGTACTGGGGTGTACATAGACGGTGGTACGACACGTACAGGGGTGGGGGTTCGACTCGAACGTACTGGGGTGTACATAGACGGTGGTACGCCTCGTACAGGGGTGGGGGTACGACTCGAACGTACTGGGGTGTACATAGACGGTGGTACGACACGTACAGGGGTGGGGGGTGTACATAGACGGTGGTACGACACATACAGGGGTGGGGGTACGACTCGAACGTACAGGGGTGTACATACACGGGTGGGGGTGTACATACACGGGGGGTACGTGTCGGACATACGGGGGCTGGGGGGAGTGTTGGGCGCATATGCGGGCACATGTCTCCATGGTTGCTATGGGAGTTCGGTGCGGACGGTGTTTTTTCCATACGGTTGTGGCCTCGGACGCACGGGATGGATCGTGATTCCTCGGTCGGACTTCACCTTTCACATTTGTACGGTAAATCGTACGAGGACGTGTCGGACACATTTTCCGACCCGAGGACGTGTGGGGAAATATTCCCAATGCGGTTCGTATGGACTTTTTACCATGCGAATCGTGATTGCCAGTTTGTACGGCACTTGTACGATTCGTACGGTAAAAAGACCGGATACGAGTCGCACGGGGAATTTTTTTACCGGATCGTAATTGGCACCAAGGTGTCTTCAGAGAAATTGAAGTTTTGTCAATAAGAAGTTAGATATTTAGGGCATAAAATAGAAAGAGGATTTAGAAAAGTGACACCGGAAAGAATAAAATAATTAAACAGATGCAACTACCTCAGATACAAAAGGAGATGAGAATGTTCCTGGGAGTGGTTGGGTTTTGTAGGCAGTATTGTAGGCAATGGATAAATAGCTTTTCCCTGCTAGCAAAACCATTGATACAATGGACTCGGAAAAGAGCGAAAGATTCGATTGATTGGCATGACGAATGTTTGGAAGCATTTGTGAAACTGAGAAATTGTCTGTGTAAGGGCCCTGCTCTAGGCATGCCTGATTATTCAAAAGACTTTGCGTTGTTTTGTTGTGAGAGGGAAAATTTTGCACTTTCAGTTTCAGAGACATGGATTGAGCAGACGTCCAGTGGCATATTTCTCTGCCACCTTGGATCCAGTGGCTTCAGCATTACCTGGCTGCTTAAAAGCAGTAGCTGCTACCTGTATGAGTCTGGAGCAAAGTGAGTCAATTGTGATGGGACAACCCGTAAAGGTGTACGGTCCACATTCAGTTGAGATTCTTTTGACAAGAACACGAACACAGCACCTCACTCCTAGTCGGCAGACTAAATATGAAAGAGTGATTTTGGGAGCAGAAAATGTGACAGTGATAAGGTGTACAATAATGAATCCTGCCACATTATTGCCTGATCCATGTAGTGAGGAGGTGAAAGATGAGATTATCATGATTGTTTGGATGTGACTGAATTATGTACTAAGTCCCGTCCAGATATAAAAGAAACTCCCTTAAAGGAATCCGATCATGAACTGTTTGTGGATGGGTCATGTCTGAGAACAGAGGTAGGAGGGTTAAGTGCTGCATATGCTGTATGCAAAATTTCAGGAGTCATTGAAGCATCCTGTTTACCTTGAGTCCAGTCTGCACAAGTAGCCGAATTGATGGCTTTAACAAAGGCATGCAAAATTGGGAAAAATTGGAGAGTAAACATATTGACGGATAGTCAATATTGTTTCGGGGTTGTGCATGACTTTGGCCAGCTCGGGATGCAAAGGGGATTTCTGACTTCTTCAGGATCTCCTATCAGAAACAGGAACCATGTAAAAGATTTGCTGGAAGCATTACAATTGCCAAAAGAAATAGCTGTTGTCAAATGTACTGCAAATCAGTCAGGAAGTGACTATGTGACGGCCGGTAATAAGTACGCAGACCAAATTGCTCAATACTGTGCAAGAAATGCAATGGCAATTAACAGAAAAGTTGAAACAGGTAAAACCAGCTGTTAACTTATGTTTTTCTCAGTTCCAGAAACATGGGATGAGGTCAGACAGTTGCAGGAAGAAGTTGAGGAAAAGGAAAGGGAAATCTGGATAAAGTCAGGTTGTACAAAAAGGGCAGAAGTCGAAGTGTGGGTGTACTTAATTGGCAGACCAGTGATGCCAGATTGCTTACTCTCTCAAATGGCAAGAGTATACCATGGGGCAACACATATTGGCAGGGATTCAATGATCAGACTATTTAGACAGAGTTGGTACAATACGAAGTTTAGGGTAGTCGCAGAGAGTCTTTGCCAATGATGCTTCATCTGTCAGCAGCAAAATCCAGGTAGGAAGACAGTGGTTAGCTGGGGAAAGATTGGAAAGGCAGAAGGACGATTCACCAGGCTGCAATTAGACTTCATTGAGTTGCCTACGTGCAATGGATTGAAGTATGTACTTGTCATAGTGTGTCTGTTCTCGAGATGGGTAGAGGCATACACCACAAGAAGTCTCACAGTTGCTAAATTACTGTTGAGGGAGTTGATGCCTCGTTTAAGTTTTCCAGTATCTTTGGAATCAGATAGAGGACGTCATTTTAATAATGAGATAATTCGATTAATCTGTGCTGCATTTGACATTGAACAAAAACTGCACTGTGCTTATCGTCCAGAGGCTTCTGGAATAGTTGAACAGCTTAATGGCGCAATCAAGTCAAGGTTAGGGAAGGTGTGTGCATCCACAATGCTAAAATGGCCAGATGCGTTTCCTCTTGTATTGATGGGTCTCAGGAGCATTCCTGACAGAAAAAACAGGATTGAATCCTCATGAAGTGCTCATGAGAGGGCAATGAGACCAGCATTTATTCCTGGAAATAAATTGATGAATATAACTAAAGATCTGGTATTGGACTATTGCAAAGGATTGGCTGAAAAGGTGCGTTCTGTCTCTCATCAGGTTGGAGAAGACGCAGTTGCCAGGCAACCAGACCGGGCGCATGATCTGAAACCTGGAGATTGGGTGTTAGTGAAGAAACATACAAGAAAATTGTGTCTAGCACCCAGGTGGGCTAAACCATGTCAAGTCATACTAGTCACTACCACAGCAGTGAAGTGTGCAGGTTTACCCAATTGGATTCATGCTAGCCATACCAGAAGAATTCCAGGCCCATCTGAAGAACAAGAGCAGCAACTGACCGAATCAGTTGAGACACCCGAAGCTGAAGGTTGTGAAGTCGAAGAATCTAAGGTGACAGATTCAGAACGACCAATAGATGATGAACAACCAAGTACAAGTCAATAATGGGTGGATACCAGCAATTGACAAACCTGAAGCTGTTATCAAAACAAGAAGAACAAATAAATTAGAAAGGCAGGTAGAGAGGAAAAGACAGGGAAAGAAGAACACACTCAAGCAAAAGAGAACAAAGCTATTCAGGAACCTGAGCAGGGACAGAAAGAAGGAGAACAACAAGTTCAGGCAGAAGAAGAACAAATAGAAATAAGACCTGAACAAGACCACATGGAAGTAGAAGGACAAGTTCAGGCAGAAGAAGAACAAATTACAATAAGACCTGAACAGGAGCAGGCAGGAGAAGATCCAGACACAGAAAATACAGAGCAAAGACAATAAGTAAGGGAAGAAGAACAGGAGAAGATTGTGCCCAGACATATTGAAAATAAAAGAACTTTAGAAAACGACAAAGAAGGTGAAAGTGCAGTTCAGGCCAAAAGAGTTAAAAAAGAATATAATTGGCCAGGTGGAGTGAAAAGATTAAGATTCAACCTTAGAAAATCAGGGGAACAACCAGACCAAGTAAATGAAGTTTCAAGTCAAACTAGGTCCAAACAGCCAATAGCAAAATTCATGTGAAGAAGCCCAAGATTAAGGAACCTGAACAGGAAATACAAGACCTCTGAGTAGACCTATGTAATTCTAGAAGAATTTGAAATTTTAGATTTACGTGAGGAATCTGAGAAAGTTCATGTTGCACAGATTGATGACAACAGATTAAGACCACCTTAGAAATAAAAGAGGGTATCGATAAAAGGGAGTCTAACCGAACAGTTTGAAATCACAAGGGGCACCAGACAAGGATGCCCCTGTTCCTGATTGCTTTTCGCCCTATATATAGATCCTCTGATTAAAAAGATAGAAAACAACTTAGCAATCCAGGCAATGAGTAGACCCGGAGGGGACAATAAAATTATGGGTTATGCCGATGATCTGGCTGTGGTAACCCCGGAGCCTGAGAGTGCTATCTTAGTTTTGGAGTTGGAGGCCCAAGAGTTCGGGAAAATCTCGGGGTATGCACTTAACACAAACAAAGCCCAGATTATTTTAAATAAAGAAATTAATTGAGTGGATAAGAGGGTTGTTCCGAAGGCAAAATATCTAGGGGTAACTGTGGTTGCAAACACTGACAAGATTGTAGCAAAAAATCTATTCCCATTGGCAGCACACACCAAGAGAGCGCTCCGCCGGATTAACAACTTGCATCTGACCATAGTGGGGTGATGCAACATCATCAAGATGACTTACTTCCCTAAGTTACTTTATTTCTTCTGGGCCATCCCTTTAGAGTTCAATAAAACTATGCTACAGAGGTTTCATCAAATTTTTACACAATTTGTCTGGGCGTATTCTCAGCCTAGACGAGCACTTAAACAACTTTCTCTTCCCAGGGAGAGGGGTGGTTGGGCACTTCCCAACATAACATTAAATTATTGGGCTTCGGTCCTGCTATATAGTAGGGAATTGTTAGAAGAGCATTCCTTTTTTCCCACCACTGGGTCCCCGTCACCCTTCCAATTACTATTAGGGGAGGAGGCTCGTGGCTGTCTTTTGCGACAAACATCCTTTGGATATTACAAACGAGTCAGATTCAAAACTCTGATAAGTGTCTTCAAAGTCTTCTCCAATATGCAATAGAACTATGGGCTAGGCAGACTGAACTACTATTCACCCATTAACTTAAATTCCAACTTGCCTGCTATTTTTGGGAGATCTTACCTCCTATATTGGTTTAAAGCTGGAATATTAAAACTGGGTGACTTAATTACCATTGATGGAATTAAATCTTTTGTTGATCTCAAAAACCAATATGGTCTGTTGGACCAAGACGATTTTAAAAACATCGCTATCAGCGATTTTTTGTCTCGAAAAGTTAAAGGACCCGCTGGGTTTGCGAAAATAGACCTCATTGATAAGTTGAAGGATCCTGTCCTTCCTCGAATAGGTCTTATCTACTCCATTCTGAATAGTCATATGCCTGATGATCTCCCCAATGTAGCGGATAAATGGCAATCGAAGTTGGAGGTTCTGCACAGTATTTTTTATAGCACTTTGAGGTCTGCACAGAGCGATTTATTCTCTGCTAAACTTCAGGCGCAATTTTTTAAAACCATGTTTTTTTTGTACATCACACCCAGTAAAGTTGCCAAATGGGGAACAGGTAGATTCAGTACACATGTTTGCTTATTGTCCGAAACTCACCCCACTTCTTGCTAAAATACAGGATTTTCTTGTGAAAGTTATCGCTCATGACATCGCGTTAACTCCCATGACTATTTAATTAGGGACCCAAGAGAAGGTTAGCAGAAGGATGGGTGGGGCATTCATCTTTGTGGCCATGACAGTGTTGCAAATTTGCATAGTTTCTGCATGGGTGGATGCAAATCCTCCTCTGTTCTCTCATTGGTTGGTCCGACTTGTGTCAACCTATCATTTGGAGAAGGCTGTTTACGCTAAAAAAGGCAGCAAGGGAAAAAGGAAGGGCTTAGATATCTGGGAACACCTAATCGCATGGCTCAACCAGACAAGGCAATGGGGGCCAAGTTGTTTTCCTCCTACTTTTTCTTTTTTTTTAAATCTTTAATCATATACTAATGTTGCCAATACTGGAGGCTGAAACTATAAGTTGTTAGCTAACTCTAATTTTTCCTTTTATTGATCACGCTTAGTTTATCATGACTGCCATGTAAATCTTCTATCTTTTTGTGGTTCTTGTACGACGCAAACTTCTTAAATTATGGAAGCTAATCAGAGAAAAGATCTAATCTGTTAGTTCCATCCAAACATTTAAATTTTACTTTGTTTGTACGAACAGGGTGGTGGGTTGGGGGGGTGGGTTTTGGACGGAATAATAATGTTCTTTTTTCGCTTTAGTATATTTTCTTTGGCAATACATTTTTTTTAAAGAAATAAAAGAGTGACTTGTGAATAAAGAAAGAAAAGAGAAAATAATTTTTCTCAGACTAAAATGGCAGAAGTTGAAGTAGCTGAACAACCGAAATGAAGTATTAAACGAAAATGTCTTAGGTTTTGCTTATGTAGTATCCTATTAGTAGTATTAGTGTGGTTATTTTTAACAGTAGGAGTACCTTTGTTAATGGAAACAAGTAACAAGAATAATACAACTACTAATGAGAGAGTAGATAGAGTAAAAGTCACTAAAATAGAAATAGGGGTAGAAGATGAGATAAACTATCATCATAATGAATCAGACAATGATTCGTCTTTAAATGTGTTTACTAAATTGCTATTTCAGTATGTTAATACAATGAGATTAGTGATTGTTATGTCTGTATAAAATTACCAGTAACAAGGAAAGGAGTATGCAGTTCCTAGGAAGGTTGAGATTGACTGTGAAGTAAGTGCAGGAAGTTGGCTACCAAGGGGGAGGATGGGGAATCCTTCCTTTCGGAATTAGGGCCCTCACACACCCAGTCCACTGGGTGTCATGCTTCATCATTGGGCATGCTCCTCGTCGGGTCATCGCTGCAATACCTGACGGGCACCCTCAGTGGGGGCTTTTTGGCAGAGATCTTTTATTCCTTGCCGTATAGGTGAGTGTGTGTGAGGGGCCCTAAAAGTGTAGAAATGTAGTGTTGTGGTTTCTAAAAAGGCCACGTGAGTTAAAACAGGGAACGGGAGGATCAGGGCAACCAATGCAATATTCCTGTCTCACATCCTGATTAAAAATATAATGGCGACTGTCTAAGATAATGCTATAGGCAGTTGCCCTAGTTGTCCCAGGAAGGATCAGGCGGTAATTCTTCAGGACCTAATGTGAAAGTTAAAATCTACACTAGACGACTGATAATGGGGTACAGTAACCTAGATATTACCAGTTGGATCGCACCAGTGGGGTGTGTTGTCCTTGGGTGCGGTAGTCAATCTATAACAAAAGGAACATAAATAAGGGAATCACTTACAACATGATTAAACCTGCGCGGATTCTCACTTAACCCAAGCCAGTCGGCCATATCTATAATGTACCACGTAGTGTGTACTATGAGCATCAGGTTGCATTACTGGCATTCCATGTGCTAAAGAAACAAGTGCGTGCAATGTGCGTGATGCACTCACTAAAGTTAAAAGTAATAAAGGCAGACATGCAACAAGGCGAATTCAGATAAGTGCTAATCATAGTTGGTACTTGGATGCCACCACTCACCTATGAATTATTCAAAGTTGGCCACATCGGCTAGCTGCATCTTGTGGACACGTTCACTCAATGAGTGTCCTATACGGGGTGGGGAGACAAGGTAGGAGGGGAGGAAAAGTGGGGAGGGAAAGGAAGGGGGGGTTGGGATCCGGTACAAGGTTAGTAAAGGATCCTTGTAGGTTGAAGGTCGACCCAGCATTCGGTAGTAGCAGGTGCAGAGCGTCACGCTCGAAAGCAGCGAAAGTTGCATGGCACCTCCCATGGGACAAAGTACCCAGGTCCCAGTGCTCGAAGGACAGGTCTGGGACGTGGTACAGGTGGTGCGCGGTCCTCAAGGAACTGGGCGCCCTCCTCAGACCCTAAGTCCCAACCATGAGTCCATTAGAGAACCATATGCCTAGGGCACATTACCATGATCCGGTGCGCTGCTGGGTTCCTAGAACGCCGGAAACTTTGCCATCGTCGGCGAGATGTATGCAGCTAACCAACAATCAATGTAATAGAAGCATCAAGGGTATTCCTAGGGTCAATACTCACAACAATCCGCGCCCACTTAGCGGAGGACCTAACGTGCGGTGCCAGTTCCCGGGAAGGTGATTGCAAGCCCTGTTCCGGCTGCTTATGTCCCCGTAGAACTGGCACACAATTAGGAATGTCAGAGCTTGAGAGATAGTGTGCTAACCCGTGCATATCCTATGCGGTTAGCGTGGCGGCCATGTTAGGGGGGATGGTTTGGGAAAAAAAGAGAGCAGAAGGGTTTGCAGTCGCATGCGTCATTTAAGCATGTTTAAGGTTGCATGACTAGGTCAGAGCGAGAACTGAAATGACGACCTGCTGTTTGCTGGCGGTAACATATCTTGCCCTCAATTGATGTGTGATCAGCTCATGGTGACTAGCAACTAATGATGCGGGTAGGTGGCGCATGTGGATGTCAGCGCCATCTGTGAATGACAGTCAATATGGCTGTCAGAACACGTAATGCCCACCCGACCTGCATTGTAAAGGCGATGACATATCTAGCCCTAGGGTGATGTGTGGTGGGCTCGTAGTGACAGACGTCACGCCCTTGCGGTGTATAGCGCATGTGGATATCAGCGCCCTCTTTGAGTGTCGGTCAACATGACTATGACAGAGCGAGTATTCCAGATACAACCTACAGTCAGAAGGATGCAGCATATCTAAGCCCTCAAGCCATGTGCAGTTGGCTCGTGGCAGCTGGCGTCTAGTGCCAGGGGTATGTAACACAAATGGATATCAGAGCCATCCTTGACTGTTAGTTGAACAAGACAATGTCTTAGCGGGAGCTGTAAAAACGGCCTGCAATGTGAAGGATTGTGTTCTCAAGTGATGTGAAATAAGCTCGTAGTGACGGGCGTCTGGTATTGGGGTGTGTAGTGCCTGCAGACATCGCGTAGTTGAGGTTAGTTACAGTCTAGGTTTGGAGCTACCATTTGACCTTGTTGCGAGGGACCCTAGTCGTGTGACTGGATGGAATACTGGATGAAGGGTATGTATCCTCAGTTAGCGGTTGCTCAGGGTGCTCCAAGCTATGTCCTCATTCAGGCCATTCCTGTCTGTGCCCAGACAGTGTACCCATTGCTGTTTGATTCTGAATAGTGCCTCAGGGGAGATGGAAGTGTGTGCTTCCAAGATGACCCACCTAAGTGTTTTGCAGGTGTGACGGTTTGCTAGGAAATGGGTATATAGTCGTGTAGTGGTCTTGTGACACCTGATGTTGCTTTTATGCTCTGTTATTCGGGTCTTGACTGGTCTGGTGGTCATACCCACATACAGGAGGTCACATGGACAACATAGTAAGTAGATGCAATTGGCAGTGTTGCAGTTAGTGTGTTTCTTTATCTTCCATGTGAAATTGTTGGCAAATATAATTTCCTTAGTGGGTTTCGTTTGGGGGCATGCTGCGCAGGAACTGCATGGGTAGTGGCCAGCGACTGGACGTAGGTCCCAGAGGCATCTTTGGCTGGATGCAGTCTTGAATCTGGGTCTGGTGTGTATCAGTAGATCCTTCAGATTGTTTGTTCTTTTGAATGCAATTCTGGGGGCTGGCAGTGTCAAGGCACCTGTGTTCAGAATCTCCCAGTGTTTACGTATGATGTTCCTAATCTCACCTTAAAACTAATGATACCTTAGTCATTAAAACTGCAGACAAAGGTGGCGGCATAGTCCTCCAAGAAAAAATAGCCTATATATCCGAAATCCAACGCCAGCTCGACAATAAAGATCACTACATGCGACTGGCAACAAATCCTACCAAAGAGATTCAGGGACTGATCCACAAAACTACCACAGAAGGGCTCCATGCCGGTTTTCTCTCCAAAAAAGAATTCAATTTCTTGAATGTAAAAACACCACGCATTCCCGTAATTTACACACTTCCCAAAATTCACAAAGACACAACCAATCTCCCAGGCCGCCCAATTGTCTCGGCCTGTGGCTCAATTCTAGAACCACTTGGTGCATATGCCGATTTTTTCATCAAAGACTTTGTCCCAATCACCCAATGTTATGTGAGAGACTCAATGGCAATGATAAATTTAATTGAACATCACCCCTACAAACCCACATCTGAGACTCTTTGCACCATGGAAGTAGAGTCTCTATACACAAACATACCGCAGACAGCCGCCCTTTTGGTAATACAAAAGACGCTCGATTCATGTCCACGCCCACATGCTGTTCCCAGTATTTTTATTTTACAACTTCTTCAACTGTGCCTTACACGGAATTTCTTCATGTTTAACAACACTTTCTACCAACAAATCAAAGGCACGTCTATGGGCGCAATTTTTGCCCCTAATTTAGCAGTGCTCTTCATGGACCAACTAGAAACAAATGTCATTCTGACTTCCACAAACCCCTTCTTTCCAGGCATTGCTTTCTGGCGTAGATACATAGATGATATTTTTATCATTTGGAGACAAGATGTTGAAACACTACGCCATTTTTTACATTGGATGAATAACAATTGTTCACGCCTGTCTTTCACAATCACGACTAACAACAATTCCATTGCCTTCCTAGACTTGACAATTTTCCATTCTGAGGGAGAGTTGCTTACACGGTTGTACCGCAAACCCACAGAGCGGAATACACTTTTGAACTACACCAGCAATCACCCTAGGGCCCTTAGGGACTCATTGCCCTATTCCCAATTTCTCAGAATTAGGAGAAACTGTTCTTGCAAGGCAGATTATTTTAGAGAAGCAACCTATCTTTCCTCTAAATTGAAAGCTAGAGGTTATCCAAAAAGAATTGTAAAAAATGCTTCAAAACGTGCCTGGTAATGCCCCAGAGAAATCCTGCTGACCCCTAAACCCAAAAATGAAATACAAAGAATTGCATGTGTCACAACATTCTCTCCGGTTTCAAACAGATTGAGGAAGATGATACTACATCATTGGCCCATTTTGAATGTAGGAAATCTAAAAATAGATAAACCTTTGTTTGCATTCAAAAAGAATAAAAACCTGAAGGATCACCTGATCCGAGCCTCTCTACCTGTCTCTCAAAATGCTTCTACTCTCGATGCTGTCTGGGGTCTTTCCCCTGTCATTGGACATTTTAAATGTAATGGTTGTAATGTTTGTGCATTTATGGTTGAGGGTAAAAGCTTTACTTTCAAGTACATCACAGTACACAGCCATTCATTTTCCAATTGTAATACAGCGACTGTGATTTATCTCATCCATTGCCCATGTCAGAAAATCTATATTGGTCAAAGTACCCGAAGAGTTCAAACCAGGATCTGCCAACACAGAAGCCGCATCCGCTGCAGAACAGCAAATGCGCCTCTTGTGGACCATTTCTCTGAGGCCAATCATAATGAGGACGACATTCTATGGACAGTTCTTAAAGTCTTGAAATTACCCCAACGCGGTGGAAATATGGCTCAATTGTTGAACAGAGAAGAACTTAAATCAATCATCCTCTTTGACTCAATACGAAATGGCTTGAACAGAACAGAGGACTGGACAACGTTGCTCTAAAAAGCTCTACAGTTCTTCTACCACATCTCATGGAACTTTGTCTTTTTCTTGCACTACCTTGAACCTGTCAATATGTACATCTAGCTCTACAAAACAGCCTTGCTTGTACTATGTTTTACTATCAAATATGTACAGGAAGATTCACAGAGCTGTGCTACTCCCAATCACCATTTTGTCAATTAATGTAAGGATGTTTTTACAAACTCTGTACTGCTTAATCCTTGGCCCGAATGTTCCTCCTTTTTTTGCTTTCTCATGGTTTAATCAATTATTATGGTTCTGCCAATTTCTCAACTAATGAGCACAACCACTTCGTTCGTATACCTTACCCTCACAGTAATTCAACACATTTTCCCCGCACTTGCTTAAACCTAATTGCCTTATAGCCACCCATTCGACAATGGCCCCCACACTGGTCTGAGGCGTGACATAACAATTCCCCACTCCAAAATGGCCCCCGATTTTGCGCCGACATTCTCACAGTCCTTCCTCTATGTCCATTCAATCTCGTGGTCCTGCTATAGACAGCGTCCTCAAGCTCAATTCTCACTCAAGGCTATCAAACCTTCACCGCAACAGTTCGGACGCCCACCCGCCCAGGTCTATCGAGACTCCTTTGAGGTAAGCCAGTCACTCCCGTGACAACTGAAGGCAATTTTCCAACCCTGCTATTCACCTTCCCTAACGTGATTCCTCACCCCCACAGCTCCAACCAAATATCAGCAGCCACCGGTTGCTGCCCTCCGTCCCTCCCCGTGGCTGCAGAAGCATTTTCTGCCTTGATTCCAGCCTGGTTATCACACCCTCCTGACGCGTTCAGGATAGGCGCCACCTCCTCTCCCCAAGGTATTAAATTTTCGTTTCCTCTCAACTGTGGCCCCTGCGTAACCAATCATTCAGTTAGCCAACTACTCTTCCTTCCTCCCTTACAAGGCTAACTCAGGCAACACCATTATCATCACCTTGTCATCTGATGATCAATTGAAGATCGAGTACCGGTGTTCACGCCTCGCGCCACCTCAACGACGCCTCGTACTCTATTACCCTAATGAAGGTCAGCCACCAACGATCATCATCACTACTACTATAACGCCTAGAGATTCACCACCCTTAATCATCACAAATTGTCTGGCAAGCAATCCACAATTACGCCGTCACCCTCCTCACCCATCCACCAACGATCACCATCACTACTACTATAAAGCCAAGAGACTCGCCACCCTTAGTCATCATAAACTGTCTGGCAAGCAATCCACAATTACGCCGTCACCCTCCTCACCCCCTCACAACTGCTTCTTCACTAGTCCAAATAAGCTCCTAGGACCGTCCAAACACGGCCTAATTCGCACCGCGGTTCTTTCACTCGTCGTCGGCTAGCATAACGCTTCATCGCGCTTAAGCCACCACGTAGTTTTTTGCCTTGCTCACTGTTGCTAGTTCATTTATCAACAGTCGGTGCATGTGTCACAACTCTACGTTTTCATCTTAGGACCTCACAGTTGCTTTTGTATATTGCCTTAAACGTTGACATGCTCCCCTTTTTTTCTCTTTATAACGGTGGACTATGTTCCCTTTCTCCCCTTTTTCTCCCTTGTTCATTCCAACAGGCGTATAACTCATATCAGGCAACTTTGTAAATTGTAGTCCTGAGGATGATCCCACTGTATTAGGAGCTAGGGATCGAAACGTCGACTTTCCATAACAGCACCACAATTTATCCACTGTGTAAAATGTATTGTGGTTTCTGTTGGTCTGAGCTTACTTGAGTTTTTTATTCTATTGTAAGCCTCCTTGTTTGCTCCCAAAAGTTTTTGCCTGTTATTCTTTTCTTCCTTTCATTTCCTTGTTGAAAACTAGGTACAGGATTGTGCCCTTGTTTCATTGCTTTCGTGCTTCCTTATTTTGTTTAAAACCTTTTGTAATTCTCCAAATAAATGTTCCTCTGTCCGGCTGGACACTGGAAGAATGTGCATAGGTCTTATCTAAGTCTATGTGAATATAGTTACATTTTTTATGTTTAAGCTAAGGACCTTTGTTCTTTAAAAATACCTAATCTGGCTAGAGGCAGGGGTGTAAGAAGTTACACATGTAATCGCCTCAGAGGGATTTTTCTCAATTTTCTCCAACAGTGCCTCCCTATTGTTGTTTCTGGCTCTCTTCATAGCCATTGAGACTGTCTGCTGTGGGTATTCTCGCTTACGCAAATCTGATGCTAGTTTGGTAGCTTCCATCTTGTAGTCTTCCACAGAGGTACAATTCCTCCTGATGCGGAGAAATTGTCTGAACGGTAAATTGGTTTTAAGGGCACTGGGGTGGTGACTGCTGAAAAGCAAAAGACTATTGCGGTTGGTAGGTTTCTTGCATAATGATGTATTTAAGGTGCCTGAGGACCGATTGATGTTAAGGTTCAAAAAGGGTACAGTGGAATCGGAAATGGCATGAGTGAACTTGAGATAGGGATTCAGAGTGGTAATCCCCAGACAAAAGTCTTCACAACTACTTCTGTCTCCCTTCCAGAAGATTAAAATGTCGTCAATGTACCTCTTCCACATAATCAGGTTGTCTGAGTAGGGATTAGATGGATTCAAGAAGGATCTGGACTCAAATGCTGCCACGTAGAGACAGGCCACACTGGGAGCGAATGTACTTCCCATGGAAGTGCCCTGTGTCTGGTGGAAGAGTTTTTTATCATATTCGAAAAAGTTCTCAGTTAGTGCCAGGGAAGCACACTCGTATTGAAGATGCCTTGAGCACTTCCAACTGGACATCACCGACACCAATACCGTTTAGAAATATCGCGAAGACGCGGAAGTGCTTGTCCTGCCTGTTCGCGATGTTTTTTGCTTGATCGCGTTGGAAATGTGTCGCCAACTTGCCCATGCGGTCGCTAATGGGCGTGGCCATCTTGTTTTCACTTGTCCCGCCTACTCGCGATGCTCTTTCCTGCTCTGGGTCACGCAATGCATGCTCGCACCCGTTCGCGATAAATAATTCCTGTTAGGGAACGCGTATTACGAGTTCGCGACGCTTTCTGCGTGCTCGGGTGGAAAATATCGCGCAAACTTGCCCATGCGGTCGCAATGGGCGCGGCCATCTTGTTTTTCACTCTATTGCTATGGTTCTGGGGCCTGCTTTTCAACCCTCCCTCTATCTTTTCAATCCTTTGTTTCTGGAAATTGATTTTTGATCTTTTTTATTATCTCTCTCTATTTTCCTGATTCTCTATTTTTTTTTTTTGTCTACTTTTTGTGTGTTTTTTAACTACTTTTTCACTCTTTTTCTATTACCTGCATTTTTCATTTCTTTTACTTACTTCTTTAATTTTTACCTTTTCTTTTCTGCCCCTTGCCTACTCCAGAACCATGGCAAAGGGCCACAGCAGGGCTCATCGGAGCCAGAGCCGACACGGGGAAGGCGGCGCCCACACGGGGTGCAGGCACGGGCCTTATTTGGGGAGGTGGAGTTGGCCGCATTGGTTTTTTTGTGCAGTGCCACCTCCCCTTAACCCTGGCAGCAGGCGGCAGGCCTGGGTCCGGGTACGGGCTCCGGGAGCATCGGTAGCAGTGGGGAAAGGTGCATCGGGCAGTGTTTCGCTGCTCTGGTGTCCGGCGCAGCCAGAACCAGTTGATGCACCGGTGGTCCGATATCCTGGACCCGGAGCAGGACCTGCTGGACCTGCTAGGAGTTGAGGTCCTGGGTCTTGGTGAGTAGCTATTTAATTATTACTACTTTGAGTCTGTTCTTCTGCTCTGTGTTATATATTGCGAATATATTTTTTTTCCGACCAGCTAGAATGCTGCTGCTTACATTACAGGTAAATTACGTTTAAAAGTCTTCTGTGATTGTTATGACACAGGTGCTCTGCGCTACTAATCTTACTTATTTGCAACTTTGCGTTTGCACTAGTTTTGCGTGATTATGTAAGAGTTTATTTTAGAGAACGTAAGCTAGGTAATGCTGGAGTGACTCTAGTCCTTCCTTTGTCCTGTCACTAAGAGATAGGGGTGGATTGATACTTAGGTTTAGTTACTTATTATGAGTTTGTAATTTTGTAGTGGTCTGCGTGACACCCCCTCCGTTACGTCACGTGCTGCTGAGTGCTGCTAGTGCTTACCCCAGTCCTTAGTAGAACCTTTTGTAGTTTGTTCAGTGATTGGTAATAGGCTTAGCACTAGCAGAACAACAGTATCAACCAACCAACAATTTGGTGTATGCAAAAATGTAGGCATGTGTCCTCCATTTATTCATTTTTGAGGACTAAAAGAAGTGGAAATGCTTACTTAATGTACAATTGGCATGCCTGGAGTAGGTGAGCTAGGTCAGGTGGTACGTACTATTTAGGCTTAGTTAGTGTTCTGGAATCAAAATGGAACACTGGATTAGTGTTGATAAATAATAACTAGTCGGTCCGCGAATCCCCCGATACTACTTGTCGACCAGATTAGATAGGTCAATTTTATTGCAATTGTTTACATAAATGTTTTTTTGACCGTCTTTTAAAAATATTTTATTTGTTTCACACCAATCATCAATGTTTGTCTCTCTCTTTCTTATATCTTTCATGATCAGCACCCAGGGGCAAGAAGAGGGGGTCAGAGTCGGTGGGAGCATTTCAACACCAAGGACAGGAGGACCAGAACGAGGGCTCTTCTGCTGGCCCCAGCAAGTCTTCCTGTTTTTAATATTAATAATTCTTATTCACTAACTTCTACTGCACCGTATTTTTTCCGAACTATTGTTTCCATATCCTAATGCTGTTTTTTTTACCAACAATTATCCTTCGATCTAGACTATCTGTTTCTAAATTGTTGTTATCCCTGCCTCTAACTGCCTCTTCTATGACTCTCTGTACTACTACTATTAGTCTGTCTGTAGCTAAGCTTGCCCAGTTGACCACTCTTTATTTAAAAGGTTTTAAATAAAACTCAGATTCACCAGTAGCTATAGCCATTGAGTCCAGTCCTTTGGGTTGTCCTCTTGTACTCCTTCTAGTCTTCTTAATCTTGAGGCTTTATTAATCTTGAGGCTTTTTGACAATTCCCACCAACAAAATGCCCAACCAGATTTTACTATTTTGATAGGATAGGACATACGACTACTGTTGTAGAGATTTTGCACATACAGAACTTTGCACGAGAAAATAGGATTTTGGTGATGGGAGGTTGGACCTTCCTCACACCTCAATCAGAACCCACCACAATTCCCTGCCCGACTAGTTATAGTAGTGTTTAATTACTATTAGCTCTCCGAACCCACCCCAACATACCCAATGAGTAGACAACCCAGAACATAACACTCCCGACCTCTCAGTCATGGAAGCAATGCACATGCACACCCTTCCTTTTGCTCGCTCACTCGTGTAAGTCCATCCACACCAAATACCACCGAGTCTATGTAAGTTCAAAAGTTTTATTTGCAACTGACAAGCTCTGTACGTTGTTCTATAATGCAGCACCAACAGCAAAATGCATAAGATTAAAACTATAAACATTCTAACACTTAGTTACACTTACAACAACTACAAGTCCATAGAACGAAGAAAAAAAATGCGAAATCATGATAACTGAACAGTGGTGGAAGTACCACTATCCCCTTGGTAGGAATATAGTTTATATAAAATTATAAATGAAGATCACTGAGCAAATTGTGGGGACCCCTCACCTTCGAAGAACCTAGTACTGGTTACATCATAAGCTCTGCAAAGCTGTGGTTCGTAGAAGGGAATCTTCCGTCTGTTCTGAGAAAAATGGTGCGCATTAGTATATTGCAAGCATTTCTCAGTCGTGCCAAAAAGTGTAGCATTTTTATGGATAAGCAATATGGACTAACACCAGAACTCCATAACAAAGTGGCTTGTTTTGTTTGACCTTGTACGCAGCGCTTAGACAGTAGCAGTATGAGCTCATGTGGGCTCAAAGGCGTCTTTATACAACAAGCTGCGAGGTAACGTGTGCAAAAATAAAAGACACAAAGGTAAAATGGTTGCATGGCTCGGGCTAACTAAGCAAAGACTAGAATGACCCTAGGGACCATATAACTACTAGTGGCTACTCTACTACTACCTGATGTGTACTAGTGATGTATGTTGTATATGTATGTATTACTATAAAATCATTTTTCAATCTTGCTAGTGAAAAAGAGGGGGAGGTGTATATGACACCTAAAAAATGTGTAATGTTTGTTCAAGGTGCACTACAAACCACCAGTGCCAGCGGCGAAGGTGATGCGGCTGGTGACGGAGGAGAGGATGCGGCAGTTGCAGGCGGAGCTGCAGGGGGTGAGCCAGCAGCAGTGGTGGGTGGTGGTAAATTAGATTCCAAATCCTTACTTATTGACATTACACTCACTGCAAGGGTGTACTGTATACTGTACAGTTGAGACTTACTAAGTAAGTAGTTGTTGTGAACGGTTGAAGACACCCTTTACTTAGCATTAGTAAAAGCATTAGCAGCGGGAGTGTTGAGTAACCAATGGCCTCTTCTATCTGATTTCAACTCAGCTGTGAAAGTTTTATGGAAAAGACTAAAAGTCAGATCAGATGACCTTGATGGATGGGTGGAACGAAAAGGGAAAGAAGAGTGGAAGGAAGAATGATGGAAGAGATTTAATATTTATGACTGGCAGAGAAGGATACGTGGGATGCATGCATGCATAGGTGGCTGATAGGAATCAGATGCATGGTTGGTTGAATGCCTGAAACTCCCACAAATGTTAAAGTCCAAGAAAGTGAGAGGATAGATACATACCACAAATGTTATGTATTGTGCTTGCTAGTGCTACCGTGCCACTATGTGTAGAATTAATTTGTCTTACTGCTTTGCTAAGAGTATATTTTACAACAGTCTTGTTTTTTCTTCTTGATATATAGCTACTCCTTCCAAGGGGAAACCTTACAGGAAGGAGTTGGCAGCCAAGGCCCGGCGCCGGAAGCTGGAGGCCATGCAGCGTGAATACCGTCGGCTAGTGGTTCTGACAGAGGAGGAGGAGGAGGCGGCAGCAGCTGCAGCCACCTCCAATGCCCCGGGCCCTAGCCACCGCCCTCCAGTGTTACAGCGCCACCATCTGGCAGCCACGCGCTGCCGCCCCTCCTTTAACATCACTGCTGCCCCCCGTGGATGCAACTGCCGCGCATTGAAGCGCCATGTTGCCCGCCTAGAGGAGCAAGTACGTGTCCTCCAGAGTCGAGCCTGCTGAGCATAAGACCCTGTTCATTGCCCCTTTTTATTTATTCTTTTGGTGGGTGGGAATCAGGCTTTGGGTTATCTCTTTTCTTTGGACAATTGGACATTATGTTGGACTTTTTCTTTACGGACATTGGTTGGGGTTAGGGAGAGGGGTGGGTCAGGTGTTGTGGGATTTCTTTACATAGTTTATTTTTGTTTGGGGATTAAATAATATATTTCTACTTTACATACAATGCTGTTAATGTTTTCTGGGTGGGGTTACTGTTTTACATCACACTGTTTCCTTGCTGGTGCAGGGCCACCCACAGCGGTGTTTGATTTAAATAATTGACTGACTTTGTAAGACACAAACAGATAGATGCGCCACCCCTCACTGAGTGACTTGTCCTACTAGTACTGTCAGTCTCTTCTACTCTATGCCTTCTGCAACTGGACTCAAAGGGGTGTGTGAAATTGAATTAATGAAAGCATGTCCATTATTAATTATGCCTCCCCAAACCTCTCTTACCTTTGCTTGATGTTTACCTTAGGCACAGCGATGGCTGCATGGTGATGATGGTTTTCGTTCCTAACATGCCATGGTTGTGTTGTTAGTAGTAGTAGTAGACACTGGCAGCAGCATTTGCAAAAAAAGAAAATGAGACAGTCAGTAGACTGAGAGAGACTCTTCGAGGAGTAGTAGAATGAAGTACAGTACAGAACTTACTGCCAAACAATAATATGCAAAAATACAACAAAACATAATGGTGGTGGGGATAGCCTAGTACACAGAGTTATAAACTCTAGCTGTGTCAAGTCACTTGACTAGGCCTACAGTACACTGGACACAAGCGTAACTGTTAGTGCTGTGTAGGAAGATGACAACAAATCCATTAATCCAATTGATGCCGGCAATTAATGCTGATGTTTAGGTTCCTTTGGTAAAGAAATTACCTCTTAATTATACTGCTCATGGGTGGGCAAGCAGAAGAAGATCGCCGCCCTGCCTTGAAATTGAAGTACTGTTGCTTTTGCCACATCCGCCCCAGCAAGCGTGTGATAAATTATTGGTGTACATTTAATTTAGTCAATCCTCAATAAGTCACACAGCCCGGGGGAAGAGGGTTAGGGTTTGTTGAATGGTTGGGAAGGGGGGTTTGCGGAAAGGTTTGAGAAAGAAAAACAGTACGCATGGACAAACAACAAACGACACAATCTTTGTAGACTACCATATCCATATCAATATGTTAAGGGAGAAAAAGGAAATGCATGCATGATGATGATAAGGAGACCCGGATTATATACAGTTTGTGTTCAGTTGTACCGGGCTTACTTTTACAGATAGCAAAGAAAATGTTAAAGTATCTGTAGGGATGAATTATAAACAGAGAGCAAACCTAATGATAATAATAACAACAAGAACACACTGTTGTAATGATTGTAGACAAAAAAATGAATCGAGTTATTTAAAAGATGATGAAAGTTGATACTGTTACTGTGTTATCCTGGTCAAATGGGGAGTTGAATCTTGGCATTCCTCTTGGTCCTCCCTTCCATGGATGCTCCGTCCATCAATCTTGGGTGACGCCACTGCCTGCCTGACAGATGTAGATTCATTGGTAAGGTAAGTGTGCATTGTTTTCCCAAGTATAGCACAGGGTAAGGCCAGGCCTGTAATTGTAGATGGATAAACAAAACGGATATTGAGAAACCAAGTTGAAAAAAATGCACAAGTTATATTGTAGTGCAACAAGAACACTTTCCAAGGCGGCATGGATGCATCATCTGTACTCTAGTCTGTTTCCAGCATTAACCTACAACACCAAGAGGACAGAGCAGGCCCACGGTGACGGCACCCTTTGCACATCCTCCATTTAGCGTACATTTTTTGAAAGAGTTGGACAAAGCACATATCCAGCAACATAGCATTTTACAATTTAAGTGACTAAATCAATGCACCACAGTCATACCACCGCTAAACTCGACTCCACCGCTACACAGACATTTAGGTCTGCTGTGGTTGTTGTTTACTTGTTTACCTTTTATGTCACTCATGAAACGCCCTGACTTATTCCATCAATCATCTCCGATCCTTGTACTGAGTGACTGTGAAGATACTATGTCACTGTGGTCATCATGATGGTGTTGTTCAACTCAGTCTGCTGTGTACCGAGTGAGTCCAGATTCCATATTCAAAAATGAAATGGATCGGCCTGCAGTAGAAGTACAATTTTGTTATTAAACAACAAGAGTGGAAATATTGACTTGAGTCACTGTTAGTGTGTAGAGTAAATATTAGTACACTTTGACTTCACTTCATGCACAACAAACAACAAAAACACAAACACCAATCACTCAGAGTCGGTGTCCAATGCATGCCATTCATTACCTGTTCCTGCTCATCTTAAGTGAAGGGGCCGTCTCTCTCGCCATCATCATCATGGCGTTGGCCTACTCAGTGTGCAGTGTACAGATTGAGTCCCCTTCCTATATTCAAAATGCAATGTATCAGCCTGCAGTAGAAGTACAAATTTGTTATTAAAAATACAAGAAGGGAAAAAGTGCCTTGAGTTACTTTTAGTGTGTAGACTATTACATATAGTACACAAAGAAGTACCTTCATACACAACAAACAACAATTCAATTCAAATAGCTTTATTTCGACAGTTTGTCATAAAAGCACAACCATACAACACATAACACATATATAAATAACACATAATACATTACAGTTACAGATTAAAAAACCTATTAAATTCCATGTACTGTCTGATATCTAAAAACTTTAAGAACATTTAAAAAATAAGGAGAAGGAGAAGAGGCAGCAGCATAAACATGTCCTATTTAAAAGATACATCTTATCATAGGATAGCAGCAACATTTTTGTTTAAAGTGCGAGTGCGAATAACCCAGGTCCAGCCCAGAAATTTGGCCATTGCTATAGCTGTACTAGGGCTACAATCAGACCCTAAAATTCTCAACGCAACGGCACATCTCCGAACACCCAACAGGTTACAAATCGGCCTCAACCATCTCCTCCGTGGGGCAGCATATAATGGACAAACAAAGAAAATATGGGGAATGGTCTCTGCCATTGTCACACAATAATGGCATTTATCATCAGTTCTAGAGGCCCATTTGCACGTAAAGGACTTTATAGGCAAACTACCTGCCCTAAACTGAAAATAAAGTTTTCGATCAAAGGGCCTCTCGATCAAATCCCAGTAAGCCTCACATACAGGCCATGACTTAAAATCCAAAAAACGACCTGTTAGGCTAGTTGCAGTACTGGAGTGACCTATAGATGTATAAACCATTTCCCAATATTTCTGTTTCAATTGTACCTTTGACGGAAAGACTGCCGTCTCAGGATTTTTCCAGAGTATCTCTAGATCCAGTTTAATAAGTAGGGACCTAACCTCCTTTAGCCAACCTACTCTGTGGAAACAGTCCCGCAAGATCACATCCTTGAAACCCATAGCGTACTGCTCAAGTTCTGGGGTGACCCAAAGACGCCTCCAATAAAGGATTGGCCGCAGCTTTGCTGTGTCCACAATGTTCTTCCTCCCTAAGTCTAGATGGAGCGGGAGCATGGGAGTGCTTTGCGGGACACTTGCAAGGTTACGTAGAAATTTATTTTCTAGTCTTGCTAGTTGTTTTAAGTCGTTAAATCCCCAGAGCTCAGCTCCATAGAGGGCCGAGCTCACTGCTTTGGCGTTATAGATTTCTAGGGCAGGTGTAACCGGTTTGGTAAAGGAGGATTTATATTTCTTGGTCAGACACCCTATGTGTTGATGTAGTTTTAGAGCTGTTATGTCCAAGTGGTGTTTCCAACCCAAATCCTTTTGGAGAGAGATACCAAGGTACGTGAGCGCACTCACCTGTTCTAGGGGCTCATTATTTAATAAAATTCTGCCTCTAAACGATTTGTGCTGATTAAAAGCCATAAACTTGGTTTTTGAGATGTTTATTTCTAGCCCTCTTAGGGAACAAAAATCCACAAATGCATTAATGGCCTTCTGGAGGCCACTCCGGGTCCTGGAGATGAGCAAAGTATCGTCCGCAAACATGAGGACAGGGACATGGTTGCCAGCCAGAAGGGGAGCATCGGTGGGGACCACTGAAAGATACTCAACTACCCCGTTGATATACAAAGAAAACAGGGTAGGAGCCAACACACACCCCTGTCGGACGCCCCGCCCAACAGGGAAAGAGTCGGTAACCTCTCCCTGTGCCCCCCATCTGACTTTTGCAAAATTGCCCTCATGTAAGCGGACGAGAAGTGTTAATAACTCTGGAGCCATCCCCATATCACCGAGGACACCCCATAATTTCCTCCGGGGGACCAAATCAAACGCTGATTTGAGATCTACAAAGACAGCGTATAACGACCCCTCGTTCAGGAGCACGTTCCTCCAGTAGATAGTTATAAACCGAAAAATTTGGTCTATGGTGCTGGTACAAGAACGAAATCCCGCTTGAAGTGGGGACAAAATATTAGCATCCTCTACCCAAGTCTGTACTTTACTTGGCACTAAACGGCCCATAACCTTTTGAATTGAATCAATAAGACTTATGGGCCTGTAGTTACTGGGGAGGGATTTGTCACCTTTTTTAAAAACAGGGATTATCTCAGCACCTAACCATGATGGGGGTACTAAAGCTCCGTTAGCCACTGCGTTAGCAAGGAGAGCTATGTACTGACACCAAGTTGGCTTGTCACTTAAGAATATATCGGCCGGGATTCCATCCATACCTGGAGCTCTTCCCTTTGCCACACAGTCTAGTGCTGCCTCGACATCCTTAATAAAAAACACTGGACCAGAATAAAATCTTTCAGGGAGGGGTGGTGGGGTCTGTTCGTTAATTGCGCTACAAGCGTACTGGGGACCAAAGAATTCAATCCATTTTACCTGGGGAACATTATTCTGTGGGGGCTCTGGACACCCTCCCCTATCCCAGTTGACAATGCTCCAAAAGGTTCTCGAGTCCTTCGCAGCACAGGCACTTCTTAAATCCTGCCACCATTGTTGATCCCAATCTTTTTTGGCTTTTTTCTGCACCTCCCTATAGTGATCCCTTGCATCCCTAACCCCCATGTGATCTCTTAGCCTTAGGGCTTCACTAAGCCTTTGTCGAGCGATTCTACATGAATTATCAAACCAGCTAGCATCATTGATTTTCGGAACCTGTCTCCCTGGCTTCACATCCTTTAGGAAGTAGGATTTCAGGCTACCAAATAAGCTAGTATGGGCTTCTATTACAATATGTGGGAAATCTTCCCTCGAGATTATTGACATAAGGTATTTGGTACTCTTAGTTACTTCAGCTTTAAGAGCTTCCAACTTCTCAGGATGTTCGATTAGTTTGTTCCATTTTACACGGCGTTTGTCATTTGAGATCACTACATCCGAGGTAACAGTTCCCTCAACATGGGTCGCGTCACCCTCTCTAGTAGTGGCCCAAAAATCCATACATAGAGGGTTGTGATCGCTTTCAAGCCGCCATATTACCTTCATGTCATCAAGTCTATGCCATATCCTGAGATCAATCAGTATATAGTCGATACGGCTGGTGGAGCGCCCATTATCAAAAGTGAATTCCCCTTTTAGATCAGATCTTGTGCGCCCATTTGCAGCCCTAAGGCCTCTTTCCAAACACAACGCCTTAAGCTGAATTGCAGCGTTAGACCATTTTTTAACAGGCGGTAGGTCAAGCCTAGGGATTCCCCATCTAAGGTCTTGTTCTAATGATAGCTCTTGTACCTCATTACCCAATGGTTCGAATGTAGTATTGAAATCCCCTGATACAATAGGGGTGGTATAAATGGGAAGATTTTCTAACTGTAAGTCCAAGGACGATATGGTCTCAGAGCTGAGACCTCCCCTCAACCCCCTAGCATACACGTTGAAAATGACAAGGGTACTCTCGTTAACCCTACTAAGTTTAAACGCTAGGATATCTATGTCAGAGGATTTCAACAATTCCACATTATAATCTAGTTTTTGATGAACCCAGGCCACAAGGCCTCCTACAGGGCGCCCTTTAGGATTTTTTTTTGCAGGGGTGTAAAAATTAAGATATCCAGCCCTAAAAACAGGATCAACAGCCCAGGACTCCTGGAATAGGCAGATATCATATTTATCAATAAAGTTGCCCCATTCAGGAGACAACAATTTCTGGGCAATACCTGCAATATTCCATGATACCAGAGATATTTTACTACCACCAATAGGGATTTTATGTAGTGAGCTACACCTATCGCTCGTCAAAGGGTTATTTGCAATATAACCGGGCTCAATCATTTGTTCAGGTGGGTTGGCGCAAGCAGATACCACTGTTTGATGGTTACTCTTAGGGGTGTCGGATGATGTTAGTGTACTAATACAGGGGGTGGTTTCAGCCTGGGTTTTGTTTCCAATCAACTTATTGTCATGAGGGAGCTTGTAGACAGGGTAGATATCACTTTCCCTATGTCAATCGCATTCCTCTAAATTGGACAAGGCATTATATCTATTTTCTAGCCTAAGGTCAGTAGAGAAACTTAAAAGTGCCCTCCTCCCTGTAACTACATTTGGGACGTTTGATAATAATGGCATCATATTCCGTCTCAGAGGCCTAGGATTACCAATAAAGAAATCCAATGTGAGAGGAATTATATCAGAGTCCCTTTTCTGAGGTGGTAGTAAGTTAACAAGAACATTAGGTAGTACATGAGTGGTAGCGAAATTAATGACAACACAATCTCCCCCAAACTTTTTAGTGTTATATCCAAGCCAAGGAACCCGTCTGGCCATTATAATTTCTCTTGCCAATTGTTGTTGACCACCCATTCCTCCAAAATACATATTCCTACTAAGCCAATATAAGGCTTTGTCCATTAGTGCTGTTGTGGATTCTGCTTGACCTGGTCTTAGGTGGGGAACATTGGCAAGGACAAGAGCCAAAGGGATAGCCTCTCTAACAAATGGGAGTCCTTTCCCTGAATAAGTTTTATTAAGGTCCATGGTGTTGGTAGAGTCCGTGATAGGGAGTGTATTGTGATTAGCGTTGTCAGTCTGTGGGGTTTGGGCAGGCAAGGTTGGTGTTGGAATCAAAATACGCGAAGAAGGGCCTGCCACCACTGATGGAATCAGAATATCAACATTCGAGGGGGCTTCCTTCGTTGATATTGGCACCAAACACTGGGTATGATCCTGAAAACTTGATCCTGGCAACTCCACAATAGACGGTTGCACAGTTGTAGACATAGCATTGAGCTTCGCTTCCAATGACGAGAATCGATCCTCAATAGATATCAGTCTTTTATTAATAGGGGCCAGTATGACGTCCAGTTTCCTCTTAATTGCTGCCCAAAGTTTATTAGGTAGAACCTCCACCTGGGGCAGATGACCCAAACCTGTTTTAGCTGATCGACCCACAGGCAGTTTCTTTGGTCGTCCAACTGGAGCCAAACCCCCTGCTCTCGTACGTCTGGTCTGAATTTGGATTGGGGGGGAGGGGGAGACCTCTACTACCGGGGGCACTTGCGTAGGTGTTGAGGTAATGGACACACCCTGTTCGGTAATATATAGTGGAGATGGCGTATGATCTAGCTGGTCTACTAGATCCCTAGGAATGCCAGGTGATAGCTGTGATATGTTTGGCACTGAGGTATCAGGATTCTCGTGAATGAGGGCTGATGTCTTGTTCCCTATCCCCATTGACAGGCGCCTTTCCGTTCTTTCTATTTCCTCCGTTAAAACATTGGCAGCTCTAACCAAATATGAGTCCAGGGTAGCTCCTCCCATCCCATTTGGTTTGATGCCTGAAGGCTTCTTTTTCACCATAATCACGATTTTCAAACACCACTACTCACGGTTTCTTATCTGTGTGTAGATCGCAGAGGGTATGCCCAGCCCGGCCTCCTCCGGCCCCGGACGGCCACAGACGGCCCGCCCTCTGCCCGGGCTCCCGCCCTCTGCCCGGGCTCAGCCCGGCGCCGCCCGCGCGCGTCCCGCGACGCGGAGGGAGCCGCGGCTTTTGAAGCGCCTCCGGGCGCGCTAACACCAGGAAGTGGGCGGGGCAGCGGTGATTCACGGGAGCTGTAGTCTCCCCCAACAGCGGCCTACGATGTCGTGGAGGCGGCGGGGGAGACACACAGCGTGGGCACCCCGTCCAGGCAGCAACAGTTCGGCGTTTTCCAGGCGCAGGTGAGGCACAGCGCGATGTGGCGATGAGAAACGGCACCCCCCGCTCCACCGAGGGAGCCGCGGCTTTTGAAGCGCCTCCGGGCGCGCTAACACCAGGAAGTGGGCGGGGCAGCGGTGATTCACGGGAGCTGTAGTCTCCCCCAACAGCGGCCTACGATGTCGTGGAGGCGGCGGGGGAGACACACAGCGTGGCCACCCCGTCCAGGCAGCAACAGTTCGGCGTTTTCCAGGCGCAGGTGAGGCACAGCGCGATGTGGCGATGAGAAACGGCACCCCCCGCTCCACCGAGGTAGCCGCGGCTTTTGAAGCGCCTCCGGGCGCGCTAACACCAGGAAGTGGGCGGGGCAGCGGTGATTCACGGGAGCTGTAGTCTCCCCCAACAGCGGCCTACGATGTCGTGGAGGCGGCGGGGGAGACACACAGCATGGGCACCCCGTCCAGGCAGCAACAGTTCGGCATTTTCCAGGCGCAGGTGAGGCACAGCGCGATGTGGCGATGAGAAACGGCACCCCCCGCTCCACCGAGGGAGCCGCGGCTTTTGAAGCGCCTCCGGGCGCGCTAACACCAGGAAGTGGGCGGGGCAGCGGTGATTCACGGGAGCTGTAGTCTCCCCCAACAGCGGCCTACGATGTCGTGGAGGCGGCGGGGGAGACACACAGCGTGGGCACCCCGTCCAGGCAGCAACAGTTCGGCGTTTTCCAGGCGCAGGTGAGGCACAGCGCGATGTGGCGATGAGAAACGGCTATTGGATAAACAAAACGGATATTGAGAAACCAAGTTGAAAAAAATGCACAAGTTATATTGTAGTGCAACAAGAACACTTTCCAAGGCGGCATGGATGCATCATCTGTACTCTAGTCTGTTTCCAGCATTAACCTACAACACCAAGAGGACAGAGCAGGACAACGGTGACGGCACCCTTTGCACATCCTCCATTTAGCGTACATTTTTTGAAAGAGTTGGACAAAGCACATATCCAGCAACATAGCATTTTACAATTTAAGTGACTAAATCAATGCACCACAGTCATACCACCGCTAAACTCGACTCCACCGCTACACAGACATTTAGGTCTGCTGTGGTTGTTGTTTACTTGTTTACCTTTTATGTCACTCATGAAACGCCCTGACTTATTCCATCAATCATCTCCGATCCTTGTACTGAGTGACTGTGAAGATACTATGTCACTGTGGTCATCATGATGGTGTTGTTCAACTCAGTCTGCTGTGTACCGAGTGAGTCCAGATTCCATATTCAAAAATGAAATGGATCGGCCTGCAGTAGAAGTACAATTTTGTTATTAAACAACAAGAGTGGAAATATTGACTTGAGTCACTGTTAGTGTGTAGAGTAAATATTAGTACACTTTGACTTCACTTCATGCACAACAAACAACAAAAACACAAACACCAATCACTCAGAGTCGGTGTCCAATGCATGCCATTCATTACCTGTTCCTGCTCATCTTAAGTGAAGGGGCCGTCTCTCTCGCCATCATCATCATGGCGTTGGCCTACTCAGTGTGCAGTGTACAGATTGAGTCCCCTTCCTATATTCAAAATGCAATGTATCAGCCTGCAGTAGAAGTACAAATTTGTTATTAAAAATACAAGAAGGGAAAAAGTGCCTTGAGTTACTTTTAGTGTGTAGACTATTACATATAGTACACAAAGAAGTACCTTCATACACAACAAACAACAACAAAATCACTCAGTCAGCGTCCAATGCATGGCATCATTCATTACCTGTTCATTCTCATCTTCAGTTAATGGGCAGTCTCTCTCGGATCAGAAAGGAGGATAGCTATAGTAGTCATCATCATGTTCCACTTCTTTTGGAGGGACTAGGAAAGATGTTCTTTTTTCTTCTATTTTGCATCATCCAATCATCACCTGTCTTCTTGAGGGCAATGGATTTAGGAAGATTCAGGAGGATGGAGGAGCAAGATTCGGAGGAGTGTACTGTGAAATTCAGACAGCTGAAACTCGTATATGGCAATAAAACGAGTAGAAGACGGTGTTGATGGATTTGTTGTGATTCGAAGTTTCTAACCAGAAAGACAGACACTCAAATAAAAGAAAATAAAGGAGGAAGACAGTAAGAAGTGCAAGCCTAATTGTCAGGGAAGTATAGCTCGTCCTCAAACTCTGGGGGTTCAACCAGAAGAAGGTAATCATCATCTAACACACCACTTCCATCACCTGAGCCGCTGTCCTCATCTTCCTCCCTTGATTCATGTATTGTGTAATTCAATGGTATAAAGTGCTGATTCATTTTGATCATGGTTAACCTCTCCACGTTTTTGGCCGAGAGACTGGTCCTTCTCACTGTTACAATGAAACCAGCAGCACTGAAAACACGTTCTGAAGAGACACTTGCAACAGGGCAAGCCAGATATTTTATCACCAGCCTGCTGAGCAGTGGCCATTGGCCCCTTTCCCCATACCAATACAGCAATGAGTTTTGATCAATGTACACCTCTGTTGGGTCGTCCAGATAGGCCTGGACCATCCGTTGAATGTTCAGGGTGGCTAAACTTTTTTATCGTTGCATCTGCGCTGGACTTACCAATGCCTTGCTGTAAATACCAATCTTTTAATGATTTTACTGGGCCTAATGATCTAGTTCTTGCTGTTGTCGATAGTGTTGGTGAGTGTTCTGAGCCAAACGCACTGCCCTCAGGCTCCGAAGTTGCACTTGATGCCGGATGCTCTGCTGCAGTACTTGTTGTGGGTTTATCTAGCAGGCTTTTAATTAGCAGCCGTTCATTTTCCAACTTACTCGCTGACTCAGCTATCCAAGTTTTGTACCGGGCAACATCCATTTCTGAAAAAGGAATTCATGTCTTCAGTGCCCATTTTGTCCGTGGATCCAGAACTGTGGCACAAATTTAATGTTTTTGTGACAAAATCTTATTTTGCACCCTTGTATTGTCAGCTAAATGACGGGCTAAGCTCTCCACCAACTCATATGCTTCTTTTTTTCCTCTACACCTTTGTATGCTTCAGACACCTCCTTCAGCTGATGCTCTAGCATTTGCAACAATGGGATAGCTTGGCCCATAGTACAGTCCTCCTTGCTGACTTCACGTGTGAAGACCTCGAAAGGAAGAAGCATCTCAGTCAGGCATTTAACTAGGCACCATTGGTCCATCTGAAGGGTCATGGCTTTCACAGTAGCATCCCCTCTTTGCATGACATATTCATTGATTGGCCTGTACTGCTCAAACAGACGGTCAAGCATGTAATAAGTTGAGTTCCAACGTGTTGCCACCTCCTGGATGAGTGCTTTGACTGGCATTCTCTAGTCACGTTGAATGATCCTCAGCTGCTTCCGAGCTTTAAAAAAATGGCTGAAATTAGTGCATATTCTTTGGCATGTGGTCAGTAAGTTGCTGACTATGGCTTCTTATTTCAGAAAGTCTTGAACTATAATGTTAATGCAGTGCACCAAACACGGAACCCTGAAATAGGAACCTAGGGGCATATGTATCAACATCACCATTTGCGATTCTCAAATAGTGATTTTTAAAGAATCGCTATTTGAGAATTGCAAAACGGGATGTATTTAAAAAATTGCAAACTTTTTGCGATTTCTTAAAATTCCTTATTTGCGATTAGCAAATTGCGAAATCGCAATTAAGGAATACCTGCCCATTCATTTCTATGGGCCAGGAGACCCATAGGAATGAATGGGAAGTAATTCTCAAATAGCGAATCGCAATTTGCTAATCGCAATTTGAGAATAATTTCAAAGGTGCAAGGGTGTCATGATGACACCCTGATGCACCCCTGAAATGAGCGTGTGTGTGCATATGGCACACATACATGCCCTAAGGGCATGTATGAGCGCCACGTGGCAGTTTGTAAAATTCAAAAAAGTGCATTTTGAAAGGAAATCGCAAATTACCACCAACTGGAAGTTGGTGGTAATTTGCGATTTCTTAAGGATAATTCACACAACTTGGGTGCTTTTTACATATCATTTAAGAAATCGCAATTTGCGATTTCTTAAATGCTTACGCAAAATTAAGAAATCGCTAAATTAGCAATTCCTTAATTTAGCGATGGGATTTGGCTCATACATCCCGATTACCGATTTTTTAATTGCAAACGCTGTTATTTTGCGAATCGCAGCGTTTGCGATTAAAAAATCGTTTGATACATATGCCCCCAAGCTCCTTGGCCTTAAGTACATTACTGCCATTATCTGTGGAAACAAAACCAATCTTAAGCACTCTTGGGCGCAGCCATTCAAAAACCTTGCTGTAAAACTCTTCCAATATGTTTACAGCAGTATGATATTTCTCCATGGCGAACATGGATACAGTTGCATGTTTCCGAGTGGCTTTAAAAATCTCAGCTGTGTCAACAGCACCTACTTCAGATAGCTTATCTCTAACCCCCACAAAATAGACCCAGTGTGCAGTGATGCACATGTAATCAGTGGCTTGGCAACTGGTCCACATGTCTGTTGTCAGGTGGATATTGGGAACAGCACTCTGCTGCAAAGCTTATCCAACCAATTCCAGCACATCATGATGTAGTGCTGGAACAGCAACTCTAGCGAAATAGGACTGGCTGGGAACCTTCAATTTAGGGCAGATGGTTGACACAAATTCAAGGAAACCCACCCTTTCCACAAATGAAAAAAGGAGAAGGTCCAGCGGTAACATTTTAGCCAGCTTCGCATTGTACAACCATGCCGTTTGGTGGTTGCGTTGGTACTGCCCCTACAACCTAAGCATGCTGTCAATGGTAGTCTGGATTATTTTCCTTTGTGGTACAGTTGTTTTCTTTAACCCAGTTAGGCTAAACGACGCACTTTGTTTCATTGCAGTACTACTCGGTCACCTTGGTGTCTCAGCCTGACTCTGACTCTTACTGCGGTGCCACTGAGATGTTGCTGAGGATGTGGGCGGTACCACTACACTTCTGGGGACAGGGCTAGAAATGTCTCCCTCTTGTTCACCTTCCACCGCGATAATATCGTCCCCTGATTCTTCATGCCCAACAACAATGGGTTGAGTTTTACTTTGTTCTAAGCAAAGTAGGTGAGCCTCCCACACGATAGTGTGGTATATTTTGAGATGACTTGTTTGGCCTTCGGTACCATAGTTTGTACCAGGCTTACCCCGCCTAACAGCCTGTCGACAATTTGAGCATATAGCAATGTTCTCCTCCTTACTGCTAACCGAAAAGAAGTCCCAAACTGGGGAGGAGAACTTTCTGGTGCTGCTGGATGTGCCACTTTCAATACCAGATGAACTGGAGGGTGTGCTTGGAATGTGACTATGTGCAGCTACACTATGACTTCTACCACTACCTACGGAGGTGGTGGTTGAGCTGGATGTAGGTCCTTGCCTTTCCTTTGCAAATGCAAATATGGAAGCTGGAGGTCGTGGTAGTGTTACCTGTGTTGGTGGTATCCATGCTACATCCCTTGCAGCCATTTTGGATAGGGTAATAATGTTGGTCTCCATCTCCTTTGGGCCAGGAGTGATGTCCCCGATGACTGGCTCATCGATAGTGTGGTGTATTTTGAGATGACTTGTTTGGCCTTCGGTACCATAGTTTGTACCAAGCTTACCCCGCCTAACAGCATGTCGACAAATTGAGCATATAGCAATGTTCTCCTCCTTACTGCTAACCGAAAAGAAGTCCCAAACTGGGGAGGAGAACTTTCTGGTGCTGCTGGATGTGCCACTTTCAATACCAGATGAACTGGAGGGTGTGCTTGGAATGTGACTATGTGAAGCTACACTGTGACTTCTACCACTACCTACTGAGGTGGTGGTTGAGCTGGATGTAGGTCCCTGCCTTTACTTTGCAAATACAAATATGGAAGCTGGAGGTCGTGGTGGTGTTACCTGTGTTGGAGGTATCCATGCTACATCCCTTGCAGCCATTTTGGATGGGGTAATAATGTTGGTCTCCATCTCCTTTGGGCCAGGAGTGATGTCCCCGATGACTGGCTCGTCATCATCATCATCCCCTTCTTGTGCATCTACCTCCATAACTCTAAGGCTTTCTGGAACCTTCCTTTTCACTAGCCTTGTCTTGGGGCATGCATCACTCTCAGACTGAGCTGGTGGCTTCCAAGTGGCATCTAGATCATCAGAAGCGGGGCTTGAAGAAGAAGATGATGGACTAACCCTCCTTTTCCTTGCTGGGGGTCTGGAAGACAATGGATCTTCTGAAAAAGTGGTTTGCTCCACTTTGTCTGCAGGAAGCTCAATTTCCTGAAATGCCCTTACTTCAGGAGGAAGAACTACTATTGTGGGCTGTTCTTGTGGCTGCTGCTGTTCTTGTGGCTGCTGCTGTTCTTGTGGCTGCGCTTGCTGCTGCACACTTATCTGCTGAGTTTCCGCCTGCGTTGATTGTGTACTACTTTGCGATAATGACATTTCAACATCGCTGCTCATTAGTAGACTGGCTACCTCTGCGACACTCATGGGCTTTGGCCCAGGCTGGTGGGGTTGGCCCGCTGGTGCGGAGGTGCTGCTCCCAGCTTGGTTCCCGGACAACGCAGCTGCAGGCGTAATTTTTTTGGTCCCAAAAAGCACTTTGCCCGGCACACCAGTCGTGGTTAGTGCCACTTCCTTTTCTGTTCCTTCTTCTCACCGGCAACTTTCTTGGTACTGGAGGACCTGGTACCTTTCTTTGGGGACATCTTCTTCAGATGTCAGGCAGGACGCAGGTGCACAAGTTGCAGAGATGTCTGTGGTCACATGTGGACGTGATGTGGTGCGCAGCAGGACTTCTGTCTGGCAGTACAATGGATGATGTTGATACCTCCTCCTCTGTCTTTTTGTGCACCTAAAGGCAAATAAGCCAGGAGAAGAACATCAGTGAAATGTTGCATTTGTTGTTGTGGTTCAATTACTACTAGTACAACAAACAAACAAAAAGATATAGTGTAGCCATTTGTGAGAGTTTGGCAACAAGGGCTATGGTATACTACCTACTGTGTACAGTGTACACACTACACTCTCAGGAAGGATAGGAAAGAATAAGAACAACCACCAAAATACAAATGTAGTGGAAGGGAGCTGCTGCAGGCAAAGGGGATGGATGGAAGCAGTAAGCCAATATGAAAACCATGCAGGCCTATTTTGCAAAAGCAGCACACTAATAACTCCCACCAGAAAAGGCCACCAGCCACATGGACACTCACAAACAAATCACAAGCAACAAACAGGAGGCCTGGGAAACAATTAACTGACAAAAGGCCTTTAAAAGAAGCTAGGCAAAGGATGCATGCTAAACCACACTGCTTTGACTTTTTAATGCAATAAAATTCAAAAACGAAAATCCACAGGGCAAAACAAGGTCTGCAGGGTGCACACCAACACACCAGGCACACACAACAAAGGCATTTGTTTAACACACACCCAACAACAGAAATACCCCCCAAAAACACATTTTCCAACTCAATACAATGCCATCCATGCCCTAAAAGATGTTTAAATTCAACAGAACACACAGAAACCCTTGTTTAATGCACCTATGGCTATCTGCTCTGAGCCTACTGGATGAAAGCAGGCCCGTGGGTAGACAAGGCCACACAAGCTTGCAGGCCTAGGCTTCACAATGGCCACCAGCCACATGGCCAGTCCCACCCAACTACAAGAAACAGAAGACAGACAATGCAGGCCTATTGCAAAAAGCACACTGCCTGCCTTCAAAATGGCCACCAGCCTCATGGCCAGGCCCATAACAAGAAGGTGAAGCCTAGGCCACAAAGGAATACCATGCAGGCCTATATGGCAAAAGCAGCACACTAATAACTCCCACCAGAAAAAGCCACCAGCCACATGGACACTCACAAATCACAAGCAACAAGCAGGAGGCCTGGGAAACAATGAACTGACAAAAGGCCTATAAAAGAAGCCAGGCAAAGGATGCATACTAGACCACACTGCTTTGCCTTTCTAATGCAATAAAATGCAAAAACGAAATCCACAGGGCAAAACAAGGTCTGCAGGGTGCACACCAACACACCAGGCACACACAACAATGGCATTTCTTTAACACACACCCAAAAACAGAAATACCCCCAAAAACACATTTTCCAACTCAATCCAATGCCATCCATGCCCTAAATGATGTTTGAAAAACATTCAACACACACCAAAGGAACAGTTGCTTCATCATGCACCCACCCATGACTAGCTCTGGGCCTACTGGCTACCCACAACAATTAAATAAAAAAAAAGAATGATAAGTACCAAAATTGTAGTTGCAGCAACTGCAATGCCCTCAATCAAACAGACACAACACCAACTTACTTGTAAAATATCAAATTCAAAAGTCCTCAAATCCAATGATAATGATGCAGCAGACACAAAGAGTGATCCTTCCAGCTCAAAATCCAAAGGCAGAATGAACAGGAGATGAACAAAGCACTGGGAGGAGCCTGCTGGACAGGAACAGGAAGTTGGAGACTCTGTGGCACTTCCTCCCTCTCCCCTTTTTTTAAAAGGACTCCTTGCACAAAAAAGGACAGCCAAATGTCAATTTGAGGAGTTTTTTTCATCCAAACCATCATTTACAGAAGGTTTGATGCTGCTAGAGATAATATTCTTCTCCAGATTGAAAATTTGGCGTGTTCGCGATCGCGAGCTTCACCACACTTCCGCCAGATGTCGATGGCACGTCAAAAATGACGTGTTCTCGATCTCATGCTCTCTGTCGCGGAGGAAAATGACGTGTTCGCGATCTCAGACTCTCGCGGTGTCTGATGGCGAGGCGAATGATGTGATTGCGATCGCGAACTCTCGCGGGATAGCACGATCGGCTATCAACATCTCGTGGAGCACGCGAATGGATCGGAAAACTCGTCGGCGAATACGGGGATCCCGGTAAGGTGATCACACGCTTGAGAACGCATTTTCAAAGCACGAACATGAAAAAAATCTCCGCAACGCTGCGAATCGCGGAAATTTTGGCATTTTCACACGCTCTCCATTGAACAGGAAAATGTCAAAATATCGCAAATTCCACGAGCGGAACGGAATTTGATGCCCACCCTTAGGCATTACGTGTTCTGACACAGCCATATTGACTGACATTCACAGATGGCGCTGACATCCACATGAGCCACCTACCCGCATCATTAGTTGCTAGTCACCATGAGCTGATCACACATCAATTGAGGGCAAGATATGTTACCGCCTGCATACGGCAGGTCGTCATTTCAGTTCTCGCTCTGACCTAGTCATGCAAGCTTAAACACGCTTAGATGACGCCTGCGACTGCAAACCCTTCTGCTCTCTTTTTTCCAAACCCACCCCCCCAAACATGGCCGCCATGCTAACCGCATAGGATATGCACGGGTTAGCACTCTAGCTCTCAAGCTCGGATGCTGACATTCCTAATTGCACGCCAGTTCTACTGGGACATAAGCTGCCGGAACCGTGCTTGCAATCACCTTCCCGGAACTGGCACCGCAGGTTAGGTCCTCCGCTGAGTGGGCGCGAGTTGTTGTGAGTATTGACCCTAAGAATACTCTTGATGCTTCTATTAAGGTAAGACCCACCAATGTTGATGGTTGGTTAGCTGCATACATCTCGCTGACGACGGCTGAGTTTCCTACGTTATAGGAACCCAGCAGAGCACCGGCTCATGGTAATGTGCCCTAGGCATATGGTTCTCTAATGGACTCATGGTTGGGACTTAGGGTCAGAGGGCGCCCCGTTCCTTGAGGTGGGTACGGGCCGTACCGCCATTGTTGGAGTGACGTAGGGGTACGCGTGGTACGACCCGTACCCACGCTCTTAAGGCCTGGGTACGGTGCGGACCCCCAATGGGGTGCCGTAGGGGTACGCACCGTACCCAGGCCTTCAGAGCGTGGGTACGGGTCGTACCACGCCTACCCCTACATCACCCCAACAATGCTGGTACGGCCCGTACCCAGGCCTTTAGAACGTGGGTACGGGCCGTACCGCCATTGTTGGGGTGACATAGGAGTGGGCATCGTACGACCCGTACCCACGCTCTTAAGGCGTGGGTACGGTACGTACCGGAATTGTTGTGTTGCCGGTTCGCGTCAACATCCACTTCCGTTGTTGCGGACGCTTGCGTTGCTGGATACGCCCCCACCCCCTCGAAGTGACCAGGTCCTGCAGGTCAGGTATGTCCAGGGCATGTCTGATTTGTGACTTGGGTGGGGGTTATGTGTCCTGCCCCTGACCCCCCCTTTGCCCCTGGGTGTTGTGGACTGCTATGAGGGCTGGGATGACATATAGGTTCGGGTCCATGGCTGTCCGTCGCGTACAGGTGCTCCTTGTGCACGTCGTCCTGATTTCCCGGCAGTTTTTGGCAGCCGGAGAATATAATCCGTGCGGGGTGACATCGGTACGGATCGTACTTCCTGGTTCGTGAAACGAAGCCTGAATGCGTCCCGATGTCACGTCGGCGCTTTCCCGGATCACATTTGTATGTATATTTTCGTCGGTCGGTGTTTTGTACGATTCGTACGGAAATAGTGTTTCCATACGAATCGTACTTGCATTTTTGTAATGTTTCTTGACCGGGTACGAGTCGGACGGAGAAAATGCTCCGTCCGACGGTTTGCACCCGGTTTCTCCAGGATCGGAATCAACGCCATAGTGTCTTTTCTAAACCAGCAGTTTTAGATATTTTTTTTCTAAACACTCCAGTTTTGATCTCAACTTTCCCGTCAAAATAATAGTGATTCCTTCATTCTGTATTTTATCGATGGCTTCCATTTTTACAATTTCTTCATTTTCCAGTTTCAATAGTTCTTCGTTGAATATGGAACACTCGCGCAGTGTTGGCATTAAACAAATCACTGATTTATTTTTAGCAATTTCCACGTACACTTTTGCAGGAACTGCATTTTCATTTGGAAAGACATTGCAAAGTAATCGACTCTCCAAAGCTTGTTTGCCTTGTTTTGAAAGAATTCCAATTCTTATATCTTGAAGAATACTTCCATATTCAGCATCATTTGCCTGTCGCATATTTATTGTCAGTTCTTTGTATTCAAAATGAGTCCAAATGTTCACATTACCAACACTGCCAAGAGACTTTCTGGTATCTTCATGGGCTAGTGTTTTAAATACCGGTTGTCCTTTTACCGGAGTCATTTGCAGTAGATCTCCAAAAAATATGACGTGTTTTCCTCCAAATAACATGTCATACTCTGTTTTAAGAATTTGCTGCATTCTTAAATGCACAAAGGCAAGCATCAAGTTTGAGACCATGCTCACCTCATCAATAATGAGAAGCTTCATTTTCTTCAGGACTCTTGAAACTTCACAACAAGCTTCTCCAGATAGCTTGTGGTATTCCAATTTGTTCTCATGCTCTACTGGCAGCATTAGTAAAAGATGTAAAGTAATTCCTTTAATGTTATGTGCTGCCAACCCAGTTGGAGCAGTGACAACACAAGACAAATGCGAATCAGTTGTTTTCTGCAGATAACTTGTAATTACTTTACTGAAGACTTTTTCCTGTTCCAGCTTGACCACTCACATACATTCGGATAGGTTGAAATGATGTACATGAGCACCCTCTCTTTTCATGAAGTAATCCATGGTCAATCTGCTCTGTCACTTGCTGACATATTTGTTTCTGTTCAACATATAGGTGCCGATTAGGATCCTGGAAAAAATGTCCCCGTACGACTCGTATCCGGTCTTTTTACCGTACGAATCGTACAAGTGCCGTACAAACTGCCAAGTACGATTCGCATGGGAAAAAGTCCATACGAATCGCATTGGGAATAATTCCCCACATGTCCTCGGGTTGGAAAATGTGTCCGACACGTCCCCGGACGATTTACCATACAAATGTGAAAAGTGAAGTCCGACCGCGAAAGTACGATCCATCCCGTGCGTCCGATGTCACAACCGTATGGAAAATGCACCGTACGGACCGAACTCCCATAGCAACCATGGAGACATGTGCCTGCATACGCGCCGAACACCCCCCCAGCCCCCGTGAGTACGAGTCGAACCCCCCCATGTATGTACACCCGTGTACGTACGAGTCGAACCCCGTGTATGTACACCCGTGTACGTATGAGTTGAACCCCCCGTGTATGTACACCCGTGTACGTACGAGTCGTACCCCCACCCGTGTATGTACACCCGTGTATGTAAGAGTCGAACACCCACCCGTGTATGTACACCCGTGTACGTACGAGTCGTACCCCCACCCGTGTATGTACACCCGTGTACGTACGAGTCGTACCCCCACCCGTGTATGTACACCCGTGTACGTACGAGTCGTACTCCCACCCGTGTATGTACACCCGTGTACGTACGAGTCGTACCCCAACCCGTGTATGTACGGTGCGTACCCCCAGCGCATATGTACATACACGGGTGGGGGTTCGACTCATACGTACACGGGTGTACAATGCACGGGGGGTTCGGCGCGTACTCACGGGGGCTGGGGGGGGTACGGCGCGTACCGGGCCCCCTAATCTGGTCGTTTCGTGGCGTAATATTGCCGTCCGGACTGCTGTCGGTTCGATTCGTACTTCCTGGGTCGTGAAACGCTGCCTGAAAGCGTCCCGACGTCACGTCGGAGCATTCCCGGATCACATTCGTATGTATATTTTCGGCGGTCGGTGTTTTGTACGACTCGTACGGAAATGGTGTTTCCGTGCGAATCGTACTTCCATGTTTGTAATGTTTTTGTCCCGGGTAAGTGTCGGACAGAGAAAACGCTCCAACCGACGGTTCGTACCCGGTTTTTCCAGGATCCTAATCAGCACCTTAGTTGTTCTTCCAAGTTTCCTAACTGTATTGCATCTTCTTGAGCTTGATACATTGCTGTTTCCACCTCATTCATTGCAATCGCTGCTTCATTTTCAACAATTGCTTGTCCTAGTGGATCTTGACTCAGTGCAGCAGAACTTTGACTGTCTTGAGAACTGTCTCTAGTAATCTCAGCTGCAATTGTAGCTTTTTGATCAATTTCATCATTCAACATTTTGACATAATTTGCAAAAGCACTGCATTGTATGCTATCTTTAGAAGCATTAAATGAATCTTCATAGCTGGGAAAATCTCCAAGTAATTCCAGTTCTGAACGCTATGGTTTGAACATTTGCAAAAGGGCAAAATAGTAAAATTCCCTTTTGTCAGCAGTATCGCAACTCAGTTTTCTGTGATTAATTAAATTTCCTTTCCTTTGTTTCACCAGACATCCTTCGGAACCAATCACTGCATATTTTCCATCGTTGATGTTCTCTGTAGTATTCCGTTTAATAGTGTAGTTTTGCAGCACTTCATAGAGACACATGTTCTCAAGATAATGACTTCTATTTGGGTAGTATGTGTCCAAAATATTCGTTTTCAAACTATCTGTACTTACTGGTTCATTTTCTGCTAAATATTCAATTTCTTGAACAGATTTCAGCACCCGATTTCGCATTCCTGCAAGACCTAGACTCACCCAAATGATTCTTCTACTTTTGTAATATAGACTTGCAGATGATAACCGATCTGAACATTCATATGCTCCAATTTCACGATGCGATAACATCTTCAAACTGAAACTGTATAATTTCTTACTTAGAGTCTTCTCGTGAGAAATCTCTTCCCACATTTCTTTCAATTCAGTCTTTTCTGATTTAGTAATGTAAGCCGTTACATATCGAGCAACAGCAATGGAATTGTCCGCAACATACTGAATATCCATGTTAGCGTTCCACATGGATAAAATAACTGGATTGTAGTCATTTATGTATTTTGATTCTTCGCTTCTTCTTAAGTTGTAGGTGTTTTTTGGAGACTTTCTTGTGATGGTATGTCGCATAGCCAACATAAAACTGTCCACTCTTCCTTTGGATAATACAGGATGTGGAAATCCAAAACGACATTTGGTATACAACTTATCCTTTGACTAGTACTTTCGTCGACAGTATTTTCCACACCTGTGGCTTTGAAATCGTAAGACTTGTTGTTTTAAGTTTTTATCTTCTCTGCTATTGGGAAGAGCACATGTAGCATAATCTTCAATGAAAGACAAAACAGTTTCATCTGAATCTGTTCCAAATTTGGGGGCGTCCTTGATCCATAACAACATATGTATGTGAGGAGCACCTCTTGCTTGATACTCCTTTCTCCAAAAGAAATCCACAACTTCTCCAAGAGGAGGATTCTTTTTATTGCAGATGAAATACATCATAACTTCAAATCTATGATTGAAATATCTGCATACATTGACAGGATCCAAAGAGCACAATTCTCCAGGTGTCTTGTCTTCAATATTTTTTATATTGGAATTTGCCTCTCGAAGAAATTCAAGTAAATCATCCCAAGCATACTCAGCACAGCTTAGTGTAACAAACGATGTAGGAGTTCCCAAGTTCCGTAGCATACATTTCAGTTCTCCATGTCGACGGTACCAATATCCATTAGTCCCACGCTGACATGCCATCAGATTAATCAACTGAGATTCTAAATGATCATCTCTCTGATGCACTTTATCCATAAAATCCTTTGCAGTTACATTTTGAAGATGCATTCCAGTTTTTAAAATGTGATTTACTGCATATGAAAGTCCAGACAAGTCACTTTCAAGCAGAAGATGAAACATATAAGGGATACATTGTCAAAATCTTGGATCTTCTGCATATAATCTTGTTGTCCGATATTCAGATGCAGGAATCTGCATAGGACGTTCATCATATCGTCCACCTTTTCCTGTTGGAAACAACTGCGGGAAACAACGAGCTTCCAAGCTCTCTTCCCACACACTCATGGGACTCCCTGTTGCTTTTTTCATTTGAAACAACTCAATTGTATTCCCCATCATCTCTTTGGAATGAAGTGGATGTACACTGTAATGGTAATAGATTTCTTCACATCTGGACATGTCCACTTTTTCTATTTGTCCACTTAATGTTTCAGTATCTTCTGCTAAATCTATTTCTTCTTCTCCTACAAACACATTTCTATAGTACTCATTATTTTTTAACAGATACAATGATGCTTTTTTCACTTTTCTAACATCCACTAACTCTTGCCAAATTTTCTTATTCTTAGTAGGAACACCATTAACTAGAATGACTAGTGGCTCATTTTCTGCATGGTCTACACCAATAGTTTCAATATTTTTCCTTAAATCTAACGGTAAATACACAACTCTTCCTTTCAATCCTCTTTGCAACTCTGATGGAGGTAATTTACCTGTTTTGGGCTCCATACGAAAAATATCCTGAAACGGGTGAACACATTGTATGAGAATAGACTCATACGTATTTAAATCTATCAGCTCTGGTGGAATAGCAACCAACTCTAGATTATTATGAACAGCTCTAGCAGGCATTTTATTCTCATCTAATTTGTTATAACAATATTTGCAAATACGCTGCTCAGATACCAAATCAAAACAATCCTCTACAAACAAATAAGTTGCAAATTCCATCCACTTATCATTATCTTCTATTTCACTTTTTAAATACAGATTGACACCCCTAGTCTGATTTTTATAGTGACTTCGCCAACAACAATTACAAGAAACATTTGGTCTTTCACCTGAAATTACCTTAAACTTTGTAATTTCATCCTCAAATTTTTCTGTAATTACGGGTTGTACATTGTCTTCAACATTTTGTTCTACTAATGTGTCAGTTTCTTCACTCTCTTGCTGAGGACCAAAGTAACAAAACTCAATATCATCACAGACCTGCTTCACATCTGATACTGACCCACACAAAAGAGCACTTTTCAACTCACTTAACTTTAGTGCTGGACTTTTTGCATAATACAACCTTCTCACTAACTTCCGCATTTGAGTATGATGTACTGCCAGCATTCTGAAATGGTGAAAAACACTTTGACAAACTTTCCTAGAAAGACAAGCCAGAGAATGACCTTGCAAACCAGTATGTTTTCTCACTCTGCAAGGGTCTAGTCCTTGCAACAGCTTATTCTTTAGTTTTACACTTTTTTTAGTATAGACTCATAAAAAACTACATAATTTTCCAATAGATTCCTGTCGTACACTGCAAATACTACTGCAATCCCAAGTGTACACAGGGTTTTTAGCACGTCTCCCTAAAACTTCATCAGCTATCACTTCTTCTGCATTTCTTTCAGCCATTTTCTCTTTCTCAATTGGACAACCTTCGCTAACCTCATAACCTCTACCACTGGTGTCAACTGCATACAATAATTTTTCGCTCAGTGAATAACTCTCTTCGTTAAAAAAAGGCTCTGAACTGGAACTGTGTTTACATTCTCCCAAAAAAACATCACAACATTTTTTTGTATTAATAACTCTTTTCCTCCTACTTTTGGCCTTCATTACATGGATTGGTTTATCTAGTGATCGAATTCTGTTTAATACTAAAATGAATAGTTTCCTTTTTACTTCAAAAGCCTTTTCCACAATGTTTTCAATATGCTTCTTCTTTTTTATAAAATAAAGCTCTCTTTTTATATTTCTTCACATCTTTCAGCAAATTATGCACTACTCTCTTGTAAAATATTTTTTTGCGTAATTCCTTATACTGATTTTGCCTTCTTTTACCATACTTTATCTCCTTTGACTGACCATTTGCCTTTTTGCTTTTCCTCTTATTTTGAATTTCTTTCTTACTTGAAAAATTCTCAGTAGTTCCAACATTATGTACATTCTGTTTGGTCCTACAAACTTTTTTAATAAATTGCTTTGTAATCTTACCAGAAGATTTTTTTCCTTTTAGCCACATTATCTTGTACATGCAATACTTGTGGTTGATATTTCTTCAAGTAATCCTCCTGCCTCTGTTCTTTTCTTTTTCTTTTATTTCTGGCATGATTTCTCTATTTTAACGTTGAAAAACAGTATCTGTAAAAAAGAATCACAAATCAATGTATATTAATAAACTTTCAAATTTATACTATTCTATTACTGTAGAAGCACATTTTATATAAAAACTGACTAAGAAACTATAGCCCTGAAGCACAAGTGTGACAATGGTTAAAACACTACATGCATAGTGCATACTACTTTGAAGCAGTTCATGCCCTAAAGCCTACCTCACTAAAAGACTACATGCTAACTGACTGAATAATTACAGTACTATAAGGAGACACACTGGGTGAGTGACAGGGTGTTTGCTAGAAGTGTATAAATACTGACTGGGGAATTGAAGGTGTGAAACACAAGTGTGCAGGTGGTTAGAGGATTGCATGCATAGTGGATAGGCGTTTGAAGCAGTCCATGTGCTAAGGCCTGGCTCAATGCATGAGTACTTGGGTACTGACTGAATGATTAGAGTACAGCAAGGAGAGTGCCTAGGTGAATTTATAAGTGGTTGGCTTTTGGCGCAGTAAATGGATTAGTACTTGGTACTGAATGGGTCACTAGAGGAGTGCAAAGGGAGTGACAGGATGTTTGCTGGACTGTAAGGATACTGACTAGGGAATTGAAGGTGTGAAAGACAAGTGTGTAGGTGGTTAGAGGACTGCATGCATAGTGGATAGGGGTTTGAAGCAGTCCATGTGCTAAGGCCTGAGTCGCTGAATGAGTACTTCGGTGCAAGGAGAGTGCATGGGTGAATTTATAAGTGTTTGGGTTTTGGTGCAGTGAATGGATTAGTACATGGTACTGAATGGGTCAGTAGAGAAGTGCAAGGGGAGTGACAGGGTGTTTGCTGGAGTGTATATATACTGACTGGGAAATTGAAGGTGTGAAAGACAAGTATGTAAGTGGTTAGAAGACTGCATGCATGCTGGATAGGCATTTGAAGCAGTCCATGTGCTAAGACCTGGCTCAGTGCTAGGGGTGGGCGGAATTTGCGAAATCCACTTTAGCAAATTATCGCGAAAATGTTAAAAATTATCGCAAACACGCGGAAATATCGCGAAGATGCAGAAGTTTTTTTCCCGCATGTTCGCGAGATTTTCTGCATGGTTGCGGCTCGCCAACTTACCCATGTGGTTGCACGCGGGCGCGGCCATCTTGTTTTCAGTTGTCTAGCGGTGCATGATCGCGAGAAGAAAGATGTGATCGTGCGACGCATGACGTCACTGTGGGCGCGAACTGTCGCGAGACAGCGCAAATGGCTAAAAACAATACAACATCTCATGGAGAACGCGACCGGATCAAGAAAACTTGTCGGCGAACGCAGGGATTCAGGTAAGGCGATCGCGCGCGCGCGAGAATGTATTATTTTACAGCGCGAGCAAGAACCAAATTATCGCTAAGCTGCGGAATGCGGAAATTTTGACATTTTCACGCTTTCCGCAGAACACGAAAATGTCAAATTATCGCAATTTCCGCGAACGGAACAAAATTTTCGCCCAGGCCTACTCAGTGCATGAATACTTGGGCACTGACTGAATGATTAGAGTACTGCAAGGAGAGTGCCTTGGTGAATTTATAAGTGTTTGGGTTTTGGCACAGTGAATGGATTAGTACATGGTGCTGAATGGGTCACTAGAGGAGTACAAAAGGAGTGACAGGGTGTTTGCTGGAAGTGAATGAATACTGACTGGGGAACTGAAGGTGTGAAAAACAACTGTGTAGGTGGTTAGAGGACTGCATGCATAGTGAATAGGCGTTTGAAGCAGTCTATGTGCTAAGGCCTGTGTCGCTGCATGACTACTTGGATACTGACTGAATGATTAGAGTACAGCAAGGAGAGTGCCTGAGTGAATTTATAAGTGGTTGGCTTTTGGCACAGTGAATGGATTAGTACTTGGTACTGAATGGGTCACTAGAGGAGTGCAAAGGGAGTGACAGGATGTTTGCTGGACCGTATGGATACTGACTATGGAATTGAATGTGTGAAAGACAAGTGTGTAAGTGGTTAGAGGACTGCATGCATAGTGGATAGGGGTTTGAAGCAGTCCATGTGCTAAGGCCTGGGTCGCTGAATGAGTACTTGGGTAGTGACTGAATGATTACTGTACTGCAAGGAGAGTGCATGGGTGAATTTATAAGTGTTTGGGTTTTGGCGCAGTGAATGGATTAGTACATGGTACTGAATGGGTCACTAGAGAAGTGCAAGTGAAGTGACAGGGTGTTTGCTGGAGTGTATATATACTGACTGGGGAATTGAAGGTGTGAAAGACAATTTTGTTGGTAGTTAGAGGCCTCCATGCATAGTGGAAACACGTTTGAATCAATCTATGTGCAAAGGCCTGTCTCACTCCATTAGTACTTGGGTACTGACTGAATGATTATACTATTGCAAGAAGAGTGCCTGGGTGAATTTATAAGTGTTTCAGTTTGGGCGTACTGAATGCATTACTACATGGTGCTGAATGGGTCACTGGAACAGTGCAAGGGGAGTGACAGAATGTTTGCTGGAAGTACATGGATACTGACTGGGGTATTGAAGCTGTTAAAGACAAGTGTATAGTATGTTAGAAGACTGCATGCATACTGCACAGACATTTGAAGCAGTCTATGTGATAATGCATGGTTCACAACATGAATACTTGGAAACTAACTAAATCATCAGACTACTGCTAGGACAGTGCCTGAGTAAAACTTTTAAATTTTCAGTTCTGGCGCAGTGAGGAGAATAGTACATGGTACTGAATCAGTCACTGGATGAGTGCAAGATGACTGACTTGGGGCCCGATTCACAGAACTAACTTAAGACAAAATCCTAAACTTACTACCATTCTGGTATTCACAGAAGGCACTTACTCATTTTGGTATTCACAGAAGGCACTTACTCATTTCGGTATTCACAGAAGTTAGGAGTCCTAACTGTAGGACTCCTAAATGCCTTCTGTGAATACCGAAAGTCTTAAAATTAGGATTTTTCTCAATTTAGTGGTAGTAAAGTTAGGACTCCTAACTTTAGGACTCCTAAATGCCTTCTGTGAATACCGAAAGCCTTAAAATTAGGATTTGTTTTAGTTTAGTGGTAGTAAAGTTAGGAGTCCTAACTTTAGGACTCCTAAACTGAGAAAAATCCTAATTTTAAGACTTTCGGTATTCACAGAAGGCATTTAGGAGTCCTAAATTTAGGACTCCTAACTTCTGTGAATACCGAAGTGTGTAAGTGTCTTCTGTGAATACCAAAATGAGTAAGTGCCTTCTGTGAATACGAAAATGGTAGTAAGTTTAGTATTTTGTCTTAAATTAGTTCTGTGAATCGGGCCCAATATGTTTATTGAAATATATAGATACTGACCAGTTAATTAAAGAAGTGAAAGACAAGTGTGTAGGTGACTAGAAGCCTGTATGCATACCGTATAGGGTTTAAAGCAGTCCATGTTGAAAGGCCTGGCTCACACCATGAATACTTAGACACTGACTAAATGATTAAAGTACTGCAAAGAGAGTGCCTGGGAGAATTTATAAGTGTTTGGGTTTTTGCGCAGTGAATGGATTAGTACATGGTGCTGAACGGGTCACTGGAGGAGTACATGGAGAGTGACAGGGTGTTTGCTTGAAGTGCATGGATACTGACTGTGGAATTAAAGGTATGAAAGAGAACTGTGTCGATAGAGAACTGCATGCATAGTAGATAAACATTTGAATCAATGCATGTGCAAAGGCCTGCCTCACTCCATTACTACTTGAATATTAACTGAATGTTTACAGTATTGCAAGGACAGTTCCTCGGTGAATACATAAGGAATGACTACCTTTTAATTCTACCTAAACGTTAGAACAGGAATTTTTTTAAGCAGTTATGCATATTCAAAGAAATGAACTACTCAAATGCTTCTCTCACAGTGGTTACACAAATGCACACAGGCTCACAGTGTGATTCTAGACAACAACCACTATCCCTAGGAGTATACCAAAACTCATTCACTACTGTGGAAGTGGTAAGGGATCTGCACACAATCTACATATTTCAGGACTGCACTTTTGTGTCAAAGCCTGACTCATTTAATCAAAGCATAAGCAAAGACTGGCTTCTAATGCTACTAAAACTTGACAACATGACAGGTTTTAAAAGAGTTATCTGTCAGAAAATACATGATGTTACCAAATGCTTCTCTTACTGTGCTTCCCAAAAGCACACACACTCACAGTGTGTTTCTAGACAAGCACCACTATCCCTAGGAGTTTACCAAAACACATTCACTACTGTGGAAGGCGTAAGGGGACTGCACACAATCTACATATTAAAGTACAGCACATTAGTGTCAAAGCATGACTCATTTTATCAATGCATAAGCAAAAACTGCCTTCTAATGCTACTAAAACTTGACAACAAGACAGGTTTTAAAACAGTTATCTGTCAGCAAATACACAATGTTACAAAATGCTTCTCTCACAGTGGTTCCCAAAACCACACACACTCACAGTGTGATTCTTGACAAGCACCACTATCCCAAGGAGATTACCAAAACTAATTCACTACAGTGGAAGAGGTAAGGGGACTGCACACAAACTACATATTTCAGAACTGCACTTTAGTGTCAAAGCCTGACTCATTTAATCAAAGCATAAGCAAAAACTGCCTTCTAATGCTACTAAAACTTCACAACAAGACAGATTTTAAAACAGTAATCTCTCAGCAAATACACGATGTTACCAAATGGTTCTCTCACAATCCTTACCCAAATGCACACAGACTCACAGTGTGATTCTAGACAAGCAACACTATGCCTAGCAGCTTACCAAAACTCATTCACTACTGTGCAAGGGGTAAGGAGACTACACACAATCCACATATTAAAGTACAGCACATTAGTGTCAAAGCATGACTCATTTTATCAATGCGTAAGCAAAGACTGGCTTCTAATGCTACTAAAACTTGACAACAAGACAGGTTTTAAAACAGTTATCTGTCAGCAAATACACGATGTTACCAAATGCTTCTCTCACAGTGGTTCCCAAATGCACACAGACTCACTGTGTGATTCTAGACAAACAACACTATCCCTTGCACTATACCAAAACACATTTCTTTATCTAGAAGGAGTACTACATTTTAGTGTAGAAACATAACTCATTTCACAAATTCATAAACAATGACTGGTTTCTAATTCTACCAAAATATAAAAACAGCACAGTTATCTGTCTGCAAACACGTGAAAAACACAAATGCTTATCACAGAATGGTTTCTACATGCACACACACTGTCAATAAGATTGTAGACAAAAAAAGTGCTCCCTACACTTTAGCAGGAGAAATACATTAGTCAGATTAAAATCAAAATAGTCTACATACATCCCCTTACAATTAAATAACTCACCTTTCAAGTTGTTTTGAGGATTAAGAAGTATATCAGTCACACACCAGATATCAGTCACACACCAGATTTTCTTATACAGAATCTCTGCACTGTGCACCTCTCAGCAAAACCAAAGAATGGCAAAGTTTCCCTCTCATTTTCCACACATATACATGTAAACATCAAATCGCATTCCTTCCCACATAAATTCAAAAGCAAACACACATTTCTATTGGTTAAACATTTCAACCCTTTCCAAATGACATAAATTTGAACCCTTCCCCCAATCTGCGTTCTGCCTGTTACCATAGAAACAGGTCATGGAACACTGTACTGAGCACACAGGTCACAAGTTCAGCACACAATGTTGCTAATCAAGACAACAAGTGTGCTTGACTTTTCAACATATCAGCTTATCATATGTAATGTTCCTTACAGTCAGTTTTTGGTAACCAATAAGAATCATGCGTTTAAAAAACAGAAATATACACCCTACCTTTCAGTGTAGAAGTTTGCCAAACAACCAATGATTTCTTGTCTTTTTTCAAAACTGCATCTTAGCCACCATTTTAGAAAAATCTTACTTTCCAAACTGCCATTTCATTTTCAGAGACCATCTGAGTGCATCCAGACCTCCTTTCAAGATGCTTAGAGTGTGGATTGTGGGACACAGCTATATTTTCTGGAGCCAAAGGTATGCAGAAAACAAAGGCATTCACAAAGACCTAGGTTTGCCAAATGTAGACATTAAATGGATTGGACAGAGAGGGTTAAAGTGGCACCAATTGATGCTATTGGTGAAATCCTTCATGCATATCCAACACCCTGACCTCAAAATAGTGCACTGTGGTGGCAATGACATAGGCACTTTGACTGGGGTAGGTCTGGAAATGCTCATGAAGGACACCTTTGCAGAACTGATTTCACTTTTCCCCAAAACTGCCTTTGTGTATTCTAACATATGCCAAAGGCAGAAATGGAACTGGTCCGATCATTTTTGTCCACAAATTGAGAAAGCTAGGAAACATGTGAATAAATCTGTTTCTGCTTTTCTCCGAGACTATAGAATGGGATCCATTTTCAATAACAATCTGTGCTTTCATATGCATGAGATGTATAGGAGAGATGGAGTACACTTTACTGATGAAGGAAACAGATTCTTCCTCAACAACTTAAGACTCTGTATAGGTACTTACTTATAAGTACCAAAAACTCTCAATGAACACAACGGCTCTTTTTAGAGCCACTCAAGAACAAAACACTTAAGCTTGATGTTTATCTCCCAAAAATGTCAATTTTTTTTTCCTTGGATCCGCGCACCCAACGCGTTAGGAACTGCTCACCCAACGTGAGAGAATCCATGCACCCAATGCGATAGGATGCGCGCACCCTGCACGCATTTCGCCTTTTTTTTTTTTTTAAAAGGGGGACCCCTAAGCAGATCTAGAGGGTCAGAGTATTTCCACTCTGCCCCCTTTATAAGTTTTACACACTTATTCCCCTTGCTTCTTCAGCCTCGCTTCTACCGAGGCAGAAAATGGCCGCCAACAGTTCCTGGTTTCGAATGTAGACAGACACTCCACAGCCAATTAGCATTCAGCGCGTGATCATCAGGGTGCGCGCTCGGTTCGGGGAGGGTGCACTTACGGTGCGGGTAGGGTGTGCGGATCCTCCCCGGCCATAGATATCACTAACTTTTTTACCCTAATGTTCTCAGGAACTACTGAATAGATTCACACCATTTATGCAAAAGGCACGAGTCTGAACTAAGGACTACCTCTTTGCCAAATTTGGTGTAATTCCGTTCAGCGGTTCGGGCTGTAGCTGCGACAACAGATCCTATGGGAAATTGCATGGGGAAAATGCGTTTTGGGACCCCCCTTTTTTCACGGCCTCCGCTTGACGAATCACCACGAAACTTTCAGGGTAGGAGCGGAGCTGGCCAAAAGTTTGGAAAATTTCGCGAAGATTCATCAATTGGCACCAGACTTATTGGGAATAGAATGTTGCACATTTCCTATGGAAAATAGGTCCTAACTATAACTATCTACTGGCGACTGCCAGTAGATATTATATATATATATATATATATATATATATATATATATATATATATATATACACATATACACATATCTATATATATATATATATATTATCTACTGGCGGTCGCCAGTAGATAGTTATAGTTAGGACCGTGTTTCCATAGGAAATCTGAAAATTCTATTTTGAATAACTTTGGCGCATCCTCGCGAAATTTTCAAAACTAATGGGGCGCTTCGCTCAGCTCCTACCCTAAAAGTCTCGGGGTGATTCGTCAAGCGGGGGCTGAGAAAAAAGGGGGGGTCCCAAAACACGTTTTCCCCATGCATTTTCCCATAGGACCTTTAGTCGAAGGTACAGCCCGAATGGCTGAACAGAATTACTTGAAATTTGGCAAAGAGGTAGTCCTCAGGTCAGGCATGTGCCTTTTGCATATATGGAGTCAATCTGTTCAGTATTTCCTGAGAAAATTGCAGTTAAAAGTACATAAATATCTAAAGCCGCGCACCGTGCGCGCATTGTGCGCGCACGGTGCGCGCACCCTAACGTCGCGAGCGTAATTCTGATTGGTGGTTACATGTCAGTCAACGTTCGAATCGGTCGAAATCAGGAAGTGTCGTCCGCCATTTTGTTTGTTTTGGGTGCGACAGTGAAAAAGAGAGGTGGCGAACGTGAAAAGGGGGCAGGGTAGAGAGTTCCTGACCCCCTAGCCTTTGTCAGGGGGTCCCTAAAGGACCCCGAAGGGTGAAAAAAACATTTAATTTTTTTCTTTAAAAAATTGCGGGGTGCAAAAAGGTGGGGATGGGGGTTGGGTTGGGTGGAGGGGGGCGATTTGGGGTGGAGGAAAATCATCATCACTAGGGCATTTTGGTCTCAAAGTAAGGGGTAAGTTGTTTTTTTTAGCCTTCTTAACCTTCTTTGGTACTTTTTTTTATACTGATAATGACGGAAGGAGGTGGGCTCATACAAAAGTTAGAAATTAAATATGAGTTGGATAAAAAGTCTGGTATGTAATGTCGCGGGTCTCAATAATACATCTAAACGACGGCTAGTTCGAGAAGAGCTTCGAGTCTATCAACCTCAACTTGTGGTTTTAACAGAAACACACTTGGCATATAAGGACCGAAATTTATTGTCACATTTAGGGTTGGATACTACCCAGACTGTATCTACAAAGGGTGTGGCTATTCTGAAAGATAAAAGGTTTAACTGTACAGTAATTAAAAAGCAGGCTGACAAACGAGGACGTTGGGCATTGGCTCAGCTTGATATATTGGGCCAAAAATATGTGATCTGTGCTGTATATGGTTGCAATGTGGACGACCCCTCTATTTTTGAGTTTCTTAACCTGGAAATGTTAAATTGGGAAGGGGAAAAATTGGTTATGGGGGATTTCAACTGTGTTTTAGATTATAGCATAGACTCCACTGGGAAAAGCTCTAACTTAAGAATGCGTAAAACTCGAGGAGCAATATTACAAATAATAAGACTTCAATCTATTAAGGATGCTTGGAGATATAAATATCCTTTAATACCAGGTTATACTTATTACTCGGCTCCTCATAAATCATACTCTAGGATTGATATGGTCCTAGTGTCTGATAGTCTACTTCTAGTATCAAAAATGGAAATTTGTCCCCGAGTAACTTCTGACCACAATCCTATTATTTTTTCTTTTCAGGTTAAAATTGAGAAAAAAGAACTCAGGTTATTTTCCTTTCCTAGATACTTGCTGAAAGATAGCGAATATTTGGTTTACACTACTCAGCATTTGGAGGAGTTTTTCAAAATAAACATCGGAACTGCGTCCCCAGCTATGGTGTGGGAAACTATGAAAGCGTATGTTCGGGGCATCACACAAAAATATATATTTTTACAGAATAAAAAACGAAAAAGGGAGATGGAGATACTGGTAAACAACTTACGAGACATTGAAGGTCAGCATGTGGAAGCAGTTAAAAAAAAAGATTTAATAGCCCAGGAAAGGGCGATCTGCTTATTAATTGACGCAAGAATTTCAGTTAAACAGTCCTTAAGGGATAAAATGGCTGCTAATTATAGTAAGCAACGTCTAGAAAAATATGAATACGGGGAGCACATAGGTCACATATTGGCATATCAAACTGCTGAAAAAAGGCAAAAGTTAAGATTAATTCTATCAAGGGTGCAAATGGGTTAATACATACAGATTCCTCAGGTATTTTGGAGCAGTTTTTATTATATTATCAACAGCTTTACACTCTTACATGGCCCTCCAATCAAGATGAGATTCTATGCTATATTAATAATAGCGATCTTCCAGTATTAGATAGAGAGAGAAGTGCTATATTGGACGAAAAGTTTCTGATCAAAGAGGTTGAGACAGCATTACTAACATTGCCTACTGGGAAAGCTACTGGCACTGATTCATTACCGTTGGAATTCTATAGAACTTTTAAGAAGACTCTGCTTTTGCCACTTATTAGTGTGATACAATGTGTAGCTAGTAGTGGAGAGGTGCCGATATCATGGAATCAGACACAGATCGTGTTTTTTCTAAAAAAGGATAAACCACCAACTGAATGTGGGTCTTACCGGCCAATCTCTCTTATCAATGCAGATGCAAAGATATTTTCAAAGATACTGGCAACCCGTTTAGCTCCGCTTATGCCGGATTTAGTTTCTGAAAGACAGCATGGATTCATACTGGGGAGGGACACCACTGCACACGTGAATATGGCTATTGGAGCATTTGATTACGCAGAACAAAGGAAAATAGATTTTGGAATGATTTTACTAGATGCCGAAAAAGCGTTTGACCGTGTCAGGTGGGAATTTTTATGGGCAGTATTACTTAAGATTGGTATAGGTATACAGTTTCAATCTTGTATAAAAGCCTTATATTGCAACCCACAAGCTAATCTCTCTTATATGGGATTACGATCAGCATCGTTTAGGATTTTATGTGGAACTAGACAGGGCTGCCCGTTATCTCCACTACTTTTTGCCTTATATATTGAGCCATTTCTACGCACACTACAATTCTGTGCATACATTAACCCGCTGGAATCAAGTATTTTCAACCTCAAAATTACGGCATATGCCGATGACATAGCAGTCTATGCAACTAACCCAAGTGAGGCTGTGAGTAAGATTAAGCAAGAAGCCGAGAAATATGGTAATGTGTCAGGCTATAAACTAAATGTTAATAAAACCCAAGTACTCACTACAGAGGGGATTTATAAATCTATTCCCGGTGCATTCACAATCGTGACATATTTAGGGGTAAAGATAACCACTAAGGTTACTCAAATTATTGATCTTAATTATGTACCACTCTTACAGGCGACTAGCAAGCTGTTTAAAATCTGGCATAGGCTTCCTTTGGGATTGCTTGGCAGATGCAACTTAATTAAAATGAAAATACTCCCCAAATTCTTATACTTATTTCGTTCAATTCCTTTGAAAATTCCTAATACTTTGTTTAAAAAACTCGAGGGTATCTGTAGTAGTTTCATATGGGGCTATAAGAAACCTAGGAGGGCAATTGAGCTACTTAAATCCTCATATGAACAGGGCGGACTAGGTTTCCCGGATTTCAAACTATATTTTTGGGCCTCATTTACCGGGCGTTTCCGTTGTTTGCTGGGTATGGACCAGACAGATTCACTTTTTAACCTCATTTTGGGTAATCAACGAGATATGTTCTTGTATGGAATAAATGACCCTAACTACTTCAAGAGAGTAAAGTTTAAGACTGTAAGGGACATGTTACATATTTGGAAAGATATGTCTTATAAATGTAAATTATCAATGTTCCACGACAAATGTCCATTATGGGGGAATCCTCTTTTCCCTGAGGTTTTTCAGGATCAGGCTGGCAAATCTTGGGCTAAGTATGGAATTACATGTTTGGGTGAGATATATAATGGGAAGGAAATCCAATCATTTGAAAATTTGTGTCAAAGATATAATCTACCATCACATTTTTTTTTTAAATATCTGCAAGTAAGGGACTATTTGATTTCAAACCTTGGGACAATTGAGTTTACGCAGTCAAATGTTTGGGAATGTATATATGGAAGAAAGACCAAATCTTTAATAGGATTAATGTATACACACTTACATGGTTTTAAATTGGATGGCAGTAAAAAATTAGCTGAACGCTGGAGTCAAATCTTGGGTACAATGGTCTCACCCAGCATGATCAAACAAACATTAGGGAATTTGAAAGAGTCGGTCCATTCTGTCAATCTGCAACTCCAGCAGCTACGAACGGTCTGTATGTTGTATTATACGCCGGCTAAACTAGCTAAATGGGCCCAAGGAAATGTGATCGGCGATAAAAAATATTGCCCTAAATATGGACTTTATGCAGCTAATTTACTACATATGTTCATATCATGCCCAGCATTGACGGTTTTTTGGCAGAAAATGGAACAATTGTTACAGTCTAAACTTGGGTTTGAACAACCACTTACTGATTCAGAAATTATGTTGGGATATAAGGAGAATAATCCAAATATAGCACGTCTTTTTTCAGTTTTGAGGGCTTCTGCTAGATTAACTATAGCCAGGGTATGGATTTCTCCCACACCTCCGTTGGTTGAAGATTGTTGGGTCATAATTAAAGAAACTTATGGTCTGGAGGCTGCCTTAGCCAAAGCAAGGGGAATTCGCTCTTTAGTTAAATTTGAATTATTGTGGCGACCTATGTCTTTTTGATAATATAATTTCATATCATTGTATTTATTGTATGAAATATTGTCTATATATTGTTGAATATAGGATTATTGCTCTCCTTCCTTCTGTAACTTCCCTTCTTTTCTTGGGATTTATTATTTATTACTATTATGTATTATCAAGAGGATATAAAACTTTTCTCTTATTTTTTTTTTGTATCATAGTATCTAAGTGCCATTTGTGATGATGAAAATAAAAAAAGTTTAAAAAAAAAAATAAAAAAAAATTGCGGGGTGCGCGCACCATGCGCGCACGGTGAAAAACCTTAAAAAAAAATATATAATAATACATACATAACTTAGCATTTAAAAAACGTACAAATTCACTTAAAAAACCATAGGTTTCACACACGTTATAGTTAGGAATTAGCATTTAAAAAAACCTTGCAAATTCACTTAAAAAACCATAGGTTTCACACATGTTATAGTTAGGTGGACATTTCACTCGTAAAAAACCAATGAAATTCTCCCGTTATAGTTAGTTGAGATAACTATACCTCGCGCGCCCGCAATCCTCTGCTCATGACTTCACATATTACATCACTCATGACATGGTCAGTGGCATCACTCATGACATCACTGATGACATCATCCTTGTGATAGAGTGGCGGTCGCGCGAGTTATAGTTATCTCAACTAACTATAACGGGGGAATTTCATTGGTTTTTTACGAGTGAAATGTCCACCTAACTATAACATGTGTGAAACCTATGGTTTTTTAAGTGAATATATATATATATATACACACACACACACACACATATGTGTGTATATATCAGTATATATACACACATACATATATGTATATATAAGTATATGTGTATATATATAATATATATATATATATATATATATATATATTAAATGTTTAAATCACAATACCTTTAGGTGAAAATGTGTGTTAATACGTAACCTTTTTAACTCTAAAATAACATCTAGATTCACCAGTTATAATTATTAATTAAAGCAGCTATAACTTGTACCCCCCGCCATTTTTTTTATTTTAAAATGCTATGTTTTAACTTACATTTTAACCTCACTATAATGTCACTTTAATCTTGGGTTTTTCCAGTGAATTTATGAGGTATTCCTAATGTATAGTAAGTTATTACCATACTTAAATATATTTTGACCCTTGTTTTTCAGTGGATTTGTGGAGTTTTTCAAATATAAAGTAAGATATCCTTACTAAACCTGACAGCTATCCTTGATAGAGGTGGCGCAGCGGTCATGATCCTGCTGGATCTCAGTGCTGCTTTCGATACTGTCTCTCACTGTATTCTGTCCCAAAGTCTCGTAAATGCTGGCATTTCTGTACGACAAAAGCTTTCAGGTCTGTGACAATCCCTCTCTTTCAGACACCTATTACATTGAATGCGAAGATCCACAGGGCTCTTCCTTAAGCTCAACTCTCTTTAATGTCTATGTCCTCCCGCTGGCAAGTGGGTGGGTGATGACTTGGATCTTGTATCGTGTGCTGACGTATTCAATTGATCCTCGTGCTCACCCCTGATTCTCAGCAGGCATTCAGTGACTTAAATGTCTGCCTTAAGGAAGCAACAAAATGGATGTCAGACAGCAGCCTCAAACTGAAAGGTGGGAAGACCGAGGTGTTGGTTGTCAGTAACAACATGTCCTGTTGGATAAAACTGGTCTGGCCTCAATTCCTTGGCGATGGACCTGTACCCTTTACTGCTGTAAAAAGTCTTGGTTTTTGGCTGCACAGTAAACTCACTATGGCAACCCAAGCCAAAAAACTCTCTGCAGCCTATTTCAGACTATTGCGAGCATTAAGAAAAGTCATGCAGAAGCTGCCACTCTCATCCCTATTTCTGGGAAGCCCTCAATATGTCCTAAGATGCCTTCAAACCATTTAGAATGACGCAGCACGCTCACTCTTCAAGCTCCCCAAACACCACTCAGAAGCGATAGCATTAGTTGCGCAACACTGTCTCCCAATACAAAAGAGGATCCACTTCAAGGTCCTACGTATGGCCAACTGAGCGATGTAAGGAAAAGGCCCCATTCTGATTGGAAGACTACTCTACCCTTACACTCCTAGAAGATCACTGCGTTCTGAGAACTCCTTTTTGTTGACCGTACCTAAGGTCAAACAGGCTAGATGTGGTGGCCGTTCCTTTGCCCTTCTGACTGCTAAGCTGTGGAATGCCCTCCCTTCCAATTTAAGGCAGGCCCAGCCAGACATTTCTTTAACATTAGAAAACGTCTACTATCTACTCATCTATTCTAATTCTGCCATGGATTACCAAGACCATGCAGGTGTGACAGTCCCAGCGCCGGGGGTCCTTCTGGGGTAGCTGTGTGCTATACAAGATATCTTCAATAGAATAGAATAGACATTATTACACCCAATCCCCCAGGGATGGCCAACACCCTCTGCGCATTGCCTTCGTGTGTTAACAAAAAAGTAATTAAATCATGAGTAAGGGAAGGACAGAACATCCATTCTAAGTCAGTATTGGATACAATAGGTCTATTTGCCTACAGGCAGATGAAGATGTCTGTTGGCAAAACCTAAAAAGTGTAATGAGTAGTGTTAGAAATAGGGGTCTCTAGTTGGCAGAAGTAGGTAGCTTTGACCAAATAGGGACCCTTGCTTCTAGTCAGGGTAAGGGGGATACACATTTTAAATAACCCCTGCTCACCTCCTTGGTAGCTTGGCACGAGCAGACAGGCTTATCCTAAAGGCAACGTGTAAAGTATTTGCAGCAACACCCACAGTAACACAGTGAAACACCACAAATGGACACCACACAGGTTATTTATAAAAACATAAATATCTTTATCTGATTAGGCAAGACCAAAACAACATAAATACAACATACACAATTAATTCCTTAGAGATGTTCTTTGGAATATTCTTTGAAATGTTCTTTGCAAAAATGAACTTGTAGAGGTAGTAGTCCTTTTAGGCAAATAGAATATTCTAAACAAACAGACTCCAATGAAATTAGCACAAGTTAGTTACCCTCAGCTCTTGTACGCTGTGCTCTTATGATTGGGACACTCTCCTTCAAGATCCTACTAGGTCTACGATCCCTTATGGCGAAAGTAGGCCCCCAAATGCAGTTAGCTACGGTGCTAACTTCGTCATCCATGGCGTGAAAGAAATATGCCCCAGATCGTCTTTGTGCACAGACCCTGGTTTACTCACAGAAGGTGGGAGGCCGAGAGTGCTGTCCGGCAGACCCGCACCCCCGTCCTCAATGGTAACAACAATACGCTCCTTTGACTGATTTGAGCAGTTACCTCGGTGCGCGGTCTCTCTCCTTCCTTCGCTTCAGCAACAGCTGATCGCTGGGACACCTCGGGCTTTTGGGAACTCAGCGTTTGCGCCTGCAGGTGACGAGCCCCTCGTTGCCAGGCAACACCCCATGCTGGCTCCAATCCCGGGGTGGCTCCCCTCTGGTGTCGGCGGGGGAATCGGAACAGTGCTCCCGAGGCACCCGGGCCGGCGGCGGTGGTGTTTAGGCACATAGCGCTTTTCTCTGGTCACGGCCGGCAGCCCACACAGCGCTTTTCCTCCCCTCGACAATCAGGCTCGTTGGCTGACGACTCGGGCCAGTGGCGGTGACGGCCTCGCAATTGATCACAGTGTTCCTCTGAACACGGGCACAGGCACACCTCGATGTAGAGGTGAGTTCAAAAGCCAAACGCTCTTAGTAGAACAGGAAGAGAAGACCTACTCAGCAACACAGGCTCCACGTCGCACACCAGCTGGATACAAGCGCCTGCACACAGCGCCTCTGGGAATTCCTTGAAACTTTTATGACCCTGTGTTTTTTATAACAGGAGGCCAGCTCTTCTCAGGCCCTTGGAGACAGTTTCGCTTCAGAGGGACAAAGCACACAGCACAGTTCCTCTTCAAGTAGGGTGACACAGAACACAGCAAAGATTCCCTTAGTGCTCTTCCTCAGTAACAACAGCAACTGCAGGTCAGCCCCCAGACACACAGCAATGGCAGCACTTTTACTCAGTCTTCTTCAGCTGTTCTTCTTTGGCAGGGATTCCTTCTTGATCACGAAGTTTCCTAGTCTAAAATGTAGGGGTTTCAGCTCTGATATTTATACCCCAAAAGTCTTTGTTCTTCATGTGTGAGGGGTCCTGGATCCAGTCCAAACCAGTTCTGGGTGCACTCTGCCAGTGCACATCTTCTTCCTTTGTGAGTGTGGGCCAGGGCCATCAGACGCACCACAGGAGGTGGAGCCAGCACTGTGGAAGGCATGCACAGCCTTATTCAGACCCAGGTGCTACTCCTCCCACCACTCCAAATGCAGATAGGTCTATTCAGCCTAGTGCTGACTCACCCAGCCTCCTGGAGCCAGCCCTTGTCACTCACAAACCAGACAGTCAATACACAAACAGGCAAAGGCACACAGAAAGGTTGAACAAGAAAATAGCCACTTTCTAAAAGTGCTATTTCCAAACACTGAATTTAAAAACCATCCTCCCTAAAAGATGTGTTATTAAATTCTGAGTTCAGGGATACCAGATTCCAAATTTCTATCTTGCTGCTATGGGAAGATATGCAGGTAAACATGTTACACAACATTCCCCATTCTGTCCTATGGGCAAGATAGCCGTTCAATAGTGAAAAACAAAATTGGCAGTATTTCACTATCAGGACATGTTGCCCACACGAGTACATGTCCTACCTTTAACACACACTGCACCCTGCCCAGGGGGGTACCTTGGGTCTACCATAGGGGTGTCCTATGTGTAAGAAAAAGCGAAGGGTCAGGCCTGGCAAGTGTGTACACTGGCCAGGTCAACATGGCAGTTAACAAACTAATAAACAAAAGCAACTATGAGTCTCACATAATTATAAACCTTGACACAATAGTAAAGGTGGTGCTAAAGGTAGTGAAGCTGCGAATTCATGTATGCATATATGTGTATACGCATAAGTGTAAAATTCCCATCATCCACCCGAAGTGGTTTGCTTCATCATCTGGGAACCGGGGACTAATTAGAGAACCATCTTCTACTTGGCAAATCGTAGATCTTGGTCTCTTGTACGTCCCAAACTGTTAACTGGTATAGTGTTATTGTTAGATGATGGTAGGGTGTGATGGTCGCAGTGCTAGTGAAAAGTGATAGTGTGTGAGTGCTGTATAAAAATTGTCTAACAAGGCACTAAGAACACTTTATTAGATCGCTACCTTGTTGACAAAGTCTAAAAACAGTGCTGTAACAGTCAAAATATAATAACTGTGTTGGAAAACGGTCTACATGTTTCTGCTATCGGATGAAAATCAACCAAGCTTTCGTCAGGACCAAAAAAGCTACTGCGAAGATAAATTGTGCTCAAGTAACCAGTGAAGTGATGAATACAACCTGGACCCTAATGGAGGGCCAAGAGGCTCCGTGGAAGGTAGTTGTACTTCACTGACCTGCACGAGTGAAAATAGAGAAAACACAACATAGCAAAATAACCCTTCACATAGTGTTGTTTTCAAGGTTAACATTTAGCATCCAGAAAAAAAGTCCAGTATACAAATACTCATAGGTGTATTGAGACTGTGATAAGTCTATAAAGTTAAATAAGGTAAAGAAACTTTATGGCACTTACCCAGTAAGTGATGGGTGTGCACCTCACCTCACCTGGCAACTGCTCAGGTTTAAGGAGGCCCCGCTCTGTAAAGCAATCAGAGGGTTCGAAAGTATTATAACCTAGATGTTGGGTAATTTAAAACCGCTATCGCCCAAACCGCATTGTGTCAAGACACGCCAGAACTCACAGTATGCCGCCTGAATGCTACATAATCGGTAAGATCTCAAGTCAGTAATGATTCTAGGTAATATATATGACAACTACATGATCGACCTGAACGGGTCCAACTTATAAAAACATGCGTGTCAATTGAAGCGAGTCCGGGCCTTCGCTCGATCGCATCGAGAGCGCGGACAAAGATGAGGCTACGCTTGCTTGCTTCTGGCAGTGAGAAAGGGGGTAAAATGTGCCAACTCACCTATCCGTCGGTACCTCTTGTCGGAGCTGAGCTCGTAGGGGAGGCAACCTGCGGAGTGTGAGAGCTCAGTAAAAATAGAGAATGCCGGTCTTGGTTGTCAGGGCAACCGAGAACACGGCCGTCATCAGAACGCTATTGAATGCGTCATCCCGTTCCGTAAGTGAACCTGGGAAATGTAGTGTTTCTAACCAGTCGTTCTGACGGAGACGGGTGGATAGGCCGACAAGTACATACAGATCCCGTTTACCTTGCTATGTCAGAACAAATAGAACTAAGACTGACAATGCAAGTTAACAGACATAATGTTACAGCATAGGACCTTATTCTGCAAAAGAGATAAATGATAAGTTTGGCCCCAAGTACTAGTGTGATCACAAAGGTGAAGACAGGCGAAATAGTCAATATAAGAGCATTTGATGTTTAGAAAATGCCAGACCAGGATCGCAGTATGTGTATAAGGTACCAATTAGTATCTACTCTCAGAGTGAGGCCCATGGGATATCGTCATTCAGCCCATTACGATCACTTTGGAGTCTAAAGACCCATTTTTGTACCTTGTGGAAGAGAAAACTAGTGACATCTGTTACATGTGGTGGGATGAATGGTTGTTCCAGGACTAACCATTTTATGTCTTCTGGTTTATGGTTCAGTGTAAGGAAATGGTTAGTCATTCTGGTCGCTTGTTTTTTGCGCCTGATAGTACTTTTGTGTTCACTAATTCTCACTTTAATTTTACGGGTGGTCATCCCTACATATTTAAGTGAGCAAGGACATGTAATCAGATAGATGACTTTCTCTGAATTACAGTTAGTGTGTTTATGGAGAACCCAAGGTTTGGAGGTACCAATATCTACCGATTTTGTAGGTTCTGTCTGTGGGCACACTGAACAGGAGCCACAGGGATAATGGCCCTGAACAGGTGGCAGGTTCCAAAGTGTAGATGTGGTAGAATTCCTCTTGACTTTTGGTCGTGTGTGTACAAGGTTGTCCCTGAGGTTCATTCCTCTCTTGAATGAGAAAAGTGGAGGAGGAATTTTGTCATTGTTCAGATTCAAAATGCGCCAATGCTTACGTACCACTTTTTGCACGTTGTTAGATAGTGTGCTAAAGGTATTGACAAATGTCAATCTCGTGAGTGGTGGTTTTGGTGTAGCAGGCGCAATGAGAGCATCTCTGTTGTTGTTGGCCGCTCTTTTTCTAGCTTGTCTTACCAGAGGCATGGGATATTTCCTTACTTTCAGTTGTTGTGATAGATCGGCTGCATGTTTATCATAAGTCTCTTTGGTGGAACAGTTTCTGCGTATGCGCAGAAACTGTCCGATAGGTAAGTTTTGTCTTAAAGACTTGGGATGGTGGCTCTGGAAGTTCAGAAGAGAGTTCTTCGCTTGGGGTTTCTTGTATAGTACACTCCCCAGAGTCCCTTGTGTGGGGTAAATGACAATGTCTAAGAAAGGCAATCTGGATTTGTCGTGTGTCACTGTGAATCTCAGAAAGTTGTTTTGGGTGTTTAACCAGGCATGGAAATCAAGCAAGCTAGTAACATTACCACGCCATATTACCAGGATGTCGTCAATATACCTCTTCCAAATGATAAGAGACTTATGATAAACATGCAGCCGATCTATCACAACAACTGAAAGTAAGGAAATATCCCATGCCTCTGGTAAGACAAGCTAGAAAAAGAGCGGCCAACAACAACAGAGATGCTCTCATTGCGCCTGCTACACCAAAACCACCACTCATGAGATTGACATTTGTCAATACCTTTAGCACACTATCTAATGACGTGCAAAAAGTGGTACGTAAGCATTGGCGCATTTTGAATCTGAACAATGACAAAATTCCTCCTCCACTTTTCTCATTCAAGAGAGGAATGAACCTCAGGGACAACCTTGTACACACACGACCAAAAGTCAAGAGGAATTCTACCACATCTACACTTTGGAACCTGCCACCTGTTCAGGGCCATTATCCCTGTGGCTCCTGTTCAGTGTGCCCACAGACAGAACAGGTTCTCTACAAAATCGGTAGATATTGGTACCTCCAAACCTTGGGTTCGCCATAAACACACTAACTGTAATTCAGAGAAAGTCATCTATCTGATTACATGTCCTTGCTCACTTAAATATGTAGGGATGACCACCCGTAAAATTAAAGTGAGAATTAGTGAACACAAAAGTATTATCAGGCGCAAAAAACAAGCGACCAGAATGACTAACCATTTCCTTACACTGAACCATAAACCAGAAGACATAAAATGGTTAGTCCTGGAACAACCATTCATCCCACCACATGTAACAGATGTCACTAGTTTTCTCTTCCACAAGGAACAAAAATGGGTCTTTAGACTCCAAAGTGATCGTAATGGGCTGAATGACGATATCCCATGGGCCTCACTCTGAGAGTAGATACTAATTGGTACCTTATACACATACTGCGATCCTGGTCTGGCATTTTCTAAACATCAAATGCTCTTATATTGACTATTTCGCCTGTCTTCACCTTTGTGATCACACTAGTACTTGGGGCCAAACTTATCATTTATCTCTTTTGCAGAATAAGGTCCTATGCTGTAACATTATGTCTGTTAACTTGCATTGTCAGTCTTAGTCCTATTTGTTCTGACATAGCAAGGTAAATGGGATCTGTATGTATTTGTCGGCCTATCCACCCGTCTCCGTCAGAATGACTGGTTAGAAACACTACATTTCCCAGGTTCACTTACGGAACGGGATGACGCATTCAATAGCGTTCTGATGACGGCCGTGTTCTCGGTTGCCCTGACAACCAAGGCCGGCATTCTCTATTTTTACTGAGCTCTCACACTCCGCAGGTTGCCTCCCCTACGAGCTCAGCTCCGACAAGAGGTACCGACGGATAGTTGAGTTGGCACATTTTACCCCCTTTCTCACTGCCAGAAGCAAGCAAGCGTAGCCTCATCTTTGTCCGCGCTCTCGATGCGATCGAGCGAAGGCCCGGACTCGCTTCAATTGACACGCATGTTTTTATAAGTTGGACCCGTTCAGGTCGATCATGTAGTTGTCATATATATTACCTAGAATCATTACTGACTTGAGATCTTACCGATTATGTAGCATTCAGGCGGCATACTGTGAGTTCTGGCATGTCTTGACACAATGCGGTTTGGGCGATAGCGGTTTTAAATTACCCAACATCTAGGTTATAATACTTTCGAACCCTTGGATTGCTTTACAGAGCGGGGCCTCCTTAAACCTGAGCAGTTGCCAGGTGAGGTGAGGTGCACACCCATCACTTACTTAGTAAGTGCCATAAAGTTTCTTTACCTTATTTAACTTTATAGACTTATCACAGTCTCAATACACCTATGAGTATTTGTATACAGGACTTTTTTTCTGGATGCTAAATGTTAACCTTGAAAACAACACTATGTGAAGGGTTATTTTGCTATGTTGTGTTTTCTCTCTTTTCACTCGTGCAGGTCAGTGAAGTACAACTACCTTCCACGGAGCCTCTTGGCCCTCCATTAGGGTCCAGGTTGTATTCATCACTTCACTGGTTACTTGAGCACAATTTATCTTCGCAGTAGCTTTTTTGGTCCTGACGAAAGCTTGGATGATTTTCATCCGATAGCAGAAACATGTAGACCGTTTTCCAACACAGTTATTATATTTTTGAAACTGTTACAGCACTGTTTTTAGACTTTGTCAACAAGGTAGCGATCTAATAAAGTGTTCTTAGTGCCTTGTTATACAATTTTTATACAGCACTCACACACTATCACTTTTCACTAGCACTGCGACCATCACACCCTACCATCATCTAACAATAACACTATACCAGTTAACAGTTTGGGACATACAAGAGACCAAGATCTACGATTTGCCAAGTAGAAGATGGTTCTCTAATTAGTCCCCGGTTCCCAGATGATGAAGCAAACCACTTCGGGTGGATGATGGGAATTTTACACTTATGCGTATACACATATATGCATACATGAATTCGCAGCTTCACTACCTTTAGCACCACCTTTACTATTGTGTCAAGGTTTATAATTATGTGAGACTCATAGTTGCTTTTGTTTATTAATTTGTGGACTTGGGGATTACAACTATTAGAGTCTTTAAACTTCATCCCTTAGACCCCCACTCGTTCTCGAGATATCATTATATAGTTAACAAACTAAGCACAGGCACTGCGGTGGCAGGCCTGGGACACCATCTTGGGGCTACTCCTGTGGGTGGCACAATCAGTGCTGCAGGCCTACTAGTAGCATTTGAATCACCAGCCCTGGCACACTCAGTGCACTTTACTAGGGACCTACTGGTAAAACAAATATGCCAATCATGGATAACCAATCTCAATTACAATTTAACCAGGGAGCACTTGCACTTTGACACTGATCAGCAGTGGCAAAGTGCCCAAAGTATCTAAACCAGCAAAAACGAAATCCAGCACAGTGTCAAAAATACAGGAGGTAGAGGCAAAAATTCAGGGGAAACCACATCAATGATGCCAGGTCTAACAAGTAGAATAAAGCCCTAGGGCTTAAATTCAATGTGAGTACAGGGCCTATAACCAAGAGAATAGTTGTTCCTTTTTAAGAAAAACGTACATAAAAATGTCAATGGGATTATGGCCAGGTGACTTCTACGAACATGCAAACCAAACACCTTTACCATAGTTAAAATATATTGATTTAATACTTTTAATATTATAGCTATAGTGTTAACAAATTTAAACCCAAATGGATGCACTTTCTTGTGGCAAATACTGATGACCAGTAATTTTGCGACTGCAAAGTTTTCTTTTGTGAACCTGCCTTTGTAGGACTACGTTGGCTCACAAAAAAAGCACTTGGAGTGGTTCAAAATCCCACCTATCTCATCATTATTCACGTGGTAGGTTGCAAATTGCGACTCAAACAAGTTAGAAAAAATCAGAGAGTTGATGATGTGCTAGGGTCAGCAGACCAATATGTCAGTGACTGGCTCTCAATAAAATCATTTTTTGTTTTTTAAATGAAGTCCATTTTCTTAAAGGAAATAAAGCTGCATTTAAGTGTTTTTTTTAATAAAGTTTGGGTTAAAATTATCTGTACTCCCAAACAAACATTTTTTTAAAGATTTACCAAGGGAAAAAGTCCCATAGGGACCCCTTCTTTTTGCGAATGTATTACCACCCAGCCTAAGGAGTAGGTAATTTTCCAATGTTTTGCAACCGGATTTCGGTTGCAAAACATCCCTCACGAATCTCAAATTGGGGTTATTGAATACCCAAAGTCGCAAATCCTGTAATTTTTTTAATAATATGGGGGCACATGCATCAAGCATTTTACCAGTCACCAATGGACCGATTCGCAGAATCGGCCCGTTGGCGACTGGAAAAGTATGTTTTAGCATTCGCAATATAGGTACTGTTAGATCTGGGGGTCTCTAATTGGCAGAGGTAAGTACCTTAGACCAAATAGGGACCCTTGCTTCTAGTCAGGGTACAGGGACACACACGGTAGATAACCCCTGCTCACCCTCTAGGTAGCTTGGCTCGAGCAGACAGGCTTATCCCCAAGGCAATGTGTAAAGTATTTGCACGTAACAACCACAATGACCCCCCCAGTACACCACAAATGTAGACCACACAGGTGAGTATATTGAAAATATAACTTTATCTAATTTCAGCAGTAAAAATCAACTACCATAGCGTTGCACATTAGTCGCTTTCTTGGGTTATTAGGAACATCAAAGGATACTCTCGAGTCTCTGGTGCGAGTTAGGTTTTGTTACGAATATGTCTTTAGGCTCTCGGTACTGAAAACACCTTGTCCAGCTATGCCCCTGCGCTTATAACTGAAGCGCTCCTCTCCGGCGGCTCTTCTCAGGCAATTGCACCCTGGGCGTCGGTCCCCGGGCCCCACAAGCTATGCGGGACGTTCGGGAGTTAAGCGGGCCGCCACAACAGATACCAAGCTCCCTCTCCCTGCACGGACTCACCAGGCTGCGGATCGTGGCGCAAGGACTCGGCGCGTCGGAGCCCTTCTTCGGTACAGAGTTCCTGCAGCTCCCGGATGATGGCCAATCAGGTCGCGGCTCCCACGACGAGACCCCAGTGACGACGTCAGACGTCACCGGGCGTCCGCCTATCGCAGCGCGGCTCCTCCGGCCAAGCCTCCGCCGTCAACCAATCAGGTTGCGACCTCCTCGCTTCTTTCTTCGCGGCTCTGTGGAGCGGGGAGACACAGCTCTTGGTCGATCTCGGGCCCCCGGGCCGTGGCGGTGAATTGCGGGCAAGATATTTCCAGGCGCCCCGTGTCAGCGGGTCGATCGTGGCTCCGCTGAACCTCACAGCTGCTTCGCTAGCCCTGGGGACACCCCACAATCTCTTTAGCCGCCAAATACAGGTGCCGATGAGCACGTCGATCTTTTCAGCGTGCAGCCGGTTTCAGGCACAGATCCGCGCGGCTCCCTTAAGCAAAGCAGAGAGTAGCCAGCGCACTTCACGGGACACAGCAAAGTCTTGAAGTCTCGGTAACCTTTATGTCCCTGGGTTGCCAAACAGGAGGCCAGCTCTTCTCGGGCCCGTGGAGATTCAATGTGGAAGACACAGCACACAGCAAAGTCTTGTTTAGGTCAAGTAGGTAGGGTCACAGCACAAAGCAAGACCCCTTCTCCTCCTCAGCTTCAGTTGCACAGCAGAACAGGTCAGCCCTTAGAGCACACAGCAAGGCAATCTTCCTTCAATTCTTCAGCGGTCCGTCTTTCAGCAGAGGTTCCTCCTGATTGTAGAATCTAAAAATCTGTTGTCAGGGGTCCTGTACTTATACCCCTAAAAGTCTTTGAAATCTTTGTGCAAGTGGGTCCTGAGCCCGGTCTGATCCAGTTCTGGGTGTTGCTGGAGCACTTTGTTTTCCTGGCTTCTTCTTTCCTTTCAGAGTGAGGGGCAGAGTCGTCAGCCGCCCAGCAGGAGGTGGAGCCAGCAGTGTGGCAGGCAGGCACAGCCCTATTCACTCCCAGGTGCTATCTCCTCCCTCCACTCTACTTGCGAATGCAGTCATTCAGCAAAGGGCTGACTCATCCAACCTCCTGGGGGCTCCCCAGCCCCTGTCACTCTCAAACCAGACAGTCAATCCACAAGCATGCTCAGGCACACAGAAGGGTCAGACAAGAGAATAGCTACTCTCTAAAAAGTGCTGTTCTCCAACTCAGGATTTAAAAACAACCTCTCCTAAAAGATGTGTTATTAAATGCTGAGCTCAGGGATATCAAACACTCATGTCTTATCTTGTTCCTATGAGAAGATAGGCTGATGGCCCTTGGCACCAGCCTCCCCCATGTTAGCCTATGGAGCAAGATAACCTTGCAGCAGTGAACACACAAAATGGCCGCTGTTCACTACCAGAGCATGTTACCTGCACTAGTACATGCTCTTCCTTTGACATACACTGCACCCTGCCCAGGGGGGTACCTTGGGCCTTCCATAGGGATGACTGACGTGTACAAAGAGGGAAGGGTTAGGCCCGGCCAGTGTGGACACTGGCCAGGAGGACATGGCAGTCCAGGGACTGCAGGCAGGCCTGCGGTGGCAGGCCTGAGACACCATTTTAGGGCTACTTGTGTGGGTGGTGCAACCAGCGCTGCAGGCCCACTAGTAGCATCTGTCATCACCAGCCCTGGCACACACAGTGCACTTTACTAGGGACTTCATGGTGATACAAATATGCCAATCAGGTATATCCAATCAATATGATATTTTACACAGGCAGCACTTACACTCTGGCACTGATTAGCAGTGGCAGAGTGTCCAAAGCATCTAAACCAGCAAAAACGAAAAAAATCCAGGTAGCAGAGGCAAACGATAGGGGAAAAACCCACGCCAAGGATGTCAGGTCTAACACGTGTCCCCTCCAGCTGAAAGTGGGGAGAACTACCCACCCTCTTGTGGCGGAAAAACCTAGACAGACCATCTGCATTGGCGTGTTCTGTACCGGGACGGTGTTCCACTGTGAAGTCCATTCCCTGTAGGGAGATGGACCACCTCAACAGTTTTGGATTCTCACCCCTCATCTGCATTAACCATCTGAGGGGCCTGTGGTCGGTCTGAACACGGAAGTGAGTCCCAAACAGGTAGGGCCTCAGCTTCTTCAGGGCCCAGACCACAGCAAATGCTTCCCTTTCAATAGCACTCCACCTCTGTTCCCTGGGGAGTAGCCTCCTACTAATGAAAGCTACAGGTTGGTCCCCGCCCTCGTCGTCCATCTGTGAGAGTACTGCTCCCACACCCTGCTCTGAAGCGTCTGTTTGCACTATGAACTCACTGGAAAAGTCAGGTGCCTTAAGCACTGGTGCTGTGCACATTGCAGTTTTCAGGGCATCAAAAGCAGTTTGACAGGCCTCGGTCCAATTCACTTTCCTGGGCTGATTTCTAGAGGTTAGTTCTGTCAAGGGGGCAACAATGGTGCCATATGCCATATGAACCGTCTGTAATACCCAGTGAGTCCTAGAAAGGCTCTCACCTCTGTCTGGGTCTTGGGGTGTTCCCAAGCCAGAATGGTATCAATCTTCACCTGTAGGGGCGCCACCTGGCCGCTCCCCACCTGGTGTCCCAAGTACACCACTGATCCCTGCCCTATCTGGCACTTGCTGGCCTTGATAGTGAGGCCTGCCTTCTGCAGAGCCTTCAACGCTTCACAGAGGTGTTGCAAGTGCTCCTCCCAAGTGGAGCTGAACACAGCAATGTCATCCAAGTATGCGGCACTGAATTGCTCCAGCCCAGTCAGTACCCGGTTGACCAGTCTCTGGAAGGTGGCAGGGGCATTTTTCAATCCAAAGGGCATGACGCGAAACTGGAAATGCCCCTCTGGTGTTGAAAATGCCGACCTCTCCTTTGCCCCCTCAGTTAAGGCAATCTGCCAGTACCCTGAAGTCAAATCGAAGGTGCTGAGATACCTGGCAGCTCCTAACAGATCCACAAGCTCGTCAGCTCTGGGGATGGGGTGCGTGCCAGTTTTGGTGACCGCATTGAGCCCGCGGTAGTCCACGCAAAACCGAAGTTCTGGCGGGCCACCGGGTGTAGCAGCTTTCTTGGGAACTAGGACCACTGGGCTAGCCCAGGGACTGCTGGAGGGCTCAATTACCCCTAGCGCCAACATCTTGGAAACTTCTTCCTTGATGCTGGCCCTGACCTTGTCAGCTACTCTGTAAAACTTCTGTTTCACAGGTAGACTATCTCCAGTGTCCACATCATGGACGCACCAATTGGTGACACCTGGGGTCAGAGAAAACGGAGGCAAACTGACCCAACACCTGGCGACAGTCTCTCTGTTGTTCTGGGGTCAGGGTGGGCGAGAGGACCACCCCCTCCACTGACCTGTCTTGCTCCTTGGTTGCCAGGAGGTCAGGGAGAGGATCACTATCCTCTTCCCCTCCATCATCTGTAGCCATGAGCATTGTCACTTCAGACCTCTCAAAGTGGGGCTTGAGGCGGTTCACATGCAAGACTCTTAGGGGCTGCCTAGGAGTCTTCATGTTGATCAGGTAGGTCACCTCACTCTTGCGCTCTACCACCTCGTATGGCCCGGTCCACTTGTCACGGAGCGCACAAGGCTCCACCAGCGCCATCACCCACACCTTCTGCCCAGGATGAAATTCAACCAGAGTGGTATTCTGGTCTACCATCTTTTCATCTCTTCCTGGCTGGCTTCTAGGTTCTCTTGAGCGAGCTTCCTGAAGCGCTGCGTCTGGTTGCGGATGGCCAGCACATAGCTGAACACATCCTGGGGGGATTTCCCATGGGATTTCTCCCACCCCTCCTTCACCAGTGTGAGATGTCCTCTAACAGGGTGGCCATACAGCAGTTCAAAGGGGCTGAACCCTAAGGACTTCTGCGGCACCTCCCTGTAGGCAAACAACAGGCATGGTAACAAGACGTCCCACTTCCGTCTCATGGGCTCCGCTAGGCCCATAATCATACCTTTCAGGGTGCGGTTGAACCTTTCAACCAACCCATTTCCTTGAGGGTGGTAAGGAGTGGTGAACTTATAAGTTACCCCACACTCCTCCCACAGAGACTTCATGTACCTAGAGATGAAGTTGGTACCCCGGTCGGAGACCACCTCTCGGGGGAACCCCACGCGGGAAAAGATCCCCATCAATGCACGGCCCACCACGGGTGCTGTGATTGTCCTGAGAGGGACTGCTTCCGGGTACCGGGTGGCGTGGTCCACCAAGACCAGGATGAACCTGTTGCCTAAAGCTGTCTTGGGGTCCAGGGGCCCTACGATATCAATGCCCACCCGCTCAAAAGGGGTGCCCACCACCGGAAGAGGTTGGAGGGGTGCAACGCACTTTCCTCCGCTCTGACTGCTGGCTTGACATGTTTGGCAAGACTTACAAAAGGTACTGACGTGCTTCTTCATCTGGGGCCAGTAAAAGTGGGTGACAAGCCTGTGATAGGTCTTGTCTTGCCCCAGATGTCCTGCGAGAGGTACGTCATGAGCCAGACCCAGTAGGAAGTTCCTGAAGCGCTCGGGTACCACCAGCACACGGGCTGCACCGGGCTCAGCAAACTTAGGCTCACTATGAAGTAAGTCATCCTCCCAGTAAATCAAATTTTCCGTGGACCCTAGGCCTACTGCCTGGTCTACAGCCTGTTGCCGCACACCAATGAGAGAAGGGCACTCCTTCTGAGCCTGGCAGAACTTCTCCCTGGAGGGACCACCCTCTTGCTGTCAATGGGTCAGCTCAGGCAATTCCCCCAGTTTGGCCACCTGTTCCCCTGTAGGTTCCTGGGCATCCCCCTCAGGTTCTGCTTCCTCCAGGACCGTGGGAACGGTGGGGGCCAGTTTCCCGCGCCCTCTGCCCCTTCCATTCTTGGCAGGTTCCTGGGCCATTGTTCCAGGCTCCAATTCTACTACTGATCCACCCCTACTGGCTGTCATAGCACGTGTGGATACACAGATCCACGCTGGCAGACCTAACATTTCCAAGTGACTTCTGCGCTCTAAATCCTTCCATGGAGAACTCTCCAGGTCGTTACCCAACAGACAATCTACAGGCAAGGCATCACTGACACAGACTTCCAAGGTACCAGAGACTCCCCCCATGTAAAGGGAACACGTGCCATCTTGCAGAGGTGCACTGAGATGTCAGCTGCCACTACTGGGCGGAGTACATTGGGAATGAATTGCTCTTCAGACACCCACTGGCACTGGACAGACGTCACACTGGCCCCGGTGTCTCTCAGAGCCTCTATCTCCCTCCCATTGATGGTCACCTTCTGCCCGTATTTCTTAGTGTTAGCGGGTATCAAGGTATCCTGGACCATCTCTTGGTCTCCTAAAGAGACAAGGGTCATCATAGCTAATCCCTCCTCCCCACTGGAAACCAAATCCCCTCCCAAAGCTACACTAGCTAACCCTGGGACTGGAGCAGCAGATGGTGCTGGGGGTTTCTTGGGACATTTGGGGGCGATGTGCCCCACTTCCCTACAAGCATAGCAAGTAGGGGGAGGTCTGTTGTCCTGTCTGCCCTTATGGGGCCAAGACTTCTTAGGCTTGGGGGCTTGGGACTCCTTTTCCGTGGAACTGTTTTGGGGCCCTTTAGAGAACTCCTTACTGTTACCCTTGTCCTCCCCACCTTTCTGCTGGGGACCCTGTCCACCCTTGGCTGGGATACTTACCACCCCTTTGTTGACCCTGGTGCTAGTCCAGCGGTCTGCTTCTTTAGCAAGCTCACTGGGATCAGTTAACTTGCTGTCTAAAAGATGCTGGCGCAGCTCTGGAACACATAGACTACTCAAGTGCTCCCAACTAATCAAGTGACACAACCCCACATAATCAGTAACTTTGCTGCCCTTTATCCAACCTTCCAGTGCACGCGTGTACATACTCACACACTCCACCCAAGTACTTGAATCAAGTTTCTTGAAGTTCCTAAACTTCTGGCGGTACTGTTCTGGTGTAAGCCCATACCTGAGGCATAAGGCCTCCTTCATAGTGGGGTAGGTTAAGGTACCTGCTGCTTCTAAGGGTGCTAAGACATCCCACCCAGAGGCCTCAAAATGCTTCCACAAACCTGCCCCCCCAACTCTTTTCAGGCACTTCATTCATCTTCAAAGCAAGCTCATAGGATCTAAACCATGCATAGATATCCTCACCCCTCTGATAATTCTGCACCCAATCTTTTGGTATGTATACTTTACCCGCCTGTACTGGTTGTGCGCTGCCACCATTAGGACTGGACTCCACCTGTTTGGCTTTAATGTCCAGCTCCCTCATGCTCAACTCATGAGCCAACTGGAGTTTTCTCTCTTCCAAAGCGAGAGCATTCCTCCTCTCTTCCGCCTTCTTCTCACTATCAAGGCGCAATTTTCTTTCCTCTGCTTGAGCTTTGAGCTTAAAAAGTTCAATCTCATGGGCCCTAATCCTCTGATTCTCCTCCAGCTCCTCTGGAGAAAGGCCCCTACTGGAATGGGTGCTGCCCGCCCTAGAAGGCGGCGCAGTTACTGGCAAATCATTGGATCCAAATCCATGCTCCTGTGTACCATCCTCTCCAGTAGCATCTTCTGTTACAACATTTTTGGCCTCCCACCAGGCCCTTAGAGCTTTCTGTAGCTCTTCCTTGTTAGCGCTGCCCTTCACTGGGCATCCAAGCTACTTGCAGAATTGCTTCAGCTGCTCCTTTTTGTATGTGAGCAACTCCTTTACTTCAAATTGCAATTCCATCTTCTCGCCTACTCCATTTAGAGACATGATGCTTCCTAGGTCTTCCAAAAAAAATGGTTTCAAATTCTGTGCAATTTGTAGCTGCTAACTAGACTAGGGATGTACAAAGAATCACTGCAGGTCAAGTGCAAATACTGGTTCTGATCCGCACCGCTGACCACCAATGTTAGATCTGGGGGTCTCTAGTTGGCAGAGGTAAGTACCTTAGACCAAATAGGGACCCTTGCTTCTAGTCAGGGTACAGGGACACACACGGTAGATAACCCCTGCTCACCCTCTAGGTAGCTTGGCTCGAGCAGACAGGCTTATCCCCAAGGCAATGTGTAAAGTATTTGCACGTAACGACCACAATGACCCCCCCAGTACACCACAAATGTAGACCACACAGGTGAGTATAGTGAAAATATAACTTTATCTAATTTCAGCAGTAAAAATCAACTACCATAGCGTTGCACATTAGTCGCTTTCTTGGGTTATTAGGAACATCAAAGGATAGTCTCTAGTCTCTGGTGCGAGTAAGGTTTTGTTACGAATATGTCTTTAGGCTCTCGGAACTGAAAACACCTTGTCCAGCTATGCCCCTGCGCTTATAACTGAAGCGCTCCTCTCCGGCGGCTCTTCTCAGGCAATTGCACCCTGGGCGTCGGTCCCCGGGCCCCACAAGCTATGCGGGACGTTCGGGAGTTAAGCGGGCCGCCACAACAGATACCAAGCTCCCTCTCCCTGCACAGACTCACCAGGCTGCGGAACGGGGCACAAGGACTCGGCGCGTCGGAGCCCTTCTTCGGTACAGAGTTCCTGCAGCTCCCGGACGATGGCCAATCAGGTCGCGGCTCCCACGACGAGCCCCCAGTGACGACGTCGGACGTCACCGGGTGTCCGCCAATCGCAGCGCGGCTCCTCCGGCCAAGCCTCCGCCGTCAACCAATCAGGTCGCGACCTCCTCGCTTCTTTCTTCGCGGCTCTGTGGAGCGGGGAGACACAGCTCTTGGTCGATCTCGGGCCCCCGGGCCGTGGCGGTGAATTGCGGGCAAGATATTTCCAGGCGCCCCGTGTCAGCGGGTCGATCGTGGCTCCGCTGAACCTCACAGCTGCTTCGCTAGCCCTGGGGACACCCCACAATCTCTTTAGCCGCCAAATACAGGTGCCGATGAGCACGTCGATCTTTTCAGCGCGCAGCCTGTTTCAGGCACAGATCGGCGCGGCTCCCTTAAGCAAAGCAGAGAGTAGCCTGCGCACTTCACGGGACACAGCAAAGTCTTGAAGTCTCGGTAACCTTTATGTCCCTGGGTTGCCAAACAGGAGGCCAGCTCTTCTCGGGCCCTTGGAGATTCAATGTGGAAGACACAGCACACAGCAAAGTCTTGTTTAGGTCAATTAGGTAGGGTCACAGCACACAGCAAGACCCCTTCTCCTCCTCAGCTTCAGTTGCACAGCAGAACAGGTCAGCCCTTAGAGCACACAGCAAGGCAATCTTCCTTCAGTCCTTCAGCGGTCCGTCTTTCAGCAGAGGTTCCTCTTGATTGTAGAATCTAAAACTCTGTTGTCAGGGGTCCTGTATTTATACCCCTAAAAGTCTTTGAAGTCTTTGTGCAAGTGGGTCCTGAGCCCGGTCTGATCCAGTTCTGGGTGTTGCTGGAGCACTTTGTTTTCCTGGCTTCTTCTTTCCTTTCAGAGTGAGGGGCAGAGTCGTCAGCCGCCCAGCAGGAGGTGGAGCCAGCAGTGTGGCAGGCAGGCACAGCACTATTCACTCCCAGGTGCTATCTCCTCCCTCCACTCTACTTGCGAATGCAGTCATTCAGCAAAGGGCTGACTCATCCAACCTCCTGGGGGCTCCCCAGCCCCTGTCACTCTCAAACCAGACAGTCAATCCACAAGCATGCTCAGGCACACAGAAGGGTCAGACAAGAGAACAGCTACTCTCTAAAAAGTACTGTTCTCCAACTCAGGATTTAAAAACAACCTCTCCTAAAAGATGTGTTATTAAATGCTGAGCTCAGGGATATCAAACACTCATGTCTTATCTTGTTCCTATGAGAAGATAGGCTGATGGCCCTTGGCACCAGCCTCCCCCATGTTAGCCTATGGAGCAAGATAACCTTGCAGCAGTGAACACACAAAATGGCCGCTGTTCACTACCAGAGCATGTTACCTGCACTAGTACATGCTCTACCTTTTACATACACTGCACACTGCCCAGGGGGGTACCTTGGGCCTTCCATAGGGATGACTGACGTGTACAAAGAGGGAAGGGTTAGGCCCGGCCAGTGTGGACACTGGCCAGGAGGACATGGCAGTCCAGGGACTGCAGGCAGGCCTGCGGTGGCAGGCCTGAGACACCATTTTAGGGCTACTCGTGTGGGTGGCACAACCAGCGCTGCAGGCCCACTAGTAGCATCTGTCATCACCAGCCCTGGCACACACAGTGCACTTTACTAGGGACTTCATGGTGATACAAATATGCCAATCAGGTATATCCAATCAATATGATATTTTACACAGGGAACACTTACACTCTGGCACTGATTAGCAGTGGCAGAGTGTCCAAAGCATCTAAACCAGCAAAAACGAAAAAAATCCAGGTAGCAGAGGCAAACGATAGGGGAAAAACCCACGCCAAGGATGTCAGGTCTAACAAGTACTCATAATTTTATGTGATTACCTAAATTGTGAATGCATTTAGGGAATCGCAATTTGCGATTTCCTAATTTGAGATGCATGTAGCATTTCCTAAATGGATACGCTAATTACCATCAACTTCAAGTTGATGGTAAATTGTGCATGCATGGAAATATGCACAAAAAATGCATTTTTCAATGTGCCTTAGGGCATATGTGTGCTACACCTGTGCAAGCTTACCTTTTTGGGGGAGTGCTTCAGGGGTGCCTTAGGCCCCCAGGCACCCTTGGATTTGCATTTGCAATTTGCGATTACCAATTTGGTATTCGCAAATTGCGAATGCATTTCGATTCATTCCTATGGGCCTGCAGGCCCATAGGAATGAATGGGAATGTATTCTCTAATAGCGATTCGCAATTTGCGAATCGCTATTAGGGAATACTAAGGATTCACAAAGTTATTTGCGAATCATTCATGCATAGGCATTTCCAATTACCAAATAGCGAATCCTTAAAATTTGCTATTTGGTAATCGCAAATGGTTACCTTGATGCATGTGCCCCATGGTTTGTTACTGCAAAATCGACTAGTGCATGTGGAACTTAGTGACTTGACACAAGCCACCGTCCAAGTTTTAGAACAGATTCACTGAACGTTGTTGTCCCAACTCTAACGAAATTGAAGGCCCAAACTTAGAAATAGTTTGGCATGTTAGAGAAACATTGCCTACGTATGTCATGACTGTTTAATAATCCAGTAATGGGCAATCCTTTCCACTAAAGTGTTGACTCAATATGATCAAGTCAGTGGTACCCTCTAACCTCTACTGCATCACACAAGCCACAGGCTGGGTGAGTGGGTAGGAAGAAACAGATAGACAGAAATCTGAAGTCCTGCTCACTTTAACTTCTAGGCATCCAGGTGTATGCCTTACTGCCTGGCGGGTCATATTTACTGCAGTCTGTAAGGGTATGACACAGTTTGTTGGGTCCCATACCTTGGTAATGGAGGAAATGGAGAAAGAAACCAAGCGATTTGGAAATACATGTTTAGCTCCTAAAGGGTACTGCAACATATGTGTGGGTTTTACTTGGGTTAGGTTAGACACAGTGACTTTTCAAAATGATTTTTTTAAATAAATTGCCAAGAAGTCTTCGAATGGGGTCACATCCCCGAGGATAAGATGCTAGACTTAACAAGCTGGATCTCCTCAGCTAATAGGCACAGGAACATAAACCTCATACATTTTTAAAGTAGATAGAAATCTAACAGAAAAAAAAGATGCCGGAAGGAGTCGAGTGTACACAGTATCAGCATTCTCTGCACTTTTCGCCCTTCTAAGCTTTTAATCCTCCTGCTTTTCAGCTTTAATCCGCATGCTCTCTCTGCCCCACTCCAAATCACATGGAAAACAATATTAACATGCAGAACAATACACTCTGTAATTCGGAGGGCGCCTGGATCGAGCCAGGCATCTGCCCGGTAGCGGGTTCTCAACTGCGGAAGCCAAGTACCGTATTTATTTTTTATCTCGCCTTATCCAGATGTCATTTCTGAACAAACTGCTGTTTCGGAGATGTGCCTTGCTCGCAGCGTAGAGCATGACATACTTTCTGTTTCCACTTCTGAAAAATGTGAAGGTAAACACTCGCAGAAAATCCTCAAAATCTTATAGTATCTGTAGAGCATGGCGCACAAAGGACGAGGCTCCCTGGAAGGAAACGAGCTGCGGGAACAGACACCCAATCCGCGTCATGCACTAAGTAGAGAGGTCAGAGGGTCATTGGACAGGAAGTGACTGTCATTACTTCAGAGGGTTTGCAATCTGGAAAAAGTGCCGCAGGCAGGGCCGGACTGGCCGTAGCGGGCACCGGGCAATCCCCCGGTGCGCCGCACGGGTGGGGGCCGGTTTTGGGCCTCTAGGGGCCGTTCTTGTCACAGGGCCGTTTTTGCAGCTTAGCTGCAAAATCGTCCCTGTAACAAAATCGGCCGAAAACCGGCCCTGGCAAAGAGCTCGGCGGCACCCCCAAGCGGCGGGGGTGGGGGGCCGGCCGAGCACTTTGCCAGGGCCGGTTTTGGTTCCCAGTCCGGCCCTGGCCATAGGACTGAGTTCCGCACACTGTGACAGATGCATGATTGGCCGGGTTTAGTTGCCACGTTGGATTACAATATTGAGATGCAACAATACCAATTATGAGGTCTGTGCCAGATGCATTAATCTAACACAGCTCAACAAGGTCACAAGCGAGCATTCACAGACAGCGGATCTCATTAATAGTCGTGAAGCAGAATGCTCTGCAAATTTTCTTTGCATGGTTTTAGACCTAGCGATGGAGTTCCGCAAGCGACTGAATAAATTGTGAGCATCAAATCTTTATCAGTGGCCTAGCGAAACTTGAGGGGGCCCCCCTGCAAAGCACATGGAGGGCCCCCCCCCCTCGGTGGCTCAGCCCACCACATACCACGTTGCCCTACCACCCAGAAATCTAGTATATTTTGATTTGAAACCTCCAATATTTCAATGAAAATACTGTGCCTACTGTTTAAATTTAATGGTCCTGAGTAGGCATAGATTAAAGAGTGCACGAGGAGTGATGCAACAGTGTGAGAGTAGGGTAAGAGGAGCGACTGCAGGGTGAGTGTGGCGACCATATGTAAGTGCAGAGTTGGCCGAAAGAATGCATTGTTAGTGATGGGCTTATTTGAGTGAGATTGCAGATTGAGCAGTGAGGGGGACAGGTGAGTGAAGTGTGACATGAGTGCAGGGTGAGTAGTGTGCTCGTGTGACCTCAGGGTGAGGTACAGGGTGAAAAACACAAGTGCACTGCGAGTGCAGAGTGATGACTGAGTGCAGGGTGAGCGGGTGAATGGTGTGAGTGCATGGTGGTCAGTGTGAGTGCATTGTGATTGCTGTGAGTGCAGGGTGAGCATAAAAGTGAAGGGCGAGAATGAGGAGTGAGTTGTCTAAATGCAGGGTGCATTCCCAGACACTTGAAGTAACTCAGCATGCTCTTGATGGCGGCATAGGGTTTCAGGTATAAGTTAAACTATTGTTATTCTGGCTTTAATAAGGATAGAGGGTGTAGGAAATAATGTGCTGATTGTGCAACAAACTTCGGGGCATATCATCAAGGCCATGCGATAATTATCGCTCAGAGCTCTTAGCATGAGGATAATTATCGCCGGCCAACTCTGAATTTTATCGCAGAGATAGCGTGCTATCAGTAATGCTTATCTCCAAAGCGATAAAATTAAGAGCGCAAGCTGCCAATTACGCAATTATCACTGGAAATACAGCGATAATCGCACAAGGTTTGGCGAAAGCTTGCTGATAGGGCAAGGCATACTTAGCCATGATATCCACCTTACATAGGATATCATGGCTAAGTCAGTCTTGAAGCAGGCGTAACGAAAGTAGCAATAACAGAGGTTATCGCTACTTTGCTTGTCGCTCTGCAGGTTAGCGTGGCCATTGATAATTGGAGAAATGTCGCTTAGTGACATTTCTCCAGTTATGTCAGGGCAGGAACGCCCACTTTGCATCTCATTAGAGATGCAAAGATGGGCGTTGGGGGGAAGGGCGATAATGCAAGGATTCACGCGATAGCGTGACCTTGCTGATTAGGCGATAAAATTATCGCCGCTTTCCGTCCGAAAACGGACGCTAAAGCGGCGATAATTTTATCTCCGGGGCTTGATGATATGCCCCTTCCAGTCTTATGATTAGGGTTGCCAGCTCATTATTTTGATGCCCCTACAGGACAAAAATAAGCAGTCGCCTAAAGCCGTATTTTCAGCACTTATTTGTGCATACTTTGAACAGCAAACATAAATAAGAAACATTTTTAATTGCGTTCTAGGGCTGCCTGAATGATCCATGACTGATAATTAAAGGGAACAAAGACAGAAAAGTCACATTACAAATGAATACATACATTTTTATTTATAACCCTATTTAGTGTCAAGACTAGGTCTTTCAGTGTCTTTAAACAATACATGGCTGGCATTTTTCTTTTGGCAACCCTACTTTATATTCCTTTTCATGAAATGCATTCTCACACTACAGCAGTAAATGTAAATTTCAAATGTAAGGTATAGACAGAGTGGGGGCCCAGGGCAGGTACTGGAACCAGAAAAAAACGACGCCACTGTAACCAGTTTACAAAGGTATGTAACTATGCAAATGGTCTCTGGCCTCGAGGCAGTTGCCTTCAACCCCCTTGTTTCTGGGCCTGGAAGCTCAGGTCACTGTGACCTGCACCCACCGCATGCACCATTTAATTTATGAGGTAGGACTGTTATGTGGTAACTCACTGGTGCAACCAACCCCGGCGAGAGAGTGTAGTGCTGCCTGCGTGCGCTACAGAGCTGATGGGGCCCCTGGAGGCTGGAAAACGGGGGCTGCTGGGGGCATAGCTGCCATGGTTTCAGATTGCCTGTTGTTGATGTATGTTGGATCCCCCTGTCAGTAATCTCTATGACATACACAGATAATTCATTTTTCCAATAAAAACTTTATGGACTTAATCGAAATGTGAAACTGAGTTTTCTTTGCCAGGCGGCAGTCACAGGAGCAATGTTAATTTTTGAAGACCCCTCAGTCAGAATACTGATTTTCACTGCAATACCGAGAACCTTCACATTCCACCACAGTCCCAGCTCTGATTGGGTCTAACAGTTGCTCCCCTCTGGTGGCCACAGGCAGAGCCTTTCCCTTCTCAAGTAAGGTGGCCACCATGGCTTTCTCAACAAAGATGATTTCCATTTCCCCTCTCTGGAGAATGGGTGTAGTAAAAAGTCTGTAATTCATGGAACCATACTACAAATTCTCCCTTCTTAATCAATGTGTTGTCAATCGCCATAAAAAGGGGCCCTATATTCATGTCCTTAAATTTGCCTGCAGAAACATTGATCCAGTGTCTGCACAATGAATGAAAGTTCTGAAAAGCAGGTGATGAGACTGGCCCGCTCTCCATTTTTCTCCTCACCCTCAGAGGGGAAAAAACAAATCTTAAATCTGCAGTAGTGCCACCCTTCGCTACCTTTAATGCAACTTCAGTGAGACTCGTTATAGTTCTTTCACAGTCTCATCATGTCTAAGCCTGGGCGAAGCACTACGCTACGCTCGCGTAGTTTGCGAAGTTCGCGCTACTTCGCACTACGCGAACTGCACGTAGTACAGTGCGAACACGCGTAGTGTAGTGTTGCGTAGTGCTGCGGTCACTTTTTTGCTTCCTCGCGGTCCTCTACGTCAAGTTGGCGACCGCGAGCAAGCAAAATGACATACCGGCGAGACTTTTTCCTTGTTCGCGATCAGCAACATCAAGTTGGCGATTGCGAGCATGGAAAATAAACCTCCCGGCGAGATTCCCAACGCGAGGAGGTCAGGTTTATCATTGCAAGGGGTCACGTATGCTCGCGACCGCTCGCGATGAGAAACTACCAGTTCGCGTTGAGAAAGCTGCCGCGTGAGTAAAAATCTACTCGAGCAGCAGAAATCTACATCTCGCACTGTGCAAGATGCCATTTTGAATGATTGCACAGTGCCGGTTGCTTGTCCGCACTGTGCAATCATTGAAAACAACATCTTGCACAGTGCGAACATGTTACTACGCAGTTCGCGAAGTGCTACGCGTAGCTCGCATAGTGCGAACTTCACTTTGCGTAGCTTCGCGAAGTGCTACTTCGCGAACTACGCCCACCCTTAATCATGTCAGAACTGGAGCATTTTCAATACTATATGAAAGGAAGCATTAGATGTTGCTTTTTTATCTTATGCAAATAATAAACACTGACAAAGCCAATAACACTGCATTGTTCTAGGTGTAATTTTACTTGTAATATTTATCTGGAGGCAATGGCAGTTTTTTTTCATCCCACTTAAAGCCCTTCTGTCAGGTCAGTATGTAGGCCGTTTTTTTGGCTAGTTGTTGACCTGGCGTATGGTCAAGTGAGACGGTTTTTACTGTTAATTTTTATGATAATAAAGCAAACATTGCCTGCAGCAAACTCAAATCAGTGCAGTCCCTCCATACCTTACAAAAAACATATACGGCATGTGTTTACAAGTTGAAAACTGTGCCGGTTTGCAAACATGGGACACTTTTCTAGCTAACTAACTCCCTAATGGGGGCCCCTTTTATTTTGGTACAGAGGCCTATTTTCTGTCCCAGTCTGATGCTAGGCAGGGCCACTGGAATTATGCAATTGTGCGGTGGCTGCGATTTATGCATAATTATGCATTCGATGCATTTGCCATATAATCCATCAGCTGCTGCATAATCTACAGATTTTAACAACAAAATTGCATTCTATCTCAAACGGTTCAAAAGTTACTAAAAATGCAGCGACAGGTCTCGCCGCATGTGGGAAGGCCCTTTGAAAAAATGGAGTAGTCAACTTTCTGTTTTCCCACTGCTAACTTTGGGTGTTAAATTGGTACTAATGGGGTGCAACCAGTGCCCAAACAGTGTTACCACGTTAAAAAAATGGCAAAAAACGAGGTAATACTATTTCAAAATGTGCCGGATTATGCCACATAATTTGCCTTTTCTTGCCACATAATTTACTCACCCTGCCACATAATATAACCCTCTCCTGCCACATAATTCCAGTGGTCCTGCTGTTAGGGTAATCCAGGGCAGTAATTTTGTTCCTGTTAATATTTGCCATGCTTTACTGAATCTTGCATTCCCCAAGAGTGCTAACTATTTCCAGCATGTGTGTTTGTGTATTTTATTTGTTTACCACAAAAGAGCTGCTCCTAGTGTGATAACTCAAACGAGTTACAAGAACGTCGTGAGTGTGGGCATCTCACAAAAAGTTACGGACTGGTCTCACACACCACCTGGTGTCATGCTTCATCATTGACCAGTCCTCGCCCTCCAAAACCTTCGTTTGATGGAGGGCGGGCATACACTTGACGACAAGGATGCACTTCTAAGTGACTAAGTGGGGGCCCGTGAATATGTGAGTGAGGTTAAAAATCATTATAGTAGTCAGAGGCGTTTTTTAATGTGAAATGAAAACTATATGATATTAAAATGTAAATGTGACGGTGATTGGGGTGGTTATTGTTCCCAACCGTCTAGTGGATGGTCGACATGTTTCTGCCCAAGCGGCCCAATTGGGTCCATGGCATTCATCAGGACCTAGAAGTAAGAAAAGGGGGCTCCGTTCTTACCAATGTTGGTAAGATGTTACCACTGCGGGAGTGTGGCGTTGGTCACACTTCACCGTTTTGAACTGCTTCCAAAGGTGAAGCCTAAAATAAAAATATGGGAGATAATGATGTAACTCGCTGGGTCATTTGTACCTGTAAGGAAAAAGGAAGAAAGACAATGCATGCATTGATTTCTAAGCGTGACAAATGGTGTGTACGTGACTTCGTGGCACTCTAATTGTGTACACTTGTGTGAAACTTTGACGATGGTGGCAGGCGGTGCTGCTACCAGGCTTACCCTAGTTAAATGGACAACTTGTCCCATGGGGGAAGGGGCGGAGGGAATCCACAGTTTTGTCTCCTCTGTAAAAGAAAACATGAAAAAACCACAATCTTGAAGAAAGCGTTTTTTGTTTGAGAGGAATCTCCCAAAGCGAACTAAGTAGTGATCTATTCAACTCTCATGGGATGAGTGAGCATATACACATATGTACACATATCCACACACTCCACAGCCTTTCAGTTCAAGCACACTCTTACTGTAACATGTGATCGATGCGTCCCGAAACGTGTACGTCCGCTCCCGGTCCTCCCGAATGTAGAAATGGCAGGGAGCGGGCGGCGTTTTTATAGGTTGATCACGGGTGCTTAATTGAAGTAATTGAAGTAATTCGCGGTAAGTGTTAACATGTGAGCGTTTCCCGGTGTCCCGGACTCCCACCGCCTGGAGAAAAGATGTTGGTTGTAGGCGTGTGTAATTCTTGAAGAAGCGAGCCTCATTCGTTGAGAGGCGGGTGAGCGTTTATTAGCGGAGGGGCGGTGCCGAAAAGCCCGAGCAGGTGAGGGTGTGCCAGGGGATGGAGAGAGAAAGGGGAGGTTTCATTGGGTGAGCAGTGTGCGGAATTCTTATGCCTCGTCTAATTGGTTGAAATGCGGCAGGGGTTTTTTTTTCGCCCAAATGACGAGATCAAATGAATTTTATCAAAACTTACTCGAGGCTATGTTGTTGGCATGGAAACACATGCATTGTTAGTGCCCGTGCGGTGGTAGCATTGTAGGGAAAGAGGGGAGAAATGCGTGCCTTGTTTGCCTTCGTTGCAATTCGGCAGGCGCGGTTGCCCAGATGATGATCTCATAAGGTGATGTCAATCTGTACTGGAGCGTGACTGGTTGGCATGGAGACAGAGGTTGTGGTGGTCGCATGCTGGAGCGTGTATGATGGTGGAAGCTCCGAACATTAAGGGTGAGCGGTGCGTACACGTAGCGGTGAGCCAATTGAGGAAGGCAAATCCCTTCTATCGTATGGATGCTTATATAATCAAATAACCGCAATTCTCCTCTGTGCGATGAACATTCCCAAGCATAAATCGGCCACTGCCATCCTAAGAGAAATACACTGATAGCCAATAAAGCGCCGCAATGAGTATAAGGCCCTTTGTATAGCATTCCAAGTGATCTGTAATACAGAGCCAGTCATTCTCAAGCAAAATTATAGCGTGTATGTCCCACATGTCATTTATGCTCAGTTCAGTCCCACTATCTCATCATCCATAGATTGAAGAAGAGCAATTGAGCATTTTATCATAAGAATGTTTATATAAGCACATGTATACTTAAACTGCCGCAACTTTCCTCTGTACAACATATGGCGTAACAGGCTAAACTTTTACTTATGAGCCAGCTGGAAGTGTGGATGGTAGTGTGGCCACCGTAGTTGGTATAGCAAAACGTATCTGTACTGTATTTTTAAGAGGTGGCACAGGGCTAGTCGTGCGCGCGCCGAGCGTCTATAGTCACCTTGACACTGAGGAGTGGTGGCGCGCGGGGGATCGTATCGTATTAGGTGTAGAAAGAGGCACTTGAGGATTGCTGTGGTATTGGTGGCAATGGTATCTATACTTTTGTGTATGTGCCCGGACCGTGCATTTAACGTGAGTCTGGGCAAAAAAATTTTTTAGATCATGGTCAAGGGATGGTATATTTCAAGTTCATTGTTCTTTTTATCGTGTAAGCTGTAGCCAGGGGATGTCATCATTAAGGCCCTTCTCATGGGAGTGGAGGCGGTAGACCCATCGTTGCTCTCTGAAATGTAGTTCTCTGGTGAGGTCAGACTTGCCTTTTTTCATGACCTCAAGTATAGTCCAACTAAGGTCTGTTTCTTTGTGGTTTTTTTCGGAGAAATGCCGAGTCAACTTAGTGTTGGTTTTGTTGCACCTGATCGTGCTTCGATGTTCATTGATGCGGGTTCTTATCTTCCTAGTCGTCATTCCCACATACTGAAGCGTTCAGGGACACGTTAGAAGATACACAACGTTCTCCGTGTTGCAGTTACTGAATGTTCTGAGTTGCCAGGGTTTGCCAGTGCCTATGTCTACCTCTTTGGTGTTCTTGGTGAGGTTGCATGAGTTGCACGTACCACAGGCGAAGTGACCTGCTACACGTGGTTGGTCCCAGAGCCTAGGTTGTTCAGTGTCCTCCTTTGTAGTCATCTGGGCATGTACCAGCTCGTCCCGTAGGTTTCTGTTGCGTTTGAATGCAAAAAGGGGGGTTTCCCATTGTTTCCCGGCGCTGTTTAGTATATGCCATCTCTTTTTGATGATTTTTTGAATTAAATTCGATGCTGGTGTAAATGTGGTAACACATACTGGTCTATTTGTTTTTACTTGCTCAACATCCTCCAACAGTGCTTCTCTAGGGTTGTTACTTGCTCTTTTATTTGCCCTTCTTACCATCTTTCTTGGATAGTGGCGTTCGATGAGTTTGTTCTCGAGGTGTTTCACCTGTTCTTTGTAGGTATCTTTTTCAGAGCAATTTCTTCTTATTCAGAGGAACTGACCAACCGGTAGATTCTGTCTGAGGGCTTTCGGGTGGTAACTTTCATATAGAAGTAAGCTGTTCCTGTCTGTGGGTTTATTGTGGACCTTGGTTGTTATCCCCCTATTGGTGAGTGTAATATCCAAGTCCAGAAAGACAGCGTGGTCCTTGTTGATGGTATGTGTGAACTTGAGATGTCTGTCTTGAGAGTTGACCCAGTGTACGAAAGCTGTTGCATCCTCCTCTGTTCCACTCCATACAATAAGTACATCATCTATGTACCGTTTCCAAATCCTGAGGTGACTTAGAAACGGGTTCACCGGATTGTTAATGAAGTCATCCTCAAATTGTTGGACGTACAAACAGGCCATACTGGGGGAAAAAGTGCTCCCCATTGAAGTTCCTGTTATTTGATGGTAGATGGTCTGTTCGTACTGAAAGAAGTTTTCTGTAAGGGCCAATTCAGCACATTCCATAACGAAGTGTTGAGGGGTGATGAAATCCCATTCTCTTTGTAGAATGATGTTCTCTACGACTTCCAGTGTTCGTTGTTGGGGTATACTCGCGTACAGGGCTTCGATGTCCATAGTTATGAGCCAGTCGCTGGTGGGATCTACCTCCAGATCTCTTAGGAGGCAGAGGACATCTTTAGTGTCCCTTAGATAGGATGGTGTCTCCTTTACAATTGGCCGCAAGAACCAATCACAGAATTGCGACAAAGGTTCCTTTTCATGAAATGCATTCTCACACTACAGCAGTAAATGTAAATTTCAAATGTAAGGTATAGACAGAGTGGGGGCCCATGGCAGGTACTGGAACCAGAAAAAAACGACGCCACTGTAACCAGTTTACAAAGGTATGTAACTATGCAAATGGTCTCTGGCCTCGAGGCAGTTGCCTTCAACCCCCTTGTTTCTGGGCCTGGAAGCTCAGGTCACTGTGACCTGCACCCACCGCATGCACCATTTAATTTATGAGGTAGGACTGTTATGTGGTAACTCACTGGTGCAACCAACCCCGGCGAGAGAGTGTAGTGCTGCCTGCGTGCGCTACAGAGCTGATGGGGCCCCTGGAGGCTGGAAAACGGGGGCTGCTGGGGGCATAGCTGCCATGGTTTCAGATTGCCTGTTGTTGATGTATGTTGGATCCCCTTGTCGGTAATCTCTATGACATACACAGATAATTCATTTTTCCAATAAAAACTTTATGGACTTAATCTAAATGTGAAACTGAGTTTTCTTTGCCAGGCGGCAGTCACAGGAGCAATGTTAATTTTTGCAGACCCCTCAGTCAGAATACTGGGAATATATTGGGGACTGATTTTCACTGCAATACCGAGAACCTTCACATTCCACCACAGTCCCAGCTCTGATTGGGTCTAACAGTTGCTCCCCTCTGGTGGCCACAGGCAGAGCCTTTCCCTTCTCAAGTAAGGTGGCCACCATGGCTTTCTCAACAAAGATGATTTCCATTTCCCCTCTCTGGAGAATGGGTGTAGTAAAAAGTCTGTAATTCATGGAACCATGCTACAAATTCTCCCTTCTTAATCAATGTGTTGTCAATCGCCATAAAAAGGGGCCCTATATTCATGTCCTTAAATTTGCCTGCAGAAACATTGATCCAGTGTCTGCACAATGAATGAAAGTTCTGAAAAGCAGGTGATGAGACGGGCCCGCTCTCCATTTTTGCCCTCACCCTCAGAGGGGAAAAAACAAATCTTAACTCTGTAGTAGTGCCACCCTTCGCTACCTTTAATGCAACTTCAGTGAGACTCGTTATAGTTCTTTCACAGTCTCATCATGTCTAAGCCTGGGCGAAGCACTACGCTACGCTCGCGTAGTTTGCGAAGTTCGCGCTACTTCGCACTACGCGAACTGCACGTAGTACAGTGCGAACACGCGTAGCATAGTGTTGCTTAGTGCTGCGGTCACTTTTTTGCTTGCTCGCGGTCCTCTACGTCAAGTTGGCGACCGCGAGCAAGCAAAATGACATACCGGCGAGACTTTTTCCTTGTTCGCGATCAGCAACATCAAGTTGGCGATTGCGAGCATGGAAAATAAACCTCCCGGCGAGATTCCCAACGCGAGGAGGTCAGGTTTCTCATTGCAAGGGGTCCGTATGCTCGCGACCGCTCGCGATGAGAAACTACCAGTTCGCGTTGAGAAAGCTGCCGCGCGAGTAAAAATCTACTCGAGCAGCAGAAAACTACATCTCGCACTGTGCAAGATGCCATTTTCAATGATTGCACAGTGCCGGTTGCTTGTCCGCACTGTGCAATCATTGAAAACAACATCTTGCACAGTGCGAACATGTTACTACGCAGTTCGCGAAGTGCTACGCGTAGCTCGCATAGTGCGAACTTCACTTTGCGTAGCTTCGCGAAGTGCTACTTTGCGAACTACGCCCACCCTTAATCATGTCAGAACTGGAGCATTTTCAATACTATATGAAAGGAAGCATTAGATGTTGCTTTTTTATCTTATGCAAATAATAAACACTGACAAAGCCAATAACACTGCATTGTTCTAGGTGTAATTTTACTTGTATTATTTATCTGGAGGCAATGGCAGGTTGTTTTCATCCCACTTAAAGCCCTTCTGTCAGGTCAGTATGTAGGCCGTTTTTTTGGCTAGTTGTTGACCTGTCTTATGGTCAAGTGAGACGGTTTTTACTGTTAATTTTTATGATAATAAAGCAAACATTGCCTGCAGCAAACTTAAATCAGTGCAGTCCCTCCATACCTTACAAAAAACATATACAGCATGTGTTTACAAGTTGAAAACTGTGCCGGTTTGCAAACATGGGACACTTTTCTAGCTAACTAACTCCCTAATGGGGGCCCCTTTTATTTTGGTACAGAGGCCTATTTTCTGTCCCAGTCTGATGCTAGGCAGGGCCACTGGAATTATGCGATTGTGCGGTGGCTGCGATTTATGCATAATTATGCATTTGATGCATTTGCCACATAATCCATCAGCTGCTGCATAATCTACAGATTTTAACAACAAAATTGCATTCTATCTCAAACGGTTCAAAAGTTACTAAAAATGCAGCGACAAGTCTCGCCGCATGTGGGAAGGCCCTTTGAAAAAATGGAGTAGTCAACTTTCTGTTTTCCCACTGCTAACTTTGGGTGGTTAAATTGGTACTAATGGGGTGCAACCAGTGCCCAAACAGTGTTACCACGTTAAAAAAATGGCAAAAAAACTAGGTAATACTATTTCAAAATGTGCCGGATTATGCCACATAATTTGCCTTTTCTTGCCACATAATTTACTCACCCTGCCACATAATTTAACCCTCTCCTGCCACATAATTCCAGTGGTCCTGCTGTTAGGGTAATCCAGGGCAGTAATTTTGTTCCTGTTTATATTTGCCATGCTTTACTGAATCTTGCATTCCCCAAGAGTGCTAACTATTTCCAGCATGTGTGTTTGTGTATTTTATTTCACAGCATATTACTCTTGGATGATGCACCCTTTGTACTGAGTCGCCTCCAGGTGTCTATAACAGGCTACAGTTGAGACTTGGGACTTGAGGCTGCAGGCAGAACAACTTTCACACTTTGCCTGTCTGTGGGTCAAAAAGGTGTTCAGGTTACATGACCATTCAAAATATGGCCTCTCTGCAGAGCACAAAGAGCAATGGTCCTGCATTGCAGTTGTGATTCTGTGTAAGTGTATGTGAAGGAGCTACTTATTGGTCAAAACAGCAAGGTAAAAGTAAAATCATTTATTGTAGTTACTCATTTAGCTTAAACTGCTAACAGCCATTGACAAAACCCAGTAGCGGTTAACTGTGGGGGCGGGGGGTAATTTTAATTTAAAGGAAAAAAATCTGCTTAGGGGCCTCGCATGTTCCTATTCTGCCCGGGGCCCCAAATATCCTAGGACCGGCCCTGCTCCTCGCCACCACCACCCTCTCCCATGTGTCACAGATATATCTATCCATAGGCTTTAGGGAATGGGGCCCCTTCGAGAGTGCCACCCCCCCCAACTGCAGTTGCCCCGTCATCTTCCTGCTCCTAATGCATTTTCGTCGTTTACCAGCACATATTCATGAACTGTAACCAACAGGACAGAGAGAGTCAAAGTCATGGAAAGCACATACTCCAAAAAAAACTTTAAGACACCGGCCTCCTGACCCCGAGGTGCTCTGCCGTCAACACGTTCATTCACCCAGGGTAAGAGTCCTTTCATGCAGTGCGCCACCATGAGAATGATACATACGCCATCTGGGAGGGTTTGTGAATTGCACAATTAGATTAGGGGCAGTGAGCACACCCATTCATATTAATCATTATATACAAAACAAAGAGTTTAAAAAACGAGATTACTATTTTTATGGATGGCCTATACGTGTCATTGACACGTTTTCACTTAGTTTGTTTTGTTTATAATGATTAATATGAATGGGTGTGAGTGGGTATGAATGCTGAAAAGAGTTGAATGTTTTTTTGTCAAGTTTTGTATCTTTAGAAGGTGTCAAAAATTTAAAAAATTGTTGTATATATTTAAAAAAAAGGGTAATGTGGATATCACGGTGCAGTTTAGGACTATGAAATATTAGATGTTTTGAAAAATGAAAATGCAATGTAATTGATTTACCTTTGTCTGATTAAATCTGACCGAAAAAGTAGTCAAAAATGTGATTGTTTTAGTCAATACACACGAAAAAAGTTTAGGCAAAAGCCTTTTGCAGCATTGGCACTTTGTTTGGTACTTGGAAAACCCAGCAGCTTAAAAAGAGAAGTATAACTATGGCATGCCTCTTACTTTCTACAGGTGATGGGGTCACCGTCCGGGCGCACCTCAGACAGACTTACCTGAGGCGAGGCCTGGCCTGCAGCTTCAGAGCAGGCAGGCAGGCGCCAGCGGGCAGCAGAATATGGCAAGGCTTGCCAGGAAGGCGCACCAATGATTTATTAAGAGGCTGGGGCCCGGGCGTGCGCACTTCAATAAAGAAGATGCGTGCTTGCACCACCATTTAATTAATGAGAAGGCCTCGTGCGCACCGTTTAGGCTTGCTGACTCTGCTGAGACCAGTGAGGGGGCCCCTGGAGCATGCCCCCCCCCTGCAACGCGGGGGGCTGCGGGGGCCGGTGTTATGCCCCTGACCTTTATCATTTTCAGTGGTGTAACACAAAATGAAGGGACCCCTCATGCAAAATGTGATGAAGGTCCTTGAGTGTCACATATTTCACAGATATGCAGAGTTTGAGGCATGTGAAATGTCGGGTGCCCCCAAGTGGTGAAAGGCAGCCTTTGCTAGGAGTTAAGGAGCACAAGCGCGGTGGTGGCAGCATACCATGTACTGATCAGTAGAAGTGAGCCGATCCTTATTTCCTGTGTCACTGGAGTGAGGTCTACAGGCTGACTCATTTGCAGTCAGCTGCTGTGTGTTTAACTCACCCTTGGCCTACATTGGTTTGGTTTGTTATGTAACGCTGAGCTGTGCATGTGTAGAATGCATGTGCCGGGTGGATGTATGCCTGTGAATAGTACAATACAGGTATAATGCAGTGTGTACAGTGTGTGTATCTTATATTGCATGTGTTGGGTATATGTTTGCCTTTAAAGAACTCAGTACAAATTTAGGCAACCAGCACTATAAATGACAACTATCAGGGATGTGGTTCCAGAGGATGCCTGGTTCCTCCCTATATGAATACCACAATACCCAAAAAGCCATGTGACATCCACTGACTTCAGCCGGCCCCTTTTTCACTGTTTTCTGTATGTATGAAAAACGTGAAATTCCATGACGCTGCAAAGACTGCTGCAGAAACCTCTCTCAAACACCAACGAGGACCTCCATTGCACCATACCCCTGTCTCCCCTTGACTACATAGGGCTCTGAGACTGGCCAATGAATTCCATCACTATCCCCAGCTCCTAAATACTGTTACACCTAGCCCTTTTGACAGGTTTATCCCCAAACATTTTGCCTCTTATTTTTCTGACCCTGGTTTTGTTGGCTATAGGATTCTGGGCACTTTACCAGTGCTAAAGTGCGTATGCTCTCTGTTTGAATTGCGAGATGATTGTTTATACATGATTGGCATATTTGATTTATTGATAAGTCCCTAGTAGAGTTCACGGAGTGTGCCAGGACATGTAAATCAAATGCTACTAGTGGGCTTGCAGCACTGGTTGTGCCACCCACATGAGTAGCCCTGTAAATATGTCTCAGACCTACCACTGTAGTGTTTGCACACACAGTTGTGAACTGCCATGTTGTTCTGGCAAGTGCACCCACCTGCCAGGCCCAAACCTTCCCTTTCCTTACATGTAAGCAGTGGCGGTTCCTCGGCTAAGGTGGAGAAGCGTCGTACCACTGCTTTTTTGCAGTGAAAGACAGAGAAAATAAAATGATAATGACTCGCGTTATTATCATTTTATTTTCTGTTACTTCTGCCTACACTTTGCCTGAGGGGCCGGGGGCAGTAGAGGAGTGGTAGCACCCTCCTAAAATGCGCAATGACTGCTTGGACAGCAACCTTGGGCTGCCCAAAACATTCTTGCACACTTCGTATGTTCTCCATGCAGGCTGCATTACAGCCTACGTGGAGAACATGCCCAGGCCCAGCGTATGATTACCAAGGAACAGCGTTCAGACCAATCACAATGCTGCTAATGCAGCATTGTGATTGGTTGACTGGCAGCCTGGTTGTGCCTCCTGTGGCCGAGTGAGGGAGGACTACAGAGGAGGGACAGGTAAGAAAGCAGTGAAAAGGTACGTTTTAGATTTAACATTTTTAATTTCATTTTTTCATAGTTGCTTCCCCTGCATCCGCACCTACCTCACATGTCCTCCCCCACCCCTGCCACCCTACCTCCGATTGGTGGCGGCTGCACCTGCATGTAAGACACTTCTAAGGTAGGCCCATGGTACCCCAATGGGCAATGTGCAGCGTATGTGAAAGGCAAGACATGTACCAGTGAATGTGACATGTCTTGATAGTGAAATGCTGTGTAATTCATTTTTCACTATTGAAAGGCTATCTGTCCCATAGGCTTATGATTGGGGCTGCACTGTAACATTTTACATGTGTAACTTGCAATAGGGACAAGATAGAAAAATGAAGTTTAGAATCTCTGAACTCAGAATTTATTAACACGCCTTTTGGTAAAGGTGGTTTTTAAATCCGGTGATTGAAAATGACTCTTTTAGAAAAGAGTATTTTCTTACATTTTAATTCTGTGTGCCTCTGGCTGTTTGCGTATTCAGCATCTGGTGTGTGAGTGACAAGAGCTGAGATGTGCATTTACTCTACACAGTCACTGGGGGTGTTTTGGTGTGCCCTGCCTTGCCTGGGTGACTCATCGCAGGGCTGAATAGACCTGGTCTGCATTTAGAGTGGTGGGAGGAGCTTTGCTTGCACCTGAATAGGCTGTATCTCCTTTTGCACAATGTTGTCACTGCCCCCTGTGGTCATGCTGCACCAGGGAGGACAGGACTGGTTTGTGCTGGGTTCAGGGACCCTTGCCACAAATAGAATAATGACATTTTGGGGTATAAGTATTACACCTAAAACCCCAGGACTTTAGATTACTTCCAGGAACAAGAGGATCCTGCCAAGAAGAAAAGCGGAATGCCAATGCGAGGAGTGCTGCGTTTTCTGAGTGAGGGGTGGGTTGGCCTGCAGTTGTTGCTTCTGTCTGTGGTTGAGGAAAAGGACTGAATTTTGTTGCCCTGCTGTGGTATTTTGCATCTGAAGAATCTCCAAGGGCTTGTGTGTGTTGGCCTCCTGTTAGAAGTCTCAGGGATACAAAATACTTCATGGAAAAAGATCCTTGCTGTATCTCAAAGCAAACATGCAGGGGAAGGATTGGACTGTCTTCACTCCTTTATTTCATACAAAAGTGCTAAGGAGTGCTTAGTTTTCAATCAAAGTGTGTGGAGAGCGCTGATTGAAGGACCACTTGTGTGTGGAGAAAAAGAAGGGGAGAGCTGGTTGAGGAAGTGCTCTCCTCCTCACACCTGCCAGTCGGTGCGCGTGTGCACCCATGGAGAGGCAAGGTGCCCTCTACAGTAAAAGCACATGGTGAGCAGCACTCTACTCAAGCACATGGTGAGCACTTTACTTCTGATGCCCTGAAGTGCCTGGTGGGCATTGTTGCCCGGAGAAGCTGTGCAGCCTTTCTGCTTTTCCCATTGTAGCGAGGAGATCTGCCCCGCTGTTCAGTGAAATCACAGACGCCACGTCGTGAGGCACCAGAGAGAGTCAAAAACGAAAGCGGTGTGGCCACCCAGCAGGATCCTCAATGTTGTCTTGACAAAAAGCACAGCAGCTGCTGTGGTCTCAACCAGATGAAGACGCAGCGCTGGGTGCTGCTGCAGGAGGAGTCTGGGTGTGATGTTGGGCGGGGTTGCTTCCTGAGTGAAGCAGGAGCCTCGCAATCACACCAGGCTGAGTCCCGCAAAAGGGAAGATCCTCGCACCTCCCGCCTACTGCAGCCAGGGGGAGGCGAAGCCTAATGTGTCAGTTGGTCCCACCAGGGTCAATATGATAGCGTGTGAGGTCTTGGGGTTCCCCCTCCCCTGAAGGGAGCATTGGGGTCTTCTTTCCACAAATTAGCCGAGCAGGGAGGAATCCTCCACAGAGGTCCAGCTCAGCCCCCTGTTTGTTTAACTCACCTTGCATGCTTCCTGCACCTTTGGGCAGGTCCGGTTGGGGTGAACCGGGTGAGGTCTCCCTGCTAAACCCTACAGTCTGTGCCTTTCCCCCCACCTAAAAGAATGCACTCTGAGGGGGCATTTCCTCCCTGAATCGAAACAGGGTGAGACCTCGACGACAGCCTCTGCTTCATTGTTTAGGGAATTCCTAAACAGTTTACCGTTCTAACTGTAGTAGGCATACAGGTGCTCCCGTGTCCCACAGTGTGTGCTCTTATTACTGCATAACACCTAACAGAGGCACAGGGGCGCTGAATCTATGCATTCCCTCTAATTGTAGGTAACCTACTCTATGTGTTGATGATGGTAATTAGGAAGCTATGTATTACTGGTGAAACTGGATGATGATAGATGGTGAGTCATGTTCCCTTGTTAGGACTGCTACCTTGCCTGCCCTGAGGATAGGATGGATGTCATTGTATGCCTTGTGACATGATGAAAGGTTTAATTTCCAGGAACTACATTGACATATACTGAAGGTGGAAGTTGTTGCTTTCATGAGGTGCTTCACGACGTGTGCACCTTATAAGTATTAATTTAGTGCACTACTTGTAATGGCATAACAAAAGACTAATTGGCAATCTGATTTATGATCATTGTGATGTCATAACCAGCGCCTAGTGGAGCAGTGATTTATGTTAATGTGGTCTGATGTGTTTTTATGTACAATACAAAGGATATTTTTATCTAACCTTGTGTGGAGTCTCTTTTTGTCGTGTGCCTAGTGTGCCACTGGTGTGTGTGAGAAATGTGCAAATGCTTTACACATTGCCTCTGGGATAAACCTGACTGCTCTGCCAAGCTACCAAGGAGGTGAGCAGAGGTTAGCTTGGGTGTGTAACTGCCTTACCCTGACTAGAGTGGTGGGTTCTGCCTGGCTTACGTTTACACACTAGCCAACCAGAAACCCCATTTCTTACACATACCATGACCCCAAAGGATTAAAAAAGATCAGCATACCCATCAGTGCTTTATGGCAATCAAACCCCCTTTAACTCACAGAGATCTTACTAGATTATCCTCTCGACCTCCCCTCATCACACATCTGCCAACTACTCTTTACTCTTCCCAAAAAGTAGCACCACCCCGTCCCTTCCCTTCCCCATCCCCATCCCCACACACATAGCCATGATCTAACAGATATGCCAATGCACTCATAATCCTAAACCCTAGACTCCAACTGCAACTCAGCCCCAATACTCCCTAGATCAGCCTAGAGACACATCAATCTCCCTACAATATACCATGGCCTCATTCACCCATGTTATGGAAAGTCATGGTCCTAACTTCTTCCGTATTAAATTTACACCAAATCTCTCCAAACATGCTGTGTAAAAACTACAAACACAAGCTCCTCAAAGAAAACCAGGAAACACTTATCACAGACATCTGTCATAGCACAACACATGGTGACCTCATAATTGACGTCATTTTCTATTCTTAAAAACCTACCAAATGGAGAACCATTTTCCTACAGAGCCCACATGTAACCAATGGCACCCATATGGATCCAAACTCACCAGATCCCCTTCACAAATGTTCGCTGGCCACCTACCATCTACAAAAATGGAAATATCCTCATTCAATCCACAGAACGCAATGTTTCCATCTTTGATCGTCTCTTCCTCACCCTCCTCAATGCCCTATCCCCTAACCCCCAACCCACCACCCCTCTCACCAGTGCTAAACTTTCCGTCGCCCTCTGCCCCTCTGCCCACTTAGCTTAACAAGCTACCCCCATCCCCCACCTGCCAATCCCCACCTCACCCTACACTTACCTTCCCTACACCCCACATCTGCACCTCCACCATTCCCATTAAATACCACATCTCCATTCAAGATCCACCTCACCCCCCATTAAGCCACACAGCCCCTACACTAACAACCCAATCACCAACCACACAGGCTACTTCATCCCAAAACATCAGACTAGATCCAACCTCATCCACCACCCTAGCCTATTATGAACACCAGTCCACCCCACCCCACCATCTCACTCTGAACCAACCGGAGCCCAAATGATCACCTCAATCACCAGCCTGGAACTTAAAATGTACTCTATACTAAATAAAATCACCTCATTACATAAGGACCTCATGTCTAACCCTAGCTCACCTCCTGAGTTGCATACCATACACCCACACTCGATCACCTCTCGCTCTGCTCCCTGGTGGACTTTCCCTCTCAAACAATACCATCTCAAACCTAGGCATGCTTCACCTGGAATGTCCCATTATGAAGCGGATGCCCTGATAAACTCCAATGCCACAGCCACCAGAAAATACCTCTACCTCAAAATCGCAGTCATCCTCAGTACAAGCAGGCTCCCATCGACCAATCACCCTCCTAGACCACCAGCCCAACTCACCTCCATCCATCTCACTCAATCTGAACTGAAAGCAGCAATCATATTAAACTGCATGCTCATAAACTGTCTGTCAGCATCGAAGCACGCCACTGAAATAGCAGAAACCATCCTACTTCACAAAATCGATCTATGCTTTCTGACGGAAACTTGCCTAAATGACCATTCATAAGCCATCTTGGATCTCCTCACTCCACCATGTTCTCAATTATCCATCATGACTGCAAAGATCGCTCCTGTGGTGGTCCAGCGATCATACATAAGAATAACTTCCATCTCACCCATTTCCACACAACCGAATACTCAACATTTGAATACTAGGAGTCACCCATCCCTTAAAGGCCCAAACCCTTTGTAAATTCACATCATCTATCACCCTCCAGGTGATAAAGGTAAATTCCTAGAAGAAATTAAAGGACTTCATAACTCTATAACTCTTTAAAAGATTCCACAGACATCATCCTAGGAAACTTAAACTTACACCTGAATTATGCCAATGATACTACTGTACAAGCACTAGACTACCTCCTAGAATTGAAAGATCTCACCCAACACTGCAAAAAGCAAACCCACGACAAAGGTGCGACCCTTGATGCTATCATCTCCAACTACAAAGCTATATCCCTCCACCCTCCCCGTAGACTGAAGCGACAATAACCTAATTCTTTTCAACCTTAATATCAATCAACCTAAGCTCCTCACCCAAACCCACCCGCAGAAACACTAGACAAGAAACTTGCACCAAATCCAACAAGCAGAGCTAGAATCCCTAATTAGCTCCCAAATCATTCCCCCACCTGAACTGTCAATCAGAGATGAACTCACGTCTCACTACAACACTAAAATGAATGAATGACTTCTTGACTACATTGCCCCCCTAAAATAAAAAATAAAGAAGAGCCCACTCCAGATCATGGTTCAACATAGACCTTAACAATGAGAGGGTCCATCTCAGAATGACGAAAAGAAAATGGAGACACCAACCCTCTCTAGCTCATCTCTCACTCTTCAGAACAGAAGGCCTAAAATGTAAAGAGCACTTCTACAGAGAAAGATCTGCGTTCTTCAGTGCCCAACTAGACCATTCCAGAAACTGTCCCAAAGATCTCTTCAAGATCATCACAAATCAAACCTCCTATATTCCTCAACTTCCTACAGATGCCTCCAATAAACGATGTGAAGAGTTTGATAAATTCTTCACAGACAAGGTAGCAAACATTAAACTCTTGTTAGGCCCCCTCCCCCCTTCTTCTACCACCAAAGATGCTACCTCCAAAGTTGTCCTCCACGTCCCCCTCACCAACTGATGTCGATCTCTGCAATCCCAACACATCAAAAACCCAGAGATACAGCACCAACCTCCTCTATCCAAAAATGTTGCAAAGTGGTCCGAATTCGCAACTAGATCTGAAAAGGAAATCAGGGAAATTCTATCATCCATAAAGCTGACTGCCCACCTCTCTGACCCTCTCCCCTCCTCCCTTGTAAAAGAAACTCAATCACATACTTGCCCCAACCTTGATGAATATCATCAACTCCTCCTTATCCAGCAGCTCTATGCCAGCCTCCCTTAAACTCGACTAAATCAACCCTCTCATCAAGAGGCCTGATGCCGACCCCCTCACATTGAGAAATTCAACTTGCACAACACATTCCAATCTTGATTTACGAAATGCTGAAGTACAGAGACTCCAATCCTGAACATCATGGATGATCTACACAGATCACTCGACAAGGGAGATGCCTCTCTTCTCATTCTCCTTGACCTCAGGCAGTCTTTGATCCGTGAACCACAACACTCTTCTCAAAACCCTCACACAATGGGCAGGCATCAGAGGCACTGTCCTACAATGTTTTTCATCATACCTGAATAAAATAACCTAATAAAAATAAACAAGTCTACATTGACAGTAACATATGTCAACCAAGGAGTTCCCCCAAGAATCAATCCTATCCCCCACCCTCTCCAACATGGAACCTCATGCACTGATCCTGAAACAAGCTAGAATTGCTTATCATCTCTGTGCAGATGGCACCCAAATATATATCAAAATCACTTCACTCAAAGACATCCAACAACCACCTAAAAATAAATCCCATCAAAGCCGAACTCCTCATCTAGCCAAAAAACAATCCTTATCCTATCCCCCACTGACTTCACAGGCTAATGGCACTAAACTGTAAACTATCGACATCTAACTCTTTCAAATCCCTTGGGATTACTCTCGACAAAAGCCTGAATCTGAAAGAACATATCAACGCCTCTTCAAAAAGTGCCTTCTACACCTTAAAAGCATTAAAAAAAACATTTATCCACTCTGAAGACTTGAAGACCGTGATCCAATCCTTAGTCCTATACAAGCTCGACTACAGCAACACAGCAATTACGGGCACTCCAAAAATCCACCGTCTGCCAATGAAGTCCACACTAAATGCAGCAGCTAGACTGATTTTTGGAGGGACACGATTTAAACACATCACTTTCACTCTCAACAAAATCAACTGGCTACCAATTGAAGCGAGGAGTATATTCAAAACAGCCTGCATAACACACAAAGCTCTCTACACTGGAAATCCTACCTAACTTTCTAACAAACTCACAAAAGCAGGCCTCAAAAGACCTCATAGGATCTCCAACACCCCTCTCCTCTACCAAATACCCCATCTAACTCTGACCTCGATCCCACACCCCCTCGCTGGATACCCCACCCCTGCTATATACTGTAATAATATATGCTCCCCATTTGTGTCCATCTCCTGTAAGTGTATTGCTTGACCTTTCCCACTTCTGCTATGCCTAATGTAAACTATGTAAACAATGCACATGTAACACTTTAAAAGACCTATCCAAGGGTTATAGCTCCTGCCATCATTCTATATGTGATTCTTGTAGAGAATTCCCACTTCCTGCCCTGTATTGTATGATTTTTCTCTTCCACCTCTGCTATGCCTACTGAAGATGATGTAAACGATGCACATACAACTCTTGTAAAGCCATATCCTATTGTTATAGCTCCTGTAATCAATCTATAAGTAATTCTTGTAAAGTGCTCTGATGCCATCAGATCTTATTTGCGCTACATAAAACTCAAACAATAAATATAGCAATATGGCCTATCCAGGATATTTTGTTATCCAAGTTCGGTAGAACCAGTTCCTAAGTGTACCAGATTGTTTCACTACCTTTTGATTTCTTGATGTTGAATAAGATAATACCCCCAAGCCACCCTCTCTCTGGGCATGATAATCTTAGGCTAGATTAGTCAACCAGTGTAATCTTATAGTATTCAGTTATTTATCCATGCCTCTGCGGTAACTTTGATTTAGGGTTCCCCATTCCTGAGGCTAACCATTATGGTGAGTGTGCCTTGTATGTTCTCAGAGATTAAACTGAGATATGACTGATGAGTAGGATGATCTTGGATACAGGGATGGCACATTGAAAGTGTGACAAAAACAATCTTCCCTTCTGAACCACAAAGTCAGTAAGCTAACCCAGTGGACTAACACATCCTCTGCAGAAATTAGTTTATGCCCTGAAGGACATACACTGCAATGCTTCTTGGCTGTATCACTCTAGATTTGTTCAAAAATGTCTTCATGCATAATGGGGAGTGGTACAAATAAGAACAAGGAGTGGCCATGGGTTCCAAATTTTCACTGTCCTTTGTGAATCTTTGCATGGGATTGTTTGAGGAAGTGCATATTTGGACCTCCTACTCAATGGAACACATTATCTACTGGGGCAGATACACTGATGATGTGCTTATGTTCTGGGCAAGGAGTATTGTCTCATTGACACTGTTCATTCAACATTTGAAAAATAACCCCTAAAACATCACGTTTACTTCTCAAAACTGTGCACAACAAATTGAGTATTTGGACTTTGTCCTTTATGCCAACAACATCAGTATATGATCTAGACTGTACAGAAACCAACCTCCTGCAAGTCCATCCCACATGCAACAAGTGCACATTTATCTTCGCAAATCAAGGTGATACCTTATGGGGAAATTATGAGACTCAGATGCAACTGCAGTGATGAACAACACTTCATTTTGGTACTCCAACTTCTAGCGGGAAGGTTCACCCCCAGGGGCTACTCAGAAGAGATCCTTGATAAGTCTATGTAGAATATTATGAGGGTTAAGCAGGACAATGTCTTAAGTAAAAACAAAAACATACCAAGACTAAACACAACAAGTTTTCATTCATCACATCTTACAGTGCATACAGTTCTGAAGTATATAAAATCCTACATAGACACTGGTATTTCTTTGAACTGGACAATGTCTTGATTAATTCCATTTCCCTAAACCATTTTTAACACATAGCAGGGGTAGACCATTGAGAAATCGACTGTGTTTGAGTTATTTGAAACCCACAACAACAAAGGGTAACAGCACATGGTTACTGGGACAGCCAAATGGTTTCCACAATGTGGGCAATGTCACGTCTGTTGTTTTTGCCTGAGACAAAGTTACATCGTTCTAGTATAATACGAATAGGCAACACTAAATCACACAGTTAATCAACTGTAGTACTAAATACATTGTGTACTGCATAATCTGTGAATGTAAACTCATCTACGTAGGGAGCACCAGCGGACCACAAAAGCAGAGAATCCAGGAGCACATCATGGCAATAAAGAAAAACAACATCAACTACCCTCTTGTCATTCATTACAACACCTGCCACACAAGTTCTGAAGTGATTAATATAGCACTTCATGGAATAGCAAAACTTGTGACCAACCCTAGGGGTAGCAACAGAACACTTACCTTTAGGAGGTTGGAACCAGATGGATCATTCAATTGAGAGCGATTGATAGGGGTCTAAATACTGATAGGGAATTGCATGCTTTTTTAATGGATTAACTTGGATTCCAGGTTAAGGCGTCAAGAGTCTGATACATGCTGTACTGAAGTATATACTGAAAGTTTAAATTGATGGGGATACAAGTTTCCCCTATAATGTCATATGTGTGATTAGTTTGACACTGGTCAACAGGACCATATTTGTTGAAAACATAACAATGTTATTCCTGATTGTCTAAATATTCAGTAGGGGCACAAATCACAACCAAGGTGCCTCTGGCTATTTGGTAACTTTATTATTGCAAGCATTTTTGGCATATGTACCTATAGTGTTTGGCAACTTTGTTTTACTGTTTAATTGCACTACGGGTCTCTATTCGAATTTCAGATAAACTGCCTAGGACCATTCTTACTGTTTATCTGTTCTGAACCTATGTACCAAAACTGCTCAGTGTTATATTTTGCATGATGAATCCTTTATGATTATAATTAATATTGTTGTTATTAAAAATCCCCTATCACATTCAGCCATATCGCAATATCATGCTATAATCTGTATCTGCCTATACCTATTTGCATACTGATCTTTAAAAAGTGATGGTCTCCCATATTGGGTATACATGTAACAACCTCTACCTGTCTTTAACATGCTTCTGTTCTATCGCACAAGATGATGGTACTTTATCTGTTCTTTTTTACGAGCTAACTTTCACTTCATATAGTCTGCATTTCATATCGCTCACTTCTTCTACATTATCTAAGACAGTTCATTCTTCCTTTCCAATCTTTATTTCGGCCATTTGGCCATAAAAGAAAAACAATACACATATACAATCACAATAAATCCAAACATTAAAACATTGGAAGTACATATGTTAAAAATACAATAAAAACTGTGCATCTAAAATTTTAAGGGGGACCCAACACCTTTAAAATGCGGTTGCGCGTATGCCAAACATTAGTAAGAAATTTTGATAATGCGAGGACAGTTGGACCAGAGAGATCAGATTTTAAAATCCTATACATTGGAGCATATTCCCTGCCGCCCATATTCCTAATCAAGGGAAGAAGCCAGTATTTCCGTGCTGCCCTGTAGGCTGGGCAGAAGAAGGCCACGTGTAAATCGGTTTCCTCCAAGGCATCACAAGCCGGGCACTGCGTCGTAGTGGGGGGCGATGACCAAGTACTTGTAAAGGACCGGAAGGGCAGTGAGCCGTATCTCCATTGGAGTAACAGCTTCCTAGCAAGTACCGGAAAGATAGGATCCAATACCCTCTCAAACCTATAAAGGTCCTTGCTTTGCAAAAACACAGAGGATAGAGACCCTTCTGCCTGGGTAACTCGGGCCCTAGCTAATTTGCGTTCGTGGTATACGTTAGTCAGGGACCTTTTAGAGATATTCAGTGCGGCATTCGCAGGGTCAGTCCATAAGTCGGGGAGCCCTAGTTCCATGCAGGTGGATTGGATGTTTTTGACCCAAGGGATACGGAGCGCTTTTGGGTGGTTCAATAATTCTGCCAGTTCCGCCCTGTATGCTGCAAGATCATTACTGCTCCACAACCTACGCCAGAAGGCTATTGGTCTCAGGCTTATTTCATCAGATAATGGTCGTAGACCGAGGTCAAGCTTCAAGGGGAGGAGCGGGGTACTGGGGGGAAGCGCGGTTATCTGTCTTATAAACTTGTTTTCTATTAATGACAGGCTATGGCATGGTGTGTGTCCCCACAGTTCCGCCCCATACATGATCGCTCCCCTGGCCTGGGCCTTGTATATCTGAATTAGGGCCCCCAGCGGGCGGTATGAGGAGCCGGTCATCATCCGGGCGATACCCCCAGTAATTTGTGTAAGTTTAAGGTTCGCCCTAATCTGGTGGGATCCCCAAGTCATGGTTTCATTGAGAGTCACACCTAGATATTCAAAGGTGACAACCCTCTCGAGCCGTGCTACTCCCAATTGCGGATTCGGCCGCAATTTTTGGCTCGGATTTAAAACCATGAATTTAGTTTTGGCCGCATTGATTTCTAGCCCTCTGTCCGTACAGAAGGCTACAAATGAATTAAGGATCCTCTGTATCCCCATGGGGGTTTTAGATAGCAGCAGGGTGTCATCCGCAAACATGATTGCGGGCACCCTGCTGCCATTAAGTTTGGGGGCGTCAGTATAATCGGTGGCATTTAGGTGGGCGATTACCCCGTTGACGAAGAGGCAAAACAGGGTCGGTGCCAACACACAACCCTGCCTTACCCCTCGGTCAACGGGGAATCTATCGGTCAATTCCCCCGACCTCCCACACCTCACTCGGGCATAATTATTATGGTGAAGCCTCTGTAAGATTACTAGGATGTCCGGGGGGACGCCCATCTCTGCCAAGACGCTCCAGAGTTTTCCCCTGGGCACCAGATCGAAGGCGGCCCGTAAGTCCACAAAAATTGTGTACAGACTGCCGCCCTCGAATATTGCTGCCCTCCAATAGATGAGATTTAACCTAAAAGCCTGTTCCACTGTGGATACCCCCTTCCTAAATCCCGCCTGATAGGGACTAAGGGCACCCACCTCTTCCATCCAATCCTGGAGGCGATTCAGCAAAACCCTGCCAAACAGCTTCTGTGCTACGTCGATTAAGCTGATGGGTCTGTAGTTGGCCGGGAGGAGAGGCTAGCCCTTTTTAAAGATAGGGACCACCTCTGCCCCCAGCCAAGTACCAGGGATTTCCATGCCGCTTAGAACTCCATTGAAAAGGGCAGTAAGGTAGGGGGCCCATACAATGGGCTCCTGTTTAAACATATCCCCCAGTTCATTCTTACTCCACCAATGAAGTTCTCTTCTAATATGGCTTTTTTTTTCTGACATCGGAGGACTATGTCCTATCTTAGAGTCTACACCATTCTGATACACTTTTGAAGCATACACGGTCACCTCTAGTCCAGTATGGCACCTTTTTTGATTAATATTCATGCCCCAGGGGGAGTCTTACATATTGACTCCTCTGCAAACCTGCAGCGGGACTCCAGGTCCCAGAATCCAACCCACACGCCAGGACTGACATCAGTGGAGGGGGAGGGGGCACTACCAACAGGGTGCTACAAAGCGCTGTGTTCTCTCCCGCAACGGGACTTCAGGTCCCAGAATCCAACCCACACGCCAGGGCTGACATCAGTGGAGGGGGGAATGCTGCCACCAGGGCGCTACAAAGCACAGTGCTCTCTCCTCCAATGCGGCAAACCAGCAGCCCAATTCTAGGTCCCAGAATCGAACCCACTCGCTAGGAATTATATCAGTGGAGGGGGAGGAGCGCTGCCACCAGGGTGCAGCAAAGCACTGTGCTGTCTCCTGCAACGCTGGATATGTGCAGGCATAGCCCGGGCCAAGGCAGGCCCGTCCTTGCCCGCCATTGACTGGAAGAGGCCGGGTTGGGCCATCCCTGTGGTTCTGGCTGTCCACATCAAGTCCACATCAGAGTTCATCTGCACTGACCCCACCTCACTGGATTAAAAAGGTGAGTACAGTTCAACTGATTTTATTGTGAGGAAAGTGAAACTCAATGTGGCAGAGGGTGTTATGGCCGGCCCACTAGAGACATTTTTAACAGGCACTATGGGGGCTGTGAATAACTAAATAAAAGATACTGAGGCTAAACTCAAGGCAACCCTAAAAACTTCCTTAAAAATGACCCTTACATTAGTAGAGCTGCCGCGCTTATGGTCTCAACAACATTTGAATGAGTACTAATAGTAACAGACAGTGCACAAGTGCCATCACTGGGGGATGCCTCACACCCCGTCCATACTAAAGTGGCATCCTCAGGGATAAGAACAACATCCCCAGAGAAGAAACTGAAGCAAAAAAGCACATGAATGGGTCACTCCAAGTTCCCAACCCGCAAACCGGCATTAAGGTAGGAAAGATACAGGTTGGGGATATGGACAGAAAGAATATCCCCAATGAAAACATTGAAGGGGGATATGAGCCTGTGACTATAACCCTCAGTGGCATTAAGAATACACTGGTTACCATGGAACAGAGGATGACCTGCATGATTCTATCACTAACCAACCGACTGACCGTCATTGAGACTTCACTTCAGTCCTATATCGGTGCCCCGGATCAGTACATAAGGAGCTCTGCTCATAAGATGGTCCTAAAGACGATCATTTATCCAAATAATGTGAATAATCATGAACCGGCCTCAAAATAACACCAAGACCAGGGAACTAGCCCACCTTCCCTAAGGACTATGGACCTGCCACCTGACTGTGTACCATATGTGGTTGCCCTTGTAGGTATCCACCCAATGCCCAAGGACAAGAAGGATACCTGGGGCACACTGAAAAATAAATGTGCACACTGGATAGGGGGAAGGGTCTGTTCAAAAAGGTTCAGGGACGCTTATTATAATCTAATAATTGTCAGGTGAGTGAGCTGGGTGGGTATAGGAACAAAAAACATTGCAGGTGATTATGTGATTGTGAACTTTCACTCTTTCACTCTCTCACCATACCTGGGAGGGTCCTTCATGTATGTAGTTCAACTGCTCTGGTGACTAATAATATCTCTGGGGTCCTGCCTGGCTTTTTCAATAGACGTTCAGAGGCTGGTATAGACCAGCAGAATCCCTGGATATTGGCCAAAAGCAGGGGGGGAATCCAGTTGGGACCCCAGCAAGAGGCCCTTAGAATCTCAAGGGAGCCTTGGAGAGTGGACAATAGGTTTGAGCCTCTCTTTGAGCTAAACGAACGGGACTGACTTGACCATGAGCTACGTAAACCCATTGAAACAACCCAAAAGGTGGAGAGTGAAACGCCAGAGCCAATGACTGATAAAGAACAATTGAGAACCACGAAGACTAACCCCAAGATGGTTGTCTGCCCAGGGATGAAGGAAATCATCGGTAAAAGTAAAGGCATGCATGCCCCCATAGACCGGGGATGGTGGTACTGAGATCATGGAATGTCCCAGGGCTCAAAAGTAGGATAGGTATACCCGATTGGTATACATTGATATCAGATGCCCATATCTTCTGCCTGAAGCAAACATGGGAGATGTCAGGTCATCACATTGACCGATTTCTAGGCTTCTTAACCCTGACTGAACCCTCTGAGAGGGGAAGGGCAAAAGGGGAACTTGCGACCTACATCCTAAACACCACTCAGAAAATTCTGGAATTTTTTAATGAATCCTCTTATTTCCACTTAACATTATGGGAAGCGGTCAAGGCCCAGGATATTCTTTTATTTAATTTTCATAACAACTGCTTCGAAACCTCAAGAACTCAAGTAGTAATGTATCTAGATCTCGCCATCCAGAGAGTTACAGTCTGGCATCACAATTCTAGACAGGCGATTTAAAAATACATCACTGTCCATACATAGCTAAACCAATCTGCGGTATGATAGATACGCAAGGTGCAGCTCTCACCCATTTCAAACATGATACATACGGACTAACTTTGAATAGTCTTATTGTGAAGTTAAGCCTGAGGATCCAAAACAGAGTGCTAAATGAGAATCATAGCTTAGCACCCACTTTCTCCAGAAATAAGTATGAGTCTACTATAGACTTTATTATGACTTCTGAAGCTTTACACCTAGACATCAAAGGTTTGAAGCTATCTTCACAGGCTATAGTGACCACGCAATGCTAGAGATTAGGGTGACCTTACCCATGAAAACGAAAGGTAGAACAAAGGTGGGATTTGACCCGATGCTGGCATTGACAAATGGGTTCTCTATCAAATGGGAGAAAGTAGACCATTCATATTTTCTCCCATCTATTATTCGGTATACTGTGCCAGAGAATGAATGATGTTTAGTCCCGAAGGCTGTTCCAGTACACATTATCCCCTCCTTTATTGCTATTACACAATGTGTCAAAAAAGCACTGAGTCGCAGGACACAACCAACGGAAGCCTGTGAGAGGCTACACTAGCAAGAAAGCAGCTTCAATTAGCGCTAAAGAAGAAACCGAAGGACCAGCAATTAATCAGGCGGGCTCGTGTACACTTCCAACAGACCATAGCCTGGAGAAAGAAATGTATTATAGAAATGGCATGGGAGGAACTGGTATGGGCGAGTGCACTAAAGGATAGCAAATCCTTTTGGAAAGTAATAAACAATAACTATTTTAAGGGGCCCTATGAGCTGTCAACCCAGGTGCATATCACACAAGAGGCCTGGGTAAACCATTTCTCAGCCATAGAAGAAGACAACCCCCCTACAAGAGCAGACCTAGTGGCATATAAAAGCTCTATGAACCCAGAGACCCATGGCAGTGCCACTTTACTGTATCTTCTCCAGCCCATGACTCTGGCTGAGGTCACAACAGCCCTAGATGAAATTAGAAAAGAGAAGGCCCTTTGGATGTGGACAGGAAGCAGCAATAATTCTAGGCTCCGCTGCTCACAAATGTTTATAATGCTACCATGGTGGTTGCCCCCCCCATGGAAAATCTCGGCCATCATCCCGATTTATAAAAAAGGTGACAAATCCCCACCACAAAACTACCCGCCAACCTCATTGTTGGATGCCACTGCAAAGGTTATGGGGTGCATTCTGCTCAATAGACTGGAAGAATGGGCATTAGGAAATAATAATAATGGTGGATACTCAATTTGATTTTCAAAAGGGTTTGAGCACTGTACACCAATGCCTGAACCTAAGCACCATCAAAGGAAAGTACACAGTGGCGAAAAAGGGGACGTTATATTCATCCTTCATGGATTTGTCCGCAGCTTTTGGCTGTGTTTCGCACTCAAGGCTGTGGAAAATAATGGAGGATTTTGGGATCAAGGCAGGAATTTCTAACTATATAAGGAAACTGTACATGGGCCCAAATGCCTGTGTATGTTTCGGAAGGGAGGGTGAATGCTCGGTGAGTTTTAGCATCAAAAGAGGGGTCAGACAGGAATGCATTTTATCCCCCTTACTGTTCTCACTCTGCATGAATTGGGTAGAATCAGCCCTAAGTCTGTCCTCGAGGGACACAACGATGTTAGTTTTGTGCCCCCTCCCAATTCTATTTTACGCAGAAAACGCCGTTTTAATTGCTAGAACTGGGAGGGGATTACAGGGTTTAATAGATGACTACATCGCCTTTACGGCGGATTTGGATTTGAAAGTAAATGATTACAAAACCTATACCATGACTTAAGGGGTCGTGCGAATAAACAGGATTGAATACATTAATTCTCAGAGATGCAATCAACTTAGACTATGCAATGGAGATCCCTTGGCTGAGATACATTAAATCTGTATGTGAGGAGATTGGCCTAACTGAATCTTTGGGAAATGGAGGGCTTGAAACCATATTTGATTCTGGTACGCAATGATCAGCAAAGGTTCATTTTGACCCGATTTAGGGCAAATATGCTGCCGCTGATAGCAGGATTTCCAAATAAGTGTTACTCCTTGTCAGAGTTAGCATTGCGACAGTGTGTCGCCTATAACCAATTTGCACATTGTATTTTTTTGTAAATATTACGAAATTCCTAGGAAGAGCTAGATTTTACCTGTATTTAAAACATTGAATTTTAGACAGCACTTTTAATTTTTACATACACCATATGTGTGCTGTATAATGTCTTCTTACCTATGGCAGGTACTGAAAATAAAGAAAAGCCTGCGGGGGGGTGTGCCCATAACTAGAAGCACCTTATAGGATAACTGTCACGCAATGCGAGTGCGTAATGAGTATGAGTATTTTTAAATGAGTTATTCGAGTGGATGAGGTTCGTTTCTCTTTTAATCGGTTATTCTCATGATTGTTTATAACTGATTTGTACATATGAAGAGCTGTTTTAATATTTCAAGTTATTTAATCTATGATTATACTTTTATGTCACTGAAAAGTATTGAATGAAGTTATCACTGACTGACTCCCCTTCCTGCAACTCCTCGCTTTTTTATACAGTTGGACCATACACTTTTTCTGGTTACAACTGACTCAGTATTAGGTTTTATGATACTTACCGGTATTCTACTATTCCTTTCCAATATGGAGGCTTGTTTTTGTATCTTTTAGTCCTCTCTCAATATCTACATTTTGTCGGCACGCTATTTCAGCATCCATGATCTTTTTATGTTTCTACACATTTTCTTACATTGTCTTTCTGCACAATAACAATTCAGAGTAACCTTTAGCACACATTTGCGTGTGTGACAATGTTGGATTAGTTCTTATGACCAGATAATTTCTCTAGCAAAAAGCTAAAAACCGATCCACCTTTACTCTGGCACGGGTTTTCTCTACCTAATGTCAATTGTGCATTTCCTGTGAATAAAAGCACAGGAACTCAATGACCATTCACTATTACAGCGTCTCTCATGAAACACATTAAAGTAATCTCAATGCCATATATTGACTGAATAGTGTAGGTGCACGGACATTTCTGTCCACCCGTAGAAATATCAAACTAATTACACAGTTTGTCATCCATTCCAGATTTTAATAAATATATCAGATAGATTTTTCCTTTGAAATTTCCGCATGAAGAGATGTTTGAGTAAATCTTTGAAACCTCTGCTCACATTTAAGAAATAAGTATAAAAGGTATTGATCTTGGCTTCCCAAGAACTGTTTCTCTCCAGTAATGCCATGTCTACCTATTAATTTTGTCACATCCAGAAAGCAATTTTGAGCAGAAAGTTCAGCATACAGTCATTGAACCTATCACTAACATCCCAAGATGGAAAAATTCTACACCATAGCTGAATATTGAGCTAGTCTCCAGAATTTTCGTTTTACTTTTTTCACCCTAATATGTATAAACCCCAAGTCACTTTTCATTGATGAATTAAAATATTCTGCAAAAAACACAATATATATCTCTCACCCAGTACATCCCAACTAAATTTGATAACCAAAATGGTGCATACAGCGAAACCTAAGAAATACTGTTAGGACTAAAGCACAGCCTCCTGACCTTTTCTCACCATTCCCCTCCCCCACACACCTCCTCTCTGCCTTGCTTCCCCTTAAGTCTCACACACCTTCCTTCCCTTCTACCATTGACTTTGAACACACTCTTTAATCACTTCCACCATATCCACCACTTCTTCCAATTGTTCCTAAACCTTCATACCATAACCCAACTAATCCCCAGTGAGAAAGCCTTCCAGATGTCAGATGTGCACGCTCACAGCTCTACTCTCTATCTCGTTTAGCATGTAACAACTGCCCTTCCTGGCCAGTTTCCATCTCTACACCCCTTTGGAAGCCATAGTTCTGGCCCTTTTCTTTCATACCTGTTCTGAACCCTTTTCATATTACTGCTCGATCTCACCTGCCTCTTCCCTGCCACAACCTATTCCTCCCAATTTGTTGCACCATCCTTGCCAAAAAGCCAGTTCTGTCCTTTTTCTAGCTGCTATGCCCAAACCAGTGGCAACAAACAACATTGTAATCTACAAAGTGTGCAAATTCTGCTGCAAACTAATAACAAAGATTAAAAGCTCATCTATTGATAAAAATAGTGAAATAATTAGGGAGATAAAATAAGGGAGGAGGATTTATAAAAAATAAAATTATTTCTCAGGCAACAGAGATCACCAAATTGCGAAGGCAAGAACACCACCATCAGTCGACACGTCAAGATGTGACTGTGGTGCAGTACTACTCAGGCAGAGTACTCAAAACATCACCCCACAGCAGATGTTCCCTCAGGAGAATCAAAAATCACATCCACTAATAACACTCAGGAGTTGTTTTTCAAGTATTCAAAGAAGGATCTTTCCACCGCTTTCAGTTTAGCAGGGCTTCACAATGAGGATGAGACTCCTGTTCCCAGCAAATCTTTTCATTGCTCCAGCATGATCCTCCTCCTAACCTGAGTCCATACCAAGGTCTGGTAAAAAAAGAACATGCTTGTCTTGATAGTGTAGATTGTACTGTGCATCTTTTGCCTTTCACAATAACAGATCTCTCTAGTCCGAATCAATAATTCACCATTATTGTACCACCATCATGAGAATCAGAAGGGACAGATGAATTTGAGGACACTTGATACCTATGGTAGTCTTTTCAACCAACCCTATCCAGCTTTTTACAGTAGCGTCTAAGGCACATAACCTGTCCCCATGACCTTACATAAGTTCTTCCATTGCCTACTCTGGGGCTGAAATGCCCTTCCTTGCCTATTAGAATGGTCATAATATTAGGGTTTCAAAGCAAGATGGTATGACGCATCTCTGAGTATGTGCAGCCTGTAGATATTGGCTACAACTAAGGCATCTGACATTACATTTATCACCCATTTCTTACTTTGTCATCATCACAGAGTAAAAACTCACATTCTGAGTCATTTATAAATCAAGAGAGGACAAACATATACAAGCAACAATTCATAACAATTGTATACCAGGTAAAGAGCCTGGATAGTCTTTTCTTCTTATCTTTCAGAATTCTGTCTAGCGCATGTTTTAATTTGGAAGCCTTTTTTCACAAATACATTATTAATGTGAAGGAGATCACAGCAAAAAGCTTCTTTAAGGGGCCAAAATTAGTTGGTGATTTAACATTTCCTTGAATTGTCCTTAGAAAATATTATTTTAAAGCAGAGGATGTTTAGTGGAAATAATTGTTGTAGATCATTGCTCAAACTTTACTGGTGACATCCGTGAAGTTGCCATGGGAGGTCCAACATGTGAAAAATATTCTAATCAGAAAATTGTGTGATGGAGTAACTAATGATTGCATGTTCGGTGTGAGTAAATAATTGCCCCTCTGTCTCCACAGCAAGCTCACAGATGCTCCAGAACTATGAGAGAGGTGGGAACCCTGAGCCAAAGAGTTCAGACGAAGGGCAGTAATTACCCCAAGGCACTTCCCTCTTTATGGTCTTTTTAAATGACATTCCACACACTGGAAGATGAGGACCTGCGACCTAGTCTGTTTTCTAGTCTGACTGAATATGGCTGGGTCCCTATCAGAGCCAAACTGTGGCAGCAATTATCCAGAAAATCCTCTTGGCTTGAACACTCAAACCAAGTTGACCAGCCAGAAATCATTCTACATCTTTTGTGCACAGTGATGTGAACTCCCTTCTGAGGACCAAAGGTCTGGTAAAGTTGTGGACCAGTTCAAATACCTTTCAACTTATTGTGAACTGATAACAAAACCTAAAGGTAAGGAACAAACATCTATAGGGAAAGTCATTGTTCTGTTGCTATCCACCCTCTGATTGAGGGTTCAGTTAAACAATCACATAGTGAGCTGATCCAATAGCCTATAAGTAGCATCTCAAAACTCTCTCCCAAGAAGATAGAAGTCCTAGAATTTGGGGTTTTGGTACAATACTGAACTGAAACTGTACATGGAAATGAAAATGGTCTTTCAATTAAGTTCAACCACTAAGATTAATGGGGCTCTTTGAGTGGCTAGAAGCTCTTAGTTTGGGCATAATTTGAGAAAGGCGAGCTGGAAGGTTGAGTTCCCTGACAACATGTGCAGCAGTCCTATTCATGCCAAAGTTTCCTCTGTTTTGTTCAGTTTTAGACTGTTTGGATAGTCCTAATGCCAAAGAACTCCCAAACTGAAAATCTAGTGCAGTTGTGTGACACCTACTGTGTACCTTAAAATAAGGGCAAGTCAACATTGTTATCCAGCTCTATCCATAGCATCTTTCCTGTGGTCCTGGCTATTAAGAGGATTAGTATAGAGTTGAGGGAACCAAGTTTTAGCCAAGAGTGATGGATTTTGGCATCCCCACCTAAATTAAATCCATTTACATTGAGTGAATATATAACGTTGTGTTAAATTTATGAGTGTAAATGCTGTCCTATATAATATCAGTCTCCTTTACAGCAATGTTCACGACTACCATAACAAAAGTGGCAGAAATGTAATCATGATCACCTTTGTTGCACCTCTCATAGGCTTAAACTGAGATGATCACAAACACCTTTATAGTTTGATTGGTAAGTCGGAGAAATACTATAACATACTTTCCTCTTATTCTTAGGCTCTCTGCGTTCTTTGTTTTCAGTACCTGTCTGAAGTCAAATACAAACATTCCCACCATGGTAGACACTTGTAGAGCATACTTGTCTAGGATGGTAGTAGAGTACTGGCTTGCTAGGTCTTGACACCTGGCACCCCCCAGACACATACTGATGTTCTTTGCCCCACATCAATTACGCGACCTATGCCACTTGGATGTTGAGCTGTTTATCTGGTATTGCCAGGACACCTGATCATGAGGCAGGTATTTTTCAGGGTGCCAACATCCCTTAACTCTAAAACAGCAGGCAAAACAAGTTTCCCATTTCCATAACTCTTTACTCTGAACTCTGACACACATGCTTTGACTGTGCTTGAATCTTGTTATGCCTCTATACAGGTTTTGTCATTTATGTACTGACTGACTGACTGACTGACTGACTGACTGACTGACTGACATACTAATAAAGCGCTCAATTTCCGAGGCACCTTGGCACTAAGGTGAGTTTATACCATTGCGCATGCTCGCCAATCTAAGTGCTAAGGGAAGAGCCAGGTCTTGAACAATTTTCTAATAAGAGACCTATTGGACTGTAGTCAGATAGTGATCGGGAGGGTGTTGCACAGTTTGGCTGCCTGATGGGAGAGGCTCTTGCCACCCCATCTGGCTTTTATTATATTAGGAACCAGTACCAGCCCTGTGTTGGCTGAATTAAGACTCAGTCGCGGCGAGTACCAGGAAAATAGTTTTTGAATATCCGTGGCTGCTCCTCCATATAGTCCCTTATGCACAAGACAGAGGGCTTTGAATTCTACTCGCTGTGGAACTGGGAGCCAGTGAAGCTGTCTGATACTAGCGGACGTATGGTGGTGCTTAGGAATATCAAGCAGCAGTTGTGCTGGCGCATTCTGCAAGGACTGCAGTTTTTTAGTCTGGCCTTTGTCAATTGCCAGGTATAGAGGATTACTACAGTTGATCTTTGAAAGGACAAGAGCTCCTATCACTGTTTTCCCGAGGGTTGGTGGAATAAACGGCAGAATTTTACGCAAAATTTTCAAAATAAAGAAACAGGAGGAGGTTAACTGATTGATTTTGATTTGCAAACTTTAGTTCATTATCAAATATGAATCCGAGGTTTCTAGCCTTAAACACAGGGACAGGACAGTTCCCCACCTCGGAAGGGCACCATAATTGGCTCCATGCAGAAGGACTCAACCCAAACTCAATGACCTCTGTCTTTTCAGTGTTAAGCTTGAGAAAACTTTAGTTTATCCAAGCCATAACTGAGTGGAGACATTTACGAAAGCTGACAGCTGTAGTGTCCACCCTCTGCATGACTGATACCTCTATCTGGGTATCGTCTGCATATGAGATTAAAGTAAGGCCACGATCGTTGATTAATCTAGCCAGAGGGGTGAGATATATATTAAACAGCATTGGTGACAAAGCTGACCCCTGTAGAACTCCACATGGGAGGCAGAGGTTTCCTGACTTATGACCATCCCAGTGGATCAACTGCTCCCTGGATGCCATGAAGGAAGATAGTAGGGTTAGAGCCATCTCTCTGACACCTACTGCCTTCAGCCGCCGCAGCAATACCGCATCGTTAACGGTATCAAATGCTGCTGATAGGTCAAGCAGGTACTGAGTTCATTATAATTTTACTAGTTATGGCGATCAGCTAGTGGTCGTGAAGTACATTTTAGGAGTTACAGTTTTAGTGGGAGGATTGTGATCCTCTGTGTTCTTATTGTTTTATGAACAGGAATGATTTTATCCAGAGTGTCCCATGTTGCAACAGTATGTTAATTGTCTTATATTGCACATAGCTGGAGCTTTCCTTCACTCCACCTCCTTCGAGCTAAGACTTAAACGCTTGACTACAGTACCATGGTGATGGAAGAATGTTTATAGAGCCACATTTCTGTCACAGAGTGAGTACCTAGTCCACTGCTTAGTGTGGAAAACTTGCAATCTCATTTTTAGATATTTCTAAGTGGTCTCCGCGGCCTCATAGATCTGGGAAAAACCCTAGCATGGGAAAACAAAAATCTTATCTGAAGACATAATATTCCTACCTATGAACATATAAAGGACCTTTTTGTGGTCTCATGAGGTTAGATCAGATAATTGTTCAATAACTTTTAAGGACCATTTCCATCCATTGGCTCACTTCAACCCTCGAACAGTTTTATGGAATTGAACCATATGCTATTTCATGCAACAGTACCCCATCTTGGAAAAAGTCCAAGTATTCATTCAGAAGCTGGCTGTGATTTAGGGATCAGCAAGTAGGGGAAAAAATGATATGTCCTTTTGGGTGGGCCTCTGGTAGTGGGCCTGAAGGGTATCAATCATTTAATAAATGGCCCACTTCAAGATGTAAAAATTTCAAAAATATCTGCAGATGGTTCTACAAGATGAATTCCAAGACCTTTAGGATGCATATCTCTCCACACATAAATCAGATCATGTAATCACAGGTATCTGTGATTAGCAGTCTTTGCTTACAAGTCACAGGTTATGGCTCTTTCACGTTGTCTCTACACGTTTCTACAGGTCTTTTGTTAGGTCATTGACCTCTTTGTAGGGATCATTCAAGACTGGATGGTGCATCATAACCTGAACAACTGGATGGTGAACTCCCTATTCAGGGAATAGACTGTGAGAGACATAACCAAGAAATGAAGGGTTATGACTTCATCTTAAACTGGGAGAAATTCAACGTTGAAAAATCATAGAACTCAGAATATATTAAAGCACAATTTTACGCCAGCCTATGCATGGCATGATTTTCGCTGAGCAGAAGAGAGAATTTATGGCATGTTTGAGGTACTTGTTGTAATGGATGGTTGCTTCAGCAAGGACATGGGTGAGACTTTAAGAAGACATAGTGGCATCAGCATTTCTGGTGCCCTGTGCATGACTGTGCTTTAAACCCATGGTAAAGCACATTCTTTGCTTCTATTTGGCTTGGTCAATGATCATGGAAATAAGTAACCTGGGTCCATCAGACATAACTATAGGGATAAAGTTGTGACTTGTCACCTTAATTCTGATAATAGTGGGTCTTCTCTAACCAACACTATTAGTGCTAATAGAAGAAAGTAGCAAAGCATGGCGAGAAAAACCATACTCTCTTTCGACCTAGGTTCAGGATTTGCTCAGGAACAATAGAGATCTTTGAAATTAATATGGCTGGTGCCAGCAAAAAGCATTCTAAGGGATGCAATATTGCAACAGGTGTGTGTGAAGGGCCTGCCGAACTTTGAGGGTCACCCAATTTCTGTGTTCCCTGACTATACCCTAAAGGTTCAAGAGCAGTTGCGCACATTCTTGACAGTTAAGGGTAGGCTCCGAGACCTTAATTTATGCTACAGTCCCGGTGAAGCTCTGGGTGGTTTACTGGGGAAAAGTATACTTCTTCTTTTCGGCTGCTGAGGCTTTGGAGTGGGTGGACGTACTGCCAAGGCCCCCTCCCCAGGATTCGTGGAGAACAAGATCGCAGACCCAAGTCCTCACTACAGCAAACTGAAAAATACACAACCTGGCTCGCAAGCCAGGCAGGGGCATATAGAGTTGGCTCTGATGCAACACTGCGTGCTACAGACGCCCTGTGGGCAACACCGAGATCTCGTCTGAATTGGCGGAGTGGACCTGAGTACGGCACAGACAATACAGATGATGGCAATTCATGATTTTATCCTTATAAGATGCACTGTGTGTGCTGGACAGATGCGATGACGGGGGTGGCTTGGCTGTGAGTTTCTGTGGGGGCCCCAAAGGGGAGAACCTGTCCACTAAACTCCTGCCCTGTGGAAACTGCCCATCTATCTTTTAATGCTGCAAGTGCATGTGGGGAATGGTGACCCGAGCATCTGCCTGTAGTTTCTCAGCTCCAATGTTTGTATAAATCTTTTGGCACAGTGGGAGAACCTGGCAATTACTTTGTTTATACCAGCTACATAGAGGTGCACAGCCTCAATGTGTAGGGACCAGGGGTCTTCAGGCTGCAGCAGGGTAGCGGAAGGGGGAGTTTTTTCCTTTCCTTAGTGGCGGTCGTGAGGCACTGACCCCTAGCATTGAATAACAGTTATCTCAAGCTCTAGTTTGCTTTGATCGTGAGCACAATGTTGGGTGTGGGGCGGGACCTGCATGTTCTAGTGTTGCTCATTGTAAGGGGAGACGGGTCAGCGGTACTGCCCATGGGGCGGGGGAAGTTGCAGGTATGGGAAGTTTTTTTCTTGTTTCACTGTAGTGGGGTAGGTGTCAGTTCAGCTGGGTGGACTAAAGAGGACGTGAGGGGGTGGTGTCTGGTGCTTTGTGTGGGTTTTAGGCGGTTATTGTCGGTTAGCTGGAATGGCTGAAATGACATTTAAATTCCTGACATGGAATGTCAGCAGGTTGTCCCAACCTGAGAAGCGCCAAAGAATGTAAGGATATCTTAACAGGTATCACATTTCAGTTGCTTTTTTACAGGAGACATGTTTGCGGGGATTGTCTCCCCACCCTGCGTAAACAATGGAGGGGTCAATTATACGTTACATTGTACTCAGAGTTTGCCAGGGGTACCTTGATCTAGGTGGCTCCCGAGGTGCCGTTTTAGCATAGAGGTGATGTTGTAGACACCGAGGGCCATTTCGTGATCCTGTCTGGAGATCTGGATGGGTGGGATGTTTGACTTATTAATGTAAATGCACCAAATGTAGACACTCTGCAGTTTTTAGGTCGAGCCTAGTGGCAGTGCGCATGTGCTGCTCGCTCTGAGAGACCGTTGTAGTAGAGTATGGGAGAGAAGCCCCGCCCATTCTCCTCCCATATTTTTCATTGGCTTGTGTCATTGTCTTTCTTAAATGCTGCCTTCGGATTCATTATTAGGCTTTTCAGTCCCTCCTTAGTACAGCCTTGTCTTCATTTGTATCCTCCCATGGCTCCATTGCTACATGGGACCTGTTATTTAGTCTGTAAGCACTATTTACTTTATTGAGTTTCTCTTACTGCAGGTTGGACATGCGCTGCTTCAGCTAAACCGCTAGTGTTTTTTCAAGCAGCACGGCCACCCCCGTAACATGGACGCACACTTTCAATCACTTCCACCCGGCACTATCTTGTGTCTGTTTCAACCCCCCCAAGTAAAATGGATTTAGAAATGATTAGCAAATTAAGCCATGTGAATTCCAGGTAGCACTAATCGTATGCTAATGGGCTGCAGCTGACAACAGCACATCTGTGTTACATGTCATCTGTACTTAAGCCACCTGACGGGTTGTTTTCAAAAGCCTGTTTTATTAACAAAACCACCACCATTACCACCACCATCAATACCACCACCTCCACCACCACCACCACCACCAATACCACCACTGCCAATACCACCACAAATACCACCACCACTGCCATTACCACCCCCACCACCACCACCACCACCAATACCACCACCAATACTACCACCAATACCACAAACACCACCACCATCAACACCAACAATACCACCACCAATACCACAACTAATACCACTACCACCACCAATACCACCACCATCACCAATAACACCACCAACAATACCACCACCACCAATACCACCACCAATACCACCACACCCACTGCCATCAATACCACCACCTCCACCAATACCACCACCAATACCACCACTACCACCAATACCACCACCAATACCAACACCACCAATACCACCACCACCAATACCACCACCACCAATAACACCATTACCACCAATACCACCACCACCAATTCCACAGCCAATACCAATACCACCACCAATGCCACCACCAAAAATACCACCACCACCACCAATACCACCACCATCAATACCACCAATACCACCACCACCACAAATACCCCCACCACCAAAACCACCACCACCAATACCACCACCACCAATACCACCACCACCACAAATACCCCCACCACCAAAACCACCACCACCAATACCACCACCACCAATACCATCACCACCAATACCACCTCAATCAACACCACCACCACCAATACCACCACCACCAATACCTCATTACCAATACCAATACCACCACCAATACAACAGAATCACAATTAGGAAATAGGTATTCCTAGAGTTGGTAAAGCTTGCCCTTAGACTCTAATATGTGGGTTGACATTCATGAAATAATACCACCAATACCACAGCCAATACCAATACCACCACCAATGCCACCACCACCAATGCCACCACCAATACCAATACCACCACCACCACCAATACCACCAAACCACCACTAATACCACCACCACTAAAACCTCCACCACCAATACCATCACCAATATAACCACCAACACCACCACCTCCACCAATACCACCACCTCCAATACTACCACCACTGCCAATACCACCACCAATACCACCACCACCATTACCACTACCACCACCACCAATACCACCACCAATACCACCAACCTCAACACCACAACCATCAATACCACTACCACCACCACCACCAATACCACCACCGCCACCAATACCACCACCACCAATACCACCACCAATGCCACTACCAATATCCCACCACCAATACCAAAACCACCACCACCAATACCACCACCACCAATACAACCAATACCACCACCACCTATACCACTACCAATTCCACCACCACCATCACCAATACCAACACCAATGCCACCACCACCAATACCACCATCACCAATACCACTACCAATACCACCATCACCAATACCACCACCAATACCACCAGCACCATACCAACACCACCAGCAATATCACCAATACCACCACCACCAATACCACCAGTACCACCATCACCAATACCAATACCACCACCACCAATATCACCATCAATACAAATACCACCACCACTAGTACCAATACCACCACCAATACAACCACCACCAGCCCAATACCACCACCAATACCATCACCACTAATACCACCACCACCAATACCCTGCTACCAATACCACCACCACCACCAATACCACCACCAGTATCACCACCACCAATACCAATACCACCACCACCAATACCAGTACTCATAGCAATACTACCTATACAAGTACCACCAATACCACAACCACTAATACCAGTACCACCACCAATACCACCACCAATACCACCAATACCCCATTGCCAATACCAATACCACCACCACCACCACCAATACCACAGAATCACAATTAGGAAATAGGTATTCCTAGAGTTGGTAAAGCTTGCCCTTAGACTCTAATATTTGGGTTGACATTCATGAAATAATACCACCAATACCACAGCCATTACAAATACCACCACCACCACCACCAACAGTACCAATACCACCACCAATACCACCACCACAACACAACCACCACCAACAGTACCAATACCACCACCAATACCACAACCAATAGCAACACCACCAATACCACCACCAATACCACCGCCACCACCATTACCACCATCACTACCAATACCACTGCCAGTACCAATACCACCACCAATACCAATACAACCACCAACACTAATACCACCACCACCAATACCACCAACACCAATACCACCAACAAAACAAATACCACCACTAATACCAACATCAATACCACCACCACCAATACCACCAACAAAACAAATACCACCACTAATACCAACATCAATACCACCACCACCAATTCCACTCCACCACCACCAGCAACACCACCAATACCACCACCAATATCATCACCACCAATACCACCACCACTAATACCACCACCACCACCAATACCACCACCACCAATACCAACACCACCAATCCAATATCCCCACCACGCATACCAATGCCACAGCCAATACCAATACCACCACCAATACCACCAATACTATCACCAATACCACCAACAAAACAAATACCACCACTAATACCAACATCAATACCACCACCACCAATTCCACCACCACCAGCAACACCCCCAATACCACCACCAATATCATCACCACCAATACCACCATCACCAATACCACCACCACCAATACCACCACTACCACCCTCAATACCACCACCAACACCAATAACACCACCACCACTAATACCACCACCACCACCACCAATACCACCACCACCAATACCAACACCACCAATCCAATATCCCCACCACGCATACCAATACCACAGCCAATACCAATACCACCACCAATACCACCAATACCATCACCGATACCACCACTACCAGTACCACCACCAATACCAATACCACCAATACCATCACCACCATTAATACCACCACCACCAATACCACCACCGCCACCAATACCACCACCACCCCCAAAACCAATACTACCCCCAACAATACCACCAATACCACACGACCACCAATACCACCACCAATACCACCACTACCACCACCACCAATACCACCATCACCATCACCAATACCACCACCACCACCACCAGTACCAATACCACCATCACCAATACCACCACCATCAATACCACCATCAATACCAATACAACCACCACCACCGCCAGTACCAATACCAGTACCACCACCAATACCCCACTACCAATACCACAACCACCACAAATACCCCCACCACCAAAACCACCACCACCAATACCACCACCACCAATACCATCACCACCAATACCACCTCAATCAACACCACCACCACCAATACCACCACCACCAATACCTCATTACCAATACCAATACCACCACCAATACAACAGAATCACAATTAGGAAATAGGTATTCCTAGAGTTGGTAAAGCTTGCCCTTAGACTCTAATATGTGGGTTGACATTCATGAAATAATACCACCAATACCACAGCCAATACCAATACCACCGCCAATGCCACCACCACCAATGCCACCACCAATACCAATACCACCACCACCACCAATACCACCAAACCACCACTAATACCACCACCACTAAAACCTCCACCACCAATACCATCACCAATATAACCACCAACACCACCACCTCCACCAATACCACCACCTCCAATACTACCACCACTGCCAATACCACCACCAATACCACCACCACCATTACCACTACCACCACCACCAATACCACCACCAATACCACCAACCTCAACACCACAACCATCAATACCACTACCACCACCACCACCAATACCACCACCGCCACCAATACCACCACCACCAATACCACCACCAATGCCACTACCAATATCCCACCACCAATACCAAAACCACCACCACCAATACCACCACCACCAATACAACCAATACCACCACCACCTATACCACTACCAATTCCACCACCACCATCACCAATACCAACACCAATGCCACCACCACCAATACCACCATCACCAATACCACTACCAATACCACCATCACCAATACCACCACCAATACCACCAGCACCATACCAACACCACCAGCAATATCACCAATACCACCACCACCAATACCACCAGTACCACCATCACCAATACCAATACCACCACCACCAATATCACCATCAATACAAATACCACCACCACTAGTACCAATACCACCACCAATACAACCACCACCAGCCCAATACCACCACCAATACCATCACCACTAATACCACCACCACCAATACCCTGCTACCAATACCACCACCACCACCAATACCACCACCAGTATCACCACCACCAATACCAATACCACCACCACCAATACCAGTACTCATAGCAATACTACCTATACAAATACCACCAATACCACAACCACTAATACCAGTACCACCACCAATACCACCACCAATACCACCAATACCCCATTGCCAATACCAATACCACCACCACCACCACCAATACCACAGAATCACAATTAGGAAATAGGTATTCCTAGAGTTGGTAAAGCTTGCCCTTAGACTCTAATATTTGGGTTGACATTCATGAAATAATACCACCAATACCACAGCCATTACAAATACCACCACCAATGCCACAACCACCAATGCCACCACCACCACCAATACCACCACCACCACCAATACCACTGCCGTCACCAATACCACCACCACCACCACCAACAGTACCAATACCACCACCAATACCACCACCACAACACAACCACCACCAACAGTACCAATACCACCACCAATACCACAACCAATAGCAACACCACCAATACCACCACCAATACCACCGCCACCACCATTACCACCATCACTACCAATACCACTGCCAGTACCAATACCACCACCAATACCAATACAACCACCAACACTAATACCACCACCACCAATACCACCAACACCAATACCACCAACAAAACAAATACCACCACTAATACCAACATCAATACCACCACCACCAATACCACCAACAAAACAAATACCACCACTAATACCAACATCAATACCACCACCACCAATTCCACTCCACCACCACCAGCAACACCACCAATACCACCACCAATATCATCACCACCAATACCACCACCACTAATACCACCACCACCACCAATACCACCACCACCAATACCAACACCACCAATCCAATATCCCCACCACGCATACCAATGCCACAGCCAATACCAATACCACCACCAATACCACCAATACTATCACCAATACCACCAACAAAACAAATACCACCACTAATACCAACATCAATACCACCACCACCAATTCCACCACCACCAGCAACACCCCCAATACCACCACCAATATCATCACCACCAATACCACCATCACCAATACCACCACCACCAATACCACCACTACCACCCTCAATACCACCACCAACACCAATAACACCACCACCACTAATACCACCACCACCACCACCAATACCACCACCACCAATACCAACACCACCAATCCAATATCCCCACCACGCATACCAATACCACAGCCAATACCAATACCACCACCAATACCACCAATACCATCACCAATACCACCACTACCAGTACCACCACCAATACCAATACCACCAATACCATCACCACCATTAATACCACCACCACCAATACCACCACCGCCACCAATACCACCACCACCCCCAAAACCAATACTACCCCCAACAATACCACCAATACCACACGACCACCAATACCACCACCAATACCACCACTACCACCACCACCAATACCACCATCACCATCACCAATACCACCACCACCACCACCAGTACCAATACCACCATCACCAATACCACCACCATCAATACCACCATCAATACCAATACAACCACCACCACCGCCAGTACCAATACCAGTACCACCACCAATACCCCACTACCAATACCACAACCACCACCAATACCACCACCCATACCACCACCACCAATACCAATACCACCATCACCAATACCACCACCATCAATACCACCATCAATACCAATACCACCACCACCAATACCAATACCACCACCACCACCAATACCAGTACCAATAGCAATACCACCGAAACAAGTACCACCGATACCAATACCACAACCACTAATACCAGCACCACCACCATTAACCACCACCACTAATTCCACCAATACCACCAATACCCCATTACCAATACCAATACCACCACCAATACCACAGAATCACAATTAGGAAATAGGTATTCCTAGAGTTGGTAAAGTTTGCCCTTAGACTCTAATATGTGGGTTGACATTCATGAAATAATACCACCAATACCACAGCCAATACCAATACCACCACCAATGCCACCACCACCACCACTACCAAAACCACCACTAATACCACCACCCCTAAAACCTCCACCACCAATACCACCACCATCACCAATATAACCATCATCAACACCACCACCTCCACCAATACCACCACCACCAATACTACCACCTCCGCCAATACCACCACCAATACCACCACCACTGCCATTACCACTACCACCACCACCAATACCACCACCAATACCACCAACATCAACACCACAACCATCAATACCACTACCACCACCACCAATACCACCACCGCCACCAATATCACCACCACCAATACCACCACCACCAATGCAACCAACACCACCACCACCAATAACACTACCAATACCACCACCACCATTACCAATACCAACACCAATACCACTGCTGCCACCAATACCACCACCAATACCACCACCACCAATACCACCACCAACAATACCACCACCACTACCACCACCAATACCACCACCACCAATACCACCATCACCAATACCACTACCAATACCACCATCACCAATACCACCAGCACCATACCAACACCACACCAACACCACCAGCAATATCACCACCACCAATACCACCAGTACCAGTACCACCATCACCAATACCAATACCACCACCACCAATACCACCATCACTACAAATACCACCACCACTAGTACCAATACCACCACCAATACAACCACCACCACCCCCAATACGACCACCAATACCCTGCTACCAATACCGCCACCACCACCAATACCACCACCAGTATTACCACCGACCAATACCACCACCACCAATACCAGTACCAATAGCAATACTACCTACACAAGTACCACCAATACCACCACCACCAATAACACCAATACCACCACCACCAATACCCCATTACCAATACCAATACCACCACCACCACCAATACCACAGAATCACAATTAGGAAATAGGTATTTCTAGAGTTGGTAAAGCTTGCCCATAGACTCTAATATTTGGGTTGACATTCATGAAATAATACCACCAATACCACAGCCAATACCCAATACCACCACCAATGCCACCACCACCAATGTCACCACCACCACTAATACCACCACCACCAATACCACCAAAACCCCCACCACCACTAATACCACCACCACCAATACCACCACCATAACCAATATCACCACCCTCAACACCACCACTTCCACTAATACCACCACCACCAATACCACCACCACTGCCATTACCACTACCACCAACACCAATACCACTACCAATACCACCAACATCAACACCACCACCATCAATACCACCAATACCACTACCACCACCACCACCAATACCACCACCACCACCAATACCACCACCAATACCACCACCACCAATACCACCACCACCAATACCAACACCACCACCACAAATACCACCACCACCAATACCACTACCAATACCACCATCACAATACCACCGCCCATACCACCTCCGCCACCAATACCACCACCAATGAAACCACCACCAATACCAATACCACCACCAATACACTACCACTAATACAAGTACCACCAATCAGCCACGGCCTGTATAGTGCGTGCTACCGGGGCGGTGACGTGGGGCGGAGGAGGGGCAGGGTGGGGGGATTGTTAAATGCAGCATACAGCCGATTTCAGGTAAGTAACGAAAAAATAAAATAAAACGAATTTCAGCGCGCGCAACAAAATTATTATTATTTTTTTCCCCGCTACTTACCTGAAATAGGCCGTATGACGCATTTTACAACCCCCCACCCTGCCCGCCCCATGTCACCGCCCCGGTAGCACGCCCTATACGGGCCATGGCTGCCACCAATACTGCCACCACGAATACCACCACCACCACCAATACCGGTACCACCATTACCACCACCAACACCAATACCACCAATACCACCACCTCCACCACCACCAATACCACCACCAAAACCACCACCAATACCACCCATACCAGCACCACCAATACCACCACCACCACCAATACCACCAATACCAATACCACCACCACCACCACAAATACCACCAATACCACCACCACCAATACCAATACCAATACCACCACCACCAATACCACCACCTCAGCACCTCTCCCTAACTAGTATAAGCAGGGTCACTGTACAAAGCCAGAGCTGCAGCCGATACTATCCCTTCCTCCCTCCATGGCTGCCATACAGCACAGCCCACCCTGCACCAGGAGGTGAAGCCAGGGCCCTACTACAGCATGTGGTGTTTCTTTATTAGGCCAAAGATAACAATGACATTACGCAATGCCACACTGCACACTCAAATCACGGAGAGGGCAGGAAATAGCTCCCCCCTCCCGCTCTTCCTCCTGAGCTGCAACAGTGTAGTCACAGAGCGAAAGGTGTTGGAGCACTTTGTTAGTGTTTATAGCTCGGATCATATGTAACTCTCACTTCACACTTTGTGTCTGTGTATTTTACAACTCTTACACATCTTTTTCACTGCACTATTTATCACTACTTTGAAGACATCACAGGCCAGTCTCTTCCTCTGATCTTTATAATCTAACAACCGGTTGAGAAGGCCCTATATTGTAATGTAATAGGTCTCACATTTGCGACAGTTTAAACTACTAGTATTGTAAATGACAATGCCTTTTATTTATGTTTTAAAACCCAAAACATAAATAAAAGGCATTGTATTTTATGTGAATTTCTAAGCTTTTGTTAATGTAGAGTAAAACCAAATAACAATTCCTAACTATAACACCACTTTAACCTTTGTTTTATTCAGAGATTATTTAGTGTAACGTAATATTTAATTACCATACATAAAGCCAATGCAACACTTTTCATGGCCTTTGGTTATTGGGGAAGCGGGGGTTGACTGCAATGCCTGTGGCCAAATCACCCCCAGAGGCAGCAACTCCACGCTCCTTATGGACTTTTGTCATGCACGGTGTGCGGTTGCCTTTGGTCATGCACAGCACAGTGTTGGCCACAGGGCCCAACCCCCGCAGGCAGTCAACCCCACATCACACACAGCCTTCAGCATAGGGTTGGCCTTTGGGCTGCAGGTATTCCATTCCCAGGGACATTTGCAGCCAACCAGCCCAATCAGTACCGGGGACCACCTCACCGGCAGCCAATCTCTAAGGTGATTAGGCTTACGGCCCGCTGCCCAAAGGCTTCATGGCCCCCAGGGACCCCATCCCCTGCAATCATTTGTTATTTAAAAGGGGAGGGGCGTGCAGCTCTCCATCCCCAGCATTATGCCACAGGGGCCCTGTTAGACCTGTCAGCCCTTTGGCAGTTCCCTCCTCATTTTATTATTTTTGTCCCTTTCCCCCCTTCTCATTTTTTTTCCTGTCTACCTAACTTTTTGGTGCTGATGTAGAGGTTCTGGGTGTCTTTTCCACTCACATGAGGGAAAGACACAAGGTGCTCCTCTGAGGAGAATAGATGAGGAAGGTGAGATGCGCAAAATGGTGGTTCCAACTGTCACTTTGACACCTGGGCCATGACTTGCCATGAGAGGTTCCAGAACCTTCTGGGCCCTTCTGGCAAGTCGGGCCCAAGGTGATAAATAGAGGTGGCAGGAGGGCAGCCATTTTAGATTGGAGAGAACTGTATGGCATCAGGAGTAAGGCGCCTGTGTGAGGAGGTGGTTGTGCCTAAAAGGGAAGAGACAGGTTCTAGGGCCTGCACAAACTTCTAAACCAGGTGACGTCACCCCTAACCTTGTGACCGGGCCCTGAGCGCAGTCGAAGATCTGGTGGACAGCGCTATCTTGGAATTTACCTGTGGCCACTTCCAGGAGCAAGGAAGCTTGGGGATTCCAACCCAGCCGCACCAAAGAATTACTGGCACCCTTGATTTGGCCCCCCACTGCCCCTAGCCCCCCCCAAAGACCATACCAGAACTGGACACCGTCATCCTTCAGAGATCGTGAGGGACTTCTGGTGACCTCCGGAGGCGGTTCCTGGCTTGTGGGAGCTTGTGGTGGGGTTTCCTGTGAGGAACGGGTGCGCAGCTGCCCAGGTGAGGAGAATTGCCTGAGGGAGGAGCGAGACGCGACCGGCTTCGAGGCCGGCACCCTCATGTCACGTGAGAGGGGCCGTAGCGCCGCCCCTCTCTGCTGCCAGTAACCCCGGAAGGCCGCGCCCCATCTGAGACGCTGTCGCTTGAAGTATCCGAGCGGACCGGAACGGAGTCTGCACCGACCCTCCAGGTAGCGTGGCCCTAGCGGACGGTAGCATAGAGGGAAGGCCAGCGTCAACGGAGCACACCCTCGCTACCAGTCAGAATTGGGTAAGGCATTTCGGTGAGGTGCCTAGTGGGACGCCCTCCGACTCTTCGGTCAGAAACCCGGAAACAAGGTCCCTCAGTTCCGGGGTGAGCTGTGCGCAGGACGACCAGTACGAACACAGTAAGCGGGGCCCTAGCAGGAGAAAGGGGAGGAGTGACAAGGGAGTCCCCAGAGGGCCCGGGGGAATACATCGTAGTGATCAGGAAGTGTCCTGGTATCCCTTGAGGTCCGTTACGGAGAAACACCAGTCCTTGGCGAGTAGAAAAGGGAGAGTGACTGGATTAGACACGAGACTGACTAGTGGGGAATACAGTCCTGACGCTCAGTGTGGGAAAAGACAATCTCCCAGTCAGTGACAGCTGGAGATCGGAATCCTTGTTAATAAAAATGTGATCGGTTGTTTGCCAAGAAATAAGCAGAGCTTGGCAGACTGATTAGAATGGTTCACTGAGTTGCCAGCCAGTAAAGGTCCAACGTAGCGCCTAGAAGGCGGAGTCCCGGAGTATAGCTGGAAGGGGGGAACCCTCAGTTCGAATATTCAGGAGGGGCTCAATGTTCTTTTGAAATGTGATTTGAAGCTCTGAGGGTATTTCTGTAATCACTTTTATAAGGTGTAACGTTGAAAAGTATTGTCATTTTAAATGCAAATGTAATGATTTACCCTGTCATGGGAAACTAAATACCACTGTAAAAAAAGAAGAGATTATCTAGTACAGAAAAGTCCAGGTTTGGCCTTAGACTATAGAGAGAAGTCCCAATGCAAATGAAAGGAACTGGTTCCGATTGTAATGTTAAACTAAGAGCCGGATTTTTATCAGAAGAGAAATGTTATAAAGTTTACAGTAACTCTTTACAAAGAAAATCGGTGTAGTGTTCTTTTTGAGTGATGTGGCGCAGGATTGCGAGCTGAGTGAGATGCAGGCCTGAAAAGCCAAACGGAGTGGTGAGCCAAGCGACCTGAGCCAAGCTACCCCCTTAGACGTAGGTCTAACAAATTGGTGCTCAGCGGTGGGATTAGTTATTCAGGGCTTGCATCCGCTTGGTAGCAGTTTTGCGCGCATCACCACCTACACTGGATTGTTTTGACTGGAGTTTTCTCCAGATTATTTTCTTATTGGAGGATTTTTTTTTAAATTGTCCTGTGTATATTCCCTTTCTTGAGAAAAGTTCTTGCTAACTGTGTGGGGGTCCCATCTGGCAGGATGGAATTCGAATTGGGTAGGCTGGAGGAGTACACAGCGGCCCAATTGAAGGAGTTCTGCCAGGAACGGGGGGTATTCTTTAAGCAAGGGGTGAAGAAGACAGAGCTCCAGGCAAGCTTAAGAGCCTGGGTTATGGCCCACCCTAGCGGGAAACAGGAAGAAGAACCAGAACTAGATCTCCTAGAAGAACCGGAAGTCCTTCTACCCCCTGGGAGCGGTAATATGGACGTGGGGTCCAGGGCCCCATCAAGAGTGGGAAGTAGCGCCTCGGGGGGGAGCCTGTCCTCTGCTGACCTAGTTGATCGGAGGGAAGAGAGACAGCTTAGAATGGATCTGGCCCGGTTGGAAAAGGAGAGGGAGGAGAGGAAGTTCCTCCACGAGCTTCAGTTAAAAGAGTTAGAGCTCAAAGTCCTTCAACTTGGAACCCCCAGTAGTCCTAATGGTGGCAGCATACCGAGAGAAGTCTCGAGAGAGTCCAGGCCCTACCTGCCCAAAGACGTGGTTGCTAGCTATGGCGTAGGGGATGATATTGTAAAATGGCTGGCTGCCTATGAGGTTTCTCTAAGAGCCCATGGGGTCCCTGAAGCCCAGTGGGGGGGTGGCCTGTATAGGTATATGCCTCCGGTGGGGAGGGATGCCTTGTTAGCGCTAGAACAGCCAGACCAGACCAGGTACCCCGTCATGAAGGTAGCCCTAGTAAGAAAATTCGGACTGACCCCTGAAAAATTCAGGCAGAGGTTCCGGGGTAGTCAGAAGTTGTCCACTCAGAATTGGGTGGACTTCTTGGACTATGCCCGGAAAGCCTTAGAGGGCTGGGTGCAAGGTAGTGAAGTCAAGGACTATGAGGGACTGTACAATTTAATCTTAAAGGAGCATCTCCTCGAGAAAAGTTTTCCAGAGCTGCGTCAGCACCTAGTAGACAGCAAGCTCACTAATCCCAGGAAGCTTGCAGAGGAGGCGGATATCTGGGCGAGTACCCGGGTATCTTCAAAAGGGACTGGAGGGAATTTCCAAGGGGCTGGACAGGGCGCCCCCCAGAAGAAAGGGGGGGAAGACAAAAAGAGGGAGTTCTCTAAAGGCCCCCAAAAGAGTTCACCAGGGAAGGGAGTAGGATTCCCTCCTAAGGTTGTTCCCCACAAACCCCCTTATCCTGACCGTGGTCAGCAGCCTAGGGTTGTCCGATGTTACGAGTGTGGTGAGGTTGGGCACTATAAGGGGGATGCCAAGTGTCCCAAGAGACCACACCCTCCCATTGGAGGAAAGACCCCTGGGGTGGCGAGTGTAGTGCTCGGGGAGGAGTTGCCCCTAGATAAGGGAGGTGAGTGGGCAGGGCTAACCTTAGTGTCCTTAGGGGATTGTGAGATGGTTCCTAAGACCCAGATGCCTTCGAATACTACTAAGTACAGGCAATGGGTCACCATCAATGCCCAGAGGGTGGAGGCTCTGAGGGACACAGGAGCCAGCATGACTATGGTAAGGAGTCAGCTGGTGTCCCCAGAGCAGGTGGTCCCCAATGTAGTCCACCCGGTTGTGATGGCTGACAACCGAGAGGGTCACTATCCGGTGGCCCAGGTTCCCTTTGAGTGGGGAGGGGTGGCGGGTCCTCTACGAGTTGCGATCAGCCCTGCCATGCCGGTCGACTGCCTGTTGGGAAACGACCTTGAACACTCGGCGTGGAAGGAGGTTGAGTTCAGGGCCCACATGGAAATGTTGGGGACCCCTGAGTGGACGTGTGCCCACACTCGGTCCGTGACCACCCGAAAAGGGGACACACTGAGGTTGGAGCCTGGGACAAAGGCCCAACCAGCTGCCGGAAAGGGTAGACGGGGACGGGGAAAGCCTGCCCCGGCATCTGACCCTCCAAAGGTGGATGGGGCAACTAAGGTGGTCCCGGAGTCTACGGAGGGGGATGTGACGTCCCTGGAGGGCTTGCCTACCCCTGCAGACTGGCAGGTGGAGGGAGGACCTACTAGGGAAGAGTTTTGTCGGGCCCAGAAGGAGTGCCCTACCCTTGAGGGTTTACGGCGGCAGGCCGAAGCCCAGGCAGCGGGTAACGATTCGGGGAACTTCCACATATATTGGGAAGATGGACTCCTGTATAGCGAACCCAAGGCTCCGGTGCATGGTTCATCCCGGGCCTTGGTAGTTCCCCAGCGTTACCGGGCCTTCCTATTAGGACTGGCTCACGAAATACCCTTGGCAGGACACTTGGGACAAGACAAGACCTTTGCTCGACTTGTCCCTCATTTTTACTGGCCTCAGATGAGGATTACGTCCGATACTTTTTGTAGGACGTGTGTAACCTGCCAAGCTAGTGGGAAGACAAGGGTGAAGCTGAAAGCTCCCCTGGAACCACTGCCTGTCGTTGGTACCCCCTTTGAAAGGGTGGGCATCGACATTGTCGGGCCATTGGATCCACCAACATCGGCCGGTCACAGGTTTATCCTGGTCCTGGTGGATCATGCCACACGGTACCCAGAGGCTATCCCTCTGAGGACCATTACTGCACCTGCGGTGGCACGGGCCCTTATGGGAATTTTTACCCGGATGGGATTCCCCAAAGAAGTGGTGTCGGACAGAGGTACCAACTTCATGTCGGCATTCATGCGGGCTATGTGGAAAGAGTGTGGAGTTACCTACCGGTTCTCCACTCCTTATCACCCCCAGACTAATGGTCTGGTGGAAAGGTTTAACAAAACCTTGAAGGGCATGATCCGGAGTCTGCCCGAGAGCCTGCGGAGGAGATGGGACGTCCTCCTACCTTGTTTGCTGTTTTCGTACAGGGAGGTACCACAGAAGGGAGTGGGCTTCAGCCCCTTCGAATTGTTGTACGGGCACCCTGTGCGTGGACCCCTCAGCCTGGTGAAGGAAGGATGGGAAAAGTCTCCCAGAAAACTTCCCACGGATGTGGTGAGCTACATGCTGGCCTTTCGTAGCCAGATGGCTAGGTTGTGGAAGCAAGCTTCTGAAAACCTAGAAGCCAGCCAAACGGTCATGAAGGAATGGTATGACCGAAACGCTCACCCGGTGGAGCTGGAGCCTGGCCAGAAGGTGTGGGTGATGGAACCTGGAGAGCTTAGTGCCCTCCAGGATCGCTGGTCAGGTCCCTTTGAGGTGGTTGAGAAAAAGGGCAAGGTCACCTACGTGGTAGATCTTAAGACCCCCAGGCAGCCCCATCGGGTGCTCCATGTCAACCGCCTCAAGCCTCACCAAGAGAGACCTGAGGTCACGTTAATGATGGTGACTGATGGGTCAGAGGAAGAGGACAGTGAACCTCTTCCCGATCTGTTTGCATCCCGAGAGAAGGATGGATCGGTGGAGGGAGTGATCCTTTCACCGTCACTTACTCCTGAACAACTGAAGGACTGTCGCCAGGTACTGGAGCAGTTTGCTTCCTTGTTCTCCCTTATTCCGGGAAGGACTCATCTGTGTACCCATGATGTGGACACAGGGGACAGCCCACCTGTGAAGTCCAAGTCCTACCGACTGTCGGATAAGGTGAAGGCTAGCATCCATGAGGAAGTTACCAAGATGCTAGAGCTAGGAGTAATTGAGCCTTCAGGAAGTCCTTGGTCCAGTCCGGTGGTACTGGTACCCAAAGCTGCCCCCCCGGGCACTACCCCAGAACTCCGGTTCTGTGTGGATTACAGAGGACTGAATTCAGTGACAAAGACAGATGCTCATCCTATCCCGAGAGCGGATGAGCTCATTGACCGGTTGGGAGCTGCCCAATATCTCAGTACCTTCGACCTCACATCTGGGTACTGGCAGATTTCCCTAACGGATGGAGCCAAGGAAAGGTCAGCCTTCTCCACCCCCGAGGGTCACTACCAGTTCTGTGTGATGCCCTTCGGGCTCAAGAACGCCCCTGCTACGTTCCAGCGATTGGTGAACCAGGTCCTCTCTGGTATGGAAACCTTTTCAGTGGCGTACCTGGATGACATCGCTGTCTTCAGCCGCAGCTGGGAGGACCATCTGAGTCACCTTCAGGCCGTTCTTCAGGCTTTGCAGCAGGCAGGTCTGACGATCAAGGCCAGTAAGTGCCAGATCGGGCAGGGGTCGGTAGTGTACCTCGGTCACTTGGTGGGTCGGGGCAAGGTGCAACCCCTCCAGGCCAAGATCGAAACCATCATGGCCTGGGAACCCCCCAAGACACAGACAGAGGTTCGGGCCTTCTTGGGCCTCACTGGTTACTACCGACGCTTTGTCAAGGGATACGGAACCATCGTGGCCCCCTTGACTGAGCTCACTTCCAAAAAGCACCCCCGACGGGTGATCTGGACCGAGGGATGTCAACAAGCTTTTGACACCTTGAAAAAGGCCATGTGTGCGGCACCTGTTCTCAGGGCCCCTGACTTCGCTAAGGAGTTCATTGTCCAGACGGACGCGTCGGAGCACGGTATTGGAGCAGTGCTGTCGCAACTTAATGATGAGGGTCTAGACCAACCGGTGGTTTTCCTATCTAGGAGACTACTCCCCCGGGAACAGAGGTGGAGTGCAATTGAGAGGGAAGCTTTTGCGGTGGTGTGGGCTCTGAAGAAGCTGCGGCCATACCTGTTTGGCTCGCACTTCCTGGTTCAGACCGACCACCGGCCCCTCAGGTGGCTGATGCAAATGAGGGGCGAAAATCCCAAGCTGTTGAGGTGGTCCATTTCCCTACAGGGGATGGACTTTAGGGTGGAACATCGCCCAGGAGTGGACCACGCCAATGCTGACGGTCTCTCCAGGTATTTCCGCCTTAGTGAAGAGGACTCCCAAGGGGTTGGGTAGCTCTCCCCACTTTCAGCTGGGGGGGACGCGTGTTAGACCTGTCAGCCCTTTGGCAGTTCCCTCCTCATTTTATTATTTTTGTCCCTTTCCCCCCTTCTCATTTTTTTTCCTGTCTACCTAACTTTTTGGTGCTGATGTAGAGGTTCTGGGTGTCTTTTCCACTCACATGAGGGAAAGACACAAGGTGCTCCTCTGAGGAGAATAGATGAGGAAGTTGAGATGCGCAAAATGGTGGTTCCAACTGTCACTTTGACACCTGGGCCATGACTTGCCATGAGAGGTTCCAGAACCTTCTGGGCCCTTCTGGCAAGTCGGGCCCAAGGTGATAAATAGAGGTGGCAGGAGGGCAGCCATTTTAGATTGGAGAGAACTGTATGGCATCAGGAGTAAGGCGCCTGTGTGAGGAGGTGGTCGTGCCTAAAAGGGAAGAGACAGGTTCTAGGGCCTGCACAAACTTCTAAACCAGGTGACGTCACCCCTAACCTTGTGACCGGGCCCTGAGCGCAGTCGAAGATCTGGTGGACAGCGCTATCTTGGAATTTACCTGTGGCCACTTCCAGGAGCAAGGAAGCTTGGGGATTCCAACCCAGCCGCACCAAAGAATTACTGGCACCCTTGATTTGGCCCCCCACTGCCCCTAGCCCCCCCCAAAGACCATACCAGAACTGGACACCGTCATCCTTCAGAGATCGTGAGGGACTTCTGGTGACCTCCGGAGGCGGTTCCTGGCTTGTGGGAGCTTGTGGTGGGGTTTCCTGTGAGGAACGGGTGCGCAGCTGCCCAGGTGAGGAGAATTGCCTGAGGGAGGAGCGAGACGCGACCGGCTTCGAGGCCGGCACCCTCATGTCACGTGAGAGGGGCCGTAGCGCCGCCCCTCTCTGCTGCCAGTAACCCCGGAAGGCCGCGCCCCATCTGAGACGCTGTCGCTTGAAGTATCCGAGCGGACCGGAACGGAGTCTGCACCGACCCTCCAGGTAGCGTGGCCCTAGCGGACGGTAGCATAGAGGGAAGGCCAGCGTCAACGGAGCACACCCTCGCTACCAGTCAGAATTGGGTAAGGCATTTCGGTGAGGTGCCTAGTGGGACGCCCTCCGACTCTTCGGTCAGAAACCCGGAAACAAGGTCCCTCAGTTCCGGGGTGAGCTGTGCGCAGGACGACCAGTACGAACACAGTAAGCGGGGCCCTAGCAGGAGAAAGGGGAGGAGTGACAAGGGAGTCCCCAGAGGGCCCGGGGGAATACATCGTAGTGATCAGGAAGTGTCCTGGTATCCCTTGAGGTCCGTTACGGAGAAACACCAGTCCTTGGCGAGTAGAAAAGGGAGAGTGACTGGATTAGACACGAGACTGACTAGTGGGGAATACAGTCCTGACGCTCAGTGTGGGAAAAGACAATCTCCCAGTCAGTGACAGCTGGAGATCGGAATCCTTGTTAATAAAAATGTGATCGGTTGTTTGCCAAGAAATAAGCAGAGCTTGGCAGACTGATTAGAATGGTTCACTGAGTTGCCAGCCAGTAAAGGTCCAACGTAGCGCCTAGAAGGCGGAGTCCCGGAGTATAGCTGGAAGGGGGGAACCCTCAGTTCGAATATTCAGGAGGGGCTCAATGTTCTTTTGAAATGTGATTTGAAGCTCTGAGGGTATTTCTGTAATCACTTTTATAAGGTGTAACGTTGAAAAGTATTGTCATTTTAAATGCAAATGTAATGATTTACCCTGTCATGGGAAACTAAATACCACTGTAAAAAAAGAAGAGATTATCTAGTACAGAAAAGTCCAGGTTTGGCCTTAGACTATAGAGAGAAGTCCCAATGCAAATGAAAGGAACTGGTTCCGATTGTAATGTTAAACTAAGAGCCGGATTTTTATCAGAAGAGAAATGTTATAAAGTTTACAGTAACTCTTTACAAAGAAAATCGGTGTAGTGTTCTTTTTGAGTGATGTGGCGCAGGATTGCGAGCTGAGTGAGATGCAGGCCTGAAAAGCCAAACGGAGTGGTGAGCCAAGCGACCTGAGCCAAGCTACCCCCTTAGACGTAGGTCTAACAGGCCCCAATCCCTGGGGCCAACTTCAATAAAAATGGGGGATGGGCCAAGTGGACCAGTCCCCTATCCTTATTAGGCCCTGGCGGCCTCATCACCTGTGGCCAAATTCCATAAAAAAGGACAGGGGGCATTTCTAACTCCCTCCACGATCCTTATTAGGTCCTGGGGACCCCATCTGCAGCGCCATATCTTTTTTAAATAGAAAGGGGGGCCAAGCGGTCCCCCTTCCCAAGTCTTCATAGACCCTGGGGGCCAAATACCGTTAAAAAAAGGAGGAGCTCAGCCACTCTTCCCAAGCTTGATTAGGTCCTGGGGTCCCCATCCCTTGGGACCAAATTCAGTTAAAAAAGGGTAGGGTATAGTTGCAGGGTCCCCTCGCTGAAACGCATTAGGCCCCAGGGACTGCATCCCCTGGGCAAAATTCAATTAATAAAGGAGTGGTGGGCCACATGGCCTCCCTGCTTAAGCCTCATTATGGCGCAGGAACCACATCCCATAAGCCTCTTCCCAAGCCTCATTACGACTCTAAACCCCATGCCCTGGGCTTTATCCTATTAAAGGGGCACATGAAATCCCCCCTAGCCTTCATGGGTCCCGGGTACCCCATCCCTCATTGCTGTATCATATTCAAAAGGACAGGGAGCCGGGTGGCCCTTCCTCCTGAGCCTTCTTGGGCCTCAGGTACCCCATCCCCTGGGGACTCTCTTTATTATAGGTGGGTGCCCTGGGTGGGCACCCACCAAGCAACATGTTGGGGACTGTGGAAGTCTGAATTGCTCCCACCCAGAGGGAGCAGCTGTCTTCTGATAGCTCCCTCCGGGTGGGAGCAATATGTGTTCTGTTTCCCTGGCTGCAGGAGTAATGGCAGGGATATGGAACTGAAGTCTGCTCCCTGTCAGCAGGAGCATGTTTAAATCTCCTGCTGAGAGGGAGCAGACTTGCATGTTTGATCTCGTTTGGTGGGAGATTTAAACATGCTCCTGCCAGTCCGGAACAAACATAAGTTTTCTTGCTCACCATAGTGCGGGCAGGGAAACTACTTTATCCTATGTGTGGGATCCCCAGGACTCAGTAAATGAGCCTGCCCCAAAGGATGGGGGGGCGGTGCTGCCCTCCTCCCTACATATATCTTTTCAGTCCTGGGGTTGAGGTCCCAGGGACTTACAATGGCTCTGGGAATGGGCTACATGGCCCTTCACCTTTTTTATTGAATACTGCCCAAGGTTGGGGTCCCTAGGGCTTTTTAGGTTTGGGCTGGGTGGCAGTGTGGCCCCCCTCTGCTTTGTTTATGATTTTGGTACAGGAGGATAGAGTCTCCAGAGCCTACCAAGGCTCAGGTAGGGTGGTTGCTGGTCCCCTCTCCTAATTAATGCATTGTGTCCAGAGGATGGGGGCACTGTACTCCACTCTACAACACTCTATGAGACTCTACTCCCCTCCACTCTTCAACACTCAACTCCACTCTATGCCACTCCACCCTACACCACCCTACTCCAGAGTAACCCTGGGCGTTGTTTGCGTAGTAGCGCTACGTGTAGCTACGCAAAGTACAATTCGCACTACGCAAGCTACGCGTAGCTACGCGAACTGCGTAGTGCACTGTGCAAAATGCTGTTCGCACTGATTGCACAGTGCCGGATGCTTGTAAGCACTGTGCAATTATTGCAAACCGCATCTTGCACAGTGCAAGTGGTCGTTTTCTGCCGCTCAAGTAGATTTGTACTCGAGCGGCAGCTTTCTCAACGTGGACTGGTAGTTTCTCATCGCGAGCGGTCGCGAGTATACGCGACCACTCACAATGAGAAACCTGACCTCCCCGCGTTGAGAATCTCGCCAGGAGGTTTATTTTCCACGTTCGCGATCGGCAACTTGATGTTGCTGATCGCGAACGAGGAAAAAGTCTCGCCGGGATGTTATTTTGCTCGCTCGTGGTCGCCAACTTGACTTTGAGGGCCGCGAGTAAGCATAAAATGCCCGCTGCGCTACGCGTTTTTGCACTGTGCTACGTGCAATTCACGTAGCGTGTTGTTGTGCAAACAACGCAAACTGCGCGAGCGTAGCGTAGTCCTACGCCCAGGGTTACTCCAGAGTGACGTGTGTAGACTGTCTTACAGTGGAGGGGCGTAGAGTGGAGTAGAAAGCTGTTGAGTGGAGCACCATGTCAAAGAGTGGAGTTACGTGGTCTACAGTTGAGTGGCATGGAGTGTCGTAAGGTGGAGTGGAGTGTCATAGAGTGCAATAGTGTATTATCAAGTGGAGAGGCGTGTCATAGAGTGGAGAGACACATCTTATAGTTGAGTGGAGTGGCATGTCACATAGTGTTGTAGAGTGGCATGGTTTTAGAGTGGAGGGGCATAGAGTGGAGTAGAGTGTTGTTCAGTGGAGTGGTGTGTCATATAATAATGTGGAGTGGTGTGTCTTAGAGTGGCAGGGCGTAGAGTGGAGTGGCTTAGAGAGGACCGGCATGTCATAAATTGGAGTGGTGTATCGTAGACTGGAGTGTCATTGAGTGGAGGTGCGTGTTGTAGAGCGGAGTGGCATGGAGCATCATAGGGTGGCATAGAGTGGAGTGGCATGTCATAGACTGGAGTGGCGTAGAGTGGAGTGTCCTATTGCACCTCCGTATACAGTGTTGTCAATTTGCTACCCACACTACATTAACTATGACTCGCGCCTATCCCATGCACTGCTCATACACTTTCATTTTACATTTTCATATTATATCACTTACAGCATGTTACATTATAGCATTCATAACAAGACTTGTGGCATCTCAAATGATATCATTTATGAGAGCACTTTGCATGGTCAAGTTATAGTTAATGTAGTGTGGGTAGCAAATTCTCAACACTGTGGATGGAGGTGCATGAGTTATAGTACATTTTGCCAGGGCAAAAATATAACTGTCAGTTATGACTATAATTTTAGAAGTTCTAATGTTTGTGTAGTTTAAGTTGGTTTTCTATACAAATAATTAATTAAGTTTTCCTAACTTATAATGTATCCTCTTATCCTCAAGCCATGCTCCGAAACGCGTCATGCCAGATGAAACATCCACAAATAAAAAGCTGGCTGATCTTAACTAATCTGCTGTGGAGTCCGTTTTCAAAATGAGGGCGTTTTGGTTGAACATAAAATTAGCGGCAGCACAGCCATGAGAACTGCACCACCCCAAGATGCTGAATGGGGACCATGAGATCCTGACAGTCTGGAACTTAATTGTGGAACAGCAGAGTAGCGTAATTACTGCTTTTTACAAGTTGGAGGCCCACTAAGGGTAATGTACTATTGCTCATTGCACAATGTTGCGCAGCCTCTACTATAGAACTACTTACTGAACACTATTTTTCCCACCAGGCAACACAAGTTTACTCACCTGGAACCTACTTAAGGAGAACTTTATGCAGGGAAATTTGCCCTTCAGCACACTGCGAACATCGTGGCAGCTTGTGAACAAGGAGCCATACTCCAAGATGCATCAGGCCAGAAGAAACATCCAATGGAGTGTGTTTTCAAATTGAGGGCAGATCAGATTTTGCAGACTATTTCTGCAGAGACAAATGATTTCTTTTCTCAGTACAGGTTTTATAAATTATGTTATCATCCACTAGTAGGCAGCTTTTCCTTGTTTTCGGAAACAATGCATTGTTGCTGCATAGCATCAGAAATTCAACATGTGGGCTGAATACATCGAAAACATAAGATAAAAAATATTAAATTGTTAGATTAAAGAAGTGTGAATTTGTATTCACTGAGAATGTCGAAATTATTTAGCTGTGCTTACTTCTGACATGACCTAGAAGGTCATTTATGAAACTTAGTAATGCACCGCTTCATAATATTTAATGTGCTCAATTACTTTAGTGCTTGGTAATTTGCATTCTGGACACCATTATTAAGACATCCTCCATTTTACATGCATTTATCAGACACATTGGCATAGGAATTATCCTTTTAGGTTGGAACATATTCAAACCTTCTACAAAAACAATTGCTTTTGACAGATTATGTCTGCAAGGGAGAGTGACAGAGACTGGATACAAGTGTCTAGGGAAAACTGAAGCTGCGAGAAGCGGGCCACAAGATGAAAAATACTATTGGTTGTTTGGAGGATGCCAGAAAAACATTTTTGCTTTATTTTCCATTTTAAGGAAGCACGTTGACATTAAATAAATAAAACGTGACTTATGCAGCCACGATTGAAGTTTGCAAGACATGATCTACTCTAATGTACACAAATAAAACATGTGCAAAACATTGCTGAGGGCTAGACTGAAGTATCATTTGTTGCTGATGATATATGCAATATGCATACGTTAATTCACTGCTTTAAAAATAGATTATCCACACACTACTGTTGCAAAAATATTACATTTATATATTATTGTCTTAAACTGCACTATAATAAATATGTTTTCACTAGAGAACTAGCCCCACCAAGTTCTCTATTGAATTAATTAGGAGAAATTAGGCCACGGGAGATTTCTTGGAATGCAAGAGGGACATCTTAATTTCATATCTGATCAACAACAGTTTCTCTGTCCCTTGAGGTAAATGGCGGAGATGCGTATTCTCCTAAATATGATTGTTGTACTATATTATTCCATTTTGTATCCTTGTTCTTTCTCCTTTCAGTTGTTTCTCCAAGCCCCTTCCTGTTCCCTCTCTGGGAACATTCCTATAGCGGTTATGCATGTTATTGTTCTCTTGTCGATATTCCAACTGTCATTTTGATCCCTGACTATATTGTGATGGGGTAAGTAAATAGGACTGATACATCCTTGGCAACGATTGCAAGCTGTGTGGGGACGGTGACATCATCTTCCCATATGCACTGCCCAGGCAAGGGCCAAGAAAATATATAATCTGGCCTCTCCTCTTAGGTCAGTGTACCATTGGAATTCTCTAACAATATTACCACATTGTTTTCCTGGCCACCACTAACTGCCTGCCTACTCTGACTGAAATCACACTCCCTATTTGTGCATGGAGTACAGAGAGTTCCCCCCTCTTTCTCACAAGTGAATCCTGGAAAGTCCGACAGCCAGTCTCCTCCCCTGCTGCCTGGCAGAACACTCCCACACATGCCCAGCAGACTACAAAGAGAACTACTTGACTTCATAGAGTGTTTCTCAGCAACAAGACCAGTTAAAAATAATACATTCGCACATTCAATAGTATACTATATGCTTGTTTTTCTCTACCTACCTACCCCTTCTCAGTTTTAAAACCTGCGGTATTTTACCTTTTAAGAACATTTACATTTACATATATATTTACATAGCAAAAGCTAGCATGTCCCCACGCCCACCTTTTCTCAATGAAGGAGCCAAATCCCCTCTCTCTGCATGTCCTAATGCAAACAATATATTTTACTACACAACCTGGGTATTGGAGTCCTTAAAATATATGAAAACCTATCTTCCCTGAAGATGAACAAGAAGAAGGTGAATCAGACAGACAATTGGATATGTATCAAACTACCTTTAACAAACTTCAGAAACATTTTAGAAAAAAATAAACGTAGTCTTGGACAGACATAATTTTTTTACCAGTGTACAAGGTGAAGCTGAAAAAGTTACGTCATATATTTTTGCTCCTAGAGAATTATCTAATGCTTACGATTTTGGGCCCTTAACAGACACATTGATCCATTGCCAACCTGTAAGATGCTCCAATAACCCAAAGGTACAAGAAAAAGTACTTACACTAAATCTTGAACTTAAGCAATCGGTTGACATAGCTGTAGGAATCAAGCACACTGATGAATGTAAGAAAGAAATTAAAACTACAGCTACCTACAACAGTGGTAAATGCCACGTGTAGAAAATGCAGAAAAAGGACACTTTGCCAGAGCATGCAGAAACCTACAAAATAAACAAGTACATATTATAGAGTCCGACATTCAAGAAGAAAGTATTTCTTTCAAGTGACAGAGGATTTAAAGGATATTAAATTTCCATCTTGTGAAATCACATTGGATAACGAACCAGTGACTGTCTTTGTTGACTCATGCTCCCCATATACTCTACTGGATAGGAATGTATTTGAGAAACCTGGGTGTTATAATGCAGACTTACGTCCTCTGGAAGGAATGATGAAAATGCGTATTTGTTTAAAAACAGAAGTAATGTAGGGAACGTGTATAATTAAGGGGTAAAACCTACTTGGGTGGAAACATTAAAAAGATCTGGGAATCAAGCTTGATACAAACAACTCATATCCGCTCTTGTTAGTGAATCCCTCCATTTGTTGAGAGGAAATATGTAAAGACTTTCCTATTGTATTCTCTGAAAAGTTGGGATTATTAAAGAATTATCAACACCACATTTGACTCAAATGCAATGCTAAACCTATGGTGCATAAGGTCAGACCTAGTCCTGACCTATTAAACGCACCACTCAAAGATTAAATAAACAAACCAGTGGCTAGGCCCAATTGTTGAAGTCCATATATCCGCAAAGGTGACAACGAGAAGAGTGCGGCTGGGCCTAATAGCTGAACTGGGAATGGGCGGACTCGCGTTGCGCGACCTGGGCCCCGTCTGGATTCTCTTGCCTGGAGGGCCCGGGGCGCGCTGGTGTGGGATGGCTGCTTCTTGATTGGGATTTGTGCCCCCGCTCGCCCCCTCCATCTGACGGTCGCTCTGCCTTGGGCCAGCTGGTGCCCGGCGGGTGTTGGCTGCGACAGGACACGGGCGGCACCTGGCCCCCCCCTTGTAAATACTGCGTGGGGTGGCTTGAGGGCTGCGGTGGCTCGCCGGGACACCCTTCTTGCGTTCCACGACTCGGGCAGGGATTCCTCTTCACATACCCACCATTCGCTTCATACACCATTGGTCAGCGGAGTTGCCCTCTTTGTGTATCCTGGGAATCCCCAAGCTAGCTACTGAAGCAGTGGCTGTGCGCCTCGATACAGCGAACCTCCCACATTGTATGTGACTCTGACTCTGCCTTTTCTGTGGCGGCCACTTGGTCCGTTGTTGCTCACAGAATTGTATCCTATAAGTGGTGGCCCCCCCGGCTTTCTGGCGGCAACGGTGCTGTGGTACACCTGCGGAATCCTACATCAGCTGATCTTTGCCTTCGATAGCATTGTGCCACTGGTCCTCTGTCAACCGATGCAATAGCCTTGAAGTCATTGGCTACTACACCACGCTAGTGGCTGCGCAATCAGTTTAATAGAGGTAATTCGAGGGTTCCTGTCCACTGCACTGACCTTTGCTAGACTAGTTATACACATACAAAGCCAAAGTTAACATCAGACGTTTGCTGTCTGTGACGCCATAAACAACTGCTTGGTGAGAGACGTCTGTGGGGGGAGCTATGCAAAAAGAAACCATTGTTTCAAGACAGACCCCAAACAACCAAAGATCCCATTTGAAAGCAAGCGCCAAACACGCACAATGGAATCATCCACAGAGCAAGGTGGTGCTCAAGGTCCAACTGAAACTAGCTCAGAGGAGGATCTGTGCTCAATCTTATTTGAAGTACGTTCTAGTCTAAAAACAATTGATGGTAAGATCAATACCCTAATGTCCAGCCTAGATGCCATCAAGAAAAAGGTAGACATTCATGAAACCCACCTGGATGTTTATGAAAATCGACTATCTGACACTCAAGACGCCCAGACTGAATCCAGAATGCAGATCCTCAATATGGAGAAGGTGCTTGAGGTGATTAAGGCTAAAAATGAAGACTTGGAGGTGTGCTCTCGAAGGAACAACCTTAGAATTCTAGTCCTTCCAGAATCGACAGCTATCTCAAAAATGGAACCCTTTATTGATAATCTATTGCGCAAGCTATTTGGCACGGTGCTATCTCCGGTTATAACTGTCGAGCACGCCCACCATTCCCTTGGCCCCAGACCGGTGCCAGGTGCGCCGCCACGCCCGATCATTGCACGCCTTCTAAGTTACGCAGATAGAGATGCCATCCTGAGAGAGGCGAGGGCCCAGAGCGACATTAAGCATCAGGGTGATACGCTATCCTTTTTTCCGGATTACACCCCTGCCGTGGGGAATTCATTCCAGCGAAAAAACTCCTGCAGTCTTCTTCCATACAGTATGCTATGCTGCATCCTGCAAAACTGAAAATCATACATGACGCCCAAGCGCATTTTTTCACTGATGCCAAGTCAGCCTTGAAATTTACGACGCACATCTGTCCACGTAAATCTCCTCGGGACCCTTCACAGAATTCCTCCTTATCAGCGCACCTCAGTGATAATGATTGATATTTGTCTATATATATGCTCTCTGCTATTGGCCGCCTTTCCTAGTTACTACAATTGGCTCCAATCGCCTAACTCATTAAGTTTGTGACAGTGGTATTGCCATGCCTGCACTTCGATGAGCTTACCCTTATTGTACACCATGTTAACTTTAAATATTATACTTCTGGTTCATCTTACTTGCTAGCCCCTTTGCTGGGAGGACTTTCGGTTTAAGGTTACTATAGCCTGGCCACCCTGCCACTAGGCAGGTGTTTGCCATCGTTCCTTGTCCTGACAGGGAGACCTCCCATGTGCTTGAATCAACATATCAACATGGTGTTTGTGGTTTATGCATCTGTGGGGCACTACTTGCATATAACATAGAGCTATTGCGCTTGAAACTTCTACATGTCTTTGCTTTTCAGGTTTTCACATTTAGTCACATTCTTGGAGCTATACTATCCAGTTTCCCACTCACCGGTTTGTTATGACAGAAACTAAGGGGCATATTAACAAGGGCAGTATCGCCGCTTTAGCGCCACTTTTTGCCGCTAAAGCGGCGATATTTTCATCGCCCTATTTACAAGGTGGTGCTAACATGCATTATCGCATGTTAGCACCCGTTTTCCCGACGCCTCGCTTTGAATCTCAAATGAGATGCAAAGTGGGCGTCACTAGGCGTACCCCTGACGGACTACTGTGTAAAATATTACTTACCTATACCTAACAATGGGGGTGGATTATGCTGATACGACCACAGGGTCGTATCAGCAAGGTTATCGCCGTTTTCCATTTAACATCGCTGGAAAACCAGCGATGTTCCATGGAAAACACCGCTATCACTGGTAAATTATCGCTATTGCGCTATGCGTTGTTGATACAGTGATAGCATGGCGATAATTGCCAGCTATAAATAAGTTCTCGCTAAGAGCGTCCAGCAATAATTATCGCTGCCGCTTGATAATATTCCCCTAAGTCCCTTATATGGAGCGTGAGAGGACTCAATGACTTCAAGAAGGCGAGGCTGGTCCATGCATACCTGTGTAGGCACCACATTGACATATGTCTATTGCAGGAAACTCATTTACGGTGCAGTACTGATTCTAAATTGGCGCACACCCTCTGGGGGAAGTGCATTCTGCAACCTTCTCCAATTATGCCAGAGGCGTCTCCATACTTATTAGAAGAGGACTCGGCTGGGCCACATCACGTACATTGGTAGACCCTGAGGGTCGCTGCGTTATAGTCCATGGCCGTCTAATGTCAACACAGGTTACCCTAGTGGCCATCTATGGCTCCAATACTGATGACCCACAATTTTCTATTAATGTTTTGTGCGAAAATAATGACAATGGGAAGTGACACGGTGATCTGGGGTGAAGATTTTAATGCAGTCTTAGATAATGTTCTGGACAGGGAGGGCGCCCCCCGCAACCCACATAATATGACAACGCAATAATTAACATACTTCTTGAGCATGGGATGTTGGATGCTTGGCTTAACTTCCACCCAATCATTTGAGAGGGCACATGTGTCACCCTCTACCATCAGGCCTGGTCCAGAGTGGACTATTGGTTGGTCTCGGTCCATGTAATGTCTTGGGCTACGGAAGTAGTGCACCTACCATGCACACTCTCCTGTGCTGCTGCAGTGGAAAATCCCCAGCACACTACCACGTGTGTTTAGTTGGCAGCTTCCCCCTCATGCTCTTCTAGATACCGTGTTCAAAGAGGAAATCAATCTAAAAATTCAGAACTACTTTGCTACGAATGAGGGCTCTGTTGATTCCGCTTCTGTGCTGTGGGAGGCCTTTAAAGTTGTAATAAGGGATACATGTATCGCCAAGCAATCGGGCATCCTTGGTTCCATACGCACAACGCTAACTAACCTCGAGCAAGCTATAAAAGCTCTGGGAATGCAATACTTCACTACAAACGACCCTATAACGCTGGCTTTCATATGCAGCACTATATCTGAAATTTTCGTAGGACTTTCTATGAGATTAATACCGTTGAAATGGTGTGATGGAAATGGGATGGCCTGCGGAAATGTACACAAACCCCGCTACTATATGCACCCACTACACCACTTGCATTTCACCCTCATTTCCCCTTTCTGCATGATAAGGGTGCCATTGATAGGGCACATAAAATGGGCACTAAGACACTGGGGGACCTCTATCCAAATGGCACTTTTTTGGAGCAGCCGGTTGGTCAGGTTGCGGAGAGGACTCCGGTTCTGAAATGGCTGCTATATCACCAACTCAGGGCCGCCTGTAAAGCACTTCATCCCACTTTTCCAACCCCTCCCGATTCTCTGTACCCACTAGAACACCTTTTGATCACACCGTCCCCTAAAAAATTATTCACTAGGCTCTATGTCCAAACGCAGGCGCATACTACGTGGGCGGAACCAGGGGCGCTGGCGCAGTGGAGAACAGAGCTCTTGGACCAGCCCACTGACGATCAATGGGCATTTTGTTGCTCACAGATGAAGCATTTGTCCCCCAACTATAAATTACGACTCATACACTTTAAACTCCTACATCGTTACTATCGTATCCCTCTGCAGTTATTTAAAGTGAAACTGAGAACTGACTCTGCCTGTTGGAAGTACAGACGAGAAGGAGCCACATTCCTACACATAGCATGGGACTGTCCCGCAGTTTCCCAATAGTGGGGGGAGGTGTGTGATATAATCCAAGCTGTTACGGGCCAGCCCCTTGAATGCTCCCCACTAGTGATGTTGTTGGGTAATGTGGAGCAGTCCCTGCCTGCGGTTCACTGTCTGACTGCAATGTTGCTGATCCTTGCACGGCGCTGTTTAGCAATACACTGGGGTGCTCCCAGCTGTCCACGCGTTAAAATGTGGATCAAAGATGCTGCTTACTGCCAAGAACAATTAGCAAACTATTGGGACTTTACGGAGTCTCGCCCTAAAGATATTTGGGAGCCTTTCACAAACTGGCTTAGGATGAGAGACTCCACCCCCAGACACTGATGCATTAGCACTTCCATCTGCTGATCCTTCGGAAGTTGCCCAATGGAATTCCAATATAGCCACACAAATAGCAAGGCGCTTGTGATGGACATATGCGGTGCCTTGGATTTGAGCCTTCTCCCAGGAGTTTTGATCCAAATGTATGAGGGTGGAGAGACCTGCGCTGATCTCTACAGATGTTATTTTATGTTTTTGCGCCTGACGACATATCGATTGATGTAATGTCCTCTTATGTTCTATGCCTTTGTATCATTTACTGTCACAGTGCTTGTTTAACATCACCATGTCCGATGCGTGTCTCATGGATGCATACGATTATTTATATGTTCCAATTTTGTATGTTTTCGGCTGTCTCTTCAAAATCATAAATAAAAAAAATTAAAAAAATAATTCAAAATCTCACCCATGAAGGTTGAAGGTCATCTTGACAGAAGCCTCACAAAGACTAAGATATGATCAGTCTACTGCTGGCCCAATATGGACAACATGATTGAAAATGTGTTTAGGAATTGGGTTGATTTTCCAATAGTGACAAAAGTCTTAGGGACCGATTACGATGGAGTTTGGCAGTGTGGGAACGAGGCAGTGGTGTGCCACCCCACTCCCACACCAGCAAACTCATAATCAGGTTCTTAATCTTAATTCTTGGCCCAGTGTCAGTTGTGCTTCCTTTGCATAAAGAGCCCAGTTCAGTGCTTAGTAAGATTTTTTTTTAAATCTCCTAAGCATTTTATTGCATGTTGTTGCAGTGCCTCGACCTACTGACACTGCCAAGTCCTCATTTTATGGATCTTAATGTGACATAAGGGCTATATGAAACATGGTAAAGCAGCACAGGTAAAGTATTTCCAAAAGTGGATACAAATTTACTACTTTTTTTGTAGTAATGTTTCCCAGTTATACACCTTTAATGCTGCACAAGGCACAGCTTTTCAAGCAAATTATCAGTATTGCCATTGGACATATTCCTAAGTCTCTTACTTCCACAATGCATAAACCCCCATAGTGTAGACTTCAGCACTAGGGCAAAATTCAGATTTTTAATTTTCTTTTTTTCTTCACTTGGAAAATTCTTTTCACAGTACAGAAAATTCTTTCCTTACATCTCTTCCAAGTTTGGAGGTAACCCTTCCCATTGCTGGAGTAAACTTCCACCAATTTCAAGTGAGTGAAGTGGTCAAACCTGACATTGTGAATGCCTACTAAAAGGCGTACAACCCCTTGTTCGACCCACATACTTCTCCTTGTGTGGGAGTTACCACTCCATATTCTTCTACAATCATATTAGAGAAATACATAATGGTAAATCATTTTATGCATTACAGTATTCCCTCTTTTAATTCCAGACAGGCATAAATACAGGCTTTTACGTTTATGGCTGAAAAACCTTTGTGAATTGCCCTATAACTTTAATGGAGCCTGTAAGTAATTGGGGTATTAGTTGAGAAGGGATTACGCTCCACCTAAACAATAAATACAATTCTTATCAGGGCAAACGCAAAAGTCACTAAATGGTGCTCAACCCTCTTGTAGCTTAACACAAAATAAGTCAGACTTAAATTTGATCTGTGCTTCCCAAACCAGGACCCACCTTTTTTGGAACCAGGATTCTCTGTTTAGAATAACAAGCTTTCGAGACCCACCTAGCTTTAACAGACATGAAGCGGGGTGATTTTCTAATGTAATAGTAGTTATACTTTCAAAGTGCTATGAATTACCAAAATTACATACTCTTTACAATTATTTGCATTCCTTCCTAAAAGCAATTGTTTGTAAATGTCATGACCTTGACCATGCTCTTAGTTATGTCTTTATCAGACTGTGTGCAAGATATTGATATGTCCATAAAAGTGACAGATGATGAACTGCACTGTAGCTTGAAACCCTTTCAGAGTAGGGTGCTCGCCTACATATATATATATATCATCCAAAAATGCCCTGCATTTAGGAACGCACTCCTCCAGCCAGAGATTTTTCCAACCTTTATTTTCAAAGTGAGCAGGAAATGTTACTCCGATAATTGCTGTCCTCCTGCCTAACGCGTTTCAGAGCATCGTGCTCTTTCATCAGAGGCATTTGAAAACACACATTGCACAGGCTCCCACAGTTCCCTGCGTGCTTCTGCATTTTATAGGCCTCCGGTGTGCCTTTCTTATTGACTGTCATTCTGATGCACACTGGAACTTGTGGTTTAACTCACGCCTTTTTCAACCCTCCAGTGGGCTGTGTGTAGTTCAATCTGTTACAAGGACCGATAGCTGCCCTCCAGTGGGCCTCAGAGTGGCATTCCCTGTTCCAAAATTGCAAACTGGCGGTCCTTGTAACAGATTGAACTACACACAGCCCACTGGAGGGTTGAAAAAGGCGTGAGTTAAACCACACCCACTCTAAAATACAGACTACCAATATCGAAACCATAGACAGACCAACACCAGTTAGTACATACCTGCTCAGTGATTCCTAGGTCTACACACACACATCCACTCATTCACCCATACAGTAACTCATACATGCAGTCACTCATCAATTCGGCACTATCATACACTCACACACCGCCACTCAGCCATAGACTTACTCACACACCTACTCAGTCATGCTTAGAATCAATCACACTCTATATATATATATATATATATATATATATATATATATATATATATATATATATATATATATATATATATATATATATATTGACTGAAAAAAACACAGGTTTCAGGGACGTTATAGTTAGTTGGACATTTCACTCGAAAAAACCACAGGTTTCAGGGACGTAATAGTTAGCTGGACATTTCACTCGTACAATACCAGAGAAACTCGGCCGTTATAGTTAGTTGAGCTAACTATAACTCGCGCCCCCGCAATGCACTGCTGATGACTTGACATATTACATCACTCATGACATGGTCAGTGACATCACTGATGACATCTCAAATGATATCACTGATGACATCACTGATGACATCATCCATGTGATAATCTGATGCACCCCCTCACACCCTAATAAAACCTTTTATACACCCACTCTAAAATACAGACTACCAATATCGAAACCATAGACAGACCAATACCAGTTAGTACATACCTGCTCAGTGATTCCTAGGTCTACACACACACATCCACTCATTCACCCATACAGTAACTCATACATGCAGTCACTCATCAATACAGCACTATCATACACTCACACACCGCCACTCAGCCCAGCCATAGACTTACTCACACACCTACTCAGTCATGCTTAGAATCAATCACACTCATTTACTCACCTTTACAGTTATACACAGACCACCTCACTTATGTATACAAATACTAATACTTATACAATCACTGATACAAGCACACACTCATCTATACAGCCACTCTCCTAATCACTCACTCTCACGTATAGTCATGTATATACTCCAACACTCACATATACTGCCTTTCACATATGTAGTTACTCACACATATACCACTGAGACATCCATTCACTCACCAACACACCCATACACACACACACCCACCCATATAGCCCTTCACAGATGCACTCTTAAACCCATACACCCAGTGAATCACCCACTCACACATCTATTCACAGAGTCACCCACCCCCACCCACTCACACAGACACTCAGGCGCCCATACAGATATTCAGACAACCAATAAATGACCCATATAGACTGTCATGTAGCTACTCACCAACCCATGCAGCCGCCTAAACACAAACTGACAGACTGATGCAGACATTTACACAGTTTACTCACTAACCCATGCATTCAGTAAGATATGCTTAATCAGTCACTTATACAATCAGTCACGCACCTAGTAAATCATCCATTCAGACAGTTATACACCAACTCATTCTTCAATACACCTTTGCATATCTATATCTATATATATATATATATATATATATATATATATATAAACATATTTAAACTTTGCAGAAACATACGTTCACTGGATGATGTAATCAGTGATGTCATCAGTGATGTCATTTGAGATGTCATCAGTGATGTCATCAGTGATGTCACTGACCATGTCATGAGTAATATAATATGTGACGTCACCAGCAGTGCATTGCGGGGGCGCGAGTTATAGTTAGCTCTACTAACTATTATGGCAGAATTTCTCTGGTTTTGTACGAGTCAAATGTTCAACTAACTATAACATAGGTTTCAGTGAATTTCGAAGGTTTTTTTAAATGTTAATTTCTAACTATACCATCCCTGCAACCTATGGGCTTTTCAGTGAATTTCTAAGGTTTTTTAAAAGCTAATTTCTAACTGTAACATCTCTGAAACCTATGTTTTTTTCAGTGAATTTCTAAGGTTTTTTTAAATGCTAATTTCTAACTATAACGTCCCTATTAAGTCCCCTTGAATCCTGAGGGTCCCTGGGAGCCAACTAGCCCACCAGGTACCTCCAGTAAGCGCCACAGAGCTGTGTTGCAGAGAGATGTTCTGAGGCCATGCCCCTTTTTACTCCATGCTGCAAACGCAGCTTCTGGCGCAGCAGTGCGCCAGAAGCCGCGTTTGCAGCGTGGTGTAAAAATGGGCATGGCCCGTACCACCTCTCTGCATCACAGCTCTGTGGCGCTTATTGGAGGCTCTTGGTGGGCTAGTTGGCCCCCTCGGATCCCATCCCCCGGGGCCTGGACAAAGTGGCCCCCCTCCTCAGACCAATTATGGCCCTGGAGACCCCATCCCCCAGGGCCAGCTTTTCCATTTTTTTTTATTACAGGGGAGGGGGGGCGCGGGGACCCCCTCCCGGGCCACTTTGACCCCATCCCCTGGGGCTGGCCCTTTGTGTTGGGGACCATGGGGGGAGCCCCAATGCCCCCACGGTCCCGCCGGCTCCACGCCTCCTGCTGGAGCCGGCATTGCTTTTGCCCAAGGGGAGCTGCTGACATGCAGCTCCCCTTGTGCAAAAGCAATTCTGCTATGGTTTTTGGAAACGAGAGCAGGTTTCCTGCTCTCGCTTCCCAAAACCGAAGCAGAGTTTGCTATGACAGGGCGGGAGCCGTGCTCCCGCCCTGCCATAGCAAACAACAATGTCCCAGGGGTGGGCACCCCAGGACATTGCAGGATCCGACCCTGGGGGGTGGCGGTCCCTAAGGCCATCAAGGGCTCCTGGAGTGCGGCCCCCCTCCCTTCAAGCACAAAGCCCCGGGAGGTGGTGGTCCCCGGGGCTTGGGGGGGGGCTGTGAGGCACCCCCCATTAATAAAGAAAGCCCTGGGGAGGTGATGGTCCCTGGGGCTTGGGGGGGCCCGCAAGGCCCCCGCGCTTAATTAGGCATGCCCCGGGGAGTTGGTGGTCCATGGGGCAGCATGGGGGGCAGGAGCCCCCGCATTCAATAAACTAAGCTCCAGGGAGGTGGCAGTCCCAGGGGCTGTGGGGGCCCCTGCGGGCCCCCACTAATTAATCAGGCATTGCCCCCGGGACCTGACCCACCTGGGGGCTTAAGACGAAGCACGGGAGGCAGGCTTCATTTTTTTTTTCTCGGCCGGATTTGCACACCCAGCTCAAAAATGGCCGATTTTTTTAAACAAATGCTTTCTTTGGTACTGGGGGTCTTTGTGGGACCCCCTGAGCAGGTCTGGGGGGACAGGGTGTTTCTACCCTGCCCCTTTTCTTGTTTTTTTAACCTTTATTTCACTGTTTTCTTGTGACTTGGTTCTACAGATTCACAAGATGGCCGCCAACACTTCCTGGTTTGGAGGGTTGGCAGCCAATCAGAGTGAAGCTCGTGCTCGAGTGGGTTCGCGAATCCTCCTCGGTGCTCAGATATCGAAACTTTCTTTTTCTAATTTCTCAGGAACTACTGAACGGATTTGAACCATTTAAAAAAAAGGCTTTTTTCTGAACCAAGACCTACCTTTTTGCCATATTTGGTGTAATTCTGTTCAGCCGTTCGGGCTGTAGCTTTGTCTTAAGTTTCTATGTAAATTAACATGGGGAAAACTTGTTTTTGGGATTCCCCTTTTTTCTCGGCCCCTGCTTGATGAATCACCCCGAAACTTTCAAGACAGGAGCTGACCGGAGCGCCCCATTAGTTTTGACATTTTCGCGAAGACTCGTCAACCGGCGGCAAAGATATTGGCAAAAGAATAAACACTTTTTGAATAGAAACGAGGTCTTAACTACAGTTATAGTTTTATATAGCAAGAACATCTCCCAAGGGCAGAGAGAGCTTCACATGAGCCCCAGATTAAATTATATAAGGTCAGATGCATTTTATTTTAATCACAGGAGAATAAATGATTTCCCCAGAGACTACACTGGGTCCTTCATTCTCCAGATCCAAAGTCGGCAGCTCTGCCTTTTAGACCACATCCATATTTCTCAATTTATATGTGAAAGTCATATACAAGTGAGACAATTGGGTATGCTCATGTGCAGTGAGCACATTCTCTGTTTGAAATGGGTCTTGCTATGAAATACTTGCAAGGGTTTGTTTTAAAACTAGATGTAGGAACATAGTTCAGCACCTTTGCACCAGCAGTGCTGGCACAATATTCAGAGTGGGGATGGTGGCATCATTGTTACATCACTGAAGTCATAGGGATTGTGAAAAAGTGTAGCAAATGTACTTGGCTTGTGAATGGTAAGGATTTAGTATATTGCTGGTCATGCATTTTGGAGCTCACTCTCACCAATATATTACTAAAGCAGTGTGCAGTAGCACACTGTCATTTACAGACATCACATTTTCATTGAAATAGGCACTACATTTGCACAAGCATACACTGTATTAATAAAACTCTATAGCACACAAATAATAATGTGTGTAGATCGGTTTTCACTGAATTTTTATAATTTGCAAATCACCAAGTACAAGTGTATTGATTTGTTTTGAGCCTAATGAAATCTTTGTTTCCATCACATTACTTACAAAAAATAGTTTCATTTTAGCTTTCCTTACTGCTTATATCTTCTGAGACGCAGCCAAGGCGTGGAATACACTTCCATTACATCTGAGACGCATGACCAATTTGATAGACTTTAGGAAGGCATTGAAAACCTGGCTCTTCACAAACTAGCTCGCAATACACACAATTTCGTAAATCTCCGGTAGGTCTTCACCCCAGCGCCAGGACACCTTCGGGTAGCAGCAGCGCTTTACAAATGCAATTAACATTAACATTAACAAATAAGGGTGAAGTTAATTTACAGGTATTTAAATGTTGTTGTGTGTTGCAAAAAGTGACATCTTAAGGTCTTTCCTTTCACATCACTAGGATAGTCACACAGTTCACTTTAAAAACTCATCTCACTTTGCAATCAGATAAAGGAATGTAAACACCATTCCCCATATTAAAATAAGCAGCAATTTGCAGAAGACATAGCCTGAAATGTAACCTTTGTCTCTGAAGCACAGCCAAATGTAACAAGATTAATACAAAATGTAAAGTCATCTTCATTCATCACTCTTTTGCAACCTACCAGATATCGGTTGGTGACTCACCAGTGGGTCGGGACCCACAGTTTGGGAAACTCTGACTTAGAGGCAATGTTTAAATTATTTATGCAGCACTCAAACAGTCATAAAGTACAAACACAACACAAGAAAAATCCCAAACCAATTTAGAAAAATATTGTAAAATGTAACAAATAAATTGACATCAAAACAACAAAATCCAATTGGTAGAACTAGAGATATAAGTTTTTTAAATTGTGCTTTACGTACTTTTTTTGTTATGGCGGTTGGGGGTGGGAGGGGTTAAAACCAACATGGACAAGGAAGGGGAGGGGTGTTAAAAGTAACAGACAAGGTATGGGATGGAGGTTAAAGCAGCCCAAGGTAGGAGGGGAGAGTTAAAAGCAACTTGGACAAGGGAGGAGGGGGGCAGAAACAACATGGATAACAAGGGTAGGAGTGATGAATTATCCTGACATGAAGAATAAAGAAAAACTAAAATAGTACTGCAATCACAGAGGAGCAGTGGAAGGATACCAATCAAGATGAAGCAATCAGTTCTTGGTCCATGTTCCACATGAAAGAAGAGGAAGTGAAGGTGGCTTGCACTGACCAATTACAAGGCAGCAAATAAGAGTGATAATAAAGCCAACTAACGTTAAATACCGGACAGGCTCAAAGTCCCTTGTTATATACAATATCTCTTGCAAGTGAGGTGTGATGCAGCACATGCGCTGTCTCAAGGGAAACCTTTAAATCAGGCCTGGGCATAGTTTGCAGAGTTTTGCTATGCAGAACTTCGCAAAGTTAAGAAAACCTCTGCGAAGTTCAGCGAGTGGCAGAGTGCAGTGCAAACTGTAGTTTGTGCCGGTATTCCTGCTGCTCGGGTAGAAATTCTACCCGAGCGGCAGCTCGCGCTCGCAAACTTACCATTCGCGATTGCGAACGGTCGCGAGCAGGGAAAAAACTCCGCTGCACATCGCAAAGCGGAGTTTTCTGCAATCCGGGAGCTCCGAAAAGTGCGAAGTGCAGAAAACTCCGCAAACTCCGCGAACGGAGCGAAGTTCACCACCCAGGCCTTCTTTAAATGTGGACTGGTGTCTTACACTGTTGTGCCCATTATGTCTGCATGCTGAAAATATTGGCATGTGTAAGATAAAGCTTTTACCTTAACGACTAACTGGATTTTGGGATGGTGGTAGTGTGTATTTATAGAGTGCTGCACCTGATCAGAGAATCTTATGAAGGAAAACTATTAACCTAGGCTGCCACCTCCTCCTCCTCCTCTTGCTTGCTGCTGCTGGTGATGTAAGGAGAGGAAGTTTGCGGTGAGAGGTTTTAACTTTACACACCAGGTCCCCACCTCCTGCTCACCGCAAAACCCTATTCTGGTGCTAAGTCACGGGATAGAGGTTATGGAAGGGAAGCAAAGATGAGAGGGTGATGGAAAGGGAGTACGAAAATGGAAAGAGACGAAGGGTGGGCACCAACATAATGTATGCAGCATATGGAGAGAAAGAACAGGTACTGATGGCCTGCAATAAAAAAATATAATTAAAAGCAGCTTTGTAGGGAGGCGTGTCCTTCTGAGGCTCGGTGAAATGGGCCAGCACTCAGCTTGTCCATGCCTGTAGTCAGCCCTGCCTTGGAGAAGCAACCCCAGCTCCACACCTTTCAGCTTGTGTCGTACTGAGTCAGTCTAAGACGATCAGTGATTTATATTGTGCAGGAGCAGACAGCCCCACCATATGGTAGACAGCATCTACTATACCATTTAGCACTCAAGTATGTATTAGTCTTGCACCTATACATAAATGGTGGTCTGAGCACTGGCCAACTCATGCAAAAATTAGGTACTGTCAGGTATTCAGGCAGAGCCCAGAACAAAAACCTTTTTCACCTCATCTGAAGTGGCATATTGCCTGTCCCTCCCCTGCAAATGACTCTGGTATGATACGTGGAGGGGTGATCCAGCATCTCCTAATGGTGGCAATGCAGACAGTCATCAAGTACTAACTCGCCGTTCAACCAGTACAAGCTGCACGTTAGGTACTTGCCAATACTATTGCGAAAAACAGCTAGCTGCTAGAGCTGTAAGGTATTGGACGCTTGCATTGTTTCAAATGTTGCTTGATAATGAAACACCTGGAAAAACAAGAGGCAAGAGGTGGCAAAACAGTAACAATGTGTTTAATTAAACAATACGGCCAGTAGCATAGTCACAGGCTTAAGGTCTGAGGACTGTCTTAATTTACAATCGGTCTAACATGGGTTTTTATACAGTTCATTGAATGCAATAAAATAGTTGTGGTGATCATTTTTTGGAAAGAAATTTGAACCTCTGTCTTTGGAGCCATAAATTTATGTATTGGATGAGTAATCCAGGTGGGCCTTGACCTTTCATGGACACAATGCGGCAAGTGGATAATGTGTCCAGATTTCCAACATTGGGAGCGATGATCACTGCGTGTTCTGCGTGCAAGTCCTGATTGGCTATGTGTTCCTAACTTCATGTGGCATCTGACTGAATGGTGTTTTGGGAACAAGCGCACCCCTACGGCCATGTGTGCTTTTTGGGGACAATCTCCCTGGACCATTGTGGTATCGCTGTGCCCATCTGTGGGATTGATATGGGGTTTCTTGTTCGCGCGTTTGTATGCTGGCTACCACATATATATCTTTACATTTGGCCTTATGTACTCGTGTGATGCATTACCAATGTTATTTGTGAGCCAAAGGTATAGAAAGTGTATTTATTGTGTGTTCTGACATATATGTGTGTGTGCATATTAACCTTTTTCCTTGTCAGAAAACATTTGGATTGCTGATACTAATCTTCCACAGGTTTAGATTGTAAGGTGGTGTGCTAAAATGCATTTAATGCAGCACATTTGCCAGGGATTGGGGAAAATGAATGACGTGTGTTCAATGCTTTTGCCAGTTTTCCTTAATATAAATGTATTGGTATATTGCCCACATATAAGAGTACAGTATGAGATAGTTGATTCCTTTATTAAAGATTTCAGTTATTGGATTATATGTAGGTTGCAGAATTAATATGCATTTACAGAAGAAAATTAAGTTAGCATTATTGTGGTCCTTGAGCTTACAGTGGAGACATTTAATACTAAGGGGGAAATTGCTTTTCTGCATGTTTTTCTCTCTTTTGCAGGTACAGACCAAAGGCTTTTGTTAGTTAGTGAAAAGCACATTGTATTTCATAGATAGTGAGGTGAGTAAGAATTGGCAAGGTTGAATAATTCTGATGATGAACATAGGGAGTGTTACCAGTCGGTACTATCAGACGAAGTGACGAATCCAAGGATGCCTAGGAAGAGGAGACTGGAATATGGGAGAAGCATTCAAGGAGCCAAGTTCTTTCTTGGGAACTGGAAAAGTACTGTGATATATATGAGGTCATATTTCCTGAAGGTTCTTTGTGCATTTAAATTTGTAAACCCAGCTTGGGATTAGTCAGATTCCCTCTAGACTTGGAGAGGTACATACCTCTCTGGTCATCTCTGACTGTGTGGCTTCATGCTATACATGACTCCATACCTATAGAACTTCTGATGTTGACACCTTTCTTGCTTCCTTGATTCGATAGGGTTTCTCCTGTCCGTAGGTTAGTGTAGGGTTTAGTAGATGCTGCAACTCGTTTCCATGTATGGGGAGAAGGATCGAAATCATTTGTCTAGTCATCAAATTATTTTCCTTATAATTTGCATAGCTGCAACTGAGATCCTTATATGTTCTTTGGGGTTGAGGACCAACACTGTCTGTCGCTTTGGTCTTTCTAAGCTACTGTTATATTTTTGCAGTATGTTGTTGAGATTGATTTATATTGATCTGACTTTGAGCCTATAATAAACCTTTTAACTTCAAGTCACTGATTCAGACTTTTATTGTGTGGTTCTTATGATCACACTTTATTTTAAAGTTTTAAATGTTGTTAACCCGTCTTCCCCTCAGGCTACTACAAAGGTCTATTGACAGGATTCAATTTGAAGAAATGGCCCAGAGTGTTCTCAAAAGTGTCATGTAACAGTGGTACCTTTAGTGATACAAGACTGAATTTCTGCAACACATATAGTGACATCACAAGCAATGACAGGCTGGCAGTTATTTGTCACTTATAATCACCATACATCCAGAGTGTATGATGTCAATTTGTGGCATGTGATCATTAAAGTAGATAGAGTTCTATAAGTACTGCAGCCATTGTCACAAAGATGTTCAATGTAGTTAAAGACATTATGACTATGATATAACAAATATATATTTATTGAGTGCAGAACTAGGGATTGTTAATATATTTGGTGTAAACTTCAATGGTGAGTGTGGATAATATAGGCATGTGCCTTTTTTACACACCAATGACATAAATATGATGAACATGCATTGCATTAGCGTATTTTAATGTTGATTTACAGGTAGTTGAATGCTCAAATAATACCAGTCAGACATACTGTCACATTTGCTTTTTCATCTAGAAAGAAGGACTTACCAGCATGTATCATCGACCCCGTCTCAATAGCCTATCAACAATGCACTGCATTCAGTAGAACACTGGTGGAGGTAGTGCTCAATGGCTGAAGGACTGGCTACAAAGGATCTGCATGAACATATGTGGGGATGTTTTAATGTTGGCTGGCCCATAGCAGAACAATATACAATATGCAAAGATAAGGGTGGTTGTTGGATACTGATAGATAGATGTAATCTAAGGTCTGAGTGCCAGGGGTGCCCTTTTGTGCCCATTTCTTGTCCCATGGGGACATGCCGACTACTAGACAATCGACTACCAGGTCCCTTCTCTCCTAGTGATGACTTTCTGTAAAGTGCGGCCTCTAGCTAGCCCAGAATACATCATTCTGCCCACACCCAACATGGCAGTATCCCTCTCCTGGTGTGTGGAACTCCCCATCCAAGAGGTGTGGCTACATGGGGCTCCATGCCAAAGGAAAAACAGGTTTGGAAGCAGCTTCTCCCTCTCTGTCCAAAATGCCAGCCTGTCTGCTAAAACAAAAGAGCAGCCACTCTCATTTGTGACTACCATTTATACTTCAAAGGCGTCTTCCCGTTTGAAGCTTGTCTTTTGGGATCACACCCTGCTTTGCCATCCTGTCAGGAGGAGGTCACACCTCTTCCAATGGCAGGCCCTTTTTGTTTCTTCCTTTTAACATTCACACCTCTCCCTAGGAGGGCCAAAGGCTGTCTGGAGAATAGCAACTACAACTGCAACAATTAACGGTCATTGAAAACTTTGGGCAACAAAGTAGCAACCTTCTGAGGCTGCCATTGGGCAAAAGGTACAATAAATGTGACTTGAGCATCAAGTCGGATTTAATACAGCGATATTTTTGATACCTTGAAGTATCATATTTAGTAGCCCCATTCAGAAGTTAGCACTGCTGAGTTTTCAGCAGGTACTCTGTACTTGCCAATGGGGATACTAGCCTTTCCACAGTAAAAATGACAATGCAAGCTTTTTATTGCCAGAACATTTAACCCCTTCGGTGCCCGCCCCTTTCCCCGCCCTGTGCCGGCCGTTACATTAGCGGGCGGGGTTTGTGACGAGCTGGACTCGTCATGGGCACAGCGCCACCGCGGCCCATGACGAGTCCAGCTCGTCACGGGCACCGAAGAGGTTAAAGTGACTAAAACACATTTCAATCTTTTTAATATAATGCACCCATCTTTCAGGGCTCAGTATGCGTGCCTTAAGGGTGACTTACAGAAATTAAAAGGGAAGGTTTGGGATTTGGCATTACTTTAAATGGCAAAGTCAAGTCAAGTTACCAGTGTAAAAACTTCTCCGCCAGTCAACAACGATGAACTGGGAGTCATGCTTTGTTTTGTCACAGTTGTTGTGGCACAATAAGTGCTGCAGTCCATGAGGGACACTTTACCTTACAGTTGTGAGTATCCCTGGTACCATATACTAGGGACATATAAGTATCTTATGACAATTGTGGGTAAGCCAATTAGACATATATCCTTTCAAGGGACAGAGCACTGACACTGAGGCCTGTTTGGCGGGACTCAGTGCACCTTCAGAGTCGAAAAAGCAGCAGCATCAGTCTACAAACTTAGGGGTGGTCATGCAAAAGGGGTATTTCCTTTCAATTTCTTTAGATTTTTGTTGCCATTGACATTGCTTTGACATACACCTGGCTGGATGATTGGGATAGAGTAGTGTGCCAGTACTGGTAGGACCCCTATCACACATGGGTTGAGCACTGCTACTGGTCAGTTCCAAAGCGTATGCAGAGGTATTGTGAGGAAGGAATAAGATGTAAGCCGGCATGTGCATTTGTTGCCTTTGTGTTGATATGTATATTTAAGGTCACATGTTTTTTTTTTCGGATGAGAGTTGCGACTGTTTACTGTATGCGTCCATGGTGCCATTAGCAGGAGGCTTGATGTATCTATACATGCTGTCATGTATTAATCTTCTTCAACTTGACACTGGATGTCTATGGAACAGAGAGGCCATGCAGCTGGCGAGGATGCGTGATGGCGAGTATATGCTGGACTAGGAGGTTAAGATGCAGGCATTGTCCAGGTCGGCCACCAGGGACTACAGCTGCCACTACTATCTTGGAAGATTATCCTTCACACTCCTCCTGACATTTTCAGCACATTCCCCCAATGCATTCACCCTTATGGTGATGTTATACTACATGTGGGCCTTCCTTGATCCACTGAGTGTTTGTACGGCCAGACCATGTAGTTCACCCAAATGGTCAACTGTAAAGTTGTCAATAAGGTATCTCTCCTCTCGGTGAAGATTCTATTGCCATTGAGTGGGTGGCTGCTTCTTGCTGGATCTGCCAGTTCACATAGTACAAGTGTAATGGGGTACAGCATGGCTGTATTTTAGAGGTGTGTGAATTTACAGAATTTGCTTTTATGTAATTACACGCAATTTTGAAACAATTATGTGTAATTATGTGAAACACAAAAACAGCATCTTGTGCTATCAATTGGAACAAAAAATGTCTCCGCTTCCATTTTAGACGCAGGGATGCTTTTGGCATTAAAAAACATATTGGTTAAACACAAGCGCCACAAACAGTAGCCTCTCCTGTTCTGGTCACTTGCATTGTTTCTGTACGCTCGCAAAAACTTTTTACCATGAATGGGGACATAATTATGTGACGTGATATAATAATGTAATTTTGGGAATTTCATGTAACAAGCATAAAGTGAAATTATAGAAAATACTCAAGATTACGCTCAAGTAATGGAAATTCAAATTTCAGCTAGGCCTGGTGTTTTTGTCTTCTGCAGGTTATGATTGGTGCCTGCTTTGGTTGGTTGTGGGTTTCCTATTTTTATCCATTCGGATTAATACTCAGTGTGTATGTACACTGCAAATTAAGGTAATACATGAATATTATGCATACAAATATTAAAACTTCACAAACATAATAATCCACTGAGGATAACATTACGATTCCATTCATTCAACAGCATTACTTTCATTAAAATGTGCCACCAATATCTGTTCACTGCAAATATTCCTACTGGGACTTACAGCACGTGCCTTTTATCATGTATTCACATCCAGTGGTTCCATTTTAGAGTCATGGCCCTACCTCATCGATTAATTCAAGGTATTGCCCATGTCACTACAGCCACAAGCTGGCAAGGCAGCAGATGCATATTTGACTACTTAGGCGGAATCTCCATGGAATTTGAGAATAGGTAATATGTCAAAACACATATGTTTTTCTGCACGGAACACTGAGGGATCATGGGGGCATATCTACAAGGCGGTGATATAAAATTATCGCCGCTTTTGCGGCCCTTTTCAGCCGAAAAGCGGCGATAATGTTATCGCTATATTAGCAAGGTCACGCTATCGCGTGAAACCTTGCCTTAGCGCCTGAATTCCTAACGCCCATCTTTGCATCTCTAATGAGATGCAAAGTGGGCATTCCTCCCCAGGATAACGGGAGAAATGTCGCTAAGCGACATTTCTCCTATTATCAAGCCTCTCGCAAAGCAGCATAGCGACAGGAAAAGTAGCTATAACCTGTGTTATCGTTACTTTCCTTACGCCTCCTTTGAAACTGACTTACCATGGTATCCTATGGAAGGTGGATATCATGGCTAAGTATGTGAGGCCCTATCAGCAAGCTATCTCCAAACTTTGTGGGATTATCGCTGGGTTTCCAGCGATAATCTCACGTTTGGCAGTTAGCGCTAGGATTTTTATCGCTTTTGAGATAAGCGTTGCTAATAGCACGCTATCTCAGCGATAAAAATCCACGCTAGCCGGCGATAATCCTATCCTATCCTAGCGCTAAGTGTGCTTAGCCCTAATTATCGCCGGTTGTTGCTGATATGCCCCAAGGTGCGATAAGAAGCCTTGAGGGACCGTACTCGGACCCCCATGCCGTCCTGTCCTATACCCACAGGGACCTCCATAATTTACCTTCAACTGCTCTTTATGTGAACAAAGTTATAAGACATTACTGTTTCACGCTGTGATTATCTGAATTTACCAAACACTGATATCGGTTTATCAGAAGATATAAGCACTTTACTGTTGGGTATGCCTTCCTCTTGTATACTTAACTACGAGGACTACAAGTTAAATTCCGTTGATGACCAATTGAATATCCACTAGCATCTCTACCTCTACGGCAGAGCTACTTCATATGTGTCCTCATCGTGCCTTCAAACAGACCCTGTTATTACTAACAGCCCTGACGAAGTCACTAAATCGACGAAACACGTGTTGGCTACGTGAACAGCGAACAAGATCTGCAAATAAAAGATCTCTTCTGACGTCAAATATTTGGATGTTGGCATTATTCATATGAAGCAATACTTTATTGTCCTGTTACTGTATGAATTAATAGTTACTACTGTATGGAACTCATCTGTTTTTTGTATTTGGTGTGTGCCCAAGGTTTGCTATGTCTGTACAGGGCTCCCTTAGAGGGGGTCTCATCTCAGGAGTGTAGGGTAAGCACTCATATCTTGTGTGCACCACTCTCAATTCACTCCTCTCTGTGTCTTACTATCAGGTGAGCATCAGCTTCTAGTCCCCGAATTTACTCAGGCGATTTTCTAAACTAATTTTGAATAAACTTTTTTGTTTTTGACTTGAATTCTTGTTTTGTGGAGATTTAATGTAATGCATTGGACTTACTCAAATGAACACTCAGCCCCGATCCTTTGCCTTAAACCTCTTAATTGTTTTAATAAGAGCATTGACAGCACCATGTTGCGCAAGTGTTGCTGCCTTGTGAACAGTAGAGATTCCAGCACAAAAACTATTCTTAACCTTAATATTTGTACTGCTCTTAACCTATTCCTGTGAGTTGATCAACAAGATTTTGTGTGGCAGAGCATAGAGAGAAGAATATTATAGGTTGATGGATTTACATATTTTTGTGTGCACTTATATTCACATGAATATGACCGTCTTGCTACTTGCACTAACATTACGGTCCTATTCTGAGGTGTATCCGCTTCCTCATGCTCGTTTCAGCAAGGGACCTGGTACCGTTTTAGCAGATATTTCCATTTTTTCGTTAGTGAAGTCCATATGTGCTCAAATGTGCACATGGTAGGAGGCATACTATTACACGTGTATTTTTGCGCACACACATTGATCTTGTTGAATAGGCTCTTTTGCATGCAGCCAGATATACCAAATGATCATACAAACTCGCCATTTACTTCAAACGCTTGAAGCAGGATGAATTCAGTCCCAGTTCTCTTATGTTGCTCCTTTATCATGCTCACTTGGTTGGAGTTTACCTACATTTTTGATCCTGTGATGTGCACCACAAAACACCAATTGGCTTCTACCTCTGCAATGGACATGGTTTGTGATGATGGCATATGTGCACCTCTTTTCTATTTGGAATGCTTATGGGTCAAACATGTTACTCTTGAAGTGATGTGTCAAGTGCAATATGGAACAGACAAACTCATTAATATTGATGAACCAGTGCCCTGTTCTGAAAAGAGTGGTGATCCTAAGGCCTCTGTAATATAGGCAGGTGTTTTCCATGTTGCACAATGCTGTTAAAATAACTGCAATTATGATGTTTCCAACAGTGGTTTTTCACTTTTCATTGTTACTTTGCTGGGTGGCCAAACTGTATGTATGTATGTATGTATCTATGTATGCATGTATGTATGTGTGTATCTATGTATCTATGTATATTGCATTTCTATAGTGCAAACCTAGCCAAAATGTATCAGTGCACTGTACATGGAAAAAGACAAACATAAAGTCAATGACGAAGAGGAGAGGAAGCTGAGTTCTGGATGGCTAATTCAATGTGATGTCACATTATTTAAAGATGTGAGTCGTCAACTCTTTCTTAAATTGGAGCAGCAGCATTGAGGCAGCGCTGATGGATATGTGGATGCTGATCCAGATCCTGGGTGCATGGAAGGAAATGGCCTTCTGGTTTCTTTTCTTCTTTTTGTGCACCTATTCTGCAGTCTGATGGTGTCCTGGCTGCCGGTGTGCCAAGATATAGCGGAGATAGTGAGTTATCTGCAAGATAAGCAGGAGTGCTGGTTGTGATAGCTTTGTATATGAAGGAGCTGGTTATGAAGGTGGTGCTGGGAGCTAACAAGAGCCAATGAAGTTCCAGGAGAATAGGGGTGATGTGATCATATTTCTCCGGGTCCTAGATGAGACATGCTGCAGCATGTAGCATGCCCCTAATAGTGGCCAGTATAGAGTCTTGAATGCCATGGAGTAGGGCATTACCACCATCCAGATGCAAAGGTGCAAGAGCTTGGGTGGCAGTTTGTAAGCTGCTTTCTGGGAAAAATGGTTTTACTTTCTTTAGACTAGGTACCCGGCCATTTTTGTGTTTTTTGGCATTGTGTTCTTTGAGGGTGACATTGGTGTCTAGAGTAAATCCCAGTGACTTGTCATTCAGTGAAAGTTGGGGTTAGAAGTCATCAAGGTTCATGTCATTGAGTCTGGTTTTTAAAGTACAGTGTTTATTGTTCTTGACCAATATCGGGAATACTCTCTTACTTGGGTTGAAATTCAGGTAGGCACTGGACAGCTAGGCCTGGATGGTGTGCAAGCAGTATTTGAGACATTGGAAGCCTGAAGCAGAGGAGACTTTGAAGAGAGGTGTCTATTATTAGCATGTGGTTGAATCTTGATTCTGCCTGCTGTGAGTAGAGCAACACATGGTTCCATCTATAGCTTGAAGATGAAAGGAGTGACTATCATGGATAAGACTGAACAGGAGAGAGGGAGAGACAAAGAGAAGAGTCACAGGAAGAAGGGGTGTCTAGAAAGTGGGATGACAACCCTGATGGGTAATGGAGTGGACAAGAGGTAGTGATGGGAAACATTGATGACAGGTGGAAAAAAGAGGGGAGTCATGGGGAGAGGTTTATGTATGTTCAATGTAAATTGGGTTATGCAAAAGGCACAGAAATAGGGGCTGATTATGAGTTCCATGGTCCATCGGACCACCAAATCCATTGCGGCAGTCCCTGGACTGCCAGACTGGTGGTCCACCCACCGTATTACGATTACATTGGTGGGACTGCCACAGGAATCATGGATCCCGGGGTGGTGGCATGATGGTGAGACGCCCTAATATGCTGGCAGAGCCACTGCGGCACCACCGAGCATATTAGAAGTTTCCTGACCACCACAGTTTCATGGCGGTGAAGCCACCAGGAAAACTGTGGCAGTGAGGAAACAAAAGGGTCCCTACAAGACTCACTGTTGCCTCAGGGCTATGGGGTGCCTGCTGTGTGCATTCACCCCTTTTCCTGCACGGCATGGACTGCACCATTCATGCGATTCAGGAACAGCCACTGTCGCTCCCATTGTGGTGCCTTTTTAATTGGCACTGTCGTGGGACCACCAAAGTACTACCTGCCAGACATAAGTAAACTCATTATCTGGTGGGCAGCATCAGTACGGCTATAGTGTTGTGGGAGTGGGCCACTGACGTGGCAGCCCGCTCCCACACCACCAAAGTCACAATAAACCCTAAGTGTAGAACCAATGTTAAGTAGACTTGTTTCCCCACACTGTGACTTGGCATGCTTAGCCAACCCATTGTCTCTGGTGCAGATATTACAGTCAAAATTCATAATTTGTAATGAAGAAGGAAAGCAGGCTCTATTGAGAGGTTTATTCTTATTTTATTTATTATTTAGTGTGCTGCCCTCTTTCTGAAGCATTTCTTTGTTGTCCTCTTTCAAATTCATGATCATGTTTCACAATAGCAGCTTCTTCAGGGTAAGAGTGTCTCACCTACTTCAACACTGCAAACATGGTGGTTTAGATACCTTTTGACCTATATGTTACACATACTTAATTTTGTACTGAAATATTAAATATCATAATCAATAAAAATTGATATTGAAACGCATGTCATTGATCAGTTTGGAACAATGCCTAATCAATAAATGCATCCTCTGCGTAGACGTATGTGCAATGTGAATGCACACAAGTTAAAATCCCTGCAAAATTGATTCAGTATTTCATCTTTTTGAGATCAATACAATCCATGCCACGTAGTTAATTACTATAGCACTTTTAGTGGAACATTGGGTGCTGGCTAACCAGTCAGAATGCTTGCAATGTGTAACACTACATCCCCATGAGCAGCCTCTTCTTGAATGTTTAGGAATTATTTTCAAGTACTGCTGGGTGACAGACTGCTGTCTGGGCGTTTACCCTCACATGTGCTGGTTCACAGAAAACAGAAAAACGCAAATAAGCTTCTTCATCTTTTCTTTGGGTGACTGGGAGAATGGAGCTGTGTTGTTTCACCCAGGCATAATCATTCCGGTGAATAGTTGATCCTGCTTTTGCGCGCTCCCGTTTATGAATGGGATGGGGATGCTAACGTCCATATTACCCTACAATGAGTGCATTAAGGCTTATTAGCAAATGGTACATCAAGCGTTCCCAAATGGCAGCATCTGTGCAAGCAATCAATATAAAAACACTTCCTATTTTAAAGGTGTCCAAAATTCCAATTGATTTCCTTTTCTGTGAATAGGTGCAATAGCAGACTGACGTACGATTTTTTGTGTATATTAACACACGTATGTATCACTTGCGGCTGCATTTTAAAATGCTCTAAAAAAAATTAAATGTACTTAGAACAAGTACCGCTCATAAGACTGGAACTATGAAACGAAGGCTAGTGCCTTTGTTACATTAATAGCACATTTAGGGGCATATTTACTAACATTTCACGCAATGCAGCACAGCTAGTGAAATGCTGTGTTGCATTGCATGAAAGGGAGAGGGCAAGACTGTCCCATATTTTCAAAAATATGGTGCCTTTCTGCTCTCCTAGCGCTGGCACACTTGGTGCTGCCTAGTGCCAATTCAGGCCCCCTTGCTTCATGTCCCAAGGGTGCCTGCATTTGTTGATGTCCTTGTGCTTTGCTTAAGATATCTCAGTAATCTCACTTGTTTCTAAAAATGGAAGGCGAAAGACAGATGACAAGATTATGAGCTCAAAGCACAGTTAATGCAGTAAGTAAAGCTTTGATTGTGAAGTTTCTGATATCATAATAGCCTCTCAGTATTTACTGCCTCGCAATGGATCAGCCTTGATCTTTTCACTGCAGGATGAAAGCTGTAAGCCCTGCACATTTGGTCTCATAAAGGGAAAGATTAGATAGACTTATGAAGCCTCACCAAATTAGACTAACTTACTGTCTCAGTATGAAGAAATCATTTGCAGGATTGTCAACTAATCGGTCTTTGAGCTGATGTTACCAGTAAACCACTTTTGCATGTATTGGATTCTATTGAAAAGCCTTACAATGTCATATTCGATCCATTTATGTGCCTTTCTAATCTACCACAATTCATCATTCATTGCTATGAAAGGACTGAAAGCGAATTTGACAAAGGCTGTTCTACATGCTAATGCAAACCTACTATACATTTGTACGTTAAAAAGAATATAGTATGAATTCCCCTTAGTGCTTGGCAGTAGCAGCGGTATGTGCTTGCCAGACAATACAGTGACATGTCCCAGACAACTCAATATGAGGGCGATGACATGACTTCTTATTGCCTGAATTGATTGAGACGAACTATCGAATGCCCCCCCCCCCAGCATTAGAAGGCTGTTGCAAATTAGGACTTCCATGCCCATACAGAGGAACAAGGTTGAAGGTTGGCTTCCTTGATAAAATCATGGTACTCTGAGGTGACTTGCAGTGTCCTTTTAATGTATGACACAGTGTATTTTATTCCTTATAATTCATGGTCACTCCATCACCCATTCATCCAACTGCTTGCACTCTTGATGTTTTGCTCTTTCGTGTTCATTGAAGATATGAAGAATTAACCCCTTGCGTGCGCACGACGTCTCCCGGCCGTCGTGCATTACGGTGGGCGTGTGCGCACGACGGCCCGAAACGTCGTGTTCCCGCACGCCGTTTATTTCTCCCGCACAGCGGGAGAAATAAACCCGCACGCAAGGGGTTAAAGCAGAACCTTAATAGCCAATGTAAACATACCAAAACGCAGTTAGTAGTTTTTGCAAAAAAGATATTAGTATCAGTTTGATATAATAGAAGTTAAAAACTGCTGTGGATCAGATAGTGTATAAGCATGAGAAGGTTTATCTTTTATGTAATGATCAATAGCTTTGAAAGAAATGTTACCATAAACATCTTGTGTTGATCAGAAGAATGAAAAGCCCGTTTTCCCTTGGCTTGTTCAAACTGTAATTATGCAATGTCACTAGCCTTCATGTTTGTTTCTATCTCTGTGAGGTCAAAACTCAACTGTAATAAGTTATTACAATTGAGAAGCTATGTCACTTCTTTATAACAAGAGACTAGCTAGATTTTTAATTGTAAGAGATTGGCTTTTACACAGGGATTGCAGGCTTTCATTTACTATAACAAGGTTATCCTCTTGATCCCTGTGTCTTGAATGGAATATTAGAACAGTTGAAAGTTGCAAGCTCGACTGTAGACAATGGCAAGGCAGAAGGGCAATCATTTATGGCATTGGACATGTCTGCTCAAAAATTCAATTGATAGTCTCTGTTTCTCCCTGTTTTAACTTGGAGCATTCTAAATTCAGTGAGTGGAAAGTTCTAATAGCATTTCAGCCATTCTCCATAAGGCTATAATAATTATTAAAGACACTCTGCCCTGTTAGGAACCCTTGCCCGCTACCATGATGGATTGGTGAGTGCTCGGCATGGAACTACCAGTTTATCATTTCTGTGTGGTTTGGTTTTACACTGATGCCAAGAGCTGATCCCAGAATAATATCATATGTAGAGCCTGATCTTTGTAAGACCTGGTGCATTCCATTTCTGAATCTCTTCTTCCAGCTCTTAGTTACGTGACATAATGGAATTCTTACGTTATCATCGTTGCAGAGCACATTTATTCAAATTTGCAAGCCTCACAGTGCTCTTGGCAATTTAAGGGTGCATTTCTTCATGGTTCTGGGCTTCCTCACTGACTAGAGTCAAAGTAGCGTGGTAACTATTTATTGAGTCAGTGAATCGAGAGGTTGTCTCATTGACGTACACAGTAGTGTTTAGTGTTGTATTATATTATCTCTGAGATCAATAGCTGTGTGAGAAGTGGATTACAGTTTTGACACTCTCCTAAGTTTTATTTACCCACGGGGCAGGAGAGCTTTGTGTTTGGGAGAACATTACTTTTCCATGCCCATGTCCGCAGGCAAAGAAACAGATGATGTGCATCTGTGGTCGCCCGTACATCATACATGAGTCGGTGCCTGACAATTCAGTCCCTGCAGCCATAAAATGGTTCTGGGAAGAGGGCCACACAGCTCCCCATCTCATCTAGTTATTTCCATCCCTGGAGGATGGGATACCAGGGGATTTTTATGCTTGGGGCGTGGGGGCCGTGCACCCCCCCTTCCCTTAGTTTGCTTTACGGCCCCAGGGGATGGGGTCCTGAGGGCTTCTTTAGGCTTGGGGAGTGGAGACCTGCACTCCCACCCCTTAGTTTCTATTATGGCCCCAGAGGATGGGATCCCCAGGGCCCTTTTACGCTCGAAGGGGGTGACACATGCCTCCTTCCGTTTATTTATGACATTGCCCCAGGGGATGGAGTTCCAAGGTTTTTTTTTTAGGTTTGAGGAGGGGGGGCGCACCTCCCCCTCCTCTTTAATAAACTATTGGCCTCTGGTGATGGGGTCCCCAGGGCCACAAGTCACGCTCTCCATTACATATACACCACCACCGCTGCTCCTGGCCCACCCTGAGGATTTTTAAGGAAACAAGCAGGCGACTGCACCATTTTTTTAACAGCAGATTTGCCTATCCTTCGCAAATTTGCAGCAAAATTTAAAAACATTTGTTTTAGGACTCAGCCCTCCTCACCTTTAAAACGAAAAGGCCCTTGAGGAGTGGATCTCCAGGACCTAATCATGCTTGGGGAGGGGGCCGGTTGCCCCCTACCCTTGAAAATACATAGGACTCTTGGGAATGAGGTTTCCAGGGCCTAATGAGAGCTGGGAGGGAGGGCAATGTGCCCCTCACTTAAAAGACATATGGTCATGGGGGATGAGGTCCTCAAGGCCTTTTGAAAGGTTGGGGAGGGGGCTGCGTGGACCACCACCCCTTAAAAAGAATTATGCAGGGGGTCCCCAGGGCCTAATAAGTCTCAGGATGTGGCCCACCTAGTTCTCCTCCCCTTTAAAAACATAAGGTCCTAGAGACTATTGATGCTCGGGGAGGGGGCCCTTACCTACTGGCAGTCGCAGGCCTTGTATATATGTTTCCTACTGGCGGTTGCCAGTAGGTATTTATAGTTAAGACCCACTTTCCATAGGAAAAGTATTTTTTGACTTGCCTATAACTTTGGCGTCATATTACCAATCTTTATGAAATTTACCTAAAAAAGTGTCAAGGTGATCCGTGCAGTGGGGGCCAAGAATTTGGGGAGTGAAATAAGGGTGTGTTTGTAAAGTTAATTACCATAGAAACCTTTAGTCACACCTGCAGCCCGAACTGCTGAACGGACTTACACCAAATTTGGCACAGAGGTAGATGTTGGTTCAAGTAAGTGCTTGTAGTTTGCCGCCCTCCCAGGGCCTACAACTGACCCTCGTCTTCTAGTAGGTAAGGATGTACTGTAGGAAGCAGCTAGGTTTTGTTAGGGCGTTTTTTTTATTAATGGTATAGACAAGGTCCGAATAGAGGTAACTGAGACACCCAGTCAAAATAAAGGAACAAAGAAAAGAAAAAGTCCTCCAGAAAGTTAATTTAAAGAAGCCTCAGGTCCGGTGGTCGCTTCCTCGGGTCCCTCTTCTTCCATCCGCTTTACGTCAGCTTCTTAGGGGGTCTCTGGTTAGTGTGGCGTCCCCGGGAAACAAAGGAAACACAAAACAACCTCCCGTCAGTAACAGGACTTTCATGGGGTGTGATAAACCCTCCACCTGCTTGTACTATCACCACAGTCTGTGAGGGCGGGGAATCGTGAGGGATAGGTCGGTCCTGACTAGTGCCCTGCTTCAGGTGTCCTCCCTGCTTTCCCCCTCCCAGTCAAGCGCTTTAAATAAGTCAGGAAAGGCACTGACCTGAAGCTACAGTCCTTCAGGACTGTAGCATGGGGTGTCTCGGCGTCCTGGTTCTCCGAGGGACGACTGGACACGAGAGCGGTGTCGGCTGGAACCCAACGGCCCTTCTGCTCTTCCTCTCCGGTGCTCCCTCGCTGCTGTCCGATACACAGGGCTCTCCCCGGTGTTGCTCCGCGTTCTCCCGCTTCTCCGTTCTCCGCCATGCTCCTTGACTCTCCCTTCGCTTCCCTTGATGCCTCTCTCATTCCGGCCGTCCTCGCCTCTCTTGTCCCGGGGCGTGACGTCAGCTCCGCGCCGGCCGGCCGGGAGGACTAGAGCGCTTCCTTCCTCATGGTGGGACTCCGACGCCGCCATCTTGAAGGGCACGGAAGACGAGTCTTCCACATCGCCCGTATTACACTGCCTTTCTCCTCGGGATGGACGATCGGGCCATTCAGAGATTGGAAAGCGGGAGAGGTAGTCCACATTACTTTGCAACCGCCCTGGAAGGTGTATAGTCTGAAACGAAAAAGGTTGCAGTGCTAAAAACCATCTCAGTATTTTGGCATTGGTGTTCTTATTCGTGGCCAACCAGGTTAAGGGTGCATGGTCCGTTAGCAGAAAGAAATGTCTCCCCGATAGGTAATATTGCAGGGATTCTACGGCCCACTTAATGGCTAAGCATTCTTTTTCCATGGTGGCATATCGGGTTTATCTAGGGAATAATTTCCGACTTAGGAATAACACAGGTCGTAGAAGCCCTTGGGTATCAGGTTGGGATAGTACATCCCCTAGCCCTCTATCCGAGGCGTCCGTTTGTAGTACAAAAGATTTCTTAAAGTCTGGACAGGACAAAACAGGGGCACTGCATAGGGCAGTCTTTAGGGAACTAAAACTGTCGTCTTGCCTCTGTCCCCAGTCTACTTCGATCTTTGTAGTTGTGTGTCTAAGCAGGTCTGTGAGGGGGCTGGCCAGTTCAGAAAACCATGGAATAAATCTACGATAATACCCTACTAGCCCCAAAAAAGGCTCGAACGTCTTTCTTGGTAGAAGGACGTGGAATATTCTGTATGGCCTCAAGTTGATTGTGTTGTGGTAGAATCGTACCATCCCTGATGGTGTATCCCAGATATTCAATTTGATGTGTCCCAAGGGTGGTTTTCTTTGGATTCAGAGTAAGACCAGCGAGTCTCAAGGTTTTAAAGATCTTGTTAAGATGGGTTAAGTGAGTTTCCCAATCGGGACTATATACCACTATGTCGTCCAAGTAGGTGACAGCATAGTCCTGGTGTGCCTTTAACAGAACGTCCATAAGTCTTTGAGACGTTGCAGGCGCTCCGTGGAGTCCAAACGGCATCACCTTAAACTGGTATAGCCCGGATGGGGTGGAAAACGCTGTCTTTTCCTGGGCTGAGTTTGTCAAAGGAATTTGCCAATATCCTTTTGTTAAGTCGATTGTTGACATGACTCTAGCCTCTCCTAATCTCTCAACTAATTCGTCCACCCGGGGCATTGGGTAGTTGTCAAATTTGGAGTGGGCGTTCACCTGGCGGAAGTCTATACAAAAACGAAGACTCCCGTCCGGTTTGGGCACTAGGACAATGGGTGAACGCCAGGGGCTGTGAGATGGTTCGATTATGTCGGCCTTGAGCAGTGATTCTACCTCTGCTTCTACAGCCCCTCTCCTAGCCTGGGGTATCCTATATGGTTTGAGGTTCACCACTATTCCATCTTGGGTAATGATGTCATGAGCTACTATAGAGGTACGTCCGGGTTTCCCAGAACTCAACCCTGAGTATTGATTCAGCAGATTGTGAACTTGTACCCTTTGTTCGGGGGACAGCCTGGATCCCAGCTGGGGCATTTCCTCCTTGGATATCCCTTCGTGCTTCAGGCATATATCCAAGGGTTTATTGAGGGTTACTTGGCATACAGGCCGTATCCCGCTCTCACCCCCGTTACTGATCTCTCTCTCCTCCCACTTCTTTAAAAGATTTATATGGTATGTCTGCCCTTGATCATTGGTGTGAGGTACCGCTATTCGATAAGAGACCGGAATGACCCTCCGGGTTACGGTATATGGCCCTTGCCACGTTGCCAGCAGTTTCTTTTCCGAAGAGGGCAACAGAATCAATACTTTATCCCCTACGTTCAACTCTCTCATTCGGCTGCTCCGGTCATACTGTTCTTTTTGGTTAGCCTGGGCTTTCTCCATGTTTTGATGAACCGTGTCCCACAAGGTCGCTAGGGTTTCCTTCAATGTGGATACATAACCTAAAAGGGGTTTCCCTTCGTCCTCCTCTTCCGTCCACTGTTCCGCGGCCATCTCTAATAAAGTGCGAGGAGTACGTCCAAACAGGAGTTCGAAAGGACTGAATCCTGTGGACTTTTGTTTGTGCGTTCTAATGGCAAAGAGGACCAGAGGCAACTTCCGGTCCCAATCTTTTCCTGTATCCCCAATTAGCTTCTTCAGGATGGTCTTGATGGTTCGGTTATACCTTTCTACCAGTCCATCTGTTTGGGGGTGATACACCGAGGTTCAGATCTGGCGTACCCCTAGGATTTTACAGATGTCTTTCATTAATTTGGCCATGAAAGGGGTTCCCTGATCTGTTAAGAGTTCTAATGGGAATCCCACTCGGGAGAAGAAGGAGATCATAGCCTGGGCTACGGCTACCGTGGTCATGCTGGTGAGGGGTATAGCCTCGGGGTATCGAGTAGCATAGTCCACCAGGACTAAAATGTATTGGTGTCTCCTTGCTGACTTTATTAGGGGACCCACTAAATCCATGCCTACCCTCTGGAAGGGAACATCAATGATGGGTAACGGACACAGAGGTACCTTTCGGTCTTTGGAAGGATTGATCATTTGGCACTTGGGGCAAGCTGCACAGTATCTGGCTGTCTCCCGATACACTCCTGGCCAATAAAACCTGTCCAGTAGGTATTTTAATGTATGTTCTTGTCCATAGTACCCCCCCTGTTTGGTTGTGAGCAAGCTGTAGGGCCTGTTCTCTAAATGCTACAGGGATAAGCAATTGTTCAGACCTCCCTCCTGGACCATTAATGGCCCTGTACAGGAGACCTTTTTTTACAAAAAAATAAGGGCCTACCTTGTTGGGGTCAACTTCCTGAACTTGCTTCCAGGCCTGTAACAAGGTGCTGTCATCTTTCTGGTCTGCTCGAAAGCTGCGGGCAGGAGTATTGTCGTTGTCTGAGAAAGAAAGCCTACATGAAGATACACCAGAACAGGCCTGCGCGTAGTGTTCCTTATCCCTTCTTTTCTCACTACGGGACTTCTTTTCCCTGTCTTGGGGCCTAGTTATGGGTTCAGTACAGAACGGAGCCTCTTGTAGCCAGTCTACCTCTGCCTGCATGAGTCGGGTTAAATATTCATGAAAGTGGGGGAAGGTCGGTGCCTAACAAAACTCTTTCAGGCAGTCCCGGTACTATCCCCACCTTTCTCACTTGGGGATATCCGTCTATCTCTAGTAAGATTTCAGCTAGGGGATAGGACCTAACATCGCCATGTACACAGGACACTAATACCGTCTCCCCCTCACACTCTTTGTCCCCTTGAAGTATCTCCTTGGCTATGACGGTATGGTGACAACCTCTGTCCAATAATGCCTCTATAGGTTTCCATTTATCCTGACAGTTTTCTTATACCTTTGACTAGGGCTTGGTGTCACTAACACCCATCCTCAGGACCACCCGACCGCCATAGGCTCTGTGTTGTCAGTGTTTAAAGGGCAATTCGTAGCTATGTGTCCCCACTCAGCACAACGAAAACACTGGGGCCCCAGGTGGGCTGGAGGTTGTTTTGAGAGGGGTTTGGGGATTGGTTTTGATACGGATAAGGGTCTCCTGTCCCCGTCACTGGATAGTTTGGGAAGAGTCTTGAGAGAGGACAGCGGGACTCTTGCTGGCTGGGCTTTGAAGTCCGGAGATCTATGATATGCACAAGCTAAGTCAATGGCTGTCTGTTGAGTCAAACCCGGATGCTGTTTTACCCAAGCTCTAGTATTGTATGGTAGAGCTTCCAAGTATTGTTCTAAGAACACTTTCTCCACCACTTCCTCCACTGAGGCGGTACTGGGTTGAAGCCAGCAGGTTCCTAAATCTTTAATGCGGTAGAACAACGCTCTAGGGTTATCTCCGGTCACCCACTTTTCCTTACGAAACCTAGCTCTATAATACTCGTGATCACATCCCGGTCGTTCCAAAATAGCCTTCTTGATTTCCTGGTAGGGTGTGGCGCCAGCTGGGTTGGCAGCTTGGTAGGCGGCTTGTAATTCCCCCGACAACAGCGGCGCGATATACTGTCCCCATCGTTCCGTGGGCCAAGCAGCGGTGGTAGCTACTCTTTCAAACTTCGTAAAGAAATAATCAGGGTCCTCTCCCTCTTGGAATTTTTGTAGCACGCTCCCAGGGACGTGCGGGTGCACCCGTGTATTGGCTATCACATCCGTGAGTCTCAGTATGGCTGTGTCCTGTACCTGTTGGTTGTTGGTTAGTAGTGATGCCTGTTCGGTCATAGCCTTATGGAATGACTCCCTGTCCTTCTGGGCGTTTTGGTTTTGTTGTTCCAGGACTATTTGCAAATGTCGCTGTCCCTCAGCTAGTTGGGTGATAATGTCCTGTAGGGTCACGGGATGTGTCATCTTCAAGCCTCAGATGACAATCCCACTTCTGACACCACTGTTTTTTGCCGCCCTCCCAGGGCCTACAACTGACCCTCGTCTTCTAGTAGGTAAGGATGTACTGTAGGAAGCAGCTAGGTTTTGTTAGGGCTTTTTTTTTATTAATGGTATAGACAATGTCCGAATAGAGGTAACTGAGACACCCAGTCAAAATAAAGGAACAAAGAAAAGAAAAAGTCCTCCAGAAAGTTAATTTAATGAAGCCCCAGGTCCGGTGGTCGCTTCCTCGGGTCCCTCTTCTTCCATCCGCTTTATGTCAGCTTCTTAGGGGTTCTGTGGTTAGTGTGGCGTCCCCGGGAAACAAAGGAAACACAAAACAACCTCCCGTCAGTAACAGGACTTTCATGCGGTGTGATAAACCCTCCACCTGCTTGTACTATCACCACGGTCTGTGAGGGCGGGGAATCATGAGGGATAGGTCGGTCCTGACTAGTGCCCTGCTTCAGGTGTCCTCCCTACTTTCCCCCTCCCAGTCAAGCGCTTTAAATAAGTCAGGAAAGGCACTGACCTGAAGCTACAGTCCTCCAGGACTGTAGCATGGGGTGTCTCGGCGTCCTGGTTCTCCGAGGGACGACTGGACACGAGAGCGGTGTCGGCTGGAACCCCACGGCCCTTCTGCTCTTCCTCTCCGGTGCTCCCTCGCTGCCGTCCGATACACAGGGCTCTCCCCGGTGTTGCTCCGCGTTCTCCCGCTTCTCCATTCTCCGCCGTGCTCCTTGACTCTCCCTTCGCTTCCCTTGATGCCTCTCTCATTCCGGCCGTCCTCGCCTCTCTTGTCCCGGCGCGTGACGTCAGCTCCACGCAGGCCGGGAGGACTAGTGCGCTTCCTTCCTCATGGTGGGACTCCGCCGCCGCCATCTTGAAGGGCACAGGAGACGAGTCTTCCGCATCGCCCGTATTACAGTGCTTTTTGCCTATTCGGTGTAAATCCATTCAGTAGTTTTTGCAAAATGTAAGTAAAAAATTATAGTGATATCTTTGGTCGTGGATATTTCGCAGCGGTTTCGTGATAAATCGCGAATGCACGAGCCAACGGGAATGCTCTAATTGGCTGGACGGAACCTGAACAGAAAGTTGTGGCTGCCATTTTATTGCTCGAGAACAGGTTCCTGAAATGTCTGAAAACATCTAACATAAGGGGTCAGAGTAGAGGTACTCTGACCCCATGTTTGAGAAATGGGGATGCTAGTGAAAGAATTTATGTGTCCACATTATTATTTTTTTATAACGCTCGATATTCACGATGATGACGCGACCATCAGCGTTGCCCATGTATACTGTCATGACAATGTCGTGGCCTTCGCGAAGTTATCGCGAAGATTGGTGGGAATATAAAAAACTATACATGTGAATCATTAATACGCATTGTTATAGAGATGTTGAGATTCAGATAAATGTTTTTATAGAGGTATTTATGTAGTGAGTTATCGACTGTGATGGTTAGAATTAATTACATAGTTATAATTTTTTAACATGGTGGTGGCTTTTGAGTTACTGTTTTTGATTTCCGCTTTCTCGACGTAACCGCGGGGATACGATGACGAACTTCATTGCGATCTCCATCCTCACTGCGAAAATCGAAAATAGGTTTTAGATATGGTTGTTTTAGAAATAGACTAGAAAAACATGAGTTTGAAGTGTACAGCAATAAATCCCTAGTGTGTAAAAAATTGTAATATGTGTGCATAAATGAGTTTTCACTTTATGGAAACAGCCCAATCATCACCGTTAACGGTGACGTCGCGACGCCCCGAATAACCGCGGAAAATAGGTCTGAAAGATGTTTGTGAAAGAAATTTAGTACAAAATATGAGTTTAACCCATTCCATGCATCCGATGTCACAGTGGGCGTGTGCAGAGGATGGCCGGGGGCCGTCCAAACCCCGCCCACTCATTAATTCTCCAGCACCGAGGCAGAATTTTCGCCGTAGTCAAGGTGTTAAACATGCTTTGAAAGAAGTATGCATAAAGTAATGTGTGTAGTGCAATGTTCAGAATGGATTTTTTTACATAATATTTTTGGAAGTGTTGGTGGTCATTGAATGTCTGCTTTTGTTTTCCATTTTTACGACGTCTCCATGGTGATCGCGATGTCGTCGCAAAGATTGCTAAAACGTTAAAAAAAACTCTTTAGAAAAAACCCCACAATATTTCGGGTAATATGGTGGCTCTGACAAGAGCTGTTGCATTGGTTGTGTGCATATGGCTGCTACACACATGACCGGATGCAGATGTTACTTAGAAACACTCCGTAGCTTTCATCTGTAAAGTGCACTCCATCATTTCTATAAATTCCATGTCAAAACGTAGATATTTTTTATAGATCCAGCCAATGCGATGGTCTCTGAAGAATGCAGGAACAGTTTTATTAACATGCTTCCTGACTTTGTCAATTTGTGGACAGAATTGACCACTCACATTTCTGTCTTTGTCATATATTAGAGTATACCAAGACAGTGTGAGGGAAAAGTGACAACAGTTTTGCAAAGATTTCTTCCATTAGGATTTCCAGCCCTACCCTAGTCAATGTGCCTAGGTCATTGCCATCACAGTGCACAATCAGGTGGTGAGGAGCCTGGGAATCCACAATGGATTTAACCAAAGCCAGCAACTGATGAAACTTTAACCCTCTCTGGCCAAACCAAGTAATCTGATCATTTGGCAAAATGGAGGTGTTTATTTTAAATTTAATAAAATAAATGCATTTCATTAGATGCTGTCAGCATGAATGTGAATAAAATTAGGTGGTGTGTTCGATGTCTTAGCAAGAAGTCTTATTATTGGCTATTGTTTTAAGAAAAATGCACATAGACATGGATATGCTTTTGAATCTGTGGAGTAAAGCACATCTGCTGTATCTTATTTGGAAGTAGCATGTTCCTTTTGGAGTGTGCTGTGAACCTGTGACCTACTGGTTCCACTGGGTTGCTAGGTACACTGAGCTAAGAGTGTATTGGGGGGAAGGGTGTTAAAGACAAAGAAGTATTTTTTTTTTTTTTTAGTTATGACAACATTTAAGTAATGGCAAGCTTTAATTTCCAACTCAGGACTGTGTAATAAACTGTTGTTCAGTAATTAAATTTAAAAAAAACAAAGCTAGCTTTAGGTTTGAACTCTCGTTTTTTTTCACCATTTCTACGCGATCATCAGGAAAACATTGCAAAAACGCGAGATGCAGTAGTCTAAAATGAAAGACTTGATATCATTTGCTGCCTTTCTCATGATGATAGAGTAGAAAGTTGAAGAGGTTGCCATTTTAGAGTTGCTTTCTATGAGAGTGGTGTACCGTTCTTGTGCATGGTTTTTGCAAATCTAAACAGTGTCAAAATTATCCAGAAAGAGCTAAAACAACAATAGAATCTACAAACTCAATTCATTGGTATGTTTATAACTTTTTTAATAATATAAAAAATGTACATTAGAAATTAAGATGTATATTGGAGTTTGATTGATAAGAGATGAACTGTATCTGGCAGAGAGTGTGTGTTTAAGATGTCAGTACTGTTGAAAATGATCATGAGGAATGCCTTTCACAATGACAATGTTTTAAATGTCTAAGCATTATTTGCAGAATAGATACATCTATATTAGTTGTATTCTGGGTGCTGTGGTCGTTTTAGTCACATTATTAAAAGGGATTACTGAAGACATGAATAAAACATAAGAAAATGTGCTGTGCCTGTATATAAATTATAAAGTAATGATACTTGTTAGGTATGTATTAGGTAAGTCTGGGCGGTGAACTCCGCTCTGCTCACGGAGTTTGCAGAGTTTTCCGCACCATGCATTATGCGGTGCTCGAGTAGTTCCAAAGAACCCCGCTTCATGTAGCGGAGAGGAGTTTTTTTCCTCGCTCGTGTTTGTCAACGTCAAGTTGGCAAGTGCAAGCGAGGATAATCCACCTCCCGGCGAGATTTTTCCTCGTTCGCGATCGTCAACATCAAATTGGCGAGCGTGGAAAATCAACCTCCCGGCTAGATTTCTCAACCCTGGCGGTTAGATTTCTCATTGCGAGCGGTGGCATGTGCTCACGTCCGCTCGTGTTGAGAAACCGTCCATTCGCTTTGAGAAAGCTGCCTTTCGAGTAAAAATCGACAAGAGCGGCAGAAAGGAAGTAGCACCCGCTTGATCTCTGCATGGTGCCATTCGCGATGATTGCACAGTGCAGACTCACTGAAAATCACTGTGAACGGCATTTATCTAATGCACTCTGCTGCTCGTGGAGCTCTGCATTGTGCGGCAGAGCTTTTTTTGCACTACGCGGAACTCCACAAACTCTGCCCAGGCTTAGTATTAGGGAGTGTTTGTCAATGTGGTTTTTAACTTATATGATTGGTTTGCATATGTTTAGATGGTGAGATGTTTTTTCTGGTTGCAGATTATTATATGTACGATGAGACTGTTGAGTTTACTGAAAGATGCAGAGAACTATATATTTTTGGAAAGATGGCCTGAATGTGTATATCTTTTATGAAATCACATATATGTTTACATGGTGATCTATGTTCTTCAAGGCTGTTGAAAATTTAATGTATATAGTGAGGGTGGTCCATTTCTTTCAACATGCTCTGTTTAAAATTGAGGAGGGGTAATAGTGAATAATGTGTTTTGAGAGTTTGTGTGCTATCTTCACTTGGCATGTAACTTTTCTTCGAGAAATTCTGAATATATGTTACACGAGAAATATTTGTGAAATGATGTAAGTATGCCATTAGGGAAAAGGTTTTGTGCTTTCAAAAGGTGAGAATTGTTGTTTTCAGTTTTAGAAACTTACTGATGCATGTGGACGCTGAGTAACAGAGCAATATATACGCTTAGAGAGCCATGTACGCAATTATATATCATATGATGTCTAGACTTATTCAATCACCTAGGCACTTCACATGCACTCTTCCGATCATGCATGCTAGCACTAATTATGTACTCATTGAACTACACAGGGCACACCAATGCGTTCATCCAATCATCCAGATAGTCGAAATATAGTTATGTGAATAAACAGGCGCTAACTGTGCTGATATGGGACCCCGCTGTAGTTCGTACATACTCAGGGAATGATGCAGGTACAAATTATATTGTGAGGGAATTACATAGGCACTATCTATGCATTCATCCAATCATCAAGGGAGTATCATTGTACTCAAACACATGTATTCACAAGTTTTAGTGACAAATATGTACTCTTCTAGGAACATCTGGTGAATTATATATGAAGCCTATCTCACACTCTTTGCATGTACTCTGAAGAGGTAGAGAGCTATATGCTGTGATACAGATTAAAGTGCAGAATTTTATATGCAGTGTTTTTTAAAATATAAATCTGACACATCTAAGTAGAAAAGTACTGAAACACTAAATCTACCAGTGACAGAGAGGCACAGAAATAGCTCTTATGTTGTGTTCTCAGATTTAGATTATTGAGACACTGAATATACTTTTACACTTTGGTTGTTTATTTTAAAATTTACTACAAAGGCATGAAGTGGTCTTTTACCATGTATAAGTGAGAACTGAGATATGGTGCAGCTGTGTTGTAGGAGAGGGTGTTATAATAATAAAAAGTAAGTAATAAATTAAGTTTTGTGTTTTGGTTTGGGATTGGTACATTGAAGTAAATGCTTGTAGCTATGTAGGTAGGTTGATTAGTAGGTTTGAAACATAACATTAAAACTATTTTTGTATTTTGTGTAAGCCAGTAGTAAAATAGCTGGCACATTGGCTAGAAAAAAAACTCCAAATATACTTTTTTTTTTTTACAGAACAACATCTGAATGAGTGCAGGCAGATTGCCTGCAAAATCTCGGAGGGTAAAGGAACAGAAGCAAGTACAGTGTCTACGCAGAACTGACACTCAAATGGGGCAAAATGAAGAAAAAGGGGTGAACGAAAAAAGAGCTACTGGTAAGAGGACAAACTCATTTTTTTAAATATATGTGGACATTTCTAATAATTATGAAATAATGAAAATACAATTCAAACCATGAGACATACTGACAATAGACAAAATCTATATAGCAAGAACAGGAAAGAATGTAACAAAGATGTATACACTTTAACCGGGAGACAGAAGCAATTTAAAGAAATCAGAGCTAAGATGTTTCGTAGTAGAGTAGTTATAAATCTACTGAGAATTATTAAGAAGAATAGAAGAAGGAGAGAAGCAGTGAAACAGAAGGAATGAGTTAAGAGAGTAGTTAATAAGGCCTTTGCTTTGAAGGTGAAGGTTTTTATTTTGATTCTAAATAGAATGAAGATTCTTGACAAAATGGTGTTGTCCTTGAGGAGACAAAATCAGAAGAAAAGATTAGTGAATAGAAGTAACTTTTGTACAGTTGTTTTTTTAGTGGAGAAGGCATACATACTTCTAGTACAGGGTATTTCTTTAATGAAGAAAGCTATGTCCAGGACTATAGATTAGTTCATGCTATTGATTACAGAGGACGATGTTACGAAATTAAGAATGGCACTCCTATAGCTAAAGAGGTGATGGTGCCTACAAATGTAGAAAACGTTATTGGAGAACAGGTACAGAGAAGGCGGAGTCAAGCGCCGGTATAGAAATGGAATTGTAGTAGTGTTTATAGTATTCAACAACAATCCATTCATATATTAAGGACATTTCTACATATCTTCCAAGGTGAACTTCAAAACAGAAAATAAGTACTTCACAAGGATTGGATCCTTGCAAGATCAGTAAGCATACGAATTTTTGGGGACACTCACTAGCTTGTTTATCAAACAAAGTGTGCCAAAGCACCTTTCATCATTTCAAGATGTTAGCTGTACACCTCTCAACAATCTGAACTTTAGTTAGGAAGCTGTACTATGTGGAAACTCCTGCTTTATCTTTAGGAGAAATTAAAAGAGCACTTTGGCATGGTAAAGTGGCAGCCGTAGAAAAGGTTTGTGGTGATGTGCAGTTTTGTTTCTTTAGTCCTGAGCAGGATTCTAAGGAAAATGAAGAGTTGTTAAGAGGAGGAGTTGCAGAGCAGGACACCTATATTACAGTTGATAGTTTTTAAAAAAGAGAATACACATTTTAACACAAAGTGGTCTAAAAAAACAGAGGGGCATATTATCAAGAAACGGCGTTAAAATGATCGCCGCTTTAGCAGCAGAAAACTGCAGCTAAAGCGGCGATAATGGGCTTGATAATATGCCCTTGAGAATTCCCATAGAAGCCCCTGTTCTGGTGTCAACATGGGCTTCTATTGGAATTCTCTGCGGCATATTATCAAGCCCATTATCGCCGCTTTAGCTGCAGTTTTCTGCCGCTACAGCGGCAATAATTTTAACGCTGTGCTTGATATTATGCCCCAGAGTATGTTAGTATATGTAGTGAATGCACTAAATAATGATAACTGGTAAAAGTTAGCTGTGTATTTATTTGTAGAGGAACACTTTGACTTGTCTATACGGCAAATCATATGTAAGTAGTGTTAAAATATATTAGAAGATAATAAAATGAACAACACATAGATATTAGATACTCATTTTGTAAAATAATAAAATGCCTGCTAATGTAGAAAAAATATCAAGGGCCAACAATGAAAAAAATCAACATTTTTGATTCTTTGCAGCATTGGGCCATTATGGACTGCTCAGTGCTCCCCAGCACTCACTACAACGCCATAATCCATGCAGTATGATGCCATCCGGGAAAAGTGTGGAGCCAAATCTTGAAGTTGAGATTGGACCTGTGATCGGGCTCTCTGCGCCAGTGTTGTTGTGACTGCTATTGAAGTTGAGGGTCTTTTAGCCTTGTGTTGCTTTCTTGGTGCTTTTACAATATTGATTTGATGGTAAAACATGGACGTAGTCCTGCAAGAATATTTTTTATTTGTACCCCTTGACAATCTCTTATGACATATCGTGCATTGCCCAAATCTGAACACTATCAACTCCTCTTAAAGAATGTTCAAGATAGATAAATCAGCATGTTATTCTTATTGTTTTAGTTGAAAAGTGTATTATCCAATGACATTCCTTTGTTTCCAGGTGACATGATTTTCTGTTTTGTTTTTGAATTTTTTTTGGGGTGGTTTTGTAAAGTTGTAAAAAAAAATCTTTTTTGAGGGAACAAAAATGGCAACTGGGATGGGAAGAATTCGAAAAATGTGCACTGAGAAATGTGCAAAAAATATAAATAGGGAAACAAATTAGCATGTATGATTTTTTGCAGCATTGAGAATAGCTGTAACACACTGCTCACCAGCAGTTATAACAACACTACAGTCCATGCAATACGTGGCCATTCTTGAAAGCTCTGGAGCCGTATTGCTTGCAGTAGTCTGCACCTCCGAAGATACTTGTTCTTGCTGGTGCCACTGATGTAGATGGTCCTCCAGCTTCCCTCTAATTGATTATCCAATTAAAGATGTTTTCTATGTTAGATTTTAAGATGATAGACCATGGACGTCATCCCATATGAATATTTTTTATTTGTCGCTCCAGAGTGGATCTTTTCACAGAGTGTGCATTATACTAGTTTTGGAGCAGTTTTTTATTCTGTTTGAGTTTGGGTAAGAATGGATAGTTTTATGGGTGTCTTGTAGTTATGTTCGATTCGTGAGTTCACATGTTGAAAGTTATTTTTTGAAATTTTAGTTTTTGTTAAATGTGTTGTTAAAATAAACTTAAACAATTATGTAACTAAACAGCTAGACTCAAATTTTGTGTAAAATATGCTTAATTATCTCTTTTATTTTTTATCATTTGTATTTGTGACTACTGATGTCATTGCAACCTTCGGTGTTGCTGTGAAGAAGGAAAATGCATTTTTGATGTAGTTATTTAAAAAATGTATACAAAGGCGAAAGTTAAATTAGCACTATAATAAATAGCTACACTGAAACGTTTTGTAAAATATGTCTATATGTGTTATATTTGACAATATTTGCAGTGTGCCCTTGGCAATGGCACTCATAAAATCATACAAGCACTACCTGTGCAATCATCAAAGATGTCCTTTCTCCACCACTCTGCAAACCCGCCTCCTGGCATAGTACTAGTTAGGGATGAAGTTCCCTTGGCAATTGTACCTAATGTTTGCACCAGAAGGAACTTTTAGTGATATGTTTTTAATGATTCTTTGTAAATGCTCATTTAGGATTCCTTGAATCGAAATAAAGAAAGTGAATGCAATCTCTTGAAATTGAAAATTAATTCTGAGAAAGCCATTTAATCTGCTGCGCAGACAGAACACATTGGTTATCCTGGAAGAAATGTTTTTGTCATATTTGTGGGTGATTTAGATACATACTGCAGCACGCTACATTTTAGGCACCATTTACACTGGATGAATAGGGAAGTTAAATTAGCCAAACAGGGAGTTCACATCTACAGCACATGCTTTAGGGTGGAAGCACATGTGCTTTACTTCTATTTATTAGTCGTGAAGCAGGCAAAGCCCAAAAGCTAGCAAAGTCAGACATGCAAACATAAAGGCATCACAACAAAAAGCCACCCCGGACCTGAAGGAGAAAAGGCATAAAAGTATAGAGAGTAGAAGGCCATTGCAGCCTATTGAACAAGCCAGAGAATGATCAACATGAATCCGGGAAGGATTGTGAAAGTGTCGTAGTGGTTCCTGCGAAGGGTCACGCAGAGAATAATATTCTGAAATACCTTGGGGCAGATTTACAAGCCCCTTGAGCCATTTTTGCGTCACTTTTTCCATGTTAAAAGTGACGCAAAAGTGGCGCAAGGGGCTTGTAAATCTGTCCTCTTGTGCCTAGGGAAGTGGTTGATAATTATATAGATAAATGGTTTGGAATGTGTGACTGTTAGAGAGATAAGTTAGATAAGGATGCTGGGGGTGGGGGTGTTGTATAGACATACAAATATCTAGGGGAGGGACACCCATTTGAACCAGGTTTGATGGTCAATCCCCTAATGCAGCCCTTATTTGCATTTTACCTCACTCCCGAAATCTATCACCTGAAGTTTAAGGACACCCAAAGTAGGTAGAGCAGTTTTTGTAAGATGTAGATGTATCATGAATGGCAGTGGAAGGTTGGGTGAACCAAATGAATCTACTATAGTGGTCTGTATAATTTCCTTATGCCTGACCAGATTATGAGGCATTTTCTTACAGAGTTGCACCAGCTAGTGATTGCTTCCAAGATGATTAGTCCCATGAACCTTGGAAAACTGACTTCTGGCAAGGAGTTACCAGGGTGTGACCACAAGATGAATGGTTCAGGTATCCAGTTGAAGGCAAAAGATTAGAGCCCTTCAAGGCCCCAAACTTCTGACAAGGGGAAAATCCCAACCCACTTCATGGCAGAACGAAGGCTGGTCCTGGTGGGAAGAATCCTTTTAAATTGATAGGTTCTTTGACTTATCAGTCAGGTCACAACTAGAAGGAAAATGGCCCTGGATGGCACTCACTAACTAGTATGCACTCCGCTGGGGTGAACAGTGTGGTGCTGTGGAAAGGTTGCTCCCATGAGGAGAGGGTAAAGCATTCCTTAATGTCCCTTAAAAGGGAGGTAGACCCAGACGTTAAGCTGGTCTTTCTAGAGAATGCTTAGAAGTACATCAAATAGGTAGTAGTGAAAGTGGTCTCTCACACTTGGCCGGGATACATGTCTCAGGGGGATCCTGGTGGGGGCACAGCTGGTCTTCCAAGAACTGTCACCTCCAGGAGCAATCTGTAGGGTTCTAAATGCTAATGAGGGGTTATGGTCCATTGATAACCATAATCTCCTTAGAATGCAGGGGGATTGTTTCCTAGCAGAAGATCGCTGCATGTTCGTGCTTGCCCATAGATTACATCCTTAGCAGTGAACTACCACAGGCAGTAAGGGATCCAGTCGGTGATAACATGCAGGTGGGGGTCCAACCACAGGTCTCTGAGGGTGTTGGACCTACGATTATGGTGCAGGGATCAAAGAGGAAAGTAAGAGTAGGAGGAAGGTGTGATCCACAGTAGGAGTAACAATAGGCCAGGCGTTACCTGCTCTGACAGGAGAGACTCTACATCCAGTGCTAGTGGGGATACTTTTGTACTGGAGGTGTAGCCTGCACTGACAGAGAGATAGGAGACCTGGACCACACAGGCACCTGTGTTTGTACAAAGTATTCTATCCTCCCTAACTGAACCTGTACAGACCCTGAACTGAAAGGCCAGTCCCAGAGTGTCACTTCTGAGATAGCAGAAGTGCAAATAGAAGGAGGGTGTCTGGAGCTTAGTGGTGTTACCCCCAAAGTAAAATGACTAGGAGGTCTGTGGTGCCTCATGGTGGTTTCTTAGCCAGTGACACAAGGACATGGGAGTTCAGTTTACCCAGGGGAAGCAATGTCAGGTGTTACCTGCATTGCTTTTCTGGGAGTATTTAGGGACTTTCATGTGGGTTCTGTAGTGAAAGGCAAGAACAGAGTCTTATACCCTGTGTCTGACCCTGACATAGAAGACATGTGATTTCCCAATTGAGACTTCTGAAGGGAACTGGACTGTGCTCACATAGCCCTAGGAATCCATAGATGACTCCTTGTTATCCCAAAGGCTGATTGTGAGGCTTGCACAAGACATAGGATTTGAGAGTTCGCATGTAAGTGTTCATCCATTGGCCTGGTGCAGTATGCTGACAGCTGTCAGTTATTTCTGCTTGTTGGGTGCCCTATGGACATAACTGACATTAAGTTAGGAACAAAAATCCCACACTGGGGAGTAATTTGCCCACATAATCTGATTGGTGGTACTGTTCGCATACAGGGATGAATCTATGATTAGGCTAGGATAAGGCTTCTCACAGGTGGGGTCTGCAGATGAGGAGGAGAAGGCTTCCACATGGGCAGGGTTAATGGCTATGACAGTACTTGAGAATAAGAAACTGGTAGTTTAGGAGAGGTATAACACAGACAAGTGCACTTCAGAGGTGGCAAGGTGTCCTTGTTCTATCACCTGAGTAGGGAGGGCCACCAAGGAACATTTGGCTAGGGATAAAAGGTGCAGCACAAGGAAGGAAATATACCTTTTCTGCATGGTCACCACTGAGTAAGTGCCTTTTTCTAGATCCTATTTTGCTTATTTAAGGATTTTGTGCCCTGTGACAAAACTATTCAGTGCCACAATGTGTGTGCTCTGCCCCAAAAAAAGGCACGGGTAAAATTAGTTTCAAGCATTCGACTCAATTGGGTGGACACAATTCCTCAATCACTTGCTAATGCACATGATAAGGCTGGCACTCACCACCACCTCCTCAGAAATCTCCTGGACCCAGGAAAATGCATCTAAAGAAGAAGAAAAAATAAGACTTCCTGCTCCTGATGAAGAAAAGGACACAAGGACTCCTGAGTCCTGATGGGAGACACAGGCTCAAGGACTCCAGATTCCTGCTGGCATCCAGAAATGAAAACTGCTCTCCAAGACTCTAATCTGCCTGTCCCAGGAGCAAAATAGTAGAAGGACTCCATCAGAGTACAGAGAACTGGACCTGGAAGGTGCCCTGGATAAAGAGAGATATAGTGCCTAGAAGCCTGCTCTGAAAGGTTAGGGCTGCAAGACTGACCTGAACATTCTTTCACAGCACCTAGAGAAAAGGGTACTTATTTGTTTTTTCCACCTCCTAAGGGCTGGACAAGGTGCTGAGGGTTGCCCATGGAGGTTGCACCCAAGGTGGCAAGAAAACCAGTTTTGTCCTGCTCTGTACTTTTTGCCACACTGAAACAACATTATCAGGCCCTTGTCCAGCCTTTTGGAGTCCTGTCTGACCACAGTTTTCACTGTTGCACCACTGGAGGATTTTGAGAATGAAATAAGGTGACTGAGCCCAAATGTAAAACCTTGTACCTGGGCGAGGTGGCTAATCCATCCCAATGACGAAGTAACCTTGGCAGCAGCTACAGAATCTAGCTGTGTCCCACTCAGAGTGTTTGTTGCCCAAATTAACAGCTTCAGCCTAAGCTTAATGATGACAATTCTGACGTCAAGGGACACTCACCGATCTCAGCCTCGGACCTTGCCCTGCTGAGTGATTTTCACTTCAATTTCAGAGACTAACTTCTGAGATCAAGTCTTTGACCAGATGACCTGCTTTTTGTACTGACTTAAATTGCACCTAGGTCCCGTTTAACATTTAACTATTGTTTCTAAATGGTGCTTTACTTTTGATAAGCAACTTTTGCTGTAAAATTTTGAAAATTATTATCTTTGGTTCCACTCTTTCAATTATGATTTTACTGTGCTTTTGCCTGCTAATATTTTAATTGTTTTAATTAGTATGACATTGTTGGTACTGCTGGGATTATCTGAAGCGTGAGCCACATCTAATAGTGGTTGAGAAGAGATTCTCTAATAACTGTGTTTTGGCCTAACCAGGGGTAGTCCCTCTCAAATTAGTCACACAACTTACTAACCAATTTCACTTCAGGGTATTTGTTGGACTTGGCCCTAATGGTGGTAGTGGTTTTAGGCCTCTGGGCACTTTAGCACTGTGGCCCAGTGTAAAGTGCGTGCGCTCTCTGAGTGCGTGTGGTGAGATTGGCCTGCCCTCCCATCGAATGCATGGAGGATATGTGTGTCCATGGTAATTCCTGATGTGAGTGGAGTGTAGGGTCGAGTTTAGTATGTGCGAACTCGTGAGAATAAATGCTTCGCAATGGTGTGCGCAGATTTAAGGTGACTAGTGGAGAAGTGCCACTTCTAGAAGTTGGCATTTCTGTGTGCTGTGTGTCTGCCTGCCTGATGTGGAGTGCATGTCTGGCTGGTGATTGACAGGAGCTGAGAGGGCTGGGAATTCCAGGAGCCAGGGTGAGTCTGCCCGGTGGTGAATGGAGAGATCTGCATGTAGATGGGAGGGAGGAGTTGCACCTGGGACCTGAATAGGGCTGGGCCTTCCCTCCACAATGCTGGCTCCACCTCCTGTGGTGCGTCTGATGTCCCTGGCCTGTCCTGTGAATAGAAAGGGGAGCTGAGCAAAATAAAGTGCTCCTGAACCAGTTGTATCTGGTTCTCCCCTTGCCCTACAGTTGTAAAACAAAGGATTTGCTGATATAAATAGAGGGGCTGTGACCCCATGAAGATGTTCTTGTTCTGGACTTGAATCTACCAGGGGCGTGCTGCTGCTGGGGCTCAGGGGAAGGCTTGCCTCCCTGGGCCCTGCCCTGCCCCTGGATGCCTAATGGACTTCTTGGACCTGTTGCTTTATTCTTGCTTTTGCCAAGGTTTTGATACTGCCTTAAAGCCTGGGGGCTGAGCAGCGCCGCGCTGCAGCCCTTGCCGAGGGAATCCCCCTCATAGGGATTCCCCCCTCCTTGTGGGCTTTTGCGGGTGCCCGCCCCGCCTATTCCGCTTATTTTTGCTTTGATTTAGCAGGAGCCCACCCTGCTTTAGGTTCTTACTTATGAGGGAGCCCACCCCTTATTTTTACCACATCGAGAAGTTCACCGCCACGGCACTCACGGAAAACAGGAAGTCAGGCCCGCGCCGCCTAACTGTGGGCGGGGCCTGGGGTGATCGACTTCCGCTTCCCCATGCCGGGGGGAAGCCGTGCCATGCCGCGTAGATGGCTGATGGCAGTGCGGGGCTCCCAGAGGTGAAGGGAAGCCCCGCGCCACAGAAAAATGCAGCCGCCGCCAGCGAGGCTCTCGAGAGGAAGACAGAGCCCCACCCGCTGCCTCGATGAAACCCGCCGAGGCTCCCGTGAGCAATGGAGAACCCCGGCAGACTGCGAAGAAGAGACAGCATCCCCCGCCGCCTCCGGAGAGCAGCCTGGAGGGAGGGAGGGTGCCAGATTGAGGCACCCGGTCAGAGCTGCCCCGTTCATGCAGCGGGCCGCTCCAAAGTGGCGGTAACTGTTTAAAGGGCCCCCGTGGGGGTCCAGAGGTCCCGTGGGCCCAGGCCCTCCAGTTCCCTTTGGGGAGGCCGGAGATAGGCACACGGTGCCCATTTGGTGAGCGGGCTTGCAGTTGCGGGCCGCTCTGACAGCGGGGCATCTTTTGGTTTAAGAGCCCACGTGGCCCTAGTGATGGGCAGATTGATCCTCAGAGCCAGATGACTCCAACACCCCGCAGTATTTGCTATAGAGCCAGGTGGCTCCAACGTTTGGCCATACTTGTTTACCCGGGCCCAGAGGGGCCCATGCTTTATTGTTGGGGGCAAGTCCTTTTCCCTAGTTGGCGCCTAGTTATTTCAGGAGCCAGAGTGCTCCACGGGGACATACTTAATTTAGAGCCCGTGTTGGCTCCAACGTGTGGCGGATTTGTTCCTAAGGGCCAGTGAGAGCCCATGCAGCATTCTACCTCCTACAGCTGACCAGCAAGTAGTGGGCAGCTGCACCATTTAGGCACAATTCCTGAGAGGGACAGAAGTGGCACAGAGGTGCCAGGCCTTCCCCAGCTGCACAGCAATTAGGGCAAGCTGCATCGTTTAGGCCCCCAGGATATTGTTCTCAGCTGCCCAGCAAGTAGTGGGCAGCTGCAACGTTTAGGTTTTGCGCAGTGGCGCACCCTTGAGCTTCGCTGCCTAGGCAGCAGCCCTGACTTTGTGGACATAGGGCATTTGAGCCCCTTTTTCTGAGATGGCCAGCTGGCCAGGGAGACTGGGAGGTAAATAGGGCGCCAGCCCTAATGTGATGTATGTCCTACTGTGATTGTGGGTGCTAGGAAATGTGATTCATGTGGAATGATTTACGCACCCTGTGTTGATACCTCTAAATGTGTTTTATGATTATGAGGTTGGTTCGCATATTATGGTTTATGCTAGTGAGATTTATTTCCTAATGTAGTTATAATTAGGGGGTCAGGGTCTAATGCGTTTAGACTTGTGAGATGATGGACTCATGTGTTTATGATGGTGAGGTTGGCGCAGAATGTAATGTGCACCTGATGTGATACTGAGTCTAATGTAGTTTATGTTACAGGCTGATGCTAAGTACAGTGGTTACCAGTAGTTACTGGCTGTGTTCTATGTCTATGATAAGTTCTTCCTTTACTAAGTTCACTTTGCGATGGTTCTGACAGTTGTCCACATGGCCATGTGATGTGTAAATAATCCCTTGTAGATATGACCCAGTGCCAGGTGGCACCGCGTAATATGTGCTTACTATTCTAATGTGTTATGATAATACAAAGGCTATTTTTATATATAACCTTGTGTGAAGTTTCTTTTGTGGTGGGCCTGGGATGTTGTTGCTGTGTGCGTGCGCAAATGCTTTACACATTGCCTCCAGGATAAGACTGACTGCTCGTGCCAAGCTACCAAGGGGGTGAGCAGGGGTTATCTTTGGCATGAAACTTCCTTGCCCTGACTAGAGTGGTGGTTTCTGCCTGGCTTTGTCGCACGCTTCAACCAACCAGAAATCCCATTTCTAACAGTATTATAGTAAATTGCAGTATTTGCTTATCAGTTTTTTAGCCAGCTGTGGTTATACTTTTTCAAGGCTGCTGTTCTCAAGCGTCTGTCTTGCCAAACAATTTCCATCAACTGTTATCCTTTCCAAGCTTGAAAACAAACTTCACCTTAATTTTGCAATTACAAACCAACCAGTGTAAGCCAGAACTGCTTGGGCTGGGACTATGTAGGGAATAATCAACAAAATAATTCTTAATCAACAATCTAAAGCTCAAACTCATCTCTTGCTCTTTCATGTAAACATTTGATGTCAACACCCCTTAAAACTATATCATTTTAGAAAGCCATGTAAACAACCACACTCCACCTAAAACACACAATTGCAAGCCATAACTTACATCACCTTTGTAGTAGAAAGACTTTGCTTAAACAAAAATTCCGTTTGAAGACAGGAAAGAAAATGAAAGAAAAACAAAAGCTCAGATCACCTCACACTATTGAAGCAACAAGCAAACAGTTCATCACAGACAAGTACAGCATCAACACGATCAATGTAACTGTAATGCACTTCATACACTCCCTAAGTGACTCTTTAATCCCACACTCCACAGACATGTGCAATGCCATCAGCATCAAATACTTGAGTTTAGATGTACAATGCACATAAACCTCTCATGTTTGATGGTACTCCATACATAATAAGAATATAGGCTGCATATAGGGTACACATAACAACTGACTTGCCTCTTAGTTTACGAGTGACATTGTCGTCATGGCTGGGGTGCATGAAGGTTTGTAAGTTCATGTTCCAAAACAATCACTATCTCATTTAATAAACGCCTCTCAATGCAAGGAAGTGATCAGGTGGACTAACGTGAAATGCTTCCACATGTTAAAGAAATACACTTATTTGAATTTTGAAAAGACTTTTGAGGAGACGACTGCCATCTCTAAAATATACGTTTAAAAACGTAAACTCTCTTTTTTAAATCCAACCGCTTTTTATTTAGGAAAAACAATCAGTATTAAAAAAATGTTTACCTTATTTAAATCATCTCACAGACATGGTCTGCTGACCCAAGCAGGTCACCATCCTAGTGATGGCAACCAATTGTATTGAGCCACAATTTGCAACCTACCTTATTAATATTCATGATGTAGGTTTGATTACAATCCACTCAGAATTGGAATTTCATGATCCTGACGATACTCTATGTTTTGAGAATCCTTAATCTCTATTTAATTAATAAAGAATGTTATTAGTCTTGGATCTTACAAGGTTATAAAAATAAGAGATAGTCTGGAATACTTCTTCTCTGGTGTGGCTCAACACTACCAAAACTTATTTCTTCCATCCAAAACTTCAAAGTCGGGTGAGACTGGTACCAAATTCCTGTCTGCTCTTTTGTCTCTACGAGAAAAACATGTCCACACAGAGAAAAATAACTAATCACCCTAAGTAGATCCACACTGTTAGAAATTGCGATTTTGGTTGAAGGAGGTGGGAGCCGTCTTCAAGCAATAACCACAATCCCTGTCAGGGTGACCCACAAAATGCCACAAAATTAACCTGTGCTTAAACCTCAGGTCACTTACATACACACACTGACATAAATGCAGTCAGGCTTAACTTAGAGGCAATGTGTAAAGTATTAATGCAGCACTTGAACAGGTATCAAGTGAAAACACAATACCCAAAAATCTAACACCATTTTAGAAAAATAGATTAAAATGTAATACATTATTTGACACCAAAATGCTAAAACTCCAATCAGTAGAACCGAAGTGATGAACTTTTAAAGTTTTCAATGAAAACTGGCACCTAAGAGCTCAAAACACCAACTGTAGACATCTATTTGCACAAAAATGGGTCAAAATCAAAAGTTAGGGTTGACAGCGATGTAGTGCGATCGGGATACACGAGAAGAATTGTGAGCGATTTCTGTTTACCTTCAGACTTAAAATAATTTTTTAAGGAAAATGTCTGATGTGGTAAAGTTCAGCCTGCAGTGTCTGAGGAGGAGGCAACGTTGTCGGGAAACCTCTCGATGGAGTTGCGATGAACATTTCTACATGCAGACTTAATCTTTTGTTTGAAAGTCAAAAATCTCGAGCGAGATGAAGCTGCAGGATGGAGCTGACAAGCGCTCTTCGAGGCTGGATATCCCTTCTGGGAAGAGAAGCAGAACAGGGTTCGCTACTGTGGAGAAGAATGTCATAGGAGCTACTGCTAAGTCAGGCTGACTGGCGCTGCACCTTGGTTGGATCAGCAAACCGGTAGGTTCCAGTCTCCTCTTGTTTCTCAGGGCACTTTTTGACAGAAAATGCTCTTAGTTCCAAGGTTTAGTTTTACTTTAGTACAAAGTTTTGGTTTTACTTTTAGAACCACTTCCAAGGGTCCAGAACTGGGGTAACACCACTTGGAGGGCAGGACTCACTTAAGACAGGGTCCAGTGAAGGGTTCCAGTTGTTGGCGCTTTTTGTGTCCCTGAGCTCAGAACAGGATGCTAGCCTACGAGCTCTTGGAATCACTCTGATAGTCCTGGGTTCAAGCAGCAAACCAGTCCTCCAGCAGCAAGGCAGTCCTCTAAGGGTTCAAAGCAGTATTCCAGCAGCAGGGCAGTTCTCCATAGTACCAAGGCCTTAGGCAGAATAACATTCCTCTGAAGTACAGGGCAGACCTTCTGAGTGTCCTCGCAGGTCCAGTAGTGAACAGAAAAGTGTGTCTGAAGGGCCTATTTTGTTTTACCTGGTGCCAGCTTTGAAGGTGGAAAAGCTTCTAAAGTTTTCCCCCCATAGATGGTTCTGGAATTTCCTTTCTACCTGTCCAGGCTCCTGTTAGAAATGGGGGTCTCTAGTTGGCAATGGCTGGCCACTGTCCAAGTAGGGACCCTTCTTCCTAAGTCAGAGTAAGCAGCCTACACCCTTTGACAACCCCTGCTCAACCCTGTGGTAACGTAGCACGAGCAGCTAGGCTTATCTCAGAGGCAGTGTGTGAAGCATTTATGACCATACACAGTAATATAATGAGGAACACTACAAATGGACACCACTCAAGTAGTTATGAAAAATAGGTATTTTTATATACACTTAATCACAAGACCAAAAACCAGTAAAAACTCCACAATACTATAAAAATATAATTACTTTAGAAATGCTGCAAGGAAAAATAGTTCAGGATGCACAAAATGATGTTTAGTTCAAGGCAGGGGTCTCTGCGACCCTTTTACTCACAAAGTATCTGGTTCCTGGAGCAAAGCAACAAAAATGTCGCTAAGGCGTTGTAGCGATAAATTTCCTCACGCTAACCAGCGATGCGTTGAATCCTTACCGCAAGGGAGGATGATGCGCTGGGTTGCGGGCAGGACAAAGCGACAAACTTCCTCACGCCAAGCCGGTGATGCGATGAAATCCTTGCCGCGAAGGGAGGATGATGCACCGAGCCTGTTGCGTGTGCGATCTTGCTGCGTTGACAAAGATGGCGCTCCGCGAGGAAGCGACGATCCGGATTCGATGCGGGGAAAATGGCGAACGCTCGGCGTCCGCGCTGCGATGATCCTGTTGCGATGATTTCCAGATAGCGGGCGTTTTCAGGCCCGCAGACAGGTGCTGCGACGATCTTCAGATAGCGGGTGTTTTCAGGCCCGCAGACAGGTGCTGCGACGATCTTTGGGGTTAGCGAGCACTCGGCGACAGCGGAGCGGCGATTTTTCTCACGCTCACCAGCTGCAGCGGCTCGCTAACGGAGGTTAGCGACGATTTTCAGCGCTCTCTTCTCAGCAGTAGAACTAGAGGCCCTGGAACACACAGGAGCCTCACCTGCAGATAGTAATCCTCGCTGGGAGGAAACAGGAGGCTGATGATGGAGTCTGATGTGCCTGAGACTCCAGCAGGAGGCTAGCTCTCTTCTAGCCCTTGGGTGATTGCTGAAGCACAAAAATAAAAGTCCAATCAAAGTTCTTTTCCTCTTCTTGAAGTCCAGTAGTAACAGCTGCAGGCCAGTCCCAGAAACAGCACAGAAGCACAAGGACAGTCCTTCTCCTGCAGATTCTTGTAGCCACACGGACAGAGGTTCTTCTTGTTATCCAGGAGCAATACAAATTGTAGGGGTTTGTGCACAAATATTTATACCCCCAAAGTCTTTGTTCTTAGGGGTCCCAAGTCTCTGAACCCAGCCAGAACCAGTTCTGCCCAGCCCTGGAGCACTTTGTTGATCAGGCTGCATCCTTCCTTTCAGAAAGAGGGGGTCTGCCTCTGTGGTAAATAATTTAATTACCGGGACTTAATTTGATACAGAAACATAATAAAAATAGCTCAGTAAATAAGAGGCAGAATCCGTGGTATTAGAGGTTCGGAATGGGCTTTATTCCAATGGACGATTCGAATCGGTTGCTCCAAGTTCCATCACCACGAAGGTTCAGGAAGTGAAGTACACACATTATTGATAATTAATCACTTTTATACAATAGGCATTACAGTGAAGCAAATGCAAGAGGCGTAACAATTGATAGTGTAGCTAAGAGATACATACGTAGCAAAAAATAGGCGTAACTGGGTGTGATTAAAGAACGTCATCAGATGTGATGTCATAATAGGGTGGTTCCATGAAAGAATTTCGCAATGTCAGCAGAAATACTTGGCAGAAACGCGCGCGCAGCAGCATGACGTGTGATTGACGTGCAACTAGGGGGTGAAGGGGACTTGACATTTAGCTCTACATGTGGCGACAGAAGTCTGGAGGGTCAAGTCAACCTAATCCCAAATCATATCTAACATCCTATGTTTAAAGAACTATGTTATCCAAAAGAGAGGTCTCTTAGAGTAGAATCTTATTCTATACTGACTATACTGACTGTTAGTGCGTGTACAAGCGTCTAAGTGTCTACACTAGATGTGAGGGCATAAAGTCTTCCATAGTAATAGGGCTATGAATTACTTGCATAAAGACAGAGAAGCCGGGCCTTTGCTCGGTAACTGGAAGAATGTTTACTTAAACTACTAGACAGGAATGCATCGGGCAGGGAGCGAAGCAGATAATTTCGAAGGTGAAATACAGTTTTTGGCAGGCAACAGGCTGATGTCAGACTTCATGAGCCGCGCAGGGAATGAGACAAAGTTCATGGTCACAGATGCAGGCTCAGACTGGAGCTTTCAGAGGCAGAAGGCAAGAAGAGCTTGACGACAGAATCAGGGCCTACTTGCCTGGACTGTAAAATGGCATAAGTGAACCATATAAAGCCGGTGGCCTTTCATACTTAGGAATGGAATATCCGGCCTATTCATGGCGGATCTGAAAGAGGACATGTTGACGGTGGACGCACATGTGTTTGCGTCTTCATAACTGGAACTGGAGGAAACATACATGTACTTGTGATTCATACATGAAACCGTTGGGGTCCAAGATAGGGGACATAACTGATCGGAAAAATCCACATTTCCACATTCCCTCCTTGTCCCCTACTTGCCCGTTAAGAGATATCAATCTTCATCAATCCATGATCTGTTCATATAGCATCATTTGTTCTTCTTTTTTCTTCTGGGATGAATGGAATCTTGGTGGTGGAATACACGATGTGGCACACAGACCACAGATCGCTGGTCCACATTGTAGACATAGGCAGCAACTGAATAGTATGAGAAGGCCAATACCTAGGAAGGATAGGACCTTCCATCCAAAGGTAGATAATACACTCCAAAACCAACCGGACCAAGTCCAGGTGCCTGGATTCTGGTGTATCTGGCTTACAATCTTATGAAGGCGAGTTATGGCTTTATATACAGATGGCGAATTTTCTGGTATGAAAATGCAACAACTTGATCCGATGACCCTACAAGCTCCGCCCCTATCGGCCAAGATGACGTCAAGGACAAGACGATTTTGAAGCACAACAATCCGCATAGCAGACTGCTCTTCTGTTAAATTGCCTAAGGCGGAAATAGTTTCGTTCACTACTGCTTCAAGGGTTCTAGTTAATCTACGTATCAGCTTACTATTAGTAACGGTACCTATATAGGGAAAGAGACCTTTATTGAAATCTGTGTATTTTTCCCATGCTGTTTCAGTATAATCGACTATTGGGAGATCTCTCCTTACTCTATTATATACTAAATGAGTATTTCTGTGATAATCAGGAGGAGCTAGGAAAACAGGTGGCAAAAGAAATCCAATGTAGCAGGTACCATCCCAATCTAGAGGCAAACGTACATATGCCGTCTGACCACATATGAAATAGGAATGGCGGGAAGCTCTAAATGTAGACTTGCCTTGATCACTAAATTTTACTACAGTGGTGCATCTACTATGGCCCATATGTATGGAACCATTCTTTCTTACACATAATTCACCTTTTACTGGAAATATTGACATAGCGGGCAAAATTGGAGTAGCTTCGGATTCGACATTTAGGATCATAAGATTAAGCGTAAAATTACCTAATCCATATACTTCATTTTCTAGATCAGTTCCTGTTCTTTTGGGAAGTCCCTCCTTGTTAGGGTAGCAGACTTTAAGTAAAACTAAATTCAAATTTCCCCATACCCAGTTATCTTGATAAACTGCAGAATTCGAATCTAGGGAATTAATTAAACTAAACCATGCTCCACAGGAGCCGTTGTGTGTGAACGGGTATGGAAAGAGAGGTAGAATTCCTTTATAATTCTGATAGGGAGGGACTCGGCCACATATCCAACAATTTGTAGCATTGCTAACCTGATGGGAATGATGTAACATACTAATAAACGTGTTATTGCGCAGCGCAAATCTATAAGACAACTCAAGCGGAGGTAATTCACTAAAAGAATGTTCAGCAGTAACATTATAAACGTGTCTAGAAATAGGATAATATATATGCAACAATATACTTGCAGTAATTATTAAAAGACTTAAGAAAAACAAAATTAATAACGTCACTGTGCAATGACTACGCAGTGATTTACAGTACGCCTGTCGTTTCAACATTTTTCGGGTGTGTTCTCTATTCAGGTCTAAGGGATACATGTCAGAGACAATTCAACCGCTTCACCTTGGAGAGGACTTAAACAATCAAATTGCTTGACTGATTAGACCTGAGTTTTAGTTTATAATGTTCGTGATTACTTGTTTCAACCAAAGGAAGTTTTGAGTCAATGGGTGAAGACACACGAGGTGTGGTATTCACATCCGATGGTAGTCCATGAAATTTCTTGATATGGCTTGAATGAACCCAGCCTTTCCTGCCTTCGATCTTCACGGCTGTCCTTGTGGTGAGCAAGACAAGTTGCGGCGACTTCCACCTAGGATCCAGCTGAGTCTTCCGATCGAAGTTCCTCACTAAGACCAGGTCTCCCGGAACTACGTCATGGGATTTCACCTCAGTGTTGTCAGGAAAGGCTGCAGCTACCTGTGAACGACAAGATTGTAGTGCAGACATCAAGGAAGCCAAGTAATCTGTCAGCATATTACAGTCAATATCAGTTATTTTGCGTGGTATGGGCGTCCCCCACATATTTGGTGGTCTGCCAAAGATCACCTCATACGGGGATAGTCCTGTTCGAGAGTGTGCTACCATTCTCATGTAAAAGAGTGCAACTGGTAATGCTACTACCCAGTCGACACCTTTCTCTCTGCATATTTTGGACAATCTGATTTTCAGGATCTGATTATGTCTTTCTACGAGACCTGCTGCCTCGGGGTGTCGGACACAGTGGAATTTCCACTGATAGCCTAACAAAAGTGAAATGTGTTTCATTAGTTCGGATGAGAACGGCTGGCCGTTATCTGAGTAGACAACACGTGGTAAACCGTATCGTGGGAAGAATTCTCGAACCAACTGCTTGGCAGTAGTCGGGGCAGTGTAATCTGAAACCGGGTATGCCTCTGTCCAACGGGAAAGAGCACAGACAACTACGAGAACATATTTGAATCCTCGACATCGTTCCATCTGGATATAATCCATCTGGAGGACTTCAAAAGGGTGATCAGGAGGCTGAAATCCACCCTGTTCTACGGGAACGCTTTTTCCTGGGTTGAACTGACAACAGATCATACAGGTACGAACTTTTTGTTTAGCTGCTGCTCGTAAATGTTTATTGAACCAAATGTGTTGAATGCTGTCTAGCATAGCTTTTTCTCCTAGATGCACTGGACTATGTATAGTGTTAATTATAACTTGGACCATTGAATCAGGAAGGAACCACACAGATTTTTCCTTCGTCATCCATCCTTGATCCGTTTGGATCCCTCCTAATTCAGTCCATTTCCTTATTTCATCTGGTGTAGCATGTGTCTGTATGTCAATTACGTCAAGAGTAGGATCTTTAATCGTCATACAATGTGTTGGCGTCGGAACTATTGTCTTTGTCATGTCGGATGTTTGAGTTTGAGCAGTCTGTTTAGCTGTTCTGTCAGCTAGATCATTGCCTTGAGAAATGATATCAGTAACTTTCGTATGAGCTTTACATTTCATAATTGATATTGCAGTGGGTAGATGTATCGCATCTAATAAGGCATGAATGAGGGGTCCGTGCTGAATGTGGGCACCGTGAGAAGTTAAATAACCTCTCTCTCGCCACAGCACGCCGAAGTCATGTACAACTCCGAATGCATAACGTGAATCAGTATATATGTTGACTTTTTTATTTGTGGCTTGAATACAGGCTTGTGTCAGAGCGATGAGCTCTGCGGCTTGAGCTGACAAGGTATTTATGCAATCTGTTTCAATGACTTCAGTATCTGTTGTGACTGCGTAAGCGGCCACTAACTCTCCTGTACTTGTTCTCATACATGAACCATCTACATACAACGTCAGGTCTGGGTCTGACAATGGGACATCTGTTAAGTCTTGTCTGGGTTTCGTCGTGATTGTAATAACTTCAATACAATCATGAGCTAGTGGGTCTGTTCCGATTACAGGTAAAAGTGTGGCAGGATTTAATGTGTTACAACGTCTGATTTCTATATGTGGCTGAAACAATGTTAATTCATACCCTGTAAGTCGCGCTATAGTCAAGTGTTGTGTTTGCGTTCGATTCACGAGAACCTCTACTGCATGTGGTACTTGAACTGTCAATGGATGTCCTAACACTATGGCATCGCTTTGTCTGATTGCTAAAGCTGTTGCTGCCACTGATTTCAGGCACGCAGGCAAAGCCTGAGCTACGGGATCTAATGTACTAGAAAAATAAGCACATGGTTTGTGTGATCCTGCTTGTTCCTGTGTGAGTACTGACAAGGCAGTACCTTCGCGTTCTGTAACAAAGAGTGTAAACTGTTTATTGTAACATGGTGTTGCTAAAACAGGTGCTTGACATAAAGCTTTCTTTAGGCTTTCAAAAGCTTGTGTATGTTCCTGAGTCCAAGGGAGAACAGTCGATGTGGCTGCCTCCTGTGTTGTCAATTGAATGAGTGGTTTTGCTAGAAATGCATATTGAGGGATCCACTGCCTACAATATGAAGTGAGGCCTATGAAAGCCCTCCTTTTGTGTCTTGGGTATTGGCATGTTAGCTATTAACTGAATGCGGTCGGGTGTAAGCTGCCTTCCCTCCTTGGACAGCGAGTGTCCAAGATAAACAACTCGCTGGACACAGAATTGCAGCTTAGAAGGGGACACCTTGTGCCCCTTTTCGGCTAGAAATTGTAAAACTGTCAGTGATGCTTTCTCACATTCGGGTTCGCTTCTCGCGGTGATCAGCAGATCATCGACATATTGAAGCAAGGCAATGTTAACTGGCATGTGGATACTGTCGAGTTCTCGTTTCAGTGCTTGGCTATAGATGCTGGGGCTCTCTGTAAATCCTTGAGGTGCGCGTGTGAATTTAAAGCTACGTCCATTTAAACTAAATCCGAACAAGTATTGGCTTTCCGGATCTATTGGGACGCTGAAAAAGGCATTCTTGAGATCAATTACAGTAAAGAATGTTGCTTCGGAATCAATAGCTGTCAGTAATGACGAGATATCTGGGACCACAGGGAATTGTGGCACAATGCATTTGTTCAATTCGCGCAGATCAATAACCAATCGATATACTGGCGGGGCCTTTGGATCTGTTCGTTTAAGAATCGGAATTATCGGTGAATTACATACATTGGAGTCTGTTTCCACAACCACTCCTTGGGCAATGAGCTCGTCAATGATTTGCAGTAAAGCCACTACAGCATCTGGTGGTAACTTGTATTGTCGCATTCGTGGTAGTACCACTCCTGCCTTTAGTGTAACTCGATATGGTGTAATATTCATGCAACCAACATCAGTAGGGCCTTGTGCCCATAGATGTGTAGGTAAAGTCTGCAATCGGGGATCCATGTCTCTAGACACATAGTGACCTTTGAAATCACGTAAAAACAATCTTACTCCTTCCGGAGAACAACATATTATAGCTCCTAGAGCTTTCAGTGTTTTTATACCTAACAAGTTTTCTGGACATGATTTAGTAAGCAATAAATCTGTAGTTCGGGTCAAAGGTCCTATCGTAAGTGGAAGAGGCTGTGATACTTCATTAACAATAGGTTTTCCTGAAAAACCAAGGGAAATATTCTGTGAGCCTGAGAGGGGTGCCCCTGGAACTTCACTACGTTTTATGGTTGTTCGACTTGCCCCTGTATCAAGTAAAAATTTTCTATCTTGGCCTAATAATTCACTATGTACATAAGGTCCTTCTTGGTCTACAGGGACCTCGATAAGGGGTAAGTCAACTTCCCTCTCTAGGCTGGTTCATGCGTATCGTTGATAATCAGGATAGTCGTACTGTGCGGTCTGGTACAGTTGTCGTGTCGTGGTTTGTGTGGCAGCAACAGGCAGCGCTGGTGCAGCTGGCACAAACTGTATAGACTGTGGTGGAGCTGGCATGGACTGTGCATGCTGCGGGGCTCCTTGTTCATTCTGATCCTGTCTAGGTGGTCGTGGTCTTTCTTTTGTATTACCTATGGCGATATTATGTTTTAAAACTGGACAATCGTGTACGTAATGACCTGGCTGTTTACAATAGTTGCATGTCCCTTTTACAGGACCTGCTGAAACACTGGACTGTGTCGTACCCTTTTTATGTCCTTCAGCTGGAACTGTCTGGGAGACTAGCATTTTCATTTTCGTGTTTTTCATGCGTCTTTGTTCATGTTCTTGTTCCTCTCTAATTCTATTGTGATGATACTGTAACATTTGTAACATTTGTGATGGGGTGTTACCTTGCCAAGTACTCTCGAATTTTAATACTCTATTCTTCACTTGGGGTAAGGAGTTTTCAACTAATTTTGTCACAAACAGATGTGGGTATGATTCGCTACTTGCTTTTATGCCACTATTTATACCAAAACATTTTTCAAATCGGGCATAGAAATCACTAGTGTCTTCATCTTGCTTTTGTTTACAGGCTGAGATTGTACCCCAGTCTTCCTTTTTCGTAGTTAATAAACGTGGCAGTACCTGTACTAGTAAACCTGGTAGTGCTTTAGTTTTATCCCCAAGCCCTGCTCCTGCAGTTCGGGCCTTTTCTTCTGCTTCTAATGCTGACCAATCTATCTTTTGGTCTCCCACCTCCCACTCTTTTTCCTTGAGTTTTTCATAAATGCCAGCAGGCATCAATACCTTTAATATTGTCATAATGTCGGGATAGGTATACTCTCCCATGAGTAACATGTCTTTAATTTCTCGGTGGAAACCCGCTGGGTCTTTGTCATGACTGGGTACCACTTTTTTCATTTGTAACAATTATATTTACGATATGGGCGTATATACAAATACACGTTTAAACTCATTGTCCTCGCCTTTTATTGGGTGTACTTCTTATCTACAATCTATAAGAAGTTCCTTAAGCGTGCGGGCATTTATGAGTTTGGGGGTACGTGAATGTGCTGATTCTTGAAAGGTAAGTTTATTTACTCTGGGTGGCGTGGAAAAAATATTGGTAGCACCTCCCGTAGCCCCATCTGGGGTATCGGGCGTGAAAGGATTCGCTGAACGCGATACAGCAACTATAGGTGTGGACACAGCTATAGAAGTAGCTGTAGGAACAGATGTAGAAACAGATGTGCTTGCCGGAACTTGTGTCAGGATTTGTTGCTGTAGAGATACAGATACTGGATCTTGGCGTTGAACCTCCCTGGCAGGCGGTCTATGTGGGGCGGGATTAGCGTACTCGGGAGCTGCGTCATCTAAGTATGAGGAAAGAAAAACATCTTCTGCTGTTCTAGGATGCCCCTTAGGATGTATTTTTATTGGAAACAATGGGGGTGGCAAGTCTTTTGGTATCTCCGGAGTGGCCTTAGGTAATCCCTCGGCCAGGAGGGGATACATACCATTCATAAGGGCATTTCTTTGTCTGTCTACTTGTTCTGATTTCACTCGTGTACCTTCTTCAATTAATAGATTTTCTCGGACTTTATTTGAATTCTCTTTATTTTTCTCTTCCTGTCGGAGTGCTTTTTCTGTACGTCTATGAGATTCTTTACGCCATAACTCAACGGCGTCTTTCTGTGACTGTCTGACTTTCCTTTTCCATAACTCTTCCTCTACTTTCATGATGCACTCTGCATCCCAGGTCCCAGCTGCGGGCCACCTCTGACTTTCTGGTAATTCCTTGGTGTAATCTACCCATAAATCAAGAAATAATATAGCGTCTAAGCCATGTTTTTGATACATGAAGTACCCTGGAGTGTCCCTAGGAGGAATAGGAACAGCTTCTTCGAGTACCCCTTTTCTTGTTGTGATCTGTCTTAATTTCGAAAAGAGCGGCATATTGAGAACTGATCTGATACTTGATCTTGAACAAAACTTAATACAAATATACACAATAATGAACAGTCATTCATACCACAATATGCAGAACGTATTTAAAACATTTAACATTTAACATTTAACTGAGCAACAATGATAATGACGATCTAAGGAAACTGAATCACTAAACATAATACTCGACATTAACTGAATTATTCTGAATTTATATACTTGATATACTAGATATACTGCTAAACAGTACAGATACACTGCTAAAACAGTGCAGACCGGATTTGTGTACCCAAACCAGTCTTGACCGGCACAACCTATGTGCACGTCAGAATGCCTCCCCGATAATGGTACTCACCGGGTAGCTCGGAACGGAAGGCCTCGGAACTGAACTGAACTGGACCGGACTGGACTCGACTCGAAAACTTCGGACACTCTGGACACCTGGCGGGCCTCTGTATACCTCGGATCTTGCTCTCTCAGCTAGGCTCTGGTCGGGATACTTCGCACTTCTCACCGCCTCGTCTGGGTGTTGATCGCAGCCTCAGTCGCCCCCGCTTGACCGGAGGGAGATACAGGAAATCCTGCTGGTACGCGTTATTGTCCGTCCAGCTGTGGCAGGAGACCGGGCCTGCAACGCACCGCCGGCGCGTGAGATGAGAAAGTGTCCCTGTTCGGGCGCCATTCATGTGGTAAATAATTTAATTACCGGGACTTAATTTGATACAGAAACATAATAAAAATAGCTCAGTAAATAAGAGGCAGAATCCGTGGTATTAGAGGTTCGGAATGGGCTTTATTCCAATGGACGATTCGAATCGGTTGCTCCAAGTTCCATCACCACGAAGGTTCAGGAAGTGAAGTACACACATTATTGATAATTAATCACTTTTATACAATAGGCATTACAGTGAAGCAAATGCAAGAGGCGTAACAATTGATAGTGTAGCTAAGAGATACATACGTAGCAAAAAATAGGCGTAACTGGGTGTGATTAAAGAACGTCATCAGATGTGATGTCATAATAGGGTGGTTCCATGAAAGAATTTCGCAATGTCAGCAGAAATACTTGGCAGAAACGCGCGCGCAGCAGCATGACGTGTGATTGACGTGCAACTAGGGGGTGAAGGGGACTTGACATTTAGCTCTACATGTGGCAACAGAAGTCTGGAGGGTCAAGTCAACCTAATCCCAAATCATATCTAACATCCTATGTTTAAAGAACTATGTTATCCAAAAGAGAGGTCTCTTAGAGTAGAATCTTATTCTATACTGACTATACTGACTGTTAGTGCGTGTACAAGCGTCTAAGTGTCTACACTAGATGTGAGGGCATAAAGTCTTCCATAGTAATAGGGCTATGAATTACTTGCATAAAGACAGAGAAGCCGGGCCTTTGCTCGGTAACTGGAAGAATGTTTACTTAAACTACTAGACAGGAATGCATCGGGCAGGGAGCGAAGCAGATAATTTCGAAGGTGAAATACAGTTTTTGGCAGGCAACAGGCTGATGTCAGACTTCATGAGCCGCGCAGGGAATGAGACAAAGTTCATGGTCACAGATGCAGGCTCAGACTGGAGCTTTCAGAGGCAGAAGGCAAGAAGAGCTTGACGACAGAATCAGGGCCTATTTGCCTGGACTGTAAAATGGCATAAGTGAACCATATAAAGCCGGTGGCCTTTCATACTTAGGAATGGAATATCCGGCCTATTCATGGCGGATCTGAAAGAGGACATGTTGACGGTGGACGCACATGTGTTTGCGTCTTCATAACTGGAACTGGAGGAAACATACATGTACTTGTGATTCATACATGAAACCGTTGGGGTCCAAGATAGGGGACATAACTGATCGGAAAAATCCACATTTCCACACCTCAGACGCACAGTGGGAGGTGGAGCCAGCATTCACCTTGTCAGGCACAGTCCTATTCAAGTGCAGGAGCTACCCCTCCCCTCACACCAAGGCAGGTCGCTCTATTCAACCCAGGTCTGACTCAGCCTGCCCTGTCCCTCCAAAACCAGACAGCCAATACACATCATAGCAGAGCAAACTGGAAGGCTTAGGCAAGAGAGTACCTATACTCTAAAAGTGGTAGTTTCAAACACAGAATATAAAAATAACCTTCACTAAAAGATGTATTTTAATATTCTGAGCTCAGGCATACTAGATTCGTTTTTCTACCATGTTCTGTGGGTCAGTTAGGACTATAGCATGTAATAGCCCAGACCTCCCATTCTGGCCTATGGAGAACAGGTAGCCTTAAAGTAGTGAAAAACGAAATGGGGTGTAATTCACTACTAGGACATGCTACATACATCAGGGCATGTCCTACCTTACACATACAATGTGCCCTATCATAAGGGGGGCTTACAGGATGCCAAGGGAAGGTTTAGGGGCTGGGAAGTGGGTGCACTTCACAGCCAAGATGGCAGTTCTGGACTGCACGCAGACACTGCAGTGGCAGGTCTGAGACACACTTTACAAACTGCTTCTGTGGGTGGCACAAACCAGTGCTGCAGGCCCACCAGCAGCATTCGGTTTACCAGCCCTGGGCACACACAGGCCACGCTACTAGGGACTAACAGGTAAACCAAATAAGCCAATCATGGATGTACCAATTCATATGTCATCTTTACAAAGGGAGCATTCGCGCTGTGGCACTGAATGGCAGTGGCACAGCGCCCAGAGCATCTATAACCAGCAAAAACAGAGGAGACACAGCGAAAAAATGGAAGGGAGACTCGCGCCAATGGTGCCAAGCCTAACAGCTCCAAGGTGCCTGGGGTGGCAAAGGCTAGTGTGAAGTTCTCTGTAAGTGTAGGGAGGGAGTTCACGAAAATGATAATATTGTCAAAACTTCTTTATCTATTTAACATGATCCCAATCAGCCTCACACAAGCGTTCTTTAAATCCCTGTACTCCCTCCGAACGACACTGATTTGGATGGGTAAACAACCTAGAATCACATGGGAGACCCTCACTCTCCCATTTGCGCAAGGAGGATTTACAGCCCCAAACATGTGGCTCTACTATGTATGCACTCAAGAGCAGTATGCCCACTACTGGGTCTCCCCACCGGACTTCACCCCTCACCCAGCTATGGAATTTGAAGCTATGCATCCAATACCACTCAGAGCCCTGATCCTGCATGATATTAAGGTTAATAGGTTAGCAGACATCTCCACAACACATTGCACTACTAAGGCTTGGCAGCAGCTAAGTCAAAGAGCAGGCAATATCCCACTGTACATGAGGGCATTACCGCTGACCCATCACCCAGCAACATTGGTCACGTTAGAACCTAAGGTGTTAAACTTGCTAGCTAAGGCAAAACTGTTGACGATGGGAGACCTATTCTCAGATGGACAGTGTAATAATTGGGCAGTCGTGGCTCAGAGAGGACACGGCTCTCCACTGCTGAACTTGGTGCCTGCGGCTACGAGAGTCTATCTGTAGCTTATATTCACAATTTCCAGAGGAACCTGCACCACTGTCAGCGCTGCAAACGCTTCTGACCACCCCAACCAGACGGAACTTGATTACCAAGCTCTATAATGCATCGCACGCCAACAAAGTACAGATCAGAAAGCCCCCTAGTGACAAATGGAACGAGGTCATATATACCCCCTTACACAAGAAGAATGGGTGTTCTGCTGCACAATGAAGGGGGAGCTTACCTCGAATGGGAACGTATGCATCATTCCTTTTAAATACCTCCACCAAACGTATTACACACCACTGCGACTCTGAAAATATGGTCTTTGAGAAGATGACAATTGCCAATTGCCACAGATGTGGCTCCCTGGGGCAGACTTCCTGCACCTAGCGTGGAGCTGCTCCCGGATATTCCAGTTCCGGGAACAAGTAGCGCATGTCCTTACTGAGGTGGTAGCAGAACCTGTACACTGTACCCCTAAAGTATGCTTGCTAGGTTATGTGAAAACATCTAAACCAGCTTGCCGTAAACTCGTAGCGGTCAGTCTGATTCTGGATAAGAGAGGGGTTGCAAAACAGTGGGGACAGCGGGCCAATCCTAAGGTGGAGGGATGGTATAAAGATATTGCATACTGCAGAGAACAATTGTGCATATATGCGGAAGAACTGCCCCATGCATCTAGACCAAAGGATTATTGGGCACTGATAACAGAGTACTTGCTTGCACGACAGGGAACCACCACCCCCCCCCCCCCCCCCCCGGTCACATGTAATGACAATTGCGATGTATAGTGGTTAGAGATAATGGTTCTTTCTCTCTCCTTCTGTCTGTCTGACTTAGGGGTAAAACCATGCTGACCATGTGGCAAGATTACACTGAATGTAATCAGATATCTGGGTAATGGTTGTTTATTTTCTACGTTCTGTAATGTGCTTTTATTTGAAATGCAATAAAATAAAATAAAATAAAAAATGTATAGTGAGGGATTTGCTTTGAAATGTAAATGGTGCAGGGAACAGCTCAGCCCCACGCATCCTGGCAGATTAGCCAGCCAACACCTGCTCTCCTTTTGTCTCACTGTCTGGGTGGAATACATAAAGGCCAAATGCCATGGTAATCACAGTCATGACACAGAATACAGGCTGTAGTTACAAAATGGTTAGGGCAAGAAAATGCAACTTTCTAAAAGTGGCATTTTCAGAAATGTGACTTAAAATCAAACTTTACCCTTAAAGATGTTTTTAAATTACAGTTCTATAATGACCAACATGACATTTCTATATCTTCCCAAATTAATATGATTACGTATTAAATGCAGTAAGGTAACCCAATGCTATCCTATGATGAGGTAGGCCTCACAGTAGTGAGAAACAAATGTAGGAGTTTTTCACTACCAGGATATGTCAAACTTAAAATTGCATGTTCAACTCTAAATACGGTGCACCCTGCCCTATGGGCTGGTTAGGGTCTACCTTAGGGATGATTTATATATGTATCAAAGAGGGAGGTTATTAAAAAGGGATGCTTGGGCCTGGCAGATGAGTTACTTTGCCTGGGTGAATGGGCAGTTTACAACTGAAACAGGTTTTAAAAGGCTACTTAAATGAGTGACATAAAAAAAGGTGTTGCAGGCCTACTACTAGCATTTAATGTACCGTGGGTACATGTTGTACCACTTTACTAGGGACATAGAAGTACATTAAATGTGCCAATCAGGCAAACTTTTACCATATTTTAAGGAGTGAGCACAGCACTTTACACTTATTGGTTAACAGTGGTAAAAGGCGCAGAGTCCTAAAGTAAATATAAATGAATTTCAGCCAACAGGAGGGGAGTAGGCATAAAGTTTGGGCGAAGACCAAAAAAGGCTGGAAGGTCTAGCACACCCTTCCTCTTTCTGTCAAACAATATATTTTACCAAATGGATCTTTGGCCAGGGAGTCGATTTGAACTTCTTGCATGGTCAGCAAAGGTATTTACTTGGGCCAGTGGGATCGTTCAAAAACTGAATCTCCTTGTGGCCTTAGAGAAATATCGCGCTCCTCCTTTTTAAATTGGCTTATTCCTAATTAGCACTTTTAACTTACCTGTAAGCTCCTAGTGTATGCTGAAGGAAATACCCCCAGGAATTGGAAATTACCCTAAGTAGCCTGACTGATGAAGTATAAAACCTGCAGTAAAACCTGCTAAAATAGTCCTTCTTGACAGGTAAAGACCTACCTCTTAAATATTATCAAGTCACTACCTATATAGGCCTTGTAGTGAACAATGCAGGGTTTATGGTATGTAAATGTAGGACATGTACAAAATGCATATTATCATGTGCCCACAGTGACAAGACCCTAAAAGCTTTTATTGGTTTTTAATAAATATTAAGGAAAATTAACTTTCAAAAAGTTATCTATTCCTGGCCTGAAGTTCATTGAGGCTAATTTTCCTTAATTCTCCAACAAATCCAGCCTGGGGAGAGGTGTAGAAGAATGGCATAACATAACATGTGTATTTGTAAAGCCCACGTTCACCCAGAGGTATCTTGGCGCTGACTAATAGATGTTTTTTGTTACCCAACTCAATGGTACTCATTCTATCGACCTCAGATTGAATAAAGGCTCAGTGGACCCGCTGGGATTTGAACCTGTGACCATGAGGTCGAATACAGGCCCCTGCAATAGACGCATTAGTCCACTGAACTACCAGCCCCGGCCTTCCCGGGCCATTCTACAGGCTTGCCTGAAAGGAAAGAGGTGACTCTTCTGAATTCAACAGAATTTGCAAGGTGGTGGTTGTGAGCATTCTGTTGACATCATAGTGTCAAATCCTACCTGGCAGGTCAGTGGAGACACATGTAACACTTGGATGCACTTGAAAGGGAGAGAACAGGATACAGGGTGTATTCTCGTGTATTCATTGTCTGGTTGCTGAAGGACCCTGCTTTTGTCTTACCATATTTCTGGTTTGTTGTGGGTACAGTGCCTGCTTCAAACTGTATTTTAATCTTAGCCGTGGGAGGACTCTAGGGATTACCATAGTGCACTCCCCTACATGCCCACAACATCCATAGCCCACGTTTAGTGTGGCTGAAGACTCTCACTATCTTGATAATGGCCTGACACATGGCCTGTATGGCAAATAGGAACTTCTGAAAAAGTGCATAGGGTTGCCCCAGGGAACTTTCACCCCACTGGTAATGGAGTGCTAAAGAGTCATTCCCAGCAACTAGCTAATGCCAGGCATAAATGTGACACCCTAAGGTACCTCATAACAGTACTTTCTGGGCATGTGTAAGAATGGATGAAGACTGAACCAGCTGTGTGTGACCTGTGAGGAACTCTGAAGGATTGGACCTGCTCCTGTTTTTACCTAGGGCAAAGAAGTAAACTCCAAGGGTCAGGTGGCTGACCTCATATGATGCCACCAGGATGCAAAATAGCTGCAAAAGGCCTTTATTTCGACAGTTCACCGCTGACCAGTGAGAACTGAAACTTGGACTAAACTTCACTGGTGATCTTTGCCTGTGTCAGATTATGCAGGAAACAATTCTACTAACTTTACGTTCCTGGCCCATCAATAGTGGTGAACAATGATAAGACACCAATTCCTCCTCAGAGCTTCCCAGAGCAGGTCGCCCAAAGAAAGGTACCAGTGAGAAGAGGAGAATGAAATGTGAAAGAAAGAAGCCAACTGCCATACTGGTGTTCCACAGAAGGACTACAGAGCTAGGCATGTTTCTTCACACGGTTCTAAATGGTCCAACTTCTACTGAAAACATCTCACTGGAAATGTCATACTTCATCTTCCCGGTATTATTCACATAGGCACAAATCATCATTACGTATGTGTTCTCCCTATCATGTTTAACTTGTACCATTAATACAACATCAAATTATGTCGAACATTCACATTTAAATAGGAAGCGTGTTGCCAAGCGGAATAGCCTTGGCAGTTTTATCGGATAGCCTTAGGCTTAGACTCCAGCACAATAGCTGTCTAATACTCGAGTCAATTGTGCATAGTTCAAATTCTCTAAGCACTGAACATGTCTTTCTTTTGAACCCCAATGTTCTTTTTGCTATGTACCTTCAAAATGTGCTTTCAACAAAAATTTCTCTCTTGCTTACTTGGTACTAAATTTCTCAACAGAATGTCCTATAAACTCTGGCTAACAACAAACAAATAACTGTGCACTAATCTCCCAAACTAGTGCTCATCAGATAATGCTTTTTCTTCAATTGTCTTCCAGGTTGTCAAAAGTTGTGATGGATGCGCTGGGAAGAGAATTTGAACCAGATTGACGAGGGCCAAAGTCACGGACGAACAACTTGAACCTGGATTCCCTGGATACTCACAGGTAAGCATAGCAGCTCTTGTTGGCAGCTGCTGGAGGAATAGAGACTGTTGCAAAGCAAGCCGTGGTCCACAGGGTGTGGCCTTTATAGGGTTGATTTCAAAATGGCAGCTTTCTGAGTGATTGGGCTTCTCTTTTGTGTATGTGGGCTTTCTGAAGGCTTTCTTTGGGCTTTCTTTATGTGGAGCATGAGGTATTCCTCTTACAACAGATCCTCTCTAACAGATGTATGGCACCAAAGATATACAAAGCAAACACAAGGAGATGATAGATGGAGCGCTGAAACTATTCAGAGGCTCACCCCCAGTCACAGATCTGGGTTGAATCCATCATCGCTCTTTAGCTCACTCTGCCACCCCAGTTCAGACAGCTATTCAAGTAAGTCTTGACCCTGTGCCTCATGGGAACAGTCCAGCCTGAACTGCCAAGCCATGTCTTCTCTGGCCTAGAAACAAGCATCCTGGGACTGGTTTCGGACTAACAGCCAGGCTAGCTTGAATCCAGTGGCAAAGTAAGCAAGGAAACCACATCTGGGCATACCCTGCCAACTTAGGGCAAACAAAGCAAGCACAAGATGATGATGGATGGAGAGCTGAAACTTTTCAGACACTCACCCCCAGTGACAGATCTGGGTTGAATCTGTCATCGTTCTTTAGCTCACTTCGTCACCTCAGTTCAGACACAGCTATATGCAAATCAGTCTTGACCCTGTGCCTCATTCCCTAAAGCAGTCCCAGGATGCTTGTTTCCGGTCCAGGGAAGACATTGCTTGGCATGGCATTTTTTTTAAAGGTTTGTTTATGTACAGGAAGGCATACCTTCCTGTACATAAACAAACCATGGCATTTTGCTTTTTTCATGTGTGCTGCACAAGGCAGCACACGTGGAAAAAGCAAAAATGAGAAGGAATAATGCATTTCTCCTCGTTTGGCCAACTTAAGGCCAGGGTTTTCCTGGTCTTAATTTTGGCACTGCATCCTATATGTATGCCAACCTTGTACATAGGGGGCAGCGTCAAATACAATGCGTGTTGCGATGGAACGCCCACCACAAACACCCACTGCACGTCCCTTTCACACTAACCATAGTGTAAAAGGTTGCCTTGTACATAAGACACAGCACCTACCGCCACCACAACGTCGGTAAAAGTGATGCTGTGGTTGCGATAGGGTCTTGTACATATGCCCCTTAATATCTCTGGTTTCCCTAATTGGGTTTGTGTCCTTTTGATGTAACTTTGTTCATTAAAGGTTTCTCTATTTTCTAATTCAGTTTGGGATTTCTTATTGTTTTCCCATTTTTGGTACTGGATAAATACTTCACACATTTCCCTAAGTTAACCCTGTCTGGTCTGTGCCTTAGCTACCTGGGGGCTAAGCTCAGGTTAATTAGTGACTTGGGCAGGTAACTCTGACAAGATTTGTGATTATTCTTCGAAGTGGGTAGTAACCGACCCCAAATAATAACACAGTTTCTAATAGTTACTCGTTTGGTTTGTGGCCTTTTTCAAACTTTTGATTAGGTTAAAGTTCACAAGAGGGAGGAGAGATATGGATCTTTGGCTATGACCTATGACTTTTGACCTTTATGACTTAGGTGACCTTTTAAAATGTTAACCTCCAATATCCCAGGAATAACCCATTAAAAAATCATTTAACAGGATAGTCGTGTAGTCTTTGTTTGCTCACCTGATAGCCATTGGCCATCAGTGTGGTATATGGCCTCCATGGAACTCGTTTTGTCCTTTTCCAGTTCTCCCAGCTGCTTGGCATTCCAGAGACACTCAGGGTTCAAGGAAAGGGTTGCGTACACCATGCTGGTGGTAGTTCCACTCCTCAAGTTTATTCTGTAAAAACTGCTGCTGCTGGTCTGTATTTTACAGTCACTACTTTGTTCTGAACGTTTGCATAATAGTACACCTGTCCCTAGCATTCCACAGCTCTGCTCTTAGTATTTTTACTACCTGTACACCTGCAATAAACACCCGGAACATGTATCCAAGACAATACACGGTTTACATAACTGCATTAAATTAATTGTATTTAGCCTTGGTTTGCACACATGCTCTGTGCCCGTGGGTGTACACACACGCGCACACACACCCTTTCCAGAACATGTGTGCAGTTCTCTTTACTACCACTAAGCCACGGGTTCTTCAGAGGTTTCCAATTTATGATGTTGGTCTCTAAGTTATATATCACAATATGATCTACAGAAATGTTTTCTAACATAAATATTGTATCCTAAATATTATTTACAAGAATATCGTCCTATTGGGCGTTGATTGTCTAATATTAACTCCATTGGGGAAATATTTTGTAAACTATATTTAAGACACAACGTTTATATCAGATGATATTCTGACAATGATATTCTAGTACCATACCGGACTCCATGGTGGTCAGTGGGTTTGGGAGGGCATTTGGATTCTCAGGATGGGAGCTGCCCTTGCAAAATGCTTTCATCCTATCCTATTTATTTGGGGAAGGGCCAATTTTTAATGCCTGCCTTTCAGTCCGCCCACTCTTATCAGATGTCTTCTAGACTCAGCCTACATGAGCAACTCTAATACAGCGTGACCCTAGGAATCTCGACTCCCCCTATCAGAGGGGCAGAACACTGCAGTCCAAGGACTCGACCAACCTGGGTGTCAGTCTGAGAACTGGCTGGTTCAGCCCCGAATGCCAGTCTTCATCTCAGCAGGGACTCAGGAAAAGAGGGAACATATCACCTTTCTGCAGAAGGGCTTCAGATACTGTGTTGATTGAATGCATATATAAAAAGAGAGGGCTTGACTTAACAAAAATAAAAAAGCCTCTAACCCCAGCAGTGCATATCTTAAACTTAAAAGTAACACTCTTAAACATAACATAGCCTATTTCCTTTCACCTCTTTCCTACAGCGTCACACCACATAATATGAGAGTGATTCCAAATAGGCGAGATCTAACAAGATGCTGCCTCTGAATTCCATCATGGTAGAGCTCTGTGGTTGTATGTAAGAGTTTTCTGTTTAGTTCATTCCTCTCTGCATATTAAAGGAAGAGTCGCAGGTGCCTTCACAGAGGCGGGTGCACATGTGGCGAGCGTTGAGTCAAAAAAGCTGCCCTGATCCCTGTAGGGATAACATATTCTCCCATCTTCATTTTATTGAGCAAAGGTATTGGCCAATCCGGAAGGCAGCGAAGATGCATCATTATGTACTCCGCCGAAGGCTCGTGCACATACCAATATCTCCATTCGAGTTTAAATCAGTCTTCGTGTCTTTCAGACTGAATTAAAGCTATATTTTTAGCTTCTTTTGTAAGCATTCATTTTAGAAATAAGCTTTTGCTAATCTAATTTCAAAATTAGGCCTTTCGTAAAAAAGTACACATCTGTTTAGATTTTCAGATAAATCGAAATTACGCAAATGAAATATTAAAAACAAAGGATGTATCTTATCCAGATGTTTTTACAACATGTGGCCCCTAAGCCTCTTATGTGCACGTTCTGGTAAAGGCGAGGGTACAGCCAGACAAAGTGCATGGGAGAGAAAGAGAGAATTAAGATTATCTTTCTAGGTGCCTTTCAAATTTAGCACAATGCTATCAGAGGCTATACACTCACAGGCCAGAAATACAAATATATGGATCATTTTATTTTTCTTTTAGTCCTCATATCACCTCAAATAACAAACACACTCCTGATCTCATCTGCTACTAGTGCTTGTATCTAGGGTCTGTTTTTAATCAATGTCTGCGCCAAGATTCCAACCAGCGCCATACATCAAGAGCTGACCAAGAGGTTTAACCATCGGACATCATGGGCTTCCGTTAGATTCCACCAATTCCAGAATGACCCAGAGTTAGCCTTCCTCCTATTCTAATTAATCTTTTTGTCCAGTTCCCCGAAATATCTCACTGATTTCCACCACTCAATGCATCGCTTTAAATAAAAACAAATATCTCCATAGACAGAGCTGTTGGCATGACTAACACAGGCCCCCTGCCCTATTGTATTCGTGTGTACCGCACAAGAGGCAAACTCCGAATACATGGGCATGAAACAAAACTTCTGGTCTCAGTCCCCGATTGAGGTCAAGTAGAGGTGCACAGAAAAGGAATGCTTTCGGGGCACATAGGGGCAGATTTATGAGCCCCTTGCGCCACTTTTGCGTCACTTTTCCCATGTTAAAAGTGACGCAAAAGTGGCGCAAGGGGCTCATAAATCTGCCCCATAGTGCATAAAGGGAATGTCCTACAAACAAACGCATTGGTAAAATGTTTGCAAGTATTCCGCTTCGTCCATAGGCTGTTGCAGTCAGGCCGGCGAGATGTTATCATGTCACTGCCCACAAAAGCTGAAAGGCTGTATTTGAGTTAGCCTGGATGCAATCCCCGAAAGATGAGAAAGATATTGGTGGCATGAGCCTGTTGGCCCTGCCAAAGACATGGGCTCACTGAAGGCCCGAGGATGAACCATATCAACAAGCCACTGGTTGCTGTATCATCTAGTAGGGTCCTAGTGTGATGCATGTTAATCCAGGAGGCTGGTAGCAGCAGTGAGTTCTCAGGTACCTGTCGTTTTGCCCCTTCCAGTAACACTCCCACTGTAGACCCATCTAGATGATAGAATGCAGCCCACACAGGAACAAGCTCAGTGAAGATGGTGCTCACTGACCACATGCTGTCTAATACAGGAGGAAATCGCCTCTGTTTGCTGCTTGAGGGCATGGCAATGTTGAGCTGCCCTGATGGAGCTTGCACTATGTCACCAGCAGATGGCTGGGGATGATGATGTGGAGAGGTTCGCAGCAAGACCTAGATACACCAACAAACTATGGTCAGCACTGCACAGCTCTATAAAACCCTCGACCTACAGCTCTACAGCCATTTGAGAAAGGGAAGAGATGGGCGGTGGGTCTTTAAATCTGTTCTGAAACAAGGAGAACAGAAATTCCGAAGTATTGGCAGATATTTAAAGTCACTAATAAAGCAGTCCAGTCTGTAAACTGTGAGTCTTCTGTGAAGAAAATAAATGTCCAGAAACCAGGAAGACATGGTTGCTTGGCATTTTGGGTCTTATGTACGAAGATGCCATTTGCGAAAAATGGTTGCAAATTGTACACTGTTGTTTCACAAATGCAACCTGATTTTTATGAACTGACCTATGTACTAATAGGTTAGTGCACAAAATACTAAATCATTGGAGTTGCAGAATTAAATGACTCAATAATAATCATTCGGTAGGTCACAATTTGAGAATTCTGTAATTGTGAACAATCACACTGATGCTGGCCTGCAAGGGACAGCACACCACCATCACTGAGATTCCTTTCCTAAATGGAAAGGGGCAGATTTACAAGAAAGTGACGCATCTGTACAGATGCATCACTTTCCCTGTGCCACCCTTAGAAACCCTTGCACCTCCATAGATGCGCCATATTTACAATACGGCGCACTATGGCGCAAGGAATGACAGATGTGTCAGAAATTCTATTGCATCTATTAGTGGAAAAGTCACACATTGCTGGAGTCGTGACGCAAGCACAACACAACTCCAGCAATGCTTGTTGAGGCATATTCCCACTACACTGCGTCACTACTTACGCCTGCTTGAAGCAGGCGTAAGGTTTTGACGCAGTGGCGTCCTAAAAGTGGCGCAGTGAAATCTTGTAGATTCCACTGAGTCACTTTTACGAGGCCTTCCTGCGTGGGAACGCCCACCCTGCATACATTATACCTGACGCAGGTATAATGTGACACAGGGCTATACAACGTAACGCATCTCCCTAGATGCGTCACGTTGTAAATAGGCCGCATTGTTTGCGCCGCTGTTGGGTCAAAAAAGTGACGCAACTGCAGCGCAAAAGTCACGCAAGGGGCTTGTAAATCTGCCCCAAAGTATTTGGGGCAGATTTATGTTTCCTGGCGCATCCCTGCAAATCAGCAAGGATGCGCCAGGAATGATGCGTCACGCAAGTTTACCCTTGCGCCACACATGATGCGCCGCATTTACAATGCGGCGCATCATGGCACAGGAATAAACAGATGCGTGACGCATCCGATGGCGTAAGGTTGGCGCAGTGCTTCAGTTGCGTCGCAAGCGCGACGCAACTCCAGCACTGTTCCAACCTACCCTATCCCTAACATGGTGCGTCAAGCCTTACGCCTACTTCAAGCAGGCGCAGGGTTTTGGCGCATCAGCGTTGGGAAAGTGACTCAGTCAAATCTTATAGATTTGACTGAGTCACTTTTCAGGGGTGTTCCTGCGACGGAACGCCCCCCCCTCTGTCGACACGCCCACGTGAAACCTGACGCAGGTTTTACGTGGCGCAGGGCTTTACATCGTGACGCATCTCCATAGATGCGTCACGATGTAAATATGGCGCAACGTGGTGCAGGGTTTACACCGCCGCTGCGTCACAAAAGTGACGCAACGGCGGCGTAAAAGTGGCGCATCTCCAATATAGATCTGCCCCTTTGTTTCAAAGCATCCCAAGTTGTCTACCCCACCTTAGGCTGCCACTCTGTTTCGAAAATGGAAAGGGGTCCAAAGAGGTTTGTTCCATGGTTCCATGGAGTATACCCGGATTATTGCGATCCATGTATAAATCCACTTGCAGCACTCTGGCCACAAGATAGTATTAATGTTTGTAGCACAGAGCAGCGTTTGAATTTTTAAATAGAAGGAATTCCCCTGCTTCCAGCTTGGAATATTACTACACGCCGGCTGGAAGCACTCCTCTTTGGACTTGGTGGACTGAAGACCCGGGGTGGAATCATAAACAGGTACACTGGCTCAGCACCGAGCAGATTACCATTTTTTTTTCTGTTAGAAATTATTTATTAAAGGAACGTGCAGGTCTGTCAAACTATCCTTTCAGGTGTAAACAAAAGAAACTAATTTAAATAAAATATTGTAAATTAGATTAAAAAACGGGCACCAGTTATCCACCTGCGCTCGGGTGCACATGTTGCGCTGGATGCAATATTATCAGCCGCCAGTTTCAATTTCTGCGCATCTCAGGTGATAACGCAGCAGCATTAGATTGAAATTAAAAAAAGAAAACGCCAAAGGGAAGGCAAATGCGTGTATCGCAAAATACTTCTGCATGCAGAGAATCATAATTGGCTGTCAAGACCTATCAGGCAAAGATGTTGAGAGAAAACATTAAGGTCAGCCAATATGCTGCATTCAGGGGAACCATTTACATATGAAATTGAATCAGAAACGACTGCTTTGTATAGTGTTAGCTATTTTTATTTTAAATAACTTTGCCAGTAATCTGAACATGCATACCAATACTTTAGAATATGTTTATATGCATCTCATGAATGCTGCAAATAGAATTTTGCAGGATCTTGCTGCTAAGCTTCGCCAGCAATTACCTCAGGGGAATGCACACTTCTTTCTGCCATAAGTTTGAGATCTTGGAGCTTGCAGTGGCTTCTGCTGCGGCTCGAGCATTTTTTTGTCCCTGCACTATCATTTTAACAGTTACATTTTACCACAAACAAAGGGGCATATTATCAAGACAGGTGAAAAAATGATCGCCGCTTTAGCGGCAGAAAACTGACGCTAAAACGGCGATAATGTAAATGTTGTAGACTTGTAAAGCGCACAGCTGCCCCAGCAACGGGGCGTCCCGGCGCTGTAGACCGCTGGGGAACCCGTCCTGGATATCCCTGTGAGATGGTCCCTTTCTGGGTATCTCCAAGGTGAAACCAGGCACCCCCGGCGTCCGTGGGGGGCTGTTGTAGAGATGAGGCAAGCTTAATGCCCAGAGTTGCCGAGTGTGTTCCTGGTTAGAGTAGGTACCGAGGCGAGAATTATCAAGTCCGTTTTGACCCTGGTCCACGATCCTGCCGCATCGGGAATTGAACCCAGGTCCCTGGCGATTCTCTGCTTACGGGTCTGCCGCCTCTAACCAGTGAGCCACACCTCTCCACATGGGCTTGATAATATGCTCTATGGAATTCCAATAGAAGCCCATGTTAGATGTGAAGGACATCAAACCTGGGCTTCAATTGGAATTCCATAGAGCATATTATCAAGCCCATTATCGCCGTTTTAGCGGCAGTTTTCTGCCGCTAAAGCGGCGATAATTTTTTCGCCTGTCTTGATAATATGCCCCTAAGTAGCTAAAAGTGGTTTGAATATTTTTCACAATGGTACCCTGCAGATGTCTGCTACACTTGGGGGCATATTATCAACGGCCAGCGATAATTATCGCTGGCCGTTCATAGCGATAGAAAAATGATCGCCAGCTATCGCTGAATATTATCGCCATGATGACGCTATATTTACAACGCATAGCGCTATGGCGATAATATTTCAGCGATAGCGGTGTTTTCAATGGAACATTGCTGGTTTTCCAGCGATGTTCCATTGAAAACAGCGATAATATTGCTGATAGGACCCTGTGGTCCTATCAGCATAATCCATATCCCATTAAAAGTATGCCTTAGTCAGGAATTTAACAGGTGTTAAATTCTTGAGTTAAGGCTGAGGTAGCGCGATTTTTCTTATCGCTGCACCTCTTTGTTAATATCGCGAAGCTGCCTTCATGATATTAACATGTGCTGTTTTCACAGCCACGCCTCTTTTGCATCTCATTAGTGATGCGAGGCGAGGCTGTGAAAAAACGGGCTCTACCTCAAGGAAACACGCGCTAGCGTGTCCTTGATAATATTGCGATATAATTATCGCCGCTTTTCGCCCAAAAACGGACGCTAAAGCGGCGATAATTATATCGCCAGCCCTTGCTAATATGCCCCTTAGTGAGGTGGATTCACAAGCTTAAATACGCAAGGGCTATGGTCACCCTGGCAAGTGTGCAGTCCCATTTTTGTAGCTCACCACTCACCTTTAATAACTGGAAGCTCTAGCAGAAAGGATAGGCTGCGAGCACTCATTGATGTAGGAGGCACTGGGTCCAATGAGCTAAGTGGGTGGAGGAAAGAGGACCTGACAATCTCAGTAAGCTCCCGCCCTTTACCTAATTTATTCATGAACGGCCTCACTGTAAATATGGGTTGGCACTTCATGGAGCTTTCAATGCTATTAGAAGATAATTCTGCTTGCTGACAACATGCCATATTCGCCTGCACCAGTTCTGTAAAAGGAGTACTGCTGTAGTGAATTGGGAACCACAGAAGGCACATCCCGTTGAATTTCTTTGCAAATTAGATTGCAGGGCCAGATTTAGTAAGGGTTAATGCCTGGGGATCGTCCCACAAAGTGACGCAAAGCGGTGCAAACTCTTGCAAGGGTATTTACTTTGCAGCGCCAAAGGGATTTCGTGCTGGAAAGGTGCCCTTTTCTGAGTGCAAATAGTGCTTTGCACTGCTTTGCACTAAGTTGCATCAATGGACTGTTACTTGGGTTTAACTTAGAGGTATCAGCATGAGAGCCTATTGTTTTTGCCACAAAGCTACTGAGAGAGCCAGCTGGGGCTTTGCATAAAAAAATAGCAGCTCTAGAAGCAGCCACTGACAAGGAGAAATGCCCTTGGAGGGCATGCTTCCAGTACAAATCCTATGCTAAAAAGCGCACCAACTTAGTCTGAGATAAGGTCTAGCTGCCATTTAAAGTACTGCAAAGTTGTAGATAGCCCTAATCTCCAGTGACAATCCATTTCAGAGTTTGGGCTCAGATGCCTGAAAGGACCTCTCTTTTGCTTGTCCTTTTTGCTTTAGGGCACCTTAGTGACAAGAGTTGCACTTTGATGTAAAGGTCTCACCGGGCAACAGAGGATAATCACATCAGAAAGAAACAGGAGGCCAGTTTGGTGGTATTCTCTCTAATAAGAGATACTGTCTTGAGAAGGTTCTGCTTTCTTGTAGGCAGCCAGTTTAGGTGGTGTATTGCTTTTGAAACATAGTTAGATTTCCTCAAACCCATCATCACTCTTCCTACCATGTTTTGTAGGTGCTGAAGTTTGGCAATAAAGATGTTAGGCTGCTTCAGGTAGATAGGATTACATTTGTCTAAGTGTTAAAGGACAAAAGTACTCACTTCTGGAACATATTCCTCAAGGTTTTATGGAGGCTGTCTCAAATACAGGAGACATTAGTTGATGGTCATACAGCAACCCCAGCAGTGTTGACTGTAGGTACAGGAGTAGGAAGCAGCCACACCTGTTGGCACTAAATGTCAAGGGACCAGTAATCAGTATCTTCCCCTATGACTAATATCTTACTTTTATAGCCATTTTACTGTAGAATAGAGAGGTAAATCCAATTTAGGAGACCCAAGAAGCCATCTTAGAGCCTTGTGATGAAATTCACTGAAAATAGGCCAGACTACAAATGTGGTTATGTATCCTCTTCATACCAGAGGGTGTTAAAGCCAAAGGATCGAATCAGCCCACAAAGGGGCTGAATGTACAGATCAAGTAAAAGAGGAGGCAGAGCAGAGCCCTGGATAACGCTGTAGAGCAATAAGTTCTCCAGAGAGCAAAACAATGGTAGCAACTGTGGTTTCAAAAAGAAGTAAACCAGTATAGGGCTTGCCCTGTAAGTCAACTGCTCTCAGATGGTCTAAAAATATGCTGTGTTTGACGTACCAAAACCTTCAAAGGCATCTAAGAGTAAAGTTTCTCTACACAGTCCATTGTCTTGGCATTCCTTAGTTGATTTAGGGCCACCGCCATTACTGCCTCAGTATCGTGTTTTAGCCAAAAGCCTACTTGGCATTGGTCTTTCCCTCTACCAGATGGCTATCTAGCCATGTAGCTAAGTGCTTCCCAATCATTTTACCTAGCACTGATAGCTGAGCTATTGGTCTAAAGTTTTGAAGTCTGGTCACATGTAGGCCATATATTTTTTGGCATAGAGGCACCTAGCTTCTTGATTGGTTCTGGAACTGAACTTACCTTTTACGAATACTCTATAGCTCTTGAAAGGTGCCCTTCAATTGCTTTGAATTTCCCGTTTAAGACCTTAATAGGGCATAGATCACCTGGTGATCTTGATAGGGCTGGATCCTTTGATTGTAGATTGTGTGAATTCCAGAATAAAAGACATCTTTGCACCCTTATGGAGAGCTTCATCCTCCTTCACAATTTGAAGGTACTTCTAAATTTGCGGTCAAGATTTTGATCATAGTCCTTCACTCTCACAGTGCCAACATATCAGCCTATGGGTCCAAAGCTCAGCTGAAAACCATTTGTTTTGTAGCTTAATAGCTCCTCTCCCTAGGGTGGTCCTAGGAAAAAGGGTATCAACATCTTGGTGGTCTGAAAAATTACTTTGACAGTAAAGTGGGAGAGTAATCATTAGCCAGATACTATCCTGGTAGCTGCTCTGATTTTCTTGCTCTCTTGACAGTCCAGATGAAGGCAATTCTTACCACTCTGTCATGTTGCTAAATGTGTGGGATTAAGTTCCAGTTAGCAACATTCACCCTAGGCTAGCTGTCCTGAACTGACACTGCTATGTGGCAGTATTTCAACTTCTGCTCTGCAACAACAGAACACATCTCATGTGCTGTGCAAGAATGATTTCAGATGTTCTAACATATGAATATCTGCTAGGTCCTCTGTGCATTGATGTAATAATTCAAGCTGCTTTAGGCGTGGCTGTACCATGCCCCCGTCTTGTCATCACTGATGTAATTTGAGATGTTATCAGTGACATCATCAATGATGCCATTGAAAATGTCAATAGTGAAGCAATCTTTGAGGTCATAAACAAAGCATGGGGGGCACAATTTCTAGTTAGCTCAGTAAACTATAACTGGTGAATGTTTTCTGGAAGTTTTTTGAGTTAAATGTTACCTCTCAACTGACATTTTCACCTAACTATAACGTCACTTAAACCTTTGTTTTTTTCAGTAAATGTTTTAGGTTTTTTAATGGGAAGTAAGATATTATTACCATACCTAACTGTAATATAATTTAACCTTTGCTTATTTCAGAACATTTCAAGTTTTTTTTTAATGTAAAGTATGATTTCATTACCATACCCGACCCTCGCTGACACCCACCCCATATTTTTTTTTTTGTAATTCATTTGAGAGATTGCATCAACCTCCAATTTTTTTATTTTTGAGCCCAGAAAAGGGGTGCAAAACGCTTGGGGGTTGTGTTGGCTCCTGCTGGAGTCCCGTGGAATAGCAAATATTTTCTTTTTTTTGGCCCCAGGGGTGATGGTCCCTTTGTGAGCCCCCCCCCCCCCCCAATTAGGGCCAAGGGGTCAGGTTATCCCTTCCCCGCCCCCTAATATCTTATTTTATTACATTTGCAGGACACAGGGGCCAAGTTTCTATGTCCTGTAATGGCAGCCGTAATATTTTCTTCCAATGTTGAGGGAGCAAGCCACACAATGGGAAGTAAATCATTTGCAACCAATTAGATCGCTCCAGTTTTTGATTTTGCATCACACAGGACTCCTGAGGGAGTCTTGTGGGATCAAAAGTCAATATATCTATACATTGTTAACTTTCATTTTTCAAAAGCTACTGAACAGATTTACACCTGATCAAAACACACTTTCTAGATAAAGATCTAGCTTTCTGCCATATTTGATGAAAGTCTGTTCAGCCATTTTGACTGTATCGTTGTCAAATCTTTCCTTCAGAAAATGCAAAGGAAAAATTGTTTGGACCCTCTCCCTTTTCTCAGCCCCTGCTTGACTGACATATATATATAAATATGAAAAACATTTTTCCCTCTATCTAGAGAAAATCCACACTTGAATCTTGGGGTTAGCTCTTTCATTCACCAACAGCACTTGCATTAAAAATATATACATACATATATACATACATATAAAAGCACATATATAGCTGGGCGGAGCCTAACCACACATCTCATCGTGAGATCTGATTGGCTGTCAGCACTTCAGCACTATAACCAAGAAGTGTTGGCAGCCATCTTGGGACCAATATACATGATAGCACCTCATTAAAAAGCATTGCAGTTAGTAGAAGGTTTTAATATTTTAGTTACATTATAAATCATTTGTTGATGGTACCGTACTCATTTTAGGAATTGTGGTGTGTTCTAAGGTGATTTTACCATGTGAAAAAGCCTTCTGCGGGTATAACATGAATCATGTTTGAGAGAAAACTATTTTCTCATGCTTTTCCCACAGAGGTTTGGAAGGTGATCTATAAGCTAAACTGAGAGAATATTTTCTGTAAATTCACATTATCTTTCTCAGTCATGTGAGAATGAAGTCTGACATTCTCAGAAAAACATGTACATCCAACAAGGGCAGATACTGTCAGTTGATTCCTTTGTGTTCTACTGCAGCTTCCCAGAGTGTTCTAAAGAACAAGAGAACAGTCTTACTTATGACAAACGTATTGCACACCTGAAGCCATCTTGATTGGAATAAAGTGGTAACTCTTAAAATATTTAATTTAAAAAGGAACACAATGAGGGGATTCATTTTGCCATAGAAAGTAGGATTAGTGCTGAAGAAAGAAAAATTAGGGCACATTTTGAGTGACTTCTCAAATCCTCTTCTATTTCATTAAAAAATTCTGACATGCAGACTGAAATATGCACTTTTAATACCAGCAGCAGACTTCCGTGGTGAGCAGTAGCTTTACTACAGTGATCTAATGAGCAACTAGAGTGCTAACATTCAGAATTTATGGCAAATGTGTGACATATCTGAGTACCTTCTTGATGGAATAAAAGTAAAAAACTGAAAGCATTTCCTACTGAGGAGACTGCAGTAAATGAGGAAATTAGGAAACTTCATAACAAATAAATCTCCCAAGATGGCCACCAGAGACAAAAGAGCCCAAATATCACCCAGATGTAGCCCACATGTAGCCCAATGACAGAAGTGTGCAAAACACTTTTTATTTTTTGTATTTTTGCAGTTTTATATAGTGCAGACTTGTCAGGTATTGGAGTGCTTTACATGAGCATTGGTTACATCACACAAGAACAAATTCATTTTGGTTATAGACATGGGAGATTAAGTGATTTGCCAGAATCACAGAATGTCGACCTGGTTCCCCAGTTGCAAAGTCTGCAGCTCTGGAAGTAACACCACATCCTCTCCCCTAAGTGCAACATTTAATCAAGTGCTCAACTGGATAAAAAAACATAAAGATTACAAATAATTTAAAAGTGCTTTGTCGCTATTTGAAAACTCTAGAAAATATGTTCTCATTTGAGTTTTTTAGAGCACTAACCATAATTTTGATGCAAATAAGACCCTCTCATATATGTAATTTCTAAAGGAAATGCTCTAGGTATTACAGTTTTGATTACATCAAGATAACGCCAGGCGTTCCACACTTTTGTAATAAATATAGAATGTAAGCAATCTAGTTGTAAATTAGGATACTGTTGAGAGGCAGAGGCCAGGGGCACGGACTCTGAAAATTGAAGGCAGGTAGGAGGGTGCAGAGCAGGAAGTGTTGTAAATTGGCAGCGATTGGCTTAGCATTAGCGGAATCCATCTTGTATTTAGAGGCTATCTTGTCCATTTTGCGGAATCCATTTTGTATTTCTGACAGCCATTTTGTTTGCCATGTGCTCACCATGTGCTTTGTCCTCCCTCAGTGTTGACTGCTCTTGTAATCTGCCTAGAAACTAACTATATTTAGCATCTTCCACCTTTGCACATGCCCAGTGAGTTTTCAACTGTCCTTGCAGCTGTTAGTAGTATGTAACTGTCAGGATGTGTTTACTAGCATTGGCAAAATGTGAACTCCTCCTACTTGTCGACTGTGCATTTCTATATGACCTTATATGTACATAAAATCTTCTGCTGTACTTGTACCGCCCTCTTTCAAGCCCCTGTGTGGGTATAAAAGGACCATGCTCCTTCTGTTTGGTGTGCTACTTCATTCAATACCGAAGGGTGCTGTGTGAATGTAGTTCCACCTCATGAGGTTTATTAAACTTTGTATTTTCTATTCCAGTTTCTGTGCCAACTTCTTCCTATTGGTCTGAGGACTCTGTGCAGAGAAGGGCGAGCCCCTTGCACTGGTAGGCCTAGCTGAGGTCCACTTCTACAGAAGGGCAGTGGCAGCACAACAGACTATGGAGGGCAGTGGAAAGGGGGGCAGGGGCAACAAACCAACAATACAGGACTGGCAATCGAGGCTGTGGCAATATACTAGACCATTGTGGGCAGAAGGAAGAGGCCGTGGTAGTACAACCATACATGCCAACAGACCCGATTCAGCCAGGAAACGTCCAATGTTTTTAAGCTCAAATGGGCTTTATTTGATCTGTCTCCTGTCTACAATCTCCTCTTTTTCAATGTAACTCAAAGGGGAAAATCAATACCCCAGTTTTTTTCAAAATCTCCCTCTTACCAAGTTCAAAATGTTCGCAAGTATGGTACATTGGATGATGGAAGGCAGGAGGAATTGTGGTAGGGACATGGACTCGGATAACAGAGGACAGGAGGGACATGGAGAGGTGCACCAAACTGACCCTACAGGGCAGGAATCAGGGTTTGCAGCAGCACAATACACCACACAGGGCATGCGGGACGGGAGTGCAGCACAACAATCCATAGAAAGTAATAGGGAGGGGACAGGACCATGCACATGGACAACAGAGAACAGAGAGGAAAGAGGCAATGGTAGCTAGCTGACCATAATGGACAGACAGGAGAGAAAGCTGCAGCATAACAGACCATAAAGGGCAGGAGGGATGGATCAGGGGCATTACAATGGAACAGACAAGCCAGGAGGGAGGGAATAGGGGCCTGCACATGGAAACAGAGGGCTGAGGGCAAGGGGGCAGGGCAGGAGCAGCAAGATGACCATGGAGGTCAGGCAGGATGGGCACTAGAAGCAAGACACACCATGGGGAGCAACAGTGAGACTATGATGGCATACACACAGACCATGGAGGGAAGGTGGGAGAGGGTCAGGGGCAGCTAGCTGACTACACATGGAAGGTGGGAGGGGCCGTGGCAGCACAGAAGACCATGCATGGCAAGCGGGAGGGTTATTGGCAGCACAATGGCTAGGATGGGAAAGAAGGAGGGTGCAGGGGCATGCACAAAGGACCATGGAGGATAGAAGGGATGGTCAGGACCTGGGCACAGACAAGAGAGTTCAGGGGAAGGGGCCTCACTACAGACCATGCGGGGCAGGCAGGAGGAGCAGTTGCAGCACAACAGACCAGGGAGGGCAGAAGGGTGTGACAGTAAAATGGATCATGGAGGACATGAGGAAGGGGATAGGGGCATGGAATGTGGACAGGCAGGGTGGAGGTGGCAGGGACAGGTTACTGTCATCTGACAATGCTAGGCAGGTGGGAGGGGAGTGGCAGCTCAACAGAACACTCAGAGTAGATAGGAGTGGCAGGTCCATGGAACATGGTGGGCAAAAAGGATGGAGCAGGGGCATGCACAAAGACATCGGAGGGCAGAGGAAGGAGAATAGGGGCAGCAAGCTAAGCACAGAGGCTAAGCAGGAGGTCAATGATGGAGCATAGAATAGGGCAATGGAGGGCAGGAAGAGTGGACTGGTACATCATGCTAAATGGAGGGCAGTGGCAGCACATTAGACCATGCATGGCAGGAGGGAGGAGGCTAGTCCATGGATTCAGACAACAGAGGATAGGGAGGAGGTGGATGGGGCAGCAAGCTAACTGTTCAGAGAAGGCGGGTATTAGGAATTTTATTGTTTTTAAAATGTGTGTCTGTGCGAACTACTTAAAATATGAACAAGTATGCAGCATAATCTCACATTTAATCAGGAATAAGAGGACGTTTGTCACTGTGACTCCGGGCTCACTTGGCAGAAACACGCCCTGACCCTCGACCCCCCATCGCAAAATGTAATGCCCGTGAAAAGGGTAGGTGAACGCAGTGTTATTTAGAATATAGTCCTGAGAGCACGATTGAAAATTAATACTAGATATAGTGTATGGTATAAACTATGCACCAAAAAGTGTGATATTAGATGAACCGGGGAGTGAAATATAATATGCATACATTGTGCGCAATGACAGATAGATAGCACATTGTGCGCAAGATAGTACAGGCACTAGCGCGTGCTATGCGATATGCACCTTGGAGTGTAATATGCATATGGCAGTGTTGTGTAAACTAACTAGTCTCTAAAGTTGTAATATGAAATATGTGCTGGGGAGTGTAACATTGCATATGCACTGTGACAAAGATATGGATCCCAGAGTGTAATATGTATGGCATAGCTCTGTGCGTTATAACATAGGCATCGAGGAAGGCAAGTTAGATGGGGCAATATAACCCGTGCAAAGGCAAGTGCGGCATGACATATTCAAGGGGTGGTGTTACAGTGCACATGGGCTAAAGAGTGTCATAGCAAACGCACTAGCTGGTGGAATACACCACAGAGGTGTGTGGTACTCGGCGGGCACTGGTGGGTGTAACACAGCATTGGGCTCAGCCAGGAGCGCGCTGTTACTCCCAAGTGAGGTTTGTCTCCTTTCCAGAGAGTAAAATAAAAAGTATTACACATCCGGCGGTGAATGTGTGTTTTATTAACCGTGAGGGGGGTTTCTTGCATAGTTTTGTTCGAATTTTTGTCGAATCCCCTTTGAATGGCTTGGTGTACGTGTGTAATAAATGTGCCCGTCAATATCTACCTATGTTTGTATAAATAAACAACAAGGGTGTCTACTTGGAGAGTACCCACCGGCGGGGGTGCCGGGATTAGGCACGGTAGGGCGCCAGACATGTCAGAGCTTCACTAGCGGTGTAAATGCATTCCACGTGGATTCATTGTATGCATAGTCGCCTTTTAATGAAAATCACGCAAATCGTCATGGTGATACGTCTGTCCAGCATGTCCTAGGTGTTTCTATAAATATATTTTTAAAAAATATTAAAAAACAAAGGCCCGCCCCGGGCGATGGGGTCCCCGGGGCCATAAGTGGCCTGAGGAGGGGGGCAATGCAGCACCCCCCCCCCCTAAATAATTTATTTGAAAAAAAGCCCATGCCCCAGGGGCTGGGGTCCCCGGGGCCGATTAAGGCCTCGGGAGGGGGACCACGCGGCCCGGCTTCCAATTTTTTTTTTTCCAAAAAAAATATTAGGGGGCAAGCCCTGGGGGGTGGGGTCCCCAGGGCCAATAAATTAGAAAAAGAAGGGGGGCCACACGGCCCCCTTCTTAAAATAAATAAATAAATAAAAGACCGGCATTGCGCCGGAGGCCACGCCCCCTCCTTGCAGCACTCTGCAAACGCGCCCCCTGGTGAGTTGTAAGTTGGGGAATTAATTCCCCTTGAATACTGAGGGTCCCTGAGGGCCAACTAGCCCAACAGGTATCTCCAGTATGCGCCAGGAAGCTGCGTTGCAGACAGGTGTTCTGAGGCCACGCCCCTTTTTACACCTCTCTGCAACGCAGCTCTGTGGCGCTTACTGGAAGTACCTAGTGGGCTAGTTTGACCCTAGGGACCCTTAGGATTGAAGGGGACTTAATCTTTCAACTTAGAACGGCCACAGGATGCGTTTACACAGTGGTGAAGGGAGGGGACGGGGCCTGAGCTGACGTGTGCAAACACGCCCTGTGGTGTGTTTTAAGTTGGGGAAATAATTCCCTTTCAATCCTGAGGGACCCTGAGGGCCAACTAGCCCACCAGGTGCTTCCAGTAAGCGCCACTGCGCTGTGTTGCAGAGAGGTGGTGCAGGCCCTGCTCCTTTTGACACCTCTCTGCAATGGCGCTTACTGGAGGTACCTAGTGGGCTATTTTGCCCCTAGGGACCCTCAGGATTCAAGGGGACTTAATCTACCAATTTAAAACGTCCACAGGGCATGTTTACACAGTGGGGAAGGGAGCGGACGGGGCCTGAGATGACGTGTGCAAACACGCCCTATGGCGCGTTTTAAGTTGAGGAAATAATTCCCCCTTCAATCCTGAGGGCCCCTGGGGGCTAACTAGCCCACCAGGTGCTTCCAGTAAGCGCCACTGCGCTGCGTTGCAGAGAGGTGGTCCAGGCCGTGCCACTTTTTACACCTCTCTGCAACACAGCTCTGTGGCGCTTACTGGAGGTACCTAGTGGGCTAGTTGGACCCTAGGGACCCTCAGGTTTCAAATGAACTTAATCTGGGGAAATAATTCACCTCCAATCCTGAGGTACCCTGTGGGCCAACTAGCCCACCAGGTGCTTCCAGTAAGCGCCACTGTGCTGCTTTCCAGAGAGGTGGTCTAGGCCGTGCCCCTTTTTACATCTCTCTGCACTGCTGATGACATCACATATTACATCACTCATGACATGGTCAGTGACATCACTCATGACATCACTCATGACATCTCAAATGACATCACTGACCCTAAGACATAAAATGCCTTGGGGTCCCCATCCCCCACTGGGGCGGGCAGGCAAACATATGTTTGCTCCCGTCTGGCTGAACCATTTTTAAATCCCCCTGTTAGACCTGGCATATTTTGGCGTGGTTACCCCTGACATTTTGCCCCTACCTCCTGTATTTTTGATGCTATGCTGGATGTCGTTTTTACTGGTATAGATGCTTTGGGCACGATCAGTGTCAAAGTGAAAGTGCTCCCTAGGGAAATTGTGATGTAATTGGCTATACATGTTTGGCATATTTGTTCTACCTGCAAGGCCCTAGTAAAGTGCACTGAGAGTGCCAGGGCTGGTAGTACAAACGCTACTAGTGGGCTGCAGCACTGATTGTGCCACCCAAAGGAGTAGCGCTAAAATGATGTCTTAGGCCTGCTTGCAGTGCCTATGTGCAGTCCAGGACTGCCATGTCGACCTGGCCAGTGCAACCACTGACCAGGCCTTATCCTTCCCTTTCTGTACATGTAAGGCATCCCTATGGTGGCCCTAGGTACCCCCCTGGGCTGGGTGCAGTGTATCTGAAAGGTAGGGCATGTACTGAGGTGTGTAACATGCCCTGGTAGTGAATTACAGCCATTGTCGTTTTTCACTGCTGAGAGGCTATCTTGCCCAAAGGACAGAATGAGGGAGGCTGTTTACATGCCTATCTTCCCCTCAAGGCAAGATAGAAAATCCAAGTTTGGTATCTTTGTGTTCAGAATTTAATTATACATCTTTTTAGAAAGATGGTTTTTAAATTCACTGTGTGAGAATAGCACTTTTTAGAAAGTAGCTATTCTCCTGTTTAACCTTCCTGTGTGCCTGTGTGCAGATTGGCTGACTGGTGTCATGTGATGGGCTAGGTGGCTCCAGGAGTCTGGATGAGTCAGCAGCAGGGTGAATAGGGAGATCTGCTCTAGATGGGTGGGAGGAGTAGCCCCTGGGTTTTGAATAGGGCTGCCTCTTCCAGCACAATGCTGGCTCCACCCCCTGCTGGCCAGGCTGAGGACTCTGCCTCTGCCAGCACAAAAAAGTCTCCACCTCCTGGTGGGCGTCCAACGACCCTGCCCCTCACTCTGAAAGGAACCAGGTGCTCCAGGGCAGAGCACACCCAGGAACCGGTTTGAGCAGGGGAATCCCCCCACTGAAACAAAGAGAGACAAAGACTTGGAGGGGTGTAAGAAGAGGACCCCAGACACCTAAACTTTAGATCACTGTGGAACTAAGAAGGAACCTCTGCCAAGGAGAAAGCTGGAAGGAACTGAAGAGGAGAAGACTGCCTGCTTGCTGTTTTGCTTTGCTGCCAAGGAGAGGGGAAGAACTCTGCTGTGTCCCCTTCTTTAAATTCTGATCTCCAAGGGCCTGAGGAGAGCTGGCTCCCTGTTAAGAAGTCCCAGAAACATAAGGACTTCACCACCAGCTCCCCTGGAACTCTGCTGAGGGAGTTCTGACCTGCCTTGGAGTACTTGCCTAGTCTTGGGGCCTCAGGAGGTTGTTTTGCTGTGTTTGGGAGCTGGAAAGCGTGAATAAGAGTAACTGGTACCCATCGCATCATCCGTTTGAGGGTCGCATCATCTGGTTGCGAGTCGCAAGATCGAGAGTGCGAGAAGAATTTCATCGCGGCGTCATCGCAGCACCCGGAGTCCCCGCATCGCCGAGTGAGTCGAGCATCGTCCCCGTGAGTGAAGATTCCTGACACTGCGAAGGTCGTCGCAGAACCAGTTTGCGGGCCGCACCACTGACGGTGCGTGAAAGTATCCAGTCGCTGCGTGCGTCGACGCAGAGTCCCGTCCTGTGGCGCATCGAGGGTTGCGGCGCCAGAAGTCAATGCCGCGCCGCGCATTGTGCCCCATCGAAGAGCATCGCACTGTACCTGTGCGTGAAGCTTCCCCCTAAGAAACCTACGCAACGAAAGCCAAAGTCATCGCATCCTCCCCCTACAGATCGGAGCCGGCGCATCCACCTCTGCTGCGTGAAGCAGGGCTGCTGCAAAGCCTCCCCAAGGTCTCAGGAGTATCGCATCCCTTTGCCATCTTCATTGTTATAGCTTTTGGGAACCTTAGCGCAACTGCAGGTACTGTTGGGCACAAGAGTGTCGCATTTTGTGCATTGAGTGTCGCATTGTGCAGGACACTGATTTTTACATCCTGGAGTACTTTCTACAAACTCTTGAACTATCTCTAAAGTAACCTTTTTAATTGTATGTTGGTTTTTCTGTAGTATTTGGTCTTGTGAAGTTTTTAGTAAAGATACCTTATTTTTCTAAAACTGTTGTAGAGTAAATCTGTGGTGTTTTCACTGTGTTGCTGTGAGTGTTGGTACAAATACTTTACACATTGCCTTTGATAGCCTAGACTGCTCAGGCCAAGCTACCTACAGGGTGAGCAGGGGTTATCTTCACAGTGTATCCCCCTTTCCCTGACTAGAAGCAAGGGTCCCTACTTGGACAGTGGTACCTACCCTGCCAAGTGAAGACCCCCAGATCTAACACCCCCCAAAAGGGAACAAACATAAAGTCATCTTCAAGCTGGCAGGAGATTTAAAATTGCTCCCCCAGGCTGTGAGCCGACTTGTGTTCTGTTTCCCTTCCTGCACTCCTACAGTCAGGGAAACAAAACACATATTGCTTCCACCTGGGCAGAGAAAGCAGAAAATAGCTGCTCACTCTGTGAGATATGGAAGAATCAGGGGCCCCTCAAGGCCCTCACAGAGTGGATTCTGGAAGTGGCAGAAAAGCAAACATGCAATGCAAAAGTCCATCCGAAAAATTGGAACCTTTAAGGTTAATGGTGTATCCTACTTATTTCAGAATTTAGTGTTCACTTATTTGTTACCATATTTCATACAAATAAAAAGGACTTTGGAAACTGACCTATGGTGCAAATATAATGTGTGTGCGGCAGGCACGTCTTGGCTGAGTCTGTGCATGGTCAGCTGTGCTGAGGATAGAGGAAGGTAAACCTATTCTTGACTTAATACGTGCATTCAAGCAGCGAGCACAGATTAGGAAAAGGGAACAGAACATTCTGTACAATTATAGCGGCATATAAAATACATTGAAGAGATTGCAAATGCTTAATTTTCCATTTACAGAATAATTTTTTTCTTTGCCCATTACTTGCATGGCCATATATGCATTACAATTGATTATAAAAATGATAATATCAGACCGGTGAATGTTTGGTAGAAGTGCTTTGCAACTGTATGCCTTGTTCCTGTTTTGTAAACTGTCATTGTAAATTTTCATAAAGAATACCCATCCACCCTTATGTGTTTCATAGCTCTTTACTGGTCCTCATTTGGCAAATATTTTAAATGAATTAATCACCAGTTTTGTAATATAATACTATATATTATGTACCCCATGACTCCATGTCAAAGAGGATATAAATTTTCCAATCTTCAGCTTTGCCCCTACTTCTTTTTCACATTTCCAACATATATCATAAACGATCAATCTCAACCTTTTCTTATTTAATTGTGTCTAATCTAGTCATTGTCGCTGCCTGTCACGCCATCATGTCCAATAGTACTGCCTAGGTAGGTAATCTGTTCAGTCATGGCTTTGTCCTTTCTTTCCACCTTGACTGGTGAAGGGTTTGGGATGTTGAGTGGCATAACTTCTGACTTCTTCTTGTTGATCTTAAGGCCCACTTGCTGTGTATAGATGTTGAGGTGCGATGTCCTTTCCTGCATATCCTGGTATGTGTGTGTGAGAGCAAGGCTAGGTCATCCATATAGTCAAGGTCATCCAGTGAGGATATGACGCAGCGGGCAGAGCTGCCGACTAGGGAGCTGGGGATTCGGGTTCGAGTCTTGGCGTCAGTGCAACATCCTGTGATTCTGGGCACATCACTTACTCTCCCCGTGCCTATGGACAGCACTTTGATACCCTCACAGGTGATACGTCGCGCTATGTAAATCTACAGACATAGACATTGACAGTAAGGTCCATCTGATGCCTCTGGGTCAGTCTTCATCTGTGTCCCGCATCACACACTTGATCACTAGGTTGAAAGTGAGTAATGACTTCAGAATGCAGAACAATGTGTGGGCATTATCTCATGACAGCACCAACACCAAGCTGAGGCTTTACCAGAGCTGTGTTCTGTTCACACTTTTGTATGGATCAGAATGCTGGTGGATGACAAAAAGCAAATTCACCAAGCTTTCAGCCTTCCACATCAGTAACCTCAGAAGATTCTTACATATTTTCTGGCTGCAAACCATCTCCAACATTAACTGCTCTAGATGCAAGCAAAAGAGCATAGACACCATTATTATGAGAAATAGAAAGCGATAAGACACTCCATCAGAAGAGAACAAGACTCTATCACAAGAACAGCCGTCCACTGAACCCCAGAAGGCAAATGTAAAAGAGGCAGGCCAAAGAACACCTTGGGGCGAACTGTAGAAAAGCAAATGAAGACCTTGAACCACAGCTGGGCCACCGTACAGTAACATGCCCAAGACAGACCGAAGTGGAGGTCCTTCATTGGTGCCTTATCTGTCGGTCGCCACAATGGGCAGCAGGTAAATAGTAATCTAGTTGTCAGCGTTTTTTGTTGGAATATCTTACTGGAAGTATTAACCTGGATAGTTGGTATCATGGGCAACATTTTTTCCCATTCCTGTTCTGATATTTCTATCCCACAACTCAAGAGACCTTTCTAATCTGTCCAATTTTTTCTTGATTGGCACGTACTGCAAAACTTTTTTTCTCTATGTAGATCTGGGCAGACTAAGGAGCCATGACAGAGAAAGAGATAACACCAGATTTCCTGCCCCAAAGTCTGCAAGACAGCCATTACTCTGCCTCTGTACATCAGTTGGGCAATAGAAGATGAGGGATGAGCAGAAGTGCTACAACTGTATATCAGGCAACTACTGCCCTGACATTTAATCCGGAGCTGCACCCCCCCCCCAACACCCCCCCCCCAGCACCTAGAGACCCTCACAGGTGAGTAGCACGCTTTCTAAACCCCTAATTGATTGATTTAAACCACAAAAATGAACACCAAAATTTTCACCTTCCTCTGTACACTCTGGTCTGCAGCATTTACTATCTCCCTTCCTGCAACTTTGAATTTAGAGGGTTTATAGAAAAATGCTTCATGTGCTTGGAAATAGTTTCAAGATTGACAGACCAGGGGTCTCCAACATTCAGGTTTACCTTCTAATGCTTCTGTTATTTGCACCCTTTAAGACCAATCAGCTCCCGGAAATGTCAGGGTTGGTCATCTCCATCACTCACTTGACCACTGGAGATCGGGCTTGAACATTTGATGATGGTTGTGCTTGAAAATGTCAGGCTGTGACTGTGCAATGGAGGAAATGTATTGGCATTTGGGGTGCATGGCCAGTTGAGAGTAAGTTTGGAAGGTTGAGGCCATATCTGCACATTGGAGTCTGCATTTGCACATTTGAGGGTGTGTTTCGTGATTTCAAGCTGTTTGTGAAGACTCAATCATTGTGGCTGTGAATGTGAGCCTGTATTGAGACTGTGCCTGGACATCTGAAGAAAAGTATTTCAAGATATATGTTGTTTGTTCCTTGGCACCTTAGTTTGTACTTGGACATTCACATTTGGGTGTACAGTGGTTGAGTTTGGGAATATAAAGCTCTGTGTGTCTGTTACGACTTTTGATGCTGGGGGTGGTAATCTCATGGTTATGCTAGGGTATTTGAGTCTGGACTTAGACATTAATAGCTAGGTGTGTGCATCTGAGGTTGTGGTTTAAACGTGTGCCTTAGCATAATAGCTGTGTAGGGCTATGATATCACTGTAGTCTGTTCAAAATGGCAGTGCCTTGGCAAATGAGGCTGGGCTTGGGAATCAAATAATTTTGCATATGAGGAATCTGTTGCTCTACTTGTATGTTTGATAGCTATGTCACTGGCACAGCTCTGTTTTTTCAGCGAGACAACCCAAATCTGACTGGTATGGCCAGAAGTAAATTCTGTGTTCTCTGTGCCATACGAGCTGAAACGGATGACAATTCATTGTCTGTGGCTGACATTACTTCCGCCATTCCGCCCATCACTTTGTGTTCTTTCATTTTTGACTGGATGCACACCTAACTCAACAAGCATTTTCAATGCAATCGGTCTCGCCTTTGGGACCTTATATGTATTTAGCTATGCAGCACATTAGCCTGGGTGCTGAAACATCTACTGTTCTTTAACATAGAGGGAAGGTACGCTCCAAACTGCGTGACACGCCAGGTATGGAAACACATGGAGAGAAATATTGCCTTTCAGCGGGAAATGGTATAGTCCAAAGCTCTGTTTTTAATATAATAGCAGGGTCTTCGATGGTCATATCACTGAAAATACAAGATTTGAAAAAAATATTATTGTCTACGGGTGCTGGTGGAAGACAATTTCTATGGGCTGGAATCTAGAGAATGCTAAAGTGATTCTGGTATTTTACTGACCTTCGCTGGTCGTTTTCTATCAAGAAAGTTAAATAGAGGCAGTTGAACAGAAAAATAAAAAAAGATAAAGTACCTCAGCAGAAAGAAATTCTGGCATTTTACTGACTTCTGCTGGTCGTTTTCTATCAAGACAGTTAAAGGCAGTTAAACAGAAAAAAAAAGACCCTAAGCGGAAGCAGACAAGTCCTTGGGCTGATCTCCAGAGCCCACAAAGTACATACACATATAAGTATATACTAAAGTATATACAAGAGGTTTTGAATGCTCAATTTAAAAAGGGCCTGATTCACAACGATTAACTAACATTTATCCTTGCCTTTCCGACCATGCTTCTTTCACCATCATGCCACTGTGTCCTCCACGCTCCTCTGACCTATCTTCAATGAATTCTTTAATCTTGATTCTTTTGCACTGACCTCCGATGAGCCGACTCTTACGAATATAAAAGTCACACCACAATGCAAATAAACCCTTCTATTAAATGATAATTTTTTATGCAGAAGTACTTCCCCCAGTTGGGTTTTAGATGGTGTGCCCACTCCCAATTCTACCATCCATCAATAGAGCTGCAATATGAATTTTGCTTTGAAATTGATCCAGTTTTCTGACTCACATCTGCAAGAATATAAAGAGTTGATCAGGCCCTCTTTAAACTATATGGATTTGGCAATATACTAATCAAATGTAAACGTTTGACTTTTTTGCTGCTCATTTTGTTTTAAAATACAATCTCCATAGTACTGTGTTTACTTTAAAAAATAAAACGTTTGAACACAAACAAAGAAAATATTACATTTGGCAGGTCGGTCCTGAAAACAAAAGAGCTGTAAAACACAAATAAAACATTCACCACCGAGGCACCAACGACTTAGTAGCTGGAGAAGAACAATTATGCTTATTTAAGACTGTACCCGTTCCTCATGAACTCTTGGGGGCAGATTTACAAGCCCTGTGCGCCACTTTTGCGCCGCCGTTGCGTCACTTTTGTGCAAAGCACGCGCCATGCTGCGCCAGATTTACAACGTGACGCATCTAGGGAGATGCGTCACGTTGTAAAGCCCTGCGCCACATTAAACCTGCGTCAGGTTTAATGTATGCAGGGTGGGAGTTACGTCAGAAAAGCATCGGAAAAGTGACGCAGTGAAATCACGCAGTCACTTTCCCGACGCTGGTGCGTTAAATCCTTACGCCTGCTTCAAGCAGGCGTAAGGCATGACGCACCATGTTAGGGATCGGGTAGGTTGGAACAGTGCTGGAGTTGCGTCGCGCTTGCGACACAACTTCAGCACTGCGCCAACCTTACGCCATCAGATGCGTTATGCATCTGCTTGTCCTTTCGCCACGATGCACCGCATTGTAAATGAGGCGCATCTGCGGTGGCGCAAGGGCAAACTTGCGTGACGCATTTTCACTGGCGCATCCCTGCTGATTTGCAGGGATGCGCCAGGGAACATAAATCTGCCCCTTGGTGTATCCCGTGGTATAATAGCACAGAAAACGCCATGAACATTCATGTTGTAAGCGCCTGTGGCCAAGAGCTTGAATTATGATGCCTCGGCTTTGATGTGGGCACAGCTTTGTGAATCTCTTCATTCATGTGGAGTCCAACCTACTAGAGATATGGTCTCGAGCAAACATTAGCTGGTGTCTGCCAGCAAAGCATTATCACATCAAACACGTATAATCTTTTAGAGAGCTCATCAATGAAAGAATTCCCTCATCCCTCCCACACATTCTTTTAAGTTTTCAACTAGACATCAAACAATCAGGTGCAAGGTGAGGGATGTCACAAAAATAGGCTTCCAATTGCAGCAGCAGTGTCTCCTGCTGCAAGGCTAAACTTCGCCAGTGGAGATGGGCTGTGTTTGCTCGGCACTTCAAAGACATCTTTGAAAAAGAAAGGGCACCCGCACTGCCAGCTGCAGGCGATCAATGCCGGTAGTTTGATTTCTACCTTCTGCTCTCTGGCATTATTTCTAACTCCTTCTTTACTGCTGCTTGATAAGAGCTTTAAAGGGAGCAGTGAAACTGGTTGTTTTCTTATTTATCCCATTATCATGAAATTGATGTAGTGGTGAGTACTAGTGGCTGCCTTTGGGACCTTCGGGAATTCTAGATCCGAAACTTGACTGGAAATGTCTAGATTCCGTGCAAATGTGTGTGTGCCTTTAAAATGTACATTTATGACATTTAGGGCCGTAAGGCATTTATCTTACACCTATATTAAACAAATACATGTACACTGTATTTTGCGGTTTACTGAATACCTTATTAAGTTTTACAATGAAGAGGTATTGGATCATGGACCAAAGCCAGACGTATGGGCTTTGCTCATTTGCAACATGACGTCAGTCCTTACCTCCGAAGTAAATCAAAATCTGCATGCTATCTTAATGCAGATTTTCGTTCACTTTTATAAAGGTGGTTGTTGCAACTGCTTGGACATTTTATGATCTCTAGCTTGTTAACTATGTTTTTAAAAGACCATATAATATATTCTCTCCTATAGAAGTGGGAAACTGGTTCACAAGAGTTATTGATTTGAATTCCACCCTACTGTTTCTCTTTTACGTTCTTACAGCTTCTGAAATTTACTGGAACTGTATTCTTAGTTGTCCATCAGTAAGAGGGCACATAACTTTTCTTTTGCGGATACCAAATTACAAAGAAATGCTACATGGATATGTAACAGACTAATGAATGTAATTGTTGCAAATTATAATTGTTGCAAAGTCATCCTGTGCCCTGGGCACCCCCCAACCTTTTGCTGACTGATACTGGTGGTAACTGATTTTGACTGATCCTGGGCTCTGCATAACCAGGCCCAGGGCCAGTGATAAGCTGAGAGAAACACATTAGAATACAGTTAAAACACCTACATACACTAGGGTATACAATTGTATGGTGGGGTACCCCTGTGATTGGCATGACCTACCCTATAAGCCCCTAGTATATAATAGGGCAGGGGGATTGAAACTACCTAGACGTCCCTAATATCCTGGGGCATGGCACTTTAAAGACCAGCAGCGCTATTTGCACTTGCATGTGTGCACTGCTGAAGCCTGAGGTCAGTTTAAAAGCAGCACTGGGTGCCAGGACTGCTTTTAAAAAGTAGATTGTGCCCAAACTCTACTTTGGTGTTTGGTGCACTTAACAATTGATAACCTACAATGTGTTGGCATATTAGAGACCCCCATGGTCTCCCCTAGGTATCCCAGGGGTGGGGGGTCAGGTACTTATAAGGTACACCCTTATCAAATGAGTTTTTATATGCCTGAGTAAAGTGAAATTTCACATTTCACTCCCCACATTGTGGTGCAGTGCTACTCAAATTCGACTTTGAGGCTAGGAGCACTGTAGAGGGAAAATCTGTAATCTTTCTACAGATTCAGAACCCCTAAAGTCTCCCCTAGTTGCACATGGGGTGGGGTTCCTGTAGATATAAGTCAAGGAGTTATAAAATATGTTTTTGTAAGTCCTGGTGCTAGAAAAATGGTCCAAGTCATTTTTCCTATTGCAAATCCCCTGTTACATAGCTTAACATGGTAGGAAGTTATTGATTAATAACTATGGATAGAAGAGGGATAGAAATGCCATTCAAAGACTTCCCAGAATGGTATTAATAAATCCAACAATATCCTATTGTTGAATTTCTCCTAAAGTGTTCATACAAGAAGTTATAAGACTTTCTTGTTTGTAAGTCCAAATTCAGCCTTCCAGTGGTCTGCCCTGATTGGTCAAGGGTTAAGTGGATTAGCCAGGTTGCCTTGAAGAGGTGATAAAGAGCCCCTGGGGCTAACCAGCTCTACTGGGAGGGCAGTGCTCTGTTCCATAGGAATGCCAGGCCAGGGAGAGGAGTCGTAAACCATGATCTTCAAAGGCAGAGGGATGGCCACAGTGTCAGCTTCCACTTTACACTTTTGACCCCCACCAGACCTAGGATTAGTGAAGGTATGTGCAGATGGTGGGGGAGAGTCTACGGAAATAAGCTCTCCTAGGGGGTGTGTTTAGCCAGCTCTTACCTCCTTGCTGGAAAATCAGCCATTATGAATTTGGAAGATTTGATGCACTCTGGGACAAAATAATGCCACACTCTACAGGATGTGGTCATAACTTTGAGGAGTTACCCTGCTGCCATTGGTCAGAAGTGACCTCCTGCATGACCCAGAGAACTTGGAATAAGTATCTGAGAGGGGCAGAGCCCTCCAGATCTGCTCCTTGAAACTTACTGAAGCAAGAAGTGCCCTGCTGAGAAGTTTTGCTGTGCAAAGATTTCTAAGACCTGACCCCTGAAAACTGCACCATCTGAAACTACAGCCCTGTGGATTATTTTGCTGAAAAAGAGCCAAAGAGTGGACTCCCTGAAAGATACAGGTTAAAAGAGCTCAACTGGAACATCACCAACTAAATCTACAACTTGGAGAACCACCAGTGGATTTGTAAAGGTTTTATACCAGTGGATTGTGGGAACTGATGTCCTCAACTTTCAAGGATTACTGGAAAGAACAGAGTGAACGCTCTCCAAATTAGTCACAGTAGTGCGTGAGTTAGTACGGTCGTAGGTGTAATTGGGTAAGTCCCCCTGAGTAGGGATATGAAAATGGGTGAATGCACCTTCCTGTTTCAGGAGTGTGTCTCCCTTTTGCACTCAAGAGTAAATGTTCAATCTTTTTATCGCATGTTCAAATAAACAAGTTTAGCGTTGGATTTTCACAAGTATCTTGTTGTTTTTTCTTCTGGTATGGTAAGATATTTATCTCAATTCTTTACACACGATGGTTTCAAAGGCATCTAATACTTTTTCAAAACGTCATGGATGCCTCCTATAAACCTCGAGACAATACACTAATAGGACTTCGCAACAAGAGTTCATATATAGCTCCAATCAGCCACAAAATATTAGATGCCTTTGAAACCATTGTGTGTAAAGAATTGAGAAAAATATCTTACCATACCAGAAGAAAAAACAACAACATAACTCAAAAAGAACAACAAACACTTTGACAAATAGCAGCAAAGTCAGAAATTACCATACGACAAGCAGATAAAGGAGGAGCATTGGTTATTATGGATTCAACTTTCTGCGACCGGAACGTCAATGAACAGACTCAAGATTCAGACGATTACATGCCTTTAACATTTGATCCTACCAAGGATTCCACCAACATTCTACTAACAATTGTACAAACCGCAGTTGAAAATGGAGCCATAAATGAGGACGATAAGAAATACCCCATCAAAATCAACCCCTCGATACCTTACATCTATATGATACCAAAAATTCACAAACCTGCCACCAAGCCACCGTTCAGACCAATTGTCTCCACCATTAATTCACTACAGGAACCTATTGGAAGATATTTAGAAAAGCACCTACAACCAATGGTACAATCAATGACTACATACATCAGGCCCTGATTGGTCAAGGGTTAAGTGGATTAGCCAGGTTGCCTTGAAGAGGTGATAAAGAGCCCCTGGGGTTAACCAGCTCTACTGGGAGGGCAGTGCTCTGTTCCATAGGAATGCCAGGCCAGGGGGAGGAGTCGTAAACCATGATCTTCAAAGGCAGAGGGATGGCCACAGTGTCAGCTTCCACTTTACACTTTTGACCCCCACCAGACCTAGGATTAGTGAAGGTATGTGCAGATGGTGGGGGAGAGTCTACGGAAATAAGCTCTCCTAGGGGGTGTGTTTAGCCAGCTCTTACCTCATTGCTGGAAAATCAGCCATTATGAATTTGGAAGATTTGATGCACTCTGGGACAAAATAATGCCACACTCTACAGGATGTGGTCATAACTTTGAGGAGTTACCCTGCTCCCATTGGTCAGAAGTGACCTCCTGCATGACCCAGAGAACTTGGAATAAGTATCTGAGAGGGGCAGAGCCCTCCAGATCTGCTCCTTGAAACGTACTGAAGCAAGAAGTGCCCTGCTGAGAAGTTTTGCTGTGCAAAGATTTCTAAGGCCTGACCCCTGAAAACTGCACCATCTGAAACTACAGCCCTGTGGATTATTTTGCTGAAAAAGAGCTAAAGAGTGGACTCCCTGAAAGATACAGGTTAAAAGAGCTCAACTGGAACATCACCAACTAAATCTACACCTTGGAGAACCACCAGTGGATTTGTAAAGGTTTTATACCAGTGGATTGTGGGAACTGATGTCCTCAACTTTCAAGGATTACTGGAAAGTGTAATTGGGTAAGTCCCCCTGAGTAGGGATATGAAAATGGGTGAATGCACCTTCCTGTTTCAGGAGTGTGTCTCCCTTTTGCACTCAAGAGTAAATGTTCAATCTTTTTATCGCATGTTCAAATAAACAAGTTTAGCGTTGGATTTTCACAAGTATCTTGTTGTTTTTTCTTCTGGTATGGTAAGATATTTATCTCAATTCTTTACACACGATGGTTTCAAAGGCATCTAATACTTTTTCAAAACATCATGGATGCCTCCTATAAACCTCGAGACAATACACTAATTGGACTTCGCAACAAGAGTTCATATATGGCTCCAATCAGCCACAAAATATTAGATGCCTTTGAAACCATCGTGTGTAAAGAATTGAGAAAAATATCTTACCATACCAGAAGAAAAAACAACAACATAACTCAAAAAGAACAACAAACACTTTGACAAATAGCAGCAAAGTCAGAAATTACCATACGACAAGCAGATAAAGGAGGAGCATTGGTTATTATGGATTCAACTTTCTGCGACCAGAACGTCAATGAACAGACTCAAGATTCAGACGATTACATGCCTTTAACATTTGATCCTACCAAGGATTCCACCAACATTCTACTAACAATTGTACAAACCGCAGTTGAAAATGGAGCCATAAATGAGGACGATAAGAAATACCCCATCAAAATCAACCCCTCGATACCTTACATCTATATGATACCAAAAATTCACAAACCCGGGAGCTGTAGCCGCTCAGGGCTCCATCGCGCCCGGCCGAAACTTTGACTTTGCCCCGGTCTATCGTGAGCAGGTATCACAATATGGTGCTATAATCTTCTAAGTGCTATATTCTATAATATTTTTGAAAATTCATATCTCCAGTTCCCTACATTACATTGGATTTTTGTCGTTTTGGTGTCATTTTAAAGATAAAAATATTTCCTATTTTTATAAATTGGTGTTTGATTTTTATTATGTGTTGTGTCTTAATTATTTACTGAAATTGTGTTTTTAAATGCTCTACATACCTGTGTTTGAAGTTAAGCCTGTCTGCTCGCAGCCACATTACCAAGGGTTGAGCATAGGTATAATTTTCTAAGACCTATGCTGAGTCCTATCATGTGTTAGTGGCCTTATTGCCAGTGGCAGACCTACATTTGCCCCTACCAATAACCCACTTTCCAACAATAATGCAATCATTAGATGTGGTTTAAATACATTTAGGGGTATATTCACAAGAACGTGTGATAACTACCGCAAGAATAGCTTAACGCAACTCTCAACATCGCAGCCCATCGCGGGAAGACAACCCTGTGTCAACGTGGAATTCACAACAAGGCGGTACCATGGGATAGTCTGCCTAAACTGCGATGGGCCAAAGCGCGATGAGGAAATCAGCGATAAGCAGAGCCAGGCCTGCAACACACACCTGGCAGGCAGGAAAAATCACTATAAAAGTAGAAAAAACACCCAAACACAAACTGAGCAACACCCAAGCACCATGGAGGCAGCCGGAGCAGGCGCAGAGGACGAGCGCAACCTCACAAGCACCCTGGATGACCAGCCCCAGACCTCGGGGACAGGGAAGGGCAAGGGCAAGGACAAGAAGAAGAAGAAGACGAAGTTCAGTCCGCAGACGAATAGGATCATAGTCACGGAGGTGATGTAACACCATCAACAACTGTTCGTCACCTCCAACGTGTAATTGGGCACCAAAACTGAGATATGGCGGGACATCGTGGATAAGGTGAAGGCAGTCGGAGAGCACAAGAGGACAATGGACGAGGTCAAGGGCGATGGAATGACATCAAGAGAAAGACCAAGGAGAAACTCGCAGCCAACCAGAAGGCAGCAATGAAGACTGGAGGTGGGGGCCCAGCGCCACAGCTCGTGCTGGATGACATGGAGGAGCTGGTGTCGACAGTCATCAGTGTGAATACTGTGGCCGGAGTCGGGGGACCAGACACTGCTCGACAGAACACAACACAACCACAACAGGGTGCGTGACCACCAGGTACTGGGGGGACGGGTGGAGATGGCCACGATGGCACACATGCACAATCAAGCAAAGCACAGTGCACAACCTCAATGACTCTGTGTCATCGCCCAGATTGATAGACTGTCACAATGTACAATGCCATGCTGTCTGAATGTCAACATGTACCATGTGGTTACATACAAGTGGACACATTGCAGGGCCACCGTCAACACCCCCTGCAGAGCAGTCCCAGCCACTCTTCACTGATGACGAGGAGGACAACCCCAGCATCGATGCACAAGCCCTCTTAGACATCATTGACATCATCCACGACTCATCTCCAGGATCAGGGCTGACCAGCTGCATCGAGGAGACCCCACCCACCACACAAACCACTCAGCAGGAGGCACCCACACCCTCAACAGTCTCCCAAGACCCCCAGGAATGTCGTGTGCTTGAGGTCCAGAGGGAGACGGCTGAGCAGGTACGGGTGGGGTTCGACGTCATGGCCACCAAACTGGATGCCATCCATGGGTGTCTAGGCCCGCTCCATGGTCTCCAACGAGCCCTGATTGACATCGCTGGAGTCCTGATGTGGAGAAAAGAACCCTTGTCTGCTTAGAGGGGCACCAGCGATACCAGCTGTGAGCTCGCACACATGCGAAGGCTCGTGGAGGACAAGGTGTGGATGGAGGAGGAAAGAATGGCAGCCACCGCTGTACATCAGCAAAATGCAGCTGGGATCTACCATGCCCTGCAGATCATCATCATGGCATTGCTGCCACAAGGTATGGCGCAGATGAATGCTGCTACCCCCACACCATCCACATCTCTGCCCCCTGGTGTGCCATTGACTCACAGTGTTTTTTTCCGCCTATTGCAGTGAACAGAAGACTTTGCGGAGACTCTGTGAGCCCGGGAGACCGCAAGGATGCTAGAAAATATGCACCATCCGAAAAGAAAGTGACCCCGATTAGTGAACTTGGAAGAATACAAGACTGAGACAACTGTTTCTATTTACCAACTCTGGGATTCTTCAGGCTCAGACCAACAGTAAAAAGTGGAAAGCTGTGATGTCCTACTTGCAAAAAGAAAAACTGCACTGATGAATACCTTCACCTAAATTTAATCCTGGTCCCCTGTTGAAGGTTAAAAGGCGTCGGCTATTGCGCTTCGGAGGCCAAGAGCACCCATATACTCGAATGATTGCACAGAACAGTGCAAAGTCTGGACTTGAGTAAACAAGATTAGACCTTGGGGCTTGACTAGAACTCTGACTCCTCTAGGACCTGGAAAGTCTCTTGAAATTGAGGACCAAGTCAGATCAGGTCCCTTTTGATGCATTAGTATCTTGTAGGACAAAGATTCTCTGTTTTTTATATGTTTTTTGTCACTTATTGTACTTTGTCAATTGTGTATGTTGTGGAATTTCACATTTAATAGTTTGATTTATGCTATGTACTAAGTTTTTCGTAACAAGAAGATTTGTTATGTCTGTATTCTGTAAATAATGTTTTATGTGTCTACAATTTTTTGTGGAAACGTCAATAAGGAGTATTTTGAAAACACTGATAAGGAGAAAAGCTGATAAATAGCAAAAATAGAAATACAAAAAAAGAAATATAAGCCCAGAGTTAATAAATATGACTTCTGAAGGCATGAAAAAAGTGATGGTTGATTTATGGTGGGAGAGGCATTTTTCGTTTGACTAGGATTGCCTCACACTGCGGCAGACGTATCCACTCCGGCACCTGATGTGTCAGTGGCACACAGTGCCTCAGCCGGTACAGCAGCACCCACAGGTGGGGCAGAGCACACATCCGGGGACGAGGACGTGGATGTGGATGGGTTTGTGATCAGGAGGCACTAGCATTTATTTTTGCCACCTGGCCTGTTTCTGCTTGGTGCCGCACATGGCCTCATGACCTTCCACTGACCCCTGATACACTCCAATGCACTCACCTTGGACAGCAACATGGACTGCCTTATCCTGTTTGATAACCAATGACACGGCGACCAGACTGCAGACTGTACCCTTCCTCTTCCGCAGTACTTGTCATCCCTGGATGGACTCTGGCTGCCCCTCCACGGGCCCATATCGTGTAGTGTGCTCGGCATTTCCCTGTACTGCTCCAGCTGCAGAACTGCACTGGATGTGCAATAAACATCCAGTGACGCACTGCTGTGTCATGTCTTTCATCATTCATGTATGAATGTGTGGATGGATGTAGGGACAGTGATTTCCCTTGCGTCAATGATGCTCATCCTATGGGATGCCAGTCAGAGGGTGCTACATTGCATATTGTGTACCGGGTCCCGTGAACACTACAACAGGGACACACACATCAGTCACTTCCATGTCCGGACATGGACTGAACCATGCCCAGAGCCCACGAGTCAATGTTGCAAGCCCCGCGCTGGTCCGGCATACTGCAGGCCAGACCACTCCGCTTACGCTCCGAGGGGAGCCCTTGTTGCTACCCATCACAGGTGTACTCGCTGGTGGTGTGCAGGTCACTGGTCTAGTTGTCAGCATGTCACAGCCACTCCCTGAGGGGAGGTTTGCACGCACACCACACCCATCCAGCACAGGCATCACAGGCCATGTGACTCCGTCAACATAAGGGGCCGACAACGTCATATTCCCCTCTGCCGATCGTGACTGGATGACGGACACTCCACAGTTCTCAGTCATAAAGGGCCCATGAGTTGTTGCACACAGGGTTAGTGGCACCCGAGGCCTTGCGGCCGCCATTGGCCAACCACCACGTGGTGCTGACTGGGGTTGCAAAGGGTTAGTGGCACCCAGAGCATTGAGGCTGGCACAGGCACCCAGCCACTGGACGGTGACTTTGGGTGCACTGAGTTAGTGGCACCTTAAGCTGCTGAGCGGATGTGCAGCATGCGATGATGCCCCGTCCCGGCGGTCTGGACAGCTCAGGTTTTGTGTGCCCTGCTGGACCGCAGTGTAGGCCAGAGCCAGCGAGCAGTGCCGGCCTACCGCCATGTGGCGTTGCTTCCGGGATCCCAGAGTTAGTGACACCCATTGGGCTGAGTGGGTGTGCAGCCTGCGATGATGCCGGGTGCACTGGTATGTCCTATGCCATGGAGTAATCAAGACCTAGCACCAAACGTGAGCCCTTTTTGGCCTGTGGAGCGGACCTGCATGGTGTGGAGGGTGCCATGTCTGTGAGCCCCGGGCTTGTGGCTTGCAGCGGCACGTGGCGGGACCTCCTGTCTACACGCCGGTGGCGGAAGGTGAGCAGTGAGGCCTGGTTGTGCATGGGTGGGCATGCTCTGATGGGCAGCGGGAGGGGCTGGGGTGCCTCTGCCTGGGTGTGCATGGGCGTGCAGGCGATGTTGTCTTGTGCAAGTGTGCGTACTGTGCCAATCATGTATCTGGACTCTGTTTCAGATGACAGATCTGTCTCTGATGTGTGACCTGGTGTACTGCTATACATACCGACAAGTGGTTGGAGACCAACCGGTGGCAGCAGGTGAGCAGGGTGGCCTGTGTGCACAGGGGTGGCCCTCTCTGTCTCTCTCTCCCCTCTCTTCTTATCTCTCTCTCTCCCTCTCTCTTCTTCTCTCTCTCTCTCTCTCTCTTCTTCTCTCTCTCTCTCCCCCTCTCTTCTTATCTCTCTCGCTCCCTCTCTCTTCTTATCTCTCTCTCTCTCTCCCTCTCTCTTCTTCTCTCTCTCTCTCTCTCCCCCTCCCTCCCCCTCTCTTCCTATCTCTCTCTCCCCCTCTCCTCTCTCTCGCTCTCTCCCCTCTCTTCTTATCTCTCTCTCTCCCCCTCTCTTCTTATCTCTCTCTCTCCCTCTCTCTTCCTCTCTCTCTCTCTCTCCCTCTCTTCTTCTCTCTCTCTCTCCCCCTCTCTTCTTATCTCTCTCTCTCCCTCTCTCTTCTTATCTCTCTCTCTCTCCCTCTCTCTTCTTCTCTCTCTCTCTCTCTCTCTCCCCCTCTCTTCCTATCTCTCTCTCCCCCTCTCCTCTCTCTCGCTCTCTCCCCTCTCTTCTTATCTCTCTCTCTCTCTTCTTATCTCTCTCTATCGCTCTCTCTTCTTCTCTCTCTCTCTCCCCCTCTCTTCTTATCTCTCTCTCAAAATCTCTCTTCTTATCTCTCTCTCTCCCTCTCTCTTCTTCTCTCTCTGTCTCTCCCCCTCTCTTCTTCTCTCTCTCTCTCTCCCCCTCTCTTCTTATCTCTCTCTCTCCCTCTCTTCCTCTCTCTCTCTCCTTCGCTCTCTCTCTGTACTTTGATGTGCGCAGGACACACCTTCTCATCATGATTTTTGTCTTGCAGGCTGTGACCTACGGATTGTCCTGAAGGGGGCCGCCATGTGTCTTCATTTCATTTCAGTGTTTATTTGAATAAAGTTTCATTTGTTGCTAATTTTTCTGGTGACACATGCATGTCACCAGTTGTGATCAAGCGTATTGTTTTGTACATGTTTAGGTGTAGCTGATGTGCCATGTGTTTGGTCGGGGGGGCTGGGGAAGGGGGTCCTGGGTGTGGTGGCGGCGGGTGTTGTTGCCCTTTCGGCCCTCCGGGCTGCATGTTCAGTTGCCCGGGTGCATCTGTTGTTCTTCAGATGTGGGTCTGTGCTGGGCTCCCTTTTGTGGTGCAGGCTGCGGTCCGACTTTGCACCAGGTCAGAGCAGATGTTATTTTCCTGCTTCTAACGCACCTTATCGCCTGTTTTTTGTTCTTATCGCAGTTCTGGCTGGTCGTTGTGAATGTTGTGGAGTGGTGTTGTCGCGGCTTTTGGCACGGGAACGCCTACTCTGCATCTCATTAGCGATAGTTGCGGGGGTCATCTGTGGCAATGGTTTTTTGCGGCTGCTATCGCGGGTAAACTGGTGCTGTGGGCTGTTAACACCAGCTTGTGATTGGGGCGATAAGTTTATCGCAACTTTAGCTGCGATAATGTGCTGTTAACTTGGTGATAGATCCTTGTGAATATCCCCCTTAGATTAATATTAGCAGAGGTATAGAAAAGCAACACATTAGCATTAATAAAATTACACTTTTGTTAGGTATGCCTGAATTTAGCATTGAGTCATGGAAGAATTCTGGTTAGTAGCATAATATCTACATGCACCTGAAACAAAAATAAGTACAAGAGAAGGCTAAAAATGGTAACCACCGATGCTAAGCATGACAGGAGCAAATATTCAGAAGAAAACCTCCCCATTATTAATGTACAAAGTCTCCCTGTTTCTTTTGTAATCACAGGGGAGGCAGACCATATTTTTGTATCTAGCGCCATTTCCTGTTAACCTCAACTTGATGCTTCATGTTCAGTGGGACAAGTGCATAGTGTCTGAGGTCCTGTAGAACCTTGTTAGGGCACAAATCCTGGCTGTGTCAACACACCTAATTAATTAGTCAGTACTAACCAGATAGGTTCTGTGAAGACCAGAGAGATCTACGGCACATTGCTGTCTCCAGAGGTCTCTAGCATAGTCCACCCTGCAGGTTCCAAATACCAGCATACCCTGAGCACCAACATCATATTATGACAAAGGAGGATCATAATATAGTGCATCCTGGCAAATGTCCTTAATTCATGTCTTTAATAGCAATCATATATTAAGGAGGGCTGTGATAAAGGCAGATCTCTTGTTTTCTACTCACATCTGTTACTACTGTTACCTCCCCAAGATCCATAGGATAAACAGTGCTTGACCTCCAGTCACAGCCAGCATAACAAATGGAAAACAGAACATAAATGAAAAATTACAAAGTTAATAAGGGGACCTGCAGAGGTAATGAGTGCTGCCATCATACCACAAACTATAACAAAAGTGTGCCTTTCTCTTATACTTCCTTATCCATCTCACCACCAAGCACTGTGTCTCTGTGCACAATAATTGTATTTCGGTAGTCATAATGCATGACATGGAAACGTTTTCCACATAGGCTAAAAGCTAATAAAACACACTTCCAACCACACATATGGTGTAGCATGCAATCCATGTTGATAAGCACTTCAGGTGTCCCCACCTAGGGGTAATAAGTGCTGTGTGAATGCTAAAATGCTATACACTATCTCACATGCAAATTATTACATGTATCTCCTCAATGTTACATGCACAGGTGACATACTATCTCACAAAGTCTCCTCCCAATATGTTCCCAAACACCTGCATGGAAATTGACCTTTTTATCAAATTACAAACTCCTTACCCTCCACCCTCTGCATGCTTCCTCGCTGTTAGTGTAACCTACCCTCAGTTGCATGCCTTATTCCCCATTATTGTATTTCTGCCAATTGCCCACACCTCATTTGATAGATCATTACTGCTCCTTCTTTGAAACCATACACCTGCAACATAACTAGCAGTGGCTCATACGCCAGCAGCTATGAAACTTGATAAATAAACTGTTAAAAAATGCATTTTTATTATCTTTTTATTTTTCTCCATACAGTAGAGTCTAAGGGGATGAGACCATGGGGACAGGCATGAGGGGAGTGCTAGGTGCACTGCTATCAGTGCGCATGACTGTTTGGTCGGCAGTCTCAGAACGGATAACCGTCATGTGCACTGAAACTGTCTCCAGTCTGACCTACTTTGCCGGGTTGGAGAAAATTGTTCTTTTTGCATTTGTCACCCGAGTGGGACGGGTATGCCCAGATGTGGGTCCTGTGCTCTGTATGCCACTAGAGTCAAGCTATCCTGGCTGATGAGGGGTGAAACCCCAAAACCGGTCCTAGGATGCTTGTTTCCAGTCCAGGGAGGACCTGGCCTGGCAGTTTGGGCTGGACTGTTCCCATTGGGCACAGGGTCAAGACTGATTTGCAATTGGCTGGGTCCAAACTGGAATGACATGCTGAGGAAAAAAAACAATGGATTTAGGCCCAGATCTCTGTACTGGTGTGAATGTATGGCATTGTTCTGCATTCTGTCCATCAATTGTTCTTTTTGGGTTGGAGACAGAAGGCCCAGGCTCCCAGTCTCCCTAGTAGAGCAAATCGAGGACACTCAGGTCAATCCTGATGCTGATCTCATGCTGTGAGGGCAGCCTCGGGATTGGCTGCATGACAGTCTGGGAGCCTGAAGTGGTGCCAGAAGAGCGGCAATGCGGAGGGATTCAGATACTTTTTTTAAATGTGTTTTTTGTTTTGTCCCCCTCCACCAACTTGCTCTAACACCAGCCGCGACTGAACATATTGATACTTAATTTCCCCTAGCCGATCTATTCCTCCCACCAACAATTTGCATCAATTCACATATTCCTCCCCCCACTAATAATCACACCTAACATCTATTAATTGAATCTACTAGAAAGAAACTGGAGTAAATGCATAGAGTGGTTTCCTCGAGAGTGCAAGACTAAACCTATTTTTTTTTAAAATCTCTTTTTATTGATTTTATATGCTTAGCAATCTTTACCAACATATGCAAGACTAAACCTAATAACCAACAACTACTAAATAAAGGGTTAATCATAGGTTCCAAAGTAGCATGCTACTTGCTGCAAAGTGCTTCATTGACTCGTCAGGGGTAGCAAGTGTTATATTATTGAATGCACACACACACACACACACATATATATAAATATATATATACATGTACACACACACACAATATTATTGTATTGACCTGTATTGTGCTGTAATTACATGCATTAATATAACGCTTTTTACCCCTGATGAGTCATTGAAGTACTTTGCAGCAAGTAGCATTCTACTCTGGAGAATTCTTGCATGTTCAGAGTTATATGTGGTGATGAATCTATGTGACAAAACTTTTTTAGCTTTTTTGCATGTCATAGACTTGAGGGATTAAAAAGGGCCATTTCCCTATTTTGCGATCTGGCTCTACATGAAGCTGCTTTATTATGTTTTGAGTATATCTTCTTTGTACAAAGTGTTCCATCATTTCCCTTTCAGTCAAGTTGTAGTCCTCTTGGGTACAAAAAATCCGCTTTGCTAAATAAAATTCCCCAAAAGGGATACTTTTTATCGAGGGTACTGGGTGGAAACTTGCGGCATGGAGAATGGTATTTTCCACCGTAATCTTTCTAAAAATAGTAGTTTCTAGCTTTTCATTTCCCACCTGGATGGACACATCTAAACATTAAAACCAAAGCACAGGTGCAACACTCAAAGGAAACTTATGTCAGAAAAAGGACAAATTTTTACGTCCAAGTCCATAAAAGAGAGTTCTTAAAAATGTTCTTATTTTTCTTTTTCTCTTTTATTGTTTCATTTTCATTTCGCGTTGATGACACACTGCGTTCAACACACAGAACAGCCGACGCGTTTCGTCCCCTTGAGGGACTTCTTCAGGGCAATAACAATAGGTGGAGTCAAACTCTCTCCAAGAAGTATTGTATTAATTCGGGGATTCCCTAGGGAGAGTTCTTCCCCATCCAAGAAAATATTATGACAAATAGTAGCGTCGTGAAGTCACGTTAACAATCACTCGATAGATGGATAAAGCGAGTCCCACTTTGATAATATCCCGCTCTATCACTATGTATACTTTGCAGGTGCAGTATAAGTCCTATCCAAAATATTCTATAATAATTCCAAGCTAAGCAGTCGTCCAATTGCAAACACAGTAAGCAATGCACCCCAATAAGGCAGGAAAACGACAACCACAATGAGGCTGTGACTGCTGGCATAGATTCAATAGAACGTGTCAGCAAAACGAACCGGCAAGAAAAAACATCTAAACGTTAAGTTGACCTTTCAATTGCCTTGCCTGAGAACCTTAAGTTGAGATCATTTTTGTTCAAATCAGACATAAAATTACTTGCTTCTGTCTCTGTGCCCAGCCACAGCACAAACAGATCGTCTATGAATCTCAACCACATTGTTATCTTTTCAGACCAGAGTTACATTTCAGGGCCCGAGCATCTGCTCCTCTCACCAGGCATATGCAAATTTGCATCTATATATATATATATATATATATATATATATATTCAATGAAAAAAAACAAAGGTTACAGGGACGTTATAGTTAGGGGTGGGCGGAATTTGCGTAGTCGCGTTCCGCAAAGTTCAGCGAAACGGCAAAAAATCTCTGCGAGCACGCGGAATTCCGCGAGCTTGCGGAACAACTTGTTCCGCCCATTACACTACAGCTGTAACTTTGCCACCGCGCCGAAAAGGCACAGGGGTCCTTTGAGTAAGCTGTCCATCATAGTGGGGAAATGGCGGAACGACGTTTCATACCGCTAGTGTATGTGGGGCTGGGCAAATGGGCAGGGCTTCTATGCGAGTTCACATGCCTCTTGTTTATAAAGGGTCAGAGCATGATCTGAGCAGCAGATGAGGAGATAGAACCTCCTGGTCACTGGAACTACACGGGGATTGCGCTCGAGAAAGTCATGGATTCAAAGACCTCCATCACGCATCACAGCTAATTTTTGATGGTATATATGGAGAGAAAGCACACCTGCCCAGCCTCGATCCAGCTCACGGTTTTTTGGGCTGATTAATGCGTTACCAAATTTGAGCTTTAACTCGGGCACCTGCTTTATTTATATCTGTAAGTGCTTCCTGTGGAGGTTTAATTTTTGTGACAGGAGCATCGTGCCAGAATGAATCCTGCCTTGCATATTTATCCAAGAAGATGCCACTGTTTTGTGCAATACCTCTACTCAACTGGAGTACTTTCTACTGGCTAATCAGTAAGTGCTACCTCCTGCTTAGCCTTGACCATGCTCTCGAATTCCGCTACGCCGCGGATCGTGGTATGTTCGGCAATTCCACGTTCCCCGTGTAACGCGGAATTGACAACATTTCGCTTATTCCACGAGCGGAGCGGAATTTACCACCCAGGCCTAGTTACAGTTAGGCTCAGATTTCACTTATACAAAACCAGTTAAATTCAGCTGTTACAGTTAGTGATCTAAGTATAACTCGTGCCCCCTCAATGCACTGCTCATGACCTTGCATATTACATCACTCATGACATGGTCAGTGACATACGTGATGACATCTCAAATGACTTCACTGATGACATCTCAAATAACTGTGAGTGTTTTTAAAAAGTTTATGAGTGTTAAATATACATACCAAGGTTTATTGGTGAAGCGGAAGGTATAAGAGTGCCTGTATGGACGATTTAGTGAGTGTGTAACTGACTGTATAAGTGAGTGATTACGTGTCTCAGTGTATGTATGGGTGAGTGACTGGTTGTGTGAATATCTGTATCAGTGTGTCTACTAGGTGGGGGAAGAAGTCCACTTTAGTCCTAAGGCCCTCAGGAGTAAAGTGGAATTCATTCCCCAACTAGTAATGTGCCAGGAGGTACATTTACAGAGTGGTGGATAAAGCGATGTGGCATACGAAGACCTCTCAGCAATCCCCTTGTGTGGGACTTACTGGAGGTAACAGGAGGGCTTGTTAGCCCCCAAGGAACCTCTGCAGCCAAGGGGAGTTCATCACCCCACCAGCAGTGTGTCAGGAGGCATGTTTGCAGAGAGGTGGAGAGAGGGGGTGGGGCATATGACAACTTGCCGGTAGTTTTTAAAAAACTTTATTTATTTATTTTTTAAGAAGGGGGACCCCCATGCCCCAGAGCCAGCCCTTTTTTCAATGGGGACGCGGGCGATGCAGCCCCCCTCCCTGGCCCAATTTCGGCCCTAGGGATCCCATCTCCCCCTGGGCCTGGCCTCCTTTTTTTCAATTTTGTTCTTAAAATTAATTAATGGCCAATATCAGCCCTGGGGACACCATCCGTTGGGCCCGGTCTCCTTTTTTAATCTAGTTTTTTTTTTTTAAATTAAATAATTGCAGGGGGCCACATGGCCTCCCTCCCAGGCTGATCCTGGCCTGAGGACCCCATCCAACGGGGACCAACCTCTAGTCTGGATGCTATGGTCTCACCAAGTCCTGGTTGGGTTGGAGAACTTCAGTGCCGCCTCCTGGGATGACATTGCAGACTTCAGTTTTAGCTGTGCAAGTTCCAGGAAGTGCTTCAGTCCCTGCAAGAGGCAGACCTGACTATCAAGGTCAGTAAGTGCCAGATAGGGCAGGGATATGTGGTATACTTGTTTGACCAGGTTGGAGGGGGCAAAATGCAGCCTCTCCAACCTAAGATACAAACTGTCATGGCTTTGGAAACCCTAAGACATAGACAGAGGTGAGAGCCTTCCTGGGCATCAGCAGTTACTACAGGAGATTTGTCAAGGGATATGGTACCATTTTTATCCCCCTCTTGACCGAGCTAACTCACAAAACACAACCCAAAAGGGTGATCTGAGGAGTGCCAAAATGCTTTTAACACCTTGAAGGAGTCCCTGTGCACAGCCCCATGCTCAAGGTATCTCCAAAGAGTTAATTGTCCAGACAGATGCATCTGAGCATGGCACTGTGGCTGTTCTCTCGCAGCTAAATGATGAGGGTTTTGAACACCCTGTGGCCTTCAGCAGCTGTAGGCTATTTCTCAGGGAACAGAAGTGGAGTGATATCAAAAGGGAATACTTTGCAGTGGTCTAGGCACTGAAGCGGTTGAGACCATACTTGTTTGGGACTCACTTCCGAGTTCAGACAGAGCACCAACCCCTCAGATGGCTAATGCAGATGAGAAGTTAGAATTTCAAGCTGTTGAGGTGGCTCATCTCCATACATGGAATGGACTTTATAGTGGAAAATTACCATGGGACTGACCACACCAGTGCTGATAATCTTTCCAGGTTTTTCCACCTTAGCGATCAGAACTCCCATGCACTGCTAACCAGTGTTAAAGTGCCTAATTGGTGCATTTCATTTATTTCTATTTCCCATGGTAAATGGTAACTATATTTATGTATTTATTTAAGTCTTATATAGCGCTAACCAGACCCGAAGGTATAAGAGCTCTTTACAACATTTATCATGATGCAATTAGACACATATTATTTCAATAAGTAGCTTTGTCTCAAGACGACTCCTGTTAAGGCTTGAAGGGGATCGTAGGAGTGAATCAAAAGGCAGGCGATGAAAATGCCTTCTTGTTGAAGTGTCTATATTCTTCACTGTGCGAAATTCCTGCGGCAGAGGAGCTATGTCTCATCGGGTGGAAGCTATACATTTGAAAGAGTTCCGTTGAGGAAGAGGTCTTTGAGTTGTTTTTGAAGTTTATGAAGGAGGGGTTACTCCTGATATAGACTGGGATGGAGTTTCAGATTTTAGGCAAATTTCCAGAGAAGGAGCCTCTTAGGGGATTTTTTTTGCGAGTTTTGGGAGGAACGAGGAGCAGTGTGTTAGTGCTCCTGAGATTCCTCGTCTGGCCTGCCTTTTTGAGTTTGGAGGCTAGGTAGGCAGGTTTACCGGTATGAAGAACTTTGTGTGTGAGACATGCAGTTCTGAAGTTGGAATGCACTTCAATCGGTAGCCATTTTAGTTCTCTTAGGGCCAGATTTACGATCCTTTTTTTGGCCACAAACTGGAGAACCTCCTGTTTGTGGCCGCAAAAAAGGTAATAGCGTGTACAAATGCTATTTTGCGAGTCCCTGACTGCCAAAATAGCATTTGCTATTCGTGCTATTAGGAAGGGGCATCCCTTCTTAATAGCGAGTCAATATGCTATGTACTAGTGTTTTGCAACCGCATTTGTGGCCGCAAAACACTCGCAGTTTGCCACCTACTTCAAATAGGTGGTAAACCACTCGCAAAGGTGAAGGGATCCCCAGGGAGTATGTTGGAAAATATTTTTTAAGAGCAGGCAGTGGTCCCAGAGACCACTGCCTGCCCTTAAAAAAATGAAACTGAAAGCTTCATTTTTCTTTTTTAAATGCAGCCCATTTACCCTTAAGGAAAACGGGCTTAATAAAAATTAAAAAGAAAGCTACTTTATCAAAAAGCAGTCCCAGACATAGTGGTCTGCTGAGCCCAGCAGAACACCATCCCTGGGAGGGCTATCATTCCCAATGGGCTCGCAAATGGAGAGAGGGTCATTAATATTATTGAGCATCGCAATTTGCGACCCCATTGGGAATCGCAAACAGTGTGCAATACACTGTTGTATATCGGAAATTGCACCTCGCAAATTGCAACTCGCAAAAGAGTCGCAATTTGCGATGCACAATTTTCTGGGTCATAAATCTGGCCCTCAGAGAGGGAGAGATGTGGTCATATATCTTCACTCTGGTCACCATCCTAGCAGCTGCATTTAGAGTTGTTCTGAGGGGAGCTAAGTGGGATTTTGACGTGCCTGTGAGAGTCGCATTCCTGTATTCCAATCTGGACAGAACCAAAGATTGTGTGGCCTGTTTAAGGTCATTGGGAGATATGAAGGGTTTCATTTTGTTGAGTAGTTTTAGGTTGTAGAATGCCCTCTTTGCAGTGTTCTGAATGGTTTCCTCATGATTAGGTAGGGGTCCAGAGTGATTCCCAGGGATTTTACAGAGTTGGCCAGGGTACAATGGCAGTTAAGAGTATCAATGGATTTTGGCCATGCTGTGACTGGGGGGGTCTGCTCTTTGTTCAATGTGAGAAGGATTTCCGTCTTATCCTGTATGTGCCCAGGACCTGTAAAGTGATGCTACTAGTGGACTGCAGAACTCCTGGTGCCACCCAGTTAAGCAGCCGCTTAAAACATGTCTCAGGCCTACCACTGTAGCCTGTAGTGCAGTTGTAAACTGCCCTTCCATCCTGGCAAAAATAAACCATTTGCCAGGCCTAAACCTTCTTTTTTAATACATATAATCAGCTCTAAGGTAGGCCCTAACTAGTCATAGTGCAGGGTGCAAGGTAATTAAAATGTGGAACATGCGTGTTTAAGTTTTGCCTGTCCTAGCTGTGAGAACCCCCTTTAGAAAATTGGGTTATTGGTTGTGCAGGATATGAGGCCTGCACAAGTAATAGGACAATCACTCCTTACTGGGAACCAAGCAGCCTATTTTATAGCTTGACTTTCTCAGGGTAGTGAAGTAGAGCAGTGCAAGGCCTACTCAGGGTAGGTGGTGAGGCATAGTAATCACCTTCCACTGGAACACAATAATAACACAAAATAAATGATTGTCCATCCAGTGTTTCTTCCTTAGAAAAAGAAAAATGTGTTTATCACACACACACACACACACACACTACAAATTACTATGCATTAATTTATAAATACATACATAGGGTAGATGAAAAATACCTCAGAATACATTCAGAAATCCCATTTGATCCCTAAAGAGTCATGAACCCCAAAGTCACAGTATTCCCCCGTCTATACCACATAGAGCAGCACAATATAAGGGTTATTAGTTTAAGTAAATAACTATTGTCTTTATCAAGGGTCATCACATTAAAAGACAAATAATCCACATGCTAAACCCACCTTCATTTCATGTGACCAATAATAACCATGTGTAATTGCAGTAATTAATGTCAGTAAAGCATTTCAACATTGCTCAACAATCACAGTCAGACATGGCAAACACAGCATTGGAAAAAAACATAACTTTTCTGTGCCTTTTTTATACACCTTCAGGCCACAAAAAATGCAGCTATAGAACAAGCCCCTAGAGGGTGCTGCACTCCCAACTGAAGATGAAAAGCTTCAGCCTTTGGAGTGCTTTAAGATATTGATGAAAAAGGGGTTAAGCATTCCTTCACTCCGAAAATATAGGGTGACTATATCATTCACAAAATACCTGGGGGGGACAGTGATGGTGGTGTCCCTGCCTGTTTTGGGGCTGCAACAAATCTTAATTCAGAAACCAGCTCATCAGGGCGATATGGGGTGCCCCCATGAAGGAGCATGAATAAAGATGCTTTCCTTCCCTTGAAAGGAAGGCATGGGGGCTGTGCACAAGGAGTAGATACACTCCAAAGGGGCCTTCCCTTTTCACAAACAGATGTACCTGACCTCAGGTCCCGCCCCTTTTCTTTTTCACTCTAGCCCAGTTGGCTTCAAACCCAGCGGGAAAGGGAGTTGCCCAAGAACTGATTTTGAGTGATCACAAGAGACGATTTGCTCAGTATTGCAGTTGCCTGAGGGGCTCCCCATCTCCCCAGGGCTGAGTGCAACATGAACAAAGAAGCAGCCAGCCGTGTGGAAGGCAGAGTCCTAGGACCTCATCTCTGGAACCCCAAAAAGGGTCAGGTTAGAACACTGCTCCCACCGGCAGGAGGAAAGGAAAGAAAGAGAGCAGAAAGTGTCATTCTGGCTCCATCATGCTGTGCAGCAATGCAGCATGTGCGGGAAGCCAGTGGGGCTGTGGGGGCTTTGGACATTCCCCACAAGCTCTCAATATTCCTTGCCAATGAGTGAGTGCCCCGAGTGGGACTGGGACACCCAAGATGAAAACTAAAAAGAGAATGGAATGTGCAACCTACAGTCACTAAGAAAACGTGCATTTCTTTGGGCCTGGAGTGCCCCATAATGCCCAGATGGGTGAGTTTGAATTATAATGTATGTCCTGTGGTGCCCCAAGACAGGCAGTGGCACCACCAACGTAGATCCTGTCGTGGTTTTGGGCCTGGAGGAGGGTAGCAGCCTGCCTCACAGTTCAGTCATGCTAGGTTTCTGGGCACATGGATTTCAGAACCCTCAAGAAAAGGGCTCATTATTTCAAAGCATTCCCAGATTTGGAGCTTTTTCTCTTCAGTTAGGGACTGTATTGTAATTATTTCATACATGGTTATGATTGCATTTTAATATAGGCATTTATTCCATTGGCTTAATGGTGATTCCTAACATATTTATATTGTTTTATTAGTGTGGTCAAGCCTTGGCAAAACCAAGAGGTCTGTCTTACATTTTAATGTTATGATCTTGTGACAAAGCAAAAAGGCCTGCTTTATTCAAAATAACACCCCCTTATATTGTGATGTGTATGTGGTATAGTGTAGGGGTATTGTGATTATTGGGAACTTCGCCCACTGGGGGCCAAACAGTTATTACACAGAGGTAATTGCATCTACTGGATGTATATATTTGTAAATGAATGCGTAGTATTTAGCAGTGTGTGTGCAATAAATGTACTTTTCCTATTTCAAAGAAAAGCACTGACTGACTGACTGACTGGACAGTCAACTTATTCAGTGTTGCTGCTGTGTGCCAGCAGAAGGAGATTAGTAGCCCAGACCACCTCTCCTGAATAGGCTTTGGACTGCTTTGATTAGCCACCTTGGGAGAGTCAAGTGCTACAATGGGGTACCTGGTTCCCAATATGGAGACAATTGTGGACCTATTACTTGCACTGGTCTCAAATCCAGCCCAACTACTGACCCAATTTCTTCCCCTTGAGATTTCCTGTCTGTAGCCTACAAAAAATTCATCAAAATGCATTTTTCCTTTCGACCTGCAGTGTATTTAATGGTGTGTTTAATTTTTATATGAAAACAAAGAAAATCACTTTGCATCTTTGAGATATGGTTTCAAATACCCCTGTTTGCATATTGTGAAGAATGTGAGTTTTTATGTCAAAAAATGTAGCAGCTTTGCTTATCAAATAAAGAATGTGGGCACACATAGATCAAGCTATTTAGAGTGCGCAAAATTTGCGAATCACTAAAAAATGCCCTTCGCAAACACAAAATAGGCCTCAGCAATGCATCATCCTAACTCTTAGAATATATTTGAAACTCGCTAAAATAAAGAATTGCAAATTTGCGAATTCTGAATTAGCATATTTGTAATTGCGACTCATAATCTGAGATTCGCAATGCAATGCATGAAACCTCGCAAATTGCGATTTCTGGGAAATTTGCAATCTTGCGAACGCAAAATACCGAATTTTACAGCCAGGTGGTAAACAGATGAAAACACTTGAAACAGGTGGGAAACATTTGCTAAGTATATAACGTGGCCCAGGAGGCCTCAGAATGTTTCACAATAGCAGCGCTCTACGTCATGCTGAGGAGGATGAGGCTACGAGCAGCAGCACAGAAAAGAAGGAGGATACAGGAGCGCATTTTTAGAGTGTGCATTACATTGTTGGGGCAGACAGAGGAAGAGATCTATGACAAGTATAGGTTAAATGCAGACATGATCTATGATCTGATTGCTGAACTGGATCCCCTACTGCAGCGTCAGACTCGCAGGACACATGCCATACCCACTCATGTGCAGGTGCTATGTTACCTGCACCTACTAGCGTCAGGTAGCTTCCTGGGTGTAGTAGCTGTAGCTGGAGGGGTGTCACAAAGTGCCCTATCGTGCTTTTTCAATTCCTTCCTTAACACCATGTTGACCAGGATACACCACCACCTTAGCTTCCCTTCAACCCCACAAGAATTGCATCAGACGAAACTAGACTTCTATCAGGTAGCCCAGTTTACCTATGTAATAGGTTGCATTGATGGAAAGCATGTAGACATTTGGCCACCATCAGTGAATGAGTACATTTATAGAAACTGAAAATCCTACCATTCACTGATTATCCAAATAGACTGCAATTCAAAACACATCATTACTGACATAGTGGCACAATTACCTGGCAGCACACCTGACTCCTACATATTCCGACACATCAGTCACTAACCTTTTGCTTACTACTCTGTTGGTGACAGTGCATACGCTGTATGCTCCTACATCCTGATGCCATACCTTAACCCAAGTACCCCAAGTGAGCAGTGTTACAATGCAGTGCACATCGCCACACGAAATGTAATAGAGCGCACCTTTGGCCTACTGAAAAGTAAGTTCTGCTGCCTCCACAAGACTGGTGGGGCATTGCGGTACTGACCAGAGACCTGCTGCAGAATTGGTGCCAATTGTGCCATGTTGCACAACATCGCTACTAGGAGAGGCAAACCCCTGGAACTGTCTGACAGCGAGACTGAGGAAGACAACCAGCCAGGGCAACCACTACAAGCAGCAGCTGGGGTAAGCTTAGCAGAAGGGAGAAGGACACATGCAGAAATTACACAGCATAACTTTTAAGGTGGGTAATGATGAGACAAGACACTGCATGGTTCAACTGTAGTGGTTGTTTTTAATGAAAAAATGTGGTAGTGTTTAATGCACACATACCAGGCGCTAACTAGCACAGTGAGTGTAAACAAAATAAATTACAAGACATTATCATTGGACTTGAATGTCAGTCACAACTTTCGCCATGATTATGGTCACATCACCATATTTCAGTTAGTCTTCCAACGCCACCCTATTTTTTGTGGCCACGCACTCCAAAACGCTTTTCTGTGGCCTCATTCACGTCCCTCGTGGAGCCTTCTGAAGCAGTGGCACTCCTAGTAATGCCCCTCCTGCATGTAGTCACTGGCACCAAGAGACTACTGATGCTGGATGCCTCCTCACTCTCCCCTCCAACCAATACACTGCTGCCCCCAGACGTAGCAGTCTGAAATTGCTCAACTGCATTTGTGACCTGGATGAGTCCCATGGCCACATCCCCACAGCAATGGCTCTTTTCGACCTGCATGACCACAGAACAACGAGACAGCAGAGCTGTGTTGGTGCTCAGCCGGTTGATGGCTCTGGTGCAGCCATCTATGCGCCCCACGAATTGGTGATGCCTTCTTCGTTGGGACACCTGGTCCTCCTGCATCACCGTGCATAGCTCCGGTATGGCTTCATTTGTCAGTCTATGTCCTTCCACCACTGCTGCAGTCAGCTCCTTCAAGCAGTCCCTCATGTCTGCCATGTTGTTTGACATTGTGCAAAGTTGTGCCTGCACTAATCGCATGTTCTTTGCTTGCAGGCGCTGCACCCTCAGCATTTGGCTCTCCAGCCCACCCCAGATATTTGGACTGTCATCCTCTGGTGTTCCCATCTGTACCCTTGACCTGCACCTCCGGGTTAGGACATTGCTGCGCCACACCTGTGACTGGGGTCTTTTCGTGGGTGTACATCCAGGCAGGGATGTCAGGGGATCATGTTGGCTCTCCTCTTCAACTTCTATGGCAGATAATGGTGGGACTGTGGACCTGCGTCTTTTGGGTGCCGGGTTTTTGTTTTGAGGGGCCACATATGTCTCCACATCTGACTGTGCCTGAGTCTCCTGGGTGTCTCCACATTCACTTTCCTCTGACTCCTGTGCAGCTGTATCTGTGATGTTAAACAGTGCAATTTTAGTTAATTTGTAAAAACATGTGTATCACATAGTGCATTTTTGTGTTCCATTACATTACTTTCTGACACACAGTGTCTATATGTTTCACTTTCTTGTTGTACTTGTAAGCAACAATGCTGTTTTCCTCCCTACTTGCCTTCCCTATAGGATTTGAAGCCAGTATCTCCCATAATGCATTTGGGTGTATCAAGTAAAATGTGGACTGGAGTATGAATCTGAACACTGCACCTGATCTGACTTGAGGTTTTCTTCCTAAGTTTCAGCATTGGATGGACATGTGCTTGCTTCTTACCTTGTGAAGTACTAGCCAGTGCTGAGGTCAAACCCCAGCACTCCAACCACAGCTTCAGGATGGTGTGGACTTAACTAGGTCCTCAAGGGGTGTATTCCCAGTCTGTGTTGCAGGTCTGCCTCCGGTCTTCTTTGCCTCCGCAAGCCTGTCAGCAACCCTCTCCTTAGCACGGCTGCTCAGGTCATACCAGCATTTGCGCATGCCTTCTATTGTGCGGTGGGTGGCCCCCACTGCGTTCACTTTGGATTGTATTCTGAGCCAGTTTTTGCACTTCTCTGACTCAGGGACCTGGAGTGACAGCTTTCAAAACACCTTGTCAAGCCTCCTCACAACCTCCTCTATGATGATATCAATCAATCAAGCGATTTGCAGCCTTCTTCCAAGTTGCTCCTGAAGCCTGTTGTCCCTGAAAAGTTTTTCCAGATCCAAAGTGATCCCTACAGTTGTGCTCCTGCAGTCTGCTTCCTCCTCTGACTCTCTCAGTGCACTGGAATCATGCATCACTTTCTGGTTGTGATGTCATCAAGCTGCTACAAAAATTACCTGCAATTTGTGACTCGCAAATAGTGAGTTCGCAAATTGCGAGATCACAAATAGCGAGACGGTAATAAGTCATCGCAAACTGCGGTTGCAATTTTTACGGATTCGCTATTATTTAGCGATTTTCTTGATGCATTGCATTTTGCAATTCCTTATTAGTGAATCCTTATTTTCGCTAATAAGGAAACGCAAATGCAAATTTTGATGCATGTGCCAGGTGATCTCTTCTAGACTGTGAGGTGTTTCATTGGATGTGCAATATAGTGTAGTGTTCGAAAAATTTACTTCGACATTGTTGGACTTGGCCCCTTCTGCAGGGTCATCCCAAGACTATTTCCCTCCACCCTCCTGTTTTCTGAACCCATTTTTGCTTGGCTTTTAGATCTCTGTACACTTTATCACTTCTAACCAGTGCTAAAGTGTGTGTGCTTTCTTCTTAAAATATGGTCAAATTGGCTTATACCCAATTGGCATATTTAATTTACTTTTAGGTCCCTAGTCAAGTGACACTATTTATGCCCAAGGTCTGTAAATGCTACTGGTGTGCTTGCAGAGCTGATTGTGTCACTCAATTAAGTAGCACTTTAAACATTTCTCAGACCTGCCATTGCAGCCTATGTGTCTTCTATTTCGAGCTGGCCAAATAAACCGGGGGGATAATGTTTGACAATGTTCAGTATTCCATCCAATATCTTTATGTTTTGCTATAGTCACCTCAACTGGGAAGGGTATGCCCAGACATGGGTCTTGTGCTCACTATGCCATTGGATTCAAGTTAAAATGTATGATGAGGGCTGATACCCTGAAACCAGTCCCAGGGCTCTTGTTTCTGTTCTAGGGAGGACCTGGCCTGGCAGTTCGGGGTGCAGGGTCCCATAGAGCAGGGTAAATACTGATTTGCATATGACTGGTTCCAAACTGGAAATGCATGGTGTGCAAAGAAGATGGATTTGGGCCCAGATCTCCATACTGGGGGTGAATTTTTGACAATGTTCAGCATTCTGTCCATTATCTTTTTCTGCTGCTATAAAATATACCTTTTGCCAGGCCCAAACCTTCTTTTTTAATACATATATATCACCCCTATGGTAGTCCCTAAACAGCCCTAATGGTGGGGTGCGATGTATTTCATAAAGTAGGACGTGTAATTTTAAGTTTTATACGTCCTGGTAGTCAAAAACTCCTACATTTGCTTTCCACTACTTTAAGGCCTACCTCTCCCATAGGATAACTTTGGAGTTACCTTATTACATTTACTAAGCTGTAATTTTCAAATGGAAAAAGGTAACCAGTTCATTTCTGGTGTTTTGGGAATTTTGAAAAATATCCTAACTTATGGTGAAGTCAGGTTTTAAATTACAATTTTGAACAAGACACTTTTAGAAAATTTGTATTTTTCTGCCTTAACCATTTAGTGCCTGTAACCTGTCCCTGTGTCACTTGACTAGGTGTAGATGACAGTCGGGATTTGTGTATTCCTCCTAGATAGCCACACACTAGAGAGCCTGAATGGGCCATCACTTGCAGGATGGGAGGGCGGAGCTGGGCATAGCTCTACATCCACTTGAATGGGCTGTGTCCGGTCTCCACACAACAGACTGCATACCCCCTGTAGTTAATGTGGAGCAAGGACAGGAATGGCAGGATATCTGGGGACTTTGAATACCATTTCTAGATGCTTCACACACCTTACAGAGGAAGGGCACTATGCATAACTCTTGGACCTCAGACACCACATCTTCAGTACACTTCTGGACCTGTGGATACTCTGCCAGGAAAAAGGACTGCTGTGCCGCTGAAGGACTGTCACTCTGCAGGAATGCTGCCCTGCTAGACTACTGTCTTGATTGCCTGCTGCCCTGGTGTGCAGACTTGCTGCCTGCTGCTCTGTTGCCTGGGTGAGAAGGATGAACCCTGAACCCCAGAATGATTCCAAGGGCTAGTTGGCCTGCCTCCAAATTAGAGCCTCAGTGACAGAAGGCTCGTACAATATTGAACACAGCACCTGGAATCTGCCATCTGTGAGTCTACCCTGCCAAGTGGTGTCTTCCCAGTCTTAGACACTTGGAAATAGGCCTAAGGTGCTCAGCCAGCCTCTGTGGATCAAGCAGAACCGACGCATCACCTCTGCTGCTAGGTGCAACCCTGAGCAGAACGGACACATTGCCACTGCTGCATGGATTGAACTTGTCACAAACAACTGCATCGTCTCTGCAGTCTCTTCAGAACCACTGCTTCATGAGGCATTATCAGCGCAGACCTTCGCATCCATAGTCAACACCAGTCTCATCGACACCATTCTCAATGATTGACTCCTCATTGCAGCCTCCCAGCTCCTCAGCACTGATGCATTTCCCCGACTGCGTATCGCTTCCTCGACACTGGACTTCGTATCGCAAGCCCTTGTCGACAGGATCCTCGATGATGATGCAGGGCATCACAGTGCAGCCTCACTGCACCCCGGTACAAAAGCATTGCTTCAGCTGTGTGACACATCTTTAACGTAGGTCCTCGCACCGCTCCACATGCCAGGATCGTAAGTCATTTTTTCAGTTGGTCTAACTGTGTCCCTGTAGCCGGCACGTGCCCCATCGGAGTCGGCCTGAACTTGTGACTTTGCCCCTGACTGGCACAACCAGATATCCACAGTTGGCGCGTTGTGCTTTTTGGCCCTATTGTCCCTTAAATCTATAAACTTGCATAATACTGGTTCTACTGATTGAATTTTTGTCATTTTGGTCTTGTTTTATATTTTAAAAAGTACTAAAGTGGTGCGGGATCCTTTGGTGGTGCACTTTCACTGTGTTACTGTTTGAAGTGTTACACAAATATTTTACCATTGCCTATGAGTTAAGCCGGACTGCTCTGTGCTAAGCTACACGAGGTTTGAGCACAGGTTAATTTAGGGTTTGCTTGTGACTTCACCCTGAGAAAAATTCTGGCTGCTGCTTGAGAAGGGTTTCACTCCCTCAACCAGTAACACAATTTATTACAGACATTTTGGGTGATTTGGACAGATGGATACAGAGGTGTAGAATATATGTAATTGACTCACATCTGAGCAATGATTGAAAATGAGGCTCATTGTCCCTCAGCTAGGTAGCAAAAAACAATAACAGGGTTTTGTGGGGACGTAAGTTCTTGATCATTGTATCTGATGCACTAGCGATAATGATGCATTTAATAGATTTATGTTCCTGTAGTACCAACTGAAATAGAGTAACATGAGCAAGCTAGAAAATATAGATTACTTCTCAGTGATATAACTTCTTTTATTCCTTGTAGTTTAACTTGGTTTGTAACTTGATGTGTCTGATCCAAAGCCATGCTTAAAGAACCATTCCTCAGAAAAGAAACAAGTAGCTTGGTTTCTACTGGCAAGTAGATGTGGTCTGAGAGTGAACTGAACTATCAGGAAGCTTTTAGTGCTGGGAAGCCTTTGAAGCTTGGCAGTTGGGCGACTTACCTTGGGAATGATGGGAAACATGAGGCCCAGCCAGAGAAAGCAGGGTAAATCATTTACTCAGACTGGCTTTCTTCTAGGCAGGTAAAATCACAACTAACTTTATGAAAGTCATACCAGTGGGTTACCTAAGAAAAAGTGTAATGTTTCGATTGATTTTGCTATAATTATTCACCCCCACAGTACGCAAATGATACGTGTAGCTATTTCCATTCAATTGCTAGTGAAAATATGTTTCTGCAAACATATTACATCTAAATATTACATGGGTGTACCTAACCTTTTATTGCACATTTACAGCTGACAATTTAATTGCAAAAATGGATTTAATTTTCTTCCCAAAGACACATCAAAATCTGTCCAGCTACGAGGGATGTCGATACCCATGTTTTGTTTTCTTCAGAAATGATCTTCTGTGGACTCACATCTGGCATTAGACTTTTGTGCAGCTTGCATCACTTTCAAGCTGATTTCATTTTATTTTTCAAAAGGCAAAATATGCCAATTTAATTATAAAGTTATTTTATAACTTAAAGGAATTGTGCATGTATTGGAAACCTGTTTAGAAGACCTTAAATGTTCAGAGGTCAAAATGTCATGTATACAAAGTCCTAAAATCAAAAAACAGACCTCACCCTCTAGCCACCCTTCTTCTCTTTGTTTCGCTGACAATGTCGGAATAATGTCATACTCCTGTTCAGAGATTACTGAACGATTTATCACGTTCAAATGGAAATAAGGCAAAACAAAGGATATGTGTAATGACGTTCACCAGACGGTGAAGGACAGTCTGGATAATTGCGTCGACGATGGAGGCAGAAGTCTCTTGCTGAAGCCACCGACAAGATGACTTTCTCAGCTCTTGTATATTCATGTGAACAACATAATATGGGTTCCTATTTTGCACTCCCTGCCATTAACTCAACTTCGAAATCCATAGTGATGTAATACAGACATGCCACCTTGATGTGTCTGCTGCCCAAAGACACAAATAAACTGCAAAATGTGGTCATCTCATGCATGGGACTAGCCTCTTGGGGCACTGTCATTTGTTTGCTTCAAAATTAGGGGTGGGCGGAATTTGCAAAATTCACTTTCGCAAACTATAGCGAAAATGTTAAAAATCTCCGCAAACACGCGGAAATATAGTTTTTTTCCCGCCCGTTCGCGGTATTTTCTGCGTGATCGCGGTTTGCCAACTTACCCATGCGGTTGCTCACAGGCGCAAGATCTCAATCATCTCATACTCTCACGGTGCATGATCGCGAGAAGAAAGACGTGATCGCGTGACGAATGACGTGATCGCGTGACAAATGACGTTAATGCGGGCGCGAACTGTCGCGAGACAGCGCAAATAGCTACCAACAATCCAACTTCTCGTGGAGAACGCGACCGGATCGGGAAAACTTGTCGGCGAACACGGGGTTTCAGGTAAGGCGATCACGCGCACGCGAGAATGTATTTTGTTACAGCGCGAGCAAGAAAAAAAATTCCGGTAAGATGCGGATTGCGGAAATGTTGACATTTTCGCGCTCTTCGCTGAACGCGAAAATGTCAAACTATCGCAATTTTCGCCAGCGGAACGGAATTTTAGCCCAGGCCTATTCAAAATAGCTAACAAATGCTCCTAATTCCCCGTCTTCATAATTAGGCTTTAATAGTTTTTCCAACAATGTATATTTCACCAAATGCACTCTTTATCATAATCACACATCGCGTCAATTATAGTCCATTGTTAACAGACTCATTAGGTCATATGCAATGACCTGCTAAATAATAATCCTGTATGACATGCATAATGTGTATCCTCAGTGTTGATGATGGAATATACAAGTGATAATATGGTAAACCCTGCCCGATTCCTCTACTTGAGTCCTTCTTAACTGTCAGGAGACACTTAGGGGCCGATTACGAGTTTGATGGTGTGGCGGCAAGCCCGCCCCGCTGCGGGACCACCAAACTTGCGTGAGAACCTCCCATCGTATATTGACTTTTTTAGTAATTGGCGGGTGATTCTTTGCATTCCCACACCAGTGCCTATATTATAGGCACCGCAATAGGAACATCAAAGGACGTTCCAGCACGGCATGGACTGTGAAGTACATGCTGTGCTGGAACTGGCAGTTAATGCACACAGGGGGGGACATGCTGTGCCCCCCTGTGTGCATCCACATAGAGTGAGGCACAATACGACCCTGTAGGACCCTTTTCTTTTCTCACCTCCAATGTTTTCATGAAGGAAAGGCCGCCATGAAATCAGTGGCGGTGAGGAAAGTTGTAATATGCTTGGCGAGACTGTGATGGTCCCACCAAGCATATTGATGCCTCTTGACCGCCACACCACCACCAGGGAACAGCGGTTCCCTGGTGGAGGTGGCGGTCTCAGGGTGGCACAACCACCAAGGTATTACTGTGGCGGTCGGAAGACCACCACGCCATCCCACCATGAGTCTCACAGTCCGAGGACCGGCAGACTCATAATCAGGCCCTTAGACAGAGCACACACGACTAGGCAGGTCAGCAAGAATAGAGAAAGACTTGCTCTCAGATTACCACACATGTCAAATTCATAGAACTGGAAGTATGGAGGGATGACATAGCCTTAGTTTGAAAGGATGGCAGATGGTCTTCAAAGGTCTAAGGCTATAAAGGAGTGACTGGCAGTCCAACCGGAGGCAGAACACTGATCACGAATGCTCTGTCTGTCAACAGGATAGGACAGGGGTCTCCAGGCTATTTTAAGTAGTGCTAGCCAGTAATACTCTGCGCCTTGAACTTGCTGTGTTGTAAGGTTCTTGCTCTACTCCTACACCTTTGTTGTTTTCCCCTTCCCTTATTGTATTTCGTATCTTTAGTCCTTGTGAAAATGTTTATTTCCTTTTGATACTAGCTATTTCCACCTAACCAGGCAGCCTGCTGACTCCCGTGCTCCTGTAATTGGAGAGAGACTGCTAATGCTGGTGCCCTAACTGCCAAGCCAGGTTTTTCCTGAACCAGAAACAAGCATCCTGGGACTGGTTTCGTGGTAAAACCAATCATCAGCCAGCCTAGCTTGAATCCAGTGGCAAAGTGAGCAAGAGACCCATGTCTGGGCATACCCTGCGAACTTAGGGCGAACAAAGCAAACACAAGGAGAGTATGGATGGAGTGCTGAAACTTTTCAGAAACTCACCCCCGTCACACATCTGGGTTGAATCCATCATCATTCGTTATCTCACTTCGCCACCTCAGTTCAGAACCAGCTATATGCAAATCAGTCTTGACCTTGTGCCTCATGGGAACAGTCCAGCCAGAACTGCCAAGCCAGCTCTTCCCCGAACCAGAAACAAGCATCCTGGGACCGGTTTCGGGGTTGCTAGCTTGAATCCTATGGCAAAGTGAGCAAGGGACCCACTTCTGGCATACCCTGCCAACTCAGAGCGGACAAAGCAAACTTAAGGAGATGATGGATGGAGTGCTGAAACCTTTCAGACACTCACCCCCAGACACAACAAGCTTCAGAGACCTCCCTGCAACAGCCCAGCTGACCTACTGCACTGGACCTGCCTGAAGATGAAATTGGACCTGCCTGAGCCTTGCTAGCCTCTGCTGAAGTGAGTTCCTGCTCCCCAAGAGGTGCCTCCTCAGGTCTTGGTTGAGCTACTCCTGTGAACAAAGGTTACATCCTGACGTTTTGGACTCTTTGTGACCACAAATAAGCACATTTGCGCCGAGGTTTTGCCACCCGTGACAAACACATATGCAAAGCTCTGGTGAGGTCGACTATTCGTGCTACACCAACCGACAGAAATAACCTTGCAATGGGAGATCTACACTTCACGCTACAGCAACAACAGCCCACGGTGACCACTAAGACAAAGCGTCAACAATGACTATTTGTGACACCCGCCTGTCTCTTCACACTAGAACAATGACTGCCGCTGCCACGCGGCCTGCTCTTCATGCTACAGTGACAAGCATCCACAACACACTCTTTGCTCCTTACAGCCTCCTCCATCGCAAATGGAACTCTTCACTCCAGACTTTGAGAAGGTAACTTTTTCAGCAGGACTAACTTGGTCCTTGTATGTGGCCTGCACTCCATTGTGGTTGACCTGATTGTGTGACTTTACTCCGGTCTAGCATGACTAGATTACTACAAGTGGCACTTTGTGCTTTTAGGCACTATATGTGCATACTATTTTGAGATTGAAGATCTCTGGTTCTAGTGATTTCATTTTTGTTGTTCTGGTATCATTTTATTGCAATTTACTCCATTGTTTTAAATTGGTTTAAGATTTTTCCTGTATGGTGTATTCCCTTTATTGCTGTTTGTGTGCAACATAAATAATTTTTCCCTCTGAGATATGCCTGGCTGCTTTGAGGCAAGCTACCAGAGTTCTAGGCACAGGTTAATTTAGTGACTTTTTTGATGCACCTTGACAAGGATTGTGGCTGTTGCTGGAGTGCAGCTTCCACTCCCTCAAACAATAATCTCAATTTCTCACACATGTTCAGGGTGCATCATGTTATGGGGACACAAACCTGGATCTTCATTGCCGGACAATTCTAATCTTAAAAAATCATCTGCCCTATTAATATGGTTCCCACGATCATAGGTTAGTCCAAAATCATATTCAGAGAAGAAATATGACCTTATTTACAATCTGGCTAACACAGCAATAGCAGTCTTCTCGAACGTACGCTAGTTTTCATCCAATTGTAATGTAATTGGGCGTTTAGCAAGCACCAAATAGTGTCATCATTTTGGAAGGGTAACGTTTTTGGCAGAAACTCTCTTCCTATAATAGTATTGTTAATTTCTGCAAGTATTATGAGCCTGATTTCACACTTGGTCACAATTTGTGCACCAGTATTTTTGTGACTAGTGTGGAATTTTATCAACCAACATCTGTACTTATAGGCCAGTGCACAAAATTCCAAACCCAACCTACCTCATCAATATGAGGTAGGTCAAACGTTGCTTGTCACTATGATTTGAAGCCATCACTGGCAAACGTCCTGCCTGCTGAGAACTGCTAGCCACCATGTCTGTAATCGCAGTTTGATAAACTAAAAGGAACCAGGGCTGCATTTAAAAAACAATGTTATGTTTTAAGTTTGTTTTAAGGTGGGCAGTGGTCCCCTGATCCCCTTTCTACTCCTAAATAAACTTTTTTTTTCTTTCACAAAGGGGATGGTGTCTCAAAGGGACCTTAGATACATAACATTGCAATCTGTAATTTGGAAAGGATGCCCTAAACAAGCCCCTTATAAAATGCAATTGATAATGCATGAAAGCATTTTACGACTCTGTAACCAGTTGCTCATTTACAAAATTGTTTTAGTACATTTCTAAAAGCCATTCAGTGGAATTCTTGCAACTGGCCCTTTCTGAAGGGTTATCACCACACTTTTTGCCTTCCTCTGCCTATTTTTCTGACCTTCTTTTTGTAGGTTCTAGGACTTTGGGCACTTTATCACTGCTAACCAGTGCTGAAGTGCATATGCTCTCTGCTTTGGACAAGGTATGATTGGTTTACACCTGTTTTGCATATTTGATTTATTGTAAGTCCCTTTGTAAAGTGGTATCCATATACCTAGGGCCTGTAAATGAAATGCTACTTGTGGGCCTGCAGCACTGCTTGTGCCACCCAAAAAAGTAGCCTTTCAAACCTGTCTTAGGCCTGCCAACACAGGGCCTGCGTGAGCAGGTTGCTGCCACATTAACTTAGCATTTAAAACTACTTGCCATGCTTTAAACTCCCCTTTTAGTACACATAGTTCACCCTTAAGGTAGACATTAGGTAGTGCTATGGGCACGGTGAAGTGTAAATAAAAGGTAGGACATGTGCCTTTATTGTGTGGCATGTCCTGGTAGTGACAAAAGCCTATTTTTGGAATTACCACTTAAACACTACTGTGTTTAAGTGGTAATTCCTGATCTCCAAGGAGTAGTGTTGTCATGTTTGTTATGTTTGGAACAATGGTGATAAATCCTGCTTACTGGTGTAGTTGGATTTTACATTAGTTTAAAAACACCACTTTTAGAAAGTGTGCATTTCTCTGTGCTTATGACTATTAGTGCTTTACAGCCTGACTGCAATCCACATCTAGGCCTGGGTGAAAGCTACACTTTGTGCATACTTTCCAGACAGCCATCACATAGGAAAGGTTGGGTGTGACAGTGTTACATCTGCATTCATCTGCATACTGATGGTCTTCCTGGGCTGGGAGATAGAGGGGCATTCACAATTTACATTTGTATAGGCTGTGCCCTGCCTACACACAAAGGGCTGATTTACCCCCTACTGATGTCTGGAGCCAGGGCTGGAGTTGAAAGGGAGAGTTGTGCACTTCTAAGGCTTCTTTTGAAGTCACCCCTATGTTCGACATTTTGATTATAAGTACCGGAGCTATGACCCCATGTTTTCCGAGCAAATTTGGAACTGGAACCGAACCTCTGTCAGATAGACTGCTGATCTGCTCAAAGGACTCATCTGGACTGCTCTTCTGGAGTTGTCCTGCAACCTGCTACTTGCTGGGTGGCCTGAAGGACAAACTTGATTGCTTTTCTGTTGTTGCCCTGCTGCCAGCTGCTCCCTGATACTGTTCTGCCAAGTCACTGTGGTGCTGCCAGGAGGAACCGCCATCAGAGTTACTGGCTTTTTGTGCTGACCTGCTGCATGCTAGGCTGTGAGAAGGACTATCACTTTGCTACGAGGACCCTGATGTGCTGGCCTGTTGCCTGCCCTCTGCTCTTGTGGCCTCCAGTGCTCTCTAGGGACATGTGGAGTGCTACCCTCCCTGCACTTGTGGGGAGTTTTCAGGTTCTGACAAAGATTCCCCTGTAGTACCTCTGCATTGGCCATGGAACTCTGAGTCCGGCCACACAAGTCACTTTTCCAGCACGTGGTGAGCGCGGCATTCTTTTTTACTATTGTTTGTGACAACAAGTGTGTGTATGACCCACAACCCCCTCCAGAGGTCTGGTGTTTTTGATGAGTAGCGTGCTGAGCTAAGGTCTCCATGTGAGGCATTTCTCAACAGCTGCGATGCTGAAGGAAGGCCCCCTCACAGCTCTGGTGAGTCGCCATAGCAACCAGAAGCCAGCACTGGGCCGAAGCGACTGCCCCACTCACACGAGCATGTGCTGGCACTCCCAGCTTGTCTGTGGCCAGAAGGAGGTCACTCCAGGAAACAGTTCAGATTGCTGCCTGGCCTGTTACCACACCTTCACTGAGACCGGGAGACGCTGCTGTGCAGACCCCATTTAATGTACTCCATAGCTGCTGGGACAAGGTACCATGACCCGGACCAGTACAGCCTTCCCCTGTTAAGCCGCATCCTTTCAGGCGTCTATGGCTTTGCCAGCTCTCGACCCCAAGGGATCGATGCCTTACCCCCGTATGGCGCACTTGGGGGGCTGCACATCATTTTACTAGTCACTGCACTGCATGTTTGCGGGAAGCTAAATCTGGCTATTTCAAAAGTGGGGGACCCAGTGAGGCCTCCCCGCAGATTCTGCAGTTTGTGCCCCCAACTCACCCCTTTATGGGCTGGAGCACACCTAGGGGCACATGTTCTGTGATTTGGCTGTACGAGGTAAAACCTCAACAGAGGCCCCCGCTTGGTTGATTAAAAGACTTCACTGTGGATCACTGTATTACAGCTAATAGGTGCGTAATTACTGTGTACAACTGAATAGGAGCATAGGTGTGCTAGGTCTACTGCAATTCCTGTGGTTGTCTCTAACCAAAGTGACATTATCTGCTCTAATGTGGTAATTCAAGTATCATGTCTACATGATCTGATTTGCAATACATGCACTCATGTGATGATTTATGTGTCTTTCCTAACCAAACTGCTGCATTTTGGGTCCAGATGATGTAATATATGTCATTTTGATTCTTGCACCATCAGGATAACGAGTATTACTTCTGGATTTACATAATATGCACAGCACCTATGATTCATATAATTTTAGTCTATATTTTCTGCACAAAATACTATATATATATATATTTATATACGATTCACAAGGCTAATAAAAGAGTACTGGAGTATCTAAGAGCCATTAAAAACAATGACAGACAATATCCCATTGCTCGTCACTTTAATGCTACCCACAACCAAAATGCCAACTTATTGAAGTTATATGTCCTAGATAACATACCGGTTAGAGAAAGAGGAGGGAACAGGACATCTGAACTGAGAAGAATTGAACCTACAATGATTATCAAGTATAACACTTTGCACCCTGGGGGTCTTAATTTAGACAAAGAATTGTCTGTGCACCTAGGAGAAAAAATTGTAGACTAAGCTGCCGCTCTCCAATACACTATTTTTAAAGGTTTTAATTTTGTATTATATTTAGTTGCACTGTTTTTAATCTATTAACTAAAGTGTTGTTCCTTTTGTTTGTTGTTTCAGATATGAAGAATGCAAGGCAGAAGGGCATTATATCTTACTACTGGTGTGCAGTAGATTATCCCTTTTTTATATTAATATCGCTTGGTTGATCTCATTATGATAAGTTTGTTTAAGCCCACTAGGGCGGAATTGGTGATTTCCGTGACCATGATCTGACAGTTGCTTATTATTTGAAAGTTGTAATTCTGTTTAGGTTAAACAAAAAATTAATTGTTGAGTAAACGGCCCACTGGGGCACAATGGGTTTACAGTGCATATCTAGCCACTGATGCAATTCTGATCAATAGCATTGTTGGCCCACTGGGGCAGAGTTGTAAAATGAAATAAGACGTTTTTTCTTTTCTTTTCACCTTAAGTTTTGAAATCAAAATGCATTTTTACAAGGTACATATCTTGATACAAAAGATATGGAATGTAGACTGATTTATTAATGTGTTTAATCTCACAATGTAAATTTTAAAAAAAACTGTTGTTTTCAAAAATGACAAAGTGTCTCCTAAGCCAGCATGCTCAGCCAAATCTGTATTGAGAAATAGCAACAAACCAATATTACGAACACTGTTTTTATGTCTATGATCATGTGCACGCCATTGGTGTGTTTGTACCTTTAAAACTGAAATTGAAGATGTTGAAGCCTTACCCGTGAGAAAGGAGTGCTGTTAACTCAAAACACGTCGGGTTTTTTGTGTTGCCTAAATAAACACGCTTAATTGAATTGTGGCCACGGTACTGGTGTTCTTCCATTTGCCATTTAGTTTGATCGCCGGATGAGTGTGGAGTATTAGGGGTTGGCTAGCCCGCCGCACACCTGCCGTCTGAAGTGGCTCGGGCTCTGCCAAAATACTAAGTGAATGTATATGTGTATATGTAAATATCAAGTTTACCAGCAATATTAGCAGTGAAGAGGTGCCTTTCCTGGACCTTATGGTCTTTGTGGCAGAGGATAGAATCTGTACAAAGTTATACAGGAAGCCGACAGCAGGCAACACTGTACTTCACTCTGAAAGCCAGCACCCACGTAGTTTGATTCATTGTATCCCATATGGTGAACTGTTGCGACTTAAAAGAAACTGCACACTTGCAGAGGATTACTCTAAAGCAGCAGGTGAATCCCCCAGGGCCTGACCTGTTTTTTACAGTTAAACAGGAAGTGGGCCGCACGGCCCCCCTCCCGAGGCCAATTTCGGCCCCGGGGACCGCATCCCCCGGGGCTTGGCCACATATTTATTATTTTTTTTCAAATTATGTTTTAAGGATGGGGGCTGCGTGGTCCCCCTCCTGAGGCCTCTATTTGCCCCGGGCCCCATCCCCCGGGGATGTGCCTCTATTTTAGAAAAATATATATATTTTAATGATGGAGGGGGGCCATGTGGCCCCCCTCCTGTGCCATTTCTGGTCCGGGCCCCCATCTCCGGGGCCGGCCATTTCCGTTGGGGACCGTAGGGGGAGCCCCACTACCCCCACGGTCCCGCCAGCTTCCTGCCTCCTGCAGGAGCTGGCATTGCTTTTGAGCAAGGGGAGCTGCTGACATGCAGCTCCCCTTGCTCAAAAGCAATTCTGCTTTGCTGCCTTGATACAAGAGCAGGCTTCCCTGCTCTCACTTCAATGATGCAAAGCAGAGTCTGCTATGACAGGGCGGGAGCCGTGCTCCTGCCCTGCCATCGCAAACAGCAGTGTTCCAGGGGTGGGCACCCCGGGACTCTGCAGGAGCTGGTCCTGAGGGGCGGCGGTCCCCAGGGCCATCGAGGGATCCTGGAGGGGGGCCGCGCGGCCCTCCTCCCTCCAATTCAAAGCCACGGGGAGGTGATGGTCCCCGGGGCCTGGGGGTCCGCAATGGACCCCCGTATTTAAATATTAAGTGCCCCAGGGAGGAGGTGGTCCACGGGGCAAAGTGGGGAGGCCTGAGCCCCCCACACTAATTATTCCGAATAGCCCCGGGGAGGTAGCTGTCCCCGGGGCTCGGGGGGGCCCACGAGGCCCCCCTGCCTATCTTCATCAATGCCCCGGGAGGTGGCCGTCCCCGGGGCAGTGTGAGGGGGTTGGGTCACCACAAATTAAATACACATTGCCCCCGGGACCTGGCCCGCGCTTCATTTTTAAAAAACTTTTCGGTGGGATTCGCGACCCCTACGCGAATTCCGCTGAAATTATTTTAAAAATGCTTTTTTTGGCCCTGGGGGTACTTGTGGGACCCCCTGAGCAGGCCTAGGGGGTCAGGGTGTTTCTACCCTACCCCCTTTTCTTCTTTGTTACCCTCTTTTCACTGTTTTCTTGTCACTTCCTGGTTTGGAATGTTGGCAGCCAATCAGAGTGAAGATTGTGCCCGGGAGGGTTCTCAAACCCTCCTCGGTGCTCAGATATATAAATGTATTCTTTCTTTAATTTCACAGCAACTACTGATCGTATTTACATCATTTAACAGAAAGGGCTCTTTCTGCACCAAGGGCTACCTTTTGCCAAATTTGGTGTAATTCTGTTTTAGCTTTGTCTATAGTTTCCTATGGAAATTAACATGGGAAAACGCGTTTTGGGACCCCCTTTTTTTCTCGGCCCCAGCTTGATGAATCACCCCGAAGCTTTCAAGACAGAAGATGACCGGAGCGGGCCACTAGTTTTAAAAATTTCGTGAAGATTCATTAAACGACGCCAAAGTTATTGGGAAAACAAAAAACGCTTTTTGAATAGAAATGAGGTCCTAACCATATATATATATATCTGTATGTATATATATATAAATATATATATATAGTCAGTGGATCTGCTTTTATGCGGCGGGCAGTACCATGGCCGGACCAGCCGTACTATATCCAATGGAAAGGCTGCCCTTAAAGGAAAAGCCTCACAGGTAGGTCATAATTTTTTAATACAGGTGTTGCGAGCAAAACGTACAACAGGAGACCTTGAGATACAGCCTGGCACGTTTTGGGCTACCACGCCCATGGTCACAGGCTCGGCATGCAGTCAACACTCAGAATTGCAGTCACTCATTTAGATTCATAACTATGTGCCGCCCCCAAAGGGCCTCTGAGCATCCTGGTATTTGTAGTGCTGCAATGTGTTACCCCAGTGGGTCTTTGTGTTGCTCACAGTTTTAAGCCAAGGTTTTTTACCACAGTGGGTTGGTGTCCATGTATCAGCCTTCTCCCTCCCAATACCATCACCTGCATCAAGAGAACCACCAGTCCATGATGACACATAGTCGTAGTCAGCGGATCCGCTTTTTTATGCGGTGGGCAGTTCCACGGCCGGACCACCTGTACTTTATGCAACAGAAAGGTTGCCCCCAATGGAAAAGGTAGGTTATAATTCTTTAATGCAGGTGCAGCAAGCAAAATGTACAACAGGAGACCTTGAGATACAGCCTGACGCGTTACGAGCTACCACGCCCTTGGTCACAAGTTCGGCAGGTTGGGAATGCGGGAACTTGATGTATACTGACTATCAATTTACTCTTACTGTTTTCTGTTCTAAGAATGGATAGCTCTGTTACTTGTGATAGATGTGATCTTACAAATGGGCTTAGGGATACACTTGGTGTCGTCTGTCACATCTATCATATTCCACATCTACATTTACAGATGCATAGCTCACACTAAACAACGGACTGGGAGACTACTTGTCTATGACCATTGCTATTGGACCTATTGATACACTAGGTGCCATATACCTTTTGATTTGTATATAACTATGGACTTTTGACCTTTGAACTTCAATCTTAGCACTCTGGCATTGTTCTAATAACGCATTTCCCTTCACTCATAAATTCCTTGCTATAGCCACTGTGATCGGGTACCCACTCTGAATGGCTGCCCTGTACTCGATACAAGCGCAGGAGTCCCTCTTTTACTACTTTTCATGCTTCCTGTTGTCACCTTTTTTTTCTTGGGTCTCATAAGTCTAAATAACTGAGAGAATAATGGAGATATCTCTCGCTGGCAGTTTTTTACTAATATCCCTCCCTAGTGTTACGTTTAAGTTCCTCATAGTAACTAAAGGCAGGGGGACCCACTTCAAAATGGCCGCCATGCACCCAACATGGACTCACTAGTCGCTTCTCTATTTTTGAGATCGATGCTTGTCTGCCATTTTTTACTTCCTGGGATGGACGACCCTCCACACTTGCCACGTACCTTTAAATACGATGGCTTCACTCGCACCTGGTTCCTTGCTTGGACCGGTGTGCCACGAGACAGTGGACTCATCTGAATAGTTACGGGTAAGTGTTTGCGCTGCCATTAGGGTAAACACTTCCCCTGAAATGTTTTATGTAACTTTAGCTCGAACAGTCCGACTTTGGGGACGGTTTTGTAACTATATTCAGGTATTTCATCATTATTTACAGGGGGTTACTTTCAGACCTTTTACCTTCTTAAATGGGTTGGCCGCCCTCTGGGACCTCAGCTTAACATAGTGTGATCGACCTTATCTTACCTGGCAAACTCTTCTAATGTTCACTATAGATACTTGGGTGCTTCATACTTTGGTACAGGCTTTCGAACCGTATTAAACAGGTAAAGATTGTACCTTATTTGGTGAATTCTTTTAAATGTCCCTACAGATACTGGGGCATTTATACTTTGGTACTGGCATTTGTTATACTGTATTAAATAGATAATGAAGTAACATATCTACACAATCTAAAATGTCCCCATCTAACTTACATAATTTCCTTTGATCTAGAAGGAAGTATCACTGCCCTTCAGTTGCACATTGCATGCACTTCCACTTTTTTAATCACGCAACTTACAGGCATACAACGCATTTTGATGTAAGTGACACATTAGCACTAATGTCTTTTTGATCACCAAGCGCAAACTTCGATATATCATTTGGCACATATGTCTTATATTTTGATTATCATGATAACCTGTGCACAAATTAGGAATGGAGGATTACCTATTTGGAGAATCGACTCATGAATTGTGATGAGTTTATGTCCATATCCTATGTTCTCTCTGCCTAGCACTTTAATGCTTGATTGACTTTTCACAGTTATTTAAATCGGAACATACTAAATAGAAGAATGCCTACAGCTTCTTTTCTTCATCTTTTAATAACCATTTTATATTACTTATGTGTTTGCAATCTTAGTTGACAAGGTAGCATTAGAGTCCTCCAATAACCGACATTTGGCCTATACCAAATAAAGCATGTGGGGAAAAGCTACTTGCACTCGAGTGAGGCTCACTTTATGGACACCTCCCCACCAAGCTGGATATATGAGCGGCTGTCCTGCCGCTGAGCTGCACCACCCCGAGTGTATGGGGGGCCACAGAGCGCGTGAGATGCGAGTTCCTAATGTGGGGTGCAAGCATGGATTTAAGGCAACCACGACTTCTGGGGCTTATGTGAGAGCCTGCTATTCAGCACCCATACAGGATTTAAAAAGGACTCCAATTCCCACAAGGCAACGTGATAATCTTTCAGCCCATTGGGGCACACAATGACGCCAAATGTCGGTTATTGGAGGACTCTAATGCTACCTTCTGACTTTAAGCCTATGAGGAAGATATATTATCAAAGCGCGCCAGGCGATGTCAGGTGCTTTTAATTTTCAGTAAGCATGCTTGCCTATACCAAATAAAGCATGTGGGGAAAAGCTACTTGCACTCGAATGAGGCTCACTTTATGGACACCTCCCCAACAAGCTGGATGTTTGAGCGGCCGTCCTGCTGCTGAGCCGCACCACCCTGAGTGTATGGGGGCCACGGAGAGCGTGAGATGTGAGTTCCTAATGTGGAGTGTAAGCATGGATTTAGGCAACTGCGACTTCTGGGGCTCATGTGAGAGCCTGCTATTCAGCACATATTGAGGCAGCATCCATACAGGATTTAAAAAGGATTCCAATTCCCACAAGGCAACCTGATAATCTTTCAGCCCATTGAGGCACACGATGATGCCAAATGTCAGTTATTGGAGGACTCTAATGCTACCTTCTGACTTTAAGCCTATGAGGAAGATATATTATCGAAACGCGTCAGGCGATGTCAGGTGCTTTTAATTTTCAGTAAGCACACTTGCCTATACCAAATAAAGCATGTGGGGAAAAGCTACTTGCACTCGAGTGAGGCTAACTTTATGGACACCTCCCCAACGAGCTGGATGTTTTTATATGTATATACATTGTAAATAGTCTTTGTTTGTGTATATTTTAGCCCTAAACAGGTCCCAAGAGGGACGAAACGTGTCGGCTGTCTTGTCCATTGCGTGCTGTGATTTTAAAGATTTTTCTATGGAATGAAAGAATAAAAGGAATTGTTGTTTATAGCAAAAATACCGACTAACGTCTTTTCATTTGGGAAGATACAACCATATGTCTTTGTGTTGGACTTTGGACATTAATTGCCTTTACCAATCACTTATTTGTTCTCTTGAGTGCAGAGCCAGTTTAGTTAAAATAAATTTGCCTAGGGAGGTTGTTTACCACCCCTCTGGGGACCCATGAAGGTCACGTCCTAGGTCCATTGCACCTAGCTCCAACAACCGCATTGCAGCCACGATACACCATAGCGACTGGTGCGGGGTAGTGCTGCTCTGACCTCCGTTTTAGTGTCTTCTGATGATAAGCCTGACTGCTCAGCGCCAAGCTACCAGAGGTTGACCACAATTTAACTTTGGTGTGGAACTTACTTACCTTGACTAGAGTGGTGGGTTCTGCCTGGCTTAGGTGCATACCTTAGCCAACCAGAAACCTTATTTTGTCTTGTAGTTCCTAGAGTACCCCTGCAGGACCTGCGCGTTTGGATAGCATAAACTGTGGGATTGGTGGCAGACTTGTTCCGTGCACCCCCACCGAGAATGTTAGCCTGTTTGCATTAGCTAGCTCACAGTGCCACTAATGTCTCCTCTTATCGGGGAGAGAATAGTTTCTGGCAACCTCAGAACATGACAACCCTGATCCCTCAGGAACATGGAAACAATGTACTACTTTTCGCTCTGTCACTCGTGCTCACTCAGTTTATCTCAGTGATACACAGAATAAACAGTCTTGGCGTTTCAATAAGGATTTATTGAACAGTTGTTATTCTCGTGTAAAATAAATGAGCTGCAACAACCATTAGACAGTAACAGAGATATATGATTAGCAGTACCGTGAATATATAAAAGGATAGCTCAATAAGCATGAATAAATACATGAATATAAAATGGAGGATAAAAGTGCACGTACTCCTACGATGCTTCTCTAGATGTATCTAAGTGTACCTAGCATGTGAGTAGGTGTAAAGCCAAGAATCCCTCTAGGATTTTAGTCGAACCCCATTACCTGAAGTATGAGAATGTAGGAGCCCTTCTTGGTCTTGAGTTGGACAGCCCATGAGGGATGTTCAGACCACTGTCAACGGGAGCGTCTCCATGCAGGAGCGTTAGTGTCTGTGGTCACTGTGTCGGCCTGGAAGTCTCAGTTCCCTCTGTCTAACACTAGAAAGAGGTGTTGCATTTATACAGAAAGTATCTAGGGTTCCTTTGTCCCTTGTTTCTTGTATTAGCCATTGTTGGAGTTGAGAATAACGTATGGGATGAACCGTGTACGTAGATATGGGGAGGACTAGTCATTCATACTGTGTGAGTCTATTGATGGAGTTATAGGACTCTATTATTTAGGAGAAACCCTCCTTCTGGGCCCAGGACTCGAACTAGGTAAAGGTTCAATCCTTAAAGGCTCGTTACTGTGAAGAGTAGGGGAGGTGATGTGGGTGAAAGGGTAAGATGTTACCCGGGCCTATATTATGGCACCAATATGAAACATAACAATTTCTAACAGGCATCAAACCCTGAGATTTAGAGAATCACAAGATTTGTGACTGCTAAAAGGCTTAGTACTTCAGGTCTTAATTTCTGTAAAAAATAACCTACTTTATGTCTCTATCCTGTAATCTCTTATCTTAGACACAAGACAGCGCCATTCCATTGGAAGCACATTTTTCTACAGAGAATTGATCTTCAGTATGAGGCAGGCAAGGAATAGGTGCAGTTGTAAATTATTACTTAAATTTCTAGAAAGAATCTTCAAATTCTTAATTCCCGAAAAACTGTATTTCTTTTAATTGCAAACAAGTTAAATGATTTATCAATTCACACAAAAACACCTTAACGAATTGATGATAAAAATTGGCAATCTTATTATAAACTGTTGTACTTCCATAACAGATTGTGAGGAATGCCATTCTTCTATGGCTTTGATCTTTGACAGTCCACCCACAATACTAGAGAGAAATAATAAATCCTAAAAACATCTTTAGTACCTGTAGGAAAATACCTCTTTTGGCATGACCACCCTATTTGTTTGGACTGATGCTGCTGTTTTTTACTCTGTGTACACTGCTAACGAGGCCCCTCTGCATGTGCTCTGACCCCTAAAACATGTTTAATTGGCTAAATCCCTCATTCTCATGCTTAACTAAGTTATAAGTTTCTTAGTATATCGGACCCCATGATCTCAGAACTTTTAAGCTGACTGTCAGTAGTGGAATTCAGTACTTATTTTCCACCACCAAAGTGACATGGTAAAACATGTCAAAACCAAAGGGGATGATGGACGGAGTGTTGAACGTTTCAAGCACTCCCCCCCAGTCAACTGATCTGAGTTTAATCCATCATCATTCTTTAGCTCACTCCGCCACCCCAGTTCAGACATGGCCATATGCAAATCAGTCTGACCCTGTGCCTCATGGGAACAGTGCAGCCCGAACTGCCAAGCCATGTCTTCCCTGGACCAGAAACAAGCATCCTGGGACAGGTTTCTGGCTAATCAGCCGTCATCAGCCAGGCTATCTTTAGTTGGCAGGGTATGCCCAGACGTGGGTCCCTTGCTCACTTTGCCACTGGATTCAAGATAGCCTGATGTCTGAACTGGGGTGGTGGAGTGAGCTAAAGAATGATGATGGATTAAACCCAGATCAGTTGACTTGGGGGTGAGTGTTTGATTTGCTCAAACGCTCCGTCCATCATCCACCCTTTGGTATCGCGTCATCAGCCAGGCTAGCATGAATCCAGTTGCAAAGTTAGCAAGGGACCTCTTTGGTTTTGCAAGTTAAAACATGTCTCCAGGCCTACCGCTGCAGCCTGGTGGCACAGAATTAAAACTGCCATTTCAACATGTCAAAATAAACCTTTTGACAGGCCTACAACCTTCCTTTTCAATATTTATAAGTCATCCCTAATGGAGGCCTTAAACGCCCATGTGGTAGAGTGCATGGTATTTAAAAGCAGGACATGCCAATTTAATATTTTATTTTTACATACATTGCAAGTGAAAAACTTCCAAAGTCATTTTTCACTGTGGCAAGGCTAGCGCTCCAATAGGTTAACACTTGTTTGCACTTTTCAGTTAATAAGTACTAAATTCAGTTTGGGAATAGCTAGAGAAATGGTTCAAGGACTCATTTTTATAATAATTTACATTTTTTATTTAATAGAGGATAGAGGAGTCTGGTTTTATATTACTAAGAAGGAACAGACACTTGAGAAAGTTATCTTTTTTTCTGATAAAAACCAAGAGGCTTTCCTTCAAGCGTCCAGTTGTCACCTGACCCCTGATGGTTCCCCTGGAGTGAGATGTAGATTGCTCTCATACAGAGGAAAAAGGGCTTTTGCTGTGTGAGGCGTCTTTCTTTGTTGAGCAGAATGGCAAGGGGTAAGTGCCCAGTCCCTTCCTGAGCTTCAAATGATGTCTATCCCATCAATGGCAGATGTAGCTCACATCTGGGCCTGCCCCCCTTTTGTCTTTCTAGTCTGGACCTGGACCTGTAGATGAAAGAAAGAATGCACCTGTTGTTGAGACCTGTGACGAGAGCTCTAAAGGCTAGATCTGCTCTCACTTGTATCCAGGACCCAGAACTGCACTCCAATGGTCAGTTGGTTGACTGCCTGTTAAGCTACAAGGAACACATTCTTTAACAAGCCCACTTTCCTGAAAGATCCAAGCTGACCAGTTTCCACTGTACCTGCCCTGGGCCCTGTTGATGGCTTCTGCTGGAGTGAGTCTTTGCCCCAAGTGCTTTTTCCTGAGGTCCTGGGACCCTTGACTGTATCAAAGTGTACTCCTCCTAACATTCTGGGAAAACCTAGAACTTGAAAACTTTTTGGATCGAGAAGTCAAAGGACCGAAGCGAAACTTCCAGCTGATTGCTGAGGGAGCATCGCCGGTAGGCCTAGACTTTGCTGTAGCTCGTAGCGATGACTGAGGCCACTCTGACTCCATCCTGCAACTAACTCAACACTGCCGACAACCAGGTCCTGATTGATGTCAAAGACCTACAGTGGGCAGAAACTTGAACTTCTCCTACCAGAACGTCTCCCATCTAATTCAAAAGCTCTGCCGATGCTCCTTCTTGATGCCGGACTCTGTCAATGCTGAACCTCCTCTCTCAGTACCAGCCCAGTGCCTACTTTCTCTGAAGGCTGACAACACCAAGTAGGTAACTTTTGACCACAGCAAACCCAGTACCAGTATCTGACCAGCCTTCACTTCTGACTTTGCCCTCGTCTAATGCCAACAGTTGCCCGTGGTTGGTTCTTTGCAATTTTTGGTGCCTTTTTCATTTAAAACTTTAAAAAGTCATATATCTAGTCCCCTTATTAGATGGTTGGATTTTCATGTAATTTTGTTTATTTCCATATTTTCTATGATTTAGAAATTGGACTTTTTATAGGGTTGTGTTTTTGTCTTTTTACAATGTTTGGCACTTTTATATTCTTTACACCTTTCCTCAAGGTAAGCTTGTCTGCCCTGTGCCAAAGCTATTATGGACTGAGCTCAGAATCAGATTTAAATTATTGAAACCTTATTGAAACCTCTACTGGACCTAACAAGAATAGTGACCTTATTACTTGACCTGAATTACCATCCACCCCAACTAATAATCTACTATTTCACAATATTCATCCAGTTTACTATGGCTAGCAGACAGAGCATTGTGAGACTGCTGTCAAGCGCTGCTTTGCAAGAAATACTTACAAAGATATGGAGCATTTCTACTCTCTACTTGCACTAGCGTACTGTTTGCTGCCTAGCGCCAACACAGGCACCCGAGCACCATAGTGCAAGGGTGCCTGTATGATGGGCAGGATTGTTGTGTGAGTAGGAATGGACACTTTCCGGCTAAAAACAATCCTTAAAGGCATATTACTCTTTCTAAGTATGCCGCAAATTGCAGCGCACATGGAAAGATGAAGTATGAAGGATAAATTAAGATATTCCTCCTCATTACAGCTTTGTCGTGTGGGTGCACCATTTTAATGCAGGCCCAGGTTTACAATTTTTTGTAATTCTGAGGTTGCATCAAAATATATGGGCTGATGCATGGGAACACCCATGCTCTACCCATGTAACACCTACCCAATGCAAAGTAGTGGAAGGCAGCACTGTGCAATGCATTGTGTTACTTTGTATTTACTAAACCACACAAAGCCATGCAAAGTGGCTTTGTTTGGCTTAGTAAATGCCAAAAAGGATTTTGCATTTGGGCTGAACCACAAAAATGAAGGAACTTGACACAAAATCATAGTAAATACGGGCCCAAGTGTCATTGGCATGGTAGTGAAAGTGAGGCCAGAGGGAGCACCTACACATTAAAAATGGTGAAGCTAATGGAAGACCTCTGCAGTAGTCTCTGTTCCAGTTTACAAACCAAAGATTGGAATAGCAGAAAGTAAGCAGCTTGTAACCAATGTGTAGGAGTTAATCCAGTGTAAGCTTTCACTGCTACACTAATCTCAGCTACGAGAGATAAAAAGATGGCACAAAAAACAGTATCAAAAGCTACTGATAGGTGAAGTAGAACCATGGACACAGAATGACTGTGGTCTATTTAAACGTGAATAGCGTCCATTACTGAGAAGCCACTGGATTCTTTACTATGAAGAGCTCTGAATCCTTATTAGGCAGAGTCAAGAATACTGCTAAGTTCCAAAAAGGGAAAAGGCAGTGGATTTACATCCCTTTCTAACATCTTAATTGGAAAAGGGAACAGGGATATAGGGCTGTTGTTGCTAGCAATAGAAACATCTTTTGAAGGGTTTTTCAGGAGGCTTTGGACTAAAGCATGTTTCAAATAGTGGGCACAATGTATATGTTGCTCAGCTCACATTTGGATGACATCCTTCCTAAGCAACAGAGCAAATATTACATGCAAACACACCCAATCCCTTCTAAACCATACAACAGTAATGCAGGAGCTCCTCAAGGCACATTTATCTCTCCCATTGTTTTCAACATCTACATGAAATTACTGCCAGGTCTGATCAATGGTTTTGACATCGCCTGCTATAACTGCACAGATGACACATAGATACTTCTGCAATTGGAAAGCCAAAAGGACATTAAAACATCAAAACTCTTTGATTCCATCCAGGCCATCGACCAATGGATATCATGGAGCTACCTCAAATTGAAGGAATTCAAAACTGAGTTACTCAACTGTGGTTACTGGTAAAGCTATGGCCCTGTCTGTGCTTGGCCTGACAATTTAGGACCACCTCCAAAAATATCTAAGGAATTACCAAGCATGCCAAACTGTCAATAAATCCACAGGTGCTTAAGGTAGTCAAATCAGGCTATATCACAATGAAAACACTGCGACGCATCTTCCCACACTTAGGATCCCCACGCAAGGCTAAAGCTGCCATCTCTCGTGTCCTATCAAAATTGAACTACACAAATGGTCTGTATAATGGTTCCAATTTGTCAATTATGAGAAAACTACAAAGAATTCAGAGAGCTTCTGCTAGACTCTGCCTTCATGTAAAGCTACAAGCACAAGCTACAAGCACACATCTCTCCTGCCTTGAGGGTGATACACTGTTTACCAGTTTCCTGAAGATCCTCCTTCAAGCTGCTTTGTATCACACATAAAGCAATACATGGCAAAGGACCCCTGTTTATCAGGAAGAAAATCAACAAATACATACAGCAAAGGAAACCACGCTCAAGAATTCCTAAATGCAAGCAAAAAACCATGGCTGTATCATATTTCTCTGTTCAAGAAGCCAAACTATGGAATTCCCTACCCCCAAACATAAGATCCACAGACAACCACCTCCACTTCAGACAATTAGTCAAAAACTGGCTCTTCCCCACATGACAACTATACTCACAAGTCAAGAATGTACCACAACAGTATACTCAGACATGACAAACTATACTTCTCACGATGTGGAAAAGAGCTGTTGTCATACAAATATACGTCACTGTAATCCGAACTATGCCTCCTGTTACAAGCAGATACATTATATTAGGGAAAATTATATATTATACCACAGCATACATGTGTACATTAGACCATGTAAAAATTGCTGCTTCTATGTAAATATAGGTGCATATTTAGAGGATTATGCTTGCTACTAATAATTACAATAAGTGCCATGTGTATATTTATGTATTTACATAAGGGTTAAAGTACTCCCTGGCGTACATGATAAGGATATTGCAAGTCACTGAGAAGTTTCATAACCATAAAGAGGAATGAGGCTGAGTTCCTTTATAAGGTTATGGAACTCTGAGGTGACTTGCAATATCCTTATCATGAAGTCGTCAGGAAGTACTTAATCCCATATAATACGTGGTCACAACATTATCTTTCCCACAAACCACTTAAAACCTGGGTGTGCAGTTGTTGCATATGAAACAGCGAGAATGTTTGCAAACATGAAGAAGAAAATTAAAACCTCTAGTGCAAAATTAAAACAAATAAAAAAATGTTAGATATTTTTTGCAAACAGATATTAGAAACAATTCCATAAAAGTCAGTCTTTTTAAAAAAAAGAAAAAAAGCTGCAGTAGCTCAGAATGTGTAAAAGATTCTAGCTTTTTTCGATCTAAGTAGTGCAAAAAATAACATCTTCTCTCTGCTTGTGATAGTAAGCTATTAAAATCGATTGGAAGAAAGAAAAGCAATGTTTGAACAGCTACTTCAATTATGCTCCATGACCTGACCAGTGTTTAACCTCAGCAGCTGACTCTTGCAGAAAGAAATTGTGATGTCAGAACTCAACTGTCATAACTTATAATAATCGAATTCTGACTTCTTTAATTTATATCACTAGTCGCGGATTATAAAGACATAAGAGACATGCATTTATACAGGGATTACAGAGTCCCATGTATTAAAAGTTAATTACAGTTATTTTAAACCATCAAATGTACCACATGTTAAATGTGGACAGCAGACCATGTAAATGTTGCTGCTTCAATGTACATATGTACATTTATATAGAGGGGTTTGATCAAGCAAACAAAACTTTACCAAGCACCATATGTATATAAATATGTATGTATAAACTATTGACATTTTTCACTATTAAAATAAACCTTCTGTCCTTCCCATACCTTCTTACTGCTATGAACACCCAAACACCCAACTCAATATTTCACCCCTCCTTTCTAGGTCTCGCCTACGCAGCGCGCATGTGCTGCATAGGAAAAAGACCTTTAGTAATTGGCACAGCTTTGCGGGCAAAAACGTGCACGCGTTGCATTGCTTTGAATGGCAACGCGTGCACGTTTGGAGATTCCCTCGCGGGAGCGAGCTTTGACAGATAGTTCCTGCTCGCTCCCGCAAGGGAAAGGCCTTTTTCTCTCTCCCCTCACCCTGCTGCCGTTAACTTTCAGCGTGTGGCACAGACCCCCTCCTCTCTACACCCCTGCTGCCTCGGCGTTCGCGCTTGTTTTAGCAGGAATGAGATGCAAGATACCTGCCAGAAAAACACTGTTTCTTGTGGCTCATTTTGTTTGAAGTTAAACTTCCCTCGGGGTTGGATTTTCCCCTTAGCCGCTCAAAAAAAAGCCTAGCAGCGATCATTTCCCTTGCACTTCAAGGCGCTGTAAAAATTCAATAATAAGCAGACCACGACATTTGAAAAGTGGGATCTGGTGCATTGATTAAGGAATAGTTTGGTACCATTGGCTGAACTCGAGCTGATTGGTGGAATGCAGTACTAAAGTTATCTTTCTGCGGCAGAGGAGGCCTAAATTGGACAAAAGCCTTGCAAAAAATACAGGTTGCCTAACCAAAATGATATTTTCTCTGCATGATAACATTAATGTTGATAATACTATCTTTTTAAATAAAGTTCTTCATGCCACACTCCTGGCCCTTTTAACTGATGTAAATACCACACACTACAACTACCTAATTGATTACAGACATTTGTCCGGGCAAGGAATGTTAAAATTAATTCATCAACAGTATGTGGATTAGATTTACAAACTTGCCTGACCGCCTAAAGTTAGTTCGGTAATCTCTTAAGAGTCGGAGACCGAAGGGATGGTGTTTAGAGGTCCTGTCATCCGTGGGGTGGGACAGAGGGCTCCTGGACTAGTTGAACTAGTGGTTCTACTGAGAAGACAAGTGCCCCGCTCTGGTTCACTGCTCCTGGGCTGGCACCGCAGTCTCCAATCTGAAGCAGCAGAGAACAGACCAGGTAGCCGTCTGCCAAGGAGCACATGCTGCGACCACTGCACATTCCCGCTGGAGCTAAAGTAGGCATCAGTCTTTGCAGCTGCGACAATCTATTCTTTCTCTTTACCATCTGCCTGCCTCTCCCTTCCCCAATCTGTCTCCTCCGCCTCTTGCTGTCAGACGTGTCCTGGTCTCCGTGCCCACGTCTCCTGACCCGGCAAACACCGTCTGCAAGGGGGCATCGCTTCCATTGGGGCAGCAGTTGCACCTGGGCCAAGAGGCCTGATTATTGCTGTATTTCACATATCACACAACAGCCAGGGGTGCCATTTCGTTCCTAGGCACTAGGACCCATGACAAACTAACTACACCACTGCATATGCGGAGCTGGTAAATTTCCAGCATTCCTGTGCGACATTTTTAGGTTTACACTTTGCCAATGTGCGACACATGCATGCTTCTTGTGGCACTTTGAGTTTTTATTTATTTATTATTTTTTTGTTTTATATAGCGCGAACTCGACCCGAGGGTATTGCAGTGCCTTACATGAGCACCCGTTACATTACACAAGGACACATTAATTTTGGATAGGCACGGGGAGATTAAGTGATTTGCCCAGAATCACAGGATGTTGAGCCGACGCCGAGAGTCGAACGTGGTTCCGCAGCTCATAAATCGGGAACTCTGGCCGCTTAGGCAACTTATGATGTGGGCATTATTACCACCAGACAGAGAGCATTGTCTCTACTTTATTAAGACTATGGGTGAAGCAAGAAATTGCACGGTGCCAATCAACGTTTTAGTACCTATCTTAAATATCAGCTGATCAGTGGGCTATCCTTGCTTTGAATGAACATGAAAAAGAAGAGGAGTGAAATGTCTAAAACGGCAGTTTAGGAGCATTTCTCAGCGGAAAAATGAGTTTTTAGATAACTATTAATTCCAGCACCTTTGAAAGCTGACATAAATTCCGGAAAGAGAGCCAGCGATTAACAAATTAAAAATATGTATAAGTAAATCACTATTGTGTGCCAAGCATTGGCATAGCCAATAGGTCTCGCCTTTGGGACCTTATAAGTACTTAGGGGCATATTAACAAGCGGCAGCGATAATTATCGCTGGCCGCTCTTAGCGAGAAAAATGTTATCACTGGCTATCGCAGGAAATTATCGCCATGCTAGCGTTGTATTAATAACGCATAGCACAATGGCGATTATCTCCCAGCGATGTTTTCCATGGAACATCGCTGGTTTTACAGGGATGTTCCATGGAAAACGGCGATAACCTTGCTGATATGACCCGGTGGTCTTATCAGCATAATCCACCCCAAATGTTAAGTATAGCTAAGTCTGCATTTTAGCAGACGTTAGTTTTTGGAGAAAACAGCTGTTTTCTCCAAAAACTAACGTCTGCTAAAATGCGTTGGCAGCCTTGTAAATATTGCGATGTGTACATCAGTGATATTTACAAGGTTGTACTGCCCAGTGACGCCCACTTTGCATCTCATTAGAGATGTAAAGGGAGGCGCCGGGTAAAAGGGTGCTAACATGCGCTAATGCAGGTTTTCACCCTCTTGTAAATAGTGCAATATTTTCATCTCCGCTTTTTTGGCTTTAAAAGCCAAAAAAGCGGAGATATGGCCCTTGTAAATATGCCCCCTAGTTATGCAGCACAATATCTTTGTTGCAACAACATCAACTGTTGCATGGCTAAACACTTATAAGGTCCCAAAGGCGAGACCTATTGGCTATGCCAATGCTTGTTAAATCATGCTACCCAACTAGCAAACACACATGACCATTAATCACAAAACAACTCACTACTTCCACTTTTCAAATCCACTACTTACATTCTATCCCTACCCTAAATCCTATTAAACACACAAGATATCAAGAGCACAATCCTAACACCAGTTGTGGCTGGCATGGCCGGCATGGCCGGCATGGCTTGCAGGTGGGGGGGGGTGGATGCGAAGGGGTCGTGGGGGGATCTCAGGGCGTTACGTGGGGGGGTTGATGCAGCGCAGAGTGCAAAATCCCTCCCTACTGTCACGGGCTTAATAGATCTCACACACACATACACTATCTATACATTCGCTGGTGGGGCCCATAGCACCAACACACACTTACCATTAGTCTGTGCGAGAGGCGATACCACTTTACCCTAATGAGCAACACACCTACAAACCCTTCTTATACTCATTAGGCCCAAGACTTCCACATTTGGTATTATCCTCCCAAGACCGGGATGGATCTGTTAGTTGCAGATTTTAGTGAAACCCTAATTCTCTATTTAACCTTTACATTAACACATTTCCATGAATAAACATCCTGACTCATTTCTGTAGATGTTCAAATCCAAATTTATATTAAAATTGCAAAGTAAATCATTCATTTGATCAAGTTGCCATTCATATTTACCTATTCTGCCTAAAGTCGTCCTCTATGTCAAATCTGGCAGTCTCGCAAATCTATGCCCATCAATTTAGCAGGTAAAGTTCATCAGGAATTTGGGCATTAATTCAGCCCACCAATCCCATGCACTACAACTAGAGACATTACACTCTACTTAGTGCTACACACACCTTTTTAACCAGGGAAGGAGACCGTTAAAATAAATAGTTTGTTCACACTGGCACTTTCGACCCTGTTTTAATTCACTTTTATATCTACACCACTTAGGCCCACACACCCGCACTTCACCTGACGGCTGTTGGATTAAAAGAACTCCGATAAAGTGCCCCTTTTTAGGGAGCCCGTTAGGCATTGCACCGCCGGCCCGACGAGGAGCAGCCCAGATGATGAAGCATGACACCTGAAAGGGTGTGTGAGGGCATTAAAATCCAACAAAAGGATTACCCACTTTACACATAGTATACATGTAGTCCATCCAGGCTTAATTGACTGATTCATCTCCACTTCTTTCCTCTCCCTGAGGAACTACTGGTAGTCCTCTTTCTTACAACTTCATTAATTCAGCCCGTCAGAGAATTGGGCTAACAGCTGTCCTGCAGTGTTACCGTCCTCTCCGTCAGCATATCATCAGGAAATCGAAGGAACGACGTTGTCGAATCTAATTACCTCTCTATTCTACCATAATTTATAGTAAAATTGATGATAAAAAGTAACAAATTTTGGGCATCCGAGTTTGCTGATTGGACAATCAGGGATCATCCTCTCTGTTCCCATAAGGTTTAGTCCATGATGTCAGCACACTTGCTGGTTCTGGTTCTTTTGTAAAGTCTTTTGTCTGTAGCGTTGACACCACTCCCAGTGGCCTTGATAAGTACATCTTGCCTGGGTCAGGACAGGGCGATTGTTGCTCATCTTAGCGCAGGCGCACTTCACCCAAGCCTTGTTCAGCATTGGCAGTCGGGTTAGGCAACAAAGTCAGCCATCTTTAGGCAGGCCATAATGGACAACTTAAGCAAAGAGACACAAAACGAAATTAATACATAAAAATGACTATTATAATGTCATTCCCTCACTAATACCCATATGTGTATGTATTTATCTAGCAAAAGCAACACTCATTGCGGGTTATACTTACAAAATAAAGCACGAACCACAATTACATCACTGAAGCAACATATATCATGCAATGTTCTATTTATCTATCATTAGTATGCATACGAAATTTAGTTCACGTCATTAATTAAGCCATGCAGATGCAAATCCCACGTGTATTTTGATCATTAATAAGGTTGATTAGTTATTTCCACATCACTCCAAACCATGAGTACGATTATAATTAATTAATTAATCTAATTAATGAAATGACATGCAAAATGGGGTGGGTATACAAAATGTTGCATTACCCACTCCAGCAATCCCCCCTTTGGTGATTTTATCACCACACCACCCAAAATTTTGTTCTGCCTTTACGGAATCTTTAAAATGTTTTCTTGCTCTTAATCACAATTCAGTTTCACCTTCGTCTTCTCTTTTTACTGATTCATACATACTCTCCTTCCAATCCTCCAATTCTATTTCTTCAATATCTCTTTCTTGTTTCTTATCTTTTCTTTTTTAATTTTCTCTTTTTATTCTTTTCTTATTTTTCTTGTTTCTACAGCACATACCACATATTCTTATCATTAAAACTATTCAGATTACACATGTTAATGGAAATAATATTTTACCTATAAGTGTACTACCTATTTTTACTAAGAAATTCTTAATAGCAGCTATTTTCTTACCAATTCTATCCCAAACACTTTCAACCTCCAGTGGTGCAAGTTCATCATGCAATTCAGTAATATTCTTAATATAAGTTTTCAGATCTTTGCTTTTGTCAGGAATGTAAGTACAACAATGTTGAACTTTCAGCATTCCACAGACTTCACCCTCTTTTGCCAATAAAATATCAAGGGCAAGTAGATTTTTCATTTCCATAGCACGCATGGCAACCATTTCAGTGTTAACCAATAAAAATCCTCCAGCGGTGCTTGTTGACAAGCGATCCACTACTGTTGATAATTTTCTAATTTTGTTTGCATTCAGAGTTATTCACACTGCTGGTATCAATGCCTGAAAAATGTCACCTACAATTTCTGCCCAAGATTCTCTCTTGGTCCCAGCTAAATGATTACTTAAGCTATGTACACCATCTTCTCCTCTATCCATATGAAAGATTTTTGGAAAAACCAGGCCTACGTAACATGTGCCATACCAATGGTCTGGCAAACGATAATATGCCCTGTTCCCACAAATAAAATATAATCCAGGAAAGACTGGATCTCTTCCACCTTTGAATCCCCATCCACCCATGATTCGATATGTATCATGGCACTCACTATTACCTAGAAAATAATTATCATACGCTGTTTGATTCCTTCGAATGCAAAATTTCCCTTTCTGAGGCCAATCTAAAGGTATAGTTGGACTAGCTTCTCCTTTCAAATGTTTTTCTTTCTCTATATCCCAGATTGTTTTCTCCACTTTTCCTTCTGCTGCTTTCTTTTGCATTTTCAATCTTCTTTCCTCAACCATGTCTAGGAATGTATTTTCCTCCTTCTTCAAACTGCATGTTAAATTGTTTCTAAAAATATACTCTAATGTTAGTTCATTAGTTTTCAAAAAGAATTCACCTAATACTTTAGCAGGCTTCACTTTGTTCAATTTGTTATAAGAAGGCACTTGGGTAAAAATGTTATCTACATCTGAAAAAATAATATTCTAATTTCCCTGTCTCATAAAACAAACTAGCTATTACACTACATGTTATACCATACGTTGCTGGAAGGTGATGATATGTCACTCCCTCAGAAACAGATGCAGGTAACTGCATACATACGTAGCAGTCCCGTACGTCCATTGTCTTTACATATTCATACAATAATTTGGAAAACACATTATTAGAAAAATCTGTTATTGACCTGTCTTTATGCAAATATTTTGATCTATTCTAGTTGGAACTACCTTTGGAATCTTCCCTATATTAATTTTAATCCCATTATATCCTTCTAAAGTATCTATAGTAGCCTTAAAGGAAATGACAAGAGCAAGGATGCTCCATAAAAGCATTAATAATCCTGTACAACAACAACACATTTTACACCATCTCTTCATGAATGTACATCTACCTTTACTACTTTCTATGTTAGCCATCTTGTTAAAATGGACCGTGTCTTTTGACTTAGCCTCTTTCACTTCACAACTAGTTTTCTAACCTATGGTTCTAACACCTATTGGGCTCTACCAGTCACTATTTTCAATTCAATATCTTGTTCTCTTCATCAATAATTTTCTTAACTTATTCAGTTTGGCATATCATTGTTCTTTACTCCCCTCTCGTCTTTCAAATATGTATTTTCCTGAACTTCCGTTTCTTCTTCTCCAATGTCGGACAAGAGAACTCTCAGGATTTCCGATTCAATCTCATCCTCAACCACTCTCAGTACAGTCTCCTCTGGATTTCCTTGACTATCTGCCTCTTCTCCCTGTTCAGGCAGTGCCACGTACGTCCATTCTGGTGACTTATACTTCTGGTTAGGTTTCCTTGTTCTTCTACTCTCTTTGTCTTCAGTTAATTCGTTTTCTTTTGATTTCTCTTGACTTGTCACTTCATTCACCTGTTCAGCTCTTGGTCAATTCACTCGTGTCAGTCTGTATCTTAGTTTCCTTATTTTATTGGGCCAAACATCATCTCTTGCGACTTTTTACTTTACTTCCTTTGTCATTCTTTTCATTCCTCCAAGCTCTCTTTCTTAGGACTTGACTTTCAGGTATTTCGTTTTCACTCTCTTCAGACTTTGTCTCAACTTGCTTTGTCTTTTCAGCAACTTCCTTGTCCACCACTTGTTTTGTTTTCCTTACTTCTGTCCCTCCTCGGGTCTCCGGCACGCAATCTTCCTGCTGACTACTTGTCCCGTCACCTAACTGGATGTTGCAGTTCCCTACACCTCCTCGGGGGTCATCCGCAATCTGTCCCTCTCTCTCTGTACCTGTCCCTTGTTCACTTAGATTTGTTACTTCAGGTGGAATTTCTCTCAGTCTCTCATCTGGTACTTCCTTTTCACGTATTTCTTTTGTTGCATCTTCAGTACTCTTTCCTCTTTTCTTCCTGTGTTCCTTCTTGGAACCTTGCGCTTCCTGCTCATTCTCAGAATCGCTGGATTCGGAAATCTGCAATCTTCTTCTCAGAGCGACACTTCTGGGGACTAAAGCTGATCTTTGTTCTGTTTTCCCCCTTTCAGAGTTTCCTTGTGTCTTTGACCCTTCGTCATCAGATTCAGTGCTTGATTCTGATTCATCAAAGTATTCTTTTCCTGTGCTGTCCACTGGATTTGGAATTCTCAAGGTATGACTGGCATGGATCCAGTTTTTCAGTCCAGCACACTTCACAGCTGTTATCATGGTCAAAATGACTTGTCGTGGTTTTCGCCACCTTGGAACCAGACAATTTCTTCTTCTATGGACTTTTATCCTTACCTAATCACCTGGGCTCAGATCATGGGCTTGCTTCTTTTCAAGTGTGGTGGCATCTGGTCCAACCTGATGAAACACAGACTGAACTGCGTCAGCCAGGCCTTTACAGTATTCCAACACCATGTCATCAGAAATTGTCATCAGCTTGTTGACTGGTATAAACACATGTCTCATTGCACGTCCCATAATTATTTCATGAGGCCTCAATCCTGTGGTTCTGTCTGGAATGGCCCTAATTGTCATAAGTACAAGAGGCAAGACATCAGGCCATTTCATACCTGTGGCCAAACACATTTTCCCTATTCTATTTTTGATAGTACCATTCATCTGTTCAACCACACCAGAAGCCTCTGGTCGGTAGGCACAATGTAGTTTTTGTTGTACATTCAATGCTTCACAAATTAATCCTACAATCTCATTCTGGAAGTGTCCTCCTCAGTCTGACTCAATTGTCACTGGGAACCCGAACCTGCGGATGAATTCTCTCAACAGTAGCTTGGCTACTGTCAACCCATCATTTATTCTTGTTGGGAATGCCTCCACCCACCTGGAGAATAGGCAGACCACTACCAAAACATACCTCAATCTGTTACAGGGAGGCATCTCAATGAAATCTACTTGCATTCTGGTGAAAGGCCTTCCTTCTCGACCTATTGTTCCCAGACTCACTACTGTCTTCCTGCCTGGATTGTACTGCTGACATATTAAGCATCTCTGACAAAGACTCTCTGCCACAAGTCTGAATTTTGCATTGTACCAGGTCTGTTTAAATGACCTGATCATAGCATCCCGTCCAATATGTCCCTGGCCATGATACATCCGCGCCATGGTAGAAATCATGCTATCAGGCATAACTGGTCTTCCATCTCGATAGACCCACACATGATCCTTTTCCCTTGGGGCACATCCTGCTTTTACCCACTGCCTCATTTCCTCATCTCCTGCCTCATCCTGCAATTGTTTTACCTCTTCCAAAGTTCCCACAATGTTAGTGAACATCAATGAGCAAGAAGACATTTCTCTTTCCTTAGCCCGATTGACCGAATTCTGATTTCGTGCACAATACTGCGCCATGTCATTGGCGTATCTATTCCCAGTGGCAATATAATCACCACCTTGACTATGTGCAGCATATTTTACAACAGCCAGTTGTTTAGGCAGCTGTATCGCCTCAAGCAACTTTCCAACCACTTCTGCATTCTTAATGGGAGTTCCACTCGAGGTCAGGAAACCTCTCTGTAGCCATAGTTGGCCAAAGTCATGGACGACTCCGAAGCCATACTGGCTGTCAGTTATCACAGTCACTCTTACACTCTTCCCAATCTTGCATGCTCTAGTCAACGTCACAAGTTCAGCTACCTAGGCTGATCTCACTCCTTTCAAATATGAGGCTTCAATTACTGCTGCGACTGTGCATACTGCATACGCTGCACTCAGCACTCCTTCATCTGTTCTCAAACATGACCCATCAACGAACATCACAAAATCACTTTCGGGCAAAGGTACATCTTTTATGTCTGGTCGTGGTTTGGTACAAAAATCAAGTACATCCAAACAATCATGATCAACTTCATCTCTTACCTCCACAATCTTATTATCAGGCAACAATGTTGCTGGATTCACATTCACACATCTTGCAAGACTCACATTAGTTGCACCTAATATGACCTTCTCATACTTAGTCAGCCGACTGTGTGTCATATACTGAGTACGACTCCTTGTCAACAGAATTGCTACATCATGGGGTACAAACACTTTCAATGGATATCCCATCACAATTCCTTCACTCTGCTCCAAACTTCGACATGTTGCAGCCTCTGCTTTCAGACATCCAGGTAAACCTACAGCTACTGGATCTAGCATTGATGAAAAATATGCAATTGGTCTTCTCAATTTTCCATGTTTCTGGGTCAACACAGAAAGTGCACATCCATTTCTCTCACTGCAGTACAACTCGAATTCTTTTTCATAGTCAGGCATGCCTAATGCTGGTGCTTCACACAAACCATCTCTCAATTGTCTAAATGCTGCCAATTCTTCTCTGCTTAATTCAAGGGGATCTTTTACATCACTTCTCGTTAATCGCACCAAAGGCTTTGCGATGAAGGAAAAGTTCCCTATCCACTGACGGCAATACCCTACCATTCCCAAAAACATTCTTACTTCTCTTTGAGTCATGGGAGCTCTCATTCCTTTTATTATTCTTATTCTGTCTATGGTTATTTTCCTTAGTCCTTTCTCAATGTTGTGTCCCAGATACTGCACTTCCTTTTTACAAAACTGTAGTTTTGCGGGTGACACTTTAAGTCCTCCATCTGCCAAATGATTCAGTAAGGCTATTGTATCTACCTCACAGGCTTCACGTGTTTTTGACGCCACCAAAAGGTTGTCAATATATTGTACCAGTACAGAATTTTCTGGCATTTCTAGACTCTCCAAAGACCTCTTTAACAACTGATTGAATATTGAGGGGCTCTCTGTATACCCCTGTGGGATTTGGCACCATGCCAAAATACGCTCACCAAACCGAAATGCAAAAATTTGCTGACTGTCATGGTGCAATGGGATGGAAAAGAAAGCATGACACAGATCAATCACCGTGTACCATTCTGCGCCATGGGGAATCTGATATAAAATCACTGATGGATTTGGTACAATGGGACAACATGATACCACAATTTTGTTTACCTGTCTCAAATCTTGCACTATCCTGAATTTCCCATTAGGCTTTTTCAGTCCCATTATCGGTGAATTACATGGACTACTCATTATTTCTCTCAAGATTCCTTGTCTGATCATTTTCTCTATTATAGGAGTTACACCTTCAATTATTTCAGGTGTCAATCTGTATTGTGGAACATTTGGATACGTTACTCCCTCTTTTACAGTTATTTTAACCGGATCTACATTTCTCATTAACCCTACAGCTTCTCCAGTGAAATCCCAAACCTCTGCTTTTACAGAGTTTCTCAGTTCTTTTGGTAATTCGTCAGGGTTGAATACAGCATATGTTTCAGTAACTTCACTTTCTCTGTTAGCTAGGGTCATCTTATACAATACATCATCATCTGGTGTTTCAAAAGCTATTCCATCCGGAGTACAAAATATAGTGCAATTCATTTTGCACAACAGGTCCCTACCTAATAAATTCACAAGACTTGTGTCACACACCACAAATCGGTGCATTTCTGAAAATTTCCCTATGCTAACCTTCACTGGTTCTGTAAGGTAGGTCTTAATTTTCCTGTTGGACACACCAACTACTTGGATCGTTTCATCCGAGAGAGGAAGATTCTTTGCATCAGCTGATCTAACAGTTGATCGAGTAGCACCAGTATCCACTAGGAAAGTAATATTTTCATCATTAACCCTCCCATCTACAAAAGGTCCTGTCTGGTCTTCTTCTAGAGTTGCGCCAAGTACGCACTCTTCTTCCTCCCTTCGGCACCGTCAATAGCTCTCTTCTGCGTCACTCTCATCACGTTGCAGCCAATACTGCGAGACAGCGCTAGCGCGCGGCAGTTTATTTACCTGTTCTTCATTGTAGAATCCCGATTCACTACTATACTTCTGTGTGTTTCTGCTCTGTGGAAAAGGCGGATTTGGCACCTGATTCTGTGGGGGAACGACTTGCTGCTGTTGCTGCAGTTGACCACTCACCTCATGCTCAACCTGTGGATTCAATGATGGATTTTCATTGTTAGTACTCGGAGAAAACTTACACTTGGATTTCCAATGCCATATCCTGCCGCAATTATGACACGGAAATTTCTTTTTACCTTCTTCAATGTTCCCTTTGTACTTCCCATTATTAAATTTTGGCTTGGTCCCTGCTTGTTCCACCAATTGTGCTTTCTGTCTCTCTGCTACCTTTACCTGTGCCCACATTGCCTTCTCCTTTAACTTTCGCTGTTTTGCTTCAATTTCATCACTGAAGTATTTAGCATGTCTCAATTCTTCATCTATTTTCTTGTTTTGCCAATCTACCGTATGCTGTTTAATCATATCACCAATTTCTGGTCGTAAACCATATACAAATCTGTATACAAAATGGCTCAAATCCTTTTCACTCAGATTCTCATCTCCGCTGAACTTCTTAAAAGCTTGTATTAGCCTCTCATGGTACGCATGTACTGACTCTTTACTTTCTTGGTGTGTTCGATCAATTTTTACCCAGTCTGTTTCTTTGGGGGGCACTTTATTTTTCAAAAATACCATAACCTGCTCATACTTCTTCATTACCTCAGGGTCTGGTGCTCCTGTTTTAGGATCCCTTGGATAATCCTAGGTTGGCCAGTTTATCATTAGTTTACACTCTGACCATAGGTCTGCTGGTACTATTATGTCAAATAGACTATTCAAATCAATCCATAATACTTTAGACAATTTTACAAATCTGTCTACCTGTCTGTACCACTCGACGGGCTTTTCGCGTAGTCGAGGGAAGTCATTCGTAAATGACAAAATGTCCTTTCTCGTCCATGGGACATGTACATATCCTCCTCCTGGAATCTCTCTCATGGGGTATTCTGTCACTACCTTCTCCTTTTCTCTTACAGGAAAGGCTGAAAATGTCTTATCTGAGGCATCGTCACGTTTTCTATACCACCTGCTTCTCCATTTATCCACGTCTCCCCATTTTCTCAGTAAAATGATTATATCCTTAATTTGACCTATTCGTCCTGTGGTGTTCATGTTCTCAATGTCCTTTTCAGTGAATTGTACTCGATAAGGTTTCTGCAAAGCTTTTACCTTTTCAATATCAATGCCCATTTCATTTGCTACTTCTTCTAACCTTTCATGCAAGTTTTTCGCTCACCAGGTTGCGCTTTTACATAAAAATAACAATTCTTCATCCTGATAGGTTTTCAATTTTTCTGTCGGGATAGTCCCTACGATTAACTCTTCCAATACCATTCGTAACTTGGCCACATCAATTGATTGGGATTCTTTGTCTTTCCTCTGCAAGCTTTTTAACCATTCACTTAACTCATCTGTTGATGGTCCTACTGGTTTTTCTACACTTCCGTGTCCAAAATCATTTTGTGTTTCTGACACTGTCTCAATCATTGTCATACGTCTCTCTGCACAATTCTGATCTACAAATGGATTATTTGTAAAATTCGGTTCCATTACACTTATAGTCTGTCTCCATGGATTCTCATTCTGTCTCACTCTTGGTTGTTCTACAGGGTTACTATTTCTGTAAGGGACTGTCAAACAATGCTCACTGTCCTTCTGTTTTTCAAAAATAGGCATTACTGGACCTATTGTTACTGGAACAATTACTGCTTCTAGATTTTTGGTCAATTCTCTTATTTTCTCAGTTAATTCCAGGGTTGTTTTTGCTAATTCTACGGAATTTTCTCCATCATTTCTTCCTTCTGATCTTCTTTCTATTTCCCTGGTATCACTGTTTTTTCTCAAGCTTAGGGATTCTGGTTCCGTTTTTATAATTCGTACTGTTTCTCTCATTGGGGCACTTGGACTTAATATTTCTGGTTCTGGTCTATACGATGGTGGATTTTTGTAAAACATATCATCAAGAACATCATCCTCAGATTCATTCGCTCCATACCCTCTCGACTCCAAATTATGCCTCTTTTCTGCACACTTTCGACCTTCATTCTCTCCTACAGTTCTTACAGGGAAAACACCCTCAGTCATGCTCGCATCTCGCCATCTCTTCATTCAGTCACTATGCGTTTCATGTCCGTATGGTCTTCCAAACCAATACCTATAGCCTCTACCACTTCTGTTTCTTTCTCGTTCATGCATCTCGTCTTTCCATTCGGTTAAAGCCTCAAACTGTGTCGGTCTAGGTCTTGGCTCCAAATTTGTCATTTTTTCCCTCAAGTTTCTTAAAACAGCCAAATTAAATGAACCATGCTCTGGAAAAGCCAGTACTCCGTCGTCCTTTGTGTATCTCACCCAGTTATCCAACCAAATACAAGTATGATACCCATATTTCGCAATCATAAAGGATGCAGGGGTTTTCGGTGGAGGAAGTAACTGTCCTTCCCTAGTCTTAACTGGTTTGTCTTTCTTAAACCACTTCATAATTCTCCCTAACCAGGTCTTTTTCTCCTTTTCTGGAGGGTCGTAATACATTTTCTTGTCTTTCGTGCAACGCTAGTCCTTCTTTACAACTGTACCGCTAATCTATCCAATCACAGCGCGTCTTCACACAAACGCACCAATTCAAAGCATCTACGTCACTGTCACAATCCTCAAATCCTAGCGCGACTCACACTAACGCACCAATAAGGAGCGCCTACGTCACCCTGTTTCTTCTCCAATCCTAGCGCGGCGTCCACTAACGCATCAATCCGGAGCGTTTCACAATTCTGACCGACTGTCCAATCCCAGCGCGGTCGTTCTGACGTCAGCAGCCGCTGCAGCAGCTCCTGCTCCTGCTTCTGTCTACCACTCCTTTACAAAACCGCTCAGTAAGTTTTTGTTTCAATTTCTACACTTCTGTTAGTAACAACATAGAAACACTCCATTGTCCGCTTCGCTAACCAAAGAACAGCATAAAGACCTTTCTCACGAGAATTCCGTCTTTCTCGAGAGCAGCGCTTACCTCTGCCCTACTACGGAATCATTACTTCCGTTGATAAAGTAGCACATCCCTCTACTTCACCCTTCTAACAAGCATTAGCTAATTGTTTCTCCAGTATTTAAGACACATAGTTGGAGACCCAATGCTCCTGAGAAATAAACCCAGAGTTTCGCAATCTACCCAAATGCCTTTGCATTCACACTCGTTCACACCAGAAAATGTAGTACATTCACACAGAATCCTGTCTTTCCCGAGAACAGTGAACAGTCTGTCCTACTGCAGAATTATGACATACGTTAACAAAGCAGCGCTTACCTCTCCTTTGTCCTTCTAACAAGCTCAGAGAGTACCTATTACCTTTCCAGTGATAAGCGTTATCGGAATGCCAATTGGATCCCTGGTACCTAAGACCAGAACTTCACAGGTAATCTTCCCTATCATACACACTTCTCTCACAGAGAAAATGTCTCTAATGGCAAAACACGACGATGTCACCGAATCGAACCCAGACAATGCGCCGTGCAACTTCAATTGTCACACGTTTCCCCTGTTTACCTACAGGGCAACAACAATTCCGTCTTTCCCGAGAGCAGCGCTTACCTCTGCTCTACTACGGAACCGTTACAAACTTCCGACTTCCTACATCCCAGAAGCCGTGCATACAACATATAACTCAACGTAACTCAACATAGTGTTAGTACATAAATCAATACCAATCAATAACCAAAATCAATAAGCAATGTACAAGCAATAATCACTAAACCAAACAATAACAAACCATCATTCTGCTACCAGAAAACCTGATGCAGCGCAGAGTGCAAAATTCCTCCCTACTGTCACGGGCTTAATAGATCTCACACACACATACACTATCTATACATTCGCTGGTGGGGCCCATAGCACCAACGCACACTTACCATTAGTCCGTGCGAGAGGTGATTTATCCTTCTGAGCGCTGGATAAAATGATGGAGGAAGATACCACTTTACCCTAATGAGCAACACACCTACAAACCCTTCTTATACTCATTAGGCCCAAGACTTCCACATTTGGTATTATCCTCCCAAGACCGGGATGGATCTGTTAGTTGCAGATTTTAGTGAAACCCTAATTCTCTATTTAACCTTTACATTAACACATTTCCATGAATAAACAACCCGACTCATTTCTGTAGATGTTCAAATCCAAATTTATATTAAAATTGCAAAGTAAATCATTCATTTGATCAAGTTGCCATTCATATTTACCTATTCTGGCTAAAGTCGTCCTCTATGTCAAATCTGGCAGTCTCGCAAATCTATGGCCATCAATTTAGCAGGTAAAGTTCATCAGGAATTTGGGCATTAATTCAGTCCGTCAGAGAATTGGGCTAACAGCTGTCCTGCAGTATCACCGTCCTCTCCGTCAGCATATCATCAGGAAATCGAAAGAACAACGTCGTCAAATCTAATTACCTCTCTATTCTACCATAATTTATAGTAAAATTGATGATAAAAAGTAACAAATTTTGGGCATCCGAGTTTGCTGATTGGACAATCAGGGATCATCCTCTCTGTTCCCATAAGGTTTAGTCCATGATGTCAGCATACTTGCTGGTTCTTGTTCTTTTGCAAAGTCTTGTGTCTGTAGCGTTGGCACCACTCCCAGTGGCCTTGATAAGTACATCTTGCCTGGGTCAGGACGAGGCCATTGTTGCTCATCTTAGCGCAGGCGCACTTCACCCAAGCCTTGTTCAGCGTTGGCAGTCGGGTTAGGCACCAAAGTCAGCCATCTTTAGGCAGGCCATAATGGACAACTTAAGCAAAGAGACACAAAACGTAATTAATACATAAAAATGACTATTATAATGTCATTCCCTCACTAATACCCATATGTGTATGTATTTATTTAGCAAAAGCAACACTCATTGCGGGTTATACTTACAAAATAAAGCACAAATCACAATTACATCACTGAAGCAACATATATCATGCAATGTTCTATTTATCTATCATTAGTATGCGTACAAAATTTAGTTCACGTCATTAATTAAGCCATGCAGATGCAAATCCCACGTGTATTTTGATCATTAATAAGGTTGATTAGTTATTTCCACATCACTCCAAACCATGAGTACGATTATAATTAATTAATTAATCTAATTAATAAAATGACATGCAAAATGGGGTGGGTATACAAAATTTTGCATTACCCGCTCCAGCAGGGTCACTATTGTGGGACTGAGCACATATTGCGAAAAAAATCAATTACCTTGCCGCCACTGGTCCCCGCGTCTCTGCTCCTGCTCTCCTGCTCTGACTTCAGGAACAGCAAGCAGGAAGTTAGGCTCCCTCTCCCAAGCCAATCACAACACTGCAATGCAGCGTTGTGCTTGGTCTGAGCGCTGTGACACAGCGCTCAGCCAGGGATTGGAGGGGTGCGCATGTTCTCCATGCAGGCTGTAATGCAGCCTGCATGGGAAAGTGCTCATGACTGGTTTGGGCAGCCTGAGAGGGCCAACCAAACAGTCACTGCACACTTGGAGTGGGTAAATCACTCCTCCCTTGCCCTGCTCCGTTAGCAGAGTAGCCCCGCCCACCCACCCACCCACAAACGAAACATAAAATGATAAATTCAGCCCCCATGTGCAGACGTGCTAATATATGCTGGAATCAAAGCAACTCTTTCAAGTTGCCCCCGGGATCGCGTAACATACACCACCACTACCAAGACCGAAATCAGTGTCATAATCGGCCTCCTGGGGCTCCAGCCTACCGGGGGATTTCCCTCTTGCGCGACTGACCAGTCCAGCCATGTGTAGGTTGCTTTGTGACTTGGAATGTGCTACACAGGTCCTTTTACATACATAAATCCATGCATACATAAAACAGCAATTATAACGTTTATCTTATTTGTTTCTCACAATGTGGAAGATGGTGAAGTTCTGAACAGGTTGATAAAAATATGTGCATCTGATGATTTAATAACAAATTGGGATGGCAACAGAGCAAGGTGGGGAGAAGGTGGGGTTTTGTTTGTGTGTTCTAAAAAGTATACATAGTGCTGTTATGTGACAGATAAAGAATACGAGTAATGAAATATTAATTGATATGCATGGATCCCTTTGTCGCAAACTGCCTTCACTCTCTAATTGCACAGTTACCAGGTACTGTCAGAGCTGCCATCATAGCTGGTGGATGCTTTCCCCGGGTGGCTTGGTACTCCTAGCTGCAGATGATTAAAAGTTATGATTGGTGTTAATTGCTTTTCAAATTAGCTGCTGTCCAATGATGGTGAAGTGGTATACGAGAAATTGATAAAGGATTCTATATGTATGATCCTACTCCCAGATGAAATCACTGAACATGTGAGGAAGTTATTAGGAGTCAAACAAGGTGCATGCAAGTAACTGCAAATACTGTGTTTTGACTGTTGTTATTTCCTGCACGCTTTCTTCTTTCAGATGACAGGGAAAAAAATACTTTTCAACTCCAACTTCCAATCCCTGAAAAAATACGCCCTTTAGCGCATGGATCTAAAGTAGCTGTTTACCCATAATAAAGGCTTTTAAATTGGCTCTCAGAGGGAGCAATCTATTAATACAAACAAACAAAATAAATAAAAGTATTTTTTCCCTGTCATCTGAAAGAAGCAAGTGTGCTGAAAATAACAACAGTCAAAACACAGTATTTGCAGTTACCTGCATGTACCTAATAAATTCTTCACGTCAGTGATTTCATCTGGGAGTAGGATCATACATATTGCATCCTTTATCAAATTCTCGTATACCACTTCACCATCATTGGACAGCAGCTAATTTGAAAAGCAATTAACACTAATCATAACTTTTAATCATCTGCAGCTAGGAGTACCATGCCACCCGGGGAAAGCATCCAGGAGCTATGACGGCAGCTCTGACAGTACCTGGTAACTGTGCAATTAGAGAGTGAAGGTTGTCTTCGACAAGGGGATCCATGCATATCAATTAATATTTCATTATTCATATTCTTTATCTGTCACATTACAGCCCTATCTATACTTTTCAGAACACACAAACAAAACCCCACCCCCCTCTGTTGCCATCCCAATTTGCTATTAAATCTTCAGATGCACGTATTTTTATCAACCTGTTCAGACCTTCACCATCGTCCACATTGTGAGAAACATTTAGTTGAGATAAACATTATAATTGCTGTTTTATGGATGCATGAATTTATGTATGTAAAAGGACCTGTGTAGCACACCCCAAGGCACAAAGCCACATACACTGAAGGGATGGGGGCATTAATAGAAGGAAGAAGGGCAGGAGGTGGCTGCAGGCTTGTTGTTTTGCTAATGCATTCTTATATAGAGTGCTACACCCAAGAGTGTCTGCACACTGTAAATATAACGCAGTGATGTTGAACAACAACATAGAACAAAACAAGAGATGAGAAGATATGTATTGTCGCATTGAAGCAAACAATGTAACAATTCGTGACTATTTACTGCAAGAGGATAGGACCAAGTTCATATATGGGAGAGGAGCAAAAAAGGGGAGAAAGAGCAAAAGGAATATTGAGTAAAACAGGTAAAGAGTAAATGTACAAAGTGTAGAAGTGACAAAGTCGGATAAATTGAATAGGAAGCACCATACCAGGAAGCACTTGAAGCCAGTGGGGTAAGCAGGAGAGGATGGCACATGGAAATTTCGACTGAAGAGAGGCTTGGGGAAGGGAGGCAGGCAGTTAGTATGAAAAGAGTCTGTGAAGATTAACCAAAGAGAGAAAGATGGACTGGAAGAGGGGGCAGGAAAGGGAAAAGAAACTCAACAGGGCATATCAGTAGCCAGGATTAAAGGAGAGGGGCATTTATCAGAAACACAAGACAAGGGACCCAAGAATCAGAGTGGAATGAGATTGTGCATGAATATAGATGTAATTTTTGGGGGAGTTGAAAAGATTGACGGGTTTCTGTTGGGTTGAAGTTCCACGTCTTTGGCCATAGAAGAAGGCCTGGTATCTTGTATTTTCTTTAACTCCTTTGTAATTGTATTGTATATTTAATGCATTTATATAGCACTTAGTACCCCTGATGAGGCTTTAATGTGCTTTACACCGAGCACAACGCTGCTCTGGAACCAAAGGTTCGTGATTAATTCAGAGGTAGTTGCTGCCTATTAAGATTAGTCGTGTGCTCTCAAGGGTGTACTTCCATGCATTTACTCCAGTGTCTTTGTGATGGATTAAATCAGCAGGAATTAGGGTTCCAATCGGGTAATGCTTCTGGATGCCTTGCAAAGTCCTCCAGCTGTCTTCATATTGATTGGCCAGGTATGGATGTTGACACCACTAACTTCATTAAATACATAAAGCAGGGCTATGATGTCATGAGGGAGGTCAGGGAAGCCAGTGCAACCCTCTGAGAGTTTAGGTAATCCTGTCAAGATGTTAAAGTTATTTAGTGAGACGCACTGCTGTATGGAGAACACTCTGCACAGGGGTGGAGATGGGAAAAATATGGGACTTAGATGCTCAAACCTATAGAGAATTGTGACCATTGACATATCATAGAACCAAGATAACCAATGTCTGGGCAACTATTTACAACAGAAAACAAAGTGATGGGTTGAATGCTTGAATTAATTTCAGCCACTTGCAATCACTCAAGGCTGTATTTTAGTCAATTCAATAGTTTATCATCCACCATGCATCCCTAGACAGAGGCTCACCTTATGAAAATCCACACTGATATTTTTCCTCATGGGAACACTCCATCCCAAACTGCCAGGCGGCATTCACTCCAAAAGTGAAATCCATCAAATTTAGATGGATTTGGCCTTTTTGGACCTCAACAGTAGGGTGTGGCTTGAGTCCTATGGCACAGTGAACACGGGCCCCAAGACTGGGAATATTGGGCGCTCTTAAGATGTCAATTACAACAACAATGTAATTCTTGAATTATTCTCAGCCACTTAAACATCAGCATTATTGTAAACAAAAATGGTGTACTTTTCCTTGATATTTAGTTCCTCTATACATTTGCACCCATGATAGTTTGAGTATGCTATTATAGACAGACAATATTATGGAGTCAATGAAGGTGGCGTGGTGAGCAAAAAAACTATGGATTTAGGCCCAGATTACTGTTCTGGGGGTAAGTGTTTGACATTGTTCAGCATTCCATCCATCAATTGTTCATTTTCTGTGAGTGTGTGTGTGTATAGAAAGACAGATAGATTAGATAGATAGATAGATAGATAGATAGATAGATAGATAGATAGATAGATAGATAGATAGATAGATAGATAGATAGATAGATAGATAGATAGATAGATAGATAGATAGATAGATAGATAGATAGATAGATAGATAGATAGATAGATAGATAGATAGATAGATAGATAGATAGATAGATAGATAGATAGATAGATGTAATGTAATGTAATGTAAATGTGCATTTATAAAGCGCAAACTGTCACTCCGCAAGGAGCCTCCTGGCACTGAGGGGACAAGGTAAGAGAAGCTGGAGAGAAGAAAAACAAGAAGACAGAAAATTTTAGATAAGTGCTAAGCAGCGGGCATCCGGAAAGTTATAGATCCAAGTTTTAAGTGATTTCCTGAAAAGTGCTTCCGATTCCTGCATTCGTAGGCCAATAGGGAGTACGTTCCATGCTTTAGAACCGAGGTAGGCCGCAGTTTTACCTCCTTTCGAGATGAGTTTGAAGTGGGGTTTTTTTAAAAGATAGGCTGAGGAAGATCTGAGAGTCCTGGTGGTGGTGTAGGGGGAGAAACGCGCAGTAAGGTACCTGGGCCCTGCCCTGCGAGTGGCCTTGTGGGTGATCAGGAGAATCTTGAAGAGGATACATTTATGGATGGGGAGCCAATGCAGGGTATTGAGTGCCGAGGATGCAGAGGATCTGCGTGGAAGCCTTAAAACCAGGCGGGCTGCCGCGTTTTGAGCCACTTGCAATCTTTTTATTGTGGACTTGTTAGAACCTGCCAATAGGCTGTTGCAGTAGTCCAAGCGCGATAGGTAGATATGTGTGTGTGTGTGTGTATATAATATATTCAGAAATATTTTTGTTTAATGATTTTAATGATATTAGTGTGAAACATTATTTTTTTCTGATATTTTTGTTCTTACCATTATAAGGATAAGAACACAATATTTTGGTAAACTATTTTTGACAAAATATTTTTGTTACTCAATATTGTTGATTTTGATATTGTCAGTGATCCGTGGTGTAGTACGGGGCCAGTGGTGTGTCTTAGCAAACCTCTCACTGTGCTAAAAGGCCATCAGTGAACAGAAACAGGGGGGGGGAGGCGTTCTGCCTGCTTGTGAGTCTCAAATGAGCATTTTTGAGCCAAAAGAGAAGTAGAATGTGTTCCAAGGAAAGAAGTGAGAATAGACCCAAGATGGCTTAATCTTTACCCTTGTTTCTGTCATACTATTGGCCCTCTCATTATTCATTCATTAACTGACTAATCTTCACCTCTTCTAACTTGGAGATTGCTCTGTGCAATTACTAATTGCCTTTACAGTGCATTCATGCACCACACATGTTTTTTAAATACATTCATGACCAGGAGCATTGCTAGGTGTAATGTAACTCATTCAGGGAAAGAGCCTAATTTGAGTCAGTGGTTCTGGTAGGCCTCATCAGCACTTATTTTTAAGACAGCACTTATTTTTCCTCAACAGACTTTGACCCAGAGCAAGAGAGGGAAAAACACAATATGTGAGAAGAAGGAGGAAGAGAAGGACATACTAGCCAGGTTTAGCAGTCGCCACTTTGACAATCTGTAGCTAATGACACAGGCTTTTGAGCAAAACTTTGGGTTCTTCCACTTTGTTTATTTTTTTTAACAAATTAAGCTCTGTTTAGGGATGCACCAGGAGAAGAAGAATCCACTCTTTGGGTCATCAAAGAACCTAGAAAAGTTTGAAGATAGGCAAGGTGGTAACAGCATAGTAAAAGCCATTTATAGCACTCAGTCAAGTTTCCGGAGGGCATATCTTCAGTAAGATCATAAAAAATGGTGAGGAGCCCAGAGGAAGGCTACGAAAAAGGTTCATGGTTTACATCAAAGGTAGCATGAGCTTGTTTGATGAAAATGAGTATTAACAACATTTACCATTAAGTGTGATTTAAATTGCTATTAAAATGAGTCCTTGAATCATTTTTCTAGTATTCCCAATCTGACGTTATCCATTATAAGGTGTTATAATGTGGCCCAGTGCTTCCATGCAGGAGAGCCAGCCTGAAAATAGACTGTGGATATAGGAAAAATACATGTCCTACTTTTTTAATACTGTGCACCCAGCTCTTTTGGCATTTAAGGCCTACCATAGGGGTGACTAATATGTATTAAAAAGGAAGGTTTAGGCCCAGCAAAAGATTTATTTTGTATGGTCGAATAGGCAATTTTAAAACTGGATGCCCAGTCTGTAATGGCAGACCTGGGAACGTGCTTTGCCGTCTCAATATAGTGGTGGCACAATATGTGCTGCAGTCCACTAATGACATTTAACTCACAGGCCCTGGTACACTTTTGTTCCATATACTAGGGACTTACAGCTGCGTGAAATAAATATGCAAATAGGAGTGTGAGTAATTTCGACTTGTTTTAGGGGTCAGAGCACACGCACTGGATCCTGGTTAACAGTGTCCCTGTGCGCAGAGTCAAAAATCCATAAGTATCAGTCTAGAAAAAATGGACGTAACTATACACAAAAAAAACCTTTTCGTACAATAGCTATGTTGGTTGCAATTTTATGAATGTTTACTGGTGAAATGATAGTCTGTTTTAACCTAAATCAAGTCATGAAAAAGTCAATGTAATTATGTCATGATGACTATATATCTACAAAGAAGCTGTTGCAATGGTTTGTACCTTCTTGCACTTAAGACTACGTGAACGGAAATTATGGTCTTAACAAGGAAGGATGTGGTGAAGAGCAGAAATGCGAAATGACTAAACGCGCAGTTACTAACCCAGCCATCAGTTTGATAATCCGATTAGAAATATGGGAGGTTTATGTGACTTTAAACAATAACATATGTAAAAATCCTCTATTGAATTTGCGAATTGAGAGAAACTTTGTATCTCTAGGACAATATGTTCAAATTCTGGAAAATGGTACAAAAGTGTTTATAAGAAACCATTTATAAGTTATGATTGTTAGGTTTAAAAAAGTATTTTATGTATGCTAAAAAAAATAAAAAATCTGAATGATATTTTGTACTTTGATATTTCTGTGGTTTTATATGATTTTCTACAGCCCTGGAGAAGTTGCTAGAGAAGGTATTGACGTATTTCCTGAGAGCTAGAAGAAAAGCGATGAAAGTAAAAGGCTACTTTTTCAAATTATTTCATGAGTGAATCACTTGATCAGTTGAACAAAAAATCTTTGAGAATATGGACTAAACCATTACCATTTAATTAGTGCAACCCCAATTTAAAGGGCGTCGTAGCAGTTAGTGGCCATTTCAAACATTGATTGGGTGGAGCTACTAAGGAGCTGGGCTTCTGCATCGTTTTAGGTTGGAGTGAGGTAGTGTCACAGTTTGTAAATTAAATCGGGGGTGGGGGCGGGGGAGGGGGGAGCCATAGAACTCCCTAAAAGGTACAGTTTGGATCCCCGCCCTAGACACAGTGCCCTAGACTGACAGTCTATGGAGTGTGCTATGTTTCATGTCCTTTTACAGGCCCTTTGTGCTCACAATATCAGTTAAGGAAGAAGCGGACACAGGAAGTGGGGACTACTCTGGGCGCAGGACCAGGGAAGGGCCATCTGTCCCCCCCCCCCCCTACCCCCACCCCTCCACAGTCTGCCAAGACGTGTGGAGACTGACTTAATCCCCCTTGCTGCCATTGTGAGGAGTGCCCAGTTCGCACCTGTGTCACAAGGGGATTCAAAACGCACAATTCACAACTAGATTATCCTAATGTGTAATTGTGGCTTCAATGGATAACGCCATAAATGTTCTCTTTAGCTCCTGTCAAAATCGTATTGGCATGTGCACTAAGAGAGTAAGAACAACTTATTCCGTTTTGGTAAATCTCGCCACCTTTCCAAAAAAGCGACTGATTTTATTTTGATACAGTAACATGTTTGTACCTGAATCTCAGAAGTCGCTTAGCACTACCGCAGTGTTGCAATGGTCTGTCCGGCACGTCTCCAGGGATTAGGACGACTGTGACGAGCCGGGAAGGGCCCGTGTAGTGTGCAATTAATCAAATATTATTTTACAAAAAGGTTATCAGTTCTTACACAGAAAAAGATGCATTGTCAAAAAAAACCATCTGTAGCATGTATCATCTATTTAGCTCTGTAAATCATATAACTCGCAAAAAAAGGATATTGGATTACAGATGGGACAGGCAGCTTGCATTCACACATACTGTAAGGCAGTCCAAAACTATAACAAAAATCTGCATACTAGATAGAAAACATTCTGTGCCCGCCGGGCTTATTAATCACAAATTGTGATTTGCCAAACATATCCGCTGTAACTCATTGGTGATGCAGCTATATATAGATTTGAATCGACATGCAAGAAAAATAGAGACAGGGAAAGGATCCAGTAACGTTAAGTAATCCAAAAAGTGATAAATGGTATAAAGAAGCAATACAGTGTGAGAGAAGACACGCCCATGAATCTTGTCCATGGATTCGGTAGCATGAAATCTCCAATTTAGCGATTAATCGTTAGTAGCAGCAGAAATTACTGCGAAGTGTAAAAAGGCACGGAAAGTGGTCACCTCTTCTGGGTAAACTGATCAACTTGGGGGCATATTATCAACAACGAGTGATAAATATCGCAAAACGCGTCTAGCGCGTTTCTCATTATCGCCGTACATCGCCGGATCACATCGCCATGTTAGCGGCGTATTTGTAACGATTTGCCAACAGGCGATGTGAAATCCGGCGATATACGGCGATTTCCATCAATATCGCATGAAAACCAGCGATGTGAGAACTGCACTGAAGGGAATGTTGTAAATAGGGAGAAGTGGATGTAACCTTATAATCCACCTCCCTTTATGCACATGGCTAAGTCGGGAATTTTGCAGACGTACATTGGGGCATATCAACAAGGGCTTTATCTCTGCTTTTTTGGCTTTAAAAGCCAAAAAAGCAGAGATAAAACTAGCACCCTATCAACAACAGGGTGCTAACACGCAAATTTGCATGTTAGCACCCTTTTACTCTACGCTTCCCCTTGCATCTCTAATGAGATGCAAAGGGGGCGTTCCAGAGTAAAATAATAGGAGAAGTGTCGCTAAGCGACATTTCTCCTATTATCAAGAATGTCGCTAACCCTGTTAGAGACAAAAAAAGCAGCGCTAACCGCGGTTAACGCTGCTTTTTTACGTCTGCTAATTTTCAGACTTAGCCATGATATCCTATGGAAGGAGGATATCATGGCTAAGTTTGCCTGTCCCTATCAACAAGGTAACGTGAGATTATCGCTGGGTTTCCAGCGATAATCTCACGTTAGCCTGTTAGCGTGTAGATTTTTATCGCTATTGACATAAGCGTTGCTAATAGCACGCTATCTCAGCGATAAAAATTCACGCTAGCCGGCGATAATTATCCTCACGCTAAGAGCGCTGAGCGATAATTATCGCCGGTTGTTGTTAATATGCCCCATTATCGGCAATATCCGCGGTTAGCGGAAGTTTTTATGTTGCTCCTCAAATCCAGGGCCGCCTTGTAAATACAGCGCTGTTGTGGTGGCGCCCTCTTCCATGTTGTATTTTCATGGGAACACCTACTTTGCCTCTGAGAACGCCTACTTTGCATCTCATTGGAGATGCGAGGCGAAGCGTTAGGAATTCAGCTGCTAACATGCTCTAATGCATGTTAGCGCCGCCTAGCAAATAGAGCGATGTAATTTTTGCCGCTTTTTTGGCTTTTAAAGCCAAAAAAGTGGCGAAATGGTCCTTGATAAAATGCCCCTTGGAGAGCTCTAAAGGCTCTTTGAGGGAAAAAAAAAACGAATTAGCAAATTTTTCACAAATACCGCTGCCACTTGCGGCACAGGTCACGTGCTTCCAAGACCTCCAGGTTGTCTCACACACAACACAGAACACGTACACCCAACACATGGACAGAAAATCTTTTAAATGAGACCATAATTGGTTACTTGTAGGAGGGGACTAGACCAGTGTGTGGTGGCCATTACACGGCTAAAATATCCCATAAGTACCAAATATCGCATTAGTCAAAATTAGCAAACATTTTGCTATGTCTCCTAACGTGATCTTTCGTGTATTTCTGTAATTTTCTCCCTTGGGGGACTGGTTTGAGCAGAAAGACGTATCGTTGGAATACTGAACCCGTGCCTGCTAGTCATTATCTCCTCAGACCTGTCTCCTGCTGACATGTGGTGTGACTTAAGTTGTGAACATGCACTCACGTTCAATTTTCACACAAGATGCCAGCCAACCACATTTTTCATAATATTTATAATCTTGCGTAATTTTGATAAAAACTAGGCATATTCCACCCATGAAATTATGCGAGTGACGCAGGCCTCTTGAGGGGACTTAGACATTTTCTGGATCACAGACCTAGGGAAACACTTGCTGACGATTATGAATCATCCACCTAAACATGATAATAAGGCCTCAGAAACGGTCCCCTCATCCTGATAAATAATAATAAAGGATCCATAAGAGAGTATCTGGAGCATCTGCTGACATCTTGCTCAGTTAGGGGGGCACAAAGAGACTCAATTGGGTAAAAATAATCTGAACACAAATTCATTTTCATGAGCAAATCATATAAAGTCCAAAGCATAAGTCCATGTAATCGTTATTTACAAGTGTTCATTCTTGATCTTTATTCTGTAACCTGTATCTTGGGAAGACTTTTTTGGATCTCCAAGCACACTTCAGTTCTTCACTGATACAAACAACAGCCACAGTTCTCGCCAGCACGTGTCTCGTCTAATGGTGATAGCCAAAGACTTAATCAGGGCATCAGCTGCTATATCAATTCAACACAACAGGTTTGGACTGCCTCTATCATGGGCAGCCTTCATCTGATATGACGAACAGTGTAAAACCAAATCAGGTGCTTTCAGTCGCGGAGATTTTTTACTGTTTCGCGGAACTTTGCATAATGCGACTATGCAAATTCCGCCCACCCCTAATATGATGTTGATTCCATGGGCTTGAATTGAACAGAGTGGGGTTGAGAGAGGATCTTTGTACGACTCCACAGATGAGGTTAATGGCGTCCAAGGTGAATGGCCCCAGGCTGACCAACTGGGTGAGGCCTGTCAGTAAGGAGCAATTTCAGAAAAGTGCTGGACCTGGGATGCTGACTTCATGCATTTGTTGGATAAGGATAGAGTGAGAGACGTGTTGAAGGCTGCGGAAAGATTCAGCAAGATGATGACAATGGTGCCAGCTTTGCCCCTTATCATCTGGATGTCGTCCATGACTACGATGGATGAGGGTAGTCTCTGTACTGTGGTTGGGCCTGAATCCAGATTGAGTGGTGTTGAGGAGGTGGTTGTCAGAGAGGTGGGTGGCAAGGCCTTTTTTCATCATCTTTTCCATTACTTTTGCCAGGTATGATAGCAGAGAGATAATCCAGTAGTTGGCGAGCATCTTCAGATCTGCTCTGGGATTCTTGAGGAGGGTGAGTGCTGTGGCATGTTGCCTGCCATCAATGTAGATGCTATGATGATTGAGTCAATTTAGAATTGGGTCAAAAGCTATGCTGATGGGGTACAGTCCTTTCATGAAGACATGGTGAGGGCAGGTGTCCGAGCATGCTCAAGAGTGTCTGAACTACATGGTCATTGCAGTTTTTTTAGTGGTGATGGTGAGCCAAGTGGTCAGGAGGGCTGCAAGGGTGGAAGGGTCTAGTTGGGGACGGAAGTTTTCATAGACACTGGTGATTTTGTTGCTGAAGAATAGGGACAGCTTGTTGCAGAAGTAGTGAAAGGTGATCACACTCATGAAACTTCCAGCCAAAGTGGTGAAGTTTTTCACTCTGGCAAAGATTTCCTTGGTGCTGTTGGTGCTGTTTCTATGTGATTAGTGAGCGTGGAGCATTTGGTGGCTCTAATTTGTTGATGGTAGCATCTGAGGGGGTTTTATAGGATCTCTTGTCAGTGTCGTTTCGACCTTGTCACCATCTGTGTTCAAGTTGCTTAAAGTTGCTTATGGTGAACCGGAGCTCTTCCATCTACCGGCTTGCTTGCAGTCTGGTTCTCATGGCTTTACTGGCTTTGAGAGAAGCCAGGGAATCTGCACAGATGGTGATCCAGGCATTGGAGATGGATTCAGGGAGGTTCTTGTAGTGTTAAGGCCAGTAGTATAGGCATTTGGAACACCAGGATACTTCTGAGATTTTGTTCCAGTCCTGGCTTGAACATTTGGTGATGATGTTTCTGTGGTGGTGTGGAATGGGTATGCAGAAGTTGATGAGGGTGTGGTCAGACCAGGTGATCAACATGGGCTTGTCTACTGTGAAATTGCTGAAGCTGGTGAAGATGCGGTTTAGTAGCTGTTTGTTGGCATGTATGGCGCCTTCTACTTGCTGGGTGAGTCTAATGTTGAACAGGTCCTTGAGGAGGTGGGTTGTGACAGGATCAGCAAGGATCTCCATGTGATAGTTGAGGTCGCTGAGGAAGATGAAGGCACTTTCCGCCTTCTTCACTAAGAAGACAGAAAACATGAAGATGGACCTGCTTAATGTCTTAGTAACTCATACTGACACTCACAAGGACACTTCACCTCCCCCTCCAGCAACCCCAATCGTATTCACACCTAAGTTTGCCCTAAAAAATAGCGCCGCATGGTCATCTTTCAAAACTTACAGTGAAGACTCAATATTAAAAACACTCATGGCTTTCAACCCCTCCAACCACTTCACTGACCCTCTTCCCACAAATTACCTAAAAGACTTCATACCGCTGCTACTGCCACTATGGACTAAGATTATCAATACCTCTCTTCTTCAAGGATTCATTCCAGAAATTCTCAAATCTGGGCATGTGTCCCCCATCCTAAAGAAACCAATGTCTGACCTCACAGACTTAAGTAATTATTGCCCGAACTCCAACATCCCAACTCTGGCTAAACTCTTAGAAAAATGTGTACATATCCAGCTGGGTAAGCACATAGACCATTTCAACCTGCTCAACCAATACCAATCCGGCTTTCGTGCAGGGCACAGTACTGAATTAGCCATGACCCACATAGTAGATGACGCACTAAGAATCCTAGACCAAAACGGAGCCTGTTTGCTAATCCTGCACAACCTATCTTCGGCCTTTGACACCATCAAACATGACAATCTGCTAGACCTCCTGAAATATTGAATGGGCTTATCAGGGTCAGTACTAAATTGGCTCACCTCTTTCCTCTAAAACAGATCCCAAAGATTCAAAGTTAATCAATCCTTGCCCATGGCCGTCCCAGTCACGTTAGGAGTCCCGCAGGGCTCTTCCCTCTCACTTACACTTTTCAACCTATTCATGGATCTGCTCACCGAAATTCTCAGCTCCTCAAATATCCATTATGACATGTACGCAGATGATACACAACTATATCTAAATATAAATTGGATGACATCAAATCTCTCAACTTAACTCTACAAAAAACTCTGACTTGGCTTGCTGAAAACCACCTGAAACTAAACACAATCAAAACTGAATTCCTCCTAATCGCTCCACCCAACCAATCAACCATCATTCAAGTATGGCTTAAACATCTAACAGCGCTCAATTGCCAAACTCTTATTATCGACTCAAAAAAATCGTTGGGATTAACTCTTGACAGAAGTCTAAACATGCAGAAACACATTAGTGCTGAAACAAAAGGAGCAAACTTTCAGATGAACACCTTGATAAAATTTAAACTCTTTCTTCCCCCAAATGACTTCAAACTGTCCGTTCAAGCACTAGTAAATCCCAAGACTGGAATATGGGAGTGTTACTCTTTGCAGACTTCCCAGATATACGACGGTCCCTCTAAGAGCATCAATCAACGCAGCAGCCAGACTCTTCACAGGCTCCCCTGACCTTAGAGCTCTTAATTGGCTATCGTTCGAAGCAAGAATTCAACAAAAAAACGCCTGTATGATGCACAAATCCCTACATCATAACACTCTGAGTTATCTAGCCCTGAAACTGGTGCTTTCATGTTGCAACAGATCCTCTAGGAGCTCCAGTAGCCTTCTTCTGAAATCACAACAATTTGCCAAAAATAAAACATACAACCTTGCCTTCCCTGGAATCGCTCCTAGGATATGGAATGCATTGTCCCCAGAAACCAGACTGAATCCCTCTTCTGCCTCTTTCAAAAAAAGAAGTAAAATCTCTTCTCATGACTAAACTCACATGAACAATGTATTTAACTCTTATAACGGCTGTTTGTATAGTAGGACATAAATATGACATACAGTGTTCTTTTGTGCAACCATCTTCCCTTGTAAAGCACTCTGATACCCGCAAGGGTCATGTTCGCGCTATATAAAACCTTCAAAATAAAATAAATAAATGATCGGCGGAATGAAGTCAGTGATGGTGCTATTGCAGTTGCAGGTGGTCTGGAATAGCAATAGATGAGGGTGATGCTGAGCATGCAGTTGGTAGCGATGAGGAGTTTCAAGGTCAAGTGTTCCATGTTGCTGGTGGTGCTTACCGAGGTGGTAGAGCATTGAATGGATTCTTTGAAGATAATAGCGATTTTCTGCATCTAGGTCAGTTTGTCATGTCCTGTCTTGCTATCTTATATCTGATGAGGGTTTGCAATGGTGATGACGGAGGCCGATGAGGGAGTCAGACAGGTTTTGGTCACCAAGAGAAGTTCTGATATGCAGTGGTGAAGCAAATCCCAAATTGCGATGGCGTTTTTAGTGAGATAGTGAGTGTCAAAGAGAATTCAGTAGAAAGAGGAATGTAGTGTAGTGAGGGTCAGGTGTACATGTTTGTGTGTTTTGAGTGTGTTAGGTGTGTGAGGTCCATGGTGAAAGTGAGATGGGTGGGGGAGGGTGCATGTGAAACAACAGGTGGGGTAGGAAAAGGTACCCTCATTGTTGGGCAGAGAGGGGCACCAGCAGTGTTCGGAGGTGCGGCCGGGGTTCAGGGCACAGAGGTTTGCAGTGGAGTGGCGATGGGGGAGTGGGTGGGATTTTAGGGACCAGAGTTGTTGTTGTTGGGCACTATGCAGATGTACGCAGATGGGCTTGCCATTAGCTCGCCAGAGACATACTCACTGCAGGAGATCAGCCTGGCTAATCCTCTTAACTCTGACCAAATAGGAGAGACCACAGCAAGGTTGAGTTTTGGCTTACAGACAAGAAAGTCATATCACTTCTTTTCTGTATACTTTAGGATAAATTCAACAGTAGCATATTGTTGGATTTATCAATACCATACTCCTAAGTCCTTTAATTAATTTTTGGAAGTTCCTAGCTATGGTTATGACTTCATAAACTATTGCAGTGTTATTCTGTGGGACTAGGCACCTACAATGGAGAAACTGCAATGTGCAATTCCTCCATCATCAAGGCATATAAAACATCTTTTATAAGGCCCATGTGTGAGAAGTTGGCTTGGTATATGCGGTCCACTAATTAAAGTGAGCACCTTGCACCAGTCCAAACTACCTTTATGATGTATGAGGTCAAAGATAACCTTTAGAAAGCTATCCTAGTGGTAGCTGTGGAGACCAGCCTTCAGGCTTAATCTTGAAGGAATGTAAAGCAGCTTGTTTTACCAGAATATCACCTCCTGAATGACTAAATGAAGGAGAACCACACATTATTTATATAAAAATATGTATTTATTAATATAACACTCTCTACTATCCTCTACACGAGGATAGAACACAAAGCACACAATATGAGATCAATAGAACAGTTGTAAGTAGCACAATACACAGTGGGCTCCAGGGGGAGACCAAACCATATACTAAAATAGTGTTATAACAATCACAACTTGACTAGAGACAGTGCCTAGTGCACATAGAATCGCTGGGACCCCAAGAACCCACCCAAGGTGATGACACAGGGAGCCCACGGAGGACGAGTGCAGTGAGGAAACACGACCGTGTGCTCCGTACAACTCTATGGGAAGGTTGCGGTTGCAAAGTTAAAGTTTAAGGACCCTTCTGGGAGGACTTTGAGCAAACCCTTTGGAACTTAAGAGGTTGGAGAGCCACCCCACCCGAGTTACCTATCACAGGGGAGCTGGGTGCATAGGTCTGGAATGGTGTTGGAATCCTCCGTCGTTCTCTATGGATGGCTGTGAAGAAGTACTGCTGCCGTGAAGGTGAAAAGGGTTCCGGTGGAATCCAAGCCTGGATTCTGGATGGAAGGAACCTGAAAGCAGAGGGCACAGAGTCTGGGTCACTTCAGAGTGATCAGGGGCTCAGTAGATGACAGCGCACTGATGTTGGGTGCTTCAGGTACGAAGAAGGGATGATTGATTCTGCAGCCGCGAGGACCAGGACTTGTTGAGGACAACCAGGAGCTGGATGCGAGCTGCTCCACAAAGGATGTCGAGTGCTGAGGGGTCGGTGTCTTGCTAGAGCACCAACAAGCCTTGGCTAAAGCAACCAACGCAGGAAGGTCAAGCAGGTTACGGTGTGGACCATCAAGGTCCAGGGGACACACCAAGCAATGGGGAGTGTGGGCACGTCTGGAGCAACCAGGAAAGCCCAAAAAAATCAATATGAGCCTCAGGAGGACCCACAGGCCAAATGACCAGGAGTCGCGAGGGGACCTCGAGCAAGATTGCAAAGTACCAGCCCACGGAGCACTCGGTGTGAGGAGGCCAGAGTTCTTTGGTGCAAATACTGCTCAGGGTCAGGACTACATAGAGTCCAATGCACAAGCTCAGGAATTATCAACAAGCATATGTAACTTCAAATGGATGCGGTGCACAGGGGTTTGGGTTATGCAGTCCCCATGAGGGATACTGGCCTCAAACTCAGTGAGAGGGCAGATCGACCTCAGCGACCTTCAGGAACCCACCTCCTGTGTTGCTGAAATCTTCATAGTATGCAGGAGCTTAGGAGCAGCAGACCGGTCAGTTGCAGTTAAGGTGCCTGCGAAGCAGGGGAGTGACTCCTTCACTCCAAGGGAGATTCTTCTGTTGTCTTCCGTGCACCACAGGTCCTGCGCGGAGCCTGTATGGAGCAAAGGCACAAACTAAGCTTCGGACGGAAAGGGGGATGAAGTTGAGCCCAGTCGAGGTCCAGCAAAGTCCAGCGTGTCCAGACGGTCGAAGGTCAGTGGTTTCTTCTTGTAGAATCTTGTCCACATCAAATCTGAAGTCTTACAGCCAGGTAAGCCCTTTTGTACCCATGGGAGAGGGTTGGACAGATTCAGGGGAGCCTCCTAGGGGAGGGACAGGACAGAGGGGTGGTTACACCCATTTCCTCTGTCCAGTTTCGCACCAGATCAGGAGCCAATGGCTCCCAGACCTGGTTTGAGCTGGACTATGCACAGGGACACCAAATGCGCACCAGGTGCAGACTTTCAGGGACTCTTAGAGTGCACCCACCCTGCCCCAATACACTAAACCCTGTCTGGGAGGTGGTCACACCTCCCTGTGACAGCATGCCTATTGTGCTGCCTTCCCCTGCTCAAGCTTGGCTCAGCAGCAGGAGGGCAGAAATGTGTCTCTGGTCGGCAGCATCCATTTTGTGCTGTCCGGGTCAAGAAGGCTGGCACCGGAGAGACCAGTGACCCCACGAAGCTCGCTTTTGAAGGGTGGAATCATACCTCCCATACCAGTTACTGGTGTGGAGGTATGATTCCAAGATGTTTGATACTAAACACCATATTTTTCTATGCAGCCGTTTTCAAGATAGCATTTACAGTGAGGTTATAATGCACCTCTACCTATATGTCCGGCTGAGTCACAGACAAGCCGGGACAATGGTCTCTGAAGGCTGCAGAGAGACTCTGCTCATGCAGGAGCACCCTCTCACATAAAACCCAGCACCCTAATCAGGATTGTTAAGGCCTGCTATAGGGGTGACTTAAAAGTTTTAAGTGTAGTGACCATTAGATATAGTGAGCCTATATCTAAAGTAAGTGGTGCAAAGACCATCTTACACAGGCTGCAGTAGCAGACCTAGAGTTCCATTTTGTATGGCCTCTCTTGGGTGGCATAATACATGCTTCAGCCCATGGGAGGCCTCTGGGGTACCTATGCCCCGGGTACATGGGTACCATATACTAGGGACTGATAAGGGTACCCCAGTATCCAATCTGGAGTGTACCAAAGTACATGTATGTCAATTTAAGGGAGAAAGCATATAGATTGGGGTCCTGATTAGCAGGATCCCAGTCATACTAGTCAAAAATAGTGAGACATCAAGCAAAAAATGGGGGTAACCATAAGAAGCAGATCTTGCTTTCCTACACCATGCTAATAGTTACAGCCCCCCACCCTGGGGACAACTAGTGGAGACGTTAGAGGTCCTAAGTATGCAAACATAGTGTACATCCTTGAGCCACAGTGCTCCTAGCCAAAAGTCGAATTTGGGAAGCACTGTAGTACAATGGGATAAGTGAAATGTGCAATCTCTCTATCCCCAGGGCATCTAAAACAAATTGTATAAAGGCCCTCCTTATAATTACATGACCCCCACCACTGGGACACCTAGGGTAGACCCTAGGGGTACCTAATTTGCCCAAATATTGTAATGTGTCAATTTTTAGGTGCTCCTACCACCAAAGTCAGGTTTGGGCACAATGTACATTTAAAAGTAGTGCTGCAATACAGGGCTGCTTTTAAAATGACACCAGGCTCTCAGCAGTGCACAGATGCAAGTGCAGAAAGGGCTGCTGGCCTTTAAACTGCCATGCCCTATTATGTACTAGGGACTTAAAGGTAGTTGTAATCCCCATGCCCTATTATGTACTAGGGACTTATAGGGTAGGTCATGCCAATTATAAGTGTACCCTAATATATAGTGTACCCTCATGTATGTGTGTGTTTTCACTGTGTTCAACATAGCACTGGCCCTGGGCCTACCCAGTAGAGCCCTAGGCACTCTCAGAGTCAGAAAACCAGCATCTAGGGGTCTCAAATAGGGCAAAAAGTGTGGGGACACTACAAACAGGTCCTGGTTTCCAACAGACAGCCACACACAATGGGAGCTTGAGTGGGGCTGAGTGGGCTCCCGCTGACAAGATGGGAGGGAGGAGCTGGACCCAACATCAATTACACTTGAATAGGCTGTATCCTGTCCCCACACAAAGTGTTGCAACCCCCATGTAGTTATTCTGGAGCCAGGGCTGGCAGAGCAGGGTATTTATGCACTTTAATGGCATGTCTCTAGAAGCTTCTTCCCACTTCAAAGGCACTGATGCATCTCCTCAGCTGAGCAACGCATCCCCAAACAGAACTGATGCATCAATGCTGCTGTGTGTATTGGACCCGGTGCAGATGGCCCACATCACCCTCGCAGTCCTCAGAACCGATGCATTGCCAAAGGCACGGTGCATCGTCGACACAGGTCCTTGCATCTCACATCAATGGCAGCCTCGACGACTGACTCCACATAAAAGCTCTTCGGAACTAACGAATCACCAGCTGCATGCCACATCCCCGATGTCAGGACTTCACAACTCAAGCACTGTCAACGGGGTCCTTAACAACAATGCAACAGGACCTCGCATCTCAGCCTCGCCACATCTTGAAACTGACGTATCACTTCAGCTGCACAGCGCTTCTTCAACCTGGATACATGCAATGCATTTCAACCAGGATTTAAGGTACTTTGTTCAGTGGGCCTAACTGGATCCCTGTAGCAGGCCTACCTTCCATCGCAAGTGGCCTGATCTCGTGACTTTGTTCCGGTGCGGCACGACCAGATCTCCCTTGATTGCCGCTTTGTGCTTTTTGGTGCTATTTCAACCTATAACTTTAAAATTGAATATCTCTGGTTTTACTGATCACATTTTTTAAGCCTTGGTCTTGTTTTATTTATTAACCCCTTCAGTGCCCGCCCCTTTCCCCGCCCAGTGCCGGCCGTTGCATTAGCGGGCGGGGTCTATGACGAGCTGGACTCGTCATGGGCACAGCGCCACCGCGGCCCATGACGAGTCCAGCTCGTCATGGGCACTGAAGGGGTTAAAAATCACTCTATTTTTCTAAACCTGGCATGGAATCTTTTTGTGTGTTTTTTTACTGTTTGAGAGTTTTGCACAAATATTTTACATATTGCCTTTAAGTTAAGTCTAGCTGCTCTGTTCCAAGCTACCAGAGGGTGAGCACCGGTTAATTTGGGGTTTGATTGTGCCTTACTCTGACTAGGATTGTGGGTGCTGCTTGACCATGGCTCACACCCCAGTCAACCGGTAACCCAATTTCTAACAGACACCCTTGTCAGAAAATATGGGCTTACCCCAGAGAAGTAAAGGCAGAAGTTTAGGGACAGCAAGAAGTTGCCCCAACAGTCCTGTGTGGATATTGTGGATCACTTTTGCAAGGCACTGGATGGTTAAGTGAAGGACAGCGATGTAAATGGTTACAAAGGAATGTACAACGTGTTTGCAAGAGAGCACATGTTCAGCAATTATTTTCCATAGCTGCGCAAGCATCTAGTTAATAGTAAGCGCTCTGACCCCAGGGAGCTTGCTAAGAAGATGGACTGCTGGCTCAGCACCTGGGTCTACAAGAACATATCTGGAGGGACTCGCAAAAGGGTCATCAGGTGTCTAACTAGAAGAAAGAGGGGCGGGAGAAAAAACAATAAATTAGGAGTTCTCTAAAGGCCCCAAAATATTTTCCAAGGGAACAGTAACCAATCCCAATCTGAACCAAAGAAGAATAGTTTCTATGACAAACAGACAGGGAGGTTCATCCCCCAGTGTACTGAGTGTTATAAATATGGATACTCCTAGGGAGACACCAAATGCGTCAAGGGGGCACAGCCTTCCACTGGTCGGCAGACACAAGGGTTGGCCAGTTTAGTGCTTGGAGGGGAGGTGGTCCCAGTTAGCTTGAAGGAGAGAGCAGAGGTTGATTAGATAGATAGATAGATAGATAGATAGATAGATAGATAGATAGATAGATAGATAGATAGATAGATAGATAGATAGATAGATAGATAGATAGATAGATAGATAGATAGATAGATAGATAGATAGATAGATAGATAGATAGATAGATAGATAGATAGATAGATAGATAGATAGATAGATAGATAGATAGATAGATAGATAGATAGATAGATAGATAGATAGATAGATAGATAGATAGATAGATAGATAGATAGATAGATAGATAGATAGATAGATAGATAGATAGTGCCAAAAGCCCACATGCCTTCCAATATCTCCAAGTGTAGGCAGTGAGTCCCCATCCATTCAATGGACAAAGGGTGGAGGCTCTGAGAGACACAGAACCCAGTATGACTACTGTAGGTATCATCATCCTAAATATATTCCACCAGGTCATAGCCACAGACAACCGTGAGACCCACTACCCAGCACTCTGGTTCCCTTTGCATGGGAAGGGTCTCAAGTTCTTTAAACATAGGTATGAGCCTTAGCATGCCTCTAAATTGTCTGTTGGACAATGATCCAAAGCACACTGTCTGGAAGGAAGTGGAGCGCTGGTCACACCTGGGGGTGTTAGAATTGCCTGAGTGAGTCTGTGTGGTCAAACAGTCCAAGACTGCCCAAGAGGGGAGCCAAGAAAGTCTGGAAGGATGCTCCAAGCAGTTGCCAAGAAGGGGAAGGGCAGTGGGTGTGGGTAACCTACTCCTGGAACTCCCACAGTAATGGTTGATGGGGCACCTGAGAAGGCTACCCCAGAGCCTACCAGGCACAAAATCTGCTGCCCTGGTAGACTTGCCTGAGCTTGCTGGCTCACAAGTTGAGAGTGTACATGTCAGGGTGCAATTCTGTAAGGCACAGAAGGAGTGCCCCACCCTAGAGGACTTGAGGCTGAAAGCTGAGGCCCAGGCAGCAGGTGACACCTCTGGAAATCACCTTATATTTTGAGAGAATTGCCTCTTGTGTAGTGAGCGTAAGGTTCCTGAACCTGGGGCAACCCGAGAGTTGGTGGTCCCCCAGTGTTACAGGGCCTTCCTACTGGGATTGGCTCTTGATATATCCTTGGCAGGACATCTGGGGCGCAACAAGACCTTTACCAGCATTGTCCCCACTTATATTGACCCCGGATTAAAACAGCCTCAGATACATTCTGTAGGTTGTGTACCTCCTGCCAGGCAAGCGATGACAGAAGGGAAAAAGCTAACATCTCCCCCAGTTCCCTCACCCATTGTTGGCACCCCCTTTGAAAGGGTGCGCATCAACATTGTTGGGCCTCTGGCTCCCAAAACTGCCCTGAGCAAAAGGATTAACCTGGTTTTGGTGGACCATGCCACTAGGTACCCAGAAGCCATCCCTCTGAGGTCAGTGACTTCCCCTGCAGTGGCCAGGGCCCTGATGGGGATTTTTACTCGAGTGGGGTTTCCCAAAGAAGTGGTATTCTACAGAAGCATCAACTTCATGCCAGTGTACATGAAGTCCATGTAGGGTGAGTGTGAGGTAACCTATAAGTTCTCCACACCCTATCATCCCCAGGCCAAAGAGCTTGTTGAGAGATTCAACAAGACCCTTAAAAGCATGGTTGTGGGTCTACCTGAACCCATCAGGCAGAAGTGGACGTCCTCCTGCCATGCCTACTCTTTGCCTACAAGGAGGTAACACAGAAAGAAGTCTGGTTTAGACTATTTGAGATCCTCTATGGTGACCATGTGAGGAAACTTCTCAGTCTGGTCAAGGAGGGGATGGAAGCAAGCTCCTAAAAAACTCCCCCAGGATATGGTAAGCTATATTCTAGCCCTATTAAACCAGACCAGGAAATTCTAGTAGAAGGCCTCTGAGATCTTGGAGACCAGCCAGGAGGTTATGAAACTGTGGTATGACCATTAGGTTACTCTGTTAGAGTTTCAGCCTGGCCAGAAAATGTGGTGATGGAGTCAATGGTGCCCAGGGCCCTCCGGGACAGTTGGTCAGGGGCATATGAGGTGAAGGAACAGAAGGGGAAGGCCACCTAACTGGTAGACCTCAAAACCACTAGAAACCCCCTAAGAGTGCTCCATATCAATTGACTCAAGCCACAATTTAAGAGGTCTAAGGTCTCCATGTTCCTTGTGACAGGAAGAGGAGAGGGAACCTCCCCCGACCTCCTATACTCCAATGAGTATGACGGGTCAGTAGAGGGTGTCATCCTCTCCCTGAACAGCGGAGGGACTGTCACCAGTTGTTTGGCCAGTTTGCCTTCTTGTTCTCCTTCACCGCTGGGCTTACACACTTGTATACCCACAATATTGATACTAGAGACGGTATGCCTACAGGGAACAACATTTACAGGTTGTCAAACAAGATGATAGCTAGTGTCAAGGAGGAAGTCTCCAAGAAGCTGGCATTAGGAGTGCTTGAGGCCTCTGGCAGTACCTGGTCCAGCCCAGTTATTCTTGCGCCAGTTATGTTTTCCCCTCCAGGCCAAGATTGAGATTGTCTTAGTCTAGCAGCCCCACAAACTTCTTGAAGAGATAAGGGCTATCCGGGGTCTCACCAAACATTAAAGGAGAATTGTTAAAGAATATGGCACTATTGTTGCCCCCTTAAGTGCGCTGATGTCCAAGCAGCAGCCCAAAAAAGGTGATCTGGGTAGAGGTCTGTCAAAAAGCCTTCGACATTCTCAAGGATGCCATGTATATAGCACCTATACTCAAGGCTCCTGACTTCTTCAAGGAATTTATTGTGCAGCCATATACTTCAGAGAAACACAGTTGAATGAGGAGGGCCTAGACCACCCTGTAACCTTCATCAGTAGGAGGTTACTTCCCCAGAGGCAGAGGTGAGTGCTATTGAGAGGGAAGCCTTCACTTTGGTGTGGGCACTAAGGAAGCTGAGACCATATCTGTTTGGGACTCACTTCCAGGTTCAGACAGACCACAGAACCCTCAGATTGATCATGCAAATGAGAGGTGAAGACCCCAAACTGCTGAGGTGGTCCATCTCCCTACAGCGGATGGACTTTGCGGTGGAACACCCCCCTGGGTCAGACCACGCCAATGCTGATGGTATTTCCAGGTTCTTCCGCCTTAGTGATAAGAACTCCCAGGAGGTTAGGTATTTCTCCCCACTTTCAGCTGGGAGACACACATGTTAGACCTGTCATCCTTAGGGTAGTCTTCCCCAAACTTTTTGCATTCACTTTTCCTGTTTTGTTGGATTTGTTTTTGTTGACTATAGGACTCTACACACTTTACCACTGATAACCAGTGCTAAGGTGCTTGTTCTCTCTCCTTTAAGCATGGTGAAATGAATTGGCTTGCACCCAATTGGCACATTTAATTTAGTTGTAAGTCCCTAGTAAAAATGGAACATCATGTATCCAGGGCCTGAAAGTTAAGTGCTACTAGTGGGTCTGTGCCACCCACTTAAGTGGCCTCTTAAACATGTATCAGACCTGCTATTACAGCCTGTGTGAGCAGTTATAAACTGCTATTTTGATCTGGTCAAAAAACATTTGCGAGGCCTTTTCATTTTAATACACATAAGTCACCCCTACGGTAGGCCCTAATTTGTTCATAGAGCAGGTTGCATTGTATTCAAATAGTTGGAAATGAACTTTTAAGTTTTACATGTCGTGGTCGTGAAAATCACTTAAATTCATTTTTCACTATTGCCAGGCCTACCCCTCACTTTGAATAACATGAAGTTACCTTATTACATTTAATAAATAATAACTTTTGACTGGGAGCAAATAGGAAAGTCATGTTTTGTGTCTGAGGAATTGTAATTTAAAACCCTCTTTAAAGGTGAGGTCAGATTTTAAGTCACAATTCATCTGAAAACGCCACTTGTAGAAAGTTGGCATTTTCTTGCCCTAACCATTTTATGCCTACAGAGTGTTCCTGAGTCACATTACTAGGTGCAGTTGGCAGTTGGTCTTTGTGTAGTCCTCCTAGACAGTATCACAAAGGAGGGTTTGGGTGTTGGCAGGATGGGTCATCTCTGACTTGATTGGGGCGGTGGACCTGTCACCTACCACACTTGCACTTCAAAACCACTGGCTCAGCTCACTCACAAAGGACTTCATACAAGCCTACAGACTGGGACCAGGGCAGGAAGGCAGGAAATTCCAGACACCTTTGTAGGTGGAAACTCCAGAAGTTCCTTCCACTTCAAAAGGGGCACCGGATATAAAAAGAGGACCCTCTGGGCAGTTCTTGACTTCTCTACTTCCCTACTGCTCTGCTGCAAGAAGGACTGTCCAGCTGCCCTTCTGCTCTGCTGCAAGCGCGACTGGTCTGCTGCCCTGCTGTCTGAGGAAGAAGGACTGAATCCACAAACCTGAACCTAGGACTACCAGAGTGTCTCCAAGTTAGCTGTCCTCCTGTTCTGAGCTACAGGGACATAACAGACTCCTCTGTTCTGAAGCAACCTGACACAGCTTGATGCAGAACTGGACATCACAGCTCCAATTCGGCAGCCTCGCATGCACTGAAGCAGTGTGACGCATCTCCACACCGACACCCGGTCCAGCTCCATGCATTTCAATGCACCTCAACGCCAGACCACGCATCAAAGCTACTGATCGGAGAGTCCGCAAGCACCAATCCAGCATGATGCATCTCCTTGCCAACAATCAGCATAGCTCGACATACTTCGGTTCAGCATCAACGCATTTTGAAACAAATCCTTGCAGCACCAGCACCTTCATCAACCTCAACGCAGTGTGGCACATCTCAGCAACGGAATCCGCATTGCAAGCTCCCGTCAACAGCTCCCTCCACTCCGTGTGATGCATCTCGACGAAAAACCTATCATCGCAGCTACTGTTGGCGGCTCTTCGACGCCTGCACTGCACATGCCAACAGAAGGACTTCCCATCTCGACACCCCAGAGCGTAAGGAACTTTAAAAGCGGACTGAACTCAATCCTGTATCTGGCCCACACTCCACCACGGTCGGTCTGCCTTTCTGACTTGGACTCGGTCCACTGCGACCAGATTACCACAATTGGCACTTCGTGCTTTTCGACACTATTTTTGCCTAAATCTTTAAAATCACATATCTCCAATTCTAGTTGTTAGATTTTTGTTGATTTGCTGTCAAATGATTTATCAAATTTTCCTCAATTTTTCTATATTGGTGTGAGATTTATCTTGTATTATATTTTCACTTAATTACTGTTTAATTGCTACACACATAATTAGCTCATTGCCTCTAAGTTGAGCCTGGCTTTTTTGTGCCAATCTACCAGAGAGCTAGGAAAAGATTGATTTAATAACCTTCTGTGGCTCACCCTGACAAGGATTGTTGCTGTCACTTGAGTAGGCTTTAAGCCCCTCAATTAACAGCCCAATTTATCACAGGTTTGATTTATGGTTTGCATAGCTAACTATAACAGATTGATTTGAGACAATTTTAGGTTTTATTTTATGATCATATATTCACTGCAATTGTTTTTTCTGTTAATTTTGAAGATGTTTTAAAACATATGTTAATGTTTTCTCTGTGAATCTATATGATGTAAAAATCACAAGTACATTAGAGTACAGCACAACACCCAAAATTTAAATTGTTGTTGTAAATTAATTTCTGCTAACTGCTAATATGTAATGTTGTGTGTTCAAGTGTATACGTGTGTATTTTTGTCTGCATGTGGTATTGCGTATGTAGTTAAACAAATATTTTAATGAATCCAACAGTCAACTTTATGGAAACATAAAAGTCGTACTTTTCATATATTTTTTTCAAGAAAGAATGATTTAGAATATTTAGCTCAATGTGATTGTTTGAGTGCGTGTGAAATAGCTGCCGCATCCTCTACGAAGAACACAAGAACGTGGGAAGATGGCAGTTAAGGAGTTAAGCGGTAGGCAGTGCTGTGGGCCTGTGAATAGAGTGCAGCTGAGTGAAGCTGCAGCAAGGAGATCTCTGGATAGAGATGTTAAGTAGCGGAGATCAGAGAAGCCCTGCTGAACCGCGTCAGCCGGCGGAAGGCTCGTCTGAGGACTGTACCTGTGTCCTTCCTCCCTGTCTGTGACTCTCTCTCCAGTGCCGCAGGCACGCGGGGCCACCTCACCTGCCGGCAGACCGGAGTGCAAGGATGGACAGAGTCCTCAAAGCACCAGTCATTCGAGCTCCGGGAGGGGAGGCTGCGATGACTGCTGCTGTGTTTCCACGCTGCCGTCCTGGCAGCAGGCAGTGCTGCTAGACTCGCCGCGCGCGCACTCTTCTCGTGTTCTCTTCGTACGCATTTTTGGACACACAAAGTGCTGAGTTTTCTGGGGGATCTCTGATGGATGCTGGGGCCTTTTTTGGGGAGAAGGGAGAGCCGACCAAGGATCCGTGCCTGAAACGCCAGCGCTTGGGACTGCAGCAGTTGTGAGGCGAGATGCGGGATACCCGGGGCTAGTCTGAAAGGCGTGGGGGCTGCCCCCCGCTGGCTGCCCCTGAGGAGTTCGCAAGTGGATTGCTTCTAATAACTGAGGTAAGGACGAGGGGCGGAGAAGGGATTCGCGGGCACCCAATGCTATTTTCGACTGCTCAGTGGCTATCTGTAGGACTATGCATGGGATTTTACCTGCAGCATCCTTTCGTGGCAGGAAGTGGCTCAAAGAGGACATGTTTAACAACTTTCACGACATGGGTTTTGCAAACTCTTCCGAAAATATCTATATTGGTTGAGATGGGAAGTGCAAAGCATACGTTGATTCTCCAGTTTTATTCTGGCAAATAAACTGTATAGAGTCCCATGGCAACATTACCAGTATAAATAGCGCACCGCTTCCTTTCATCCGATTACATATTGAATGCATCTGCGTCTTGAAGAATCGATAGGGCGACTGATACCGGCAAAATATTCGTATATAAATGAATACTGTCACTGAATGCATTGATTATTGAATACCTTTGTATAGCACGGATCTGAGAAGTAAATATAATTGCTGATATATGTGTGCATGGTTGTCTAATCAAGGGCATAGCAAACAAAATCCTAAACAGTGGGCGTTCGAGTGTAATAAGGGAGATTTCCCTTACACTGGAAGTGGAATCTGCGCTGGAAGGGGATATGCGCACGATTCATATGTAGCGCCTAGGGAATCTCGTATAGCGCTAGAAGTGCATGTGCGATGAGAACGGCTTCACTGCTACTGGCTTTCCATGTAAATTCTACAATTGGTTTAGACTCGTTTGCGTTTGTTTCACAAGCCAGGGGATGTCTGCGATTCACCCACATGTCACCATGTTTAAATCCAAGGATGTCAGGCAGCTGGTCCGTGCTTGCAAGACTGCACAGTTAGTGAAGTGCTGGCTATAGAGATCTGCGCTTAGCATTAAGAATGAAGATCTCAATGTTCCTGGCTCACTGTTTCATCCTTCTGAGGTCGATCAAACAATTTCTGTTAAGTAATGAAGTTGCAAAAGTAGTTATTGATAACACTGCAGCTTAGGAATTATACAGTGGCAAGAGATATTTATCAAATCGCGCGCGTTATTATTTAAAATACATAACGCAAGGGAGCCTTGTAATGTTGTCCGACGTAAAATGCCGAAACTGGAGACCAGGATAATTCCACCTCATGTTCACACACCTCGTGTGATTTTGGGGAGAAACACGTTATCTCAATAAGCCTCACGTTTTAGCTTTGTGATATCCGCATAATAAAAATAATAACAGTTGACAAGTGCATGGTCAACATGTTCAAACCCTGGTTTACGTAGCCCTATTTCAAACGTTTACCCAAACGACACTGCGGTACAGATGGCAACTGCTCCTGCTGTAGTAAAAATGTTTGTAAAGATCCCTGCTGCTCCTTGGAACTTGGTGTGTTCTAAAATCATGGTTAAAATAAAATTTAAAAAATGGAACCAATAACATGTGCCTTACTAACATGAATACAAAACACTGCAAAAATAAAAAGGGTGAATAAAATATATTTTAATATATGAGGCAAGGGGATAATAGCTACACCACAAAATACACGTTTTTTTTGCATTACAGTTGCTACTGTGTGTTGTGGATCTGAGTTGTGTGCGTCTCTGCCTGTGTGTCTAGAGACGGCCCCGAGACAGGTGACCAGACATTGAAAAAAGATGAACTCGCCGGCAGACGGAGATCCCCGGCACACTCGGACGAACAATTCTGCACAGACTGTTCCTTAACGCACCACTGCCCTCCGTGAAGTCCCAGACACAGAGCTTGTTTCTGCTCCCCCCTCCGGCACGAGGGATGGAATACACCCCCGCAGCGCAGCACGGGGACCAGCTGCCGGCGCGCATCATCGCCAGCTCGCGCGCTGTCAGTACACGCGCACCGGCCGTCTTCCGAGCGCCACACGTCCGCTCCGGTTAGGACTGCCTTTATCAGGGGGCCTCTGGGCGCTGTCTTGAGAATTATTGTTAAACGCAACACGGAAGCGGGACGTGCGCCTCGAATCTGCTTCCAGGCGCCCCCTCCACCCCGCTAAGATCAGTGTCATCGGATAAGTGTACCAACACGATCTCTCCGCCTCGCGCGCGTGTCGCTGCTGCATTCCGTTGCATTTTAAGCATGTTTTAGCGCTAATTGTTACATCAGCTGCCATTGTTCAATGGGCATTAATTAGTCACGCGCATCATAGGTTGACGAACATATCACCCCGAGGAGCAGGTGCCTGCGCTGCTGAACTGTATTGCTGCGCGGCTAGCTCGTGTGATGCCAGCCTGCGCCTAGAAGCTTAGCCCAAAAGCCAGTGCTGAGCATTGCAACTTGAGCACTGATTCTCTGACACCTGCCTCGTGCAGCAGGGGATCCCCCCTCATTCTTCCGGCCTTAGGGCTTACACCCCCTTGCTGTGTAATGTGTTCCGTTCCCTGCTGTTCTGATACCACGATGTGAGGGAGGGCATGGGAAACCCCCCATAAACCGTGATACGAGGTTGTGAGTGACGAAGCGATCAACTTAAAGAGTGTATTTTAATATATAATACGCGTGTGTGTTCAGGCTTTATTATCACTTGGCAGGAGTGCAATCAAGCAAGCAGTATTGCTTTCAGCAAGCCATAGCAATACATATTAAAAATATCAAATTATTATTGTATCGAGATTAAAAGAAAAACTTTAAATTCGCATTTTTACAATGCATGAACAGTGGGCAGCACTTAAAAAGTATAAGGCGAATATGATTTGCCCTGGGAGGCTCTAAAGATGTCAAATTATTGTCCTAAAATACAAACGCAACCTGTATACGTTCATCCGGATCTCTAGCTCCACAGAGAGGCCGCTTTAGTACAAGAATGCTAGAATCACGAGGGCCCGTTATCTCTCCAGGCTGGATGAGCCCGGCAGACCATACTCCAGAAGCTACCAATCAGCATCTGTTTTAATAAAAGGTTATAGCTTCAGTGTGAGTTTGTAAACAGAGGAATGTAAATACCGGTATGAGACATTTAGCAGGAAAGCCTGTACTCTCGTGAAAAAAGCATGCAGTGCAATCTCGCATCTCTGCCTCCAAAAGCGCAATGCCAGAGATGCTGCTCACGAGACACCCGTCCCGCCTTGCCTGGTGACCTCTAGATGGGAGGGAACAAAGTCTAAACTTTATATATCGAGTATGCCGTGTCTGTGGCTGTATCCAATCAAGATATGGCTCCCACCCCTTAACTTGTTTAATGGAAAGGTAGTTTGATATCATTGGCTGATGGTCCAGCATGTGGCGTAGCGTGGGTTGACAGCGCCGGGGCAAGGCAAGTATCCTTCCACTTTTCTTTTAAAAAATTTGCACCCTTATTAAAATTTTGTGTTCCTAAGAATGCCCCTAAGATTTTTGCACTTGGGGCAACCGCCCGAGGCCCCGCCCACGCCACGTCCAGCCCTTGCGGCGTTGGCCCTATTGATAAGCTTTTGCCGCCACTATTCCTTTTTTTAGGTATTCTGAGAGTGTCAGGCCGAATTGTAGCCAGACTGTCCCTTTCCCGGCCAGGCCCCAGATCCATGGGCGAGTCCTTGACATGCGCCTCCCAGTGATTATCAGCAGAGCCCAGTGATACTCCTCTGTTGCTCGGGTTCAATGGAGCCTTAAATAGAAAATATATTTTCATCATTCATACATTCAAGCTCTCAAACAAATATGCAGGAAATGTGGCAAGTGCTTGATCTGTCTGAATCTATTTCTCATGCCGCACGTGCTAGGGATGGAATAGTTATTATGGAAAATTGCTTTCAATGGTATGCATCTAAAATGCCCTTTCTCATTTTTGTTTTCATCTATAGCGTAACCCACTGGACAAAGTGGTGCCAAATTTGGTATGAAGGCAGAGAATTAGGGCATTATTATGACTGCGGCATGCCACTGTGCCGCTGCAGCACCGCCAAGCATATTATGAGTTTCCTCTCCGCCACGGTTTTCATGGCGGTGAGCCCGCCATGAAAACTGTGGCAGAGAGGAAACACCTGTTACCTCAGGGCCATGGCGTGCATGTATGAGGGTACATGTTGTGCCCCCTGTGTGCATGCACCCCAGTTTCTCCACGGCATGGACTGCACCAGTCCTTGTCATGCAGGAACTGCCTTTGATGCTCCCATTGTGGTGCCTTTTTCATAGGCACTGACATGGGACCGCCAAAGAACTGCCTGCCAGAGACTAAAAAAGACGTAATCTGGTGGGCGGTGTCATTACGACTTTGGCAGTCACGTAGCGGGACGGAGACATGTCGACCCCACTCCAAGACCACCAAAGTCGCAACTTGGCCATTGGTCAGTATTCATTCAGTATTTTGGGAGATATTTATGTTTAAAAATTAACAATTCACACAGGAAGGCATTGAATCATGACAAGTGAGAGAGATAAAGAAAGGGGATATGGAGAAAGAATAACAACACATAGGCTCTGAGTATGAGTTGTATGGTATCCCTGCACCCTTAAAACCCGGTAACCTAAGATAACTCTCTGCTAGTTCTGTGCCAGTGTGAGTTAAACCACACTCACTGCTAATAACTGTGTGGAATGTGATTTACATTTTGGGATTCTACTCCCATTTCCAACTCCAAGGGGTTTATCACACACACACATTTTCCAACTGTGCTGAGCAGTGATACATGTGTGCAGGGGCTCCTATGTGCGGAGGGTGGGGATGATAAAGGGGAAACAGGATGTCACCTTGCATGGGGAGCTTTACAAGCGTCCCAGAACCTTGTCTGATGGTTTTGTGGGAACTGGTGAACAGGCCTGGGCTGCAATGTACCCCGTTTCCATAGCAATTTTCAACAGATTGATTTTTCTGTCTCGTAAAATTGTGTCTGGTCTTCCTGTGCCCAGCAAACCTGGGTGTAACAGCATTCATGATTGGACGGAGTGGAATTACACACAGGTATTCTGCTCTGCCTCACTCATAATCCAGGGCATAATGGGCAAGTGTCTATTATGCTCATTTAATGCTATTGAGGGGACCTTGTGACATGGGCATAAACCACAAGGCCAAAGTATTTATAATTATAATTAAAAGTGGAACAAGTAGGCTTCCTCATTGTGAAGATCCATTATTAATGAAAATGACATCAGACATTGAATTGAGACCATTGGTTGCATGAGCGTTCAGATTTTGGAGCCACTAATGTGTATATTATATGAATTGATAACTTGGGGGCCAATTTTCAAATTATTTTAAGGACATAAATGTAGCTTATGCATGGATAAATTACATTTCCACAGGTAGCTTCGAAATCCCAAATGAGAAGATCTTTGGAATTATCAAAGCAGGGATGCCGCCTAATCCTGAAGATTGCACCATGCCTGAATGCAACGTGTGTGGTACAGGAAGTTGCTGTGCCCAGGGAGATGGCTATACAAATGATGCACACAGTGGCGGTCCATGCAGGTAATCGAGGTGGGGCGGGACAGAAGTGGCGGGGGAAGTCGACAGACAGTGGAATAGGGAAAATTAAATAAATAAAGAAATCCTATTCTGTCGTCTGTCGATACCCCCCCACCCCCGCACTGCCCCACCGTGCTTACCTGCACGGACCGCTGCTGTATACACACCTCCGCAAACTTTGACATTTGTGTGTATCAAGATACAGGTGCAACATCTTTTCCATATCTATCTACATTTCTTAAGTTAAATCTACACTGACCAGAATTAAGTGTGGGATAGTACATGGAACACCCCAATGTTCGCAGATTTGAGGATGTGTGGGGGTGTCTTCACATGGATACCAATTTTCCATCAGAATTGAAAACATAACTGAAAATTGTCCGAGGCCTGTGGATTTTCAGCTTTGCAGGCAATCAGCCCATTTAGGTTTCAGCCGCATGCACATGTTTCAGGGAAATACAAGTTATACATGGATTTCTATCAGAAGTATACATTTCTGATGCTAAAACGTGTGTCTATTTGCATGTTATTGCCTTCTTTAGAAAGTGTTATCTGCTGATAATTGCCTGCACAGTTATGAGTTTGAGCCACAGGCAAGAGCCCATGTTGAGGGAAAGGGCGATTAACAGTTGCTACCGCTGACAAATTGCTGGCAATGACGCTATTCGCATGAGCCCTCGAACACCAGCCAACACAGGCGGAAAGACAGCTTTCCACTGCTGCTTCACACGCTGGCTGGACATGCAACGCCAACAAGCAACACGACTTGGTGTCATCATTCCAAGCAGCCTGATTACAGAGCCAACCTCAGCACGCCACATGAGCTGCAAATATACACTTTTATTCCATGAACTATTCTATATTCTGATAATGTTTCTGCACTTTTGAAACCTTCCGAACTAACGCGCCAGGCTCGGATCCTGAGACAGCAAATTGTTAGACTGTGGTATGTTATTACCGGGACAGCCATAGACTTGTGCGCGTGGCATATAGGCAGAATCTTGCATTACTGAAATCTCAGGAAGGAAGCATTCATGAGCCCACCTTTTCCACTGGCTCCTGGACTAGTCTGGTCTCTATGTACCTTCTCTGTGTTTGTAATCATATCCTTACCCAGTTACTAGGCTTTCTTCAATGCTGTTCCTCTTCAGCGTCAAATAGAGTCAAGATTTATTGTATGCAAAGCTATCTACCACCCTAGGGGTGCAAACGCATTACACAAAACAGATAAACATGCACAGAAATAAATAAAAGATTGTGCTCATTGAAAGCAGAACATCATAGAAAATATTTATTTACTAATTAAAAGTTGGTTTGAAAATCATTGCATATAAAATGTACCTTGTCCAAAAAAATCTCAAGATCAGAGAAAATCCTTTCTTGGGAAACCATCACTGGCCTTAGTAATGCATCATGCACTACATTTGCTAAAATAGTCTGAAGTGGCTGGGTAAAGAGGAAGTGCTGGCAAGTATAAGTGGTTCAAACTTTGAAAGCATGTCAGGATGCTCGCTTCCATAAAGAAGCTGGATTCCTCTCAGTGTTTGCATCATGACATGGTATGGAGGTCAAATCTCTGTTGTGTTCAGGAGTAAAGCTGAAATACAAAGCAGAATGTTTATTTCAAAATTACAATTGTAGGATATGTGTGGCCAGTAAAGACACTTTTCCTTCATTGTATCCGTCTGACTGCTGCTGAATCAAGGTTGGGATTAGCACAGCTTTTGAATGCAAAAATACACTGGACAATAGAAAAGAAAATAGCACTTTATTGTATAGTATGTTACTTTCAAACATACTTAGGAACAATACATTGGATCAAGGTGCCTCTGAAATCCACGATAAGTAGGCACCAAACATTTAAAGAAAAGTATAATCATCTGTACTGCCAAAACCTCTGCAAACTACAAATTCAAATCAGTTTTCACTTGCCTCTCCATTTTTACATTTGAATGCACTAATTCTTTGATGGACACCCAGTAAAACTATGCACAAAGCACTGTCATAGCAGATGCAAACTTCTCTATTTATGGTAAGGCTTACCCTGTCCTTATCATCCACACTGTTTTTAGTTTACTCCAAGTTACATTTGAATACCTCAACTCCAGGAGGTTGAAGCTGAAATTGCAATGCGTTCTTCCATCAGACATAATTATCAACCTTGGCATCGCCGCTAGCTGGATTCTTTAAAATATGGTCCCAACGTCCGCCTTCTGCAGGGCTCATGATACATAACACCGTGACAGTAGGCCAGCATCACCGCCAGGAGTCTGTCATTTGTTGGACTCCAGAATAGGTGTAAAGATTTTCCATGCCCTGAAAAATCCCAGTGAGAAGGGATCCTGCTAAGCCAAAACACGTTAAATGCTGATCTGATTGGAACATCCCACGCGTAATATGCTGACCCAGGAAAAGTCTAGGCCTCTAAATTCACAAATACAATTAGAGAATTAATGCAATATATTTAACTCAATATAAAACATTTAAAGGTTTGACTTCAATGTGAACAAGGCACATGGGGGGGGGGGGCAGATTCTTTTAATTGCAAATACACCAAAGCTTATTTGTAGGCATTGACCTGTGGTGATGAAGTGTGATACTCTTGTAATCCTATTTAAAACATGCCTGGGATTCCAGAAAAATCACCAAGTTGTACAATCAATTGAATCATTACCAACCACTCCCCATATGGGTTATATCATTATGTTTGCATTCCTAAAGTAGTGTTACCAGCATAAAGTAAATGAATTAAATGGTTTTCGACTGGCTCTGCCACGATTACTTTTTAACAGTATTATATAGTAGGATAGAGAATCAATCCACCAATCAAACATTGCTCAATGAAGTATGTTAGCCATATCACGTGGGCTGTTTTTTTAAAGATTTCAGTTCATTGTAATCTGTCTCACAACCTCAATTTAAATTCTTGTAATAAGCTATATTGTCAAACACAATCATGACAATGCGCCTAATGTTTATGATCAGAATATCTTTTTCAACCAACATATCATATTAGCCCTTTAGGTTTCTTTAAGATGGTTGTAAGATTCTCTACTATCTATAATTGGGTAACAAGAGTCTAAGCTTAAACATTTTGGCCACCATTCATGATGAAACACTTCATAGTTTCCTTCCTTATCACTGGACTATATAGTAAAGGATCAGGAAAAGACTGTTAAAATGGTAATTATCATTATTCATCCTCAACAGATCACTGAAAAGGCAAAAATATAATTTGCACACTAGGATCCTAATTACGATGCAGGTCGGCCTGCAGCCGACGGCTCGTCAGTCGTGGTCTGACCAGCATCTACTGCTACAGTGTGACTGACGCATTACGATGCATGTGGTCAGAAGCAACAGTCGGAGGAACTGGGCAACGCTTTCAGATGGGCTCACGGTTGGTCAGAAACTCACCATAATCCTTTATGGGCGGCGTTTCCGCCGTCGGGATAATGATGTCGGCTTCCGACAGCCATTCCATGTTGCCCTTTCTAACATAGGAAGGCTGTCGGAAAGCGACTTTGGGGACCCCTAGCAGAGCCCCTTCCCTCTGTGCGCTCCAAATTGAACATCCGTGCACCATATGCCTGCCACACGGTGCAGGGGTGTTCACAAACTGCCATTTCTCCCATAGAGAAATTGAAGTTTCCGACCGCACTGTGTGCGGTCATATCATAATTAAGTGTTCGGACCTGCGACCTATGGTTGGGCGGTTCCCTCGCCGAAACTGTGTCGGTCAGAGGCAACTCTGACCGACATCGTAATAAGGTCATTAATGTGTATCCAAAATCATCTGAAAACCTAGTCTCCTTAATTCAGAGGTAAGAGTACGTAGGTCCTGATGCATAAAGAGGTGGAAAATGTAATAAATGAATAAATTATAGATATCTGCTGGTGAATTTAATAGGTTTCAAAATTCTGGATGTTCAAAAAGATCAACAGACCTGCTCATAAAAATCTGCACAAATGGTAGTTTTAATTTTATACTACTCCTCACACCTACTCCCGAAGATTTAGTGCTACATGAACAATGTACACACATAAATGCAGCATATATTACCAATTGAAAACATTTTTTTTTCTATTCTTACTCAGAGGGAGAGTATTTTTCTTATGGAGGGACAAGCTTCTTCACAGACCTGTGATTTGTGGAGGAGTTCCCTTCCATTTCTCACTAAACACTCCTATTCGTGTATTATTATTTTATGACATTTAGTTCTCCTGTAAGAGAGAGCATAAGCCCATCCCTGGTAGGCGTTTGTTTGCTTCTGCTGATACAGTATTGACATATAATTGTAAATCTAAAAAAAACTGATTTAGTGTCTATTTTGAACTGCACTGCTAATAGCTGCAACCCCAGGAAACTGACACAGGGTTGATTCTGTGCTGCATTGTTGTAATTCTGGAAATGCCAATAAACAAAAGTGCTAAATAGACAAAGTAACCCATAACAAATTAAAAAAACCTTTTATTCATGCATTTGCTGGAATATTTTTTTCTGAGCTTCCAGGGCGGCTGACATCAAACAAAATGTTTATGAACATCCCCAAATCTGAGAGCATTTAAGCATCCAATACATTTTACATGGCCACCCTGCTGATACAATGTTCTTCTGAATCGGTGGTACAAGTGAAATTTGTATTGCATTAGGTTCCAACTGTGAATGTAAATATCTGCAGATCCATACTCAGTAATTCAGGATCTTGATATTTTCAAGCACAGATGGATACTTTTCTTCAGATAGTTTAACCTATGTGTACAAAACAACCTTGTAAACGAGTCCTTTAAAGTGAGTAAAATATCATGTAGCCTCTATATTATTATGTGGGCTCAAGACCAATTTTCAATCAACAGGACAGTACATTCAAACCTTTATTAGATGCATTCATGAATGCTTGCTGTTATTAAATCATTGCATTTAGATGGCTTTGTTATTAAATGGTTGCTGAGCTAAGTGTACCCGCATAAACCTGGGAGAGATAACTTCAATTCATTTCTTTCAGGGCCAATAGACATTTTAGCACCCACCAAGAGGCCTTCAGAAAGGACACCAATAGCTTTCCCTGTTTCTGGGTGTGCCTTTGAAATGTCGAGTAGGGAGTATCGTGGGAACTTAGGGCCCGATTATGATGGTGGGCAGACTTGCATTACCCGCCACCCTATCAGGGACTGGGACCACCCGACATGCTGTTGGCAGTCCTGCAGTAGGCATTTTGATGTGACTGCCACCACGGCGGTCACAATGCCTATATTTTGCAAAGCAATGCAAAAAAGGGACACTGCACACATCCCTGCACTTCGTGGCAGGTACCATGCGGTGCTTGCCACATGAAGCAGGAATATGTAGGAGGGTACCGTAGATGCCCCCAGGTCCTGTGTCTGGGGGCCAGCATGTAAAGGGGGCCGACTAGGGGCCCCAATGTCCCTTTCTGCCAGCCTTTTCATTGAGGGTTCACTACCATGAAAGGGCTGGCAGAAAGCCAATTCGTAATGCCTGCGGTGGTGCCTGAAAGGCACCGCCTCCATTGTAGGCATTACTCTGCGCCCGCCGCACCAGCGGGCTCAAGGAGCCCGTTGGATGCATGGCGGTTGGTCTTGCTGACCGCCGAAAAAACGCCAGCCATCCTAATGTGGCGAGCGGAAAACATGCTTAGGATGGCGGTGAGACTGCCACCGATGGGCTGTCGGTGGCTGTCTCACTGCCATCCCAATCAACCCCTTAATGTCATAGACAGGAAAGCCAACAAGCTCAATTTTAACACAACTAGAACCAAGATTTAAAGTTTTGGAAAAAGGAACATCAAATAGTCTAAAGAGTGTCTAACATCAAATATCTTAGAGGATGGCTAATTACCAGGGCCTCCCAACTGCGGAAATTAGTGCTTTGGCAACAATGGCAAAATGCTCTTATTTTTGCCTTTCAGCACCTCCTCAAGAGCCTCTCAGGCCCGGAACTTTCTGCAGTTTGCAAAGTCATTGACTGCAAATTGAGGCCTACTCTCACATATGGCTCTATTGTCTATAAAAATGGGCTATCACGCTAGTGGGACCGGGCGTAATGCCAGTGCTACAGGCGCCTATTCAAGCTAACGGCTTGCACGGTGCACGCTCAGATTCACCTGGAGTTGAACCTGGCTCGTCAAGAGTATGTGCTTTATGCGCGTTTTCCATCTCTCTGTGCCAAGTTACCACAGCTGAGCTGGAGTTAATAAAGCAGCTCTTGTGGGGTATCATTCAAGATAAATCCTCAGAATACACAATTTATATCAGGTGGCGATTGACCAACACGCAGCCAAAGAACTTATGCAAGCTACCTTACCATCAAAAAGCAATCAAAAGTATTACTGAAACAAGCCAGGCTATTGTCAGCTCAAGATGAATTACAAGCTAGCTGGTTAAAAATGAACGGGCATCTAACTGTGAGCCTATATCAACCGCTATCTTTCCTGTCATCTCTATGGAAGCCATCTAAATTTAACATCAAGTCACAACTGCTGTGCCTGTGGCTTGATACCACTCAAAGAGTATAAATATGGGCGATTACCAGGCGGCCAGGATGTTTTATGCAGCGGTTGTCGTTTTACGAAGGAAACTCTTCTACACATTCTTTGCTTATGCCCCTTCTTGTCTTACCTTAGAAGTTATTGGCTCCTACTTATTTGCAGAAAATTGAACATTGAAACCTGCAAAATTGCAATTAAAAAATGCTTGAAAGGGGAATCCAGTCAATTCACAGCAAGATTTCCAAAATTCATAAAGGCCACCACCATAATGCTGAACACCGCGGCACCATGGAGCTAGTGGGGTGCTCCGTTTGTACTTTCTTCTTTTATAATACTGACTGGGTGGTGATTTAATGGACTACAGTGGTCAATTTTGTTTTATTCTTTAGTCATTCTGTCTCACCTACTTTACCTTTAGCATTGGAATTCACTGATTGCACCTTTAGGCCTTGAGGAGAATTGCACTGAATTGCATTGACACTTTAAATACTGTGCTGAATTTCCTCCTTGCATCAAATTTGCACACCACCTCTTGGGCCATATTATTGCCTGCAGAACTTGAGGTGAATTGCACTGAATTACTTGTAGAACTTTAGATTTTTTGTGGGATTCTTTTTCAACCGCAGATAATTTGCACAGCCACCTTGGCACGCAATAGGTCTTATACCACTGGTCTGCAGTGCAGGCTCTAAACTGGTAAGCAGCTGCATTTTAACTACATGAAAGCTGATATGTCGGCTCTTTACATGATTTTGATGGAGTTTTTTAATTAGGCCATGAATTGGTAAGGTACTTACTACCGAGCTCCCTGTGTTATGATCTGTAGCCTGAATTTAGGTGCATTACAGATGTCTACATAGATTTTACTTGTTGGCAATGAGTACTCTTATTTTAATTATAGATTTGGGTCCCAGGCATTTAGTTTAGGTTTCCATGACAATTTTAACTATAGGCGCTGTGACATATTTTAGCATAACACAATTTGATTGTTGTTTTTGCTTTGCTTTTACTTCGTTTTTTGCACTGTACAATGAATGTATGTCTTGCAATGAGTTTAATTAATTGTGCAAAGAATCAATAAACATCTTCAAATCTTTTCTTCATAGACAGAATATTGTGGGACAAAATATTGAAAGTTAAGTATTCATAGATTTTCTGTACATTACTCCACAGATATGTAGTTTGATATTATATATTTTCAGGGTACGTAGATGTGGAGTTAAGAATAGTAAATCTATACTTCCTCGATACGCACTTACCTTTCGATGTGCTGTCTACGATATTATGATGCCAGGATAGTCCTATGCTCGATACTCCGCGGCACTATCCCTTTTCGGGTGACGAATAAGATATAGTAGCTCCAACCTTTAGCACACCAAATCTCATGATATCTGCTCTTTTTCAACAAACCCCTTCCCGTCAGGATCATCTTTATGTCTGCCCGCCTCCAGTGTATGCCACGAGGTTAAATTGGGCACAGTAAGCCTTACCCTCTTCTTAACATCAGATGAGCCCAGTTCACCAAATGCAATTCCTGAATTATTTGATGTTGCTTTCAGCAGCACGGTATTTCATTATCGCTTAAAGACCAATTAATAAATTAAAGAAAATTAGACTACAATAGTTTGTATATATGAATACATTTATCAAACGGTTAATCTGATTCATCCTTATTTGTCAGTTGATCAGCACCCTTAATATTTGCTTTTTAATGTATACTTTTTTTTTAATGTTTTCAAACTTTTTTCATTCTCTTTTAGCTGATAAAACACATCGCTAACGCCCCAACTGAGTTTACCTTCCTTTCTTGGATCCAAGGGTCCCACATACAAGGGGCTAATCAGGGCTTGCGTTATGAAATCCACTCACTCAATTGTATAATTTTAGTCCTTCAAATAATTTATACTTTTTAGTGCTAAACCATGCCTGTATCGAAGCCCAAATAAACTTGCATGGATGAGGTGGAAAGTGAAAGAGGTTAAGAGATCTGAACTTTCTTGAATTGATCAGTTTCACACCCGTATCCTCTTTCAGTTTAAAAATACCATACAGACTACTTTTCTTTTCCATCTCCATTATCTACCATAACAGCAATACTTTGCCTTTCGTCATTTTTTGTCCTGCTTCCGCTTTATAGTAAGATTGCCTTCTACGGGCACTTAATAAACATGTAATACACCTTTGATTTTGAACAAAATTCCTGTTTGAGTAAAACAATTTTTTTAAAATGTCAGCTTTGTTCTCGGAATTGGGACGGTTTGTTGCAATATCTAATATACCTACACTCAAGCCGGATGGGGTGTTCTCATTCTTAGGTTACTGAGATGAGCCTTCTTGATCAGCATCACAGTTTTCTCTTCATCTGGATGTCTTCAATCTCCCCCCTAAATCAATTATTGAATTTCCTTGGGTGTATGCTGACTGACCTTTGTTCACAAAACAAAACAATTGTGCCTCAGCTTCTAAAGAGATCATTTCAAAGCACATCCACAAACATTTTTGGCTTTTTACCATTCAATCGTTTTGAGAAATGGGTCGAATTGCATAAAAGCATTATTTTGCTCACTTAACAGATTTATTCACTCTGCAGCAGTAGCAGACTAAAAAGTAACCTGATAAAAACAGAAACGTGATTGCAGGAATGCTAGAATTAATCTCAGTCACTGTTAGTCACCCCGGCCCGCATTCCAGTTCATTGTATTTTTGCTCTTTGTGATATTACTGAAAGGGACCTGAACAGCTAGGCTAGGCAAGGTGCCATCTGAATGAGACCACAAGCAATCCCAAACCAGCTTTTGGCCTCTTGGGCTTCAGCAGAGAAGTTCAGCTTGGATCCCATGGCACAGTGAGAGAGGGCCCATGTGTCTACATATCCTTTGCAATTATGGCATCTTACAATGAAAAGCAAAACGTGCTGGGAGAAATGCTTGAATTTGTCTCAGCTTCTTGTAACTACTTTTGGCCACATTCCAGCCCATCTTTTTTGTTACTCACTGTGCCACTACAAACATGGACCAACCATACGCAGATTAGCCGAGGCCTCCAATTGGAGAAGTTCTGCCGTAACTAGCAGTCTCCATCCCCTTAAAGTGGGAACAAAACCTTTGTAGGTCTCCTCAGTGAGAAGCTTGTATCCCATGGCATAATGAACATAGGACTATCTAAAAATACTCACAAAATTAAATTGAAAACATTTGCTGATGCTTTTGTACTGTGAATTTTCACAGTGTTGCAGGCACAGTCACATTAATTTGTGTAAAGATTTCTGTGACAATATATTATTTTCTTTTGGTCATGACGTCGTCAGCAAATGTCAATATCTGGTCCTTTTTTCAACATCCCAAAGCCTCCTCCTGAGCCACATACAGGATATAGAATGACTTTGAGCAGAAACTTCCCTTCCTTCAACATTGGTAGCCTGAATTTCAAACAGTTTAGTGAGGCTCTGAATGTCTCCCACATTACCTCCCTGGGATATTTCATTGCTGGGCTGCCATTTTGAAGGAGCTCTTTTTCATTCTAACTAGGCTTTTCACTCAGCCAAAAGGTTGAAAGATCCTTCTTGGCAGGTGTCCTCCTTATAATAATGCATCACCATATGGACACTTAGCCATTAAGATATATCATTTGTAGTTATTCTCAAGTACATTCCATCCAGATTCACTGTGTATAAAGAACTGCAGTCGCTGTTGCCGTCAGTGCGCCCAGTTCACAAAGAATAGAGTATGGGTATATGTGACTTTCTCTTGAATTACGCCTGGCTTGCTCACAAATTTCAGCAGTAAATCACATACTCCTGACTTACGCCTGGAATTGTGGAGTAAGTCTACAGCAAAAACTTTGTGAATTTGGTTCAATGTTTGGAAGAGCATTTGTGGTCCCCGAAACCAGTGCCTCCTAATGGCACTGGTGTAGCAAGGCGGGGGTGGGGGGGGTCAGCCCCACTCTTACCTGCGGCTGTCGCTTAGCAGAAAACGCAGGGACCGCCACGCGCAGCAAAAGGTCTAGCTACGCCATGGCCTAATGGCATGTCCTGCCCCAGACCCTGGCTTCCTGGTAGGCTCAAAGCGTGACCGCAGTTGTGCCTTACACTGGTTGCGTCGGTGATTCAGAGGTTCACCACTCTGACTGCCTGGCAGCAGCGCGTTGCTTCCTCACTCTGAGCAGGATCATCAGAGCTGATTTCAATGAGGTGATGATTCACCACACCTGTCAAAGTCTGTTAATGCTGCGGCCAGGAAACAAAGTTTTAGTGTCTGGCATTTAAACAAGCCATGCAAGCGAAATATTCTTTCTATATACAGCTGAAATTGTCATAAAAGATGTTTCTGAGCAATGAATCACCATGTCCGTGAGCTTCCCTCCGCCTGGACAGCACACAGAATCAGTTTCAGCATCAGGCAGTGTGGCTGGGCAGATTTCTTGATGGAGCCAAGGAGTACTGTACGGGTGATTCTGAGGTGCTGGCTATCCTCGCCTGGCAGGGTGGGACTGGCCTATAGGGCAACCAGGCAGTGCCCGATGGGCTCATCTGACAGGCCAGTGTGTAGACTGGCTTTTGGCTATTTGTGGGCCGGATTTGTGGTCTGCTGGGATGGGTTTTATTGTCAATTTACCTGGTATTCTTGACTGCAGCAAGCTCAAATCCATGCAGTATTCCAGACCTTGCAAAACTCTAAACAGCATTTCTTTACAAGGTCAAAACTGCCCAAATTTTAAAACATGGGACACTTTTTAGGTTTCCAATTCACTAAAGGGTGGCACTTTTATTTTCATGTCTTGGCCTATTTCCTGTCCCAGCCCAACCCTGCACTCTTATCTCAACTGCCCACTGTTTCAGCCGGCGGAATTTAAACAGGTGTTACGCATGCATAAAATACACTTATTTCACAATGCCTCAAGTGTTAAAACTGTTGAAAGTGTGCAGGTGTGCTATTTGTGAGTGATGTACAATACGATTGCGTAAAGTGTGTGATTTTAAAGTGGTATATGTTGTAAAAAGCTAAATACACAGTATTTGCTGTAAGAACATGTTGAGGTTTAATGTCCCAAACCCAGGTTCTTCACATGGCTGTCAAATCTCCCATTCTTCATCTCCAACTGTCATTCACCCTCCAACATTCTAAACAGATACATTCCATAGTTCATAGACAGGGGGAGAGGAGTTCAACAGGAACCATTAAGGTTAAACAGAGGTGCAGTTCACAGCACATCTCCCTTCCTTACAAAAGAAGGGAAAACAAAAATGTAAGGCAGTAAGGGCAAAGCAATGAACAATGAAGAAAAGGAGCAGAGTGAACAAACGTCCAAAGAAGTGGGAAAGACGATGGAGGAATTAAAAAAAGAAGAAAGGAATGTGTGTGTATATATATATATATATATATATATATATATATATATATATTTTACCTACTGGCGGTCGCCAGTAGGTAGTTACAGTTAGGACCTATTTTCCATAGGAAATCCGCAACATTCTATTCCCAATAAGTCTGGCGCCGGTTGATGAATCCTCGCGAAATTTTCCAAACTTTTGGCCAGCTCTGCTCCGCTCCTACCCTGAAAGTTTCGTGGTGATTCATCAAGCGGGGGCTGAGAAAAAAGGGGGGTCCCAAAACGCGTTTTCCCCATGCAATTTCCCATAGGATCTGTTGTCGCAGTTACAGCCCGAACCGCTGAACGGAATGACACCAAATTTGGCAAAGAGGTAGTCCTCCGTTCGGACTCGTGCCTTTTGCATATAAGGTGTGAATCCGTCCAGTAGTTCCTGAGAAAATTAGAGTTAAAAGTACATAAATATCTATGGCTGCGGAGGATCCGTGCACCCTACACGCACCGTAAGTGCACCCTCCCCGAACTGAGCGCGCACCCTCCCGATCTAATGCTAAATGGCTGTCGAGTGTCTCTCTTCATTCGAAAGCAGAAACTGTTGGCGGCCATTTTCTGCCTCGGTAGAAGCGAGGCTGAAGAATCAAGGGGAAGAAGTGTGTAAAACATATAAAGGGGGCAGAGTGGAAATACTCTGACCCTCTAGAGGTGCTTAGGGGGCCCCAGAAGGACCCCCTGGGGCCTCCTTTAAAAAAAAAAAAAGACGGCGAAATGCGCGCACGGTGCGCGCATCCTATCGCGTTGGGTGCACGGATTCTCATGCGTTGGGTGCGCGGATCCACGGCAATGTTTTTTGAAAAAAGACAAGAAATCATTGGTTGTATGACTACTTTCTACACAGAAAGGTAGGGTGTATATTTCTGTTTTTTAAAGGTATGATTCTTATTGGTTACCAAAAACAGATTGTAAGGAACATTATATATGATAAGCTCATATGTTGAAAAGTCAAGCACACCTCCTGTCTTGTTTAGTAACATTGTGTGCTGAACTTGTGACCTGTGAGCTCAGTGCAGTGTTCCATGAGCTGTTTCTATGGTAACAGGCAGAAGGCAGATTGGGGGAAGGGTTGAAATGTATTTCAGTTGGAAAGGGTTGAAATGTTTAACCAATAGAAATGTGTGTTTGCTTTTGAGTTTATGTGTGAAGGATTGTGATTTGATGTTTTCATGTATGTGTGGAAAATGAAAGGGAAACTTTTCCATTCTTTGTTTTTGATGAGAGGTGCACAGTGCAGAGATTCTGTGGAAGAAAATATGGTGAGTGACTGATATACTTCTTAATTTACAAAAGAACTTGAAGGATGAGTTATTTCATTGTGAGTTGATGTATGTAGACTATTTTGATTTTAATCAGACTAATGTATTTATCCTGCTAAAGTGTAGGGAGTACTTTTTTTCTCTACAATCTTATTGACAGTGTGTGTGCATGTAGAAACCATTTTGTGATAAGCATTTGTGTTTTTCATGTGTTTGCAGACAGATAACTGTGTTGTTTTTATATTTTGGTAGAAATAGAAACCAGTCATTGTTTATGAATTTGTGAAATGAGTTATGTTATGTTTCTATACTAAAATGTAGTACTACTTCTAGATGAAGAAATGTGTTCTGGTATAGTGCAAGGGATAGTGTTGTTTGACTAGAATCACACAGTGAGTCTGTGTGCATTTGGGAACCACTGTGAGAGAAGCATTTGGTAACATTGTGTATTTGCTGACAGATAACTGTTTTAACTTGTCATGTTGTGAAGTTTTAGTAGCATTAGAAGACAGTTATGGCTTATGATTTGATTAAATGAGTCAGGCTTTGACATAAAAGTGCAGTCCTGAAATATGTAGATTGTGTGCAGTTCCGTTACCAGTTGCACTGTAGTGAATGAGTTTTGGTAAACTCCTAGGGATAGTGGTACTTGTCTAGAATCACAGTGTGAGTTAGTGTGTATTTGGGATCAGTGTGAGAGAAGCATTTGGTGACATTATGTATTTGCTGACAGATAACTTTTAAAAAACCTGTCATGTTGTGAAGTTTTAGTAGCATTAGAATCCAGTCTTTGCTTATGCGTTGATTAAATGAGTCATGCTTTGACACTGATGTGCGGTACTTAAATATGTAGATTGTGTTCAGTACCATTAACTCTTCTAGACTAGTGAATGAGTTTTGGTAAACTCCTAGGATAGTGTTGATTGTCTAAAATCACACTGTGAGTCTGTGTGCATTTGGGTAAGGATTGTGAGAGAAGCATTTGATAACATTGTGTATTTGCTGACAGATAACTGTTTTAAAACTGGTCATGTTGTCAAGTTTTAGTAGCATTAGAAGCCAGTCTTTGCTTATGCTTTGATTAAATGAGCCAGGCTTTGACACAAAAGTGCAGTCCTGAAATATGAAGATTGTGTGCAGTTCCCTTACCACTTTCCCAGTAGTGAATGATTTTTGGTAAACTCCTAGGTATAGTGGTTGTTGTCTAGAATCACACTGTGAGTCTGTGTGCATTTGGGAACCACTGTGAGAGAAGCATTTGGTAACATCGTGTATTTGCTGACAGATAACTATTTTAAAACCTGTCATGTTGTCAAGTTTTAGTAGCATTAGAAGCCAGTCATTGCTTATGCGTTGATTAAATGAGTCAGGCATTGACACTAAAGTGCAGTCGTGAAATATGTAGATTGTGCGCAGTTCTCTTACCACTTCCACTGTAGTGAATGAGTTTGGGTAAGCTGCTACGGATAGTGTTGTTTGTCAAGAATCACACTGTGAGTCTGTGTGCATTTGGGAACCACTGTGAGAGAAGTGTTTGGAAAATCTTGTATTTGCTGACAGATAACTGTTTTAAAACATGTCATGTTGTCAAGTTTTAGTAGCATTAGAAGACAGTTATGGCTTATGCTTTCATTAAATGAGTCAGGCATTGACAGTACATTGCAGTCGTGAAATATGTAGATTGTGTGCAGTTCCCTTACCACTTGCACTGTAGTGAATGAGTTTTGGTAAACTCCTAGGTATAGTGGTTGTTGTCTAGAATCACACTGTGAGTCTGTGTGCATTTGGGAACCACTGTGAGAGAAGCATTTGGTAACATTGTGTATTTGCTGACAGATAACTATTTTAAAACCTGGCATGTTGTCAAGTTTTAGTAGCATTAGAAGCCAGTCATTGCTTATGCATTGATTAAATGAGTCAAGCATTGACACTAAAGTGCAGTCGTGAAATATGTAGATTGTGTGCAGTTCTCTTACCACTTCCCATGTAGTGAATGAGTCTTGGTAAGCTGCTAGGGATAGTGTTGTTTGTCTAGAATCACACTGTGAGTCTGTGTGCATTTGGGAACCACTGTGAGAGAAGTGTTTGGAAAATCTTGTATTTGCTGACAGATAACTGTTTTAAAACATATCATGTTGTCAAGTTTTAGTAGCATTAGAAGACAGTTATGGCTTATGCTTTCATTAAATGAGTCAGGCATTGACAGTAAATTGCAGTCGTGAAATATGTAGATTGTGTGCAGTTCCCTTACCACTTGTACTGTAGTGAATGAGTTTTGGTAAACTCCTAGGGATAGTGGTGCTTGTCTAGAATCACACTGTGAATTAGTGTGTATTTGGGATCACTGTGAGAGAAGCATTTGGTAACATCATGTATTTGCTGACAGATAACTGTTTTAAAACCTGTCATGTTGTGAAGTTTTAGTAGCATTAGAATCCAGTCTTTGCTTATGCGTTGATTAAATGAGTCATGCTTTGACACTGATGTGCTGTACTTAAATATGTAGATTGTGTGCAGTACCATTAACTCTTCCAGACTAGTGAATGAGTTTTGGTAAACTCCTAGATAGTGTTGCTTGTCTAAAATCACACTGTGAGTCTGTGTGCATTTGGGTAAGGATTGTGAGAGAAGCATTTGGTAACATCGTGTATTTGCTGACAGATAACTGTTTTAAAACTGGTCATTTTGTCAAGTTTTAGTAGCATTAGAAGCCAGTCTTTGCTTATGCTTTGATTAAATAAGTCAGACTTTGACATAAAAGTGCAGTCCTGAAATATGAAGATTGTGTGCAGTTCCCTTACCACTTCCACAGTAGTGAATGATTTTTGGTAAACTCCTAGGTATAGTGGTTGTTGTCTAGAATCACACTGTGAGTCTGTGTGCATTTGGGAAGCACTGTGAGAGAAGCATTTGGTAACATTGTGTATTTTTTAGCAGATAACTCTTCTAAAACCTGTCATGTTGTGAAGGTTTAGTAGCATTAGAAGGTAGTCTTTGCTTATGCATTGATAAAATGATTCAGGGCTTGACACTAAGGTGCAGTACCATGTACTATTTTGTTCACTGTGGCAGAACTGAAAATTTAAAAGTTTTACCTAAGCACTGTCCTAGAAGTAGTCTGATTATTTAGTCAGTTTCTAAGTACCAAATAGATTGTTCCAAATGTCTATGCAGTATGCATGTAGTGTTCTAACATACTATATACTTGTCTTTTACACCTTCAATTCCCTAGTCAGTATCCATACACTTCCAGGAAACACCCTGTCACTTCCTTTGCAGTCCTCTAGAGACCCATTCAACAGCATGTACTAATCCATTCACTGTGCCAAAACCCAAACACATAAATTCACAAAGACACTCTCTTTCCAGTACTCCAATGATTCAGTCACTGCCTAAGTATTCATGCACTGAGCCAGGTCTTAGCACATGGACTTCTTCAAACACCTATCCACTATGCATGCAGTCCTCTAACCACCTACACACTTGTCTTTCACACCTTCAATACCCCAGTCAGTATCCATTCACTTCCAGCAAACACCCTGTCACTCCCGTTGCACTCCTCTAGTGACCCATTCAGCATCATGTACTAATCTATTCACTGCGCCAAAACCCAACCACTTATAAATTCACCCAGGCACACTCCTTGCAGTACTCTAATCATTCAGTCAGTACCCAAGTACTGATCCAGTGACCCAGGCCTTAGCACATGGACTTCTTCAACCCCTATCCACTATGCACGCAGTCCTCTAACCACCTACACAATTGTCTTTCACACCTTCAATTCCCTAGTCAGTATCCATACACTTCCAGGAAACACCCTGTCACTCCCTTTGCAGTCCTCTAGTGAGCCATTCAGCACCATGTACTAATCCATTCACTGTGCTAAAACCCAAACACTTATAAATTCACAAAGATACTATCTTTGCAGTACTCTAATCATTCACTCAGTGCCTAAGTATTCATGCACTGAGCCAGGCCTTAGCACATGGACTGCTTCAAACCCCTATGCACTATGCATGCAGTCTTCTAACCACCTAGACACTTGTCTTTCACGCTTTCAATTTCCTAGTCAGTATCCATACAGTCCAGCACTTGTGACTGCTTTTGCACTCCTCTAGTGACCCATTCAGTACCAAGTACTAATCCATTCCCTGTGCGAAAAGCCTAGCACTTATAAATTCACCTAGGCACTCTCCTTGCTGTACTCTAATTATTCAGTCAGTACCCAAGTAGTCATGCAGTGAGCCAGGCCTTAGCACATGGACTGCTTTAAATGCCTATGCAGTATGGATGCAGTCCTCTAATCACCTACACAGTTGTGTTTCACACCTTCAATTCCCTAGTTAGTATTCATACTCTTCTAACAAACACCCTGTCACTCACCCAGTGTGTCTCCTTATAGTACTGTAATCATTTAGTTAGTTAGCATGCAGAGTTTTAGTGAGGTAGGCTTTAGGGCATGAACTGCTTCAAAGTAGTATGCACTATGCATGTAGTGTTTTAACCATCGTCACACTTGTGGTTCAGCGACATAGTTCCTTAGTCAGTATTTATATAAAATGTGTTTGTACAGTAATGGAATAGTATAATTTTGAAAGTTATTAATATACATTTATTTGTGATTCTTTTTTACAGATACAGAATAGGAGTGTTTCTCATCTGTTTGCACTCGTGCAAGATTGTTCGGTTGAAGGGTCCTTAGGTGTAACGCTTGTGCAAATCTTGCACGTGATCAAGGTGGCATTGGTCTTTGTTTGCCCCTTGGGAAAAGTAAAAAATGTCCTCACCACTGAAGAAAAACGTTGTGGGCGTGGTGTCTTCTGCAAAAAATGTCCTCAGATTCGGTAAATATTTTAAAGCGGCAACATTTACAGTTTTTGTAAGTTAAACTTATAAAGGTTTGTTAGCTGCATGCATTTTATATATCTGTGATTTGTTTCTTGTGGTATTTAGTTGAGAATACCATGTTGTTTTTTTTTTAACAATCTTTCTGATTTTCTAGGTCTGTCGTCGACATCCATGGTCTCCACAGGAGTGTTCCGCCTTGTTGTTTTGTATTATTGTTGTTACATTTTGTTTATTAGTGTATCGTTCCTATATATGTTAATAAAAAAATAAAGTTTGAAAATAGTTTATCGTTTACATATCTATGATTATAAAAAATAAAGTTTGAAAAAAAAATTAATAACTTTTTTGGTTGTTCTCTTAACTGCTGTGTGACTCTTTCTTGTTCTTATTACTGTTATTTGATGGAGTCCACCATGGTGTTAAATTTTGGGGCACTTATCGCTGGAATACTGGTGATATCTGCAGTTTGCACCAACCTCTGAATAGTGTGTTAGATTTATCTCAACTTTACTTTCGTTAAAGTGCTGATAATGAAATGGAGACTAGCCGTTCTCGTGCAAAAAGACACGAGGTGCACCTTTCCAATTTATTCTAAATACTAAAATCCTGTATTGAATTGCATTGAGGTATTGGCTGCACTTACAGTGTAAACACAAAATCTATTAAGAAATCTCATTGTATTTATATTGATTGGGAATAGTGCGTCAGGTGCTGGATCTTGACGAGATACACTGCTCAGTTCGTATATTGTTCTGCACACAAAAAAAATCACATCACAACTTTCACACCAATTGCAATGCGAAACAAATTCCGGCGATAAGACACATTAGCACCAGGGATTTTACACCTGCTTTCTGCTGGTGTTAAGCAGGACAACTACCTGCACCATGAAAGGGAACACAGCCAAGAGCCACACCAGAACACCCACTGGTGCCATAGAGTCAATGAGCATGATACAGGGATACCCATGAGGGCCAGAAGACTCATCTCAACAACTCCAGGACTGCCAATGCCCCCCAAACCCACATCTTAGTAAGTGTGTCCCTGTGGTCATTGTCTTAGCATGATAGGCACGTGCCCTGCAACATCACAGTGTGCTGTCACCTCAGCGTTGGCAGTGAGCCTGGACGTGTAGCTACGCACGCATCCTCCTGCATGCACAACTGGCGTGTGCTGGTCTGGGTTTCACAGGTCAGTGCAGGGGTGTGCCTATCCAGCAAGGGGAACGGGGTGTCTCGGACATGTCCGTGTACAGGAAGTGCGGTAAGTGTGTCTCTGTGTTCTGGTGTGGCCTGCTACAAGAGCCACAGCAGTCGATGTTGTAAAGTGGCATGCACCACCTCCAAACGGCACTGTGATGGTGTAGTTGGAATGTAGCAGGACATGCGCAAATAGCCATTACAATGGTGTGCCGTACGAGTGCACGAGATACAACAGCGCACCGTACAAAAGTGTGGGGGCTCGTGGGAGGGAGGAGCAGCCGTTTGGCAACATAACACACAGTGAACTCGACCATGTGCCACATGCTGGGCATCTCATCCATGATGACCATGGTCGCAGACTTCCCACAACACCAACAACTGGCCTTCGTACACATCCTGTATGAATGCAGTGTGGTTTTCACTTCTATGCTCGTTTAGTGGTGTGATGTTGGTGGGTTGTGTGACTTGTGCTCCTTGTTGGTGTGTTTCATTTTGGCCATTGTTAGTCTATATGTGTGTTGTACTTAATTGTGCATGTGTGCCATTCTGCCCATCTCCCCCCTCCCCCCACTCCCTGCTTCTTCCTCTTCCAAGTGCTCTTGTGTCTATAATTTTGTTGCTGCACACATAAATACATGTAAAGAATAAATTAGAATAGTTCCTTGATTCTTTTAGGTTTCAAAACTTCTCTATTGGTTTCTTTTTAATTTTCCATATGATCCCTTTTTTTAATATTCAACAACATATAGAAGTCAGAAGTGCAACGTATTCTATCAACACACTTTCTAGAACATTCTACAACACGTGCAGGTTAAAAGTTCATCAATTTTTTAAAACTTAATGATATTTTTTTGCAACATTTAACGACACGTGCAGGTTAAAAGTTCACGATTGTTTTAAGTTCCAACAGTGCCTTCCAAATGCAAATAGTAGGTGTGGTTGAGCTGAGCAAATTTTATCCTATGATATGTACTCCACGTTGAAACTGCTTTTTCTTAACCAATCACAAAGATGCTTTTCCACAAAACTAATGTGCACCCTACTTTTAAAAAAGAATGCTTTTCATGATATCTTTAGAGATAAGTTATAGATAGGAATTAGCATTTAAAAAGCCTTTGAAATTCACTGAAAAAACCATAGGTTTCAGGCACGTTATAGTTAGGAATTAGCATTTAAAAAACCTTAGAAATTCACTGAAAAAACCATAGGTTTCAGGGGCGTTATAGTTAGCTGGACAGTTCCCTCGTACAAAACCCTAGAAATTTCCCTGTTATAGTTAGTTCAGCTAACTATAACTCGCGCCCCCGCAATGCACTGCTGATGACGTCACATATTACATCACTCATGACATGGTCAGTGACATCACTGATGACATCTTAAATGACATCACTGATGACATCATCCATTGAGTATGTGTTTCTGAACAGTTTTAATATGTTTAATATATATAGGGAAAGGCCTGTTGAAAAATAAGTGGGTGTACAAGTGTGTGAATGGATGATTTTCTAGGTGTGTAACTGACTCTATAAGTGAGTCATTAAATGTATCTTGCTGCAGACTAGTGACTAAACTGTGTGAATGTCTGTATGTGTCTGTGTGTTGGTGTATAAGTGGCTGCATGGTTTTGTGAATAGCTATATGAGTGTCTATATGGGTTATTGATTGGTTGTCTGAGTATCTGTATGGGTGCCTGAGTGTTTGTGTGGGTAGGGTGTGTGTGACTCTGTGACTAGATGTGTGAGTGGGTGATTCAGTGGGTGCATGGTTTTAAGAGTGCATCTGTGATGGACTGTATGGTTGGGTGAGTGTATGTATGGGTGTGTTAGTGATTGAATGTATATCTCAGTTGTACATGTGTCCGTAACTACATACGCGAAACGCAGTGTATATGTGTGTAAGAGTATATAACTATCTATATGTGAGAGTGTGTGATTTTGGGAGTGGCTGTACCTCAATGGATGATTGGCGGTGTGTGAGTGTCTATATAGGTGTATAAATGCACCGAGTGACTGTAAGTATGAGTGACTGTACAGGTGAGTGAGTGGACATGTATGTAGACCTAAAAGTCAATGAGTGGTTGTGTAGTTATTGGTATTGGAGTATCTATGGTTGTCAAAATGGCCGTTTGAAATTTTGAGTCGGTGTATCAAAGGTTATCTTAGGATGTGAGAAGATGCACTAATTTATCACATGGATGACGTCATCAGTGATGTCATTTGAGATGTCATCAGTGATGTCACTGACCATGTCATGAGTGATGTAATATGTGACGTCATCAGCAGTGCATTGTGGGGGCGCGAGTTATAGTTAGCTGAACTAACTATAACAGGGGAATTTCTAGGGTTTTGTATGAGGGAAATGTCCAGCTAACTATAACGCCCCTGAAACCTATGTTTTTTTCAGTGAATTTCTAAGGTTTTTTAAATGCTAATTCCTAACTATAACGTGCCTGACACCTATGGTTTTTTCAGTGAATATATATATATATATATATAATGACGTACAATATACAATATCCCATACGCAATCATGATTGAAGTGAAAATAGACTTGAGAAGATTGTACAAAATAATAAAGCAACCTTTCATCACAGTGCAATATTTCTTCTGATTTACATTATTGCATGACATCTTTGGGAATATTTTATGGCATTCTCAAACTTGATGATCTACTCTTAAGTCGTTCCTCATCAGGACAAACTTCTTTCATGTGTTCAGGGATGATATTTGACAAATTAGATTCGTATATACAAATATGATCCATAATCCGTACGTTGTTATTCTCAAGTTTAACTACATTTTTACCAACCCATGTAATACGTGCTGGTGAAGAGAACACAGAATGTTTACTTTGTTTAGTTTACATTTTTGTTTTACTTGAATAGTATCTCCCACTTTCCGACGTATTTCACTTTGTGGAAATTAACATTTCTTACCCTGTACTTTTTTTGGTGTACATGAATCCTATCCATTACGTTACGTCTGTCAACATCAGCTTGAAATCAAGTTTCTGCCACAAAGGGGCTAATTTGTTTGCAGGCTGTCTTTCTTTCAAAGACACAGAGGGATACATTTGAGTGACAGAGCAAGGTGTGGTGTGATATGCCCAGACATGTTTTGGAGAGCTGGTTTCCGAAGTTCGTCTTTGACAGAAGCAAGTTGTAGACATTCCATATTCATGTGATTGATTCTCTCCACCAACCCATTAGCCCTTGACAATAGGAAGTAGTCTTTTGATGACTGCTAGCTAATTAATGGAGAAACTCTTCCATCTGCTCTGAAGTAAACTGTACACCATGAACAAAACCTCAGGAACTTCTTCGTCCATGAATGTATCTCTAAGCAATTCAATCATTAAAGATGTGGTGACGTGTTTGACCCCCCCCCCCTAGTTGTGACCCACGTGGAATGATATTCTACTAAAACTAAGACACACTTTCAATCTGATCCCAAAACTTTCATAGGACCAATAATATATAAAGCCAGTTTACACCAAGGAAGTTGAGGAACGTCTACAGGACTCAAAAGGGCATGGAAAGTTGTTTTGATTATATCACTAGTGAATCTGATAATACAATCTCTAACTTTGTTATCTATCACTGTGTCCATTCCAGGCCGCCAATAACAATTCCCTATTCTCACCTTGGTGAGGATGTTACCAAGATATCTTCATATGCTAGACCAATTATTCTTTCTCTTAATGACATAGGAAGAATCAATCTCATACCATGTGCCACCAAGTCTCCTTGTATATTGATCTCCTCTTTGACTTGCCAGAAAAGTCTCTCATCTTTGTCAACTTTTCATTAGAAGGCCAGGTTTGTGTACATGTGAACAAATCTTTTTGAAGGAATTATCACAGTCCTTCTTCCCTGTCTTCCACTCAATGGGATCAATACGTTCCTGTCCAGAAAACAAAGCAAGTTCCTCATTAGGTCTTCTAACTCTCCTTCTTTAGACCACAGTTATCTGAATAAACAGCTGAAAAATGTCTTAACTTCTAGCCCAAGTAGCTAACGCGATGCTATAGGTGTTGCTCGTGTGGCTGTTACAGTGGTAGAGGCATGGAACAAAGGGTTATTATCAGTACAAACAATGAAGAGTAAACCCTATAGACCCCATAATAGCCCTAAACAAGCTAGCACCTCTCTTTTTACTACAGAGAAGTTCTTTGCAGCATCCTTGAGAGATCTGGAGGCAAAAGCTATGATTTTTGTTTTTTTTCTATAATTTGGGACAAAGTGGCTCCTAACTCTTTAGAATTGTGTCTGTTGAAGGAATGTTTTTCTTGTTTACATCAAAACACCGCAAAAATCGTACTTTAGTGATTTTCTCCGTAATTTGGGAGAATGTATTCTGACAATTCTGGTACTACACAGAGGGAACTTTCTTTTTAGTGTGGCTGTCATAAGGTGTACTATGCTGGCGAAATTCTGAAGAAACGTGGAATAGAACTCAGAAAGTGCAAGAAAGGATCTGAGACCCTCTTAGTAGGTAAATCTCCAGATTTAATGTTCCAACACCAGGTTCTCCACAGGGCTGTCAAATCTCCCATTCTTCATCTCCAACTATCATTCATCCTCCAACATTCTAAACAGATACATTCCATAGTTCATAGACATAGTGTGGGGAATTAAACAGTAACCATAAAGAGTAAACAGAGGAACAATTCATAACAGTAGGCTTAGTCAGAGGAGCAGCCTGGGCTATTTGTGATGGGCACCACACCTTTCAGGTACCATGCTGGTGCTGCAAAATTATTTTTTATTTCACCAAAGAAGGTTGTGATACATTCATGATATGGGAGAAGTGGTGTTGTACTGCGTATTCTATCTCTGTAAAAACTGTGCATTTGTTGGACAAGATGAACGTCAAAACTGTGCAAGACTGATTCTATGCACACTATCAGGATATGTTGGCCTTAGTCCTGCTAGCTCACAGTGCACCACCTGTACCCCAAACCTGATAAGGTAACAAATGGAATGTGCAACCTCCGAACATGACAACCCTGACTCCCACAGGAAATCGTGGTGAAAGATCTAGAACCTTTTCATTAGGTTACTCATGCATTCCTAATGAGATACACAAGAAATACTCAACATTACGTTTCAATAGTTATTGAAGCATTGTGATTCTTGATTACAATAGTGTACTGCAGTAATCAATAGAAGAAAACTAAATATTGTGATCAGCATTACAACAACAGTGAAGAAAATGAATAATTCAACCATCGTGCTTGTTTACAGAGGAACTATGCAAGCATATAAATACTGATATATTTTGCTCCTGCCTAGCATTACCTATCCTATTGTGCCTAGAATGAGTGAAACTGCCAAATCCCTGTAAGGCGATCTAACTTCCCTGTTATCTGTGGGTAGGTGTCATCAGGAAGCCCATCTTGGTGGAGAGCTGGGCCTCACCCCTCTCAGGAGATAAACAGGAATCAGCTGGGCTGGAATTCCAGCTTGTGGCGACCTCTTAGTGCAAGCAATAATATCATCACCCATGTTGCCATGCCAAAGTACCAGTCTAGCTCTTGATGCTATTGTGATATCTCAGTTGCCGAGTGGACAATAACAAACATCAGAATTTTGCAAATTGAACTTAGCCCTTGTACAGAATGTTCAAAGTATTTGATAATATGTCTATGAAATGGAAATGTAAGCAAAACTGGTACAGAGAACATTATCCTACACAGGCAGACAATCAAATGTGTGTCAAATGTCACGTCATCACATTTAAGAAAAGAAGGCAACTTAAAAACGTCAACATATAAAATCGTGGTGTTTCTATTTGGGCCTATAATGTGACCACATGACAGTGGGCCACAGTAGAATGTGCTACAATCTGGAGCTGCCTCCAAATGATTCCCCAGACAGTGTTTATATTTAGAATGAGGTGTTAAAGCTGCTGGTAAACTAGAGAAGGGCCTTGGTGAATTTGTACAGGCATAATTCATGCTTTGCACACATTAAATGCTGTGCTTAATGTTTTAAAAAGTAATTCTCAGGGCCCTGCTCAAGAGGCCATTGCACCTTGCACCACCCATTGCCCCTGTTAATGCTGCTAATAACAGTACCACACAACTACTAACCATCATGCTCTTACAAGGCTGACTATGTGGATGGCCTGGACAACTGGTATTAATAATTTTTTATGTATATAGAAATATTAAAGCTCTCTGATTATGTGAACACCTCAAAGACAGACAAACTGCGCTAGCATGTAGAGGCCTATCTTAAGTATTGGTGTTGAGAATTAAGTGCTGTGATGAACATTGGCATACACTGGCTCAAACTAAGAACTGATTACATGTGTGACAGGACAAAGAAATATAGAATTATAGCTGGCTAACATTGTGAAACAAGCATGTTTTTCATGATGGATTCTTATTGATATCAAATAGACAACAGGTTATTCTGTGGTACCCATTTGTAATTTTTTGTTATGTACTGGTCCATCCAAATTATCTGCTCTTGCTTTCAAATGCTATGCAAGGATAGAGGGGTAGTGGTGGAGCCACACCTAACTGGCCTCTCCTCCCTGTCATAGAAAATATAAAGAACCGTCCTACTGCCACACTCCCTCACCTTCTTCTGAGCCTTCTTCCCCTCTTCCCCTCTTCCCCTCTTTTGATGTGTGCCCTTCTCTGCTAGCACTGCACTGACAGGCTGGCTCTGTGAGAGCCCTGTCAAAGCAGCCTGGCATTCAGTAGTAACAACTTTTATTAACCACCGTTGCTACGTCATAGAAGTGAATTGCCTGACATTCACACTGGTGGTGCTAGATGAGAGTCATGAATAACATATAGAATTAGAGTTGGGTAACAGAAAATGACAGAGATGTTTTTCACTGAGGGGCTCTAAGTGACATGAAATAGACGAGAAGGGCGAAGCTTGAATTATCTATGACAAAGCTCGAGTCATCTATGATGTCACTCAGAACGCAGAGGTGAAAAATCTATAGTTTTACGTTATGGCTAGACCCCAAAATCATCTGCCCCGCCGTTCACTACTACGCAGCAGCAAGAGGAGTAACTTGGGAGTCACATATAACATGATCTCTCCTCCTTGTCCCAAGTGTGAAGCAAAAAACATACCTGCCAATATTTACATTGTTCCACCAAGTCTCTGTCTTTTGCTTCTAAGCAGTCATAATGCACACTTCAAAGAACAAAGGCATTGATGATTACACGATTTGTACAATTACAAACTATGACCCGGTGAGGACTTGGGAGCCGAGCCCAGATCACGTGTGTCATTAGTGAAAAGTAGAATGCTCGTGATCACCTGGCATGCATGTGCACATGCAGGTGTTTGCATGATATCTGTGTACACCTCTGAAGAGGAATGAGTGTAAAATGTGAGAGAAAAGATACAATAATATCGGCAAAACATTTACTATACACAAGACATTCAAAGCCCTTGATAGGGGCTCTTCGTTTTAAGAAACCTGGTAATCTTGCACGAGTCTTTTCTTAGTGCATAAAGGCAACCCTGGACATTCATACAAAGAACAAGGCCCTTCCCCAGAGATCACTACACTGTGCTATTACGACACTTGTCAAGATGCCATCATGATTGATGCTTTTCTGTTCTTGTGGCTCATTCATCATTTCATCCTATGACACACTATTAAGAATGTGCTACAGTGGTCACATATTAGTTATGCCCTGGCTGAAGTTTGCCGGAACATTTCACACGTTATCCGCTGTACTAAAAGCGTACAAATCTGACAGCGCATGTGCAGTGGCCACACAGGGGCCTAGCTGCACGGGCATATTGGAGTATGTAAATTAGAAGTCCTATTCTGCTCTTTGATGTTCTCTTACATGCCTTTGTGAATTGGTCCCAAAGCATCAAAAATGGAATTAAATTGGGAATATGTGAGTCATATTCATATACATTTAGTACAAATAGAAAGGACTGTGCCCTCCTTGCACTTTTACTAATAGGGATTTGGAAGATTCAGGGCCAAACGGCATGTAAAAGTATCTAAAAAGGTCCCCATTACAGTTAGGACGCGCCACAGCACATCTTTAGATAGGTGCACCGTGTGCACCATAAAAAGCACGAAAGCACTGCCCTCAGGGCAGCCCTGAACTTATGCTACCCTGGAGCAGCGCATTCAAGTGAAATATGGGCAGCTACCTCAAAGCCGCTCTGTATTTCACTGTGCAGGCTGCAACCCACCTGCACTTTTAAGAGAGATTAGAGATCTCCTTGCAGGCGGCTGCAGTGAATGACTGTTCCTGCCTGCAAGGGCATGTCTGGGGGGGGTCCATAGGACCCCCTTGCACCTATCCAGAGGGTCCCAACTGGGGGCGCACTGATAGTGTACCAATGTTTTGTGGCACAATTTCAATGCGCTTCCTGACAACCTCTTTGTCTTTGCGCCCGCATCCATCATATGGCGCTGGCAGAGATATGAAGAGATGCCCTCATTTGCATGGAGCAACTCCCCCTTACAAATGAGGGAATGCCCTCTTGAGATAGCACTGGTCGTATATGTGAGTCAGCACTATCTATATTACAGAAGGGGCTGCACAAGCGTCTGTGGACCCTTCTGTAATACCAAAGTGCTGATGGGTGCACAAAGTGGGCTCACATGCATGTTGCACACCCGGGCACTCTCCATACCACTGCTCCTGCAGTACTGTTTTCTGGACTCATAAATAATTCTGTGAATCAGCTCCATAGTAATCATGTAGTAATACATCTGTGCTAATTAATCCTGATGCTACCCTTTCTCAAGTACCCAAATTATTATATAGGCATACATAATGTATTCAGTGCAGGTAGGATACTGTTTGCGTACACTGTATAAGAACCCTCAGCGCTTCAATATTTAAAGGGTAAATGAAAGCACGCTCAACAGCAGAACTGAGAGTAGCTTTACAGGTTTCAAGTGAGGAACAAGTGTGGAACATGTCAGTCGGGTTACCATGTTTTGATTGGAAGTGAGTGATGAAAGGAGAGAGTTAAAGTTCAATAGAAATCCAAGCAAATTTATTTCCTTGACTTCCTTTTCACCTCTTTTACCAATGGCCAAGTGCTTTTAACTACCAATCTGTACAGAAGGAAAATTATCACACAGGGATTAACTCAGGGAGGTATATTTCCATGAGTAATTAGGTTCTCCATTACTTAAATACAGCATATAAAGCCTCCTGACCTATAAACAGAACCTAACCAAAAGAGTAGAATATATTATCTAATTTCATGTCAAGTTTTGTTCCAAATTGTATTAAAAAATATTTAACTGATAGATGATGCATTGCTATTCAAATGTTTTGTTCACTGGGAAAAATCCTTCAATTCCAAATAGTTTATTACGTTCTTGTCCTTTTATTTTTCACATGGGTGTTCCTCATTTTGTCTATCCTGCTGAGTCTTCTACATTGCAAAAGGAGGCAAAATGTCATCAATATATACAACACATAGACTTAGCAAAGTAGATGTCTTTTACTAGACTCCATGAGGCTAATATGACTTAAAATATTTCTGGTGAATTAACAGATCCAAGCTGTGTGTTTCTTGTGTATATATACATTCTATATGTTTGTCATATTTCCCTTCGTGAGAAAGTCATCCTTTTTGTCCCTGTTCATCCCCATTATTTGGCTGATATTGGTGGTAACTGACTCTGACTGTGCCCTGGGCTCTGCTAACCTGGCCCAGAGCAGGTGCTCTGATGGAAAAGGTATATGTCTATGTCTATGTGGGGTTATTTCTATAGTGCAACTGTTACTCCTAGTGTCCTGGTGCTACTGCCGAAAGAGTGTCAGTGGGGGGAAAAGAAAGGAGTTAGGGGCTGGAAAAAAGCCTTGTCTTAAGTTTTTCCCGAAACACAGACGTTGCCTTGATACATATGAGGGTCAATGTCAGTTTGTTCCAGAGAGAGAGGCCCAAGAAAGACAGGGTTTTCCACCCAGACCTTGCCTTCCTGATTCACGGGATTCGGACAAGGCAGAGATTTGCAGGGCGAATGTTTCTCTGGGGGGCATAGAACTTAATTCTGTTTTGTAAATAGCCTGGACCAGTTCCGTATAGGGCTTTCTGGGTCACAAACAGAGTCTTAAAGATAATCCTTTTCCTTACCAGCAACCAATGAAAACTATTAAGAAGACTTGACACATAAGAATCATATGGTAGCCCAAAGATTGTTCGGCTGGAGCCTATCAGTCAGGTATTTGGACATGCCTGAATAGAGACCGTTCCCATAGTCAAGATGTGAGATGATCAGGGCTTAAACCACTTATTATCTGGCCACAAAGGGAAATAAAAACAGAAACTTCTGAAGAAGTCGAAGAAGGGCAGAACAAGTGTCTGCCACTGAATTTACTTGTGAATGGAATAGCAATTGATCATCAAATTTGAAGCCCAGGTTTTTCACCACCAGATTTTTAATACGTGGGGAAAGGTGTCAGATGGCCAAAAGGACTGCCAAGGTGTGTCAGCCGCTGAACCAAAAAAAAGCAGCTCTATCTTTCCAGCATTACATTTAAGTTGGTTCGTGGACAGCCACCCAAACACAGTCGAAAGGCAGTTGCGGATTTTGCTGCCTGACCAAGGCTCATTATTCTTCAGAGAAAACAGCAGCTGGGTGTCATCTGCATATGACATGATTTGTGCCCATAAGGATTCTGCCAAGGTAGCCAAAAGAGTAAGGTAGATATTAAATAGAGTCGGACTCAGGGCTGAGCCCCGAGGTACGCCTACACTTAGATTGCAGGATTTGGCTGAGAAGGGGTGGCACCATACCTCTTGTCACCACTCCTCCAGGAAAGATGCAAGCCACTTCCAGGCCTGCCCCCCAATACCTACTGAGTGGAGATGGGCCAAGAGGATATGGTGTGAGATCATATCAAAAGCAGCCAATAGGTCTAAAAGGACGAACAGTGCCCTGTCACCCACTTCCAGGCTAAGTCAGATGGAATCAACAATCTCCAGCAAAGCTGTTTCGGTACTATAATTAGGGCGAAAGCCAGATTGGCTAGCATGCAGTCGGCTTTTCCTTTCAAGATATGACGAAATCTGATGGTTTACATGTTTCTCCAGCACCTTTGAGAAGGCGAGGAGGAGAGATATCGGCCTGTAGTTGGTCGGGTCAGAGGGGTCTTCCTGGGTTGTTTTAAGCAACGGTATGACCTTCGCTTGTTTCCATTTTGTAGGTACAGTAGCTGACGAGAGTACGATATTCAATCAACTGATTCACCATCAGGTTGATAGCCTGTGCCCCACAGCAATAGTAGAAGAGGGGGCCGGGTCCAAAGGGGAGCCCGATTTGAGGCACCTTAAGACTAGCAGAGAATCATCCAGAGAGATGGAATAGAAGAAGTTCAAAGAGCTAGCTTCAGCTTCAATAATAGAGACAGAAAGAGAAGGATCATGGCCAAACCATGAACTTACTGCTCCGTAAGTACTTATTAGTAATTGAATCTGTGTTGAACCACTGGTGCAATATCTAAACCAAAGAGAGGTCCAAGATTATGTTAAAATCTCTATCAGCATAAAATTGAACTAGGAATAGCGTCGGGTCTATTTAAATGTTGTGCTAGACGTAGACATTTTGCAGCTATCGAAGATTGCTTGTGAAGATACTGAGAGACATAATTTAATCTTATAAAAGTATGCATTCGTTATATATTTAAGAAAGGACCTTATAATGTGAGCATTTTGTTCTCTTAAAATAAAGCAGTCTACAATCCTGGTGTTGAAGGTGTCTGAAAATTTGCTGGAAATGGGTTTTCTGGTATTAGTAGCTTTATTCACCTTGTGATATATTTTTACAGTTTTTACAATTTTTGGGTAATAAAAGCTAGAATCACTTATTCTGCTGGTTACTACTCCAAACGCCATCTGCAAGAGGCTGGTGGAGACGCTTCTAATAATTACAATGTGGGGTGTGAAATTGCCAACACTGTACCTTTCATTGCTGCAGCAGCTCTGGGAAATTATCAGACACGTTCAAGCAAGCTATGGAAAGGAAACATTGTCCACTGACCAGGTATTTTTTCTTTCCAAGCAATTGTCAGCATTTTCAAAATGAGGTAATACATTTTTTGGAGCTGTATTCTGTGGTGATTGTGTCAATTGTTAGGGTTATATGATGCTATCTTTAAATAATCTATGAGAACTGGAGGATAGCCATCTCAGAAAACTACATAAACCATATTTTCACAATGCTACCCCGCCAAATATTGATTCAGCTCTTCTTGTATATCCTTAAAAGACTGAAAACAAATGTAAAATTTGAGCAATACTCTTTGTTATTACTTAGTGTTGGTTTGTCCTATCTGACATCAGAAAGTTCTATGCATGATATAAATATCACTTGGTATTGCTTGGCAAAACAATTCCATTGCTCAAAATGCTAAACCCAAAGTTCAAGCATTTCTTGGCAAATACACATTACAATCCCTATAGTGACTCTGACATGAATCTACCAATATAAAAATATATAAACATGAAAGACCTGATTACAAGTGTAGGTGGTATTTATTGCATATGATAAATAACGATATCATGTGGTATGCTACTTATCGAGTGCCATAAATACCACCTATTACGAATTGTTGGAGAGCAACATGCAGAATTTGGTGTTTAAGTCACCAACATCCATATGATAGTGTAAATAGAGTATAGTTTTCCCCATTAAATTTCTACAGGTTTGACCTGCTGAAACTGAATGAAGGTTGAGTTATTTAACGCATCCGATAATTATAGGATGTGTGGGTCAGAATTAACCACCCAGCACATGATCAGGCCCTAAGGCTTGTAACTCAATCAAAAAAAGCAAACTCAATTTACAGAAGATAAGTAAATGTAATCATGCAGCTGCTAATGATTTTACCAAATCCAACAGATTACAAACTAAAAGCAGACCTTAAACCTACTCAGTTAAAGACATGAAAGCAATTTACAAAATACCAGGAAGAGGCAGCAGGCCTCTTATCCCTGCTGCAATGCCAAATTGATCAAGAAGGCCTGGCAGCAGCATCATCTGTGGCCATAATGACTTTAATCTTCGTCATAGAAAGAATTGGGCTAGTTGCGTAAGGCACATTTAAAAAGAAAAGTTTTATATGCAGTATTCAGGGCAAAGGGGCACCACAGCACATACATGATATATCGACTGTAACAAAATATAGTAAGAGGAAAAAAATGTAAGTTACAATGGGTTGAACCTAACTGGAAAGACAGAGTTGGCGCAAAGCGAATGTAACATTTGTATGTATAACATGAAAGAAAACAGCATACAAATGTTTATATAGTCGGGCCTAAAGGAAACTTGAATAATGCCAATTACTAACACCTACGTAAAATAACATGTAATGCAGCTAAAGACTAGCCAAAGCGATGCATAGGGAATTTAGGGCCCCATTAGGATGGCACCCTAGCAGTGCTGGGACTGACAGCAAGCGGTGCAGCGGTTCTGCACCACTGATTAGGATGCGACCACCACCCTGGCGGTTGCATCCTGTATACCTAACAATGCAGAGGGTGCTGCTGTAAGCAGCACCCGCCGCAATGCCAAAATGGCATTTTGCACTTTGCCATGCGCAACGTGGCAGGCACCGCGTGGTGCCTGCCACATTGTGCGTGGCAATGGTACCCCCCAAGTGCAGCCCCCCTCTCCCCACCCCCCTGGGGGCCCGCAAGGGCCCCCAAAGCAATTTCTGCCAGCATTTCCATGGCGGCATCGCCGCCATGGAAAGGCCTTGTAAACAGTTCATCATAACATGGATGGCGGTGCCTTCCAGGCACCGCCACCATATTGTGCCCGAGTTCCGCCTGGTCGGCAATGGTGTCGATTGCTGACCAGCGGAAAAGTGGCGGACAGTCTTTCCATCCACCGCGGTACCCCCGCCATGCTTATATGGCACGTGGTAAATGTGGTTGTGATGGCAGGCGGACCGCCACAGCCGGCCGGGCGTTGGCGATCCACCCGCCATCATAATGGGGCCCTTAAATTGAAAGTGCATTAATAATTAAGGGTGTGCAAAACTTTGTAATTAACTTTCTGCCAAATTTCTTAAAAAGATTGAAAATGTTATTTTTAGAATAAAGACTAAGTTGCCGTTTATCTTGTGTGACTTTTTGTTAGCGTGCACCTGGTAGAAGAGAGTCTCACGTGATACCAAAAGAAGACAATGTTTCGAGCAGATAATGTCCCCTAGCAAGACTTTTTTTCTGCAATCATGTCGCCATCCAGTATCTCACAAGACTTTATTTACTCAAGATGCACACTTGCTTGATAAGAGTTAAATGAACTTGTGTAATAACAAATTTCGAGAAATGTCCCTGATTACACCTAAGACAAAATTTGTAAAGTTTGCAGATCTCACTGGAGTAATTGTAGTTTCACTGAGACCTCGTATTTATATGCAGCAGTATATATTAAGGAATCGAACAGCTCAGAGAGGACAAAACATAAGTAAATGTAGTGCATACAACAAAAAACAAATCAGCTTCTGGTGTAGTAGCATGCAACATCCCAGCAGGAGAAATAGGGAGCTTGTCTTGATAACTTATGATGTACTGAGTGAGAGTAGAAATTGGCTGCAAGGGAGGAGAGGAAGTGATGATTTAATAGTTAGTGTTTCAACTCTTGGGCCTCATTAATGAGGTTTTGCCATAGAGCAGTGTCGCAGCCCTTCCTGCTGCGCTGCCCTACGCCAAAAGAAAAGAGCAGGAATGCGCTGTATAATACGGCGCATTCCTGTTCTTGCCCACTGGGCGAGTGCATAATGGGCTGCCGTGCACCAACGCAGGAACATTTGCACCATAGTGCAAGGGTGCCTGCGTTGCGGGGATGCAAAGGTGAAGGATCCGGGTTCCCTCTCTCCAATGTACTCTGGAAACCTCGGCCAATTGACCGTTTGTACCTGCTTTAGCAGTGTAGAGTGGAGAAATAACTCATTAGACCAGACTCACGGGCTCAAAAGAATCACAGACTCCAGGGTTCTAGTTTAATGGGCTTATTACAAAGCCAAAAATAACTGGACACACAGACACCTCAATGCCAGGTTGTAAACGCATATTGGAACTAATACAAAGCCAAGCCTCCTGGCCAAATTCAATCTCTGGAGCATGAAAAGAATGACAAATTCTAAAATCAGAACGCAAGCGATGACTGCCCCCACGTCAAGATTAGTCTTCATTGGGGGTTCATAAGTAAAATGCATTAATCTGTCTCTATTCTTCCACTAGGCAAATTCTGAAAAGTTGTCAGGGCGTGAAGACTTCCTAAGAAGTGTACTCACGTTGTATGGGTCACGTAGCCTAAGGCTACCAAGCTCGTTCTAAGATGCGCCTTCCCTCTCCTTCGATCTCCTCTCTTCTCCTAACTCAACCCCGGGGGTACTGTCCGTCATTCAAAACACCAAAACATAAAACACGTCCATTAGGTAACATCCAATCGTCTCATCCCGCTGGGCGCCTCCTCATAGGTAGTTTTCCATTTAGTTTCGATACTCCCAGCTCCTGGATCGATGACCTTGATTACGACCAAACCCCTTCTGTGAGAGCCAGGGGAAATGCATATCAGGCCTGCAGAAATCAGCAAACATAAGAGTAAGGCACAGGCCTTATGACAATCTCACATAAATTAACATTTTACTAAATATTTCTAAATCCACATCAGCACATCAAACACATGAAAACGTGTAAGCCTCATACACTAATTCTGCACGAATAATGTTTCAGCTAAGCATTTATGTATTGTGATATTAATTTCTTCACGTTGACATGAAAAATACACCTAGCACATCACCTTTCACATTATTACAGTACACATTCTGTTGTCTCATGTTATTACGACAAAATAATAAATGCAAGTGTAAACTACTCAAGATTATGATGCACCCCTACAAATGGTAGAGCACAATCACGCCATATCCAAGGTTTCACTTGAAATCCTGGATGCATCTTTAATGCAAAAAAAAAAAACAATTAACAATGGCAGAGAAGCAAATAGTTTGGCTGTAATATTTAAGGGGCCTAGAGAAGCTTTAATCAAAATGGTGTGTCACAGAAAGCGAAATAACCAATTGGTTCATCTAAACCTCCCAGGTCTGGTAGCAGTGATTCAGCTTGGTAACACTTTATTGTATCCTAGTGCCAAAATCTCACTCAAGTTAAGTTATTGTTGTGACTCCTGAGTGAGCTTATGGATAATATTCATTGCACTGAGTTTCTGAAATAACATGAGGTTAGCGTTATCTTGAGTTTTTAAGAATGGTGTTGGCTAGTGTGTGAATAGGCAGGTGCCAGGGCGGAGATGCCAACAGTTTACTAGCAGCCATGTGCACGTCATCAACCAGCGTCTGGATAAGCATCTCTTCTGCTGGTACACTTTGTGACACCCCTGATGAACTTGCACACTTATTGAACAGAACTTCTGCAGCTGAAAGCATACCTTTCAAGGTATTGCATGTGAATTAGGCCTCACTTTAAAAGGAAATGATGTCTTCTGAAGCGCGACGTATTGACATGAAAGACTTCTACCTGCTCCAACCCACTGCCAGTAAAGCGATGAGTGAAGAAAACCCATCAAAATAGACATGGATTAGGATTGCATGAAAATATCTGGGGTCGCCACCTCTCCAAAAACCATTAGCCTTTGGTATAAATATCTGCAATTTCATACAAATTCGCCTATCTCTGACGGCTTTGGCACAAGATGTTTTCCTACAAGAAATTTCCCTCCACTAATGAGATGTTTTAGGAGTTCAGCAATGGGCTCCAGCAGTGGCGACCTGATGACGAGTGGCTTGCTGATACCAGAGCCTTCACCTAAGGACACATCGCATCAGTTTCCATCATACTCATCAGATATTGCATGCTTTATTTATCATTTAGTCAGTGTCCTTTTGTTTCCTCCGTCATGTGCTAAAAAAGCTCCCATAACCAATTTAAATGTTGCAAATTTCATCCTTTAGTTCCACAACCATGATTTTACATCACAGTCCAGCTGTGATATATACTGTTTCTTGGTACTATCTTGACAGAATGTTTTCCCTTTTGTCTTTCGTCTCCTCTGTACCTTGTGCTTGTTGCAGTCGTACTTGGATGCCAGGTGTCGGATTTCGGATTTCTTCTTTTAAGCAATCCTTGCTTATCCAGTTTCTTCCCTCCCTATGGGATACCCATGGTGTCCCCAACTGAGGATCTAGTTAAGGGTGACAGTAAAGGGGTTTTCATGCTAAGATCACATCCAGAGACTAAAATCCAAACAATTCTATGAAAGGTAAGCACCACATACGTCAGAATTGTGATCCTCTCGAAAGCCTGTTTGTTAGTCCTGACATCCTCGGCATGGTGCCCCCCCCCCCCACCCCCCCACACGTTTTGCCTTCACTTCCTGGTGTTTACTGAACTCGTTTTTGTTAGCATTAGGGCTTTGTGCACTATACTCGTGCTAGCCAGTGCTAAAATGCTTGTGCTCTCTCCCTAAAACATGGTAAAATTGCCCTACACCTAATTGGCATATGGAATTAATTATGAATCCCGAGAAAATGGTACATCACGTACCCAGCACTTGTAAGTTAAATGTTAATAGTGAGCTGCAGCACTCATTGTGCCACCCACTGAAGGAAGCCTTTTAAACCATAACTCAGCACTGATACTATAGCCCGTAGTGCAGTTTTAAACTGCCATTTCAACCTGGCAAAATAAACCTTCTGCTAGGCCTTCCGTTTTTTAAATTATACAAGTCTTCCATAAGGTAGTCCCTAACCACCCTTATGGCTGGGTGCAAAGTATTTAAAAAAGTAGGACATGTGTGCTTAAGTATTACGTGTTCTGACACTGAAAAACCTCTAAAGCTGTTTTTTCACTGTTGTAAGGCCTATCTTTCATATTGACTAACACTGGGTAACCATACTAAATTTTGTAAGTGATAACTTCAGATTTCCAGCAGATAGAGAAACGATGTTTGCTCTCAAAGTAATTGTATTTTAGATTATAATTTTGAAAATGACACTTTTAGAAAGTTGGCATTTTTCTATCCTACGTTTCTGAGGCCTTTTTAGGAGTTTCCTGCTTCACGGACCTGCTAATGGTTCTCCCATCAAGACAGTGAACAACGGGGCCTGGGTGTAGCTGGGCAAGAGTCTTCATGGCAGGATGGCTGGGGAGAAGCTGTACTAAGCCCTGACTATATCTCAAAGGACCTAGCCCACAGCACACACAAAGGAAGCTGTCACCAGTACTTCCATGCCTTTTGTCACCTTAGACAATTTAGACCCAGACCCAGAGGATGGGGAAGAACTGACCATAACTAGTTTTGTGAGTAGGTCAGGGAATTCCCCCACACAAAGCCTGGCGCCAGGTATAAAAAAGGGACATTAAGAACCACTTATTAGAACACTCCTGGACCTGTGGAATATTCAGAAGAAGAACTGTCCTGCTGTCAGACGAACTGCCCTGCTGCTTGAAAGACTGTCCTCTTGCTTGAATGCCTGCGTAGTTGTCTAAAAAGTAAGATAGGACCTGCTTGCCTTGATCTGAGTCTCCTCAAAAGTGACTCCAAGGGTCAAGTGGCTGACCTCCCGTTTGAGCTGCAGGAACACAACACTCTTCCTGAGGCCTCTCTACAACTCCCAAGCTGACCAGCACAAACCAGAGCTGCCTGGACCTGCGTGAGTCCTGTTGCTGGCTTCTGCTTCAGTGAGTCCTGATCCCAAGAGATGACCCAGGTCATCACCCTTGGCTGGAGTAAGAGGGTACTCCTACTGGCACAACTGAAGGTTTCATCGGAACCAACTCAGCGTGATGCAACCCGATGCAGGACTTCACGTTGGTGCACCTTGCAGCTTCTGACGGCAGCTTCACTTGACCTGATGCAGCATAGCACCTCGCATCACAAAGGTAAACTCTGAGTGGGTCATACTCGGTTCTCTGCCTGGCATGCGCTCCATCGTGCTCAGCCTGAATTTTATTACTTTGTTATGGTCCATTGCAATCAAATAACCACAGTTGGCTTTTTCTGCTTGTTGGTGCTATTTTCACTTAGCTTTTAAAATCAATATCTCTGTTCTACTGATAGGATTTTCATCAATCCAATGTCATTTTATTTATGGAAATTCGCTTTTTTTCTAAATTGGTTTGGGCTGTTTCTCTTGTTGAGTTTTCATTTTATTACTGTTTGCGAGCTGCATAAATAATTTGCTCATTTCCTCTAAGTTAAGGTTGACTGCTTTATGCCAAGCTACCAAAGGGTTAAGCACAGGTTACTGTAGTGACTTCCTGTGGTTCATCCTGACAAGGATTGTGTTTTTTGAATGAGTGGAGCTGCCTCCCCTCTCAACCAATAGCCAATTTCTTACACTGTTTCTCATGCTCAAATGAGCACCACTGTTTTGTGACTACATTCAATTATCTTCTGTAACTCATCCACCAGTAAATGTGGATGAAACTGAAATCTTTATAGTGAATGGTAGTCACACATAAGGATAACCTAATCTGAAGTTAAATTCCTATTGAAATGCAGTTACACTGCTTATCTTTATTGATTTACCTATGTACCAAACGTTATAAACTTGGGAAGTGCTATGAAACAGTGATGGAACCTTTCTTTAGGGTCCTTGTTGCCGATTGGGGAGATGGGCGAGCCCGCCTGCGACTGGGCCCTGTTCAGTGAGTATCATGGAGTGGCATCCTTTGACTCAGCGCCAGGCTCCTAATGTGCTGCCTCCCTGTGGGAGGGACGGGAGTACGGCTGAGAGGGGCTGGGTAGCAGCCTGCAGGAGCAGAAGGGAAATATGGAAGGCACGGGCGCGGCTCAACGCTACCCGCCTGGTCAATTGCACCCAGATCTGGCGGCGGACTCTGCAGAAGACGAGCCGCCGCTGCAGTGGCGAGGTGTAGCGCCAGCGGCCAATGGATGAGCTCATGGTCAGCCCACTGCGCTACATCAAAAGAGCACTGCACAGACAGCGGCGCTGGTAAACAAGTGATTGTGGCAGCGGCCCCTGGATCTGGTGTATGTGGGCGATCATTGCTGCAGGAGATACTGGGAGCTTGCTTCAAATGTGCACAAAACATGCGGGAGCAATAAACAATGAGTACTATGTTTTGTTTGGGCCCAGGCTATAAACGTCTGCTGATGAGAGACATCGTAGTGAGGCCCTATTGGACCATAAGAAACTGCCACAGTAGGCTTAAGAGAAGTCTGCCCAACAGTTTGTGATACCGCCCAGAGACATCACTACATGACACAATACTTCAATACAGCTCACGGAGGGATCAACTATAGGCCAGACACTATTCCCATGTGATTGCCCTGACAGAGTGGAGAAACTCTGTGGCACTGAATGTTAAATGTCCGGGAGCACTTATCCGTGTTGTGCATGCTGATAGCGCCTACATGCAGGAGAGTAGGCTGCATAGTCTTGGGCTGTGGTGGAGACACCTGTGGCCTGGATCAGCTCCATCAGTCCCCAGACTACAGTGGAACTTCACCAGAGATTGCCCTAACACTTGTCCACACATGTGTCGCCAACCCGAACACCCACAGCACCACAGCACAAGAGTCAGGGGCGAAATACTGCTAACCAGCATCTATAGTGGAATGCGGTGGCCTGGTTGACCCAGGGGCAAATGATTAGGAGTGCATATTTCTCTGCAGGCACTGGCCCAAGACTAGTGCTGAGGTGTCTGTCGGCCAGAGGTGCAAAATCTTGAGATTGGGAATACCTACAAACAACAATCGCTGCTCACGTTTGAGTCTCAGTGATCCATGAAGGCACCTCAACATGCCCTGTCAGATTTGGAAGAAGAGCTGCCATTGAGGGGCACCACCATATTAGAAAATACCCTGCTAACCATGCAGCAAATTCTGAAATCAATTGATGTCAAAATTGACACACTGAATCCGAGTATGGACCATATGGCAACCAAATTGGATAAACAGCGCACTCGTATTACTGAAGTAGAACAACGCATTTCAACAGTGGAGGATGGTCTGAACTCTGTTAGAGTCAAATGTCTAAATATGGAGAAGGTGCTAGTAGTTATTCAGGATAAAAATTTGAATTTAGAAGTTAGATTGTGCAGTAATGATCTACGGATCACAGGCATACCGGAATCAATGAACACCTGCAGGCTGGAACATTATGTGGAAATCATGATGAAAGAGATGTTTGATGTGGAACACCTATGCAGGTTTGATTGTTGAAGGACCACACAGATTGCGCATGGCCAGGCCAGTCCAAGTGGTGCCTCCGTGTCCCATTACCGTGAAATTACTAAATTTCTGTGATCGCGAGACAGCGCTTCGTCTGGTGCACAAAATGCAAAACACAAAATATCAAGGAAATGAGGTGGCTTTTTACCCCGATTTTACAGCAACAGTTTGGGCAGCAAGACGTGAGTTCCTACCAGCCAAAAAGAAATTGCAAGCCTAAAATGTGCAGTATTACATTGCCAACGCAACATTACTACATTCCTTGCTTATTGCTAATTCGCACACAGAACGCAAAATATTCAAAGTGACTTTATCGTACTCATCATACTCAGGATGGGTAATGGTACTGATTAAAAAGGGTGTGCCCATTAACCTGACCCACTCAGAGACCGACAACCATGGAAGATATCTAATGATGCAGGGACAGCTCTGCTGCACGCCGATAACCATCGCTAGTGTGTATGATCCCAATATAGACGATCCTGAGTTTTATGTACAAATCTGGCATCATCTTCACGTGCTAACACCATCTGCTGTTATCTGGGGTGGGGTCTTAACCACATATCCAGACCCCCCACAAAGACTGATTGGCCACTCCGATGTGGGGTGGTAATCAGGCAGCAAAAATGATATGCGAAGGCATGCAAGACCATGGTCTTATTGACCTATGGAGGTTAAGGAATACAGAGGGTAAAAAGGGCACATTTTAATCACCTGTTCACAGCTCGTGGTCTAGACTAGACTACTGGTTAGTGACAAAAGAAGGGAATGCATGAATGAGTGCCATTAAACACATGCCCAAATCACTATCCGACTGCGCACCTTTCCTTTTGGATGTCATTATACTTACACACACCCCACTGCAATTTCAATGGTGATAAAAGGCCAGATCCCATTTAGATCAATTCTTCAAAAAGACAGCGGTAATTGAATATTTTGAAACAAATGTGGACTCAATGGAAAGTGCTGATATTATAAGGGAAGCATTTAAGGTGACCATTAGAGGTGTATGCATAGGTTCCCAGCCCGGGGGGAGGGGGGGGGGGGTTGAAATCCATACACACTCAACTCAAGATCATAGAAACCTTGTTCATGAAACAAGAAAGAGAGTACAAAATAAATCCGAGCCCGGCTAATCTAACAGATATACGGGAGCAGGTAACTAGTTACTATGATGCTGCTGAGCAGAAGGTTCAACACATGTCCAGGCGCTGGAAGGCTAGAGTTTATGGTGAGGGGGCAGACCAGGCAAAACCTAGCTACCAAAATAAAAGAACTCTGGGCATAGTCGCATGTGGTGGAGACCTTGATTGAGGATGGTACGGTGTGTCATGATACGCTAGGCATACTTGCATCCTTTGTACATTTCTATGGACGTCTATTTGCAGACTGCATGTCTGCGGAAGAGCCTGTAACCGCAGATTATCTAGATTACATAGTTTTAGCATGGCTCTCTCTTGGACAGAGAGGATTCCTGGTATAGCCTATCACGGTTGAGGAAATTAAAGAGGCTATCCGCCACTTACCTAATGGAAAGGCTTCTGGCAGTGATGGATTGCAGAGTGATTTTTTTTAAAGGATATGCATATTTACCAACACCACACCTATATGCAATTTATCAAGAGGCCTTTCAAAAGCAAATTCTCCCCCTGATCCTAAGAGAGGCCCTTATAATCACACTTTTGAAATCTGACAAACCCCCAGAGAAATGTGAATCTTATTGACCACTGTCCCTCATTATTACGGACACCAAAATACTAGCCAAAATACTGGCAGTCAAGTTGAGACATCTACTCCCATACATCGTTTGCCAGACTAGTCAGGCTTTATGCCGGCACGTTCAATGACTCAACACCGATGCACTCTATTTGCGGTACTCCATCAGTTAGAGCCCACATTTCCTAGCTGCTGCAGTTCTATTAGATGCCAACCAGACATTTGATTCAATTCATTGGAAATATATGTGTGGTATACTGCATCTCATAGGAGTCTCATAGGCCTTTTCGTGTTGGATGAAATGACTATACACTGCCCCTGCAGCTAGAGTGACAGTAAATGGACACACATCTGAGGCCTTTCCCATCTATACTGGCACTCATCAGGGGTGCCCCCTGTCGCCGCCCCTTTCTTGTGGTCGCGTTGGAGCCCTTGGCATGTATATTATGACAGAGACATGCAGATGTGGCACTGCATTTCCGTAAGTGGCCTTTGGGCATTTTGTTACATGGAGACGACATGGTTTTGTATCTCAGGTACGCCACCACCAATGTGGAACCCCTTATATGCGAATATCTACAATACGAAAGTTACTCAGGACTAGGAAGTAACTGGTCAAAGTCAACAATGTTCCCCTTAACACAGATCACCACACCACACATGTTGGAATACCCTCTCGAGTGGTGTGACAAACCTGTCAAATACTTGGGTGTGTGGGTTCAGAGAGATTCAGATCTAGTTATAAGTTATAGTTACGGTAGAGCCGCCTCCAAGCTTAAAGACCAGGTATTACGCTGGTCCAGGCTTTCACTATCACTCACATACAGAGTGGCACTTATGAAAATTATAGTATTGTCGAAATTCCTGTACTTGTGTATGAATGTCTCTATATTTCTAACACAGACATCTTATTGCATTCTACGCTCACTTCTAATTAAGCTGGCCTGGGCAGGCAAAGAGCCTAGGGTCAGTTTGGATGCCCTCACACTGCCACGCCATCAAAGAGGGTTTGGGGCCCTTGATCTGCATGCACTATCTCTCCGCACAAGCCCACTTTGCTCACCAGTGGCACTTCCCACCGAGATATACCCGCATGTGGCAATAGAAAGCGATGATGCATATCAAATCCCACTTAAAGCTATGATTCCTCACAAGTGCCCAGACATCCCACATAATGAAAAATACACAATACCACACAGGCATGGAAGTTACTTGGCAACCGAGCAGCGGTGGAACCAATCTATGCACACACCCAGCCGTCTCTGTGACGCAGAAACCTAGAGGGCGCTATCACATTGGGGGAGGCAGATCTGAAAACTCTGGGTAATGTATTCCCCGAGAGGAATGCCATATCCCTCACAGAACTACAGCAGACTAGCCAAGCATCCCCAATGGGTCTCCGAAACCTATATTCACAGTTTCCACAACACTGCAGACTCTAGGAGCACTACAAAAATGACTCACAAGTGCTACATGCAAGAACCTAGTCACAAAACTGTACAACGCGTCACAAATGGATTTAGCGCCCCATCTCTAAAGTGCCACTTGACAAATGGAACAATACACTTGAGGCACCGCTCAGGTTAGGGGACTGGGGCTTCTGCGGCACATTAACAGGCAAGCTCACGCCCAATTGTAATCTCAGAATCATACATTTCAAATACTTGCCTCAAATACACTTCTCTCCGGTTCAGCTGTGAAAGCTTGGTCTCCGAGAAGGGGCACATTGTGTTAGATGTGGGGCACCTTCAGCTGACTTCTTACACTTGGCACATAGCTGTCCTCCAATACGCCACTACTGGCTACAAGTCACACACACGCTGGTGGCCATAATATTGGAAAGAGTAGAGGGTGTAGTATTCTTGTAGATACTAAAGACACGGACACAGCGTCTAGTTGGTCAGCTTCTTTTATTAGCTCCTTCCTCATACAGGGCTAATGGCTAACTGCCTTACTAGCCCTCGGCTCCTCCCTTTCGCCCGCCCTGGTCTCCCCACTCAGGCCGGTCCTAGTGCCGAACATATTGCCGTCATTACATCTCCCCCCTCTGTAAATAAAAAAACATAATATGACCAGCACAGCAGCTGTCTCTTCAAAGTTCCTCAATGAGACGAGACGGTTTTCTGATGATCCGTCTGGGGCGTGCTTGGTGTTCAGGGTTGTCACTCTCGCTCTCGTCGGCCATTTCCATCAATGCCTGACTATGGTGCGGCAGTGTTTCTGGTTCTCTCTTCTCTATTTTTGGGTCAGTCAGTAGTTCCTTAATTGTGGGTCCGCACTTCTTAAAGTACGTCACGTTCCTGGTGAGTCTTTTTCCTTCAGTCTCTGCAGTAATCATGGTTCCTTTTTGTTGTATCACCTTCAGCGGAACTTCATGGTATTTGCTGTCCGTCTTCCGGTGTTGTTCTTGTCGGGCCAGCACCCAGTCTCCTTCTTGTATTTGAGGGGGCGTGGCACGTCGCCGTCCATCTGCATAGTCCTTCATCTTCTCTTTCTTTATCTTGTCTCTGGCTGCCATCTCCTCATGGTCAGAGTCGGAAAGCTGTTCGTCCGCTGCCGTCGTCATCATCGGTAGCCTGGTGCGCACTGGGCGTCCCAGCATGAGAGTGGCCGGACATTTGCCTGTGGTGGAGTGAGGCGTGTTTCGGTATGCTCGCAGTACCTCGTTGAGTGCCGTCTGAACGCTCTTTCCGGTGAGTTCTGCTTGCTGAATGGCTTTCTTTATTGTAGCCATGAAGCGTTCAACCATTCCGTTGGCCTGCGGCCACAATGGTGTAATCTTGCGGTGCTTGAAGTTAAGGTGTTGAGCAAAATCAGCAAAGTCGTGGCTGTTGAATGGAGGCCCGTTATCTGACTTCACCACGAGGGGAATGCCCCATGCGGCAAAGATTTCCTCCAGTATGGGTATGGTACTCGATGCTTTCGTTGACGAGCACAGTTGCGCGATGGGGAATCTGGAGTACTCGTCCATGATGACTAGGACATATTGGCCTGATTTTATGGGCCCAAAGAAATCAATGGCAGTGTGTTGCCAGACACCCTCCGGTAGTGGAGACATTTGTAGCGGTGCAGGGGGGTCCGAACGGCTCACCAGTTGACACTGCGGGCAGTCGTTCAGAGTTGTCTCTACCATCATGTCTAGTGTCGGAAACCAGACTCTCTCACGGAGTGCTCTTTTTGTTGCTACGATGCCCCGGTGCCCTTCATGCGCTAAGTTGATGACTCCTTGTCTCAGTTGTCGTGGTATCACTATTCTGGTGTCTCTTAACACAAGGCCGTTTGTTGCTATTGACAGTTCGTCGTGGACATGTTTGAATGCCGCCATTTCTCGGTCGTTTTGTTCATTGTCTTGCGTGTGTCTCCAGCTGTTTGTTTGAATCCGACGTTTCACCTCTTGTAAGGTGTCATCTGTTTGTGTCGCTTCACAAATGGCTTCCAGTGGAACGGCAGGAGGTCTCGCTTGGTCTACTACGAAGTGGATGTATTCATCCGCAATTGATTGTTCTGATCCGTTTGATCTGATGGGGTGCCGGGACATGTAGTCTGCTGGGTTTGCAGCTTTTCCAGGTTTGTGGATGATGGTGTAGGTGTATTCCTGGAGTCGGAGGCCCCATCGCTCTATTCTTGGTGGCATTTTTGCTCGTGGGTTACCAAAAATCGTGGTCAGTGCTTGATGGTCAGTCACTAGTGTAAAGTGTTTCCGCCGTCATTACAGAGGGGACCCCTCAGATGTGTTTATTAGGACTTGTTAAGTCTCTGAAACCTACTAATCGTAAACTGGTGGCAGTAGCGCTTCTCCTGGTAGAGTAAAGTCTCGATGCACTGGGTAGAAACACGTCCCCTAAACACCAACACTAGTTACATGACATAGCATATTGCCATGATCCGCTTGAATGCTATGCAGAACTCCCCGAGCGACGCGTACAAAGGACATTTGGAGCCCTCTCACTGCTCACAATCCAAGAAACATCTTAAAAAGACTGTATCTGCTAGAACTCCCAAAAATGTGTGACCATGTACTGTATAGATTAATTCATTAACTGTGACCTTATGCCAACAATTAGATGTACAGTGAGATTGGCATCGATTGCACTGTATGTTGTTTTGTTACATATTTGAAAATTCATAATTGAACTAAGAAAAAAAACTCTCTAAGCACGTAAGCAACCTATATGTAGCACTACTATGCAGAATTGGCAGCAGATTTGATCATGAACGCCGACATCACATGGCAAGTCATCAAAGTCATCACAAAAGAAGCTTTGCTCCGGGACTCATTATCCCAGTAACTCACAGATTTACAGTGCACGTGGTTTCTTCCCGGAAGTTATATTGCACTGATATACCTGTTGATGTATATAGGGCATGTGAGAAGGGCTACATAATGCTTAATATAGTATTCTTCAGCATACCTGGTTGATGCATCATCGTATATTCAGTGTGCTACCCAGCAATTTCTGTCAGGGCTTTAGGTGTAGTGCCTCTGGATAGCTTGGATGCTTGTGGGAGTGAACTGGGGGGCCCTTGTAAGCCCCAGCCTGTGGTTTTTCCGGAAGGAATCTTACGAAAAAAGTTATATTTCATTTAAATGATGGCCATTTTAGAAAGTGCAATATTTGTCCCTGCACATTGCCAGAAAAACTAGTACAGTGAAGAAAATACTGGGCCTAAAACTCTATCGCAATATTAAGTGCAATATTAAGTGCAAATATCCAGAAATATCCCTTGATTACACATTAAGTACACTCAGAAACACGATCAACTCCTTTCTAATTGTGTGTCTCTTTACAGTGGATGTATTTTGTAATTCATAACGACAGACCAATTTCCTGAATGACTCCGCTGCATTAACACAGATATGATCTGAACAAGCGAGTGCTAATAATATATTTAAATAATGTAAACACGTCATTTTCGTGGTTGTGATGAAACTGCCTTAGGACAGGATATTGATGAAAATGTTGGATAACTGCACTTGCTAACATTCCAAAGTTTCTTAACATGAAGAGCTGTGAAACCATTATTTTATATTTCGAGTTTTGATTGATAGGTAGGTCAAAATTGTTTTATAAAAAAAAACTGCTTCTCTCCCATTCTTGGGGGACTATTAAAGGAACAATTAATTACCTGGACCAAATTGTACACATTATATATAAAGGAGGTTATAAACTAAGCAAAAGCAGAGGCATCTTCATCAACATTCAGCGCATTATTTAAGAACTATTAGCAAACCGGTCCACGCTGTTAATTGCGTTGTCCCTGTTTAACTGTGATGCAGGCTTTTTTCCGGAAGTAATTTTGACATATCTTTTTGCTGCAAGTCACTTTAATTTTTAATAAAATCATCATCTAGATTAAATTGCGTTTTTATGCCCAGTGGTTTTGCTGCCAGTTTTACTTCTAGTGAACTACTCTTTGCCCCGAGCACTCTGGCTGTGTTCTGATGCATATGAATCATATTAATTGTTGTCCCTTCTAACTAGCAAAGTGACTGAGAGGTTTGCTCCATCGCTTGGAGGTGTTAAACTGGCATTCCTCCGAAACTCATCGCAGCTAGAATACTGTAATGTTGTTGTCTTCATGTAAAAGGATCTATCTATCTATCTATCTATCTATCTATCTATCTATCTATCTATCTATCTATCTATCTATCTATCTATCTATCTATCTATCTATCTATCTATCTATCTATCTATCTATCTATCTATCTATCTATCTATCTATCTATCTATCTATCTATCTATCTATCTATCTATCTTCAATGAAAAACCAAAGGTTACAGGGACGTTATAGTTAGGAATTAGCATTTAAAAAAACCTTAGAAATTTACTGAAAAAAACAGGAAGGCCTTTGGGTCTAGGGGCACTGTCTCCTCTTTTTCTGTATCACTGTTGTGACGTAGGCTTCAGTGAAGGGAAAAGATGACTGGGCGTGGCAGTCTGAAACTGGGGCTGTCAGGTTGGGTGTGATTTCGTTCACCTGATCATAGGTGTATAGTAGCTTTGCATAAGCAACCCACTCCCTTTCTGCAACACCATTTTCCTTGGTCTGGGCGAAGTCGCAGAGGCTGTTTATGTGCTTCCAGAAGAGGAGATGATTTCTCTCTTGTAGAATGGTAAATATCTTCAGCCATTCTTCTCTGACTTTTTAGTTTTTTTGTTGCCAGACGATCTGCTCTGCGTGCGGTAACCACTTGTGCTTGGATGTTTTCTCGCCTTGTTTGTTTGCCACTAGGGCTCTTCAAAGAGGATGTTTGAGGGACTGTTATTCGAGTAGAATAAAGTTTTCTGGGGGCCAGCCCCAGTCCCCCCCCCAGGGCTGTGCGCAGGTCTGCCAGGCATTCATCCCAGTGCTCCAGTAGTTGAGGTGCCCTGGATGGCATTTCGGCTGCCTGTTTTGACGCAATCCAATATTTAACTTTTCTCCGAGGCTGTCTTTCCATTTTAATTCTGGGGAGGACTTTGTAACTTTCTTCCCCAGTTGGTTATCCCAAAAGGAGCAACAGAGGCGAGTCCTCAGTGTCTAGTTTCAGGAGCGCTCGCACAGGTCGGTGATCACTTTCAGCTTGGTCATCTGCTTCGAAGGTGCTGATTTGAGCTGTCAAAAGTTTGCTAATAAAAATATAATCGATAGTCAGTATATTTCTGACTGTGGGAAGAATGCCGCAGTGCAGCTCGAGTGAGTCTTTTAGAGATTGCAGAGAGTCTAACTAATGACTGTTGAGAAGACTCCGAATCGAGGCAGCCTCGTGGTTAAGCTGGTTGTTTGAGTTTGACAGCCCTGGCCCCTGGAATTCCCCGGCCATGATTGGAGCTTGAGTGTAGTATCTGTTAAACAAATCTTCGATTGCAGTGATTAGGGCATTTAAGAGCTGTGTTTTCTGGTGCTGCGTAGCATCAATGTAGCAGTTTATTTGCAGCAGTGAGTCAGAGTGGTCTAAGATTGCGTTTTAGGCCTTTAATAAGCAGTGCTGGAAGTGTATGTAGATTTGTGGTTATTGTGGTGACATCTATTTTTCAATTGTGTTTGACATAATTTGAAAGCCCTCCTGGTGGGCGACCAAAAAAATTAAATTTTATTGTTGTGGAATGAAATTCATAATATCCTGACAATGTAGTCTTTCCTGTGGCCCAGGTTCCCCCGTAAACATAGGAGTTCTCCTGTATTGAGGTATTTAAGAGCTGCGTTGTCCTCTGTGATTTTCTTGAGACCTGACACATTCCATGAAATGACTGTTAGCTGAGGGCTGGAGACAGCCTCCTCTAAGTTGTTTCTTAGATGCTTGATTTTTGTCATGTTAGGAGTACTGTTGGTGATGCTTAGTGGTACTAGGAGTTAGCACTATCTTAGAAGTGCCCATTCTATCATTTGCGTGGTTTGCTTCTGGTGTTCTGGTACAGGGTGCAAGTGAAGTGTTGGGCAGGTCAATTCCAAAAGGTAAGGCATGTTTTGAATGGGTCCTGTACTGGGCAGGGCGGTGAATTGACCAGTTAAGGATTGTGGAAGACCCGATCTGAATACCCAATAGGGTCTGTGAGTGGCTCATTGTTTAGTGTGGCATGGGTGCTTGCGTCCACCCTTTCCTTGCTTGTCTGCAGAGGAGGAGTTGTCTTGAGATCTGATCTTAATACGGCGCAATCATTTGTGCAAACAGTGCCCTCCCTGGTGAATAAAAGATACAACTGGACGAAGTAACATTTAGCAGGAGGGTTCCGATTTTTATGGATGGTTTTCAATGGCACCACTCTTTTGGGTTTTGAGGTCCTTTTAGGCTGTTTTTTTTGCTTTTTCTTCACTCTTCTGTATAGTAGCACAACTGGCTGTGTTGAGTGTGGTGCTGCCCTCTTAGTGTCCCCTACTACTGACTGGCCTCGGTGGTGGGGGCTGCTGTCAATGTTAGCAGGTAGTTGGTTTTGGTGGGGACTTGGGCTGTGATCGCAGGAGTGTATTCGAGAACTTTCTGCTGTGTTTTTCGTGTGCTGTCAGGTGTCCGGTCTGTTTCTTTGGTTCCTGTGTTTTCATGATCATGTGCAGGGTGTCTTTTGTCCACTGAGTGGTCGGTCCTGCATTTGACAGTGCTGACAAGTTCTATAGGAACCTCCCGAAATGTTTCCAGTTTATCAAGGATGGGGGGTGCATGATCATGAACATGGGCACGACCCGTCTTCTGAGCTGGCTTGGAGTTTGGAATAGAGGAGATCCATCTTAGCACTCAGTTCTGCAAGACGATGGGCTAGCGACTGTAAAAGGTAAATCTGTAGTTCCATTTTCAAGGTCTGCTATAGCAGTGCTCTGGCCATTGCATTTTGAGAGGCACAGATGGAGGTCATTTGCAGATCCGCCATTTCATAAGCCTCACGAGCCTCTGGAGAAGCTTGTCTTGCTGCATCTGGAGTTCTGGGCATCTTTGGAATCAGTTCCAGCTTTTTTCCTATTTTTGTCTCAAGGGTGTGATAAAAGGATGCTGAGAGACTGCCCAGATCTTAATTATGTTCCATTGCACTGTTCTAGTTCATATTTGGGCTGATTAGATTAGGTGGGGTGGCCTGGGGTGCAGCAGGGCTGGCTGAGTGGAGTTGTCCAGCAATAACTTTGACAAATGTAGCTGGGGCATCAACAGTGTGCACCTCATTGGATGTCGTTTATTTGGGGCTTGTTCTTGACCTGGGAGTTCTAGATCAGTGGGTTGGCTGTTAATATTAGGTGGCTGCCAGAAAAAATGATTGGTGCTCCCTGGTTCCCCACAACGCCTTGGGCAGAATCTCAACCGCATTTCCCCGTAGGAGCACATTGACCACTCAATGCAGAGGGGTTGCTCAGACTGTTAGCTTCACTGCATCTTTATCACCTGTGCTGCTTGAAGGGCTTGTGGAGCTTTAGTTTCCATGGGCTTGTGAAGGCTGAAAGTACTGGGTGCTTAAGCCGGTTGCCGTCGAAATAGGAGGTGTTTTGGGGGCTGTGCTCATGCTGACGAGGAGGCGTGCATCCCTTGTTAGGTTGTTGGGGCTCCTCTGTGCTCCGGATAGTTGTTGGTGGGGGAGAAGATTTCCGCTCAGTTGCCTACTTTGACCTAGTCAATGGTTTTCTTCTTTGCATTTTTCTGGGTTATTTCCTGCACTTCCCCCGGCTACGTGTTCCACGGAGGCCTTCAGTGCCCAGCTGACATTGCCACCTACCAGATTTCCGTTAGCAGAGGTTGGTTTGCTGCTGTGGGTTATTAGAAATTTAGTGCGTTATTGGAGGTTTGGGGTGTAGCATTGGGGGGATGGCCTGGCCCCAGCAGCTGGGTACAAGCAGAGCTAGATAGCCGAACCATGATGTCTTTATTCTTACTAGCTCTTTGGTTGGAGTCATGGCTGGTGCATTGGATAGTGAAGGCAGGGTAGAACACAAAGAGAGACAAACCACATTGGAGCCTAGTTCGACTGTCTCTGCGTCCCACAGGATCAACCCTAAAGGCACAATATTAGCACTGCAGCCACTCCTCACAACTGCACCATGCCATGACACCCCACAGCTCATTACGCACTGCTCACCGCTGAGAGGCCATTGTTAAAATTGCTGATCCCCGAAGAAGTAATTTGCAAGGTTTTCTGTCCTTGAGGTTCTGGAGCCTTCTTCTTGCTCTTTGTGCTATCACTTTGGTAGTGGAAATTGGGTTGAGCCTCAAGCCTTGAGTAGCTGATGGCGTTTGCTATGCTGATAGCTTGTGCCGATTCCATATTGCGCATATTGTCCTTCTCCTGGCTGTCTGCTCTCAATGGCGGGCTCGGAGTAGGCTCAGCTGCGGTCTGGTGCCGAGCCAAGAAACACGCTGACAATGAGTGCTGTAGGAGCAATAGGAGTAAGAACAAGCACATCTTAGGGTGATGTGGGCGTGTGAAACGAGATCTGACGAGTGGATGGAGCTGCTCTCTCACCTTCTGCAGCACGCCCGCGCAGCTTCAGCTCCTCTGGCGGCTTACCCTCCGCCTGTGTTTCAGCCCTCGGGGTGAGCCCAACCTGTCGCGGCAAGCTCCAGCAAGCATGGCAAGCTCCGAGGCTCTGTTCGCCCTGCAGGTCCTCCCCATGAGTTCCATTCCACTCTGCTCTGTTCCGCTCGCCGTCTGACATCAGCAATGGCCGTATTACCAAATTCATAGAAGTAACTCCAGAACATAACATCAGGCCTGTCCATGCAACTCTGATTTGCTCTGAGCAGAAGTTGCTGCCAGCACTTGTCTAAGTATTCCTTTCTGAAACGTTTACAAATTTAGTTTTAACATTAACTAAATTACCTATTAGTAGCACCTTGAAGGTTCTTAGGACTGGGTATGTTATGTGTAAAACTAAGGCATGCCAACTATTTATATTGGAATGTCACTGCATAAAACGAATTAAACATGCAGAGGTGAAATCAACTTTCCGTTTGATAAATGACTGGTTTAAGATTAAACTTCTTAGGAAAGGCTTGGAAAAATCATCTTTATAACATACGGGTATTTAGCAAAAGCCAAATTCAGATTGTTTTTATAAACGTGTTCCAAATATGAATTTCATAAAGGTGTATCCCTGCCTGATGGAGGCATATTCTTTAAATGTCCTCAGTTCATGGAAAGGTGTAATGGCTTCCATCAGTGCGCACAGGGAGGTTAGAAGCAGTTGGTCTGCTTGTAGATCTCTCGTAGGAAGGCACAGTGAGGTTTAATACAAGTCCATTTACCGGTAGATGTGAAGGAACTCATAGGGCAGCATGTTTATACTAAATCTAGCACTGGTGTGAAGTTTGGCTTTGATGGTTGCCCATCTGTAGCCAAGCTGGCACCTGTCACTCAGTGATATGACCTAAGCCCAGAAGCAGCCTGTGTTGGTTTCACACCACTGGGAAAAGTAGTAGTATCATTTTATGAGACAATCCCTGGGTGAGATGCCAAAGCTCCACACTGTGGCAGAGGGGTCCCTCCATCATGTGCTTCCTGGGACCTTTTTAAACCCAACTCAGAGGAAGTGCTTCAAAAGTGGAACATGGCCTCTGTGTAGGCATCTGTGAGGGATAGACCCAGGATCCCCAACAGCCCCTTCTGTGGTGCTACAATGGCTTGGGGCATATCTGGACATGATCAGGATCAGAAGAAAGTAGAACCTGCTACTCTCTGCCTAGGAAAGGATTGAGGGATTAATTTGCAATTTTCTTGGGCGGAGATACTGCTGTAAACCGGCTCTTCTCCTGACCTTCCAAACTTATGAATCTCCCACTGTTTGCTGGATTCACACCCGCAGAACAGCAGCTAGCTCTGCCGATGTGAACAATTGATGTGCTGACCCATCCCCCACAGGGTCCCTAGAAACAGAGGCGCTCACTCTGCCCTGATTTCGGTGGAGTGACCACCACTAGTTTTCCCTACCCAGAACGTCACTATGTTACCCCATACAGCACTGCCAATGCATCATCTGATAGGGAAAATGCCCAGTGGCCTCCAGGGCAGTGACAAAACTCCCTCAGCATCCGGACCTTTTTTTATTCTAAAAAAAACAAACCTTTTGGGAGTTTGTTTCCAGAAAAAAAAAACACTTTGCAGAGCAGCCTTTCACATATAAGAGTAATGCCTATCCTATGCTTTGGTTAGGTAACAATCCTGATGTTTGTTTAAGGGAGGAAATGACATGTGTTCCCCCTCACCTGAATGGCTGCTAGGACTTCAATGCCTCTTGCCCTGCCATTGGGGAGGGCAGGGGCAGTAACACAGCACGTATTCACAACACTAAACACATTTTAAACAGTCCAAGTTCATAATCAATAGTATTTTCGATGGTAAAAGCGCTGACTATTCTTTTTTATTTGAACATTCATCCAATGCTTATGAACAATGAGATACCGTAAAAAGAACCTCTCCCCTTCCCTTAGCGAAGGCTCGATGGAAATGTACTCCTCCTTGTACCTTGGCAAGCTGGGGAAAGGACACATATACCCCCTTTCTTGGGCAAGTGGCAGTCTGAAAAAAAATCCACCCCTAACAAGATGGTACCAAAATGCAAATCACCTCATTCGGCTGCGTCAGGGAGAGGTAGGAAACATGCTCTTACCCATGGACAAGTAATTGGAGAAGAAACACAACTCCATCTTTGGGCAATGCAAGGGTGTAAAAAATAATATACTACACCATCTCTGGGCAACAGGAGGACCAAATGCTACAGCTTTTGATCTGAAGGGCTGTAAATACCCCATAGCCTGAACAAGGCCAAGACAAGGTGGTCAGAGAAAGCTGCCAGAGGAGAAAATCCCCAGAAAGTAAAGCTATTCAAATCCTCACTCTTATCCAAGGCAAAGTGGCCGGAAAGAATTAGACACATATTTATGAAAAAACTAAAGTTAAATTTACAATGAACAAGTAATGCGCATATGTAAAATACTGTTATGAGCTAACTCTCACCACCACGGTGTACCCTCTCCAGCATGAAAGTTACACACAGAGTACCATATTAGACAATGTGCAATATTACAAATTACAGCTGTGATTAAAACACAGTGACAGCCACATATATTAGGGCAATGTTTGTAACACAATAGTTTATTGTGCAATATTACGAATGACAATGTGGGTGGTTAAAGATTTGCCTCCTCTTACCTGTCGTCGTTTTGTGTGCAGGATATGGACACAAATTAAAACATGTGCCAAAGGTCTTCCCACAGGCCACTTCCTGTAGAGCTTTAGTTCATGAAAGCTAAATGCATGACCTGTTTGAAGAGAAAGCCATACACCCAGAGGCCAATGAGCGGGGCCTTATGCCTTTTCCCATTGATACGTTGTGCATACCATAACAAAATAACAGCAATTTACTGAAAATGTAATATAAGGAATAGTAGAAATGCAGAGCCAAGAGAAAGTTATAGGGAAATTTAAATGGTGATATTCAGATTTATGTAGGAAATTATTTATAAGTGAGTGCTGTGCTTTATCGGGATCGAAGAACACAAAAATTCTTTATTGAAAAATACTTGCTACCGAAGACTACCATAAATAGAAAGGCGCACGTCACCTTCGATGGAAATTGAAAGGTTGTGATCCAATCGTTGGATGTCAATCTCCATATCTTCATTGCATTGGTTGATATATTGACCACACTAAATTAGTCTATCATGGCTATGGGCATTAATACTAATTCCTTGCCTGCTATCGCTGTTGACTACAACTCCTCTATCTTACTTCTCCTTCACTAACCCCCATCTCCTTATTATCACCCACACAACTTTCTGTGAATGAAATGCGACAGCATAATGTAATGCCAGCATAAATCAAAGTAGTCTGGGACATTACCTCAAACAAATCTAATCCAACACTGACACGAAGTTAAATACAATCAGGAGCCAAACTCACAGCCCTCCTGGTAGGAGATGGTACAAGAATACAATTGACTAAATATCTATTAACGAATTGAAAATACTTTTTTAAATCTATTTTTTCCAATGGAGTTAAAAGATAATCTATATCCAATAGGATGATATTTTTGTAAACAATATTTAGGACATGATCTTTATGTCAGACAATATCTCTGACAACGATATTCCGACATAAAACCACTCATTAGCTCCCATCACCTGTCGATAGAGCTTTTCACCTTGGTAACAAATGCTGGTTTCCAATCCTGCTACTCTAAAATAGCTGCATACAGGACCTGACCACCTATAGATATGATTTACATAAAAAGGTGTGATTGCCTTCCTCATAACTCTTTGCAGGAATTTTTTGCTGACTCTCTTATCCTCTCCACAACACAAACTGCTGGACATCAAACTGGAGAAAAATCACCTGCATGAGATGATACAAAGTCTGCAAACTACACTCTTTATCTCACTCAGAAGTACTCTCCTAACAGGCACTCCTCTCCTAATTCTTCCAAAAAATCACACTTGACATAGTGAAGACCCCCAACTCGCACCCCATCCACCAAACGCAATGCTTCAGAGCATCTCTTACTGTGATGAACCTCCAAATGCCCCGTGATCACAAATCCCACAACTCATCACGGTTAAAAAAAGAAAAAAATCCATAGTCCCAAGCAACCTCAAAAGAATGACCTTTTCTTAAGCCAATGACCTGTCACCAAAATACTGTGCTGTCCTGACCTAAAGGTCTGTGAATCCCCATCTAAATTCCATATTGCTCTAATGCAAAACTGTGACCTTGAAATTATTCTGCTCATCTAAACCTAGTTCTGCCCATCTCTATAACAAGGTCTAACCACTAGAATACAGTATACTTCACCTTTATAGAGCAGAAATACCCATTGATTAACCCAATAAGGGCCGCCTTGTTCTATTGCCTTACACATAAATTACAAACATGATACCTAAAACATTGAGATATATCTTTTACTGCCACCCGGCAGCAAATCAGCATTATTAATGCTTCCATGATTACAGCTCTGAGCAACTCGCTTCCTTTGATGATCAGGTTTTCAATACTGGCAAAAAGAAGAAGACCCCTACCTATCCACCCCGAGACCCTTCCTATCCGACAGCAACGTGCAACAACATTCACAGTCACTGTGTACCTATAAGCAACACCAAATACAAACCTACAGTCCTTTGAAATTAGGTTGGTGAGATCACTCCTTAAGTCCTTCCCAATTCCTGCCTTAACAGACTCACTCTATTCTTATAAAGAGATGCAAAGCAAACAGTCTGGATTAATTCTCTACCATTTGCATTTGCACAGGCATGCTCAAATATGCAGTCTATTTGTGCCATGTCTCTGTAAAACCTGTATTTTCCTAATTTATGTTTTGCAAAGTTTGATATAGCGCGAACTTGACCGAATCCAATCAGGTATCAGAGCGCTTTACATAGCACCAGTTACTTTACATGAGGACACACATTCATTTGTATACTTTTGTTAGGCACAGGGAGATTAAGTGATTTGCCCAGAATCACAGGATGTTGAGCGTTATTACTGAGACTCGACCCCACTTCCCCAGGTCCGAGATCGAGCGCCCTAGCCGTTAGGCCAACTCCTCTCCCCGAATTTTGAGCCCATTTTTTATTCTCCGTGCTTGCAGTGCTTTCACCATTAAGCATGTGGTGCTGATACCAGGCAGTTCAGCACCGCAAGCTCGGGGAAAGACAACAGGGCTCAGATAAAGAGGCACAGAATGAGGAAAGTCGCATAGGGATAGCACAAATATTCTGTGCTCGTTTACATGTTAACACATTAATGCCAGAGCTACAGGCTTTGTCACTGTTTGCTGTAGATACCAATAGACCTGGTCTAGAAAATCCATGTTCACGAACACTACCTAATTGAAGATTTGGGCAGAGGTTTTGTGAATAGAATAGAATCTAGTAAATCTCTATTCACCCAACATTAACACTTCAGAATTGCCAGCCGTACATTTTCTTACATTTCATAGTAATCACATTTGGAAACGGTCAATTATATTTCACAAACATGGCAGAAGTTGTCAACTAGTCACTTTTGCCTATTCACATGGGATGCACAGCCTTAAATCGAGGTTGCTGCCAGCCTGACAGACTTTTGGTTCTTTCACTGTAATTAGAGTCAGGTGAAGCACCTGGTTTACACCTGTGCATCCTCCACTGGCTGCACCAGTGCAATCCTTCATTGTGGTGGCCTGTCTTCCAAGAGGCCACCGGGTCACAGTGATGGGTGTCTGACTCCTGCCCTATTAAGGCTGGGACTATTTTCACTCATTTCCCCTGCCCTTCTCCAGCGCATGTAGCATGGCAGGCAAATGCAAAGAAACAGTGGCGGCCGCCACAAACGAAGGTTGGTAGAGCAGGTGGAGGGAACACAGGAGTGGTCGCGGGGGGGGGGGTCATGCGAGGTGGGGTAAGTAATAATATATATAACTTGAAACAAGATAAGTTGCCCACCCACCCTTGGTATAATACCTCTTGCCGTCAGGCTAAAAAGGCTCTATTAAAGCCAAAGATAGCCTTTTAATACGGTTGGCAAGAGTAAATCACAAAGCAGTTATACAAAAGGCTAAGCAAAGGTGGGAAGAAGAAAATTGGGCCACAATGAAAACAGCTCTAGGAGATAGAGATATGAGGACATTCTGGGGAATTGCTAATTCTGGCTCAACCACTCTTTGAAGTGCAGTTGAGCCAAATTTAGACGAACAGACCTGGCGGGGGTCCTTTGAAACCTTGTATGCTAAGTAGCCCGGTGATGATCTTGCTCTTGGTTTTGAACCAATAGTTCCTTGTCCTGCGGGTATTTGGGATTCAATGCCCCCGTCTGATGGCGATGTTGGCCTGAGCATATCCATAAAAGAAATAAAGGTCGCACTGGCAAGAATAGCTCCAGGCAATGCTCCAGGTTTGGACAAGATACCTGGAGACCTTTTTAAGAGTGAACCTGCTATTTGGGCTCCATATCTCTGGATGCTTTTTAATTCAATTATGCAAGGCATGAAGATTCCTCCAAGCTGGCTTGGTGCGGAAATAATTCCCATTTTTAAAAAGGGCTCCCCACTCCTCCCAACCAACTATAGACCTATAAGTCTAATAGATATTTCTCAAAAAACTTTTGCGAGAGTTCTGCTCCTCAGACTGCAGTCATGGATGGAAGAGAGGAATGTTTTGTCCGCCCTACAGGCTGGGTTCAGGGAAAAATTGTCGACCCTGGATCAAGTTCTAAGATTACAATTGTTGTATTGGAAGACCGTATGTCTGCAGGGGGGTAGTCTCTTCTTAATTTTTGTAGATTTGAGATCTGCATTTGATTTAGTACCAAGGGAGAAATTATGGTTGGTTTTGGCTGAGATGGGGGTCCCAGTTTATTTAATTCGACTTTTTAAACGCTTACATGAATGCAACTATGCGCAAATCAGGTATGGGAAGGATGGTAATCTTACAGCCCCCATACCAATCAATTGTGGTGTTCGCCAGGGGTGCGTGCTTGCGCCAACTTTATTTAGCCTCTATATTATTGGCCTGATTGATGCTTTGCTTGCAGAAAAAGATCTTGATGCCCCCAAGCTAGCCTCCCGTAGAATCTCAGCAATGATGTTTGCCGATGATACCCTATTGGTTGCCAAATCACCCATGGGGAGACAAAGGGTTTTGGATAAATTTGAGATGTTTTGTAGAGACAGAGGCTTAGAAATTAACCTGCAGAAAATCAAATTTATGGCATTTAATTGCCCAAAAAGTACACGCCCTAACCCGTCTTTAAATGGTAAACCCCTTGAGAGAGTGTCATCCTTTGTGTATTTAGGCATTACAATTACTGAGTCCATGGAATGGGGGGCACATATCACAAAATCTACGCTAAAATTAGCACAATCTTCAGGTGGCATCATGAAGGTCTTTAATAAGTCCAGTAAAAGAATTGTTAGTCCAGCACATTGAAATGTATAGGGCTCAAGCAAGAGGTGGGGCTTTATATGGCGCAGAGTTATGGGGCCACCAAAATTTGAAAAAACTATCACAGGTGGAGAATCAATTCTTAAGACAGTTATTTAGATTACCTCGTATTACCCCGTTGGTTCCACTACGTCTGGACACAGGTATAACACCAATAGCTGAAGTAGCGAGTCTTAAGCCCATAATGTACTGGCGTCGCCTTTGGACCTCCCCCGAACTTATATCCTATAGGGAGGAATTATTAGAGGTATTGAGGTCACGGGGTGCTGTAAACATACCGTGGCTTGACCATATAAAATTCCTGTTAACCAGCATGGGTTTAGGGGACTGCTGGCTTGAACCTGAGTCAGCTTGTCTGCTAATATCTAAAGGTCATATGAAGGCATGCTACAAAGATTACAGACTAACCCAACTTCATACCTTTTCTGGGATTGGGAAATGTACTAGCGGTTTTTTAGAAATAAAAGACTCTCCTTGCTTTGAGTCGGCAATAGATCTCATTACTCCACCAGCGGCTAGGGAGCTCTATTTACAATATAGATATGGGGTGCTCCCACTTCGCTGGTTTACATCCAAGTGGAGAGACCAACAAACGACCCAGTGCCCGGCATGTGACCACCCCGAGGAAACAGAGCTCCACGTCTTTTTCAGTTGTTCTGGCTATCAGAAGGCAAGGACACGTTGGTTGGTTCAGATTTGCAGGAATCTTGGCAGTAGGCGCCGCCTTGAAGCATTCAGGATACTGAAATCTGACTCAAGCATTCCAATAGTATACTCGGTGGCTGTTTTTTTGTTTTCAATGTGGTGCACTAGAAGGGTCTATCTGAGATCCCGTAATAATGTACCGATTGCCCGGTAGCAAATGTGATAATACAGCAAATTCACTAACCCCCTTGCTGCTTCATGTATACTTTTATACGTAAGAGCTTTTTGCTTCCTTTTATACAGAGGTTCTTTTTTTAGTTAATTTATGTATTTATTGCACCATGCACTTTTCAAAGTCAATTGCGCAATCTCTGTCCAAATCCTATACCCCAAATTTAATGTATTCATAAACTGAAAATGTGTGTATAATTATCATTGTTTTTTTAGTATTTTTCACCATGACTGATAATACGATGGAATTTTAGATGTAAAATGTTTGCTCTGTGATGTACTTTTAAGGTCATTTTGTCCGAAATAAAGTCTTTTTGAATTGAATTGAATAATATATTTTTTTTTTAAAAAGAACTTAGCTGAAGCCGCCGCCTGCCTCCCGCACCGCGTTGCGCTTCCTCTCCTCTTCCTCGTCCCAGCAGCCACTGGGACAGACACCCATCCAATCCTAGGGCTACAAAGCAGGGCGAGGATTGGCCTGAGCAGGCTGGAAAGATGCTCAGCTCAGACCAGGAAATCTGTGGGGGTTCTCCAGCCTGGCTGTTCAATGCAGCTGAGCTGGACAAACCGAAGTACGCATGTGCGTTTTGGCGAACATGAGACAGCCGGCCAAACACATATGCACACTTAGGGAGTGCACATAGCACTCCTCCTTGCCTTTCTCATGCCTCGGCCCTGCCACTCCCTACAGCGCTGGCACAGAGCCAGCAAATGGAAAAAAACGGTGCTAGAACATCATTTTATTTTTCATTTGCTGGCTCTGAGCCAGGCAGTGGGGCGAAGCTCCTCCGCCCTTGCAGGGGAGCTGCCGCTGCAAAGACAAATACTCAATGGCACAAATGAGCAGGGGGAAAACTCAATGTGAGTCTGGGTCATTTCTTTTTTGTTTAGAGAAAGCAACCTCCTGCTTTGGAGGAGACCAAAAGGCATGATCTTACCAGAACAGATGTGGGCGTGCAAGTTTAGGAGGCATAATTCCTTGGCAGAAGTCAAACCGCCAGGAGCCAAACAAGAAATAATATAGGAGAATCCCGCTTAGCTGATCAATACCTGAACAAAAAGGTTTTCACTGCGCCGTGTGCTTGTTTTGGGGAGTATTTTTAAGATTGCTGCAAGATTTTAGATTTGCAATTTAGACTGAGCTGTTAAACCTGATTAGAATAGTTGGTTTTGCGATATTCATATTATTTGCAACACATCAATTAAATTGAGACGTGGATGTTCAAAAATACGTTTTGAAGTTCCCAGAGTTGAGTTAGAATTCTAAAATACCCCAGTAGAATTTCAGATTATCATAACTCTTGTCATTTCATTTGCATGTATTTATATTTAAAGCAAATCACACTTTTTGAAGACAGTTCTCTCAGTCTCAGCTGATGCTACTACACGCCTTGCTGACTTGCAGTAATTCTGAAGGGACAACACGTGTTGGGACTTCATGTCATCTGGTTGAAAAGCATCAATTCCCGGGTGAGTTGAATGGATTTGGTAATTGATAGGAACTAAGCAGCATGTTTTCTGACCCAGATAAAGTAATGAACGAGCAGAGCACTAATTGCACTGACAGAATAGAGAGAGATCAACGAATATTCCTTCCAGGGGTGGGCAGCTGAGCGACTGTAATAAGGATTTTTCTGCATCGCTATATGGCAGAGGCACAGCGATCTGCCCAGATATAGACGCATCTGTGTCATTGCAAAATCAATCTCAGATATTGTTCTAGGTAGCGTTAAAGTACATACATATGGTCTGCAACATGCAGTGTTTTTACATTGTGGGTAAGCTCACAGATTCGAATAACATTTGGATTGGGTGCATGTGAGTCTTAGCTCAATCTTAATTTGAAGAATACTTTATTCTTGCATTTCACGAGGTCTTTCTTTTGATATACACTAATCACGATTTACTCCTCTTTTTTCTTGTTACTGGACACTTTTTCTTTATTTGGTGAGAAAGTCGCCGATGATGAGAAAACGTGGGCACACTGGCGAGAACCTACCAGTAGCCCCAGTAGGGAAGCGCACATGGGGTACTTTCTCACCTTTGCACACATTTTTTGTAGACTATTTCTTGGTCTGTTTATATACACTTTTTTCAGTAGAGGGTAATTGTTAGATGGAGATGACTGACAAACATTTTTATTGAAATATAAACTTGTGGGCATTTAGGGCTGAACAGGACTGGTAAAGAGTTATAACCAGCAGCTGGGTGGAGTTAGATGCCCCCCGGCTCCAGGCCTAAAATGAAAAATTAATGGGTGCCCGTTTCAACCAGGTCTTTTTGGTTTATTGCTGTAGCGTTAAAGTAGAAACATACTTTATATTTGAGGTGGGTTTACTTTATTGAAGTTTAAAATGCAGGTGGCTCCTGTGAGTTATGCAGAAGGGGACACAGGCAACATTCCTTTGACTCAGTGCCGGGTGGTGTTCAGGAGGAACAGCCTCTGGCTAAAATCACCACCCATGGAAGGCAGGCGATGATGACCACCCAGGGACTTTCTATATTTTGCGCTTTTATGACTAGGTAATTTGGGAGTAGTAAGAAATGAGGCACGTCACAACCTGGCGCCCCTCACAAAGTCAAGACTGAGGTTCTCTTGCACAGTATTGGGCAGCAAAGTCGAAACGACAAAGCCATTGCTACAAAACTCTGTACACATTCCCTGGGAGGGGTTCTGCAGAGTGCACTCAGGACTGCAACAGTCATTGTGGGTACCTGCTGCCCCCCTGAAACATCAGGCCTTCATGCACCCCATGACATAGGAGCGGTTTGAGAACCCTGCTCCATCATGGTGCACTGAACACTGTGCCAGAGAGCTAGAAGACTGGGGACCAGCAACAGGTCCAGGAAGTGTCTTCTGCAGTTACCTGTCATGCGTGGATATTTTATCAGCTATCTTGGATTTTTTAAAATGTTTATTTCCGTTTGTTGGTGAATGTGCGTGTCCTCACTAGGCACCCTAACATAATCTCTTGCTGTTATCCCTACCTCCCTCTGTGCACTTTTGTCTCTGGATACTCTTTTCACAATATTCCGTCGCGTCGAAAAAGTAAAAAAACAGAAACAGAAACTCACTGGTCTGTGACTTCCTAGCTCCTCCTTTTGCTGACTTTCCGGATAAAAATTGTCCCAAGAATGTAACTGTGCAACAGTTGTCGGTCTGCCACGGAGGTGTCATTGTGTGGACAGGCTGTCGCTGCTCTGGGGCTCAATGCTGGTGTCTGAATGTGTATGGGAATATGGGCGGCCTGGAAGTTCCCATGTGGGCACCCTGCACTTGTTAGCGGCCTGCTAGGAAGGGCTCCAGCGATCAAAGGACGGCTTGAATGAGCCACGCGTGTTCATAGGATGGAGAGGAGAGCGATTCCATCATCTGTGTTAAATGCGTCCAATCCCGGACCTGGGGCGAAAGCTGCCCTCGAAGGCTTGGAGGGAGGTAGAAGCGCCATGCACAGCAACATTAGTACATTGCACTCTACTAATGTAAGTTCAAAACAGTGAGAAATACTATGTAAAATAAGAGATAAGAGCCCACCTCTACATGCATTAGCGAAGGTTGTTGTGGTGGGACAAAAACACATATCATCCTTGAGAGTGGAAAAGTCCCTCCTGAGCCGGTGTGAACGAATGAACTGGACCTGAGCCAGTCAGGATGGCATAGAATTAACAGTCCTGTCAGGAGAACTGGGGAACATATGCAGTATCTCTCCAATGGTTACTTGTAATATTTGATCTCATGGGTGGCCTCTGGGCTGTCACTTCAAGGGACACCATGCAAGTGCAGAATCTTACTACCAATAGAGAATGTAACTTCTGTCACAGGTGAAGAGGTGGAAGCCATGACAGCCTGTTTCTATCCTCACCGATGCATGTTTGGACTCCCTCTGGGGATGAGAGGAATTCTTTACTAGAGGCGTCTGCTGGAAAGTCATGGTGCGTCCTTGAGGTTTGATGTATGGACGTCTTCTGCCCTTGGGTGTCCTTCAGCGCGGGAGAGAGCGCCCAGCCAGCGGTGTGTCTTTATGATGTTGGAGGTTAAATAAAATGAGAAAATTGTTGTGGGCTCTGCAGGTGGCCTAGACGCTGTTCATGCTCAGTAAGAAGGGCAAATAAATGTATTACTGCATAAAAACCTTCTAACATGACAAACATAAATGAGTCATCTAAACTACCTTGAAGTAAATATTTAAGGGATTCACCATAGAAGAATAATCGGGAGGGAACAAAAATATAATACATGTATTTCTATTTAGTGATTAGTCCATTGCAGTATATACATACTCATACAGCAGAAACCAATGATAAATGCACTACACATCTCTTTAGTCCTACACATAATGAGATTGTAGGACTAAAGAGTTATTCTGGTCTTTCAGATACGGGTTTCTACTCAGAGGTAATTACCGCCAAAGCACGTGATAGCTGGAACAGCACAATAATTAGGTTTACCCCAGAGATCTCTCCTGGAGTTACTTGGGTAGAGACCCCATGCGATTGCTGTCCACCCACTTCCAACACTGTTACCCAATTTAGTGTTGCCCTGCTAGCACTAAAATGAAAAATGCCACCCAGATTAAGTTCTGGCACCAGCTGGTGTTAATTTGGGTATTTTGGTACAAGGGGTGTTCAGATTTCCCTGAGAATCAGCTAGGGTGAGAAGAGCAAAAGAGGCCCTTACTCAGCCCAATAGAGGGGAGGGAGTGATAAGCCTCTTTTTAAAGGGGCAGCATACCATCACATCTCAATGGGCCTGATTAAGATCTCGGGGGAAGGGTTACTCTGTCACAATGCTGACAGATATCCCGTCTGCCGAAATATAAATCCCATAGGATATAATGGGATTTATATATTTATATTATATACACATGTAGTGCCCCCACTCACCTCTGTGCTCCGTGTGCCATGCATGACACGGTGAACGGCATATGGTGCACAGTCATGCAGGAGGTGCTGCATGGTGATGGCATTTGCCACAGCATGCCCTGGTGTTGTGCTGACGACTTTCCAACTGCCAGCCTGGAGGCCAAATCGAAATACGGTGGTCGGACCGCAGCAAGCTCGTTGAGCGGTCTACCAAATGCCGCAATAGCGGCCAGTGGTCTGACAGCTCGACATCGCAATCAGGCCCTAAGTGTTTCCTTACTTCCCAGGTGGTGAGGGAAAAAAACAAATGGCGCGCTGTGAATGGGCAACATAAACCAATATGGGTGGAGAATGAGATACCTTTACTCCCAGGTGTACTGGTTTGGTGGGTGCAATCCCCACCTGCCTCAGTGAGCTCTATTTTTTTCGTAATGAGGCAAAGACTGGGAAAAGTCAAAGTAGATGCAAATTCTATAATTCAGGGGTTAGCGGAGACTTGATTTGTAACTTTACAGCACACATGTAATACGCGAACCAGCCAAAGAATGCAGACATGTAAAAAGTAATGAACAGAAAGGGTGGTCATGTGACTGAAAAAGATACACCCATTTCAAATAATGAAAACATTTTAAACAAGCATGGGCAAAGCAGAAACGTCTGTAATTAACGTGCTAACGCATGTTTTAGAATCTTGAAGTCAGACTAATATAACAAATAAAAAAATGGACTATAGTAAAGGCTCTCGTACCTTCTTTAGTCTTGCTATTATTTCTATGTGAAATGAAGGTCAGGTGATAAGGGAGCCTTCAATACAGTCCTTCTTTCGTTTGCATAACACAGAAACATCAAAATACTGCAATGAAGGCTCCCTTGCCTACCTACTTGCATTCCAAATAGAATTAAAAACAGCACTAAAATAAAGGCAAGGAAACCTTCGCTATCGAGTGGCTTTCATTTCTGCATCCGATAACGATGAAGGAGGAAGGGGCGGAAGGGTAGTAACAGAGGGGAAAAAGGGGTAGGGGGGAGTAACTAGAGGGAGATTCGGCAGACTAACGAGAAGGGACTCAGAGGGGAAAGAGTGAGGACTGAAAGTGAGGAAGGAATGGGAAATGGTGCAGGTGAGGGAGCCGCACATATGCAAAATCGAAGGCTTGTTGATGCTGACTTTTCTTTTTGACCTATCCGGATACCTGACCCCTGATGGCAAAATCTTGAAAGACTGGAGTTCCACATGGCCAAACAGAAAAGCCAATATAGTAGTTATTAAATGGTCAGGTTCACACTTGAGAAAAAGCAAAAGCAATTAAAAGCCTGTAGCACTAACAAAAATTATTTATTTCGATAGAGAATGCAAGTATGCCATAAAGAATTAATGATGAGAAACCGTGGTATTAACTGAGTGTACGTTTAAATCGTAGAAGAGTGCAACGTGCTTTGCACTGCAAACACTCAATTGGCGGTGGAAGGATGCACTTAAATATCTTTAGGGTGAGACAGGAGTACTGTAATGTGCCAGGCTAAAACCATTGGCTGAAATAGACTGGAAGAAAAAAGTCAATGGCTGACGGGGGCAAACCCATAGCTGACTGCAGATATACTCGATACAGTGGGTCTGTTTCACAGCTACACTATCAAAATCCAAAAACCTACATGACAGCTTAGAAAATGGCACTGGAAATCGTACCAGAAGGTGACAAATGCAAAGATGGGGAGGAGCACAGGCAACAGGAAATAAAACATTCCATCGTGAAAGTAGAATTGCAAATTATAACAATAAGACAGTCATGGAAGAACTCAAGTGTACTTTAAGACCCTTAGGGGCATATCAACAAGGGCTTTATCTCTGCTTTTTTGGCTTTAAAAGCCAAAAAAGCAGAGATAAAACTAGCACCCTATCAAAAACAGGGTGCTAACATGCAAATTTGCATGTTAGCACCCTTTTACTCTACGCTTCCCCTTGCATCTCTAATGAGATGCAAAAGGGGGCGTTCCAGAGTACAATAATAGGAGAAATGTCGCTAAGCGACATTTCTCCTATTATCAAGAACATCGCTAACCCTGTTAGAGACAAAAAAAGCAGCGCTAACCGCGGTTAACGCTGCTTTTTTACGTCTGGTATTTTTCTGACTTAGCCATGATATCCTATGGAAGGAGGATATCATGGCTAAGTTTGTCTGTCCCTATCAACAAGCTAACGTGAGATTATCGCTGGGTTTCCAGCGATAATCTCACGTTAGCCACTTAGCGTGAGGATTTTTATCGCTATTGTGATAAGCGTTGCTAATAGCACGCTATCTCAGCGATAAAAATCAACGCTAGCCGGCGATAATTATCCTAGCGCTAAGTGCGCTTAGCGATAATTATCGCCTGTTGTTGTTGATATGCCCCTTTATATTTTTTGTGGACAGTTATGTGTGATTCTTACAACTTTCCCAAAGGGACTGACTCACTCCTGGTGTCTTTGGTGTGCTATTGTTGCATGCAGAGCATTGTCAGTAATGGACTTTTTCTATGCAATGTCCTGCATGTTTCCTAAATTTTGATGTAAATATCTACCCAGATAGCCCACTCTATAGTGGCTTATCTCATAAATTAAAGTGATGTTAAAGTCTACTTATTGATGCTGGTAAAAAAATCTTATAATTCTTTATTAGTGGCAATCCAAATTATAAAGATGCGATGTATGCATCTTGACCACATGTAATCTCCTCAAAATAATGTCTGTTGTGTCTGTAATTACAGCGAACAGTAAATACTCCCACCATTTGATTTATATGGCTGGGTGGGAAGGAATTTCCAAAGACCTCTTCACAGAGCTACATGTATGCCTTACTGCAGAAGAGGACAATTGTAATAGTTAATTAGATTTGAATAATTTCTACGATCATGTTTATGTGGTTATCATAACATATGTTGTTGCTCTTTATAAAGCATTCACAAGCTCTATTGGTGTGTACAATGTGACCACATGTAATGTTATCAAATAATATGATCTTTTTGCCAAAGGAAGTCTATTGTTTTTCTTAAATATGATCTTAAATTACCTACTAGAGAGGCCAGTGATGTATTCACATACATGGATGTCCCTTGGACTAGTGAACCAGTCGAAGCCTATTGATCATTCAAGTGGATTCAAATTATTTGTATGTACTTTTGGTAGAAATTGATGGTTGTATTCACAAGATTATTCATCATCAAAAGTCTAAATTCATCCTCATGAATCAAATTATTATCTTTTCAACTAAGACGTCATTGTAAAGCTTCTCCTAATATGTTGAGTCCTTTAGAAGATTGTGTACCTCGTGGATACATTTTTCCAAATCTTGAATCACTACATTTCCTACTTTGCCCACTAGCTTTATAATTATGCTCTCATTCTTGCTTAAAGTTCTTATTGCTTGAGGTTCTTAGAGTCTCAGTTTTTTTAATCTTTTTTCTCAATCCTGCTCTTCTTTAGAATGGTGTATTTTGAAAGGATCCTCTTTTTTTTCTTCATGGGAGCTTGCTATTTTGTCAATGAAAGGTTGGACAAATATTAGACTTCCTGTGTTGAAAGATATCTGTGTTTTAAAATGTTTTAAATGTTAAAATGTGCACATGGCAATATCATAGCAATTTGAAACATCCACTGATGAATCCACGTGTTCTTACATCATGGAGTAGGGTTTGGAGGGCTATACAGCTCTTTTCCAAATACACCAGCTCCATCATAGAAAGAGTTTCAAAGCATGAACAAGTTACATAACTAAAGGATAAGTATATAAATATATAAATGTTGCTGTTTTTTGCCTAGTTTTAGAATGGAAAGTATTAGGGTGATCTGTTAAGCGGGGGCCAAGAAAAAGGGCTGTACCAAAATGCAAAATCCCTCTTGGTTTTCCATAGACTTTTTGAAAAGCGATATCCCAAATACTGCTGTATAAAAGTGCACCAATGTTGGCAGTAACACCAATCTTGGTCTAGAAAGCATGCTTTTTGGTGTAAATCCGTTGGGTAGTTTTGGAGATATTAGACTCCAAAAATATCTGTGCAACGAAATTTGTTTTATTTATTTATATGTTTACTTATCTCTAATCGGCCGTAATCTGTAGTTTACTACACCCCCGCCCCACGTCAGCGCCTGGCAGCACTCCCACCACGGGCTGCTACTGCCTAGGACCTTAAGCCTTGGGGCCAAAATAATTATTTTTTTCAAATGGCAAACCAGCTGAATTTCACCTGGATCGCAAGTACTTAAAAAAACATTAAATGCCCGCAATGTTTTATTATATAAATTAATTACAGAGCCCGTGGGACTTCATTCTCCAGGCCCGGCTCTTTACTTGTGTCCTGGGAGCCCACCCCGAGACAAAGTGGTTTTCCCTTCCTGCAGGAGCGTGGGCAGAAAAAAAAGCGTGGTCCACCAGGCAAAAGCTTAAAAAATGCTTTGACTCACTTCTGACAAACTTCAAACTCTGATGGTCCCTAATCAGTGGGAGCAATCAGAAGCAGCTGTTTCCACCGGGAAGGAGCAATGTCAACTCCTCCCTCGACAGCACCTAACGGTCTGTTTTGTGGGAGCCCCAGGTGTGTCACTTAAAGCTCCCCTACTATAAATGTTTTTGGCCCTGGAGATGTGGTCTCCAGGACCTCTTAAGGCCATGGGAGGGGGGCTGCACTCCCCCCAGAATAATTAGTCTTAACCCCTGGGATATGATTGTCAGAGCCCATTTGGACTTCCTACAGAGTTTCTCAGACTACCCCACACTTCTCCCACATAGCCTTCAAGTACACAGGCATGACCCTTGTCCTCTATCTGATATTACATCTTTGAGGAACCCTACTCTGTTAAAGATAGCGGGACCCTGGCCACCACAGGCTAATGTACCTTCCTCAGAAGTACAGCTGCAGTTTACCTAGTGGCAAGGTCCACCACCACCAAGTTCATTCTGCTCCCTGAAGCTGTTTTAGGGTCTATGTGTCTGATAATATCAATCCCCACTCTCTCAAAAGGCATACCCTCCAAAGGTAGAGGAATTAGGGGAGCCTTAGTTTGCCTCATGTCTTGCCACTGGCTTGACAGGTGGTGGAGCAGTGACACAACTCTTTCACCCTCTCAGACATCTAGGTCCAGTAAAAGTGGATGATCACCCTGTCTCAGGTTTTGGGTTGTGACAAATGCCCAGATAAGGGGATATCGTGGGCTAATTACCTGTCCTACTGCTAAGCTACAGTGACTCAACAAGCTGCTAGGAGCCCTTTTCTTGAAGAGCCCAGCTGAACAGTTCCAAGTGGACCTGCCCTGGACCCTGCTGGTGGCTTCTGCTAGAGTGAGTGTTGACCCTCAAGTGATGTTCCTGATGTCCTGGGACCCTTGGCTGTGTCAAAGTGTACTCCTCCGCACAGCCTGAAAAACCTGGGAGATGGAAATCTTTTGACTCCAAAGATCTCCTGCGGACTGGGGTAATCCTGATAGGTTCAAAAGTGTGTGGCCACTGGATCATCAAAGAATCGTTGCTCCCGCTCGGACACTTGTTGAGATCAGCCGATCTCTTTTAAGCCCATTCGCAAAAAACTCTCTGTTTCTAAAAATAACATGAAACAGACGAACAAGCCAAAAATCCGTCAGTCTTAGTGTGATTTCATTGCTACAGAATGTAGTGTTAGCGGAATCTTTTATAAAGGACTTACATTTAGTCTACAGAGTCTTCATGGTGGTCTGGTTCCCTTGTCACAGATGAGTTATTCTAAAGAACCGACAGGAGAAACTCAGGTTTTAATATGAATTACATTTGAGGAAGCCTAACTTTTCCAGTGGGGATTGCAGTGCAAAACTGGACTCACCTATATCGGCTTATCTCAACAAGTGTATGAAGATAAGCGGTCATTCACTAGTAATCGGGCCCACTTAGGGTGCTCCTCTCTTTTGTATTCAAAGAGATAGGATAGTAAGAAAGTGTTCTCTTTTTCTTTTACAGCCTGTTGGTCCTGATGAGAACGCCGAGACTCTGTGCGGGGTTCGAAACGCGTCGACCTTAGGTTTAGCCAAACATGTGTGTAATAAAATTGTACCCCTGTGCATTCAGAATTAAAGCCTGAAATGAATAATATTGTGGGTAGCACAGAGGCTATCTAATAAGAATTCTTGAACAGTTTGGCTCCCCCGTTAAAATATGAGAGCGAAGTTTGACAATATTTCTCACTTCTAAACGGGGGGTTGTGTTGTGTCTTTTGACTTTGGAAGTCATTTGTCCATGTGGTGTCTATGTCTTAAATGTGTATCTATGTTCTCTGTGGTTTGGGCGTGAAGAGTATTGTAAATACTGTTAATATGTATTCTAAAATTTGTTGTTGTCACTGCGTTTTCACTTTTTTCTAAAATGTTTGCAAATTATTTTTTCACAAGAGAATGATCTAAAAAGAAAATAAAAACTCATTAAATAAGGAATGGAATTCACTTCCCCGAGGCTACAGTGATTGTTTTTCGTGTAGTTTCCATTGAATAATATTTAAAAATCAGATAAGTATTGGCATCTGTTTTGTTTATTTGATGATTAGGGCTCAGCCTTACTGATTAGAGCCAAAACCCAAGTTGTTCTTTGCTAGGCCTCCTTTTAAGCTCAATTATGGAAGGGTGAAATGCAAAATTACATATGAACAGTGTCACAGTAGATTTACTATGCAAGTCATTATTGGAAGTTTTTTGTCCTTAGCGAAATTTAGATTACAATAGAATAGTTTGTGTAATGTAGTGGTAAACAAAATTTGAAAATTATGCCACTTCACGTAATTATGTGCCATTTGATGTATATTTTTTACCTCGAACACCTTATTTTCAAATGCACAGGAACAACAGAATACGAGCAGCTGTTTTTCACTGTGCATTTGTTTAAATGCTTCATCGTGCCAAAAATTGATGCAAGGATGCATTTCATGCTAAAATATAGTGCGAAATAACTGATTAGCATCTTGCATAATAATGTGTAGTTTGCCAAAATGTCATTTAATTATGCAAAAGCAATTTAAGCAAATTTTGCATATCCTTAGAAATGTTCATTTATGATCATATAATTATGCAGTTTTACTCTTCTTAATTGTACAGAAAACACTACTGGTTACCAACTTATCTACACCGTTGCACCAGGAATATTGTGGGCGTTTTCCGTCTAAAAGTGAGCTCACCACCCCAACCCATTCTGTTACATCAAAGGCAAGGAGATATCTGTTGCCATCATCTGTTTTCAAAGACCTTTAACGCCTCCATTCTAAAAGCTTATTGATGCACCGTATTGATTTTGGAATTCACACTACAGATAAACCCCAGTTGTGCCATTTACAAGGTAACACTTTCTCTCAGCTTTAAAACTGCTATAAATAGAGTGTTATTAACTGGAGAAGGGATGGTGGCTGCATTGCATGCTCCAAGGAATGCTGAAATGCTTGATTTAGTAGAAAAAAGCTATTGGATCCCAACATACTGCTTCTTCTGGACAGAATCAGAAAGAGGTATGTGGGCCTTAGAGTAACCTCGAGATCTACCTAACTCATTTCTAATCTTAAAATATTAAGGCCCATCATGGTATTGTTTCACCTTTGCATCATGTAAAGGGCCTCAAGGCCGATGCAACAGTAAAGTCAGATTTATCAAGCCACTCGAGGCCACCTTGCATGGCTTGTTAAATCTGGAGTAACGTAAGGCAGTGCAAATTGCTTTATTTTGCCCCTGTGAGGCGTTCAATGGGTTGAGCGTGAGTGTCCTAATGGTTCCACCCATGGATTTTGGAGCATTCCCAGATGTACCATTAGTGGTAGACCTGGAAATGAAACAAAATGCTACACCTCCCCAGGGGAGGCGTAGCAAGGAGAAATATTTTTATCCTGCAGCACACATAGAAAGAGGATAATGCCGCTGAAGATTATTTTTGTGCAGAAAGATGTGCCTTTCTGCACAAAAACAATCCTGCTTACAACACAGGCACCCTTGCACCTGATGCAAGGGTGCCTGCATTAGCACAAGGCAGCACATCGTGTGCTAGCGCAAAGAAAGGACAGGCATATGCTGTATAATGTTAAGTAAGGCTCATTTCTGCCCTTTCGCGCAGTGCAGCAAGGTAGCTTGCTGCATTGAAGTATGATGAATCTGGGCCTAAACTAGATGAAATGATAGCTTCTAACCAAGTTCCACTTTACACCTGAAATCCAGCAAACCCACCAAACTGTATCTACTCATGAAAGAGCTATTTACACAGGAGATTTGAATAGGTATAGGGTAACATTTTTTATGGTAGCAAAACCTATAATAGGTTTGTTTCGTCTATTGTTCAAATGCAATGAGTTCAACATTAGGCACAGAAAATATGTATATATAAGTAGCGTCGAATGGTGTGCCCAGAGGAAGCTGGGACGCCTCTTCAATGGTCCTCTGGTCCAGTCGAGGGGAACCCACTCAAGAAAGATTCTATCTTGGGTGGTGAGGAACACCCAGTTTGGTCTGAGATTTACTTACTGGAACCACATGAGCTATCCACTCTAAACGGAGAAGGTCCTCATCTAAGTCATGGTTGAGAATGATACTTGCAATAGGGTAGGGCTATTTGTATGTAAAATTTAATGGGCCAAAAATTCATGGGTTAGCTTAAATTTGTGACTGATTCCTACAAAAGTTGAAACATTGCTCATGGTGAAAAATTGCAACTCCTAGATCAAATAGGGGCTAGATGCATAATATGTACTGCTAAGCTAAGGCATTTTGAATACTCACTTTGTTTCAATACCGTTGACTTTTCTTTGAGCTTTCTCTTGTAGTCAAATTTGATAGCATTGTTATGATTGCAAAGTGTACTGTTTGCTCAAATACAATCCGTCCATAGTTGGCGACCTACAATAGAATGCTATGCATGAATGTTCGTAATCACTGAGCATGTACGACATGCCCAAAAATGTTTCTATTTTTTAGGCTTGGGTGAATTTTTATTTAAGCTGGAGTTATTGGAGTAATTTCTGTAATTAAGCATTACTCTTGTAATGTGAAGTTATGAAAATTATGTAATTATGCCAGCTTTAGTAATTAAGAGTAATTTAGAGCAAAAATCATACTGCAGGAGGACAGGAACAATGAACTAAGAGAGAGCGAGGAGCTGCTGGCTACTGCTGTTCATGTCCTCTAGCATTTAGTGGTGTTTTCTTACCGCAAAATGCATCTTCTGGCCCATTTTGAAAATAGTGCTTGATGCTAGATAATGCTTCTGATCCAATTATGCATAAATATTAGTAATTTTGTGGTACTTATGAGCAATTACACTACAGAGAGTCGCACAAGTTATGCACACCCCTATTTTGTTTCGCAAAAATATTGATTCAGCTACACATGTTTTTGACATATGCAAAGTGACTACTTTGGGATTTGAAAATGATCAGTTCTTCCAAATTTTGATTATTTTTCCTCTTTGATGCCTTCACTAAGAGGACAGTTTGGAACTTTGGGACACGTGCAGGAGTACTCACATATTTATCCTTACAGGATCTATAAAAGAAGAGCAATTGAGTCTGTACTGATGGGTCTTGTTGTGTAGATTGTTCGAATTCCACAAGATCATATCTGCAAGTGCTACACAAAGAACACAAATTATGCAATTTGTTCGCTCTCCCTGGGCTTGTGTCAAAAATTGGTAGATAAAATAATTCTTATGGACTGATTAAATATTGGAAAATTGGTGCTGTGCAATAATGCACTTATATTTTCAAAGGTTTTCAAGAGAATGCCTGAAAGTTGTCACAGTCGCATGGTTCCCGCATAATAGGGTCCAACAGGGTAAGTGCAATGACATTGCATTTATACAATCGGAGTTTTACATTTTTAGTTTCCCAAGGGGGCGAACAATGTTCCTGTGAAGAATCCGATTTCTTGCATTCCCATCAATTTTAGGGTGTTTCCTCCTCCTTTCCAACATAGAAATGTATTTACTCTTGCCCTTGTCAGGAATACATCTATGACTGTTCCCGGGGTAGAAAAAGGTTTCAAAACAATACTAGGTCTTTATTGTCCCTATATCTAATAGAAATACCTAAAACAATACAGGAGAACCATTCACTGTCATGGGAACCTGGACACTGTCAGAAAGGCACTTTTGTTTTAGGCAGAAAAATGGCAACTTTCTAAAAGCGCCATTTTCAGAATAAGAACTCAAAATCTGGCTTTATCATTGAAGATGATATTACATTTTAATTCATTTGGGTGGAAGAAGCATTTTTCTATCTGCTCCCAAACTGATGTTATCACTTATTAAGTGCAACAAGGTAACTAACTGTTATCCTATGGGCGAGATAACCATAGAATAGAGAAAACGTATTGGAGGAGTTTTTCAGTGTTAGGACATGCAACACCTAACACACATATCCTAATTTTCAAATACCATGCCTTCACCATTATAGGGACGAGTGCCTTCCTTAGTTGTGACTAATAAGTAATAAAAAGGAAGATTAAGCATGACAAAGGTTTATTGTGATCTGTGCAACTGTATTTAGAATAATTAATTCTTCTATGGATTTTGCACTTATAATTGGAGCTAAAAGTGCACAATCCTGAAAAGTAAAATTCCAATTTTTGCATACCTTTATAGTAACACACAATTCTCCAAAATTATGTAGGTTGTAATATGTCACCGGGTGTGTCTCTTTTCCACATATCACTTTCAATGTTTCCCACATGCTTTCTATTTGTTTCCATTTATGTTGTATGGCACTTTTAGTGCACTAGCTACTATACACTTGCACAAAGGAGTGCACGCACACCCGAACACATTCACACAACATGCACAAGACCACCATCTTATTTTTCCACCTATACATCTATTTATCTAAAATTTAAGTGTTTTAAGGTAAAACTAGTCTTAAAAGGGGAAGCCCCTATTTTGATCTGGACCTACAGACAGTTCAACTTTGACTTGACTAGCACCCAATGATACATGGTTAAATAATAGAAAGACGTAATTTCTGACAAAACACTTTTACGTTCACCTTGCCAAGCAGTGTGAAATGCTCTTTGTTTGCTTCTGATAAAACCAATAGTAGCCACTATAATGATCAGGTTCACTCAATACGTCTACTGGGAATCCCCCTCCTTTACTGAGCCCTGCCTAGATATCTCCAAGAGCATGTCTCCCCTCAAGCTTCAATCTGCAAAGATAAAGGGAGAAGCATGCCAACCTGAGTGACACAACTCTAGGGGTTCTCTCACTTAAGTTACAAGCCTACCTGGAATTCAGAGAGGAACTGGATGCACCATATTCAGAAAATCCTTCTAAACATATTCCAGTCCCCACTGAAAAATAAAAAAAGTTTTTCTGTTTATTTTGAAATATTTTTATGCCCTTAACCCTACAGGATTTTTGTCATTTGAACAAATCAAGAATAGATGAGGAAAGGTGTCTCCAAAGCTACGATTCAAAACAGAATTTCAATAGCAATCAATAAGAATTGGCCTTGATACAGACTCGAGATCAGTGACTTAGAAACCTTGAAGGTTTATTAAAATATTAAAGTGCAATTCAGAAGGCAAGAATATGGGTGGTTTAAAATGCATAATTAATCAGTCACAGGACATTTGAAGGGCGAGCAAAATGAGTCTCCAGAATATGCAGCAAATCAACAGAAAATTGGGTAGCATCCCTAGAGGCTCAGAGAAAGTGAGGCAGATATTCCGGATTACCCCCTGAAACATGTCTTTTTAGAGTGAAATTCAACTTAGAAAGCAATGGAAATCATGCAGTCAGCATAGGGTGAGCAAATGTATCACTCACCATCAAATCATAAAATGGCATTACAAGACCATCATGCAATATCACCATGCCATCACTATCCCCTTAAATGAATAATAATAAGCTCCACTGACCTCATGTCATCAAATATGTTAGCACAAATTTAGGGGCATATTATCAAGCCAGGCGATAAAATTATCGCCGCTTTAGCGGCAAAAAACTGCCGCTAAAGCGGCGATACTGGGCTTGATAATATGCTCTATGGAATTCCAATTGAAGCTCAGGTTAGATGTCCTTCACATCTAACATGGGCTTCAATTGGAATTCCATAGAGCATATTATCAAGCCCATTATCGCCGTTTTAGCGGCAGTTTTCTGCCGCTAAAGCGGCGATAATTTTATCGCCTGGCTTGATAATATGCCCCTATGTTACATAAACAATAGCAGCCGTATGTATGAATGGAACTATAGTGAGTGAGCAGGAAGAGACCTGGAGAGCAACACTTTAACTAAAGACCTTCCTCTGAGGCTCCCTAAGAACAGCACGTCAATGCAAAGCATCCATGCACAGTTTACTGCCTGTGGGTGCCAATGAGAAGTGAAAACATCTTGAAAATAAGGTTGCCATAAAATCCAAAGTGGAGTAGAGGCTTAGTACAGCCTATGCCAAGAGAACACGGTTCTGTACATCACAACATTATTGTATCACTAGCAAAATGTTCATGTTACAAAACAAATATTACTTAAACTGATAATAATAACAACATGTGTTAATTCCAATTAAGGGAGCAGAATATGAAAAAAATATAAAATCCAGTTACGAGCTGAATTTCATGAAGTGTTGAAAAAAGGGTGTCAGCATATTCTTCAAGGGGTCTTTTTATTTGCAGATTGTTTTAGTAAAGAATGCAATATGACCCACATTATTTGATTTAATTGGTCTTTTACCGTTTTGTGCTATTCACTGTACCAATCTATCCTGGGTTCTAGGTAGTTGTGTGTGAATTTCAGCTTTAATTTTGCTCTACCTTGGAGCAGACAAAACATTCTTTTTCTTGGTATGCCATTCCCTGTGGAAAATATTAATGCCAGACTGGGAAAACTGTTTAAATTTCAACTTCTCTTCTTAATCCCACCTCACTTCTAATTACAGTGTTTGATTAAGCAAAGCAGCTTTTGGAACACTGACGGGGGATGAAGGGAGGTGGAGCGTGGGCATGGTGCAGGCGCTGGCTTCTCTTGTCCACTATTCGATGGCATCTATTATAAATTCATGTGCTGTGACTTCATCAGTGACTATGGTAGCTGAGGAATTTGGAGCTTGCTTAGACCGCAGAGGGTTCATGATCTAATTATTTGATGTTCAGAGCTTAAAGTTAGGGAGACCTGATGCTGAGGAAGGACGGTTCTGTCAACAAGGAGATGTGATGAAGTGTGTCCTCCAGAGAATTGGGCTTCCAAGGGTCCACTACAAAGAGTGTGAAAGGAACACATTGTAACTTCAGGAGATTTAGTCCAGCTGAAGGGCCTGATTGCAAATTTGGCAGTCCCAATACCACCGTTGTGGCAGATTCATCGCCGCCGATTAGGTGGTCCGCCCGCTGTATTATAAGTTTGGCGGTTTGCTGAACGAAAGACTGCTGGAGCACTGCCAACAACGCCAGCTATCTGCCGACCGCTGCAATGGTGGCTGGGGAGAAGCAGCTGTCATAGGGTGGTACAGAGAAGTTCCCTGCCATCCGAATTACGAGTTGTCTTTCCGACGAGCTGTTCGTGGCGGAGGGACCACCTGCTTCGAGTCTGCGGAATCTAAGGATTTGGGGTGCAAACTTACTATTTTCCATTTCCTCCCTTCAGTCACTGACGTGGATACCTTCCTCCAGGGCTCCCCTTCACAGCAGCATCTTGACCCCGACGAAAATGACCCTGTTTGTGCCAAAATCCAGGTAAGTCCGTTTAGCAGTATTTACCCATTGACTGGAATGGGCACATATGGTCCAGACTCCAGCAATGTAAAAAAACTGGTAGTAGTTATTTGTTCACATTTGTCATGCATATGTGTACTCTGCTGTCAAAAAATACAAACCTACAGTGACACATATAAAAAAAACAGACACCGCCATCAGAAACACCTCCACCAGCCCATCGAGAACATCATAATAAAGCGGGTGGGAGACTGCCTCCGCAGCAGTCTTTTAGGTACCGCCGCTGCAGCGGTATGGCGGTCGGACCGCCAAACTCATGATCAGGCCTGATGCATTGTCCTACGGACATTGGACCGGCTCAATAATTGCTGACGTGGAGGGGACTCCTATATACTCTTTCCTTAATGGAGGTCCATGCACATTACAGGCTGCTGTGGGTGCTCCTTCACAACAGAGGATCAATTGTGACTTCAACACACCTCCGACTGAAGGGATCTACTGCCCAATACCGACAAATGTGTAGGGGCCTCAGTACATTTTATAACATGTTTAAATTATGAAACTAGTGGCATTTTCACTGATTAAAATGGTCATTAAGCCATACCTAGATTGTACATAAAGGTACTGCCACTGTATCAATAGCAAATCAGTACACACTTTTATTTCAATGCTCGGCCACCTTCCATACGCCTCATAATGTCTAAGAAAAGTTTCTAGATTTAGCTCAGTTCAGTAATTATAGAGAATAATTATGAAAAGTAAGCTTCATTGGCTTGCTTCTGTTCGCTTTGTTAACAATAGGGCGTCAAAATTTGAATAAACACAATTATACTGCAAAGCTGCAGGTAGACTTTCAATCAATTCAATTTGGGGGTTTGAGTGTTTTGAGATTAGGCACCATTGTTCTATTTGGATTTAAATCACCGCTGATGGTGGAGCTGGGCATGATGGGTGTTGACAAACAAGCATCAACGTCATCATTCCAGGCAAAGTTCGACATTACACAGAACGGGAGCCCAATGTGAGTCCAAGAGGGATGCACGCCAAATGTCAACATCTGTACCTGCACTGACCAACAAGTGCCAAATAATGGAATCCGCCATTGCAGATGTTGTTCTTGCACTGACATGTTAGTGACAAATCAAGTGTGCAAATAACAGTGCACAGTTGCCTGTTCAATCGTGTAAAATTGCTCAGTCACTAGTGCAATGAGTGAATGAATGTCTCGCCCACGTAACTGTTTATGGAATACCCTGTTAAGAACAAAAATTTCCTTTTTTCACAGAAAAATATTAAGTGTTTGTTACCTTTGGCACAGTCTGAAACGGAAATAGTAGCCATGGTATTCTTTGCACGTTCCTATCATTGTCAAGTGCACAATCCCTCCTCTTATGGGCATCAAGGGACTACGTTGGCTTCTAAATGTATTTTCCTTATTCTGAAGTCAGAATTACTGGCCCTTCTACGACGAAGATGACTTCTGCGATGCTGGGAGTTCCACCAGCTGGATTCATTGGTGGCTTTTTACTTTGTCCACTTTTACGCCCTTCTTAAGTACACCAGCAAAGCTTTGTTACCCACTAAATGTGGATCCATCGGGGAAGCTAAGGAGTCACGCGCTATTGCTGCATCTGTTTTACAAATACCTGCACCTTTGGCAACAGAGCAGGGACCCTTTCTCACTTGGCTCTCCTCATCAGGAGGGAAGAAGCAGGAACATGTGCGCCCCTTGTCATTCAAGTTTTACAGTTAGTTACAAACACACCTTGCTCCTCGAAGTACAGTGCCGTCCAGCAGGAACTAGCACACACAGGTGTAATCAGTAAAATGCACCACAGCCCCACCACAGCTGTTCCAGGAACACCCAGCTGTGCTTACTGAAATGCACTGAAGTACCCTGTAACTGACTCAAACACACAGCTGTCATCTCTGAAATACACTTCAGACTCAGTATAACTGATTCCAGCACACACAGCGGGCATCAATGAAACACACTGCAATCAGGCTATAATTGATCAAGGCACACACAACTGTCCTCATTAAAATGCACCGTGTCCTACCACAGCTGACCTAGGCACACACAGCTGTAATCACTGAAATGATCTGCATTCCAACTACAACTGATCTAGGCACACCGAGCTGTCATCACTGAAACGCACTGCAGCCCTACTTTAACTGATTGAGGCATATACAGCTGTCATCACTGAAATGCACTGCAGTCTCAACACAACGGAGCCAGGCACACCAGCTGCCATCACTGAAACACACTTCAATGCCACCATAACAGATTCAGGCACACACAGCTGTCATCAGAGAAACGCACTGCAATAACACAATGACTGATCCAGACACACACAGCTGTCATCACTGAAATGCACTGCAGTCCCACCACCACTAGTCCAGGCACATACAGCTGTCATCACTGAAATGCACTGCAGTCCCACCACAACTAGTTCAGGCACATACAGCTGTCCTCATTGAAATGCACTGCAAAAAGGCTATAAGTTATTCAATAAAACATACCTAGCATCACTGAAATGCACTGCAGACCCACTACAACTAGTCCAGGCACACACAGCTGTCATCACTGAAATGCACTGCAGTCCTACTGCAACTAATTCAGGCGCTGCCACCCCTGAAATGCACTAGCATCCTTCTGTAACTGATATGGGTGCACACAGCTGTCATCACAGACATGCACTGCAGTCCCTCTGTAACTGATCTGGGCTCACGCAGCGTTCATGACTGAAATGCACTGAGTCCCTCTCTGAATTATTCAACTGTGTGCCTGAACTGTGGGGAGAGGTTGTGGTCTGACGGCTAGACTGCCGACTTTGGAGCTGGGAAACTAAGGTTTGAGCCTCGGAGTTGACTCCACATCCTGTGATTCTGGGCAAATCACTTAACCTCGCCGTGCCTACCAAAAAAAAATGAATGTGTCCTTTTGTAACGTAACCAGTGCTCATGTAAAGCGCTCCAATACCTTCGGGTCGAGTTCGCTCTATATAAATCTGCAAAAAAACAAAAAACGTCATCACTGACAGGTGAGGGACCGTCCTGAGACCGGTGTGCTGTGAAGGAGACCAACATTGCCACCCCAAGATACATCCTGTCCTTCCAATGAAAACCACTAGACAACTGCCCTTCCATTAGGGGGATGTCAGCATTCCCCAACCGTATTTATTATACATCATAAACACGGCATCAAACAAAGTTGACAGTTGACTTGATATTGCATAACATCTCATACATATATACCAAATGAATACAATATTCTCACACTCCATTCGGAGTCACGCTTGACTATCTCACGGCTCCTCGGGGCATCGTTTACAAGGCACATCTCCACTCACCCAAGGTAAGGGAGACAAGGCCAAGTCTGACTCCTAAAAGAACCATCTGTGCCAGAGCAACCCAATGAAGGGACACCCCCTGGCACCCAATCGGGGGATAAGGCTGGGCAACCGGGCCATACCTTAGTCCCCTGGCGCAGCCCTCATCCCCCCACTCCCACTGGGCATATCACGGGGTATTCTCCTGGGCCAAGGTCAATTGTGGTAGCAGATGCCTCCAGCCCTTCACCAGTGACCGTGTCACCCCAGCCCCGGGTTATTGGAAAAAGCATTATAACTTGAATCCGCCTGCGATTGGATTTGTGATGCCCCATGTCGACAGCCCGTTTTGTGATCAAACCATGACTCCTTACCCGCCTTCCCTATAATACTCCAAGCTAAAGGGATGTGAAGGTGGGGAAAACAAAATCCCAGTCCGTGCACGCACAGGAGGGGAGGCGGCGTGGACCAGCAATCGTCAGGGGCAGGCAGGCAGCAGGTGCTCCTCAAGGCCAAGATAGCGCCTTTTAAGCGCTGTCCTGCCGTCCCTGCCCAATGTCCAGGTGAATCTGCGACCAGCCCCCCACAGCCAATCATGCTTGTCCACAGGAAAGCACCCTGTGAAAATTTGAATGATGCGGCCACTGTTAGGCCGCTGCCGCAAACCGGACCTTACCGACCCGCACCTGTTTTCAGGGCCTGCGAGTTGGTGTTGTGGCCCTTCGCCCAAATGCACTGCAGTCTTTCTGAACCACGCTCAAACACACACAGCTTCATCCCTGAAATGCAATGCAGTCTTTCTGTAACTGATTCAGACACACACAACTGTCATCCCTGAAATGCAATGCAGTCTTTCTGTAACTGATTCAGACACACACAGAAACTCATCCCTGAAATGCACTGCAGTCCGCTATAAGTTATTCAATCAAACATACCTGTCATCACTGAAATGCACTACAGACCCACCATAACTAATTCAGACACATACAGCTGTCATCATTGAAATGCACTGCAGTCCTACTGCAACTCTTTCAGGCGCTGCCATCACTTAAATGCACTAACATTCCTCTGTAACTGATATGGGTTCACACAGCTGTCATCACAGACATTCACTGCAGTTTCACTGTAACTGATCTGGGCTCACGCAGCGTTCATGACTGAAATGCACTGAAGTCCCTCTCTAAATGATTCAGGCTCACACAGCTTCATCCCTGAAATGAACTGCACTCTTTCTGTAACTGATTCAGACACACACAGCTGTCATCGCTGATATGCACTGCAGTCTTTCTGTAACTGAGTCAGACACACACAGCTTCACCCATTAAATGCACTGCAGTCTTTCTGTAACTGATTCAGACACATACAGCTTCATCCCTGAAATGCTCTACAGTATTTCTGTAAGCGATTCAGGCACACACAACTGTCATTGCTGAAATGCACTGTAGTCTTTCTGTAACTGAGTAAGACACACACAGCTTCATCCATTAAATGCACTGCAGTCTTTTTGTAACTGATTCAGACACACACAGCTTCATCCCTGAAATGCACTGCAGTATTTCTGTAACCAATTCAGGCACACACAACTGTCATCCCTTAAATGACCTGATGTCTTTCTGTAACCGATTCAGGCACACATACCTGTCATTCCTGAAATGCACGGCAGTCTTTCTGTAACCGATTCAGGCACACACAGCTGTCATCCCTGAAATGCACTGCAGTCTTTCTGTAACTGATTCAGACACACACAGCTTCATCCCTGAAATCCACTGCAATCTTTCTGTAACTGTTTCAGGAACACACAACTGTCATCCCTGAAATGCACTGCAGTCTTTTTGTAACTGATTCAGGCACACACAGCTGTCATCCCTGAAATGCACTGCACTCTTTCTGTAATTGATTCAGGCACACACAACTGTAATCCCTGAAATGCAATGCAGTCTTTCTGTAACCGATTCAGGCACACACAACTGTCATCCCTGAAATGCACTGCAGTCTTTCTGTAACTGCTTCTGGCACACACAACTGTCATCCCTGAAATGCACTGCAGACCCACCCCAACTAACCCAGGCACATACAGCTATCATCATTGAAATGCACTGCAGTCCTACTGCAACTATTTCAGATGCTTCCAATCACTGAAATGCACTAGCATCCTTCTGAAACTGATATGGGTGCACACAGCTGTCATCAGAAACATTCATTGCAGTCCCTCGACAACTAATCTGGGCACACGCAGCGTTCATGACTGAAATGCACTGAAGTCCCTCTCTAAATGATTCAGGCCCACACAGCTGTCATCGTTGAAATGCACTGCAGTCTTTCTGTAACCGCTTCAGGCACTCACAACTGTCATCCCTGAAATGCACTGCAGTCTTTCCGTAACCGCTTCAGACACACACAACTGTCATCCCTGAAATGCACTGCAGTCTTTCCGTTACCGCTTCAGGCACACACAACTGACATCCCTGAAATGCACTGCAGTCTTTCCGTAACTGATTCAGGCACACACAGCTGTCATCCCCGAAATGCACTGCAGTCTTTCCGTTACCGCTTCAGGCACACACAACTGTCATCCCTGAAATGCACTGCAATCTTTCTGTAACTGCTTCAGTCACACACAACTGACATGCCTGAAATGCACTGCAGTCTTTCTGTAACCGCTTCAGGCACACACAACTGTCATCCCTGAAATGCACTGCAGTCTTTCCGTAACCGCTTCAGACACACACAACTGTCATCCCTGAAATGCACTGCAGTCTTTCCGTTACTGCTTCAGGCACACACAACTGTCATCCCTGAAATGCACTGCAGTCTTTCTGTAACTGCTTCAGGCACACACAGCTGTCATCCCTGAAATGCACTGCAGTCTTTCCGTTACCGCTTCAGGCACACACAACTGTCATCCCAGAAATGCACTGCAGTCTTTCCGTAACTGCTTCAGTCACACACAACTGACATCCCTGAAATGCACTGCAGTCTTTCCGTAACTGCTTCAGGCACACACAACTGACATCCCTGAAATGCACTGCAGTCTTTCAGTAACTGATTCAGGTACACACAACTGTCATCCTTGAAATGCACTGCAGTCTTTCCGTAACTGATTCAGGCACACACAACTGTCATCCCTGAAATGCACTGCAGTCTTTCCGTAACTGATTCAGGCACACACAACTGTCATCCCTGAAATGCACTGCAGTCTTTCCGTAACTGATTCAGGCACACACAGCTTTAAAAAGGGTCATGAGAAGCTATTGCAACATTCCATCTGGCAAGTGTTGACAGTGCAAGCCTGGTACAACATGCCAATGGTTCTCTCTGAGGGGTTACAGCACACAGGATGTCAGCACATTCTTCTAACAGATACTGAGCTTTCAGAAATGCAGGGCATCTATGGGGATTCATCCTTAGATCTTTGATCCATCCAATAACAGGTGCCAGACTAAATGTGGAGGGATAGACAAAGTGTACAGCTGAGGTAACTGCCCAAAACAAGCTTTCACGTATGAAACTATGGAAGATAGGATGAGCAACCAATAGAATTAATATTTCCGTATTTGATAATAGTTCAAAGACAGCTTCAAGGAGAAGTGTGGCACTTTACAGAGAATACATGAGTGAAATGAGAATCTTGACCAAGAGGCATTAAACATACAGCACTTCTTTGTGGAGTCTGGCTCAATAGATTACACACATCAGACTGCAATGAGGGGTAGGGTGGGAACGAGCCAGTGGGAATATATACTTTTGATGCTCTTTTTTCTAGATTGAGATAATGGCAATTAAAATCATTTTCCTTCTATCTCGCTGTTGTTGTTGAAGTGGTGAAGTGAGGATTAATGTGCAGGTTTCTGACGTCTTAGATTCGTGAGTGGAGCACTGGATCGCATCTCCTGCCATATGTAGACAATAAATAAAACAGCAGGCGACCTGTGCATTAGACAATCCAGGGCTGGGAGTGTTTCCACTCACCAGCGGCGCTCGTGCATAGGAGATCACTTCCTGTATGGCCTTTGCATCTCGTTTCAATACCCCGTGACCTTGGCAACCGCCTGGTGCTTAACCACTGTAGCACCTGTTCAATGCAAACAGATGCGCGATGAAGGGATTGGAAATGCTTATCTGATTTACAGTAATTGATTCTCAAGTAAAGCAGTTCAGAGTCTGTCTGTGCCTCTAATCCCGTAGAGCTCCGCTGAGCAGAGCCTTCACCAAAGGGTTAACCCCTCGGTATTCATGTGCTGTTAGCAGGGAGTGCACTCTGTGGGTTATAACAACTTTTGACTGTCTCTCACTTTCTGGGCAATTTTGAGTACACTCGCGTGTCGATATTGCTATGAATTGTTACAGAAAAGCAACAGTTCACCGTGATTAGCTCTTATACGCCATATGAAAGGTTAGGCCTGTATGTGAGTATGTTGTCTCATAGCAATGCAAAGTAACCTCTCTTTACATGAAGTAAAACAAATTTTATAAATAAATACTGCTTAGTTTGAGAGTATTTGGGCCACATTAGACGCTCTCTGCGTAGACATGTATTGAAAATCTCACTGAGGTTTGGTAATGTATGCCCCTTTCCATCTTCAGCCAATGCCTCACGCCACGTGATATCTGAAGCCTGACTTAGGGCTGTGCAGGGTACATACAGAGTTTTATGCGTGTTGTGTGTCCCTTTCCTGCATGGTCCATGCCTAATGCCACGTCTCTTCTGTGCAGTGATATCTGAAGCCTGACTTAGGGCTGTGCAGGGTACATACAGAGTTGTGTGTATGATCCCTTACTTTCCCTGGACCCCGACTCACGTGACTACTTTCCCACGAAGAATGCCCACCTGCGTGTGGCGACGGTAGTGGGGCTGCCTCTAACACCTGGTGATGCACCAGATCTGCCTGGCACCAATGCTTACACCTGGCACAAATCCTGCCCTGAGCAGTCCAGGAACTCTTCCATCCTGAATAAGGCTGGGGCTTCGCCTGCTGGCTGAAGTACAAGTCAGCAAGGCCTCTGGATTGGTCTGGAGCTTGGGCTCATCCAAGTCCAATCACGAATAATATGCATAAAAGAAAATCACCAAATACTGAGACAAATCACTACGTGGAAAGTTTTCAAATCTTGTCGTAGTCTTTGGAGATAGAATGGCCCAACTTGAAATGGAGGCGATGGACAATTGTGGTATTTTGTCCTGTCTGCCTTTGCTGTGCAGTACCCTCCACACCTCTCCCACAAGTGGCGTGGCGAGGTGTTACAAACAAGAGGTACAGTGTCGGGTAGAGTGCTTACTCTGCAGTAGTCAAAGGTTCCAGTGTATACTTTTAGCTATTGTTCAAGTCCCTCCCATAAGTCTAAAAGTTGCAGTCCACATGGGTGATGGGCATGTGTCAAAGCTTGGTATGTGCCACCAGACATACCAGGACTAGGAATGGGTAGTGAGGGGGTTATCTCTGCTTAAATCCTCATCCAAGTAATACATTATCCATCACATGTATCCATTGGAGCTGTTCTCAGCTTAGGCTGCATCTATTCTCCTCTACGGGGCACGGGCATACTTTTTGCATCAATGATTAGCGCCAGGAAGCCCATCTTCTGGGGAAGCTGAGTGCTACAGAAATTCTTTTGACATGATGAATGAATGAAATAAATGTATAAAGCCCAAAACAGCTGCTCCATAAAGGATCGTCCAGGCGCTAGATGACAGTAAGAAGCAACTAAGATGAGTAGATAGAAGAGGGACCAGCCGAGATTAGCTATCACTGAAAAGGCGGGCCTTCAGAAGGCTCTTGCTTGGGTTCTTTGATGTCGCATGTCTAATATGATCCGGTCGATGGTTCCAGAGTTTCCGAGCAAAAAAGAGAAGGAGCGCCCCCCAGCCCTGGTCTTTTTAATCTTGTGGATTCAAAGTAGATTGTGGTTGGCTGCGGGTAAAGCTCTGCAAGGAAGGTATCTTTTGATTTTGTCACAGATATAAGTCGGGCCTTTCAAGTGGCCCTGAACGTTATTCTCACAGCTTTGAATTTTATTCTCTGGTTGACAGGGAGCCAGTGTAGGCTTTTCAAGCCCTTTTGAATAGATGCACTTTAGGAATATTCAACACCAGCCGCATTCTGAATACATTGCAATCTGTTTAAGAGAGTTTGTGGAGATTCCGAAAGTAGTACATTGGCATAATCAATCTGGTGCGTTCTGCCAGGAATTTGAGAGTCCTTCGTAGAGTTTTCAATAGGGAGAAACAGACTCCTGCTGGAGCATTGATGAAAGGCTGAAATGAGGGGGCATTGTATATTTTGACCCCCCAGGTTTTTCGCAGAGGTAGAAGGCGCCAGGGGGACACCCATTTCAGAGGGCCACAGGTGGGTCAGATCTGATATAGACGTTCAGCCAAAAATCAGGATTTCTGATTTTTGGAGTTTAGGCAGAGACAACTTTTGTGCATCCAATCTCAAACTGCAGAGAGACAGCCCAGGAAATTTGATGAAGCCAAGGTAACAAGGAGTTTAAAGGCAAACATTAGCTGGGTGTCATCTGCTTAAGACATTACATTAAAGTCAAACACTGGAACAATAGCGGCAAGGGGAGCCATATAGATATTAAAAAGACATGACTTAAAGCTGATTCCTGAGGTACACCACAGATGATCTCACGAAAACCCTATGCAAAAGAGAGAAGGTAGACTGCTTGCAAATGGAAATAAATAATTGTAATCATTTCCACACGGTGCTGGCAATTCTTGCTTTTTCCAGTCTTTGCAGGAGAATGTCGAGTGACACTGTGTCAAAAGCAGCAGACAGATATAACAAAATTGCGATAGTATTTGTGCCCAAGTCTAGGTGAGTTTTGATAAACTCAGCTAGTTCCAAGAATGCCGTATCTGTGCTAAATCCAGATCTGAACCCAGATTGCGAGGTATGAAGCATATTTTTCGCCCTCGATAAAATGTGTAATCTGGCGATTGACTGCAGATTCCAACATCTTCTCACAGGTGGGAAGAAGTGAGATGGATCTGTAACTGGCAGGACATGAGTGGTACAGTCTGGGTTTTTTGAAGAGTGGAAAGATCAAAGCCTCCTTCCGGAACGTGGGCACTGAACTGGATTCAAGGGAAAGGTTAAAGATAACGTTTAGCTAGGTTAAAGAGAGTATTTAACATAACAAGAGCCAGAGTCAATTATAATTGCAATAAGATTTTTGGTCCCTACTATAATCCATATATTTGTAAAGCGCAAACACATCACCAATTAGGGTTTCAAGAAACTGGAGGCCATCGGGGAGATTAGGTGAGCTATTGCCGAAAGTCACATGATGCTGAGCTGCCGTTGGTGCCGGGGATTGAACTGTGATCCCACACTTTGAAGACAGCCGCCCTGCCCAATGCGCCACACCTCTTCCTGTGATAGTTATGTTTAGTAAGCACAGTGACTTCACCACAAACAGAATAATGCACCGCCTCTGTGGCCTTCAGATCTATGCATAGTACTGTCCCCTGCCTGTGTATCCATTAGTGCTCCTCTTGAGACATTAGTCCTTGCCTTTAATTTTTATTCTTGCTCTTCTTCCAACCTTCAACCTAAAATACTGTTTTATTAATTATATTTTGAACATGAAAGAATGTTGTAGTAAATGACTTGTCCACTATTCTCCACTGTACTGTTCTATCAGAATGTTCCATGGCATCATAGAATGCCTGAGTGTGTCAGTTAGTCAACTCAGGCTGAACTGTTAGGAGCCTGCTCCTGGTGGGGCTGTCTTTGTACCATCTATCTTCTCCTACTATTCTGACCACCTATGCTGGAACCAAGCTACTAATAAAGAAGTATCCTACATGTACAGATGGACTCTGTATCTTCCTTTACAACAAATGTCCCTACTAAAAACTGCACCGATGCTAATTTGACTTCCAAATCTGCTCATCTGTAATCATGTGTGCCTTCTTCTCATATCCATTATCAGCACTCTGTTAGTGTTACAAAAGATTGTTACTGCATGTAGCACAGAAATACGAGCAGCATCACACAGTAGAATCAGTGGCAATCAAGAACTGTTTACATCCCTTGAAATGGCAGCCTCCACTGCAGAGTGAATGGGCTCGCATTGTTCTCAGCGTTTGAGTGATTAGAATTCTAAGCCTCACGCTGGTGAGTGCTCGGTAATTACTGTGTTCTGTGACAGAGAGGTACCATAAAGAGGAACAGCATCCTTCAACAGCTCAGCATGACATATCAATACACTTGAATTAAGAAGCAGGCCATGCATATTTGAAGGATGGCTGCCTGCTTTCAGCACCATTGTCAGCTATGAGGAAAAGAAATAGAACATTAGCTGCCCATGTGCCTGACAACTGGTGGGGAAGTATAATGCAAGGCACACTTATTTACGGCTTCAAAGAAAAGTAAATCCTGAAAGACAAAAGGTCAGGGGAGCACTTTGCTATTTTGGAACATAATTAAAAAGGTTTGTTGTGAACAAAATGATTCGGTTTAAATTGGGGTTTGCCTATGGGTTGGACATTTTATATTACCTGTGTGTGTCTTAGCATTCTATAGTGTTTAAGATGCAACAACAAGGGGCATATTTAAAAGTCCTTTGCTCCACCTGAGCGTCACTTTTTTGATGATCCGATGGCACAGTGAGCTGGCCCATACTTACAAGGCCATGCAAAGCCACCCTGCGTGGCTTTTCATGGTTTTGTAAATATGGCCCCCTTGCTGTGGGTGTTGGCACACAATATCCATGGGAGGCGGTAAAGTGCCACAATGAGGAGTAATATCTTCATTTATACTTATTTTTTGCTCTTTCTATGTGTGTTGCATTTTGCAGCACACCTAGAAGGAGGAAAACGCCATTAATTTTTGTTTTTGTGTAGGAAAGGGTCCCTTCCTGCACAAAAACTATCATCCCTGCAACGCAGGCACACGTGCACCATGGTGCAAGGGTGCCTGCATTGGCGCTAGGCAATACATTGTGCGCCAGCGCAGAGGAAAGCACAGTGATACATAATATTTTTGTAAATACTATGCATCCCTGCACTTTGCTAAAGGCGTAGCTCGGCACAGCAAGATGGCTTGCAGCAATGTGCCATTTTCGTAAATATGCCCCCAAATGTGTGTATAGATTGCGCCCAATTTGTGTGCTCAACGCAACCGTGAATGTATTTATACTAATTCATAGTTTTTCTTTCTGAAGTTTACATTTTATATTTTGCTTGAGTAGAGCATTGTAAACCATATGAATTATATTAGCATATTGTACAGGGGTCTATTACAGAGAAAGCAATAGACTGTGCCCAAACTGTGCCCAAAGGTATTGCATACTCTTCAATTATGAAGGACAGGGGCAACCTCTGACTTACCCCTGTCATCTAAAAAATGCAGGCACTTGCAAGCTGTAATTGAGAGATCTCTGTAGGCTTTGGAGATGAGCAGAAATGTCTGCTAAGTGCTGTCCGGTCTATAGATTGTGAGTAATCTGTAGGGCACAGTGTTGACCTATTTCAAGTGGTTCAAAATCTAAAAGCACCAGGTGTAAGAATACAGGAGGGCAGCAATAGTCAGTCTGCAGACTGGTGAAATGTAGTCTGCTCGAAATTGGCATTAAAAGTAGAGCTCTGCCAAACAAAACGCACCAGGCGTAAGAATGCAGGAGGGCAGCAATAGTCATTCTGCAGACTGGTGAAATGTAGTCTGCTCGAAATTGGCATTAAAAGTAGTGCTCTGCCAAGCAAAAATTGTTACGAGGGAGTTAGACGTGGCTTTTTCAGCGGGTTTATCCCTAGACTTTTTGCTTTTTGGCCTTCTGTTTCTGACCTGCTTTTGTTGGTTTTATGACTCTGGGCACTTAACCACTGCTGATCAGTGCTAAAGTGCATATGCACTCCCTGTAAATTGGATGAATGGATTGGTGTTTCCATAATTGGCTGATTTGATTTACTAGTCATTCCCTAGTACAGTGCACTCTGTGTGCCCAGGGTCTGTAAATCAAATGCTGCTAGTGTGCCTGAAGCACTGATTGCGCCACCCACATAAGCAGCCTGTAAATGTAACTCAGGCTTGCCATTGAATGAATCACCTGTGTGCAGTCTAATACAGCTATGTCGATTTGGCAAGTGCACCCACTTCCCAGGCCCTGCCCTTCCTTTTCTTACATGTTAGTCACCCCTAAGGAAGGCCCAAGGTACCCCTGTGGGCATGGTGCAGTGTATGTGAAAGGTAGGACATGGCCTGGTGTGTGTGGCATATCCTGATAGTGAAATACTGCCAATTTCGTTTTTCAGTATTGCAAGGCTATCGGTATAGCAGAGACAAAGTTTACCAAGGACCTAATCATGGATTGTCAAGGCCCTTGACAATAGTAGAAAAATACCCTGGCTAGAGCATATCTATACCCTCTTAAAAGGTTGTAAGGTAACTCTAGACTGAAAAGAGCCCTCACTCATACAGGGATACAGTAAAAATTAGCTGAAAACAAGGTTTATTATCTCCATGGAATTGGTAAGAGAGGCAGAAGTAAGTTTGAAACAAAGCGTTACCTCTTACTGCGAGCGCCCTCTTTTTATGGGCACACAACCTTATCTCATTATGGGAAGAAATACTCAGAAAGGTTTTACCTAATGAGGCTTAGGTTTGGCACTCTACATTATTTAATCGCATTCCCCAAGTTGGGAAAGTGGTGTCATAAGCTCCCGAATTGTCCATGCAATGGAAAATCCCCCCAATCCACTCTGAATTTTATATTATTCGGTACTTTCTATAGGGACATTCAAAATTTGTATTGAAACCACTCTTTTTAGCTAATACATTTTATCATTATAAACAAGATTTTAATTTTATCTGCAGTCTGCAGAGTGCTTAAATTACGAATGCCGTTATTAGTTTTATACAAATGTCTATCAGGTGAAGAAAGGACTACTCCTATCTAGAGGCTCTAGTTTACGAACAACATGATGACTGAACTTAGAGTCGTAATGTCCCTCTGATTCTGACGTACGCTGCGATCTTGCACTATATGCACTTTAGGAGAACTCTTTCTATCCAAATGAAGATCGAATTTAGAATCTGATTATGTTTTCCATTAAATGACATAAGGCACTATCTTGTACTTTATACACTGGACGGAAATGCACCTTACTCAAATGAAATATGTTGTTTTTAAAATGTATGGTTTTAAAAGGCTCTTATTTTACACCATGATTGACTAATTATCTTGAACTATTAATTAAAAATGGATTGTATCTATGAATGTAAAACATCTTTTGACAGTACACAAATTTTAATGTCTTTTAGTAATGTAAATTGTTTTCTGTGATTAGAATGCTTTTATGGTTGTATACAATGCATTAGCCTTTTTGACTTTGACTTTGATTATCTGTTCCCATTGGATAGAATGGGGAGTTTGCTTAGACCATCTTATAAGCCTAACTAACCCTGGGAACAAAGTAGGAAAATAAAGTTTAGTATGCCTGAACGCACAATGTTAAAATGCATCTTTTAGTGAGGGTGATTTTTTCCTTCCGTGTTTAAAAATACCACTTTTAGAAAGGAGGTATTTTCCTGCTTATCCATTGTGTGTGCCTCTGCTATAATGTGTATTGACTGTCTGGCTGGGGATGTGCAGTGGCTCCAGACAGTCTGGATGAGTCAGCGTTAGGCTGAATAGGCCTGGTCGGCATTTGGAGTGGTGGGAGGAGTAGCACCTGCACCTGAGTAGGGCTGTGCCTGCCTTCCACAATGATGGCTCCCCCGTGGTGTGTCTGGAGCCAGGGCTCACACTGACAATGGAGGTTGTTGTGCACTTGAAAAGTGCCTCCCAGAACTGGTTTGGACTAGGCTCAGAGCCCTGGGCCAGGAAAGAACAAAGAGATTTACTGTTTAAAAAGAGGGGCCCAGACCCCAGACTTTTAGATCACTTCTGGGAATCAAGAGGAACCTTTGCCAAGGAGAAGAGCCAGAGAAGCTGAGGAGGAATTCGGCCCCTGTGCTGTTTGCTGTCTGGGGTTGGCCTGCAGTGGCTACTTTCTGCCAAGGAAAGGGAAACTGACTTAGCTGTTTGCTGTGTCCCCTGCTTGCGGAAGATCTCCAAGGGCTTGAAACTGAGCTTTCCTCCTGTTCTGAAGTCCCAGGGACATAAAGACTTTATCACCAGCTCCTCTGAACTTCCTTGCAGGGAGTTCTGACCTGCTAAGAGGTGCCTACTCTTTGAGAAGCGTGACGCATCTGCACATGTTTCTGATGCATCACCAAAGAAACCATTGCAGCGCCTGCTCACGGTCCGAGAAATAACCACATGCCACATCGAGTGCACCGATCTCCGAAGTCTGAGATCACAGCACCTATTCCTACGCAAGGCCCGCTGTGCGGCTGCAAGAACCCATGCATCGTCCCGGATTGTCACATGACATTAAGGCACCAAGTCTGGTGCATCGTTGGCGGATGCAGTAAGAAACCGACGCATCACATCCCCACTCAGTAAGAAACTGACGCATCACATCCCCACTCAGTAAGAAACCGACGCATCACCTCCTCTCCAGTAAGGAACATACCCATCACCTCCCCTATGCAACAGTATGGAACCGATGCATCACCTCCCCCGGATCAAGGAATCGACACATCACCTTCCCTGAGTGTAAGGAACCGACGCAACACCTTCCCTGCAGCCCTTTTTGTTTGTGTGAAAAGTGTCACATCTGCAATTTTTTTTTTCTGAACTATTTTTACCATTTGAAAGTCTTATTGTTATCACTGTATTGTGGATTTTTGTCATTTTGGTCTTGTTTGGTTTAGATAAAGATTAATTATTTTTCTAAACTGGTGTGGTGTCCATTTGTATTTTTTTCACTGTATTACTGTATGTGTTCACAAATGCTTTACACACTGCCTCTGAGATAAGCCTGTCTGCTCGTGCCAAGCTACCAAGGGGGTGAGCAGGGGTTATTTTAGAAGTATATCCCCCTTACCCTGACTAGAAGCAAGGGTCCCAATTTGGACAAAGGTACCTACCTCTGCCAACTAGAGACCCCCATTTCTAACAGAGGGGCATTATTGTGTTAATTGTAATTGATAAGTAACAAGGGATTGATTGTTTCTCAAAACTTTCACCCAGAATAGTCAGTTTTGTCCGCATGCATTCCCTGCTAAAGTGTGCATGGGGGACGGTTTGCTGGTTAGATACACAACTTGAAATTGCCTGTTTGGCTAGTAACTCCCATTACTCCTCTGCAGTCAGTGAGAATAAGCAACTGATTTTGAGTTTGGCAGGTGGCTGGGGTGGTTGCAGCACTGCGTCTACCACTGTAGCCAAAGGCCACCAACACAGTCTAGAACTGTGTGTCAGGGCATATGCCTTTTTTGCAGAAACTGAACCTCTTGCATGGCAGAAACAATTTCAAAGAAAAAAATGCAGATTGGCCAGTCTGCATTTTTTTTAATAAGGTTTCATAGAAAAACCCCAAAGTCAAAGGTCTGTTTTAGAGTTTGGCGGATGTGTCAAAAATATGGTGGATATCTAAGCTTTCTTCCCAAAAGTGCTATTGGATATGAAGCATATGTATTAAAGCAGATGGGATATGTCTGTCACATTTGCAATGGAGGTGCCAGACTATAAATCAGAGCCAATTTCTTAAAAAAAAAAAAATGTAGTATTCCTGGGCCTGATTTACAAAGAGCTTCGGGAGTCGTGAGGGAGTCTTGGCAATAGGGGTGGACACTCAGCAGTGAGAATACTCATTGCGAAGATTTCACCCCAAGTGTAGAGACTCCTCAACGACTGCAGGGCATCTGCCACAAGTGCGGAGACCCTTTGTGATTCTGGCCTCCTGTCTATTAGCCTGCGGGAGTGTAGAATATCTTTAACTGTCTGGAGCTGCCATGCTTTGCTTGGTGATCAAGGACAGGAAATAAAATGAGAGACATGGTATTGGAAAGTCTACCTTACTGGAATGGCCACTAAAAAGAGGGAGAGCCTTCTATAGCTATTCGCACTGGAGGATGTTTTGCTGATGTAGTATTTTTTAAGGGACAAGCCAGCTTTACAGTTTACTAAAAAAACACTTCCTTCAACTCTAAATACAGAAAAGGGAAAAAAGGGATGAGCGAATTAAATACCAGCAATTTTTGGGGGATGTCTCAGTACTGTCCAGCTTTAAATGAGGCAATGGCATGTACGCACATGTTACCAAAGCTTGACCTTTCTACTAGAAACATCATTGTGTGGACACCAATGCTAGACAATAAAAACAGAGGTGCATTGTGCATACTTTGGGACAAAGATGGGCTTTTATTTTTAACTAACTTACTGGAGTGAGTAGATGCCAAGACTGTACATTTAGACTGAGGACTGAAAATGAGCTCTTTATTTTTTTATAGACTAATTTTGTTTTATGTCCTTTGGGTTCAGACCCGAAAGCTAGCATTGGACATTATTTGAATGGACATCAGACTTACACATTTTGCAGCTGTGAAAACTTCAGGATTGGGAGAAGCCAAGCTGCTGTTGTTCACAGTGCTTTTTTAAATGCATCCTGGCACTAAAATGTGGCTCCAGAATGTATTTCACGGTAAAATATAGCGTGAAGTGATGGACTGGCATTTTGACTAATTATGCAAAATTTCCCTGACCTTTGTTTGCGGAATTACATGTATGCAAATTGTACACACCCCTGCAAAAGATGCTGTTGGTCTAATAAAAGGGTTAATTTCTGAAGTGCCAGGGTGCATGCAAGTTAGGGGTTAACCCGCACATACACACATATTAATTGATTGTTTGTAATATCCCTTTGAAAGGTGTAAATAATTTAGGCAACAACTGTTTAGCATTCAGTGTTCATCCAGGACTGCAGATATATTTGCCAGTGCTTTGATTTTTTTTTTCTTTATTGGAAATAATATGCAGTTATTTAAAATGGGCTTTAGGCAACAAAGCGTACTATTATAAATCAATTTTTTTAACAAATCTTTTTTATTCACATTTACTAAAAGATAACATTCAGAGAACAACATTGCTTATTTTATTCTATTCATATCATAGTTACAGTGCACTAGGTACCCCCTAAAAAATATGTTAAATGTAAATTAACTTCAAATCCATTTGCCTGTGTAGCTCAGGTTCACGATCAACATCACCCCCACTCATGATGATCCCCCCTCCCCAGATCACTGTGTTATATCCCTGTCATGAGTCCATTCTCCCCATATTCTAGAGCGTTTTAGAGGCATCCCCAGGCTTCATAGATCCGCTCCTCAAGAATGCAGTGTCTCTTCTTTGACTGGTGATTAGACTCGATGTTATAAATATTTTTTCCTCTTGAGTGAACCCCTCATCTCCCACTATGTTGAGCAGGGCCATCACTGGACTGAGTTCAATGGTTTGGCTCAGTATCACCCAAATGTCTTACAGAACTGCTTGCTAGAAGGGCTGTATACACCTACATAATAAAGTTGAATGAAAAAAGTCTCCTACTGCAGCAGTGCACTGAAGATAATGTGCTCTTGTGCATGCACCATAAGTGCTGTGTAAATACTTGAATTGAATGAGTCAGAGTTGTGTCGAAATGGCAAACTGATTTTGAGGTCATAAAGTGCAAATCTCCATCCTCCCCACAGATCAGATCAAGATCCTATTTCCAGTTCCTCTGAAGCCTGCAAAATGTCTCCTGTGCGTTAATGATTAATGTATGATAGAGAGTAGATATCCAATGATTTGAGGGAAATCTAGCCATGGTCGCTTTTTCCTTTATCAGGATGTATTCAGGGATGACTAGATCTGGTTGGAGAGGCAGGGTTGGAGAGGATGGCCTATTTGTAACTTCTTAAAGAATGTATTATTTTCTAAGCCAAAGTCAGCCTTCATATCCTTGGAGGAATGCAACACATTTTTGGAAAGGTGAGTGATAACCAGAAATTTCAATTTTCAAAAACCAGGTAGGTTGTTAACCTGCAGTAGTTGATTGCCTACCCAAAGGGCGGGTCCTGCCTGTTAACTTTCCATTCCATTGAATCATTTTAAAAAGGTGAATTGCAAGCCTGTATTACTGTATGAGTGGTGGATGGTATGTTAGTTGGCAATTTACTTCTATAAAAATAAGGTAGTGGATGTTTGCCCCTCATCACCCAATGCTCCACTCCATATGCAGGGTCATTTGGTGAGCCATATAATCAGTCAATAACTATGTGGGCCACGAGATAGTAAGAGTGGCAAGCCATCATAGCAAAACCACCATATATTGTATACTGATTTGCAGTCTGTTGGATCTGGTCCTTTCTGTTGGGTTATCCTCAAACATTTTGCCTTCCGCTGCCTATTTGTCCGACCTTCCTTTTCTTGGCTTTAGGACTCTGGGAACTTTACCACTGCTAATAAGTGCTAAAGTGCATGTGCTCTCTCCTCTACAACATGGTATGATTGGTTTATACCTGTTTGGCATATTTCATTTATTTGTATGTTCCAAAGGTATACCATATACCCAGGGACAATAAATTAAATGCTACTAGTGGGCCTTCATAACTGCTTGTGTCACCCACTGACAAAACCTTTCAACCCTGTCTCAGGCCTACCACCACAGGCCTGCATGCACAGTTTTCTGCCACTAGGGCTTGCCATTTAAAACTACTTGCCAAGCCCTAAACTTCTCTTTTATTATACATAGGATGCCCCTAAGGTAGGCCCTATGTAGCCCTATGGGTAGGGTGCTGTGTACATAAAAGGTAGAAAACAACACAGTTCAAAGATGAGGGTCTAAGGGATAAAGATTAAAGACCACTAAGGATTGTATCCCCAAATAACTATTGTCAAACATAGAAATCCTAGGGTCCACACTAACCGTGAACAAAAAACTACCTCCAAGTAATTGTATAAATAGATTTGGTAGACATCAAACTTTTAATTGATAATTAATAGTTAAAGATTACATATAAGGGCAGATCCCTTTATAGGACGTAATCCCTCACTCACCAAAGGTGACATGCTTCATCATAGGGATTCTCCTCCCAAAGGAAAATCCTGGTTCCGTTGAGGGCAACAACCCCCTCACTGAGCGGGAGGAGCTCAGGGATGTTTTGTTTAGGATATGGAGGATATACTAAATCCACATATGGTGAGCAGAAATGTATGAGTGAGGTCGCAGTGCAAAGAAAGGGGGAATTGTGAGAGAAATGTGAAAAAATGTGAAAATTAAAACTGGCTAGGAGGCATCAAAGCAACACTTTAATAAAGATATGCCTACTATCAGAGTTAAAATAGCAGTGCACCAGCGGTATGGATTTGAACAGCCGCAGTGTGATGATTAGTGGTCAACATGTTTCAGCCCTAAAGATCCAAATTGGATCAGGCTTTCATCAGGACCTTGCGAAAAGATGCTGCTGCTTACAATAAAGTGGAATAAACAAAAAAGGATATCAGACCAATACAAAGTCATGGGTCCGTCACTTATCAAAATGTGCTGATACCTGCCACAGCTGGGTACAGGGCCTCACCTCTACCTGGCAACCGCTCATGAAGGGGGCACGGCTCTATCCGTCGGTACCTCTAGTCCGATAGAGCCTGCGGCCGGAGGTCACCTCATGTTGACCACTAATCATCACACTACAGCGGTTCAAATCCATACCGCTGGTGCACTGCTATTTTAACTTTGACAGTAGGCATATCTGTATTAAAGTGTTGCTTTGATGCCTCCTAGCCAGTTTTAATTTTCAAAATTTTTCAAATTTCTCTCACAATTCTCCCTTTTTTTGCACTACAACCTCACTCATACATTTCTGCTCACCATATGTGGATTTAGTAAATCCTCCATATCCTAACCAAAACATCCCTGAGCTCCTCCCTCTCAGTGAGGGGGTTGTAGCACTCAAAGGAACCAGGATTTTCCTTTGGGAGGAGAATCCCTATGATGAAGCATGTCACCTTTGGTGAGTGAGGAATTACGTCCTATTAAGGGATCTGCCCTTATATGTAATCTTTAACTATTAATTATCAATTAAAAGTTTGATGTCTACCAAATCTATTTATACAATTACTTGGAGGTAGTTTTTTGTTCACGGTTACATAAAAGGTAGAACATGTGCCTTTATGTGTGGGATGTCCTGGTAGTGACAAACCAGCTCTTTTGTTTCTCACTGCTGTGAGGCTTACTCCTCTCGTAGACCAATATTGGTCATTCCTTATATACTCTTTTGTGGTAATTCCTGATCTGAAAGGAGTAACGTTACCATGTTTGGTATGTTTAGAATGGTAGTGATAAATCCTGATTACTGATGTAGTTGGATTTTACATTATTATTTTTGAAATGCCATTTTTAAGAAGGTGGGCATTGCTCTGTGAATAAGACTCTTTGGACTGTATACACATCTAGGGCTGGGTGACAGCTTCACGTGGTACATGCTTTCCAGACAGCTACAACACAGGAAGGGCTGGGTGTGACAGGGGTTACATCTGCATTCATCTGCATACTGATGGTCTTCCTGGGCTGGGAGAGGTTGTTCACACGCATTTAGACATTCTGACACCCAGTCATACACACTGACAGACACTCTATCACACACATTCAAATACCAATACAGACACTCTCACACCCACTCTCATGCCCATACAGACACCCCCACACCCACTCAGATGCCCTCACAGACTTTCTCACACCCACTATCACACACATATAGACACTCTCACATCCACTCTGACAGCCATACAGACATCCTCACACCCACTTACACACCCAACTAGACACTCCTACACCCACTAGCTGAGAGAGCTACTCTAATAGCCACTTAAACACTGAGAAACTCACAGACCGACACAGGAACTTACACACCCAGTCACATATAACCACACAAAGTGTTAAATCTACTCACAAAGCTGTAGAAGAGAATCGTAAATGCCTAATTTTATATTAAATGGCTGCTTTTGGTCTGTGGATCCACAGTGGCTTTGTGGATTTGAGTAAAAATTATTTGAAAAGGGATTTAAAGGAAAACAAACAAGTGTTTTGGAAATAGGGGGCTCTGAAAAGAGCCTTTGCGTTTATTATGTGTATATGATAACTGCACATAAAACAGGATGCAGTCTTTCAAGCTGTTTAGGTACACCCTGTTGCCTTTCTCTGTGAAATGAACTCCATCAGTTCTACAAATCCTGACCTTGACAAAGAGTACATTGTTATTGTAGATAGAGCCCATGTTATGGTCTCTGAGGAATGCAGAAAAATGTTATTAACATGTCGTAGGTTGTTGTAGATAGAGCTCATGTTATGATCTCTCAGGAGTGCAGAAACAGTTTTACTGACATGTTTCCAGGCTTTGACTATCTGTGAACAAAATCTGTTTGACCACTTCCATTTCTGCTTGTTGCAAATATTGTAGAGGACCAAGGCAGTGTGTGCAAAGTGTCATTCATTGATTAAAGGTTTCCTTCATTATGATTTCCAGTCCTACTGCAGTAAATGTGCCCAGGTCATTGCTACCACAGTGGATAATCATGAGGTATGGATGATGGCAAGCCATAATGCTTTCAACCAATGGCAGCAATTGATGCCATTTTAAACCTCTCTGGCCAACTCAAGTAATATCCACATTAGGCAAACCAAGCTCCCTGTCACTCTTTCTTGCCCACTCTCTAGCCCAAAACACAAAGCTTTGATCCACAATCCCCACTCTAACCATTTTGAAGACAAGGAGCAGTAGCACATAGATGAAGGCTGCTGATGAATATGGCAGATTTGAAAAAGAAGCCAGTTACAAAGGAGCCTAGCAACTAAAATTTAAAAGATAACATTTGATTGGATGGTGTAAATATGCTAGTGGTTAAAACTGGGTTGAGATATTGAGATAAAAGTAAGTAGATGAGTGACTGGCTTTGCGGGTATTACCTAAAAGACATGGTGCTTGGGATATGGTTCTAATTCCTAATACTCCCCCCTACAGTTGTTTTAGGAAATAGCATGCTGCTTTAAGAAAGTGTTGTGAACTTGACTCCTACTGGTAGCAGAAAATGTTTCAAAATTGTTTGCCATAGTAACAGAGCTACAGGAGCATGGGGGAAGGGAAGAAAAAAGACTAGAATGTGAATTTGAAGGAAAACGTTTAATAGAAAAAATTGTGAATAAGTAGTGTTTGGGTGGAAGTTTAGCCATTTATACCATCTGGATTATAATTGACATTGTTTTTGAACAGATTAAACAAAAGATTTTGGTGTCCTACATGGATCCGCGGAGCCACCAGGAAGTTACAGAGGGGGCTCTCTGAGCACCGCTGCGGATCCGCGGCTCCACCCGAAACCCCTTCCAAATTGAGCTGTCTTTAAAGGAGTGTAAGAAAGGGTTAAATACCATTCTGTAGGGGGGCGTGGCCGAGCCGAGCTGCAAGATGGCCGCCGTGTAACGGGGCTCTGCCGGCCGGACACCTAATCCGTCAGACAATCCGACCTTTGCCTTGCTCTTTGACCATCAAATTACACGGCGGGAAGTGCCCTGGTGCAGGTGATCCTAGCGGGGCCACTGCGGTTGAAATCGGCCTCGGAGATCCGGAGCTACTCGGCCGGGCTGGCCGAGCGGCTTTTTGGGCGCCGAGCTGGGCGGAGTCTTCTCATACGCGAGGCCCTGGTCGAAGGCCGAAAATCGGGCAGATACGAGGCGGCTATCGTGGACCCAACTGAGACGTGGTGAGCCCAGCGACTGGCGCCCGAGCGGCTGCGGTGACTTCCGGACGTGCTGAGACCTGGCCCCTGTTGGAGAACTGGTGACTGGAGGGGGCCGAGCTGGCGGACTGAATGACTAGGCCTACCCGGCGTGGCTGCGCCCTGATCCGGTGACTGGGCCGATGGGCCTGCTGGAGTGAGGAGTTGGGAGAAGTAAGCCGTGGCGCCCGCTGGGTGGGCCCGATCCCCGCCCGCAGAGGGTGATATCCGGCTACCGGTGCCTGCCGACGACCTGCTCTCACCATCGTGTGCCTGCAGGCCGGGGAGACACTGCGCTGGAGAGGCCTACTGGGCGAGTGGACGGTTAGGCCGCCATTGTTCCCTGACTAACGCAGACCCGCGCCCTGAATGGGACGAATGCTGGCCTGGTCTTCCCTACTTGGCGGTGTTCCTCGTGCGGAGGGGGTGCCTGTGTGGTTACCATTCCACCTTGCGCTTGGTGGCCTGCTTGTGGCTTGATACCCCTCACCACCATTGTTGATAGGTGGCGGACACTCGGGGGAGAACCATGGGGAAATCGGACGCAAAGCAGAGGAAGCTCCCCTTCGAGAAACAGCCTTCCCGCGGCACCGATGCGGTGCCGGAGTCGCAGACGGTGGTCCCTGAAACACAGTTGGACCCAACACCGGACGATGATGTCAAAAGTATGTTCCGTGACTTTAAGGGCTGCCTTAAGGAAATTGACGGAAAACTCGACTCCATGGCCCAGCGGCTGGATGGCATGTCGCACAGGGTCGACAAACATGAGGAGCGTATCACGGCGATGGAAGCGAGAATCGCGGACTGCGAGGAGGGCCACGGAGACACCCAGGAGAAGTTGCTCCGCATGGACAGGGTCCTGGAGGTGATACGTGGGCGCAACGAAGATTTGGAAGCTCGCTCCCGCCGAAATAATGTACGAATTATTGGGGTTGCCGAATCCACTAACATTGGCAATATGGAACTATTTGTTGAAGGAATGTTCCGTGAACTTTTTGGAGAGGGACTGTCGGCCATGTTCTTGGTTGAACGCGCACATCGCACGCTGGGGCCACGGCCGGTGCCGGGGGCTCCGCCGCGGCCAATCCTGGCCCGGGTTCTTAATTACCGGGACAGAGATACCATCCTGCGGTTGGCACGTGAAAAGGGGGAACTAACTTTTCAAAACATGGCTATCTCCTTGTTTCCGGATTTTACGCAGGCTGTGCAGGCCGCCCGGCGCGAATTCATACCGGCCAAGAAAATCTTCCAGAAGGTGGGGACTAAGTATGCAATGCTGTACCCGGCCAAGCTGCGTATCCATCATAAAGGGAAGCCCATGGTATTCACTACGGCGGCGGACGCGATCAAGTTTGCGAGACAGACGGAACGTTCGCAACGTGAGAAGAGAGATGACCATGAGAATCCGCCGATGGGACAGCTAAGTGACATTGAATAACATGATACAAAGGCGCGCGCGCCCTCTGCCCAACACTGAGTGTTCCTGAGACCTGCAAAGGGTGATGGGTCCGCCCCTGAGACTGGGCTGTTCATGCACGATTAACACTACTAGTACCGTGCGGAAACCTGTGATGAGAAGCATGCAGGGACTTCCAGGCTGTACCTTGAGATACTGATTTAAATGATAGGCGGAAATGTCCGGCCACCCGGTCGTTGATAGACTGGGGAGTGAGCCGGTGACCCCACGCCCCTGTGGGATGATTCCCGAGATACTATTGAAAGACAATTCCAGTTGGGGGGGGTGGTGGGGGGGGATGCTATCTCAACCTGATTGGGGGGTTGGAGTGGGTGGGGGGGGGGTTGGGGTTATTGTTGGTTGGTTCTACATCACTACACTTTCTGGCTACACCACTACATGACGATGCGGTCCAGACACAGGCAGACTTACTGTGGTTGCAGACTCACAAGACGGGAGGGCGGGATACCTGCGGGTGGGCCCTTCCTCTGGGTCCCTCGGTGACCACACGCTTCCATGAGAAATGCACGCACAGGCCGCCCTGACCGCACTGCGCTGCCTTACCTGGAATATCCGTGGTCTTAACGATCACCGCAAAATACGCTTGACCCATGCACATTTGACGCGACACCAAATCGATATATGTTTCCTACAGGAAACCCACTTGACCCGTGCCGCCGGGGACAAGCTCAGACATGCACGATGGGGAGAGGTACACACATCGGGTTGCTCCAACTACTCCCGTGGAGTGGCCATTCTTATCCGTAAAGGCCTTCCCTGGCAGACGTTCAAGGTGCAAGCTGATTCGGATGGGCGATACATCATATTACTCGGACAGCTCTTTCATATGCCGATCACTTTGATTAATGTGTATGGCCCCAACTCTGATGACCCTGCTTTTTTCCGGAATGTCTGGCACCTGGCGCAATCCCTGGGTGGGGGTGCTTGCTTGTGGGGTGGTGATTTCAATGCTGTACTTTCACTGGAGCTGGATAGGGAGGGGGTGGCACGCACACATCATCCGCTAGCGGCTGGCCTCATCCGGGGCCTAATGACGGATTACACTATATTAGACACATGGCGCGTGCTGCACCCCGCGGTTCGGGAAGGCACCTGCTTCACCCCGCACAGAGGTGCCTGGTCCCGCTTGGACTACTGGCTCTTAACCCCGCAGGTGCATGCATGGGTCTCCGCAGTCACTCACGGGGCACGTACCCTCTCTGATCATTCTCCTGTCGAACTAACTCTGACTGTCCCCAAACCATACATCACGCCCTTCACGTGGCGGCTACCACCACTTGCCCTGACAGATCAGGTGTTTCGGGAAGAGATTCATCAGCAAATACTTGACTATTTTGAACTGAATGAGGGATCTGTCGCTTCTCTAGGCACGTTGTGGGACGCCTTTAAAGTGGTGATAAGAGGCCACTGCATAGCGGGGCAGGCCAGGGTCCTAAAGACTATCAGGTGTTCGCTAGGCAGATTAGAGGATCGCCTACATTCCTTAGAGGTGCAATACTGCTCGGACCCCTCGACGGCCACTTTGGCCGAAACTCGCACAACGCTCACTGAATATCAGGAGGAGGCTGACAGGGAACTTAAGTTCCTGACTAAGCATGCTGTGGCCCGTAGATATGGTGAGGGGGACCGCCCGGGTAGAACGCTCGCCCTGCTCCTGCGCGCTCAAAGACCATCTCCCTTCATATCCTCAGTGATGACACAGGGAGGGGACACTGTATGCACTCCCCCTGAAATCCTGGATACATTTCGGACCTTCTACAAAGACCTCTACAGGTCGCGGGTGGCCCGCACGCCGGTGGAGCTTGCTGAATATTTGGATACTGTACAGCTTATCTGGTTCAATGCGCACCAACAAGGCTATTTCGATCGGCCTTTTGAGGCTGATGATGTGCGGGAGGCCATAGGCTCGTTGGCGGCCGGAAAGGCGCCGGGCCCGGATGGACTGCCGGCGCAGTTCTACAAGGAGTACGCAGATCTCCTGGTCCCCCGGCTGTTGGCGATGTATGCGGAGGCGTTCGAGTCGGGTGTGCTCCCTGGGTCGCTTAGAGAGGCTGTCATCATCACCCTCCTGAAACCGGACAAGGATAGCCAACAATGCGACTCCTACCGGCCACTGTCATTAATTAACACTGACGCAAAGATTTTTGCGAAAATGCTGGCCACTCGGCTACAGCCGGTGCTGCCCATCATGATCCGTCCGGACCAGTCTGGCTTTGTGCCGGGCAGATCGACCTCTCACAACCTCCGTACCCTCTTTGGGGTACTACACTATTTGGCCCCACATGTTAAGGCTGCGGCGGTGCTATTGGACGCCACCAAAGCGTTCGACTCCCTGGAATGGGGGTTCCTGTTTCCGCTGCTGCAGCGCATGGGTGTGAGTGCAGCCTTCATTAGCTACATTAGGCTGCTTTATACTGGCATCACTGCCAGGGTGAGAGTTAACGGGCTCGTCTCGGCACCCTTTGCGATTCAGAGGGGTACCAGGCAGGGATGTCCCCTATCGCCTCTGCTCTTTGCTATCGCCTAGGAGCCTCTGGCTGCTCGCATCAGGCAGCATCACGCGGCTAGAGGCATTGGGTTCTCGTCGAGGGCACTGACGATCTCACTATATGCTGATGATATCACGTTATATGTCACTGATCCTCAGACGAACCTCTCCCCTCTGACGGGAGAACTGATGCATTATGGTCAACTATCGGGGGTGAATATAAATTGGGAGAAGTCGGTAATTATGCCCCTGACGTCCGGGACTCCCCGCTTTACTCCAGATTGCCCGCTGAAATGGGCCACTGGCCCGGTGCGATACTTGGGGATTTGGATTAGCACGGATAAACAGCAAATATGGACGGAGAATTATGGACGGGTGATGAATTGGGTGGAGGAGAGGGTCGACCGATGGAAGCACTTGCCCCTTTCGCTGGCTGGCAGAATTGCGGTGGCCAAAATGGTGATCCTGCCCAAACTCCTCTACCTGTTTGGGAATATTCCTCTACCCCTGACTGCACATTTTTTGCGGCGGCTACGCTCGCAGATGGTGGAGCTTGCCTGGGGGGGTAAGCAACCGAGGGTGGCATGGGAGACCCTGACTCTCCCACAGCGACAGGGAGGCCTGGCAGCGCCGGACTTCTCCTTATATGCTTACTGTGCACAGGCTCAATTCCTGCATTACTGGGTGCATCCCACACCGTATCAACCACATGTGGCGATAGAGACGGACAGAGTAGCACCGCTGCCGCTGAATGTGGCACTTTACGTGCCACACACCCGGAGATGCGCGGACATAGACCCGGTACACGCACTCAGGTGGGCATGGGATGGGCTGCGGCGGAGGGCCGGACTTGACCTTCTTTATTCACCTTCTGTGCCCCTGCGCGGGAATCCGATGTGGCCGCCGCTGCGCAGCATGCAGACCGGGGAGCGCGCTGAAGAGCTGGGTCTCCGCACTGTGGGCGATTTGTTTCCGGGAGACACCTTCCTAACTCCGGAGCAGATGTGTAATGCAGAGGCTCCGACGATGCTGGACACGCTTCTTTACTATCAGCTCCGTCACTCGTGCCGGAGGCTGTCTCCTGCGTTCCCGGCGCCGCCGCCGGCCCTGCTTGCCTTGGAAAATGTACTAGCTGTGGAGTCCGGGCGCAAACTTATATCCCGCTTGTATGTGCAAATGCAGACTTGCCATCCCGTGGTTCTTCCTGTGGCGCGGGGCTTGTGGGAGGCGGAGTTGGGTACGGATATTTCGGAACAACATTGGGACTTGTGCTGTAAGAATCTTGAGATTTTGTCCCCCAACTACAGGCTGCGCCTGATCCACTTCAAATATATACACATGACCTACCGTACCCCTAGTCGACTGCACCGAATGGGTTTAAGAGACACGGATGAATGTTGGCGCTGCTACACTCATGGCGCCACCTTTTTGCATATGGCATGGCACTGCCCTACATTGTCGTCATTCTGGGAAAGGGTAGTAGAGATTATATGCGAACTCACTGGCCTACAGATCCCGTGCACCCCGCAGGCTGCGCTGCTTGGTATTTTGCACATGAATAAGCCCAAGCACCGCAAGCTGCCAGCGATGCTATTGTTATTAGCTAGAAGACAAGTTGCGATGCACTGGGGAGTTGCTACGTCACCTAGCATTCGTGCGTGGGTCACGAGCGCAGTCTATTGTCAGACACAACTTGCCCTGTACTGGGAGCTTATGCCGCTGCGTTCACGACCTAAGGACATTTGGGGGCCTTTCACACAATGGTTGGAGCAAGCTACACTGCAGGCGCTGTGACTCGATACTATTCCCTAAGGCGGACGCAAGATGGGGATGACCGTACTTCTCGGGGGGACTATTTTGGGTGCTGAACTGGTTTACGATGCCGCATGCGGGCGGGATGGGACGATCGGCTCCTGTATGCCACGCACTTGATAATGTAGCACTGAGTACGTGTGATGGTACCCAAATTGTGATGAGCTGCTCGATGTGGAGGCGTATCGTCATTGCTTGTCATATGTACACAATAGTGAGTGATGTTGTTTTAAGTTTGTTTTTGAAAACTGCAAATAAAAAGAATTTAAAAAAAAAAAAAAAATACCATTCTGTATGTTCACAATTTTGTAATGACCGGATCTTGACCCCAGATAACCCTTTCTATAATCAAGTAGAGTTCTGACCGAGATATATAGATGACATTCTTCTTTGGCAAAACCTTTGACCTTTTCTTGACCTTACGCTTCACACAGAAGATGGCAAAATAGATACCTCATTATTCCAAAAACCAACTGAAAGAAATGCACTTTTATTATAATCAAGTTACCACCCCTGTGGTCTTCATGATAGACTCCCATATGGACAGTTTCTCTGTATCCATAGAAACTGTAAATTAAAAAAAGGTTTTGGAAGCAGCGGAATTTGCAGATAAACTCACCCAAAGCAGCTATCCACGCGGACTAATCTCCCGGGCACTCACACAGGCTTGGTACTGCCACAGAGACATTCTCCTTACCACAAGCCCCACATGTGAAAACACAGCCATTACGTTTGCTTCCACATTCAGCTCCTCCAGTAACAAAGTGAATAAAATCATCAGAAGAAACTGGAATATTTTACATACACAGACTCTCTTCCAGCAACCTCCCCTCTTTTCCTATAAATGAGAAAATAATTTGGCAGGCTATCTGATCCATGCAATTGCATGGGACAATAAAACTAACAAAACTAAATCTATCACAGCCTTCTGGGCCTCCCCCCATAGTAGGACCCTACAAATGCCAGAACTGCATGATTTGCCCATTCACACTTAACGCAAAGGATTTCAGAGTAGAAAACCAAGTATACCTGTTAAAGTAATTTAGTAATTAATGCACAATGAATGTCATCTATGCCATAGACTGTCCATGTCCTTGTTATCCTACATTGGTCAGATCACCCAGATGATCAAACAGCTTATTATCCAGCACAAAAGCTGTATCAAATACAAGGTGGAAAATGTTCCCCTAGTCTCTCCTTACATTGAGAAAAATCCTTCTGAAATAGATATGATTTGGCAAGTGATGCACCAGCCTAGACTTCCCCTAGGGGTGGTGACCTGCAGCAACTCCTAAATAGATGGGAATGACGCTAGATAACATGATGTGACTCAATTGACCAGGGCCTGAATACCCTAGATAAATGGAACAATACACTCCATACTATGATTGCCCTTTCATGACTAAGCCTAACATGTACCAACAGATACATTCCCTTATCCTTTTTAAATTATTCCTAAGCAGAATTTTTATTTTTCTATATCGTGCCCACTCAGGCTTGTACAGCTTCCCCTTTGGTATTGTTATTATTTCATAATTTGCTGAGTGGGTTTGCAACATAATGTATTAGTCCCATGGTGCTCTCCTTGTTTTCTCTTGATTTATGACAATCTCCCAATTTACTATTGTTAATTATTCATTTATCTCATACTACTTCGATGTGTTGGTTCACAACATATTGTACAAATTGTATGATTGTCTCCCGTGTTTTTCTTGATTTATGTTTATTCCCTTTAATTATTAAAGTAGTGATTGTGAACAAAGAAATGCACTGTATATATCCTTGTTTGTAACCACTGGATATATCTTTCTTTCATAGAGTCTCTAATTTATGAATGATCTGCTCCTTTTGATTATTGTTATGATGCAGATGGTTTAATACGCTTTTCTTGACTAGACTGCACTGCTGTATTACAATTATTCTTTCTTTTAGGCTGCTCTCACTTTCTGGCCTAATCGCCTTTTTTAGGTCTCGCCAAGACATTTAGTAAGTGGCTTTTTAGAGCGCTTCCAAATGCTTTTGGCAGCCACCAGCTTGCAGTTACGCGCACAAGCGTGTGCGCCTCGCTCCGCCTTTGCAGTCACTGCTGCGTGTGCATCCCTCATGTGCTTAGCAGAGAGTGCGTCATCGCGATCACTTTTACTTTTGCCTTCGCGCGCGCCTGCTTTCACATTTGCCGTTGTTTCTTCCTCTAATTTTCTAATGCTTTAGCACAGTCCAGTGCTTGTTTTATTGGTAATTCAAGGTGCGCCAGCTAAACAACACTCAAAAGCATATTTTTAAATCTTTCTTTTACACCGGCAGTTTGTTTTCGATTTTTGATACTCAACGCAAACCTCCATTTAAAATATAAAAGCATTGTGTAATTTTTACCGTGGGTGATGAGCACTTATTACCGGCGCTGCTCAGTTGCAATTGGTTCAGAGAGTATTTCCTTTGGTAAATGAAGAGCATCGCTTCCTGTCAGGAACATAATCACACTGTCAGGGACTCATTACCCGGCGCGTGCTTCCAAACTTTACTCTGCTAATGGAGGCGATTAGTGCATTTATATGTTCAGCTCTCACAACTGCCATTTCAATCAGATTCACGGAAGATCAGACGCAGGTATGAATTGCGTCTACCTCGTCCCTCCCGCCCTCGCTTCTGACATGCTTTGGGCGAGCAAATGTAGCCCGTGCATACTTTTACTCCTTCTTGACCAGTCCACTCGAGGAACTCATGGAAATAATGGCGGCAAAAGCTCCTAATTGCATTAGACCAGCTGCTTCGGCTCAGAAAGCACATCCCCAATAACAAACATTGTAAACAGTTAGAATTGTAATATTATTTGGTGTTTCAAAAATGTTAGACGTCATTTTAATTTGGAAAGAAAGATATATATTATTGTTAGACCTGGCATCATTGGCATGAGTCTCTCCTCCATTTTTTTCTGTTTGCCTCCGCTGTTTACGATGTTTTTGCTGGATTATTGCTTTGGGCACTGTGCCACTGCTGATCAGTGCCACAGTGCAAGTGCTCCCTATGTTAAATTGTTACATTGATTGGTATTACCATGATTGGCTTGGTTGACTTACTGTTCAGACCCTAGTCTAGTGCACTGCATGTGCCAAGGGCGTGTAAGTTGACTGCTGCTGGTGGGCTTGCAGCACTGGTTGTGCCACCCACAGAAGCAGCTTGTAAAATGTGTCCCAGGCCTGCCACCGCAGAGCCTGCGTGCAGTCCCTGACTGCCATGTCGACTTGGCAAGGAAACCTACTTGCCAGTCTCTAAAACCTTCCCTTTGCCACATTTCAGACACCTCTATGGTAGGCCCTAGGGCTGGGTGCATTGTGGGTAAAAGGTAGGTCATGCCCTGATGTGTGTGGCATGACCTAATAGTGAATTACAGCCATTTTCGTTTTCACTATTGAAGGGCTACCTGCCTCCAATAGGCCAGACTGGGCAGACTGATTATTAACTCCATTATAATCTAACTGACTCAGGGAGCATGGTAGCAGATCGAGTTTAGTATCCCTGAACTCAGAATTTAATAACACACCCTTTAGGATGGATGGTTTTTAAATTCTGTGTTTGAAAATAGCCCTTTTAGAAAGTGGCTATTTTCTTGTCCAACTATCCACCGGTCTCTGCTGGTTTGGTGTGTGTGTCAGTTGCTGGGTGGCTCCAGAGGTCTGAATGAGTCAGTGTGGGGTGAATGAGGCATTTACACAGAGAGTGAGGGAAGAGTAGCCTGCCCTGCCTGACACATTGCTGGCTCCACCTCCTGCTGGGCGACTGATAGCCCTGCTCCTGCCAGTGACAATACTGCCTCCGCCTCCTGCTGGGCGGCTGAGGACTCTGCCCTGCTCGGTGAATAGGCCAGGTGCCTCTGCCTGGCAACACCCACAACGAACCTGAGATGGGGGGAATTTCCCTGCTTGGACAAAGGGAACAAAGGAGGAAAGGGGTATAAGAGAAGGACCCCTGAACCAAGAACTCAGATCACTTCTGACAAGGAAACCTGTACCAAGGACAAGAAGCCTGCTGATCTAAGGACTTGCCTCCCCTTTCTGCCAGAGTGCTGTTTTGCTGTGGAGGAACCTGAAAGCTGCTTCTTTATTTTTGCCAAGGAACAAGGAGAGGGGAACTTGGTGTGTACTCTCTAAAAGCTTGCTAGAACATCTCCAAGGGCTGGAAGAGTGCCAGTCTCCTGTTGAAGTCACAGGGCCAAAGGACTTCACCATCTACTGAATTGCTGAATTGCTGGAAAGTGTTGTTTCCAGTACACAAGGGAAAATCTGCAGTCTCGACGCCGCCGACGCCGCCGAATCCAGCTCGACATCGTGAGTAACGGCTCCAGTGTCCCGAGCCTTTGACGCCGGCCGCCGGGCCCGATCGACGCCAGCAACAACGCCAGTGAGCAGTGGGTATCGGCCCCGGCTCCAAGTGACTCCGTCTCGACGCCGGTATCGACGCCAGTGAGGAGTGAGTACCGGCTCCACCTCCAAGCGACCCCGTCCCGACGCCGCTGCTGATCGCATTGACTCGACGCCCTTCTCGACGCCATGAGCGCTGCTCAAGCCCGACATCCCTCGACGCCGCTGCGGATTGACCCGACCCCGAAGTACGATCGACGCCGATCTCGACGCCGTGAGCGCTGCTCCGGCCCTCGACGCCGCTGGGGATCGACCCGAATCCGAGGCACGATCGACGCCGACCTCGACGCCGACATCTCGACGCCGTGGATCATCGTTTTCTTCATTCCCAAAGGTACTGTGTTTGTGGGGTCTGTTGCCACTCCAGGCTCAATGTAGCGCTCCTCGCGGTCGACGCCGGACCTTGGGAATATAGTAGACTCGACGTCGTGTGACTCCTGTGGGGGTTACATTGTTGCCATAGAACTGTGTTTCAGAAGAATACTTAATTTTGTTGCTAAAGAACTATTTGCCAAGAAGAAACCTTACTTGAACTATTATTTTTCCTTCCAAAGAGTATTTATTAAGACTGTGGTATATTTTTGTCGTTATTTGGTCTTGTGCTAAGCCTTATATAAAAATCCTATTTTTATAATAACTTCTGTCTCGTGTCCATCTGTAGTGTATTCACTTTATTACTGTATGTGGTCATAAATGCTTAACACACTGCCTCTGGGATAAGCCTGTCTGCTCTGCCAAGCTACCAAGGGGGTAGCAGGGGTTATCTGAGTGTGTAATCCCCTTGCCCTGACTAGAGTTGGTAGGTCCCTATTTGTCAGAAGTGTATACCTCTGCCAACTATAGACCGCCGGTTCTAACAATTATATATATAGTTTTTTTCTTTTCATATATATATATATATATATATATATATATATATATATATATATATAGTAAAATTTATTTCACGTGAAAAACACTGATGTTTTTAAGTGTCCATGACTAACAAAAGGAACTGAAGAATGGGGTCTCCTTTCAGACTCTTTTGTGGCCTCTCTATTTCAATCCAGTGCAAGTCCACAAGCTTCAAAGCAGACAGAGCTTGCAAAAATATTTACATAGTCAACATCACTTTGTCTAGTGTTAATGCTAGTTTAGTTAATTTCTAATGATTTTTTAGGTATACAGGATTGCACGGGTGCGAGTCTGACTAAAACCCTCTACATTTATCACTAGGTTTGCGCATAAACGTGGCAACTTCCTTGCAACAGCCCTGGTCACTAGAACTACGTGTTTGAACAATAAGCAGGGCCACTGAAATTATGTGGCAGGGAGCTCCAAATTATGCATCAGGGTTGACAAAATGATGCGGCTAGAAAAGTAAATTATGCAGCGTAATGCAGCATAATTGATAGTATTTTTGTCATTATATTGTAATTTGTATACGTTAAAACTGTATGGGCAAATATTTCACCTTAATAGTACCAGTTTAGTAACCAAATACAGAAATAAGCAAACGAAAGATGACCACTTCACCTTTGTGAAAGGCCATCCAGCTTCTCTACAGCACAGCTAAGAAACATTGGCAATATTCTTCATTAAACAACATCAAGTGTTGCATGGCTAATCACTTATAAGGTCCCAAAAGGGAGACCTATTGGCTATGCCAATGCTTGTTCTTCTTGGGATTCCCTCAGGGCACAGGCACACATCCTTCCATTTTTTCCAAGCCTATCTAGTGTTTCTTTCCACCCGGCATGTAAAAGATTCCCTGCACACTTTGCTGCATTGCACAACAACCTGCACGCCATCCAGCAAGGGATACATACCGCTGAGTATTTTCCAATTGGATAAGCTCTTGATGCTGATTCCTCCTTTAATTCCCATTCTTCAAGCTAAGCTTACACACTCTCTGTCACGTCACCAGCAGCACTTTCCATACGGCCCCAGTTTGAGTCTCCTGACACTCTTCTTTTATTCATTTTTTTGTAGCTGTAACTGATGGATTACTTTTGATTTTCCGTAACAGGGGCAATAGCCTTGCTCCCCTGTAACAATTCAATTATTGGATGTCCTGATTGCTTAACGCTCCTCCTTTATAATTGGCAAGCTTCTTTGACCATTGTTCTTTCACCTTATGGGCTTAAATTTTGGTTTTTCCTACTTTAATTTGTCATTCATTAATCGCCAACATCCCTTTACTCAGTCCTGATTGCCGTGTCCTTGTTCATCCTTCTAAACATGTCTTACCTTTCCCCTTTTTCAGAATTCTTTGCTGTCGCTCCACTGTGCATACTCCTTCACAGGTGCAGTTCTTGACGCACCACTCCACCTATTCCTAGGTTGAATTGTTCACCTATAGCGACTACAATAACCTTTGGAGTACTGCCATCCTGTTCATTATCCAGTAGTTCACTCACTTCCCTAATTGGCTTGCCTCTTGCTCCCCTGTCCTATTCTCTATTCGTACCTTCATTTATCTCTTGTATACAGCACCAACTGAATTAAATTGTAATCCTGTCCTGATGATGAATTTGAACAGGTTGAAACTCCAAAGACTACTCAACATACTCTTTGGCTTCTTTGGTTCTTAACATGTTATCCATTAATTATGTTCTCACTGCCCAGGTTATGTCTCCATTTAAAAATGGTACGCCTTTTATGCTATTAATTGCACTTTAACACGTGTCTCAATTGCGCCGTTCACCTTCACACAAGCACTTCTGTGTGCACTATTTCCTGGATTACACCTGCAGATAATGTAATAGTGCTGATATAACTAATACATTTGGTAATTAAAGATCATAATACAGATGGCAACATGTTTGAACAACTGTCGTTTCCCTGTTTCTGTTCTGTTGTCATTGATTTTGCACCTTACCAAATTATCTTGAAGTACTACTTGTTGAGATAAGGGTTCTTTGTTACTTATTATTAACATAAATATTTGTAATGCAGAACCTTAACCTTTACTCTGCAAGTTTATAACTCATTACAACAACTTCTATTTCAGTTTTCTCTCTTTTTACACAGCTCAATGGAACCATGTTTGCACTTATGTAGGTGACGAATTACCTATTTAAGTTGTATAATATATCCAATTAGACACATTGGCAGACATTGCAGGATACATGGTGAAACTCAAGCACACACTCATACAGATACTAACATAGGAATGGAATGGAATGGAATGGAAAGAGAATTTATATTGCGCAATGGCTACCCAGGGGCGTCCCAGCGCTGCAGAGGAGAGTAGGTTGAGCCGGAAACGCTGGATTTAGTGGAGCTGAGGGAAAATTTAGGTAGAAGTTTTATTAAAGAGCCAGGTCTTAAGAAGTTTTCGGAAAGTGAGTAGATTGGATTCTGATCTGATTGGGAGGGGGAGAGAGTTCCAGATCTTGGCCAGATTGTAGGAGAGCGACCGGCCTCCACATCTGGCTCTTCTGATGCGTGGTACTGAGGTGAGGTGGGAGGTCGCGGATCTGAGGGGGCGATTGGGATGATAGACTTTTACCAAGGGGTGATTGATGGAAGGGCCTGTTCCCCAGTAGGAGCGATGTGCAAAGCACATGCTCTTGAATTCGATTCTAGCTCTCACAGGAAGCCAGTGGAGATCCTTCAATCTGGCTTTGACTAAGACTCGGCGAGGGATGTCGAGAAGGATTCTTGCCGCGCAGTTTTGAATGATTTGAAGTTTGTTGAGTGTGGACTGTGGGGCCCCAAGGTATAGGGCGTTACCGCAGTCGAGACGGGATAGAATTAGTCCTTGGACCATGATCCGTTTTGAGTGAAACGGAAAGAGAGGGAGGATTTTTCAAAGTAGTCTCATTAGCCCGAAGCAGGTGGCGGCAAGCTTGGTTGCTTGGTGGTTGAATGTAAGAGTTTGGTCCAGCCAGATGCCTAGACTCTTGATTTGTTCCTTGGGTTGTGGGGGGCTGCCTAAACAGAGGGGCCAGATGGAATCAATGGATTTCATGATGTTATTTCCAAGGAGCATTACCTCTGTTTTATCCCCATTTAGTTTTAAACAGGAGCCTGACATCCAGGCGGCAACTGCTTCCAAGCAATTGTGTAGGCTGTGTTGGGAGTTGAGAGGTGGGTCCAGCGCAACCCCTAGCTGTGTGTCGTCCGCATAGGTGACAATTTTCACACCGAAGGGGCGGACGACATCAGCTAGAGGGCTCAGATAAACATTAAAAAGGGTGGGACTCAGGGAGGAGCCCTGAGGCACTCCGCAATTAAGAGGTTTACTGGAGGAGGTGAAATCCTTCTCAAATACTTGGAAGGATCTGTCTGTGAGATAGGATCTCATCCAGGTGAGTGCTGTTCCTGAAATTCCTATCATGCCAAGGCGGTGGAGTAGAATGTCGTGATTTACGGTGTCGAAGGCGGCACTTAGGTCGAGTAGGACGATGGCCGCAGACCCACCACCGTCCAGGATCCTTCTTGCCTCCTCCGTCACTGCTATCAGGGCAGTCTCCGTTCTATGACGAGGCCTAAAACCCGTCTGGGTGGGGTCCAGTATGTTGTTAGATTCCAGGAAGTCGGTCAAAACAGAATTGACGTGCTTCTCAAGAAGTTTGCTGAGCCAGGGTAGAAGGGAGATAGGTCGGTAGTTAGAAGGATTGGTTTGATCGAGGCTGGGTTTCTTTAATAGAGCTTTGACCATAGCTCTTTTCCATAGAGGCGGGACAATGCCAGTATGGAGGGAGGAGTTGAGCAGGTCTTGGATGGTAGGTGAAATCTGACTGGTTATCGGGATGAGAACCCTGGGGGGCTGGGTCGGTGGGTGATCCGGATTTGACCTGTCCCATAATCTTTTCTAGGTTGATTATGTCTAGTGATGGAATGCTATTGAGAGCATTGAGTGGGACTGTCGTGGGGCCTATGTTGGCGGTATCGCTGGGCGAGGTGGCGGGGTGAGAGAAAGAGGAGTTGATGACTTCTATTTTATGGTGAAAGACCTCCGCTATCTCCTCACAATGAGTCTGGGTATTGTTGTGATCCTTTGGGGTCTCGGGAAGTTGCAGGAGGAATTTAGCTATCCGGTAGATCTCCTTGGGTTTAGATGCTGCCTTGTTGATCTTTTGTTCGTAGTATTTTGCCTGAGCTAGTTTGATATTTGCTTTGTAGTTTTTGATAGCTGCTCTATAGTTCGCTTTGTCTACTGGGAGATAATCGAGGCGCCATTTCCTCTCGATTCGTTTGCAGGCGCGTTTAGCCTCCTGTAGATCCGTCGTGTACCATGGGGCTGTAGGGATGCCCCGCTTGGGATGGGTACTTTTTAGTGGGAGTACTCGGTCTAAGGAGCTGGTAATCCACCTGTTGTAATTCTCGTTGCCCTGGATGGGATTAGAAGTGTTGACAGGCTTGGTGCGCTGTAAGTTGTCCTGCCATTCAGGTAGGGGGATTTTGGACCAGTTGCGTGACTGTTGAATCGTCGGGGGTTTAGGAAGGGGGTGATTGGGGAGGGTCCAAGTGAAAGGAATGAGGAAGTGATCGGACCAGGAAAGGGGGGAAGGGTTTCCAACGTAAAGGTTGGGGCAGTTGCTGAAGATGGGGTCTAAGAGATGGCCTTTTAGATGAGTGGGCCCAAGGACACGTTGCTGTAGTTCGAGGGCATTTAGGCTGGAGGATAGTTCTCTGGTGTTTGGGTCGTTCGGGTCGTCCAGATGGATGTTGAGGTCGCCCAAGATAGCCTGGCACACACTGATGCATACATTGACACACCCTGGCACACACTTATTCATACATTGAGACACCCAGGGCCACACTCATGCATACACTGACACACTCAAGCACACTCTCATACTTACACCGAGACACCCACAGACTCAGATACTGACACACCTTGGCACACACTTATGCATAGATTGACATACACAGGCACACACTCACTCATACAGTAAGACACTATAGAACACACTTATGCATACACTGACACACGCATGCACACACTGATGTATACACTGAGACACCCAGAGACACACTCATACATACACTGACACACCCAGCCACAAACTGATGCATACACTGAGACACCGAGGCATACACTCATTCATACACTGAAACACCCAAGCACTCTCTGATACATACACTGAGGTACCCATGGAGACAGTGATACAGATACTGACACACCCTTGCACACACTTAAGCATACTTTGACATACCCAGTCATACACTCATTCATACAATGAGACACACTGAAACACACATATGCATACAATGACACATCCATGCGCACACTTTTTCATATACTGAGACACCCAGGGACACACATACATTCACCCACAAGGAACACATCGATGCATATACTGACACAATCAGGCACACAATCATACATAGACTGGCATACCCAGGAACACATTTATGCATATGTTGATATACCCAGTCATACACTCATTCATTCACTGAGATGGCCAGGAACAAACCTATACCTACACTGACACACCCACAACGACTAACTCATCTACTAAGACACCCAGGGGCACACACATACATTCACTGACACACCCAGGCACACACTAATGCATACTATGAGAAATCCAGGGAAACATTCATACATACACTGACAGACCCAAGTACACACTGATACATAACTGTGCAATGCAGAGAGACACTAATGCATACACTGACACACCTAGCCACACAATGATGCATACACTCAGACATCCAGGGACAGACTCATACATACACTGACACGCCTAGGCACACAATAATGCATACACTGACATGCCCACACACACACTTATACACCATATATACAATAAAGGAATTTAAGAAATCTAAGAAATTTTTAGAAAAATCCAAAGGTTGCATAGTTGTTATACTTAACAAAAGAAAATTTGAAAAATGAAGTTTACAGGGACATTAAAGTTAGGTTCAGATTTCACTCATGCAAAACCATTGAAATTCAGCAGATATAGTTACCTACACAACTACTGACATACCCATTCATACATCCATACATCCACTGACACACCCACTCACTCAACCATAGAGCAACTCACACACCCACTCACACATCTATACAGGCACTAACATGCCTACTCACTCACCCATACACTGTCACACAGCCACTCACTCACCTATAGAACAACTCACACAGCCAGACACACCTCATGCAGTTACTCACACACCCACTCATTCAACCATACAGTACTCTTACAGCCATTCACTCACACTCCCCAACTTCTTAACACAGCCATACACTCACCCATACAACTAGCAACACACCAACTCACATATCTATACAACCGCTTACATGCCCATTCACACATCCAGAAATCCACTTACACACCCACTCACTTATCCATACTACTCACTCAGTCACTCTCCAATACAGCCACTCACACACCAACTAACTTAGCCAAACACCCACTCAAACAGACATTCATACACCCATACTCCCACTCATACACTCACTTACCCCTCTATAGTGCCACTGACACACCCACTCACCCACCCATAGAGCTACCCACACAGCCACCCAGTCACTGATGCAGTCACTAACACACCCATGCACCCACTCATAGAGGCACCCACACAGCCACTCAATGATACAGCCACTCACACATCCACATACCCACACTAATACAGTCAAACAACCACTCAGATGACACATGTTAAAAACAGTATCACTCATTAGTAGTACAAAACAATAGTAATTTAATGTATGCAATCACTTAGTATATATCTTTAAGTCTCAGAAACCTTTACAAAACACTTATACTCACTGGATGATGTCATCAGGGATGTCATCTGAGATGTCATCAGTGATGTCACTGACCATATCATGAGTGATGTAATATGTGAGGTCATAAGCAGTGCATAGCAGGGGCATAAGTTATAGTTAGGTCAGGTTACTATAACTTCTGAATTTCAATAGTTTTGTATGAGTGAAATCTGAACCTAGCTATAACATCCCTGTAACCTTTGTGTTTTTTTTGTGAATAAATATTCTTTTTTGGGACCCCTCTTTTTTCTCGGGCCCTCACTTGACAGATCACCTTGAAACTTTCAGCACAACAGCTGAACCAAAAAATAGACATTTTTAAAAAACGTTGTCAGTCAAGCGGTGCCAAAGTTATTGGTAAAACAAAAAATGCTTTTCCTATGGAAACTTTGGTTCTAACTATAATTACCTACAAATATATACACCAAATTTGGAAGAAAGGTAGATCTTGGCATACAGAACAGTTTTTGGTATTTGGTTTAAATATGTTGAATAGTTTGGGAGATATCCTCTGAGGATCCAACAGTTCACTGCTGAAATTCTGATTGGCCGTCAACACTTCAACCAGGAAGCGTTGACAACCATCTTGGAACTCTGCTTCAGCCGAGTCACACAAAAACATTTTTTTTAAAACAAAAGTGGGCAGGGTAGCAGTACCTTGACCCCTTAACTGTGGTTCTGGAGCCCCCCCCCCTGTGATCCCGACAGGGCCAAAAAGGACTTTTTAACAAATAATTTGCCATGGGAACGCAACGGAGCCATGAATCCACGGAAAATAAAATTTGAAAAACAAGAAGGGTCTCCCCAGCTTGTTTACATTATAGCATCCGGGTGGGCCATGTCCTGCCGGCATGTGGGCTTTCAATAAAAAAGGAGGGGTTGCACAGGACCCTCCTCCTTGGACCTAATTATGCCTTGGGTACTACCACCTCACAGGGCTTATTTTCAATAACACGGGGGGCGTTCGGACCACCCAAGCCCCAGGGACCACCACCTCCCTGGGGCTATAAATATATTGAAATGGGGGCTATGTGGACCCCCAAGCCACAAGGAGCATCACCTGCCCAGATTGACGTTATATATAGAGCGGTGAGGCCACACAGACCCCCACGCCCTAGCGACCACCACCTTAATTTCAACACTGACTGGCATCTAGTCTGCACTCTAAATCACCTGTTTTTTGTGTCTCTCTTTTTGCCTCCTCTGCTGCCTTGTCCCTACTTTGTATTCCTGGTTACTTGGTTGCCCATTGCTGCCAATCTTCCTTTTGCCATTAGGTTGAAATCTTTTAAAAGTTTGGATTTTACTCCAACTATTTTCCATTACACCAATGCATCACTTTCATTAGCATCACTTTCCATTTGTTCCATTTGTCCTGAGTTCAAATTACTTGCTCCACTTTGTCCTACCGTATTAATCACAGCTGTCACATTTGGTAGCATTATTTTAGTTTTTTCATGATTATTCTCTCATAGATGGTCAGATTTTCTTCCAAATGTTAAGATTTGTCCTTTTTCATAATCAATTTGATCTCTGTTAAATTTGTGGGTTTTTTTGCTTTTATCTATCTCTTCCTCTGCTTTCTCCAATCACAAATTTAATGTATTCATTTCAATATCAAACTCATTATAGTCTGTCAATTTCTAGTGATAGCCTTTCGGTGTCTTTCTCAGCATATTTGATCAACAACTTTAACATATTTGTGGAACTATTATGGTTATTCACCACCCATTCCTGAATCAGCTCAGAGTCAGGAATGTTAAATGTTGGCGTGATGAAAATTCTCAGTCCCCTGGGGATTCTTTTGCAATCAGCATACTTTTGGAAGGCGGTTGCCTCCCACCATTTAGCTTGTTCTTGTTTTGATGTTTTCCATAATTTATCCCATAATTCCTTCTTAGTCTGGGACCTGCTTATATTAGAACTACCTGGATTTTCTCTTTTCATTCTGTCTCTCGAGACCGGAATGAACAGTCTTTCAGCTGCTTCTTTTCAAATCTTGGCGCACTTTTGTAATCAACTGGTGCAATCCTTCTTTTGTATTTCTAGGTGTAGGCCACCTTTCCACACTTTATCTTGACTGCAGCCAAACTCGTTTGGCCACGTCAGTTCCATCAGCCTTCCCACTACTATATAACTGTTAGGGATAGCCTGGAACAGACACTTACTGTGATCACGTAATGGTTGACAGGCGGTCATCCTCCAACTCTGCTGGGCCGCCGTTACCTTCCCCGTGGTTGCTGATTCTTTGAGTCTGTGCTGGCAGCCCAAATCCTTCAGTAACAGCAGGGGAAGACAGGAAAATTTACCATATTCATGCTGTCTTTCCTGCCTCTTGTGAGGGCAAGCTCAGAGCGGGTCAGTTGTGTTTGCTTTTGAATTACTTAAATACAAGTGCTCACACCCACAAAATGAAAGTAGGACTATATGGCATCTTTAGAAAACCTTAAGTTCACATGGAGGCCATCTTACAGTGTTCATACTTATGGTGTCAATAAGTCATTATGATTCAAAAGATACATTTTGAAGCTAGTTACATTTCAATTTATACCTTCAATTTCTATGTCTCATGCTTGAGTGAAATATACTTTAGCTGATTGCTTTTATCATCTTAACAATTTTGTTTTACTACATTGTTCAAAATTTACTCTTAAGAACTTGGTAATCTCTGATTTGATCATTAATTCAATAAAATGAAACATTTCATATTTTGAATATATTCAATTGAGCCCAAGTGGGCTATCCTTATACCACAAAATGAATTTCAAGCAATCGACATTTTATCCAAAATTTGCCAAAAAATGTCTCCCAGCTATCCTCAATCAACCCAGATATAGATAAGTTCTTTTGCGTTCCTCTTCTCATCCAATGATATCCATGTTACCTACAAGTGCTTGATCAGTTGCAATCCTACACACTTCTTGCCTAAAAAAGCAAACACTCACTTGGAGATTTGTTTTATATGTAATACCAGATTGTTTTCCTCATAGAGACAGATAAATTCTGTCAAATGTTTTAGCCCATATGGACCGATAACTCTTCATCTTTGTTCAAACCTACAGGATGCATAGTTTCAGACTTCATAATCAACCTCGACTCCAAGCGACGTAACTCTTGAACTCTATTCCCACCTCTCTCTTATGTGGGAAGTCTGTCAATTACATAAAATTTGAGTAACCTCACATCTTTATTGTGTGTTTATTTGAAGTGCCTTGCTATTGGATACTGTTTGTCTTCTCTTGTAATCACTCTCATATGTTCTAAAACCCCTTTCTTTGCTTTGCGGAATGTACTACCAACATAGAACATTGAGCTTGAACAAGTCAGTGCATATACACAGTAATCCAAATTCGAGGTACGGTGTTTGACAAGTGTATGAGTTTACAACTATCACTATACTTACAGGCTTTACATTCCCCACATACATAAAACCCTTATATCTTGTTTTTCTTGCTCTTTACTTCTACCAGGCTACTACATAAAACATATTCTAATGATGTACATCTCTAAAATGTAACCTGTGGGTCTCCACCTATGTTTCTCTAGAATCTCATCAGTTCTAAGAATCTGCCAGTATTTTCTTAGATTCTTTTTAACTTCCAATGCCTTAATACTGTATGTTGTAATAAATCTACCTAGTTGGTTTTCAGTTTATTCTTTTCTTTTGGGGACCAATATATCGTTCCTTTTGACTTCTCTCACTTTTATGCATGACTGTTCAACCATCTTTGAAGAGTAACCCCTCTCCTTAAATCTCTCTTTGATTTCCTTCATATCATTACCATATGCTTCATCTGAGCTACAATTCCTTCTAGCTCGATAATTCTCCATACGAAATGCTGTATGTCAAATTCTTCGGATGACAACTACAACTACTAACAGACTATTCCCTGCATTTTTTTTGCGGAATAAAATACTTTCCAACCTGTTGTCACTAACTTTTACATTAATGTCCAGAAACTCAATTTCGCCTGAATGCACTTCACTTGAAAATTTAAGGTTTAAATGATTCTTTTTCAAAATGTTAACAAATTTTTGTGCTTCATCTTTTGTTTCATTCCAAATACAGAAAATATCATCGCTATACTGAACCTAGAGGACAATGTGTTGTTAAATAGCCCAATATTACTGACTATCTGTTTCTTCCACCTGCCAAGGTATAAACCCACATAACTAGGGGCAAAATATTTCTCCATCGCCGTCCCCTGGGTTTGTCTGTAAATCGCTTGATCAAAAATTAAAAAAATTGTTGGTCAAACATGTACGAATCATGAGCATTTCGGTGTGCAATAAATATGATACTGACCGGGCTCTCAGAAATGCATGAATTACTAAGCCATGAGATAAACAAGTGTAAAGGCTATTTACATCAAACACCATTAGTAGACATTTCTTCTCCCACACTATATTATTTATCAACCTCGAAAAGTCCCCCGTACCTCTTATATATGAGGGAAGTGCTTGTACAAAACATTTCAAGAAGTAATCTATGTATTTTGATGTATTTTCATACATACTTCCTATCGAGGAGACTACCGGTCTACCCGGTGGGTTATCGTTATCTTTATGCAATTTAGGCAGCATATATAAAGCTGGTAATTATGGGAATTCACAGTTAAAATATTTATATTCATCACACTCAAACAAGGGGTCATCTCTCCAAATTTTCAAGTTATTTCTGTACTTATCATTTGATAGCTTTTTTTATCTGACTTTTCATAGCTGTTTTCATAACTTAGTTGTCTTATCCCTTCTCTTAGATACATTTCAAGGGGCCAAACCACCCCATTCCTTCCTTTGTCTGATTTTTTAATCACTATTGAGCTGTTGTCTTTTAACTCTCTGAAGGCATTCAGTTGTTGACTATTCAGATCTTTTTACTTGTAACTCCATCTCTTATCTAATTGTTTACATTCACTTATAACTCCTCTTTCAAATACCTCAATAGCTTCATTATTCATTTGGGATAGAAAGATCGATTTAGGTTTAAACCCATTCATACTTGCTCTATCTACATCTAAATTTTCATTAGCCAGATTTAATAACGGGTTATCATTCCCTTTCAGTTCTCTCACAGTATGTAAACTATCAACATCTTCTATAGCCAAATTTGATGGTTTGTCTATTTCAGATTGTACTGCTTTTACTCTATAGTAATTCTATTTAATTAAGATTTTCGTGTAAACTGAAATAAATCTATCCTACTATTGGTTTAGTTAAATGTGGCTGTTGGACAAAAGGATAAACCTAGAGATAGTACTTCAATTTAGAATTTCAAAAGTACAATATCAGATAAGTTTACTACAGTAAGTGTGTCCTTCATTTCAAAGCTGACTGGCCTCTTGTCTGTACTCCCATGTAGCCGTCTATATGGCTTTGTTTTTTTGTGCCTCTCTTGTTGCCTCCTCTGACGCTTTGTCCTCGACCTTTGTATTCCTGGGTTGCCCAATGCTGCCAGTCTTCCTTTTGCGATTAGATTGAATTCTTTTAAAATTTTACTCCAACTATTTCTGATTGCACCGATGCATCACTTTCACTAGCATCACTCTCCATTTGTCCTGAATTCATATTACGTGCTCCACTTTGTCCTGCCGTATTCATCACAGCTGTCACATTTGGTTGCACTATTTGAGTTTTTTCATGATCATTCTCTCTTAGATGCTCACAGTTTCTTCCAAATGTTAACATTTGTCCATTCTCACAATCAATTTGATTTCAATAAAATGTACTTTGTTTTTTGCTTTTATTGCTTTCTCCAATCACAAATTCAATTTGTTCATTTCAATATCAAACTCATCATCTGTATATTTTTCTTTCAACAAATGTGCTAGCCTATCAATTTCTAGTAATAACCTTTCAGTGTCTTTCTTAGCATATTTTGTCAACAATTTTTACATACTTTTGGAACAATTACGATTATTTACCACCCATTCCTCAATCAGCTCAGGATTGTTAAATGTATCTGTCTGTCTATCTGTCTGTCTGTCTGTCTGTCTGTCATACGGTGCTTGCTGTGCCAAGGGGCAGCAACTGTTGAATAAGAAAGGGTTGAAAGTCGGCCTAGACCGAATTTTTGCATAATTTCCAATTATTGGATTTTGTGTTTCCGTAATATTTTATTCTTCGTGTTATGCTTTTTAAATAATTTTCGAATGCTGGTGAATGACTTGAGCAGAATATGTCTTGTGGAAACTGTAAAACTGGTGTGTGTCAAATCCATTCTCCAGCTCGTACACTGTGTGATTGTGTGCGTGAGGTGCGCAGGCGACCGGTGATGTGTAGTTGTGTACCTCTTGTAACATGGGTCATTTGAGCGGGAATTGGGTGTACTTCGCAAGGAATGTATTTTACCCACTCACGGGAAAAGTGTAGAGTCATCCAACCCACATATGTTTAATGGCGAAGGCCAGACAATGAAAATGATAGTTACATGCAACTTGTATGAAATTTAATATTGAGACTTGGTGAAGACAAGGACATGGACATATGCAAATGCTGCAAAACTGCAGCGATATTTCATTAGAATTCTTTACGGTAGTACACATTGTCCGCTGTTTTTGCCAACTTTTTATAAGGGCTGGAACCTTTCCAGATTTTTATTTATGGCAATTAACCACGAGCAAGCTCACGTGCACTTCCAAGAGGATTTATATAGCATAATGTTTTGCAGATTGCAAAATGTACGCATAGCATGGATGGAGATGTTTGTGAATTCTATCTACCATCTGCACACTTTCCTTTCAAAACATTTTTGGTTATTTATAGCCAGTGAATTGGGTGTGATATTAAAGCAGCGGCTTATTGCAGGTGCAGAGTTTCTAATACATTGTAGTAATAGCGATGGTATAAGAGAATGTGTCCCTCTGGCAGGATTATCGGAGAAGGATAAGCTTTTAATCAGAGGTGCTGACAAGCAGACGTGTGGTGAGACAGCCATAGCAGAAATATTCTCTTTGAGCCTTTGTTGAGTGTGTCACAACCCCGGTGCACTTAAAGAGGGCACGTGCGGAGCCCATGGAGACAGACCTGAGCAGTGGGAATTATGGCAGATGGTTCACTTCTGGGTGCTGGGAAGAAGGGGGGGGGGGGGGGGGTTCCACTGGATGATAATAGGTCTGTTGAGAGGAGGCTTGAAGGCTCAAAAGGTCATTTGGCCACCTGTTGAGAACATCATTTTGGGGAGAGGATGTGGTCCCTTGGCTAGACTGCCGACTTTGGTGCTGGAAACCAGGGTTCGAGCCTCGGGGTTGTGTCCACATCCTGTGATTCTGGGCAAATCACTTAATCTCCCCGTGCCTGAATGTGTAATGGAAAGACGGTGCTCATGTAAAGCGCTCCAATACCTCGGGTCGAGTTCGCGCTTTATAAATATGCAAAAAAAAATAATACAAAAAATCACAAGGAGCCTTACAATCTCTGTAAAGGTTGGAGGTAGGCTAATGTTTAAGAGAGTGTGTGCCCGGCTCCCTTTCCGGTGCAAAGATAACAAATCCGCCTTTGAAAGAGGAAGAGCATCCGAATCATGTCACCAGGATTAAACTGAGACTTTTCTCGAATATAGTATCAATCATTTTCTCATTTACGAGAGCAGTTGTAAGCAGAGGCTAGGTCCGGACAGAGGCCAGGGCCGGACTGGCCTTAGCGAGCACTGGGCATTTCCCCGGTGGGCCGGAAGGGTGGGGGCTGGTTTTGGACCAGTGGGGGGCGATTTTGTTACTAGGGGACAGTTTTACAGCAGTGCTGTAAAACTGTCCCCTAGTAACAAAATATACATTTAACAATCCTGAGCTGAAAGCGCAGCAGCAGTTTTCCTACAAGTACCCCTCCCCCCCTCGCTTGGTCGGACGTGATTGCCAGGGCTTATTTGTGGTCCCAGTACGGCCCTGGCAGAGGCATCAGCAATTACGCACTCTGAGATCCCTCTCCATTTACCAATGCATGATGAGTGCCTGGCAGGTCAGCCTGACGCCTGACAATGTTAGGGTTAGGTAGTCAGGTGCTTGTGCAGGGACCTGGCAGCCTGATCCAAGCTGTTCTGGAATGAAGACCTCAGAGCCCTGAGGGCAGTAGCCTCAGGAGCATGGCAAAACTCCTCTTCATGACTAGTAAAATAAATAGAATCAGCCTTGGGCACTTCAAGGTTTGAGCCATGAAGTGCCCAAGGCTGGCTGTGTAGCAATTATGCCTCATTACAGATTTGGATGGGGTCAGCAAGTGTCACTAATCATAGCCCACTGTGTTAAGGGCTAAGGAAGGTCCCACTCTCATTGGCTGACCCATTAGAAGGTCAGCCAATGAAAGGAGGCAGCACACTCTTTCCCGTTTCCCGTTCCCTTCCCAAAACTTCCAGCAACCAATAAGGCCTTTGTACTTCTAAGTCCTGCCACTCTAACGCCTGCCACTCCTGCAGCTCCTGTACTGCTGTCACTGCTGCGGCCCAGCAAGTTCTTATTTAATGTTGGGTGCATATGTGTAGGTATGATTGTATGTGCAATTTTGTACTGTGAATGGATGTGTGAGTGTATATGTGTTTGTGAATGGTGAATGCACGTGTGCGCTCTTGTGAATGGATGGATGTGAATGAGTGTGCATGAAGATGGGTGGGTGTCGGTATGTGTGTGCATTGGTGGGTGGATGGGTGGATTAGTGGAAGTGATCAAGCGCTAGTGTGCCCGCCCCACTATTTATCCACATTATGGACCTTCACTGGTTGCAAGGTGGGGAACAGAACCAGTTTGCTTAGTTTAGGGCTAGATTTAGAGTTTGGTGGACAAGTTCTCCATCGCAACAATGACAGATATCCCATCCACCTTGTAACAACTCCATTAGGTTACAATGTACTTGTAATAAGGTCGATGGGATATCTGCAATGGTTGTGACAGAGTGCCCAGCTGCCAAATGTTAAACCAAGTAATATGCTTTCGTGGAACTATGTAAGCTACTGTGTGCTCCATGTTTGGATATTTTGTCCATACAAACTGCTCTTTCTTCGGATTCACAGACCCAGATTATATTTTGCTGTTTCTGCAGTCTGTCTCCCCTAGCAGTGGAGCATTCATTGAACAAAAAAGTTGCAATCAGCATCTCATTTGTGGTGGCGCGTTAACAAGAATGTCTAATATTGCCTTAATGTATTGCCAACACAGGATACAGACCCATAATACTGATTTCATAACAAACATTTCTTCTCGCAGAAATATTGTGTCCTATGTATAATTTACAAACATATCACCCCATTGAAGTTCAAATTAGAAAATGTACACCATTGTTTTTGTAGAGAGCTCAAAGTAGAGAGAAGCCCTTTTAATCCAGTTCTCCACTTATAGCCACTCTGATATAATTGGGTTGTATTGAAACAGATCACTATGGACCTGACTGAGATTTTGGCAGACCAGTATTTACTCTGTCAGGGCAAACTGAGGGAGTAGCCACCTGCCAAATTCTGATCTGTCCACCAGCCCAGCGGACATCTCTTGCATTTACAGGAACCGCTGTCACAGGGCTTCCTGTAAATGCACTGAAAGTTGAATATACGGCTCTGTCAGCGTGATGGAACCCTATGGCAAACTTTTAATGTCTTTTTTTATTATTTCCAGGAAGAAAACCCCAAAGCAGGATTTTCTATTTGAAAAAAATAAATGCTCCCTCACCATGGGACTTTTTCTACTTTCTTGTGGGGGTCATTTTATAGTTTTTTCTGGCCCTTACCACCAGGCTTAACCTGGTGATGATGGGCAGTGAAAACTGTCAATTTTTTGCCCACTCTAAATAGAGTGAGCATTCAAATGGCCAAACCTCAAATGGAACCCTACACTGATGGAGAGGGTACTCTGTCGCAATTGCCGCAGGGTGCTCTGTCTGCCAAACTATTAATTGGGTTCTTAGTCCTCCTACTGCTGGATAAGGCCCTCAAATCATGTCATACCTGTATTTCTACTCACAGGTGGGAGATGCAGAGACCCAGAGATGTTTTAAGGCATCGACAAAGTAGGCTCTGGCCCAGGGCCCCAGCCTTTCAGGCCCCTTGATAGAGTCAGCTCTGTTCTGGAGAGATTCTGGCCTCGATGACCTTGCATAATTCTCAAACAGATTGTTTAAACTAGCGTTTTCCTTTAATTTACTTTTAATGTGGGTGATGCATGAAAGTCTATTGCAGAAATTTAGCAGACAAATGTAATGTTTGTTTCATGCAACATCCATAAAACAGTTTCTTTTAAATAAAAACAGGACCACACATATGAGAAATGGGAGGGTGTCAGAAATATTTTGCAGTAATAATAGTGAGATGCTTTTGTGTTTCAATATTGAGAACACACATCACTATCCCTGAATAATAGATATAAATACATTTAGAATTTGAACTAGTGCTCTTGCGCACTGTCAGAGGCCCGGCCAATGAGGGTATGAAAGAACTGAAACTGGATCATAAATGTAAAGCTACTCAGAACTGGGGCCCCCAAAATACCTTTGGCCCAGGGCCCCCAACATCCATAAGATGTCCCTGCAGAAACCTGTTGTCAGTTTTAAGGAGTTTGACTGTGTCAAGCGTGATATTGAATCCTCCATTGAGGGAAAAAAAGAGCAAAGATCCAGTAAATTCATAATTGAACGTTTTATTCTTAATATTGTGTTTTTAATGTAAGATATAGATTCTAGAAAAAATTGTAGGAAAATATTAAATCGGGAACAAGCAAACGCGCATTCAGGTGCAGCCTCAATGCAATAGGTATTACATTTTGTTAGATATTATAGCCTTACAGCCCGCTGCCTAAGGCCTAAGGCTATACTGGTTGTTAAATGTCCTGAACCCGAATTATATGTAGGGGGGTGCCTTAGGGCTTTAGTAACAGGTATTGCCAGAGGCAGAAGCATTATCAGGTTATTAGAACTGTCCACCCACTGAAGGTAGCATGTTATAAATTAGAAAAGGAGAAACAGAAAGACAAACGTTAGAAAATTGGAGCAGAAGACCTACAACGGGCCCTTTATAGCCCTGAGCCACTTCATTACCATCAGTGGTGCTCTCAACATACCAATCTTCTAATTTAAAATAGCTCTTTAAGTTTTCCAAGAGTCTACCACAGCCATTGATCGAAAGGTATGTGTCTACAACTTTATAGCTAGACCTGTGGTGGCTCCTCCGCTAAGGCAGAGGAGCGTCGACTCACTGCTATTTGAGCAGTGCAAAAATAAAAATTAATGATAATAACAAGATATTATCATTTTATTTTTCTGTGCGGGACTGGAGCCAGGTCAGGGCAGGACTAAGCAAAGTGAGGAGTGGTTTGCGCATTCTAAGTGCACGTTGATGTTTGGTCGGCCCTCTTGGACAGGCCAAACATTCATGCACACTTAGCATGTTCTTCACCTGGCTGTGTTGCACAGCCCAATGGAGAACATGCACAGGTTCCCATGCACTGCTTGTGTGGCCTGTTTTGCTGCTCAGGCCAATCACGAGGCAGCATCGTGATTGGCCGGGAGAGCCTGCCCCAGTGCTGCCAGTTCAGAGGAGAGGCCTGCGGCGGCTGCGGCAAAAGTAAGGTAAGTTAATTTTTTTATTTTTCTATCTATTTCCCCCTACCTCGCCCACCACCCTTGTTCTGAAGCAGCCGCCACTGAGCTAGACAAAGAAAATGCAAGTTACTGTTGTCTTAAGGTTTTTGGGGCCCCACCACAAGACATATTTTCGGGCCTCCTGTTTGTACCAACTTTGATTTATTTTCTGTTAAGTCAAGATAAAATGATGTCCACCAAACTTTCAGAAATGGGATAACACCAAGAGAGTTGAAATATGTCTTTCTGGGGCCCCAAAAAGTATTACGTTGACATTGAAAAAAGAGAAAAAAGTGTTAGAGCTTGAGGTAGAGGTAGGAAGAGAGTAGCGATGTTAAAATATAGAAATAGTCAGAGGTGGGCTAAAGAGAGAAAGTTCATGTTCTGATGGGACCCCTAGGTAGGGAGTGGCCCTGGGTAATTACCCACTTTGCCCATGCCCTAAAACATCCCTGTAAATTATTGATACAGTAAGTAAACACCGGAGGAGACACAGATAGTAAGGGTGGTAACAAAGAGGCGAAATAAAGGATGGAGTTTAAAAATAGCAATTCAAAATAAATGTATATTGAAACAACAGATAATTGGTTTGAAGGATTATTATTAATAGTGTTCTCCACTGGCAACTCATCTGGTTGAAGCTGGTGACGAATCTTTGTTTGAAGAGTCTGTTGCATCACCTTTGTGTGGTAAACATGGTGGGCCCACTGATCTCTCTTGGAACACATGGGCTTCCCAAATAAACATTATCCAATCGTGTCCATTTTACCCCACTAGCTATAGCATTTGGACATCACATTTTCTGTGATGCAGAAAGTGCTAAGAATAATATGCATTCCCCGTTTCTTGCAGAAATCCTTATGCAAATGAAGGCAATCTCCTGTGTGTCTGATTTGTCACCACTTTATGTACCTTACACAGTTTGATATATGGGTCTTTAAGGCTACCTTCCTTTGCCTACACCATCCCTTCTGTTCTGTGCTTATCACTAAATAAACATGCGTGTCAGAAGCTCTGTAAATACTACTGGAGTTCAGCCTCATTCAACTATGCATCTGGGTTGCTTGCTTGTGCAGAAATAGTTGCTGATAATTAAAACTGTCTTTGAAAGGGTCTTGTCTATGTCAGCCATATTTACACCCAGCATTGTTTCCCTGTGTATACCCTTTGAAAGGCTGCCACTGCACTGAACTATAATTAGCATACAATTCTGCATTTAATTTATGCATTCCATGTTTACAACCTGAAACCTGTAATTTAATCATAATACCGAGATCTATCAAAGAGGGTTTATTTGTTCGGGCCTTCCACTATAATGTACACTTGCACAGTGCTTTCGTCATGTAAGGTATCATTCACTCGGGAAAGGACGATGACTTGCAGGTGTTTGTGGGCAGTAACCTTGGCCTGAACAACCTACAGTCCAACATGTTTCAGCAAACCTTCCTGAAGAATAGCGAATTGTTCAATTGGTCGCTTTGCTCATCCAGTGCTCTAACATTCTTTTCATGTATCTGCATGTATCACAAAACATTCCTACATACCGCTGTGATTCAGTATTAGGAATGGATGCCCTAAACATGCCTCTTCCTAATACTGAATCGGTATGTGTTCACAGTTCTAAATTGTGATTCCATAACATGTTACCGAATCGAAAATTGGAATTCATACATACCAAAATGCATTTTACCATTCGCAAATGGTCGGATTCTGCAAATCTTGCTGTTTGCAACCGTTAAAATGCATGATACATGTGGCACTTGGACCAATAGCTTTCCAAAAGTAAGACACATGTGAACAATAACAAAGTAAATTAATAGAGGTACCATGGAAAAGAAGCAGACAAATCAAATATGACAATTGAAATATGGGAAGAAGTGACCATTAACAATTCAATTCAAAAAAACTTTATTTCGACAATTTAAGTCACAAAAGTAGCATACATCAGCCGTTAACATCAACATGAGTTAAAACAATATCAGTTTTCAACATGATAACAGGCCAGGAATTACACTAATCTCAGTTTAAGATAAACAGTATTAAGACTTATATATACATTCAGTTAAATACATTTCATATTTGGATATCAGTGCTTGGTGCTCATCAACATAGATCTATCAAGGCAACAAAGTATCATAGTCAAGATATCTATATATATAATAATGGATAAATAAGTAGACAGATGAATATGAGAATTAAATGACTGCATTTGGGTGCCTATTCGTTAGATACTTTCGTAAGGGTTTGCCTGGACCGTATTATCTAAGCCCACTTTATGAACTTAGCCATTGCTATTGCAATAATCGGGCTTGGATCTGTACACAAAATTCTTAATGCCTCCTCGTGCTTTCTGGTGCCTATAAGCCGGCAAACGGGTAATACCCATTTTTTGCGTGGAAGCACATAAAGGGGACAAAAGAACAAAAAATGACTCAAGGATTCAGACAAATCTCTACAGTTGGAACATTTATCCGTGGACCCTTTTGTCCATTTAGATGTAAATGTGCGGATGGGAAGGGTACCTATCCTGAACTGAAAATAGAGTTTACGGTCGGATGGTATTTCGATCAATCCCCAGTATAGTTCATGTCTAGGATAGGCCTTACATTCTAGAAATCTGGCTGTTAGTTGCGATGTACTCCCTTTGGAAGCTGATTCCATAGCGATCATTTCCCAGTACTTGTTTTTCAAAATTTCTTTTGAAGGGAAGACCGCGTTTTGGGGGTCATCCCATAGTTTATTCAATCCTAGTCTATAAAGTAATAATTTAATAGACCGCAGCCAGTCTATTTTACGAGAGATGTCTTTCTCCATTATTTCCTTTAAGCCCAAGGCATAGTGTTTGAGCTCCTCTGTCGACCAGACCCTACGCCAGTACAACAATGGCCGCAAATTGGCGGTATCTTGTAAGGTTTTCAAAAAAAGAGGTAACAAGGGAGTGCTTTGAGGCACACCGACAACTTTTCTGATAAGCTCGCTCTCCATAGCATTCAGACGTTTTGGATTGTTGCCATACCCCCATAACTCTGACCCATATAGAGATGAGCTACGGACCTTCATTGAGTAGATTTCAAGGAGTGGGCCTATTGGCTGTGTTTTTGAGGTTTTAAATCTCTTTAGAATGAAGCCTGCCTGTTGCTGGAACTTCAAGATAGATAAATCTAAATGACTGTTCCAATACATGTTCTTCTGCAACGTAACTCCTAAATAAGTGAATGCATCGACCTGCTCCAAGGGCGAGCTATTCATGGAAATTACACCATTAAAGGGTTTATAGGATCTACACGGATTAGGGCCGTTAAGAACCATAAACTTGGTCTTGGAAACGTTTATTTCCAGTCCCCGCAGCAAGCAGAACTCTTCAAAGCATCGGAGGGTAAGCTGCAGGCCACTCGGAGTTTTAGAAATCAACAACGTGTCGTCCGCGAACATGAGGACTGGGATTCGAGTACCGACCATAGCCGGTGCATCCGAGGGGACCCGGGCGAGGAACTCGGCCACCCCGTTCACGAAGAGCGAGAACAGGGTCGGTGCCAAAACACAGCCCTGCCGAACTCCCCGCTCCACGGGGAAACACTCCGTTACCTCACCCTGGCGACCCCATCGGACCCGGGCAAAATTGTCCTCATGTAGGCAGACGATCAGTGCCAGCAACTCCGGTGCCATCTCCAGCCCCTCCAGTACCTGCCAAAGCTTGCTGCGTGGAACCAAATCGAAGGCCGCCCGCAGATCGACAAACACGGCATACAAAACCCCTCTTTCTAAGACCACCGTCCTCCAATAGAGGACAATGAACCTAAAGATCTGATCTCTGGTGCTGGTTTTTGGCCGAAACCCAGCCTGGAGAGGGCTTAGAACATTACTAGCCTCCATCCAGGTCTGGATCCTACCCAAGACCAGACGTCCCATGATGTTTTGCATAGCATCAATCAAGCTAATGGGTCTATAGTTGCTGGCCAAAGATTTGTCCCCTTTCTTGTATATCGGAACAATCTCAGCACCTTTCCAGGAATGGGGGATAGGCATTCCCTGCGCTATAGCATTAGCTAAATGAGTAATGTAAAGACTCCATCTTTGTCTGTCATGCAGGAATAAATCGGCCGGAATGCAATCCATGCCAGGTGCACGGCCCTGAGTAACCATGTCAAGCACGATGTCAACCTCCTCTACACTAAACACAGGGGTATTGTAAAGCAACCTCTCCTGGAGATACGTACTATCGTCCTCAGCACCTTTTGTATATTGTGATTTAAAAATTTTTACCCAAGAACTCTGGGGAACATAATTATGGGGGCTGTCAGTGATTTCCCCCTTCTTCCATTTAAAAATATTCCAGAATTTTTTCTGGTTTTTGTCTGCACATGCTGCTTTTAAATCTTGCCACTCACACTCCTCCCATTCCTTTTTTGCTTTCCATTGGGCGTTTCTATAGATACTACGGGCTATTTTAATCTTGGTTGGTTCTTTTGTTTTATGCGCAAGTCCCAAATTTCTACGGGCATGTTTACAGGAGGCGTTATACCAATCCTCCTGTTTGTTTCTCGCAACTTGTTTTCCTAAAAAAGGCCTACAGAAACAGGATTTGAGTTTGGCAAATAGTTTTCCATGGATGTTCTCAAAAGCAGCTAGGGGTTGACTGTTGTAACCCACCACCCTTATAGATGTCAAAGCCTCTTCGACATAGGTCTCAATGCTATCTATAAGATCAGGGTGCTCTACTACCTTATTCCACTTGAGGTGGCGTTCGTCATTTGTTAGAGCATCAGCTGGACCTATCATTTCTGTAGCTCGGTCCCTACTATCTCCCGTCCCAAAATTAAAGATAGCGACTAGTGGATTATGGTTGCTTTCAATCCGTATCTTAACCTCCATATCCACAAGGGTATGCCACATCTCCAGATGGACCAAGATGTAGTCTATATTGCTTGCCCTGATACCATTGTCGAACGTCTTGCTGCATGCCCTATCAGATGCGGTTCTGCCATTGGCCGCCCTCAATTGGTTGCCCAGGCAGAACCCTTTCATATACAGGGCCGCCTCAGTCCACTTGCTCACTGTCTTTGTCTCGAGCTGTGGAACGCCCCATCTTAGGTCCTCTTCCTCTGTTAAAAGCATGTCTTGGGGCCCTAGTGGCTCAAAACTCGTGTTAAAATCTCCGGCAATCAATGGGAGCACATCATCAGGGCTGGATTCCACAAGAGTGTTCAATACTGACATCACCTCAGATTTTTTTCCGCCTGGTAAGCCCCTGGCATATACATTGTATATATCGATCTTGAATTTTAGCGGGCAAGTCAACCTAATGCCTAAAATATCATCGTTCTGGGTTAGAATAGGTTGGATTTCACACTCCAAACTTTGTTTGACCCAGATGACCAGGCCTCCTACTGGCCGACCCTTGGGCCTTTTTCCCGCTGGGACAAAGAAATTCAAGTAGCCCAACATGAATACAGGCTCTAGTGTCCATGTCTCCTGAAAAAGACAGATATCATGCTTGCAGATGAAGTCTGCCCAGACTGGGGACGTTAGTTTGGATCCAACGCCCGCCACGTTCCAAGATAGAAACGATACATGCCCTGTTAAGATAATTTCCTCTGCAGTACCCTCAAAGTCTGATAATGGGGAGAGAGCTGCATCTAGTAAAGAACGTGGTAAACCCTTAATGCTTGGTGTTTCCTTTTGATGCACAACTTGTTGGTCTCGGTCCCTGTCCCTGATAATATTTATTTGGGCAGGGAACATGTCAACCATGCTTTCGCCCACAGTTCTAAGCTGTTCTCGTTTCCTTGGGCCCTCTTCTGTTGCGAAAGTTACATAAGACTCTACATAATTATCCATTGCCAATGGAGCTGTATATGTCATTTCACAGTTAGAATATCCTTTAGCATTAATCAGTCAGTCACAGTCCGCTAGCCCAGATAGTACATCAAATCTATTAATAGATCTTATATCCTCAAAGGTGCTACCTTTTAACGAGGGATCTCCACGTATAAACCCACCTAAGGGCAGGGACAAAGGTGCATAGAAGTAAGACAATGGCATTGTGTTTATTAGGGATAAATGGTCATTCAGCGGCCAAGAGCAGATATATTCCACACAACGCCTGTCTCTAAAATTAATAACTATACAGTCTCCCTTTAACATTTTAGGTCTTTTACCCACCCAATTTACTCTTCTAGCGAATAAAATTTCAGCACACATATGGGGCGGTAGTGGTCTCTTAACATTTAGCCAGAATGTGCATTTATTCTTTAGATCCCAATAAGATTCCCTTGCTCCGTTCTCCAACGGTGGGACCCCTGTTAAGATCACCACGTAAGGAGCGGCTTCGGGAGGAAGGTGTAGATCAGTTAGGCCAGACGAGGCCTGCACTGAAGTTTGGGCAAATGGGGGCTGCTTGTCTTTGCTGACACTATCTACCCCAACTCTATTAGTTTCAGCTCATGTGGGAAGATAATCATCTCTAACCCGGTTTTCAACAACTAGGGAGGGTTGGGGTTCCTGGGGAGTAGGAAGATGATTTTTCATAGTACCAATTATTGATTTGTTAGTGGTAGTATTGGTCTCAGTATATAGACCTACAACACTAGGACACTCTTTTTGCGGACCCTGAGCCAGTCTGCCACCCCGTGGTTGTGCCGAGGCGAGTGACAGTTCCATACATACGAGCCTACTTTCAATAGAGCCCAACCTTTCATAAATTGGGTCACATAATTTTTTTACAGTACTTTCCAGTTTACTCCAGAATGATGGTGTGTCAATTTCATCCGTAAGTGTTGACCCCGAAGATGGTGTTTGAATTGGCCTTACTTCGGAGGTTTTAGGGCATGGGGCTATGTTCTTCTTTACAGCAGAAACAGGGGCGGGACCTGACTTTGCGTTCTTGCCAGCGGCTATCTTTTGGTTTCCCCTACGATATTTTTTCAGGGTAGGGGCTAATTGCTGATGGGCAGAAACCGCTTTTACGTTACTGGCTGAACGAGTCTTAATACTAGACAGAGGCTTGGTCGTTGAGACCACATTATCACTGTTCATAACGTCGACAATTTCAACCGGCGTGCCAATCAAGAAAGGGGAGCATATCACTATTTCATCATTTTGCTCCTCCATCAGCGGAGATATAGAGCCCAGAGAATCTGACCTGACAGGTTGGCAGCATGGTGGTGATCTTACATTGGCCATATTTCCCAAGGAGGACCTCTTGTCGCACAGAATGTCTAAAGATAATCTTTTTTCTGTTAATTCAATGTCTTTGGCAAGCACTGACTGTACTCGCACCAAGAAGTTATCTAAAGTTCACATTAATGCGCCCCCTGTTGATTGCATAGTAGTGCCGTCCCTTTTGGCCATTTTATCCTTACCTTGATATATGTATTGGCAACCTCGGTCAGCAGATATCCCGCTAACTTGTAAGCAATTAGCTGCAGCCTATATACTGTAACTTAGCAAATGACTTTAGTCAGTAGATGTTAATGGAGGGTCCCGTTCCGTTCTCTAACGTTCTCGGACGGGCTCAGACGGGCCCGCCCTTGGCCCGGGCTTTGCCCCGGTCTGCGCCCCGCTCGCGTCCCGCTTACGCGAAAGAAGGCGTGAGTTTTATACAGGGAAGAGGAGGAGCCGGGAAGAGGCACCAGGTGCGAAGGATGAAAGCGTTGCAAGGCACCCTGGCCCTCTGTGGTAAATTACACCAGGTAAAAATTCCCAACTGTTCCACCAAGGTTTAAAAACGATTTAGGAACCAAATCCACAGTCTGCGCCTACGAGCGGCACGACCATTAACAATACACTGACACAGGGGTAAGAGTATGATAGTTGTATGAGAGAAAGAAATTTAGGACAAAAACCAAACCATTACAGAGTGGTAAACATAAAGTGTCAATTAATGCAGTCAAATGCCTTTTACGCAACAAGAGATCAGGCTGCAAGAGGATCTTTATGTTTGGTAGCTAATTTAAAAATATTAGAGTACATTCTAGCATTATCCGTAGCAATTCTACCCTTGATATAACCAGATTGATCAGGTTTAACAAGGAGAGGTTTCTAGTCTAGAAGAGAAGATCTTAGCAAATATTTTGTCATCAAAATTGGTCAGCGAGATGTGTTGATAATTGTTACAAAGGGTGGTACTGTTATCAGGCCTGGGTATAAGAACAATTAAGGCTTCAGTGAAGAAGCCACTAGCTTTTGAGGTTGTAAGAAAAAAATTAAAAAGCTCTAGTAATCTGAGGGCAAAAAAAGATGAGAAGGAGGAAATGAATTCAATTGAGAAGCCATATGGGCCTGGTGCTTCAGCTCGTATTGGGGATTTAATGGCGTCTAAAATTCCTTGAAGGGTAATATCAGCTTCTAATTTGTTGAACATGTTAGGAAAGGAAGGTGGTTCAGGAGGACTGGTGACATTTGTTTGTGTATTAGGGTCTCATGGGGTGGTTTCTTCTGTATATAGTGATTAAAAATTAGAATGGAAGCTAGCAGAAATTTAAGAATTGGAAGTCGGAGTGGTGTTCATAATTTAATTTCGAATAGGTCCAATGGTTTTATGGTCTGATTGAATTTTAAATAACTAGTCAGTATCTTACCAGCCTTATTTTGACCGCCGTGATATTTAGACTTCACTTTAAGTAGAATGTTACATGCATCTATGGTAGCAATCTTTTTAAGAGTAGATATGGCTGTAATAAATTTGCGTAAAACAGTGGGAGTGTCTGAGGTAAAATAAGTATGTTCCAGTGTTTTAATTGGCTGAAGCAAAATAAGTAATTGGGACTTTAATGTCTTTATATTTCTAGCAGAGTTGGCAATGGTGAAAGCCAGAAAGGATGCTTTAAAAGCCTCTCTATTCTTAAGAAGGAAGTATCAAATATTTGTTATTTTGAAAAAACTCACTATGATGACTAGTTTTGGAATTATTAAGGGAGAGTTCAAAAGAAGACAAAATGGGGTGTGGTCCAAAATAAAAATGGAGCCAATTCCTGATGATTTTACTGATGGCAGCAAAGATTTGGCTACTAAAATATAATCAGTTCTGGACAGGGTATGCTGTGCAATAGAAAAAAAAAGGTAAATTCAGAGTTACAAGTTTTCTAAACATCAAATAATAGACAAGTGGTAATGGCTGATTGGAATGCCTCATGAGATTTGTCACAAATTAATTTGCATTTATATTTCCTATCCATTAAGGGATCCAACCATTGATTAAAATCACCTTTTAAAATAATGTTGGACTTATCAAAAGAAGTAAGTTTAACTTTAAGACAATGCAAGAAGTAAGGATCAGGTTTAGCTTGGCCATAAACATTGAGTTGAGAAATGCATTTGTCATGAATGGAAGCAGTGACCAATACCCACTGTCCATTAGTATCACATTATGTATAAAGAATCTGTATTCTTACCAATTTATGACATAGGAAGGCAGCACCACCCTTGCGATTAATTGCTGTGGAGAAAAATACCTTACCAACCCATTGGTGTTTTAATTTATGCAATTCAGCAGTATTACAATGAGTTTTATGTTGAAAAGCTATATGTGGGTTGCATTTGACCAAATGAGAAAGTACCTTTTGTTTTCCAATTGGATGTCCCAGACCACAAATGTTCCATGAGACAATATTAAACATATTGGAGATCAAAAATAAGGAAGCAGGAACATGGGTGACAAGCTGCAAAACTGATGCTTATAAAAGGTATTTTCAGAAACAAAATGGACAAGTACTTGGGAAGGTAACTTGGAGCAAAGGTTTTTCGCTGTCACCTGATGTGAATTGATGAGAAAGGATAAACAACTGTTGTAAGAAACCCCTCACCCACCTACCTAGTAGGTGGCATGCTTCATCATCGGGGCCCAACTGGATTGCCTAATGCAACCCAGCTGTGCTACAACGCCTGATTTACAGCGGAGCAGGTGGTTAAGTGGAAGGAGAGTGACTTAATATGTGACAACCGTTATTTATTACAAGGGTCCCAGGACATAAGTAAAAATATAATCGGGATCTCTACTAAGGTTTGTTATTGGCCTTGGTATCCCTTAATAATGAGGTCTACTAGTTTCAGCCTTCAGATGGTTCTTGAGGCTTTCTTCAGGACCAAAAAAAAAATTAGTGAGTGGCCTAAAAATGAGAGAGGCCACATGTGATGTGAAATATCAGCACCCACCCTAAAGTGTGCTGTGAGTGTAGTGGTTAGCAATGATTACTCACCAAACCCTTTGTTGGGAGTACTGAGAAAATGAGGTCGTTATGCCTCTGGTATCCAATCGGTTCGTAACGTCCCCTCTGGACCGTTTGACCAGGGGGTTAGGTCCGCTATACCTATATGCAACCGATCGGGTCCGCTTAGCTTATAAAAGGTAAACATAGTAATATCAGAGAACGTGTTAGCACTCATATATTGGAAGAAAAAAAGAAAACAGGAAGGAAGGGGAAAGGAAATAAAAGCATATTGGAAAAGTAGCAGATCAGGGAAGAAGTCCAATTCTGAGGAGAACATGAAGACGTACCATGGGACAAGTCAACACCAGAACAAGAACAACAGCAGAGAGATAAAAGATAAGTTGAGATAGAGAAGCCATACATTGAAGAAAGTAAAGAAACAACAGAGAACAGGCGCAAAGTCAAAATTCAGGATTGTGGAACAGCATTGTCCATACTCTGAGGTGAAGAAGTCTGAAGAAATATTTTCAACTTTGCAGCATCATCAAAAGATCTTGTGGTGCCCTCATGAGTAATTTTGCATAGGCAAGGATGAAGGATGCCAAAGCGATATTCAGTTGTCGTAGTTGAGGTCGGATAGCAAGAAACTCCTTTCTTCTGGCATTGGTTGCATTAGAAAGAACTTGAGAGATAAAGATGTTGTGGCCAGACCAGAAGAGGTGACATTTTGCTTTTGCAGCTTTCAAAACACATAAGAGATCAGTGAATTCTAGGAATAACAGAATGATTCCTCATGATTTGGCAGCATCGGGATGAGGGTGGCCAAGACAGTGTGCTCATTGGATGTTAAATTGCGGAGTGTTCGGCATACCAAGAATCCAAGAAGGTCATGACCCAAGACAGTCTGTGGTAATTCATATATACGTAGGTTATTCCATCTATTCCTATTTTCAAGGTCCTCAGTATGTAGGTTAAGTTTTAAAATCTCCTGCTCAAGAATAGGGATTTTAGTGGCCGCATCCTGCAGATTACTAAAACACTGTTCCATTTCGACCATCTTACTCTCTATAATAATTCAGCGATCCTCAATCTGTTAAAGATTGTCAATGGTAGCAAACATAAAGGGCTTTAGACCTCTCACATCATCTAAAATAGTGTCTACACAGGATCATGAGAAGTCAGGATATGCGATGGAGGATCATTTTTCACTCTTTTAGATTTTGTGACAGAGGACTTAGCATTAGCAGATGTTAGAGGGTCACATGCCATGTTGGTGTAGAGTTTTCTGGAATGATTTGGTCCTTACCATACAAAGGAGGGCAAATGCAAACAGAAAGCGATGAGACCACGATCAAAGGAGATCCCCACTTGAGCAGAAATTAGTTTGAATAGCAGTTAAGTAAAATATCCTGAGGAATTAATATGCAAATAAGAAATGTAAAGACATTAGCGAATATCAAGGAAAAAACATGACCGCACTGGCAAAAGACGCTAGTAGAAACAGCCCACCAAGAGAATGTTTTTTATATAACAATAGGATTGAGGGAGACCTGGAAAAATCATACCCTTCTTAATAGTCACCTACAGCTCATACGTAGACCACATATTTATGGGAAAATCATTCCTGGAGTGTATTCATGGCTAGTAGACGTTTCCTGCAGCTTAAAGTGTTATGTTTGTCAGAAAAATGAAGTGCAAGCAGAGTGCAAAAAACAAAATGGCAGCCACTAGTTAATAAAGAGAAATCACCACCGCAGCCATCTTGTGTAGGGTGGAAGCTATGCCCCTCCATTGAAGGTTTAGTCTGACTCTAGCCTTTCCTGTCACCGGCCACTAGCAGTTCACCATCGTTCCTGCCTGTTGTCCAGCCCTTTCTCAGCGTATTCCCACCGTCAGAGCCTAGATGAATAATTTGGGGGAGAGCAAGGTAAGTACGTCCACAAAGGTCGTAATTCAATGCATTGTTGTGTAAATAGTCTCAATTAGAAAGCATGATTAATCCCTGGTAGCTATGGCAATAAAGTAACACATTTTGCAGCTGAACATATTGAGTAAAGCAACTTAACAGCTTCCAAATAATGTCAGAGCCAAGAAACAGTAAAATTCACCAACCAAATTAGTAGAAAGGAAACTTCAATGACTATAGCAAGACCAAAATGGCAAAATAAGGAAAATAGGGGATGTGGCTTTCAGAAGAAAGTGGCAAAAAACTTAGGCCGATAGAAACAATAGAGGTGTAAAAGTTAATGTTAGTTTATATGCATTACTAATGGAGGCCATTCACCACGAAAATGGATAACAAACACCACCATAAAACTATGTTACCCCACACAGGACATAAGGACAGAGATATGTTCAGTTAACTTACAGGCTTGAAAATTTTAATACAATCAAACCTTTCTAGTTGCTGAATATTACCCGCATGGTCACTCATAAAGTTCTCAATATGCCCATCTTACCCTTCCTGTTCTTTAGCTCTTGCTCTAGCACAGGCCTGTTAGTTAATCTGTAAAGATGCCCATCCAGTTCTATCTGTCCCTGGAAGTACAGATCTGTCATTTGATTCTAGAGAAGAAACTCCAGTACTTAGTTAAAGATGGGAAGCAGAGCAAGCCTCGGTCCGCTCAATAGGCACAAACAGTGTAAAATTTGTCTCCTGATTTGTCCTGAAGTCTCTGCAGTGAGAGCCTCTCTAGTAGTAGCCACTGGCTAGCAATTGATAAGAACACATCTACCTATTCTAGGTAAGTTCCAAACTTCAGTGCAACCCTAGCCCTGGACAAAATCTGAGCAATTTTCATTTTGGAAATGATTCAAAATGTCTCAAAGAATATGAAAAATTATGTGAAATGACTCCCTGGCATTTTGCGCAATTTTTTTCATATAAAATGGATCCTTGCATCCATTATGGATATGATAATGCCTTTCATGCTAAAAACATAGAACATAATTCTGTTCATATGAGCAGCAGCTACTCCTGTACTGTTCATTTGCTCTATTCCCTTGTTCCAGCAGTTGAAGTTTTACTTGATAGAAATCTCAATCATGCAACGTGGCATAGTGGTATAATCTCAGGCATTTCTCATAACAAGCATAAGGTGAAATGCCAGAAACTATGCAAGAATACGCTGGTGTAAACAATATTATGCCAAGACATTTTCATTCCTCTTTTGCAGCAGGTCCTGAGTAGCTGTCTTTCTTGTTACAGACAATCCAAGATAACTATATACTGGGAATTTTCAAAGTGACAGGACCCAGGGGTAATGCTGGAAGCGCCCTTCAGCCAGGTTACTTTGCAGGCTTCCTATGAACAGCGTTTTCATGCACCATTTTTGTGACATATTTGGCAAAAGCTCCATGTTCAAAATGAACTAGATTCTTGATAATTATTTCAACAGTGCACAGATTGTATTCCCAGCTTACTCAAAGACAAATTATGGAAGAGCTACTCAAGTCTATGCAATAAGATAGCACTTTAAATGTTGTCACTTTGAAAGCATAATAATTCCAAATTTAGCATGGGTTCACTTCAACACATTATGTACTAGGGCCTTGCAAATTGTATGGTGCTACTTACGAGTTTTTTTGTTTTTTTTTAATAAGAAAAATACTTTTTATCAATATGTCCAAAGTTTTTTTTTAAGTGCCTGCATCCTATATCTACAGCTGGTCAGACACATAATGGCAGTCCTGTCTTAAAGCCATACTTTTAAACTGACACATGTGTGGTGTGTAAGGCCATACTTGTGCTTTTCGCACTACATTACTGTGACCTTACTAAATATGCCAATTAGAATTAAGCTCTTTAAACATATTTTAAGGGGATGAGCATATGCCCTGGAAGATGTTTCGCAACCTCAAAACAGGCCATGCCATCCAACACATTTAAAGCAGAAAAATCTGAAGGAACATGCAGACAAGCACATTTCCCACCATCATATAAGCACTAAATGTTCATATTCATACTGGCATCTAAAATGTACTTTTGTCAATTTTGAAGCAATGATATGCAGCCCGGGTGGGTTGTTTGCATTGCTGGCTATTACCATAATTATAATTTCCAGGTAAGAGAACAATGGAACTTGTTAGAGCTGCCATTCATGTCGTGGTTTACCCCCTAACCTTTGCCTTCAATCCTCCTGTTTGCAGACTGGCTTTAGGACACTACACACTTTGCCACTGCTAAGCAGTGCTAAGGTGCTTGTGCTCACACCTTAAAATATGGTAGGATTGACTTAATCCGAGTTGACATCCTTCATTTACTTGTAAGTAGGGATGGGTGGAATATTCCATTCTGCCCACTGAATTAGAAGAATTTAGCGACTCCACATTACTCTTGTAAGCCCAGTACTGCCCAAATTCAGCCAATCATGCAAGGCTCCCGAACAGGAAGTTGGCGAGAGTGAGCAAGATTTGGCATCCCCTATCATGATTTCTGGTTGCTAGGAGGGTATCTGACAGGAATTTTCTAACTCGGGTGGTTGTGAGTGTTTGCGGTCAGAAAGCTGACGCTCAAGTAGAAAATCTACTTGAGCAGCAGCAGAAGTAACTCAAGTAGCAGCATTCTCTAGTGTCCCATGTGGTGACTTTTGCGCTGATTTTTCAGCACGGAATGCACTACCAGTGCTAAACCACAGCCCGAGGAGAGTCGATGTGCCTATTTCCGTCCATTAACGAAACTCCACTGAATCTCGTAGAGCTTTTATGTAACTCTGTGCAATTCCTCGTAAAGTGGCACTACCACTGCCCAAGGCCTGTAAATTAAATGCTATTGATGGGCCCACAGTTCTGATTTCACCTTCCTAAGTAGCACTTTAAACATGTTTCAGGCCTGCCATTGCAGCCTGTGTGTGCAGTTTTAAACTGCCATTTCGGCTTGGCAAAACTAACCTTTTGCCAGGCCCAAACCTTCCTTTTTAATATATGTACGTCACCCCTAAAGTAGGCTCCAAATAGCCCACAGGACAGGGTGCAATGTATTTAAAAAGAAATACATGCACCTTTACATTTTATAAGCCCTGGTAGTGAAAAACTATTAATTTTGTTTTTCACTACTTGTAAGGCCTACTCCTCCCATAGGATATCATTGGATCTACCCTATCACCTTTAATAAAACATAATTTCTAAATTGGAATAGGTACCCAGTTCATTTTTGGTGCCTCTAGAAATCCTATCTGATGGCGAAGTTGGATTTTTAATTACAATTTTGAAAATGCCACTTTCAGAAAGTTAAAGACACACAATTGATGAACAGAATGCAGAACAAATCAAAACATTCACCCTAGTCAAGGGATCTGGTTAAATTCATCATTCTTTTGCTCACCATGCCACCCCAGTTTAGACCTGGCCATATGCAAATCTTGACCCTGTGCCTCATGGGAACAGTCCAGCCCAAACTGCCAAGCTAGGTCATCCTGGACCGGAAACAAGCATCCTAGGACCGCTTTCGGGGTTTCACTCCTCATCAGCTAGGATAGCTTGAATCCAGTGGCACAGTGAGCCCGGGACCCACGTCTAGGCATACCCAGCACACTTAGGCGAGGAAGCAAAAGACACACAATTGATGAACGGAATGCAGAACAAATCAAAACATTCACCCCCAATCAAGAGATCTGGGTTAAATCCATCATTATTTTGCCCACCATGCCACCCCAGTTTAGACCTGGCCTGATTTGCATATGGCTGGGTTCAAACTGGAATGGCATGGTGAGCAAAAAACTATGGATTTAGGCCCAGATCTCTGTACTGGGGTTAATGTATGACATTGTTCTATATTGTGTGCATCAATTGTTCTTTTTTGCATTTGTCACCCCGAGTGGGATGGGTATGCCCTGACATTGGTCCCGTGCTCACTATACCACTGGAGACAAGTTACCCTGGCTGATGAGGGGTGAGACCCCGAAAGCAGTCCTAGGATTCTTGTTTCCAGTCCAGGTAGGACCTGGCCTGGCAGTTCGGGCTGCACTGTTCTCATTGGGCACAGGGTCAAGACTGATTTGCATATGGCTGGGTTCAAACTGGAATGGCATGGTGAGCAAAAAACGATGGATTTAGGCCCAGTTCTCTGTACTGGGGTGAATGTATGACATTGTTCTACATTCTGTCCAACAATTGTTCTTTTTGCAACTGTCAGAAAGCTGGCATTTTCTTGCCTTAGCCATTTAGTGACTGTAGCCTTTCTCTGGGCCACATTACTGGGTGTAGTTAACTGTTGGGTTTTGTGTATTCCTCCTTGACAGACATTACACAATGGGGGAGTAAGGTATACCTGGATCGGCTGGATGGGAGTGAGGATTTGGGCCCAGCCCCAATTACACTTTAATAGCCTGCGAGCTGCCCCCACAGACAGGGCTGCATGCCCCCTGTAGTTAGTCTGGAGCCAAGGTCTGGAAGGAAGGCACCTGTGCACTTCAAAGGCACAACTGGGTATAAATATTGGAACACAGACACCAACTCTTCATTATACTTCTTGACCTAGGATACTCTGCCAGAAAGACGGACTGCTGTGCTTCTGAATGGTCTGCCACTCTGCTGGACTGCTGCTCTAAAGGACTGTTACCCGCCTGTGCTGACTGCTGCCTGCTGCGCTTTTGCCTGTGTGAGAAGGATTGGACCTGCATCTCTTGAATCCAGAACCCCAGAGTGACTCCAAGTACTAGTTGGCTGGTCTCCTGATATGATGCCTCATGGACACAACAGGTTTCCAATAAACCTGAACCTCCACCTGGACTCTGCCATCTATAAGTCTACACTGGCATGAGGTGCCTCCCCAGTCCTTGCCCCTTGGAAGTGGGCCTAAGGTTCTTTGCCAGCCTCTGTGGAACCAGCAGAACTCACGCATATCCTCTGCTGTGCAGCGCAGCCCAGACCAAAACTGATGCTTCGCTGCTACTGCATGGATTGGACCTGCCACAAAGACCCGCACCGCCTAGGCAGACTCTTTGGAACTGCCCTGCGTGGTGCATTCTTGGTGCAGGCCCTCACATCCCTCGTCGATGGCAGCATTGATGACAACGGCGGAATCTCCATCACAGCATCACAGCTTCTCGAAGCAGATGCATCACCTGACTGCACGATGCATCCTTAATGCCGAACTTTGCTTCGCATACTCTCATGGGTGGGATCCTTGGTGATGACACAGGACCTCGCCCTGCAACTTTGCCGCACCTCGGAACCAACGCATCACTATGCTTGCTCGACACATCTGCAACACGCATTCTCGCAAAGCTCTGCAAATCAGACTTGAAGCTACTTTGTTCAGTAGGACTAACTGGGTCCCTGTAGCTGGCCCGTGTTTTATCAAGGTCGGCCTGAGCTTGTGACTTTGTCACGGTCCGGCGCGACCATATATACACAGTTGGCGCTTTGCGCTTTTTGGCACTATTGTCATTAAAATCTTTGAACTTGCATTTTTCTGGTTCTACTGATTGTACTTTTGTCATTTAGGTCTTGATTTATTTATAAAAATTGCTCTTGTTTTCCAATCTGGTGTGGGATCGTTTTTGTCAGGTATTTTTTACTTTATTACTGTTTGAGGTGTTGTACAAACACTTTACATATTGCCGCTAAGTTAAGCCTGACTGCTCTGTGCCACGCTACCAGAGGGTTGAGTACAGGTTGATTTATGGTTTGCTTGTGCCTCATCCTGACAAGTATTGTGATAGCGCTTGACTGGGGCTCACACCTCATTCAACCAGTAGCCCAATTTGCTATAGAACCGATGGACAGTCGACCATAAGAGATAATGCTATGGTAAAAATCTAGTTTGATTTAGTTGTTTCATCTTAGATGTTTTTCTCCAATTATAATGGGCCAAAGCGTTCCTACTTGTCTACGTTCATTACATCATCCTGCACCGCCAGGTTCTCTTTCCCAATTTTCAATAATTTGCCAGAAAGTGACGTGCAGTCTGTATTTTGTTGATTCTGTTTAAGATTCCCAGAACGTTAATCAACCAAGCCAATTTTTTCTTATTTATGAACTCTTTGCAAGCCCTGCATCTATTGACTTAATATTATCTACTACTTAAACTATCTCTTTGGTGTACCATTTCCATTTGTCTGTTTGTCGCAATCAAATGGTCCCTGATTTCCCGAAAGCTATCCATAGGAGTTACCAACCCCATCAGTAATCGCAAGTTATGAGGGAACACGCTGTCTCTGAATTTTTTTACCAAGTTATTTCAACTTAAGATAACAGGCGCAATGAAGATAGAGAGAAACATGAGGTGGTCAGTGCTGAAACACTGACTCCTGCATCGTATTCCTCATTGTCTTGTAAACAGAGCTAATACTCTTCCCTGGAATTACCAATTACCAAGGAATCTGTAATTGCTGGGAGTGGAAACTACACCCACCTCCTTGGATCCCCTCAATTTCCTATAGTTTTTTTAAAAGTGGTTTTGATGTCACTAGTTAAGGAATGTCAATCAATTGTCTTTACGAATTCAATATGGCGGTGGTCGAACTCCCTTCACCAATATTGCCTTCTATTTAGCCTATCACATTAAAGATAGTGCGGCACATGCATCAAGCATCACAGAATCAGCCTGTTTACGACCGATAAAATGCCTTTTAAGATGCATCACAAGCATTGCATTCGCAAAATAGGTAATTGCAATTTTTGCGATTTCCTAATTTGCGAATGCATCTAGGGAATGGGAATTCATTCCCTCATAGCGAATCGAAATTTGCGATTCGCTATTACGGAATGTTAAAGATTTGCAAAAATATTTGCGAATCCTTCATGCATAGGCATTTGCGATTACCAAAGAGCGAATCCTTACAATACGCTGTTTGGTAATCGCAAATGATTACCTTGATGCATGTGCCCCAGTACCTCTTCCCTGGCTCTGGTCATTTCACAGGCTATTCTTTCTGCTGCACTTTTAAGCTATTTGCGTCCATGCTTTTCCACTTTATGGTAAGGTCCAGCATTGTCCAAGCTCCAAAGGCGCGTTCGCCGTTCCAGAGTTTGTGTTTCCTCTCTGAGTAAGAGGGCAGGTCCATAACTCTTCATCTGGCCTCTATAAATATCAAGTGCTGTGTTTGACTGGTGCGGCCGAATGATCCTAGCACACAATCTTGTGAAACGCAGGTACGTTCTGTGTAATACCTCCTCTAAAGACATCCTGGTCCTTTGTAAGTAATTATAGTGCAGAAAAGCATTAATTGTTCCAATAAAAAAAGAATGCATTCTTCCAAAAATTATTTTCTTTTATGTAAAATGATATTTAATTTAAACGGATAATCACCAGTTTAGAAATGTACGCTCGACAAAGAAAAATTAAGAGAATGTGCCATGGGCGTAAGTGAATAGTTTTATTCAAAGGGGGCGACCGTATTATAGTTAATACCAAATTAATGGAAGCAGCAGCCGCTGAGGAATATTAGAAAGATAAATGATTTTGTGTTTTTTAAGGACAAAACTAAAGGTCTTGCCTAAGTGCTTTTCCCGGGAACAGGCGCACGCCGAGCAATCAAAAGATATTCGCGCCGCGTTGTCGCATTTGCAACGAAAAGACAACATGATGAATGTACCTCTTTGTGTGATGTGGAATTACGGGCTGTTAGAGAATCGCTGTGTACACCGAACACACGGTATGGAAATGTGAAAGCAATTGGGTTTCCTTTGTCGTGCCTCCACGCAGCTGACTTTAAAAGCAAAGATCAGAGTGGAATTAGAAACCAAAGAGAACCCAAAAAATGTTCCAGGAGAATGATTTGGAAAAGCTTTTAAGCGTCTCGTACATTATGATCTGCCTTTGTACAAGAAAGCAGACACGCATAATAACGAGCAAGGAACACGGAGAGTTACAAAGCCAGGTGTAATGACGACATCACTTTAGCATGTACAGGTAAGGAAGCAAATTGTCTCACCCATAACCTGGAGCTCTGGGCTAGATCACTAAACATTTCCGAGCGGAGCTATTTCATGTCCTTGGTGGAGTTAAGGCTGCGTTTGCGCCAAACACCTGTTGCCACCAGATTGAGAAAACGAGTGTCTGGAGGTGGTAACATCTATGAGAACGTGTCTGCGCATCTGCTGCCTATAATCTTGTGGTGGTGGTGATGTGTTCTATTGTTGTTCGAGCTGCTGTGATTTTGTGCTGTATTGTTGCAATGTGTTCTTACCTTGTTTTTCAGTTGTGTTGCGTCCTGTTTTGAGTATGATACCTTATGTTATGTGTTAAGTTGCTTTGAGTATGATATTGTGTTATGGCCTGTTGCTTACCTTAGATATTTCAACAAATGCTGCTCCATTTCCAGCAAAAAGCTGCACATGTCTCCAAAGCTTCTGTGACAAGCAGCCATGTATCACTGCCTAAGCTGGTCAAACTTTTCTACTATTTAAGACACCAGTCAGCCCAAACTGGGGCAGAGATAGGGGCCTGATTCCCCCCCAAAATTGACTGGCACTATGTTTTTTTGAACTCAGTGGTAATTTTAGGCAGCGCTTGCTCCAAATCACTTTACCACTGAATTATGAAAACAGGAGTCTGAAAGTGGTTATGTGTGGCAAACAGTGGCGTAACAAAACTTGAGGGGCCACCCTGCATGGTAAGTGGAGGCCCCCCCTCCCGACTCTATCAGGAGCTGTCTGGCCGAAGTGCTGTGCTGAGGGGGGCCCCCCCGCATGTGCTACGCCCCTGGTGGCAAAACAGTGTTGGTACATTTGCTGTGCAGCAATTTGTTGTACTTATATTTCTGTTGCTTCTTTGTGTTGCTGTGTTTTTGTACTCTATTACTGCAAAGTGATTTTGTTGTGTGGCACTGTGGTTTTGTTGCATTCTGTTTTGACTTTTTTGTGATGTGCTCTTTATATTATTGTGCTGTTATGTTACTATGTGCATGTTATTTTTTAATGTTCTGTTGCTTCCTTTAGGTGTGTAAACAAATGCTACCACATTTCCTGTCAAAAGTAGCACATGACTTGAAGGTTTCTGTGATCAGCAACCATTTACCACACACAGTGTGAATTGGTACAATAATGCTTCTCCAGCTCCTTAAATACTTATGACACCAGTCAACCCAAAACTGCAGCAGAGTGTCTTAACCAGCGATCCCACTGCTCGTTTCACATAAAATATTACATGAGAACGCGTGTGCTAGAACATTTTGCAGTTGTTTCCATCAATTTAGTGTGGCTTGTTTAGTTGCATTGCTTACATATAAACCGTGATCAAAAGTTCGAAAATTGCATTTTGTAACAGTAATCCATTTCAAATGTCAATTCAAAACTGAAGCAAAATGGTCCTGCACCACTCCTCAACTGCCCGGCAGTGATGCAACCTACCTGCTGTAAGAAAGTGGGGAACTCATTGGGGGGGTGAAACAAGAAAAACCCTACACCACTTTAGAAAAATAGAGAACGTTTTAATCAAGACCAAAACAACAAAGATCCAATCAGTAGAACTGTAGATTGCAATTTTAAATATTTAAACAGTGCCAAAAAGCACAACATGCCAACTGTGGATATGTTGTAGCTCTAGACAGGGGAGAACGTCATAAATTCAGGCCTACTAAACAAAAGTACTTTAAAACCTGGTTGTGTAGCAAAGTCCTGCATTGAGGATATGCTGCACATGGGTAATTGCTGGGAGCTTTGATGCGAGGTCCTATGTCATCATTGAGGATGCCATTGATGAGGGGATTGCGATGCAAAGTCCTGCGTTGAGATGCGTCACGCACCAGCTGGCTCCGAGAAAGTGACTGGACTTGCAACACGGAGTCCTGTGTCATTGTTGAGGATGCCGTTGATGAGGAGCATGCAGTGCAAGTGAGGGAGAGGATGTGGGTAGAGGATGTGGTCTGACGGCTAGGTTGCCGACTTTGATGGTGGAAACCAAGGTTCGAGCCTAGGGGTCGCGTCCACATCCTGTGATTCTGGGCAGATCACTAGGGGTGGGCGGAATTTGCGTAGTCATGCTACGCAAAGCTCCGCGAAATGGTAAAAAATCTCAGAGAGCACGCAAAAGTTCAGCAAACATGCAGAATTGCTTGTTCCGCCTGTTCGCGATGCTTTTTTCCTGTTCACGAACGCTGTTTGCGTGCTCGGGGAGAAATATCTCGCGAACACGCATTTTTAAAGCATGAACAAGCAAAAAATTACGTAAAGTCGCAGATCGCGGAATTTTTGGCAATTCCGCGTTCTCCCCACAACGCGAATTTAACCAAATTCCGCAAATTCCACGAGCGGAACAGAATTTACAGCCCAGGCCTACAAATCACTTAATCTCCATGTGCCTGAATGTGTCCTTGTGTAACATAAGAGGTGATCTTGTAAAGCGGTCCAATACCTTTGGGTCGAGTTCGCGCTATATAAACCTGCATTAAAAAAAATGCGAAGGCCATTTTTAAGAATGCGTCAAACTGCAGCGGTTCCTGGAAGGCAGTGGATGGCGACATGAAGTCCTTGCGCTAGGGAAATCCACGCAGCAGAGGCGATGCCCGGTTCTGCTCGGGGTTGCACGGAGAAGCAGAGGATATACGTTAGTTCTTCTATAAATAGGCTAGCAGAGCATGTTCAGGCCCACTTCCAAGCATTCAGGACTGGGGAGGCACCACTTGGCAGGTAAAGATTCACAGATGGCAGATTCCAGGTGCTGGGTTCAAAGTTGTTGTTCCAACATCAGTAATGTCATCAGTGATGTCACAGACCTTGTCATGAGTGATTTACTATGTGAGTTTATAAGCAGTGCATTGCAGGGGTGTACTTTATAGTTAGCTGAGGTAACTATAACTGCTGAATTTCTATGGTTTTGTATAAGTGAAATTTGACCCTAACTCTAACGTCCCTGTAACCTTGGATTTTTTCAGTAAACTGCTAAGGTTTCTTTTAATTTGATTTCCTAACTGTAACATCCCTGTAACCTTTGTTTTTTTAATTGAAGTTCTAAGATTTTTTTAAATTCTACTTCCTAATTATAACAACCCTGTAACCTTTGTTTCTTAAAGTAAATTTCGATGGCTTTTTAACTAGTAATCATGTTTGCAGAGAGGAGGAGAAAGGGGCGAGGCCTCCGGCTAGCTCTCAGCAATCCTGCTGTGTGGGACATACTGGAGGTAACAGGAGGGCTTCTTGGACCCCAAGGACCCTTAGCATCCAAGCAGACTTAATCCCCTAACCAGTAGTATGCCAGGAGACACTTTTGCAGAGTGGTGGAAAAAGGGGTGGGCCTTTAAGGACCTCTCCGCAATCCTGCTGTGTGGGACTTACTAAAGGTAATAGGAGGGGTAATTGGCCCCCAAGAAACCTCACAAACCAAGGAGACTTCACCCCCCAGCTAGTAGTGCATCAGGAGTTGTGTTTGCAGAGATGTAGTGAAAGGGTGCGGGCCTCTGGTGACTTCTCCCGTCTGGCTTTTTAAAAAAAATCTTTTATTGGAGAAGGGGGTGGGCTGCGTGGCTGATGGCCAGGCCTTTTTGAAGGCTGGAAGGAAATGGGAATAAACATGGGAAACACAATGTTTTCTGACATCTCCTTTTTAATAGGGGAGGGAAATGGGAATTTACATGGGAAACACACCATTTTTTACCCCTCCCTTTTTCTCGGCCCCACTTGACAGCTCAACTGAAACTTGCCATGCACAAGACATACTATGACACTTTTCTGAGAAAATTTCATGACGATTCATCAAACGGCAAGAAAGCTATAGGCAAGTAAAAAAAGGCTTTCCTATGGAAAAATGTTCCTAAATATAACTACCTACTGGCGACTCTATGCTACATGTATATTGCATAGAGTTTATTAGCAGTTAAAATAGAGACAAAACATTAACCAGGACATGGGGCCTTGTGCTTCTTGGGGGGCAGAAACACCTCTGGAAAAGTAAACATCTTTAACAATTCATCTAAGTGTCCATTGGATTATTTTCCATGGCACTTGGATTGGGGTGAATGTTGATGCCTTAAAATGCAAGGTGAAATCTTCAAACTAGTGCATAGAGTTATGTATTTTTCAAAATAGTTACTGGTGAGTTTTCACGTGAGAACGTCTTATTTCCGCTTGTGCAATTGTATGATCTACTGGTTTTGGAATGTCAAACATGTTTGCCTGACTCATTATAAAAGAAAGGATGTGATATTGGTTTTGTGCAACTATGGAAATGCTTTTTATTTCTCCCTCCTCCCATTTTTTTTACCTTCCCGCTTACAATCGTCCTTTTCTCTGTCTTTTTTGCTGTCTAAATTTTTTTCCTTCCAAATTCGCTCAGGCCTAGCATTGTTTAGTTGCAATATGGACTGCTAATGGGACTTTTGTGTTCACTAGTGTAGTGTGAAATGATCTGCTTCGTATGCCTATCTCAGCTAAGCCATATGGATAGTTTTTCACATTTCATGCCAGTCACATGCCTCATGGTGCTTGAAGGGAGCTGTATTTTGGTCCTCACAAATGTGAGCTATTTAGATGTTAGGCATCAGTGCATAATGAATAAATCTCAGGTAGTCTGGTTACAGGCAGAACTAAGGCCATTACACTTACCAAGTCATTCAGTATATGGTCGAACAAAAGACCTAGTTGGCTACACCTTTATTTTGTTCTTTCTCAGGAAGCTATTATTATTTATTGATCTCTAAAAACAACCCAAGGTAAAAAATAAAAAATAAATCGAAATAACAGGTTCTAAATACTTAAAAGGAGTTCAATTTAACTTGATACTTTATATTGTTTAAAACCACACTTTATTTATCCTGTAAGTAAATGAAAACACTTAGGGACCCTCCCTGTCTTTTAAGTGCTATAACGTTGTAAATAGAACAAATGAATCAAATTTTAATTTATTGAACAAAGACGTGGTGTTTCAGCAGTTTACACTCACTCTTCTTTCACTTTTTAATATCAAAGAACCTGGGGTATTTTAACATGTAGACAAAACGTATCTTATGTATCGGAATATTGTGATGGTTTTAACTAACTATACAATAAAGAATTTCCCACTCAGGGACGGATTAAGATTAGTGCAGTGCTGGCGGGGTACAAAACTCCACACCCATAAACACTGGTAGCATGCGTAAACATGCAAGTAAAATGCAATTATGATTTAATTCCCACGGAATGGGAACCAACTTTGCAGATACAGCTTTTCCAATTTGAAAAACGAATATACTGCTCTATTCTTTAGGAAGTATCACACAAATTTACCGCCTGCCATGTGCAGGTAGTAAATAAGTGCAAGGGGCCATGCAGTGTGGGAAAAGAGGTGGGAAGGGTGTCATGGGACTGGGCAGGCTATGGGCTAACATGGGCAGTGCTTAATTTCAGCTGGTGTTTTCCATTGCTCGGCACAGACAATTCATTGTCAACACCACCACTTATGACAGTCTGCCACATGGTGGTGCTGTTTGTTTCACTTAGGGAAGACCTCAACTACATTTGCTTACTCATTCTAATGATTCTAATGAATAATACCTGCCACCCAAACCATTCTTATAGCTTTGGGGATCTGAAATAGTCTGATTTGTCACACTTGTAAGAGTATGATGGTTAGGGGTTCTGTTTGACACAGAGGGGAAGCATTCTGTGCCCTTTCAGTGTGAAAGGAGAAAGGTCGGGAGGAGGACAGGTTGCACTCGTGCCCGTGGCCCTTGCAAAATCCAATTTCGATTTTACAGACCAGATTTTTTGGCATCCAGATAATTCAGTTGTGGTAAAACAGGGCCAAACGCAATCGGGCACAACAGTAAACCACTAAGGGATACTGTCCTGCCTAACTTGTAGTCAGGGGCTTGCATGACACAGTTGATAGGGAAAACATTCTAAACACATTAATTAATATGCGACCAATGAACAACTGAATAATTAATTGTGTGACTGATGAACAATTGCATTTAATATTCATTTTTCCAAATATATGCATCACACTGGAGAATTCCATAATTTACTAAAAATTACAAAATATGAGGAAAGTCTTCTAAACTATTACTTTACTGGATCAAAAAACATATTTAAACAGAGCAATTTTGCCTCTATGTTTACCTGTAATTGAGGTTTTTAGCCTTTGTTTAGGTCTCCTTTTGTAGGTAACTGATTCAGTCAATAACCCAGGACACCTCAATCTTCAGTACGAGGTTAGCGTTCTTCAAACCATTTTCTCATTTATGTAATCTTTTTAATTGTGGCAAAATATGGTTAACATTCTTCCCAATGTCCAAGCTTTACTATGATCCATGCACTCGGAAAGAACAGGGAGATGCAGTCTGTTTACACTGTGGGGTTTGCAGTTTCTAATTGAGCCATAAAACCTCAATCCCTGTATTTGCCATTGCTTCCCAAACTGCTTGATTGAGTCGACTATAGACCGAAAATCATCTTACAAAAATCTGTTTTGGAGTCAGGCCCACAGACAAAAAATTGACAAAGGATATTTCCGAAGAGGCATGAGTAAGTGAAAAACCTTTGTCCTTTACACCTACTCAACCATTGAAAATCCATCACGCATTTTGTTCTGGAGGTCACTAATTTAAATGATCTATATATCGGACAAGATGTAAATTTATAGATTGATTTCATTATAATAAAATGCAGTGGATGACACACTCGTCCAAACCCAGTTGCCAAAGTTTAATAATAATGATGATTGCCTTATGTAGTAGGACTTAATTGTGAAAAGGTAAAGCATGTGTTTTACTTTCTGATCCTTACTTTCTGGTTGGCAGAAGTCCATTTTGCACGAGTTCAGTGAAATCTGCAATAGTAAATCTCACACAAGGGGTGGAAAGTGGGCGTTCAAGACGTGGTTTGACATTGGAGTTTTGAAACACTCACAATCATGTACATTTTTGGGCATTCCCAGTCTCCTATCTGACCATATTCTATTTAGAAAATGGTCGTAGATTTACACCCCTTCTAGGGTGAAAAAGATAACAGGACACTTCCAGACTTGCTGGGGGTAAGTAAAAGTAGTTTCCCCACAGAGAAGAAAAGTGCATTTGCACAGGAGCTTCCCACTCGTGCACAGTTCTATGCTACGGAGAAGTTTGCACTGCTGCAGTAGGAGCATTTGGGAAAATACTAATGACATTCCCAGCAGCAGGCCTAGAAAATTACACCAGGCACAGCATGCCTTTGGGAATGTCTGTAAAACTAAGAGTACGTTCAAGGGAAGATCTACATTTCCACCCCATGTATCACAATTTTCTTTTTGAATAAAGTCCATTGTCAAAAAATTGTGCTAAGGCCTTGGCTCATTGTATAGCTATGGCTTGAGGTATGCCTGGTCATAGTATCCACTGTAGTATGTTTGGTTTTACCACAGCTTTTTGTTGTGAATCAGTAAGACGCACTTTACCAAAATGTTGTATTTTGATTGGGACCTGTTCCAGAGATCCGAGAAGGTTAGAGAGTTTTAATGAAACGACCGAGTACTGACCTAAGTAACAGAACATGCAAACGGTGAGGGGAAGAGCACAGGGGCCCTGGTAATTCGTATGGGGTTGGTAACAGCATACATGGTAAATCCGTGCATTTCACCTGGAGACTGTGGCTGCTAAAGTGTGCAAGGTACCCCTGCTGGACTTTGCATAATGCATCTTTCGACTGCTGGGCTTCACAGGTACATTTAAAAAACCTTCAGAAGAAAATTATTGTTTGCATTCTATTAATACCAGGCGAATTGACAGTGGCACAATGACCTGCAACAAATAATATTTTTATGGGTTAAATGTTGAGAATAACGCTTAAAATGTCTTGTCGCTCACATACACAAATGAGAGGGCGTGAGTTAATTCACACCCCACATATCTAATTCCGCTGTGAAAGGCGCACCTTACATAGTGTTCGAATATTCATTCAAATTCATGCCCATTTGTTCATAACCACAGAGAAGTAAAAAGCACTTTTGTGGCTTCAAATGTTGTATTTGATCAGGTCATTCATATTATACGTAATCCATGCTGAAAATATGCTCAATATTATTATGATTATTTTTTTTACAGAGTTTGATATAGCGCGAACTTGACTCGAATGGGGTATCAGAGCGCTTTGCATGAGCACCAGTTGCGATACATGAGGACACATTTATTTTTGTTAGGCACGCGGAGATTAAGTGATTTGCCCAGAATCACAGGATGTTCAGCGTCATTGCCGAGACTCGAACCCAGTACCCCAGATTCGAGGTCGACCGCCCTAGCAGTTAGGCCAACTTCTCTCTAACATAGGTATTGTCACTGCCAACATGGGTATTGTCCTTTTCACAAACTGATTTGGGACTTATTTTAGTCAAAGGATGGGAAATGTATATTGCGTAGTAATGAGAAACAACAAGGGACATTTGGTCGGGAATGACCAATTCCCCACAGTAATACCGCAGCATTCACATTGTAATCCAGGTAAATCTGTACCCCGGATTTAAGAGTCCCTTTCTATTAATAATTCTGGGAGGACCATCAAGGCGGTGCTTACAATGAGGCCATAGAAGGAGTCTTGACATTGAACAAAAGAAATGTATAATACTTCAAGTGCTACGAAGCACATTGAATGCATAGATGAAATAGTTCTTGGCGGTATTCAAAGTGACTTCAGTCTAATTATTTTAAACTGTGCATTCTGAAGGCGTGGTGGCTAAGATGGCGGTGGGGCATGGTTAAGATGGCAGCCTGAGGGTACGTGCTTTTCAGTCCTTCTGCTCAGGCCTTGGCGAGCCTGCTAGCTATCCCGGCACCACGGCCCGGCTGGAGATAGGAAAGGGTCCAGAAGACGCTGGGGAGGCCTCCGGAACCGAGGGACCCCAGCTGCGAGCTCCTATGTGCAGGCCAGATCTGTCGCAGAGGTGAGGCCTGAGGCAAGCTATGACTGCATGGAGGTCCACTGTGTCTGAAGAGAGAAGGAACAGCTGACCCAGGGACCCTAGCATTGTAAGCCCAGTGCCGTGGGTGGAGGTCACCGGGAGAGGGGTCAAACTTTGAAGCTGCCTTTTGCATCCCCGGCGTATTGGGGCGATCGCGCTGCCTGGAGTTAAGGAGTGGCGCATGGAGGAGATCGAAGGGGAGCCACTGCTTTCCGGAGGCTGTACGGTTGGAGGCTGGAAGCTCGGCGGCCCCGGGCAGAGTGAACACCCACGCACTAGATGGTGGCCCGAAGGCAGAGGAACACACACAGGGTTGCCGGGGCCCAGCGGCGGACCTTGGCTGAAGGAGAGTGACCCACGGAGCGAGGGCTCCACAGACTACTACCACCACGGAGAGATCAGGCTCTGCCTTCCCTGAACACCAGCGGAGCCCCATGGAGTGGTTGAGACACCGCAGCCCGGGGGCATTGTGGAGGTGGACCTGTCCCCCCTGTGCCTTCAGTGAAGGACTCATTGCTGCATGCCGGCCTGAGAGGCCTGGTTGGGGCCTAGTGAGGTGGCGGGGAGGCCTGCAGTGCCTGGCCCTGCCTAAAGCACTGGGCGGGCTGGTTGGAGGGCATTGGTGCAGCCCCCACCCTAAGAGGTGTGGAGAACTTGAGGTCTTGTGGGACTTGAGAACAAGGCCCGGGGGAGGTATTTGACTACTCGTGGCTGGGTGAAGGGGGCACGTTCCGGCTGGAGCATGTGCCTTTCTTCATACTCTCTTAGATTGGGGGCTGCAGAGAGCACGCACCCACTATACTTTGATTTCATGGTGGTCGCCCTGAGCTGCCATTTCCCTGGATCTTCTCTGGGCCCACTGGGTGTGGAGGCTGCTGTTGAACTTCACAGAATTTTCCAGGCACAGCCCAGTAGACTACAGCCATGTAATGGCAATGCAGCGCACCAAGAAAGATCGCTCCCGTAGAGACATGCTTACAAAGCCCTCTAAATGCAGAGCATTCTGGCGCCGTTAACAGGTCTCTGTCTCCTGGGGAGACCAATGGAGAGGCACCAGTCACCCGTTCCTATTTAGAAGCATTGTTTTCCTCCCTCAGAGAGGACTTGCAATCAGTCAAGAGAGATCTGGTGCAAGAATTTCAAATGGTCCACAGAGAGGTGTCAGAGATTGGAGGCAGGGTAGACAGCTTAGAAAATCACGAAATGTACGAGACGGGGAAATCGAACAGCTTCAGTAAGAAATTATACATCTTACGGATCAGCCAATTGACCTACAGCCGCATGCCAAATACCTTGAAAATAGGTCACAATGCAACAATATAAGGACCAGGGGGGCTCCCAGGGCTGTGAAGGCGGACGATATCCAAGAGTATGTGATGGCTCTCTTCGCCCAGATCCTCGTGGACACACAGGCCGCAGATGTCCACCTAGATAGGGTGAATAGGATCGGCACTCCACGATCTGTAAATTCTCCACCACCAGACATATTGACCTGCATCCACAACTTTACCCTGAAGGAGCATATTCTACACCACAAAACCAGTGACATGAACCAGATACAGTTCCGTGGCCATCTGCTGTAATTATTTCAGAATCTTTCCGCTATCACGCTCCTTCCTCTGCGACAAAAACATTTCATATTCCTGGGGCAACCACTTTCGACTTGTCTTCTCAAGGGAAGGGAAACTTCATTAACTCTGCTCATTTACAGCAGCCTGTAACCTGTTGAGGCTCAAGGGCTCTAAGGGCTCTGCTGTGCAAGTATGCGCAACAATGCCAAAACCTAACTGATGATCCCGGTGGAATAAGAAGCCGTCCAGTGCTGGGGTCATGAGACATGACCCTGTCATTATAGCCCACGTGAGAAGAGCAGTTCTGGAGCGGTTGGCTGAGGATTCAGTATCACAGGGCATGACTTGAGGCAGTGGGATCATAACTATGCTTCTGTTTTGGGCATTGAAGGCTCAGCCCTAGACTAGGGAGGGGAAACCTGCTTTATTGAGGCCAGTCAAAAATTCCCGGGTTCCCGACCTACACCATCTTAGGACTCCCCAACGCCCTCACGTTTCCACTCACATCATGTAAGGGACAACATATCAGTATAGCATTGAAGGCGGCACACCATGCCATTCTGTCACTGCGGGGGCACTGAAACAACACCGACACACCTGTGGTGGCTTCACCAACTCTGGCACGTTCTGGGCATGGTAAAAGTTAACCCTTACTCTATCAGCTCAAGATGACGCATATAAAACCCTGTGGATAGCTTACATAACCCTACTATCTCAGGAATTTAGAGAACTGACCTGCCCCCGCTGCTTGAGATTACTTCACTTGACGGCACCAGCACCTGCGTGAGCCCAGCAATTCTTACCTAAATGATGCATAGTTTTGCTAATTTTCTCTCATGTTTATGTTAGCTGTGGGTACCCAGGTAGGAGGGTGGGTGAATTGAGGGAGAGGGTTGGGATTGTTAGTAAAATGTTACACTTCACAGCTGAAATACAATTGCTGGCAATATCAATGCCCCGCAAAGCTTGCTTTTTGAGACTATGTCAACTGGTTACAGATTGTTCCATTGATAGTTGTTGGTAGCTTTGCTTTTTTAGTAATGCTCCTATAAATTGTGTAGGTTGGGTCCTGCCAAGTGTTCCATCCTTCCACTGTGTTGTTTGTTTTGGTATCCGGTGCCAAGGTGTTGTCATATACATTCCACCATGGTTTTTGGAATTTGGATAATAAATATATAGATACATTATTACATAGTAGGAGACTATATGTGTAAGAAGGAATATAATATATTGAGATTTGTGTTTGGAGTAGTGAGAGGATATATTGATGTAGTGGTTTTCTGTGAAATATTTGTATGCGCAGTACTGCTGGTGAGTGTTATTTGAATAGTACAGGGGTGGTGATGTGTTTTGGAGAAGAGTATGTGATGTGTAAGAGGGGATGAAAAAGAGTTATGAGTGTTTGTGTTAGATTTGATCACTGGACTAGGTGATGTGTGTGGTGGAGTGGTGAGTGAGGGTTGCATGGTTGTGTGTAACTGGCAAAAAGAGGAGGCGGGGGTTGGTGGATGTTGTGATGGAAGTATGAGTATTGGTTTTGTCATGATAAAAAGGGGATCTGTTAGGAGCAAGTAGAGGATAGAGCTGGCGTTTTGTTTGAACAGGGATTGTGTGTCTGGATGCATTAAAGTTATGTATAATGTGGCTTTGTGTTGTGTTGTGGATGTGTTAGTGGCATAGGATAGAGTTGTGTTTTGTTTGAGAATGCTGGTCTCATAGTGATGTAGTAGAATTGTGTGTAGACGTGGTTTGTGGGGATTTATAGTGGTTGTGTAGTAGTTCAATACAAATTGAAATCTGTATATGGTTTGTTTCTGGTGCATGAGTTCAATGCCTTTGCTGATATTGTGTTTGAATGTTGACAGATGTGGAGGGCTTAAGGTGGTAGCTCATAAGTGAAAACTGAGTAGCATTTCTGGCCCTAGGCCCCACCCTAACAGACCCAAACAGGCAACTGCCCTTGTCCTCTCCACCCAGCACAAACAGGCAATTGCCCTTGTCCTCTCTGCCCAGCCCAAACAGGAAACTGGCCTTGTCCTCTCCGTCCTTATCCTCGACGCTTGGACCCAGACACCCTGAGCCCTATGCTTAAAATTGCCTTATTGGTCAATGGAACCCAAGCCCTAAAGAACCCAACACCCTAGAATCAATGGGAGACCTGGCCCTAATAACCAATCACAGCCCTAGACCTAACAGCCAATCAAAGCCAAAGCCCTAACCCCTAAGTCCAATATGAAACTCTAGACCGAATAGTCAATCAGAATACTAGCCCAAACAGCCAATCAAAACTCAAACCCTTCGCCCTTTGTCCTAGTCCTAGCAACCAATCACAACAACATATGCAACAACTCGTAGAAAACATACATAGGAGCCAAGTGACTTTAAGTCCAGACTTCTTTGGCAGGAAGGTGCTCCTCTATTCGGAATCTTCTTGGATACAGACAGGTAAAATCCACCCTTCCCAGCTTCCAAATTCTAATTTTAAGGTACAGGACAATTTTGAAGCCATTGAAATACTGCTTTTCACGCATTTAAACTAATCACTTTTCAAACCAACAAACTAGTGCTGCATACACTTTCCAAGAACAGTTTGACTCCACAGAGAAGATTAAGCAGTCTCCTAAGCACTCCCTGGTTAGCCACTGAGGTGTATGGGTGGTGAGGCTTAATACAGTTATTGTGAAAAACTAGGTGGAAAATGCATACAGTCACGGGTAGAACAAGACAGCAGTTTGAAAATACCAAGTTTGCAGATAGACAAGAGGTAAATTCATATTGACACAGGTAGAACAAAGCTTCAGTTTAAAAATACCAAGTTTGCTGAAAAATAAAGAGGCAAATTAAAGCAGACACAGGCAGAAGAAAAGCAATTTTCAAACATTACAACTATAAACCTATACTGTCGTAAAGGGCTTAGCTTCTATGAGGATTCAGGGGTGTTAGCCAAAATGGACTTAAACATGCACTGCATGTGGTTTATACATTTGAGAAAGAATCGCTAGGTAGTAACACATTGCAATCTGGTATTTCCTTACTGTATTTATTGACTCAAAAATCTCTGCATGCAAATCCCTCATTACGCTCATCCCCACTGGCAGATATGAGCAGGTCAACTTTGAATCAGAGATCCCTCATTGTAGTAGGCCCTCAACATTTATAAGCCAGATATGAAAGGGGGTTTGAAGATCTGCCTATATCTTTAATTCAAACTGGACCTGTCAAGCATAAAAAAATCTTTCTCCAAAACCTGCCACACACTAGTAACAATCGTCACAGAACATGTAGAGCCCCCTTACCTCCAAAGCCTTCATCCAACCACCAGAGCCAGCACCGAGTACCTAGACCTGGAGCACAACTCAGGTTATGTGAGAAACCAAGCTCTCTAACTCATGTGGCTCCGGGGAACACCAATCAAAAAAAAGATGCGAAGGCTGTGTCTGCAGAGTTGCAGCAGTGGAATGCCGTTCCTGGAGATACTTGGATGGGGGAGTCACGAGGTCCTGCTGTATCCAAGGTGGCGAGTGGAATATTTATTTGTTGGCAGTTTGTAGCCGTAAAGGTCATTAGGTTTTATCATAATTTCTAGTTTATGATAATTTATTTATATATACTTGTATGTCTTTTTTCTGGTTTGTGATTGGTGAAGTATTTTCTCCGTTTAGCACTTTTCGAGTGTTAGTATTTCCTTTTGGGGCCTCATTATGGCGGTGCGGGAGCGGGACCTCCCTGCTCCCGCACTGTAGAACCCATGTTCGAACCGAATGCCAGATTAGGAGTTTTCGGGCAGTTCTTTGGCGTTACTTTGGGCGGTGCCTATTTTATAGGCACCGCATTGGGAACATCAAAGGCAGTACCTGCATGGCATGGACTGCTGCATTCCATGCCGAGCAGGTACTGGAGCGCATGCACACAGGGGGGCACGTGTTGTACCGCCCTCTGTACATCCACATGGCATGACGTACCAGTTTCTTCCCCACCACAGTTTTCATGGTGGGCTCACCGCCAGAAAAACCGCGGCGGAGAGGAAACTCATAATATGCTTGTCAGGACCACCAAGCATAATGCAGCCTCAGGACGGCTGCGCAACCGCCAGGTGGTTCCCTGGCTGTTGGGGCGGTTGCGGGGGTCCCTGGGCGGTCGACTGCCCTAGTCCTAATAGGGCAGCTGAGAAACTTCCACCGTGAGACTGGCAGTCCATGGACCGCCAGAGTCATAATAAGGACCTAATTAAGTACATGTAAAGAGACAGAATTTGAAGAGTGCTTTGCTAATTATTTGCTATTTAATCAATTTCATTTTAATAGCTCCTCCTTCAAATCTTCCGAAGAAATCCATTCTGAAATGCCAAGTACTCTGAGTTGGGTTTCTCTTTGCAAGTTATCCAGCCTTTCAATCCTTCGAGTCACCCATTCCATTGCACCAGCTTTAAGCTCATCCAAACCCTGCACCCTTGTCCCCCTAGACATGTCTCCCAGCTTGGCCTCCAGTGTTTGTAGCTCCTTTATTATCCATCTTTTTCCCATCTAATCCCTTTTATTTGCTTACACAGACCTTCCAGTTTTTAATCCAGTGACCTCAATGAAATCTCCACCATATCAGAGCCTTGTCCACCATATTAGAGCGCATATTGTGTATGGATAGCAGCAGGGTTGCCTCATCTATGGCCAGTCCAGTTTTCTTCTCTTGTCCCCCCAGTGAGACTCTCAGGTCTGTGCCTTTTGTTTTCCTCTTCCCAGCAAACATGTCCTCCTTACAGTGGCATTTGTCCATCATTGCTTTAAAGGGACAATGTATCAGGGTCAAGCATATTTCAAGATCCAAGGAATAGCTTTTATCATTTCTGTCATGCGGTCAGCAGGGCCATTGCATCAATGAACGTAGGATACAGCCCAAGTGCATGGCTGCAAACATCTAGTTGTCACAGTCCTTGGAGATTCAGGGACCCACATTCTACATTGGTCCATCAGGGTCTATATTCTTCCCCAGTGTGATTTCAGATTGGTTGTCCCTTTGGGAGCCTACATGCTATGCCATAGCCCTGGCCTCTCTGGAAGTGTTCTTTCTCCTCTACCAGGCCTGGTAATTCTCTTGAGGTTAGGCATTCCATAGTATCTCACCATGTATAGCGGCCTCTTCAAAATTGCCACCATGAAGTGTCACTGCAATTTGCTTATGCGCCATAGCGTCTGCTAATGGAAGTTTATAACATTTCTGGAGAGTTCTGTTTTGGATGATTAAGAGATTAATTTACATTTTGAATAACATTCTAATCATTCAGCATTGCACTTTTATGTAATTAAAAAGAGTAGCAAATTGGATTAATGGATATAGGATAATAGAATAATTTAGAATAATTGAATCTGAACACTGAACTAGAAAATAATTAGATTAATAGAAGTAAAGCATGGCAAATCTAAATAACAGCCAGTGCGTCTCTGCAAAAAGCATGAGAGCTGGCTTGAATTGAGACATCTGATAGGAAAAAGAGTGTAGTCTGTTGTTTTAAATTGCTGAATAATAATCTACACTGAGTTCCCCTATTCCTTGTGTATCAAGACTTAACAAAGCACATGTATGAAGGATGACCCTCAGAAATCTCAGTGTCATCGGAATCACTTTCATAGGGAAAATGAAGAAAATGGGACTTAATTTAAGCCAAAAATATGGTACGTCTAAACCCAAAGCAAGATTTACCACCTGATGTGGTAGCATTCTTTCATCACAGAGGGCATCACTGTGGAAGGGGGGCATATGACCTATGTTGTCCATGAAACATTTTCTCTTTCTTTTTTTCTAGATAGGAAAACCTCCTTTCTTAGATTCCTGAGGAACATGAGTAGGGAAGTGAAGAGCCATACCCCCCTTCATTTTGATGTCACCATTTCACCATGCCCCTCCCCTCTGGTTCAAATTCCCGCTACAATTCATGCGTGACTCCATAAAAGTGCAGTTGCAAGTGTGAATTCAATGTCAATGTCACTTTCATAGCAGAAGTGGCCTCTGCACTATATTCTGTTTCTCTTTGGATGTGCTCTGGTATTTACTTTAAGGTTTTTGCGTGAGTCTCTGAGTTTATAAGGTAGTCTGCTTTTGTGAAGGGGGGTTGCCTCATCAGTCTATTGTGCTGTCCATTTGATGTCCTACATGATGCACCTTTTGCTAGAATTTATACACTTGTTTTCTGTGAAGCTAATAAGTCTGTTTAAAAAAAATGTTTCACTATTTTTTGACAATTTGAGGGAAGAGCAGTGAAACAAAACTCTTTCAGACCTGAATTAGTAAATAACTATCTTCTTAGCTAAAGAAAGTTGAGAATATGGTGATTTGTTGAGGTAAACAAGAAGTTCACCAGTGTCTTGAATAACACATGCTGATTCAAACACTTCAAAAAGGGCTGAACATTAAGATTTAGAGCTGCACTACTTTATGCAACACAATAAAGTATCAACATCTTGGCGATATCTAGGATAGAGTAATCTCCGAGTACGGACACCCACATTTGGAAATGTAAGACTCTGCCACAAATCAACCAGCAATAGTGTTCTCTGGTAACATATCATTACTTGTTTCACCAGGGATAATTGTAATCTTGTGTTCCAAGATAAAATTCAATGCAAATAGCAGAGCCCTATGAACACTTCTTCCCGAAGCACAACTAGGACTGCTTCCTTGCCTGCATTACCAAGATGGCTGGCCATACTCCCACAACCCATGTTGGTGGCATCACTCGTGAGCTAATTGAATAGCGGTGTAGCCAGGTGGGCATCAAAAGAACTGGGGGTGTAGCTACTTATACAGGCTACAAAAATACATGAGGCATCCCAGAGCATGGATCAAGATGAATCCAACATAACCAAACTAATAGTCATTCAGGAAGCAGCTGAAAACCTCTCTATGTGGCCACTTCTTCTACATCTTGTAACTGAGAGTTAAAAAGTTGCCAGGTGTGCCAAAAATAGCACACAAGCTGCTAAATGGCATCAATGTTTCTCTCGGATGATCGCTATGCTCCTGTTAGACATGGTATCCTTGGTGTAGTTTTCCCCCTAACCTCTTGCCTTTGAACCTCCTGTTTTGTTGACTTCATGTTTGCTGGCTTTAGGACTCTGCACTCTTTACCACTGCTAATCAGTGCTAAAGTGCTTGTGCTCGCTCCCTAAACCATGATAGAATTGGCTTATACCCAATTGGAATATTTAATATACGTGTCAGTCCCTAATAAAGTGGCACCACCTTATCCACTGCATGAAAATGAAATGCTATGAGTTTCAAAGAAAATCTTGGGCAAGTGAATATACAAACAAATTGCTGGCACCAAACACGACACAACTGATTGTTCAAACTAATTAGAGGCATCAAACACAACACAACTAATTATTCTTATTATAACAAAACCAGAAAAGTATATTAATCAATAGACAATGATATAGAATTGTATTCAGTTAGTCAGTCAGTCAAATGACTTTATTCGATGAATTAAAATCATGAAAGTACAGTACACATTGCACAATATAATAAAATCATGTAACCCAATAAGACATAAGAGATTTTAAAAAAAAAGGAATGAATACAGCAGGATCAATTTTCTAATGCAAAAGCGCATAAAACACAATTAAGAATAGTTTCATAAAAAATAAAGCAGAGGTTATCTATGCTATAAAGTCTTACAGATTTTAACATAGGGTTCCTTTTTTTATTAAGACGAACCGCTGCCACTAGAAAACTGGCAATGTTAAAAATCTCCCAAGGATCGTTAAGCAGTTGAAGATAAAATAAGGCTGGTCTGACCTGTAAGAAACCCTTTCCCCTTAACAGAGGAACTAAAAACCTCCTACGAATCTCACTATAATAGTCACAAAACATTATGAGATGCATTGTGTCCTGAGATGAAAAGTTACCACAAGGACATGGGCCTATATCCTCTGGTTTGCACCAACCTTGCAGATTACCTAAGGAGAAATGGATTAAGTTAAAACGGAACCTAGTTAAAAGCCAATGATGAAAAAGCTTGGTAACAATTCTTAGGTAGGGCTCAATCAATAAGGAGGTTTTTAACAGAAAGTGAGCCCAAACTGAGGGTTTCAATAACTCCCTCTCCTCACGCTCCATCCTCAATAAATTCAAAAGTTGGGATTTAACCTATTTAACATCCTCTTTTTTTGTAATTCTATCTGGGTAATCAAAAAGATCTGGGTGCCCCAATTTAAAAAACATATGCTTGACGTAGTGCAGCCACGGGATACTGCTGGCTTTCTCCAGGGTAACACAGTCCAGAATGATCTGATGATTCAGGGTTAAGTCTGGGTTAAGTCAGGTCCTAAGCCAGCATACTACCGGGGCCAACCTCATCGAGTCTGACACGTATCCGAGCCCCAATTCCTGATGAATAACAAAAGTTGGGGTTGATTGGGGACCAACAAAAAGGTAAGCATACATTTATTTTCAGCTATCTGCACCCCTTCCAAGTGCCATAGAGAGCAATAGCCAAGCATTTAGATCCATAAATATTAAGCATGGCTCCGAAAGGCCTAGCTCCCAGACGCTGTGCGAACCCTTGAATAGCAGCCGTTGATCTTATCACTGCATTTCTTTTGATTTTCTGTTGGGGGACCCAGGAACCTCTCTCATCAAATAGAACCCCCACATAGGTAAAAGAGGACACCCTAGACACCTCAGCTCCATTGCAATAAAAGGATTTTACTATGGCTGTATGGGCTACTAACACAGCGTCATCCGCGTATAGGAGAACAGGAATACCCCTTTCTCCTACCCGCGGATGTCCAAACTTGCCAAGTCTAAAAACGTTCCTAAATTATTAATATAAAGGGTAAAAAGTAGTGGCACCAAAATGCATCCTTGATGGACACCTCTACCAGATATAAAGTGCCTTGTGCATTTCCCTTCCTGGGTAACCCTAACTGTAGCTGAGAGATCCCTATGTATATCCACCAGAAAATAGACTAAGCTTGGGTCAATGCCCATATCCAGCAGAAGGGAACACAACAATGCCCCTTCTCCATATTCAAAATGCGATAATTTACTCGCTTCCCATTTTTGCAAAATACGTTAGTTTAATACAGATGCCAGATCAGCTTTAAGGGAAGCAAGTTTCTCATGGAGAGCAAGACATCTATCTGTAGAGTCTTGACTAGTAAAATTAATTTCCGCTTGCACTTGAAGAAGTGCAGCTTCAATGGATGATATGTTCTGTGTGTATTGCCTCCTTCGATATACTACCTTATTTTTAATTAATCCTCGAAGACAACACTTGAATGCGTCCCAAACGACCGGAGGGTCTGAGGATCCAAAATTGATACGCATAAACTCAAGAGTGTCAGCTCTAATAGACAGAACATCTTGGGGACAAGAGAGTAGAGATCTGTCAAATGACCAGGAAGTAGTAAGAGGTTTAATAACCCCGACTATCTCAAGAAGAACAGCAGAGTGATCTGAAAGGTGTGATGGATAGTAAGAAATATCTTTAACAGAATCAACCAAGGCGTGACTTATCAGGAAGTAATCAATTCTAGATTGATGGTGGTACTTATAATTGTGAAATGAAAAACCTGGTTTTGTACCTGCTCTTGCCCGCCAAATGTCGGTGAACCCATATTGCTTCATGGAACTCAATAAAAAAGCTCTAGCTTTAGACGGGGTCAACTGTCTACTACGGGGGGTCTTATCTAACATTGGATCCAGCACTATATTAAAATCCCCTGTAAGAATTATGGGATCTGGAAAGTGCAACAGACTTGAAAAGAGAGACTCTAAGGGAGATGAATCGTCCAGGTTAGGGCCATAAAAACCTGCCAATGTTAGTTTTACCCCACCAATAACCACCAAGGTGATCGCCCACCTACCTCCCTGGTCGACCTGCTGAGTTAAAATTCTTGTATTGATGGATTTTTTGAACAAGATAGAAACACCCCTCGTATTAAGCGACTGGGAGGTGGATACCGAAAGATCGATCCACCTATTCCTTTTCACCAAATCGAGCATCTCCTCCTCAATGAGATGAGTCTCCTGGAGTACAATGATCTGCGCATCAATATCACGAAGATACTGTAAAATTCTATTAGCCCTTGGTTTGGTGCGCAGACCATTGACATTCCAAGAGAGAATCCTAAGATTACTCATGGGTCAAATTCACATTAGAGAGAGTAAGGTGAAATTTAAGCTCAAGAACCAGGAACCTAAACATGCTCCTAAAGTAATCGTCCGGTCTAACACAAAAAGAAAAAACGTGACTACATATAAATTTACACCACTGAATCTGAGACCAGACTGAAAATGAGGAAATTTTTGCAATAACACCAACCCACACCCTTAACCTATCCCCTACACCCCTGTGACCTAACCTCACCCCCCCCCGCCCCCTGAGGAACCCTTGTAAGGACCAACCGGAGACCGGTTTATGGTACCCCTTGCCCAACCCCACCCCCCGGAGTGAGTGCACAAAACGTGGTTCCATACGTGCGACTTGTGCTTTATCTTTAATAGAGAAGAAACGTTTTTTTTTTTTTTTTTCCTTTCTCCCCCCTCCATAAGTTTAAACCCTTTATTTACCCGCTCTTTTTTTTTTTTTTATTTATCTCTTCTTCTCTCATTCCTTCCCTCTCCCTTTTTCTTTTCTCTCTCACCTCCCTTTTATTTAACTGTAGCTGAGAGATCCCTATGTAAATCCACCAGAAAATAGACTAAGCTTGGGTCAATGCCCATATCCAGCAGAATGGAACACAACTTTGATCGGTTAACCAGATCAAAAGCAGAGGAAAGGTCCATGAAGACCAACTGTAAAGTGCCTTCTTTAGCTATAGTATATTTACCTATTAATAAATGTAAGTTAAGGCACTGATCCATAGTACTCCTACCTTGTCTAAAACCATAATGTAGGTCCGATAAACCTCATTTTCGTTTACCCAGTCCGTGACTTTGGCTAGGATCACTCTACCTAGGATCTTCACAGCAGAATCAATTAAAGATATCGGTCTATAACACCGTGGATCCCCTCTCTGGCCCTTTTTAAACACTGAGATGATCGTGGATAAAGACCATGATGTAGGGAAACCCTGGGAACTTGATACATTAAAAACATTAGTTAGTATTTTGGCCCAAAATTTTGGATTGCGTTTATACAGATCAGCAGGGACTGCATCAGGGTCAGGAGCTTTATTGCTATACATCTGTATCATCGTCCTTTCTACATCATCCTCCTTAAAGACCACAGGAGAAAAAACCCTATCAGCTTCTACACTAGCGGGGGCAACCAAAGTAACATTAGACCAATAAATCGTTTCAAAATGGGAAAGCCATTGGTCTTCTGTAATGTTACATTCTAGAGAGCCATTCTCTGTACCAGAGAAAAAAGGTTTATTGACAATGGCCCAAAATCTAGAACTGTCCTTAAGAACTTCAACTGTTAATAGTGCGTTCCAAGCCTCCTCTTTAATCTCGTTTTTCCGTGTAGAAACAGCAATCTTATACTATTTCCTTAACATAGCTATCTGGCCCTTATCTCGTGGGATGTTTTTTAAGGCTTTACGATGGGCCCGTGAACAGTTGTTATCAAACCACCTTTCAGCCATATTTAATCTGGGTTTAGTTGTCATTGTCAGATCAGAGGCCACCTGACCACAAATACCTTCAAAAGCTCTAAGAACATTTACCTCTTGACTGGTATTATCAAGGAATATTGCAATATTGTCTTTAGTCTTTCCATATATGTTCGAAAAAAAGAGGTCCGGGATTACCTTGGCCCATTTAGGCCTCCTCCCCTGATCACTTGTTCACACGCTATTAGCTCCCTCTTTCTTTTCCATAATTCCCAGGAGGCCACATTCTTTATCTAACACAAGAATAACCAGATTGTGATCACTGAAAGGCGACAGCTTGGCATTATAAAACAGCATCTGGGATAGCATGGAGGGGGAGATAAATATATAATCTATAACAGTGTCCCGCTCCGCGCATTAAAGGTAGGGATCCGGTCTGTAGAATCACTGAAACTAGGATCAAAAAGATCTGCCCCAGCCAAAAGATCCTCCAGGGCTTCCCCCTGTTGTGTATGTTTAGAATGGGGGATCGAGGAAGAGGCTGGCCCTAGATGATCATCAACCTGACAGTTCAGGTCGCACACATGAATATTAAAATCGCCCATGAGTACAATAAGATAAAAAGAAGTTTGCTTCAGCCTATATTCTTCCAGGAAAGATTTCAAATAACATAAATGTTGATTTATAAAACAGCTCTCTCCTGAATTATAAAAATTAACAAATAACATTTTAGGGAGGTTAGGGGTTATCAGTTCTATAGCCAAGCAGTTATGAGACCCCACCTCCAACCTCCTTTGGGTCCCTATCAAGTTTAACGAAAATAACATTAAAAGGCCACCCTTTGCTCTACCTGCCGGAGTGGGACGTGCTGGGGAACAATATGATTCATACCCATCCATCCAGAAGTTATCTGCATTGTCCCAGGTCTCCTGAAAAATAATTATATCATATATATATATATATATATTCCAACTAATGACCTCACAATTGGGGGCTGCATCTACATCTATTATCTGGTCATTATGGCTGTCCCCAGGAAAGCTCTCTTGACTTGTATTCAAACTCAAGGAAAAGTAGAAACATTTATCAGACATACTCACACTCATCCGTTCAAACATACATTCCTCATCATTCTCAATGTCAATAAAATATGAAAATACAAAAATTGTTTAGATATTTAATGATACAAAATTAAGCACAGTATCAACAATTGTTAATTATGCCAATTGATATGTATATTACAACCATAAGACATGAATCTGAAGGGCTGTTATGTTCAACACGCGTTTCGGCATAATGCCTTCATCAGTAAGCCATCAGGGTAATGTCTGTATATATGTTGAAAAAGTCAGTGGTTCAGACTCTTGCCTTGAGGACATGGGTGGAAAAATTCCAGCTAAGTCCAAAATATGGATTTATCTCCAGGGGACCGTGAGAAAAATGATGGACAAGGAGTCAATGTCCTATTTTTCTTATCCAATTATCGGAGTGTCGGGGATAAATTTAGATAGCGGGGTGTGGAAAATGCACAGGCTTGTCTTTTATTTAGAAGGCAGGTAGTCTGTGCAATGTTTTGGAAGAAGCCGAATACAATGACACTGGCAGGTCCAATCCAGGGATAAGGCCCAGCATGGTGGACTCACTCCATTAAATACTGCCAGTGGACCTGCAGCACTGGTTGTGCCACCCACTAAAGTAGTTCTTTAAGCATGTCTCAATTCTGCCATTGCAGCTTGTGTATGCAGTTTTAGACGTCCATTTCAACTTGGCAAAATAAACCCTTTTACAGGCCAAACCTTCCTTTTTAATACATGTAAGTCACCTCCCTAGGATAGGCCCTGGACAGCCCAGTAGACAGGATGCAGTGTATGTGAGACATGTACCTTTTAGTTTTACAAGTCCTGGTACTGATAAACTCATAAATTTGTAGTTCACTACTGCAAAGCCTACCTCTCCCATAGGCTAACATTGGAGCTACATTGTTATATCTAATAAGTGACAATTTCCAAATGGGAGCAGGTAACCAAATCATGTTTAGTGTCTTTGCAATTGCAATGGAAAATCCCTTCTGATAGTCGTCAGATTTTAAATTACAAATCTGAAAATAACTCTTTTAGAAAATTGGCATTTTCCTGCTTTAGCCATTTAGTGCCTGCTGCCTGTCTCTGGGTAACAAAGACTGGGTGTAGCAGACATGTGGACTTTGTGTGTTTCTCATAGACATCCACAGATAATAGAGAACTTAGGTGGGCCTGTATGGGACATTGCTGGCAGGATGGGAGGGTGGAGTTGGGCACAGCCCTTCTTCACTTGAATAGGCTGTGTCCTGCCTCCCTACAAAGGGATGCATACACCCTGTAGTTAACCTGGAACCAAGAAAGGGAAGGTAGGATTCTTGTGGACTTCAAAGAAGAACCTCTATAAGCTTCTTCCACTGCAAATGAAGGCCCAGGTATACATATTTGACCCCAGGCACCAGCTCTTCAGCTTACAATTCTGGACCTTTGGATACTCTGCCAGGAAGAAGGATTGCAGTGCTGCTGAAAGGACTGCCACTCTGCTGAACTGTTGGCATGAAGGACTGGTGCCTGCTGTGCTGACCTGCTGCCTGCTGCCCCCCTGGCTGGGAGAGAAGAACTGGACCTGCATCTGTTGAATCTAAGACCCCAGAGTAATTATGAGGACTGGTGTGATGGCCTCCTTACTAGAGCCTCAGGGACAGAAGGCCCAACCTCCATGAACCCAGCCCCTGGACTCTGCTATCTGAGAGTCTTACCCTGCCAAGTAGTGTCACCCCAGTCCTCGACCTTTGGAGGTGGCCTGAAGGATTTCTGCCAGCCCATCTGCGCAATGTATCGTCAACAGTAGACTTAGCATCACAAGCCCTTGTCGACAGGATCCTCGACAATGACACAGGACCTCGCAGCTCCTCAGAACCGACACGTCACCTCAGCTACTCAATGCATCTTCAACGTGGGACCTCACAACGCTCCACAATCAGGATTTAAGATACTCTTGTGCAGCAGGCCGAACTGGGTCCCTTTAGCCGGCCCGCGATCCACAGTTTGCCTGCACTTGTAACTTTGTCCCAGTCTAGCGCGGCCAGATATCCACAGTTGCCACTTTGTGCTTTTTGGCACGATTTTCTCTGAATTTTTTACAATTGCATATCTCCAGTTCTACTCTTTGTATTTTTGTTGTTTTGGTCTGGATTTATTTACAACAATTTACTCTATTTTTCTAAATTGGTGTGGAGTTTTTCTATGTTGTGTTTCCACTTTATTTCTGCTTGAATGCTGCATACATACTTTACACATTGCCTCTAGATAAGCCTGACTGCTATGCACCAAGCTACTAGAGGGTTAGGCAGAGGTTAATTTGGGGTTTGCTTGTGCTTAACCCTGGCAAGGAATGAGGTTGCTGCTTGAATAGGGTTTCATCCCCCCAACCAGTAACCCAATGTCTTACAATTCAGCCTATCTTTCAGGTTTCCCCTTCTGTTGAACAGAATACAGCACCCGCTGCATAAAAAGAAATAATGAAATAAGTGCCCTACCGTTTTGAGTCTGGCTATTCTGAAGCTCAGCTGACCATTTTCTAACCCAACCTTGAAAAGCAGGTCAGGTAGGAATCAATCTGAACATTTGAAATAGGAAAGTGGGATGCAATTGATATTCTAGAAACACTTTAATTGCATCTTCTTTTGAGAAGTGAAGGCAAGAGCCCCTCCCGTTGATTGTGCATTACACTAACCTATACATACGCTTGTTAGAAATCAAACACTCCACTCATAAACTTTATTTATTTACACATAATCACTCTCATTTTGCAGGGAATTTCTTCAGGAAGGAGGAGAAAGTCATCCTATGTCAATGCACATTTTCATTGTAGTGTTATCCCATAGAATGCCATCCTCTGCACCAGAGACCTAGAGGGTCACAGGGAGAGATTTTGGAGGTTAAATGAACAAAGTATTTTTCAGGTGAAAATAGATTTGAGGGGTGTTTTCAGTCTATTAACAGCCACAGTCCGTGCAGGTAACAGCTGTGGGGCGGTGGGCTGTGTAAGGGGGGATTTCGAGGGGCGATGCCGAGGGAAAATTAAATGAATAATTAATTTCTCAAATAAATAATTAATTTCCCCTCGGCATCGTCCCTTGAAATCCCCCCCTTACACGGCCCCACCGCTGTTACCTGCACCGACCGTGGCTGTCTATTAAAGAACACTGTGCTTTTTGTCTTGGATAGCATATAACCGATGTAAATCGGCTTTAAAAGGTAAGATTGTCATTCCCACGAGCTCACAGGGTAAACCAAGGAGTTTGAGACGTATAAAAAACCTGCAGGGGGAGGATGAAATGTGTGTCTCTTTCAAACTGAAGTTATCATCACTGCAATTTAGACATGTGCAGTATATTTTCATTCGAGAATGGCAGAGTCAAATTAGCAGCCCTTTGCAAGCTATTTAGCATATGCATATGCATTGATGCACGGTAGACGTTTCTTGTTATATTTGGTAATTTTTCAGAGGAGCATAGTATAGTTCCTATAAACAGCGATCCGAAATTTAATGCGCCATTAGATGGGTAATTTTGAATTACCCTCATTTTCCATGTCAAGGTGAACATTGTTTGGGTCAGGAAAGTTCATCTTCAAACGCTTGTGACATGATGAGCTCGATTAAAAGGGTCTTATATTAGAAAAAAACGTTGGTCAGCGAGAGAATTGCCACCATGGTTTTGGAAAAAGAAATACCACTCCACCGGCTTGAAGAAGAACACTGATCCGCATGCGCGGCTTGGTATTTTCTACCACTGGCAATTTCTGTGCCACCACTTAATCCCACTAGCCAGGAAGGCTGTGTTAGAAACGGAAAACAAACAGGATCTTGAGATTTCTTTTAGCTTTCTAAAAGTTCACCTATTTTTTTGTTCCCATGCTCCCTCAGCATCAAACAAGAGACTTTTAAGGGGCTAAGGCTGGGAAACGGGGTCATGAATGGGGAGTAAAATTGTGCATTTTGTCACTTCCATCTTCCCTAGCATTTTAGTGCTTTGATGTCAATGACGGTCATTTGAAGAGAGAGGGAGAATGATTATTAGACGTCTGTCTAGTCGAGCCCTGAAGCAAAATGATTTAATTTTAGATACAGATGGAAAGGTTTGGTGGAAACCATGCATAATATAAAAATAGTTGGGTAATAACGAATGAAGAGGACGTTTTTCAACAAGGACCTCTGAGTGACATCAAATAGACAACAGGAGTGATATGCAAGTCATCTATGATATCATTCAGAACCCTGATTTGAAAAACATTCCAGTTATTCACTTTAAACCATCTATGATTTTATTCTGTCCATGGCCCGCAAAATCATCCGCTTCTGCTTCCAAGTGCTGCGCATGGGCGAAAGTTTAATGTGTGAGTCATACAGAACATGGCCTCTCCTCCTTGTCTCAAATGTAAAAGAAAAACATACCTGGCCATCTTCCACTCACCCCCACCACCCTCTGTGCCTTTCCTCTCCTCTTCTCGAGAATCTCAGCTCTGGGCTCTCCAGTGCTGCATTGACAGTCTCTCTGATGGTGCTAATATAGCATTCTCTATTCTGCAGCTTCCCACTGTTGCTGTGACAAAGCAGTGAATAACCAGATTCGAATCTGGTGCCGATGCTAGTGTTTCTCATTGAAAGTCATACATAACAATGGTTTATCAAACTATTGGCCTCATTTATAGTTGGGTGCACAGGGTAAACTGTCTCAAATGTGGTGAAATACACTGTCCTCAAAACTTTGGTCCACCATCTCTATTTAAAGTTGAGGGGATCGTCATGGCTTTCACCAGCAGTGGCCCCCCACCCCACAGTTCCAACGGTGAAAACCTTACACGATAGCCCAAAAGACAAATGGCCGCTGACGTAAGTACCTCAGTCCATCCATCCTATTTAGGGTGGACATTCTTGTGTATCTTTTTTTTCTGTACAGAATGGCCAGGAATATACTAGTGATCTACACAGAAAAAAGAAAGAACCCCACACTGTAGGAGAAACCTCTCAGGGCAATTTTAACTTTGTTTTTCAGTAATCAGCTCTTACTTTTGGAGGTTTTTGTGAACAACAAAATAAGTTTCAGAGAGCCTGCATAAAACATGGCGGCTGCTCAGCAAATATATTAGTGAACATTAGTTGTATGACTGTTAGAAGACCTCAGGACTTAGTAACAATGCAATCTGAAACAGTTTTCAATGTAAGGCTTGTGGGTTTCCTCCTATCACATATGTGCAAAATCTATATCTACTCCTACTGCCTACACTTACGCTTTTGGAATCTCTATAGGCAGTCATGCAGCAGGAGTATTTGTGATAACTGGATGTGAGAATCCACTTGTAAAGTTTTTGAATAGCCTCCAAGTTATGGCTTTTTTTCTGTACATCAACTTTTAAAGTTCACCAGCCACCACTTCTCTAAGAAAAGTCAGGTTCCCATTTCTGACTCTGAAAGTATGACTGTGGAAAAAACACCAATATTGTTTCCTGTCAATAATTATGTCTATGTATGCAATGATACATTTGTACATAAAAACTAAAACTAATCACTGTTGTTGAAATCACCTTACATGACCTCTCCATCAACTCTGGGTCAGAAATACGTGGTCAGGCAAGCCCTGACTTAGGCCTGAGGCAAATGATTGGCAGATCACAGGTGGGGTGGCACATAAAAAGCAGAACAAATGCAAGAAAAGGAAAAACCCAGATAAGTCCCACAAGTAGGCAGCGACACCACAATGGTTCAGGGAGATTAGCCCCAAAAAAACGCACGTGGCCGGAGGGTCACTATTTCCCAGAACATCATAGGTTAGATGCCACTTGAAGTTAGGAACACTCAGCTACTCAGGACAAAGCACACACAGAACATGCAGTGATCACAGGCTGGACATCTGGACATGTTACCCACTTGCTTTCATTGTGTCCACGCAGAATGTATGACGTTACAATGCATACATTTACAATGCATACCTTTACAACGCAGTTTTTCCATCGCAACATCCTTTACAACGCATTCTTTTACATCGCATGCCATTACATTGCATTTTCAGAAACTACCTTTACAACGCATTCCATTACAATGCATACCATTACTTCCCATTTAAGGTAAGTATTGGATAGTATAGGGGTAATAATTACTATTCTAAATCCAGTGAGTGCAAAAGTAGGGTAAGTGTTGAATAGTGTAGAGGTAAAAATTATTATTCTAACTCCAGTGAGTGCAACAGTAGGGTAAGTGTTGGATAGTGTAAGGGTACTATGCGTTTTAATGGTATGCATTGTAATGACTTGCGATGTAATGCCTGCGTTGTAGTGACATGCATTGTAATGACGTGTTGTAGTTACATGCGATGTAATGGCTGTGTTGTAATGACATGCGATGTAATGACTGCTATGTAAAGGTAGTGCGATGTAATGACTGCATTGTAAAGGTTGCTTCCCGTCCACGCAATGTCAAGACCATACCTGCATTTGTCATCAGGTGGGAGTAATTTCTGTCTCCATGTCTAGAACCACATTCCTCTCTCTAAACAGGATCTCTGAATTGTTTTATGATGCTCCAGGAAATGTATATAAAGGCGCTCAAAACAACTGTACTCCGAGACAGTCCTCAGACCCCAACTCTGTAACTGTACTCTTGGCCGCAGTGTTTGATTAAACCAACTCTTCCTGCTTTTCTAAGCACTTTTTGTCTTTGTTTTTTCAGGGTAACTTCATATTCGAGCAACATTTTCCTTTATCCAGTAGCACATTTCTTATATGGGCATTTTCTGGTTCTGTGTGAATAAAACCTTTAAGTCTGATGTTGGCAGTTTTTGCATATCTACAGTAACATATGTGCACAAAATGTACTGTAAATTGGGTGAGTAAAGCCAAGAAAATCATATTTTTTGAGGCAGTCGCCTCCAGGTTTCATAAATCGATATGAATGGATTGACATCTTAGGTGTGGTTTTCCCCCAGCTTTTTAACTGCTGTCTCCTATTTTGGCCGACTTCTTTTTTGCTTGCTTTAGGACTCTGCGGACTTTACCACTGCTAACCAGTGCTAAAGTGCTTGTGCTCTTTACTTTAAACATAGTATCATTGGCTTACCCCTCGATTGGTACTTTAAATTTACTTGTGAGTCCTAGTAACATGGTATTACATGTATCCAGGGCCTGTAAGTTAAATGCTATTAGTGGGTCCGCAGCACTCATTGTGCCTTTCATTTAGGTAGCCCTTTAAACATGTCTCAGGTCTACCACTGCAGCCTGCTTGTGCAGTTTATCCTGCCATTTGACAAAATAAACCTTTTGCTAGCCCTAAACCTTCCTTTTTATTATATATAAGTCAACCCTTGGGTAGGCCCTAGGCAGCCCTGAGGGTATGGGGCAACAAATTTAAAAAGTGGCACATATTCTTTAAACTTTTGTATTTCCTAATAATGAAAAACCAGATGTTTTTTGGCACATCCCCAATTTACAAACAATAGTAAACCTGGGAACAGGGCCGGCTTTAGGGCAGTGCGACTGGTGCGGCCACACTGGGCGCTGACCTGTGGAGGGGGCGCCAAACTTTGGGGGGTGGGGGCTCTGTGTTTAGCAATAACATAGTATAGGAGAAATGAGGGGCACTTATGCCCGGTGGTAATGAGAGATTCCGAGGAGGTGGTCATGGGGTTTGGGGGAGCCAAAAAATGATTCTCGCACTGGGCGCCTCCAGCGCTAAAGCCGGCCCTGCCTAGAAATGTGTTAAAATGCTACACTTTCCCAGGTAAGGCGTAACAAGGAGAAATATGTTTATTTCTCCTTGTTTTTCCACGGTCTATGCAGCACACGTAGGAATTGGAAAATGCTTCAGAGGATTGTTTTTGCGCAGGAAGTTCCCTTTTGGCACAAAAAAATGCTGCCTGTAACACAGGCATGCTTGCACCATGGTGCAACGTTGCCTGCATCAGCCACAAGTTCTCCAGCACAGAGAGAAAGCAGGAATGCACCATATCTAAGTAAATATGGTGCATTCCCGCCCTTTCCATCTCTGCGTTGCGATTTGCCGAATCTTAGTAAATCCAGCCTTGAGTGACGCAATCCTATTGGACAAATTAAACATATGCGCCTCCCAAGTCACAGCTCACCACTCCCTAACTGAACCCATCAGTCACTGATGATTCTGTAGCATGGCTTCCCAAACAAGCACAATTTCCAAAGGGTGCACTTTCTAGGTAAACCATCAAAGAGCAACCTTCCTAAACATTGATTCAGAGCTGCATGTGCCTGCAGAACCTTACATGTACACGTCCCTTCTGGAATAAAAATTGAAAAGTATTCAAAGGCATCAAAGGAGACCCGACTGACGTCTGAAATAAAAGGCTAACGTAATGGATATTTTCAGAGTATTGCCCATTGTAAAAATACCACATAAAAATGCTGCAGGTGAATATTAGAGAGTGATTCCTGCTTGTGAACACGGTTAAACTAACCATGTTGTTCCCATCATGGTTTCTTCAGTTTGACGGGTTTGACAGCAGAACTCTAGAACAAGTTTTTGCTTATGATGAACATCATTCATTACAATTTGTAAATTATTTTTTGATCGCTTCATGAGTATCATTTTAGTTATTTAGAAGAAGTTTCTCAGAGGGTCCCAACTTTAGGGCTCAGAGATGTTACTAGTGAGGCAAAGGGGATTCACAGGAGAGGGGTGCTCCTTTCAGGATTCTAATGCGTTTCAAAATCAAAATGCCCCACATTGGTATATTTTCAGACATTAGAGCTCAGAAGCAGCGAGCACGTTTTTAAACTTACTGAGCAGTAGTGCTCACAAACTTTTAGGTCTCCCCAGTGAATGTAACATTAGAACCTAACCTCCATCCACTAATGGATGCCGCCTCTGGTGCAGGAAACCAGGGTTCGAGCCTCGAGGTCGCGTCCACATTCTGTGATTCTGGGCAAATCACTTAATCTCCCCGTGCCTGAATGTGTAATGTAAATACGGTGCTATGTAAAGCGCTCCAATACCTTCGGGTCGAGTTCGCGCTATATAAATATGCCCAAAAAAAAATATGGCCTTGATTATGAGTCAGAGGGACCAGTATTACCCTATTGAATTCCACGTCACCTGATTGAGAATGGGCTGGGAACACGGGCCCCGATTTTTTCCAAGCGATAATTTTTCCGAAAACATTTGCATGAGGTTTTGGCTGCAGGAGCGACCATAACTCATTCCTCTTTTTATAACTCATCTTTCCCTCCCCTCCTCTACTCCCCATACCGCCCCACTCCGAGGCCGTAGCATATATTTAGCACCTGCTCAGGTGAAATATTTATGCGTTAAACTGCACAGAATTGGAAACATAATGTGATTTTAATACCTGTAAATCGGTCCCACAAGGTAATTCAACATTCCACGGTGTTATTCTTGTAACTGAACAGTACTGCTGCAGATTTATTGCACAGTAACAGTAACAGTAAATTCACATGCAAATTTACAGCCCAGTCCAGACCGGGCAATTTAGAATCAAGACCCAGGAGCGGCCCGGGCAGGTAAGAGCAGTGGGGGGGGGGGGGGGGGGGGGATTTCACCAGACGACAACGAGGGAACATTTATTATCTATTACATTTCCCCTCGTGGTCGTCTGTCGAATTCCCCCCCCCTCCCCCCCCCCACCTCCAACCGGCCCAACCGCTCTCACCTGCACGTGCCACGGCTGTCAAGATCCATGTGGGAAAGTGATTTTAAGAGTAGCCGTTAATCACACCGTGAGGTAATAGTGAGCCGGCAATGAAAGTATGCTTTGAGGTGGTTAAGCAATTTGTGTTTGCTATCTAATTGTCATATTAAATACAATGAATACATACATTGTAGGTTGCTGCATTAATGAGTTGGGATGCTGTATATTTGCTAATATATGGACATATTTTACCATTTCTCTAAGTGATTTATTTTTAATGATTCATGCAGTGTTGGCCACAAAATGTTTGAATAAATGTAAGCAGAAATATGACCTACTTCTTTGAGCAACAAACACGTTTGACTTTATGCTGTATCTAGGGCCATTGCTAGTGAACCATAGTAAGAACAGGTTTGTGAGGGTGTGCATGCAGGTTTATGTGTGTCTGTGAGCATGGGCATGAGAGAGGGAAAGAGAGCTGTGAAGATAGAGACAGTGTGCAAGAGTAAGAGAGGAAAAATAAGGGAAAATGATAGGTCCATGAACAAGTTTGACAAATTATCTAAAAAACACAGTGTGATAAGTAATGAAAGACCTAAATGCATAGAGAGTATAACAGGTGGACCTGTTTTGTCACAATAGTCAGCCACATAGTCACAAAATAAAAAAAAGTTTTGAGCTTAGTCACAAAGAAAAAAAAAGAAAGGCCAGTACAACCTTTGCACTTTGATTTGCTTTGCTGACTTAAACTGGTTTATAATTGCTGCTGGAAGTGCAAGTCACTTCAACAGGCTGAAAACCATCGAGCCAAAGCTCAAACATAGAATATCAAGTAATAAACCTGTTGAGAAAATGTCTGCTTCTATACACATAGCAACAAAAAGATAGCATGTAAATGAAGTACATTCATTTGAATAAGAATTAAATATTCATTCTATTCCCATCAGATTTGCATGAGTATAACATGTTTTCAGTAAAACTCTAGAACGTTTGATTTTAAAAAAACCTGTGAAATATTTCTTATTAAAATTTGTAAAAGGCATGGATGAATTGCAGTTCTTAGTATCATTTTAAACTTCTAGACTTTGAAGGTCCTGATGGTGATTTAGGCGGTGTATTTTCAGAGAGGTCCCCAGAATTGTGATTCCTCGAGGTTGATGGGAGGATGAGGGATTGATGGGGCCCTTTAACGATTCTAATGGCTTCCAAAAACAAAATGGCCTACTTTGGCATGTAAATTACTCATATTATGCCAGCTTGCAAAACAGCTTCATTACAAGCACTTTTAGTTCTTGGATACAGACATATCAGGCTGTCTGTAGCCAGATCTTTAGCTTCTCAAAAATGAGTGGCTTTTAGTCATCCGCTTGTTCATAAATGGATGACTTTAGTGTTTACAAAAGTTGTCTCCTCTTGAGAGACTCTCCTCGCTAGTCTTTTCTCTATCCCACCCCATAACATTGAACTATTACTGTGTAGTGATTGGATGTGTTGTATCCTTCCACTGCATACTCGAGCAGACTCTTTTTATTTTGAATTCAGAACTTCATGGCAGTGCATGTGTTTCCTTGCTGATTTTTCGTCAGGGCCCTAAAACCAGCAAAGTATGGGCAGAGTTCCAGGCTACCATTTCATCATATCAGAGTACTGACAGTTTGCCACAGCGCTGCTTGGAAAAAGGCACTGATTGTTCTCTTTCAGAACTAACCGTCACGCCACTCTTAATGGAACCTCCTTAATGTCACTTTACTTAAAGAAGCACAAGGGAGTTTGAAAAGTTTTCACTGAAATCAGTTTAACCTTAACCCTCTATATCGCACATTGACATCCAGATCACTATTACAAGTTAGTATCAGGCGGGCAACTAGAGCCAAATTTCGGGGGGGGGGGCTGAAAAAGATTTCGGGGGGGGGGGGCTAAGTCTTCCGCCATAGGTAGAGTGGCTGTAAGAAGGGGCAAAAACGCAACAAAAGCCTCATTAACGAGTAAATGGTCTTTTAAAAACCTGTGAAGTACTCGGGTCCGGCTGCAATTAGACGGACGTCAGCCCGCGAGGCTGTCTCAGCCAGGCTGACACACATGACGGGGGGGCTGAAGCCTGGTGAGCCCAATGGGTGTTGCGCGCCTGGTTAGTATTATATAGGGCCTCGCCACACAGGTAAATTGAGTTGTAAACGAAGGACTGAATTTGCATTTCTTTTTCTTGCCAGGCATTCATAAAGGGGTTCTGGCAGGTGTAAATGGAAATCTCAATAAACAGGTGGTAAAAGCTGTTCCAATATGTAGATGTGGACTGCCTTGAAAGTTTGGAAACTTTGGCCCGACCCCTTTCCATCCTAAAATCAGTCAGAGACTTACTCCAGTAAAGGGCTTGTGTAACTTCCCTTCCATGGCGGGAAGGAGAATGGATCACTTTCACATAAAGGCCCTCATTACAATGGCAGTCAGATGAGCATCCAACCGCCATCGTATCAGGATGGAGACCGCCGACATGTAGTCGGCAGCACCAACTGCCATATTACGATCCCACCACCTTGAAGGCGGTAGGAACATGTCTTTTTTAATTGTGGCGTATGCTGCGGCCCGGCAAAGGGCTGCAGCACAAATCACATTTGAAAAAGGCATGTTCTTGAATATCCATGCCCTGTGCGCAGGCACTATGTGGTGCCTGACAAACGGTGCATGGATGTTTGGGGGGCACCACATGTGTCCCTCAGGCCTCATAGCAGAGGCCCACATTGGCAAGGGGCCCTGCTAGGGGCCCCCAAAGTCTCTTTCTGTCTTCCACCATGTAAAGGCAGAGGGAAAAGGAACATCCCAATCCCTAGGATGATGCCTCCACAGGCACCACCCCCATTGTAGGGAATAGTATTCTGACCACCGCCCCGATGGGCTCCTTAGCCTGTCGGAGGCAGTGGTCTTTCCCCCCGCCTGATGCGCTCTGACCTCCGATATCCTAATCTGTTGGTTGGACTGCAGCCTCAGATGTTGGACAGACCACCACTGATGGCCTGCCGGTGGCGATCCACCCAACATCATAATGAGGCCCTTAGTGCAGGTAAAGGACTTTCTCCTGGGAAAATGTGTTGTCCTTGCACAGAGGGCACCTTTAACCCCTGAGCGGACTTCTTTGCTATGTATAATTCTGACCCAGGCGAATTGGAGACTTCAAAAAATGTGAGATGACACTGCATAGTTCTTGAAATGCATATTTCTTGAAATGTTTGGGAAATACAAAACTACGTTCGGGGGAGGTGTAAATCTCCACCCAGTCTTTTCTGATTCTTCTTGTGAATAGGCCCCATTCCCTTATCAAACAAGAGTGCTTTGCCTCTGAAAGTTTGTATATAATTTGTACTATACAAGTGAAGTCTAGCTTAAATCCCAGATATCGCATCACCTGAACTGTGTGTAGTCATCCGTTTTACTTGCTCTTTCTTTGCTAGTGTTCTTTTACCAGACTTGTTTAGGAGTAGAAATGTCTCCAGAGCACTGTCAAACTGAATGTTTGCCACATTTTACCCTCTCGTCTGGAGTCTGTCGTGGTAAATCGTGAGTGCTTTCAACCCAAGTACATGCCTCATATTCCTTTTTTCTCACCACTCAACAGTGGAGCCCTTATCTACCACTCATATGGGGATATGTACAATGAAGTGGCGGAGCGTGTCATTGGCCTTCTTGGCTTAACGACACGCTCCTCCTCTTCAGAAACACCAGGCTGCACCACATTTACAAGAATTTGGTGCAGCCGTGCGTTTCCCTTGTGATGGCGCTAAGTTTAACAACTTAGCGCCAACACAGGCAACCTTGCCCCAGAGTGCAAGGGTGTCTGTGTGCAGGGGAGGATTGTTTATGTGTAGGAAGGTGTCCCTTCCTGCATGTAAACAATCCTAAAATGCCATATTGTAACTTTTCTGTATGCTGCTTCGTGCAGCACACATGAAAGTGACAAAATGGCATTTAAAAAAAAGGTTTGTTCATGAACAGGAAGGGACACCTTTCTGTACACAAACAATCCATGGCATTTTGCTTTTTCGATGTGTTCTGCACAAGGCAGCACACAATGAAAAAGGAAAAACGAGGAGAAATAATTAATTTCTCCTCATTTTGCCAACTTAAGACCAGGATTTTCCCGGTCTTAATTTCGGTGCTGCCTCCTATGTATGCCACCATTGTACATAGGGGGCAGTGTCAAATACAATGGGTGTTGTGGTGGAACGCCCACCGCAACACCCACTGCGCGCCCCTTTCAGGCTAAGTTAGCATGAAAGGGTCCCTTATGTACAAGGCAGTGTTAAGCCTTGTTAAATGGCTTAATGCTGCCTTGTCCATAAGGCAAGGCTCCTATCGCCACAAGAACGTGACAGATAGTGATGTTCCCGTGGCGATAGGGGCTTGAACATCAGCCCCATAGTATCTTCTGTTTCTGCGCCGATGAAAAAAGGTTATAAAACTTTGCACACAAGTAATCCACTCTGCAGAACCGTGAGGAGAAAACAATGCTTGCAGCTGTAGCACAGCAATTAATTAGGGCTCTCCATTAGGTACATTAATTGAATGGATGCTGTGTGATTGGTTGGCATTGTTAGAGACTGAGCGAGAGAAAGTCAGAGTGCAAAACAGAAGGTGAAAAATGAGCCTGATTTACGTCTAGAACACTAGTGAGGATTCATCATGGTGCCAGTGTGCCTGCCAGACAAAGTGCACTTGAGATTCTCTGCAGCACAGTGCCAAGTTGGCTGCAGCCCATTACATTGCACAGACTGTATTCAGGCACAGTACTGTGGAGCTTAGGAGATACAATAGTAAATACACGCATAAATGAAGCAAAAAAGATAGAGAATTTCAAATGGGCAATGGCACTTTTTACAGTAAAATGATCAAGAAGCGTTAATTTGAAATTTCATACAATCATTAAATTAAATAATAAAGTAGTAATTGCAATACCTTTGTTTTTCAGAATGAAATTGGTACATTTTAAATTAAATCAGTTATTGAGCTGAATTCTATATTACAAAATATGTCTTTATGCTAATACATTGAGGATCTGTAAATATAACCATTGGTTTAAACATTACTCTTAGCATTATATCAGGTATTATCAATAGGCAAAAAGAATAATTTACGGAAGACTAAAACAAACAGAAAATTCAAACCTTAATAGGCTCTGTCCCTTAAAACATAAAAGGAGAGGATTAAAAGGAAGATTCTTTCCTTTCTCTGCTTTAATTAGTTAGCCTAAATGACGGTTTGGAGATCATTACATTAAAGCAATTCTGGTATGCGAGACTTCAGACAACACACAATTCACACTCACAGTACAGATTATAAATGTAAGCAACCCTCTGTAGGTTAGAATATTTTCTCTATTAATGTAAATATATCATGCTGGTCCACAAACAATTTGTTGACATTATACTGTGCATGCCTAAATACCAACTCCATGGTATGAACTAAATGACTGAGTAGAACCCAATAAAGGCAGTTGACCATAGACTGTGGAAAACGCTTACTTGCTACTACTAATAATTAAAGATTCAACATAGCATGAACATAAAGTTAAATTAAATTTAAAATGAAATTCTCAAAGCCACACAAACATACAAACTACACTTACTTTGTAATATGTACAAATGTAAAGAATACAGACTGTGGTTTAAAACAATTTTATAAGGCAGACGTTAGGTTAGGGTAAAATAACAGATGCATCAGCTTGGAGCTCCGACATGACTCCTTTTCTCTGGACTTTTCGGAGCAAAGAAGGCGATGGTGCATGGCCGATTCAGAATTTGAACTTCATATGGTGAGATCAAGTGGGCCATACTAGACTCCACACCAGGGGGCTTATCAAGATGTCCATGATCCCATATCTGGGCAAGGCTGTGGGAGAGTCATAGGAGGATGTTTGGGTTCATATTAAGGCATTTATCATGGGAGGGATAGGTTCCAACTACCCAGTGATCCTGGTGGTTTACTGGGACCACTAAGCAATGGCCCCTGCTGCTGAAGATGGCTGCATCATGGAAGTCATGAGAGGGAAGTGGCTTCCAGAGCTTACAGGGACTCATCCACAGCAATGCCAGTGAGGGAGTAGCCTATCGGTGTCGGGTGCCTGTGGGGAAGAGTGGCTGCACTCTTGAGATGTCTATGCCATCATTCTGATCTGTGTGTCAGTCATGGGGGTTTACCTTCATTGTGTCATCTTAGGAAGACAAGAAATTGATTAAAGAGAGGAAACTACCACACCTAAGTAGTAATGAGAAAGAGGTGATATGGATGTAGTAGGACAATGGATTATTAGTTGGGGAGAACGCGAGTCTTTCCTCAGTAATAAGTCCAAGCTGTTGTTAGGTACTACAAATTAGGTCAACAAAATAAATTAGCTATCAATCCATAATAGCATAACAGCAGACAGGCCAAATACAACACAACACAATTACCACAACCAAGCTCAAGAACAAATGTCATAAAAAGACACAGAAATTATTAAACTCTAATCAGGGATACAGGACATATGAATTTTAAAAATGTTAGGCTCAAAAGCACCAAGAAAAATAAAGTAGTAATTACAAGTTACAGTTCCAGGACCTAGACAAAATGTCATGCTGACTCTGATGGAGCAGAGGTCAGATACACAAAGCAGGTCACCCCAGTCTTACTGTTATCTTCTAACTTAGTATATTTTTTTTATGGAAGTCAAAATACCCCAATGGGGCTAGTTAGAGTGCTGTATCTAACAAGTCCCCTTGAAGCTGGATACCTTTAATCTGAGGTCCCACTGAAGCCATTGTTTGACCGGAAAATCGAATTTTCTCACCCAGCGAAGTATTCTTGTCAGCCATATAGTTTCACACATTCACCCACACAAGATTTTTACACAAGATTTTTACCCTGGGACAGAGGGCCAGAATTTGAGTTTGGCTGGTGGAGTGGTATCCATTAGGATTGCAGAGGACACTACCTCTGCCATTCCGAAGGTACTCTACCTTCCAAATCTCTGTACATTGAAAAGAAGCACTGTCATAGTGGTTCCTTTCAATTAACAAACATTTTGATGTACGACTGCCTTCAGTTTTGACAGTTGTGCACCAAATATTTGACATTTTTAGTTTTTTTTTTACAGGGCGAATTTGTTTTGCAAAAAAAAAAATCCAGAGACCGCCACACCCTGAGAGTTTTCTCTCTCTCTATTATTGATTTATTCCTGTCCCTCACCACCAGGATTTTCCTGGTAGAGATGGTCAGTGAAAAAAGGTATTATACCATACACCCTAAACAGGATGGATGGTTATTGTCGTTCCTCTGATGGCCACTACTCCATCAGGAAGTTGGAGGAAGTATTCCATTAACAGAGCCAACAGGGGCTCAGCCAATGGAATACTAAAGTTCTGCCTATCTCTAAAATGGACAGACCAAAGGTTTGGCAGACGGGATACTGTGTCACTTTTGTAATGGGCCACCCTGTCTACTAAATTCTAAATCAAGCCCTTAGTCTCTGTTTTGGAGCTCAAAAACAAGGACAAGCATGGAAGATGTAGCCCTTTTTTAATATTTGTGTTTCACATATTATATATTTTCATTTAACAACAAACATCCTACATTTATTAAATGGCAATATAAAAGAAGTACAATCCAATCTATAATAACAATGAGAAGTTCTACAACACACAATGTAAACATACCAAATACTCTATTTTTGTAATTTAATTTCAATTTAACCTACAATGTCACTATTTTATAAAAAATAATTGAAATTATTAAAATAAAAATAACATTAAAAGAACCACCCTTCCAAGTCCCAATAAACAACTTAACCCATAGTTTAAACACATTACCATAAAATTAAAAAATATAGTTAATTTAAAATATAGAAAAGAACTGTACATTTAAAGTGCCCTCACAAATATGAGTCCCCCTAAAATGCCCCATTTAAAATACAAATTAAACACCATAAAAACCATAATTACATTTCACCCCTTGGAAAAAACACTACCTACCCTATCCCTCAATAAACCACACAACCAATAGTAAATAAATAATCTTAATGATGCATACGAAAATAAATAGACCCTAACTTTTTAACAAACTTACACATATTTAAAGTTAAATTTGAACTAATTTTATATGAAATTAGTGTAAGCATTTCTAATAAAAATACCAGTCTCTTTCTGTAAAGATTGTTATGAAACACTATGCCTGATCCCAAAAAGATTTCACAACTCAAAAATGTAAACACTCCTAACAAAAGATAACATAAATATCACCTTTTTGTAGTAAAAAATAATTTACAAATCAATATGGGTAACGAAAATGGAAAAATGTATATTATTTCTTGACATCATACCCACCAATATTTTTGCAGCCTTTATATTCTGACCATGATATTGCAGTTGAACGTTATTTTGGAGTCGAAATTCTGGTACCATTGCATGCATGTTCACAAAATGCTTAGCTGTGCATTTAGGCACAAAGTGGCATAAACACCAACATCAATCAACTCATGCTGGTACAGGCCTGGTACCAGAAATGCACTCTGTTAAGGAACAGTGTGAAGCGAAACCGGGCAAACTTAGGAGCGTCATCTGCATTATATCAGTTCTTCACGCCAGAACGAAACACGCCTCAAACAAGGGGCAAGTGGAATATTGCATGATTTTCCCAGACATAACATGTCATTTCCACGAAAAAACATATTACGTAGCTTAATCTTTGTCGGTTACCATTATGTTGAAATGTATACTGGAGACTGTACCTCAAGTACAAATTCCATGCTGACACCTCTGGATCATACTGGTACCATGGTGCAACATTTTGAGTTGCACAAAAAGCTTTTTTTTGCATGAGTACAATCTTTCTGTGCAGACAACACAATGCTACAAATGGTCAAAAAGTTCTGTGTTGAGTGAATGTTAGTAATCTAAGTAACGCACGTTCACAAACCTTTGAAGTTCTTTAAAGAATAGAAAAACACTACTAATCACTTTAGCCTTTAAATGTTAACACTGGGTGAAAAAACGGCATTTAATTTTCTATTTCTCCTCATCAGTGCTGAAAGCATTCTATGTTTTTTCACATAATAGGTGTCAATTTCTATTCACTCTATGGAGGGGTAACTTGTTATAATCCCTTTACTCCACTTTACTCAAAAAAACTTAATCTTAATGCTCTTTGTGACATGAAAGCCCCATCTTGTTCGTGCCATCTTAAATGCCCCCTCATTTCCTGGAAGAAATGGGAAAAACTCAATATTCATTAGGCACAATTAACTCCTACAGAGCTAATTACGAGCTCCTTCCCTTTCTTTTACTATGATCATATTGGCAATTTACCTCATTGAAAGGAAATGTGCAGACCCAGGATTGTTGGCATCTTCTTTCCCACTTCTTTTACATTAACATATATACATGGAGAATTCGTTCTCAGTTAGATGGCACCTTTTCTAAAGATTGTGCCAGGCAAGACCTGACCTGGACGCAGAAACATGGCAATGTTCACTCTGAATAATGATGCCCTTTTTCAGAGCTAATCATTTCTTTACATGTGGGAGCTATATTGAAATCCAGAACGAAAGAATGGCTTTTAGTCAGGAAGTTACACATGCTTTTTAAAGTGGGAAGAATTTCAAATTTGTTGATTTAGGTGTTTACAACATGTGTTAGTTCCCTACAGTATTAGATGTATTGTTTTATTTGATTGCAATCGCCTTGGCAGAAAATCAGAATGATAATACCAATAATGCATCTTTATTAATTTCATCTTAATATTTGTAGAGTAGTGCTTTACATAACAAGTATTACTTCATTGTTGGTCTTCCTTTAAATCCCGTTCTAATAATAAAAGGCAGAGTCCAAACAGCTGTGATTCAAACCTGTTAGTACTGTATTATACACACATGCATACATACATACATAACAGGCATTCTAAGAAATTGGTCTATTACTTGAGAGGGTTGAGGGCCCCACTCAAATAATAAATACAATCCTTGTTAGGGTGAACCCCAAACGTCACTAAATAATCCTGTGCTTAGGGGGCGTGGTCGAGACGGTGACCAAGATAGCCGCACGCCATTGAAGCTCCCCGAGCGCGGCCCGAAACACACACTAATGGAGAGCAAACCAGCCCCCTTACATCAGTACAGGACTTAATGTGAACAGCGGCGACACAATGGGGCTGTGACAGGGGAGATGCTGCTGGCCCGAACGTCATTTTACTGATTATAGCAGGGCGTTGCGCCACAGCCTGGCATGGTCCTCGGAAGCCCAGCTGGGGACAGGGCCTGTGGGCGAGCCTGAGGGCGGGGCCGTGGAGTGCCAACCGCCTGTCCTGATACCTGCCAGGGCTCTGGATCGGATTGAGGAGGGCTGCCCCCCCATTCAGAGGACTGCGGCCTGGAGTCCTGTTGGGTTTGCCAGCTGTGACGTGGAGTGCCTCCCGAGGTGTGGCCTGTCCAGGCACTGTCTGTCACTGTTGCCAGTCTGGGCCTCGCCAGTTCTCGCTGCACTGAGTGGCGTCCCGGAGGCCTCACTGTGGTCTGCCTGGTCCTTGTGGGTGGGGGGCTGCTGCCGGTGAAGGGTGGTGAGACCCCATGCTGCCGCTACTGCTGTGCCTGGTGCAGTTGTGAAGTCCGGTGTCTGTTGCTCTGGCCACGTACAGGGACCATGGCATGCCTGCTGGCCCCCGCGGGTGTGGCTGTTGGTGAAACACCATTGAATGCCCCCCTTTACTTGCTACTGGATTTGGCTGAGTAACTACTGCTTCAAATCTGCTGCACGCATTTAATTGAACTGCCAACTGAGGAAAATAGAGACTGTGGATTGGGAGCCTGGTGCACTGTTTGATGCTTGGACCATAATATTGAGCAACTACAACTGGCTCACTGAGTGCCTGGTTAACATGCACCTCCTGTGGGGCCTTACCCACGCAGTACACTTACTGACGCATCGCTTGTAGGCCCCAGGTGGCCTATACCTGTGAGGTCTACCTACCATCTACGCTGCATCCTGCTGCCCATACACCTGCTGCGTCCCTCGGCTCTTCCCGACCCGGGACTGATTTGGACCCAGCTTGGACCTAGTGCTTGGGCTGTGTGGTTGGCTCGGGCCGATTCTCGCTCATTACACCAGAATTTGCTCTGCTTCGGTCTTTGGTAGTCAGGTCTGTTACAATGGGACTCGGCGGTCCCAACAGAAGCAACTTACCTTTGAGCCAAGCAAGACTCCCCGCCGCCAGCGCTCCCCCTCAGGGTCCACTAGTATCTTGGACTCTGCAATGACGGACCTGCCCGTGGATGGTATGACAGCCATCATGGCTGAGCTGCGTGCCAGCTTCAAGTCAATAGACGCCAGGTTTGACACCCTCACGCGGCGCTTCAACGCTATGTCTGAGCATCTGGATCGCCATGGCATAGAACTGGACAGTGCGGAGCAAAGAATCTTGGACATCGAAGATGGTAACGCAGATGCTGCGAGGCGCCTCGAGCCGATGGAACGCCTACTCAAGACAGTCTCGACTAAGAACGAGGTTCTGGAGGCATGGTCCCGCCAGAATAATATTCGCATAACTGGAATTCCTGAATCCACTAATACCGGACAGATGGACACTTTCGTGGTACAGCTGCTTGTGGAGCTTTTCAATAGAGAATCTTTCTCAGCAGATTGGTTCCCAAACTTTTTCGACCCGCTGCTCCCTTGACCCATTGGCCATTTCCCATGGCTCCCCACTGTTACTTTATTGGGAGGGTGTGGGGCATGTAAGCCCAGTCTCCGGAGTACTTGCATTTTTCTCCCTGAATATAATTGATATGAAGCTGATGGAGGTATTACAATCATGTACGCAGGGTGTTTCGTATAACTACTACTAATAATAATAAAATATTCCTAGTTACACTCCTTTGCCCATGCCTTTTCTAGAGTACCCTCTCAATTGTTTTTATCCCACTTACTGTGCTAGATAGCGCCCCTATGCATGTAGGCCCCATTGCCAAAGTGTTTCTGCGCTTGAAGAATATTTGCATGCACTTCCATTTCTACCCATGTTATACGTGTAAACACACCTGTCTCAGCAGGGTGACTCATGATTTTTTAAACCACATACAGCTTTTTTTGGGCTGTCACCTCCCTAAAATTGCCTCCAAATCAATGCAAGTAAAATAAATTCCTCTGATTTTTTTTTCCAAACTGCCCTTTCTTGCTTCCAAATGTTGGCAAAATGCTGTATATAGTGTTTTACTTCCCTGTGTTCAAGGAGAGAGCAGGTCTGTCTGGAAATGTGTGTGTACTGAAAGAAATTTGTACTGGAAGTACCTATGATTCATGTACACATCTCAATACTTAACAATACTTGTGTGTTTAATAGACAGGACAACTCTACTTTCCTGATGAGTTGCATTGATGTAAAATGCATTTGGAAAAACAAAACTATCAACAAGTCTAAAAATACTAATCAGGCATCCTACACTTACTTTGGGAGTCAGGAATGTGGGGATCCAGTGAAATATGAAGGTCATATCCCTCGTATGTCATCAGTTAAGCACTACGTTTACAGTTTACGCATGTCACTTACAAATCATCGACATCATGCGTTTAAGTCTAATTAGTTTAAAACCAACAACCCCTTCAACATTAAATGCATTAAAGTGCTTGGTGTGCGGCGCCCCTGGCTAGGTTTGACTGTTCCCCAGGGTGCCACGGCACACAGTTTGGGAACCACTGGCTTAAAGAGCCCTCAGGACATTTGGGCCTCGTCTGGTTCCAGGAGCCACACCCCGGCAAATAATTGCCAGGCTCCTGAACTTCAGAGATCGAGATGCTGCACTGCGCCTGGCTCGTGAGAAGGGGGCCCTACATCATCAAGGATCTTCAATATCATTATACTCGGACTACATACTGCTGGTCCAGGAGCTCTGCCACAAATTCACGGATGTCAAACGGTCTCTCCAAAAAGTAGGCTTCAGGTACAGGGTGCTCTATTCTTCACGACTCTGGGTAGAATTGGACGGCCACCACTACCTTTTCAATACTCCAGCAGATGCAGAAAAATTCGGCAAGCTGTATTCCCTCGGCAGGTCCTCAGCCGGCAGGGATTCCGGAACATCACCTCCCCGGGGCTCGGATCCACGTTGCCAGAGATTCACGTCTCGTGGGGGTCCCCAAGATGTATGCTGTTATGCGCTGATTATTGCCTATTCACGCATTGACTGTTTCAACACCACCTTGCTGATTTGGGTTGACAAATTTTTATTACCTCTCCTGTACGCTAATATCTCTTAGTGCTTTATTGGTTTGCTCTCATGTTTATTACCACTATGCAATTCTTAATAATTGGGTCAGCTCTTATGGGCGTTGTCACCCTCCCCCCCCTCATGGTGTACACTGCTATGGTTATAGCTAATGTTTTCTTTTTGTGTTTTTGGGATCTCCAGTCTCTGGAAGGTACTAGGGATAGTTTTGTGGGTTAATTGTTTGTCGAGGCCTTTCTGATGCTAAGGCACGTTTCAGAATCACCACATACACTGTCATTGTACATTCAAGGATCAGCCCTATGCCTTCACTGAAAGGTAGAGACACGTTTTTAGCGCTTTTTTGTATGTCATGGAACGTCAGAGGTTTAAACAACCCCTGCAAAGGGATGTAGGTCTTGGCCTACCTGCGCTGGCATGGTGTGCAGGTGTCCTCCCTAGAAGAGACTTACCTGGTCCCTGGCACAGATTGCAGGTATGCTGCTGCATGGGTCGCACACCAATTCTTTTGTCACTACAGTTCCTATTCGCGGGAGTTTGCATCCTCATTCATAGCACTGTCCTCTACATGCACGGACAGACTGTCACAGACCCCACTGGCCGCTATCTGTTGGTGAAGGGCATGCTGGTGGCCCACACAATTTTGTTTGTCAATATCTATGCTCCAAACACCGACTCCCCTGAATTCTTCAAGGACTTGTCGTCTCATATGGACCAATTCCAAGCGGAATATATATTTTCATGGGTAGAAATTTCAATCTTACTTGCTAACTCGAGCTTGACTCCAGTGTGTCCACTACAATCTCAAAACCACATTCCGCAAAGGCCCTTGAGTAACTCCTGGGAGCTTTCTATCTGGCAGATGCATCGACCCACAACAAAGAGACTACACCTTTTATTCTGCTCCTCACACTGTATAAACATGCATTGATCATTGGTATATGTCCCCAAACCCGCTCTTCTGGCTACACTTTATTGTTCATTTTCCTCGTACACTGTTGGATCATGTGCCCCTTATTATCACATTGCATGTACTGGCCTCTGTCCCTAAAATTTGACAGTGGCGCTGTCAAACCAGCCCGCTGTATGATGCAGTAGTTCGCTCTGAGGTTTGGGATGCCATCGTCAATTTTTTCTCCATCAATGCCGGTTCGGTAGACAGTCCCTCCACACTATGGGAAGCCTTCAAGGCTTACATACGTGGATATGCATCTCCAAACACACAGGGGTACTTCATAGTATCCGTGCTGAACTTGTGGAGTGGAAGACAAAGTCCGGCTGCTAGACTGTGCCAGTAGGGACGCCACCCCTGATTTTTAGATGTTTGATAGGTCGAAGTTGTTACACAACTTTCACGACCTAGCTCATCATGAGGGGGTGTACTTGGGAAAATACTGTTGGGCTTGTCACTAGAGAGAAGGTTAGTGCCCCGGCGATAGCTTGGTGCAATTGCTGCGGCCTGCCCACCATATTTCTTACATACCACATCTGTGCCATGCAGATGGTGCAGAAATTACTGATGCCACCGCTATTCTTATGGAATTCACTGGCTATTACAAGCCGCTTTACACAACCTGCCCTGGTGCCAGCGAGGACGCACTAGCTGAATATCTGTCTGAAATTGCCATGGTGTGGCTCGAGACGAGCCAGCAGCAATTTCTATCCTCCTGATCACATGCAAGTAGATCTCACAGGCTATTGAGAATTTAGGTGGCTGCAAGGCACCGGGCCTAGATGGGTTTATAAGTGATTTCTACAAGACCTATAAAGATCTGCCGGCCCTTCACCCTTACTATGAATGTATGCTGAGTCTCTTGAATGAGGCCTATTACCCCCCCCAAGCTGCATGAAGTGGTTATTACAGTCCTGCTCAAACCTTCTTATCCTCTTTACAGTAATTAATAAAATTTCCTCTACAGTACCTTCAGTTGTCGCGTTATTTGATGCAGAGAAAGCATTCCTACATGCAATACTGTTAAAGCTGGGAATACCCAATGGATTTTGCAAACTCATACATTTGTTTTATCAAGACCCAGTGGCCCGGTTGCGCCTGAATCTAGCGCTCATGGACACCTTTCCTTTCACAAGAAGTACCCGACATGGAGGTCCACTTTCTCCATTGTTGTTTATTATCTCCATGGACCCACTGGTCCACCATCTACAAGAAAAGCACCTCCTCAAGGGCTTTAGATTTTCTCATGGGATATTGTTGTTTTCCCTCTATGCAGATGATATACTATTATTTGCATGTGAGATGGAAAATAACCTCCCCCTATTGATATGCAAGGTTTAGCGGTTCGGCATGTTCTCTGGGTACTCTTAGGAATTCTTCCCACTCATTGATTTCACGATACTGTGCAAACTTGATTTCCCCTTACAATGGTGTACAGACTCCACTCAATATTTGGGCATCCACAGGGACTACTTAGAGGTGATTCCTTGAAATTATGGGCCCGCCCTTACTAAACTTGAATCACAAGTGGAGAGATGGATCAAGCTTCTGCTTGGCATGGCTGTTCACATAGCACTTATTAAAATGATAGTATTGCCTCCTTTTCTTTACCTTTTAATAAAAAAATATATATTCCCATTATTCTCACAGGGACCTTTTTTGCCTCACTATTTGGACTACTCCTTCGACTGATATGCGCTGATTCTCATACACATATTTACTTACAAGTGCAGTGGGTTTGGGGTGCCGGACATCCAGCTCTATTTCTATATAGCCCAGGCACACTATGTGTACTACTGGTACTATCCTGATGCTTGCATGCCTTTCCTTAAACACACACAACATTCCCTCATCACTGTTATGCCCTAGGGACTGCCATGTGATCTTCGCACAATTCAAACATTGGCGACTACTAGGTGGGCGTGGTTTAGACTCCTGCGTTATCTGGACGGAGACATTCTGTACTCTCCACATATCCCTCTTCGAGGTAACCCCTGACTCCCGCTGACACTTGAATGCCAGGTGCAACATACGCTTGATGCACATGGAGTGCAAGTTATGGGTGACCTATTTCACGAGGGAGTCCTCAAAGCCAAGTCTGCAATAGCTAACACAGACCGACTGCTAATTATGGACAGGTATACATTCCACCGTCTGCACAGCACACTTCGGACGGTGCTACCTGCTTGCACGTCTGAGCCCAGGGAGTTTGCTCCACTTACCCTGCTGATTATGTTCCCCGACAACAGCCACTTGGTTTCTAAACTTTACCATGTCTGTATTAGATTGACGCCTATGGGGGTGGATGGGGCCCGGGCAGCAAGGGAGCGAGATTTGGGCACTACACTCTCAGACATGGTCTATTATTGCTGTATGCAAACTAATTTTGTGTCAGGGAACCATAGACTAAAAGTACTGCATTATAAGTACCTGCACAGAGCGTACATCACTCCTAATGTATTGGTTATCCTACTAGTTCACACAAATTCCTGAAGTCCCACGCCGACCATGCAGACGTTTCCCATTTGACGTGGCCATGCAAGCATGTAGCAAGCATGTAGCTTCTTTCTGGAGGGCTGCTTTTTTCCTAACCGTTCTCACCCGATCCCTTGCTGGTGTTGTTGGGATATGTCAAACCTCTACCATTTGGGGTGCGTTGCTTTACTGCTATAGCCCTGCTTTTGGCCAAGAGACAGATTTTCTTACATTGGGGCGTGTGCATCTTCCCCACTGTGGTGGCCTGGCTGAATGATCTGTCTTCTTGTGACACTACGTCTGCCCTATATGCTATACTTCAACCCATTTCATCTAGGCCCAAAATATTTGGTAACCTCTGCGGCACTATTTGTTACCCATGAAGGTTGCTACCAGCAATTCCTCCTCAGTTTAACGGTGGGCCCCCATGTTAACTCGCCTTATTACCTGCTTGCATTAATGGACGAATACCAACGATCCTCCTTTCCTCTGTGTGATATGCAATGATATCTGCTGTATTTCTATTAACCTGCAACTCTGTGTTATGCAATTTCCTTTCTCCCCCTCTCTGGGTGATCGATTGTACCTTCGGTGAATGTTTGATTTATCGTAATTTCAGTACCTGGTTTTGCTGTGTTTGTGTTTCAAAATGATAATGTTTCGAAAAAATAAAAATAGTCCTGTGCTTAACCCTCCGGTAGCGCGACACAAAAGCAGTTAGGCTTAACTTAAGAGGCAATGTGTAAAGTATTTATGCAGCACTCAAACAGTCATAAAATGAAAATACAACAGAGGAAAAATCCCAAACTAATTTATAAAAATTAAGTATATATACTAAAATGACAAAATAAAAATTACAACCCAATAATTAGAATCAGTTTTAATTTCTGAAAGTTTTAGAAGAAAAAAGCTCATAAAAGCAAAAAGCGGTACTTGCAAGTATCTGGTCATATTGGACTGTGTCAAAGTCACAAATTCAGGCCTTACGCGGTGAAGTGTGGGCTAAATTCAGGCACCAGCTTTGTCCCAGTGAAGAGTTTACTTTCTGCCAGTCCAAGTGCATACGGGGGCCTCTGGTGGAGCTTCACATCGGCAGGGTGTTGGAAAGTGGATTATTAGTAGAGGCAAATGTATATCTGCCAGTAGCAATAAGGCCACTAACACAGTGAAGGGCTCAGAATGGGTCTTAGAAAATTATTCCTATGCTCAACCCTTGGTAGCTTGGCTGCAAGCAGGCAGGCTTATCTTCAAAGACAGGTATGTAAAGCATTTAAAAACACCAATTCAGTAAATAATTAAGACACAATGCACAATACAAATCCCAGACCACTTTATAACAATAGGAAATATTTTTATCTTTAAAATGACAGTGTAGGGAACCGGAGATATGACGTTTTTTGCATTATCTAGCACATTGAAAACTATTGTGCCTTATCGAGACATCTGGTCGCGATGGACCAGGTCAAAGTCACAGTTTCAGGCAACCGCAATGGAGCCCTGTGCAGCTACCCCTCGCGGTAGGTCTCGGTCAAAGTTTTTACCTTCTGAGTTAGAAACCTTTCTGGAGCTTTTCTTCATGGGTTCTCTAGAAGTTCTCTGCCAGTCCAGATTAGGTGAGAGTTCGCTAAATCGCACTGCAATGACCTCTGGAGCGTTTCAGCATGATGAACCAAGGATCCAGGCCGATAGGCGGTTGAATGCTTGCGGCTTGGCTTTCACAGTTGCTCCCTGTCACCTTTTCTTCATTCAGACTTAGAAACTTTTACAGAGCTTTTTCGTGCGGGGGTCCCTCGATGGTCTTCACCAGGCCAGATTCGGTGAGGATTCGCCGGCCTTGGATTTTGCCTACTCCCGGCCAAATTTTGGAAGTCAGACCTTCGGTGCTTTTCAGTGGGACAAACCTGGACTGAAGACTGACTCCCGGTTGAAGGCTGGTAGCTAGGCTGGCCAGGTTGAGTCAGTCCTCTTATGGATCTTTTTTTTCCAAAGTTAGCCCAAAGTACTCCAAACTTCTGGAAATTCTTTCTGAAGTTCCTCTAAGGGTCCCAAAGTGTCTCAAATTAGCTCCAAGGGTCTGGAAGCTCCAAGATGGTCCTTGAAAGTTGAGGACTTCAGTTCCCACAATCCACTTGGCAAAATCCTTACAAATCCACTGGTCATGCTTCAGGTTGAGGATTCTTGGTGTTGATGTTCCAAGTGAGCTCTGTTAACCTGTAGCTTTCAGGGAGTCCACTCTTCAGTCCTTTTATAGCAAGGTAGTCCACAGGGCTGTAGTTCCAGGTTGTGCATAAGGCGCAATCTTCTCAGCATGGCCCTTCTTGCTTTCTAAGGTTTCAAGCAGCATATCTGAGAGGTTCTCCCCCTTTCAGATGCTTATTCCAAGTTCTCTGGGTCAAGCAGGAGGTCTCTCCAGTCCAATGGGGTGTATGATACCGTCCCAAGATATGACCACTTCCTGCAGAGTGTGGCACTATTTTGTCCCAGAGTGCACCAATTCTTCCAAATTCATAATGGTTGATTTTGCAGCACGGAGAGAGGAGCTAGCTAAACACACAGCTAGGATGGCTAATTTCCATAGTCTCTGCCCCTTGCATCTGCTCATTCCTTCCTTAAGACTAGCATCTGGCTGGGTTCAAAAGAGTAGAGTTGTAAATGACACTGGTGTCTTAAGAGTAGAGTTGTAAATGACACTGGTGTCTTATGACTCCTCCCCCTGCTCTGGCATTCTTGTGTAACATAACACTGCCCTCTTAGCAGAGCTGGTCAACCTCAGGGGATCTTTATCATCTCTTCAAAGACACCTGCCTAATCCACTTAACTCTGAACAATCAGGACAGACCACTAGAAGGCTGTACCTGGGCTTCTAGACAAGAAAGTCTTATAACTTCTTGTCAGTACATTTTGAGAGAAATTCAGCAATATCATATTGTTGAGTTTCTTAATACCATTGTAAGAAGTCTTTGAATTGGCTTTTTAGCCCTCTCCTATCAAGAGTTAGTAGTTAATAACTTCTTGCTATGTGAACCTATGTGGCAGGGGAATTGCAATGGGAAAAATTACTTGGCCCATTTTGCCAGCATAAAAACATATTTCATAAGTACTCTGCCCACATCTTCAGGGCCCCCCACCCCACAATGTGGGGAGTGAAATGTGCAATCTATCAATCAATCAATCAATCAGTGACACTTGTAAAGCGCGCTACATACCCGTAGGGTCTCAAGGCGCTGGGGGGAGGGGGGAGGGGGGGGTGCCGCTATTGCTCGAACAGCCAGGTCTTCAGCTTCTTCCTGAAGGAGAGGTGGTCTTGGGTCAGGCGCAGGTCGGTAGGGAGGGAGTTCCAGGTCTTGGCGGCCAGGTAGGAGAAGGACCTTCCTCCTGTAGTCGCTCTTCGGATGCGGGGGACGGCGGCGAGGGCGTGGTTGGCTGATCGGAGGTGGCGTTTGGGAGCGTAGAAGTTGACTCGCCTGTTGAGGTAGCTCGGGCCTTGGTCGTGTAGGGCTTTGTGTGCGTGGGTGAGGAGGCGGAAGGTGATTCTTTTGTTGACGGGGAGCCAGTGAAGGTCTCTCAGATGTCCGGAGATGTGGCTGGTTCGTGGGATGTCGAGGATGAGTCTGGCTGAGGCGTTCTGGATCCGCTGGAGTCTCTTCTGGAGCTTGGCGGTGGTACCGGCGTAGAGGGCGTTGCCGTAGTCCAGTCGGCTGGTGACGAGGGCCTGGGTGACGGTCTTCCTGGTCTCGGTGGGGATCCACCAGAAGATCTTCCGTAGCATGCGTAGGATGTTGAAGCACGCCGAGGAGACGTTGTTGACTTGCCTGGTCATGGAGAGGGAGGAGTCCAGGAGGAAGCCCAGGTTGCGTGCATGGTCTGTCGGTTTGGGTGCGGTGCCCAGGGCGGGAGGCCACCAGGAGTCGTCCCAGGCGGAGGGTGAGGAGCCCAGGATGAGGACCTCCGTCTTGTCCGAGTTCAGTTTCAGGCGGCTGGTCGTCATCCACTCGGCTACCTCTTTCATCCCTTCGTGCAGGTTGGATCTGGCGGCGGCGGGGTCGTTGGTCAGGGAGAGGATCAGTTGGGTGTCGTCGGCGTAGGAGATTATGCTGAGGGCACTTATCCCAGGGCATATAAAACTCATTTTATAAGGGTCTGCCTTAAAAATACCTGATCCCCACCCCTGGGACACCTAGGGGAGACCCCGGGGGTACCTAATATGCCCAGACATTTTAGGGTATCCATTTGTAAGTGCCCAAAACACCAAAGTCGAGTTTGGCCACAATTTACTTTTTAAAGCAGTCCTGTAGCACAGGGCTACTTTTAAACTGACCTCAGGCTCAGCAGTGCAGACATGCAAGTGCAGAAAGGGCTTCTGGCCTCTAAACTGATGTGCCCTATTATTTGCTAGGGACTTAGAGGTAGTTTCAATCCCCCTGTCCTATTATGTAATAGGGCCTTATAGGGTAGGTCATGCCAATCACAGGGGTACCCCAACCCATAGTGTACCTTAGTGTATGTAGGTGTTTTCACTGTATTCTAATTGTCTCTTTCAGCATAGCACTGGCCCTGGCCCTAATTAGGCGGAGCCCAGGGCCAGTCAGAGTCAGTTAACACCAGTACCAGTCAGCAAAAGGTTTGGGGGTGCCTAGGGCATAGGATGACTTTGCAACACAGGGGCTATGAAGAGTTCTCAGTCGGAGCAAGGAGCAGTTGTCACTGAAGCTTCCCATTGGCAGAAGATGCTGGTGGTCACTGTTTCGAGAAGCTGCAGTGGTGCTTACATGCAGCCCCCTTTTTGTTCAGAAGAGCCCCACACCTCTGGGATTTCACCTGGAGTTCAGTTTTATTGCAGGGCCAGTATACTTTGATGCCAGCAAAGGGTCCAGGATATGACAGCACCTATTGGAGATCAGGACTTCCTCACACAAAGGCCACCTGCAGGACTCAGGCAGTTTCAGTTTGTACTGTTCAGCTGGGCAGATTCAGGGAAGGCCTCTGAAAGCTTGTTGTGTTCCTGTAGCTCAAACAGGAGGCCAGGCAACTGACCCTTGGAGTCACTTCTCTAGAGCCTGGGTTCAAAGCATGTAGGTCCAGGCTTCCTTCTTCAGGCAACAGGGAATTATCCTTTGTCTAACCTTCCTCCTTTCCTGGGTTTGGCTCCAAACCTTCTAGGGCAACAAAGAACAGGCAGGCCTAGGTCTGAGCTGAATCTGTTAGTGTCAGGGCAGGCAACCCTTAAAGTAAACAAGCATTTGCAATGCATTAGGTCTCGCATTTACGCGAGTTTGAGCTATTGACATTGCAAATAACAATGCCTATTGGCATTGTCATTTACAATGCCAATAGCTTTAACTCGTGGAACTGCGAGACCTATTGCATTGCAAATGCTTGTTTAAAGCTGCAAGAGCAAATGCAGTAGCAAGCTGGTTGAAGTGCACTCTGCTAAACTCACTGACCGTGGTAGGGTATGTGCGTGTGTGAAAGTAATCGCGATCGCGATCACATCAAAGCGGCCGTGCGGCTCGCGAAAGTGAAAGCAAACGAGTGCTTTCAGGCCTATTTCTTTAAATATGTGTTCTAGTCACATTTTATGTTGCTGCAAGTGTATACTCTCACCCTATGGGACTTCAACGCGCTATATAAACATCCGAATTAATACACTAAATAAACACGGTAGAGAGTGTTTGTGAAATAAACAGAAGAGGTTCAATAAAGTAACAGCTGGGGGAAGGTGGACAGTCTTGGGCCTGCCCAGGGCGCCAGGGGGCGGTAGGAGGGGGAATTCATTAACAGATGTGCTTTGATTAAGCCGCCGGAGCTGGGAGTGAAGTGCCCGCTTTGAAATGAAGTCTCGCGCCGATATGAATGGGGCTCTCGATGAATTATGGAGGGCGTGTGCGGATGTGTGCTGGACGGAAATGGAAGGCACTCAGGAGAGAGGCATTTATCCATCACTCGACGGCCTGATTGCCAGACACTTTTGTGATATTCAGGCTTCCAGATTCACTGCACAGGCATTGAGGGGGGTTGTGGCCAGTTCATTAAACTTAGAAACTCTATAGTAAAGAAGAAGAACTATCTTCACAGCTTCAAGGCACATGTGGTTAATAAACACGTAGGGAATGGGGGAGGAGGGGTGTGGGGCGGGGGCAGAGAAGAGGGCGCACTGTGGCCCGTAAACAACTAGCTTGTTTTATATGGGGCTGGCTGCTGCAGTTTGTGGCTTTGTAGAACGCAGGGGCTGCTTCTGGCCATCCCAGAGGGCAGAGGCGTCACAAACCCCCATTCTAGCAGCTGCAAAGAGGGAGAAGGAAGGGGGAGTAGGTTGTCACAGGGCCAAACACACTTAGAGGAGTTTCTATGGGACGCTTTTGTTTTCAAAGAAAACTTCATAATGGTGTGGCTCAAACATTCTAATCAAGACAAATACAGCAAGCAAGACAGAGAGAGCGAAGATAAACATGGGGAAAAGGAGAGAGCAAGAGATGGAGAAATATATTTGTAGAGAAAAGGGGGTAACTGTGAAAAGGATGGTTGAAATGAAAGAGGATAAGGGAAAGGATGAAGCATGAACATGAGGCTAAAGCGAATAAAAAGAAGAAAGATATAAAGGACAAATCTAATAGTGAAAGAAACAAGAGTGAACAGAGGGAAAAGTAATCGTGATCACATCAAAGCGGCCGTGCGGCCCGCGAAAGTGAAAGCAAACGAGTGCTTTCAGGCCTCCAAATGGTGCGCGCGCCCGGCCAATGCACATGCACTGTATTTGGAGGCCTGAAAAGCCACTGTTTGCACTTCCAAAACTCGCTTACTATAAGTCTCCCCAGAGCAGCGCTAAAGCACTGTCTCAGGCGAGACCTAAAAAGAGGGTGTGCACAACACTCAGGCTACACCTTTTGAGCCCAGGAATGGCTGAATACAACCCTCCAGAACATCCTGCAAAGGAGAGGTAGACCCTGCTCTACACTCAAGCCCCTTCTGTCTATATGGCTGGGAGGAATACACAACACACTACAGGAAAGTCATTCACTGTCATTTGACCCAGGACACTGCCAGAAAGGCACATTTGAATTAGGCAGGAAAATGTCAACTTTGTAAAAATGGTAATTTCAGAATAGCAACTTAAACTCTGACTTTAACATTATGGAGGACTTTCAATTATTATTCAAATGAGTGAAAAAAGCATTTCTGTATCTGTTCCCATACTGAAGGTATCTCTTATTAAGTGTAATAAGGGTAACCCAGTGTTAGTTTATGGGCGATGTTGGACTAGGCCCTCTCTGCAGGGTCACCGCCAAACTTGTTTTCTTCACCCCTCCTGATTTCTGAGCCAGTTTCTGTTGGATTTATGGCTCTGCACACTCTACCACTGAGAATCTGTGACTGTGGTCTCTCCTCTAAACATGGTAAAATTGTCTTACACTCAATTGGCACATTTAATTTAGTTGTACAGCCCTAGTAAAGAGGTACTACATGTACCAAGGCCTGTAAATTCAATGTTACTAGTGGATCTGCAGATATTATTGTGCCATCCACTTAGGTAGCCTTTTTAAATCTGTCCCAAGCCTTTCATTGCAGCGGGTGTGCAGGTTTAAACTGTTATTTCGACCTGGCAAAAAAAACCTTTTTCCAGGCCTAAGCTAACCTTTTATATACACATAAGTCTGCCCTAGGGTAGTCCCTAAATGGCCCATATGGCAGGGTACATTGTATATAAAAGTTGGATATGTACTTGAGTTTTACATGTCCTGGTAGTGGGAAACTCTCAAATGTGTTTTTTACTATTACAAGACATACCTCTCTCATAGGATAACATTGGGTTACCTTATTACATTTAGTGAGTGAGAACATTTGATTGGGAGCAGGTGGGAATATCATGTTTGGTGTCAGAGGATGTATAGCTTTAAATGCTCTTTAATGATAAAGTTGGACTTTAAGTTACAATTCAGAAAATGCCACTTTTAAAAAGTTGGAATTTTCTTGTCCTAACTATTTGGTGCCTGAAGCCTGTTCCTGGGTCACACGAGTAGGTGTAGTTGACAGTTGGCCATTGTGTACTCCTCCCAGACAGCATCACAATTAGGCCTGGGCAAAAATTTCGTTCCGTTCGCGGAAATTGCGATAATTTGACATTTTTGCGTTCCGCGGAGAGCGCGAAAATGTCAAAAATTCCGGTTTCCGCAGCTTGGCGATAATTTGTTTCTTGCTCGCGCTGTAAAATGATACATTCTCGCGCGCGCGCGATCGCCTTACCTGAATCCCTGCGTTCGCCGACAAGTTTTCTTGATCCGGTCGCGTTCTCCATGAGATGTTGTATTGTTTTTAGCCATTTGCGCTGTCTCGCGACAGTTCGCGCCCGCAGTGACGTCATGCGTCGCGCGATCACGTCTTTCTTCTCGCGATCATGCACCGCGAGAACAACTCAAAACAAGATGGCCGCGCCCGCAAGCAACCACATGGGTAAGTTGGCGACCCGCAACCATGCAGAAAATCTCGCGAACATGCCGGAAAAAAACTTCCGCATCTTCGCGATATTTCTGCTTGTTTGCGATAATTTTAAACATTCTCGCGATAATTTGCGAAGGTTAATTCCGCAAATTCCGCCCACCCCTAATCACAATAGGAGGTTTGGGTGTGGGCTGGATCAGCCATCCTGGCTTGATGGGTGGGCAGAGCTGTCACCGATCACACCCATCCTAGCTCACTCAGAAAAGACTTCACACTAGTCTATTTTGCCCCAAACAGACTGGGACCATGGAAGCGTGGCAGAACATTCCCAAAAACTCTGGGGGGTGGGGGGGGGGGGACTTGCTCCCAAAGTTTATCCCACCTCAAAGGTGGAACCAGGTGTAACAAGCATTGGCAAAGCCAACAGGTCTGGCTGTAAGAGAATGTTGCATAGTAATATGATAGCACAGGAAAGACCAGGTATTTGTGTGAATGCAAAGAACTGTAGAATAATATTGGTGTAGTTTAAAAAGTCAGATGACAGTTGCACTGGTAAGCCAGACCTAAAAATCCATGTCGGTTATTGACTGCCCTCCTCCCATCTGTGCTGCTACCAGAGAAAAACATAGTTGCCCCTGAAAGTTCAACCCTAGGCAGCGGGCTAAAAAACCAAAATGATCACAACTGCGTGGAGGACAAGCATCTTTTTGTGGAATCACAAAACGTCTGCCCAATCAAAACAAGTTCTTATGGCTCCCAACATGTGGGCAGAGCCAAAGCCCCACTCTAGTAATGCTCACATAATTGTCTGGTGATAGCTGTGCTGTCAAGCCAGAAGATATAAATGGGACCCTCAGACGCACTCTTCAATACATTCCTGGACCTGTAGATACTACAGAAGAGGCCTGCCCTGCTGTCTGAGAAGGGAGACCTGACCCGCACCCTTCCTCCCAGGCTGAAGTGACTCCAAGGGTCAGCTGACTGACCTCCCATTCTGAGCTCACACAAAAAGTTCCAAAGGCCTCTCTGTAACTGCCCAGCTGACCTGCTGCAACTGGACCTGCCTCAGCCCTGCTGGCCTCTGCTGGAGTGAGTTCCTGACGCCCAAGAGGTGCTCCCATGCTCTGAACCCTTGATGTGGCATCAATTTAGCTCCTCTTGAAGAAAAGGAGAAATTATGAAGTACTGGGCTCTTCATGATTGTGAACGGGCACGTTCGTGCCAAGATTTTGTCACCCATGCCACCTGCCAATGCGAATGTCTAGTGAACCCGACTCTTCGCACTACAGTGTCCACTGTCATCGACCGGCAAGGCGATATCTGCACTTCGCACTAGAGCATCAGCAGCCACAGTGACCTCCAATGCAAATCTCCAGCAACGACTTTCTGCAATGCCCAACATGTTCTTTGTGCTACAGTGACGACCGTCCGTGACACCCAGCCTTCTCTTTGCACTACAGCGATGACCATCCGCAACACTTTCCATTCTCCACGTGTCCTCATCCACCGTGAATGGAACTCTTCGCGCTGTACTTTAGAAGGTATCTTTTTCAGCTGGTTTAAGTTGGTCCCTGTATCCAGCCTGTGCTACATCGCGGTCAGCCTGAACTTGTGATCTTCACTCGGTCTCACATGACCAGATTACCGAGAGTAGTGCCTTATGCTTTTAGGCACTGCACTCACCTTAAATCTTTGAAAATGCATATCTCCGGTTCTCTGATTAAATTTTTGTTGTTTTGGTCTCAAATAATTCATTATATTTTACTGTATTTTGCTAAATTGGTGTTTGATTTTTCCTGTTTTGTGTTTTCACTTCATTACTATTTGAGTGTTGCAAAAATACTCTATGCATTGCCTCTAGGTTAAGCCTGACTGCTTTCGGGCCGAGCTATTAGAGGATTAAGCACAGGTTAATTTTGTGACTTTTTGTAGGTTGCCCAGACAAGGATTGTGCCTGTTGCTTCAGCAGGGTTTTACCCTGTTCAAAAACAACTCAATTTCTTATAAGAGAGCTAGCCTTGCTACAGTGAAAAATGACTTTAAAGTTTTTTTCACTGTCATGTTATGTAAAACTTAAACTTACATGTCCTACTTTTTAAAAAAACATGCACCGTGCTCTGGGGCTGGCTAGGGCATCTCTTAAGGGTGCCATACATGTTTTAAATATAAAACTTTAGGCCTGGCAAAAGGTTCATTTTGTCAGGTCAAAATGACAATTTAAAGAGCACCACAGGCTGCAGTGCTAGGCCCTGAGACATGCTTTACAAGCTACATTAGTGGCTGGCACAATGAGTGCTGCATCCCACTTATACTATTTAATTCAAATGCCTTTGGTACATTAGTACCATTTACTAGGTATTTATAATTAAATGCACCAATTAGGTGTAAATCAATTTTCCACGTTTAAACGAAACAACATAAGCACTTTGCCACTGATTCGCACAGAGTCCTAAAGCCAACAAAAATAAGTTAAACAAAAATAGGGGAGTGAATACAAAAAGTCTGTGGTAATACCACGCCAATGATATCAGGTCTAACATTCATACATACACATACATGCATGCAGGTGCACGCCCACACACAACCTGCATGAAATAAAGCTTATGCTTTTTGGTTCTTATAAGGAAATTAGGCTTTGATCAATTCAAGATGAATATTCAACTTCTTGATGGGCAGTATTTAAAGTTAAATTGAAAATGAATGGTTAATAGACGATTTACAGTGTTATTAGACTTCATTGAAAAAGTAGTTTAGTATCTTATTTTAGAATATTTAAGAAAGGCTCTATTATCTAGTGCTCCAAAACCAACAATAAGGGCCTTATTTACAAAGAATTAGTGTATGGCAGTGCCGCAAGTCATTTTCCGGAGCTGCCCTACGCTAATTCAAAAGGGAAGGATTGCATTGTATTTACAAGATATGGTGCATTCTCATCCTTGCAGCCAGTGTACAATTTGCAGCTGAGCGCCAATGCAGGCACCCTTGCACCATGGTGCAAAGGTGTCTGTGTTGTTGCCATAATTGTTTTTTGTGCAGAAAAGGGCACCTTTCTGCGCAATAACTATCATGAGAGGCGTGTTCTTCATTCTATGTGTGCTGCAGAATGCAGGCGTGTAAATCTGGGGCACTGTCAAAATCAATGGGTGTTGAGTGGGAACACCCACAGCAAAGCAGTCAAAACACCTCCTTGAAGAAGAGCAAGGCAAAGCAGCGCAAACCACTGCCTTGCCTTACTCTATATCTATGAGACCATACAAAGCAACGCAGGAAGGCTTTGCGTCGCCTCATAGATATGACTGACGGGCCTACACTACTAGAGCATCAAAAAAAGGCCTCTTGTAAATAAGGACCTAAGTGTCATAGGCAGTGGCAGCTCGTGCAGGTAAGCGTGGTTGGCCGGTGGGGTGGGGTGGGGTGGCTGGAAGTGACAAACGACAGAATAGGGAAAAAAATCAAATAAAACCACTTACCTTGGTGATGCGGCGAGCACAAGGTAAGTGTTTTATTCATTTATTTAATTTTCTCTGTTCTGTCATTTGTCACTTCAACCCCCCAGTTTCAAGTGTATTATTCCCTGAACCCTTATTGTTAACTATGTTCTCTACCGTCAGGGAAAGTAGGCTGAACCCTCAATTATTGGTCCCTCCTAAACCAAATACATGATTCTACAAACCTCCTAAACCAAATACATGATTCTACAAACAAAGGCTACTCCAACCTTAAAACAAACAAACATTTTAAGCAATTGTTATAAGTTTACCATTTCTTTGTCTTGTAGGTGCAAATGCCTGCAACAATTAAGATAATTAAAACACTTGATTACATTTATTTGTAAAACTTCAAAAACGTGCCGATTGTATAGATTTTTGACTCTGTTCATTTTCTTTTGGGGCCTTTGTAATTATGTCTCATCTTATAGGTTGCAACCTGCTAATAAGTTCCCAGCCACATATGATGTCCTATTGCATGTAGCGAGCTACGGAAGTGCCAATTTAAGACAGGTGTCTGCCACAGTTTTGACTGGTGTATTAAAAGGTATAACAGTTTTAACATTGTTTTTACCACTTGAGACACTGTTAAATGATTGTTTGTGACTGGTAAGAAATACACTGCATTTGGCTGGATATACAGCAGCAATTGTTAACTTTCTTAATGCAAACTACGAAACGCACAATCATAACATAAATCAGCATCACAACCCAACCCAAACGTAACAGGGCACAACACAACAAAACAGTCAGATCATAAAGCAACACAGCATCCACAGTACAACAAAATAAAAATGTAAAGGGTGTACAGCAAAAAAACAACAACACAACAGATAACTCAAGAATTATGTAGAAACATGTTTTTCACACATTTCCCCCTCCACAATTCTGCTTTCATACACAGTGGTAAGCTGAGCACTGTCATATTTACCACCAAGCTTATGAAGTTGGACCAGTAAAAAAAGTGTTAGGATCTAGCTCCCTGCATTCTACGTGTTGTGACTTTCCTACCCTAGTGCAGTACTTGCTGTTATGGGAGTGACTGGCCAGGTTACCTGTCAGCAGGGGCACAGCTTGGTCAGTAAGATTGGAAGGGGGGTGAGCTTCAGATTTTAGAAAAATCAGGCTGGCATATAGGGCCAGATGTACGCCCATTGTGATTAGCGACTCACCAATTGCGACAAATTGTGAGTCGCAAATCACAATGTACAATAGTGTCTAAGACACTGTTTGCGATTCCCAATGGGGTCGCAAATTGCATGCCAGATGAATATTAATGAGGCACTCTCAATATGTGACCCCATTGGGAATGGCTGGCCCTCCCAGGTATGGTGACCTGCTGGGCTCAACAGACCACCATGTCTGGGACTGCTTTTAAATAAAGCAGTTTTTTTAAAAAATGCAGCACGTTTTCCTTAAAGGAAAACTAAATGTATTTTTTAGAAAAAGAAAAAACGATTTTGTTACATTTTTTAAGTGCAGGTAGTGGTCCATGGGACTACTGCCTGCCCCTAAAAATATTTTCCCCTTTATTCACAAAGGGGAAAGGGTCCCCTGGGGACCCCTTCCTAATTGTGAGTGCTTTACCACCCTTCTGAGAAGGGTGGTAAACTGCAACTGTTTTGCTACCGCAATTGCAGTCACAAAAAAGTCTTCCATAGAGTTCAGACTCGCTATTAGGAAGGGACACCCTTGGAACACCCCTTCCTAAGAGTGAGTTGCTAATCCTATTTAGCGACTCGAAAAAAAATTGTGATTCGCTAAATAGGGTTAGTACATGGCCCATCTGTATTTTGCATGCGCAAACGTGTCGCAAAACTGTTTGCGCATGCAAAATAGGGTAGTACATCTGGCCCATAATGTTTAAATACATTATAGGACAGGCAGGGTGCATGGAAGGGGCCTAAGGGGTAGTGGAAATGGTAGGTGTACTAAGAGAGAAAACAAAATATTTTGTAAAATAGCCAACAGTGTGAGTATTTTGAAAACTGACAGGGAGAGAGTATGTGTGTGTTTTTGTCTGTGTGTATGCAAAAATCCCTCGAGAAATGAAGTCATATCACATTTACAATGAGCCCCAAATCACTGAGAGATTAAATGAAGGTCAGTTCACTGTCATATTGGTGAGCAGAAATGCCAACTAGATTGCAAGCTGATCCTAGTACATCAGACCTAACGTACCAATTTTTTAATGGTCACCCCCCCTTTTTTTGTGGATTTTAACACTGTTGCGCTGCTTGCCAGGCCAAGTGTATGTGCTCTGATACCTAAAACACCACAGAATTTGTTAACTCCTATTTAGCATATTTAATTTTACACTAAGACCATAGTATATTTTGCAGAAAATACACCAATGTATGATAATTAAGTCAATTATCACCTGTAGCCTGCAGCACATACTTTGCCATCCACTAGCTTTACAAAGAAAACATGGCTTCAGGCCTACCCATGTAGCATGAATACTGCAGCTTTTAAACCTGCATGAAAACCTGTCAAAATCAAATTTTTTGAATGGAACAAACCCTACCTTTAAAAATTAAATAAGTCACCCCGAAGTAGGCCTTGAAGCACATAGGGTAGGTTGTCAGTATTGACAAGTGGTACATGAAAGAATTTAGCGTTGACACGAAACCACAATAACTAGTCCCCAAAACACCATAAAGGATTGTGGCTGTTCCTATTAGAAAACTAAAGTTTTGAATACAATTTTTCAAGTTTGAATTTAGCTATAGGAATGATTCAACCATTATTTGTTATATCTATTAAACATCCAGTTACTAGGCAAGTAGGATTTTTGATAACTATTCAGAAAAAGTATATTTCGAAAATGTAGACTTTGTCTGCATGAATCTCCAGTAGGCTATTTATCGTTAACATGCCTGCAGCTGTCCCTGGCAATGCTTCCCTGTAAAGCAAAAACAATGGCTTAGGTCATTTGTCAAGGAGACCTGGGTATGAGGTATGTGACTCTTCTCTGCTCAGCAAGGCAGCTGGGAAAGTTTATTAACTTGAAAGGACCAAGGCGAGGCCTGCCCACTCATAAATAGCTGTACAGGTAGGCCTTGGGAAGAGATGCCTTTGTTCTCTGGGCCAACTGTATCCAGCTTGTCACTAGCCCAGGGGGAGGGGGAGCTGGTTCCAGATCTTGTTCAGTGGGGGTGAGGAGTAGAGGACTGCTCACTTTTCTAAACACACCCCTTGCTGCGACACTAGAAACCTCCAAGGGATGAAGCGAGCTACAATTTTACAATTTAGTTCACTTAGAATAGTTTACTGTGGGGTACTTTGCAGTAAGTCAAATTGGTTGTGTTGCAAAAGTGGGAAGGGTTGCCTTCATAAGTTTCTTTTCTCATTGTTTAGGGAGTGACCATGAGTAATCCTCACCCACTGTCAGGTGAAACCGATAAAGTCGCACTTCACCCACAGCTCATCTGAACACTCTTGCCCTGAGGGAGAAAAGCAATGGAACAGGACCTGCTTCATGTGACTTGTCACAAAAGAGAAAGGGGTAACCCTGGGTTCATTCTCCAAAATAGTTGCTATCATTGTCTTTTTGTCCTGATGATGACCCTGACAAAATATTTTCAAACAGAATAGAAATATTGACAATTATACCATTGCACTAATAAGATTGATCCTAATTACTATATACTCTTATTTTGAGTCATACAAAGATTAATCTATTCTATCAGCCATTGGATATCAGTGTACATATTAACTGTACTTAGATCATTTTTGTACAGCTCTGACACATGTTTTCTAGACTGATGTCATTTTGCGCTTTCACTGCATCGTATTTGGAGCACTTGCATTGCAATTTGTTATATAGAATACATTATCTGTTTAATTCTTATGGATTGATTCTGGCTTTGAATTCTTTTCATAGGAGGTCTAGGCTTGTGCATTCCCGCCAAGGGGGAGCATTGTTTTGCTCTGTTTGTGACTTGTGGACTGGACCTGCTCCCACCTGTACCCAGCATTGACAAGTGGACTCCAAGATTCAAGCTGCCAGAGACCTTATATCTAAGTGTGGCCAGTTGACCATGACCAACTGAACCTGGACTGTGCTGCCGGTAGCCTCCGATGGAGCGAGTCTGTCCCTGAAGTGCTGTCTCTAAGGTCCTGTGAACCTTAGAGGAGACCAATAGGGACACCTTCAGAAAGTCTGAAAAGTTGAGAGTTCCAACTCCCCATGACCTCCAGACCGTTAGCGGGACCTTGTGGCAAAGGTGTCTGATTTTTAGAGGACGACAGATGTTGCAGCTGACTTTCATCTCTGGAAACATTTGAGCTTTGCATAAAAGACTACGTTTAAAGTTAGAAATTTCAACAAGATAAAGGGACGAAAGTATGCAACCAATGAGAAAATTTTGGCAGGCATGAAATGGGATTTTGTTTTTGCTGAGACCATTTCCCCCCCAAAGCCAACTTCTAGAGGACTTTGCCAATACAATCTCCAGCCCTACCATACTGGAGCATTTTGTCTTGCCTTTCAAGAGACTAAGGACCTGATTTATTTGTTGGAGTTATGAATACTCCATCGCAACAGTGACGAAATACACATACCGCCAACACAATGGTCCGCCCGCCAAATTTATTTGCAGGCAGACCTTAGGTTTGGTTATATTGGAGACAACTCCATCACTGCCATAGCCAAACCACTCCTAGGGCCTGACGGAGTAAGCGCTGTAGAAGAAATGGCTGAAAGTCCACCCAAGCAATCAGGATGGGGAGACATATAATCATTTTTTTAATGTCCATCTCCGCCAAGCACACCCTGGCAGTGAGGTACAGTAAAATGCAAATATTGGTCCCCTGGCCATGGGAGATGAATCCCATGGTGAGGGGAGAATTACTTCTTTTATTTTGAAAAAAAAATGTTTGGTGCAGGGCTGTGTTACACTGACGCAGCCTTGTACCAAACAACAATATGCATGGACAGGAATCACCATGATGGCAGTTCTTACGGGTGGTCCCTCTGCCTTTTTGTTTGAGTAATTGACTCTGTCCCCATGGCAGAATGATGTGTTGTCTGTCAAAATATAAATCAGGCTCTAAGTCAGGAAGGTAAAATCTTTGTTCAGGACTGGCCACTTGTGGTATCCAACCTCTACTCTATTGCATCTGCCTAAAGTCAAGACTACTTTTCGGCCAGCTACAAACACTGGTTTCCGATTGAAGCTTTACTTTTTCTTAAATTATATCTCTTATTCCTCTTATTAGATTTTAGTCATTTTGATGTCATTGTTCTTATTAAAAATGTCTTTATTATTAGAAATTCGTGGTAGGATTTTTATTGTGTTGTGTTTTGACTTTTTAATTGGTTTAGTATTTGATAAATAGTTTTCAACCTTTTCTTAAAAGCCTGTCTGCTCTGTGCCATAGATACAAGGGGTTGAGCCCAGGTTTATTTATTAAACGTGTGTGTTGGCCCTGACAGGATTTTTGACTTATCAGTTGTGAAGTGCTCACATTCTCCCCAACTAATAACCAATTTTCTTGCAATTCCCAATTGCACAAAATCATGGGTACAATTTGGAGCTGTATTTGTATACCTTCGAAATTGAACTGGCACAGTGTTCTGACACATTTACTGCACCCAAAGATGTTAAGTGGTCTCATGCCATGTGTGATACTTTCAGCCAACTTGAGGTCTTTGACCAGCTGTGCTTTTTATTCTGGGACTTATAGATTCAATGTTACTTTCAAAAGCATGAATTTAAAAATCCCAGCATGCCATGTTCTTAAAAAACTAGGCTGACATATTGAGTCACAACCGAAGGGAGGGGACAAAACGCCCCATCTCAACACAGTCACACAGAGAACTCCAGTTGCTGTACGCCAGATGTGGAAATCGTGTTCAGTCCCGGTTTTATTTTTTGCACTCTTCTACTTGTAGTTTTTTTTTCTGATTATAAAGCAAGACCAAAGTGCACAAAGTAAACAAAAAACAGGACTGGATGGCTATTCTCGCACTGCTTGGAACAAATCCGGGTCTCTGAATTCACGTTTCTGTAGATTTTAACACAACTCCGCAGCATTTTCTAATCATGGATACCATTTGGTACAGTTTCCAGCTGAAGAAATGAAATTACTCCAAGGGGGCTATTGCAGAGTCCTGGCACAGCATTGTTTTCACATTTCTGTCAATTTTTCACAGCTAATAGAGTGCTAAGCAGTGGAAAATAAAGTTGCAGTGCCCCTCAGTTACCCCTAGCAACGGCGTGGAGTAGAAGAAGTAGCTGTAATGGTGTTTGCTTTATCAATTACTTTTGGGGTGTTGTGCATCTTATTAAATGTTCATTAGAATGTATACAAATTACAGGGACCAATCTTTTTTTTGTTTGTAAACATTTACCTGACTGGCAGCCATACAGTTAGCAAATGATCCTTTCAGGACGATTAGATAAAATAATTAAATCAAACGATCACGCAAATGGACTATTTTGGCCTAAATCTCAGTAATTTGCGATAGAATGGGATGTGTTGCAGATGGCACAATGAGAGTCATTCCAGTCATGCTTTAAAGATCACCATTCCTACTAATGGTGAAACAAGCAAACAAATTAAAGGGAGACATTGGGTCCCTTTCTACAATCGCTTGAAGGCATTTTTAACACTTGCCATGTCGTTATGCTAAACTTGGAGCACTCCTCCTCTCCTTTGCATGGGCACAATGATTTCTGGCGGCGACTCACCACATGATACTGCTGAAAGACGAAATCTGAAAACACCTTACTATTTAAACATTTCAGTAGCGGCGGCCCCTCCTCTATGGCGGAGGAGCATCACCCCCCCACCCGCCAGCAGCATCTAAAAAACGTGAAAAATAAAACAATAGTAAATCATGTTTAGTATTCTTTTATTTTTCTACATACCATGGAGTTTGGGGGGCCGGGCCATGGGGATGACATACATAGGGGGGTGGTAGGTGCACTGTTGTCAGGGCGCATGACGGTTTGGCCGATCGTCTCAGAACGACCAAACTGTCATGCGCACTGGAACTGTCGCCAACCAGAGCTGCGTTGCATGGGTTGAAGACAGAAGGCGCAGTCTTCCGTGGGGCACAAATTGAGGGTGCTCAGGCCAGTCCTGATGCTGCTCTCTTGCTGTGAGAGCAGATTCAGGATTGGTCGCCGGGCAATCTGGAAGCCTGTGCCTGCAGTGAAGCCAAAAAAGCGGAAATGCTGCAGAATTCAGGTAGGTTTTTTTTAAATTTGTTTTTTGTTTTGTCCACCCAAATGGCTCCCCACTTTGCCCTGACACCAGCCGCAACCGCGTTTTAGTGGATGCCTTTAAAGCATTTGTTAATGTTATTTTTGCCAAAATATTACACTCTTAGTAGTCAATTCACAGAGCTGTTGTTTTACTCGTGTAAGCAACGCAATGTGTAATTTTTGCAGTTTTATAGTGTGTGAAAATGTGCATGTTGTTATGTCTGGTATTTTTGATCAATGAAGGTTTTACTTTGCATTCTTGGTATCTGTGAAAATGATTGACTGCACGCTTTCTCATATTTTAATTGGAGCTTGATTAAGGTGGCTATACTAATCGGTGGTGATAAATGACTCTTGACTTCTGGTGCTTGGCCTGAGTTACTTGGTACTTTTCCTCAATCTGAGTTACTTGTCACAAATCTGAGAGATAGATTTATTATTTTTTAGTGCTATGCAGCAACCAAGTTTGATGTGCTGTGTTGTGCAAGAGGGAGAATGCAGCAATGAGCCCTATTTAATAAATATGGCCTACTGTCTAACGACATGCACAGACTTGTGCAGATGTTGTGTGTAGCGTGGAATGTTTGGCAAAATGAAACCTCTTCTCCTTGGGCCTGCTTCAAGGAGGTGTTATTTTTGTGTATAAAAAGCCAACTGTGGCATTCTTACTATATTAATCTGTGAGTCGAAAAATGTTGGTACTTATGCTGATCCACCAAAGTTACTACCAAGCTATGTTCCCTTTAAGGCACGAGTCTGTGTAGCCGCGCTACCACACATCATTATCTCGAGTGCGCATGCTCCTAAAATACAATAAGGCCTGCACAAAAGGCAAAGGAGAGGCAGGCACAGTCAGAGTAGTGCATTCTCACCAGAGGGCTCTGCCTAAAAAGGGTGAAGCTCTTTTCCTCCCTGCGCCAATCCCAACTATGACTTGTGAACTGTGGGAGGGATGGGCATGCAAGGATTTAACAGCCGCAGCCCATGCAGGTAAGAGTGGTGGGGTGGTGAAGTCGGGTTGGGGGGAGGATTCGACAGAAGACCACGAGGGAAAATTAAATAAATTGTAAATAATTAATTTTCGCTCATGATCTGTCAAAATACCCCCAACCTGGCCCCACCGCTCTTACATGCACGGGCCACGGCTGGGATTAAACCATGGTGTTGAATGGAAGGATTGAATAAGACTGATTCAGTGGCTGGTGGGATGATGTCTGCTTCAGTGCTGCACTTTCCAAAGATAACCTGGACAGAAAAGTGTGAGAAGGCATCTTTGTTTACAATGTAAATTATTAGAAGGTGTTTCAGCACAGAGGGTGTTTGACTGTGTGGCGACTTTAGAAATGAGTTTTTGCCTTTGAAATGCTAATAAAAAGGAACATAACAATTGCAGGGAGGAGAGATTGACTCAAGAGAAGAGGAAAAACCAAGGCATGTATTTAGGCTATCATTTGTCCTTTGACAAATATGTGATTTATTTATGGCCGGCACTCAGTGTTTTGGAAAGAAAAGAGACTGTGATATACTAAAGAGAGCAATGAACTTTTTCCCCTCAAGATAACTCTATATGCCTTCACATAAGCAAGCTAGGCCCGATAATGCTATACACTTGACGGGTATGGTAATACTTAATAGAACCAATGGGTACACCCTGCGTTGGACAAAGGTTGGTCCTGATGCTATCCTTAAGCAGCTAGTTATAAAATGTAAAACAGCCTTTGATAACTGTTTGAGTGAAACAGCCCCACAGGATGATATTTTATTGTCTTTCCAGCAAATAGCAGCGGGGGTTAGGGAGCTATTATTTGTAGAATCCCGCAACAAATCCAAAAAACAGGGGTGGTTTACCACAAAATGTAAACAAGCACTTACCAATCTAAAGCATGAGCAGGGCAGGCAACTCAGAAACCTCATCAAGGTCAGACAGGCAAGATCAGATTAAAGATTGGCTCTCAAGGAAAGGAGATGTGCACAGCGAAGGGAAGCATGGGAATCCCTTCACAGTGCGGCACAACTGAAAGATAGCGCTGCCTTTTGGAGAGCGGTGAAAACCCCGTTTTTACAATCCACGGGCGGCCCCACAATAGAAATCGCTATACCTGAGGAGTCATGGACTAAACACTTCTCAAAGGTGTATAATGGGCAGACTAACTCTTGCCTTCCAGTTAGCGATATGCTAGGGGAGGCCATTGATTATGCAGATTTACAGTTCACCTTGGGGGAAGTGGAAAGAGCCCTGTTAGCGAGCCAGGGCGGTAAGGCCCCTGGCCCTGATGGAGTACCCGTGATCTTGTTTAAGTCAAATATCGTCCTCTGGGGGCCCATCATAACACAAGTTATTAATGCCAGCTACATGTCCCCTATGCTAAAGACTTGGGCGGAATCCATCATCGTCCCAATTTTAAAAAAAGGGGACCGAGATGATCCCGGTTGTTACAGGCCTATTTCCCTAATAGATTCAATGGTCAAGGTAGCGGGACGGGTTATCTTAGAACGCCTGCAAGGATGGGCAGAAAAGAACTCGGTCCTATCAGACATCCAATACAGTTTTAGAGAAGGCTTGGGGACGATTGAGCCGAGCTTAAATTTTGCCTTACTGATAGGTAAATATATGATAGCCAAAGAAGGCCGTTTTTACCTGACTTTCGTTGACCTTACAGTGCCATTCGGTTATGTTAAACATGATAGACTGTGGGAGGCTCTCGGGGTTCTTGGGGTTGATCCTCATATTACCCTTGTTTTAAGGCGCTTGTATGGTGATGCAATGGCGAGAAAGCGCTTTGGTTTGGGTGGCGAGCTCACGTCTGCCTTTCCCGTATAAAGAGGGGGACTGGCAAGGCTGTGTGCTAGTCCCCTTCCTTGTTAACTTATATATTAATGGATTATCCCCAGCACTCCTTAGAAACAATCAAGATTTTCCCTCTGTGACTGGACGCCCCATACCTGCTCTCCTATACTCGGATGACGCTGTATTAATGTCAAGAATCCAATTAGGCCTCTAGAGGGCTTTACATAGTTTTAACGTGTTTATGGAGAATCTTGGTCTTAAGATTAAAATTTCTAAGACCTATACAATGAGCTGTGGACGTGGACCCCAGAGGATGAAAAGCATGTTTGTGGACAGGCAAAAACTAGAACAGACTAAGAGTTTTTCTTACCACGGCAGTTTATTTAATCAACGCAACTCGTGGGCCCAAGCCATTCTTGCAAAAAATTGGCACTCGTTAAGACAAACAGCCGCCCTGGCATCTTTCTCAAGAAAGTTAGGAAGGAAACCACCAGGGGAGCTCATTCAAATTTACAATGCTAAATACACCTGCTAACGTACTATACGGGGCAGGTGTATGGGGCTTTGCTAATACATACCCCATACAAACCATGGAAAACTCGTTTTTAAGATATATTTTATCGATGCCTGCCAGCTCACCTTCTTATGTCTGCCACGGTGAACTGGGTCTTTCTTTCATTTCTGATCTTATTAAGTTGGAACCAATTCTCCTGTGGCATAGGATCTGGACAAAGGATCAACCGAAGCTAAATAGGGAGATCCTACAGGACTGCCTAAAACTGGAACTGGCTTTAAAGATCCCCTGGGTAAAGTACGTGTGTGATTTTATGAATGACATTGACCACCCAGAATACTTTACTGATCCTAGGTCCTTACAGGCAATTTCTAGATAGGTCCTAAGAAAGGAGTGTCTACAGTTATTGGTCACAACAAGAATGACAGGAGAAATTATTAATCCCAGTGTAAGGCAACATCAGTTTATTGTAACCACCTCTAAAGTGGAACCTTACTTTACTTTTGTACCTGGCACTTGGGACAGGCGGTTATTAACTTGGTTCAGGCTGGACATTATTTATAGACTTGTGACCTTTCCTAAAATCAACGATTGGTCACAGGTTTTGCCTTTATGTCCATGTGATAATCACTCTACCCAGTCCACCATCCATCTGGTTTTATTTTGTAAATTGTGTATTTTACCGATTTTAAAACTACAGGGACTGCGGCAATGCCGCCCAGCATTGATTAGGCTACAGTTTTTAGAGAGTGAATTAACTGCCTGGTGCTTAACTATGTTCTTCAAGAAGGTAATTGCTCAAAGGAAAATCATGATGACGAATGAACTATAGTAGAACGGACATTTGACACTTTTATGGTTTTTATCACTGTAGTTTCAACATTAACTGATACTTTAATGTCATTTTGGATTGCTGTTTTTTATGTGTGTAATTGTGTTTTTATTCCTGTGCTTTTATGATTGTCATAGCAGCAGCCAAATAAAGCTTTCCTTGTCTTGAACTCTGTAAGCCTTTCTAATAAAACAAGAGGTCACTGAACGAGGACCAGGTCCATAGCTTGGTTCTTCTCCTATTTACCACCCCAATGCAGCGCTGCGCTGAGCTCGGCGGGTCTTTGAGTGGACGCGGTCCCTCTGGGTCGCACACCCGGTAGCAATTAAATATGGACATTGAATTGAATCCCTATCTGGCCCTATATTCATGTCCTTCACCCTATTGTCAAAAACACTGATTGATTTCTAAGCAATGTATAAAAAACATGAAAGTAATCCTTGTCATCCATTTAGTTTATGATTATTTTTCACGTTTGACACTTTTAGGGAGTGCAAGATTAAGTAAGCTATTTCTAGTTTGTTGTGTTTCTATATGTTTTTATAGTGTAGCTTATCACTCTTGTATAGTGCATACTTTGAAATAGGTAGCCTCCAGGTCTTTCTAATCAGGCATATTCGCTCTGTAGTTGAGGCTGAAGGGATTGTAAGTTTCTTTCTCACATTGCCTGTGAGGGGGTCAGAACGTGTTCAAAACACATGGTCATCCAATCCTTGGCCTCTGCAGAGCGCGTAGCACAATGGTCACAAGTTCCAGTTGCAGTTGTGATTCTGTGCAAATGTGTGTGAAGAAGGTACACAGTTGTCCAAATATTGGAGTAAAAGAAACTCTTGTACAAATTTGGACGGTAAAAGTCGAATGAATTTTGGGGAGGGAGAATGTTCGCATTCATAATTTTGCAGCTCAGAATGGGGCAAACTTGATAGTCTAGCAGTGTCCCCAATTCTGTTCTGCAGGATTTGACAAGGGGAGCTAATCCCACACCCAGTAATTACTGCACCAGAGGTATCTGTATATGCCAGATGCAGTATGCCTTATTGAATTGAAAGGCAATCCATAATGTGGCCTGTAAGAGTGGAAATGTATTCCCAGAATTATAAATAGTGTGGCATTGTTCATGGCAAGTACACAATTCATTTTAATAGAGAGGGTACTGTGACGCCAAGGGGTTGGGGCTTGGACTATGGTTCATCAGGTTCAGGGAGCAGGGTCGCGTCTCACACATGTTGTTCTGTCAGCTCTTGAGCAAGTCTATTCATTTTTCTTACTCCTTTGAAAAATGAGCTGTAATAAGTTAGCACTTACACACCACCGAATTGTATCTTAACCATGGCAGATGAGAGAATCACAATTTTTTCTAATGTATATATCAAGAATATTTTTTAATGTCGCTTGTTTTAATTGGCAATATCCTTTATTTTAAGGTGTCCCAGAATGCCATTAGCTATATCTAACAGACTGACAATAATATTTGTTTTTCAGTTTAGGTACCTAAATTGCAGTTAAGGCCATTTAAAGTATTTATCAACAGTTTTCATCCCCATGGAGGTTGCATTTTTAACTAGAGAAACAGATTAATTAAGGGAGACATGAGACTTCTGCGCCCACAGCCAATTTCTGACCCTTCTAGCTAGTCCCGCTTCCACAAGGCAGTGGTTTCCTGTTATAGTGTGTAAAAAGAATATGCTTAGCACTGAATTGCCAAAGGTATGGCCTCAGAGTGCTGTGAAACGTTACCATTCATTTAAAGCGTTAGGTCAAGTCCTCAGCTTTCTTATTTGGTGGATTAATATCCGGGCACTTCAGAAAGGGCATGATGCTCAAACTCCTTTAATTCATCACCTTAAATGAGTCACACAGCAAAGGTGCCTAGATTTGATGTATGAAGTTCACAATGTGGTTATTTTAAAAATGGCTGTTACTTCTGCAGTGTTTGAGTGTGTTTTTAGCATTTATTGTGTTTTCATGACTTTAAGCAGACCACAGTGGACAATTGTTCGGTTTGGTAAACGAGCTAGTGCTAGATTAAAAATAAAGTCTTATTTTTTGGGTGGGAAGATCGAAAGAAGCCTGAGAATGAAGAAGGCTTGCAATCTGGAAGGAAGTTGTGCTGTTTTGCGATGCATCAAGATATTTGTGTACAAAAAAATGTTTTTTAAAACATTTAAGTAAAAGCATCTTAAAATTATACCATTTGAACAAAGAATATAAAGTCTTAGCAGGACAGCCCATATCTTGCTGTCAACCCTACCGCTAGCTTAGCAAAATACATTTTGCACATGGCCAGGGGAATTGTGCACATAGACAGTCTCTTATCTAGGGAAATTGTGCACATAGGGATCTCTTGTCGCGCAAGGACAAATTTAATTAGAGGGAACATTGCTCTCAAGTGAAGCGTAAATCAGAAAAAAACACTATTTGTGCAGAGAAAGGGACACCTCCCCAGTGCAAAATAAATTTTGTGCTGCTGGAAAGTAAATACACTTGCAAGAGTACTTTATGCCACTTTGTGCGACATTGTGTGGATCTGCCCCCACGCAATCCCTCAGTAAGTCTAGGTGTCTTGTTTGACAATTGGTGAGGTAGTAAACCCATGCCACTTTCAGTTTAGATCTTTTTTTCACAGATTTTTATTGAACCAAAAATCAAACAGCAGCATTGTTGTTCTTACAGGAAATTAAAGGAAGGAAAAACTGATTTGAGCACTCAAGCCAACATACAATGAGGACCGGTAGCAGTACCTCATCCATGATGGGATGTTGATATCCTTAAATTAAGTAACATGAAACATAAGCACGTAATTCAAAGATAATAAAAAGGAGTAAAAAGGAAGAAGTATAAAAGGTAAGCTAGCGCTATCATTTTGGCCAAGGCTCTGCAGCCTGTCAACGATAAGGCCAGAGTCTTCCAAAATGCCACACTTGCCCACATAGCGACCACTGTCTATAGGAGGTCAGGGATGCTCCGGTATATGTGGACTCTGAGGTATTGTACCACTGTTGGCTCCCAACCCATGTCTCCCAAGTCCAGGGGTTCTTCTCGGTCACCAGGGAAGGAGAAAAGGCAGGTTTTCCCGCTAATTAAATTGGAGGCCAGAGTCTGTCGCTCTCTTAGGTTCTGTGCACAGGTCATGCAAGGAAATCGACATGTCATCTTGTACATGTAAATTAAATGGGGCACACCTCGAGCCCAGATACCAGCATATGAGAGGTCACCAAGTGCTTTGAAAGCCAGTAGTTCAACAGCAATGGCAAAAAGCAGCGTGGAGAGTGGGCAACACTGGTGTGTGACCATTGCGAATCCTGGCTACTAGGTCAATGTATAATAGAAAAGTCCAAGAGAAACAGATAAGTCCCAGACCCATCCGGAGCAATCTAGGCTGTCAAATGCCTTTTCAATGTCCACAAACATGCACCTTGCCCATTCCTGCAATAGACATCCGACTCTCATTAGTGTCAATAAGTGTCTAACATTTAGAGCCATGCACCGGCCCAGTATAAACCAGGACTGGTCAGCGTGAATCACTCGGGGCATGTTCTGGAGTAAAGTACGACAGGTGCGTTTCTGTGTTGGGCAATACATTTTCCTAACTGACTTTTTGTTTCGCTTTTATTTACCTTGCACTTAGACGGAGCCCTTCTGTTTCCCTTCCGGTTCCTGGCTCTTGGGCCGGAAATGCCACATCTTACTGGGGAACCAATCATTGCGGGCGAGGGGAGGAGCTAGCCCCGCACTTGGTCATTAATTGGCAGCCGTAGCGCGGGAGCGCTTGTCTTAGTTACGACTGCTGCGTTTGTGTTGGACAATACATTTTCTTAACTGACTCACTACTTGGCCTTTTTAGAATTGTTTTAACCATTTGATGCTGCTGTACTATTTTAATTTTAATTTGCTTTTGAATTTGAATCTGTTTTGCTTCTACTTACCTTGCCCTTCTGTTTCCCTTCCAGTTCCGGGCACTTGGGACGGATATTCCGCATCTTACTGGGGATCCAATCCAGGGCCGGACTGGGAACCGAAACCGGTCAGGGCAAACTGTTCAGCCGGTCCCCCCGGCGGGCTGAGGGGGTGCAGCCGAGCTGTTAGCAAGGGCCGATTTCGGCCAGTTTAATACCGGGGACCGATATTGCAGACCCCCGGTAACAAACACGGCCCCCCAGGGGCCAAAAACTGTCCCCCACCCTAGCGGCACACCGGGGAATCGCCCGCTGCCCGCTATGGCCAGTCCGACCCTGATTCAATCATTGTGGGAGGGGAGAGGAAATAGCCCCGCACTTGCCCATTAAATGACGGCCGTTGCGCAGGAGTGCAGTGGATGTGCACCGAGGGTGCGGCAACGACATGGCAACGGCACGCCAAAGGCAAGCCCGTCCATGTCCGGATGGGGCCAGGGGCCAGACACTATGCCCAAATTCTGTGCTACTCTCCATTGGAGCTGAAATCCTTGCAAGTTAGCAAACTGACGCTTGATACTGCTACTTGTTTTAAACTTGCCACCTTCGGTCTCTTGAAGCATAGAGAGTCTTTCCCTGAAGTCAACTTTGAGCCTCCCCACCCGGATCACCATATCAGGCAAACGAATTGTACAAATCCTGACCCTTCAATCTCTCATTGTCACGAGCGGACTGAACTCACAGTCACATATCTGAACACTCGTTCTTTGGTTAAACACCAATTGGAAACATTTCAGCTTTTGGATTCAGATAAACCGGATATACTCTTTCTTACTGAAACCTGGCTCACTGAAGAATCTACTCCAGACATATTAGCAGCACCGCCTAACAATTTTTACATCCTTCAGGCTAATAGGACTGCTGGGAAAGGAGGGATAGCAGCCATAGTACATCAGAAGTTACAGTTCACATCTCTAGCTGCTGCGGGCATACCATCAGTCGACTGCTTAGTTCTAAAACTTGATTCCCTACGTTGCCCCCTTATCTGTGCATTGTTCTATAGACCCTCTTATCAAATGCCATTATTCCCCCAATTATTGGGTGAAAAGATCTCCCACCTAGCCATCAACTATGCTAAACTCCTTCTAATTGTAGATTATGGGTGGTACCAGTTCTGCTGAACTGACGGATTTACTCTCTGGGCTGAATTGTACCCAGCATGTGATTGTTCCCACTCACGTTAAAGGTCACTCTCTTGACCAAGTTAGGACATCCAACCTGACGGTCTCTAATTTAATGATCTCTCCTTGCATCTTTTCGGATCACTATTTTATTACATTAGCCCTCTCCAATGTTCATTTAATCAAGCCACATTTGAAGGCAAGCTGCATGGCAAGAAACTGGAGACACTCCAACATAGGAGACTTCTGCACACTGCTGGCTACTACAGCTCCATCAGAGCAGCAGGTAATTAACAATCAAGCAGAAAGAATCAAATTTTGGCTTGAATCCGCCAGTGACAGCGTTGCACCTATTCAAAAAGTCAAGATAGTTAGATTTCATGATGCTCAACGCTGGTTCTCTGAAGACCTAAAACTTAAGAAACTTGCCCTACATCAAACAGAACGTAATTTGAGGCGAAGTTACTCATCAGACAAAAAATATATATCTTTAATCCAGCTTAAAGAATATAAAACCACAATTTTACAAACCAAGACTGCCTATTTTTCTAACAAGATTTTAAGCTCTGTTAATAAATCCAAGGAAATCTTCCATATTGTGGCTGAACTATCCAAGCCAGATAGAGTCACAGCAAAACCTGCTCCCACTCAAGCCCTATGTGACTCCCTGAATACCTATTTTATCGAAAACATTGCCATCATTAAGTCTAGCATACCCACCAATACCTATCCTATAGCCCAACCATCTACATTCAGGAACCCTCAATTGCTAGAACAGGTCCCTCTCATTTCCAGGGAAGTCTTTTTCAGCCTTCTAAGGAAGGTTGGATCCGGCTCCCCTACTGACTGTTGCCCTCCGCACATATTAAGAGAAGCTTTTTTCAATTGCCCGGATCCTCCTCTCGCACTTCTCAATTATTCCCTCAAGCAGGGCACTGTTCCAAATGTATTTAAAGAAGCAGAAACTGTTCCCATCTCAAACCCCCTAGCCCTTACGAACTATCACCCTATCTCTTTTCTCTCCTATTTAGCTAGGGTTTTGGAAGCACATGTGGCAAGTTGCCTCAGCTCCTTTATCGAGGACTCCTACTATCTTGCCCCCCACCAGGCGGGCTTCCGACCGGCTCATTCCACAGAGACCGTCATCCTTACGGTTTTGGGTGAACTTAGGAGGAGGGCTGATAAGGGCATTACCCAGGCTCTGGTACTCCTTGATCTCTCTGCAGCTTTTGACATGGTTGACCATGATCTTCTGGCGTACCGTGTTGGCAATGCTGGGATCCAGGTCCTGGCCCTTAAGTGGCTTTTATCTTTTCTGAAAGACCACTCTCAAGCTGTTCCCCTTGCCCACTTTTCCTCCCCCAAAGTCAAAGTAGCTTGTGGGGTGCCACAGGGCTCTTCTCTCTCACGGCGTCTTTTTAACCTGTACTTACTGCCCCTGATTCACTCTCGGAGAAAGTAAGGTGGGCACCTTCAACCATGCTGACGACCTCCAACTGATATTTGATATCGATCAGTCGGCATCTTCTGTGTCCAATTTCCAATCCACCATGTGATTTATAAGTGAGTGGATGAACAGTAACCGTCTGAAATTGAACCCTGATAAAACAGAGCTGATCCTAATCGGTGGGCCAGCTAACCCCTGGAACTCCAACTTCTGGCCAACCGAATTGGGAAATCCTCCACTGCCTGCATGCTCAATCAAAAGTCTGGACATTATCATCGTCAGTGATCTGACGATGAAAGTCCAGATTGGGACAGTGGTCTCCTGTTTCTTCCAGTTTCGAAGGATCAGGAAGATCAGTAGATTCCTTACCACAGAAGGCCTGACCCAAGTTGTTCTGGCCTTAGTCATCTCCCACATTGATTATGCCAACTCACTCTATGTTGGTATCTTGGCAAATCAAATAAAACTTTTGCAGCTGGTGCAAAACCAGACGGACAGACTAATCTACCAACATCCCAAATGACTCCATGTTACTCCACTAATGGAAAGATTACACTGGCTCCCAGTAGCCCAACGTTGCAGGTGTATCACCTTCAAAGCTCTTTATGGCAGCAGGCCCGCATTTATATCCTCAGCGTTACGTCTCTTCTCGTAATCTCAGGCCTTCTCATCTGAATCTTCTGGTCACCCCATCCTTTAAACGCAAGAAACATGAGGGACTAAGATTTGCGGTCTTGACCCCCCAATTCTGAAATTCTCTCCCTCTGGATATTAGATTGCTGGCCTCCTTTGCTCCGTTTAGGAAACTTTTAAAGACCTGGCTCTTCCACCAGGCATATGACTAAACCTCTCAAGCAGCAGTACCCCCCGGACTCCAGCGCCATGAAACCGTTTGGTGTAAATGCGCTTTACAAGTTTATTTAACATAACATAACATAAGTGGTGTGCCAGTAAAATGCTGCGGATTTTGTATTCAGCATTTAACATTGACAGGGGCCGGTAGGCAGTCATATCCGAGGCAGGTTTACCTGATTTGAGCAAGGGGACTATAATTGCCTCACGCAAAGTGGGAGGCAGAGCCTTGGTGGTCAATGCATTTTCGTATAATGTAACCAAGCTTGGGACAAGAATATTAAGACCATCCCACAGGCCATGTGCGAACCTCAACACAGATCTTCTCTCCTGAAATATTCTCCCCTAGATTATCAGTGACTTCTCTGGTCATCTCACTAGGTGGCAATCAGTCAGCCACTCACCATAAATGAAAGTCCTATGTGGTTCCTGGGCTGCCTTCAGACGTGAATAATAGTCTGCAAAGGAGAAATTGATTTCTCCCTGAGTGAAGTGACGGGCGCCATCCGGAGCTAATAATTCTATAATTGGGGATTCTCTGCACGAGGGGTTAGCCAACCAAGCCAACTGAGGTCCCAACCTGTCCCCCTCTGAGTTTGCCCTAAACATATAAGCTTTATGATAAAAAAGAGGGGATGATCCACATGTTCTACTACCCTGTCCTTCGTGTCTAGCAACTCCTGCTGCAGGTACGGCCTTTCCCGCACTCTAAGTCTTGGTGGGTGAGCTTGTGGGTGACAATGTCTCGCAACATAGTTCTCTGGACCCCTGCAGATTCTGATGAGCAGTACCCTCAATCACAACTTTAAAGGCTTCCCACTCCAAAAGTGAAGAGGAAGCTGAGCAGGCATTTTCATTAAAATAATGCTGAATACTTTCCCGAACAGTTTCCTGGAACATGGGGCCTTCCAGGTTCTCCGCTCTCAGGCACTAACTGAGACAGCAATAAGGGATTATGATAGGAGATAATGCAGGCTAAATATTCAATTGACAAAATGGCCCCAGATTGTCAGGGGAACATGAAAAGGTGTTAAGCTATACATGTAGTTCATGCATGGCTGATTGGAAGGAATAATCTCGATCTAGGGGTGGGGTTGGTGTCAACCATTAATCAAACCCCAGTGGCCCTGTCAAGTCCTACATTTCTGAGCCAGGCAAACAGTTGGGTAGTTGCGGAGACAGGGGGAGGGAGTGGTCTGGATCAATGTTGGCTACACAATTAAATTATCTCCGACAATAGGTGCCTGAGGCAGCAGAGGCGCCAGCACTAGGGACAATTTATCCAAGAACAAGGATTGATCAGCGTTAGGGGCGTAAATATTAGCAAAGGTGATATCTTTCCTATCCAACCGGCCCATCGGAACAGAGTATCATCCCTCTACGTCAATCATGTCACTACTAGGCTGAAAGGGGACTCCGGGTTTCATCCATTTTAAAGTTCCCTTGGCAAAGACCGAATAGGTAGTATACAGTTTGTGTCCACACCACTTCTTACACAGTGCCGCCCCCTCGCTAGCATTCAATTGAGTCTCCTGCAGGAAAGCCATATGGACACCCCTGCATTTAAAGAATTCCATTATCCTATATCGTTTAACCATGCTGTGAAGACTATGACATTCTGGGTGAGAAATGTATAAGTGTGTGCGCTATCCCCCATCAAAATGTTTCAGAGCCCATACCCAATCCACAGAGTGTGAACACATCCAATGAGGGGCACAGAGCCATGCCTATATGGGGGGAGGAGAAAGAGCAGGCCGCCGCAGAACCCCAGTTAATCCCAAAAAACAATAAAAAAACCAATGCTCCCTCCCCAGGACAGTAAGGCAAAACCCCCCCTATCAAACTTAGAATCTACTATGACTAAATAACTCTGTGAATCAACAATATACCCACAATCTAAGCAAGGGGGTGATGTACATGAGACACAGCCCCCTAGAAAGGTAAAGGGACCCCCGATGAGCAGCCCCAACCCATGGCCACATACCAAATAACAAACAAAGGGACCCCGAGGGCTCCCAGATGAAAGGAGAGAACCACTCGGCCCGCTGCAAGGAAATAGTAAGATATCCTACCTGCAGGCAAAAGGGAGAGTAAAGAGAAATGGTCCAAGCATACAAAGAGCACAGTAGAAAGGATAACATCACATGCCCAATGTGTTAAATCAGTACTTCCGCAGTTTGCGTCAGTGTGTAGGGTAGAATCCGACTCCATACCTGTGTTAGGGTCACTGAACACCGCAGCCTCCTTAGGAGAATGTTGTCTGGTGGTAGAAGTAGCAATCTTTACTGCCACCTCAACAGAGTTCTGGTGATCCTTACAGACCTGGTCTGATGAGGGGGCCTGCTCCATCCCCTACTAATTCAGGGTCGATTCTGAGGGCGCCTGTCACGCCCCGAGATTCCGGACTCAAGTCAAGTCAGTCCCCCACTTCACCCTATTCCAGGAAGAACTCTGTCCCCTGGGCAGTTGTCACTCAGTTCTCAGAGCTTGCATATGGCCTCCAGGAAAGAGGCCCCCTGTTTCTGGACTGCTAGTGTAAAATCCGGTAAAAGCATTATCCAACTGTTATCCACCTGGAGGTTTCCAAGGCCTCTGGCACATTTGAGAATATGGTCTCTGTCCTGGAAGTGGAGAAGGCATGCAATGATAGGCCTAGGTAGCCCATCAGGGAGAGAGGGGCTGGGCTGGCACCCTGTGGGCTCACTCCAGTGTGATGAAGGGAGACAAGCCCTCCGATGGCACCATCTCCTACAGCCACGCCTTGGGGAAGGCCACTATATTTGTGCCGTTTGACTTTTCAGACATACCCACCACCCGGATGTTAATCCTGTGGGCTCGGACCCTCAGAATCCTCTGCACAGGCCTCAAGAATCCTGACTCAGTCAACCACCTCTCCCAGTTGAATTATCAGTGCTGCGGTCATGGAGACCAGTTCTTGCAATGTAAGTTCCATAGTGGCTATGCAATGCCCCAGTTTAAGGTGATCAGCCCTTAAGAGGCTAAGGTCCACTACCACTGTGTCTATATTGTGCTCTAGAGTGTCCTTGGAGTCTTTAATGGTCATAATAATAGAATCCAACTTGTCCTGAGATGCTGCCACTGAATCAGAGTGTGTGCTTGATTCTTAACCGGGTAGGGTAGATTTTTCAGGTCCTTGGCCCTGGGCCTCTTTCCAATGGTCAGGTTGTGGCATTTCCACGGTCCAGGCGGGAGAGAGAAGGGAGGAGTCAATCAACACCAATTTTAGTCCCCTGCTGCAAAGGAGGGTCAGGTAGTATATATATCAGCAATGCCTGCACATCTCCTGGCCCTGTCCCACAAGAGGCTGGGGTAGGCTGCAGGGCCACAGGGCAGAGAACAGCCGATCCCTTGACTAATGAGTGCATTGAAAGGTCACGTACATCACTTCACAGGTCTCAATGGGAGGCTCCCTCCTCATAGTAAGGGCCATGAGCAACAGGGGCCCCTCAGTGTAGAAACCAGAGGGTGGTACCAACGAGGGCCTTTGAAGAAGTTCAAGCTCCTAATGATATGGGAAGGAGCCTGTATCCACCATCCAATTGGCCGGCAACACTCAATTATAACCTGGAGCCTTTTCAGGGCATTCCTCACCTTCAGCACAGCAGCACGAGGGATCCCAGAGTAATTGAATGCCTCTGTGGAACTCTGTCAGGGTTTTCAGCAGCTGGAGTCAGAGTTCGAGCCCCGCTGGAGTCAGAGGAGCTGCTCAGAGGCCCACCTGCCCAGCGAAGCCCGCCTGGCAGGCAGGAGAGTTCCTCATCAAATGTTTGTCTCGGGCGGGATGTCAGCAGTCTCTAGCATTCCTGGCCGCTAGTGCAACTGAAAATTGATGATGGTGGGGGGCTGCTATCTTGGGCGTGGCATCGCCCATTCTGGGTGCTAGGTGGGCAGTGAGCCAGCCCATGTGGCCTCCAGTGATAGTGTACAAATGCCAAAGGGGCCTCCCGGCACCCCCAATCGCCAATGCTGGTGCCGGGCACTAATTTCAGCAAGCCACTCATCCACGGCTGGCACTCTGGAGTCACACCGCTGTGGCAAGGCTCCTCATCAGTCAGCAGGGCCCCTCAGAGCGTGTGCAACTGCTGGCGTCCAAGACATGGTTACCTGCCAGGTCTCTGCTTCATCCGGCAATGCGCCTTCATCCACTGCCGGTGGCAGCTCCTTTCAGGGCTGCCAGGGAAAGCCACCATTTTGTGTGTGCAGGTACAGCTCAATCGAAGAGGCCTCAGCTGATGCTCTTCAATGGGATAAACTTGTGCCCCCAGTAGCGAGGGGGGTTCCCCAGCAATGTAGGCGGCAGGACGGGGGTTCAGATGCCCACAGGGGCAAGCATTAGAGGCAGAATAAGGACCTCTCAAACCACAGCTCACTCCATCAGCAGTTGGCCACACTCCCTCCACTTTCAGTTTAGATCTTGAGGATTATTATTCCTCTTCTGCCTTATACAGATTACTGTCTGGTAAAGCAGGTAGAGCCAGTGTCCTGCTTCTAGAACCAACAAAATAAATCTGGCAGAGTAGACACTCTCGAATGCTGATACATCCAGATGCCTATAGTGCTCGCCCAACTCCAATGACTACCTGTACACCAAGCATCAAATTGAAAACTCTTTATGTGGTAAATACACCCCAATGTCAGAGAACCACATTTCCTGGCCAGTAAATCCCAAAAGTATTTACCAACTGGGAAAAATCTCTTCAGGCCATTGTTTGCATTTAGTACACCTCAGTCGTAAGGTTTTGACCTTGCACCATAACCTAATAAAAAGAATTAAAAATTAAAAAAAACAAAAAAATGTTTACAAACTCAAAATAAATTAGGTTGGATAGGAAAAATAAAAAATAAAGGTTTTGACCACAGGTCATGATTTTGGTGTCCAGAGAGCCCCCCTCTGGGGCTTCCATCCTCAGACTAATCAGTTGATGTTTTGGAAAATCTTTAAAGGCATGGCTTTGGTTAAATGCTGAGTACTTTCAAGGTATTCTTCTCGGAGTGCATGTGCTCTACAAGTAAATAAATAATTCCATTTCTCTGTGATCACATTTTATTCTTCACTCTGACAGCAATGTCTTCTAATGCTTCCATTTACTTTAATTACAGGCGTATGGCAGAGGGATTGAGTGTCTCTGATGCTTCATGTTCACAAGCTTCAGTTTCAAGGGTTTTCCCAGTTTGACCTCACCCACCATCATAAGAAAAGGTAAGATAACAATGATTAAAATCTTTATCACACCAAAGTTTGTAAGTAATTATACATGAACTAAGATATCAAGATATCTCAGCAAATTAGGAGAATCTAGCTATCGTTCACAGGTAGACAGGGACTTTTTATGACACCTATTTAACTTGGGGGGCGTATTCTCAAAATGTTTTATGAATATGGGACGCAGTACAACAAGAGTACTCTATTACGTATGCTTACATGTCTTCGTAAATTGGCTTCAAAATACCTAAAATGGGAGTATTGAAGGAATATTGATGTAAAGTTAGTACAAATAGAAAGGACTGTGCTCTCTCTCCACTTTTACCTTCTGGGTTACAATTTGATAAAGAACTTGTAAATAGAGCAGAGTGATTTTTTTACCCAGTAATAAATCAAGGGGCATATTTGCAAGCCTCTCACGTCACCGGAGCGTTACTCTCTACCCCATATTTACAAGGGTGCATCACCTTGTAAATATGCCCCGTACTGCTGCAGTCCAATGCGGCAAAGGGGCAGGCAATGGGTGTTGCAGTGGGCATTTCTGGTCTTAAGATGGTTATACAAGGAGAAATTCTTAATTTCACGGCATTTTTGCTCTTGTAAATCACCTTTACAGATTGTTTTTGTGCAGGAAGGTGTCCCTTTATGCACATAAACAATCGCCCCTGCAGCATAGGCACTCTTGCAACATGGCACAAGGGTGCCTGCACCGGAGCTAGACAGTATTTTAGTGCCAGCAGTATGGAAAACACAGGGGTGCACCGTATTTTTGTAAATATGGTGTATCCCTGCATTTAAAATATGTCGGAGCACGGCGTTACCAATTTTGGAGTAATACCACGCTCCAAACTTTTATTGTATATATCTAGGTTTTCCGGATTTCAGTTTCTATTTTTGGTAAATTCTGCTGAGGTTTTTTCAGTGTTCTCAATACCTGAAAAAAGCTGTGGTTATCAGTGGTTACACATTTGTGCACCATTAAAACAGAAACATTGTTTTTCCAGTGTTTATGGAACGTTTTGCTTTTATTATTACTTGCTTTCTGTACTGATAGTGCAGGGTATGTAGAGAGTGTACGTACAGTGTACATTAGGTCCATTACCCCATGAATAATATAGCATTCACGGCCTCAAGGACTGAGAACCACTGGTTAAATGACACAGTTGGAATGACTTTTTCTTTGATGCCGCACAAAGCACAAAATGAGAAATATTTCAACAACACTAGCGATCATAATCCCCTCACTGCCTCCTTATACATAACTGCCCCAAGAGGAGAAAGGTGATGGTCGCCCCCTCCAGTATAATCGAAATAAGGGAGTGAGAATGAAATGGAACAAGATTAATCCTTCCAAATTTGAGGAGTGCATTGTTAAAACAAACTTAAGCTCCATACTGAAATGCTTAGACCATGACTCTCCCCTCCCCCCCACCACGAAATGGTTATATAGGGATTTGAGGGAATCTGTAGGAATGTGTCCCAAAACCTGACCATCCCAATAGTATCAAGGGAGCACCGTTGGCCTAAATGGTTCAACACAGAGTGCACAAGGGCCCAAAAGGTTTTAAAAAAGGCACTACATATAAGCCCCAGTGATAAATCATTAATCAAGAGTGCAAGACAGGCTTACAAGAGCGCAGTGGTTTAGCGGAAGAATGAACTGAGAAAGCTGGCCTAGGCGGACTTAGAGAGAGCGAGCGTGCTAAAAGACTATAGGAGCTTTTGGGAGGTAATAAACTGCCCCCTATTTACAATGGATTCAAGGGGGATGGATTCCCTGATACCAGGACAGTATTACATTTTCTTAGAATTGCATTTTTAATAAGGAAAAGGTATGAAATGTAAATTTAATGTTAACCTTAAATCTTCTAAAATAGGAAAAAAGCTCACTATGTAGTGTTTGAGTCATATGATGTATTGAACAAAGTTAATATGCAAATTTTATTCATTTTCTTTCTATGTACGTTATACTTTTATGGTCAATTCTTTGAACTGAATAAAGTTATTCTTGACTTGACTTGACATTGCATTCCATGTTTTCCAAAAGTCAATTGTCACGTTTTCACCACTATACCAGATGCTTGGTTACTGCACTCTTTTCACATATACACCTTGCATTGAATGCTTAAAGCCTGGAATGTTTGGCAGTTCACGTACTATCAATACTGACTTGATAGAAAAGGGGGCTGATGTATCAAAAGGTTTCACCCATTATCTGTCTGTGGGGAAATGTGATGGTACATATTGGGAAAGATTCTTATGAAACCAGCCATTTTACCTATCAGTGAAAGAATTAAACATAGCCAAAATACCAAACGTGATTATGATATTTCCTGATTCTTTATAGTTCATAAAATAATTAAATAAGACCAAAAACATGCTTCTAAACCCTGCATCTTTAAACCAAAGACCACAAAACTGAGAAAAAGCAAAAGGAAGAAGAAACAGTATTTTAGTGGCATCCCTAAACAACAAAACTCAAGCAGAATAATGTTAGCTCAGTCTTTCTTGCTGCTACCTTATATAACAGAGTTCAGGAAGATTTAAAAATGACTCTTTCGCTCTCCTTTTCCTTTCATTCAATGACATTTAGTTTGTGGTTGTGCAGGTGTTTTTTCTGTGTTTATATGTTTACACTGGTGAGGGCTATTTCCTAAAACAGGAAAGCCTAAATAAATATCCCCCAAGTGAGTTTCACTGAAATTTGAATTGGCAGCAAAGTGCATGTCAGTGTCAGGTTTGAACTAAATTTTAGCTATAGCTATTTTATTTATTTATTTATTTAGACAGTTTTATATAGTGCTGGCTAGACCCGAAGGTATCAGAGCGCTTTAGATAAGGTCAACAATGTTACAACAAACAAAACAATTGCACAATACATCACATATATGTGACACCTTAAGGGAGAGAAGGAGAGACAAGTGGGGGGGAAGGGGGTGAGGGGGAGTGAGAGGGGAGAGGACGGGGAAGAAGGAATGAGAGTCAAGGGGGAAAGTGAGCCCAGAAACTGAGTAGGTAGGTGACGGCACGAGGAGGTAATCGACAGCCAGTCTCCCCTATAGCTTGCAAAATAGCTCCAACGGTCATCGGTCAGAAGGATAGACAGAAAGGATATTAGGAAAAAGTTAAATTGCAGAAATATGATGAGGAGGGGGCATGTATGAGGCAGGGAGACAGAGAAAAACTGTGCCCAAGGTCCAGCTGGGTAGGTGACGGTCAGGGGGTGAACCAAGGCCAATCTCCTCTATAGCTGAACAGAGCAGCACCACCGGGCGTCGGACATGGTGCTCGGACTCCGCAGTTGAGATAGAGATAATGTGAACTCAGGGATAGTCAGATTAGTGCCTGGGGGGAAGGGGGGAGGCATGGTCCAAGAGAATTACAGACATCTTCTTGAGGTCAGGCATAGTCCTGGTAGGGGTTATGCAAGGAAAAAGATCAGGAAGGGGAAAAAAAGAAAGTCACCACTGGCGGCCATGTTTGGGTCAGGCATCATGGGACCCTTTTCCGAACCATGAGAGTGTGACAGAACTTTGCAGGGAAGGAAGTGCCAGCGTCTCTTAGTTCTTAAAAGAAAGATACAAGATCTCCCAGGCACTTGGGAGTAGCGCCGTCTCTGTAAGCGCACTGGGACAAAAATGATTTGGCACAAAAATGATTTGGCACAACAATAAAGACATTTATTAAAAATGCTTGAAAACAATTTTAAAAAATGCATTCCATTACAAAACTGACTAACAAATTTAACAAATTTATTAAAAGATTTGTATATAGCTCTGATTATTAGTGTGCCTGGGGAATTAGCGCTATTTATCACACCTGACAAAACCTGACATCCTGTGGTTTAGAATTTATTGGGTGCAAAATATAGCACCTATTCTGAGTTTTGCGGGAGTAACGTGAATTATGTTGTTTACTGCACATAACTCTTCATTTTATGGTAAATGCCGTACTGCTTTCCCCTGTTAAATTCCAACAGGTTTGACCTGTTGGCTTTTAATGAAGGGTAAGGTATTTAAAGTACCTGATAGTTTCTGGATGGTGTCAATACCATGCAACTCAGAATTCTGACCCTCAACAGACAACCACCCACTAATGATTAGTGTTATAGTGTGAAAAAACAAATTATGCTTTTTAATATTTACATTTAGATTGGGTGAACATATCTCCCTGCGTTCATAACATGGCAAATTATTGGATTTCAAGGATTCCCATTCAGATTTGCAATTTTTCTCATGGAAAAAAGGTTTCAACGCAGATAATTAAATCAAGTGTTTTAAAGTACCTGAAGCATTAGATATCCCTATACTTTGATTAGTACCTATATGGAAAATTGCAATTTGAATTAACAAGTCAAATGTATGTTCATTGCATCTATAATTTTGTAATTTGTACAGCAATATCATTAGTCAGTCCTAGATATATGTGTCATTCCGGCCCAAGTAAGCAAATTAGTACCATGCACATGGTGGTGTGCCTTTGTGTTAAAGTAGGTTTTCTATCTTAAATTTTACAAGGGGTAGAGAGGTGTAAAATCAACCTATTTTGCTGCCACTTTTCCATCACTAATTTCCTCACCCCAATGATCAAATAACTTTTCCATAGTCTCATAGCATATAATCAAATCCCAATTCCATGCATATTGTTTCATTACTTTGTTTAAAACTACAAAAATTTCACATAAATCGATTTTATTTATATTCAAATTTTTAAGCATATCTTGACATTGAAAATATTTCAATATGGCATTTTTAGATTTTCCACCTTAAGACCACAGATCATAAAACGGGTCCAAAAGATTCAAAAGATCCAAATAGTTTGCTTGCACAGAATGATTGGAACTGGGAGAAATGTAGTTTAAAGTGCTTTATGAAACAAATTATTATTAGTTGTAAGAAATTGTAATAATAATAGCTGGGGCTTAGAACCCACCTCAAGTAATATTCACAGTCCTTCCCCGGGTGAACCACTAAAGTCACTAAATAAGCCAGTACTTAACGAACGGGCAGCATGGCATAAAACAGTCAGGTTTAACTTAGAGGCAATATGTAAATATTTATGCAGTACTCTAAGAGTAATTGAGTGAAAACACAATGGAAGAAAAATCCCAAACCATATTAGAAAAATAGAATACATTTTAATATATAAACTGACACCAAAATACCAAACATCCAGAGAGTGGTACCAGGGATATGAATTTTTGAAGTTTGAAATAAAAGTAGCTCCAAAAAGTGCAAAACGCGGTTATCTGGTTGTGCTAGACCGGGTCCAACTTAAAAGTTAAGACCAAAAGGGATATGGGAGCACATTGCCTGACATCACAACACAGTTAACATCATGGCCCATTTCATAACCATCGTATTATGGTAAATACAGTACAATGTTTGGGTTTACTTGAGTATTAGTACAGATAGTGCTGTAAATCTCTAGACACCTGTTTCAGGATTTTACCCTTCATCAGTAGACATCAAAAAAACAAATTACATCAGGGGTTGCTGAGAATGCTGCCACTGTCATCTCAGGTCTCAGTACCTCTCACTGGGGCACAGATGCATTTCCAAAGGTTTGTCAGCTCGCTTGGTCAAGAGAGTCTTTTTAAATAAACAAAAGAGGGATGGGTGAACACTGCCTCACATCACAGCACAGTTCTCCCCTTAGCATTACGGTAAATGCATTACAATGTTTGTGTTTAATTTAGTATTAGCCGTAGTTTTTCATCAGAGTTGTTGCAGGTGGTGCGGTAAATCACTAGACAATTGGGCGATGGGAGCACACTGCCTCCGGTGAGACTGGGAGTACCGCAAGATCCACCATATACCACTCCATTTTTCAATATACAGATGGAACCGCTGACGGAGATGCTCACACAGGCGAACCTTACATACCAGATGCACGCAGACAACACACACCTAAACTTCCCATTACACTATAAGAAAACATCACCAACTCAAAGGCATTCTGGTGAAAACTCAATGTGAGCTGTCATGTAACCACGCCAAATTGAATTCTGTTAAAACAGAATTGCTACTCTTTCCCCCTCCCCATTGTCCCTCCCAATACAAGAATGGCTAATCCACTGGACGCCCGCAATTGTAAATTTACCAACACAGAATCTACAAATTCTCATGGGGTAATACTTGATAAATCCCTTAACATGCAAGCACACATCGGTTCATCCACACACGGTGCATTTAACCAGCTCAACTTCCTAAAGAAGGTTAAACCTTTTGCACCATCACAACTCTCCAAATTCATGGTTCAATCCCTGATAGTATCTAGATTAGATTATGGGAGTGCAACCTCAACAGGCAATGCCAAAAACGAGCACAACAGTACTAGAGGCAACCCTAAATGCTGCAGTGTAATTAATAAGATTAACACAATGCGTTGACAACATCACACCCTCTCTAAAGGTTCTCCAATGGAATTGACTAAAAGTTAGCATCTAATTGAAGATAGCTTGTCTGGCACACAAATCCCTGCACCATGTGGCACCCAGGTGTCTAACGAATATCCTCAACATCTCAGGAGGCTTTCGCTCCCTTTGGGGTGTGATCTCTCCACTGCTGGAACCTCCCACAATTAGAGAAAAGAAGTCCTACGCATGCACCGTCTCCATTTCTGCCTCAGTAATATGGAACTCCCTTCCACCAGAGGTCTTGTCTAATCCATTGACATTCATCTTCAAGAAAGAGGTCACAACAATTCTGCAAGACAGATTCCTAACATGAGGGACTATTTTATGTTATGTGTATTTTTAACGTACACTATTACCTGCATGGGTATCCTGGCACTGAGCAGGTGTGTGTGCCTAGCCATGCATCGGTATGTTGGTTAATTAACAAACCAGGTCTTCAGGGTCTTACTCTATCTACTATGCTCTATGTACCCTCAGAGTACCTGCTCTGAGAGAGTCAGCCAGCTATGCAAGAGTGCACTAGTATGGCGATAGAAAGAATGTTGGGGAAATGTTTATCTTATGCTAATAGGCTGATTTGTTATATTGCGTTCATTTTGAATGTCATGAAACTGTTTTTCTTGTGATACCCGATAATGAATGACATGAAACGGGGGGGGGGGATTGTTTGCAGACAGTGCTCTGATAACCCATGGCTCATGTTCCCATGCTTTTAAATAAAAATAAAATAAATAACGTTAAACAATATATATGTGTCCTATTTTTATATACAATGCACACTGACTTATTGGCATCTAGGGCCTCTGTTAGGAGTGTCCTATAAGTAAGGACCCCAGATTCACATTTTTGCAGATTTTTCCAGAAAAATATAGATAGAAAATCATTTATTTTGGATGATTCTCACTGCTGTCAATCATGAGTGCTAGACCAGTAGCTGTACATATTGACAGGCAGAGGAATTACATAAACAACAAAACACATATTGAAGCTTTAATATCAGCCGATTTACTGCTATTTTACTATGTTTGCCAATGCAAATGTTTTCAGAAGACTGCATGATACTTAAATGGCTGAAACCTATTGGGCGTTTCATTGGTTAAATAAATATGGATATATAGCCATTACAGTTTAATTTTTATACTGCATACTAAGGGCCTCATTTATGAAGTTTTGAAGTAGGGCACTGCTCTACGTGGAAGTGAAAGGGCATGAATGCATCATACCTGCAGCCACGGTCCATGCAGGTAACAGCGGTGGGGCCGCATTGGGGGTGATTTCGAGGGACGATGCAGAGGGAAAACTAATTATTTATTTAATTTTCTCTCTGCATCATCCCTCGGAATTTTCCCCCATGGGACCCCTCCACCCCATAGCTGATACCTGCACGGACCGCTGCTGCGTAGTTGTCCAATACGGTGCATTCCTGTCCTTTCCCCCTGCACTGGCCCCGTTTCGGCAGCCTAGCTCCAATGCAGGCACCCTTGCACCATGGTGCAAGGGTGCCTGTGTTGTTTGCAGGATTGTTTTTGTGCAGGAAAGGGAAACTTCCTGCTCAAAAACAATCCATAGAGGTGTTTTCCTTCTTCTTTCTCTGTTGCAGAATGCAGAACCCATTGAAAGAGGAAAAAATGCGCAGAAATAAAGATATTCTTCTGTGTTACACCTGCCCTGGGGAGGCCTCACATTTTGACACATTCCCAGGTTTACAAGTTCTTGTAAATTTAGGAATGCTTCAAAACCCATGGGAGTTGCATGGGAATTCCGACCACAACGCTCATGGAATGCCTACCTTGCGCAGAGTAAGGTGACGTAGCAATTTGCGCTGCGTTGTCATACTGAAGAAATATGAGGCCATTTAAAGCTATGCAATGTGGCATTGCGTCACTTCATAAATCTAACTCCGAGCCTTGCGTCATGCATGTACCACTTTGCTTGGTACAAGTATGACGCCAGGCTCTCAGAAATATGCCCCTAAATAAATATAGAAAAATGCAGATAAAATTTGCAGCAAATAAATGTGGATAAATGCAGGTAGAGATATATAATAAATAAACACCATAAAACTGGGAGCCCTACTTATAAATATTGCAAAAGAAAGTTTAGCTATGGTAAAGGTTTATTTAGCCAGATTTAAATGGCAGTTCAAAACTGCCCACCCAGGCTGTGTTGGCAGTCCTGGAGATATGCTTTAGAGGGTTAATTGAGTGCTGCGGCCCTCTAATAGCATTTAATTGACAGATTCTGAGAACATGTAGTACCATATACTAGTGTCATTTGGGTACATGGCAATTTTATCACACTTAAGAGAGAGCACAAGGACTTTACCACTGATTAGCAGGAGTAACGAGTGTAGAGTTCTAGGGCCAATAGAAATGGGGTCAGAAAAAAGAAGAAAAATATCTGGGGAATGCCAATCAACAAATTGTAAGTTCCAAAATGATTGCTATTGTTCTTAATATTATTATTATTATTATTATCTTGCTGAAAGCAAACACCCATTAGCTCTTTCTGTAATGAGAATGAACACTCCTCTTCCTGTTGGAGCAGGACGAAGGCTGATTTGCATATGTCTGGGTCTAATCTGAGGTGGCATGGTGAGAAAAACAATGGTAGACTGGGATATGGCCACAAATAATTACGAGTGTTAGGGATTTATTCAATCATTCCTTTTTTGTATTCTTCATAATATTTAGATAGATCACAAATTGGGATCCCCATTATTGCCTGAAAATGTATGTCTAAAGTCTGTAAAGGACAGCAGAACTCAGTCCCCATATTCACATTCATAAACTGGCAAAAAATTCTAAAACAGTCCATGTCCATTAAAAAGATAAGTGGTGCTTTCAAAAATATTTCTCATTTGACAGGACACTGGGGGGGACATCCGTTTCTGTAAACAACACCTTTCTAACCCTAAGGCCTCTGACATGATTCCCAAATGGGATGCAAGATCCCAGGGACACAAAGTATCTCACCATCTTCATAAGATCATAAGAACTGCACTGGGTGCGTCAGAGATGGGTGGAAATGATTGTGGTTGAGACAAGAGCCATCCTCACATAGAAAAGAGTGTGCACATAAAGATCAGCAGCCACCTGAGGTGCCGGGACATGAGAAGTTCGAGGAGTGCAGAGGAAGCTTGCAGAGTCCAAGAGGCTCATGCTTGCAACCAGGGGACCTGTGCTAGCTTGCACTCAAAAGGGTGTGGTGTCTGAGGGGTATTGGGGAACCTGAGCCAGGAGCTGAGACTGTTTTCGGCCCCCAGATCGGGAGTACGACAGTGCCTGACATATCGGCCTCTGTCGAGATTGTTGTCTCCCTCTCCCTGGACCCTTGCCTCAAGGTGCTTTGTTGTGGAGAACACTGTGACGAGGCCCAAGGGGTTTCGTGTGCCTTGTGGGCATGTTCAACTGACTGTTGGGGGCTAAGGCAAGTCACACCTACGCATGAGGGGAAAACATTTCTCCAGACTTGGAAGGTCACTAGCTTCTTGGGTCCATAAATTTATTTACAGGGGGATAGCGATCTCTCTATTGTTCAGTTGCTGCCGGGCACCTGGAGGTCCAATCTGGATGGACAAAATTAAGTAACTGTTTCTTTCCATGTTAGATGGTTCTAACTGTCTAGTTAATGGGGTGCCAGCAGGGGAGACACGCATCATTGGCCATCTGGGTCACGAGGCGTAGTCAAAGAACTGTGACAGTTTGACCTTTCTGCTAATGGGAATGTTCAACAATTGCATATAACTGTAAAGTGTATATACAATGTGTGTTTTGTTTTGATTTCAATTAAGAAGTTTGACAATTGTGTATAACTGTAAGATGTATATGCAATGTGTATCTCGTTTTGATTTCACTGTGTGTGTGTAATACAAAGGTAACTGTTTTATACATCCAGTGTGGAGTCTTTTTTGTGGCACACGCAGTGTGTTGTGCGGGTGGTGTTGTGCCAATACTTTACACTCGAGCCCTGAGGATAAGCCTGACTACTCGGTAGCAAGCTACCAAAGGGTGAGCATAGGTTATCAGACAAGTGTATTGTACTCATCTTATTTGGAACAGTGGATTCTGACTGACTAGGATGCATCCCATCCAGCCCAAAACCGCTGGATCTAACAACCTTTCATCAAACAATGTAAACATTTTTTAAATGTTTCATTTGTGGGCAATAAGAGCAACTTATTCCGAATCTTTGAATAAGATTCTGCTGTCTGTGTCTACAGAGAGCACTTGTTGAGCATTTAAGTTGAATGGCGGTGAGCAAAGCATGTTGTGAATAGGGCCAACAAACTCAAAGTAGACCTTTGGCTCAAAACAATAGGTCAATGCCGAGAAACAGTTCTGAAGATTGGCATGCTTCATTCTGATGCTCCGTCCATCACCACCCCCTTTTGTACCGCTTTGTTAGCCATAAGTTGGCAGGGTATGCTCAGACGTGAGTCCCTTGCTCACTTTGCCACTGGATTCAAGCAAGCCTGGCTGAAGACGGCTGAAATGCCAGAAACCGGTCCTAGGAAGCTTGTTTCCGGTCCAGGGAAGGCATGGCTTGGCAGTTCGGGCTGGACTGTTCCCATGAGGCACAGGGTCAGACTGATCTGCATATGGCCATGTCTGAACTGGTGTGGCAGAGTGGGCTAAAGAACTGTGATGGATCAAACCCAGATCTGTTGACTGGGTGTGAGTGTTTGATTGGTTCTGATGCTCCGTCCATCACCACCCCCTTTTGTACCGCTTTGTTAGCCATAAGTTGGCAGGGTATGCTCAGACGTGAGTCCCTTGCTCACTTTGCCACTGGATTCAAGCAAGCCTGGCTGAAGACGGCTGAAATTCCAGAAACCGGTCCTAGGAAGCTTGTTTCCGGTCCAGGGAAGGCATGGCTTGGCAGTTCGGGCTGGACTGTTCCCATGAGGCACAGGGTCAGACTGATTTGCATATGGCCATGTCTGAACTGGTGTGGCAGAGTGGGCTAAAGAACTGTGATGGATCAAACCCAGATCTGTTGACTGGGTGTGAGTGTTTGATTGGTTCTGATGCTCCGTCCATCACCACCCCCTTTTGTACCGCTTTGTTAGCCATAAGTTGGCAGGGTATGCTCAGACGTGAGTCCCTTGCTCACTTTGCCACTGGATTCAAGCAAGCCTGGCTGAAGACGGCTGAAATGCCAGAAACCGGTCCTAGGACGCTTGTTTCCGGTCCAGGGAAGGTATGGCTTGGCAGTTCGGGCTGGACTGTTCCCATGAGGCACAGGGTCAGACTGATTTGCATATGGCCATGTCTGAACTGGTGTGGCAGAGTGGGCTAAAGAACTGTGATGGATCAAACCCAGATCTGTTGACTGGGTGTGAGTGTTTGATTGGTTCTGATGCTCCGTCCATCACCACCCCCTTTTGTACCGCTTTGTTAGCCATAAGTTGGCAGGGTATGCTCAGACGTGAGTCCCTTGCTCACTTTGCCACTGGATTCAAGCAAGCCTGGCTGAAGACGGCTGAAATGCCAGAAACCGGTCCTAGGAAGCTTGTTTCCGGTCCAGGGAAGGCATGGCTTGGCAGTTCGGGCTGGACTGTTCCCATGAGGCACAGGGTCAGACTGATTTGCATATGGCCATGTCTGAACTGGTGTGGCAGAGTGGGCTAAAGAACTGTGATGGATCAAACCCAGATCTGTTGACTGGGTGTGAGTGTTTGATTGGTTCTGATGCTCCGTCCATCACCACCCCCTTTTGTACCGCTTTGTTAGCCATAAGTTGGCAGGGTATGCTCAGACGTGAGTCCCTTGCTCACTTTGCCACTGGATTCAAGCAAGCCTGGCTGAAGACGGCTGAAATGCCAGAAACCGGTCCTAGGAAGCTTGTTTCCGGTCCAGGGAAGGCATGGCTTGGCAGTTCGGGCTGGACTGTTCCCATGAGGCACAGGGTCAGACTGATTTGCATATGGCCATGTCTGAACTGGTGTGGCAGAGTGGGCTAAAGAACTGTGATGGATCAAACCCAGATCTGTTGACTGGGTGTGAGTGTTTGATTGGTTCTGATGCTCCGTCCATCACCACCCCCTTTTGTACCTCTTTGTTAGCCATAAGTTGGCAGGGTATGCTCAGACGTGAGTCCCTTGCTCACTTTGCCACTGGATTCAAGCAAGCCTGGCTGAAGACGGCTGAAATGCCAGAAACCGGTCCTAGGAAGCTTGTTTCCGGTCCAGGGAAGGCATGGCTTGGCAGTTCGGGCTGGACTGTTCCCATGAGGCACAGGGTCAGACTGATTTGCATATGGCCATGTCTGAACTGGTGTGGCAGAGTGGGCTAAAGAACTGTGATGGATCAAACCCAGATCTGTTGACTGGGTGTGAGTGTTTGATTGGTTCTGATGCTCCGTCCATCACCACCCCCTTTTGTACCGCTTTGTTAGCCATAAGTTGGCAGGGTATGCTCAGACGTGAGTCCCTTGCTCACTTTGCCACTGGATTCAAGCAAGCCTGGCTGAAGACGGCTGAAATGCCAGAAACCGGTCCTAGGAAGCTTGTTTCCGGTCCAGGGAAGGCATGGCTTGGCAGTTCGGGCTGGACTGTTCCCATGAGGCACAGGGTCAGACTGATTTGCATATGGCCATGTCTGAACTGGTGTGGCAGAGTGGGCTAAAGAACTGTGATGGATCAAACCCAGATCTGTTGACTGGGTGTGAGTGTTTGATTGGTTCTGATGCTCCGTCCATCACCACCCCCTTTTGTACCGACTCATTTTGGGGAATGGCATTTCTTTGGCCCTGTTATCATATATATCTGTTTTCTACTTTGAATATTCTGTCTTATTATTTCCCTCATCATGTTTTTGTAGAGTTATCAGTTTCAGTGTGTTACTATGGTGATCCTTTGCATATTGGTCTCTGAGAAGTCTAACCAAGATAAAGTCAGTTTAGAGAAAAAAGAAAAACCTTCAGGTAGATTTAAATGGAAGAAAGGCAAGGCAAAACTCTGATCCATGTGATCCTTCAGGTAATGACAAAGAAGATTGCATGGCAGAATCTTAGCCCGTGGGAAGAGTCTAACAAGGCTGTGTTGCCAATAAGGTGAAATTCTGATAACAATTTCTTCCAACAGTTTTCTCTTTCTTGTTGGATTTCTAATTTCTAATTTAAAATATTTCTAGAGCGCAGCGTACACCTTGCGGTTTCTTGGCGCTAGGGGGTACGGCAACTGAGGGAAAAAGACCAGAAAGAGAGATAAGAGGAGATATAAGAGGGTTTAAGTGGGGAAAGCCTGGCTGAAGAGGAACGTTTTCAGATCTCTACGAAAGGGGAGATACTGCGTGGCAGAGCGGAGGTGGTCAGGGAGTGAGTTCCAATAAGTTGGGGCCAGGGTAGAGAAGTTGGCCCCGCCCCACTTTTTACGTGTGAAGCGGGGGATCTGAAGGAGGGACTTGGAGGAAGATCGAAGTTCTCTTGCAGGTAAGTAAGGATTGATTAATGAAGAAATGAAAGCGGGGGCAGTGCCCTGTCGGGCCTGGAAGACCATACAGCCAATCTTAAAGAGGGAACGTTCTTTTACAGGAAGCCAGTGAAGCTCCCTGAGAAGGGGGGTGGAATGGTGATAACGAGGGAGGCCGTATACCAGCCGGGCTGCCTGGTTCTGAATAGTCTGGAGTCTACGCAAGCTGTACGCGGGGATGCCATGATAAAGAGCGTTTGCGTAGTCCAGTCGCGATATCACCAGTGCGGACATAATGATCTTAAGTGCCTGGGGGGAAAAGAAACGGGAGACAGTGCGGATAGTGCGGAGAGTGAGAAAGCAGGAGGATACCACGGAACTAATTTGTGAATGGAGGGTGAGCTGGTTATTTATTTTGACACCGAGTGTTTTGACCGTGGTGGAGGGGGTCGGTGCGGGACCAAGAGAGGGGGGCCAGAAGAGAGAGTTCCAGGGGCTGGATGAAACACCAGTGAGAACCAGCTCGGTTTTATCCGGGTTCAGCTTAAGGTGGTTGTGGTTCATCCAGTCCCTGATGAATGTCATAGTTGACTGGAGATTAGAAACAGAGAGAGGGGAAGGAGACAGGTCAAAGATGAGCTGGAGGTCATCCGCGTAGTTATAGACGGTGACCTCCAGCTGCTGGAGTGCGAAGATGAGAGGAAAGATATAAAGATTGAAGAGTAAGGGGGAGAGAGAAGATCCCTGGGGAACACCACAGGTGACGGGGAGAGGAGTGGCCGTAAAGTCGCCTAGCCGGACCGCCTGAGTGCGGTCCCTCAGAAAGGAGGAGAGCCAGACCAGAGCTGATCCCCCGATGCCGGCCGCCTTGACACGGGTGAGTAAGATGGTATGGTCCACCGTGTCAAAGGCGGCGGAGAGATCAAGGAGGACCAGTGCCTGGTGTTTGTTCTCGTCCATGCCCTTTCTGAGGTTGTCTAAGACTGAGACCACGACTGATTCGGTCGAGTGCCTGGGACGGAACCCGGCTTGGCGGGATGCCAGTCCCCCATTTGCCTCAACATGGGCGCTAAGTGCCGCGGTGACGTGGCGTTCCATCACCTTGCCCAGAAAGGGTAACAGGGAGATGGGGCGGTAGTTGGCCGAGATGGAAGGATCAGCGCCAGGTTTTTTCAGGATGGGCACTATGGCAGCTGCCTTTAGCGCAGGGGGCACTATGCCCTGTGCCAGGGAGCTGTTGAGGAAGGCAATGGGGGGGTCAGGGCAGCTGGAGTAAATTTGCTGCAGGACTCGTGCCGGGCAGACATCCGCGGGAGACCCCGACTTCACTTTTGGGAGTAACTCTAGGAAAGAATCCTGAGTGAGGGGGGGAATGGAGGTAAGAGGGCATTGAACAGAAGGGGGGGAGGGATCGACGAAAGCGGAAGTGGGCGGTGGGATGTTGGACTTGATGGTAATTATTTTGTCTAAGAAGTAGGTGTTAAGTTGGTCGCAGAGGGGCTGGGAGGGAGGGATATGGGGCGAGGTTCGGTCTGAGAATGCCAGGTCATTCACTATGCCAAAGATTTCCCTGGGTTTGTTTTCTGCAGAAGTTATTTTAGACGAAAAGTAGGTGGTTTTTGCAGCCAGGATTGCTGTTTTGTATTTGGCCAGTGCTGATAAACAGTGAGTTTTTGATAAGGGACTGTAATTTTTCCTCCATTGCCTCTCCGCCCGTCGGGCGCTCAGTTTAAGATCTTTTAGGTGGTCGTTAAACCATCTGTTGGAGTCCTTGGGTCGGCGGATGGAAATACGGCGTAGGGGCGCCACTGAGTCGCAGCCTCCAGCCAGCCAGGTGTTGATGGCCTTGGCTTGAGAGGCAGATGGTAAGCCAGCAAGAGTAGGGGCGGAGTTGCGGAGCAGGGAGGTCAAGGAGGGATAATCCAGTCTATTCCAGTTCCGCGCCCAGGTGTTTTTGGCGTGCGGAGTTTTAGGCATCAGGTTGCGGAGAATGGAAAAGGAGATGAGGGAATGATCAGACCATGGGCACGGCGAGACAGCAACCGAGGCCACAGGGATGTTGAGGGACCAAACCTGGTCCAGTGTGTGCCCATGGGAATGAGTGGGGACGGATATGTGTGACACGAAATTGAGGGACAAAAGGCAATCTGTGAATTCTTTTGAGGCTGAGCACTCATGTGAGTCTGAGGGCCAGTAATTGAAGTCCCCTAGCACCAAGACCGAGGCGTAGTTGACCACCAAGTTGGCTAGTAGGTCTTGAAATGCCGGCAGGAATGATGGCGAGGGCTGAGGGGGGCGGTACATTAAGAGACAGGTGATAGGGGGGGAAGATGAAAGAGAGCGGACTACCAGGAAGTCGGCAGGGGGAATGGGGGAAAAGGGAAGTGATTGAAAGTTCAACTCCGACCGAGCGATTAGGGCGACCCCCCGCCAGCCTTGCCTGCCGGCCGGTCAGCTCGCAGGGCCACATAGGAGGGGGGTAGGGTGGCCAGGAGAACAGGGAGGGAAGTGTCACAGTACCAGGTTTCGGTCACAAGCAGTAGGTCAGGTTTCTCTGAGTCGAGTAAGACAGACAGCTCGTGGTGGTGCTTGACCGCTGACCTGGTATTGAGTAGGAAGACAGATAATGCCGGAGAGCGGGGGAGGGGGTCAAGGGGAGAGGGGCAAGGTGACGGGGGGCGTGTGTCGGAGGATAGGGTGCTGTCAGGGAAGAAGGAGCAAGGCCTAGTGAGAAGATCAGTCTGCGGATGGGGTCCGGAAGTGGCCAATGGCCATGGAGGGCAATGAGATCCTTCGAAGAGTAGGAAAAAGCTGAGCCCTCAGTAGGTTGGGAATGTTTAAAAACTCCTCAATACATGAATACAATATGTTCATAAAGTAGATTAAAATATCAAACTTGAAAACTCTGAAATAACTTCCTTATCATTCAAAGCATGGAAATCTAGGCAAGTGCCCATACAAAAATAACTACTTGTGAAAAAGGAGAGGAAGATATTTCTTGACACTGAATATCAATCTTTGGAACCTCTTTCATTAAACCTTCCGTTTAGGCAACCACCAGCAATTTAAGAAAGAAAAACACTTCCACATTTCAAAATTGACTTTTGTTATTTCATCTTCAAATACTTATTTATTTTACTGCTGTTCTTCTCCTTCCAGAGTTATTTTTTGTTGTCAGCCCTGTACTTGTGGGTTTCTTTACACATTACACATATTACCAGTGAAACTTATATGTTGTCTCCATCCAGGTTGCTTACACTTTTGGGATGGTGAAAGAGGCTGACAAGGTTCTAGTTTCAAAGCTTTCAGTTCCAGAAAGATGAGGGTTTTCCTTGTTCCACATTTTCCATTCAAGGTTTTATATATCTTTTCTGCTGTAAAGTTGGCCTCAAGGGCCTTCAGTCACTTAAAAGTTGCATTTAACAACTTTAGGACCTTAATTAGAGTTTGGCAGACAGAATACTCCTTCAAAACATGGTGGATATAATAATATTAATATAATAAAGTGTTTTCTAAAGTGCCTGGTTACACCATACAGTGTGTTCCCGTGCTTGGGCCTGACCTACTGAGGCTGCAGCCGAGTAATACACTTATAATACATGGGATTCTGGAATCTCTGTATGAATGGCAGTCACTTATTTCTTTATAATCGGGGGCTTGTGATGCACCAAATGCCTACTATAAACAAAAGACATCAGAAATTGACAATTATAAGGTTATTACAGTCGAGTTCTGGCTCCAAAATGCCTGCTGCCAGCAGCCAAGGTGAAAGGCAGGTCAGACCACTGAGCATAATTAATGCAGCTGTTTAAAGCAACAAACACCGTGTTGCTTTCCTTTCTTCTGCTGCATTTTAATAGTTTACAATGACAAGTTGAGAGAATATGTTTATTTTTTGTACTCCTTAGATAGATTTTATTTTTAAACAGATTGGTTTTGAGCTGTTTCAAATATCTGTTTTCAACAAATATCCAGCAGGTTTTTGATGTATTTAATTTGGTTATTTGGCAATGGAGGTTTTATTTTTATACTTCATGTTTGCAAACATTCTTGCTCTTTCAAATGAAAGAGCTATGTACCAAGGTTTTAAGTAGTTGGTAGTAAAGGTGGTGTGTGATTATCTATCATATGGGATAATAGTACCCCCCCCCCCGGTGTACATGATAAGGATATTGCAAGTCACTTCAGAGTTCCATAACCGTATAAAGATATTTTTCTTTGGGATTGTTCCTCTATATGGTCAGGGAACTCCTTGGTGACTTGCAATATCCTTTTAATGTACAACAGGGGGTACCTTATCCCTACTATAATACAGAACATGGGATATTTTCCACATTTGTGAGTACCATATCTGTCAATTCTAAATAAGGCACTCTTTAGATAATTTTATCTTTTAAACATATTTGTATTGAGCTGTTTTTAATATCTTTCCAACAAATTCTAGCAGGTTTTTGATGTTTTTAATTTGGCACTAGAGGTTTTATTTTTATTCTTCATGTTTGCAAACATTCTCAATCTTTCATATGAAGGAGCTACTCACCAAAATTTTAAGTAGTTTGTGGGAAAAGTGATGGTGTGACTATCTAACATATGGGATAAAGCACTTCCCTTGTATACATGGTAAGGATATTGCAAGTCACCTCAGAGTTCCATAATCTTATAAAGGAACTCTGCCTTCAGCATTTTTCCTCTATATGGTTATGGAACTCCTTGGTGACTTGCAATATCCTTATAATGCATGACAGGGAGTACTTGATCCCTAATATAATACAGCAAATGGGATATTCTGCACACTCGTGAGTACCTCGTCTGCCGATTCTTAATAGGGTCCTTAGTTTTTACAATGCCTCTCAACAGCTTCTCATATAGAATGACTGCTAACATCATGGTATTTTGAGAATCCTTGAAAAGTGGTTCAACATCCACTGAAGAATTGTATTTCTAAATGCAATATAAATTATCCTTTTCTGTTTTTGTTAAGCATTGCATTTGGTGTAAACACACCCGATTGATGTGACTTGTAGCACCATGATAGATTTATGAGATTCACAAACAAATTGGCCATCATTCATTTTTCTTTCAAACCCCTTCTGCTCACTTATTACCTAAACAGTAGGAAACGTATCCCTACATGTATATGCCGACATTTGCAGAAAATTCAACAAGCTCTCCTAGAAAGCTGTAACAGATGCCCTTTTCCAGAAGTACTTGGGTGCCAAACCATTCACACCTTTGTAAATATAACAGGTGTGCTTGTATACTTATGTAAATGTAACACATAAGTGTGTTTGCATTTGCTAACCTTTCTTTTCTTTGTCTCTCCACAGGGATATTTTCCCCTTTCAACCATATAGAGGGTAGGCAATTGCCTACTAAGCATTTATCACTACCGCTGTATGTGGTCCTCTGTGTTAGGATTATTTGGGGGCTATTGCAGAGGGATTTAGGTCTGTTACATATTATTTTTGTCAGTTTAAATCTTTTTGGCGTGTTTATTCCAACCCCGCAATATGTGTATTTGTAATGAACTTTACTTCTGTGCCAAAAAGAACGAATTTGAATTTGGTTCTATAATTTTTTTCTGGGAAATTATAGTTGCGGTCTTTCCCAAGGTTACCTTTGCGACTCTTCCTAGAGATTAGGGGCCAGATTATGATGTCATTTTCCATGCGCAAATGGGTTTGCGAACCCTTTTGCGCATGCAAAATCACTATTGGCCATGTACAATTTCTAAATAACGAGTCGCAATTTATTTCCGACTCGCTATTTAGGAATTGTGTGTCACAATTAGGAAGGGGTGTTCCCTTCCTAATTGCAACTGCAATGCTATGTGTGAAAGTTTTGTGACCGCAATTGCGGTTGCAAAAGCCTCGCAAATTACCACCCTCTTCAAGAGGGTGGTAATGCAGTCGCAATTCGTGACTGTCTCTAAAAATATTTTTTAAGGGCAGGCAGTGGTCCCATGGACCACTGCCTGCCCTTAAACAATGAAACGAAAACATTTAATTTTTTTTAAAATGCATCCCATGTTCATTTAAGGAAAACGGGCTGCATTTAAAAAAAAAAGCTGCTTTGTTAAAAAGCAGTCTCAGACATGGTGGTCTGCTTAGCCCAGCAGGTCATCATCCCTGGGAGGGCTGGCATTCCCAATGGGCTCGCAAATTGCAAGAGGCTCATTAATATTAACGAGCCTTGTAATTTGCAACCCCATTGGGAATCGCAAAACAGTGTAATAACACTGTTGTACATTTCATTTAGCGCCTCGCAATTTGCAACTCGCACATCTGGCCCTAGGATCAAGTCAAGTCAAGTCAACAACACTTCTATAGCGCAGACATATCACTCCGAAGAGTCTCAAGGCGCTTGCAGCGGCTGAAAGCAAAGAGACAGAGGTAGAGTGGGACTACTGATCAAACAGCCAGGTTTTGAGTTTGCTACGAAAACACTTAAGGACGGGGATGGAACGCAAATCGTGGGGCAATTTGTTCCAGAAAAACTGAGCTAGGTGTGAAAAGGATCTACCACCCTGCCTGGTTGTATAGACTCTAAATGGGGTGAGCAAGGACTTAGCACTTGACCGCAGTGCCCTCTGAGGCTTGTACCAGCAGAGTTTTCTGGCCCAGTACTGAGGTTTATTTCCATAAAGATATTTGTGGGTAATGCAAAGAACCTTAAAAAGGATGCGCTTTTTTACTGGCAGCCAAGGTAAGAGTTTGAGTTTGAGTTTGAGTTTGAGTTTAAGGGTTTTGTAAAGCGCTCATACACCCAGCGGTTTCTTGGCGCTAAATGACTACTATTGCTCAAGGGCAGGAGAGTCTGGGAAGGAAATCGTTCAAGAAGTGAAAGCTTGGGTGAAGAGAAGGGTCTTGAGGCCCCTGCGGAACAGGGGGTACTGGGAGCAGGTTCTCAAGTTGATAGGAAGGGAGTTCCAAAAAGCTGGAGCCGTGGTCGAAAATTTGGAGCCCCCCCACTTCTTACGTTTGAAACGGGGGACCACAAGGAGGTGATGAGAGGAGGAACGAAGTTTTCGCGAAGGAATATAGTCTTGGATGGCTGTGTTAATAAAAGCAGGGGCAGAGCCTGCCCGAGCTTTGAAGATGGTACATGCAAGCTTAAATAAGGTGCGATGCCGGACAGGAAGCCAGTGCAGGGAGATCAGGAGGGGAGTGACGTGGTGGGATTTTGGTAAATTGAAAACTAGTCGTGCGGCTTGGTTTTGGACCAATTGAAGACGTCTCATAAGATATGCAGGCATGCCGTGAAAGAGGGCATTGCCATAATCTAGGCGAGAAATTACCATGGCCAGAAGTATTAGTTTAAGCGCATCAGGGGAGAAGAAACGTGAGACTTTACGAATTGTCCTGAGGGAGAGGAAGGCTGAGGATACAACGGCAGAGACTTGAGAGTGTAGGGAAAGTTGATTGTTAATTTTGAACCCGAGAGTTTTGACAGTAGGGACCGGAGTAGGTGGGGTACCTAAAGAGGAGGGCCAAAAGGAAGAGGACCAGGGACTGGCGCAACCACCTGTCAACACCAATTCCGTTTTATCGGGATGGAGTTTCAGGTGGTTGAAGTTCATCCAGTCCTGAATAAAGGTCATGACGGACTGGAAATTGGAAATTGACTCAGGAGAGGAAGAGAGAGGAAAGATGAGCTGGAGATCGTCTGCGTAGTTATACACCGAGACCTCCAACTGCTGTAAGGCAAAAATGAGGGGGGCAATGTAAAGATTAAATAAGATAGGAGACAGAGAAGATCCTTGGGGAACCCCGCATTGGACAGGCCGAAAATCGGCTGAGTACTCACCCAGACGAACCGCCTGAGTCCGGCCACTCATGAAGGAGGACAGCCATAGCAAGGCTGTCCCTCCAATTCCTGCCGCTTCGACACGTGAGAGTAAGATGATGGTCCACCGTGTCGAAAGCGGCTGAAAGATCCAAAAGGACCAGGGCCTGTGGTTGATTAGAATCCATTCCCTGGCGCAGGTCATCCAGGACAGATATAATTACAGACTCTGTTGAATGGGCAGGACGGAAGCCGGCCTGTCTCGGGGCCAGAACACTATTTCTTTCCACAAACGCACTCAGGGTTTTGACTACATGACGTTCCAATACCTTCGCCAAGAAAGGTAAAAGAGAAATGGGGCGGTAATTGGCTGGATCCGAAGGATCCGCCCCGGGTTTCTTTAAGATCGGAACGATCACTGCCGATTTGAGTACAGGGGTAACAAAACCCTGAGATAACGAGCTGTTAAGAAAGGTAAGGGGTGGTGAGGGGCAGTAAGAATAGATCCGCTTCAGAATATGAGCCGGGCAGGGGTCCAACGGGGAGCCAGATTTAACTAGCGGAAGAATTGAGGAAAGTGAATCATTCGTGAGGGGGGGAATAGAGTCAAGGCGAGCTGTAGTAGGCGGACAGCAAGGATCAGAGAAGGCCGGGGAAGGGGAAGGGATCTTGGCTTTGATTTTACTAATTTTATCAAGGAAGAAGGAGTTGAGGGAATCGCATAGAAGTTGTGATGGGGAAGGTTTGAGTGAGGCTCGATCGGAATAAGCGAGATCTTGAACGATGGAGAATATTTCTCTTGGCCGATTCTCTGCAAGCTGGATTTTAGATGAAAAGTAGTTTTTTTTGGTTTCCAGTATGGATTTTTTGTATTGTACTAAAAGGGTAGTGTAGCGGGTTTTAGCCGCAGGACAGTAGTTCCGCCTCCACTGGCGTTCCGCTTGACGGAGCTGAAGTTTTTGAGTCTTCAGATCGTCAGAAAACCATCGGTTAGCATCTTTAAGGCGTTTAAATGAAATGCGCTTTAAAGGGGCGATGTTATCGCAACCAGCCCGCAGCCAGCTGTTGATTGCTTTTGCTTGTCCAGAGGAGGGCAGCCCGGTAAGGTCGGGGCTTGAAGCAAGAAGGATGGTAGATAAAGCCTCGGTATCGACGCGGTTCCATGATCGTGCCCGGATGTTTCTTGCGGTAGTAGGCTTAGGTAAAGAGAGGAGGGAAAGAGAAAAGGTGATCAGAGAGTGGTCTGACCAGAGACAAGGGGAAATAGAAAGTGAGGTGACCGGGCACTCACGATGCCAGATTTGGTCCAGGATGTGTCCCCCCCTATGCGTGGGGGCATTGACAGCTGAGGTGAAGTTGAACGACTGAAGGGAGTCTGAGAACTCTTTGGAAGTTGCGCATTCCGCAGGGTCCGAGGGCCAGAAGTTGAAGTCTCCCAAGGCAATAATGGAAGAGTGGTTGACAACCAGGGTCGCCATTAGGTCTTGGAAGTTGGGAAGAAACGTTTGAGAGGGGGACGGAGGTCGATAGATAAGGACACACGTGAGTGGGGGAGCGAGAGAGAGTGAGCGGACAACTAAACAGTCTGATGTTCCCAGGGAAGGGGAGACTAGGGTTTGAAACTGGAATTCTTTGCGGGCGATCAGGGCAACCCCTCCACCAGGTCTACCGGAAGAGCGGTCTGCTCGGATAGCGTAGTAAGATGGGGGGAGTATTGCCAGCAGGGAGGGAAGAGAGCTGTCCGAAAACCAGGTCTCAGTGAGGAATAGTAGGTCAGGCTTGTGTGATTCGAGTAGGGTGAAGAGATCGAGCTGATGTTTAACTGCCGATCTGGTGTTGAGGTACATAGCAGTTACCACTGTGGGGAGGGGGCCGATAGGAGGCAGGGTTGAAGGGTGGTTAGGCAAGGACGAGGACACAGTGTTGGTGTGACTTAGGTCATGGGAAGTCGCTAGTCCCAGACTGGTGATTCGGGCTATGGTGACATCAGCCAATAGTGGCCACTTACCCTGCAGATCAGTCAGTTGCAGGCGGGAGTATTGCATAGGGGAAGCAGCGTGGCTGACCTCTGGCCTCGGTCGGTCGCGGACGGGCGCAGACGGGCTTTCCTTTGGCGTGCCTTCGGCGCGCAAACGGCGCGCCCGCTGCGCTCGTCCGCTGCGCTTCCGTGGGAAGCACATTTGTAGTGAGGGGTGGAGCGGTGGGCGTGGCCTCTAAAGGGGGCGTGGCCTGAAGTGCGAGCGAGGCGCTGAAACAGCGTCCCACGCCTGCAAGTGGCGAGAAATCGTCCCGTGGATAGAGCCCAGTGACTGGGGGTAAGTGAAGTTTTAAAAGACACAAAACAATTTATCACTTATTTTAAAAACGAGTTAGTCTCCCGGCTTTCCGCCTCAGGAGCAGCGTGTGGTCAAGTGCAGGCGCTCGTAATCAGCGTCACCCTTATACTGGAGGGCGGTGGGCGTGGCCTCTAAAGGGGGCGTGGCCTGAAGTGCGAGCGAGGCGCTGAAACAGCGTCCCACGCCTGCAAGTGGTAAGGCTCTGAGACATGGGGCAGAGGAGGTACATTGGGGGAAATTTAAAATCATCTTGGCCGCAATATTTTGTAACACCTGGAGCTTGTTTAAAAAGGATTCATTTATGGATAGCAGAAGTGCATTTCCATAATCCATTCGGTTGGTGATCAGGCCCTGAAGTAGCGATTTTCTTGCCTGCAGGGCAATCCATTTAAAAACTCTCCGCAGCGTACGCATAATTCCAAAACAGGAACTGACCACATGGTTAACCTGGGCCCGCATGGACAATTGATTGTCCATGTAAAAACCCAGGTTACGAACTACCTCCTTAGGGGCGGGACAAGCACCAAGGTCGTGGGGCCACCATTCTGAAGGCCAGTGTTCTGAGGCTTTCCCAAAAAGCATAATCTCGGACTTCACACTGTTCAGTTGCAGATGGTTATACTTCATCCACCTATTGACGTGAGGCATGCAGTTTTGGAAACGCATCATGGTTTCCTTAGGGTCCGGGCCCAGCGTGACTGTGATTTGAGTGTCATCAGCATACGATATGACCTCAAATCCGTATGCTCTAATCACTGGAGCCAAAGGAGCCACAAAAAGGCTTGAAAAGAGTGGAGCTCAAAATGGAACCCTGCGGAACACCCATGGTGACAGGTCTAGTGGAAGAAGTACTAAGCCCCAGCTGAACGGTAGTGCTACGGTCCGAAAGGTAGCTTCTGAACCAGTTCAGAGCCAAACCGCTGACACCAATCTCCCCGAGCCGATGAATTAGAATGCTATGGGAGATGGTGTCAAAAGCGGCTGACAGATCAAGTAGTACCAGGACTACTGGTTGTTGTCTGTCCAGAGCCCGCCTGATGTTGTCGGTGACCTCGACCAAGGCCGTCTCCGTGCTATGAGCTACTCTAAACCCTGATTGTGAGGGGTCTAATAGCTCATGTTTCTCCAAATAACTGACAAGTTGCTGATTGGCGAGGGATTCTAATACCTTCCCGAGATACGGGAGTAAGGAAATCGGGCGGTAGTTGGAGTGGAGGCTGGGATCGGCCATGGGTTTCTTTAAAATAGGCTTCACGCAGGCAGTTTTCCAGTTAGAAGGGAAGACGGCTTCTGATAGGGATTTATTACACAGAACAGTAATAGTGCCAACCAGGGCAGGGGCAACCGTTGCCAGTAATTTAGAAGAGATCAGATCATTAGGGGAACCAGATTTTACCCTCTGTAGAGTTTTGAGGACTGTTTCTGGCTCCACCGCAATGAATTCCTCAAAATGGTGGGAGGGAGTCGTAAAAGCAGGGGGTTCATTAACTAAGTTAAGACTATTAATATTGGACATAAAAGAATGATGGATGGTCAAGATTTTTTCTTAAAAAATTTAGAGAGAGAATCCACCCATTGTAATGAGACAGGAGCAGGCTGAGGATTCCTAGGAGTGGTGAATTCGCTCAAGACCTTGTAGAGTTCCTTAGTGGAGTTACCTGCCATGTTTATTCTGTTAGCAAGGAACAGTTTTTTTCGCGGTTTTGATTTCCTGCATATATCTGTGATGGAGTTCTTTATAATTAGAACGATTCTTGCGCCATTTACGCTCTGCAATGCGACACATAGTCTTAGTGGCCCTAAGCTGGTCCGTGAACCATGGGGAGTTTCTTATCTTGGTCTTTACCAATGCCAATGGGGCTATAATATTCAGCATGTTTAAAACTGCTTCCTCCAATGAGTCCAGCATCTGGGTTACATTTTGGTCAGGCCTTATTGAGTCATGGGAGAAGTGTTGTAGAAAAGTGGGCAGGGTCACTTTGTGCCAAGGTCTTCGCCACGAGGAGTCAGTTTCCAGAGACTTATTTTCACTGGACATATAGGGAATTAGAAATTTTAGGAGGCAGTGATCCGTCCATAGTAATGGAGCGGGGGGTGACACAACTATGTCAGACTGATTAGTGAAAAGAAGGTCCAAAGTGTGGCCGGCCCTGTGAGTGGATTCATGCACCACTTGGGTGAGGCCTAAAACACCCATGGAGGAGATACATTTTTCAGTATCAGGGTTGCCATCCACATCAATATGGTAGTTAAAATCCCCGATCATGAGAAAGTTATTGGCAGCCAAGACGTGAGGTGCTAAGAGCTCCAAAAGCTTTTCAGTGAAATTACCTTTGGGCCCCGGCGGGCGATATATCAGAGCCCCCCTCCAAGTTCCGTGTCGGCCTGCTTTGAGTCTAAAAATACAAATTTCAAGGCAGCTTTCAGTAAGGACCTCCAAAATGGTTAGGTCCAAGTCATCCCGGATAGCTATTAATAGGCCTCCACCCTTTGTCTGAGTCCTATCTGCTCTGATTATTCTATACTGAGGGGGAAACGCTACATGTATATCAGGCAGAGTATGGTCATGAAGCCATGTCTCCGTGACTAGGCAGATGTCAGGGGCCTCTTGATCTAGTAGGGCCCATAGTTCGGTGGAATGCTTAGGAATGGAACGGGCATTCAGGTAAACGGCCTTGAGTTGTTGATATTTTTGTCCATCTACCGTGCCTAGTGGAGCCGGCTTAACAGGCCTGATTATGTGGGGAATGCCCGAGGCTATCGCGGGGCTGTCTATAGGACAGTCAGAGCGGGCCAAAATGGATAAGTTAATTTCAAGTAAGCTCTCCCTTGAATATTGCAAAATGGTCATTATTATGAGAAAGCACACACTACTGTGGAAGGATTCCCACCAAACATGCGCGATATCACCAGAAAAATGACCAGGGTCCCTGCGGCTGGCGGCGGTCAGGCGCGGACGGGCGCAGACGGGCTTGCCCTGATTAAATAGCGGAACCCAGGGCAGCTCAGCCACTAGAGCGCCAACCTGCGACTTCCACTACCGGAAGTGTATCCTGCCAGTCGACCCTCCGCACAATCGGCACAAGCCGCGGCGGAACGGGGTCTGGGCAGGGCTAACAATGAGGGAGAAGTATAGCAGCACACGAAGGTCAGTGCAAAATGCTATCAGTGCAAGTAAGAACAATAAAAGCTTTTCAGTTTCACCAAACACACAATTGAAGTTTCAAAAACGGCGGTAATACTTAAAAGTGAATCTGGGGAGGTAGATCAAGTCCCGCAATGGTTTCACCTCTAGTTAGGAGCAAGTAGCGCCAGACATGAGAAGCAGGGGTGCCGGAGCTTCACAAGCTCCGCTGCGCGCGTCCGCGCCCCTGCCCTGATTAAATAGCGGAACCCAGGGCAGCTCAGCCACTAGAGCGCCAACCTGTGACTTCCACTACCGGAAGTGTATCCTGCCAGTCGACCCTCCGCACAATCGGCACAAGCCGCGGCGGAACGGGGTCTGGGCAGGGCTAACAATGAGGGAGAAGTATAGCAGCACACGAAGGTCAGTGCAAAATGCTATCAGTGCAAGTAAGAACAATAAAAGCTTTTCAGTTTCACCAAACACACAATTGAAGTTTAAAAAACGGCGGTAATACTTAAAAGTGAATCTGGGGAAGTAGATCAAGTCCCGCAGTGGTTTCACCTCTAGTTAGGAGCAAGTAGCGCCAGACATGAGAAGCAGGGGTGCCGGAGCTTCACAAGCGGATTGTACTAGTCCTTTTTTCGCCTCATCTTTATTCCCCTAATAGGTATGGCAAGTCTTTAATGTAACTAAACAAGGTTGAAACTTTGTCTGAATTCTAATACCTATATGTAGACCACAGTGTGCTTGTTATTTACCTTCACCTTACAGCTGATAGAGGTTTATGTAGGTTTTATTGTGTCATATGTTTGTTAGGAAGGTTTCGTTTCTTGGAATCTTCAGGGGTGGGGGGGGGTGGTTTGTTTCTTCTCTTGTGAGGGGGCTGTGAGCATTGCCTGTGCTCTGTGATTTCCCCTCAGATCTTTGGTAGTCGGAATGTATGCTCCAAAACCGAATGGTAATTCTTTCTTCATTCCTGTGCTGAGAAGAGTTCCTTTCGTAGCATCGATCAGCGCTTAGCCTGCGTTATTTCTCCCTCCGCATGCTGTTCAGCATCTTCTGTGTGAATTAGCAGAATAATAAAGCCATAAAGTCTCTTGCTACTCACGAAATGTCTTTTTCTAAATGTTTGTCGTGTCACTCATGGGTTTTAGTGACATTCTGCTGTAACACGCTGTTATTTTTTGATGTTGCGTTTGCCGTGTCATGTGCCTGTCAGACTTACACCTCGTTCTTGTAAGACATCCCGCTCCCCTGTTAATCAACTAGGACGTGGTAAGACGTCCCGCTCCCCTGTTATTCAACTAGGACGTGGTAAGACGTCCCGCTCCCCTGTTATTCAACTAGGAGGACGTGGTAAGACGTCCCGCTCCCCTGTTATTCAACTAGGACGTGGTAAGACGTCCCGCTCCCCTGTTATTCAACTAGGACGTGGTAAGACATCCCGCTCCCCTGTTATTAAACTAGGACGTGGTAAGACTTCCCGCTCCCCTGTTATTAAACTAGGACGTGGTAAGACGTCCCGCTCCCCTGTTATTCAACTAGGACGTGAAGACATCCCGCTCCTCTGTTATTAAACTAGGACGTGGTAAGCCATCCCGCTCCCCTGTTATTAAACTAGGACGTGGTAAGACGTCCCGCTCCCCTGTTATTCAACTAGGACGTGAAGACATCCCGCTCCCCTGTTATTAAACTAGGACGTGGTAAAACGTCCCGCTCCCCTGTTATCAATCTGGGACACAATACGGATTCTCTTTTGCCTGTATCCACGGTTCTGTGGTGGGCCCTGCGCCGGGGTCTCACCATGGATCACTCTCCGGCGGCGCACGGTGGGTCAGGAGTAATAAGCGGGCGTTCTGACAGGTCCACAAACCCAAAGGCGTTTATTCACAATATGCTGTAAAAGTACATCATTGACTGGACCGTTTCTGCTAAAGGTGAAGGAATAAAGGAGTCGCAATTAGAAACGGGTTGGAGGCTGAAAGCCGCAGTCCCCTCCTGTTGCTGCTTGGTACCCCTGCCATCATCGCAGCGGGGGTCCTTTGTAGCTGCCGCCAGCCCTGTTCCATGAAAGGACCAAGGAAGGAAGCTGAAGATTGCTGTATTTATGCAGAAGGGTGATTTAGGCTCCTGCCGCCCATCAAAAGCGTTACCTAATGGGGAATAGATACAAGTCACTATAAAAAACTGTTTTTGGTGCAGCAGATCAGGCCTTTACCCCCTCCATCTTTAAGCACGGTTGGATGCCAACATAAAAGGACACATCAAAAATATGAGAAATAAGAAATATTAGAATCGTGATGTGTTCTCCTGTACTGTAATAAAATCTACTTTGAAGTTAATGTGAGATTACGCTACAAATGTGATGGGCACAAGTTTACGCCATTATTATTGGCCTCTTTGCACTAGAGCCTAGCAATGAGTTATTGGGCCTAACAGAGGAAAACTTGGATGGGGAAATAAAAAATATTATTTTTTTAATTTGAAAATAAATCTCCTAGAGCCTGAGTTACACAGACTAGTGTTAAATACGCACAAGAGTAGGCATAAACTACCTGTCCTAATTCACAAGGAGTTAGGGCCCAATTCACAAACTGCATTTTGTAATGCAACAGCCGTGCTACTCACATACTTCAAAATGCAATTCACAATCCTTTGCCTGGAGATCTCCACCCTGCTTCTCATATTTTTCTGTGCACAGATTTCCACAACATTGGCAGAGACACACGTTTGTAGAAAAAGTAGGATAAAATTGGGGAGATGGAGGGAAAATGGAGAATAGTCATGCAATAAAAAATGAGGAGGGATTTAGGTGGGATATGCTAATACCAAAAACACCCCCTCAAAATAGTAAGCCCATTGTTGTTCACAAAATGCACTTCTAAAGTTACTGCATCCCTAAAATGTCAAATCGGGCTCCAGCACAGACATGGACTAAGTAAAGACTACCCATGGCCAGGAGAGATAAACCTTAAACGTTGAAAAATGACTTTCAGGATTATTTTCACTGTAAGGACATGTAAAACATAAACACACATGACCTACTTTTTAAATACACTGCACCCTGCCCTATGGGTCTTTAGAGCCTACCTTGTGGATGACTTACAATTACTAAAAACGAAGGTTTAGGCCCGGCAAATGGTTTATTTTGCCAGGTCAAATAGACTACACTATGGACTGCAGTAGCAGGCCTGAGACATGTGTTGCAGTGATGCTGTAGTGTGTGGCAAAATGAGTGCTTCAACTCCACTACTAGCATTTAATTTACAGGCCCTGGGAACATGTAGAACCAAATACTAGGGTGTTAACATTTTACCATACTTTAAGGAGAGAGCACTTACCACTAGTAAGCAGGCAACACATGCATGTGGTCCTAAAACTGTTCTGCAAAGGAAAGCAAAAATCTAGGGTAACCCTGCCGAAAGGGCAAGGCGCAACACATTCAAAAATGATATAAGCAGAAAATGTGCAACAGTTTGACAATATGATGCTGTCTTTTTCTTCCATGCACATAGAATCTGGAACAATATCCCTGTATTCATCAGGACCACCCCAACGCTGCTCCTATTTAGGAAACAGTTGAATACATTGACTATATGCTGCACTTTGACAATGTGCAATGGTCCACTGTCTTTTGGCTAGGTTTACACAATAGAAATACAGCATACATGCATACATACATGCATATGTGCAGGCTTTGCAAACAGTGCCTGCTCACATTTGAGGTCCCAATTCTAGAAACACCGGCAGCAGGGCCGAACCAAAACTGGCCCTGGTAAAGTGCTTGGCCAGCCCCCCTAGGGGCTGGCCAAGCACTTTACCAGGGCCTTTTTTGGCCTATTTTGTTACAGGGGCCGATATTGCAGCTATGCTGCAAAAATGGCCCTGTAACAAAAACGGTCCCCTAGGAGCCCAAAACCGGCCCCCACCCTGGCAGCCCACCAGGGAAATGCCCGGTGTCCGCTATGCCCAGTCCGGCCCTGACAGGCAGAAATGTAAAATTATCTGGGAAAGAAATGAAAGACATGAATGCCCTCTACTAGCTGGCTCATATCGGAACTCACCAACAGAAAATAAAAGACATTTGTTTAGTACAGCGATGACCTCCGTACGAGTAAACTCTTAGACAGGGCACTCTACCAATACTGGAACAAGTTTCAAGAAACAACAGACCACCCATTGCAGAAGTATAGATTCTTAGAGCTCTGAGGTGCCTAAACCAGAACACAATAGGCTCGTTTGTTGGCCTAGGTATAGGAAAAGGAGAATTCCTAGTCAGAAATTAAATTAAATTAAACCATAGGGAGCTGTGCAAAAATTTAATCATAGGAATCTGTGCAAAAATACTACATATTTTAATCCTACACTGCCTGAGGCGCTAACAAAAGTACCAAAAGCTACTTTTCGTGCTTCACCATTTAACTAGTTTTTATGATTATAAAATTTCACCATCCCTATTATTGATGACGAAGGCAAAGGTGTCTAACATGCTAACAGATGCTAAGTGCAATATAATTAGTAATAGTAGTATACCAGATTCAACGGGGGTCAGGATTTTAAACAGTTCAACAGTTTAAGTGTTTAGAGAGTTTGATTAGTAGCAAGGGTGTTTGTTCAGGTATAACCGGAAGAGGTGTGTTTTCAGACATTCCCTGAATGTCTTGAGGGTCAGGGTCATTCGAAGGGCTTCAGGGAGGGAGTTCCGGGTGGATGCTGATGTGTCTTGATATGGTGAGAGGTTCAGCCAGGTGTAAGTTTAGACAATGGGTTCCTAGGTGAGACTTCCAAGTTTGAGTTTGATCATTATGAGGATGGTGTTAAATAAGACAATGATCTGAGAAACATGGTCCATTCTTTAACCTCTTCCATGCTCATGACGTCTCCCGGCTGTCATGAGTCACGATGGGCGTGTGCGGACGACGGCCGGGAGACGTCATGACCACGCCCAGGAATGGAATGTCAGCACTGCGGCAGCGCTGCGGCGGAATTTGCGCCGCAGCGAAGAGGTTAAGATTCGAGGTATGGCTCAGTGAATTGAAGCTGAATAATTATGGAGGTGCTGAAGTTTAGGAGGGAGCAGTGCTGCCTTACTGTACTGTTTATTGCACTGTAGGCACTAGGAATTCCGACATTTTACTAAAAGACTTGTACTAATTGCTGAACCCTTTCCATATCATAGCTGGGTCTATAAAGCATATCAACCCCAGTGGCGGCTCCTCCGCTATGGCGGAAGCGCATCGCCCCCCCAAAAATGAGGGAAAGGAAAAATAAAACAATAGTAAACACTTGTTTTATTTTTCCTTTCCTTCTGAGTTGGGGTGCTGGACCAGGGGGATGACCGGAGGAGTGGTGGGTGCTGCCTTCAATGCGTGTGATGGTTTGGCCGTTCATCTCAGGCCTCATGAGCAGTGAAGCTCTCTCCAACCCAGCTGTGTTGCTGGGTTGGAGAGAGCAGGCACAGATACCCAGTCTGTCTGTGAACACAAATCGAGGGTGCTCAGGGCAATCCTGAAGCTGCTCTCATGTATGAGAGCAGCTTCAGGATTGGCCACAGGGCAGTCTGGGATCCTGTACCTGGAGAAGAGAAGCAGAAGAGTGTGACGTGGCCGGCTGCAGGTACTTTTTTTCAGTATTATTATTATTTTGCCCCCCTGCGACCCATATGCCCCCATTTACCCCCTCTACCCCCTGCCCGCCATCTCCGCCGCTCATCCACAACACTGGCCACTACTGATCAAGCCTTTCTACAGAAAGTGAGAGGAAGCAAGAATCACATTGCAGTTAAAAAATTCTATCTTATTGATGATAGTATGTACCACTGCAGGTTAAGGGAAGAAAATGTTAGTTTGTTAGAGAGAGTGTCTCTGGCAGGTGTCTGAGAATAGTGGAGATGTTCAAAAGCATTGAGAACATGCATGATATAAACATGTAGGTTATAGGCTGCAATCAGACATAGCTTAGCAAGACATCATATCATCAGTATGGTCCAGCATCATATGGAGGAATTCTTTACTATGATTTCTCAGCATACATGCCTCCCACATACATACAGCCCTTGGTACCATCAGCACCACTGCTGCCATATGACAAAACAATAATGATATTGTAGTTCATCCTGGACCAGCTGGAGTGGTTCCTGCAGGAGGGACAATGACCAAGTGGCAGTAAAGAGCAACAGTGCCAAAGAGATACACTAGAGGTTGTAGCATTCCTATTTTATAAACCACCAGTGACCTCTCACCTTGCCCCCCATCCCCCTACGAGCAAACTCAGGACTGCCACTCAGGGGGTAGATATCTAAAGGCAGCTCCAGGACCTGTAGCAAAGTGCAAAATACACCCCCGCCCAGTAACAGGCTATCACTGGGCAGGACTAGACCATATGAAAGAAATCTGCTCCCTCCTCATTACACCTAGTGCACATGAAGGATGGGTGTATGCAGGCTCTCTACAGCCGAACCAGCATCATTCAGTGATATGGAGATATTCAAATTGAATCAGGGGGAGCCTGGAAGATAGTGTCATTTCCTGTGGAGCCATTAAATCCTCCTTCCACTTGCAGTTCTCAACCGTTCCCACCCACTCTTCCCATCGGGCTTTCAAGGGCGTAAATAGGTCCCATAAATTAATTACCAGGAATTTGTAGGATATGTGATATTGCCCATTTACCCAGGGCCCCCATCAGCGTTTGTGCTTCCAAGGGGCTAAATTTAGGGATCTTCTCAAGGGATCCACTATAGACCTGAAGGGCATGCCGGAGCTGCAGGAATCTGTAAAACTGTGAATGTTGAGCCTGAAATCTGCCTCCAACTCTTAATAGTATATCATGTGAGAGTCTCTCCATACATCCCCCAACTTCAAGATACTGATTATGTCCCATTTGCCAAAGCAAATCCAGGCCAGATACCTGTTGCAGCCAGTGGCCCGTCCAGAGGAGGGTCCACCTAGTTAATTTCCCATCTCATCGAGCTCATTACCGATCTCCACACCAGGAAAAACACCTGTCACAAATCATGGAGAGAGCAGGAAATTAGGACCCACCCACCATATCCATAATGAAAATCCACCCCATGACCAGTATTTCAATCAGGACTGCCTCCATGTATTTAATCATTGAAAACTACTAGTTGGGATGTCCAGTAGTACAGATGTTATATCACCGAAGAGAGAGAGAGAAGCAGAACAGTTGCAATCTCCCAAGTATCACAATACCACAAAAGCAACTGTTATTCTCGACTTTCACCAGTTGTCAAATCGATTACTGGGAACAATTCCAGAGTTTATTCCCCATATATCCTATTTGACAAGTGTTGTCCTACCTCATAACCAATACGTATGTTTAGAATATCCAAAGATATTGGAGAAGAAGCCTCACTCACTAGATAGTGACATGCTTCATCATGGGCGTCTTTCCACACCCAGGTAAGATGATACTACCTGGGCGGACTCAACCAAAAGATGTTATGGGAGTTCTTATATACATTTTTTCTGGTTATGCAGGGAACCAGTTCGAAAGATGTAAAAGTACCTACAGGTGTCCCCAATGTTTAACTTTATTCGTGGGGTATCTGGGGTATCAGATAAAAATGTATTTGATAGGGTTATTTTGAATTTGTTTGATTTCAAATATACCCACTTATGACTGCCAACATGTTTCGGCCCACAGTATGAGTCCTAAACGGATCTGGGACCTTCTTCAGGGCTATACTATCTGTTCAATGGTTTCCCTGACTATAGTGTTGCATCTAAACTTTTAGTTGGACTGAGGCCTATTGCACTCACCTATCCATTCAGCTTTCCAGCAGATTTTCTGCAAGAAAGGACAAATAATATATACGTATTATTTATGAGGGACTCCACATCATTTGTGCCAATAGTCCACGGTACATATACTCTAATTAGTACCATTCTCTCCAAGGTTAATTGTGCTTAATTATTAAACCTCACCCTGGTGTATTTCTGTATTTTTTCACCCGTATTGCTGAACTCCTAATTCATCTTTATGAGCTGCTTCCAAGCATCACAACAGTGACATCATAATTAAGCCAGCGGATAAGGGAGGGGCTACAGTGGTCATGCCAGTGGAAATGTATCATGGAGAGTGTAAAAAACTACTAAATGATCCACGTAATTTCAAGCGTTTGCAGAGAGACCCAACAGAAATGTTGAAAAAAGACATAATGACACTAGTGAATGGAGCGGAGGTAGAGGGATGGATAACAACAGCAGAAGCAGCCTTTTGGGTAGAAACGAACCATAAAGTGCCATACTTTTATATCCTTCCAAAGGTGCATAAAAACATCAATCCACCCCCCGGTCGCCCGATTGTTTCTGGCATTGGGTCAACTTTGGAACCATTGTCCAAATTTGTTGACCATTTTTTAAGACCTATGGTTCAACAAATGCCATCGTACTTGAAGGATACTCGAGATATTTTAATCAAACTTCAAACACTATCATTCAATGAGTCCACAGACCTTCTCAATACTCTAGATGTAGAGGCGCTGTACACCAGCATTCCTCAAGAAGCCTCCTTAGAAGTAATCGAAACGCTACTTAAAAAGGAAGAATGGTCATCCATCACTCCTATACAGTTTATCATTGATTGTGCAAGATTAGCTCTAACAAGAAATTATTTCGAGTATGAAGGAGAATACTATCTACAGACCCATGGCACTTCCATGGGCATGACCTGTGCTCCCAGCATAGCCTGCCTATATGTCCATGATTTTGAAACGAAATTCATCTACACCAACAACAATCCTTTTTACAATAAGTTGCCGGTGTGGAAACGTTTCATAGATGAAATTTTTCTTATATGGAACGGAAATTAAATAGAAGCAATGGACTTCTTGATCTGGCTAAACTCGAGAGATAAATACTTGAAGTTTACAATGACAGTAAAAAAAGACTGGATCACCTTTCTAGACCTCAAAATCTGGCCGAATGAGGGTCGATTAAAAACTGAAGTCTTCTATAAGCCCACAGATGTAAATAATCTACTGAGATATGACAGTTTCCATCCTAAAACCTTGAAAGATAATTTACCAGTAGGACAATTTCTAAGACTCCTTAGAAATTGTACAGAAAACGAAACCTACCGGGCCCATGCAAAAAAACTGTCAGATAAGCTATACTCCAAGTCTTATCACCTAGGCTGGTAAAACAAGCATATAAAAGGGTATATAATAACCCAAGAGAAGCATTATTGGAGACGTACCAAAAACCTGAGAACGCAAGAACGGTATGTGTAACCACGTATGGTACAGAGTCGAACAAAATGAAGGGGATTATTTTAAGACATTGGAAGACTCTTAATTCAGGAACCATCAAAATGGAAAAACCCTTATTTGCGTTCAAACAAGGCAAATCCCTACGAGACTCAATAGTATACACTTGCCCCAAGAAGAAAAAAATTGATATTATGGAAAACACCAACACCCTCTGGAATTTACCCACTGTGGTGGGACATTTCCCCTGCGGCAGCTGTGATATATGTTGCCTTACCAAAGCGAGTAAAACCATTGACTTGGGTTTGAAGACACCATGGGAACAAAGAACCTTAGCAAACTTTAATAGCCAAAATGTAGTTTACATTATGATCTGTAAATGCCAACAGACATATATAGGCATGACCACATGGAAAGCTAAGACGAGAATCAATGAACATCGAAGTACCTTCCGTTGCGGGAAAACAGTAACGAAGATGATGCGTCACTTTCAAGTAAGAGGACACACGGAAAATGATTTTACATGGTCGATCATCGAAAATTTACCCAGTAACTGCAGTGAAAGACAACTGTTAAAACTACAACAGCAGTGGATTTACCGGACTTCTAGTGTCACACAAGGATTAAATGAAGATATCCCATGGTCAATGCTAATATGAGGTGGCCCCCTAAAACCAATTTAGGTTACTTCATAAAAGTACAATAAGCAATATAGGGGAATTTACACAACGACCTTTGTTATATATACTAGGTAGAGACCTTGTTGATTATCAGTGCTGGAGTATTAATAAATCTGGGTATGAACATTAATAACTGTGCCACCTGCACATGATTACATGGTATTAGACTGTGGGTTCTAAACATTTGTGGGCACTTAAATTTGAAAAATGATCCATATGACAAAATCGGTCAAAAGGGTTTGTTGGGCGGATATTTTAGACATGACCAATCCTAAACCCAACATCCAGTGGTATGTTTTATTGCAGATATAGAGAATAATGTCATGTATGAGAGGGACATATACCGCCCAGAATGATTTATATAAGTGACATGCAGTAAACACAAGTATCGGCCAGTTTGAAAAACCATAGACGCGGTTATTACATCGCGCGTCAATCAATAAGTGAACCACAGTCCTAAACGCTAGAGTTCAACAAGAATAGGGTCGTTGAAATTAGAGTGGTAGCTCCCCTCTTCTTTACAATAACTGGGAATTATTTAGTGCCAGAAGTGAAGGGTGAGGAATACACTACAACCTCCAGAGGTCTTAGCAGCCGGCACGCAGGGTAATGAGCGCTCGCTGATGATTACGCAACCAATCAGGGAACAGGTGCCGGTGAAAGAAGATCGACCCGGAAGGAACAAGGTATTTAACCGCCAATGAACGCCAGACCAGTAAGACAGCGGGCGGTGATTTCCGTAGGTGGAGACATGGTGTCGGTTCTTTGAAGAAGTAAGCCGGGCAGGGGCAGTACGTATGCGGCTGATAGCGAGTGAGAATCTGATAGAAGGTTTGAAAATGGTATGTGTTCTACCGTGATAATATCCAAGAATACGCACAAGAATGTTTGAGCTGTAAACTGCATCATTACAGCTTTTGCAATACGAAACGCTTTTTGTGAACATCATACCCGCGGCGAATCGAAGAGCAGGTCCGATGAGCGATTGTTTCGTGATTTGAGTATATACATGTCTTATAACCCGAATCATTGTTATTATGAGGTGTGATTCTGTGAAAGGTATGTAACAATGAATTTACATCACCGCTGGTTATTATATCACATGAATGGGTATAATAGGAGACGAAGTGTCAAATGACCATCTAAAATAAACACATTTAGAGAGTTAAGATTTGATAACACCGACAATTTAAGTGTTGTCCTTTCGCTCCACAGTGTGTGACTACAAGACGACACCTTAAGTCACGAGACCTGCATGGTGCAAAAATTGCACCAACCAGTAGGTGAGATGAGTGGATCCTAGTGAGCTTATCTGTGTTCAAATGTTTTAAACACAAAAGTGTGAAGAGCTGAGGGTGAGGTGTAATCTAATATTTAGATGCTTATAATCGCACACGTATGCAATTAAAACCCACGATCTAAGAGGTGATGGATGCATGTTCGCGAGAACTAACCATCACTAGTATAAATTGGATTTTAAATTTATCTAGGATTTGTTGTGATGCTTGGAAGCAGCTCATAGAGATGAATTAGGAGTTCAGCAATACGGGTGAAAAAATACAGAAATACACCAGGGTGAGGTTTAATAATTAAGCACAATTAACCTTGGAGAGAATGGTACTAATTAGAGTATATGTACCGTGGACTATTGGCACAAATTATGTGGAGTCCCTCATAAATAATACGTATATATTATTTGTCCTTTCTTGCAGAAAATCTACTGGAAAGCTGAATGAATAGGTGAGTGCAATAGGCCTCAGTCCAACTAAAAGTTTAGATGCAACACTATAGTCAGGGAAACCATTGAACAGATACTATAGCCCTGAAGAAGGTCCCAGATCCGTTTAGGACTCATAGTGTGGGCCGAAACATGTTGGCAGTCATAAGTGGGTATATTTGAAATCAAACAAATTCAAAATAACCCTATCAAATACATTTTTATCTGATACCCCAGATACCCCACGAATAAAGTTAAACATTGGGGACACCTGTAGGTATTTTTAAATCTTTTGAACTGGTTCCCTGCATAACCAGAAAAAATGTATATAAGAACTCCCATAACATCTTTTGGTTGAGTACGCCCAGGTAGTACCATTTTACCTGGGTGTGGAAAGACGCCCATGATGAAGCATGTCACTATCTAGTGAGTGAGGTGTCTTCTCCAATATCTTTGGATATTCTAAACATACGTATTGGTTATGAGGTAGGACAACACTTGTCAAATAGGATGTATGGGGAATAAACTCTGAAATTGTTCCCAGTAATCGATTTGATAACTGGTAAAAGTCGAGAATAACAGTTGCTTTTGTGGTATTACAGTAGTACAGATGCACATTAGCTGCAGCCATTCCCCCATTGTAAGTAGACTGAGAACATTTGCCAAAGGCTATGCGCAGCACTTTACCAACCCAGTAGGAAGGACCTCATTGTGGACTGTACATCCATGAACCATTTTTGTGGGAGCACATGTGGAAAGTTTTGGAGAGTGTATATGATTTTCAGCAAAACCATCATTTTAAATAGGGCTAACCTCCTCCCCAGAGTGCTGAGTGGCAGATGGGTCCACCTACCCATGTCTTTCTTCATATTAGTTACCAAGGGCATTAAGTTCAGAGACCAGGCATGATCCAGGAGCAAGGAGATATGGATTCCCAAATACTGAAAGCTTAACCAATGAATTGGCACCCGGCTGTGCCAAGCTCCCATCTCAACATCACCGGTGATCCGCTACAGCTGGGATTTTGACCAATTAACCGGAAGGCCAGAAGCCTGTCAATAAAAAAATCAAGCATCTGGAGGAGCCTGGGGCCTGTGGCCTCGGGCTGGGAAAAAAATAGCAGAACGTTGTCTGCGTATAAAGCAATGCGGTCTTCTGTCCTGTCTCCTTGCAGAAAATCTACTGGAAAGCTGAATGGATAGGTGAGTGCAATAGACCTCAGTCCAACTAAAAGTTTAGATGCAACACTATAGTCAGGGAAACCATTGAACAGATAGTATATCCCTGAAGAAGGTCCCAGATCCATTAAGGACTCATAGTGTGGGCCGAAACATGTTGGCAGTCATAAGTGGGTATATTTGAAATCATACAAATTCAAAATTTCCTGAGGCGGAAGCCGGGAGAGTTGTATCGCTGTTTTTTAATAACTTGAGTGTATTTGCTGTGCTTTTACTGTTTTTTACCCCATTCTCCCCTGGGCATTACCGCGCTGCAGCTGACAACGCTGCCGCGGCTTACCTGATTGTTTGTGTTGCCGCCAGCCCCGGGACACAGAGGCCACGCCCACCAACATCAGGCCACGCCCCCTCCGATTCAGGGTATTTTAAGCGCGCTGATTGGCTAGCGCGGCCCAGAACATTTGACCTCCTGAGGCGGAAGCCGGGAGAGTTGTATCGCTGTTTTTTAATAACTTGAGTGTATTTGCTGTGCTTTTACTGTTTTTTACCCCATTCTCCCCTGGGCATTACCGCGCTGCAGCTGACAACGCTGCCGCGGCTTACCTGATTGTTTGTGTTGCCGCCAGCCCCGGGACACAGAGGCCACGCCCACCAACATCAGGCCACGCCCCCTCCGATTCAGGGTATTTTAAGCGCGCTGATTGGCTAGCGCGGCCCAGAACATTTGACCTCCTGAGGCGGAAGCCGGGAGAGTTGTATCGCTGTTTTTTAATAACTTGAGTGTATTTGCTGTGCTTTTACTGTTTTTTACCCCATTCTCCCCTGGGCATTACCGCGCTGCAGCTGACAACGCTGCCGCGGCTTACCTGATTGTTTGTGTTGCCGCCAGCCCCGGGACACAGAGGCCACGCCCACCAACATCAGGCCACGCCCCCTCCGATTCAGGGTATTTTAAGCGCGCTGATTGGCTAGCGCGGCCCAGAACATTTGACCTCCTGAGGCGGAAGCCGGGAGAGTTGTATCGCTGTTTTTTAATAACTTGAGTGTATTTGCTGTGCTTTTACTGTTTTTTACCCCATTCTCCCCTGGGCATTACCGCGCTGCAGCTGACAACGCTGCCGCGGCTTACCTGATTGTTTGTGTTGCCGCCAGCCCCGGGACACAGAGGCCACGCCCACCAACATCAGGCCACGCCCCCTCCGATTCAGGGTATTTTAAGCGCGCTGATTGGCTAGCGCGGCCCAGAACATTTGACCTCCTGAGGCGGAAGCCGGGAGAGTTGTATCGCTGTTTTTTAATAACTTGAGTGTATTTGCTGTGCTTTTACTGTTTTTTACCCCATTCTCCCCTGGGCATTACCGCGCTGCAGCTGACAACGCTGCCGCGGCTTACCTGATTGTTTGTGTTGCCGCCAGCCCCGGGACACAGAGGCCACGCCCACCAACATCAGGCCACGCCCCCTCCGATTCAGGGTATTTTAAGCGCGCTGATTGGCTAGCGCGGCCCAGAACATTTGACCTCCTGAGGCGGAAGCCGGGAGAGTTGTATCGCTGTTTTTTAATAACTTGAGTGTATTTGCTGTGCTTTTACTGTTTTTTACCCCATTCTCCCCTGGGCATTACCGCGCTGCAGCTGACAACGCTGCCGCGGCTTACCTGATTGTTTGTGTTGCTGCCAGCCCCGGGACACAGAGGCCACGCCCACCAACATCAGGCCACGCCCCTTCCTATCATCCACTTCCTATTTAACATGTGCCTTTTCCGGTCGCGCAGCGGACGAGCGCAGCGGGCGCGCCGTTTGCGCGCCGAAGGCGCGCCTAAGGCAAGCCCGTCTGCGCCTGTCCGCGACCAGACTGCGGCCGGGGCCAGACATGCTGCCGAAATTGGAACATATGGTGGACAGATATCTTGGTCAGGTGAGGACCTAAAGGCATTCAACCCACCATCCAATTGCTGCCCTCACTCTATAGACCCAGCAACCTTTGACCCCGCCCAAACTTGTAGCAATTGCGGGATAACGTTTGACAGCGCTGCCCCCGCAATACCCCCCAACCCTAAATCCCCTCCTCAAACTAACCTCAGGGCGGGCCTATTAAACTGTAGATCCCTCGTCAAACACACAGATGAGGTCTGGCTCCTACTACAAGAGAAGGATTGGGATATCCTGTTCCTAACTGAAACATGGATCAAAGAGGACAACTTGACCTCTATCGCTCTTGCCATCCCTCCGGGATTTAAAATATGCCTCGCCAACCGGCCTGGGACAAAAAGAGGCGGTGGCGTAGCTATTATTTTCAAAGAGCATCTAGTACTGACATCCTCGGCTGCCACGGCTATCCAAGGAATTGAAGGTCTTCACTTCTGCTTCCAAGTGAGCCCTCAGCTCTCACTAGCAGGACTAGTGATATATCGCCCCCCGGCCAGCGCGGACCCCATTCTAACTACCCTATTAGACACGATAGTGCAGAGCTCGCTCCTCCACCCCCTTTTCTTAGTGGTAGGTGATTTTAATATCCACATGGATAAAGTAGACTGCGCCATGGCAGAGATGCTCCGAACAACGCTAGACGCTGCCGGCCTCAGATTGATCAATGAAGGCCCCACGCACACTGGGGGCCATACTATTGATCTCATCTTTGCTAATATCAAGGATGTGCGGCCGGAAAAACCTCTCCCTTTGATATGGTCAGATCATTCACTTGTCCCATTCACTCTGAACATTCGAAGTGATACCAAGGCGCCAAGTAAATGCTACTTTATGAAAAGGCAATGGAAAAAACTGACCCCTGAGTCTATGTTCCCGGTTCTGGCGCAAACCATTCCCCCCTTGACAAATAATCCCAATATGGATGCTTTACTACTCAATGAATGGATAGGAGGGATGGTTTCTTTTATTGCCCCAGCCTCTCGGGCTTTATCAAAAAGAGAATCCCCCTCAACTCCCTGGTTTACGCAGGAACTTAGAGAGGAGAAAGCGGCTTGTAAACAACTGGAAAGACTCTGGAGAGAAAACTACGGCTTAGAAGAAAAAACTAGATATAAGGAAGCATCAAAAAAATTCCGAAAAGCCATTAGGAATAATAAAAAGCGCTTCTACGCGGACTCGATTATACAGGCAGAACAGTCCAGCAAACAAGTTTTTAAAGTAGTACAGTCCTTCCTCAAACCTCAATGCATTGAAAGAGAGGTTGTTCCCACACCATTACTTTGCGAGCAAATTTCAGAATACTTCGATCTTAAAATTAAGATAGTATATGACTCCTTTGGCCCAGTAATAAGTACTGTGAAACAGGACACAGCGAACAATGGTGAGACAGGAGAAACCCTCACCCAGTTCGCGCATATCCCTCTGAACGAGGTGAGGCAAGAACTCAGCCGCTGTAAATCCGGCTCCCCTGATGACCCCTGTCCTGCTAAACTATGGAGTGCCATAGCGGACTCTGTAGTGCCCACACTTCAAAGTATCTGGAATTCTTCCATCACGTCAGGAATCTTTCCTGACGTTTGGAAGCATGCCACTCTCCTTCCCCTAAAGAAAAACCAAACGGGGACCCAGATGACCTCACGAATCTCCGCCCAATATCCCTTCTAGCCGCCCCGGGAAAAATGCTGGAAAAAGTGATACAACGCCAATTGAGTAAATTTGTGGAAACCAACAACATTCTCCATGAAACTCAATCTGGCTTTCGACCCGGTTTCAGCACAGAAACAGCGCTCCTAGAGGTAGCCGAGTCAGTGAGGTGGTCGATGGATGCAGGAAGTTCAGCTATGCTGGTACTCCTGGATCTGTCGGCCGCCTTCGATACGGTGGACCATGCTAGACTACTCAGCCGGCTGGCAGAGATAGGCATTCAAGACAACGCGTTGAGGTGGATAAACTCCTATCTATCTCAGAGAACGCAGAAGGTGGCACTTGGGACGATTTCTTCCACACCTAAAACCCTCAACTGTGGAGTCCCGCAGGGCTCGGCCCTCAGCCCTCTCTTGTTCAATATCTATCTGGCCCCCCTTTTTACGCTAATTGCCAACTGGGGTGTTAAGGCAATTTCTTATGCCGACGACACCCAGTTGGTATTTCCATACTCTGAGATGACACAGGAATCCTTCGCAAACTTTAAAGGCTGTCTCCAGGACATTGCTCACTGGATGAATACTAACAAACTAAAACTAAATGCCAATAAAACCGAAGTTATCTTTTTCGGTAAGGGTCCCACCCCCGCCCCAGAGCTATGGTGGCCGGTGGAGATGGGCCCCCCCCCTTTGCCCAGTCACTCGGCAAAAAACCTTGGAGTGAGATGGGATAATAAAATGTCTTTCACTTCCCATATCCAACAAGTGGCTGGTTGCTGTTTAAGTAAACTAAGAAACCTCCGAAAATTTCTTAAACATCTACCAGAGAGCTGTAGAAAAATGGTAGTCCATGCAACGGTCACCTCACGGCTTGACTATGCTAATGGTCTTTACATGGGCCTCCCAAAATTCCTAACCCATAAACTGCAGGTAGTTCAAAACGCGGCTGCGAGGCTGCTACTGCGAATTCCTTTCAAGCAGTCAGTCTCTCCGCATCTTCGAACCCTGCACTGGCTTCCTGTGGTCAACCGGATAAAATTCAAAGCTCTGACGCTTGCGTTCAGATCTTTGCATGGCTCCTGCCCACTTTACCTAAAAAAACGCCTTCCAAGATATTCCCAAAGCCGTGCATTACGGTCAAATGACCGTGTCCTACTGGTCGTCCCACGAGCAAAAAATGCCCGCCTTGGCGGTCGTACCTTTTCAGCAAACGTCTCCGTTCTGTGGAACTCTCTACCTCAAGCAATCCAGCAGGCTCCATCTGAACCCTGCTTTAAGAAGATGCTAAAGACCTGGCTCTTCTCCCAGCCACGCTAGGTCTTCTATTTCCGCCCCAGGACTTCTGTGGTTCCTCTAGCGCCGGGACACCTCCTCGTGAGGTAGCTGTTCGCGCTTTATAAAATCCAGTATTATTATTATTATTAAAATAACCCTATCAAATACATTTTTATCTGATACCCCAGATACCCCACGAATAAAGTTAAACATTGGGGACACCTGTAGGTATTTTTAAATTTTTCGAACTGGTTCCCTGAATATCCAGAAAAAATGTATATAAGAACTCCCATAACATCTTTTGGTTGAGTCCGCCCAGGTAGTACCATCTTACCTGGGTGTGGAAAGACGCCCATGGTGAAGCATGTCACTATCTAGTGAGTGAGGCGTCTTCTCCAGTATCTTTGGATATTCTAAACATACGTATTGGTTATGAGGTAGGACAACACTTGTCAAATAGGATATATGGGGAATAAACTCTGAAATTGTTCTCAGTAATCGATGTGACAACTGGTGAAAGTCGAGAATAACAGTTGCTTTTGTGGTATTACAGTAGTACAGATGCACATTAGCTGCAGCCATTCCCCCATTGTAAGTAGACTGAGAACATTTGCCAAAGGCTATGCGCAGCACTTTACCAACCCAGGGGAAGGACCTTAATGTGGACTGTACATCTATGAACCATTTTTGTGGGAGCACATGTGGAAAGTTTTGGAGAGTGTATATGATTTTCAGCAAAACCATCATTTTAAATAGGGCTAACCTCCCCAGAGTGCTGAGTGGCAGATGGGTCCACCTACCCATGTCTTTCTTCATATTAGTTACCAAGGGCATTAAGTTCAGAGACCAGGCATGATCCAGGAGCAAGGAGATATGTATTCCCAAATACTGAAAGCTTAACCAATGAATTGGGACCCGGCTGTGCCAAGCTCCCATCTCAACATCACCGGTGATCCGCAACAGCTGGGATTTTGACCAATTAACCGGAAGGCCAGAAGCCTGTCAATAAAAAAATCAAGCATCTGGAGGAGCCTGGGGCCTGTGGCCTCGGGCTGGGAAACAAATAGCAGAACGTTGTCTGCGTATAAAGCAATGCGGTCTTCTGTCCTGTCTCCTTTTCTAATTCCCAGACCTGAGCATCTCATCTGACCCACTTTACTAGTGGGTCCATTGCTAGAACAAAGCGCAGAGGCAATAGGGGAAATGCCTGCCTGGTGCCCAACTGGATCCACAAAGCCCAAGGCACCACTCCATTCATGCGAAACCTAGCTGTGAGTCAGATGTAGAACCATCTGCACATATACTATAAATCACAGTCCAAAGCCCATTCACCGGAGAACATCCCAAAACAATTCCCAATCAAAAGAATCAAAGGCCATATCAAAATCACTTAAGAGGCACTAGACCCGGCCGTGTGGTGCCAGTATGCCAAGGCTGCGTGCCCTCCCTATACAATGTCCGGTACTTCATTGGGGTACAAAGCCACATTGGTCCGGGCGGATAGCACCATGACATAAAGCTTAAACTCCCTATTGATTAGTGGTTTGGGCCGGTAGGAGGGGTATTCCTGAGGTGATCACCCCTCCTTATGGAGGATCACAATAGTAGTCCCTCCAGAAGTTGGTCCTTTGCTATGGCCTTGTTGTACATGACTAGCAATGATGGCAGTAGTTGCAACCTAAACACTTGTTAGTACTCCATTTGGAAATTCTACAGTCTAGGAGTCTTCCCTGGGTTCAGGTCTTTAAGGGCGTCTTCCAGTTTCTCCAGTATTATAGGTGTATTATAGGTCATTCCATGTCTGCACGTTCCAGCATAGGTATATTCTTCAGTGGAAGATCCACAAACAGGGACATGGAGCTTTAAAGGGCCTCTCCCGGCGTGTAGAGGCCCTGGTAGTAGTCTGCAATTGCCTTTGCCTCTGCGATTCTCGAGAGGGAGGACCTCATGATCCCTGGAATTAATTGGTTGGCCGCCCAATGAGTTTCCAGCCAGCAGAGCAGTTCACTGGACTTATCCCATACTTTTACACGCTGCTGGTGGAAACGCCAGCCAGGAATGGCAGGCATCCTCAAGGCATAAGTGCCGCAACGTCACCCTACCGATCGTAACCTGACCAGCTTTCAATCTCGTCCAACTCAGTCTCTCTCTCTCCGTCTCTCTCATAGAACTATTCAGGCTTCCAACTTGTTTATATGTTGTGGCTTTATCCTGTCTCATGCCCTAAAATGTGACTGGGAATTCCCTGCATCTAGGACTTTCCCATCCCCCACAGTATTCCCAGGAACTCCACTGATTGTTTATTCTGTTCCAGGAATGCCTTCTATTCTTGTGACAGGAAGTGTGAATCCTTTCTATCAGTGAGGTACCAGACATTAATTCCCTAAATTGTATGGCAACCACTACTTGGGCCACCACCCATAGCACCATCAGGAAGAGGTCCGAAATGCCCACGGGTCAAATGTCAGCTCATGTGTTTGCAAGCTGGACCATCACTGGCAGCACGAAGAGGTGAATCTGTGACCAAGTGCCACAGGCTGCTGAGAGGTGTGTGTATTCTAGAGTCAATGGGTGTCCCACCAACCATGCATCACTGAGGCCAAGGCTGGTGGTCCATGTTGCCAACTCGGATTTCCCTCTCCAGTTTTTTCTTTCCCACCACTCTACCGTCAGTCCGTGGGACCATCACTGCATAGAAATCTCCTGCCATAATTGTACGGCCATTGGGGAGGTGCAGCACCATATCTTTCATCTTTTCTAATGTCTGTCCTGCCAGGTGCAGGTGCACATTTACACAGAGAAAGTTAAAAAACCTGCCCCTCAACCACCATGTATCTACTGTGATCCTTTGTCTCAATCTGGTATACTACCAAGGGAAGCTGTGCATGTATGGAAATAGCCCCCCTGGAATCGCCTGGAGTGCACCAAGTGATACGCTCTATGTTACCCATGTCTGGCATACATTTTGTCCCCAACAAATGTGTCTCCAGCCGAAACAAAAACTCCAGTGAATACTGTGCCCAGGACCAACCACCCTTTATTCGGTCAAGTAAGCCATTGACATTCCATGACATGACTGTCAAGTAACCCCCAAACAACTCCAACTCCCCAGACCCCACACTTCCACCCTAAAAGCACCTATCACTACAATATAACTAACATACAACAGGCAAAAACTTCACAAAGTGGCAATTCCTGAGCCAGTTCCTCCAGATCCCAATTTGATAATTAGGACATTATGTTGCTGGCAAAACACACATTTCAGAGTTAGTTTAGGAGCCAGTAGTCAACTGCAAGGCATCCCTACTCCACCAACGTGGCAGCGAACTCCTCGGAGTTCCCAGGACCAGCTGATGGCACAATCCCATCGCCACTAGGGTCCTTCTCCATAGCCAAAGCTCCCTGAGGGACAAGAGGACCAGGGCCATACCCTTGTCCTAGCCAGTCTGCATCCGATACCTGTGACCTGGGTGAACCATCTTGAGATATTCTCCTCCTCCTAGACTTCCCATGTATAGTCCGGCTGCAATGCGGATCCCTCAGTGGTCCATTGGGCACTGTTGGCCAAGTCTCCTTGGATGGAGGAGAGTGACACCGCAAGGATCGCTGTTCCATGGCCTATTCCCAGGTTGCTACCGGGGTCAATGAAAAGGGATTTGAAGGTGCGCGCTCCCCTTGGTTTGGCTGGAAATAAAAGCATGTATGGTCCCTTTATTGCTCGAAACATTTGTTTCACCACTTTAAATGATTTGTGCTGTTGCTGTAATTGCCAGTTTAGTCTGGAAATATCAGAATTCTGGAGGACAGGTATTTCAGTTCGACCTTTTGCCTAGCTACCCCAAGGGTCACATCTCTATCACCGTAGTTGAGTACTTTAGCAATAATAGGATGCGGTGTTGCTCCCGTTGGGGGTTTCACTACAAGAGACCTGTGTGCTCATTTAACCACAAAAAAGGACAAGAACCTCTCCACCGGCATCCAGGATGATAGTCACCACCCTAAAAAGGTCTCCTGGGTAGCCTCTCCATTGCCTTCCAGAGATCACACCCACCAGGCCCACTCAGCTCCAGGCTGCCAATCAGTCACCGCCCACCATCTTGTCAGAGGCCCCATGGCACTGGTAGTGGCTCAGCTTGGTCCCAGTTTTTAGCTCTGTCCTTAAAAGGTTGTGTTCCACAGTAGTTCTTAGTGTTTCTTGAATATTTTCACTTGGAGTGGCAGAAATGTTTTCATTCATTATCAAACATCAAAATTAAAAAAACTGACTGGCACTTACACGGGTGGTGATTAAATTAAAGAACTCATTTGCCGACTGCCCTTGCACAATTATCTATAAAGCTGAAGAAGCCCTGGGATAGCACTCCAGACTATCCAGAAAAAAACATGTCTTTTTTAGCACACATATCAGCTAATTTAGAAAAAAGAAGTAGAATATTCCTTAATCATTCAGAATCCGAAACAATTTGAGGCAAAGCACATTTTATCATAAATTTACCTACATGCGAGAAGACACTTGTTGTATGTGTTGTATGAAGTTAGGTTGTGTACTTCTGTGCAGTTTTTGCCTGTCGTGCCGTTTCATATTTTCTCACAGCTATTGCCCTATTCCCTTTTACTATTCCGATTTGTAATTTTTATACCTTTTGAAATGGAACTAATAGTAAATAGTAATAGTAAAGAAGCTGTGTGTTTGTGAGTGTGGCTCTCAGAAAACAATGGCGTAGTTCATGTCTAGCGTGCCCAATACTGCTTCTTCTACACCATGCACCACCCCTGCCAGCTGCTTCCTCCTTTTAAGATGTCTCTGCCAATCGACGTGCCTTTAAGGAGCATTTGCCATGGGAAACAGTGTCTGTTTCATGTCAAGTTTTATATTGCCCTGGAATTACTCTCAACGATTGGGCCGTAATATCGCTAAAACACACACATGACCATTCTGTTGCCACTTGCACCCTCTCCCAAAAAAATAAATGAAAGGAGATGAACACAAAAGACAGACTAAGGGCAGCCCTACTTTCAGAAACGTGGCAAGCAATAAAAGTTTTAAAATTGAAACATATTTTTCAGTATCCAAAACCGGACTCAGATAACTGAAGGTGCCCACGATAGCCTAGTTTGGCAACCTTCCGACACTTTTTTGCCCTCAGATGCGGTTACAGATGCTCTCGTCGCCCAACAGAACCAGCCTCACATTTCCTCGAATAGGTCTAAGATAGACTGCATGACTGCTGTTACACCTGCCCGGGGGGACATTTGCAAGGGATTAAGCCAGGATGGTGGTTCTGAAGAACCTTTGGGAGATGATCCTAGTATGGTTGAGAGGGCGTAGAGATGTAAAAAATCGAGGTCTGGGGAAGAATTGACACTCCCTGATATTGACATAGAGGCCCAAATAAGAGGTTGGAGGGACCCTCACGATCACACTCATAAGGATGATCACTTCAGGGCTGATTCACAGAACTAATCTGAGATGAAATCCTAAACTTACTACTTTTGGTATTCACAGAAGGCATTTAGTAGTAGTAAAGTTAGGAATCCTAACTTTACTACTACTAAACTGAGACAAAATCCTAACTTTACGACTTTCAGTATTCACAAAACGCATTTAGTAGTAGTAAAGTTAGGAGTTAAGAGTTGGGAATATCTTTTTTGTATTAAAATAATTTTATACTCTAGTTTGTCCCTATTGGAAAAATCTGTGCTACGTTCTGAAAATGATGTCTGTAATGTTGTTTGAAGAACAGAAGGTAAATAGTTTTGGCATCGTTAAACCTACATTTACGACACACTCCCATATAGAAGCATCTGTGAACAACAGGCCATTACCATCTGCTCTTTCAGGAGAGCTAAGAGATGTCTCTGTTCAAGCAGGTATACCCCTTTATTTGTTGGCCCCCATAGAACCGGTGTGTAACCTCGAAAAGGAAGAGCTTTGTTTAAACGCATTATTTGGGGAGGTAGAACTTTGGGAAAGCCTATATTGAAAAAGTTCCCTTTTGTTTGAAAATGGTTTCAAAAAAGGGGCATCGGAGAAGTTGAGAAAACCAGGGGACCCGTCTCTATGTTGGGTAGGGGAGGAGGTGGTCCTAACACCCTCCACCTCTCATGCCCGTGCTCTAACCATGCGAGGGTGTGGGTTAAAGGCAGGGAAGAGGGGAAGCCCCATAACAAATGATAAGGGGGAAAATATGAAAAGGAAACATAAAAGGATGAGACAACCTCCTAAACGAAAGCGAGAAGGTTGCATTTTCCACGGATCTCTGACAGGCAGAGTGACACACATACAATGATAGAGGAGGGAGTTTCTAAACTCATCACATATGGTTTCAACTGTGAGATTGGGGGGTTGTGGAGTGGCAGTGTCTTCACCAAATTTGATGCAGCAGTTGCCCCAAGAAGTCCAACTCCCCTTGATTAACTAGCTGGTTGATCCCCCGGGAGGGGAAACGGGAATAGGATATGGGGTTTCCATGCACCAGACGGGGTTTGGGGTTAGGGCAGTCATAAATCTAGAGGGGTGGGTTCAAGTGCCGAGTATCATTCAGGATGGGCCCTGCAGAGCTCTCACAGGGACCATTCCATGGTCTAATAGAAACATGGAGGGCACTCCACACAAGTTTCTAGTCTTATGTATAGGGATATTACATCTGTTTTAGAATATGAGGAATCTTCCCCATGCATCCAATAATTCAGTGCCCAAAAGCTCCAAAGACCATTAAACCAGTGGTGTCAGATGCAATGGGTCCCGACTTTGAGTATTTACCTGGTAATACCAAAAATATTGTGGTCTATTTGGGCAAGAGGGGGCGATCAATAAATATGGTGACGTGCTTGGCAGCTGATCCTCAGGCTCCGGATATGGAAGATGAATTGGCCCAGTAGAGCTGGGTCACGAGGGCCTTGAAAAATATCCGCCCTCCAGCAGAAAGGAGTGATCCTTTGAGGTAGCTTAGGGGGTTTACTATTGTCATGGAATATGGCTGGTTTGGATCACAATGAGATAAAATTGAATTTTTGAAAACTCTGAACCCTTTAATTATGTGTTTACAAGAAACTTGGTCTTGTAAAGAATTTGACTGTGATGGCTATTTTGTGTTTTCTAGTTATGCTAAGCACTCTGAAAGGGGGCAGGCTAGTGGGGGGGTTGCTAATTTGTTTAAGAATTTGATTAATTGATGCAATCCGTCAAATCTTTGAATATGCTTGAAGTTGGCACACTTGGGAGAAAATAGTAGTTCTTCTTTCTTCCTCTCGGCAAATTTGTACATTCCTCCTGTGAGACACTATGACCACCTGCTGAGTGTACTTTTTTCATTTGTTGATGATATAGCTATTAGGGAAAAATGCCCCTAGTAATAATCGCTGGAGATTTAAATGCCAAAGACTCTAACTCTGTGATTTACGTCAACCCTGAAAAAGAGCAGATTTGGCATATACCCAAGATTTTCCTACCATGCAATGTATGTGGGATTTGCAAATAATTTTGTGAATCCCACATATTCCTTATTTGCGAATCGCAAATTGAAATTTGCAAATAAGGAATACCTTCCCATTCATTCCTATGGGCTAGGAGGCCCATAGGAATGAATGGGAAGACATTCTCAATTTGCGATTCTCAATTAGAGAATTGCAAATTGAGAATTCAATTTCAAGGGTGCCAGGGTGTCAAAAGGACACCCTGTTGCACCCCTGAAATGCGTATGTGTACGCATGTGGCACACAATGTGCCACATGGCATTTTCAAAAATTTGCATTTTTAAGTGAAATCGCAATTTATCACCAACTTGATGGTGGTATATTGCGATTCCTTAAGGCCAAATCACACTGTCTTTTGTGCTTTTTACATTGCATTTAAGGAATCGCAATTTGCGATTCCTTAAATGCAATCGCAAAATAGGGAATCGCAAAATTTGCGATTCCTTATTTTGCGAGAGGGTTTTTGTGTGCTACATTGCACACTGCTAATTTGCAATCGCAAACGCTGAAATTCTGCGAATTTCGGCGTTTGCGATAGCAAATTGGCTTCATACATATGGCCCATAATACCCTAGATAACATCCTGGTCCTCCAGACCATTGTAGAGAAATATGATTTTTACTGGGCATGGCAGTCTATACTGCATTCATTGATTTCTCCACGGCGTTTGATAAAGTGGACCGCCAAACTCTGTGGAGAAAGCTCAGTTGACTGGGTATCCCACATCACCTTCTGGATCTCATCATGGAATATACACTCAGATACCTGGTGCCAAGTTTTGATGGGAGGATCGCTGGGATTATCTCATAAGATCAGACCACATAATGGGTTCAAGCAGGGTTGCCTGCTGGCCCCTCTTTTGTTTTCTCTTTATATCTGATTTTCCCAGCGCCTTAAATTCGGTGAGGGGGGATGCCCCTAAAATCGGCCCAATGTCCATTAGTTCGCTATTATACACAGATGATGTGGCCATTTTTGATTTAATGCCTATTGGCTTGCAACGTCACCTGGACGCCTTGACTAAATAAACAGAAGCCCATTTCTTGATAATTAACATTGCCAAAAGTAAGATCGTAGTTTTCTGTAAGAAAGGGCTCAGAATAAAGAGGTGTTACCAGTGGATGTTGGGGTCTGAAAAACTGGAATTGGTTGATTCCTATTTATATCTCGGAAAGGTTTTTTTTAAAACCGGGTGAGATATAGAACATATTAAACTCTGTGTAGGTAGGGCCATTTCCCAGGCTAGGGCAATAGATTCTGCAGAACACGTGGGAGACGCCATTTTGGCCATGTTTTGTCAGTGTTCAGGGTTAAAATTCCCCCTTCCCTGTCATATGCTGCTGAGGTGCTGGGTATGAACCATTGGCTTTCCTTTGATAATGCCGAAGGTCGAATCCTGTGCCAAATCTGTAACCTAAACTCTCTGGCTGCCCCCATGCTTTACAACTTGAATTTGGCTTACTCTCCTCATATATTTTGTCCCTGGCAGCGGTTTTAAGGTGGGGTAATTCCCTCCTCTGGGGGGAAGAACATACACTTAGGGCTGCCTTGAGATTGAAAATATTTGCTAAACTGAAGGAACAATCAACATTCTTTAGGACCTTTGAGCGAGCAAATGATTCATTTGGGTTTAGCTGGAACACTGACTCCCCCAAGCCAAAGTCTGTATTGAAGCTGTATATAAAGAAGTTTGTGACCTCCATTAGTCTGGCCAGAAATATTGCTTTAATTCAGCCCAAGTCGTGTAATCAGGTAGTTTGTGGGAGCGCACTCGGAACAAACCACACCCTATTTAACTTGGAATCTACCTCATGGGATTAGAAAGATGATGCTCTTTGAGACTCCACTTGTTGCCCCTTAGAGAAATTACTGGAATTTGGGATAAAATTCCGAAAGAGGAGGGAATTTGCAAAATGTGTTGTTTACAAGTTCAAGATTTTAATCATGTGGTATTTTTGTGTCCGGAATTGCAAAAGGCTACGAGTAGTTTTTAAAGACCGTCATACATCAAATTCAACATTCACTCTGCCCATGAGGCCTATCTATTTGTCTTGTCCCCATCAAATGAAATTGTCTATAATAGGATTTATCCATTTTTTAAAACTTTCTTGGCTGTTTATTAGGTCATTCTAATGCTATTTCTTACTCTGTAATATTTTTATGGTTCTTTATTTGGTTATAAGTATCTTAATATTTATTTTCTTGCTTTATAGGAATGCTTTGTTCTGTTTCTCTCCTTGAATGTGATACTTTGCACTTTGTTTCATATGAATGTTTTATCATCCTCTGCATTCTGTAGAATATGTATGATATTCGATTTTAAGAAAAGACTATTTATTGAATGAAATGCATTTCCTGTTTTATCTGTAGTGTGTAATTTTGTGGATCTCCATAGTAGGAGTTCGATAACAGTATAAACTTGATGATGATGAAAAACGTAATGCTCATCACCACCATCTTGCATTGTCCCCAAATTGATTCTTAACAGCTCCTCCTTTCACATTCGCTGGCCCATTGATAGCATTGAAAGAGGACATCAAATGACCACCTTATTACAATGTCCTGAAACTGATCAGCAATGGCCATGCATTTCAATGTGGCAGGCCCTGTGATAGCATGGGCATAGAAAGAGTACTGCACATGTCCCCCAATTTACCATATCCCAAAAATGATCTGCAATGCTTCTGCAATTCAACGTGCAACTGGTTGGGATCCCTCTGGGTTCCAATATCTCTCTGGCCATCACTGCTGCCAACCTTCCCAGATGGACTGGGATGCGGCCCAGAGCAATTGCCAGTGGCTGAGATTAATTCAGCATTCCATCCATCACCATTCTTTGATAACAAGTTCAAGATTTTAATTATGTGGTATCAACTTGCCAGAAGCAGCTACAAGTTTACTGTAGGCTGTATCTAAGAACTGGAGATTGCCAAGGTGGAGCCAGATTTCTGACTGAGGTCGGCGAAAGAGTGGAAAGTGCATATTGGGTTGGTATTTATAGAAAGAAGGGGTTTGGGTATAGCGTGTGCTGCATCTCTGCCAGACCCCAGTGTTTTTTTAGTGGTGTGCAACACAAGGGACAAGAAGTGCTCCTGACCTGGGCGCAGCCTCAGAGTCAACGGAGTGGGAGAGAGGCACTGATTGCTCTCTCTGATGCACCCAGCCTCTGTGAACACTTATTGCAAGCTGCAGCCAGACAGAATTGCCAATAATAGTTCCCCCATGCAATAAATAATCATAATTTCTAATTGTAAAGCACAAACATATACATTCCCTTTAAAGGTTTCAAAGCATTGGGGGCTGTCGAGGAGATTAAGTGAGCTATTGCCCAGAGTCCCATGATGCTGACCTGAACTGCTGCCGGCCATCGAATTGTGAGCCCCGCACTGCAGAGTCAGCTGCTGCTCCACACCTCTCCCTGATGCAACAACAATAGACAGGGTCAAGACTGATTTCCATATGGCCAGGTCTAAAGTGGGGTAGTTCGAAGTTCTTCTTTGTGCAGTTTTTTAGGGGAACAGTATTTGCTTTATAGTTCAGTGACCGGGCACTATATGCACACATATTTTTCGCTATACATTTTTACATTATTCACCTTTTTTACTTTAAGTAATCTGAATGCAAATTCATGATCTCTGTCACTACACAACCCCAAAATTTTATTTTGAAGACAAGTAAATTGGTGTCACAGGGTTCTGCAGATGTGACCACTATTCCCAATAAGGTGCACGCGGGCACCTCTCTTCCCGTGAGCGTGCAATCCCGTGTGTGGAGAGCGCACACACACAGGACATCCCGACAGAGAGTTCACGACGCCACTTTAAAAAGCGAGCAGCGCAAAAAACAGGCACTCCCTGGAGTGCAGGTAAGGCTGGCTTGCAGTGCGGGGCAGATTTTCAGCTTTTGCTTAAGTATTCATGTTAATCACAGCCCATTCATGAGCTGTGAATAACATAAATACTTCAACAAAACAAAACCAAAGGAAATGATGGAAGGAGTGTTGAACATTGCAAGCACTCACCCCCAGTCAACTGATCTGGGTTTAATCCACCACCGTTCGGGCTGGACTGTTTCCATGAGGCACAGGGTCAGACTGATTTGCATATGGCCATGTCTGAACTGGGGTGGCAGAGTGAGCTAAAGAACGGTGATGGATTAAACCCAGATCAGTTGACTGGGGGTGAGTGCTTGCAATGTTCAACACTCCGTCCATCATTTCCTTTGGTTTTTGCTTTGTTTGCCATAAGTTGGCAGGGTATGCTCAGACGTGAGTCCCTTGCTGACTTTGCCACTGGATTCAAGCAAGCCTGGCTGAAGACGGCTGAAATGCCAGAAACCGGTCCTAGGAAGCTTGTTTCCGGTCCAGGAAAGACATGGCTTGGCAGTTCGGGCTGGACTGTTCCCATGAGGCACAGGGTCAGACTGATTTGCATATGGCCATGTCTAAACTGGGGTGGCAGAGTGGGCTAAAGAACGGTGATGGATTAAACCCAGATCAGTTGACTGGGGGTGAGTGCTTACAATGTTCAACACTCCGTCCATCATTTCCTTTGGTTTTTGCTTTGTTCGCCATAAGTTGGCAGGGTATGCTCAGACGTGAGTCCCTTGCTCACTTTGCCACTGGATTCAAGCAAGAATGGCTGAAGACGGCTGAAATACCAGAGACTGGTCCTAGGAAGCTTGTTTCCGGTCCAGGAAAGACATGGGTTGGCAGTTCGGGCTGGACTGTTCCCATAAGGCACAGGGTCAGACTGATTTGCATATGGCCATGTCTGAACTGGGGTGGCAGAGTGGGCTAAAGAACGGTGATGGATTAAACCCAGATCAGTTGACTGGGGGTGAGTGCTTGCAATGTTCAACATTCCGGCCATCCTTTCCTTTGGTTTTTGCTTTGTTCGCCATAAGTTGGCAGGGTATGCTCGGACGTGAGTCCCTTGCTCACTTTTCCACTGGATTCAAGCAAGCCTGGCTGAAGACGGCTGAAATGACAGAAACCGGTCCTAGGAAGCTTGTTTCCGGTCCAGGAAAGACATGGCTTGGCAGTTCGGGCTGGACTGTTCCCATGAGGCACAGGGTCAGACTGATTTGCATATGGCCATGTCTGAACTGGGGTGGCAGAGTGGGCTAAAGAACGGTGATGGATTAAACCCAGATCAGTTGACTGGGGGTGAGTGCTTGCAATGTTCAACACTCCGTCCATCATTTCCTTTGGTTTTTGGTTTGTTCGCCATAAGTTGTCAGGGTATGCTCAGACGTGAGTCCCTTGCTCACTTTGCCACTGGATTCAAGCAAGCCTGGCTGAAGACGGCTGAAATGCCAGAAACCGGTCCTAGGAAGCTTGTTTCCTGTCCAGGAAAGACATGGCTTGGCAGTTCGGGCTGGACTGTTCCCATGAGGCACAGGGTCAGACTGATTTGCATATGGCCATGTCTGAACTGGGGTGGCAGAGTGGGCTAAAGAACGGTGATGGATTAAACCCAGATCAGTTGACTGGGGGTGAGTGCTTGCAATGTTCAACACTCCGTCCATCATTTCCTTTGGTTTTTGTTTTGTTTTCCATAAGTTGGCAGGGTATGCTCAGATGTGAGTCCCTTGCTTACTTTGCCACTGGATTCAAGCAAGCCTGGCTGAAGACGGCTGAAATGCCAGAAACCGGTCCTAGGAAGCTTGTTTCCGGTCCAGGAAAGACATGGCTTGGCAGTTCGGGCTGGACTGTTCCCATGAGGCACAGGGTCAGACTGATTTGCATATGACCATGTCTAAACTGGGGTGGCAGAGTGGGCTAAAGAACGGTGATGGATGAAACCCAGATCAGTTGACTGGGGGTGAGTGCTTGCAATGTTCAACACTCCGTCCATCATTTCTTTTGGTTTTTACTTAAACAAAAGCCCACAATCTTCCCCACACCACGCCTTACTAACAAAAGAGTACATCAACTTTAAAAACACAGCGTGTACTTTCTGAAAGTACACGCTGTGTTTTTAAACTTGCTGTACTTGTTAGTAAAGCGCAGCTGTGAGAGAGATTGTGTGCTTCAGTTTAAGTATTCTTGGTAATCACAGCTCGTGAAGGGACTGTGATACATAAATAATTAAACTAAAGCACACAATCTTCCCCGCACTGGAGAGATAGCCAGGGCCGGCTCGAGGTCGGTGCGATTGGTGCCACCGCACCGACCGCTGACTTGGGGTGAGGGGGCGTCATTTGTGCAAGTATTTTGTCAATTAAAAAGAACCTGCTGCAGCGGAGTTCCTGGCCTCCAGCAATTATCAGGCATCAATTAAAATGCCAAGATAACTCCGATGATTAATGTCTTCCTGGAAAGAGACAGAGTTTTGACTCATCCAAGGGTAGCGCAGTGGGTTAAAATGACTGCTGCTAAGAATTGAGCCAGCAACTGTCAAACAGATGCGTGTAAACTGCAAATATTCTGTTAGAGCTATATGTTTTTTACCCAGTCTTTCATCATCCTAATCTTGCCAAAAGCGCAATTTGGGTAGAAAACAATTCTTGTTATTAAAGAGAACCCCTTTCACTGATGTTACATTTTCAATTCTGGATCTATATAAGGACTCTTAAACTCTATTGCCTACCAGTATCGATGACATGATACTCCTACACTACACCTTGTAGTCCTGCCTAATGTAACATTTCCCATATACTGATTTACATACCTATGATTGTCTCTGTCCAATGTGTGTGTGATGTAAAGTGCTCTGACACCTTACAATGGTATAAGTGGCCCTATGAAATTAAATGAATCTGAGAGACAGTAATTTTGGAGACTTGAGCGGCACTGTTAAAGGGCGGTGGTGAGGGAATCCGTGGCAGGGGTGGTCATTGGGGGGGCGTTAACAAACATTGTCGCACAGGGCACCACCAGTGCTAAAGCCGGCCCTGGAGATAGCTCACATGTTATTCCTCTTTTTGGGCTCTCTCTTTAACTCTACTCTGACTTTGGGCCTCTTTTCTTCTACCTTCAAATCAGCTGTTCTTCTTCTTTAACATAAGCAGCCTTCTTTTAGCTCCTAATGACATCTCTAATTTCCAGACTATCTGCTTCTTTAAAAAAATCTGGAATATATTGTGATTTCTCAACTTTCCCTTTCTCTTCAAGGTAATTACCTTCTCTATCCAATTCAGAAGGGCTTTCGTCGTGGTCATTCACCAAAATCAGTTTCAAACTCAAAGCTTTGTGCTTGTCATCACAAACACTCTTCACTTATTATTATTCTTGACCTTTCTGCTGCTTTGACACAGCGGATTACTCTTTCCTTATCTACATGTCGGGTCTCTAGTACTAGTCTTAACTGGTGTCATTCTTCTCCTGCTTAGTTTCCTGGAAAAAAAACAGCATCCTCAGCAGGCCAGTAGCTCACCCTGTTTGCTGAGTTGTCCCGGGCGCTTGGTTCTAGTCATCTGGTCTTCTCACTCTGCACTATTCCTTTCATTTCTGTCATTTAATCTTTTGACTTTCTCTTCCATTTCCATGCTGACGGCTCTCAAATCTGTGTCTGCTTTTCTTCCTTATCTGACATCCTTCTTGACCGTATTTATGCTTGTTAATCGACTGCTGAAAACTGGATTACTATGTACTTTTTTAAAACGTAATCGTAAACAAAATAAGATCCTCTTATTCCCAGCTTCAGCTGCTATTACCACCCATTGTCCTATTGTTCTATATATATATATCACTATTCCTACTTTCTCCTCAGTTAGAAATCCTTGTGTTACGTTTAATTATTCACTGACTTTCTCAGAACAGTTGTGTTCTGTGGTCACGTCTTGCTGTTTACATCCCCATAATATCCAGAAAGTCAAATCTTTTCTTCCCTTCTCCTCCATCCTCCTCCTGGTCCAGTGTCTGGCCCTTTCTCGAATCAACTACTTTCCTTCTTTATATGCTGACGTCCCTTAATCGCTGCTCTCCCTACTCCAAAGATACTTAAAACGTTTGTGTTCGCCTCCTCGTTTCTCTTAACTATTTTACTCCGACTTCTTATTTAGCTCAGATTCTTTGTTCACTGCTTCTCTTCTAGCTTGGATTTTGTTATCTTTGTGTTATCTTCAAGGGTCTTCACTCTCTTGCCCCAGCTAACTTACTTGATTTCTCAGTGTACTCCAATTCTTTCTCTTAGCTTTGGTTCCACATCTATGCAGTTTCTATTCTAGTTGTTTCTTCAAGCTTTCACTTCTTCACATTGCCGCCTCCTAATCTGTTAAATAATCTTCCACTTTCTATTCTCTTTGCTCCTATCTTTTCTGGTTCTAGGGCAGTTTCCAGTCCTTTCAGCTGCCGCCTGGTCCTCCAACATTGTAGCTCTGAGCATCTCCAGGACCTGCAGGCTTGCCAGCGTACCCACTCTCTACTGGGCCTCTGCAGGAGGGGATACAATGGTAAGGGTGTGTTGACCCATAGTAATGGGCAGACCTCAGTGAACATTTTATGCACATGCAGCAGTGGCACACAAACCCTCTGATGATAGTCAATTGACGATGCGCAGGGGCGGCCAGTTAGTTTTCAGCATAGCCGACTGGGTCAAAGGACGTCTTCAAAGTGCAGCATTTCTGTAGATAGCTCACAAGTGCCCCCTAACAGGCCTTCAGTTCTGACAATCATCTAGCTCTCTGCTGTATTTATAAAAGTAAGTAATCAAAACTCTTCTGTATGTGTCTGGTGACCTACCTTCATTCTCTCATCGTCCACTTCCTCCATTTGTTTTTTTAAAAAGTTGCTTAAATTTGAGATGGGGAATGAAACTCTGTGGTTTGCGACCACTTAACTTCTCCAGGAGGGCCATCTCAATTCCATCAGAGTATTGAAATTGTGTGTTCTTTTCAGATTTATTTTGTTTAAGCAGTGACGTATTTTTGGAGCCCAGAGACACATTCACAGTATTTCAGTGACCTTTGGGTAAACAATATATATTATGTGATCCACTCCTTAATTCCTTTTACCATCTTCTTAAAAAATAGTGTGCATAGCTTTTATTAGGGAGCTAAGCCTCATCAGATTCCAGGTCTTGGCCTACTCGTTGGTAACAGGAATTCTACTTTTTATGTCTGTCAGTAGACAAGACCTTTAAATTTTAGTAAAACTATATATAAAATAATACTTGCTATAAGACACTCTCAACCAGTCTTCTTCAACCATTGGTGTCTTGTTGCATCATTCACATTTTTCTCCCGCCTACAGCATTCTACTCTTTCACAAGAGCACATTCACACCCAAAGTAGTAACCTTCAGTACCAGGTACTAGTATAGCAATGTGTGCTTTTTGGGACAAAAAAATGTCTCTGCTCTTAGCTAATTTTTTTTTAAAAATATTGTCCAGTGCCCAGCCACTCCGCCAACAATTAAGTCATAGCTGCCAAGGTTTTAGAATGCTATGTGTGACATTTTCATAAATTAAGTGTTATTATGAGTGACATTTCAACCACTATGAGTGACACTTGTGACCAAGTATACCTAGACTGAATAAATGCTACAAATAACCAAGTGTTAACTGCATACAATACTGGTGTGGAGCGCATTTACACCCAGTCTGTACTGTGCAAAACATGCAAATAGCCTAGCGTTTAGGGTCTCTGTCTCGTTCCTGCACTCAGCAATGCTACATAGTAAAGTGTGCTGATGTCCTATTCAATAAAACAGTTGCCATCCTTGTTTACTGGGCCTTCAATATGCGAATGACCCATGACTCTACCTGAAAGTATCCACGTCACAATATCAATTTAGGAAAAGATTGTCTTACCATCATCCAGTTATGCATGTCTAGTGCCTGCTGCTGAGATCCTGGACACCTTCAGAAGTAGCACATTGGGCTACTACAACCCTCTTAACTAATTGTGGCATCGCGCTTTTTGCGCTCCATTGTAGGCAGTGACTCTTGTGCTTTTCTAAACTTGAAGTGCACCTGCCTGTGTAACCAATTCATGTCATGGCGTGTGTATCTAAATTGCAAATCTGCCTTAAGCCCCTTAACGTGGTTTGTATGTGTGGAAATGCACCGTCTTTTCAGTTTTTTCAAAGCAAAAGTTTGGAGTGATATTTGGCGCTGAGCACAAGCGCAGTCTGGGTCCTGGCGCACATAGCCATGGCTGCAGCGCACAGAGACAATACACTGCCGCACACAGAGGAAAACAATTAGAGGGAACATTGGATGTGACATCATGTGACATGTAAATAAAGCCTCATTCATTCATTTTTTCAGGTTGTAGAAAATGTACTTTGTGGCACATGTTTTTACTATAGTCTTTTTTTAAGACTGTCTGAAAATAAGCACAGTTATTGCAGTATGTTGTCTCACACACATAACTATAAATATTCTTGGTGGTCAAAGCTCATGCAGTACCACTGATTTCTAAATGACGTTATAACACCTCTAGGAGACAAAAAGGAAATATATGAGGGCTGCAACATTCATTTTGCAAAATCAAAGCTTTCACACGGTAATACGAAACTTATGAAGCTGTCCTAACGTTATGTACATATTAGGAAATAAGGGCATATGATGTTAAAACACGAGCTTGCAAAAAGCAAATGTTTTCTTTATAATTCATCATTAATAATATTATTATTATTATTATCAATATTATTATTACTCCTGACATATTATACTGGCTCTAGGATTTCAGGATCTTTCTTTTTCTTATTCATCTGCCAAGATACCCACATTCAACTGTGCCAGGGCAATCTACATTTTGAGAATATCTCCATTGAAGTTGGCCTTGAATCTCTCTGAAGAAAGAGACTTTGACAATGTTTGTGAGAATATGTAATCTTATGCTTCCTCCGCTCCAGCCATCTTAGTCTTGGTTACTATTCTGGTAAATGATCTAAGCTGAACATGGTTCTTCTTTTCAGTCAATCGCAACATTACCATCCGATAAAGATGCGGGAAAGACAATATTTACCCAACTTTAGATCTTGATCCAGTCTTGCCAGAATACCTTTTGATGCCTTATTTCAAATTCATTCGCGTAGAGAGAGATCCTCTCCTCAAGAGGCCACCACTTGCCTATTATAATTATTAAATGTCTATCTTGTCAACATTGAGATGGGGGCATTTTACTTCATTGGCTCCCCTAGAGAATAGAACTGCAGAGGAAGATCATCCAGTAGGTTTTTCTCTGTTATAAACCAATTAGGAGTCTCTTCCACATTGAACATGCGTGTTTGCAATGCAAAGCTTTCATAATAAGATCTCACATTCAATCAATCAATCTAAAGCCACCTTTTCTAACCAAATAAACAAAATAAGGGCTTACTTTCCTATGCGTCGCAAATCTAACAACTTTTCAAGCTCTATAGAATTATTTATAAACTTCATATTGTTGCAAGCATAAGAGATCATTGGAGGGATTATTATGTTTACCAAATTCAGCTTTAACTATAACCTAAATTTAAGTTTCCATATTCCCATTTTATCTTTAAAACGAAGGGGCTCCAAGTTTCCTCTTCCACTTTATTCCTATCTATAAACACGTCACACTAGTGTTTGCCCATTTATAGGCTTACAGCAGCCTTATCCATTTTTGGGGTGATTATCATCTCTTCTGCATTATCTCAATTGGCTCGCTACCCAGAAACGAAACCACACTTTTCATGAAGTCCGAAGTGGGAACTCCCTTCTACCTTAGGGTAATACTTATTAAGGGCCAACTCAATTTAACCAGCAGGGTTTAAGACTTTACATTTCAAGCCTTCTGTACACTTGCTGCACATTATTTCCCGTTCTCACTACTCTGTCTCTAGAGTTTGCAGAGCTCTGTTGCTTCCCTTTGTTTCCTTTACTTTTTGAAGAGTTTGATATCAGTAGTCCAAATGAACATGCTGGAAGAGATTGCCAAATTTCATTAATGAAAAACATAATATAAAGAAAGCGAACGGTAAATAAATATGTACGTTGATTTGGTAGTTTTTCAAAGTCTGATATAGTTTCGTGCAGCGAATAAGGCTGCCCTGCAAAATTATTTTAAAAAACAGGGAACAAGCAGGATAAACTATTAGGAAGGCAGAATGAATGGGTTTGGGAACAAGAGAAAGAGAGCATGTGTGCTATATGCGCAGAATGGGAAACATCGTTTACATCGCATTCAGTACAACGCGATGCTGTTACATCGCGGTCGTTACAACGAACGCGATGTAACCACGCGATGCCATTACAACGCAAGTCTTTACATCTACTTGCGCTAGATGGCGTGCTAATATTACAGATAGTGTAGTTTACTATCCCAACACCTTCCCTACTGTTAAGTGGACTGGAGTTGGAATAGTAAATTACGCTTTTCTAATGTTGGCACGCCATCTAGCGCAAGTCGATGTAAAGACTTGCGTTGTAATGGCATAGCGTAGGAACATCGCAGTCGTTGTAACGAATGCAATGTAACTGCACGCGTTGTAATGACTCGCGTTGTTACGTCATACATCCGCGCAGAATACAAGGAGCAGATCATGCATTCCATGGAGTGGCAAATAAAAATGAACGTGAAAAAAGAGTCCCATGACATCAAAAGGGGATCGATACAACTCAGATAAGTTAAAGAACATACTCTTCATAGATGGGACAACCACAAGAACAGGGAGGAAAGCTCTCCAATAAGGAGTAAGGAACTGAGATCCACCGAAAATCCATACCGTTATGAGCAGGAAGCTGACCCAGAGCCCACTGCTTGTTGAGCTGTTGCAATACCGTTTGCAACAGACGGATGAAGCTGCCTGTAGAAAGCCATCAAAAATAGGTAGAGTAAAAGGGACAGGAGGGTGGGAAGGGTGGAGATTCCGTGGTTTACCTTTGCAAGGACAAATAACAAAAACAGGGAAAACAGATTTACAACCTCTCGTAAAAAAAGACACAAAAAAGATGAAAGTGAAATTATACTTAAAACAGCTGGTCTGTTTATTTTTCGACATTGCACCTTTGTGTACGTTAGCAGTTAACATTATTTCTTTCAACCTGTTATATGTACACTTAGAAAAGCTGAGAGGGCAGCTTAATGTGTCTGAAAGAATATGACATTGGCACTGTTTATTTTTTGGGAGGATTACCATGCCACTCCCTGCTTTACTTTGAAATGCCGTGTTGTGTGTGTCCTTGCGCTGGGTCAAGAGTTTCGGTCTGAAAATGGCACACAGTCCTTCTGATTGGACCTCTACCCTATAACCATGCTTTTGTAAGTCCTTCTCACTTGGCAGAAATGTTAAACCAGGGCTGGCTCCAGTTTCACCGGCGCAAACCCTCCAACCTCAGTGCCCGCTGCTCTCTAATGAAAGTTGTTTTTACTCCCTTCCTCAAGTTATTTTTGCTGATCACTTAAAAAAATATATATATATTAAATTTAGGATAACAGAGTAAGACACAAATTTTCTGGATTCGTTTTACTACGACTTCAATGGCCTACTTTGAGACAACTTTCAACTTGGAAACTTTTACTTAGATCTACATTACTTGCTTGTGGAGCAAAACTCGCATTTTTGGTTACTTTAATGTTATGCCTTCGCAAGAAAATAACACTTGTAGCTCCTCAGAGTTCTAAATATTTTGTCTTGCGTGCTATCAATGCAACATTCATTTAAATTTGCAGCTTGCTTTCATTTTCAAACCCGGCAAGATCTGAATTAGCAGTCTAATGATGCAACAATTATCCCACGTGAAACGACACAATTGCTGTCTAAATGTACCTTAATTGTTTTCAAAGAGTTAGTTATGGTTTGTTAAAAGAACTCTAGGGGCGGTATTTGAAACACAACTTCTGGGCAAGAGTGAAATCATTTTATGTGTAGGTCGCTGGAAGGGCAACTGCAGAGGCGATCAGAAACAATTGAGTGACACTGGCAGTGCTTAAATTGTAAAATAATAACTGCGGAGGTGAAAAGTTTTACCCAGAAGCCTGTGGCCAGAGCTATAGAAGATTGGGGTGCCGAATATCAAGGTTGTGTAGTCTTAATTCCTCTTCCTGCTCTTTGATCTACCACCAGATAATTCCTGCCTCTTTATCTCACTCTCACTGGTTCTTTGTCATCCCTGCTTTCTTGCTTCATCACTCTTTTGCTGTGGGTTAAAGTCTGTTGAGAAAAAAAGTCTGGTCCACAAACATGAGTGTTGGTGAGTCCCACCTGCAACCATCGGCTCAGATTAAGCACTGGACATGGGAGTTAGTTTTCAGTGCAGGTGCTGACAGCATACATGAGAACCACAAAACAGTTGTCAATTGGTTGGTGTGGCTCCAAGACCCTAATTTGACTTGGAGAAGGTCTCAATCATGAATGGTCGAACAGGGTTAGGTAAACAATGATTTCATGATGAGGAGTACTGTTGTGCTCCTAAAAACTTGAAGCTTCTCTACGGGAACACCTTCTGTGATATTAGTGGAGAGCTTAGATACATCAGGACTATCATAGTCAAACATATTGTCAGACATACAAATTATGACATAAATTTCATTTACAAAAGTATTTTTGTAAGCAATACTTAGGACAATATTTATGTGAGATGATATTCTAACACTGATATTCTGGTATCAAACCTCATGGGTTAGTAATTGTAAGGAATTCAGTACTTAAGGGGCCCATTTAGGGTGTGACAGAATAGGATCACTGCCATAAAATATCAGTGATCCTGCTCTGCCACATTTGCTAGTCCTCCACCACATTCAGAGATGGAGAAACTTCAGGGTTAAAAAAGGTGAACTTTTAGTTAGCGCTGCCAGCGGAAACCCTAGACCTGGCATCCTATCCTTTTCTGTGCCATCAGGTCACAGTGGCTGTAGCCCAGCCCTATTTATGGCAGTGCTACCGTCATTGATATTCCATTACCAAGTCCATCATGCCTTGGTGGACCTGGAAAGGAAAATGTGAAAATGTTGAGGGAGAAAACTCCTTGTGCATTAAGGACATTTTTCTTTAGCTTTATGCGATTTTTGCTAAAAAGCAAAAAAGACTGCTGAGCAGACAAAATAAACAGTGCATGCACCACACCAATGAATGCACTTTCATCACATAGATTTCCATCAGGCAGGCAGAAACTTCTGGATATGGTGGGTGTTTCTGTGCCTACCTGATGAGATTGTGGGCTGATTAATGGGTAGTTTAGGCAATAATGTAAAATGTCAGACAGTTTGCTGTTACAGTGAGTTAAAGGGCCGTGAAATCATAAACACACATGTAAGAAACTGGAGTATTCGTTAAGAGGGAGTGAGAATGCACCTTAAATATTATTCACAATCCTTATCAGGGTGAATCACTAAAGTCATTAAATAAATGTGTGCTTAACTCTCCGGCATCTTGGCACTAAGCAGTCAGGCTTAACGTAGAGAAAACGTTTACAATATTTAGCAGTACTCAAACACTAATAAAGTGAAAGCACAATACAAGAAAAATTCCAAACCAATTTTAGAAAAATAGAGAATATTTTTAATAAACAAAATCATAGCAAAATGACAAAAATCCAAAACATAGAAGCAGAGATATGAATTTGTATTACTAATGGAGCCAAAAACCACAAAGTGCCAACTACAGTAATCTGGTCGTGTTAGACCACGTCAAAGTCATAAGGTGAGGACAACTATGATAGAACATGGATCAGATACAGGAACCAGGTCTCTTCCAGTGGAAAGTGTACTCTCTGGCTTACAAACGTTTATGGAGAAAAAGTTTTCATCTGTGCATTGGCAGAGGGACAAGCTGCAAGCTGAGGCAGGCCTTGATGATGAAAGAGTGCTGAAGTATGGGGTCCGGATACAGTTATTGATGAATGTGGAGAATCTCTGAGCGGGCTAAGTCTAAAGTCTGTCCACCAGAAGGCTTCAATATCAATTGGATGCTAGTAGGCATCAGTCTCAATGGAGCTCCTTACATTTGGACATAGACATTTTTCAGGAAGTCAGATCTCATTCAGTGGGGCAAACTAGAAAGTTGAGTCTGACTGCTGTTTCCACGTAGATGGCTTCAGCTTTAATTGCGACCCAGGTCTCGGTCAGTTCATCAGGCTGAAATCTGGTAACTCTGTGGTGACAGGAGGATAGGAGTACACTCCAGCCCCAGCCAAAGGTTCAGGACTGGCAAAAGGTTTATTTTGCTAGTTTGAAATGTCAGTTTAAATCTGCGCGCCCAGGCTCGATTGGCAGGGCTGGAGATATGTTTTACAAAGCTACTTGTGCTGCAGCCCTCTAGTTGCATTTAGTTTTCAGGCTCTGGGTACAGATGCCTAGAAGTAAATTAACCATAGCAACTAGGTGTACACCAATTCTAAAATGTTCAGAGAGGAGAACATGAGCACTTTACCACTGGCCAGCAGAAGTAAAGTGGGCAGAGTCCTATGGCCATCAAAAACCGGATCAGCAAAAGAGAAAAAATTCTGGGGGAATACCACTCAACAGATGATCATTTCCACCATCTCCTATAGTAGCACACCAGTTTATGTACAAGGGTGATACATTCAGTGTGTCATGTTTGGCACTGGTAAGCATGCCCTCATACTCAAACGGCATTTATAGTTTTCTTCGCAAAAGTTAGATGTTCGAATTTGAATATCACTTTTTGCACAAGTATCGCTTAGGTCTTCGCAACGTTTTGTATCCGAGTGCTGAATTTGGTTATCTTTCCCAAGGATATTAATAAAGATGATGAGGTGCAAATGTTAGGCTTTTGTTTCTAAACTTTATTATACATATACGTAAATGGGCAAGTTTTGTGCTCACTTGAAATAGAAATAATTATTTATCAAGGAAACATAGATCCCCCTGGATCTATCGGTATCATATGCAAAGCCATTTTTGATCACAAGCATGCATTTACAACTGAAGTAAGCTGTACTTCTGCCTACCTGTTATCCACATAAGAAAAGGATACCTAGCAGGAGGGATAGCATTTACTAGTGTGTAATTAAATGCCACAACTACATACAATTATGTTGTAGCCAACTTTATGCATAGGGTAAGTGTTGCATGGATCAAGTCATGGTTTTGCCTTGTTTGTGACCACTGGAAAACTATTGAGTTTGTGGGCATTTACAAACTTCTCTCTAGCCCTCTTTACCCTACAAATGGACAGACATTTGCCTCAGCAAAGTTTAGTGCAAAACACCTTTCAGTGTCGGTAAGTGAAAGGACTATCCCTAACCCTCATTGAGGTGCAGCAGTAAATGTTTCTCCTCAGCAAAACCTTTTCTTGAAAAGGAAAAAAAAAGGAAAATACAGAGTTACACAGCAGGGTTGTCATTACAGAACATGTATTCTACTAATTGTACAATTTCACTGTGGGAAAAGAGCAATGTCCAAAAATATTACATGACATTGTCAGCAAGGGTAGTTCACTCTGTGATATTAGGGGCTCTGCTCTGCAGTGCTAAATTTGAATCAGTGGTGTCCGGTACTTGGCACCGCACATGATTGTCAACACCGGCACTTATAACAGTCTGCCACATGGTGGCAGCGTTTGTGTAATTTAGAGATGAGCAGACCAGTTATTTATTAAATTAATATAAATAATAAAAGATGAATACCTGATGCTCAAGCCAATCTTGTAGGTTTGAGGGTCTGAAATAGTCTGAATTGTCACAATGGTAGAAGTATGACAGTTAGTAGTTGTGTAGGTACAGTCGGAGGCAGCACTGGCTCGGGTAATGGGTGGAGCAAATAGTGACATCCTGACGAGGGCTCTGGCACTTATTGTTTTACAAACTAAGCACTGATACCCTCCTTATTACTATACCAATTGTGAATAATAAACTATTATTGACTATTAGTGTAGTAGAAAAAAAATTCAGAGTAGTCCGAAAAAGTGAAATATGTCTGGCGGTTGGTGCTTGTGGATGAAGACGCCTGCACCTGGAGTCAAACAAAGTTTTCAGGGCTGACAATTTCCTCAGAACCTTAACCCTAATGAAGTGCTATAGCGTCACCAGTAAAGGCAGACCCAGGCACTTCAGGCGTCAGCCCTGGAGTACCAGCGTTACGTGCACCCCAAATCCCACCGTTTACCAACTTGTGTGGTGAGTTATGAAATGGTGGGGTGAAAAAACAAGACTCTGCTCTGCAGGTAGATGAAATCTGTAACTGAGTACATCACCATGGCAGATTATTACAGGATCAAATGCTGTATGTTCTGGGCAGGCTCCAGCATTCATACAGAGACAAGAATCTGAATGGAAGGGAATGATGGGCCTGCGTGAAGGATCCAAGGAGCAGTGGCATGTCAGATGTTGAAGCAAGACACTAAAAGCAGCTGAGGGGGTCAGTAACACAACTTTCTTCAATGTTGTGTGTGCATGGGTGAAGGTATGTGTGTGTGTGAAAGTGTGTGTGTTTCAGCATTGGTGGGAGTGCATGTGAGTGAGAATTGTGTGGGTTGGTGTAACATTGAGCGAGTGAGCATATGAGTGAGAGAGTGAGTAAGCATGTGAGTATCTGCTTATGGGAGTGTGAGACAGTGTGCATGAGCATATGAGGATAAGAGTGAGACAGTTTGTGAGCATGGGTTTGACGATGTGTAAGCTTGTGAGACAATGAGTGAACATGTGACAAGTGTGAGCATTTACATGAGTAAGTGAGCATGAGTGAGTATGTGATTTAATGTGTGTGAGACAGTGTGTGAGCATGTCAGTAGGGCAGTGAGCAGGACAGTGAGTGGGACAGTGTGAGCATTTGAGACAGTGTTTGAGCAAGTGAGTGAGATAGTGTGTGGTAAACAAGACAGTGTTTGAGCGTATGCGTGAGAAAATGAGAGTGGTGAGTGAAAATGTGTGTGCGCATTTGAATGAGACAGTTAGTGAAACAATGTGCAAGTTTTGGAAAGTGGATTATTAGTAGGGGCAAATGTATATCTGCTGCTGGCAATAAGGCCACTGACAGAGTATAGGGCTCAGAATAGGTCTTAGAAAAGTATCCCCATGCTCAACCCTTGGTAGCTTGGCTGCGAGCAGGCAGGCTTAACTTCAAAGACAGGTATGTAAAGCATTTAAAAACACCAATTCGGTACATAATTAAGACACAATGCACAAAATGCACAATAAGAATCCCACACCAACTTATAAAAATAGGAAACATGTTTTTCTTTAAAACTACACCAAAACGTCAAAAATCTAATGTAGGGAACCATAGATATGAATTTTTAAAGATTTAGCATTATATAGCACATAGAAACCTGCAGCACCTTATCGGGACATCTGGTCACCATAGACCGGGTCAAAGTCAAAGTATAAGGCCGACCGTGATGGAGCCCCGCACGGCTACCCCTCTCGGTAGGTCTCGGTCAAAGTTTTTACCTTCTGACTTAGAAACTTTTCTGGAGCTTTTCTTCCCAGGGTCTCTTGAACTTCTCAGCCAGTCCAGATTTGGCAAGGGTACGCCACATTGCCTTGCGACAAAGTCCCAGTCACCTTTTCTTCATTCTGAGCTTTTTCTTACTGGGTCCCTCGATGCTCTTCACCAGGCCGGATTTGGTGAGGGTTCGTTAGCCTTGGATTTCTCTGACTCCCGGTCAAACTCTTGAAGTCGGACCGAAGGAGCTTTTCAGCGGAACGAACCTGCACTGCAGGCAGGCACGCTGTTGAAGGCAGGCGGCTTGGCTGGCCAGGTTGAGTTGGTCCACTTGTGGAACTTTTTCCCAAAGTTGCTCCAAACTTCTCTACACTTCTGGAACTTCTTCTTGAAGTTCCCCATAGGGTCCCAAAGTGTCTCAAACTCACTCCAAGGGTCTGGAAGCTCCAAGATGGTGCTTGAAAGTTGAGGACTTCAGTTCCCACAATCCATTTGGACAAAACCCTCACAAATCCACTGGTAGTGCTCCAGGTTGAGGATTCTTGGTGGTGATGTTCCAGGTGAGCTCTGTTAAACTATAACTTGCAGGGGGTCTCTTTAGTCCTTTTAAAGCAATCTAGTCCACAGGGCTGTAGTTCTAGATGGTGCAGAAGGCACAATCTTCAGAGTGCAGGTCTTAGTGATTGCACATCAAACTTCTCAGCATGGCCCTTCTTGCTCTCTTAGGTTTCAAGCAGCAAATCTGACAGGCTTTGCCCATCTCAGATACTTATTCCAAGTTCTCTGGGTCAAGCAGGAGGGCACTCCTGTCCAATGGGTGGCAGGGTACCACCCAAAGCTATGACCAGACCCTGCAAAGTTTGTCACTATTTTGTCCCAGAGTACACCAATTGTCCCAAATTCATCATGGCTGATTTTCCAGCAGGCATAGAAGAGCTGGCTAAACACACCCCTAGGATGGCTAATCTCAATAGTCTCTCCCCCTTGCATCTACTCATTCCTTCCTTAAGCCTAGCATCTGGCTGGGTTCCAAAGAGTAGAGTTGTAAATGACACTGGTGTCTTCCCCTTCCCTTGAAGTCCATTCTTTATGACTCCTCCCCCTGCTCTAGCATTCCTGTGTACCAGAACACTGCCCTCCCTGCAGAGCTGGTTAACCCCAAGGGCTCTTTATCACCTCTTCAAAGGAGCCTAGCTAATCCACTTAACTCCGACCAATCAGGATAGACCACTGGTAGGCTGAAACTGGGCTTACAGATAACAAAGTCTTATAACGTCTTGTCTGTACATTTTAGGAGACATTCAACAATATCATATTGTTGGATTTATTAATACCATTCTGGGAAGTCTTTGAATGCTATTTTTTATCATTCTCCTAGCAGGATATATTAGTTAATAACTTCTTGCCCATGTTAAGCTATGTGGTAGGGGATTTGCAATGGTAAAATGACTTGGGCTATTTTTTCAGCACCAGGGCGTATAAAACATACTATATAAGTACCCTGCCTATATCTACAGGACACTCATCCCTGGAACACCTAGGGGAGACTTTAGGGGATCTAAATATGTAGAAATATTGCAGATCCTCCCTCCACAGTACTCCTAGCACCAAAGTCATTTTGGGCGGCACTTTATCACAATGTGGGGAGTGAAATGTGCAATTTCACTTAACCCAGGGCATATAAAACTTATTTTATAAGGATCCCCCTTATAAATGCCTGACCCCCAGCCCCTGGGACACCTAGGGGAGACACTGAGGGTACCTTATATGCCCAAACATTGTAGGATCCATTTTAAGTGCCCCTAACATCAAAGTCAAGTTTGGGCACAATTTACTTTTTAGAAGCAGTCCTGCAACACAGGGCTACTTTTAAACTGACCTCAGGCTCAGCAGGGCATACATGCAAGTGCAGAAAGGGATGCTGGCCTCTAAACTGCCATGCCCTATTATATTCTAGTGACTTGGAGGTAGTGTCAATCTCCCTGCCCTATTATGTAATAGGGTCTTATAGGGTAGGTCATGCCAATCACAGGGGTACCCCAACTCATAGTGTACCCTAGTGTATGTAGGTGTTTTCACTGTGTTCTAAGTGTCTCTTTCAGCATAGCACTGGCCCTGGGCCGGGTTAGGGAGAGCCCAGGGCCAGTCAGAGTCAGTTACTCAGTATAAATGGGGAATGTGTGGGAGTTATGCATTCAAGTCTGCCTCTGGCCTGGTTTACTGGATGTAATTCTTTCTTACAGAGGCACCCCTTGCAACATGACGGCACTGGAATATTGGAGGCTATTCGTGGCATAAGGGATGGCACTGATGGCCAAATGGAGACCCTGGCGTGCTGAAGGTCATTCTTGGCTTACAGAGGCAACACTGCAACATGCTGATCTAGCTTTGTGGAAGTAAATCTTGGTAAAAGGGATAGCACCAATGGTAAAATTCACATATTGCCATACTGGGGGTAATTCATTTTGGAAGTATTGTTTTGCATAAGGGGGGACAACCATGGCATTTAGGGGGGGAAGGTGGGCCTATTCCACAAAAGGCTATGCTTTAAAATGCATTGTTTGGGTCAATTTTAAAAAGAATGTTCACTGGGGCAGCATCCCTTCCTCCTTGAAAATGTAAAAGTCGCTCTCTGCATTTTGGGGCAAGCACTATGCTCCTCCACTTTTGAAGGTCATGAACCACCACTAATACATCTTCTGAGCTGCAACTAATTCAACTTTCTAAGAGTACGAGTTGAATATTTATGAGCAGCAAAAATGTGTTTATCTTCACCCCTTCTATAAGTACAACAAAGAGTGCAAATTTACTACTACTACTGTTATTGTGAAATGTACTAATGCTGTAAAGATGGCCCTATATTGCTACATCTGCACATGAAGATGTGCTCTTGATAGTACCTTTGTTGACCTACTGCATTTGGTATCAGTCTTTTCTCTGTTCACTCTCCTCTGAAAAACTCACACCTGCAGCCAATTAATGGTGGATCTAGTTCTGTTGACTTTGAGGTTATAATTCTTTTATCCATCAGACTATTGAACACAACTATATTGCCTTGGAAGTTTATCATTCAAAATATTGTCTACAAAAATATCAGATAGATAGTTTCTTTGTTGTACAATTAATTAAAATCATTACAATGTGGGCCGTAGATACCAGGCAAGCACAATACATAATTGGCTGCTAAAGTGAGTGCTAGAAGGGCAGACATAAAAAAATAGCAATAAAAACAACAGTTAAAAGGAAGAAAGAGTTGACTGCTAATATGTGAATGCTAAAAAGGATACTTTTTTAGAGAACTCTTTCATCGACTGTCTGAAGTGCTGGCTTTACCTCCAATCTTCAATTCACTATCGTGCCAAGTTACAGTGCATTAAATTAAAGTGCATTCGAAGCCTGAAGTGCTGATTTTATCTCCAGCGTGCGTCCAAAAACCAGGGCCACAACAAATTAAAGTGTTTAGAAGATGCAAAGTCTCGACTGTCTATTAGTTTTGTGAGCCTGTGTAGGAAGATGAGCTTTCCTAATCTCCCAGGGTCAGGACTGCTCTGGGAGTGCATATAAAGTGCAATGTTTTCAGTCTTTACTTTTCACCAGCATGTTAAAGATTCAGGGTCTGGGGGTGCTAGTATAATTTTCATAAATTTCAAGGATTGAGCCGCTAGTTGCAATGACTCTCCACTCAGGCAGGCTTGCACGACGTCTTGGCAGGTCCTGATGTTTAGGGTACGCCATATTGCTGACAGCAAGAATTTTCTTAACAGGAACAGCTTTTGGCAGGCACAGAGAATGTGTCAGTGATTCTTCTCCCTTTGCACATAAACAACATTGTCTTTCAGAATCATCAAGGTTCTTCTGGCCGTACCAGTAGTTTTTCGGAGAGAATAATCCAAATCTCAGACTCACCACCTGTTTTTCCTGACCATGCCAAGAGGCAAAGAAAGGTACGTCGGAAGGACCCCTGGTCCATACAGTGTTGTGGCCCAGGCACCAAGGGCCAGATGTACGACCATTTTTTGCGGTCGCAAACTGGAAATCGTCACGTTTGTGACAGCAAACAAGGTCTGCTCAAAGTACAAACACTATTTTGCTAGTCAGTAACCTATTACCGACTTGCAAAATAGGGTTTAGCGTGCCAAGGGTGTCCCTTCCCAAATAGCGAGTCATACCTCAATGTACTAATATCTTACACCCGCAATTGCGGTTGCAAAACACTCACAGTTTACCATCCATTTCAAAAGAGGGATACACCACTCGCAAATGGGAAGGGGTCCCCAGAGTACCACTTCCCCTTTGTGACTGGCCGTGAAAATATTTTTAAAGAGCAGGCAGTGGTGCTATGGACCACTGCCTACTCTCAAAAAATGAAACAGAAACATTTCATTTTTCTTTCTTAATCCTGTTTTCCTTTAAGAGAAAATAGACTGAATTAGAAAAAGAAAACTGCTTTATTTAAAAAGCAGTCACAAACATGGTGGTCTGCTGACCCCAGCAGGCCACCATCCCTGGGAGTGCTAGTCATTTCCAATGGGGTCGCAAATTACACCTGCCTCATGAATATTAATGAAGCAGGCAATTTGCAACCCTATTAGGAATCGCAAACAGTGTCTGAGACACTGTTGTGAATTCCAATTTGCGAGTCGCCAATTGCGAGTCGCAAAACGGTGCAATTTGCGAGTCACTGATTGGAAGGGTTGTACATCTGGCCCCATGTGCCAATTTCTTCAGAGTTTGTTCATTTTGACCCCTTGATATTATTGTTGCTTGCTTAGTCATCAGTTTGGAGGCTAGAGACGCTGGAAGGACACTTGACAAAATCCCTTTGGCCTCCCGTGCACCCAGTGCGAGATTTAGGTACTTGTGCCAGCTTATCCCTGGGGTTGGTTATTACTTCCCAGAATTTGTTTTTTTAATGTATTTTCTTTGCCTGTTTGGCTTTGATGCTATAGGCTAGGAACCTCACCTTCAATATCAAGTGCTTTGAGGACAGGCAAAATCCTTGTAAATTTGGGCGTGCAATGTGCAGTTAGGTAGGGAGAATACTCTTCTATAGCAGGGGGACTGTGCCCTGTCCAACCAGTTAGCCATTTTGTTTCTGAATGTCATTCCACCATATGGGATGGTAAGTAGTAGTTTACAGCCCATCGCCTTTAGAAGGGGATGAAGATCAGGTTCACCATTGATTTCTGTAGCTTGCAGAAAGCCCATTCCAAGGAGATGGCTGCCACCTGCTGGGTGTGAATATGCAGTGCAATGCTGCCCCTGTGATCCAACCAGACCCCCAGGTATTTGTATGTCTCAAAAACTTCAACCACACTCCTCTTGAGGAACCATGTTTCCTTTTTTTTGAGTTTGCATGAGATTATCATAGTCTTCGTTTCTGCCACATTTATTTTCAGATTGTTAGCTCTACAGTAGGTGGCAAGTGCATTGAAGAGTATCCACAGCCCTATAGGTGTCAAATCTAAAATCACTGTGTTGTCTGCATACTGGAGCGATTGGACTCTGCTGCAGGCTATGTCTAGTGGAAATTCCCTCTCTTTCTCAAGATGATCTGTTATGTCAGCCAGGTACGGGTTAAATAGTAATGATGCCAATATAACGCCTTGCTTTAGGCCTTACATTTGTTATGATTTGTACCGTGGTGGACCATCCGGCACTGACTTTTATTTATTCCCAGGTGTTGGAGCATAGTGCTATGATAGCTTGCAGTAGATGGGGTGGGATACCCCAGGTGTTCATCTTTGACCAGAGTCTTTGTCTTGACACACTGTCAAACACAGCGTAAAGGGCCTTGTCCTTGAAGGCCCATGGTTACTTCACTCATGTAAGAAATATAGGTGAAGTTTTCTTCATTGTAGCAGCCCTTTTGAAAACCTGTTTGGCTTGGGTGGACCAACTTTTTTCTTCTGCCGAGGTTTGGAGCTACTTTTTTAGAATGCCAAGGAAGCACTTTCCTTCCGTGTCAATGAGTGCAGTCAGGTGATAATTCCATGGGCATGATCGAGAACTTTTTTTGTGTAAGGCTGCCAACAGTGAACCCCTCCATGACTCTAGAATGGTGCTCTCAATAAGTATTCCTGGAAAAGGGAGACCATTACTGAGGCCCATCGAGTTGGGTCTTATTTGAATATCACAGCTGGATGCCACATGGGCCTGGGGTTCCACTTGGGATCATTGCTTCGATACATGTTACCCCTTGGTCTGGGCTTACTGATGTCATGTCTGCATGGTCCAGGCTTGATAGTATCGTTAGCACATTGGGGCCCTGTCGAGGTGCTTCAATGTCACTGCCATCTACCACGAAGGCTACATATAAGCTTTTAATGTAAGATCCCCATTCAGGAGGGGCGAGCTTGACAGCAATTGCACGATGTTTTGAGTTGAGCTATTGTTGATTCAGATCCTGAATTTCCTCTGGTCTTTAAATGTTATTATCATGTGTGATTCAGCCCACCTTCTAGCTTCCTTCTTTTTTTGAGCGCAAAGAAATTTCCTGTAAATTAGCCTTATTGTGGCAACCTGGATTAGCAGCCACTTGTTCGCCCCCTTATTATGGCTAAGCGCCCGATTACGAGTTTGGCCGTGTGGGAGCGGACTGCCATGCCCCCAACCTGCCAAACAAGGCCACAGGTCACCTCCCAGATTACGAGTTTCCTTGTAGTCTGGAGGACGGTCCTTTGGAATTCCCACAGCAGTGCCTTTCAAAAACGCATCGCAATGGGAACTTCAAAGTCCGTTCCTGCACGGCATGGACTGTGAAGTCCAAGCCGTGCAGGAAAGGGGATGCATGCAGACAGGGGGGCACATGATGTGCCCCCTTGCATGCATCCCATAGGCTTCCTTTGTTTTCTCACTTCCACCCTTTTAAATGCGGTCTCACCCCATGGTTTCGGGTCACAGTGAGGAAACTGGTAATATGCTTGGTGGTTTGCAAGTGGCATCGTTAAGCATATTGCTGCCTCAAGGCCGCCACGCCAGGGAATGAGGTGGTCCCATGGAAGTCTAACCACCGTACTCATAATATTGCGGTGGGACCACTGGTGCGGTGGTCCCCGACCGCCGCCACATCTCCATTACAAGTTTGGTGGACTGATGGATCGCCAAACTCAGAAGTAGACCCTAATTTTATTCAGAGCTTTGTTTAGTTGTTGTCTTAAGGTGGCTGTTGTGTTCCTACTGTGATTTCTGCTGATTGGGGTTTTGCTCTGACCAAATTCCTCACTGCTGGTATGCCTTGTTCGGGCTCCATCAGTCTTCTTTAAATGGGCGACCAGAAGCTCCTGAAGGTTTGAGTTGGGGTTTTCATTATTTGCTTTCAGGGTCAAATCTAGGAACTGGTCCACATGTGCCCCTTGCCCATCTTGGTCTTCCATGTTCCATTTTATTCTATAGATGGGCTCAAGATCTTCTTGCCTTCCAAAAGGTTTGCTTTGGGTCATCCGGGTCATGGGACCAGTGCTTCACATTTGAGGATTGCATGGTCACTGGCTCTAGTCGAGGCAACTTCAAATTTACTTATATGCTGAAAGTGGGCTAGAGACACCCAGACACCCAAATGTAATCCAGAGTTGCCATCCTAAAACACAAAGAGTGTGTGTAGGCGGCTGTGTTGACACAAATCTGACATTTAGAATGTGGAGGCTTAGCTGGTTTAGGGTGACAGCTAAGGTTTTGACATGATTGTCACACCTTTATTGTTGCATTTTGATTGGTAAAATGGCCCATTGTCAAGGTCTGTCAGAGTGTTGTTTCATTCTTCGCGCATTAGGTTGGCATTACTGTCTTCTGTAATTACCAACATTTTGTCTGGATGCGAAGCTGTTAAATTTCTGAGTATTGGAAGCAATTATGTCAGGTTGATTCTTTTCTTGTCTTGACAAGGTGAAGGTAATGTACCCTATGATGAGGGAGAGCCTAGGTCTTGCTCTCCCACTGTTGGCCAGGGATACCTTAAGGATATTATATTTACCTTTCCCTGTATTAGGCACGGTTTTCATGAACTTTTCTTTTCACGTAGATCGACATGTCTCTGGAGGCATGCCCCCTGCCTGTGATGCCATTTCTGGAGCTTCATAAGAAGTGAAGTCACGCCAGGTTGATGAGTCGAGAGCCCATGTTTCTTGGAGTGCTATGGTGTCATGTCTCCTCAACTATTTAATTGTGTCATTCTTTATTTTAGAGTAAATTAGACTTATGTTACAAAAACTGATTTTCATTGTGGTCCTCCTTATCTGGCTTGTGTTGACTGAGTTCCATGTGCTAGGATTGGGAACTTAGTGCTTTTGGAAGCCATGCCAAGTCCATGGGTGTTGTTTGCCCTTCTGCGAGGAGGCCATGCCCTGTTCTGCTTGCTGTTATTGTTAGCTCCCCTTCTGGAACTTCCGGGGGTCAGCTTCTCTTTTGATGCCCCTTAGCACTGAGTTGTTGCTGTTCTTATGAAGTGAGTAATAGAATGATCAAAAGTAATCCTGTACTAGACATCTTGGAGTTCACATTTCATCCTTATCAAATTTATCATGTAGTCATGGCAGATAATCAAGCTGCTACTCGTCCTCCGGTATTATTTACCAAGTGCTCCTGGTTACCCTCTGAACCACAGATTGGCTTTCAGCGACCACGGTACATTTATATATTGATATTGTTTCTATTGCAATTAACCACCTTTGCCTCAGAGTAGGAATAAGCAATAGAAATCACAATTTCATGCAAACAGTGTGGCATGTGTGAAGTTAGAGGAAAGAAGCAGAAAGCAGACTGTGAAGAAGAACTACACAATGGTAATTTTTCTTATAATTCAAAAACTGTGACCTCACACAAATATATCTATTTTCAGAGGAACAATGCCTGTTTTTGAAGCTGTGAGCTCGATGCTTAATTCAACAAGAGGTGTTTAATTTTCTTTTATACTTTCATCAGCAAGTTTTTTCTTGGTGATGAAATTTAGAGCTCTGAACAGTTCAAGAAGCAATAAATGTTTTTTGTATTTTGGTAATATTATTGGGCTGCGAACGGTGGAGTGCAACATTAAATATAAAGGCATCTCAATACACACGATGATGTGAAATATAATAAAACCATACCATGGCACTTACAACAACATTTCATACATCATCTTGGAAGGGACTTAACTACAGCCTTTCTAAATGAATCAGTGTGTATGCGTGTGTGGGGGCATGCAGTCAGAACCATCTCAGTGCCGTAGTGTCAGTAAACCCTGGGAGAGGCAGGAAAATACTATCTTTTTGTGGCCCGGTGCATTATGAGGACTGGCCCCTGTAGTGTGTTTAGGTACTTTCAAGTGAGTGAATCAAAAAACTGAGAGAGAGAGAGAGAGGGAGAGAGAGAGAGAGCGAGAGAGAGAGAGAGAAACTCTCTCTCAAATTTGAATTCCAATAGGATTGAACAAACCTTTCGTCCTCCTTAGATCTATAAAATCATAAGACATCCCCTTGTTGGCAATACAGCCAGGGAGAGAGAGAAAGGCTCTCTCTCGCATTTGGATTCTAATAGGATCGAATGAAGGTTTCATCCTTCTCAGATCTATAAAATCATAAGGTGTCCCCTTGTTAGGAATCCAGCCAAGGACATCTACGTATGAGCTTGATGAGCTCCTTCGGTGGAGGCCAGAAACCAACACGTGTCCTTGAAACATTGCTTTGGTGACATTGACTTCGCTGGTTTGTACTTTGAGAGGTCCATGCAAGAAAGCACACACATACCACAAGCTGGTGTAAAACAACGTGTCAGCCACAATGTGGAACTGAGAAACACGGAAGGAGCAGGGAGGGGTGAATCCTGCTTAGCATTCAGAGCATCTTGGGGCAGTCACTGATGACCAAGCGGGGCAGTTGATTGGCATTTTTATTGATAACCTTCCAGTGTGCCATGTCTTCCGTAGATTGGTCCTCCTTTACTCGCATTGTTCTAAACATGTTGTTTTCTCCCTGCCAATCATCTGACATTATGACGATTGCTAGCAGTTTTGCTTCACTCCTACTCATTTTTTTACATTTGTTGTTGTCTCTGAAAGTAACAAGGACCTCTCCACTTGGGTTAATAAACAGCGAAAAATTAATATAACAAAATCACAGCAAACTGATGTGCAGTTAGGGTTGCATGAAGCAGTGAAGTCAAACACTTCACTAATGATTGTTTTTCAATGTCGTCACCTTCACGAAGTGCCAGGGTGGCACGTTTTACACAAAGGAAGAAAGAAAAAGATAAACTGAAAGTGTTGTTTTTGTTACTCGAAGCTATGATCAGGGGGAAACAACCTTTACAACGGAAGCGTTACAATGCATGCTATTATAATGCATGTTGTTACAACACGAAAGGCTTGTTGAAGAGGGTGGAAGGTGTTGGAGTTAACTTCAACACCTTCCCTACTGTTGCACACACTGGAGTTGGAATAGTAAATTATACTATTCCACCTTCCAGCGCACCCCCGACAGCAAGTCAGGGTAAAGGTATGCGTTGTCACGACATGCGTTGTAATGGCATGCGTTGTAACACGATACAACCATGAGCAGGCTGCTACCTCTGCCAGTCCATGGCTGGCATGATGGAAACCCTGCCGTATGGATGGGGATTCAAGCAGGTAGTAGAGGACTGGTAAGTGACTGACCAGCAGGGGCTATTGCAGTGTTTCATTTGTTGCCACTGGAGGGCAAGGGCATCCCTGGGTGGCAGCAGGGAAAACACTGCATAGACAGCCATAGTACTGTCCTTTGTGGAAGAGGCATCATGCTGCAGCAAATTGAAACCACTTAAAGCTAAATGTTGTCGCGGGTGAAGTTGGTAAATGTTGCTGACCTTCACCTCGTCGGAAAATTCCCCATTTCACCCAACTTCACCCACCTTCATGAGTAGAGTTTAATATTTGCACAGCCCTAATATAATGTAAACTGTAGACCTAGTTTTTTTAATACAAATTCCTGAGCATGCATTTGAATACCTTTGTGTCGTTTTTACGATCGAAAATGACAAACCCAGCAGAAAGGATGTCCGGGATATGTTTTAAGAGAAATAAATTACAAGTCTCAAGTTTTTTCACAAGTCTGAAGAGAAATACATGAAAAAATAATGCTGTATTGTTCAGCTATGACTCTGATGAACCCCCTCCTGTACTTGTATAAGTTATCACATTCCATGTAAAGCGCTCTGACACCTTCGGGTCTAGCTAACGCTATATAAAATGCAAATAATAATATATAAATTCTGAGCATAGGACAGGGCTGACCAGGATCCAAGATAGCAACACTCTATGCGAGCTCCTGATGGAGCCCACACTCCGCCATCCCTTATTCGCCCCAGGTACAGGTGTGCCACCTGTTGATTGCACATTGAGACTGGAATGAGAATGGGCACCATCTGAGGTTTAAATGTAGGTGTACTGGTTCGGCAGTCATCTCTGTGGCCCCGCCTATGACTGGCCTCCTTTCAGTGTTGTGGTGCTACGCGCACCCATCGGTGCCTGTGGAGGCGGCTCAAAGGCTGGCCTTTCATAGTGCATGGGGAGGTGTAGTCTCGGCAGCAGCAGACTCTAGGGCTTATCAGTGGCTGCCACAGGTGCAACAGAGGCCTGCATATTATGATTTACCGGGATTGTGGCACATGCAGTGACAAGGCAAGGAGGAGCATGCTGGGAGATGAAGGAGGACTGGACTGATGAGCCTGTGTTCCTTCACCGTTGGGAATCAGCCTCGCAGATATCGTCTTCACCGCATCAATGGCGGCTGGCAGGGAACAGTGATGGCGGGGATGAGGGAATGGGAGGGAAGGGTGAAAAAAACAAACTATAAAAAACACTTACCTCTTATCAACTGCTGTCTCTCTTCTGTCGTTGCTTCTCTTCCAGGCGAGTCCTGGGAGCAGGAAGCCCACAGGCTACCCTCAGCTAATCACAAATGCTGCTGTTAGCAACGTTGTGATTGGTCTGAGCACCAAGCTTTGGCGCTCAGACGGAGACTAGGAGCCTGTGCATGTTCTTCACCCAGGCTGTGTCTTATAGCTCGGTGGAGAGCATGCTAAGTGCACATGTCGGATTGGCTGGCTGTCTTGGTCCAGCCAAACAGTGCGCCAGCCAAAGTGCGCATGACTGTGATGGGGCAGGGATCCCTTTTCTGAATATACTCTGGAATCCTTGGTCAATAGACAGTTGGTTCCTGCTTAGAGGTGTAGATGGGAAAAATAACTTATACCATTAGATTTCACAGTCACAATAATTCATGACTCTGAAGAATCACAGTCTCCAGGTTCTAAGTTAGTTAATTTATTACAAAGCCAAAAATAGCTGAACATACAGACACCTCTAGATGAGGGAGTAGAAATACATCGGAACTAATACAAAGTTTAATCTCTTAAGTATACAAAGTACAACAAGTTCTAAGATCAGAACAGAGGCAATGATTGCCCCAACGTCAGAATTAGTCTTCATCGGAGATTCGTAAGTAAAAAGCATTAGTCGGCCCCTATACTATCACTAACGTGACATCCCTACTTATCATTCCCTAGGCAAGTTCAGGAAAAAGGTGTCAGTGCGTGAAGACTACCCAATAAGTGCACTCACATTGAATGGGTCAAGTAGCATAAAGCTACAGAGCTCGTTCTAAGATGCTACTCCTCTCTCCATTGATCTCCTCTCCTAGCTCAACCCCTGGGGCAGTGTCCCTAATTCCAATACCAAAATCCTAGGACAGGCCCATTTCACATCATCCGATCACTTCATCCAGCTGGACACCTCCTCAGAGGTGATTTTTTATTTGTTTTCGATGCTCCCAACCTCAGGCTCGGTGACCTTGATTCCCAGGCCTTCTCCAGTGAGAAAGAACACTGTCTCACATTATCAGCGCCGCTTGTTCAAATGTATCCTCTGCTCCCTAAGCCTAGCTCCTAAAACAAAAGTGTTATTCTAACTAACAAAGATGGCTTTTTCCACCTGCAACAGAAAGGTGAGAAAGAAAAAGATTCTGCACACATATGAACATTACGAACAACCCATTTGTGAGAGCCAGAGAAAAATACACGAGGCCTACTGAAAATTGGCTAACATAAGAATCACCATGGAACTTTCATTAAACATGCATGTACATTAATACTTTGCACGTTCAAATCAGTGCATTATATTTCAGTGAATTAACTTTCATTAGTTAGCTATAAATTAATATTAACATTTTCACCATTTAAAACACGATTACAGTGTTAATTTCTCCACAGTACACAAAATATCTTCTATCACTTCAGTTTTCACTTTATTACATTACACATTCTAATAACCCAATGCTATCACAATACAAGAATAAATGCAGGTGCAAACTAATCATGATTCTGAGGCACCCCTACAAATGAAAGAGCGCAATCGCTCTCTATCAACTGTTTGGCTGACCCAAGACGGCCGGTCAAACCGTCATGCGCAATTATTGTGCACAAACAACTCCTCCTGCCAGGCTGCAACACCAGCCCCACCCTGCCCTAACCCAGCCCTTTAGCTATGAAATAATAAAATGATAATAACAATATTATCATTTTATGTTTCAGTTTTCCCACTGCTCTGAAGCAGTGGGGCGACTCTCTCCCGCCTTCGCGTAGGAGCCACCCCTGGTCCTCACGGGAGAGTTACCCCACCTTCATTGCCAGGGAAGAGCACATGCGCAGCCTTTGTACATGTACTGCCTCTGGGCTGTGGCCCATGTTGATTCAAGATTGAGGCCTATACACCCATCTTCTAAGCATCACTGTTCACCAGATCTTATCAGTATCAATTATGTTAGTGAAATAAAGAGAACAAGCATTTGCAATGCAATAGGACTCGCATTTACACGAGACCTATTGCATCACGGACAATGGTCAGGAGGGTGGAGGCACGGGCAACGGGAGTGCCGGTGCGGGGAGAAGGGGGCCCAAAGGAGTGCTCACAGTCCACGTGCGGTGTAACACTTGAAGTAAAGGGGCCAGTGGTCATGGGAGGTGACAAATGACGACATAGCCGTCATAAGGAGGGACTAACAAGCCGCAAAATGAATCAGAAGACAGCATTTACGGAGGACAAAGACACAAGCCAATAGGCGGAGAGTGGGCGGAGCTTCCATGAAGCTTCCACTCCGTACTCAATACTGCATGCCTCGCAAAGCGAGCAGCGCATGCGCACTGCTGCTATCGGCTCAACCTAAAAAGGGGCTTCAGTGTGCTTGACGGCAAAGCATCGACGGAAGAATTCCTATTTTTACAGGAAAATCAGAGAAGAGCTTTTCTGTGGAGCCAGGAACAAGGTCCAGTTTGACTCATTGAGGTCTTACTTGGGCCTCTTGGTGATTAGGTTGATAGTAGACTAGCTGTTTACATCTGGTGCCTGGGCAGTCAGGATCTGCGACAGGGACAGCAGGATTTATTCCTATTTGATAATTTGCTGTTTCTGTCTTGTTTTCTCTCTGGTGTCCCATGGGTCTCTCTCCCGAGTCAGTTTATTTGTTAGAATGTTGCGAAAAGGCATATTTAGAATTTATATTAGTTTCTCTCCTGTTTCATCAGCCTTGTTTGGCTGAGCTCTGATGGGTGTTTCACCGACTGTGAAATTCATGAGAGGGCTTACAGTCTTTCTGTCTTGAGATGATTCTGCTAATAAACAGATTTAAACCTAAATTCCGATTATACACAAAATATAAATCTTGTGGGCATGTGTTAATTTTTTGCAGCTCTTCCGTTTTGAAAATGATTTCTGCTTGTTCTATTTCAAACGTGTCCAATGTACGTATGGTCGACAGGTGCCAGATTTTTTAGGCTAATCAATGAAAATATAAAATCGGTTTCATTTAGATGTATTGAGAGGTATTTACAGACTGCTGATAACAATACTGGTTGTGGAAGTAGGGTTAATGGGCAGCAGTAAGGACGTCGTTCTGGTATATATATATATAATATAATCAATTTGTAAGTCTGTATTTGTATGAGGGCTCCTGTTTTCCCAGCATTGTTATGTGTGGCAGAGGTACAAATGTCAGGTAAACCAATTACTGCACTCTATTACCAACCTGCCACGTTTCTTTTAGTTGAACATGACCTAAAGAGGTAAACGTGGGACTGCAGGTACATGGGTGACATCCGGAACGGTATGGTTTGGTACCTGTATTTATTTCCAGACCTCTTTTCTGAAGGATTACCATTACAATATGTATTTGCTCAGCCTGGCTGGCCCCCGGGGTGGGGCCGTGCTTCGGGGCGCTGGGGTGGTAGGACTGGAGTAGTTAAATGTACCGCATATTTATATCCGTGTTAATTTGCATGCAGGCAGGAGAGCGGCGGGAGGGGGAGTGGGCACGCGTCCCTTAGCCTGTGAGTTATTATTAATGGGCCCGCCCCTCCCATCCACTCCTGCGAAATGAGAACGGCGCGAGGCACAGGAATGACACAGTGATTTAACGGTTTGTTTTCCCTCTTTTATGTTCGGTTACTTATGGTCGCCTAACCTTGTGCAGCATTGTCAAGTGCGGTGCGGTTGTCCTGAACCGCAGGCGGCCTGGCACGGGTCACTTGCCTTTATGACGAGGAGATAAGCTGTAACTCCAGAGGTAGCAGAGAGCAGGGCAATTTGCTAGGCAGCCCGAGGCGCCGAAGCAGACACTCCTAACTGCAGTCTCTGCGTGTCCCGCGCGTGGTTGGCAGTGGGGAGCCTGTTGTCTCACCACCAGGGGGCACTGCCACAGTGTTGAACATTCAGCGCATCAGAGGCTCAGCTGCATCTTTTATTGAAGTGTGTATATGAGCGACTTGTCACAATAAGAACGTTTATTTTTGGGTAGTGTATTGAAACCTTGGCCCTGAGAGAGGTAGATTGAAGTGATGTGGTAGAGGCTAAGATGACTAAAATCGTCTTTTCTCCTCGCATCCTGGTTTCAATAAAATGGTCTCAAATGAACACACGCACACACACACACAAACCCCCGATATGTTCCAGTCACAATAAAAAGGTTATCTATAAAGTGTTCAGCTGCTTGTCGAAAATTGTTCCTGTCACATTAGTAGTTTGAGGAAGTTCAGTATCGAAAGTTCTGTGATCATTGTCTTTGCTAGGTTGAATAACGATACATTGTATTATTGAAATATACAAAATATCATTTGATTTCAAGTATCCTTATTCGGTTTATATCAACGAATAAAAGCGAAAAGAATAAAACACAGGCTGTTGTGTCCCGCTGGACACAGTCTAGTGTTTCTACCAGCCACTCCCTCGAGGGCTGGCCCACACACACACCCCCTCACCCATCCATCACGGACGTCACCAGTCAGGTGACCCCGCTAATAAAAGGGCCAGAGTACACGTGCTCCTGGCTAGTTTCCAGTACCATATACAAGTGTCTGTGTCTTCCTTCCTGCAGTATGTGGGCCTAAGGCCCACAACATAACAATGGCAACGAGGGGGTCTAGCCCCGTGTGTCTGCTGTGCGCACTACGCAATTATCTGTTGGGGTAGGATGAGGATCCCAGTATATGGCGCCCCACACCTACTTACAGCGTAACAGCCCGTAGAGCGAGAGGGGCACCATCTCCTCGACGTGAAAGAAGTGTGAGAGAGACTGTTTTGCCGTCTTCAGTCCGATGTCCCCGCATCCCTTCGCCAACTGAGGGACTGGGCAGTGCGACAAGGAGAGCTTGTGCAGAGCACGGAACCCGCCGGACTCCCGCAAGGTGAGGCGAAGCCAGCAATTAGCCTGGCACAGAGCAAGCGCCACTGGCGTTATCCGGCCTTGAAGTCCATAACCCCACTGCCAGGCTGCGCAAGCACTGAGAGAGGCCGGCATGATCAGCCCTGTGCTGTCCGTCGTTCCCCCTTAAGGGGAGAGAGAGAGTTGCGGAAGCTGTAGCGTGAGACAGCATGTCCGCCGATGCCTCCCTGATGATACCGCTGCCCCTGCACGGAGTTTTGTCTTCCCCCAGGCTGCTATCATAGTGCCAGCAGCGCCCGGGTGAGAGACGTGCTGACAAGCGCATGAGCAGCCGTCTGCGGCTCCCCACCAGCAGGGAAAATTGTGGAGGCCATCCCTAGAGCTTAAAGGACGCTCACAAGCACTGTACAGAGGCCTGCAATTGCGTCTACAGCGATGGGTGTCCCGCAGCGTCAGCAAGGCCTATAAGATTGCTACCAGAGCGAGCTAGCTCGTTAACAGGCCCCGCAACATCAGAACGATCTAAGGATGCCACCAGCATGACAGGGCGAGGCAAGCCCCGATGTGACACTTAAAAGTTGATTAATGCCTGACTAGCAAGAGTGAAGCAGGAAAAAAAGCTAACAGTAATCACAGTTTACACTCACCGAGTTCCGGCAGGGCTGCTACAGATCCTCGCCTCCTGCTTCACAATGAGGGCCGCAGCTGGTAAGTGTTGTGATTTAACCCCTGCCCTCTGTCTGGGAGGGGTAGTGCCCTGGATTAGCACTCGCGTGGCCTGGGGAGCCCAGGGTAGGCCTCGCTCGCTGGCAGCACAATGAGGGACCACACACACAGTTTACTAGTTGGTCGCGAACTGCCGTTCGTCCGCCCCTTTATTATTTATATGTACGCGCTCACGTCCTTGACGTGAGCGCAAGCTGCACGCGTTAGACAGCGCTCTAGCGGAAACGCTAGAACGCTAACTGTAACATCCCTTCTCAACTCAGTCCTTGACGACAGTTCTTTTATTACTTCGCTGCGTCACTTACTTGGCACGCAAAGTCTCTCAGCCGACTGCTGGGCCTGGGGTTCTCCCTCAGCTCATACCTGGTGGCCCTTCGGGCGCCTGGGGCCGAGGTCTCCGGTGGTATTTCTTGCCTTGGTCCACCTCCGGTGCCATCGGCGCCACCTGGCTCAGAGTCTGTGTTGCTCCGTGGGTCGGAGCAGGATGTGTCCCCTGCGTCGTCGCCCCCGTCATGGTCCACATCGAGATCTGCTGTCTCGGGGTTATCTGCGGGCCTCCTCACCACCTTGAACCACGATATGTTCCGGGTGACCAGGTCTCTCCCTTGACGGGCTGTCACCATGGTCCCTCGGCGGTCGACCACTCTCCAGTATCCTTTTTCATATCGAGTTTTAAACTTTCCTCCTGGCCGGCGCTCTTTGAGGACCACTGTGTCCCCGGCTTGAACTTCTCGCGTTATGGCCCTCCGAGCCTCACTGACTCTGTCGTTTCGCCTGTGGCGCCTTCGGAACGCTTCTTCTTCGCTGAAGGGTGGTGCCACCCAGCCTGGGGCTACTGGTAGCCCATCCCTGCGAGCTCCTTGGAACATCAACGCCCAGGGGGCTTGTTGGGTGGAGCAGTGGGGAGTACTGCGGTATTCCCCTAGGAATCGCTGTAGCTCTTGATCTGGGTCTAGTTGTTCGGACACCGCGATGCGTAGTACCTTATTGATGGTGCGCATAAAACGCTCCACTTCCCCGTTGGCTTGGGGCCATTGTGGGGTGATGCGCCTGTGTCTGACTCCGTGTGTCCTCAAGAGCTCTTCGAACTCGTGCCCTTGGAACGGGGGTCCATTGTCACTCCGCAGTTCCTCCGGGTACACGAACATCCCAAATACCTTCTCTAGGGCAGGTTTCACATGGACAAACGCGGTGGACGGTAGGGCTTCCGCAATAGGGTACTTCGAATAGCTGTCCATGATGACGAGGGTGACTCGCCCATCGGGTAGGCTCCCAAAGTCCACGCTGATCTTCTCCCAGGGGGCGTGCCCGTGTTCTTCAGTCATGATGGGCGCCGGTGGTTGGGCTTCTCCTGTTAGCTGGCATGACTGGCAGCTGCAGACGGTGTCGGTGACGTAGTCGTCCATACCCGGGAACCAGACCTTTTCCCTCATCCGGGCCTTCATCTTCTCTGTACCTTGGTGCCCCTTGTGTGCTAACTGGGTCGCTCTTGTCCGAAGTGCTCCTGGAATGACGATTCGGGACCCTCATAGAAGGAGTCCCCCTCTGGTCACGCTCAGCTCGTGTCGTACCCTCCACATTTGTTGAAGATCCTCTCGGTCTCCACTGGCCCACGAGTTAGCCGTTTGTAGAAACAATTACCAGTTTCCCTCGAGGATGGTATTCTTGACCTTGAATATCACGGGGTCTTGGTCGGCTACTTCTTGGAGTTCTCCAAGCGTAATGGCCCTAGGGCACGTCAATGCCGCTACCATGTCGAGGTGTTCCTCGGCGTCGTCCTCAGTGTCCCTGTGCTCGGGTGCACTGTCGTGTTTTGGGTGACGGGATAGGAAGTCTGCCGGGTTTTTGGCCCCCAGCCGGTACACTACATTCATGTGATATTGTTGCAGACCGATGGCCCACCGCTCTATGCGTGGGGGCGGGTGTGGAGCTGTTCCCCGGAACAACGGCACTAGCGGCTGATGGTCTGTCACCACTGTGAATGGGTGCCCGCACCCATAAAGGTGGAAATGGCGGCAGCCCCACCGGATCGCCAGTGCTTCCCGCTCGATCTGGGAGTATCGCTTCTCCGTGTCGGTGAGGGCCTTGGTAAACGATACGAGGTACGTTTCTCCCTCATCGTCGTACTCTGTGTCTGATTCTGGGTACTCCCTGACTGGTTCTCTCTTGGGCCGTGGCTGCGACGACAAGGATGTGTGTGATAGTTGCCGTACTAGCTTCCTCATCGGTTTGTCCCGCCTGTGGCTGCTCCGTTGCATCTTCCTGCGGCAGACGGACGCGAAGTGGTTGTCGATGCCACAGTTGGTGCATGTTTTCCCCCGGGCTGGGCACGCCTTGAGGGGGGTTCATCGTATCCGCAGTATCCACATGACCTGGCTGGATCGGGGGCCCGCCGGTCGTGGGGCTTAGGTGGTCGTTCTTTCTTCCGTACTGCGTCTGCTTTCTCCACTTTGACCTCCACCTTGCTGGCTGCTCCTTTCACTAGGGCTAGATCCATTTCCTCTGCACGTGCTGCTGACAGGTCTTGAGTCCGGGCCAGGACGAGGATGTCGTTCATCGTGATGTTCGGTTTGCGAAGTATCATGCCTCGTAGCGTCTTACTCCGGATCCCCAGGATCAGCTGCGCTCTGATTTCCTCTTTTGCCCGGTCGCCGACCAGGTGCGTGTCCGCAAGGACCCTCAGCCTTGCGTGGAATGCGTCAACCGACTCCCCCTCACGCTGTTTCGCTTGGCGAAGCTTGAAGTGTTCGTAATCGGGGTTGACTTGGGGGTCAAAGTGTGCGTTCAAGGCCGCAACCGCTGCTGCGTAGTCCGTCGGGGGACCCGTGTCAGGCAGGTGCTTGAACAGGAGGTAGATCTCTTCCCCCGCGTAGTGGAGTAGTAGAGAGCGTTTCACCGTTCCATCCATCTCCCTGGACCCGATGAAGTAGTTTTCCAGCCTCCCCAGCCATGTCTGCCATCTCGGCACGGCGGTCGTGGGGTCTGCGACCTCGCTAAACGGAGGTAACACTCCGGATGCGGGGTGATGGGGCAGTGTCCCTGCAGGACCGGGCATCTCATCATCACCCATTGTGGCGTCAAAATCCCTGGTATGTGACCAGGAGTCGTCGTTCACTCACTTGGTGGGTCGGTCGCCGCACGTGGGTAGGTGCAGCGCGCTGCGCCGTCAGGCGAGACCTCTGTTGCTGTTCTGCCTAGCAGCAGGAATTTCAGGGGGTTCAGAGGTCACCCCTCATCGCCAGTGTTGTGATTTAACCCCTGCCCTCTGTCTGGGAGGGGTAGTGCCCTGGATTAGCACTCGCGTGGCCTGGGGAGCCCAGGGTAGGTCTTGCTCGCTGGCAGCACAATGAGGGACCACACACACAGTTTACTAGTTGGGCGCGAACTGCCGTTCGTCCGCCCGTTTATTATTTATATGTACGCGATCACGTCCTTGACGTGAGCGCAACCTGCTCCCGTTAGACAGCGCTCTAGCGGAAACGCTAGAGCGCTAACTGTAACAGTAAGGAAAGTTCAACGTGACCAAGAGATCGCTGTACACCCCCTGGGGTCCGTCTGCTGCCATTGCATGCTGCCGATCGGTGTCACACTGGCCTTGGAAAAACTCACTTGTGTTTTGCCATACATCTAAGGTGCACTGTTTTAAAAGGGTCAACCAGCATAAACAAAAGGTGGCTGCACAGCATAGGAAATCACCTCACAGCAGGAGAAAGACTGTCAGGTTAAACACAGAAGCTCACTGCTCTTTTGTTTGGGTATTAGTGGAGCATAATGATGGCAGGTACCCTCGTCTTCATGAGTGTAAAGAGCGCTGAGTGCATAGTGCTCCACAGCCCAAGCAGCAATAAAGGAAATTAAGTCAATTAATACAGTCTGTTCAACTCAATAAATTAACTAATACAATGTGGGCAAACGCCACCGGAGGGCGCCAAAGAAACTCTTATGCCACGATGTTCCTCGAATGCAGCCGACCCTGGTTTCAGCTGTTTGCCCAGTCATAGGATGCACTGTTTGCACGGGGACCTGTAACACTGGTGGTGGCGTTTTTTTCATGCCCTTTGGTGTGATTTATCCTAATACTAGAGATATATTTCTTTTTCTTTTTTCCCCGAGTTTGTTCAATATGTCTCTCCTTCTTATCGGATATCTTCACATTGGGGGTGATTTTCCGTACTAGCTACCTTGGTACCTTTTGGACCTTGTTAATTTTGAACGTCCTATATCCTTTGCTAACTGGAATTGATTCGGACAGATTGATAGAGATGCCTTTTGAAGAATAATGTATTAGAATATATGTATTTGTTTTTTGATTAATTTTGGTTTGATTGCTCATTTCATCTTCATTTGATTGATTCTAGGTTTTGTTCTAGTTCCCTACTACCCTTTGGTCTACGCCCTGATGAAGGTGGGGCCCCCCCGTGGGTCCTATACCGAAACGCGCGTTGGCGCTTGATTCGTCGACCTCTCGTTTCCTAGAGTATCACCCAGCTTCTCCTGGTTGATGCATTAGTTATAACACCCATTTGAGCACCAACGGATAGCTTTTTCCATCTTGACCTGAATTGTCGGTTTGAATGTTGTTTGGAATGATTGCTTGTGTGCATGAATTAGATTCACGTGTGGGACATTGAACAATGTTTTTGATTTATATATATTTATATGTATGTCTTTTTTGATTAAATGTTGAATGTATATGGATGCATTAACCTATTTTTTTCTGTAAAAATTGAAAATAATGATATGACTAAAAATTAAATAAAGAAGAGAGATATATTTTTATATCCATAACTTTTGTTGGGTGTCCTATGTTATCTAATTTGTCCATTCTCTTCCAGTTTAGTTTTGTCTATAACCAGGCACCTATTTTTTAGGCCCATATATACTTCTTTTTGACAGGTATTGTTTCTCTTCTTATGGATTGCCCAGTCATAGGATGCCATTGCAGCCTTTTAAATGCTACTCACCAGGCAGGGACCTTTGCAAAACAAAAAGTATATCAAAAAGGATCTTCATGGCTCACAAGCCAAACACAGTACAGCAGTGGGGAAGGATTAACCCGCCCAGAGCCATAAGTGAACTAGCTTGAAAAGAACATGAATAAATAATAAGCAGCAATTTATCCCTGCATTTCATCAGAGATCTGCAAGACAAGAGCATTGCTGCCTGCTACTAAATGCAGAAAAAAAGAAAACTGGTCATTCCCCATGAAGTCCAGCCCACTGGGATGAGAAGCACCACGCACTGTCTTTATTCATAGAAAAACACCTCAGCAAGAGACCAATCAGAGAGAGCGCTGCTTACCCCTGGTGGAGTGCCAAGGGTTGAAGTGGAGAGACAAATAACCCCTGTAGAGATAAATACACAAAGAGTACATGAAGGGACATCCTCTACATAGACATACACTGCTCCAGCACAGGATTGGTGGGCGAGAGCTGCGACACATACACACACCTTTTCATCTACCTGTCGGTTTGGAGTGAGAAAGACTGGACACTCCAGTAGAGAGCCCCAAGAAGCTCAAAGCTGCCCAGTCAAGGAAGCTGCTAATAGTCCAGTGATGCCAAAAGCAGTTAAGGCAGCAAGCCCACAAAACGTGCACGGAGAACGTCTACTGCGCGTGCAACCCTCAGTGGCTGTGAGACACTACTGCAAGTGAGGAAATTGTGCGGCATGCCCCCAGTGGTGAACAGACCACCGCAAGCCAGAAGAAAGGGTGCTCAAAGCACCAGAAGAGGGTGCCTATGAAGAGGGACCAAGAATGCAAAATCAGAAGAGTGCAGAGAGCCGATCCAGCAAACCTGACAGAACGGGCAGGAGCCCTGGAGAGAGAGGCCTCTTTGAAGAGGTGAAGCAAAGCACCAAGGATATCCTAGGAGAGAAGAGACCCCCAGGCCAGTACAGAGAGAGAAAGAGACCCCCCAGGCCGGTGGAGAGTGAGACACCCCCCAGGCTGGTGGAGAGAGAAGAAGAGACCCCCAGGCTGGTGGAGAGAAGAAGAGACCCCCCAGGCCGGTGGAGAGAGAAGAAGTGACCCCCAGGCCGGTGGAGAGAGAAGAGACCCACAGGCCGGTGGAGAGAGAATAGTCCCCCAGGCCGGTGGAGAGAGAGAGACCCCCGACCAGGAGAGGGAGAGACGCCCTGCTGCCATGCACACAGAGTCACCCTGATGCCACTACCAATGCCTTCAGTCAGAGAATTACCTACCCTGGAAAACTGAAAGTGTAGTGAACCGAGAGAAGAAGCCACGCAGGTGACAAGCTCTAATGAGAAATGCGAGCATTGCATGCCAACTTGCGGTGAATGGTTCCGCCGCAGTAAAGAGAACCTGGCTGATATTTCTCAGAAAAGAGAAAAGCAAGTATACAACGCCACTGTTGCCAGAGCAAAGGCAAGGAAAAGAGGGGATGGAAGGGCGATTACCTGCCATCTGCAAAACACCAAGGAGATTCCCAGAAGGGAGAGGGGCCCTGTGTGGCCCGAAAGCAGGAGGAAGAGAGATCGTAATCACCCCACCTGCACCAACGTCGCCCAGCAGTGTGCCCGAGATTATTCAGGGAGTGCCCCCAGTACTGCCTTAAGACTTTGGTGTGCAAAAGTCCATTGCAGGCAGGAGGAGAGTCCAGCACTCTGAGTGGCGCGACACCACTACTGACGCAAGAAAAGGGAGACATTTACCTCCCACAGCAACCCTAAATTACAGTCTGAATATACGGATCCCTTGAAGCACGCCTACTTCCACTACCCTCCCTGATATTGGCGGACGCACCTGAGAAGATGCCCCGGGCTCTCTGACAGGACTGGACTGGTGAGAGGTTGGTGGCGGGAGCAAATGCAAAGCTCAGAGAACACGACGGAGTGAGCAGGAGATCCGTACAAGTTTGCGTGGCCTTCTCGCCATATTTTTCAGAAAAGATACGGAGTGGAGAAATATAGGATGGTAACGGTCCTAGGACAAGAAAGCAGACAACAACTGATGCGCAGTGAAAGTCAACAAAGGGACGCCGTTCACCAGAGTGCATCTTCTGACACACGTCAGCCACCTGTCGCCGGCTGCGTAAAGAAAAGGGCATCCCTGTTCTGCTTACACAAATGCCAAATAAGAAACGCTGCACCAAGTGTCCGACAAGTATCATGACTGCAAAGATTTGCCAGTCATCCCTACTCACTGCCAGTCATCACCACATGTGCGAGTCGTCTCATGGCATCCACTCCATCATTTGTCATGTGCATCACTACCATCCTTGGAGCATAAAGTACAATAACTGGAGTCCTACACCACCTGCCAGAACAAGCGACGATGCAAAAATACAGTGACCATCTGTTTAACCGGTGCATATCCTGATCCTGGTAGTGAGAGCATGTTTCTGACCAAGACACATCCACCCCTGAAGTTTGCACGAGTGATGAGGCAGTGGCTCCAGAGTCAGAGCCTATATGCAGTCCCGGGGCAACTCATCCAAGGGGCCTCTCAGAGCGTGAGAGATGGACGTTACTTTGCCCCACCAATGGATTCCAGGAAGCAGCCAGGCCCTGCAACAGAGAATCAACAGATCACACAATGCCAAGACTGTTGTCAAAGGATCGAGCGACAATCGTCCGGTGTGTTACAGTGGATTCATCTATACGCTCCTGATGCACCCATGTTGAACAATAAGACACTAATTGCGTCACAGCAAGAGTGCGCTGGACCGATGAACATCACGTAGGTGGACTATCCCTCAACTGAAGCGAAGCTGAAAGGTCCGGATATCATCAGCATCGTGTTCATCCCCAGATATACCTGGTTAAAGTATGGACATGTGCCAAGATGTCTTGGTGCTCCCAGCTGCACCTGTCCACTGCTGTCCTGCGAGCTACATCTCTGAACTGTGAGACCTCAGTTATTTTAGTTGTTTTCTCATTCCTTCCCATAGGTTGGACTCTTGTTTGTTTTTCGTTTCAATAAAAATTGAGAGGAATGTTGTGTCCTGCTGGACACCGTCTAGTGTTTCTGCCAGCCACTCCCTCGAGGGCTGGCCCACACACACACACCCTCACCCATCCAACACGGACGTCACCAGTCAGGTGACCCTGCTAATAAAAGGGCCTGAGTGCACATGCTCGTGACTAGTTTCCAGTACCATATACAAGTGTCTGTGTCTTCCTTCCTGCAGTATGTGGGCCTATGGCCCACAACATAACAGGCAAAGCCAAAAGTAAAATGCTAACATTACCAAACAATGAGAGACAAAATAGCCCAGTAGATAAAAGCAAACACTCAAAGCTAGTGAGCTCTTTACCTATTTAGAGATGTAACAGTTTGCCTATATTTTTAACCTAGATTTATAAAATATATGAAGCAATTCATTTCCCCACCCTTTTCCTCTGATTAATTACGGAGATGAAAAATACAAAGATAATTTGTCAGCGAGCATCGGTTTGTAACAGTTCCAGATGTTCAATAGCAGTTGCGGCTCCTGCAGGTAAGGGAGGTGGAGTGGTGAGGCAGGCCGAGATGCGGGGGGTGAGCCGACAGATGAAAAATGATGGAAAATAAAATAAATCCTATTCCGTTGTCTATTGACTCCTCCCCCTCACGCCCCGCCCGCCCCACCGCGCTTTCCTGCAGGAGCCCTGACTGCTCAATAGGATTCTTGTATTTCCGAACCTGCAACTTTCTTAAAAAAAATATGAAAAGGTTTGCATTGAGCGGTATACAAATGACCAAAAAACAATAAATGTAGTTGCGATTGGAGGGCTAAGGAATTGCACAGACACAGGACCAAATCTATACTTGTGTAAACCTTTGAGGGATAGGACACCAGGTAAGGGGCTAGTCCAAGGCGGAATCTAGTTAGGTAGAGCCAAAACTACAAGCAAAATCTAACAAACAGAACTTAGAATATCACGTTTAGAAAAATGACTGTAAAAATATAGATCTTAGAAAACAATAGCTCCAACTGTGGCTATCTCAACATTAGGGACAGGTTTGAATCCACAGTATGGCACCGACTGCGATGTGCATGGGCTGGCCACGGAGTTACATGGTCCTCCAAAGTCACAGTACCTTTACGGTGACGATAAACAATGACATTTCACAGCATCGGGGAGGTAAGGCGTCACTGGTGCCGGGTGGCATCGGTTCCTTTCTGCCACAGGAGAGGTGAGGCATCAGTTCCTTACTGCCACAGGGGAGGTGAGACGTCAGTTCCTTACTGGTGCAGGGGAGGTGAAGCAGCATCGGCAGGGACACTAGCAGGAAGTGATGGCAATCTGCTAAAAAAAACTATTTACATCAATCTGTAGCTGTGAGTCGTCAGCTTAGCCCCTAATTTTCACACCATGCGATACAATTGGGACAGGTCTAGATTTGTAAATTACAGAATATCATCCAGTGGGATGGGCAGTATTAAAAAGCTAGAGATTTATTGCGGTTGATATCCAGTCATACAATGCACGCAGGTAAATTAAACGTTTCAGATCCACACAAAAAATCTAAATTTGCATCTGCAGACTTACTATGTATTTAGGAGTAAAATGTTAGTTTTTTTTGGTAATTCATAAAAAGTACTCCTGGGACTCTGCAGCTGTCACACCTTTTGAGAAATACTTATGTTTGTGGAAATTTATATTTGCATAAAAGTACAAGGAATAGAACTATGTATGTATAAATGCCCATTAAACGTGTTTTAAAAATATTCCTCACCAATTTTGTAAACGTCCCCTCCCCATTACTCACTGCATACAGAATTACCTATGCCTCAGACACTAGTAATTCTACAACTGCAGCCAGATTGTGAATGTTCCTTGTAAAAGTCTGTGAAACGCTTCACTGTCCATAGCCTCCCCACCCTGGAATGCCCACTACTTGCCCATGGTTTGTTCACATACATTTCTCACCATATTGAGGTAATGTTATGTGTAATTGATTATGTCTAATTTCTCACCTAAATTCAACTTAGACGGGCAAATAGCATTGTGAATTGGAACCTGTGACTGCAGAAAGAGAGGTAAAAAAGTATAGACACCTTTATGTCTTGATAGCATAAACACCGAGACTGTAACTGTCTGTTCAGGGCAGTCTTACAATTGAGAATAAGTCCAGCATGACGTTTTCTGACCTTTAGATCCTGAAGTATCATGTCTAATCCAGCCGAGCTCTGTCACCTTCTTACTAGGGCTTCTTACAGATTTGGTTTTGAGGTCAGTGTCAAATGTTTGGAGAGTCTCATCTCATAGGAAGTTGAGCAGAGAGTAAGAGGATTAGATGAGTCAGACAGTCTGCTCTTGAGACAGGATTCTGGCTCGGAGTAGGATCAAGGCCTCAAAGGAACCCTGGGATCGCTGGAGGCTGCCACGGGTCACAAGATGCTCCCAAGATAGGTGGGGCCACGGCACACTCGGAGTGGGAAAACCTGTGGGGCCACAGTAGACTTTGGAATCACAGGAGCCTTGGGCCACAGAAGACTTGGGACCGCAGTCAAATTGGGTCGGCTCGGGCAGCTCATGATACCAGGCGGCCAGGAGCTGAAATGATCCTTTAGGTCACCGGTGCCTTAAGTTCACATAAGATTTGGATTTGCAATACATACGCAGGACTTTACGTTTCAATCACTCACTGGAGAAATGGAGTCAAACGAAGTTTGAGGTCAGAGAAAACTTGGGATCACAGGTAGCTGTTATTCACAAATACAAGTGAGGTCAGAGCAAACCACAGGTGGCAACCGGGTTTGGACTTTAGAAGGTTCCATTGTAAAGAAATCCTTGGGATCTGGTCACTGGAGGCTGAGGGCAGCGGTAGATTCAAACGCTTGAGTGATTCTGTCATGAGAGTAGAAGATATGTTTTATTGATAAGAGGAGAGAGAAAGGCTTGCTGACGTATGAGATGAGAGTGTGCTTGCATTTGCGTGTGTGAAATGCTGGCATGTGTGAAAAGAATGGTTGATTTTTAAAAAATATTCAAAGATAAATTGTGAGTGTCAATGCATGCTTCTTGAGTTTAGGAGTCATGATGTTTCTTTGGTTCCAGAAGGCTCTCGTTGCTCTGACTGTTATTTTTTTCAATCATGTGGATGCATTACATCATCTAAATTGATAAAATGTTTTATGCTCTAGCCCTTTTGGTGTTTGGGGCCTGACATAACAGGGGAAACTCAGGGCCGGATTGGGAATCGAAACCAGTACTGGTAAACTGTTAGGCCGGCCCCCTGGGGTTTGAGGGGGGTGCTGCCGAGCTGTTTGCTAGGGCCGGTTTCGGCCGATTTTGTTACAGGGGGCCATTATTGCTGACCCCCAGTAACAAAAAAGGCCCTCAGGGACCCAAAACCGGCCACACCCGTGCGCCCCAATGGGGAGATGCCCAGTGCCACCTACGGCCAGTCCGGCCCTGGTGAAGCTACCTACTACATGCACGTTTACCGTCTCTGTAACATGAAGAGTGGCAGGCTATGTGGCCTGTACATTCGGTGTACCTCTGCTGTCTGTAGTCTGAGTTTGGGAGATCGCTTTTAATTTTCCAACCTTGCCACAGCCAAGTGGTTTCCCATTCATGACTGTGAATTTACTGGAAAAGTATGGAACGATACAAGGATGTGATATGTAAAACTGAAGAGAATACAGTTTGCAAATTAAGCGTATGTGGCAACATCTATATTTGCTTACCTGTCTATACTTCAAAGGGCTTAATAGCCAATTTTAGAGAAATTTGGGTTAAATGTGGAGTATGTTGCCCTATGATTTGAAGGTTATTTTTTTTGTGAAAAATGAACTCGCATCCTAATTGTGGATAGTCAAGCTTGATTAGCAGATTATGGAGGTGTGAATATTTCTTACCTATTGCTTGTGAACTTGTGCCATTTAAGTAAATTTATTTGACAAACGTAAAACGCACCATTTGTCCTGTTGCTCAAAGTTTTCTCAGTGGAATCTTTCCCCTTAGGATGCAGACTCCCGCACTCTGATCGCATGCACAGTGCCATTCAGTCTGAGCACTTCTGCCCCGCCACCTTTTTTTTTTTAAACTTTTTTATTGTTTTCAGAACAGTTACAACAAAAGACACTGATTCAAACCATTGCGTACATATCCTTTGACCGATTATTATCCAAATGCACAATCCCTCAATCAACCCCGGTGCTAATGTGCTGATACAGATTGCGGCTCCCCATCTCCCCACCACCCCGTCAGCCATTTCAACCGTCCGAGTCAGAGGAGTCCTCATCGGATAGCGATGGTGGGTCACATATTCCCCCCCTATACCCCGCCACCTTTAAAGGTCACAAGCAGGTAATGGTTAATAGAAATCTCTCAATGCAGACTGGTGTGAAGCAAAATGGAAGAGCAATATGAGAGTTCGGTGGATATTTCCGTCTTTAAAAGCAGTGCATGGACCAGGTCAGTATATAGTAGTAAATTAGGAGGCATCATTTTGTTCCAATTGTGCACATTGTTTCTTATCCGTATTTATTTTCGTGTGCACATGCATGAATCACTGCTCTTCAGAAAGATCTTTCTTGAGGAATCCTTGAGCATTGCAAAAATTCATAATTTCCTTTTCGCAATTTACCTGTCATACCCACGACATTTTAGTAAATGTTTTCGAAAATTGTGCTTTCAAAGACCCTATTTGCCAAAGGGATTTACAAATATATTATTGGAGAGACCCTGAAAGCCCTGAAGCCCTGAAATGCTTTCATTCCTCCTTCTTTTTCCGACTTTGCATGCATGCTGCACTGTTCAGCACATATGCAAAGTGGGAAAAGCTTTGCATGGTGCCTAGCATAGTATTTTGTACAGGAAGGCCATCCTTCCTGTACACAACCTATACTACATTAATGCACACACTCTAGTGCTACAGCGCTAAGGTGTGTGCATGGCGCACAGCAGCATAAATCAGCGTAGGCGCAAGGGAAAGGGAAAGGGAAGAGGAGAGACATATTTTTTAACATATGGAGCTCTACTGCTCCCTCCCTGTCGTGCAACTCAGCGCAGCCTCGTATGGAGCTGTGCTGCGTTACGTGGAGATTTTGGAACTCTCCCCCTAAGTGTGTAAGCCATCCATCCCCTGACTTGGCCAACATGAAGCACCTTTCATGCAATTGTGTCTGCGACCCAGTGAGCCCTCTGTACAGGAAATGTAGAATATCCTATCCATGAACAGCACAGTGTATTATTGCATGGATCAGGTTTGAGAAATAAGAAATAGAGCTCCTATGGTGCCCGTCTGCTACTGAAAGTAATGGTGGAGCAAGTGTGTCTGGGACCTTAATGCAGGCTAGTATAATAGTCACCGAAATCCCGGATGGGTGGTAAATACATCCTTATTTGGGGTACAGAGTGCCTCTCAGACCCTGGAGTCCATATACCCATGAACCTGCTGTACTAATGACATAATGATAGCCACACCCCTGGTTGCAGCAGAGTTGCATTCTGGGAGAATCTGCGGCCGTACTATGACAGTAAGTACTTGCTATCAATTAGCACTATGGATCGGTGAAGAATTGACACACGGAGATATGTGCAGCCTGAGGCACTGCAGAAAACTACAACAAGCCTGAGAGTTGGAACAAGTGACTGCAACATCCTTCTTTCCACCTCCCTCCCCAAACTCCATACTACAGGACAAATGCCTGGGACAAACTGTACAATTTGCCACTACCGCCAACTTTGCCATTTTTGTGCCTTACTGTGATGTACTACTTTTCCAATTGGCATTTTAACTCACCTCTTACCTGAACGCTGAACACAAACACTGTGATCAGTTCCAGGTCGTTTAATGTTTTCGTTTGACTGGTTTCAGTTTGCGGGTAATTCTTAAAATTCTCTAGACAATTGGAGAGAAGATGGCATGGTATGCTGTGAGTATTTATATATTTATATATTGCATTCTATACCTGATAAAGTGCTGGTGTGCTTTGCATACGGGTAGCACACTACTCCTGGAAAACCCCATGTTAGTGAAATAGTCATGCATTAGGATTTTCGTGACGTCATCCATTCCCCATAGGCACCTCACGCAAATGTAGTATAGCATTTCTACCACAGATAAGGTGCTGAAGACGCCTGAAGGATGGGTAGCATGTTACTCCCTTTGTTATACAATTTGAGTTAAAAGTTGTGACTATGTTCATCACAGTGTTGTCACACAAATTGTAAGAACCTTGACATGCAATTTGGCAGGCAATCTCATATAAAGCTATGTCAAACTGGCTATCTATCATACCACCGTTTGAACTTCCACCAACCGCTGAGAAGACTACGCTCCGCCTCACCTTCACTTGCTCATGCTTCCCGCATCTACCGAAGCAGAAGTGGAGGCTGCTCCTTCTCCCACATTGCAGCAGAGTCCTGGAACAGCCTCCACACAGAACTCCAGGCCATCACCTCACTTCCGGAATTTCTAATGGCCCTCAAGACCTGGCTGTTCGCCTAAGCCTCCGGGGCCTGAAAGCACCTGGATATCCTATCGGGTGGTTAGCCACGCTTTATGAATCCTGATTGATTGATATGCCCCTAAGAGGTAATTCAATATGTCATGTAGATAGTCAATCAGGTCACTGCCAATGCTGTGATGCAGTAATGCAAATGGAAAAGCGAGCTGTCATGCAAGTGTATAGTTACCATCGAGCAATAGTTCCACAAATGAAACACTGTATGCAATCATCACAGAAGTGACAAGCCTCTGGTGGTACTCTTAAGCTACAAGGAAGTTCAAATCTGAGTCATCACAGGAGATGCAAATTTCTAGCTCTAGCAGAATCAGAGAGCCTGGGGCAGTGCCACCGTGAGATACTCTGACATCTAGTCTAGTGAGGTAGAGGCACTGATGTGGGTTAAACAGACAGGCATTAAATTATTAGGAAGGTGCAGCAGTTGACTGAGGCAACATCTGGTAGTGTCTGGATGAGGAATGTATTAGATAAGTGATGAGACAGTGAGGGAGTAAGAAGTGAAAGGATGGTTGAAATTATCGCCTAAGTCTAGCTTGCAAAAGGCATTCACCCTTTGTCACCACAGCTGGAAGTACCAGGCAGATTTCAGACTTTTCTTGCTAGGGTCCACCCAGATGGGCAGAGAAGTTGCCTATGACATGCACTGGTTACAGAGAGCCAGATACATGTTTGTTGAGTAGACAGAGAACTGAATAAATTATTGATTTATAAACAGATGTTACAGAGTCTACTTTTTCATCCTTCTTGAAGAAAGGCAAAGTCCTTAGAGTTGTAGTTCCAAGTGGGCAACAGCTGCAGCCATTCAGAGTGCAATCCTTTGGGGTGCAGGCCAGGGTTCCAGCAGGGCAGTCTTTCTTCTCCTTGAAGTTTCAGACAGCAGATCTGAGGGGCCATGCAGCTTTTTCATATTTATGGTGTGTTCCTGGGTGTCAAGTAAGGGGGGCATCCCTGACGAATGGGGCACAGGGTGCCACCCAGGTGTATGACTACTTCTTCCAAAGTGTGGCATATTCTTGTTCCAGAAGGCACTATTCTTTCAAAAACACAGAGAAAGTCTCTCCTTGGAGTTTAGATCAGGCTAAGCCAACCCACTAGTGTGGCTAAGATTCCCTAACACTTCTTTTCCACCCCTCTCACTATGGCTGGGGTTGCAGGATGTGGAGATGAGCCTGTGCTGTCCTAAAGTGTCATTTTCCCTTTGAAGACCAGCTTGGCTACTCCACACCCATCCTGCCTGTAACCTCTGCAGCTGCAGTTCACTTCCCACTGGAAACCCATTGTCTCTCTAGCAGGCTACTCCACAACTCATTTGGCCAGCTTGGCTCAGTCTGGCAGAGGCTAGCAAATCAGGAGAGGGCACCTGGAAGGCTGGATTTTTTGCTTACAGAAAAGAAAGTTTAATAACTTCTTTTATGTGGCGTTATAAATCTAACAGTGCCAAGTCCTTGCATTTATCATAGCTACCATTTTAAGTCCTGGATTTACATTTTAAGCTCGCTCTCGTGTTTATTTATTAAATATGATATTCCAATGTTAAACTATGGAGCTAATTATCTACAATGTGGGAAAACAAAATTGGCAGGTTTTCCCTCACCAGGGTATATAAAATATATTTTATAATGTCCCTACATATAATTACGAGGCAACCTACCCCTGGGACACCAAGGGGAAAGCTTAGGGGTAATTTTTATGCAAAAATTTAAGATCGATTGCTATCTTGTAAGTACCTATAAATCCAAAGTCGAATTTGCATATAGTTGCAATTTAAAAGCAGCCTTCAAGGCAGGGCTGGGGTTTAAAATGACAGCAGGCACCAGAGCAATGCACACTCCAGTTGAAATCTGCTGGGTATCTCATCCTTCGTGCCCTATTTTACACTAGGGACTTATAGGTAGTTTGAATCCTCCTAGCCTTATTAGATACTAGGAACTTACAGAGGTCTGCATTGCCAGTTGTAATTATACCTAATGACCATGGGCCATATGTAGGTAGCTAAATACCGGCCGGTAACGGACGAAAATCGGTAAATTTCCAGTTACCGACCGGTATTTAGCCCTTTCTAATGTAGGAGGCTGGATTTAAGGATTCGGTAATTTACCGATTTGTTATTTTAAGGAATCGGTAAAATACCGATTCCTTAATTTAAGGAATCGGTAAATTACCGAATCCTTAAATCCTATGTAGGGAGCACTCAAGTGAGTGCATTTTTGGTTTAAGTATTCGTTATTTACCACCAACTACAGGTTGGTGGTAAATACCGAATACCTTTTAAAAAGCAATTTTGTGCTTTTTTAAAAGTGCCATGTGGCAGACATACATGCCCTTAGGGCATGTATGTGTGCCACATGTGCACACATGCACGATTCAGGGGTGCAACAGGGTGTCAATGTGACACCCTGCCACCCTTGAATATGCTCCCCTATTACCGAATCGGTATTTACCGAATCGGTAATAGTGAATGGCATCCCATTCCTTCCTATGGGCCTCCAGGCCCATAGGAATGAATTAGAAGGTATTCCTTATTACCGATTCGGTAAATACCGAATCGGTAATAACGAATATTCCCGAATCTGTAAAATTTACCGATTTTTAACCTACATTCTATTTACCGATTCTTAAATACCGAATAGGTAAAATTCGGTATTTAGGAATCGGTAAATAGAAATTACCTACATATGGCCCTAAATACTTTAAATGAGAGCACAGGCCCTGGGTCTTGTTAGCAGAGCCAAGGGTGCTGTCAGAGTCAGAAAACCAGCACCTAGTAGTCAAAATCGGGGAAAAATGTAGGGGGATACTGCAAATAGGTCCTGATTTCTCACATGTATAGGTGGCCTTCTTGTCCTTTATGTTTCTGAACCACAGTGGGCCACAGGGTCTGACCCTTGACAAGTACTTCCAAGAAGGCCCCAGGCACCCAAATCCTTCCTCAATCAGACACAGACAGTAGAATCATGGTCATCCACGCTTAGCCAAGTCCAATGCGGTTCAGAGATCTCAGGCATGGGGCATTTCGACAATAGTCATTCACTAGTGATAGTCGATAAGGCCTCACCCTGTCCTAAGAAAGTTTCCATGCGAAGACAGCCTTCATTTTTGGGTGCTTCTCCTGACTCTACTGGAAACAATATATGATGTGGCGTCATTAGGGATAGGAGACATGACCCCTCTGTATGATTCTCTTTACCCTCCCTTGGGCTGGTCTAATAAAATGCGAACCTAAACTTTCCCACCGGAAAGAAACTCACCGGGTCTTACTCTGGGCTAAGGGTACCTCAGCTGATAGAAGGAGCAAATCTGACGAAGCGGAAACAAACTTCATGGGTAAGTTCATACCAGAGCCCTATATAGCAATATATCAGAATAATTTACTTTACATGTGCTGGATATAGATTCTGGGTCCAGTACCTCTGATGTCCTATTTTTATTTGGAGTCAATCATGTGTGTAGTGTAAAGCCACGCTTCACTCCACATCCGACATCAATACTTTATGCCACTGGTGAGCATTTTGCACCATAATATTACGGCCTTAAGAGTGAAATATACTGATTGCAATTAGCCACCTGCACCATGTTTAAGGGGTAACGCATATGCAGATTTGTGGCAGTCTCCCAAAAAATGACAGTAAAAGCAGTCCCAGAAAATAAAAAATGTCTCGGAAGACTATGCTGAAGGGTAAAATTATCTGCACCTTTTTTCCTATCATTTAATGGAAATTAAGTGATAGGAGAAGGTGTTATCGTGCGTTTGCAGAAAATAACTCCCCATTTTCAACTGAAAACAATTAGGGTGCACCTGATCTATATTTTACCAAAATCCTTGTAAAAAAATAATATATTGTTGTTTTTAAGTAGGCATTCTGCATGACAACCTCTTTTGGCTTTAATTCCTTTTAAAATATAGCAAGAAAAGTCATCCTTGTGAATGTGGTATCTTGTGCCTGCTCTAAAACAAATCAACAAGCCAACATTTCCTTAATGTTTCCAAATGTCAAAATTGCAACTATTTATAAAAAAAATAATTAAAAAATGGTTTTAATTGGCTGTTGTTGTTTGCCTGGTCTTTTTCTTTGTCTTCCAGTATTGCTGTTTTCTTTGCATTTCTAATTGTTAGATCTTGAACATGACCTCCTCCTTCCTGCATAAAATGAGTTTTAGTCTGCACAAAACAGACATTTGCATGTTAATTCATTTCTTCCCTGATGGCAGAAGCCAGCCTCTGAAGAGTGAAATCACTAATTAAAGAGGGACTGAGATATATGACAGTGGTATGAAATGTAACTAAAAATCAAAGTGAATGTGCAGCATGGATGCTGAGCATGCAATTATCAACGTTAATGGTTCACTGAAATCAATTATAGGGAGACGTAGTGTACGTGGATATTCAAATGCGGCGCATAAGCATCCACCATCATTTAGCTAATTTATATTGCCCCATCATTCCATACCTTAGGCTTTAATTATAAAAATAATATCAATGATAATAACAATTTAAGTACATTTTCTTTAGAAGGATTTACATGCATAACGATTTTCTTACGGTTTGTCCTTTTAGTACATAACAAAAATATAATTATTTTTTTTAAAAACAGCTGAAGGGTAGTACGTTGGATATTCAATTATATAGCAATTACTTGGGTAAACTAGCCCTGTTAACACTAATGTGTTCATTTTACATCCCTTTAAAAATTACAGATATTTCAAATATCTCCCACACGAGCACAGTGAACTGCATGTCATCTACTATCAACGTGCCAGATGATCAGTGGCGGCCGGCATGGATCTGGGGTGGTTGGGCGGGAGACAGCGGGCAGCAGAGGGAGGAGGAGGGGAATGCAAAAAAAACCCCAAAATAACCTACCTTATCGACCCCAGAGGGCCGGCCAAGCATTCATGCGCACTTGGAGTGGGCAAACCTCTCCTCCCCAGCCCTGCTCTGAGAGCAGAGCTGCCGTGCCGCCCGCCCGCAAAGAATCTGGAAACAATTAAATGATAATAACAAGTTATTATCATTTTATTTTTATTTTGTCAAACTGCTTAAAAGCAGTGGGGCAATGCGCCTTAGCGGAGGAGCTGCCACTGCAGATGACTGTTAGCTGAAAACTATTTTGTCGTTTCTTATTCTGCATCAAGTCACTTCTTCTAACCGTTCTTCTCAGATGTCTTCCTATTTCATCACTTCCGTCTGGCATGAAAGTTGGAGGTAGAAAGACTATTGTAGAATTTCACATGCGCAAGTGTGTATACAAATGTATATATTTAATATAAAGGGCGTATATTTAATGGTTTATTGTTTTACCAGCTCACTCCAAGCAACAATTACATCCTCAGATTTAGTGACAACAGCAATGTAATACTGAAAGGTCTTTACATGGTGGAGAGAGAAGAGCTCCCTCTGAGATTGCGCGAGATGTAAATGTAAGCCACAGCAGCAGCCTGTTCGCCTCGGTCTGCGTGTACGCTCCCATACTCTTAGTAGACATTTTGGGGTTATTTAGCTTTTTTCTGGGTGAGCGTTTCCCCAGAAATCAGCAGTTATCCCACTCTGAAAAACTTGTGGGTCACCAACATTATTTAGAGATGGGTGAACTGATGATCGAGACCAGGTGGAAACACTGCCATCTAAATACGCATTGTTTATCCATCACAGTGCTTCAGCAATTTCTGCATATAGAGGTCTGGCGTGTATATATACGGTTGCTTTCCTAATTCATATTTTCCTTGCTACGGCCCGGCCTGAGAGACATGGTGGACCTATGCAGGGAAAACAAATAATGGCCTTCTGCCAGGGAGAAAACTCCCTGCATGTCAGGGCTGTGTTCCATGTTATGCATGGGAATACAACGCATTATGCTGGTTTAGGAAATATGTCTTTGCATGGAATCCTAAGGATGTTGACCAGTAGTGGCTTGTGTCAGGGAAATGTGATGGGGCGACAAGGGGGGGGTGGCCAACAATAACTCACAAAAAACATTAAAATAGAACTTACCTGCCTACCACCGCATCACCATACTTATGATGCTGACAGTATTAGAGATGCGCTAGGACTGGCTTGAGCGGGCTGGACTTGCGCTCCCTCTGGGACTGGGACCCTGTGCCTGCTGTCTTCAACCTAGCAAAGGAGCTGGGGTTGGAGACATCTTAAAAAAACCCACATGCGCACTTGAAGCAGTGCCCACCACTCCTCCCCCATGCCTGTCATTGTGATGGCCCCGCTTCCAAGACTCAGCCGTGTGAAGAAAAATAAAATGATAATAAACCTGTTTTATTATCATATTATTTTTCAAGTTTTGCATCTGCTGGCGGGGGGGCACGCTCCTCCCCCCATATCACAGGAGCGACCGCTGGTGTTTACACTGTTCCTGCCCTGTTATACTCACTCACTCACTCATGCATTGTGGGGGGTTGGCACTCCAAGATGCAAAGCTCTTGTGGTGCTGTTCTCGAGTTTTCCTTCAGCACAAAATAGCTTTGCTAGTTGAAATTGATTGATGCCTCTGCATTTGCTGTTTTCCATTTCTAAGCACTTTTTTTGCATCACATGAGCGTCTGCATTATTCAATACCAAAATATTCCCCTAAATCATGTATTCTTTTTGTGACCAACCTGGTGGCGGAGTTCTGTGTTCTATGTAATTGGGATGTTAGTTTCTTTCATATCTGATCTAAAATTGTTGATATTTGTGTAGTAGATTCAAATAGATTTTGCTCTTCCCACCCACTGTACTTATGTGATGTTCCTTGTTCAAGGCAGGATCTAAAATTACTTTGTCAGCTTTCAGATTCTTTAGTTCTGAAATGGAGGGCTCATCGCTGGTATAAGATTTAAGTGTTTTTCAGGTGACAGTGCATAGGCCTGTTTTCCCCACTGCAATGTAACCAATTCCGGTCTATGCATCATTTTAATGCTGAGTAGCGACCTTTATTATTATTCCATCTTTGGTGTGGCCTCCTATTTTGTGGAAGAGCACCCCTGTATGTCATGGATGGTTGTGGAATTCCAGTCTCCTTCAGACCAAAGGATTAGGCAGTGGTTTGCGACTAACATTTAAGAGACAGGTTCTAAAGCCGTGATCATTGTGGTACCTCACAAATAGATGTCATTTTGGGGGGCATGCAAATAGAATCTGTTTGTGTGCTTTTGCGCAGATGGAAATTATATGGTTTCCTTCTTCGCTCCTGCTTCTTGTCAATTTTCACAGTCATCAATTTCCATACCTACATACAAATTCAAAGCTGACTTGGTAGTCATTATCAGGTAGATAGTCCTGTCAGAACTAGGTCAAATTGGACTTGAAATTCCGAAGGTAGAACCAGCTTTTTTTCATGACAATTCTATCTATGATTTCTAGGGATATAGGGAATTTCTCTTTTGCCCAATTTATTAACTTTTCATCACAATTGTTTTATTAACATTAATTTATTCCTCATTGTATCTTTGAAATCCATCGATCAATGTGTTATATCGATTAGTTTTGTAATATTATTGTATCATTTTTGTTCAATTTTGTGTGGATATTTAGGTTCCTTGCTTCATAATTGCTGTTAGACATACCCTCTCATGTCTTCTATTCTGAGATTGTGTGGTCATTTTGGCTTGGTTCTCATTGGTTGGCATTAATTTCTGTGGTCCTGCTTGCTGGGCATTACTTGGCAGTTCTATATTGTCTACATCATATAGGTTTTACCATTATCTGTCTGATCTTGTATCACTGTGTGCCATTAAGAATACAAAGAGAGCAAGTGGCTCATTGAGGGTTTGTTAAATGCATAACAACATCATCTGGGTACAGCAACATTTAAGATGTCTTTGTCCTATCATAACACCCTAAATAGTGTGTGAGAACTCAAACCATATAGCTATTGATAGGGTCAGTCTTGACGTCATTAAAGCTCAAAGGTGATCATATTTTCTGTTTTTTAGGAGCTGAGATGGGTTGCTAGAAATGATACATTTTCCTCAACGTGCAGCAGACATTGTTCATGGGTAATTGGTTTTGCAGGTGATGCATGCATAAGCCACCCTTGTCTAGGAATTGTATGTCCATACACATTGTATTAGAGCATTATGCTAAAAGACCAGAAATAGTCCATGTCCCATCCCTCCAGAAAGCATCACAAGATGAAATAATCCACAATCTGCAATTACCTAGTTGCCTTGTCCCCTAATTTCTTTCCACTGTTGAGTAGTTTTGTTTGTGCCTTTCATGTTGAACACTGAAAATAAAATCAATACCACATAATTCAGCCATGATGGGCCTGAGTGAAAATATCATTGATGTTTCAAGTGTAATTACTCATAAATTGAAGTCTATGGCTTTAGGTCATAATCCTGTTGCACACTGATGGTCTCAATACTCAATACAGCTCTCATTTGTCAACACTGAACATGTCTTGTTTGAGAAAACAAAACACCGAGCATATCATTCTTAAGTTATAAACTAGATAACTGAATCTCTTTCTGATATTATTAGGTTTATGGTGAAATAGGCAGGTGGTGAGACTAGGTCTTGAACATGCTATGTTATTGTAAGTAGGTAGAACTTAGGTTTAGTGCTGGTAAAATGCAAGGTGGGGCTGTTATGTTGACCTGGAATAATCCAAAAATGTATCTTTCTCTGACCAGCAGTATCATAGCATGCCCTTATTTGAAACCTATTTTAATATATATAATTAAATATGTACAGCTCTGAATAATGGAATTATTTAACACAATGACTTCCAAGTGACATCACAGACAAAAACTGCAAACCTTGAGTTTTAATTGCTGTCACATGGAAACCTGGGGTGAAAGATCTCAATTATTGAGAGGTATCAGTCTACAATTGTATATTATGGATGTCCCCAGGAGCACTGCCTGCAAACAAATCTCATTGATCCTTTGTGCAATGAGAGAGCAGTCTTCAGCGAGCAGAGGGCAACTAGTCAATCCTTCTCCCTTACTTCCATCAAGTTTATGCGCCGTGTCCTAAACTTGGTGAAATTGTACACTCCCCATTCCCAGTTTTCATGCCAACCTTCCTTCATGTCACTTGATGTTGTTACTAAATTCCTGGTATCCTGCTGCCCTTTCCACCACCTTTAATTGCCCACTGCAAAAAAAGACAATCCGACTTGGGGTTGTGCTATCCTCTCTTCTCTCTTTCTGAGCCTTTCCTTCCTATTCTGCTAAAGGGTTGTGCTGTGGTAGGGTGCACGTCAGAGTATCAGCTACAGAAATACCATGACATAAATATGTGTGTAAATATCATTCACAAAGCTATAGTTCCAATGGGTGTTGATTTTCTAATATTAACTCCAATGTAATTATATTTTTGAAAGACCATTTTTAGCACAGTATTTATGACAGAAAATATTTTGACATTGATATTCTGGTACCATGTCCTGTAATGGGTCTATAAAATAATGTAAACTGTACAGGATATGGTGATTACTGGTATGGAAATATAATTTGTTTTAACTTCATGGGGAGAGGAAAGCTGGAAAGAGGGCTAACCAGCATGCAGAAGAATTGCCTCATGGGCTGGGGGGCAGTGGCTGTCCTGGGCACACTGCTCTATTGTAAGAGCAACAAATAACAGGGTTTCAAATCAAGTCCAGTATTTCGAATATTGATTTTGCAAAAATCTATACAAAACAGTGACATATTGGCAGAAGCTAAATATAGAGACAGGGGTCAAAGAAGAGGAATATGGACAGAATGTAATCATGACTAGCCGTACCATACTCATGCATATTCTGCTCCCTGAGAGCTCCCACTAGTGCAATCAGTCTTGTTTTATTAAGTAAAGCCACATGATGGGCAAAGCTTCTAAAGAATCAATATAGTCACTTAAATGTCATTTGGTTGTGGGACCAAATTTCAATTCATTATATTAAACATTAATCAACTAGAATATACATCTATATAAAGGCCTTTTGGTTTGCTCACCATTGTTAAAATAATATTTAGTGTTGGAGCCATCTATTTGTTTAGATGCCAGTGTTTGATCCATCTATTTGTTCAGATGTATGATAGTTTAAGCTCACCATTCATCTCTTATCTGTTCATCATATATAGATAGCAGTCTGTAGCTGAGCATAGTATACCTATAGCTTCCACCTTTCCCAGGTTTGCTACTGCAGTGCAACCTTTTTTTTGCTTAGTTCTGGGATTTGTAGTCATGTTTTATAATGGAGTAAACAGGGCTAAAAGTCCCAGATTTCGAAGAGCAAACCTGAACTGGTGCAGCTCATTATGCATGGACCTGAGAAACATGGAAGGGCTGTATACTTTGTTGATACAGCTAAACAGTACAGTGATGTACATTTAGGGTTTCTGAATCAATGGATATGTTTCTTTCATTCATGAATTATAGTTTTTCAGAAGCATCAGCAATTGCAGTCCTTAATATTAATACTTAAAGACAAGTTGATATTTAGTTGATGTTCATTACACGTTTGTATAGCTCCAAGCTACTCATTTCTAAAAGGTATAGTCTAATATACCTGGTTTTTATAATCAAATTCACAATCAGATTTACATGCATGTTATATTCTGGAAAAAATATAAATTTTGTTTTTATTGATTGACTGCTTAAGGCATGTATCATTGCCCGCTAGAGCTTTTAAAGGAGCCATCGAGGGCAAAACAATTGCAGCATTCCTAACAATGCCCTACAAAAGACATTTGAGAATTCACCTTCTATGGTGATGCCTGCTTGGGTTCCGAGACTTAGTTTGACATCAATTAGTGAAAGATCATTTAAAAAGGATATCTGGTTATTGATGTCACAATGCACCTCACTTCATTTCTTTTTACACTGGATGGCCCCTGTAAGTCAGTTAAAAAAGCACGACCTGCAAGAACCCCTTAATAATCATAAAAACGAAAAATTGGCACGGTAGGAAGATCCCACTTTTTCATGATCACCCCCATTTATATAGAAATATACTGCTTTTGTTTGACTCAGTGTGCTGGGAATCTGCTACCCATTCCCCAGTTCATGTGCTCTGACCACTAAACATATTGAAACTGGCTATACTTCAAATTAGTAAAGTGGCAATGCAAAACATGACTGCAGGCCTGCCACCAGTAGCCTGGCTCTGTAGGCTTAAACTGCAAGTTCAACCTGTTAAAATAACCCCTTTTGACAGGCCTAACCCCTCCTCTTAAAAATATTAATAAGTCATCCCTAAGTAAGCCTTGATGTACAATAAGGTATGGTGCATGATACTTAAAAGTAGGAAATGTAAAACGTGTTTACAGTGACAAGCCCCATAAAGCTATTTTCACTGTAGCAGCTAGCTGTTCCATAGGAGAGCATTGGTAGTTACTAATAAAATTAAATATACAATATCCTCCTAGGAACTCCACCTAGGAACCAGCTAAAAAGTTAAATATTGGAATTTTTAAAACATTTACAGATTTGTACTAAATATTTTACAAAAGGTCCTTTTTAAAAAGTCAGCTTTTGCCTTCCTAAAGCCTCTAGAAACCCATTTGCAGGAGTTTTAAACTGTTACCCGGGAACTGAATAGGTCCTTGATGAGGGGTTTTGCACTTTTCATTGCTATTTTTATTTAAAACTTTAATAACTCATATCTCCTGTTCCTTTTAAGGGATTTTTTTCAGTTTGGCATCATTCTGGGCATTACAGTGTTCTCTATTTCTATATACCACTGTGGAATTTTTCTTGTGTTGTATTTTCATCTTTGCAATTGTTTTAGTATTTCTACATTTTTACACTTTTTTCTAAGTTAAGTCTGTCTGCTCTGTGCTATTGTTACCAGGGGTCAGCTCAAGTTTAAATTACTGAAACGTTTACTGGACCTAGCAAGAACAGTGAGATTATTATTTGTGGAGATCTATCATTCACCCCAACTAATAATCCACTTTCTCACACATACTGAAAATAAGGATCCAATACATATAGAAGCAATACAAAAGTGCACAAAATAAAAAATAAAAATATGCAAAAGGAGTGCAATGCCTGTGAGAAATTGGGTTATTGGTTGAGGGGGATTAAACCCCTAATTAAGCAAAAGCCAGAATACTTGTCAGGATGAGTCACAAAAAGTTACTAAATTAAACAGCGCTTAACTCCCTGGTAACTTGGCACCAAACAGTCAGGCTCAACGTATAGGCAACGTGTAAAGTATTTATGCAACACACAAATAGTAATGAAGTAGAAGCACAACACAAAAAACTCCCACACCAATTTAGAACAATAGAGTAAAATGCAATAAATTATTTGATGCCAAAATAACAAAATCCAATCAGTAGAACCAGGGATATGCAATTTTAAAAGTTTCAGATAAGTATAGCACCTAAAAGCACAAAGCACCACTTGCTGCTATATGGTTGTGCAAGACCTGGTGAAAGTCACAAGTTCAGATGGACTGCAATAAAGAGCGGATCAGATGCAGTGACCATGCTAGTCCATGCTGAAAAAGTTACCCTATAAAGACTAGTGCGATGGATTAAGTTTATGGTGGAGGGGACCGTGGTAACATAGAGAGAGTTGCGGATAGTCATCAATGTAGTGCGAGGTGCAGGCCAGGCATTACAGATGGTCGTCACAGTAGCACAAACATCCCTTCGGGCATCAGAAGCAGGCGTTGTTGAAGATTTGCATTGGCGGGCACCATGGGCTGTTGATACTGTAGTGCGAAGTGCAGATCTCGCATTGCCGGTTATCTCTGGGGGTCACTGAAGCACAAAGAGTCGGCTTCATCAAAGCATTGAATTGGCAGTCAGCATGGGCAGCAAGATCTTGCCGCAAAAGGGACCGCTCATAGTCGCGAAGAACCCAGAACTTAAGGATTTCTCTTTCTCTTAAAGGAGAAGGGAAACTGATGCAACACCAAGGTACCAATACCAAGGAGGCACCTCTTGGGGATCAGGAACTCACTCCAGCAGAGACCAGCAGGGTTGAGGCAGGTCCAATTGCAGGTCCAATTGAAGGTCCAGGCAGGTCCAGTTGCAGAAGGTCAGTTGGGCAGTTGCAGAGAGGCCACTGGAGATTGTTGTGTTCCAGTAGCTCAGAACAGGAGGGCAGTCAGCTGACCCTTGGAGTCACTTAAGTCAGAGATGAGGAGTGCATGTCCGATCTTCCTTCTCAGACGGAAGGACAGATCTCAGGCAGCAAGGTAGTCATCTAGTAGCAAGGACATTCTTCTTTTGTAGTAGCCACAGTTCAAGGAGTGGACTGAAGAGTGGATCTGATGGACCTATTATATACTTGGGGCCCCTTTTGAAGTGAGAAAAGGTTCTGGGGTTTTCCACCCACAGAAATGTCTGGAATTTCACGCCTTCCTGCCCTGGTTCCAGCCCGTCTGGGTGCTCAATAGGCGAGTGTGAAGTTTTTTGTGTGTTAGCTGAGCCAGTGCCTTTAAAGAGCATGTATGATAGGTGACAGCTGTGCCTCCCATCAACCCAGGATGTCCCATCCTGCCAACACCCAGATGCTCTATTGTGATATTGCTTGGGAGGAATACAAAAAAGCCACCTGCCAACTCCAGCTAGTCTTGTGACCTAGGAACAGGCTGCAAGCACATATGGTTAGGACAAGAAAATGGCAACTTTCTAAAAGTGGAACACCGTATATGAGAATGCACTCCTTCCTTCTCAGCCACTGGTATTCACTTGGGGCTGCAGCCATCCATAATTCCATCATTATTTTGCACACCATGCCACCTTAGCTTGGACCCAGCCAAATGAAAAACACTCTTGACTCCGCTCCAGTGGAAACAGTCCAGCTTGAACTGCCTGGTCAGGTCCTCCCAGAACCAGAACACAAGCAATGCAGGACCGGTCTTGTCTTTGCTAGGGCTCATCAGCCGAGTATAGCTTGGTTTCAGTGACACGGTGTGCAAGGCACCCACCTTTAGACATACCTGTCCCACATAGGGCAACATACTAGAGTATACAAAGAGTAATGAATAAAATCCTGAAAATTAATCTCACCTACTAGTAATCACTTAGGCTGCTTCGCAGTCTATCATTATTTTTCACACCATGCCACCTCAGTTTTGATCCAGCCATAATTACAAAAATAATAATGGAACTTCTAAAGTGCAGTAGTTACTTTTAAAGAAATGTCTCAGCACTGCATAGTCAGAAACTCCCAAGGAATGTTTACAAAAAGCTGAAAGAACCAACAGGTTATCTAAAAAGCCATGTTTTCAGATTTTGTGGAACAGGGCCTCTGTCTCAGATTGCCTAAGAGAAGAAGAGAGTTCCATAACTTGGGCGCCAAAAACTGAAGGAGCTGCCCCCAATGTGGACCTTCTCAACTCTAGGAATTTGTGTCAACAAGGTCCCAGAGGACCTGAGACACCTCGAAGGAGAGTAAGGCCTAATAAGTGGGTGCAAATAACTGCCCCCTGTCTTCCTAAAGGCTCTGTAGCAATAAGAGAGCTTTAAAGGAAAGACATTTCTTGTTCTTGAGCCAGTGCAGTTTGATCAAAGCCAAGCTCATAGAGGCCCACTTAGAAAGATTTAGCATAATTCTGCACATGCTGGAGTCTCATCAGCCGACACTGTGAGACTCCAAGGTAGAGGATGTTACAATAATCCAACCGGGAGATAATAAGTGCCTGAATCACCGTTTTTTGGGCAGACTCAGGCAAAATGTGAATGATATTCTTCAGGGATTTAAGAATCCCAAAGCATTTGCCTACCAAGACGGTGATTTGACTGTCAAAGATACGGTTTTCATCAAGCCAAATGCCTAGGTTTCTAACCCTAGGCTTTGGTGAAGCAAATTAGTCATGAACCTGCTCCAATGGGAACAGTCAAGCCCAAACTGCCAGGCCACGTCCTACCTGAACCGTAACACAAGCAACTCAGGACTGGTTTCACCCTATTCTTCAGCCAGGTATAGCTTGGCTCCAGTGACACAATGTGAATGGGACCTATGTCTGGGCATACCTGTTGTACTTGGAGCGGCTCTCTAGAGTATATACAAAAGTGATGAATGGAATGCTTGAATTAATCTCAGCCACTGGCAATCACTGAAGCTGCATCACAGTCCACTGAAACCAAGCTGTACCTGGCTGATGAGCCCTAATAAGGGTGAGACCGGTCGTGGGTTGCTTGTGTTCTAGTTCAGGAGGACTTGGCCTGGCAGTTTGGGCTGGACTGCTCCCATTGAAGCAGGGTCCAAGACTGATTTGCATATGGCTCTGACTTTGACACAGAGCAAGGGATAGAAAAACATAAAAGGTGGAACAAAGAAGAAAGTGGCAGACGGAAAACAGTGACAAAGGGAGAAAGCAGGATTGAACAAGATCCTTCAAAAGTGGCATAATGGGACAGAGAGTACATGATGGTGGAAGAAAGAGGCATGAGGTTAAATTAAGACTACACAGTCTAGTTTTTTGACAATCCTTATATTTTTCAGCACCAGCTGCGGGCTTCAGAGAAAACCATTGGGCACTAGACTAATCACCTTAGCCTGTAAAATATGACCGCTGCTGCATTAGTGAAATATCACCATAGCCAGCCAGTGAAAAGTAAGTAACTGGTGATGACTCTGTCACTGTTATTATAACAAAACAGGGGAGAATGGCTGACTCCGTGCAAGAGAAGTGTATTTGTAGTAAAAAACGAAATCAATTCTCAGAATTTGTTTTTATTTGAGAACTAGTTATTCTATATGTTGACAAATATCCAAGCATTGAAGTACTGCAATCCACCCCAAGCCAGTCTAGAATATGACATCATTAAACCTGGTAGTGAAATAATATTTTAAAGATGCTAAGTCTTAAAACTAGCTTTTCAGACACCAACCGTATGCAATAAGTATCTTGTGTAGCCTTCATTTTTACATATAACACAACCGGGGTGTGTGCTTCCATTGGTGCAGCAGGTGCACTAACACCAGGGCCCAGAGATCTGAATTTTGCTGTATTTTATAATTCAAACAGAAACCAAAGGGCCCATTTCTTTCCTGACACCAGGGCCCATAACACACTGGCTACGCTTCTGAATACAACATGGGTTAATCTGTTTTAATAAAAAGGTGGAAAGGGCTTTAGAAAGTAAGCTCATGGTGAGTAACAACCACCTTCCTCCCATCTGTGCTGCTGCCAGTGAAAAGCTAATATATTATCTAGTTATCAAAGACTCTAGAATAGCATTCCAGTGCCATGTGTGTGCCCCTTAAAGTTCAGCTTAGACAGCTGGATAAATGAACAAAATTATCCCATCAGCATGGAAGGCAAGAGATTGTTTGTGGAAGCACACAACTTCTGCCTAATCAAAACATATACTCCTGGCTGCCAATATGTGGGTGGAGCCAGAGCCCCTTTCTAGTGATGCTCACATAATTGTCTGACAACAACCTGTGACAGCTTGCCCAATATATTGGAATACTGTGAAATAGAGATGCGGTAGACTGAACCTGCTTCCCTCACACCTGGGCAACAAACATTAGCCACTTGGTGGTGCACAATTACTGAACAGACTTGTAAAGCTCTTAATAAACAATGGCCTGTTTCAAATGCTGATTTTAAACTCAATTCAACATTTAACATAACCTCTACACCATGAAAATAGCCATTTAAAAGCCTGCCTCCTTCCTCTTAAACATATAATAGTTTCTTTTTGCCTTGCAATTGGACTAATTAGAAATGTAATGAAATTCAGAATGCCTGATCTGTGAAAATGAGAACTAATTCTAAACTAAGTAATTTGTATTTATGAGATGTCAAAGATTGGTTTCCAACCATATGTTACACTACCCCGTGGCCTTTTGTGATCAAAAATTTGCTACTTTATTACTCGAAAGTACTAACATGAGCTACTATAACCCCATTTATGGCCTTGTGGTAAATCTGGGTTTTATTTGTTTGCAGTTGTTCAACTAGAGCAGAAATACATTGAAATGCGCAGATTACGGGAATAATTTAAAATAGAAGTGATAATCCATTTTCCCAGACCCCATTTCCAACTCCGAAATTGCATTTTCATAACAAAATGAATATTTAATATTGCATTACATTGCCTGTTCCACGTTGCAACCCAGATGCACTTTCAGAAAAGGAGTTTCACGATATTGTTTCAAAAATCAATTTACTTTATTGCAAAGGAAGAGTTTATTTTCCCTATGGGTAGAATTGCATTGGGGGGGCTCAAATCCGCACAAGACACAGAGCTTTCCGGTCTCCCCTAATTGATCAGGTGTAAATGGTCCTGCAAGGTAGCTAGTGAATCGTTGAGGCAAATAATGATATATGCCCCTTATTTTGCCCCAGTCTGCAAGTACCACATCTGCATTAACTGACTGTCCACCCAAGAGGAAACGAGACGTCAGATTTCCGGCTGCTCCAGTAGGCCAATCTCTGCAATGTGTTTCTGGAATTATTAAATGTTGATGTGTGAGCAGTGCAGACCTCTTGCCGATTTCTAAACGCTTAGCTGTGCCATCTTGATTTTAAATTAAAGCGGGAAGAGATGCCTGAATTGCCCTAGATCAGGAAACATTGAGACAGACCAGCAGTAGGAAGGTGACAAATTAGTCATTCTAAAAAAAGGACAGGTTTGTAGAACTAGAGCTGTGTTGACATCATAAATCGAGTGGCTCCATATTTGACAGATTCCCCCAGTGCTGTACATAGAAAGAATCTAGAACACTGTGGATCCTAAAAGATGTGAGAAGAGCCATTGAGGGCAACAAGCACCATCAGAAAGGGAGAAGCTATAAAAATACATTGTGCAGTTGGTGCCCATGCCAAAGCAAGTGTAAGAAAGGACCTTGTGATGAGGAGAATGGATACAACGGTGCAAGAGTGACACCTAACACAGACTTGCTACAGTACTTAGGCAGTGTATCAATAGCCAACATGGAAGATTTCAAACACAGAAAGTAAAACAAATATGAGTAAAACTGTCTGAACTTGTCTTCAAAACACAATGACATGCAAAGGTGAAACCCAGGTAGTAGCAAATACATTCCAAGTTCACCCTGATGAGTTCAATAAAGACAAAAACACTCAGAAGAATGCCTCCAAAGAAAATAGTGACAAAGGCAGGGGAAGCAAAGGACACAGTGTGTTTGCCTTCATAATTCACTATGGAATTTGCTAGGAAAATATAGCACACAATATATAATTCAAAGATATACATATTTATTGTTTCCGCTATGGGAGAAGTTTTCATATGTCATTAAGGTCAAACATTGACAGGGCAGCTCCTAGCAGAATAATGCAAATCATCCCCAGGTAGCTTCAGGCTGGTATAAGGAGTCACCATTGTAGGCATCACAATAAGAGATGCAGTTCACAAGTGACATTTAACTTTTGTTGGGACTGAAAAGTCCCTCACATGGTGATGGGTGTGTACCCCTACCCTTGAGTGAATCAGCTCCAACTATGTCTGGATCCCTGGTGCTGATTTTTGTGTTCGTGGGTGAACACAGATCATGCGTGTGCGCCAGGGTATAGGCCTGTCTCACTGATTGCGGTCTTGTTGAACTGGCCCGTGCACCCAAAGAACTACCCTCATAGTGGTAAAAGGGTACTGCCTTTGCCAGGTGTTAAGCAGCATGATCGCAGTGGTGGCAGCATACCATGTAGTGATCAGTTAAAGTGAACAGGTGTTTTTTACCTATGCCTATTTGTGGAGTGAGGTCTACTGGCTCTCTCATGTAAAGCTCCATTGTTGTTTTACATCAAGTTAGTATGTAGTGCTGTGCAGAGCGTGTGTGTTGTATGCATGTGCTGGGTGTATGTTTGCCTGTGCCGACGACACCCAGCTCATCCTCTCCCTCACCAACGACCCCACCACCGCCAGAGCCAACCTACACGAAGGGATGAAAGACGTCGCCGACTGGATGAAAAACAGCCGCCTTAAACTGAACTCAGACAAGACGTAAGTCCTCATCCTGGGATCATCACCCTCCACCTGGGACGACTCCTGGTGGCCCCCGGCCCTGGGCACCGCTCCCAAACCAACGGACCACGCACGAAACCTGGGCTTCATCCTGGACTCCTCCCTGTCAATGACCAGACAAGTCAACGCCGTCTCATCCTCGTGCTTCAACACCCTGCGCATGCTTTGCAAGATCTTCAGATGGATCCCCACGGAAACCAGGAAGACCGTCACCCAAGCACTTGTCACCAGCCGACTAGACTACGGGAACACCCTCTACGCCGGAACCACCGCCAAACTCGAAAAAAGACTCCAACGCATCCAGAACGCCTCAGCACGACTCATCCTCGACATCCCCCGACACAGCCACATCACCGGACACCTGAGAGACCTGCACTGGCTCCCCGTCAGCAAGAGAATCACGTTCAGACTCCTCACCCACGCACACAAGGCCCTCCACAACCTGGGCCCCAAGTACCTCAACGACCGCATGACCTTCTACACGCCCACCCGCCAGCTACGATCGACCAGCCACGCACTCGCCACCGTACCACGCATCCGCAAAGCCACCGCCGGAGGAAGATCCTTCTCCTACCTGGCAGCCAAGACTTGGAATTCCCTCCCCACCCACCTTCGGCGAACCCAAGACCATCTCTCCTTCAGGAAGCAGCTCAAGACCTGGCTGTTCGAGCAGTGACCTACCCCTCCCCCAGCGCCTTGAGACCCTCCCGGGTGAGTAGCGCGCTATACAAATGTCATGATTGATTGATTGATTGATTGGATGGTACAATACATGGAAGATTCAAGATTCCATTTTCGGGAGACCCATGGTGGACTGGAGGTAGAGGAATCCCCAGGACAGATTTGTGGATTGCGGCACTCTTGTGAGCTGGGTGGGGCACACACTGGAAACAGGAGAGCCAGGTTCTCCAGCACACTTAAATCTAAAATCTATCATCAGAAATAATATCGGCTGGGCAGAGAATGGGCCACATTGAGCAAGCTTAAAAATTCCTTGCATTGGAATGACTTAGACAGCCTGGACCCCAGTAGGTCGGTGGACTGGAATTACCAATTCCACTGTGTGCAGATCCGAGACAGGCTTGATAAGCATATTCCTGCAAAGAAGCTAAAAAAGATAGAGAAAACCTCAGCCCCCTGGTTTAACGAGGAATGCTTTTAAGAATCAACTTAATCTGTACAAAAACACTATAGCGAAAACTAAAGCAGAATATTTTGCTAATACCATTCTTCTAGCAGCTAATAGCACCAAAGCTATATTCAGCTTAGTAAAGAGTCTGTCTAAACCTGACTGTGCTAATAACAAAATTCCTGTTACTCAAGCTTTATGCGATGAGTTAGCTTCCTCTCTGGAGGATAAAATTGACAAGATAGTTAGGGATTTTGATCCACCATCAGCGGTGGAAGAACCTGATCCTCAGTTGTCCAATGCTGAGCAGTGTTCTCTGCCATCACCAGAATCTAAGCCCAGCAACCCTACCATTTTAAAACACTACCAGCATACTCTGGATTGCTTTCGCATTCCGGACGAGGAAACATTTGATACCTTAGCCAGGGGTGTCTCCTCTGGGTCCCCCCTGGACCCCCTTCCCCACAGAATCTGGAAGGAATACGGGCCGAGCTCTTTCCCTATTTATGACAGATCTGTGGTCTATCTTTGAGTACGGGGGAGGTCCCTAAAAACTGGAAGGAAGCAGTTGTGACCCCTCTTCTAAAAAAAAACACACTTGACCCCGGGTGTGTGGCCAACTATCGGCCAATTTCTTTATTGCCATATCCTGTTAAAATTCTGGAACGCATCGTCAGTAAGTCTCTATCCCAGTATCGTGAGGAGTCTTCGCTCCTTGACGAGATGCAATTTGGCTTTCGGCCCTAGCACGGTACTGAAACAGTACTTGTTACCGTGCTTGATGATATGAGGATGTGGGCGGACAGTGGCCAGTCAGTGATCTTGGTGCTGTTGGACATGTCAGCGGATTTTGACACTGTAAACCACAGTATACTGTTGGAGAGACTTAAAGACCAGGGTGTGACCGGTCGCGCCCTTGACTGGCTATGTTATTATCTAACAGACAGGACACAGACAGTGTGCCTTCAGCCGTTCTCCGCTAACAAGTCTTCCTTACGACAGGGGGTCCCGCAGGGTGCTCTTTAACATCTATTTGCAGCCTCTCATTCCACTTATTAGATCTTTTGGAGTGGAGGTGGTGAATTACGCAGATGATACCCAGCTCGTGTTTTCCTTGGAAGGGAATGATTCCATTTCCTTGGAAAGATTTCACGAGTGTATGACTAGCACCACGAAGTGGCTTAAGAAGAACTGGTTACAATTTAACAGCTCTGAAACGGAGTGGTCCTGTGTTCTTCCAGAAGATTTGATCAGCCTGTTTTACCCATCTTTCAGCTGTCCCCTACTGGCGCACCTATTACCCCTTCTGGCACAGTACGCAATCTGGGGGTGATGGTGGATCAGGACCTCCAACTGAATTCTCAGGTTAACAAAACGGTTGGCACTTGCTTCTCGCTAATCCGAGTGCTGAGAAAGATCCTCCCTTTTTTGCCTAACTCTGCTAGAATGCAGGTTGTGAGATGCGAAATTCTCAGCAGACTTGATTACTGCAACTCTCTATATCTGGGTGCGCCTAACACCCTTATCGGGAATCTGTACAGAATACAGGCCATTGCAGCAAAACTCGCTTTAAATAGGCAGCGAGGGACCTCAACCACATTAGCCTTGCGAGATTTGCATTGCCTGCCGATCCACCAGCGAATTCAATTCAAAGCTCTATGCACTGTCTTTAGGGCAGCTCATGGAATGGGCCCTAAGAACCTGCAAAGATAATTCAGCTGGTATTCTCCAACTAGAAACCTTTGTTCTGCTTCTGCATTTCTGATGAATGTAGTCAGGTTCAGGAGGTCCAGAACAGGTGGCAGATCCTTCTCTGTCATTGCTTCTTGGCTATGGAACACTCTCCCTTTGGATCTACGTCAGATCCAAAGTCTTATGGATTTCAGGAAAAAGTTGAAAACGTTTTAATTCCCTAGGCTGGAGTAATTTTTCCTTCTGATATTATCTCTCTCTTCCTCCCTTCCTGTGTCACACCTCGGCTGCCCCTATTAACTTCTGATGGGGACTCTCCTTTTTAAGCGCCAGGATACCCGTCGGGTGATAGAGCGCTATATAAGCACCTCATTACATTACATTACATTACTTAAAAGAGTGCTTTTTGATCCGGGGGGATGTGACTAGAAAGGGGCCATGGCACATTTCAGGAAGGACATGGGGCTGATAAGAGAATCATAAATAGTAGGGCTGAGGACATTGGATAATCTTTTGCATATGCTGGGTCCAAACTGGGGTTGCATGGTGAGCAAACAAACAACAAATTTAACCCAGATCTGTGACTGGGGTGAACAATTGAAAATGTTCACCATTCCGTCATCACCTTTTTGTGCTACTATAATCACCCTAGCAGGGAAGGGTATGTCCAGACATGGGTCCCTTGCTTGCTGTGCCACTGGATTCAAGCTAGCCTGGCTGATGAGGGGTGTTACCCAAAACCGGTCCCAGGATGCTTGTTTTCTCCAGTCCAGGGAGGACCTGGCCTGGCAGTTGCGGCTGGACTGTTCCCATGGGGAGTAGGGTCAAGACTGATTTGTATATGGCTGGGTCCAAACTGGGTTGGCGGTGAGCAAACAAAAATTGATTCAACCCAGATCTGTGGCTGGGGAGTGAATGTTTGACAATGTTTAGCATTCCATACATCATCTTTTTGTGATGCTATAGTCACCATAAGTGGGAAGGGTATCTGAATTCAAACTAGCCTAGCTAATGAATGGTGATACCCCAAAACTGGTCTCAGGATGCCTGTTTTCCCATCCAGGGTAGACCTGGGTTGGCAGTTTGGGTTGGACTGTTACTGTGAAGAGCAGGTTCAAATTCAAAACTGATTTGCATATGGCTGGGTCGAAACTCGGGTGGCATTGTGAGCAAAATAACTATGGATTTAACCGTGAACTGTGACTAGGGGGGATGTTTGACAATGCTCAGCATTCCGTTCATCATCTTTTTGTGTTGATGTAGATGCCCTAAGTGAAAGGGGTTTGCCCAGACGTGGGTCCCATGCTCGCTGTGCCACTAGATATAAGCTAGCCTGACTACTGGTTATACCAGGAAACCGGTCCCAGGGTGCTTATTTTCCAGTCCAGGGAGGAACTGGCCTGACAGTTCCGGCTGAACTGTTCAAATGGGGAGCAGGGTAAAGACTGATTTGCATATGGCTGAATCCAAAATGGGGTGGCATGGTGAGCAAAGAACGATGGGTTTAACCCAGATCTGTTACTGGGGTGAATGTTTGACAATGTTCAGCAGACCGCCCATCATCTTTTTGTGTTGCTATAATCTTTTGAAAATTACCACTTCACAACAGAAGAGTTTAATAGGCACAAATCCAGTGGTAGGCACATACAAATGTACCAATTGTAAGTCCTGTGCCACAGCGATAGAAGGCACTACACTACATTTTAACAATCAGGTCATAACATCTACTAGTCTCAACAATTGTAAGACATCTAATGTTATCTATTTGCTAATATGTCCCTGCAAACTCGGTTATGTAGGAGAAACAGGTAGATCATTAAATGTAAGACTGCCTGAACACAGGTCTGCAATAAGAACTAAAAAGACCACGGCACCAATGGTTAATCATTATCTAGAGCAGAATCATTTGCCAGAAGACATGCAGTGGTATGTTATTGAAAGGATCTTACAGAAAGCAGGTATGAGTACTGAACAGACTAGAAAATTCAGAGAAGTCTACTGGATTTTTATTCTGGGCACAGCAGCTAAGGGTCTAAATTTGGAGATCCCATGGGATCAAGCGATCAGATAAATTAATTAACTTATGTCATCCCTAAGACACTTCTAGTTTTGAGCAATTCACTTTGTATTTGGTAAACATGTAATTCGATCAAGTCCTCCGTATTTCGTGATAGGTTGAACAATAGGGGTATTGCACATGCATTCTGGCTATTATATACCCAGCGATGGTATGATATATCCATTTCAATATGGATTTGATATAATCATTTGCTATCTTTATGCTTTAATGAATCAAGCACCATGAGTTCCCTTTATGACACATATTATCTATTTTCATGTTACTTATGAGAAAAGAACCACGAGTTCCCTTCATGATACATATTTTCATAACTTCTATCATAAATTGGCTATTCAGTCACATTTACAATTATTCTATCACAATTTGTCGATATTGCGTGCTGTCACCAGTATAATCCTTGTGGTGTGCCTAGCAGAGATTCAGGATTACTTTTCAAATTTCATATTTTCGTATTAGACATTTCAATATGGCTGCCAACTTTTACGTATAATTATTCGATCTTATACCTTTGATATTGTGTGTTGTTATCAATGAGGGTTTGTATTTGACACCCAAATATAGCAGCCAAAGCTTCTGTATAATTACTCAATCTTTAACCTTGGATGTTGTGTATTATCACTAATGAAGGTTTGCTCATTGTGATAAACGTATATCCGACTACTTAGTAGTCTGAACGTAAAATTCTTTTAATTATATTTGGATCACTTCAAGTTCTTCTTATTTTTGACCGGGGTATCGAATTAACTTTCATTAGTAGCTGGTAACGTAATATACTTTTAGGCAGGAACCAAAGGATAAGTTCCTACACTATGATGGCCGCCTTGTTTTCATCTAATTCCTCGAGCGTTTGCTTACGCATTTTAATTACGTTACAGCACAAGAGACGCCGTACGTACCAGACTATATAAATCGATAAACATGGCGGGCGCACACATAACTACAGCGTATATTTGAAGCTGAATTTATCACCAATTATCGTTCTCGGTACGTATCAGGTCTTTGGTTCATATTCATCAGTTACGGTATTTGAATAGATACTCCTTTTTGTCCTCTTCTAGATCCTAGTCATTAGGTGTGACATAAACGATTATCGTTTGTATTCAAGTTATCAGATATTTATGTCTCCTTCACTTGAATAATTTTAGCTTTGTTAGCTAAACTCTTTTGATCATATGCTGAGTATATGCCATCTATTTTATTTCTATATGAATAGATATTTCTATTTGTCACCTTTTAGACCGCTGTCATCAGGTGCTACATAAGTGGTTATCGTTAGTATTCAGGTTATTGGATATCTATGTCTCTTATACTTGAATAAGTTTAGTTCAGCCAAGTAAACTCGTTTCATAACATGCTTAGTATATGCCATCTATCTTATTTCATTATTGCAGGAGACTCCGCGCGTGTCACACTACTTAAGCCACATACTTTGGAAAACATGGCGGGCGCATACTCCACTATAGCGTGCGATAGTAGCTAATGCCCATTATTGTTTTGGGTATGTAGCATCCATCATTATTATACCAATTCATTGTGATTTGGGAATATATATTCCTTTTTGCCTCTTTAAGATCTTTATTATTCTACTGTGTTCTAACTGTTATTGCTAGTAGTCAGGCTTTCATACATTCATGCCTTTCACATTTGATCAGATTTAGCTTATTCATGTATGTACCTTAGTTAACATGCTTAATACATGTCATCTATTTTTATGTCTCATTTTCAGGAGACATAACACGTGCCATACAACAACAATCTGACATTATGGTGGACACATATTTGATTTCCACATAGATTTTAGTTGGTATCCGGTCCCTATTGCTGTTTTTGGGTATGTATTATCAGCCATCAATGTAAAACGTTCTTGCCTTGTTTTATGACTAGATATTCCACTAGCATGTAGCCTGGTATTTTACCATACAGTAGTCTTGCCACAACTAATTAAGACTATTGACATAATTCTAATGGTCTTATTTACAATCGGCCTGTTCCATCAGCTTCATTATAGCTATAAAACATTTTTTTTTACTCATAACAGGCCTTAGTTCATTGTAACAGGCTTGTTAGGTAGATTGCTTTTGACTTACCATATGAATTCCATTAGCTGACTGTTCGAATTACCGCAAGCAGTATTCACCTGTGCATTTGTGACTTTGGAAGCAGCATTTACTGCTAGGGATTAAACGTGATCTTCACCCTGATATTCTACTCGTTTTCTTGTACTTCATATATAGTGATATTCGTAAAGTTGAAGTTATATGATCGAATAGATTATGGGCTATAATATGAACATACATATTTCTTACATATCTCCATGTCCATTGAGGTTTTCAACAAAACTTTAAGCAAATATCGTCAGGACTCTTTACACAGATACTAGATAGAACAGTATAGTTACGGTAAGAGTCATCGCAATACAATAGTATATAATCAAATCATGAATGAGTTATTTAATCAAACATGTTATACCTTTATATTTTTCTTTTTTTATTAAGGACATTTTAGCATTTTTGATCCATGGCCAATGAATTATTTTCTGATTGGATTAATCAGCTACAATACGAAAGGTACTTGTTTTATCATGTCCCTGATGTTAGGATTCTTATTTCTTGCCATTCTCTCATAATAAAGATAGGGAATCAATACACCCTGTTTAGTTTAAAGTTGGGTTTCACGACTTAGTTCAGGTCCAGTTATCTCAGACATTTATAGTGTGTGTTGTTCTTTTAAATATAACATGAAATTGCCAGTTTGTGGCCTTCATGAATCGTTTTTTCAGTTGATTGTAGAAGCATTTAAACTCTAGATCATAAGTATGTTTATCTTTCCATCCTTAGTAACCACTGATACAATTATCCTGAAGAAGGGTTTGCCGAAACGCATCGATATTTCGTGAATATGTCCAGTGTCATCTGATTTGGTTTTGATCACGTGTGTAATTTTATTTTTCGTGAATATGTCTAGTGCCATCTGACTTGGTTTTGATTACGTCTGTAATTAACAATACATATATACCATCAGGTGCCTATATGGTTTTGTTTACTTCACAAAGACATTGTACATGCTTATGAAATCTTCTCAGGTCATATTGTTATTTTCAATTATCAGATGGTTTCCATAAGAATGGTTAACAATTATCATGTGTATACCTTTTTCAGAGCAAAATGAATTCTGAATGAACACAAAGTGTCATATGCATAAAATCAACGTATTTTGTCATAGAAAATATAAAAAAATCATTAATAAAAACACAGATTTATATTTTTTCTAAACATTTGTATTCACTCATTCTTGTGTGTCTAGAGTTTGTTAGCTTTTGTTAAGTCATTATAGCACTTAGCCTGGTGCTCATTGTCTTTCCAAAAAATTGATATCCTTGCGAGGGCTCATCCTTGCGGCAGGGGGCCCCTTTTCGTTTTTCAAAGCTATAATCTTTTGATACACATATCACTATGGATGACATCCAGGAGTGAACATCTAATCACTCCCATGGCCTGTGTTGTGTGGCTATCACATTTGAGTAACTCCTGCTGTGACAAACTGCTTTCTGGAGGAAGGGCAGGGCAGAGGAGAGGGCATTTTAAAAGGAAGCAAGCCTCATCACAAACTTGAACGACTCAGACCCGAAATGACATTTGGTATCTGGAAATGGACTTTAAGAAGGGGAGCTTAAGGCCCCCAAAATTGTTGAATGTCAAGCAGCAAGATGGACTATGTGAGAAAGGGAAGCTCTGCAAGGCTTCTGCCTGAGACCAGGGCTCAAAGCTAAGGCCTGCCAGTTTCTATGCTGGGTGAGGGGACATCACCCTGGGAAATCCAAGACTACCTGCCCCTGGAAAGAAAGTACTGGACCGGACAATCTTTTATTGTTGCTATTGGACATATTTTCACCCCCCCCTGTATTTACCTCCCCCGAGAAGCTTTGGACTGCTCTATCCACACTACCTCTGCTGTAGGGAAACTTGCCCCAGTATCTCTGGATCCATAGTAAGTCAGGCCCTGAAACATCAGAAGAAAATGCTTTAAACCCCACAGTTGGGCCCAGTAGCTCCTGCTTGGCCCTCTGAACACCCTTCCATGCCATGGGTGTAGTTTCTCCAGCACATAATATGGCCTTGCAGTAGAGCTATTTATGGCAGTCAGAGATAAGGCAACATGTACATGTTTTAGGGGTAAGAGCACAAACAATGGGCAGAGGACATCAGTGCCCCAGTATGCAAAAACAGCAGTGAAAGTCAGAAAATAATGGGGGTTCCCGTGAAAACCAGGATATTGTCTCATATTTGCAAAATAGATTTGGGTTTTCTTCTTTCTTGAGCCCTAAGGGACTTTTATACAAAAGCCTGGTTCCAAGCCAGTGGGTGTTTTTTTTTATAACAAAATGGAAGGTTTGCATCTTGCCCTTTAATTCATGATGTCATTGATGTACTAGTCAGTCTCATTATAAAATAAACATTCACAGGAGGTTGCAATGTTTCCTTTCTCATGAATATTAATGCAACCTCCTAATGTAGGGATGGAGACTTCATCAGACCAACATCTCTATATTTGCATTGCCTGCATGTCTATATTTATAAAGCAATCCTTACAGAAGGAAATGACATGTATGGAATGCAGAGGTTACTGGACCACTGTCTGCTGTCAAGCTGCCACCATTCACTCAGTAGGAGATCTTCCATGGGGACAATTTGCTCTTTATGCATGGGCTACCACCCTATATTGGGTTTCAGTAACCTGCCAATGGCTAGTAACTGACAATGTGGAGAGGTATGGCTCTGTCATGTGCCCTTCATTTGCAATTCAGAACAAGACTTTGATACAATCTGATCACACAAGCATTTTCATTTCAGGCCTTAAATAACTTACTTGATCTAAGTATGGTAAAGCACACTAAAACATCAAATTCTTCCAATGGATGATTGAATATTCTTTTGATTAATATAAGTTCAAGTACAGGTTGTAAATTCACCAGGTGGTGGGATCAGTGCTACTTACAAAAGAGAAAGTTAGCTTTTCCATCTGTTAACTCACCAATGCAAAATTGGATTTGTAGTGGTTTACCAATGGGATCTGTGAGACCTGGCATCCTTGGCATGGTTTCCACTGTCTTTTTACCTAACCTCCTATATTTTGATGGTATGCTGGATTTAATTTTTGCTGGTTTGTGTACTCTGGTCACTTTACCACTGCTGATCAGTGCTGAAGTGCAAGTGCTTCCTGTGTAAATTGTGATTATGATTGGTTATCCATGATTGGCATATTCGGTTTGCTGGTAAATCACTAGTAAAGTGCACTGTGTGTGCCCAGGGCCTGTAAATCAAATGCTACTAGTGGACCTGCAGCACTATTTGTGCCACCCACATGAGTAGTCCTGTACACTTGCCTAAGGCCTGCTATTGCACTGTCTGTAAGTGCAGTTTTAAACTGCCATGTCAACCTGGCAAGTGCACCCACTTGCCAGGCCCAAACCTTTCCATTTGCTACATGTAAAGCACCCCTAAGGCAGGCCCAAAGTACCTCCATGGGCAGGGTGCAGTGTATGTGAAAGGTAGGAAATGTAATGGTGTGTTGTACATGTCCTGATAGGGAAATACTGCCAATTTCGTTTTTCACTAGAGCAAGGACTAGCTGTCCCATAGGTTATCATGGGTCTGACTTGTAACATTTTACAAGTTTAACTTCAATTGGGAACAGCTAGAGACTTGGAGTTCGGGCTTTCTGAGCTAAGAATTTAAAAGCAGATCTTGTTACACAAAGGGAGCTGAGGCGTGCCCTGCATATCCTGATGTCCCATCACCAGGCTGATGGGCCTTCCTGAGCTACAGTGGTGGGAGGAGTTGTCACTGGCACCTGAATGCAGCTGTGCCTGACCTCTCACAATACTGTCTCTGTCCCCCTGTAGTGTGTCTGGAGCCAAGGCAGGATCTTGTGAAAAACAAAATCTTTCTTTTGAAGTCTGCCTACTTCAAAGGCCAAAAGTGGTATAAGTATTGGACCTGTAACCCCACATTTTAAAAACACTTCTGGATAGAGGACTCTGCCAAGAAGGAGAGCTGAAGAACTGTTAGGAGAAGTATTGCCCCTTTGCTGTGTGTTGCTTTGTTGGGTTTGCCTGCAGTTGCAGCTTCTGTCTGTGTGTAGTGAAAGAATTGGACTTTGCTTTTGAATCCTGCTTTACCAAGGTTCTCCAAGAGCGTGTGCGTGCTTGCCTCCTGCTGAAAGTCTCAGGCTATCAAAGACTTCACCTGCGGCCTCCCTGAACTCAACTGCTGGGAGTTCTGACCTGCCATGTGGTGCCAGTTCCAGTACTGTGCCCTTGCAGGTGGTTCCTGCTGCAAAAGACTTCAAAATCGACTCATCGCTCTTCCAGCGCCTGTTTTTCCAACGTAGCATCGCCGTGCGGCAGACGTTTCCATGCACCGCCGCCGTGCAGCTGAAGAAATCACACATCGCTTGCCCGTGGCCATAAGAATGCACACAGTGTCTCCGACGTCTGAGACCACCACACTGACTCCAATGCAGGCCCTGCTGTGCAGCTGACAGAATCGATGCATCACCGGTCCGCATCTGAAAGAATTGACGCAGGACCTGTTTGCCACATCTACTTCCAGTGCATCTGGACTTCCACACATCGCACCTGTGCGCCAAAGTTTCCAAAGCATCGCCCATAGAAAGGAGTCCCCTTTGAAACTCGACGCATCGATTCTCCCTGTAGTCCAGAATCGATGCAACACTTCTCCTGCGAGAACTGACACATCCATTCCCCATGGACTCTAGAACCAACGCATCGCTCTGTTTTTTGACACCTTCCTCCTTTGTGGCCGTTTTTTGTCTTAGATTTTGACGCATCAAAGGTACTTTGTGTAAAATCACCACACCCATCGAGTTCTATGGACAGAGTGGCTTAAACCTCTGAAAAGTGATATTTTGAGTGATGTATGTTGGATTTTTGTTGTTTTGGTCTTGTTTGGTTCAGGCAAAGATTGTTTATTTTTCTAAATTGGTGTGGTGTCCTTTTGAAGGGTTTTCACTGTGTTACTGTGTGTGTTATGTACAAATACTTTACACATTGCCTTTAAGATTAGCCTGACTGCTCGTGCCAAGTTAGAAAGGGGGTTAGCAGAGGTCATCTTGGGTGTGTACCTACCTTACCATGACTAGAAGGAAGGGTCTCAACTAGGACAGGGTCCAAGCCACTCCCAACTAGAGACCCCCATTTCTAACAGGATCACTTTGGAAAAGGCATGCTACATTTTATTCAAGCAGTAATTCACAATTCATTATTTATGTTGCTTTTTCAATTTCGCTGTATTCGTTTTGAATAAAGTTTATTATAAAATATGTTGAACGCTCCTCACAAGTGCATCCATGCTGTGAATTATTCATAGAATACTTGATATAGCATAAAATGCAATTTAGCATATGGATGCACACAGTTACCTAAGCATAACCACTGATGTATTGCCAGCTGGATCTCCTAAACAAAGACTAAATAATGAGTTGATGTGATAAATGCAAGGAAAATGTGGTCTGTATTGAACTGCACGCATCATTGATTGTTAAGGTGCTAAGCTAATGCTGGTCCCACCTGCACAAAGTGCTACCAAGCACAAAGCTAATGCCTTGTTTACTGTTTGACTTGCAGGCGCAGCGCTTCTGTTCTGGGCTAAAATGAATGGTGATTTATTTACCAGAGAGCTCCAGCCAGCAAATAATAACCAAGAGCCATCCCGAGATCCTTCTCCTTCCTTGAAAAGGATGCACCATCGGTTCAACTGAAAAAATGTTTGCAAAAGGCTCTGCTGTGGAGGTGACATCTGAACAAGGGAGAGGAGATTGTGTCAGCTGATTTGCTTCTACTCGACAGGGAAACACTCCATTTACATAACATGGCCGCACCATCGATGACGTCTCCAACGTCCTTCCAACACATTTTTATAGAGGAAGAATAACATGGGAAATAATAGCCGAAACGTTGTTGCATTTTAAACCTCCTTTTTTCTCCAGCAGAAACTAATGTTTTGAAAAAAAACTGTTTGCAAAAATGAAAAGGAATTTTAACCAAACATATTTTCATACAAAGAAACATCAGCACGGCTGACCCTCTGGTAAACAATTTTTCTGGATTTTCTTCCAAAGAAATATTTTATGAATTGCTTTAGTGCAAAAGTGTGCCTACCATTACATCCCAAGTTCTTTGCTAGCATAGGCTATGATGGTGCCGACCCATGCTTGACCAGTAAAAACTATTTTTGCAAAGCGGAGCAATCAAGTAATAAAGTTTTCACGTAAGCTTTTGCATGGAAACGCCAGGTTATGAATACGATATGGCCAAACTAATCGTAAAGTTTCAACGTTACTTTAGAAGGAAACCAATCCGCTTTTTCACATTTATAGTCCTGTATTTGACAGCTGGAAGTCTGGTCTTCCTCCACTCAGGTTTTACAGGGGGGCTTATTGTATCTCAAAACAACCAAAACCTTCTGGATGGTACCAGTGAAGCCACAGCTCTTCAACTTGGAAGAGTCTTTAAAGATAACCCAGAGTCTCCAGGTTTTCCAAGGAGGTATGGACCTTGGTTTAAGGGTCCTTCAAAGGATATGCCTGAAAGAAGCAAAGTCAGCGACTATGGTGGTGCCTGGAGCAGAGCACTCAAAGGACGAAGCACTCGAGAACAGGAGGAGGAAAAAGGTAAGACTATTTCCATTGTAATAAATATGTTTATTACAGGATACACATTTATTATGCATGAATGAATACAAACCTCTTGGCAGATAATTTGGGGAAAATGATAAAGAGGGCATCCAGTGAGGAGAAAAAAAGTTAAATTCACTTAGTCGCCATATCCCAAACAATAGGCATTCTAGAGTGTTGCTTTGATGACATCAGCTTGGGTTTTGAGACATGTTGTGACATCATTCACTAGATAGCCCCTTCAGATTCACGATCATTAAAGAGTAATATTCTCTCCAGCATATCATGACCTCATGTCTTAAAAGGAAGAAAGGCTTCCCAAAGTGTCGTCTATGTTCTTTAAAGGGCTGTGAATGATGCACATTCTTGACAGTATGCATTTCTTTTCCCGGTAAGGCTGAAAAGAAAATGGCAAAAACATTACTAGCTCCAGTACTACTAAATACAAAGCTATATTGACAAAAAGCTGAAAATGGGATTACCCCATTTAGGAAACTTTGTCATTGTCCATGGTTGGGGTAAAATAAATGAATATATTTATTGAGGATAAGGAAAATAATGCCAATATTATCATCACACAATAATTGAAACCAATCACATTTTCAAAAAGGGGTAGAGGAACAAGCCCTAAACTTCAAAATGCAAACTCAAATACTGAGTAATCACTGGGAAAGGCCGACTGTTCGAACAAGGTTGGTTCACATGGAGGTCGGTATACCAAAACGCCAAGGGCTACAGAAATGGCATCATACTCTTGTACCTCAGTGAGGTGACATCACATGTCCTTTGCCCGACGCTTCACAGAAACTGATGTTGCATGATCTTAACACTGATGATATCACAAGAACTAACAGCACAGTAGTTCTGTAATATTTGCATGATCAATATAACAAAAGAACGCATATAAATGACTGTTTTAGATGCTATGTATGTTTAATTAGGTGGATGACATGGTATGCCAGAGGGAAACTTATTTATCTTTGTACTACAAGAAAAAGTATGTGTTTGTTTGAAGAGGAGGATATAGTGCCCCAAATCACAGAACAGCACTGTGAACCTAAAATAACTATACCACAAACAAATATTTAATAGCTCCCGAACTTTATATATTAAAAAGAAAATATTGCTATATAATAGAGAGAGCAAAAAAAGAGATTTTAAATAGGGATAAGCAAAAATAAATGGATTAAACAAATCATTAGTAACCAATAGTCATTATGGATACCTGTAGTAATAGTTATGGACCATATATTCAATATGATTAATGTCATTGGCTTAAATTGTACCTCGTTCTTAGTAAATTTTGTCGCTCATTATAAGCAGGTCAGAGTTTTTTCAGAGTTAGTTTTTTTACTGCTGTGTTAAGACCTATCAGTTGTTCCAATGTGCAAATGCGACCACCTAAGTGACGTGTCAGTATGCTCTACCACATCAAACTTGTTTGATTTAAGGTGGTAAGAAATGTTGATTTAAAGCTGTGGAAAACATCTCAGAATGAAAAATCAAAGCTCTCATGTTTTATCGCTGGAGTCTGGCAAAGTTTAAAAACTGTGCATGTTGCAAAGACTTAAAACCTTTGAATCACTAGTTTTTATTATTTCAAAAATGATCTTTATTTAGAGCACCTTAATTTGAAATGATTTCATTTTTGTAAATTAGCCTGTTTATAATTTTGTAATTGCTCTTTTAAGTGTTTTACATGATGAGGGTTTGTTATGTATCATATTGTTTGTTCTGTTGCCACCCACCCTGGGAGCTATGTTATGTTGTTGCATTTGTTTGTGATGTAGAACTGAATAAAAGTTGATACAATGTGGTTTGGGAATATCACAAAATTAGAGGTCTTTATGTCTAATTTGACATGTAATCTCTATACCTAATTCTAGACATCCTGACTTTGGCCCCCAGAATAGGGAATGGCAATGGGTCGCGAAAACATTGGGCTATTTTTTCCATAGTTGTCCCCGATTCTAGGGCCAAAACGTGCTGAGCCAGTGGTAAATCTTAGTGAGGGAGCAGAAGGGCAGGGGTTCAGGACGACATAAGGGGCGATCCAGATTCTTGTGTGTTGGCAGGAGATTGTATTCTCCCTATGTATAATGGTGTAAGGGGGTCAGTGGGGACTGAGCTTAACATCTTTACTAGATCCACACCAAGAAAAACTGTGTTCTGTAGTCACACACTGGTAATTTCAGGTGAGAGGAACAGAAGGTCACTTCTAATCTGGCAGAACAGTACCCCCATGATATATCGCTTTGCCAGTCTCAAAAAAGGCCTTAGTCTTTGCCTTAATATCAGAGGAAATGATTTATTTATATATACTCCTGCACATTATGGTCACTTGCCAGTTGCATTAAATCCCCAACATTGTTGCATTCATTCAAAGAGGCTATGGCATTTTGGTCATTAATGTCTGCAATGGAAAAGGTGGAGACATTAGAGGTATAAGATGCTATACGAGGCTTGTGAGGATGCTCATTGAAATCCTTTTTGGATTTAAGCTTTCTTGCTAACTTTAATAAGTCTATATGTACATCAACATAATTAAATTTTTCACTGGGGCTGATGTTTAAACCTTTACGAGAACAAGCATTGCATGTTCAGAAAGAGTCCTAGAGGACAAATTAACAATTCTCAATTCATTCGATGCCTGATTACATGTTGTGCCTCCAAAAGATCAGTCCACTAGCTTTATTTCTTTACCTGTGTTGTTTTGGCCTGTAGCCTCGTTTGTACACCTGACTTTGAGTGTATTGACTCCCCTCCAAGTTCTTTTCCCAGCCTTTATAAACCCTTTTTCTGTTCCCCAGCCTGTACTTTTGTACCTCTTTTAACATAAAACGTAGATGATTTATTAATCTCCTCTCTGCTTGAACCTTTGCCTGGGCAAATATCCATTGATGATAATGAGGCACTCCTCGAGGAGATGCTTGCATCTCTTGTGCTGTTTATGAGACTCATTCCTGAGCTAACTGGAATATCACCATACTTCTTCTAATAGGTCAATTTCCAAATCCTCAAAAATTGGAAAAATATTAAATATAGGACCGTTGGTATTTTCTTATTCTCAATGTATTTTTTGAGCGTGTCACCATCCCACCATTTAGCGAGTTCTTGCTTTTTTGATCCTTCTAATCTGATAAACTTGTCTTTTAAACCCTCACTTCGGGAGGAAGATGATGGGTCTATTTTTGCATTGGATCCCCCCTCCGAGAACAAGTCTCCTGGCATCGCTTCACGATTATCATCAAAGTCCATGTTAGCTAAGCTCACCCTAGTGATAGTGCCCATGTGCCTATACACAACAAGTGATTTACTAGGAGAGGATGAGGCAAAATAATATTGCACTTATCACTATAGTGGGTGCTGGTTAAGCGAAGAATACAGTGCTGCACGAATCTGGAAGACCAGTCATTTTAATCTTCCACACTGAAGAAGCTCCATCAACAATAAAAAAGCATGATTCAGCACCCACTCTTTGTCATTTTTTGGAATGATATACAGATTAATTTAAAGTAAGAAATGTAAGCATTACTTTAATCATGTGATGCACAGACTCGAAGAGAAATTTTGCTTTAAAACGTTATTTCTTTATTCGTGATCCCATATATTATAAAAAAAAAGTCTTCTTTTATTTTGTAGCAGGCAATGTTTTTCGAACCAATAAGACTTCTTCAGGGCTACAAAACACAGACAATATATACAAACTTTAAAATCCTCATACCAAAAAACATTGACAGTGCTTTGACAGTACATAAACACTACAAAATATACATGCATTAAATCGCTATATCAAATTATTAGTGCATCATGGTGAACAACAAGGAATGTTGCATAAAAGTGGAGCAAACGCTATCACAAAACAATTTTAACTAAATTTACCAGCGAAAGGGCACTTTGCATACCAATTCTCCAACATTATCTTTATTGTGATCAAAATAAAATTGATCATAGGATGCACAATTTCCGTCCCATGTAGGTGGGGACCCTTACCGGTCCTGAAACAAATGCGAAGGCATATTTGAAAAAATCTGAAAATGATGAAGTGCTAAAGAGCAACTGCATATGTTAAACACTATTCCTACATCGTATGTTTAAAGTAATGCTTAAATTCCATACTTTAAATTAACCTGGATATCATTACAAAAAATGACAAAGGGTGGGTGCTGAATCATGCTTTTCTATAGATGAGTTACTGTGAATGCCAAAGAAAGGGCACTGCAAAATACAGATGGCACTGGAAACACTCAATTTACCATTGGAGGGAGGAGGTATGATGGTTCTGAACTTTAGGATTTATTACAAAGCAACATATTTACAATATGTGGTGGCCTGAATGGATGGAGCAAGAGATGACCTGGTGTGTGAAACACTGAACATTAATACAGCTTGTGGAATTGCAAGCAGCACCATTGGTATCACAAAAAGGGCCCAAACAGATGCCCACACATTTGCAAACAATTATAAGCCACAAAAGAAGAGTGCCATAAATATGTATTCATGCCACGACTGATGCCAAGGTGAATGGCACTGTTTCTGTACCTTCCAGGGTTTCTTAAGGGAGAGGTGAAATGGGAAAAACCTCAGAGCTTGGAAGATCTGTACTATGAGGGCGGATTGCTGGGCTTTGTTGCCTTTTGCAAGAAATAGGGGCTTGAGACCACAATCTTTCTGATGTACACAAGTATGGCAGCAGTCTTTTGCAAAGCATTGCTCAATCTTCCTCAAAAACTAGATCCTAGGCCCTGCTAGGTCTTCTGGAGAATTGTTCTACTGACTGTATTGAGCACTAATTCCACTGGAAGATATAAGGAGAGTACAGTATGTCAATAGCATGCACCCATTAATCCAGAATCCACCTCCCCTAATGTGTTCTACCCTATTCTTAGTTAGAGGGATGCAACAAATGCTCATGAGACTTAACCTCGAGTCAAGAAAATCTCTTTGGCCAACTCCAGGTCAAGTCAGGATGGCAGAGATCCATAGTTCAGAATAGGAGTGCCTACTTCCCAACCCGTTGGTCCTGGTGTGTGAGAGAACTATGTTGAAGACAGTAAGATCAGATAGTACCGAATTTTATTCTTCTGCATCACTGAATGGGCTCCTAAGAGTTTTAACACCATGGCCCAGATTTATCAAACTGTCACACAAGGCAGCTCAGCAACCAAAGTTGTTGCCCTGCAATGTGTGACAAAGAGAGCAGGAAAGTGGCATAACTACTGAGACATACCATTATACTGCTCTTTCCCTAATTAGGTGGCCGAGCTCCAGCACACATCTTTGAGCTGTAGTACAATATTGCCTGCATGAGTCTATTCTAGGTTTTGTACTGGAAGGGTCTGCATCAAGTACAAAATACTATACTTAGATTAACTTTAAAGCTTTTCCCACGTCAGATGTGTGCTGTACAGTGCAGCTCACATGCAAAGTGAGAAATGTTAGGAGAAATAAAAGCATTTTTTCTATTTAACTCCTACCTCAAAGTGGTGTTAATTTTTGGTGCAAATCGCAATCTACTACTGTTAGTAGACAGGGTTTTGCACCAAAAAGCATGGGTGGGTGCATGGAAATGGCCATGTTCCACACCCCTGGCATTGCACTGCTTAGCGTTACTTTCAGGCTACTTTCCAACGCAAAATAAGTTTTGTGCTGGGAACTAAATCCAACAAAAAACACTTTTGTGATACAAACACAGTGCAAAACATTTGGAAATCTGGCCCCAAGTCTGTAAACGTTCTGAAATTGTCACAATGTATGCCTTCAGTTCAGTTCCAATCATTTATTGACATATATTTAATAAGAAGTTCAGGAAAAATGTAAGCCCTTTCGGATGCCTGTATGGTATAAAAAGTGTCGCAAGACTTTGCTGGCATGGAGAATAAAAATATTGCATATTCCACCAATCACATAGCTCAACCTAATCTTAATGGGGTGAACTAGAGAAGGGGATAACGTAGGAGAACTATGGACTTGGGCCGTCTGAATAGACACCAACAGAGGTAAAAATACAGGGGTATATTTACAAGCTCCTCGCGCTGCCTGTGCGTCACTTTTTTTGATGTACCGGCGGCACAGTGTGGTGCTCCATATTTACAAGGCCACGTAAAGCCACCATGCATGGCTTTTCGTGGTCTTGAAAATATGACCCCCTTTCACACAGCACTTTGAGTGAAATGGGTGTTGTTGTGGGTGTTCCCACTCAACACCCATGGATTCTGCCACATTCCCAGATTTACAATGTTTCGTAAACTTGGGAAAGCGTCAGATTCCTACGCCTCCCCAGGGGAGGCGCAAGGAGGCACAACCAGGAGAAATACTTTTATGTATCCTCGTTTTTTCCTCTTTCTATGCGTGCTGCATTCTACAGCACACACAGAAAGAGGTAAACACCTCATGTGATTGTTTTTGAGAAGGAACAAAAACAATCATTCCTGCAATACAGGCCCCCTCACACCCTGGCGCAAGGGGGCTAGATTTGACACATGGTAGCCAATTGTGCGCCAGTACCAGGGAGAGCTCAAGGATACAACATATTGTTGTAAATATGACACATCCCTGTGCTTTGAAAGTGATGCAGCACGGTGCAGCCAAATGGCTTGCGGCACCCCACTGTGTTACTTTCTTCTTGTAAATAAGGCCCACACTTTCTAAAAGCAAAACTCCTGGGAATGCCCTGTGGGTAGGTAGAATTTCTCAAACAAAATTATATTTACTTTAAGAATAAGACATTGGTTTTAGGTTATTGGTAGGAAAAAGAAGAGAGAGATGAATATAAAGGGGAATATACGTCCCCAATAAGAGGTCAGGAAAGTAAAATAACAGAATCAAGAATGGGCACATGGCATGGCAGTTGCCTCTATGTGAGGCTGAGAATAATATAAAAGAGAAGGAAAGGCATATAAACAGGTGATTAGAAACAGGAGGGCGAAAGATCATGGATAGATTTAAAAGCAAAACTGTATTCAGAGCAGGGGAGCTTGTGAAGTGAAAAGAAATGTTCATCATACAGATAATTACAATAATCAAGAGAACATAGAATAAAAGAATGGCAAAACTGTTCAGTAGGTTGTCATGAAGACATGACAACAGCAAAGACTCACTTGTTAGAACTGAACAGTCAGACCAAGAAGTGAAATATGAACAGAAAAGGAGAAGCATCTCATATAATGAGAAGGTTATGTGTAGAGGAAACGACAAGTCTAGGGATGAATAGTCTGAAAAATTGCCAAATACCTGCAGCCACATTCTAGAGGCTCATTTCAATATTAATGCATTGTTCACAAGAGCTTGAACATTCCCATTGACTCCCTCTTGAAAACTGTTGAACCACCAGCTGTTGTGGTGCACACTATTCTTTCCACAAGGCAGTCTTTAGGAATATTGGTCCTCATCCAGGGTTCATGCAAAAGATGGCAGTGGCAATAGCTTTAATTACACCTGGTCTGGGCAATGGCAGAATGCTTCAACTAAGACCAATAACTATTAGAGAGCTGAAAATAGTGCAGAATGTAAATTTCCATAAGATCCACCATCACTTAAACCAACTTCATTCTGAATACGGTGGATGGGACATCCTACACTTTTTGGCGGATGTCTCACACCCAGCCCTAAATAAGTGCTGAACTCCTGCTTTTCAGCCAGCAATCGCAGGGATAGAGCACTCGCCTCACTGTTAATACTGCTCTGTGGCATAAGAGCACTTTTTAGGCTTATGTAACATGGCATGAACATATTGTTTCAGTATGTTAACTATTTCTGTAAAACATAATTGCTTCCAGTTACCTGCACACACCACTCATGGGCATGAAACCAGGCCTAGAGAAACAATGCTCAGGCCCACATTATAATTACTGCTAGAACTGCAGTGCAATATTCCATTCATGGAGTTGCCTATACCGTGGGTGTCAGTACTTCTGTGATGCTGAATTATTGGTGGTTTACAAGTAATCCCATCTAAATCACTATGAAGTGGGTAATAACATAGAAAATTGGTTTTACCACACTGGTTTTTCATTGCAATTCCAAAATTCTGGGCTTTTTTGCGGGAATATATATTTCACTAGGTATGACCTGGACAATGTGTCCTGGGTGTTACCCCTTGCAGCATAATACCTGTTTGTCCAGAAACTCCTGTTTCTGACCAAATTGGTATAAAGCTGCTACTTGTGATGCGAGCCTCATAGTGAACATTTTATGACTATGAATATATGATCAATTAAGCTGTTTACCCATTATGCGAATAAGCTTGAGCTAGCTGCCAGCAGAGGAAGCAGAAACATCTGGATGGTGAGTAGGGTGTCTATTTATAGGCTTCCACAGACACAAAAGAGCTAATCAAATGCGGGCAGGTTGTCCCAGCTTTGTGAAATGTGATTGAAACTGGACCTATGGGCCAGGTTACATAGATTACAGAAGAGAAATTCTGCACCAGCACTTTCAGATTACAAGTGATTACACTGGTCAGTTTATGCAACTGTTGTTTTTGCACTGATCAGGTGATGCATATGTTGGTGAAAATTGTGCAATTATGCACCAACATTTCGAGATTACATAGCTTTAATCATTGGAACCGGTGCCTTTTGATCAAAACCATGTAAAATGTAATTAATCACTAAATGCAAACGTCATTTCTTGACTTGCCTCACAGCGCAAATGCCAGTGAAAAATATGCCTCTTGCCAATGCAATTGTAAGAAAAAGTCTCTTTTTGCATGATCGCCTGATGGTTTGGGGACTGATGCTGCTGTTTATTTTACTGTCTACACTGGAACTCTGCCACCCAGGCCCCAGTGCATGTACGCTGACCCCTAAAATGTGGTGAAATTGGCCATACTCCTAATTGACATACTTAACTTACCCATAGTACAGTGGTTCCCAATCTGTGCACTGCGGCACCCTGATGCGCAGTGAAAACTAGCCAGGGGCCCCGTGTACCATGCACAGAGTTTGGGAACCACCGCCCTAGTATGTAGTAAAAAAGGGTACCTAGGTCTGAAAGTTAAATGTTACTAGGGAACTGCAACACATATTGTACCACCACTATAGTGACAATGCAAAACACGACTGTAGGCCTGCCATCAGTAACCTGGCTGTGAAGGTTTAAACTGCAAATTCGACCCGTCAAACTAACCTCTTTTGAGAGGCCTGCATCTTCCTTTTACATGTTAATAAGCCATGACTGAGAAACTCACTGCCTTTTAAGTCAGGGTGCATAATATTTCAAAGTAGGACATATAGAAGTTCATGTAAAACATATCCTTACAGTGACAAGGCCCCAAAAGCTATGTTCACTGTAGCAAGGTGAGCTGTTCTGTAACAAAGCTTTATAAGTTTATATTAAATTCAAAAAATGCAATCTCCACCTAGGAACCAGCTAAAAAGTTAATTCTTGGACTTTTTAAAACGTTTATTACAAATCCAATCCATTGGTAAAGTCAGATTTGTACTAAATATTTTAAGGAAGGTACTTTTAAAAACTCACCATTTCCTTCTTAAGGCCTTAAGAAGCCCATTTGTGTCATCTTCCAACGTTCACGCAGGAGCGAGCTAAATGGCTCCTTGACGAGATCTGAACTTGCTCCCAGATCTGAGATGAATGCGTGGGTTAGAGGAGGTGGTCAGTTCCTCTGGCGGGCAGTACCAAAAACGTAATTTTCTTGAGAGACTTACCTTGTTACAGGCAGATGTTGCTAACACCTAGCACTACTACCCCTTTATACCTTTTAGATAACTAGGTATGAATGCCAGTGGGAGACGAGCTGACTCCAGAGCTGGTTTTGAAGTGACCACAGAAGAAGGGTTGCTCATTTCACTGGCCACACCTTAAAGAATTCGCACAGCAGTTATGGACAAGGTAATATAGGTTCTGCCATCTTGGAATTAGGTAGAGAGGAGCTCACAGGAATTACTCCAAAAGTAGGTAGGGCTACACCTTGGAACTTTTCCCTATTGATTAGGGAGGGGTCAGATATCACATCCACCCACAGGCTAATGACAACCATAAATGTGGCACCCTCAGGCACCCTATATATATCATTACTGGACCTGTTGAAGACAGAAGAATGACTGCACCTGCAGTTGAGACATGTGACGAGAACCCTACGGGGTGGATTTGCTCCAACTTGTACCCAGGGCAAACAAGTGGACTCCAAGGGTCAGTTAGCTGACCTCCCATAAAGATGCCGGGGCACAAAAGCCCAAAAAACAAGAACGGTGCCAATGCTGCACTTAACTCTAATAGGGATTGGACCATGAACTGAATAAAACAGTTTCACTAGGAACCACTTTTTCCGTTGGGTTTAATCCAAAATATTTTCATACAATACAGTTGTCTTTTTCCAATTTGCAAAACATGATTTCAATATAACACTTATAACATATCCAAAAAGAGGAAAAAACAATACAACATTAATATCCACATTTAAATATACTGATTTTTGCGACACCACCACTTACATACAACAATCACTCATACATACTCATCAAACACACTCATCAAACGTGCTCAGTAGACATTGTTTATGACAGAGAAAATAATTGAATGCAGTGAATGGACATAGGGCCATCAACAAGCATGAATTAGCGCAATTATGGTACACTGTATTCTATTGTTTATAAATGATTGGCCAGAAGCGAAAAAAGGTCTACGCGTTTCGAATCCCTTCACATGTGGGGATTCTCATCAGGACCAACACTTGCTGAAACGAAACAAAAACAAAACTATGTTTTACTAAATGACCCCAAAACAATTGAATGCCAAACCGCACACATTATTCTAACGTCTTACCTGCGACTGAATGTATGCAGAGGAGACTTTCAAAATTATTTCTAAAACCGGGGGGCTGAGCTTAGGTTTAAATAACTGAAACCATTACTGGACTTAAGAAGAAAAGTGCCATTATTGCTTGTGGTAGACTACCATCCATCAATATCAAGAGTCACTACGACTCATACCTCTGTGCACTATTGCTAAGGGTGTGATTACCATGAACACAATAACACATCTGAACAGACCAAATTGTGCAGTAAATGAAAAACCATTTGTACTGACAAAGAATTTAACAACACATTTACAAATTGCATTATTGGACAAAATATATGGAAAAATCAATTAACGTAATCCAGAATTCAGATCATTCCAGGAAATTTGACATATTCAAATAACAGTGGTTGATTTCAATCCAGTAGTGTGAAGCTAAGCACATATTTAAGAAAAGAAAAAGGGACAAAGAAACCAAGATGTGTTAACTGAATCATTTTCACTCTAAGATTTGAGTGGCCTTTTTGCAGCCAGTTACCATCTCCCAAACCATATACATTCCATTCCCAGCTGCCCCAAGTCCCTGGGTGAGACTTCCAGTCGTGGGAATGGAATATACAGCTGGCGAGATGTAACCATTGTGTTTTCCTGCTGCTACATAGTACAACGTGTGGCCCTCAGCGACAGCAATGAGAACCATTCTTTATTCTGCTGTCCTATCGACCTTGGTTGGGACATCCTGGTGCAGGAACATAAAGCAAATGTTTCCATTGGGCAAGGTCAGGAATCTATTTCTATCTGTAAGGACACATTCTTGTGACTTACACTAACTTTGCAAGAGCAAAGCTTTGCCAATAGCTATAAATAACATTCAATTACGATGATAATTTAGTTCCAGTTCTATAGGGTAAAAATGCATCCATTTTATGCCATCACTGCGCCGCAGTACTATCTTTGGTCTCTGTTCTGAATGCTTGCAGAATTTGTGTCATTAATAAAGTGGGCTACTAAGAAGGAAGGCACATATTGCTACAGTACAGTGCTTCAGTGACAGCGACATAATTGATTGCCTTGGTATTTAGGGAAATAGAAGCAGTGTTATCTATTATGAGGACAGTGAATGGAGGCAGAAACAGCAGAAAGTGCTGAGGATGCCGCTGGAAGTTGATTAAATTATTTTTTCTATCTCTGTAATTACTTTTCCCCACTTCTTGCAAAACCAATAGAGAAACATGCACACAAATGGACTTTTTTCAGGTCTTATTTGAAAGAATGGATCCTGAACTTTAGAGAGACTTCTACCAAACTGTTTCAAACGTGCTTAAGAATTTCAGTCATTATGACCTTGGTGCAGTACTTTTCTGGCATCATGCAGAGTCCTTCTAAATAGAGATGTGCATTGCGACGGTATCAGACACATGAATCCGCGACATGCTGTTCCCATACTAATGCAGTTCTTGCACCTCAGGTGAAAATCTTAGCATTAGTGTGTGATTTTCAGAAATAAGTAAAATATAAACTATTAATGCATTTTTTTAATGTAGAAACTATTAGGCCAGCGGGTAAATGGTGACTTTTCTCTGCTATTTACATGGCTGATGGCTAAATAGTGGAAATGTACTCTTTGATTGCAACCTTGAAAATAGCAGCCAAACTTCACTATTTATCCCGCTGCTGGTGAAATAGTAGAGATTCCGCACTGTTTGACCATCAGCATTGCAAATAACAAGGGAAATTTACTATTTACTTGGCTACTGGCTAAATAGCAGAGGTTATGTAGTAGTTTGCTGACAGTCATGAATATAGTAAATAATCTTTACTAGCATTTAGCTGGTTTGTGGCTAACAGACATTGTGTACTGTGTGGCCAGCAGTCAAGAAAACAGCCAAGTAATTTCACTCATTACTCAGCTGCGGGCAAAACAGCAGATATTAGGTATAATTTGGCCAGCAGCCATGAAAACAGCAAATACACTTAATCTTTTATCCGGCTGCTTATTGAATAGCAGATATGATGTACTGTGTGGCCAGTGGCCTGGCAAACAGCAAAGAAATGTCATTACTTACCTTGCTGCTGGATAGATAGGTGGAATGCTGTTAATGCGCTGTTTGGCCGGTGGCATTGCAAATAGAAAATAAACTTAATTATTCACCTGGTGGAGAGCTAAATAGCAGACAGTATGCATAACTTGGCCAGTAGCAATGTAGATAGCAGAAACATCTCATTATTTACCTGACTGCTGTCTAAATAGGTTAACGTTTGTGTTATTATATCATATGCAGATTTCAACACATACTTCCATTCTCCATATGCAAGTTAGGGTATTTTTATTTTGTTTGCAAAAAGTGGTCACAAATTGCACACAGATTAGGCAGGTGGCAATTTGTGACTCTCTGTGATTGGTTGTAATTACAGGGATGGTGGCCATGCAAGGGGCAGCACACTACCATAACTATGACTGCATTCCAAAACTGAAGGCTTTTTTAAAAAAAAGAAAAAAGTGGCATGTTTCCTTCAAGCAACCAATACTGCTTCAAAAAACCTTTCAAATTAAGAAAACCTTGAGGGAGAACACTCCTTCTCCATTAGGCTGCTAACATAGGGCCATATGTATCAAACGTTCGGCCCGTTTGCGAACAGTAAAAAGCCTTTTCGGATGTGTCATCCCAAAAGGTGTTCCCAAAATAGGGAATCACAATTTATGTGATTACCTATGTTGCGGATGCATTTGGAGAGTTGCAATTTGCGATTCCTTAAATGCAATGCAGGAAGCAAGAAAAAATTGCCACCTTGCTTTAAGGAATCGCAAATTACCACCAACTTGGTGGTAATTTGCATATTCCTAAAAACATTCACTTTTTTGCATTTTCCTAGTTGCCATGTGGCGTGCATACATTAGGGCATGTATGTGCGCCACATGTGCACACATGAATATTTCAGATATATTTGGCCCCCTTGCACCCTTAAACAAAGTATTGGGTACTCGCAAATTACCCATGCAATTCCCATTCATTCCTATGGAACTCTAGGCAAATAGAAATGAAAGGGAAGCCATTCCTTATTTGCGACTCGCAATTTGCGAGTCGCAAATAAGGAATGTGTAGGAATCGCAATTTAATTTGCGAATCCTACCTGCATTGCATTGTGCAAGTCCATAATAGCGAATCGGTAACATTCGCTATTAAGGACTAGCAAAATACAATGTTGACACACCTGGCCCATAATTCCTAAGGGAACCCCTTCAAATTGTATATCTGTTACCACCACAACTCATGGGTCAGCCACTCATTAATATTTTGCAATTCTAATTACATTTGTAAAGTATCGATAAATTACTTTCTGAATTTGAAATAAGAGGGGGGGCTCCCCTTTATGACCAATTCTGAAACAATTGGAAAAAGTCCTTTTACAAGTCAAATTAATTTTCTAACTCATAAAAGGGCTTTTGTCCATATGATAAACACTTCTGTGGCCACAAGCCAGTGATTTTGTGACATGAGGTAATTTGTGCTAAAAGTGGCTTAGATACAAGCACTTGTTTATAGGAGTAAAGCTTACAAATGTTTGAATGTTTCTATGTTCTTTTTTTACAGATATGGCACAGACTGCCACTCCATTGCACCATGGGCCAAGATATAGCAACTTAGGAGGCCCTTTGTGGTACTGTCTCAGGCTTCACAAATTCTCCTTCTCCTTTAGGTGTACCTGGATATGTGGCTAAAAATAAAGATGAATAGAACCTTTGCAAGTTTATGTGAAGCTGTTTACTATTGAACAGCTATTACTCACAAACCCATGTGAATGTACCTGGGCAAGATACTATTTGACTAGCAATAGGACAAATAATGGGAAGGAGGTCTTTATTTAAACTGCCATGAATGAAAAAGGGACAAAGGCAAGTTTATCAATTAAGAGACATTGTTTACAGATCAAAAAAACAGTCAAATCAATTTTGAATACAAAAATATATCAGCTATTTTATTATTCAAACAAGCACTGTAGGAATCAAAACTTCTATTTTAAGATTTTAAGGCTATGGAGCACAGATATTTTTCCCCAAGTCTAGTAGTATTTGACTATCTGTTCAGTATGGTTTAAGGTTTAAAAGCAGGTTTCATAAAGGTTTTCAGCACTTATTAGAATACATTGTTTTCTTTATGTTTAAAATCTTCCTTTTGATGATTTTGTGGGACTGAGCTCGTTTTAGACTACTTGTGGATGGTCTCGTACTCATTTTAGCCTCCTTTTAAAGGAGGATTGTGTTTGCTTAACATTTTACACCGGGCAACAAAACAGCTGTCGACTTGCAACAGCAAACATAGTAATGCAGAGAGATAGGTAGTATCTGGTCCATATAGAAAAGTACACTTACATTTGGCAATCGGTGCTTGGGGGCACAGTGCTTTTGGACACTTCCAAGGGAATAAATTGAGTAAGACACAGAAATGTGGCTTCTGTGGAATGGGGAAGTGAAAGCAAGAGACAGGTGAGCAATGCATCTGGGTAATTCATGCTGAATAAAGAAACCTTTCCATATCATTCATGCAGCAGAGTGGGTTTCATGCTTCAATGCTTATGGGTCCCATTTCATTAGTTGTCCCATTTAATTAATGGTCCCTTCAGCCACATTTTAATCATCTTTGCAATGGATTTTGGGAACACTAAGCAGTGTTTTAAGTGGGCAAGGTAATGTATTGACTGAACCCTCATTGCTTTCCTTGACAGTGCCTTCTCTCTCCCCTCTCTCCCAAAACAACTGAGTGATAGTCTTGGATGATGTACCTGATTGAATTCATTGTGGAGGAGACCTGGGGAAGGAAGGAGTAGAACCAGTAGTAGAAGTAGGAGGATAAGGGCCAAGAGGGGACCCACCAGTAGGGCTAGGATGACAAGAGCCACAAAGACCAGGAATAGACAAACCAGGCTCAGGGAGATCTAATCCATGAGAACCAGGATTATGAATCCCAGAGAAGACGGGACAAATGGAAAGGAAGAACAGAACAAGAATTAACAGTACTAGGGGTACCACGACCAGGGTGAGAAGGATTATGAGGGCCAGGAAGATGTGGAACAGGGTGATCAGGACCCCGTGGACAAGGGCCCATAGAAACAGAAGGACCAGGGGTAGAAGGAACAGTTCCAGAGCAGAGAGAGGTAGGAGTGATCGAGCACACCGACCACGACCTGCGGGACGAGGATGAACAGTGCCAGCACAATCAGACCCAGGTGGATAGACAAAAGAGGATTAGTACCAGGAGACCAGTGGAAAAAAAGACCTGAGACAGGAAGACCAAGACCACAGAGATCAGATCAAGGCGGACCAAGGGGCCACAAGCAAATGGACCGGGACCTGGAGGACCACAACTGGAAATGACTAGGGCTAAAAGGGCTAGGGCTAGCAGGACTAGGAGACTCTGGACCAACAGGTCCAGGAGTAATATAAAAGACCAGCAAATCCTCACCAGTGGGACCAGGATGAGAATGGTCCATGAGGGTTAAACTCAGGGGGACACATAAACCAGGATAGCAATAACTACATGGGAACTAAGTGGACAACTGCCAAAGAGATGAAGAAGACCCAACCCAGAAGGACTATTCTTGGAGGACAGTGTTAGAGGAGACCAGGTCCAGATGGACAAGAACAAAGTGAAACAGGCAAACTAGGAGAATAGAAGGACTAGTAGGCCTAGGAAGGGTCAAGGGGATCAGGGGACTAGGATGGCTAGGCTTAGAATAACCAACACAATAGGATAAGAAGGACCAGGATGACCTGCACCAAGGAGACTGGGACTAGGGTGGCTGGTGGAGTATGTTCAGCAGAACTAGACCAAAACTATGAGGACAATGACCAAGACGATCAGGGTCAATGGGCACAGAATCTCAAGAAGGACAAGTACTTTGAAAGAAAGGAATAGGATGATCATGGCCAGGAGGACTAGGGAGGTGGAACTAGAGACACAGACAACCAGAACCAGACAAAAACATTCTAGTGAGACCAGGAAACAAATAAAAACAGGGGAACCGGGAAGATCAGGACAAAGAGAATCAGGACCTAGAACATCAGGACCTAGAGTACCACGACCAAGATGACCAGGGTGAGGTGGAGAAGTTGGATCATGACCAGAGGCATTAGGACCATGGATGAATACAGGGAGTAAGACTAGGTAACAGATCTATTAGCAGGATGGCCATGAAGATGATGAACAGGATGGTCAGAACAAGTAGAAACAGATTTAGGAGAGTCATGGTCAGTTAGCAAAGAATGATGAGGACTAGGAGCAGGTCCACTTCAACAATCACATGGTGCTTTTCACAAATCTTCCTGCCACCTCTGTTAATTCAGACTCGTACTTGCACACTTCCCATGAATATGGAAAACCAGATCTGAAGGTCAAGCCTACATGGCTTCTAAAGCATGGAATGACCAGCCTCTATACACAAGAGCCTATTCCTCACTTCTTGAATTCTGTAAGAAGCTGAAGACCTGGCTTTTTCTAGTAGACTCACACCAGCTCAGTTCAAGTATACCCTACCGGGTGATGGTGCTTGCAACAAATCAGCGTAGCATAACATAACTAGGCAAGGCAAGGATCGGAGGAATAGGCAATCAGAGCCCACAAAAACTAATGGCACCAGACCAGGACCAAAATGATTAGGCCCAGACAAAGAGAGCATATTGAGGACCAGTACCAGTAGACACAGCACTTGGTGGACCACAAGGACAGGGATCGCCAGGTACAACCAGGATCAGGAGACTGAGGAACTGCTAATACAAGGAAGGGCAGGGCCAGGAAGACCATGGTCAGGAAGGACAAACACATAAAGAACCAGAGTAAGGCAGACAGTAACCACCAAAGTGTAAATCATAATCATACCCACTGATTTTTTTCCGTCTGTCATGAGATTGGAATGAAGCTTCTCAATTATACAGTGTCGGTGAATTCATAAGGGGGATTATGCAGTTGTTTTTAGATATTATCAGCCGGAATATCTGTTAGTGCTTCACCACTGGGATACAAAAGTTTTAGTTCTGCGCTTTGCTTTTAAGAATCATTATTTTCACCATCAAGTTGTAATGACCACTTAGGGAGAGGGGCCTTGAGTGTCCCTTCTGGTTGATAAATAAAGGACTGTGCAAAAGTTTGCAGTGCTTCTGAATGAGGGCTGAGAAACGATACCCACTTGAGATGAAATGTTAAGACTTTTTACATAGGATCTGAGTATATCATGAGATCAAAAAATTGACAAGGCACTGACGATGATACTAATAGCCATTTGAAGAGAATATATATATGGTGGTGGTATGATGCAATTTATTAGGATGTCTCACCTCTATGGTTTATACTCATTCTAAGATGGAACCACTGGCAGCAGTTGCATTAATGTTTCTGTCTGTTTTCTGCATTTATGTGAGGATGCTCACCAAGACAAATGTTGAGACTCTGCACATATGATAGGTGGGAGCAAAATATGTCCTCATTGCTGTCTCCTGCTTTTTCATGTAATAAGTGCCATTAAACATAAAGAAAATGTGGGTCAAGCAAAATTCCAGCATTTCCAATAGCATATCAGAGTGCTCCATATAGCTCTCACAAAAGTATTTGCAAGCAAATGGATGTATATAATGAAATTACATCTATTATCACCATTAGATAATCATCCTTCCAAGGAATGTCATGGGTTTTATTTAGGAAATCAGATATGATGGGAGCGCTGTTACGTACTGAAAGAGAAATGTATCTACAGTTCTTGATGTATTCTCCTATAGGGATCAGATGGAGCTAACAACTGGACAACTTGTAAAATATTTTATATTCTTATGTACTTTGGGGAGAAAGTGAATGGTTGGCATAATGGGATGCTCAGTTTTCAAATACTTATACACATCATGATCAATTAAATCCAAATGTACCCACTCCATAAGTTTGCAATTATATTTTACAATGATCGCTTTCATTGGATTTTTGTTTAACTTCCTGTTTTTCAGCTTCCAGCACAAATTTCGAAAAGTCCTGCACCACTATATTACCGCCTTTGTCAGAGATCACAATTTGTTGATCCTCCTGTAATTCACATATGGCTTTCCTTTCTCAGAAGGTTACATTATTTATTCTCTTAGGCATTTTTTATGAGCTAATCAGTTGATCTCTTCAACCATAAGTTCCTGAAATAAATCAATTTTGTTGCCAGCGGGCATTTATGGGGATTCGAGTGATTGAGACTTACAGCCATTTTTTGCATATCTCCAGGGTACTAGACCCATTCTTTGACAAAATTGCATCCGATGTTTCCTGGAACAGGTCTCAACTGTCTAATTTTTTAGACTCTTCCTCCAGGGTTACCAATGCTCTCAAGTCTGATAAATCTTTAACTGTGAGTACAGATGCCATTTTCTCCTCTTTTTCTTCACTAGTTTTTCCAGCATGGGTCGAGAAACATTTCTTTAATTTTACCTTCCTTGAGAATTTGTATAAATCTGTCTTTATATTTGCAAGATCCAAATCGACTTTTGGGAAGAAGGATAAACCCTTGTTTAATACTGTAAATCGATCTTCCATTAGGGCTTTCAATGAGAGATTAATTTCCAGGTTCTCATTTAGTGATTGCATCATTTTCTTTACTTTCTCTTTCTCCCCTGATTTGTTATTTCATCTTCTTTTACTTCTCCGTACCTTGGTCTTCCCCTGCCTCTTCTGATTGTACTTCATCTCCCCCTTTGCCTACTACACATTTGTATGAGTCTAATTTCCTTGGAAAAATCCAGGCTTGAAGAGGAGGAACCTTTATCTGCTGAACTAATCTCTGAGCCATTAACAGATTCTGGCACCTTTTTATGCCTAAAGGCTATATCCATGGTTTCTCTATTTCTAATGTTGTTAATCATCATTACAGCGGTGTAAAGCCACCAATTTGCATAATCCTGTCTGTCTGATTTAAACTTCTTAGCTTTCCTAACGTCCACATCAGTTTCATGTTGACTTTTTTCTTCATCAGCTCCAATGTACCTTTTATTTTATCATTTGTTTTGTGTTTATCTAACTCCTGTTCCTATTCCTCTATTTATATTATATGGTTGCCAACCCTAGGACTAATTAGTATACCTACCATAGTTATAATTATCTCTAAAATATGTTTCGGACACTTCCCACCCACACTAGTGAGGCAGCAATTTTATCTGGAGAATTGGGGGACTGCTGAATGATAGGAAATTTGCACCGGCATGGTCATCCCACAACTTTCCCACATAGAAATGTGAGGAAAAGATATGTTTCTGAGTACATAAGCTTTGTGAGAGCCACGCAAAACATACCACAAACTATTCCCTTAGTGACCAGTTTCCAAAAAGGTGTGAGGGCAGAGGATGTTCACTACAGTGAGAGTATACACTAATGGTAAAAAGCAAACAAATACCGAACCATTATTGCACACCTATCCACTAGTCAATCACAGACATACTGGTTGGATTTGGCAAAAGGGTAAATGATTCATAAAAATAAGTTATTCACCAATTACTTTATTAAATTAATTTCGCAAACGTCATGTTAATAATTTGTTTAGATCAGAGAACCCCTGACTTACAGCTCGTAATCTGTAAAGCCACATCAAGGAACCAACCACTTTGCTGTCCATTCACACAAGTTTAATGCATTACACACAGAAAACCTCACACTGCCATCTGCGGGTCCAACACATACTACACTTACCTTTACAAATTGCGCTATCCAAGGGCCCATCACTGCTGTCTAGTGCCTTTCTGCCCCATGGGCATATTGGTCTAATAACATGGCTGCTCTGCCCCCAAGGGGGCAGAAGCGGACAGAATATGTGCCTTAATAACAGGAGAGAGAACCTTGCCAAGAAAAAGGAGAGAGGCCCTTGCCGCAGGGGCCTCTCCCCGAATTGTGCAAACAATTATCCCTGGTGTCTAGTGGCCTAAAAATATGGACGATCTGCCCCAAGGGGAGCAGAAATGGCAAAAACATATATCCAACAAAGGAAAGTGACCCTTGCCCAAGAGGCCGCTCCCTGACGTGCCCATAAAATGGTCCCTAGTGGCTTTCTACCTCCTTGTGGGCAGAGTGGCCAAAAAATATGGCCAATCTGCCCCCAAGGAGGGCAGAAAAGACCAAAATAAGTGCTCAAATATAATAAAATAAAAGGGAGTGATTCTTGCTCAAGGGACCGCTCCCCAACATGCCCATAAACGTATCACTGGTGTCTAGTGGCTTTCTGCCCCCCTTTAAGGCAGATCATCCTAAACATAGGGCTGATCTGCCCTCGAAGGGGGCAGAAACAGCCACAATTAGTGTCCAGATAAAGGACAGTGACACTTGCTCAAGGGGCTGCTCCCCAAAAGAAAAGAAAATACCTGTTGGCATAGTGGGTGCATTCTTGCTGTGCGATCATGGGTCACCCCCGATCGCGCAACAGGAATGCACTGCAAAGAGACACCCGGTAAAGGAAAAACTCTTTCCTCCTTCCCTGGTGCTTTTTTGTGCTTCCCGATACCTCCCCAGAGGAGACACTCACCTGGTTTCTCCAAGGCCTTAGAAGCGAATGGCTTGTGGTGCATCCAGGCATCTTTTGATGACATTGGCATGCAGCATGCTCAACAGCGTCATCAGATCACCGGGTGGCTGGGAATAGCAGCGGAAGTGCTACAGCTGCCATCCCTGGTGGGAGCAGTTTGAGGAGCAGCCCACGGGGCCCACAGGGGAGCCCGTGGTTGAGATTACTCTAAGCATTTATTCATTTATTTAACTTGCAGTTTTATATAGCAATGACAAAACCCAAGGGGTTCTTACATCTAGCATTTAAAGGAGAAATATATATAAAGAGTAGTGTATCAAATAATATATAAAATATATAATCTTTATTGCAGCAGCACTACAAAGTTTATATATATACTACTTATGAAATTATAATGGCATTGCATATACTACTCCTTCAATTACAACAAAAGACAATGCTGTTTTATCCTGAGAAATGCCATCAATTATTTCTTGAAAAAATCATGGTTGGAATTTTTCTAATGGTGCATCAATAGAGAGCCACACACAGGTCCACTGTATGTGAAGGATTCTTGAAGTTAGCCTTCCTTCCTCACTACACTACTGGAATCTCAAGAAGGAGGTTGTATTTGCTGTGTGGAATTTGTTAACCTCCAGAAATTATTAATTATAGAGCAAGGTGGTTGTTGGTTTACAGAAACATTATGTGCGATGAAGGTGAGTAGACAGGGGTTTCTTGAGTCCACTTGGAGCTAATTCAAAGAGATCAAAACAAGTAGGTTGTTGTTCCTGTTATCTTGGCCAGCATAGATGAGCATATACGCTTCCCTTATGATGAGCTTGATGCAGTTTCAGATTGCCTGAGAATAGGACACAGCTCTAGTGTAGTTTAGATAGGACAAGGGTTTATAAAACTTACTCGAATCAAGCTCAAGGATAAGAGGTTTCTTATTTTGTATGAGTCTGGGCTCAAATAGAGCTTCCTTTGCAATAGCATTAATCTATCTTTGCAGGTTAAGATTTTTGTCCAATATGAATCCAAGGCATAAGGTAGACTTTACAATTGAGGCAGTGCTGCTTAGTAGTGCAACCAAATTTGGCCATGTTTCAATTGACATTGCTACTCTTTAATGGGTTAAACATAAAGTAGTGGTTTAACATCTAGTCTTGAATAACATACAGGACTTTGGCCAGGAATCTAGACATTTTGGGGGATGGAACCATTGAAGAAGCTGAGAATGGAAGCTGGAATATGTATCTAAAGGTTAAATCGAGTGAATGAGAGAGTTAGAGATCAACTTGATCATTTTTTTTAATTGAGTCTCTTAGAACTGTCAGCCTTAGTGTGATCTTCCTCCAGACATTATATATATAATGAAATTAACTCCTAGGCAATCTTAATATAATGAACCAAATTCTATCACACTAAATTATAGGGAAACATGAAAGAAATTCATAAAAATACTATAAGGATTAATAATTTATTTTTTCATTATTCATATTATGAAAAAAGATTCATGTAACACATTACATTCAATTTTGTTTAAAAAAAGGATAAATCAACAAATATAAAAACCAGTTGCACATAAAATTAAAAAGTGGCAGCTTTTGAATAATCGTCTCGTGTTTCGGCGTTCACAACGCCTTCATCAGGAGTAGCCACACAAGTATCTACAATAATAAAAAAGACATGTACAAATTCATTAACTAAATAAGTGAATAAACGATCATAATTAACAGTATTATATATTTTAAACATCATCAACATATTCTTAAAAAATATCCATCCTTGTATTACAAACGAATCCATAATAATAAAAAAAAATATTCAAGATTCCCTATATAGACAACATATTTCATATCATGATATAGTATCTGTCATATTTGAGTGTTCATTTAAACTGATATATTCAAAACCAGAAACCATTCTATTAAAAGTTTAAACTGGAAAGAAAGAAAAGAAAAAGAAAGAAGTAGAAACTAGATTGGATGAAGTGAGCAGTATTCCAAATTGATTTACTTCACGTTTTATTAATTGATGCACTTAAAAGAGGGCTGCACGGATTTTGTCTTTCCGTTTTTAACAATTGCTGTAAAAACGAAATTATTGCTATCAGCTTATTGTTTATACATATATATGTATATATGGTATTAGTTATTTTTATGTATATATAATCCCATAATACATATGTGGAACAGTGTTATCGTATATACTACAGCAAAGAAACTTACTTCCACGAATAATAGGATCACAAATTCTTCCAAAGAGCAACCTGTGTCTGCTACGAATTTATTAAGGGCTCTAAAAACGAGAAATCGTATTTTATAATACTAGTAATGCCTATAAATAGCAATATTAATGTTGATAGTTATGGACATAATGAAAACAAAAGTCCGATTGGCCGCACCCTGCTCGTCCTACCAGCGTGTTACCCCAAGGCATTGTGGTCCATGAAGTAGCGTCGGCGAGTACACCTGTGCCAAAGTTTTAGGTGAAAGTAAGTGTCGCGTTAGCCATCCCTGGACATGTGTTTCGAGGTAGTTGCCTCTCGTCCGCAGGGAGTAGGTATATGTGTGGGGTTGCCACGTAGGCTGCCGAAAAAGTATTCTCAGGTAAAGTACTACTCATGGCGCGCAGGTGCTGATCCATGTGCTCGTCAGCACCACCGGCTCAAGGGAGCCTGAATACAAACAAAAGTCCGATTGGCCGCACCCTGCTCGTCCTACCAGCGTGTTACCCCAAGGCATTGTGGTCCATGAAGTAGCGTCAGCGAGTACGCCAGTGCCAAAGTTTTAGGTGAAAGTAAGTGTCGCGTTAGCCATCCCTGGACACGTGTTTCGAGGTATTTGCCTCTCGTCAGCAGGGAGTAGGTATATGTGTGGGGTTGCTTCGTAGGCTGCCGAAAAAGTATTCTCAGGTAAAGTACCACTCATGGCGCGCAGGTACTGATCCATGGGCTCATCAGCCCCACCGGCTCAAGGGAGCTTGAATACATACAAAAGTCCGATTGGCCGCACCCTGCTCGTCCTACCAGCGTGTTACCCCCAAGGCATTGTGGTCCATGAAGTAGCGTCGGCGAGTACGCCTGTGCCAAAGTTTTAGGTGAAAGTAAGTGTCGCGTCAGCCATCCCTGGACACGTTGATGAATACAGGCCCCAGCTAGGCCCGCAGGACACAAGGGTTCGCTCTCCTGTAACGGAATCTATAAGGAAGTTGGCACGGAAACTGCAAAGTACAAAGACAGCATTTATTAACCCTTAAGGGTGGTCCTACAATCCACACAACACTCTTCAGTATTGCATAGAGTAGCACAAAGAACTTGCGTACACAGTCCCCTTTTATACACAACAGAGGGGCTCATAAGTGGGTGGATACACCATGAGGCTGAAGAACATTACCATTTATGGTCATTTTCGATACTGAATCAACATGTGGGCGGAGCTAACACACTCCTTGAGCCCGCGAAAACATGGTCAAGCAAGGCTAACTGATAACAGATGTGGTCAAGTCTGGGCATGTGCCAGATGGACAAAGGAGCTATTTATAGACTGTTACTAGGCAGATTACAAGAGCAACTAACACAGAGGTTGGACTCTTCTCGTGGGGAACACGTGGAAGCATGACAATACAAAATGGAGTCCGAACTTCGGTCAACATAACAGAGAAAACATGATCTATAAGAGGGGGATTAATGTCTTTTGTAAATGCTTAATCACATCGTTGTTTCAATTTACAACAACGTGTTTCGAGGTAGTTGCCTCTCGTCAGCAGGGAGTAGGTATATGTGTGGGGTTGCCGCGTAGGCTGCCGAAAAAGTATTCTCAGGTAAAGTACCACTCATGGTGCGCAGGTGCTGATCCATGGGCTCGTCAGCCCCACCGGCTCAAGGGAGCCTGAATACAAACAAAAGTCCGATTGGCCGCACCCTGCTCGTCCTACCAGCGTGTCACCCCAAGGCATTGTGATCCATGAAGTAGCGTCGGCGAGTACGCCTGTGCCAAAGTTTTAGGTGAAAGTAAGTGTCGCGTTAGCCATCCCTGGACACGTGTTTCGAGGTAGTTGCCTCTAGTCAGCAGGGAGTAGGTATATGTGTGGGGTTGCCGCGTAGTTTGCCGAAAAAGTATTCTCAGGTAAAGAACCGCTCATGGCGCGCAGGTGCTGATCCATGGGCTCGTCAGCCCCACCGGCTCAAGGGAGCCTGAATACAAACAAAAGTCTGATTGGCCGCACCCTGCTCGTCCTACCAGCGTGTTACCCCAAGGCATTGTGGTCCATGAAGTAGCGTCAGCGAGTACGCCTGTGCCAAAGTTTTAGGTGAAAGAAAGTGTCGCGTTAGCCATCCCTGGACACGTGTTTCGAGGTAGTTGCCTCTAGTCACCAGGGAGTAGGTATATGTGTGGGGTTGCCGCGTAGGCTGCCGAAAAAGTATTCTCACATAAAGTACCACTCATGGCGCGCAGGTGCTGATCCATGGGCTCGTCAGCCCCACCGGCTCAAGGGAGCCTGAATACAAACAAAAGTCCGATTGGCCGCACCCTGCTCGTCCTACCAGCGTGTTACCCCAAGGCATTGTGGTCCATGAAGTAGCATCGGCGAGTACGCCTGTGCCAAAGTTTTAGGTGAAAGTAGGTGTCACGTTAGCCATCCCTGAACACGTGTTTTGAGGTAGTTGCCTCTCGTCAGCAGGGAGTAGGTATATGTGTGGGGTTGCCGCGTAGGCTGCCAAAAAAGTATTCTCAGGTAGAGTACCACTCATGGCGCGCAGGTGCTGATCCATGGGCTCGTCAGCCCCATCGGCTCAAGGGAGCCTGAATACAAACAAAAGTCCGATTGGCCGCACCCTGCTCGTCCTACCAGCGTGTTACCCCAAGGCATTGTGGTCCATGAAGTAGCGTCGGCGAGTACGCCTGTGCCAAAGTTTTAGGTGAAAGTAAGTGTCCCGTTAGCCATCCCTGGACACGTGTTTCGAGGTAGTTGCCTCTCATCAGCAGGGAGTAGGTATATGTGTGGGGTTGCCGCGTAGGCTGCTGAAAAGTATTCTCAGGTAAAGTACCACTCATGGCGCGTAGGTGCTAAACCATCGGCTCGTCAGCCCCACCGGCTCAAGGGAGCCTGAATACAAACACATATACCTACTCCCTGCTGACGAGAGGCAACTACCTCGAAACACGTGTCCAGGGATGGCTAACGCGACACTTACTTTCACCTAAAACTTTGGCACAGGCGTACTCGCCGACTCTACTTCATGGACCACAATGCCTTGGGGTAACACGCTGGTAGGACGAGCAGGGTGCGGCCAATCGGACTTTTGTTTGTATTCAGGCTCCCCTGAGCCGGTGGGGCTGACGAGCCCATGGATCAGCACCTGCGCGCCATGAGTGGTACTTTACCTGAGAATACTTTTTCGGCAGCCTACGCCGCAACCCCACACATATACCTACCCCCTGCTGATGAGAGGCAACTACCTCGAAACACGTGTCCAGGGATGGCTAACGCGACACTTACTTTCACTTAAAACTTTGGCACAGGCGTATTCGCCGACGCTACTTCATGGACCACAATGCCTTGGGGTAACACGCTGGTAGGACGAGCAGAGTGCGGCCAATCGGATTTTTGTTATGGACATAATGATTAGAATACCTTTTAGATTGGAAAAGATCGCTGATCGAAAATGGGAAGTAACTGGTATCTTCTTAAGTTTAAATTTTATGATGATTAAATTTGACTGAAGTAGGGTTTCTAAAAAAGAAAGGAATTACCATAAAAATAAGATAACTAACCTTCGTTCACATAAATGAGTATTGGAAAAAATAACCAACATTACCTCAAATGTGCAGCTATAGAAATACACGCTGACTCTACGATATATTTGGATTCAAGAGTGTATTTCAAAAAACGGCTTTTCTAGAACAAAAGAATAATAAAATTGTCTAAGAGACAGAACTCAAATTAATGTCTCCGCTATATAATTTATGTAGATAAAGGAATATTTAGAGACTAAAGTTACCTGGTTCCGTTCGTGTCGGGCTGAAAATGGCCTCCGGCGTTTTAAGCAAAAAAAGAAAGACGGATAACACAGCATCTAGACCAGCCATGTGGATAAATACTCTATGGTATATCATGTGACGAGTCACATGACGTGCCTCCCTATCTTGATGTTAAATGGTATGTCACGTGACGAGTCACATGCCGTTCTTCACTATCGTAATATCTTTATAAAGTGTGATAATGAATATACAAGGGTAAACAAATAGTTATCAATACCTTTGTATATCACATAGAAAATTTAACCTTAATTGCTAACTATATAAAAAGGAGAAAATAGAAAAAGAACTATTTTTTATAAACGTCCAAACTTGCTTATACAGGAAGTCACAATCCTGTAGTAACAAGGAAACAAGCAAAATAGAAAGAGGACTGTTCACATGAGTCTTCAAATTCCTCAACAAACTTTATTGATTCCTAAACTCAATTATATGGGGCAAAAATTATATTAATAAAATTTTTTGTTAAAAAACATACCATGATTTTAAAAGATTAAAGAATATAAATCGAATTAATCTTGGAATACTATATAGTAAAGATTCTACATCTGAGTGACTCAGCATGTTAGAAACCGATACCGTTAAATAATAAATTATCAAACATAAATACATTCGATAAGAAAATAATTATAGATGTAACTGGGGCCAGTTCTCTAAATCAAAAAGTAATCACTTAAAAGTTTTCAGATAATGGCGTTTTCCCAGGGTATCTCACTGTTTAATCCATTTTTAAATGTATAGAGAGAAAAAATCCCAAAAACTTCACGTTTTTTGCGTATTTTCTCGCTGCCCTTACTATTAGGAGTCCTGATTTTTTCCAAAATCCTCCATCGAAGATCTTCTGGTTTGTGGTTCATTTCAATGAAGTGCTTTACTAGAGGTGCTAAGAGTTTAGCTGTCCTAATAGCAGAGCGGTGTTCAGTAATCCTAGTATGAATAGCTCTAGAGGTTTCTCTGACGTATCCAAGATGACATGGACAAAGAATGAAATATATAGTGTTCTGTGTTCTACAATTCCACATACCTGTTGCTTGTATAGTGAAACCGTTGTGCACAAAGGTTTCTCCATCTAGAATCGAGTCACATGATTTACATGATGAACACTTAATTGTTCCTTTAATAGGCATGTTGCTATCAATAGATTTCTGAATAAAAACTGGACTCTGTGTCTTTTTGTCGAACCTAGAATGAACAATTAAATCTTTAATACTCTTGTTACGTCTATGGGCGAACAAAGGTTTTTTTAATTTTGGACGTTCAGGATTACTATTTAAAATATGCCAATTTGCATTAATGATTTGTTTCACTTTGGAATCCAAAGTAGAGTGTCTGGTAATACATACAAGCTGAGTACTTTCACTATTTTCTCTAGATTTAAGGAGATGGTCCCGATCATAAAATCTGGCAGGTTTGTAGGAGTCCCTCACCAGCCGATGGGGATATCCTCTGTCTAAAAATTTCTTTCTCATATTGGTTGCCTGCCGATCAAAATCCTTCAAATTAGTACAATTTCTGCGAACTCTCAAAAATTGGGAGAACGGAATACTCTGTTTTTGGTTACGCGGATGAAAACTATTAAAATGTAATAAAGTGTTCCTTGCTGTTGGCTTTACAAATAACTCTACTTCTAATTTACCTTGTGCATGTCTTATTATAATATCCAAAAACTCTACTTTTTCAGTACTTTTTTGAGCTGTAAATCTCAGATTCATATCTGCAGCATTAAGCCACTCCAAAAATTCAGAAAGTGAGTCTCCCCCATCGGTCCAGATAAATGAGATATCGTCAATATATCTGGACCAATGGGAGATTGACTCAAAGAATGGTGCAATTTCATTATATATGAATTTAGTTTCAAAGGCAGCCATATAGATGTTGGCTATTGATGGTGCAACCGATGCACCCATACTGACGCCTTTCACTTGCCGAAACAAGATTTGTCCAAATTCAAAGATGTTTTCAGTGAGTACTATGTCAAGACATGCAAGAATAAATGCTTTGGAACACGGTATAGCAAATTCATCAATGAACCAATTTGTAGCTTTCATAGCTCCATCCAGAGGGATTTTGCTATATAGTGACTCTATATCTAGAGTCACTAGAATGTCTCTATGAGGATTAAATCTAATATTTTCAACTTTATTAATCATTTCCCTAGTATCCTTAATGTCAGATGTAATTTTAGGAATATAGGGACATAATTGATAGTCAACGAATTCAGATAACGGTTCAGTAATAGTTCCAATCGTGGAAACTATTGGTCTATAAGGGGGATCCTTATTGTTCTTTTGGATTTTTGGCAACCCATAAATACATGCTGTTTTATTTTTATTGTGATTTAAAAAGTCATATTCTTTATTGGTGATTTCTCCTGTGACTAAAGCTTGATGAGTTAAAGTTTGAATCTTGTTAGATATTATAGCTGAAGGATTGGACGATATCTTAGAGTAAAACATATTGTCACTAAGCATGGTAATCATTTTGTGCTCATAATCATGAGTATTAACGACTACTATCCCACCTCCTTTGTCACAGCTTTTTATAATCAGATCTTTATTCTGAGCTAAGGAATGCAATGCTACAAATTCATCTCTATCTAGGTTGTATAGTGGTTTGGGAATAAAGTGAAGAGCTTGTTCTAACCTCTGTAAGACCACTAGTTCGACTGCCGCTACTTCAGGTCCTAATTGTTCTAGAGAAGGGCAGAAGGTAGATGGGAGAGCCAGAGGTCTGATAGTAGAGTAATCAGAATGTATATTAGTATCATGTTCAAAATATTTTTTCAATCTAATTTTGCGGAAAAATGAAATAATATCTTGATATAATTCAAATTTATTAGCATGAGTATGAGGTACGTAGGATAGACCTTTGGATAGTAAATTAACACTATGTCTGTCTAAATTATGAGATGATAAATTAAATATGGGGATTATATCCCCTGTTTCCAATATTGTCTGTTGCGTGTCTCCAACAGATATTGAGGGTCCTGCCGTTGATGATGTTGAGGCTGATAATTGCCTCTGTTTTGTTACATTTGCATATTTCTGAAATCAATTTTGCTGGCCTTAGTATGCTGTGAAATTTACCACTACTAACCAATTCTAATGTGCTTGTGCTCACTCCCTAAAACATGGTAAAATTGTCTTACACATGATTAGCCTTCTGAATTTACTTATACGTCCCTTATAAACTGGTATATCTTATACCCAGGGCCTGTAAATTAAATGCTGCTAGTTGGACTGCACAACGTATTGTGCCACCCACTTAAGCGGCTCTTTAATACATGTCCCAGGACTTCCATTGCAGCCTTATGCAGTTTTATACTGCCACTTCAACTTACTAAAATAGCTCTCTTGCCAAACCTTTAAACTCTCTTTTTATTACATATAAGTCACCCCTAAGGTAGGCCCTAGGCAGTCCATAGGCAATGTGCATTGTAATTAAAATATTAGACATGTATCTTTAGGTATTACATATCCTGGTACTGTGAGGCCTACCACTCCCATAGGATACTGGGCTACCTTGTTGCATTTAATATGTACTACCTTTTGATTTGATTTGATTGGAAACAGGTAGGAAAACCCTCTTTAATGGTAAAGGCAGATTTTAAGTAATAATTTTGAAAACGCCACTTTTAGAAAGTTGTCATTATAATGTCCTAACTATTTGGTGCCTGCAGCCTGTCTCTGGTTGTAGTTGGTAGTTCGACTTTGTATATTCCACTCAGATTGCCACACATAGGCGTGCCTGGATTGGCCATCACTGGCAGGATGAGAGTTAGAGCTGGGCACAGCCTGACTTACAAATCAATAGGCTGTGTACTGCCTTCACATAATGGATTTCCTAATAACCCATTGTGCGTGCCGCCAGGCCTCAATCAGGGCAAGGAAGCAGAAAACCCCAAGCATTTTTCACAGGAAATCTTTAGAAATGTCTCCTACTTCACAGAAGGCAGTAGATATAAAAATAGAACCCTCAGACCCACTTTTCAGTTCACTTTCTGGACCTGCGGAAGGAGTCTCAGAGGAATGCCTCCTGTGTACTTCAGAAGACTGCTTAACTGCACCTGGAAGGACTGATCTGCTGCCCGAAGTCTGCCTTGAACGCGCAGAGGCCTGCCCAGCTGGTTGAGCCCTGTTCCACTGCTTGATCCCAGGATTACCAAAGTCACTTCAAGGGCTAGTTGGCTGACCTCCTGATCAGAGCTTCAGAGATAGTAAAGGCTCCAGGCATTTTTAACCCCTTCAGTGCCCATGACGAGCTGGACTCGTCATGGGCTGCGGTGGCGCTGTGCCCATGACGAGTCCAGCTCGTCATGAACTCCGCCCGCTAATACAAAGCGCGGCACTGGGCGGGGAAAGGGGCGGGCATGCAAGGGGTTAACCTGCACCTGGTCCCACTCTGCGTGAGTACTGACTCTCCAAATGGTACCTCACTAGCCTTGGACTCTTGGAAGTCGTGCTAAAGGTTTTCTAGATAGCCAAAATCCAAAACTTGGAACGTAAAATCTTTTGGGCTTAAAAGTATCCTGAGAACCCAGAAAAGACCGGTATCTACCTCCTTGTTGGTCCACCCAAGGTGCATCTCAGTCAGCCTGACTTCGTGTTAGCTCCTGCTGTGTTCTTCTCCACAGCAGCAAGTCCTGTTCAGCGGCTCTTCACAGAAGGGGCATCCACCATCATTGTGCCCTCATCAGCTACAGCCTGCATCTTTGTCCCGCTGGAAACTTTTGACTTCCAAAAATGAGACTAAGTCCAAATGTAGAAATCTTCATCACAACTTCATCCCCAATGATGACGCCTACTCCTCGAGTTCCGCCTACAGCCTTGCCCCACTGACCTTACTTTCTCAGCCATTTTTCCACAAAATGTCTTTCAAGTCCGAAGGTAAATGCAGAGTCTGCCAAATTCACCCCTTGTATCTGACCCACACTGCATCTTGGTCAGCTATAACTTTCGTCTTTGCCCCAAACTCATGCGACAAGATGTCAACAGTTGGCGCTTTGATCTTTTAGGCACTAGTTTTTACCTTAAAATATAAATATTCATAATTCTGGTTCTACTGATTAGATTTTTGTTGTTTTGAGTTTTTTCAAACAACTTCACCTTCTCCTTGTGCAGACAGCACTTTAATTTCCTTGTGGAATGTGTTTCACTTAGATGAAATGGTCCTAAGGTTTAAGGGTTCGTAACAGTTATGTTAGTTATGTTATGTTAAGTAATCTTATAGAGCGCAACAGCTTCCCAACAACGAGCCTCCAGCACTTATAAAAGGAGCCAACTGAGACACAGAGTTAACTGAAGAGTGTTATCCGAAAGTAGTGTGAAGAGATGAGTTTTAATTGGCTTCCTAAAACTTTACAAATTGTTGCTTGACCTTAGTTCAACAGGGAGACTGTTTCACAATTTGGCAGTGAGGTAAGCGAATGAGCAACCTCTTCCTCTTGCTCTCTCGGTTCTGGAGACGTCAAGAAGGGTGAGGTCATTTGATCTCTGTGCTCTGTGGGCTGTATGTGGAGTAATAAGATGCTGAAGAATTGTTATGCCCGGGGAGTATTTTAACCTATAGGCAGTGCATAGGGACTTGAATTCAATTCTTTTTTTGACCGGCAGTCAATGAAGTTCCGCAAGTGCCAGACGTATGGAACTCCTTTTCGGCGCACTTAGTAATGCTTGTGCTGCTGCATTTTGAATTAACCTGCAGCTTTTTTATAACATAAGCTGGGCTACCCAAATACAAGGAATTGCCATAGTCCAGATCTGAAAGTGTTAGGCCTTGGACCCCGCCCCCCTACACTCCAAAGGAAGCCATATAAGTGTTGTCCTAAGAGATCCTAGCTGCCCAAAGCAGTTACCTGACACCTTCTTAGCCAGGGAAATTATGGTCAGAGCCTTGTCCAATGTGACACCAATGCTCTTAACTTCTTGTTTAGGAACGGAGGGCTCTCCCAAACAAATGAGTTGGTCCCAAAGTGAGGGGTTGTTGACCACCAACACTTCTGTTTGTCACTATTAAACTTTAAACAGCTTACCCCCATCCATCTAGCCACTTGTTCCATGCATGATGTAAGCTTCTTAGATGTGGAATTGGTATCGGGTGACAACGAGACAACAATCTGTGTGTCATCTGCGTAGGATACCATTGTGAAGCCATAGGAACAGATGATGTCAGAAAAAGGACGAACATACATGTTAAAGAACATTGGACACAAAGAAGAACCATGTGGTACTCCACATTCCAGCTTATGTTTTTCAGACAAAAAAGGCCCTTCAGTCACTTGAAAAATTCTGTTTGCCAGAAAAGACATTAGCCCAGTTAACCCTGTCCCTGAGATTCCTATTGCTTCCAACCTTTCACTCAAGGCACCATATGAGACGGTATTGAAGGCAGCGCTCGAATCGAGAAGAATGAGCACAGCGGACCCTCCGTGGTCTAGAGTCATTTTTTGGTCCTCAGTGGCCAACAGAAGAGAAGCCTCAGTAATACAGCCTGGCGAAAGAGTGCCCTCTTAAATCATCACATCCTTTATAAATTAAGTTATCTTTATGTTTTCTACATCTTCTTTGAAGGCAGTTTTAATTTTCTGGACAAGTCAACCTGTCCAATGCAGTGAGGTGTGGGCCCTGATTGCTCATGCTGAAGACTAGCTCTGCGTGTGCATGTTTAGGGTTGTGCGTAATTATGTACAACTGCCCACATTTTTTTTTTAAATTAAATTTCTTAATCGTTTTTTTTACACCATACATAGGATAGATTTATTCTTTTTTCTGGTTGAATATGTTAAATTTCTTTAAGTAGGGTTATTGGGGCATAAATATAAAAGGGTTTTACCCATTCTGCGTCTATGGGAAAATGTGTTAGCACATCCGGACCATTAATGTGCCTCTTGGCCTTAGGATATAACTTAACTGGCTGGTTAGGGTGAAAGGATTGTAGGAAACCTATTCAATTAGCTTTGTCTAAAAGTAGAATCAAAATATAAATATAAATATTTCCGGTTACTCTTTGCCTCCCTAAATATAGTATTATTAATGTTTTCCTAAAGAAAAAACAAACCAGAAAAAAACAAGTGTCTTTTAATTTCGAAAAGCAATTTCGTGTTCTTTGTACTTCGTCGAATAAAAGCGCCCAAAAACGAATTTCCAAATTGTATATTATTTTTTTATATGTACTAATTGTAATTCTCATGTAGGGATTTCCAAGCAAATGTTTGGTGCGAATGAACCGGCAGGCGCTGTAAGAACATGCAGCATCCTTTCGTCTGGCCATATGTTAAGTGTCCTGAGCAATTAACCTCCAGCAAAATTGCAGCTAATTCCTAATGATGGAGATGCAAATCGACGTGCCAAGTTAATGTTCTTATTAACCCAGCTTGCTAGAATCTTCAAGAGTCAAAATTCTAATCTCCTGAAAGTGATTTAAAAGGGTGGTTGGTGTATGTGCTCTGTCTTGCTTGCAGATAGCTGTGTGTTGGTTCCTACAACGAATTCGCAGCAGCCAGACGTGCTTCGGTGTGTGGCTGGCTTCAAAATTAGTAGTCCTGAAATGGTGAGGCTTCTGAGGTGCAAACGAGAGGGTGTCGGCTGCCCTGTAAATCACAACTGGCGCCAATCGATACATGAAATAAAAAGGCAAAGTTTTGCTCAGCTTCCAAAGTTGATTGATGAAGAAGCTGAAGATTGTCACATACAGATATTGACTGTAAGTCATTCTGTGTTTTATTGCAAGAGAAGCCAATCTAGCTGCAAGTGGGATGGCCTGATTTACTTGGTGTTTCACTAGTCCATGGCATATACCCTCATCTGCGTTACTTGAAACTGTCCAGCGGGCGCCACTTTGTTTCAAGATACTATTTAACACAAACAAATATATATATTTAGCAAGCGTGTGCTATTGGGGTAGAACAAATCAATATTCATATTTTGTATAAAAAATAGGAAAATTGATTATAGCCTTATAGCCCGCCGTAACGGGCTATACCGGCTGTTAAAGGCCCGCTGCAGCGTTAAAGGCCCGAGCCGAAGGCGAGGGACTTTAACAAAGCAGAGGGACTTTAAAAGCCGGTATAGCCCTGCTACAAGGGATATAAGGCTATTAGAACATTCTGCCACTAGAGGGCAGAATGTTCTAACAAAACAAAGCCTTCAGGGAGCGCGAGGGGATTCAAATCCCTTCAGGCTCCCTGAAGTCTTTGTTCACAGCCAGAGCTGTGAACAAAGACACATTGGAATGTTGGAGCTCCGGGCTTATACCAGCCAGTATAAGCCCCGAGCTATGCCATTGTTTTCAATGGAGCTCCCAACATTCCAATGTTCTAATAATGATTAATGGTGTAGTAAAACCAAGCTTACCACACACAAATAAATGCAGGAAAGTGCCAAGGGCCTCATTCCTAAATATTTCTTCGCGACTCACGGCAGACTTAGGTGCACACATGTCATAAGTTATGACTGTAAAGTTAGGATTTGTTGTTTGAAACATGTCAATTTGCATTTATTCCTGCTGCTCACATGGATGGACAGATGGCATCCCAGTGTAAGGTAAACACAAACAAACGTGTAGGTCTTTGGGCATTCATAAAAATGTGCTGGCAGTTCTCTATCGTGAAGCAGATATATAAATTCTCTGTGGCATACACATATTCTCCGGGAAGGAAGCGGCTGAGGGGCGGGGAAGGGGGAAGAGTGGGAGGAGGGGGTTAGAAAAAATCACTTCCCTGCCCACCGGCTGGCTGGCCAGCACCCACCTTTCCTCAGTCCTCTCTGTCCTCTTCCTGGCTTCTTCTCTGCAAACAGGAAGCAGGAAGCACCCATGCTCCCCGTAGCCAATTACAACGCTGCAATGCAGCGTTGTGATTAGTCTGAGCACCGTGGTCCAGTGCTCATTCATGGAATGGGAGCCTGGGCATGGAGAACATTCATGTGCACTTACATAGTGGCCACCACTCCTCCCCCTGGTCTGAGACCCAAGCGGATCCGCTCCGCACCGCCAAGACGCCGCAGCAGGAACAAATAAAATGATAATAACGTTGAGGTATTATCATATTATTTTTCCTTTTTTTCACTGCCAAAAGCAGTGAGGCAACGCTCCTCCACCTTAGCAGGGAAGCCGCCACTGCATATACTGATCCTAAAAGCCTTACCGATTCTTTTTTCAGAAAAGGAATGGGAGCACCCCAAAAATTGGTGAGGGGAGGGGCTACTTCAACGAAAAAAGTGTTTTCTTCTTCTTGAGAAAAAGAGTTAGCTAATACTCTTATGTATTACAATTTCCATTTGAAAGATAATTGCTATTTACAGCACTTAGAAATGGGAGAAGTTTGGTATACAGTGTTATACAAAAAAAAAGTAGCAAACGCTGAGTAGTTCCCAAGTATTTTGTGGCGAGCAGCTCCTTCAGATGAAGCTCTCTACAACACCCCTGACCCTCTCAATCTACTCACTTCAAATGTCTGTTTTTCTAGCCGAATCTTGAAGTCTAGGATTAGTTCAGTGCCATCTATCTGAGCTAGAAAGTGACAAAGGCATTTGCCAATTTTATTAGCATAGTTGTAAGTATAGGATTAGCTAGTGCTATCCACACTGAGCTGAAAAGTAATTAAAGCGTTTTACCACTCCAGGCGCAGTATAGCTTTGAATTGGTAAAATGCCATTCAAGTCAGCCTGGAATAATGAAAATCAGCCTCTGACACATGTTTGGCTCTTATTAGAGCTTGTCAGAGAAGCATAATTTTGTTCATAATCAAGGGTGCATCCAGCACAAGTCTAAACAATGCCCTTTCAGGCTTAAAGAGAGTGCTATATATGCAAGCATTGGTAAAGCCATGGAAACATGAATCATAAATTGCTGTTATTTTTTATGTGATGAAAGCTGAATATCCTTTTGCGGACACCATTGTAAATGTTAGCCTGCTGAGCCCCTGAATCACAAGAAAAGGATATGGATATTTTTAAACTACTTTTCTGACGGAAGCTAAGGAGAAATTGGTTATGAGTTAGCATCACTTCATTTTTTATTACAGAATTTGGAATTTCAGTTTGCAGCACTACAGATAACAGGTATCACGAATACCCGGCATAATGCTACTCAATTTATCAGCCTGAATGGGTGAAGAGCAAATAGGCTGTACCAGGATTCACACCTGTGACATGCATGCCACAATATATATATTAATTATTTTGGGTTTTTATATATTGCTGTCTTTTTACTGTTTCTCAATACTGGAATATAGGAACCAGTCAGAGTCCATTTAATGAAAGCATGGTATTCTTCAATCACTGTCCCCAGAGGGCGGAGGTCCAATTAAAGGCGCTTCAGAAAATGTCATTCTTCATTCATCCCAATGTACCCAGTTGTACGAATAAACTTGCGTGGTTTCAGAAATCCTACAGGTGTGTATTATGGACAGACTGCTTAGACAGTGGGAAGGGTATGCCCAGACGTGGGTCCCGTGCTCTCCATGCCACTGGAATCAAGCTATCCAGGATGCTTGTTTCCAGTCCAGGGAGGACCTGGCTTGGCAGTTCGGGCTGGACTGCTCCCATGAGGCACAGGGTCAAGACTGATTTGCTTATGGCTGGGTTCACACCGGAACGGCATGGTGAGCAAAAAAACGATGGATTTATGTCCAAATCTGTGTACTGGGGTGAATGTATTACATTGTTCTGCATTCTGTCCATCAACTGTTGTTTTTGCATTAGACAAGCATTGCTGCATAAAACTAGGGGTGGGCGGAATTTGCGAAATCCACTTTCGCAAATTATCGCGAAAATGTTAAAAATTACCGCAAACACGCGGAAATATCGCGAAGATGCGGAAGTTTTTTTCCCGCATGTTCGCGAGATTTTCTGCATGGTTGCGGCTCGCCAACTTACCCATGTGGTTGCTCGTGGGCGCGCCCATCTTGTTTTCAGTTGTCTCGCGGTGCATGATCGCGAGAAGAAAGACGTGATCGCACGACGCACGAGGTCACTGCGGGCGTGAACTGTCGCGAGACAGCGCAAATGGCTAAAAACAATACAACATCTCATGGAGAACGCGACCGGATCAAGAAAACTTGTCGGCGAACGCAGGGATTCAGGTAAGGCGATCGCGCACGCATGAGAATGTATTATTTTACAGCACGAGCAAGAAACAAATTATCGCCAAGCTGCGGAATGCGGAAATTTTGACATTTTCGTGCTTTCCGCGGAACGCGAAAATGTCAAATTATCGCAATTTCCACGAACGGAACGAAATTTTAGCCCAGGCCTACATAAAACTGAGTTTTTGTCCTGTGTGGAATGGTGTAAATCTGAAAAACAGACATTATCTGTAGAGTTCCCCATTGATCCTTGTCACCACCTGTGTTGTTAATGTCTGCTTAAAGAATAATTGACAAATCTCTACTCTTTTGTTTTAAAACATTGTTCAGCATAACTCCCAGTGCTATCAATGAGGGCTGACACTATAGGAAATTCTAAGCATCAAATTACAAAACAGTTTTTCAATCTGCCTTTGCGCACTATGCTCACGAGTGCAGGCAACATGCAATTTATGCAACACTGACTTTATGACGAGTGCTTACTCTTGCATCAATTATGCTGAGAATGTGTAGCTTAAGCTGCACATATGCAGATCAGTGTTGGAAAAAATGAAGGTATGTGTCCAGGGGGTTCAGGTGTGAAAATTATTTTTAGGGCCCCTGGTAGCCACATATTTCTATGAGACAGGGTGCGTTTGGTATATGTAGTGCTTAATTTGGACCAGTCTTTGCCAGGGTTTGGCACCAGCACCTATTTATTAGAGTTCACCACATGGTGGCACTGCCTGTCTATTTTTTGGTTGAACTCATGAAGCTGAGCTCATGAACAAATCATAAGTCAAAGCCACCCTTACAACTCGAGGTGATCTGGAACACTCCAAAATGTAACACTTAGGGCCTGATTCCGATGTCGTTCGGAAGGGTTCCGGATCGGATTTGGCTTTCCCGGATCCGATTCGTAGACGTTGTTTACGGGCGAATCATACACAGATCCAAATGACCAAGTACAATGGGAAGATCGCGTACGTGCCGACTGAACACTTTCCAGGACCCGAATATGTCCGTATGACTCATTCATAGCCAAAACGTGCTGCGCTATGGGGCTGAATTCCGACCGAGCGAATATGATGCCCGATTTGGACAGCCGCTGCCCCTCGGTCTCACCAAGACAAAACGGCTGCCAGAAGCATACTTCAGCGGGCCGTAGCAGGCCCCCTTCACCCGGGGCCCTCCCAATCTGTCACGAGGGTGTGCCCATGGGTCCCCCCGATCCATGCATGCACAGTGTGACGGGCACAATGGGGTGCCTGCCACAGGGTGTACGCTTTCCCCCACCCTCCCCTTTTCTGCTATGGGAGCATGTGTACGAGTCTGTACACGGGCTCCCATAGAGTTCAATGGAAGTCCGAGCGAGCCAAGTCCGTAAGCATACGGCAGCATCATACTCGCTCGTTCGGACTCCCGGAGCTTTTAAGACTCTGCACAATTTACCAATGCTAACCAGTGCTAAAGTGCCTGTGTGGTCTCCTTCAAACATGGTGAAATTGGCTTAACACAAATTGGCACATTTAATTTACTGGGAGGTCCCTAGTAAAATGGTACTACATGCAGCCACGGCCTGTAAATTAAATCCTACTAGTGGACCTGCAACATGTATTCTGCTACCCACTTAAGTAGCCATTTCAACTGTCTCCAGCCTTCCATTGCAGTAGCAGCCTGTGTGTACAGCTTCAACATTCATTTTGACCTTGGAAATTAAACCTTTTGCCTGGACTAAACCTTCCTTATTGATATATATAAGTCACTCTTTAATGGTAAAGTCAGATTTTAAATCACAATTCTGAAAATGCTACTTTAAGAAAGTTGGCATTTTTTGTCCTATTTGGTGCCTTGAGTGGGTCATATTACTAGGTGTAGCTGGAAGTTGGTGTTTGTGTATTGCTCCCAGACAGTGAATAAAGAGCGTAGGTGTTGGCAGATGGGCCCTCTCTGACTTGATGAGGGGGAGGAGCTGTCACGTACCAAACTTGCACATCACAAATGCTCTGCCTGAGCACACTCACAAAGGTTTTGACAGTAGTCTATTACGGCACTAGACAAGGACAGGAGGCAGAAACCTCCAGAATTTTCTCCTGCTTCAAAGTGGGCCTCAGATATAAATATTGAACACTCAGGCCCAGCTGTTCAGTACACCTCTAGACCTGTTGAACACTCAGAAGGACTGCTGTGCTGGTCTGCAGGAACTGCTACTCTGTCGCCCTTTTTCTCTGTTGCCTGAGTAAAAGGATTGCACCTGCCTCTTGATCCTAGGACTACCAGAATGACTCCAAGGGTTATTTGGCTTGTCTCCTGATCAAAGCCTCGGGTTCAGAAAATTCTGCAACCATTTTGAACCCGGCACCTGGACTCTACTTGCTGTGAGTCTTGCTCCCCCAAGTGGTGCCACCAGTCCATGGACACTTGGAAGTGGCCCTGAAGGTGCTCTGTCAGCCCAGCTGTGGCCCTGTGAGAAGAAATGATGCAGTGCAACTCATCTCCTTTCAACTACATTGGAACCGCTACAGCATAACGCATGCTCGACACAGTATGCCGCAAACTGAGATTTAAGGTACTAAGTTCAGTGGGCCTAACTTGATCCTGTATCTGGCCCACACTCCTTCATGATTGGCCTTCACTTTTGACTTTATCCCGGTCCAGCACAACCAGATAAACACAGTTGGCGCTTTGTGCTTCTAGGCACTGTTTTTACTTAAAGCTTTAAAAATGCATATCTCTGGTTCCACTGATTGGATTTTTGATGTTTTGCTGGCAAATAATTATATTTTTCAAAATTGGTGTGGGATTTTCCTTGTGCTGTGTTTTTAATGTATTACTGTTTGAAATGCTGCATACATACTTTACACATTGCCTCTAAGTTAAGCCTGACTGCTTTGTGCCAACCTAGAAGGGGGTTAAGCACAGGTTAATTTAGGGTTTGCTTGTGTTTCACCCTGGCAGTGATTGTGGTTACTGTTTGAGTAGTGATTCACCCCCCCCAACCAGTAACCCAATTTCTAAAATCTGTGATCAATACAGGTGACAATTTGCAGACTCCTAACTTTTGTCCACTTTGAGGAGATAAGATGTTTTCATTGGGAGGAACAACATCTGAGATATGTTTCTTTAAATTTGGTCCAACTATGTATTGTAATGGTTGGAGAACTTTTCTCTATGTTAGAACTGTAGGTAAAGCTAATTCTATGTGTCATTGGTAAATGTATTCTATGTTGTACAGCAGCTCTTAGATGCCTAGCATATTGTTGATACACAAATTATGAAATTGAAAGTTTAATAGTGGCTCTTACACTCAAATGAAATTCAAAATTACCAATACTCATGAAACTTTGGCTTGAAATTGAGTTGTGTTTGATCAACACTAAATGGCTTTAAATCAAGGAGTTTGTGTATAAATGGGAGTAAGTGGATCCTTGACCTTGGCTTAATCCTTATTACCACCCTCAAATATATTTCTGCCCCAACCGATTGCAGTAATTCTCCTCAATAACAGGGGTGACCAAACACTGATGAAAGAACAGTGGGATGATCATGAACATCAGCATGCCTGTACATGCAATGCCATGCTTATATCTTTGCTAAGCTACTCACCCCTGCAACCCCTGCACTGCATGTTGGAATCCATCCCTGGAGGGCAAGACACAGGCCCTAGAGAATTCATCACACTGCTTTGTATACACATAATTGAAGTGGGAATCCTGATATCCTCATGGCTCAAGGGACCAAGGAACAAAGTTAATCCTTAGGTTTGCCTTCCCTGGTCTGTGCAATCACACTCCATGAAAAGGAAATAGTTATTCTTAGAATCACAGGTTTATCATTGTCCTTCAGAGTGCAGACCCTATAGGAGCAGATTCTCCCTCCCCAGGCTACAGGGAATATCCAGGAATTCCCATCAGCATAGCACAAGTAATCCAGGCAGATGGAAACCCTTGAAGGGAAGGCAGGGGGCTACCAGCACTGTATAGCTGGAAGACCCCACCACCATCTGAACACCATTCCTCTTCCTTGAAGATACTACATCCGGCTTCTAACATAGTGGATATGTGGTGGACCACTGGTGGGGTAGAGGCAAGAATCCCACCCTAAGAACTGAGATATCCTTCTATTCTACTCTTCTTAACAATTAGCCATCATTGGGAAAAATACCTTTGCATGAGGATCCTAATCTTTTGCATTTATTTGATCATTATTCTTTTATCCATCTGTAATAGATTGGAGTTCACCTCATATTTTTTAAGGTATTGAACGAAAGTTTCCTCCATATTAACTTTGTTAGATAAGAAGTAGGGACAAGTTAATGAGTTCTGTACTGAAATGAAGGAAATATTAGGTATTTAGTTCCTTGAACTTTAAAAACTATTTACTTTTCCTATATGATTGGGATTTCGGAGGGTGTAACCACATCACACATTCCCTCTCAGTAGCCCTGTGTTTATCAGCACATTCTATGCACAAAATGATGTGGTGCTGTTGTCGCTATTGGAGGACGCTTAATGAGCATGTTGCATGGAGTTATGAGATTGAGCCAGCCAATCAGACTGATTAGCACGTTTGTCAAACTGCTGTTGGTTTCATTAATTCTAAATTCAATCCAGATTACAGCAAACAGAAGATGCAGACAGGTACAGTTGATCTGTTTGTCTACATGCATCGGGTAAAATGAAGGATTGTTTCTTACCTTACAACCCTCCTGCTACCGGGCATTAAACGCTGTTAGGCTTCCAGTCTCTTTTTCTTCTCCTTTACCTTTAATTTTGGCCCATATGATGGAACAGGCAACGAAATGTGAGTGACAGCGACACCCTCAGCAGTATACGTTAACTGCTGCTACAGGCAATAAACCTTAGAAGTGTCAGCTGCTGCCAAGATGATGTGGGGGGAGGGGGCAGTGCGGGTAAAAAAACAAATTTAAAAAACTGTATCTTTCGCTGCTGGCCGCCGCGATCTTCTGCTCCCTTGCTGCGCCTCACGGCTCCTCTGCTTCCGGCACTGCAGTCTCCATGAGCACAGACTCCCCAAGCATTCCCAGCACTTCTCTCATGCTATTACTCCAAGCATGATAGAAGTGCTGGGATTGGGCGTAGCGGGCCAGTTTCAAGTTCTAGCAGGTACTTGGAGCCTGTGCCCCTGAGCTCTGCGGATATCTCCAAGAATCAGCCTTGAGATATCCAACTGCGCATGTTGATTTGGCCATCCTAAGACAGCCGGCCAACCCGACCTGCACACTTTTAGTGCCTACCACGCCTCCTCCCCCTGCTACTGACGCCGCCTCATGGCCCCACCCCAGCCTAGATTGCGCGACTCTGGAAGTGAAAAATTAAATGACAATAAAACAGTTTTATTGTCATTTAAATTTTTTGCCGGCTGCTGCATTTCAGCAGTGGGGCAACGCTCTGCCGCCCCCGACACAAATTTGAAGCCCCGATACAAATTTCAACACATCTATGTTTCTATACATATTTAGTGCCAAGCAAGAAAACCATCAAAGATATAGCAAGCCAGCGTGCCTAATTCATTAGAAAATACATGGCATTTATTCAGCTTGGTTCCATTATTTAGTTTTGGTGTGACTCATAAAATATGTTTCATTCGAAGTTACAATTATAACTTCAAAATGCTGGGGTTAGCGTTGGCATTCCGTAATTGCGGATCACAGATTCGGGATTTTTGGGTGTGTCTAACCTTAATCCTGTGTAGAGAACCACTAACTATGCTCCAGGGTGGTGGAATTTCACCTTTCATAATACAGATTCAGGTGTTGGAATCTGGGTGTTTCCCAAGGAACTGCAGGCGGATGGTCGTTGGGTATTTGGTTAAGGCTGGAACGTTTTACCTTTGTGGGTGCATTCAAACATTTTCATTTAATCTTTACTGCAAAATGCCGGATTAAGTGTGCAGATTGTCTGGAAATGTGTGCAAAACATATTTTCATGGGTTGCTTGTTTTATCCGCATGGAACAAGGGATGTCATATGCATGCAAGTGTATATATCTGCTGTGCTTGCATTTCTCGCTCAGAGGGCAATATAGAGGTTTTATCATGTCTGAAATGATGCATAGATTTTCGAAGCGATTGGGTCAATACTGCATAATGTGAAAACATGTGAAAGGTATACCTGTAGATCTATAATCCACACAGTTCCTCATTCCCCAAGGGAAGAGGTGTGGCGCCGCGGCCAGGGCGACTGACTCCGGAATCTGGGGATCACAGCAGCTTAGCCCAGCACCATGTGACTCTGCGCAATAGCTTGCTTAATCTTCCCGACGGCCCCCAGCGCCTAGAGACCCTTACTGGTGATTGTTCGCGCTTTACAAATGTGGATTATTATTATTTTTGTGAAGCTGAAATTCATTTTCTATATGCTGTAGCCTATTGAAGTATTGCCACCTTCTTCACCTAAGTAGAAAATGTGGTGTAGTTGTTATATGATCACTTTTAAACATGGGGGAACGGGTTTAATCCCAGTTTGGACAACTGTGCAAAATCCTGCGATCCTGGGTAAATCACATAGGCCCTCATTTATGGGGATTTGGTGTAGAGCAGTGCAGCAAGTCAGCTTGCTGCACCACCCTATGCCAAAGGGAAAGTGTATTCCTGTCATTTCCCCCTGTGCTAGCTCAGTTTCAGCGGCCATGAGCCAATGCGGGCACCCTTAGACTATGGAGAGAGCGTGCCAGTGTTTATGGCAGGATTGTTTTTGTGCAGGAAGGGTACCTTCCTGCACAGTAGCAATCCTAAGAGGTGTTTTCCTCTTTCTAAGTGTACTGCAGAATACAGCGTAAAAACAAGGAGAAATAAAGTTATTTCTCCTCGTTACGCCTCACCTCAGGAGAAATAAGGTTTTGACACTGCCCCAGGTTTACATGCTCTCATAAATCTAGGGCAGCATCAAATTCCATGGGTGTTGCATAAGAAACCCCACTGCAGTGCCCATGGAACGCCGCCCGAGCTCAGAGTAAGGCAATGCAGCAATTTGCTCTGCCTTGCCTTATTCCATATCGGTGAGACCATTCAAAGTCACGGTTAGTGGCTTTGCGTGTCCTCATAGATATGATTTTGTGATTTGCGCCACCGGAGCATCACAAAAAGTGATGCTTCCGTGACATACCAGGCTCGTAAACATGCCCCTTAGTGTGAAGAGTTAGATGTGTGGCTTTGCAACTTGATTCTGGAATATCAAGGAGATGGGTGACGTCCCTTTATAGCCACCTTATTCCTTCAGAGATCGCACATTAAAAGAAATAGATGCATCAGGAGAGGTTACGCTGATTTGGAGGAAGAAAAAGTCTTTGACATAATACTATCTATTTACTTAGAGAACTGGAGACAGGCGTGAAGAAGACATTCACTAGAGAAAGAGCAGAACAGCAGGTCTGGAATAACAGGGCTTACGTTATAGAACTGACAGGAGCAAGGACTGGCATGAGCTACCAAAAAGGATTCCAATTGCATTGCGACATAGTGACATGGTCTTCACAGCTTCTTTAAATCACTTCGGAAAGAGGAAATGACCGAGAGGAACAGGACTATGTTGATCACCATCAAGGACTGATAAAATCTCAAAAAGGAAAATGGGGGTGGTCATCTCAGGTTGGACATCAAGAAAAAAGTAAATTTAGACATGGATTACATTTAGAAGTTTCTGGGAAGCAGCCAAGGCTTCCATCTCTTTTTATGAGGACCAGGTCTGCCCAACAGTGAGGAGTGCTAACCAGTGCTGAGCCCAGATAGCACCCACATGGCATAAAATTGGTGCAAGCTGAAAACCCACATTCCTAGTTGCCATTGCAACCATTAGACCGTGCGCCAGAAAGCGTTTGTGTAAGCAAGTACTCCTGGAAATCTGCAAAAATCACTACTGCCCAGTGTTCATTGACTTCTTTGTGAATGCCAAGAGGGCAGAAATGTGCTTCAAATGGAGGAATACCCCGACAGGAGCAAATGTACAACTTCCGGTGTCCATTGGGTCCTTAATCTGCATCGCCCAATTGAAGACCATTTGTAATGCAAAGTAAAGTGTAATTAAAATGTGAAAAACCTCAATTGACATACATTAGCTCAAATCCTCTTTTATTCCCAAATGATATATAGCGCTTACTCTCCCTCCAGATAGATCTATGCTCTACAGATATCAATGAAAAGTTAAAGGCAAACAGCCAATTGTGAAAGCCACCTTAATAATTGATTAACAGGTATGCAGGCCAAAATAATCCACAACTATTCATTGGTCTTGTAAGCTAACAGGCAACTGTAAGCATAGTAAAGGAATCACTTCTGCATTGATGCATGCATTCTGTTCACTATAAATTAAATATATAGCAATATAACAAGATCTCACCCTTAATAAGTGTTTGATGCACTCCCGTCAGCACTAATTTATCAGGAGTATTTAGCTTGGCCCGGGGACAGATGCTGTATCTGAGCACTGAAGAAGGTCGCTCCCATAGGACAGGACAAATTGACTTAAACACACTCTGGGCATTAATTAACTGTGAAATAGTGGATATAAATGCGTTCTTTCCTCAGCGGTCACTTGGTGACAGAGAAGGCCACATTAAGGACCATTTCCGATTTCTACATCTTGAACATCAATTCCACAACATTAATATAAAAATATCTGAGACAACATTGATATGAAAATATCTGAGACAACATTGATATGAAAATATTTAAGAAGACTGGATTGTGAGCACCATTGTTAAAAAAAAAATGTTCTACGTGTAGTTTGTACTTTATCAATAGGAGCCAATCCAGGAAGGTTACCATGGTTCCCAAAGAATATCTGAGTCCGTAAGTAGCCCCTTACACAATTATTCATCTTGAGCCGCTGACACCCCCATGACAGCATTATCGCCCTGATGATGGATCATGCTATCATGTAGGTGTTGGGAATACTGTATTTATCTTCTTGTCTTCATAATATAGTGCAGATCTTTCCTCCAGCTCCAGGATCTCGTTAGCATATGAGGGGCGGGGAGAATGAGGCGGACTTGAAAGAAAAAGAGAGACAGGGCTAATACTGAGGGATGGCATATATCAGAAACAAATTTCAAAAGACAATCAAAGGTGTGGAAAAAAAAACAATCAGCTAATTTTGCTACAGTTCATGACTTCGAAAACTCATGTAATAACATAGGCATATCTGGACTTTGATAGTGCAAATCTACTTCTGAACACTCTTCAATCAGGGAGTGGGGTGGGGTTAGAGGGGTACAATGAACCGATTAGTGTTGAGGCGAGCCAGATCCCAAATGAATTATCTACAAATGTTTAGATGTAAACTAAGGCCAATTATGTTTCTTTATTTAATGACTCTCTATAGTTCATATTCCTAAATTCTTTAGACGCTTTACACAATTTATTGAGATGCAAAAACTCAAAGATGCAAACTGTCAACGAATACAAGGAATAATAAACAAAAAAACAAAAGACAAAAGAATCCCATTAAATAAAACGGGTGAAAAAAAGAAGTCAAGAGTATTCATTGCATTGCTTGTTGTTCTCATGCGGGATGTAGAAAATATGAAAAATAAAACGTGCCATCCGATTTCGACCACAATCTCAAATTGACGAACAACAGGATTCCTCAAATGCCACTGCTATCACAGTGTAACCGAAAAACAAATTAAAAACATCAGGTGGTAGCTTGTTTTTCTGCACGGCGCTCCTTTGCTTTGCAGCTAGATTTGAGCTCCTAGCTCGGCTCCGTGGTGGAATTTTCCATTCCACCAATTATAATAGTTTCTGACTGGATGTTGGTGCTGGCATATGTCTTTATGCTGTTGATTTATTTTTTAGTTTTAACAGATTGCGCTTCTCTTGTTTTTTATCTACTGGGCATATACCGCTCAATATACAACACACTGTATCTCACAACTGAATCGGGGAGGAACCCTTGGCTGGAATTGGTTTAGCTGAATTTTCCGCCATGGCTAATGTAAATCAGCCACCTGGGGGTGTTTGTCACTATTACGTGGTTGTAGTAAATGAGGAGTTTGTAGACTCTTGAAGGATCATGGGAAGCGTGGATAGCTGTGTGCAGCAAAATGCTGAACCGATGGTAGCTTATACTTCAGGAAATAAGCCTCGGTCTGATAATCATGCTGTTGCATCAGTGCATCTCCCTCATTTGAACTGCTAGAACTGGGATATAAAGCCAGCCTCTTCCTGCATCCCGCGGCATGGAGGATGCAGGAAGAGGCTGGCTTTAATAAGCCAGAATGCCAAACAGGCATCAGCAGAGAATATGGTCATTACATTTATAAATGTTCTTAAATACCTTGTGGTTTCTCCATCCCATATTACACAATGAGGTCACTACTTAAAGTTCCTCACAGTAAGTTTATTTTTTAAGTATTTCTCTTCTGTCAGAATATCATCTCCAGGTAGGAGGTGTTGCCTTCTGCAAGCATGGTACAGACTGCTCGAAGAGGTGGGTTCTCTTCAGCATGGCTGCAAACCTTCTCAGAGTTATCACCAGCAGCATTCCCTGGCTGATGGAACTAACCGTGATTATTTTTTTTTTCCAAAAGAAGGTACCTCTCCCCTTTAGGAAGGTGGGGCTTGCACCCTCTCGCTCTGCCGTTGGTCCTCAGCGTTACAAACAGGCTAGCGATAAGAGACCTGCCGACCAGAAAAGGGTTTTCATCATATTAACAAGAATGGGGTTCACAAAGGGGCGTGGCATTTGCTCCATCTGCCTAAACAGCATTGCGGGGGCAATATTAATGGTGAGGAAATAGAGAGGGAAGAATGCCCGTCATTACATAGGAAACGTCCCCTGCCCCCTTCAAAATGCAAAGCAAAGGCGTCTGTGTCCACCTGCAGAGTTCTGAGGAGAAAACAAAACCCAGCATGGACTCCACAAGTTAATAACCTCCAACACACGAAGTGGAAACTCACTCTACATAGGGTTTTCCAGCTCGCCCTGTGATATTGGGTGTTCACCAGCTTACCGTGAGGAAAGATCCGATATAGTGTGAGACCGGGTGGCACTTAGTGGTTGGTCTGCAAAGTGTGTTTCAAACTATCCCCCGCACTGTACTGGCTCTGCCGCCCAGAGGAGGCACCACAGCCTAGAGCTGCTGCTGTCTGTGGAATGCATGGGCTTCCATGACAGGACTTTGAGTGGTCCCATGCGGGGATGCTGCAGTTCCTGAGTGCACCACGTCTCATCGCTGAGTTGATGCTACAAAGTGACACAGATGCCGCAGATGTGACACCTCGTATCGGCCTCTGTGTGCTTGCAAGTACATACGTGCACATTCTAACTTTTTTTAAACTGGCCCTGTAACTGCACCACAGTACAATTTATACAGCTCAGGGCACTCTTGACAAAATATCCAAATTCAAGTTTTCATTTTTCAAGGGCTGTCTTGCCCTTTGTATGAAGATATCCTGTTGAGCTAGAAAGACAGATCTGCAGAGCAAGCCCGCAATCCACAGTACAATAAAATGAATAGTGCAAATCATTCATTGATCTAAAACAACTATAAATGCACTACACCAGCAGCTGTGGCATAACAGAAACCCACAACATCCCTGCTTAGTCTGGAATCCAGTGGTGCTCTTCCACCCGGCACTCAGCTGCCACGAGCATCGCTCAACTTTATGCAGAGAAAACCCCTGGGAGGGGCATACTCCAGGTGCAATGAAGTGGCCAGAGTTCAAATGCCAATTTAAAAATACTCCTTTATTTTTCTCACAAATTGGACAAAACAAACATTAACAGCCAGCGCATTTCGTTCCTTTAGACAATATGGAACTTCTTCAAGGCAGAGAAATACATTTAAAGAGAGATCACATGTCCCAGATGCTGTTTGACTTCGCAATAGTATCGTGAGCCATCACGTGATAATGAGACCGTGAGTCCGACATGATGTCAGTTACATCTCAAAGGACAGGAAAACTTTGAGAAGTCAAACATTGATGTTTGATTTGTCCAATTTGTGAGAAAAATAAAGGAGAAGATTTTTAAATGGACGTTTTAACTCTGCTCACTTCATTACACTTGGAGTCTGCTCGCCTCTGATTTAGACTAATCGCACCCAAGAATGTTAATAAAATATAATGACAATGAACAAATAACCCAAAACCTGCAAAAAAGGAGAATAACTTGCGTTTTTCCCTTAAAAGTGATGGCCAGAAAGACAATCTCTCCTCAGAGGAGCAGCACTTACCAAATGCAAACAATGAACTAGTATCGACCTGTGGCGGGAATCATCCGCCAGAACACATGACTGGATGAAGACTTGAAGTTCTGGGCTTGTCAGGTAGAGTGGAAAGTCAAACAGGTGCAATGCAAATATGTGTGAGCCAATGAACACAGGCGATAACAAAAGGCTGGTGAAGTTTGGCCTAGCTGTTACCCATACATTGCCCCTTTTGCAGACCGCAAGTCCCTGAAAACTCATGCCACGCAGTGGCACATCCAGAGATGCCAGCTATGGAAACTGAGCGAGGCGGGAAGTGAGTTTGAGTGTTAGTTAGCACAGCAGATCAGCTAAACATGTAGACAAAACTATAAGGGTAATAACATTTCAAGGGACCGAGTTCTGTTCTGGGAGAAAGCTGTGGCAAGCCACAAAGACCTGGATATGTTTATCTAGTAGAAATAGATGGTGTGGAGGGAGGGGGGGGGGGGGGGCATGAAACATTCGCAGTTCTGTACAGTCCAAACACACACAGGCGAAGTTAAAGTATGGCCTCTTCATTTTCTGTTGAAAAAGGCCTTGGAGAAGAAATTTCGCAATTTTATTTATTTCTGCTTTGATTTGGTAATGCACATTGGTTACATCCATAGCCAGACAAGAGCATTTGACTCTGTTGCTATGCGCTCACATGGATGTGCTGTAGTCGCCAATTCCAAAAGCTGGCAGGGATTTGGAGTTCATTTCTCACCTTCACTTTATGAAAGTTGCACATTTGTCTCGTATTCTCCTGTTGTTTCTGTAGCAGGGGGTGTCATGGCGGCTGTAATAATTTCAGGGAAGCTTGCAAGTTAATTTATTTCTTTTTATTTCCACATTATTGCCGAGCTTGAAGGGAGATATAAGATCACTTTATGCTTTTCCTCTTCGGGCACATTTTAATTATCTAATAAAGGCGCTTCTCTCTGCTTTCCTCCTGGCATGTTTTATCTTTTCCAGCGCAATGCGATTGACAGCATATTGCGTGGAAACAAAGACACAAATGCAGCTACTGTTCCACTCTGCCCTCTGATTTTATGAATGTTCTGGAAAGAAGGCATCCGGTTGAGCAAGAGATAGAATTTTAGTAACAATTTTAAATGAGATGTTTAGTATGTTGTGCCATTCCCATGATTTTTCTTTTTATCCCTGACAGGTCCTCAGTCATTTTGCTTATTGCAAGAGTTTGTGGGGCCTCTTGCCCTGGCAGATCCCCTCATAAGCACATTCTTTGCTTTTAACGGACACCCTTTTGATATACCCTGCCTACTCTCTGGTTTCACGACGGTAGCTTCCCTGAGCCCTGCTGGGATTACTGCATGATAGCAAGGGAATCAGTAATAAGACCAGAAAAGAAAAACTTTAAGGGCCTAATTACGCCTTTGCCGGTCTTGGAGCAGGCTGCCTCCCCGCTACATGACCCCCTGAGCCTACTGACCCCACCCGCTGGATTAGGACTCTTTTATTCTCGGACGTGCAGTTCTTTGGCAGTTCCACGGTGGTGCCTATGAAAAAGGCGCCACAATGGAAGCGTCAAAGGCAGTTCCTGCATGGCATGGACTGGTGCAGTCCATGTCGTGTAGGAACTGGGGTGCATGCACACAGGAGGGTATAGCATGTGCCCCCCTGAATGCACTCCATGGCCCTGAGGCAATAGAGGGCCGTGTATGGCCCCCTTTGTCTCCTCTCTGCCACAGTTTTCATGGCTGTCTCACCACCATGCAAACTGTGGCAGAGAGGAAACTCATAATATGCTTGGCAGTGCTGCAGTTGCACCGCCAAGCATACTGCCGCCTCAAGACCTCCGCAACACCGCCAGGGATCCCTGGCAGTTGCGGCAGTCCCATGGCTGTCCGACTGCCCAACTTGTAATAGGGAGGTCGCACCACCGGTGCGGCAGTGCCCGCACTGCGACTGCGGCAACAGCTGTCGTAGTCATATTTATATAAATCTTTTCTGAAGACAAACACAAGTAGGGTTAACCTGATCTGGATGGGTTTTTCAATGCTAGTTGTGCTATCTATGGCCTTTGTTTGGTTCTTCCTTGTCCTGCCACTGATGGTTTGTATGTCGGCTCACAGGGTAGATTGCAATATGCAGAATATTTTCAATGCAATACTTGATGGGTCTAGGTGAACTTTGCTCCAGGAATCAAATGACAGAGCACAAGGGATTGTCTGCAGCTTGAGAGAGGGATCATGTGGTTGATGCTGTGGTGGAGAAATGGTTGTAGGAGGAGACTTTTGTGATAATGGGGATTTTTGTGTTAGGATATTTGAGGTTGGTAGTAAAGCCAAGGGTTTTGAGCTAGGAATGGTGATTAGACTCAACACAGAGCATTGTGTGAAACAATTATGAATGAAGAGGAAATATTTTCAGGGTAGGGAATGTAGAAGCAATGCTTTAATGGGAATTAGTTTGAAAAAAGCAGAAGCTATCCATTATCAAACTTTACAGAGGGCAAACTTCACAGTATTTATGTTGTTAAGGACGTTTCTTTTTACGTATTCCTTTGTGTCAGCCAAATGTTCATGAATCGCAGCTTCTCCTACACTCGGCGTCCCTATGAGCCACTTTATGAATTAAAATATTGTGATCAACGCTGCGCTTGGGTATTTCCATTTTTACAAAGAGTACATTGTGTGCTTGCGCGGAGAAACAAATGTATGTTATAAGCATTCTTTTAATCACTACCATTTATTACCCAAATAATTGCTCAAGCAGCAAAGAAGTAAAGTACCACAATTACTTTTCATATTCAAGTACAGTCACAATCAGTTTCATTTTAGATGTGAATCAGGGAAGTAAGACAAACCCCTTGCTGTATATCTCCAGAATTTCTTTAATACTCGTCTGTTTATCCATCCTTCTGGTCAGTTTTCCGTTCACTTCTTGGGTTTGCAACATACATGTAATACTGATTTTAAACTTAAATAATATCTAGCAGCTCATTTACAATCGACCTGGTTCAGTAATATATAAAGTTTTAATCATAAAGAGGAACATGTTGAAAAGTAAGCTGAAAATAAAGCATGCAAACCTGAAAGAAGTGGTGAGCCCCTACCTACACTGTTAGTGTGCGAGCTACCAACAATTTCCATTTTTGGATAGCATGGTTTAAATCATTTTTGTAAATATACTGTATCAGTTTCATAGATTAGTTGATTAGTCGTTGCTCATATCAATTTTTGAGCTTGCAAAATTCACTTAATCTGCTTCTCAGTGATTAGCGAAATTTCTTGAAAATTATGCAAAACTACACAAAATGAAAATCTGCCATTATGGGGCCATATGTAGGTAGAACGTGTTTTGCGATTCTCTAATTGCAATTTTTAGGGAATCGCAATTACAGAATTGCAAAATGGAATGTAGGTAGGATTAGCAAATAATTTTGCGAATCTTACATATTCCTTAATTGCGAATTGCAAATTGCAATTCGCAATTAAGGAATACCTCCCCATTCATTCCTAGGGGCCTAGAGGCCCATAGGAATGAATGGGAAGACATTCTCAATTTGCGATTCTCAATTAGAGAATCGCAAATTGAGAATGCAATTTCAAGTGTGCCAGGGTGTCAAAAGGACACCCTGTTGCACCCCTGAAATGAGCATGGGTGCACATGTGGCACACATACATGCCCTAAGGATATGTGTGTGCACCACATGCCACTTTGAAAAATGCAAAAATATGCATTTTTGAAGGAAATCGCAAATTACCACCAACCTGTAGTTGGTGGTAATTTGCTATTCCTTAAGGCCAAATTGCACTTTTTTGGTGCTTCTTACATTGCATTTAAGGAAACGCAAAATTTGCGATTCCTTAATGGCAAATGCAAAATAAGGAATCGCAAATTTACCGAATCCTTATTTTGCACGCAGATTTGCCTTCCTACTTAGCATTTAGCAAAATTGCGATCGCAAACGCCGAAAATCGGCAAATTTCGGCGTTTGCGATCGCAATTTTGCTTTCTACATATGGCCCATGGTCTTTATTTTTGCGCAAAATACACCATCAGTTCAATTTTTGATGCAATGCCACGTTTCGCAGTTAAAATTAAATAGAGCAAAAAACACAAGTGGAGTGATCACATTCTGGTCATTTGCATTATTCCCACATGCTTGCAGTAAAGTTTTACTTTCAGCACCACGTAATTGCACATTGTGGTGTAATGGCGTAATTCCAGGAGTTTCATGTAACAAGCGTAACATAATATTCTCGAAATTATCCGAATTACACTGGGTAATTTAAATTTCACCCACATCTAATCAAGTTGCATTTAATTAGAGATTTCCTATCAAATATCATTAATCTAAGAAATAAAACACAATAGTTTAGATGAGAAGATATTAAACAATTCGTTAACGTTCCTTGTAGCCAATCATGCATTCATCAGTGAGCGATGATCTAATCATTTCTTTCTTTGAATCTTTTTATTTGTTTTTCAACTGCAAAGCAGGAAACAAAAACACAAGAGAACCGTGCAGCCTCCGGTACAAGCAGTAGGCATAGTAAAGTACTGTATATTAGCTCAGCACATGGCACCATGTGATAAAGGAGAAACAACAGCAAACAATCAGCATGTATCTATAACTCAGTGTGATAGGGTCCCACATTCCCCAGTCTACAGACATTTGGCATTTTCAGTCTTCATGATAAGCTCACCATCCACCCCAGATCTTCTCCCATTTCCATGGGCCCTTGGGGGAGGTACAGCATAAAGGGACCCAGGTGTGCATCACATTGCGTTTGGGCACACTGGCCCCTACCGTTAAGCAAAGTTTCTTGGTTGTTGCTTGCTGGGTAGTGATACTAATTTCTGCAACTGCCACCTTTTCAGTCATCTGTTTAAAATTCACCCTGAGGAGAGTGACATTGAACAAAACTTTGTGTAATTTGGCTCAATGGTTCCCTTTAAGTCTTTTATTGCTGCCATTATTTTGCCAGTGAGGGTTCCTGGCTGGGTGGCATCTCTGCTGACGGTGAAGCGTCCATGTGCCCCTCTGCCCCACCCCCATGCCAGTCATTGCCACAACCACTGCATACTTTTCATTTTATTCAGCTAGGTTGTCTTGGGGCCACGACCACCCACCATGGTTGCACATCTACCTCTAGGCCAATGAATGTCTCTCCCAGCCTCAGTGGTCTCCCCTGCTGCAGTATTCTATGAGACAGAAGCCAAGGAGGAAAGCAGGTGAGTGCAGTGAAGTTCCTCAAGCCTTTCCAGTGGGATGATGCCAAAGCAGAACAAGCATTGGCATAGCCAATAGGTCTCGCTTTTGGGACCTTATAAGAATTTAGTTATGCAGCACAATATCCTTGGTGCAACAACATCAACTGTTGCATGGCTAAACACTTATAAGGTCCCAAAGGCGAGACCTATTGTCTATGCCAGTGCTTGTTGAATTTTGCATGTATGTGTTTATGCATAAATGTATGCCTATCTGTGCGTGAGTGCATGCTGTGAATGGGTATGTGCACGTATTTTTGCTTGTGAATGGTGGGTGTATGTATGTGCGCTTGAGAATGGATGTGTGTGAGTGATTGCGTGGGGATGGATGACTGTGAGTTTGGGAGTTTGCGTGCACTTGTAAGTGAATGGGTGGCAGTGAATGTGTGTCCGCCTCACTGCTCAGCCACTGAGTATTATATATCATAAAAAAAACTTTAGGGAAAAAACTGTCTACCTGTGTATTCCTGTGCATTGTCAGAATCATTGCTATTCAGAATCATTGCCATAAGAGAGTAAAAATGATTCTATACCCTACCATGGCATCTTCTGGTGCCTCAGTGGCACTAACTTTAGACTGTGTTTACTAAAATTGTGTAACTATTTCCAATATTTTACCCCTGGGTACAGAGTTCCACGAGGTTAGAAAGCTGAACATTGGTGCACTGTTTGTGTGATTCTTTCGTTTGGGCAACTGGGAGACAGCAATGATAAATTGAGAATTGTATGCAAAGGATAACATTTATTTTGCACAGCTAAAATATATGTGTGTGCACTGCATTGAAGAGCAAAATCACTGCTGGCTCTCCAAGCGAACAGGTCCAGAGTCTCTCTACCCCTTGCCAATGTTACTTAGATTGCTGAGTTACTGGAAACTGGGTGCTGCTGCATCGTAAGCCGCCACACCAACTTAATGCCAGACATTTTGGATGGAGGCCCAGTGAGCTTGTGAACTTGAAGACAGCTCAAAAGCGAATTCTCAGTAGGATTCGGATGTTTTCTGCGTTATTTCCAGGAGCGGTAAGGATAGAATTTAAAACAAGTATTGGCAAAACCAGCAGGTCTCTCATTTGGACTGATTGACTTTGCCAATGGTTTCAGTGATGTTGTACAACAGCCCGATAGCAGTGCAGAATGCTTAAAAAAGAATAAAATAAAGTGACAGAGGAGGCAAGAGAAGTACATAACAATGACAGCTGAAAACCCATGCGTTCTTGTGGAGTGCTTAATCAAAAAGCAAAACGTAGTGCTTGAAAATTGAGGAGCAGGGGGAAATAGATAATGCAACAATGCTCCAGGGGAGGGACACGCACAAGAAAGGTCAAGAGGTAAAGCCCACACTGGCAAAAGAAGAACAAGGAAGTTAACCGCGGGGCCAAAGTGAAAGTGATCGCGGGGGAAAAATGCTACCACCAGCCACAGCTTTCAGTGCATGTGCGCGAGTGGTGCTCGCGCAGCAGTAATCACGCCATATGGCGCCTCTGCTCAAGCGTGCGCCCGCGCACATGCACTGCAAGCTGTGGCCAGCGGTAGCATTTTTCCCCCGCGATCACTTTCACTTTGGCCCCGCGGTTAACTTCCTTGTTCTTCTTTTGCCAATGTGGGCTTTACCTCTTGACTTTTCTTGTGCGTGCCCCTCCCCTGGAGCATTGCTGCATTATCTATTTCCCCCGGCTCCTTACTTAAAGTCTCGCCAGACCATCGCAAGCACTGGGTCAGGCGAGACCTAAAAAGGAGGGGGGGTGGGCCTCCACAGCACCAAGTTATATTAGCAGAGTAAACGCCAGGCAGTGCCTCTCAGGTCCCTCAGTAGGTATTGCAAGTGGTCACCCCGTAGAGTCTAGAGGCAGGGCCAGTCCTCAACCATGTCACTTATCAGTTATTACAGCACAGCCAGGGCTCGAGAGCAAAGCTTCCAGCCAAGGCCACTTAATTTAAAGGAAGGCTGCTGGTTGTTTTGGGCCTCCTGGGATGCTCCCACCAGTCGCTGGTCGGCTTCAGTCGTTCATGCTCTTCTCTCCAGTATGAGATCAATGGAGGAGCAGACGGGGAATCACCAGCTCTCTCACATGGCTAAATACCCTACAGTCCTCACCAGGCAGGGCTTGGGGAGAGGGGACTGGGCACTCTGATCCATTGTACTCCAGTCCATCTCAATAGTCCCACTCCAGGTCCTCTGAATCCATCAAAGAATGCAGCAGCCCTCAGTTATGCAGGAGTTCTGCTGGTGTAACCCAGCTGTTTCTAGGGCTAAACCTGCCACTGCGTTCCCCGTGCCTTAAGAGATCACCACCCACAGACCTGTTCTTCCCTGGCCTGCCTCACAGCTCCACAAGGGGCTCCATGCGCCTCGCTGGGGCCCAGATTATCCCTAAAGAGGTCGAGGGCTCCTTTTGCGGTCTCCAGTGCTGAAATTGATCCTCTGGGCCTCCCGCCTGCTTTGCAGCTGCTCTAGAGGCTCTGGTTCTGCAACCGACCTTCAGGGCCTCACACCTGCTCTAGAGCAACTCACGCCGTCTCATGGTGACAGGCGCTCTGTGGATTTACACCATGTTCATGGCTGCAGCAACACATGAGCCCAGGTCTGACTCTATGATGTAGGTCCCTCTGTGGCCACACTCTTTCCCACCTTCGTCACCCCAACGTCTCATTAAGCCATCACCGGCCCACACCCGCTTCCCTCACTCGTCATGTCACAGCAGTTGGGTATTGTCAGATAAATGGAGGGATGTGGGATATATTTATGTGGGGCGGCAGAGCCAACTCAGGGTGTAGCCATCTTGCTTAGTATGTAGCCACTCCCAATCTGATCATTTCTTGAGATATAAGCAGACACTGGCAACCCTTACACTGCTTAGACATCTTTCTAATTTCATATCCCATTATGCAAGAACCAATATAAACATCAACAAGTTAAAATCTTAATTTTTAATCTGCAGCTATGCAACATTAATCGTGAGCTGGTAAAGCAAGAGCTAACAATCCATTTTGGAGAGTTTGAATAGCTATTTGCTATCTGTCTCACAACCTGCCTTTGAGTAGCAGTGGGCAGTGAACTCTGCTCTGCCAGCGGAGTTTGCAGAGTTTTTCAAACTCCGCGCTCCACTGGGAGCATGGAGTTTGGCAAAAAGCTCTACCACGTGGCAGAGTTTGCCCCCACCACCCACACCACTGCTTTTTTATGCCCTTGTCAGTCTATTGGTTACAAACACTGAGCTATACACGTCAGCAAGCATTGTCGGGTACTTCCCTGACGAGAGCGCACATTTTGATAGCAGTATTTACTTCATATACAACCCTTCAACTAGTGCTGTCTTCATGGCCTCATTATTTTTGCTAAGTTATGATTGCATACACTGACCATTTTGTTGTTAACATGTATGGTCAGAAAATATTGATGCATGCTTGGTCTCCCTTGACTCTAAGCTTACATGTGCCTAGTCCTGTAGTATATAATATCACAGGCATATCATGAGGAACATAGATTTTTTAAAGATGTTTTGATAAAATACCTTGAGTCTTTTTTTCCTGTTTTTTTTCTTGATCCTAACTTATTTATTTAGGATAGAGAGTACCTTGAATACCACACAAGGGTTAAGTTGAGGCAAGATGCCTGATATGAGCAGGTAAGACTTATCTCCTTCACAAATACATTGATATCATGTTTTATGATCCTATGTAAATTGATATGAAATGTCCATGGAAACATTGAATTAGATGGGCTTTCGACACATCCCTAAGCATTCTTGGCAGGGTTTGGGACCTGACTATATTTCCTGAGCTCTCTGTTTGACCACAATGGGCATATGTTTGTGGGGACCTAGTTCTGTTCGATTTTATTTGATCTTATAATGGTGGTGGCTGTAATAATTAAGTAGCACATGTTTTGTTTACAAGTAACCTCCAGTGGATCTTACATTAAATCGATAGTCACAATATCACTGGTTTTGTATACATTTTAACAATTTTTCAAATTCTTTCTGTGTACCTTACTAAGCAAAAGCTACAACTATATGTCCTGAGGAAGGCCACTACATCTCGTTCTGAGGGTATTAGGCTGAAACATGTCAACATAACATTGTGCTTGACACAGAAGCAGGTTATATATTGATGTCCTGCATTATTTCTGGCCCAGGTACACACTGATAGCACTTTTTGTGACATACCCTGTAGCTAGTTTTAATCATCACAGTTTTCACTATATAATGTTTGCTGTGCATCCCATTATCACACTTAACTCATTCAGAAGGTAATTAGCATAACTCTTTTCTAAAAACATCTCTGAGCTCCTCCCTCTCAGAGAGGGGGTTGTAGCCTGCACCGTGAATAGGCTTCACTGTGTGAGGAGGTCACCCAATGATGAAGCATATGACCTTTGGTGGGCGAGGAAAACCTTCCTTTAAAAGCAATACTCCACTTCCACTAGGTCACCTGTTTTTCTTTTTTTTTCTCCCATTTTTCTGCCTTCCTTGTTAGGCCCAAGAGATTTTGTTGTGGTAGACAAATAGAACCCCATAGGGTAATCAGTAGCGTGTTTTAGAACTTGCAGTATAATGCCCTTCATTTGGATAAGTACTTAGAATGTAGCTCAACTGGTCACATTTTTCCTTTGTTCCCAGTAGCAACCAGAGGCGCTTTAAACTACTGCTGATCTACAACTTCTCAGATGACATGTTTGGCTGCTGGAACTCATTAAAAGGTCAGGGCCATATGCGATGGTGGATCAGTCAAATTAATTGGGATATTACTTTCAGGATTGTTTAACTTTAGAAGGGGGGCATCTTTTACATTATTGGGTTGGATTTGGTTCCACAAGAGTGTATTTTATACCATTTCAGACGATCAATGATTCCTCAAGGATATTTAGATCCCTGTGAAAGTGATGGCTGCTAGACCCTTTTGAAATTGATAGCTGAATTTTAAGAAACTTTTAAGTATAGGTACACCTATTTATGTTTATGTGGTATGCTGATTCTTGTGCATTGTTTTGGCTTGATATTCGTTAATCATTGCCTCCTTTTCTCTTATTAGTAAGAAATATTGAGTAGTACAACATCTGAGCCGCCTACTAGATCATTTCAACTAACTCCCCAATCATCCTTTTAAAGTTAATTGTTTAGATCACAGTCAGCAATTCAGAGTTGGGTACCGCTTAGATACTTGGTGGCACATTGTTTGGTGAGAGTTCTAGCCCTCTTTCCCGGCCAAGTCTTCACATGTAAGATAGAGATTGCACCCTTGCTTGCACCATAAGTAGGCTTTTGTAATGTACCAATGCTAATGCACCTCTTTCATATGAAATTCTAGGCCATTTAAGGATCATAAGTTGGCTGGTGTTCCCACACTCGGTTTCCTGGGTGCAGGCCCACTGGACTTATTTTTCTGAAATCAAGAAGATACAATCTGCTGAAGCGGTGTTGGCTGCAACAGCAGGCATGCCTCTATCCCCGTCACTGCTGGGTTTTTTTTCCAGCACGGGGCCTAGCTGGACACATTTTCCCCTTCCCCTCTACCTTCTCACCACCCCTCGTACCTACTCTCCAGCTCACATTTACCACCTGCTCAGGGCAGGTGGTAAATTTCAGTGCTAATCCTTCAGGAACAGAGAAAAGTATGGCGATCTATGCCTGGCAAAACCAGCACTGCACAGTTATTCCCCATTCTGGGACATTAACTCATTAGTGGATGGTGCAGGTTGAGTGCTACCACAGTGTAAAGTTAATTGGTCCATAAGTGAACAGTGTGTAGCAGGGGATGATAGAAGTGACCAGTGCTCCATTGAAAAGTCATAGGAGCTTTGCACTCCCTGTGAGCCAGTTACTGCAACTCGGATTCTGATTCAATTCTGATGAAAAAGAGTTCAAGCTCTCTCTCAATATTTTTTTAATATTAAATACATTTTTTTTTCCAGAACACTGCTTTCTCGTGGAGAGTTTGAGATTTCAGGTGTTTTATATTCTGCTCTCTAATTAAGGAGTCTGAGGAAATATAGACGAGACACTGCTATAACCAGTAAGCAGTCACCCTTCATTGCCTCCAATTATTTTAGCGCCCCTAGCATTTTAGGAATGTTGGACAGGATTTAGAAGGCCAATTTATCGCGCCCAGGGTAATTACAGGTGATACACAATCTCCTCAATATTTTGAATGTTAGTGGGGAAGGTTTACACCCTTAGCAATGAATTTCTCGTGTGCATTTAATTAGCAATATAGCAGAAATGACACTGAAAGATTCTGAAGGTGTCGGCTTTTTGAGCTAATTCCTATAAAAAGATTTGGAATATTTTACAGAGATCATAAAAATGTAAATGCAGCCTACATTTTCAGACTAACTAAAAAGTGCTTCGTGCAAACAACTATATTTGGACTTAACAAGTATTTTAACTTAAACGTACAAAATGAACTTTCAACATTACCTGTAACACTTACATAAAATAACATGGCATGGCATAATCTATCATACCATGACACAACAAGACATGACATGGCATGGCATAACATGACATAATACAACACATATGGATAAAGTGCATGTTAACCCACAAGGGTAAAGTGGCGCTGAAATAACAGATGCTTTTTATTACCCAGCTCATTGGTACTCATTCAGCAATCATTGTTCTTACCCTTCAGCAATATGACTTTTAGATAGCAGTAGACATTGCCTGTGTCTTACAAATGTTTACTTAGTTACTAAGTGTAATGGCAGCAGTGGTAGCAGCCACAAACAAAGGGTGGTGGGGTGGGTAAAGGGAGTGCGGAAGGACTGCTGGGGGAAATAATTAGATAAATAATTTTTAAAAAATGGAACTTACCTTAAGCTGCCAGCCGCATCCCGCCTCGCTTCTCATCTCTGTGCGCTCCTCCTGGTCCTAGGCCCCCAGCATACACTGGGACCGACTCCATGTGCAATCCCTGCACTGCTCTCATGCGATGAGAGCAGCGTGGGGATTGGGCTGAACGTGCTGAAAAGACACTCCGCTCAGGAAAAGGAGTCTGTGCAGTTTGTCCAGCCTGACTGTACAATACAGCCAGGTTCGAGAACCCTAAATGGGCATGTGTGTTTGGCCGGCCTGCGACGGCCGGCCAAACACATGTGCGCACTTATAAGTGCTCATAGCACACCTCCTCTGCCCTCCCATGCCCCAGCCGGGCCCCTCCTTGCACACGCTGGTTCAGAGTTGGAAAATGAAAAATAAAACGATGATAGAACATCGTTTTAATTTTCACCCGGTGGCTCCTCTGCCTTTGTGGAGGAGCCTGCATTGAGATATGAATAAAAACAGATAACTACTTCTGAGTGATCTGATTTGACCTTCGGCTGCTGTGTTCGTGCTCTGTCACACAGGTAGCGGCCAGCAGCGGCCGGTGCAGGTAAGCGCTGCGGGGGTGGGGATGTCGACAGACGATGGAATAAGATTTATTTATTTTGCCCTATTCTGCTGTCTTTCGACATCCCTCCCCCCCACCCCACCACCTTGCTGCGCTTACCAGCACCGGCCCCTGCTGGTAGCGGCAACTATGACGTAATCAGTGACATTAGCACATTTTAAACAATAGTGTTGACAGAAAGAACAGTGGAAAGAAGCCTCGCCTTCTTATCACTATTTCCTCCTTCGAAGGGCCCTTTCGCTTTTGTTCTGTTTTTTCAGTATCCAAGCCTGCCTGCCATTGATCAAAGAGACAAGTGATGCCATTGGGTCGTGTCAATGACGAAGGGTCGAGGATGAGAGTCAAGTGTAAAACTCAGAAGAAAGGTGCGAAGCCTGCTGTGTGTTTGTTTCTTCATTGTACCTTTACTGCAGAAGCCTTCTCTCTTGGACTTGAATGCGTTGTATGTTCTTTGGCGTGCAGTCATGCATTGATTAAATACATGTTTTTCTAAGTTTAGGTAGTGACGAGAGTGGAAACTTCAGGTAGTCACGAGACTGGAAACCATTGGGAGGGAGGGGGGCAAGCCAGCACAAGATAAGTTTTTGTGTGTGTAAAAGGCCGCTTTATTGAAACAGGTGCATATCACAATTTATAACCCTGGCAACTGCCTTCCAAAACTAAAACCTCACTATACATGAATTTCCTGACCCCTTGTCCCCCCCACCCCTACGATCCCCACATCAGATCCCCCACCCCGCAAAATACAACATAACATTCCATAACAATAATATTACACAATCCTACACAATTTAGCATTTACAAATCCTAATCTCCCCTGACCCAAATCCCTACCTGCCTTTGTGCAACTGTAACTAACCAACCTCTAATCTAAACTTAGCCTACCTGGTTACCCTTTCCCTGCTCCTGCTCACAAACTACCAACATGTAACTAAAAAACTACAGCCAATCTTGGCCAACTTACAACAACCCACGAAAAGGCGGGAGGGTAGGCGGAGACGTCGCCTCCCCCCTTTTTCTGCCCCCTCTGATGCCCAGGAACCCCCCCCTCAACATCTATGAACACCCAACAGTCTGGCCAGCACTTCCCTCAGTTGCAATAAATACTGGTCCATACTCAGCCTAGATAAATGGACACCGTCACCTCTGGAACATTCTGGCGGGTCATACCTAATATCCCTGTGCAAAATCCTGAAAATCCCCAACTGACGACAAAAACGCACCATTTCTGTATTAAGTTTGCGCCTGGCCTTGTCCACCGCCCCAGGATTAACCGCCCCCCTCCAAACCCTTCGAGGAACAAATTCCATCCAGACGAGGGCACAACCGGACCACTGACCCTTGATCAAAGTCAAATCCCGCTTCATACATCTCATTAACGCTAGGCCAGTTTCCCTCACCATATCATTCTTCCCCAAATGAAGCACCAAGACATCGGGGCACCTACCAGCCACCAAAATCCCGTTGAGAACGTGCAGCAACTCCTTCCACCTCATACCACCCCTGCCACTCCAACAAACTGTAAACATTTCTATATTAAAACCCAGGCTTTCCCCAAAATAGCTGGTGCAGGCCTGGATTTGCGCCCACTTCACAAAGGAATGTCCGACAATCCAAATAGACATCTACCTGGCGAGGGGACCCATAACCGAACCTGAAACGATTAACATGAATGAACAAAATGAAAACAGGAACAACCGCGCTATAACCCCCCAGATGCGCTGGGCACATAACGCTAGTAGCAGTCAGAGGACCACCTACCCAACCTCATGATGTCCCCTTGCCCCCAGCCTCTATTGCTCGCCTCAGATGCTGCCACAATCCGAAATGAATGCGTCCCAAAACCTTTCCCCTCAATACCCAGCCCGCCCAGCGCCTTCCTCAGCACAGCCAAAAGCTGCAAGGTTTTCACACCTCGTCCATCCCCATGCCTGAAAACTAAACCAACCGAATCCCCCGACAAGGTCCTCCACCTCAAACCCCACCAGTAAGGGCAAGCCGGCTCAGAATCTCCCACCCGTAAAGAAACCCATTTGCCCCCTCCCTTCTGATCCGTCTTAGACTTTCTCAGCCAAATGCCGATCCTGTCCCTACAGAAAGACACCTCACTCCATAAAAGCCCCTGTTCAGCTTTGGTACCCAACAGTTCAGAAACTCGAAAAGCCCCGAAAAACATCCAGGACATCAGTGTGGAAAAAAGACAAACTTCTACATCGTCAGAACATATCCCAGACTAAATCCCAAGCACCCTCTCTAAAAGCTCCGAAGACAGAGGATTCCGAACCCTGGTTGCGCGGCCTCATTCATGGGCCAAACCTTCCAACATGCGTGTCCCAAGTTCCGCCACGGAGGGTGCATAACCCCACAACAATTTCCCTACGAAGGCAATCCCTGCCAGCTTGCCCGCTATCGTAACCCTAGCCAGACCCCTTTCAATCAAGTCCAAAATAAACTGAATCACATCTTCCTGTCTAGACTCAGGGGAGTCCCGCCGCATAGCGTCTGAGCGCAGAAATTCCCCCATGCTGTCCTGTACGCTGCTTTCGTGGATCGCGCCAGGGAACCTAAAACCAGCTGCAACATCCTGTGTTGCCTACGTACCACAATGTAACGCCCTGAACGTCTCAGGATCGTTTAACAGACACGATAATGAGGACGCAACCACTTGTGAAGGGTTAGTTATTTTAATGAAGGCAAAAACACTACAAAGAATAAACAAAAGTTATAGTCACTGGAATCCTCCAGGCTAAGTACATTACCAGCCCACAGCACGGATGGTCCTAACCGTCCTCTGCATACACGCCGATCCCGGCGTATGCCAACAGAGGGCAGAAATGAAATGGCCGACAATGCCAATCGGTAGGCTGTGAGGGGCACGAAGAGTGTTGGGGAGAATCGAGGAGTCAGGGAAACACCCAGCCGGGGTCTCTACCTGAAGGGAGCAGCCGCTCAACCTCTTCCTCAGACTGCACCGGGACACGGAGTCACCTCCTGGTGATGCGTCACCGATACCCCAATCTACAGCAAGAAGACTGAACCGAGAGCAGCCGCTCGATCGATCCTGTGGACTTCCGAGTCTGTAACGCGGCAAACACCTCCTGGTGTGCGTTACAGCTGGCAGTCCCTGTATCTCTGGTCGGGCTGGGAGTTACGACTCCAACCAGCAAAAGCGCCACTGCGCTTTGACTCAGCCGAGTCAAAAAAGCGAAGCTCAATGGTAGACCGGTAGAGCTTCCGGGTCCTTCACAGGTGACGATGGAACAAGACACGGCCCAGGGAGTAACGACTCGACCTACCTCCGTTCTTGCCTACTGGAGCACCACTCCGGAACACTGCTCTTCACGAAGCAGGTACGTCGGTGTAAACACAATATCCGACAGCGTTGTACCTCCCGGTTCCTTTATAGGGCGTGTTTTCCTTGAGTTATGTAACAGCTCTCCTGTTTACATAAGGGCGTGTTTTCCTTGAGTTATGTAACAGCTCTCCTGTTTACATAAGGGCGTGTTTTCCTTGTGTTATGTAACAGCTCTCCTGTTTACATAACCTCTCAACCGCTAAGCATCCTGGGAGATGTAGTCCGTTTTCGCTGGTTACCGTTTTCCTCCCCTCGCATGACAGGAATTCTTGACAGTACATCCTCCCTCTCAGCGGCTCCCCACGGGTCCAGCGCTGGCAGGAAAACGCCGATGGAACAAGGAGACCAAGCGCGGGGCATGAACCCCTTCAGCCGGTTCCCATGATTGCTCCTCCGGGCCATAGCCTTTCCACGCAACCAGGTACCACAGCTTCCCCCTGCGCCATTTGGACGCCCGTATGCCCGACACTTCATACTCCACCTCCGACTCCACGCATACCGGCCTAGGTGTCCCAGACGGCTTGGAGGGTGCTGGTTTGAGCAATGATACATGAAAGACAGGGTGTATCCTCAATGACTGGGGCAAGCACACCTTCACGTTCACGGGACCCACACACTTGGTAATTCGATAGGGGCCCATGTACTTGGGATGGAACACACTGTTCTTTCGAAACCTCATGTTTCTTGTGGATATCCAGACGTAGTCTCCAGTGCGGTACAGTGGCCCGGGCCTTCTCTTCCTGTCTGCCGCAGCCTTGTATCTTCTCTTGGCCTCTATTAGGACAGCCCTTGAGCACACCAACGTGTCTTTTATGTGTGCCACCCTGTCCGCTGTGGCGGGAATCCTGTTCTCTCTGAACGGATGTAGAAATGGCAAGAACCTGGGATGTTGGCCATAGTTGCTATAGAACGGAGATGACTGTGTGGAGCTGTGAGTGGCGTTGTTATAGGCTATCTCTGCAACCCATAGCAAGTCGACCCATTCTTCCCTGCCCTGGTCCACAAAACATCGCAGATACTGTTTGAGCGTTTGGTTCAGGCGCTCGGTTTGGCCGTCCGTTTGAGGGTGGTAGCTGGTGGACAGGGCGGTCTTAACATGCAGCGCAGTGCACCAAGTCTTCCAGAATTGCGCAGTAAACTGCGACCCCCGGTCCGACACGATCACCCCAGGTAATCCATGCAGTCGTACCACATTCTTTAGGAGTAGTGACGCCAATTCCCCGGCCGTAGGGACTCTCTTGCAGGGGATGAAGTGCCCCATTTTCGTCAAGTAATCCACCACCACCAGTATTGCCGTCATCCCCTGGTCTACCGGTAGGCCCACCACGAAGTCCAGTGATATGCTATCCCATGGTCTATCCGGGGTCGGAAGTGGATGTAAGAGCCCTTGGGTTCGGCCATGGTCGGTCTTCATGGTAGCACACGTAGGACACTCCTGTCCCCACCTCCTGACATCCACTCTCATGGTTGGCCACCAGAAATGCCGTCCCATGCTAGCCACCGTTTTTTCAAAGCCCAAATGACCTGCGCATGGAGAGTCATGGCACCAGATGAAAGCTTGTTTCCTTAGCCTAGGCGTGGGTATCAAAAGGCACCTGCCCTTCAGGGGTATCCCGTCCTTCAGCTGCCATTCTCTGTGACTGCGGAGCCACCTCCGCCATGCGAATGACCTGATCCCTCTCTTTATCCCCCTCAGGAAAGTATCCGGTTGGATAACCCTCAATACCATCCTCGGGGAAATGATGGAATGCTCGGTCGCAGGTAATGGTTCCTTAACTGCAGATTGACGGGACAGGGCGTCCGCCTTCCGGTTTTCAGTCCCCGGCCGATACGTGATGCGGAAGTTGAACCCCGCAAAGAAGATCATCCACCGCAGCTGCCTGGGAGAAAGGTGTCTTGTGGCCGTCATGAACTGTAGGTTCCGATGGTCCGTGTACACCGATACCACATGTCTTGCCCCCATCAACCAATGCCTCCATTCGGTGAAGGCGTCCTTGATTGCGAGAAGCTCCTTCTCCGCAATATGGTAGTTGCGTTCGGCGTCGTTGAGTTTGCGGGACATGTACGCAACGGGATGAAGCACCCCTGTGTCGTGGTTGCGTTGGGACAAGATAGCCCCCAGCGCCACATCCGATGCGTCCGCTTCCACCACGTAGGGAAGATCCGGATCGGGGTGAGCCAACACCGGCGCCTTACCAAAGGCGCTTTTCAGGGCCTCAAAGGCTTTGTTCGCTTCAGGGGACCAGACAAACTCCTTGGACTTCCTCAGTAGCTGTGTGATTGGGGCCACCAATCCTGAAAATCCATCTATAAACCGCCTGTAAAAGTTGGCGAAGCCAATGAAACTTTGGACGTCCTTCACGCTTTGGGGCACCGGCCATTCTTTCACCGCCTTGATCTTTCGTTCTGCCATCTCCTGTCCCTCTGGACTCAGCATCACTCCGAGGAATTCCACAGATGTGACGTGGAAGTCACACTTGCTGAGTTTACAAAACAGCATGTTTTCCCTCAGCTTTTGGAGCACAGCTTTGACGTGGTGAACGTGCTCCTCCACACTGGACGAATAGATGAGGATGTCGTCGATATATACGACCACGTAGATATCCAACTCCTCTCTGAATACCTCATTCAAAAAGTACTGAAAGGCTGCCGGGGCGTTGCACAGACCGAACGGCATGACGAGGTACTCAAAAAGGCCGAACCTGGTCTTAAAGGCGGTCTTCCACTCGTCTCCGTCCCTCATGCGCACCAGATGGTATGCCCCTTTCAAATCCAACTTGGTGTAGATACGAGCTTTCTTGACCTGTTCCAGAAGTACACTGATGAGAGGCAAGGGGTACCGATTCTTTATGGTTATCGCATTCAATGCCCTAAAGTCCACACAGGCTCTCAGCTCCCCATTAGCCTTCGGGATGAAGAAGAGTGGCGAGGCGGCCGGAGACTTGGACGGGCGGATGAATCCTAGCTTGAGGAGTTTATCCAGGTACCCCCGGAGATGCACGTTTTCAGGCTCCGTCAGGGCATACAGCCTGCCGCTGGGAACGCTGGCCCCTGGCACCAGGTCGATCTGGCAGTCAAACTGTCTATGTGGTGGTAGCACTTCCGCCTTCACCTCATCAAATACATCCTCAAAACTGTGATAAGCCTGGGGGAGAGCCACATCTTTTTCTGCCGCTGTAGCCACCGTCTGACTCCCGCTCTCATCTGGGTCAAGGGATTCCGTTCTTATTCCACAATGCAGGATGCAATACGGTGACGTCATTTCGATGTGATGTGTTGGCCAATCCACAGAGGGGTTGTGTTTCTGTAGCCACGGCAATCCCAATATGACGCCATATTGGGGCGCTCGGATGATGTTAAAATCGATTTGTTCCAAATGGTTCCTCCCATATCTCATCGGAAGGACCCCCGTGTGCTGCCCGATGGGCCCCGTCACCAATCGCCTTCCGTCTACAGCATAGACGTCTTCGGGTACAGCTTTGGGAAGAAGCACTAGCCCTAGCCTGCATGCCTCGTTGTGGTCCATAAACATGCCAGTGGCCCCTGAATCCACCATGGCCACAACGGGTATCCACTGGTCATGCACTCCCACGTGCACCGTGATAAACAGGTGTCGTTGTCCCTTAGTGACCGAGTTGGAAAGTGAAGGGATGGATGAGTGACTCCGAGATGCCCCTTCTTTGGTCTGGGAGTCCTCTAGTTTTCCGCCGGTATGTCCACCACGGCTGTTACCGACCGGTTGGCCCGATAACGTGACGTCTTCGGTTTGGCTGGGCATTCACGTACGTAGTGGCCTTTTTTGCCACAATATAGGCACAATCCTTGTTTACGGCGTGACTCTTTCTCCGTGGCTGTGAGGCTCGCTCGTATTGCGCCGATGTCCATGGGTTCTCCCTTGGATGCGGTGGAAGTTTCAGGACTTCCCACCGTCACATAGGATGGAAGGGATTTTCCTTTTCTCCCATGATCCCCCTTTCTTTCACTTAGCCTATGTTCCAGCCGTAATACCAGGTTGATAAGGCCCTCACATGTCTGGGGTTGAGGGTCAATATAAGCCACAGCGTCCTTGAGCTCATCGCACAGCCCTTGATGGAAGAGCGCCGTCTGTTTAGCAACAGGCCACTTGGTTTCCGCAACCAGCCTTCGGAACGCGTTGAGATACTGCACCAGGTCGTTGGATCCCTGTCTCAACTCAAGCATTTCACGGTCCGCCGTGTACGAGTCCGCCCTTCTGTCGAATACCTTCAGGAATTCCTCGCGAAAAGCACCCCAATCACATAAGATGGGGTCGTCCCTGCTCACCAGAGGTACGGCCCATTGTGCCGCGTTTCCAGCCAAATAGGAAATAAGGAAAGCCACACGAGCCTGACTCGTGGGGAACGCCTTTGGTTTGCACGATAAATGTAGCGCCACTTGTGTGAGGAATACCTGCACTGTGTTAGGATCCCCACTGTACCTCTCTGGTGTTGCCAAGGGGATGGCTACCGGCATTTCCACTACTACCGCAGGGGTCTGGTTCGTGAGGGAGGCGCTGGGCGTGAGCGGGTCCAATTGGATAGCATCCAGTCTGGCTTTTACATCGGCTGTTTCTTGCCTAGAGGCAGCCACTTCAACTTGCACGGTCGCTAAAGCAGCCAGCACATCATCCAGTGTTGCCATGTCTGTTATCGACCGGGAGACAGTTAGTGTTATTAAGGTCGGATATTTTGTAACGCCCTGAACGTCTCAGGATCGTTTAACAGACACGATAATGAGGACGCAACCACTTGTGAAGGGTTAGTTATTTTAATGAAGGCAAAAACACTACAAAGAATAAACAAAAGTTATAGTCACTGGAATCCTCCAGGCTAAGTACATTACCAGCCCACAGCACGGATGGTCCTAACCGTCCTCTGCATACACGCCGATCCCGGCGTATGCCAACAGAGGGCAGAAATGAAATGGCCGACAATGCCAATCGGTAGGCTGTGAGGGGCACGAAGAGTGTTGGGGAGAATCGAGGAGTCAGGGAAACACCCAGCCGGGGTCCCTACCTGAAGGGAGCAGCCGCTCAACCTCTTCCTCAGACTGCACCGGGACGCGGAGTCACCTCCTGGTGATGCGTCACCGATACCCCAATCTACAGCAAGAAGACTGAACCGAGAGCAGCCGCTCGATCGATCCTGTGGACTTCCGAGTCTGTAACGCGGCAAACACCTCCTGGTGTGCGTTACAGCTGGCAGTCCCTGTATCTCTGGTCGGGCTGGGAGTTACGACTCCAACCAGCAAAAGCGCCACTGCGCTTTGACTCAGCCGAGTCAAAAAAGCGAAGCTCAATGGTAGACCGGTAGAGCTTCCGGGTCCTTCACAGGTGACGATGGAACAAGACACGGCCCAGGGAGTAACGACTCGACCTACCTCCGTTCTTGCCTACTGGAGCACCACTCCGGAACACTGCTCTTCACGAAGCAGGTACGTCGGTGTAAACACAATATCCGACAGCGTTGTACCTCCCGGTTCCTCCCTTTATAGGGCGTGTTTTCCTTGAGTTATGTAACAGCTCTCCTGTTTACATAAGGGCGTGTTTTCCTTGAGTTATGTAACAGCTCTCCTGTTTACATAAGGGCGTGTTTTCCTTGTGTTATGTAACAGCTCTCCTGTTTACATAACCTCTCAACCGCTAAGCATCCTGGGAGATGTAGTCCGTTTTCGCTGGTTACCGTTTTCCTCCCCTCGCATGACAGGAATTCTTGACACACAAATGCTGCGACATTCTGGTCGGAGTCCCGTCTGTGTCCTTGGCGAGCCCACGGAATCTCCCCCACTGTGAACGAGACAAAGCATTCGCTATGTCATTGTCCACACCCGGCACATGCACTGCGCGAAAGGCGATATCATACCGTAAGCATCCCAACACAAACACCCTCAACAGTTTCAAGACGTGTTCATCCCGGGCAAACTGGCAGTTCACAATTTGAACTACCGCCATGTTGTCAATTCTGAAGGTTACCTTCTTGAGCACCAGCAGATCACTCCATAAGGTGATCGCTACCACCAAAGGGAAGAACTCCAAAAAGGCTATGCTCCTGCCCCCATCCACCCACTCTGGAGGCCACTGCTCCGCGCACCACCTCCCTTGCCAATACAAACCAAAACCTGCGCTCCCTGCCGCATCCGAAAATATTTGGACATCCCAGAGCATGTCGGCCTCCCTCATCAAGGGGATGCCATTGAAGTTTTGTAAGAAAAACTGCCACATTCTCAAGTCCTCCCGCACCCCCGCTGACAGACGGACATGATGATGCGGAGGTCGCTGCCCCGCTAGTGCCCTGCACAGTCGCCTACAAAATGTCCTCCCTACTCTCACCACCCTACACGCAAAATTGAGGTGACCCAGCAGCACCTGAATTTCTTTCACCATGACCTTATGTTTTGCCAACATCATTGCCAGCAGCCCCAACATTTGCTGCTTTTTGTCTGCCGGAAGGCGTGCCTCCATGAACTGAGAGTCCAATTCAATACCTAAGAAGGACAGCCGTGCAGCGCCCCATAGTCTTTTCCGGTGCCAACGGAATGCCCAGTTCCCTCATGATCTCATTGCAACTGTCCAGTGCCTTCTGGCAGTCCGTGGAGCCTGAGGTGCCAACAAAGAAGAAGTCATCCAGGTAGTACGTTACTCCCTGGTGACTCGTCCGTTCTGTAAACAACCATTGTAGGAACGTGCTGAAACACTTAAAAAGTCCACATGTCATAGAACAGCCCATCGGCAATGCTTTGTCCGCGTACCAGTGACCGCTAAACTGGATACCCAAAAGATCCCAGTCATCTGGGTGGCCTGGAAGCAGCCGGAAAGCCGACCTTATGTCGCACTTTGCCATCATCGCCGTTGAACCCGCGATCACTACTAGTGACATGGCTACGTCAACAGATGAATAGGATACAGTGGCCTCTCGCTTATCAATGAAATTATTCACCGAACTTCCTTCAGGCCAAGACAAATGCTGAATTAGGCGAAACTGTCCTTGCTCCTTTTTAGGCACCACTCCAATGGGTGACACAGGCCAATCCTCAAAGGGACCCGCCATGCGGCCCTCACACACTTCCTTATCCAGCTTTTCCTGCACTACCTGAGAGTGCTCTTTTGACGATTTAAAATTGTCCACCCACTGTTTTGTCCTCGGTCCATCGTACCCCAGTCTGAAACCCTCCAAAAACCCCAACCTCAAATGTTCAGCAGACTCCACATCAGGATACCCCTGTAAGGCTGTAATCAAATTGTCCACTTTAACCGGAGTACGAGCCCTTTGGCCCAGACCCCTTAGCTCCTCGCCCCCCCAAGCTGCTGCTGCTGCTGACCCCCCAACTTAAACCCTCCTGCCTGCCACTGCTGTGACCCCTGCTACGGACCCTGGCCGCCCCCCCAACAATTGACCAATGCATGCCTTCCTCCGCACCCGGAGCAATAATGCCTGAAACGGCAGTACTCCCAGGTGCACAAAGCCTTGTTGTAGTCCCAACAAGCCCCTTTCGACCCTGGCTGTCCTCTCCCTGCTCCCCCCACCACCCCTCGGGTGGGGCCACCCCAAAAGGGCCAATAAATGAGCGGGAGCCCGCTGGCTGTAAAAATGTTTTTTCCAGACCCGGCTAAACCCATAGTGTGTTGCCACAAATCCGTGTCCAGCTCACCCCATTTAGCCTCCGGGTCCCAAGCCATGCGTGCCCGGAACTCCTCATCATATTGTGCCCAGGCATACTCACACCCAATAATCTGAGCCTTCCTAATCACATCCATGTATTTGAACATGGCCACAGATTTTTCAGGGTATTTTTCGCAATACACACTGGCGTAAATAAGGAACGCTGCCGTCCAATTCTCAATCGTCAAAGGCACCTTCGGCCGTTTTGCCAACTCAAATTCCTCCTCTTTAGACCCCTCCTTTGCCCGCACTTCTCTGTGGAGGAGTTTAAGCATCTCAACATATTCCCCTTTCCATATACGTTCTTTGGTAGACAACATCAAATGAGCGCCCAATGGCTTTCAACTCCTTGCTTTCCAATTTAGTCTCCGCCTCCCTCGTTGGAATCTCTACCATCACCTTCTTATCCGTCACGCTGTCTCCCATGCCTACGGACGCCTTACCTGCGCCCTCCACTGACCCCTTACCTTGGTCCTCCGTTCCTACCCCTACATTCACCTCATAGGTACCCTTGCTCAACCTACACCCGCCCCCTCCTCCCTGTCAGGTCCACCCAACCAACCGAAACCATTACAGGACGCAAGCGCGCCGACCGTTTACCTGGTGCCAAGGACTCTGCCCGTCGCTCCACCATGCGTCCTGGCAAAGGGGCCAACCTCTCCTCCCAGTGCGATGTCCGATCCGTGGGCCTCACCTGGCATTGTGACACCTGCAAAATACTATGCACAACATTACTCGGCCCCCCCTCTCCCCCGCCTTCGACATCTCGCAACTCTCCCTTCTCCATACTATCCTCCTCGTAATCCAACTCCTCCTGCCTAGCACCACCGGCTTTCCCCACTGGGGGTGCAGAATGCACCCTCCTAGAAACACACAACTCTTCATCCTTGGCGCTCTGTCTTCGGCATTGTCCCCTGGACCGTTGAGGCCCCGTGGGTGGTGGGGCCAGCGAGCCTGCCCTGGGCCTACTTGTGCCAGCCGCGACGGGATCCCCCGCCGGTACTGGGTACGCCGCCTGAGGCTAAACCCTCCCTTCTCCTTGGTGCCAATGGGCCGCTCCCAGCCCTACCAAGTCTGGCACCCCGCGATGCTCTGCGCGTTGCTCCACCGCCTGAAACAAAAAAGTATGGTCTGGTGTGCTGGGCCTACCTCTCCTCTCTCTCCCATCCCAACCCCTCTTGCTGCCGGCCCCTAATGTGCTAGCTACCCACGCCCGCCCCACCCCACTCAGATCCACCACCTCCTCAGTTTCTCCCCATCCCCCTCCCCGTCACTCCACTCCAAACCCGCTGCACCCTGCCTACCCAAACCACTTGGCCCAGCCTCCTCATCCCCCTGATCCTGCCCTGACCCCCTCCATCCCCCCACTGGTACCCGTCAATGAAAAATCCTCGACCTCCCCCCAAAACATCGGGCCCCACCCCCAGACGGCACCCCTCTGGCCCACCATCCCCCCGCGCCCCCGAAACCCCTTCCGCCCATGAAGAAAAAATTTCCAGGCTGTCCCAGTCCCTCTCACTCCCTTCTGAATCAATCAACAATGGGGAAACCTCCCCTCCCCAGCCCCATCCCCCCGCCCTGACTGCAAAGGACCCCTGCACCCCCCATTCACCTGCCTGAGCCTCGTCTCCTGTCCCCCCACTCCCAAGCAACGTCCTCTGAGGAACCTGGCCGGACCCCCTGCCGCCTCTCTCAGCCCCCCGCCATCCCTGTGGGTCATTAATCCCCACCTTCTTCTGCACCCCTCCCCACAAAGAGACATAGCCCCTCCCCCCTCCCTGGCTCACCGTCGCAACTTCACTCGGGGCCACTCTCCTCTCCTCCCTTTCTGCCTGTGAACGCAGTAGGGAGACGCGCGAAGCGCTCCCCCGCCAGGCCTTTCCTTTCACACTCGACGACAAAGCAGCCCCTTCGCTCTCTGCCTCCTCCCGTACTGGGGCAGCGCCTTCCAAAGCCGCGCTGCCCTCAGCCAACTTTCCCGCACTGCCCCCGGGGCCGCTCCACTAGTACCTGAGCGGCCCCCATCCAACAGCGAACCCGGCGTGGAGACGCAGGCCACGCTCCCCCGACGGTTAAACCCGCCGCACACCACCGAAGCACCCACCACTCCCGCCCCCTCCCCCGATCCCACCACACCCGCCGGGGCCGCGCTCCTGACATCCGCGCGGCCCCGAAGGCTCACCTTCGCCTTCACAGACTTCCGGGGAGGCAAACAAGCCGCGACGGGTGCCGCCACCCCGGCTGACGTGCACCTCACCGGCGCATGGCAGAGGAGGCCTCCAGCATCAGCAAATCAAGCCAGCCGGCCTCGCTCAACAGCCTCACCGCCTCCAAAGCGCGATAATCCTCACCAGCCATTTCCACAAAATACTGCCACAAACCACTAGTGACAACGAACCTGCCTCAAAAATTACAACTACACCCTGACAAAAAACCTACTCTACGTAACGCTCCCAGCCACCAGGTCACCAAACCTAAATGGTGGCTGGGAAAGCGCGAAAAAGCCCTATTTACCTTTTGGGCTACAATTGGGCTAGTCCCAACGTAGCCCTAAGTACCCATAACGGCCACTTGCCGGCCCGCCCCCTCCCCCTCCCCCTCCCAATCTGCCCGGGGGGCAGACCTCGCTGTGCTCGGCTGCCGCCCAAACCCCCCTTATGGTTTTAAAGCTATTGTCCTAGCAGACCAGCGGCAGAATTGCAGAAAGCGTTCTTGCGCGTGTGCCTATGTTTAATATATTTACAACATATAACATTTGTTATTCTATAACTGCCTACTATTTAGGGCTGGACGAAATGCTAATAGCGCTGGTGTAATTCGCGTAGTGTCAGGAATTTCACTTTAAGCTTTTTATGCAAAATTCCCAAAAATTACCCCAAAGCACCACGTAGCATAATTACTAGGCCTGGCTGAAAATTGCATTAAGCTGGCATAAGCTTGGTGATTTTTCAGAAGTTACTCTTGTCAGGCAAAATTCCAGAAATTACGCTAGTCCAGCACATTGTGTGATTACCTGCTGTTCCAGGTAAATATTTACTGTGAATTTGCTGTTCACTGTAAAAAAATTCTGAGAGCACAAAGAGAGAGCGTGAACAGCTGCTGTTAATGGTGCTTTTGTTTTTTTTTTTGCATTTTTTGTAGCGTGAAAAGTGAATTGCAAAAAAATAATGGACGCATGGATGCATTTCGCACTAAAATAAAGCACCAAATACTAGTTTTGCCTCACATATAACTTTGAGTAATTTTTCTGAAATTTTGCTTTTTTGCACAAGAGCAAATTATGTGATTGTGCACGTTCCTTGTGATTACATGCTATTCAAAGGACAGGAACTCAGTAACAACCCGAGCGGCCTGAAAGTGAATAGCTGTTTCTTGTAGCACTAGTGTTTTTTTAGCTGTATTTTATCGCAAAATGCATTATTGTAGCAAAAATAGATGCAAAGGCTCTTTTTGCTAAAATATAGCGCTAAACGCACAATTTGTATTGCGCATAATTACGCTTTAACATTTACAATTACAATCTTTACAATAGTGACCATTCAAACACTAAAAATTAGTAAAAAAATTAATCAATTCTTGAATCCCAGTTGCGTGTTTTTGTCACATTCTGTGGAGATCCTAAGTAAAGCCCGTAATCCATTAATACCATCAGTTTTAAATAGCAAATTATAAAAATAAAATAAAAATTGCCAATAAATGATTTCATAAAACCAAAACGGCACCTGCTTAAAAATGTGTAAATTATCTAATAGCATGCTATTTTTGGTAAAAACTGTGTAACACGATCATCTGTGTAGCATGATTACGCATAATGTTGTATAATTTTGCATAATTTTCCATTTTATTGTTCCTAATTTCGAGAAAGCAAACTACGTAAATTTCACGCACCTCTACTGTTTATAATAGTGACTAAAGAGAAGGCAACCACATATGAGCAGCCAGCATAGCTGCTAGGATAACTCACTGAGACACAAACTTAGATTACATAACAGTGCCTTGAGATTCAATTCTAGATTAATTTTACCAGCTCATTGTTACTTCGACGTATGTGATTCAGCGACCAATTGCCATTTAGTTGTAGGTGAGTTAGGTGCCTGAATCATATTTGTTTTCCTCTGAACAAGATTGGTTGAATCTACCTCTTTGCTCTCTAGGCCACAATATGGATGTATATCTGCTTCATCTCCTGCCCACTGAGGTATTTATACTCCTCAGTCACCCAAACCTGGCACAGATATACTAGAACAGGCACTGTCATGGGCTTATGAGTTACGCTGATACTTTCTGTTTTCTGTCAAGTTGCTTTGAGGGAGATGTGAGTGTGAGTGAGCTAAGTAACCAATCCATCAGTTCCACTACCAAATACTTTGATAATCATTTATCGAACTTTGTTTTCGTTAGATATTAACCTTTCTTACTGTTTCCTATCTCCTTATATTAAACTAACGTACTATCATTTCCTTTTTATTGATTTCGTGTTTTTTAGGGATTGTTAGTTATAAAAAAAAAATAATAGAAATTGTCATAAGTCTATTCTCGAGATGCAACCTTTATCATCATCATCATGTGGATTGTAACAATCCAATCAAACTTGTAACTATGCTCCAAGTTTTTTGCCATTGACCTGATCTCCATCAGGCCACCTGTTTGTTAAGATGAGCTCCCCAATCGTTGCCAAAGTTCTAAGTTTTCAGTCAATCAATCAGTCAGTCTTTGTATAGCATGCTAATTACCCTGAGAGGTATCCAGGCACTCTGTGGGGTGGTGCTACTCGAACAGCCTGGTCTTTCGGCGAGGGAGGAAGCGGTTTGGAGGTTGATGGGGAAGTTGTTCAAGGCCTTGGCAGAGAGGTGGAAGAAGGAGTGCCCTCCAGCTCGAGTACAATGGATGCCGAGGATGGTGGTAGAGGCCAAGGAGGCAGACCACAGGTGTCAGGTCAGGCGGTTGTTCAGGTATTCTGGTCCCGAGATGTGGAAGGCTTTTTTTAGGTATGCGTGAGCAACTTGAAGTATTTATTTGTTTATTTTGTGTTTTATAGAGCACAAACTTGACCCGTTAGGGTATCAGAGTGCTTTACAGGAATCACAACAATGTACAATACACTTGGAATCGCGATAATATACAAAAGATAAAGAGGGGCAGGGTGCAGGATATATAAAGGATAGCGGACACGTATGTACAGTTTGCATATTATAGTTACTCGAGAACAAGTCCCCTGGTTTCTAGGAGCGGTGACTAGGTAATCTGAGGGAAGGCACTAGTCAGGAGTTGATCAGGGTCTCTGTGCTGGTAGAAGGCAGCATTTAACTGAGGTATTTGCCCATAAGGACAGTTTTGGCCTCCTTCTTGAAGCGTGCCAGAGAAGGGATTCTTCTGACGGGAGAGAGTTCCATATTCTTGGGGCGGCCCCCGAGAAGGCCCGATTGTAGGTTTTTCTTTTCCGGAAGCGTGCAGGTTAAAGCATGAGGTCTCTGGCGGATCGGGAGTTTCTGATTCCTCCGGATACCACCAATTTATGTGCAAGATAAGCAGGGGAGTTTGAGTATAAGGCCTTGTGTGTGATGCAGGCCAGTTTAAGCTGTATTCTAGCCTCGAGAGGAAGCCAGTTCAAAGCTTTCAGGTGAGGAGAAATATGGTCAAATTTTCTTGAGCTGGTAAGAAGTCTGCCAGCAGTGTTGAAGCAGGCTTTTCGAAGTGCCAGGGAGATCTTATGTAAACCTGAGAGGGTAGAGCAGCCATATTCCAGTCTGGAGAATGACAAGAGCTTGGACTGCCATTTTTAGGCCGGCAGTGTCTAGGAAGGGTTTCAGTTTCCTGAGGTAGCTCAGGTGGAATCTGGCTGATTTGGCCATCACATGATGTGGTCCCGCATGTTCAAATTTCTGTCCAGGGTAATTCCCAGAGATTTGGCCGAGTCCTCGATGACCGTGGGCAATCTCAGGCTGTGATAGCCTTAATCCATATCTGCATCTCGGGATTGGTTTTAGGGGGGTAAATTAGGATAAATTCTTTGCATTGAGTTTGAGTTGATTAGAGGCGAGCCATTGGACAGTCTCTTTCAGGGCCTCATTCAGGGAGAGAATCTCCTCAAGGTATGATGTTTTGATGTAGATCTGAGTGTCGTCAGCGTACATATGGTAGGAGATATTCGCTGTGCTTCAGCAAGAGGTCCAAGGTAAAGGTTGAAGAGGGTAGGGGACAGGGTTGATCCTTGAGGGACTCCAACCATGACCGGAGAGGGAGCCGATAGGTTGCCATTGATTAGAAATCTCTGTGATCGGTTTTGGAGGAGGGACCTGAACCATTCAAGAACGGAGCCATCCAATCCCATTCTTAGATTGAGGCGTTCAATTAGTTTTACATGGTTGACCGTATCGAATGCCGAGGATAGGTCTAGAAGGATTAGGAGGCAGGTTTTCCCTTGGTAAAGGGCTTGGATGGCATCATCAACGATGTGGAGCATGGTCGTTTCAGTGCTGTGCCCGGTTTAAATCCAGATTGGAAGTCATCAAGTAGGTGAAGGTTGTTCATGTGTTGACTTAGTTGCTGATGTACACATTTCTCCAACACTTTAGCTAAGAGGGGGATGTTGGAGATAGGTCTAAAGTTGTCGGGGAGGCTGGATCAAGCAACCGCTTTTTCAAAATGGGGAGGACTTGGCCGGCTTTGAGAGAGTCACAAATGGATCCCTGTTGCAGAGAGGCATTAATTATTGCGTTCCAGGTAGGAATAATAGACTGGGAGGCAGCCGCTAGGCAGTTAGGGGGGAGAGGGTCATTGAAATGGTTGATCGGGTTTAAGGTCGATAAGATTTTGGCGAAAGCGTCTCGTCATAGAGTTTGAAATCGGTCCAGAGTGCTTGATTTTTAGGTGAGGTCAGTGGGGGCAGCACCTTAGGAAGAGGCAGGTCCGGAAGGAGTAGAGAGTGTGTGGCGGCTCATCTTGTCTGGGATCCAGTGCAGGCTACGGAGCTGGTGGGGGTGATGTGGGATCATTTGGGCACGTACAGGATGATTATTACAGCTGCATTCTGGATAGTTTGAAAGTGCTTGAGGAGGAGGATGTGGTTCTGGCTTAGAGTGTGTTCCCGTAGTCAAGTCGACTGGTAATGCGGGTGTTGCAAAGTCATCCTTTGCCCTGGGCCCCCCCAACTTTTTGCTGACTGATACTGGTGGTAATTGACTCTGACTGACCCAGGACTCTGCCTAACCAGGCCCGGGGCCAGTGCTATGCTGAAAGAGACACATTAGAATACAGTTAAAACACCTACATACACTAGGGTACACAATGGTATGGTGGGGTACCCCTATGATTGGCATGACCTACCCATAATAGGGCAGGGGGATTGAAACTACCTAGAAGTCCCTCGTACCCTAGGGCATGGCACTTTAGAGGCCAGCAGCACTTTTTGCACTTGCTTGTGTGCACTACTGAAGCCTGAGGTCAGTTTAAAAGCAGCCCTGGGTGCCAGGACTGCTTTTAAAAAGTAAATTGTGCCCAAACTCGACTTTGGGGTTTGGGGCACTTAAAAATGGATAACCTACAATGTCTTGGAATATTAGGAACCCCCAGGGTATCCTCGAGATGTCCCAGGGGTGGGGGGTCAGATGTTTATAAGGTACACCCTTATAAAATTAGTTTTATATCCCTGTATCCCTGGGTTAAGTGAAATGTCACATTTCACTCCCCCCATTGTGGTAAATTGCTGGTCAAATTTGACTTTCATGCTAGGAGCACTGTGGAGGGAGGATCTGCAATATTTTTACAGATTTAGAACCCCTAAAGTCTCCTCTAGTTGCACATGGGGTGGGGGTCCTGTAGAAATCAGTGAAGTACTTATAAAATGTTTTTGTAAGCCCTAGTGCTGGAAAAATGGCCCAAGTCATTTTCCCCATTGCACAAATCCCAGGCCACATAGGTTAACATGACAAGAGGTTAGTCACTAATAACTCTTGATAGGAAAAGGCTAGAAATGCCATTCAAAGACTTCCCCAAATGGTATTAATAAATCCAACAATATCATATTGTTGAGTTTCTCCTAAAGTGTACATACAATTAGTTATAAGGCTTTCTTGTTTGTAAATCCAAATTCAGCCTACAAATGGTCTGTCCTGATTGGTCAGAGTTAAGTGGATTAGCCAGGCTGCCTTGAAGAGGTGATAAAGAGCCCCTGGGGTTAACCAGCTCTGCTGGGAGGGCATTGTGCTGTTACACAGGCCTGCCAGAGCAAGGGGAGGAGTTTTAAACGATGGTCTTCAAAGGCAGAGAGAGGGCCTCAGTGCCAGTCTCCACTCCACACTTTTGACACCAACCCGACCTAGGATTAGGGGAGGTAAGTGCAGATGGTAGGGGGAGAGTCTATGGAAATAGGCCATCCTGGGGGTGTGTTTAACCAGCTCTTGACACTCTGCTGGAAAATCAGCCATTATGAATTTGGAAGATCTGGTGTACTCTGGGACAAAATAATGCCACACTATACAGGATGTGGTCATATTTTTGGGGAGTTGGCTTGCTCCCATTGGTCAGCAGTGACCTCCTGCTTGACCCAGAGAACCGGGAATAAGTATCTGAGAGTGACAGAGCCTCTCAGATCTGCTGCTTGGAACTTACTGAAGCAAGACATTGCCAAGCTGAGAAGATTTCTGTGCAAAGATGTCTAAGGCCTGACCTCTGAAAACTGCACCATCTGAAACTACGGCCCTGTGGATTATTTTGTTGAAAAAGAACTAAAGAGTGGACTCCCTGAAAGCTAAAGGTTAAAAGAGCTCATCTGGAACATCACCACCCAAATCCTCACCTTGGAGAACCACCAGTGGATTTGTAAGGGTTTTGTACCAGTGGATTGTGGGAACTGAAGTCCTCAACTTTCAAGGACCATCTTGGAGCTTTCAGACCCTTGGAGTGAGTTTGAGACACTTTGGGACCCATTGAGGAACATCCGGAAGAAGTTCAAGAAGTTTGGAGAACTTTGGAGCAACTTCGGAAAAAAGCTCCATAGAGGGACCGATTCAAACTGCCCAGCCATGCCGCATGCCTTCAACTGTGAGCCGGCCAAGCCATCCATGTTCGTCTCGCTAAAAGCTCCATCGGTCCAACTTCCAGAGTTTGACCGGGTTTAGAAGAAATCTGAAGCCGGCGAACCCTCACCGAATCTGGACTGGCTTGGAGCTTCGAGGGACCTCGGGGAGAAAAGCTCCAGAAAAGTTTCTAAGTGTGAAGGTGGAAACTGAGACCGGGACCTGCCGTGAGCTGTAGCCGCCCAAGGCTTCATCGCGGTCGGCCTGAAACTTTGACTTTGACCCGGTCTATCACGAGCAGGTATCCCAATATGGTGCTATAATCTTCTAAGTGTTCTATCTTTGAAAATTCATATCTCCGGTTCCCTACATTGGATTTTGGTCGTTTTGGTGTCATTTTAAAGATAAAAATATTTCCTATTTTTATAAATTGGTATTGGATTTTTATTATGTATGTTGTCTTGTCTATTAACTGAATTGGTGTTTTTAAATGCTTTACATGCCTGCTTGCAGCCAAGCTACCAAGGGTTGAGCATAAGAATCATTTTCTAAGACCTATGCTGAGTCCTACCATGTGTTAGTGGCCTTATTGCCAGTGGCAGACCTACATTTGCCCCTACCAATAACCCACTTTCCAACAGTGGACTTGTGTGATGGTTCTTCTGGTGTCGGTTGGGATCCATCTGAAGACTTGTTATGTTAATAATTTCCTATAGAGCGCACGTTCACCAAGAGGTTTCATGGCGCTAGCTCTAGCGTGTGCCGGGACCAAGCAGGCGTTACTTGTGGGCCTGAATGAATAGCCATGTTTTAAGCATTTTCCTGAAGCTTGGGAGGTTGTTGAAAGGAACGGATTTCCAACGGAAGGGAATTCCATAGTCTGGGAGCCAGAGTCGCAAACCTGCGTCTGCCCTGGCGGTGAAGCTTAAAAGACGGGACGGCTAGGAGTTGGAGGTTGGCGGAGTGGAGTTGCGGGAGGGGATGTACCTCGGAAGAAGGCAGTTGATGAATTTAGGGCTGCGGCCATAGAGGGACTTGAAGATAATGCAGGCCGTCTTAAACGTAGTGCGTTGGGGAATGGGGAGCCAGTGGAGGTTTTTTAGCAGGGGTCTGGCAGATTGCCATCGGGGTTGCTGATGGATCAATCTGGCCGCCTGGTTCTGGACCAGTTGGAGGCGATTGCTGAGGAAGAGTGGAAGGCCCAGGTATATAGAGTTGGCATAGTCCAGGCGTGACAGTACCAGGGCTATGACAACATGAATCAGGGCCGAGTGGGTGAACATGCGACTGGTCTTCCTGATCCTGCAGAGCTGGAAGAAGCAGGAGGACACAACTGTGCTTACCTGGGTCTTTAGAGATTGATCATTATTGATGATAAACCCTAGGCATTTGACCGAGGAGGATGGGGTGGGAGGAGCGCCAAGTTCTGTAGGCCAATAGTGTGGGCCCCAGAGGTTTTGGCTGTTCCCATTCAAGACTAGCTCGGTTTTACCAGGGTTCAGCTTCAGATGGTTTTGGTCCATCCACTGTCGAATGTGAAGCATGGTACCCTGGAAATCCCGGATTGATTCAGGGGAGTTGTCTATTGTGAAGATCAACTGGAGATCATTCGCATAGTTAAAGGTGATAGTATTACGTTCCTTCAAGGACTGAATCAAGGGTATCAGATATAAGTTGAACAGCAAAGGGGACAGCGAGGTTCCCTGAGGGACCCCACATGTTGTGGGAAGCTTAGGAGCAGTGAAAGGGGCTAGGCGTACCGCTTGAGTACGGTTGCTGAGGAAGGACCTGATCCAACTGTGGGTGCAGGCCAGTTTGACACGGTCCATTAATATGGCATGGTCGACCGTGTCAAACGCGGCCGAGAGATTCAGAAGGACCAAGGCCTGACGGATTCTTTTATCAGCATTTTCTCATAGGGCATCCAGTAATGCGAGAATTACTGTCTCAGTGGAGTGAGCAGGGCGGAACCCTGCTTGATGGGGGTCTAAGTAGTCAGACTGCTCAACAAAGTTAGACAGACACGTTGCTACATGAGCTTCAAGGACCTTCGCCAGAAACGGAAGCAGAGAGATGGGCCTGTAGTTGGAGAGATTTTGGGGGTCCGCTCCTGGTTTTTTTAGGAGGGGGACTACGACTGCATCCTTGAAGGCTTTGGGGACCCTGCCCTTAGATAAGGATTTGTTTAGGAAGGTCAGGCTAGGGGGAGAAAGGGCCGAAAATGCATCCTTCAAGATGTGCGGGGGACAGCAGTCCCTAGGTGAGCCAGATTTCACCCTTGCCAGTAGAGCCTGCAAAGACTGAGCATCTATGAGTGGGAAGTGGTCAAGGGTGCGGGAGTTGGATATAGTGACCGGGGAGTCCTCCTTGGAACAGGAGATAGAGATACTGGCTTTGATTTTAACAATTTTTTCCAAAAAGTATTTGTTCAAGGAGTCACACAGGTCTTGGGTGACCACGGGCTTGGGGAGGATTCTCTCAGCGTTAGATAACTCGTTTACTATGGCGAAAATGTCCTTGGATTTATTATTCGACTCAGTGATTTTTGCCGAGAAGTAGGTGGCTTTGGCTGAAAGAATGGCGTTTTTATAGTTTTTGCGGGCGATTGAGTAAAAAAGTTTTTCTTCCGGAGTGTAAGTTAGTCTCCATTTCCTCTCTTTTTGGCGGAGGTCTAGTTTTTGGGCCCTGAGCTCAGGCGAAAACCGTTTCTGGGCTTCAGAGTGGCGAGCGATTTTGAGTTTTTTGCGTGGGACATGTTTATTGCTGGCTGCTAGTAGCCAGGCAGAAATGTTTGCTTCAGCGATATCCACATCTGGGTCGGCTGCGGGGGTGGAGCTAGCTAGGCTATCCAAGAAATCATGTTTACTAACAGAGCTCCATTTCCTAATCATGCCCCCCTCAGTGGCAGGGGGCTTGTTACAGATAGGAATAGAGACGGTAAATTTTATTAAATGGTGGTCGGACCAAATGCACGGTGATATTGAGCATCAGAACATTTTGAGGATGATGAAGCAGGTGGAGGCAACCTAGTTGAACTGTTGTCTCATGAAGAGCTCGCTGTTGAGGATGATACTGAGGTTGCGTGCGTGGGTGGTGGGGTTGGGTGCTGGCCTAAGGAATGCATTGACTCAAATGGAGGCCTTTCTGAAATTTACTTCAAGTAGACATCAAGTATATCCTTTGACATTCAGATGCACATTCTTATTTGTTAATTTACCACTCGATAACCTAATTAGAAAGCGATGAACACAATGATTCTCCCCACTGCGTTCGGCAGTTATGTAGGCTGAAGGAAAATGAAACAGCTCTGTGGAAGAGGGCATTTGGCATATTGGTTGTTGGGATGAAGCTAGAAGTCCCTCCTCAGACCCCCACGCCATCGTTTCCCAGATTTAGGTCTGAGTGGTTTGTATTAGGAATGGGATCTTTTTTTTCCCATCGACAGTCAGTGGACGCAAAACTTTGGGAAATTTTGCCATTTCTACATCTGCCTGCTGGATTGGAAAAAGGTAGAAATGCGAGGGAAATGGCCTACAAAACAATATATTCTCATATCAGGTTTTGATGAATGCAAGCAATATGGTGGTTGCATTGTAATTAACAAAATGGTAACTACATTAAGTTCTTTACATTAGCTGGCCCCTGACAGTGCTTTTTTAAAGAAGTTTAACAAGCGGGGGTGCTTGGCTAAAGTGCCAAACTGTCAGGAAGGCACTTCCTTGCTTCAAAGTGCTCAGTCAGGGGTTCAGGCACTGTGTTTAGGTTAATGCAGTTAGCATTGAGTTAAATACATTGCTCTGCCCCACCACAGTGCTTTAAAATGCAGCTGTAGTTTTTGTGTGTTTCCCACTCACGGACCAGCGGATCAGGTCCATTTCTGTTATGCACGCAGAAGAAAAAAGCATTTGCAATGCAAATAGGTCTCGCATTTGTGAGTTAGAGCTATTGACATTGTAAATGGCAATGTTTTTTACCTACACGTTTTATTTTTGGAGTGAATGTATGTAGTGTGCAAAATCCCTTGTAAAGGTCCTGCACTTCGTAATAAATATATTGAAAAAGACGCAAAGTGTGGATTGTGTCAACAGTTGCTTGGCACGTACCTCGTGGGTGAAGTGTCGCCACACATGCACATGGTGGTGCTTTACTAATGCGAAACTCATTAATAAAAGTAGTGCTTACAGACTAACCAAAGCGATCGGGATCGGAGCATTTTAATCCGAATCCCGGCTTCTCTTTCATTTTCTAGACTATTTGACTCACTCTCCTGTGTCGTGGTTATCCCCCAAACACTTGGAGGCAATGAAGTTTGCCAAGGGGCCGGGGGCAGGGGTGCTTCGGGGGTGCATGAAAATGTATTCATTGCCTAGTTGTCAAAGGTCGCTCAGTGCTATTAGTTAAAAGTGTGCAGATTTCATTAAGGTATTAAGAGTACTTTACTCGCATTTATGAGAAAATCGACATTAACTAAACAAAATGCCAGAATGCGTGTCAGTTTTCACAGTGTTTTAGACAGTACTGGTTGCTTCGTTTCATTGCATTAATTTTTGTATTTACTCTTTTACACAGCATCAAAAGTAGGTTACCTAACCCCAAATCCCCGAGTTGGTAAATGACCCATAGAAGGGAGTGTTTAACAGTTGAGAAAATGTGTCCAAATGTAATTTTGGTAGTGCCATGGAATGATCAGCCAATGAGGTACTCGATGAGCAGGTATTTAACTACACGTTCAAAACATACGGTATTGTGGCTGTTGTTTGTTTGTTCACAACCACCGCTCTGAATGTGTTTATTAACACAGAGCTCCCTCTACCAGACAGTGCTCACAGAGGAGCGACTAAAGCACAGAACAAAATGTATTCATTTATCCTGAGTGTGAAGGTATCCGGAAGGCTTAGGTGCCCGCCCGGAGAGGCGGGCACCAGTGCTTCTACAGACTCTGCCGTGCTCCTCTGCACCAGCAGCGCACAGCTCAGAATATGCCGCTTGTGCTAAGAATAGGTGAGGGGGATGAGGTTGGGGCATGCAGGAGTTTCCGTCAGATTTCCAGGTTATTGAAAGTGATGATTCTGACGTGAGGCAATGGAGACTGACTTTGTCTGCACCAGTCTATTTCTCTACCATCTACCGGGCTCACTGTATCACTGTATCCATTCATCTCTCTTTGTTAGAGGTGCATGAGCCAACATATTAATTAGCAGGTAGAGCCAGCCGGAGACGAGCCAAGCGTATACGAGCCAGTGGGTGAGCCGTGAAAATGTTTGGCATGTTAATCATACTGTAAACATGATGGAAATGTGCGATAATATCTCTTCAGAATTCAAAAAAAGTGCATTTCTTTAGCGCGTCACCTTAGTACTCAAGATTATAGCACTGAATTGAGAGGAAATTATTAAAAGTGATCGTTTTAAGCATGAGTTAAAACACTGCCGCTCCTCCCACCCGACAACAATGCCATTTGTGAACTAAGAGGCGTCAGTTGCCATGCATACCCCGAATGTTGCTAGAGTCTTATTATATTTAGAGTAACATTAAAATCTAGTTAATTAAACACGGGAAGTTTTTGCACACATCTTGAACTCGCATATTTTAAGGTGGCAATAATAAAGATGAAAACGGATGTGCCGGCAGGCAAGAAAACACGAACAGGAATGGGGGGGGCAGTGGAGGGTGAGAAGACACAAACTGTGGGAGGGGGCGGTGGGGTGCGGAGACAGGGAAGAAAATAGTGTTAGGAGTAAAGGGGCCAATAACCGTGGAAGGATACAAATGATGAATGAGGAGGGACTAACAAGCCTCTAACCAATCAGAAGGCAGCATTTAAGACAAAAGTCAATGGGCAGAGAGTGGGCAGAGCTTCCATGAAGCTTCCATACTACAGTATATACTACAAGCCTCGCAAAGCGATTTCAGCGCATTTGCGCTGCAACGCTACGTGAGACCTAAATGAAAATAGTTTTAGGAGTAAAGTGGCCCATAGCCGTGGAAGGATACAAATGATGAATGAGGAGGGACTAACAAGCCTCCAACCAATCGGAAGGCAGCATTTAAGAAAAAAGCCAATGGGCAGAGAGTGTGCGGAGCTTCCACGAAGCTTCCACACTACAGTATATACTGCATATCTCGCAAAGCGATGGCATCGCATTCGCGCTACAACGCTAGGCAAGACCTAAAAAGAGAAAGATTCCTGTGTTTCTCTTTCTGCTTAGGAATTTCACCACCAATAGTTTATGTCTTGTCTCCACTGGCACCCAAATGTAATGAACTTAGGGATGCACTCTGATCTCTGTGAGACCGGGTATTATATCCTTTAATATCACTAACATGATGGTTAGTAATCTAAAGCCACTTTACTTCTTGCCTCTTATTTAATCCGGTGACTTTGATTCAATTTAGTGATTATTTAGTGACACTTCATGGTCCCAAAATGATAAAATGAGAATTAGGAGATGTGGTATGAACTGCCAATTTAAACAACTGAACAAGTTAGCATATAAGCAGAATTTAAGGAGAACTAATGTTTCTCAGATCCGCCCATTTCTCATGACTTTGCCTTTTCACCTCAATCTAGCCCACCCTATTAAAGGTCTCTGGGATAAAAATAATATGCAGAAAGAAAATCCTAATCTATGTAATGCATATGAGCATACTGATCACAACATGGATACATACATATTTTTGTAAATTAACTTACTTCTGCATCTACCATCACAATTCTTGTTGAGACTGTGTTTTTCATGCAGAGAGCAGTTTTCACACTAATGTAAAATTGTAATTGTTTTGAAAGTGTTCTATTTAACAGCAGAATTCTTTGTGTTTTATTTTACTTCTATGATTCTGACTGGTAGCAATAGAAAGTGTGTTCTCAATCATGGACATGACCATTGTGCATGCATCCCACTTTAAAGATGTTGGCGGCTACTGATGCATTATCACTCTAAAAGGTTTTCATTGTATTGAAGTTGTGACTCTCTTTGTAGTTACTAGGGATGTGGGGATGCATAGTGCAGAATTGAATGCCTACTCAGATTTTGTCACACAAGATGCAGTGTGTATTATTGCAGTTTCTGTTCCCACCTCATATGCTCATCTGAAGTATCCCATGGTGAACGTCTCCTCTAACTAACATGGAGTTAGGTTGTCAGGGCACATGTACAAAGTCCTAGAAATCCTACTGTCCCTGGGAAGCATAGATTGCAGCTTTGTAGAGCATGAGGGCACATCACAACAGCGCACAACATATTTGCCAAGCATCTAACTCTAAAAAATATTTTTATTTGAGGTTTCTTGATGATAGACCGGACCAAATGATGTATTGTAGAAGTGTACAGAGGCGATCCAACACAGTATTAAATATAGGAAGGTCCAGGGATATTCATTATAGTTGGGCGAAACAAAAAAATGTTTGGGAGTATATAATGAGAACGAAAAAGTATGTAAGATTCTAGCTCAGGCGAGAGCACCCATCAGTAGATAGGACAATACCTATTGTCTTTGTAGTAGACAGAGTGTCAGGTCACTTCACTTTTCTGCTGTTGTTTTTTGGTTTTAAATCAGTTTTTATTATATCATAATCAAACATCACATTACGTCAACAACATTTGACAGTAAAGCAATAAGACGCTATGAGGAGGGTTGCAACTGTGCTGTTCTCTGGCAGAGCTCCAGGGGTGCTATGGAATAGCCGGTAAATTTGCATGTTGCGTATTAAATAACAATGGGGGGTAAAGAGAAAGATTCTCTTTTACATTGAACAGCTGGCGTAGATTACAAATTAACCATCTCCAATCAAGAATAACTATTCTGTCAATTTATAGAAACGGAAGAGAAAGAGAAAGAGGAAGAAAGAGGGAGAGCAGAAGATAAGAAAGACTTCACTTGTTAAGCTAACGGTACTGACAGCAAAGTCATAGTAAGCTTAGCTACCATCAAAAGGCACTTGGGATTGTGGGACACACAATGTGTAGATAACTCTTTCAAAATATGACCATCACCAGATGCGACAGGACTGATTGTAATACCACAGCAAGGCCTGTTTATTGCTCCTATTCTTCTACCCGAGCTGAACAACTGGGTGGGTTTATGGGGTCTCCTACCAGTAGCTCGTTCGATACTGTAGCTCTCCAGCTACTTTGGAGTAGCTCACCTGTGTGCAGCCCAGCTTAATACACTAGAACGTTTTGATTTGTTGAATTAATATACATATAACAAATTGGAAATTAGACAACACTAATAATGTTAGTAGCTTTCAATGTGTTTCAGTTTGAAAAGCTTTATTGAACAATTTGTTTATACATAAAGATATCAGCAAAACAAAGACAATTTAAATATAGCGATATAACAAAAAACTTGGCCAATATCTGGAAGGAAAGAATAAAAGCAATTTGTGGATTTTTAACAAAAAGAAAGGAAAGGAGAAGGAAGGGAAAGGAGGAAGGATGAGAGGGGAAGGAGATGAAAAATAAACAGTGCAATAAAGAAAGAAGAAAATAAAGCAAAGAAAGGCATATTAGAAAAACAGTATAAATATAACAATTTAGATTATCTAGGAACTGAGAATATGTAATAGAATAACCTGGTAGAGAAGATTTAAGGAAAAAAGGGGTGAAAGCATTCAAGGGGGTTTGAAATTTTCAGAGGTGACATGTGAGGTAGGTTGTAACACTAGTTGGTCTAAATAGGTGGTAAGGGGCAACCGGAAGAGATCTCTATTAATGGTTGGAGTACAAGAGGAGTCAAAAGCAACGTAAAGTCTATGAAAATGACAAAGGGTATTCCACCAATGTTGTATAGAAAGATTTGTGACAGTTTTCCAATTGAAGGAAATGTGTTGGAAGGCAAGAGCAAGCATGAGATCAAAAAGACCATAGCAGTGTGGAGAAAGATCTAAAGAAACAGAGAGGCTACCAGCAAAGAGGATAGGGATAGAATAAGGAATGGATATCGCAAACAGACAGGAGATATATGACCAAACTTTCTTCCAGAAGTCTGAAACTGCAGGACAGAGGAAGAAGAGGTGAATAAGGTCCGCATTAGGAAAACAACAAGTCCAACAGTTAGAATTAGAAGAAGCAGAAAAACGAGATAAGGAAACAGGGGAAAGATAAAGTCTGTGATAGAGAAAGAACAGGGATTGGGTAAGGGAAGCAGAGCGAGGAATTTTTAAGGATCTGGATGAAGGTTTATCCCAAAAAGCGACAGACCAATCGCATCCCAGGTCCGACTCCCAAGAAAGTTCGAGCTTAGATTTAACGCGAGCTGTTTCGGGAGCTGAGAAAAAATTTGTAGATAAAAGAGGCCTTAAGAAGAGTAAGAAGTCTTATGAGGAGAGGACTCTGGAGGGGAGGTGAAGGTGAAGAAGAGGAAGGGAGAGAATAATAAATGTCAAGAATAATTGCCATAAGAGTAGTAAACCTCTGCAAAAAGGAACGAGGGCAATGGAATAAGGACTAGAATTGGGGAAAAGTACAAGGTGAAATTCCATCAAATAGCTGTTTAACCCATGAAATACCTTTTAATTTCCAAGCGATCCAAAAAATGGGTCTGTTATTGAGGAGAATAAGCGAATTATGCCAAATAGGGGAGTCTAAGAAAGATTCACGAGAAATAGCAGTGGGATGGACTAAAGGCTTCAAGAGGGAACAAGTGTGTCTAAATAAGGGGAGAGAAGTAGAAGAAGTTTTGGTAGAGAAATGTATGACTTCATTGAAGGAAAAAGGTAATAATAATTTTTTTTCAATAGAGAGCCAAAGGGGAGTAAAGGGAGAGGAGTCTGATGTAAGCCATCTTGAGGCTTGTCGTAGTGAGAAGGATGTATGATAAAGATGAAAGTCCGGGAAATTAACTCCACCATTGGATTTTGGTTTCCGAAGAGAAGATAGAGCAATTCTGGACTTTTTGTTTTTCCAAAGAAATCTAGAAAGGCTTGAATCTATGCGTTTAAAATAAATAGCAGGAATGTGGACGGAAAGCATAGAGAAAATATAAATTAGAATTGGGGCGATCATCATTTTGATTGAATCTAAGCGCCCCCACCAAGAAAGAAAGAGAGGATTCCAAGCGGAGAGTCGCTTCTCAATTCGAGAAAGGGCCGCAGATATATTTAATTTAATTGAAGAGGCAATGGAGTTAGAAAACCATATACCCAGATATTTAATTTTCGAAGCATTCCAAGCAAACCCAGTGGAGAATAAGAAATGGGGCAACCAGAATTTGGTAAGAGGAAGGATTTCAGTCTTATCTGAATTAATTTTGTACCCGGAAACCTGCGAAATGGAGGTGAATTCTAGCTTTCAATGTGTTTCATGGAACTTAAATAGCTCCCAGCACAGAAAAGGTTGGAGACCCCTGCATAGTCTTGCAATTGTGACTTGAACTCAATGGAAATAGTTTTAAAAGTATGATGCATTGAAAGGCTTTTCTCTGTTTTATGAATTCCAGATACACATATGTGTTGTAATAATGTATCTGCATCTTCATTTGGTGGCCATAGTGAGAGCTTGCAGATATCTGGGATCTAGTGAACATTTTATAGTGTCTTATCATTACAGTTCAATGTCACCTACAATGCAGGAACACTCTAGAGTGATTGGGCTTTAAACATCTGGCATATCTTATTATTTACAAGGGTGAATGCTAGAGAATCTGGAAGTAGAACTCAGCAATTGTCACTGCTCAGCGACTGTAAATCAAAAATAATATATGCACTGCAGTAAACATTTCACTGTGACTTACAAAGTCATCTTGAGGTTAGCAAAAAAGCATGCTGATGTTAGTGTTTTAGTGCAGTACTTGACTCGATTATTACCCACCCAGGTAAGAAAGCCTATTCATAGAGAGGCTGGCCACATCACATTTAAACATAAGCAACCTTGTTTAAAGGTTGTAAACAGAATGGATAGCACATATTTTGAAGCAATCTTTATATCTAATTTATTTTGGTATCTTCAAGAGAACAGCAAATTCAAATGAGTTCCATGTGATGCATCTTTCGGTTATATTCATTCTCATGAACTATGACTCTGCCTGGAACACTTCAAGCAAAATTAATTCCCATTGTTGAGACCAGGGTAGGAGTAGGACTGGCCATTCATTCCATCTGGCATTTCCCCAGTGGGCTGGAGGTCAGTTTGTGGAGGCAGAGGGTGCTGTAGGAGAGTAGGATCTGCTTCACACGGTTACCCCCACTTATTGCTGGTGTTTCACTGTTTTTTTACTTTAGTCTGGCTGGGACCCTGCTATTCAGGACCCCAGCCTAGCTGCTTCCTCTCTCAATTGATTGCATGTACTTTAGGTACACTCCAGATTGGGTTCAGGGGTACCCTTGTGAGTCCCTAGTATATGGTATACTATGTACCCAGGGCATAGGTATCCCAGAGGCCTACAAGGGGCTGAAGCATGTATTGTGCAACCCCTGGAAAGCCCCACAGGTCTGCTACTGCAGCCTGGGTAAGGCGGTGCATGCACCCCTTACTGAGGTATAGGTTCACTATACCTCACCTATCACTGCACATAGCAACCTATCAGTCACCCCTATGGCAGGCCTTACCAATCCTGAAGGCAGGGTGCCTGGTTATATGTGAGAGGGTGCCCAGGCATGAGCTGAGCCCCTCTGAAGCCTTCGGAATCTCGTCTCTGGGGTTGTCAGTGGTGCAGCCTGACCATATACTCTTAAGTGCATTATATCTAAAACGGTCAATGCTAACTTTGGACTGGCTGCACGGAAACATGTTGTATTTGGTGTCAAACACCTTGGAATCATACCCCCACATAAATTCCTGATGTGAGGATATGATCCCACCCTTCTAGAGGGAGAGGCATGGCAGTACTGGTATACCAGGTAGAAACTTAACATGGCATCACAAAATGGATGCTGCAGCCACAGACACTGGTCTGGCCTCCTGCTGCTGACCGAAACTCCGGCAGGGGAGGCCTGGACAATAGGTTTCCTGTCACAAGGAGGTGCAATCACCTCCCAGACAGGATAATGTGTATTGGGGCTGGGTGGGAGCACTCTCAGACTGCTTTGAAGTCCTGCACTGGGGGCACATTTGGTGTCCCTGTGCATAGTCCAGCTCAAACCGGTTCAGAGGCTTCCAGCCCCTGCTCTGGCGCGAAACTGGACAAAGGAAATGTGTGTAGCCACCCCTCTTTCCAAACCCTCCCATAGGTGGGTCCCTAGAGCTAGTCCAACCCCTTCCATAGGTATAAGTAAGGAACCTCTGTAACCAGAACTTTAGATATCCCTGGGCGAAACTCTGAAGCTGAATCCTGAAACTTCGATGCTCTACTAAAGACTAGAGGACTGAAGAAATCTCCCTTGGGGTCAAGGAGTGACTCCCCTGCTTGGCAGGCACCAACGAAGCATTTTGCCGGTCTGCATCTTCAAAGCTCCCGCCGGACTCCAAAGTATTTGCAGCCCAGGAAGAGGATTTCCAGACATCTCAGAGGCTGAACCGAGTCCCCAGCAAAGCTAAGACCCGCAGCCCTCGTGAGTAGCGTAGAACCGGAACTCCTGGTCACCGTGCACTTTTGCAAGTGCATTGACTTCTCGACGTCTCTTGAAGTCGTGCTTGGGGTTACTTGTAGCCCCCAACTTGAGCAGAGAATCCACAAGATTGTCGGCCTAGTCACCCCGAGTGACCCATGGGCCGCCATTTTGTGTTTCCTCACAAGGCTCCTTCGCGATCCCTGGTCCATCGACTGGGGGATCCCTGTGAAGGCAACTTTGATTTTCCTTGGGCTTCCCTGGTTGCTCCAGACATGCCCTGACTCCCTACCAAGTGGTGAGTCCCTCAGACCTTGCTGGTCTGCACCGAAGCATCTTTCTCCTTTCTGCGTGGGTTGCTGATGCCAAGGCTTGTTTGTCCAATCTGGGCACTGACGCTGCAGCACTCGACATCCTTTGTGGGACAGCTCGAATCCAGCTCCTGGTTGTCCTCGACGCCTCCTGGTCCTCGTGGCTGAAGAGTCAAGCTTCACCTTCTTCACCTGAAACACCCGACATCGGTGGGCATTCATCTATCGTGCCCCTGGTCACTGGCAAGTGACCCAGACTCTGTCGCCTCTGCTTTCAGGTTCTTCTCGACTTTGATCCAGGCTTGGATCTCTTCAGACACTTCTCATCGTTCCGGCAGCAGCACTTCTTTGCCAGTTCCCATTGAAAACGACAAAGCGACCCGACACCATTTGACACCTATGCACCCGGCGTCCCTGGGTGAGGTAACACGAGTACTCCAGTGCTCCCGTGGGTGTTGACCCTAGAACTTCCTAAGTCCCAAAGGGTTTGGTCCTGACTCATTTCTAAGTGTCCCTAATCTTTAAAAATCTAACCGCGACTTTCCCCATAGAAGCTAACGGGAGCTCGCGGCTGTGTTCTCACATGGCACATGGCCCCTGTGGGTCCCATGTGTCACTACCTTGGGTGGTTCCTTGGGGTCCCAGCGATTCTAGAGGCTCTAGGCCTTGTGTCTATTTAGGTCGTGGTTCTCATACCACTAGTTTAGTATATGGTTTGGCTCGCCCCTAGGGCCTGACGTGTATTTGTGCTATTTCACTGTACTATTTGAAGTGTAACTTATGTGTTTTGACCTCTAGTCTCATAAAGAGACTAGGAGGGTGTGTTTAGAAATAAATACATATATTTTGTATATATATACCTGGTGTGGTTGTCTTTTATTTAGCCATTCAAGAGATTATAGACTGGTAAAACAAGCTGCTTTACATTCCTTCAGGACTTAGCCTGAAGGCTGCTCCCCATAGCTACCACTAGGATAGCATTCAATAAAGGTTGTCTTTAACCTGTCATCAATAAGGGGTTGTTTGGACTGGTACAGGGTGCCCACTATAACTAGTGGACAGCATATACCAGGCCAACTTCTCACAGGCCCATGCTGGTGCTCCCAGGTGTGACAGAGGAAAGAGGGAAATAGAGAAAAGGGTAGTGAGAGAGATAAGAGAGGAGGAAGGGAGTGGGCCTGGTTTGAAAATTTTTGCCAGGGCTGCTTTTGTACCCTAGTCCAGCCTTGGTTAAGACCATCTACACTTATCTATATCCAGGACTACCAGAATTAAGTGCCTGTGGAGGACGAAACTAGGCAGCAGGGTTGACTAAATTATGCACCAAGGAGAGGTAAATAGTGCGACATAATGCAGCACCTTCCATGGGAATATTGTATCTCACTTTTGACATTTTAAGACACATTAATTTTGTCTGGGCAAACATTCACCTTATTAGTGCCAGTTTAACATTAGAACTGCACAGTGGAGGCTGCTCCCAGGCAGTAGTGGTGCGGCAGGGAGAGGGGTGGGTAAAAAAATAACAGAAAAGATCACTTACCTGCTGGCCGGCCACCACCTCTCCTCCGTCCTCTCCTTCTGTGAACCGGAAGCACACAGGCTCCCAGACTTCCCTAGCTAATCATGACACTGCTGTAACCAGCATGAGAGCAGCATTTTGATTGGTCTGAGCACTGTGGTTCGACCCTCAGACAGTGAGTGGGAGCCTGTGCACTTTCTCCACCCAAGATGTGCAATACAGCCGGGTGAAAAACATGCTCAGTGCGCATGGCTGTTTTGCAGGCTCAGGATGGCCAGCCAAACCATCATGCACACTTAAGTGCACTCTCCACTTCTACCCTTGCTCGCTGTGACGACAGTCTAGACCGGCCCTGCCCTAAAACTGGCTTCAGCGGGGAAAAATAAAATAATAATAACATTGTGTTATTATCATTTTACGTTTCCTTTTTTGCACTGCTGAAAAGCAGAGGTGCAAAGCTCCTCCGCCTTAGCAGAGGAACTGCCCCTGGCACTTCAATCAGTAACTGAAAGATAATGGCAAATCTTTGCAAGGGTTCGCGAGTGCAGAACTGTACGCATACCACATTTTTTGTAATTTTGCTATTTGAGCTTGAAACATTCTTTTGCTGAAATCTACATTGTGCAGCAGATGACAAGTGTGGTAAATCCATAATTATGCAGCCAGATAATTGCATTATTCTAGTGGTCTTATGCCTATCTAAATAGTTTCTCATTGTACAAAATGTCCTTGTGACAAGAAAAAGAAGTGCAGGTAATGCCTTTAATGATGTGATGTGACCATAATGACCTTTGAAGCATTGCCACATTAGAGCCTGATTTTCATATAGTAGCACTAAGTTGCTGGAGCATTATTGATCTTTTCCTTTGATTATCGCTTTCTTCCAGAAAAAGGTAAAGTGCCATCAGACACTCCTACCAACCCGGCATTTATAGATAATCAAAGGCACATCCAAATAGATTGGATTTTTGTCTGCATAGAGAATTTGGCAACTCTCTCCAACTCTGACATTGAATTCTTGTTGGAGAAGTACAGTGACTCATTAGAATTTATATTTGGAGTTACCAGTAATGGAAATCAAGGGGCACCGCAGTAGTGCCCATGGAAACGCATCCTTGCAGGCACTGATGAGGGCATCAGGGCACCAGTGACGGGGAGCTCAGAAAGCCTCATCACAAGAAGGAATGCATTGCTTGAATGTACTTATCACACACAACAGCTTTGGTAAATGCATCTTAGGAAACAATGCACATTTACTGTTTCGCCTGACTCAAGATAAATGAGCAAATTACATCTTAATCATGTTAGTATGTCACCAGAATGACAATGCTAAGTGTCTGTTGTCATGTTGTCCTGCACTTGCTCATAAGAATTGTACAAATGGTTATAGGTGTAGTTGTCTGCTGTAAAAAGATTAACATTCATTGAAAGATGGATTTATGCTTGTTCTAATGATGATGACCTTCCTTCCCAGACCTCCATCCTGCTGCAAATCCAGGATGTTATTACACAACACATTTGTATTGTTTCAATCATCTCTAAGACACAAATGTTCAAGTTGCTTCTTAATTCAGTGTTACATGGACACTATTTTAAATCACTTCAAGCAAAGCCTGGAGGAGCAGGATGGCATGGAAGAAGCAATGACTGGTCTGGATGGAAATTTGTGGCATTTATTTTCTTTCTGTTAGCAGCCAAGGTTTTATGATCTTGGGGTCAGCTTTTCAGAAGTATCCGCCTGCCCAAGGCTTTCTGAGAGGAATGATTGTGATTGTTACCTGGGGGGTTTATCTTATTCATTTAATTAAATGTTATTTATTTAGAAATGTACTAGTTTTTATAAAGCAGTAAGGGGCATATTTACAAGAGCATTGCGCCCCCGGAACCTCACTTTTTTTGACATTCTGGTGGCGCAGTGCCCTGCACCATATGTACAAAGCAGCGCTAATAAACTTTGCACTAATTAACTCTGCTATGTAAATATGGTAACTGTTAGACCTGACACCATTGGCGTGGGTCTCCCTTCCATTTCTGTTGCCTTTACCTCCTGTGTTTTGCTGTGTGTTGGACTCCATTTTTGCTGTTCTAGATACTTTGAGCACTTTGCCACTGCTGTTCCGTGCTAAAGTGCAAGTGCTCCCTTTGTAAATTATTGATATGGATTAGTGATTCCATGATTGGCTTATTTGATTTACTTGCCAGGCCCTAGTGCAGTGCACTATGTGTGCCCAGGGCCTGTAAATCAAATGCTGTTGGTGGGCTTGCAGCACTGATTGTGCCACCCACAGAAGCATCTTGTAAAATGTGACTCAGGCCTGCCATTGCAGAGCCTGTGTGCAGTCTGGGACTGCTATGTTGACTTGGCAAGTGCCCACACTTGCCAGTCCCTAAACCTTCTCTTTTCTACATATTAGTCACCCCTAAGGTAGGTCCAAGGTACCCATGTGGGGAGGGTGCATTGTATGTGAAAGATAGGACATGCCCTGATGTATGTGGCATGTCCTGATAATGAAAAACTGCCAATTTAGTTTTTCACTATTGTAAGGCTATCTGTTCCCATAGGACAGAATGAGGAGTTTTTTTTATGACATCTTCAAAACATAACTGACCCTAGGAACAAGATGGAAAAGTAAAGTTTAGTATGCCTGAACTCAGAATATTAAAGTGTATCTTTTAGTGAGGGTGATTTTTACATTCTGTGTTTGAAAATACCACTTTTAGAAAATAGGTGTTTTCTTGTCTAACCATCCAGTGTGCCTCTGCCAGGTTTGTGTATTGTATGTCTGGCTTTTGGATGACAGGGGCTGGAGAGGGGCAGCGGCTCCAAAAGTCTGATGAGTCAGGGCTGGGCTAAATAGGCCAAGTTCTCATTTGGAGTGGTGGGAGGAGTAGCACCTTCACCTGAATAGGGCTGTGCCTGCATTCCACAATGACGGCTCCGCCCCCCCCCGTGGTGTGTCTTGGACCAGGGCTCACACTGGCAATGGAGGTTGTTGTGCACTTGCAAAGTGCCCCACAGAACTGGTTTTGGCTGGGTACAGACACTCTCTGCCTTCAAAGAACAAAGGATTTATGGGTATAAAAAGAGGGGCCCAGACCCCAGACATCTAGAACACTTCTGGGAATCAAGAGAAACCGTTGCCAAGGAGAAGAGCTGGAGAAACTGAGGAGGAATACTGCCCCTGTGCTGTTTGCTGTCTGGGGTTGGCCTGCAGTGGCTATTTGCTGCCAAGGAAAAGAGAAAAGGACTTTCCTGTTTGCTGTGTCCCCTGCTTGAGAAAGATCTCCAAGGGCTTGAAACTGAGCTTGCCTCCTGTTCTGAAGTCTCAGGGACACAAAGACTTCACCACCAGCTCCCTTGAACTTCCTTGCTGGCAGTTCTGACCTGAAAAGAGGTGCCTGCTGTTGTTATGGAGTGGGAGCTGGAAGAATCGCATCATCGCGAATCGCCGCATCGCGGTGCCAAGTTTGACGCATCATTGGGGGACACAGTAGGAAACCGATGCATTACCTCCCCATGCAGTAAGAAACCGATGCATTACCACCTCTCTGGTAAGGGACCAACGTATCACCTCCCCTGCGCAGTTGTAAGGAACCGACGCATCACCTCCCCCGGAGCAAGGAACCTACGCATCACCTTCCCTGAGTGTAAGGAACTGACGCATCACCTTCCCTGCAGCCCGTTTTGTTTGTGTGATACATCCCAGGTACTTTGCGTGAAAAGTGTTGCATCTGCAATTTGCTTTGAACTGAACTATTTCTACCATCTGAAAGTCATATTTGTATTACTGTATTGTGTATTTTTGTCTTTTGGTCTTGTTTTGGTTTAGATAAAGATTGCTTATTTTTCTAAACTGGTGTGGTGTCCATTTGTAGTGTTTTCACTGTATTACTGCATGTGTTCACAAATGCTTTACACACTGCCTCTGAGATAAGCCTGTCTGTTCAAGCCAAGCTACCAAGTGGGTGAGCAGGAGTTATTTTAGAAGTGTATCCCCCTTACCCTAACTAGAAGCAAGGGTCCCTATTTGGACAAAGGTAACTACTTCTGCCAACTAGAGACCTCCATTTCTAACAGTAACCTTTTACACAGTTTTATGTGTGAAAGGGGTGTGCTATGGGTGTTGCTGTGGGCATTCCACCGCAACACCCATTGCTTTTTGATGCTGCCCCAGATTTACAATGATTTGTAAATCTGAGGCAGCGGCAAAAGCTAACACCATGCAAAAGCAGGTGTTAGTTTGGCGCAATGAGGAGAAATACTTTTATTTCTCCCCGTTTTACTATTTCTATATGTGCTGCATTCTGCATGATGGTGCAAGGGTGCCTGTGTCACAAGAATTCATCCCTGCAACGCTGGCACCCTCACACTTTGGTGCAACAGTGTCTATGTTGGTGCTAAGCAGCTCTTTTTAGCACCAGGGAAAACACAGGAGTGCACCATATTCTTGTGAATATGGCGTATCCCTGTATTTTTTAAATTACATAGAGCAGCATTGCAAAATGTGTGGCTGCACTGAGCTATTTGCTTGTGACTATACCCCTAAATGTTACCTTTGCCACTTCAGAGCATTGCATCAATTAGCAAAAATGCACAATGAAAAAGCTCACAGCATGAGTATGAGAGTGCAGGCGGATGCACAGATGCAACATTTAGCGGTGTTAGAACTAATTAGTGGTCTGCTTGCGAAGCTTGGTTTTCACTTTTCTGGAATTTCCTGAAATAGTAGTAGCACGTTTGTATATGAAGGCTGTTCCAGAGTTTCAGATCATGAACCCTCAAGATTCTTCTACAGTTATGTTGTCTCTGAAAGAAACATTGATGGAATGAGCAAATGAAGATTGGAAGTTCCTAGCTGAGCACAGCAACATGTTTATTTATTTACTTGAGTTTTATATAGCGCTGGCTAGACCCGGAGGTATCAGAGCGCTTTACATGAGGAAAGTTACATCGGTTACAAAAAAAACATTTATACAAAAAAATACATAAGTTACAAGTTACATCTGTTGATTCGTGGTGCGTAGAAGTGTGAGGGGGTAAAGTAAAAGGGTAACAGGGAGGGGATACGGTGGAGAGATGAAGGAAAGTCTGCCCAATGTCCGGCTGGGTAGGTGATGGCCGAGGGGGACGTCTGCAGCCCATCTCCTCTATTGCTAACAAGGTAGCACCACCGGGTAATTTTAGAATGTTGCCAGGACTATTAGCCCAGAATGCTCTGCGTATACTGCCCAGTGTTATGATCCTGAACTCAACAAAGATCCAGTAGAGAGCTCTCAGTAATGGCTTGATATGATACTGTTTCCTTAAATGCAGACACATTATGGCTGCCTAACTGCGCACTATTTATAGTTGTGGCAATGAACATTTGTGGCAAGCCTGTGTAGATAGCACTGCAGTTATCCAATTGGAGCATGACAAAAGCAGGTGTCAGTTTCATGTGGTTGTAGAATGAAATTACTCTGACTCTATCACTCATTGACTACAATCCATTCAGAAAAAAAAGTAAGGTTCCTTTATCAAAATTAAGACATTGTCTAAACATTCTGCAATACTAATCTGCTTCTCCACACTATCACTGAACAATGCATATCTGAGCATCATCTGCATTCATTCATAATTTTACCTGGTTGTGGTTAAGTACTTGAGCCAAGAGAAGACATGGAGGACCCCGTGGAACTCCACCCTGAACTATAGTGAAGGTAGAGGTGAAGGAACCTTAACATACATGTTGTCCTGGTCATGAAACAATGGATGAAACCACTCAAGAGCAGTCCCTGATACACCCACATTTTCCTTGCAACTGATCCGCATAATCGCACATATCTGTACTCTCCTGCTCTACTGAGTTTGAGGGTGTTCATATATCCTCTTTGGTGCTTTGACCGCCCTGAAGAGACATGGTCTCTGAGAAACAAACAAAGTAAGATCAAATGTGAATAAGAAAATTCCCATTAAAGGTCAGTATCAAGAATTTTTCACCTTATGGAAATTTTCCGAGTTATAAATATAACTATTGTTGTCAATCCATGTCTGCCACTGTTATCCAGTAGTATTCTTTGTATTCTTTGTGAATTCTATGCATAATAGATTTTTGCTACAAATCTATGAGTAAAACTATGAGAGCAAATAAGAGGAGGTGTGATTGTTAACTTGAGTCCCGCAGAAGATGTATCAGGAAGAATGCATCATGTTTGCATTGGATCTAAAATAGTCATAGGTGACAAGTAATATAGTCAATTATATGATGTTCTGCTATTATCTTTAAGCTGTTGTTTTAGTCCACCTAGCAGAAAAGATTGATCTATTGGTACTTGACAGAAAGGTATGGACTTCCTGGTTATTTTAAACTATGGCGGGATTGCCAGAATTAGATTTTTAAACATCTCAGTAACTGATTACTAAATGTAAACTACACAGAAGTTGTTGGACTTGGCCCTTTTTGCAGGGCTATCCCCAAACGATTTGCTTCTTCCTCCTAATTTTTCCTGACCTGCTGTTGTTGGCTTCAGGACTCTGGGTACTTTACCACTGCTGATCAGTGCTAACGTGCATATGCTCTCTGTGTTATTATGATTGGTTCTCCCTGATTGGCATATTTGATTTACTAGTAGGTCCCTAGTAAAGTGCACTCAGTGGGCCAGGGCTGGTAAACTAAATGCTACCAGTGGGCCTGCTGCACTGATTGTGCTACCCACATGAGTAGCCCTGAAAGGATGTCTCAGGCCTGCCACTGCAGTGCCTGCGTGCAGTTTTTTTTTTGTAAACAGATTATTTATTAATTGGTAATAAAACAATCAGTAGCATTACAGAGATAAGTCTGTACTTACAGTTCATTTCCAACGAACAGCCGTCTACATCTATACATATTAATCTCAGGCCGACTTCCCCCAGGAGGCATTGGTCTTGCTCCAGCGCAAGGAATTGGTGAGTCACCTAGTGCAGTCCTGGGTCCTCTGGCTTGTCAGACTCTGTACCCCCCTTAGTAGGCGTGCATCAACTCAGTGTTCTGTTCCATAATAAAACCCATAACAACCAACTAGGGGAAACCCCCTCCTCCCTCCCAACACCCACCCTCCCCCACCCCCGAGGCATGGCAATGCTAACCAGTCTTTCAGGGCATCAGGCATGTTATTCCAAGTAATGTAGTTCCCTAAAAGGGCCAGCTCCCATCAGGTCCCCCATCGGGCATCATGTTCCCTCGGGCAGCCATCTTGTTCATTCAATAAATCAGGCACTCAGTTCCCCACATCTGGGTCTGCCCCGTCAGGGGGTACTTCGTTATTGCCGCTCGGCTGCTTGAACACCTCTACTAATGCCACCCATGCTCTCGCCGCCTCCAGTGTCTTTTCACTCCCAGTTCTCTGGGCCATTTGCAGTCTAAAGATCCCTTCGCAATCAGCCCACCTTATAAGCTCTCTTGTCCATCTCAGTATGCTAGGGGCGTTTTTCGCCTTCCAATGGTTAGTGAGTTCCCTTTTGGCTAACACCAACCCCAGGTCTATAAATTTACTAGTGACCTTATTCCTGGCAGTGTAAAGGAACCAGTGTAGGAGGCAACACCCTGGTATCAGCGCTATGTCACATTCTGTCATGTTCTCTAGGCTAGTCGTTGCCCCTCTCCAGAACCCTCCCAGTAGCGAGAAGTCCCAGAACATATGTAAGAAGAACCCCGCATTTTCTAGGCTACACCGTGGGCAGGCGGATCAGGCCCCAAAATATTTGTTAATCTTGCACGGGGTAAGGTACACCCTGTGGAGGACAAAAAGTGTATCAGCTGGAAGCGCCCATTTCTAGAACTTTTCCAAGCTCTTTCTACCAATTCTCCCCATGGTTTCCCATCTATGGGCTCACCTAAGTCCGCTTCCCATTTGAGACGTAGGGCTGTCAGGGGTCGTGTAAGGCATTGGTAGAGGCAAATAACTGCTTTAATCGTTCCAGCCGCTACCACTATATACTGACAAGCCAGGGAAGTCGGAGGTTCCGTCAGTCCCTCCCACCAATGTTTACGGATAGCTGCCGTCAGGGCAGCATGTAAAAGGAACTCTCCTCTGGGGAGGTCGTATCGCTCTAGTAGATCATTAAAAGGGAGTAAGGCATTGTCCTCATAGAGATCTCCACTAGTAGATATCCCTGCCTCCTCCCATGCTTGTAGCCTATGCCAGTCCCCTCCATGGGGCAGCGCCTCGCAGATCAACAGCGGGATCTCTGGCGCATACAGGGATCTTATTTGTGTTCGCCCAGAAGCCCGATTCCAACATCGGCGCATCACCCGTAGGTCCGATGGGGCCTCCCCATCCCTCAAAGGGAGACGTAACAGCACGCAGGATAGGAGCCGCTAACCCGAATCCGGGCCCTCAGGGGGTCCTCTGCGTTCCGGAGTTGTCCCGCCATCCACTTCATGAACCATGGTAATTGAGCTGCATGATAATAAGCTTCAAAATCCAGCACCGCAAAGCCCCCCTCCACCCTGAGCCTCATCATGGTGGTGAGCGCACTCTGCGTCTCCCAGTGCCCCATAGAAATCCCATGATCAGGGTGTTGAGTTGGGCAAAAAGCCTGTGTGGGATCCAGAGTGGTAGCGATCCGAAATAATAGAGTAGTCTAGGTAACATGACCATTTTTAATAGTGCCACCCTACCCACCACCGACAGCGGGAGGGTCCCCCAGAATTCAAAAATACTTTTGGTGCCTTGTATCGCTTGCCCTATGTTGCCTTCTAATAAATCTGCAGGGTTGTGGTATATTTTAACACCCAGATAAGTCAGGCATCTGTTTTCCCACATCACACCTGTTGTTTCTAGCGGGCCAACCCTCCCCACTAGAGCAGGAAAAAGGCATGTCTTGGTCCAGTTGACCTTAAGTCCTGCAACTCTTCCCAGTCAACCCATATAAATTGGGGTTGACCCATCAGTTCTAATCCCTGATAGTGGCGGCCTGATCTTGCATGCACGGTGAGAGGTTCCACCGCCAGCACGAACAAGAGGGGAGACAGCGGGCACCCTTGTCTCGTTCCCCTGCCCACTTCACAGGGCTCTGAAATCAGTCCTCCCATCCGAACACTAGCAGTAGAATTCTTATTAGGATTGCCGTCCAGGCTACAAAATCCTCTCCCAGCCCAAACGCTCTCAGGACTCTAAAAAGATATGGCCAATGGAGGCTATCAAAAGTTTTCTCAATATCGATTGTTAGAATGCAAGTCTCTCCCTTGTTGGACGTGGTCGCATCCAGTAGTCGTAGAAGTCTACGTATATTCATTGCTGTATTCCTGGATGGAATAAAGCCCACTTGGTCCACATGTCCATCATGTGGATCATCAGTCGGCTCGCTAATATGCGACTCAATATCTTATAATCTAATTTGAGCATGGCAAGGGGTCGATATGCAGTGCGATCCCAAGCTGGCTTGCCAGGTTTTAAATGTGGGATGATAACCGCTTCTCTCGTTGAAGTGGGTAGATAGCCGTCTCGTTTTGCTCTATTATATAGGGCCATCAATTGGGGAGCCAATATGTCTACAAATGTTGAATAAAACTCAATCGGGAGCCCATCCGTCCCTGGAGTCCTGTGCTTGGCCATGTGTTTTATGGCGCCTCGCACCTCTCCGATTTTAACTTCCCTACCCAGGGCCTCTGCGGCATCAGCATCGATCTGAGGAAGTTCCACATCCTCTAGGAATCTCGCCTCCTCTAGCACTGTTGGGTTGAGCTTACTCTGGTATAAGGTAGTATAATATTCCAGAAACTGGAGGTTAATATCCTGCTGGCCATAATAGACCTCTTCGTTCCTCCCCCGCAGTTCCAGGATCATCGTCCCTCTGCATGCCAGATTGGCCAGCCAAGCCAGCAATGCTCCAGACTTCTCTCTCAGCATGGGCCCGAGCCGTGTAGGCCCTGTAATCAAAACAGTGCAGCCTTTCCACTTGCGTCGCCAAAGTCTCTCTGGCCGCAAGGAGATCAGCCTGTTTGTCCACCCTCTCCGGTTTATCCTTCTCCACTTCCCGAAGCCGCTGTTCCACGTTCTGTACATTACGCAGGAGGACCTCGCACCTCCACCGCCTCTCCAATACACTGGCCCCTAATAACAGTTTCAAAAGCATCCTATTCAATGAGTGGGCTTGTCGCTGTGTTGGCATTAGTTAGGAAATAATCCTCTATAGCAGTGTTTATCGTGGCTCGAAACACCTGATCCTCCAGCACCTCCGGGCTCAACCACCAGCTAGGGATTGTAGGCCTAGTCCGTACCCAGTCCACGGACACCAGCAGGGGATTGTTTTCAGAGATCGTCCAAGTCAAGTATTTACTCAGGGTGACCCCTCCATGCACATCCGGGGAGCACAGGATCGTGTCTAAGCGAACGTGCAACTCATGTAAAGCAGCAAAGTAAGAATAGTCTCTCTCCTCCGGGTAGTGAGCTCTCCAGGAGTCCATCAACCCCCAGTGGCGCTGCCAGTCTCACCTAGCATCAGCAATTCTGTGTGTGGGAGCGTCAGGAAGCGGCGGGTGGGAGCGGTCCAAGTTGACGTCAGTAATTCTGTTGAAATTCCCCCCCAATAGCACCACGTCAGTCAACACCGGTGCTAGTGTCTGTGATAGTTGTGCTAGAAATGCAGGTTGATCTACATTAGGGGCATAGATACTTCCTATTGCTATATCCCCTCCGTCCAATCTTCCCTATACCACCACAAATCTGCCCTCTGGATCTGTTATTTGTCTAACGCACTGAAAAGGGACTCCCGCGCGCACCCAGACCAGAGTTCCCCTTGCTGTGTGGCATGTCCTGATAGTGAATTACTAACAATTTCGTTTTTCACTATTGAAAGGCTATCTTGCCCCATAGGATAGAATGGAAGTTTATTTATAACATCTTATAAATATAACTTCCAATTGGAAAAAGATAGAGAAATAAAGTTTAGGCTCTCTGAACTCAGAATTTAATAACCTATCTTTTAGTAAAGATGGTTTTTAAATTGTGTGTTTGAAAAAGCCAGTTTTAGAAAGTAGGCATTTTCTTGTTTAACCATTCTGTGTGCCTCTGCCTGTTTGTGTATTGACTGGTTTTGGAGTGACGGGTGACGGAGGTACATTCTCTCAGGCAGCCACGGGGGGGGGGGTTTATATGTGTCCTGCCTTTCCTGAATGAGTCAGGGCTGGGCTAAATAGACCTAGGCTGCATTCAGAGTAGGGGGAGGAGTTCTCACTAGCACCTTAATAGGTCCGGTCTGCATTTAGAGTGGTGGGAGGAGATTTCCCTTGCACCTGAATAGGGCCTGTCTGCCTTACACAATTCTGTCTCCACCTCTTGCCTGGCAGCTGCACCAGAGAGGACAACACTGGTTTGGACTGGGCCCAGAGACCCTTACACAAAGATAACAAAGACATTTTAGGGTATTAGTATTAGACCTAAAACCCCTGAACTTTAGACTACTTCTGGAATCAAGAGGAACCTTTGCCAAGGAGAACAGCTGGAAAAATTAAGGCAAAGTACTGCCCTTGCTGTGTGTCCTGGGTTGGCCTGCAGTTGCTGTTTCTGCCAAGAAAAGGAGAATGACTTTGCTGTGTGCTGTGTCCCCTGCTTGAGGAAAGTCTCCAAGGGTTTGAGTAGAGCTTACCTCCTGTTTTTAAGTCTCAGGAACACAAAGACGTCACACCCAGCTCCCCTGAACTTCGTTGCTGGGAGTTCTGACCTGCCAGGAGGGCCTGTGACTGTGTGGGGACTCTGGAGGTTGTTTCTGCTGCTGGGAGGTGAAAAGCAACAATAACAACAACAAAAATGTCACACAGCTCTTCTTGCAACAGTTTTACCTATGTAACACCGTGGTGCGAGAAGAATGCCCGCACCGATGTGCCGCTGCTCAAACTGACGCAGCGCCTGTCACCACTGCAAGAATCGACGTATCGATTCATCGCTGCTGAAGAAACCGATGCAGCGCTGCTCGACGCTGCTGCATCGTTCTCCGCCGCATCCCGGATTTACACGCATTGTCCCTGTGAGCCACGTTTTTCCTGACGCATCAGCCAAAGATCGGAGTCATCTCAAAATCAATGCATCGCTTTCCCCTACAGACTGGACCTGACGCACCGCTCCCCTGTGTCCAGAGGAACTGTCGCATCGCATCCACAAAGGTCTCAGGAATTGACGCATCTCTTTGTTTTTCGACGCTTCCCATTGCTGCAGCTGTTTGGCTTGGTAAATTTTGTCGCAAGTACTTTGCAAGAAATCACGCATCCATAGTTTTCTTTGGGCTCAGTTGCTAAAACCTTTTTAAAGTCATTTTTCTTAATACTTGTATGTTGGATCTTTGTTGTTTTGGTCTTGTTCAGTTTAGATAAATATACCTTATTTTTCTAAACAGATGTGGAGTCCATTTGTGGTATTATCACTGTGTTACTGTGAGTGTTGGTACAAATACTTTACACATTGACTTTGGAATAAGCCTGTCTGCTCGTGCCAAGCTACCAAGGGGGTGAGCAGGAGTTGTATCCCCCTTTCCCTGAGTAGAAGCAAGGGTCCCTATTTGGACGAAGGTACCTACCACTGTCAACTAGAAACCCCCATTTCTAACAGATGTTCTCTGGAAAATAACTAAGCTCACTTCCATGATTAGCATATGGACAGGGCTAGAGAGGTGAACTTTGTGTTCGGACTAAGACTAGATATTTGACTGCATTTTATACTTAATGTGACCCTTGGAAGTAATTCAATATTTGAGTATTTCTTTCTCAGAATTTGAGTCCAAGATTGTAACAGAAATTGAGTACAGGAGTGTTGGAAATGACCATCTTTTGCATAGTATTACACCAGATTGTTGCCTCTGTATCTAAAACCATTTTAGTTGGCCACATGCCTTTCCACACTTTACTCCTACTAACCAGTGGTAAAGTGTTTGTGCTGTCCCTTTTAAGCATATACCTAATTGGCCCATTTAATTTACTTCTAAGTCCCGGCTAACACATGGGTCTACATGTTCCCAGGCCTCCTAAATAGTGGACTGCAGCACTCATTGTGCCACCCACTAATGTAGCAATATAAAACATGCCTCAGGCCTGCCCTTGCAGCCTGGGTGGGCAGTTTTAAACAGCTATTTTGTTCTGACAAGATAATCCTGCCAGACATAACCCTTTGTTTTTAATATTTGTGAGTCACACCTAAGGTAAATCCTAAATTCCCATAGGACAGGGTACATAGTACTTAAACAGTGGGACATGTATGTTTAAAGTTTTACATGTCCGGGCACTGAAAATCCTCTTATGTCTTTTTTCACTGTAGCAAGGCTGGCTCTCCCAAAAGGAAACACTGGGTTACATCATAACAACATATAATGCTTCATTTCAGTTTGGGAGCAGCGAGAAAAATGATTTAAGGAGTTATTTTAACGGCAATCTAAAGTCCAGCTTAATGGTAAGGTCAGATAGATTTTACATTACTATTTTGAAAATTGAAATTTTTAGAAAGTTGTCATTTTGCAGTCTAAGACAGACGTGCTTTTCTACCAATGTCCAGTGTCATCTGACTGGTGAATGACTGGCCAGCCCTTCCAGAGTTTCAAAGGGTGCCATCTCTGTCATTGACAGATGTAGCTCACACCCAGGACTACCTCCCTTTGTCTTCTTAGTCAGCTCAGCTCCAAACCCAGTGGGACACGGAAGCTGCCCAAGAACTGGTTTACAGTGAGCAAAAGGGAGAGTTTGCCCATTGTCAAAGCTTCACCTCTGCGTGGACACAAGGAGCTCTTTCCAGGGGCAGAGGGTTCTGGTATTTTGGATTTAGGTTGAAAAAGGCATTGTGGCATAGTTCACAGTAAAACACACATGAAGTGCTTCAAAAGTGAATAGGGTCACCCTTGGGAACATTTACCCTATTGGATAGGGCGCAAGCAAGAGGTTTCCTCACCACAGTCTGGCACTGTGCATAAAAGTGGTATCCTAAGTACCCCTTTCAGAACACTCCCACCTCTGTAAAAATCAGAAGGACTGCCCTGCTGTCTAAAGAGCCTAAAGGGAAGTGCTTGCCTTGAGACCAGGACTCCAGAATTCACTCCAAGGGTCAGTTGGCTTATTTCCTGTTTGATCTACAGCTACACAACAAGCTTCCAGAGGCCTTTCCTGCAACTTCCCAGCTGACCAGCTTCAACTGGATCTGCCCTGGTTGCAGCTGCTGGACTCTGCTGTCTTGACCGCCAAGTGCTGTTCTCAAAGTCCTAGTCTCTTAGCTGGTGTCAAAGTGTACTCTTCCAAAAGTTTCTTCAAACCGACAACAACTTTTCTTTTTTGTTCAGAGAACAGGGAATTGGGACCATCCTGCGAAGCTGATCCAATGAAGATAGATTGCCACCTGGCCAAAGACACATGGTGCTCCGTGTTAGACCTGCCATCCTTGGCATAGTTTTTCCCTAACATTTTTGCCTTCAGACCTCCTGTTTTTGCTGACTTCGTTTTTGCTGGCCTAAGGACTCTGCACACTTTACTACTGCTACTCAATGCTAAATTGATTGTGCTCTCCCTTTAAAACATTACCTTTTACGTCACTAGTAAAGTGGCGCTACTTGTGCCCAGGGCATGTAAATTAAATGCTACTGGTGGGCATGCAGCACTAATTGTGCCACCTACTTAAGTAGCACTTTAAACATGTCAGGTCGGCCATTGCAGCCTCTGTGTGTGCAGTTTTAAACTGCTATTTTGTCCTGGCAAAAGAAAACTTTTGAGAGGCCCAATCCTTTCTTTTTAATACCTATAAGTATCCCTTAGTGTAGGCCCTGGACAGCCCCAGGGCAGAGTGCAATATATTTAAAAAGTAGAACATGTACTTTTAAGTTTAACATGTCCTGGCAGTAAAAATCTGTTAAATCAAATTTTCTATACTGCAAGGTCTACCTCTTCCAAAGGATAACATTGAACTTACCTTATTACACTTTATAAGTGTAAATTCCTAATGAAAACAGGTAAGCAGTTCATGTTTGCTGTCTCTGGAACTGGAATTTAAAATCCTAACTTGTGGTGGAGTCGTATTTTAAACTACAAGTCTGAAAATGCTACTTTTAGAAAATGTACATTTTCTTGCCGTAACCATTTGGTGCCTGCAGCTTGTCTCTGGGTCACATGACTGGGAGTAGCTGACAGTTAAGCTTTGTGTATTCCTCCTCAAAAGCCACACACAATGAGGAGCTTGGACGTGACTGGATGGGCCATCACTGGCAGGATGGAAGGGATGAGCTGGGCCCGGCCCCACTTACACTTGAATGTCCTGTCTTCACACGAAGAAGTTCATGCCCCCTGTAGTTAGCCTGGAGCCAGGAAGGCAGGGCATCTGCACTTCAAAGGCATGCCTTTTGAAGCTACTACCCACTTCAAAGGCAGAACTGTGTATGAATACTGGACCTCAGACACCAACTCTTCAGTACACTTCTGGACCTGTGGAAACTCTGCCAAGAAGAATGACTGTTGTGCTGCTAAAAGGACTGCCACTCAGCTAGACTGCTGTCCTGAAGGAACTGAAACCCTGCTGTGCTGATATGTTAACCTTTTGCCTGGGGAGGAAGAGCTGGACCTGTAACTTCATCTTGAACCTAGGGCTCCCAGAGTGACTGCAGGGGCTAGTCTGCTGGCCTCCTAATCTGAGCGCGAGGGGCATAAAAGGCTCCCCAACATCCTGCACTAGCCCCCCCTGGACCCAGCTGCAGTGCGTTCCTGATCCCCAAGTGTGCCCCCAGGTTCTGCACCCTTGGTGTCGCTCAGTAAGCTCAAATCAAGTGTTTGGGCTCTTCGCAACAGCAGATGGGCCTGTTTGCACTGAGACCCTGCCACTCGCAGCACGATCCAGCACCAAGCTCCATCAGCCTTACTCTTCATGCATCAGCATCGACCACTCGCGGGGACCGCCAGCGCTAAGTTCCAGCAACGCTAGTCCATAGGATGACTGGCTCTGTGTGCTACACTGACAGCTTCCTGCGACACTGTCCATGCTCCTCGGGGCCATCTCCAAAGTGACCGGGACTCTTGGCACAGATTTGAGAAGGTAAACTTCAGTGGGCCTAATATGGTGCCTGTATCCGACATGAGCTCTATCGGGATTGGCCTGAGAGTGTGACTTTGACCCGCTCCAGCGCAACCAGATTTCCGAGTTTTTGGAGCCATTTTTACTAATATTTTTAAAAATTCATGACTCTGGTTCTACTGATTGGATATTTGTCAATTTGGTCTTGTTTTATTTATTAAATATTGTTCTACTTTTTCATTTGGTGTTGGATCATTTTAGGGAGGTGTTTATCACATTATTTCTGTTTGAAGTATTGCACAAATACTTCACACACTGCCTCTAAGTAAAGCCTGACTGCTCTGTGCCAAGATACCAAGGGGCTGAGCAAAGGTTAATTTGGGGTTTGCTTGTGCCTTATCGTGCCGGGGATTTTAGTTGTTACTTGACCAGGGCTCACATCCCAGTTAACCAACAACCCAATTTATCACACTCCTGCTACATTCTTCTCTGCAGCAGCAAATCTGATCCAGCAAGACTTTGTGGAGAAGGTGTCTGGCCTGAAGGTAGAAAGGCTGTACTAGGCGATGGCGCAAAGGGTATGCAGCTGGCGAGGGACCTTCTCTGGGTGAGAAATTAAAAGTTCTCCCATTATGAGACTTCCCACCAAAAGTCAAGGGCCTCACTGAAACCTTGTATAGCAGCTATCTAATGCAACTAGCCTGCTACCTTGCCCCACTGAGTATTTTTGACTTCAATTCCAGAGAATAAGTTCACAGGGAATCAGATTTTTCTTTGAAGTAGGTTCTCATCTCCTTCAATAAATAATGCCCTTTCTTACAATGAGAAACCTGCACTTCAAATGACGAGTCCAGATAAATGATGATGCATTTTAATTCAATAGAGTAGTGTAGGAAACTGGATTATTAGTTGAGATGGGTGAGAGCTCCACTCAAATAATAAACACAATCTCCCTCGGGGTGAACCACAAAGTCACTAAAACAACCTGTATTTAGTGCCCTGGAAGTATGATACAAAAGCAGTCAGGCTTAATATATAGGCATTGTGTAAAGTTTTTATACAGTACTTGAACAGTAATAAAGTGAAAACAGAACAAAAGAAAAATCCCAAACCAATTTTGAAAAGTAGAATCAGAGTTATGACTTGGAGTTTAGCATTGGACTGACATTGCTGACATGGGGAGTCCTTTTGCAGTCTCGAAAAGCCTCAAACATCTGGAATATTACCTGAAGTTTAGTTTTGAAGCAGAAAAGAAAAAGAGGATTTTAAATTATAATTCAAATAAGCGGAATAAGCATTTCTTTATCTGTTCCTGAACTGAAGTTATCACTTATTAAATGTAATAACGCACCACAGTGCTAGCATATGGACAGATAACTTTACTACAGTAAAAAATTAGTTTCGGGTTTTAAGGAAATGTAAAACTTAAATATATATGTCCCACTTTTTAAATACCATGCACCTTTCCCTGTGAGCCTTTAGATCTTACCTTAGGGATAACTTATAAGTATGGATGGTTGTTGCTGTAGCACGAAGAGCCAGTCATTGCTGGAGTTTTGCGCTGTTGATTATTGAAGATGGTCACTGTGGCATTAAGCGCAGGTCTCACGTTGCTGGTCGATGCAGACTGTCACTGTCAGCTCGAAAAGCAGGTCCAGCTGAAGCTTCACTTTGGCGATCATTGTTGGCGGTTGATTCTAGGCCTGACAAGGTCACTTTGGAGTCGCGAGGAGCACAAACTTCAAGAGTTCCCCTTTCTTGAGAAGGAATTTACAGGACTAACTCCAGCAGAGGCCAGCACTGAGGCTCATGCATGTTCAGGCAGGTTCAGTTGATGCTGGCCAGCTGAGCAGTTGCAGGAAGGCCCCTGGATGCTTGTTGTATCCCTGTAGCACACACAAGGTCATCCAACTGACCCTTGGCGTCATTCTGGTTTGCCTGGGATCAAAGCAAGTAAGTCCAATCTTCCTTCTTTAGACATCAAGGTAGTCCTTCTGGAAGCAGAGCAGTCCTGTATTGTCCACAGGACCAGGAGTGTTCCCATATTAGAAATGGGGGTTCTGGTTGGCTAGGGTATGCATCTAAGCCAGGCAGAACCCACCACTCTAGTCAGGGTAATGGAGTTACATACACAAGATAACCCCTGCTCACCCCCGTGGTAGCTTGGCAGAGCAGTCAGGCTTATCCCAGAGGCAATGTTTAAAGCGTTCGTGCAACACACACACCAGTAACACACTAGGTACAGCACACAAAGAGACTCCACATAAGGGTATATAAAATAGAACTGTATTATATATAAGACACATAGACCATAATCACAAAAATCAATTATCTCTTTGCCAACTAGTAAATAGCCACAACCTTACATGTTGTTAAATAAGGTGATTAACTGTAAGTTGTACGCATCATAAAACATTATGAAAATAACACCTTGCACCATCACTGTTTATTATATGCAGTTCATACAAATGATACTTGTTATCATGTCACAAGGCATATATCATGACATTAGGGCCTCAAATTGCAGCAGGTTGGTGAAGGAGACATGAATCCTAATCAAGAGAAACATGCAATTGGTAACAGAAAAGCCAAGCCGAAACTGTAGGGCACAGCAGCAACTGCGTGCCTATACTGGGTAATGCGGTTAACCTTCACCGGGGAACGGGACCTCGATTGATGTTTTACCCATCCTTTCAATTACATCCCTGTGCCCCCAGGTATGAGCAAGAAAAAGGGTGGGGGCACCCACGGTAGCGATCTGCGGGGAGACCTGTCTTGGTCCCCCGGATGCAGAGAAACTAAGCGCAGTTTCCCGCCAGCGTGTGGTGCAGCGGCCGAAGTCACATTGCATCCTTTTTTGGCCCCAGCACCTCACACCGATTTGGCCCACAGCGGACTCACAGCCACCGCATAGGGAGCTTCTCACCTGGCCCCGGTGGGAGGTGCCACTCCTCTCCATGGTGTGCGGCCCTGTCGGCCCATTGCAGCTGGGGCGGGGCGAGCAACACTCCGGTTTGCCCAGGGATGCCCCACACCTGGTGCATTTTTGGGTGGTGCTGTCATGTCTGGCCGGGTAGCCACAGATGATGCCGTTTCCCCGTCTGCTTCTGGGTGGTGACGTCAGAGATTTTGGGTGGCTGCGGTCACCTGGCAATGCGTCTTCTGCCAACTTCCCTCCGCTCAGTCCCTGCGATTGCATTCATGGGTGCGGCGCCTCCCTCTTGCTGGTGCTGGCGAGGGATCGTCAGCACTTGCTGGATTGAGCCCTCGCCTCTCTTCCCAGGAACTTTGTAAAGCGATCCGCATGCGCTATTTCTCAACTAAAAAGGGGAAAATAATGGCCAAATATGGCGCTCCACTTGCTCGGAGGCTGGCAACTCCCCAAAGTGCGCTAACTGTAGGAAAAAAGTGCTCAACACGTGCTTCCTTTTCAAAATGATGCATTCAGTGCTCACCACGTGCTGTTTTGCAACATGGGCCAGTCAGGAGCAACTACTGCAGGCCGTCCCACCCCCAAACATATCAGGGGCAGCTCTCCTCACACAGCTCTTCAGCTCTCCCACCAGGCAGGTTACTTTTAGACCTCACAAGGATATTTCCTGAAGTCTTTTGTATCCCTGAGACTTCCAACTGAATGCAAGCACACACAAGCCCTTGGAGAATTCTTTCTCAAACAGGATACCACAGCAGGACAAAAAAGAGTCAGTCATTTTCCTTCACCACAGACAGAAGCAGCAACTGCAGGCCACCCACCTCTCACTTAGAAAAGGCAGCGCTCCTCACACAGTCCTTCTGCTCTTTTTCTTGGCAGGGTCCTCTTGTTCCTGAAAGAAATCTAAAGTCCTGGGTTTTTAGATCTAATACTTATACACCAAATTGTCATTGTTCTCTTTTGTGGCAAGGGGCTCCAAACCCGGTCCAAACCAGTCCTGTCCTCCCCGGTGCAGCATGACCACATTGGGTGGAGACAGCATTGTGGAAAGGAGACACAGCCTATTCAGGTGCAAGCGAAACTCCTCACAACCCTCTAAATGCAGACCAGGTCTATTAAGCCCAGCGCTGCATCACCCAGGCAAGGCAGGGCACACATCAACAACCCCCCCATTGACTGTCTAGAGTGAATGCACATTCCTCAGCTCCTATCACACCAACACAAGACGTTGAATACACAAACAGTCAGAGGTACACAGGATGGTAAAGCAAAAAATGTCCCACTTTCTAAAAGTGGCATTTTCAGGCACAGAATTTAAAAACCACCTCTACCAAAAGGTGTGTTGATAAATTCGGCATTCAGAGATCCTAAACTCTATTGTGTCCCTATTGAAAGCTACACATGTAAAATGTTACAACGCAGCACCAATGATAAGCCTATGGGACGGACAGTCTTTCAATAGTGAATAACAAAATACACAGTATTTCACTATGAGGACATGTCACACAAACCAGAACATGTCCTACCTTTTACTTACACTTTACCCCTCCCATGGGGGTACCTTGGGTCTACCTTAGAGGTGCCTTACATTTAAGGAAAGGGAAGGTTTGGGCCTGGCAAGTGGGTGCACTTGCCAGGGCAACATGACAGTTCACAACTGTGCTTTCAGACACTGTGGTGGCAGGCCTGAGACACACTTACAGGGCTACTCATGTGGGTGGCATGCCACCAGAGATGGAAGCCCACTAGTAGCATTTGATTTACAGGCCCTGGCACACACATTGCACTTAACTAGGGACTTACCAGTAAATCAATTATGCCAATCATGGATAACCAATACTATTCATAATTTATACACCAAGCATATGCACTTTAGCACTGATCAACAGTGGTAAAGTGCAGAGAATCCTATAGCCAATAAAAACAGGGTCAGAAAAATAGGAGGCAAATGGCAACATTGTTGGGTGGAAACCTGTCAAAAGGGCCAGGCCTAATATCTGATGAGAGGTTCTGAAGATGCCATTTGTATACCTGGTGCCAGCCTTTGTTTTGGGGAACTCCCTGACCTACCCCCTAAATTGGTCCGTCAGTTCTTCTTCTTCACCTGGTTCTGGCTACAAACTGTCTATGGTGACAAAGGTCAAGACAGGACTGGTGTTTGGTTTCTTTGTGTCTGCTGCAGGCAGAGTCCTTTGAAATGTAATCAGGACAGGGTAATGCTCCACCCCTGCCATCTCCGCTCACACCTAGGTTTTCTTTGTCTCACTGTCTGGAAGGAATGCACAATCCACCACAACAGAACAACGTATAGTAATGTGACCTAGGACAATGGCAGTAAGGGAGTTGGTCTGGACAGGAAAAAAGCATTTTTAAAATTGTAACTTAAAATCCAACTTGACCATTAACGAGGATTTTAAACTACAATTCATTTGTGTGTAAACATAATTTCTCTATCTGCTACCAATCTGAAGTTAGCATTTATTAAAGGCAATTAAGTAACTCAGTGTTAGTCAATGGGAGCAATAGGCCTTACAACAGTGACAAAACTACTGTCAGGACATATAAAACGTAAACACATCTGCCTTATTTTATAAGTGAATGAATGAATGAATACGTGAATGAATGACAGGATTTGTAGCATGCACAGATACTACGAGAGTGTCCTGGCACTAGGCAGAGCCAGCAGGGAGTGTGGGAGGCATTCTATTCCTTAAACAGGTGGGTTTTTAATTGTTTGTAGAATAATCTTTTATCTGGAATGCATCTGAGCGCCAAGGGAATCCAATACACCCTGCTATAGTGGTGGTTAGGGTTGTAAGGCTAAACCACGAATGCCTCTGCCATGCAACCCAAACCACAAATGCATCTTAACTATGCATTCCTTTACCACGCATGCCTTTACCACATAATTTCATTGTAAAGGCATGATTGGTAAGGGGGTATGCATGGTTAAGATCACCACTTACCCAACCCTTTCCTTAAAACTACCACTTCCCCTTATCTAATGTCTAAAACCCTGTCCCCGATCATAAACAACCTCGAGACCAGCGCCCCCCGCATTAACCCAAAAACATACCCCCACGTTGTTCATAAAACTACCCCAAACCCTTCCACTGGTCTGAGGCCTAAAGCCCTGCCACCAATTTAAAAAACTACCCCATTTTTCACAGTGCTACTTAAGTGGGCAGCAAAATGATTGCTGCAGCCCACCAGTAGCATTTAATTTACAGGCCCTGGCTCATGTAGTACCATGTACAAAGGACTTGTAAGTAAATTAAATGTACCAATCAGGTGTATTCAGATTGTACTATATTAAGAGAGAGAACACAAGCACTTTACCACTGATTAGCATGGGTAAATTTAGCAGAGTCCTAAAAGCCAACAAAAACAGGTTCAGCAAAGGAAGGCAAAAATCAGGCCTGACCCTGCAGAAAGGCGGTGATCCAACAAATAAAACATACATTTGTGAGGTTTTACGGTTAGACTGGCAAACTGTCATTACATTTGTAAGATTCTGGATTTACAGTGTTGGCTATCCAACTAGGCGTAGATTTCATGTGGTCAAATGCTAACTTTAATAGTTGATGTTTCTGTCCAAGCGAATAGATGCATAGAACCATCTTCAGAACAGATGTAAATTTAAATTCTGAAGTTTGCAATGTTTGTAAAAAATGGCCAGAGAGAAGTTATTCCAGCTGTTTTGAAGGGCCACTCAGGGCAGTAGGTGAACTGCCATCATGTGACAGCTATTGAATAATTCCTTTTCTGACCCCTGAAATCACTGATCTGAACCACCGTACCATTCGTCCCTCAAGAAAGGTCCATTGGCATGATCCCCACCTTTGTACCATCTCCTTTCTTTTTGTGCTCCTTCCCTTGTACCGCAACCTTCCAGGCCCACTCCATTCCCTGCTGCCCTCCACAGCTTCTTCTCTCTATTGAGCGTGCATAAGGAAGGATATCAGGCTCACATATGTTTCTTTGCTGCGGGATGTCTTGAATAAGAGATAACCTATTGATGAAATTCGTTACTGCTGCTACCCAGGTTCTTTTAAACTTCACCATGTTAGAAAGCTTTGATTGCCTCCACTATATATATATATATATATATATATATATATATATATATATATATATATATATATATATATATATATATATATATATATATACACGTACGTATGTATGTAATATATATATATATATATATATATATAAAATAACTTAATTTGGTTATTTTGTTTCAATCCATCAAAGTGTGCAAAGGTTAAAAAATCCTCAATTTACAGTCTAAAACAGGAAAATACGTTTCAGATGCTATATTTAAAATATACAATAAAAAGTGGTCGAAATAAAAACCCACATTAAAAGGCGAGCATCAGAATAACAACCTTCCAGCTGAAAGCCACGTCACATACGAAGATACCAAAGAAACTTGTATGCGATACACAATACATTAATTCCATTGACCAATATATCACGGTTGGAAGAATTTATTTTCACAATGCAGCCTAGGATAAAAACTTCTGTCGAATTATGCAGAAGACAAATAGACTAACAGCAAAGACTATTGACCCCGTAATGTCAGTTTTTAGGATTCTATATAAAATCTGATATTGCATCTCTCCAAGGTTTAGGCAATATATATATGTTTTTCTCCAGTCATAGATCTGACCACTGTGGACTATCATTGTTTACTCCTGGACTGAGCATAGTGCCTTCTTGACAGCCACCTCGTCTTTAGTAAGGATTTGGGGGCATATCATCAAGGGCCGGCGTTAAAATTATTGCCGCTTTTGCATCCGTTTTTGGACGAAAAGCGGCGATAATTTTATCGCCCTATCAGCATGGACACGCTAACGCGTGAATCCATGCTTTAGCGCCCATTTTCTTTTTGCCTCGCCTTGCATCGCTAATGAGATGCGAGGTAGGCGTTCCTTTGAGAAATACAGCGAAAATAATCGCTAACGAAGGATCTCCCTATCAACAAGGGAATCGCTAACCTGCCTAGCGGCATTGAAAGTAGCGCTAACCGGCTATATCGCCTGTTCCTTACGCCTCCTAATTCTTTGAGTTAGCCATGTTTAACACGGGAGGTGGATCGTCATGCTGAGTCCACATCTCCCTATCACCAATGTTTTTACTATCGCTGCTTTTTTATCGCAGGTAATCTAGCGATATTGCCCCTTATCGCCGCTATTGCCGGGATTCCTATCGCCTCGGCGATGCGCCTTGCTGATAGTGCGCTGACCGGGCGATAGAATCCGGCGATAGGCGGCGTTGTTATTGTGCACACTAAACACGGCCAGCGATAATTATCGCTGGCGGTTGATGATATGCCCCTTAGTTTGTTCATGTAGACCCTGGCATTAGGTTCTTTGTATAAAGATTTTAGTCTGAAGTATTCTCCGTCCACGCTTTATGGCCACTGACTCGCCATAAAATCTACTGAATGTTTAGGCACTATTCATTTAAATTTTGAGCTATGCCAAAAAATCCTTTACCCAACTTAAATATTACTGTATTGTAAAGAGAGAGAAAGGAAGCTTAGGTGTAATAACTTTGAGGTAGAAAATCTATTTAATGATTTGTACTACCCCTATGATTAGTACTTGCACATTGTATTTACCAAAAAAGGCGCAAGAGGTTTTTCATACCACCAATTTACAACGTTTTCCAGTGAACATCTGTCAATTCCGCTCTATAATTTGCCACATTTAACTTAGAAATATTTTCCCACGCAGAACTGTAATATTATCAGGAAGGAAGACGCCCCCAGTTCATTGTTGCGCGTTTTGAGAGTGCCCAATGAAACAGCGACTTTTCAGAAGGAAGCGAGGCAGTCTACTTCAAGCCTAGGGGTGGCGGTGAAGACATTTGCTGCTTGCACTCATGGCACACTCAAAGATCAGCCGCAGTGTGCGGCACTGGCGCTGGGCTCACTAACCCCCAAGGGAGTGATTGCACTCTCCGAAGGATCAAAGCTTGCCTCAGGAGCGCAGGAAGGATTAGGAGCATCGCATGGGAATTCTTTAAAAATGGTCTCCTAGATTAAGATGGTAAATTGATTTAAACCGCCCTCCTCGAATCTCTCCCTAAGCCGAACGGCGTTGCTGATTCCTCTGTAAACTGCGTAGGGATGGCGAGCAGACCAAGAAGTCCTCCTTTCAAGATTCCTCAAAAACTTACGCTAGACTAACAACTGCAAAAGAATGGAAGGAGAAAGAACATATCAAGGAAATATTTTGAGCTGGGTGTAGGAAAGAGGATCTTTGGGTGCTTGGGCTGTATCACATAGGGTAACCAATGGAAGTGCTAATGCAAGACCGGTCTTTGTCTAGAGTTGGCATGGACTCATGCTTTAAACAGCTGAAAAGGAACCTTGAAAGCATGTGCTGCATTTGGTTGTAATCTAGCATCATTTCTTGAAACCTCCAAAGCATACAACTGAACACAGCAGCAGCAAAGGTCATTTTACAGACATCCTATTTTTGGTGTTAGGAGCACTCACAAGCATCACATCCCTAGCATTGGACAGTATGGTGACTAAGATCCAGTAAATTTCAAATTAAAGAACCCAGGGCCACCTATATATGACCGAGTCTCAGCAAGTCACCTTGCTGCACTGCACGTCATGACAGAGAGGGAGCAGGATTGTGCTGTATTTAAGTCAAGTCGTATTCCTGCCTTTTCCCCTGCGCTGGTGCCCTTTTGGCTGCCTAGCGCCAACTGCATTGTAAGGACGATAGCTTTTGTGCAGGAAGGGGCACCTTTCTGCACAAAAACAATCCCCTGAGTCAGAATGCAGCACACATCGAAAGAGTTAAAAATGAGGAGAAATAAAGATATCCGCAGGTGAGGCGTATGTTTTTGGTGCATTCCCAGGTCTACCACTTCTGGTAAATCTGGGAATGCATCAAAATCCATGGATGCTGCCTGGGAATACTCACGCAACACCAATAGAAATGCCTCCCTGACACAGAGTAATGCAACGCAGCGATTTGCCATGCGTTGCATTACTCGAGTTTTATGAAACCACTCAGAGCCATGCAAGGTGGCCTTGTGTGGCTTCATAAATCTCATTTTTACGTTGCGTTGCTCCTACACCACATTGTTTGGTGCAAGAGCGATGCAAAGGGGCTCGTAAACATGTCCACCGACAGTTGTGATGAGATTCTGGCTGTAAATGGGAGAAATTAGAATAAACAAAAAGTGCTATTTCTCCTAGTTCCATAAATTATAAGCTTATCCAGTCCAGGTTTTTGGTTGCATTCTTGGGTTTGTAGTCCTGTTGATCCATTATAAAATGTGTACTACAAGTCCCAGAATGTAAAGTAAAACCTGTTCTCTATGATCTACTTCTGCATGAACCTGGGAAATGTGAGGGCTCTGCCTCTGGTGGGGCGCTGTCACCTCTGTTTAGGCTCACAGTTCATCAATTTTATTGCCACTTCTAAAATGGGCTCAATTGTTAAAGCAAACATCTTTTTATTGAGAAAATGCATTTAATGCCATTATAAACGACTTGTAAGAACTGTTTTAAGGTCATCATTAGCTGTGTTACCACCTTCATGTTTTTCAAAAGAATCGATAAAAATACATAAATTGTTATGAATACAGACGAGGGCTTTCAGTCAGCACTCTTCAGCAAATAGTCCGTTCAAGGGTCTTTCCCATTTTGCTTCCTGCAGCATAGGGCAGAGGGCTGTCGGTCAGTCTACTTCAGCCACTGGTTCTCTTCATTAATGGCATTTTGTTTGTGCACAACCCCCTAAAAAGTAGTCCACTTAAGTGCCATGGCTGATTGACCAATCTCTGGTTTGATTTTGTGTTTACTTTTGTTAGGGCTCATTTTTTATTTTTGTATTTGATTTGACAAAAATACATACTCCATCTATAGTTAGCAGCATATTATTTTTTTTTAATTCGTAATACCTAGAGTAGCTGTTTGCAAACAATAAACACAGTAAGCCATACATAATGCCAAGCCCATACCTATTGGTTTTGCCACTGCTTGCTTCAAACTGCTTTCAGTGAACACTGCTACGATTCACAATTTGAATGCTGCTATGCAGGGAAGAACTGATCCATGAGCTGAACATGAGAGCAGAAGTTGCAGTTCTACGCAGGGTGACGGTTTCATAGGCAAATAAGGATGCACGCTTGTTCACAAAGGAGATCTGGCCAGTACACGCGGTACTGGCGAGCAGTGCATTTACCATTAGTAGCAGGGCGCACGGGTGAGCAGTATTGAACCTTGAAGGGCAGAGCACTGGTGTGCGCTGTACTCAGACCTGTGCATAGCATTAACCATTGGAGGGTAACGCACATCGCAGGAGTGAGAAAAGTACTCGGCCCAGGTGCAGGAGCGGCCCGTGCAGGTAAGAGCGGTGAGGCGGGTTGGGGGTAGGGCGACCAGGCATTTTTGCAGGGACAGTCCCGGTTTTTCAAGAGCTGTCCCACCAGATTTGGGGAAGGCTCATGCCCCGGTTTTTAGAGAGGGTCGGGTGAAAAGAGTGGGAGGTGCGTTTTTCTGTTTTCTAAAGCAGGGATAGTTAGCAGCTGTTATCATAAGACAATTTAGTTTACAGGCATGCTAGTGGCTTTAAAAATTGCATTTTATTTATTTTCTTAGTGCCTCTTCTGTAATTCTATGCTGATGACCGCGCTCGGTTGATGGAAATTAGGAGTCCTTCTTATTTTTGATAAATGTCCTGGTTCTTGATTTTAAAAATCTGGTCACCCTAGAGGTGGGGGGGGGGGGCTCGACAGACGATGACAAGGAAAAATTAAATATTTATTTAATTTTCCCTTGGCGTAGTCTGTTGAGTCCCTGATAGATGGCCACAAGAAAATTAAATATTTATTTAATTTTCCTCGTCGTCGTCTGTTGACTGAAGTGCACTTTGGGCAGCAATGACGAGGAGCGTGTGCATCTCAGGTGAGAAGTGCACATTGTGATATTCCCCCGCTGGGCCTGGCGGTGATGGCGCGTGCGCTGGATCGCGGCACGGAGCATACATGGGCGACACACACACAGTTCATGGGGGAAGTGACCCGCCCCCGAGCGGGCGGTGCCTTTTATTATTTTCCCCGCAGGCCACGCCTGGCCCGCGGATGTGGTGCCGCGGTCGGGTTGCACTAGACCGCTAACTGTTACACACATCTCTAAGAACGGGTGAGATGGGGAACACCCTGCAAACGCCAACGCTCGTTAAAAGTGCTCATGGCTAGCAGGAGGATCTGGTTTGGGGAGAGGATGGGGTCCGTCGGCTTAAACTGCCGACTTTGGTGTAGGAAACCAGGCAGTGGCGTAGCTAGGGTGGGGCGGTGGGGGCGGTCCGCCCCGGGCGGCACTATTTTGGGTGCGGACAAAGGCATTCAGATAAGGCTGGGCTTGCTTTCGTGGACGTTCGGGGACGGGCAGAGAAGGAATAGGACTCGGGCAATGTCCTCTTCTTTTTTGTGCTGGCAGCTGTTCCCCCCTCTCTTCCTATTATTCCCTCTCTTTCTGTTTTGCTCCTCACTTACTGAAAACCGTGACTTGAAGAAACGGTTCACAACCTCTCTTTCCTTCTTTCATTTAGTTGCTTCCCTGTGAAATGGATCCAAAAAAGAAAAACACTCTTGCGAGAAATGCCCTTTTTCTGACATTTTTCTATTCCAAAGTGCAGCGGGATGGAGAGAAATAGAAGGTTTTAAATATGAAAAATATATACATAACTAAATAAAGCAAGACAGAGTGGTTGCAAAGTGGCCAGATTGGTTTTATTTACATCCAAATACATCAGCATCACTTTACAGAGTTTGCCAGTGAAGCGCTACTTTTGTTTTCTCATCTTTCTTTGAACAGCATTGTTGTTCCCATGAGGGAAACTGTACCATTCCTAGAGGTACTGCAATACCTGGTTGATGGGTGGATTGGAAAACAAAATGTGTACCATGGCTCTGTGTTTATGGATGTGGTCTTTTTAAACCATACTGCTTACGTTCATTAAGGATATAAGCAATGGACATTGAAACGGTTCCCTTCAGGGCCCTCTAGTCATGTCCTTAACTTTTCAGGTAAAAGCACTCGCTGATTTCTGAATAGTGAGTGAGAGATCGTTAAGGTAACCATGTTGTTTCTGCTTACATTTCACATGCTTTACTTAATCTTGCATTCCCTATGAGTGGTTGCGTTTACTTTTTTTTTTAGGCATCATATTACTCTTATCAAGTGCATAATTTAAATTGAACCACATCCAAGTGTTTATAGCGGGCACAATTAGATTATAGCTGACGGCACTGTGAGTTTCTCTAAGTGGGGAAGTATGGTGTTCAGTGGGGGAGAGGATGTGGCACTATGGCCAGAGCTGTCGAATTTGGAACTGGGGAACCGGGTTCAGCCTTCATGACCAGTCCACCAGACCACTCTACTGAGGGAGCACATTCCCATGCTAGACCTTAGAAGGCCCCACTAGACCTTAGAAGGCTTGATGTCTTAGCACAAGCAGGTGTACCCTAGTGGTGTCACTTGTGGGTTAACCTTGAAGGCCTGTCCACCACAATCCATATTGAAGTTCATCTCCAGTCTTGCGGGCAGGCCTACGAAGCAGCACACCCTAGAGCAACAGTGATCCAGTCGCTGTGACTCTGTCACTGAGGTCACATGAACCTTGAGCAGGTTAGGGCGATGCGAACGGTGTGACCGCACTGAGTACCTATTTCGGGTGGGTGCGTAGTGTTTGCAAGTATATTATGATTTTAAAAAACTTGCTGCCTCCTTCCTGGCCTCCAGCAATTTTCAGAAACAATAAAAATGTCATGATAACTTCGGTGATTAATGTTCTTCCTAGAGAGAGATCGGAGTTTTGTCTAATGGAAGGGTTGACTCCTGGAGAGGTAGCACAGAGGGTTAATGTGCCTGCTGCAAAGAACATGTACCATGCAGATCACAAAGTGCACTGCTTTAATGGGGGGAACATGATGAAAGGTCATTTAATGTCAGCTGTAGATGATGGATCCCTGAACAGTGTCATGTATGTGCATGTTTGCATTGTGCTGAGGGGATTACCAAGTCATTATTCACGCAGCTCTCTGATGGATGTCACATGCGGTTTTTCTGAGTCCCCAGATAGATCATGCAGTCTGTGTGTTCTCTTTTGTACTGCCAGTCACTGCCAGTGTATTCAACTGTGTAGCCTTGGACCGTGTCATGTATGTGCATGTAACTTGCATGATCGAGGTAACTATTAGCGACGATACTACGTGTCTCTCGGACCTCTTTCAAGTGCTCGCCGTCCTTTTTCCCCAGCAACCCCCCCGTCCCAGGGGCGGCAATCTGAGGGATAGCCCGGGTGCCACAAGCTCTAGCTACACCTCTGAAACCAGGGTTCGACCCTCGAGATCGCGTCCACATCCTGTGATTCTGGGCACATCACTTAATCTCCCCGTGCCTGAATGTGTAATGTAAATACGGTGCTCATGTAAAGCGCTCCAATACCTTCGGGTCGAGTTCGCGCTATATAAATATGCAACAAAAAAAAATAAACAAAATGTGAAAAAGCCGTTTGACCTCTAGAGTCAACAAGATGATCTCAGTCGCACGGAGCGTTCTGGGATTTGTAGTTTTAAGTAAATCAGCAACCTTAGCTCTATGGCTTTAGTGGTGATTGAGCTGGTGTTATTAAAGTATAAGTGCAGTTGGCTCCATTGGTAACAATGCCAGGAATCAGCACCCTCTCAGTGCCATTGACGATGCCAAGACTGTGGCTCTTAAGCTAGATGGGAAGGACAAGTGGTGTAACACGAGCTTGTGAGCAGCGCAGGAAGTTTGCAAAAGTAAAGTGAAATGCCTGGGTTCCAACAGGCACAACATGCTTCACCTGTAGCCGGAGCCCTGCCATCTCCTGTTATGTTCATGGTTGTTTTTATAATCTGATATAGGATCATACTAGAACAAAAACAACATCCCCCCTCCAACGACCCTACTCAACAATTTCTGCACACCTTCTAGTGTGCTTTTTTGATCCAGGCTTCTGAAGCCGCATGATTTGAGCACATACGAATTTACTCATTACAGTTATAATTCATCGTAATATTTCACAACCTCACATTTCCTTCCTTTGGAATGGTTACATTTCTTTATCTTCGTACATTATTTGTCACAGCCAACCTCTGTATTTGATATCACTTTTTAAAAGACGCTTTCAAATGATTCTAATATAAAAAGCACCTCAACTTCCCAGCCTCCACTTTTCTGCGGCCCTTCACAGTGTTCAGTGGGTTTTAGGAGGCAGAGAAAGTAGTTCTCACTCTCTCCCTCCTTTGCAGTCAGCTTATCGTGTCTTCTCCACTATGGTTCATGGGAATACAGCTGGGGTCAACAGTTCTCTGTTCCACTCCATCTCGTGGTGTGTGGAATGTTTCGCTCTGCCTGTGAAATTGATGGAATTTTGGTCACTCCGAGTCACTCTTTAACGCGGAGCTCAGGCCATATTATGCCAATTCCTGTGTTGCAGAAATTTGCTCCCCCAAGGCCCCAGAAAAAGTCAGCTGGCGAGCGCGAGAAATATTTGTCGTCCCCGAGGGCAATTTGTTTCTAATGCAGGTGGTCTAGGGTGGTCACCAGTGGTTGCAGTCAGAGAGCTGCCTCTGAAGTGAATTTGCTGCCGCTCGAGTAGATTTTCTACTTGAGCGACAGCAAAATCTACTTCAATGGCTGCGCACTTTTGAGAACTGCATGGCGCCATTTGTGCTGATTTTTCAGCGCTGCTTGAGCAACTGGCGCTAAACTGCAGCTCGAGCAGTGTGACATGCACATTTACGCCCGTTGGTGGAACTCCGCAAAATCTGGCATACTTTTTTTACGGAATTTCATGGAATTCATTCCACGGGGTTCCACCCCCCCTAACTCCATCCTCGCTTCTGATAGGGCCTCATACGATTTTACATCAGCACCCGAGGGGCAGTTATCCTCAGATATACCACACAGTTTTGAGCATGCGCAGCATCCCTATGGAGTGTGAATGAAATAGGGAGCTGTAAATGAATAGCGACCCTCAGACATGCACAATCCATGAAGCCCAGCACTAACCACCTGCTGCTGTGTTGCTGTCAGTACACAGGCCTCAGAAACAGTGAGTTCATTTCTGTACATGATGTCTAGTGCTGGAAGAACAGCTCCTTCTGTCTACACTGTTGGTGCTGGTGGGTCAATGTCCCTGCGCCCTCTATGCACCAGCTGCAACTGTATTAAAGTTGTTATTTACCCATACACATTATGCATTTTACACTTTCCAATCAGTCATGTGTATTATACATTGATAATTATTTTCATAACTATCTGCTCAGTACCTGCAGCCAAGATTATACCCTCTTTCTCTAAGGTTTAAGGTCAGCATCTTGCCTGCAAGTGAATCTGATCCAAATAATGTACACGAGAGACTACCTGGTAGGCTGGAAGGAGAGTTGATATGTGTGCAGGGCTCTGGGGGGAAGGTCCACGACCAGGCCATGCATCAGCCAACATGCCCCTAGCCAAACCCTGTGTATAGTGGGCACTGTACACAGGGCCTGGTTTGCATTAGGCATCAGTGCAGGCCTTGTCCTATTGGAATGAGTGCGCACAGAGTATGCCTGCGGGCAGCAATCTCTGCCTCTCTGGGCACAGTGCCTGGCCTGTGACCAGGCTGCGCAGCAGACTCAATGCCATTGAAACAACAAGGCACTACACCAGGGTCAGCCTGTTTTCCCCGCCTCCACGTCCATTGTTTATGAAGATCTATGAATTGATAGTTGTCATTCTGACCCTGCTTCTTTTACAGTTGCTGGATAAATTCCTTGAATCCTTAGAACCATTAAGTATTGTCATTTAATGATTCTTGCCTCTAGGAGAGGCAAGGTGTTTGTCGACCCTTCCTTCATGCACTCTTCTGGAATCATTACCCAATTGGCTCTAATTTCTTGACTGCTTCTACTTCATTTTGTACTTTTTGTTTTGAAATATATATATAACATCCTCCTTCATTATCTTCAGTTCCACTGACTGTATGATGTCCAGACTCAGCACCTGCTTCCTGTACAGGTGTTTGAGGGCTCTAGTAGGTCTCTGAGGTTACCTACACTTCAGGCAGTCAGTGGTGCATGCCCTTGCCCCCAGGAAAGTAAAGAAACCAGCTGCACCCTTTGCATTTCTTCTGCCCTCCTGTGCACCCAGTGACTCTGTCTGTCAGTGCTGGATGGAAAAGTGGGGTGAACTTGAAGTTCCACCCAAACATTTCCCAAAAATGATCTATGAAAGTAAAAAGCCAAGTATGGCACAGCGGCAACACACATAGGTACACTACACCCTCTTCCACAGATCTCTAAATGAGGTTTTACTTGTTATCCCCAGTCTACTCTAAACTGCAGACCGGAAGTGTGCAAGCAATGGCTGCTGCACAACATTCATACTTATGCAAAAAGAGGGTAAATAAATGTGAACCATTTTTGAAGCTTGAGAAAAGGGAATAAGGTAAACAGTAGTTGCCTAAAAGTTTCACTAGGGTAAAACATCCAGACACCCCACTTTTAAGCTCTGTTTTTCACCATGTTCACATAATATTAGCTGGAGAAGATACAGGTTCTCTATTTTTCGATTAGAAACTATGGGACTATCTTTGATGCAGAATCAAAAGCTTAATGTTATAGCATAACAGGGAACATGAGTGAAAAATGAGGTTGATGTATTTATTTAACTAAAAGGTTATGCATGAGACCAGGGGGCATATGTATCAAAATCTCAATTTGCGAATCTCAAATAGCGATTTTTTGAGAATCGTTATTTGAGAATTGCAAAACGGGATGTACTTAAAAATTCGCACATATTTTGCGAATTCTTAATATTCCTTAATTGCGATTAGCAAATAGCGAAATCACAATTAAGGAATACCTTCCCATTCATTCCTATGGGCCAGGAGGCCCATAGCAATGAATGGGAAGTCATTCTCAAATTGCGAATCGCAATTTGCTAATCGCAAATTGAGAATAATTTCAAAGGCGCAAGGGTGTCATGATGACACCCTGATGCGCCCCTGAAATTAGCATGTGTGCGCATATGGCGCACATACATGCCCTAAGGGCATGTATGTGCGCCACATGGCACTTTGAAAAAAACCAAAAAGTGCATTTTTCAAAGAAATCGCAAATTACCACCAACTTGAAGTTGGTGGTAATTTGCGATTTCTTAAGGAGAAATCGCACAACTTGGGTGTGTCTTACATAGCATTTAAGGAATCGCAATTTGCGATTACTTAAATGCTTACGCAAAATGAAGAAATCGCAAAATTAGCGATTCCTTAATATTGTGATGCTAAAATGGCTCATACATCTCATTTTGCGATTTTGTATTCGCAAACGCAGTTTTTTTGCGAATTGCAGCGTTTGCGAATACAAAATCGTTTGATACATATGCCCCCAGATTTCTTTGATATAACCGAAAACACTAACAATATGTGAAAAAGATAGTTATTTATGCTTAGCCACGTTTCTAAAATACATTTTCTCATTTTTTTTCTGATTGTAAAATATTTCACTGTGACTGCAAAATGTTCTACTTATATGGACTGGAGTAAAATTCGGTTGCTCCACTCCAAATTTCACAAACAGTAAAATAGTACAATTTGGATTTGACCTGTTCTTTTCCACAAGGTGCAACTCTTCTAGAAAGTCCTCTGGTATGTGCAAGTCTAATGCGTAGGCTCAAACCAGATATTTAATCATTGGTATGGCAGGAGATCTGCAAGGGACATTATATCCATTTTATTGATTTATGAAGTTTATGATAGTAAAGACATCATTACAAACATTTCGCACACCTAAATTGAATTTTGATTAGTGGAAATTTAAACTGGATGCATAGATCCTACTACCCTTATTCAGAGGATGAGGGTCTGCTGAGATATGAAACTGCAAGGGAAACTGATTACTGCAAAACTGGTAGAGTGATAGATCACAATTTAAAAGATAGGGTTGTAAGGTAGTCTGAAGGGTGCGTGCATAGAAAATAGATGCACCCGTTAGACCTGGTATTCTTGATGTACTGTTCCCTTAACTTTTGCCTTCAGACCTGTGTTTTGCTAACTTTGTTTTTGCAGTCCTGAAGACTCTGTGCCCTTTACCAGTGTTAACCAGTGCGAAAGTGCTTGTGCTCTCTCCTTAAAACTTGTTGAATTGGTTCATACCTGTTAGAAATGGGATTTCTGGTTGGCTAGGGCAAGAGCCTAAGCCAGGCAGAAACCACCACTCTAGTCAGGGCAAGGGAGTTAGATGCTGAAGATAACCCCTGCTAAACCCCTTGGTAGCTTGGCACGAGCAGTCAGGCTTATCCCGGAGGCAATGTGTAAAGCATTTGCGCAACACACTCTCGCAGCATCGACACACTAGGCACACCACAAAAGAAAGGTTTATATCAAAAATAGCCTTTGTATTATCCATAAACACATTAGAATCATAATCACAAATGTACACTGTGCCACCTGGCACTAGGCAAAACCTCACAGGGGATTATATAGATGACAGGGCCAATCAGGCCGCTGTCAGAACCATTAGAAAGCACAAGTAGTAAATAGAACACAACCAGCAACTACTGGTAAAATACTGTACTCAGCATCATCACATTAGGCATAAACACATTATGCATCACATTAAGCATAACTATATTATCCATAACTCGCAGTACATTAAGCATAAACCACATTATGCATTAATTACATTAGATCAACAGTGCACCATAGTAACACTGCCCTGGTGCATACATCACCTTAGGGCCTTGCACCATACCAGTCAGTGTTCCCACGCAGGGGCTCTGTCCTGGGCTCGCCCCGCAATGGCCCTTTAGAGCAAACTTGCCCTCACGAGGTCTTTACACTGGCCCCCCTGGCTGCCGATGCAGCCATAACAAATGCGCGCAATGGGAAAGGGGCTGGGGTGCAACTTACCCCAGTCTCCTACCAAAAAGAATGCCCCCACATTGCAGCTGCCCGCACCCTGCTGGGGCAGCTGTAGGAATGAGCACGGGCACCAACAGCACCTGGGGAGCCCCGTTCACCAGGCCCCTCCAGGTGCAATCAATCGGCATCAACCGTGTCCCCTCTCCAGCCCCTCTCACCGGGGCTTCTCCTGTGTGGTCAAAATCAGGCACAGCCAGCGAATCTCTGGGGAGCCCACGAGGCTCTGATCCTCTCCATGCAGACACGCAGGGCTCTCCTCTTCAGCTCAGGTAGCCCAGCCCTCTATCAGGAACCCACACGCCTGACTGCCTGCCGTTCTGTGGTTTCCGCAGGGAGCCTGCGAGGCCCCGTCTCTTCTTGTGGCCACACGGAGGGGGGTCCCTCGGTACGGAGCGGAGTCTCCGTCGATCCCCTCTCCTCTTTCCGGCAACACGCGGGGCTCCCACCGGCACATGGGGGCCCTCCTTCCTCAGGCGTGATCTGCCTGACTTCAGGCGAATGTGTACAGAGCGAAATCTCTGTAGACTTGGCAGTTTCTTCTCGTCGCTGCAGCTCCGCCCACAACCAGGCAATGCCTGACTTTCTGCTTTTGCGGTCTCAGAATGCGGATGGCAGTCTCCGCCCTGTTCAGTTTCTTGGTCCCCCTCTTGGTGTACTCTCTTTGGCAAAGCCAGGTGCCAAGGGAAAATCCTGCAGTGCGCCACGCACCACCACAGCGGGGATCAAGTCCTTGGGACAGGAGGAATTCCAGCGCTCCCAAAGCGCTCTTAGTAAAAGAAACGATGAACCAAAAGTGCTCCGCTTGCCCTTAATTTCAGAGAGTACAATCCAAGAATGCAGTGCTCACGAGGCACTATGTCCTAGGCTTTAGAGGGGCAGGTCTGGGCACAGGCAGGCCAGCACATAGGGACCCTCAGGACCCAGCAGCTGGGTCCCACGGTGGTTCCTCCTGACAGCACAGCAGCCTGCCGGCCACCAGTTCTCCCACAGGTTCAAAGTAGCACACCTTCATGGGGTCACAGCCCCAGTACTTATACAACATGTGTCTTTGTTCTCTCCCCCTGGCACAGGCCTAGACTCGGTCCAAACCAGTTCTGGGGGGCACTTCAACATTTCCATATAGTGCATAAACACCCTTATTGTCAGAGTAGGTCCTGGCCCCAGACACACCACAGGGGGCGGAGCCAGCATTGTACAAGGCAGGCACAGACCTATTCAGGGTCAGGGGCTATTCCTCCCACTCCTCCAAATGCAGATCTGCCCATTCAGCCTAGTGCTGACTCACCCAGCCCCCTCCAGAGCCAAGACACCTCACCAGCCCCTGTCACCCCAGAGCCAGACATGCAATACACATCAGGCAGGCAAAGACACATAGCACACAGAAATGCCAACTTCTAAAAGTGGCATTTCTAAAATAGTAATAATAAATCTGCGCACAGCATTCATTATTACTATTCCAAACATACCAAACTTGACCATACTGCTGCTCTCATATCAGGAATTAAATTTGAAACACTTATCAGGGAATCCCCAAAGCATTCCTATGAGAGGGCAGCCTCACAGCAGTGAGAAATCGAAATGGCTGTTTGTCACTACCAGGACATGTCACACAATTAAGGTACATGTCCTACCTTTTACCTACAATGTACCCTGCCCACAGGGCTAGCTAGGGCCTACCTTAGGGGTGACTGACATGCAGTAAAAGGGGGGTCACAGATGTGCCAACCACTTTGCTTGCCACATCGCAGCGGCAGTAAGCTGCGCGCACATGCCCTACAATGCCAGAGGCCTAAGAGAGGTTTGAAAGACTACTTTGGTCGGCGGTGCAAGCAGTGCCGCAAGCCCAGCATTAGCATTTAATTTACTGGCCCCCGGTATCTGAGATACCATTTTACAAGAGACTGACAGGTAAATTAAATGCGCCAAACAGGTGTAGACCAATCTTACCATGTTTACCACAGAGAGCACACGCACGTAACACTGGACAGCAGTGCTAAAGTGCCAAGAGTCCTAAAACCACCAACACCAGGTAAGAATAAAGACTAGGACAAACATTCAAGGATGACCCTGCAAAAGAGGCCAAGTCCAACAATACCCAACTGGCATATTTAATATACTTGTAAGACCCTGGTAAAGTGGCACTACCTGTGCGCAGGGCCCGTAAAGTTAATGTTACTAGTGAGCCTACAGCACTGATTGTGCCACCCACTTAAGTAGCAGTTTAAACATACCTCAGGCCTGCCATTGCAGTTTATGTGTATGCAGTTTTAAACTGCCTTTTTGACCTTATTTATTTATTTTATTTATGGCATTTATAGAGCGCTCTGTAACCCTACGGGCATCCTGGCGCTGTGTACAATAGCTAAAACTTTGTGCAACAGGGGGAGCAAGGAAGGGAGTCTAATGAGTCTGAACAATTAGGTTCTGGGAAAGAGCCAAGTTTTCACCTTTTTTCGGAAGGCCATCAGTTCATCTGTTTTCCTGATGTCGATAGGTAAGCTGTTCCACAGATGTGCTGCCGCTATGCTGAAGGCTCTCCCACCACAGGTGACTTTCCTGAAACTGGGGGTGTCAATAAGTCTGGAAGAGGATGATCGAAGAGACCGAGTGGGTTCATACCACTTAAATTTGTGTTGAAGTGGACGAGGGCCCATCCCGTGTACTGCTCTAAAGACAGTGCATAGGGATTTAAACAGAATTCTCTGGCGTATAGAAAGCCAGTGGAGGTCCGCCAAGGCAATGGCAGTGGAGGCTCTTCGCCCTCGAGAGAGAGTCAGTTTGGCCGCGGCTGCCTGAATAGTCTGAAGTCTAGAGATCAAGTAGGCAGGAGACTCCAATAATAGGGAGTTGCAATAATCTAGGCGGCTGAGAATAGTGCTTCTTACTACAGTGGCTCTGACCTGTATTGGTAGAAGAGGCAACAGTTTACGCAGCCCTCTTAATAGAGCGAAACAGCTGCCTACCTGCTTGTTGACGTTGGTCTCGAGACTCAGATTCTCGTTGAAGCTCACTCCAAGGTTCCTTACTGCCTTTACCGGGGTTAATGACTTCCTAGGCTCCAGAGGCCAGAAGTCTGAAGGTAGACTTCTGGTGACTCTGCCAACTTTGCAATGCATTATTTCGGTTTTTTCACTGTTGAATTGCAAAGAGTTCTGTTTGAGCCATGATGTCATTTCCCGCAGACAGGAGTGGAAGGATTCGAGTGAGTCTGCCTGAGTACCATCAAGGGAAATCATCAACTGCGTGTCATCCGCATAGTTGATCACGCTGATACCATAAGTCTTGATGATGCCCAGCAGAGGTTGCATATAAATATTGAAGAGTATTGGGCTTATTGCGGACCCTTGTGGGACCCCGAAAGGTACAGGAGCAAATTCCGACTGGTACGGAGGAATTGCTACTGCCTGCTGTCTGTCTGACAGATAGGAGTGGAACCAGCCAAGCGCCGCTCCCCCGACTCCGATGTTTTGCAGTCTGGTCAGTAGGATGTCATGGTTTACCGTATCGAAAGCGGCGGACAGGTCGAGCAGAATAAGAGTTGCTGACTCTCCCCTGTCCGCCCTCATTCTTAGATCGTCCAGCACCGTCAGCAGAGCGGACTCAGTCCCGTGTACTGGTCTAAAGCCGAAATGCTCTTCCTCCAAGATGTTGTTGGTTTCCAGGAACAGGGCCAGACCTCTGCTGACCAGCCGTTCCATGATCTTAATTGGATAAGGCAAGAGTGATATGGGTCGGTAATTTTTATGGCAGCTTGGGTCGAGGTTAGATTTTTTCAGCAGGGGAGTGACGACTGCTAATTTCCAGTCCCCTGGCACAATACCTGTATCAAAGGACTGTATACACAACCGTCGAAGTACTGGAAAAAACTCATTCCCAAATTCCTTCAATATTTTGTGCGGGAGGGGGTCCAGCGGAGATCCCGAAGTTGTACTGAGGGCTGTCTTCACAAATTCTGATTCCGTCGGGGTATCGAAATTTTCCAGGGTTATCCTTGGAGTGAGGGATCTTAAATTTCCTACCTTATTCTCGCTGCAGCCCTGCAATCGAGGGGAGGAGGTATCCTTCATGTTCTCGATTATCTTTGCGACTTTTTCCTGGAAAAAGGAAGCTAGGCCATCGCATAGCTCTTGTGATGGTCTAATTTGACTGTTGGCACATTCAGGGTGAGACAGCTCTTTAACCAATCTAAAGGTGTCACGGGATTTGTTGGAGCTGTTAATAATTAAGTCTGCAAAGTAGTTAGCTTTGGCGATATTAATTTCCTTCTTATAGTGCCCTATTGTCTGCCTCCAGGCCAGCTTCTCCTGTTCTGAATAGTTCATTCTCCAGCGCCTCTCTGCCTTTTTGCAGATAGTTTTCAGTTCTCTCAGATTATCGGTGTACCAGGGTGCAGAGGGTTTCCCTCTTTTCCTGATAACTTTCAATGGAGCAATAACATTAAGTTGCCTAGTTATCTCTTGGCATAGTGAGTGGTAATTGGTAGTGATATCATTCTCAGGAACAATCGAAGTACCAACTAGACTGAAATCAGACTTCCCTTCCTCTTTCCTTTTTAGCAGGCCCTTCCAGTCGCGGCTAATAAAGGTCCTGATCTGTGAGTTTGTTGATTCTGTGTTAAACCACGTGTAGATGTTAAAGTTTATAAGGTGGTGGTCAGACCAGTCTACTGGTGAAATTATTCCCACGGTGACGAGATCCTCATCAGCAAATATTAGGTCCAGTATGTTCCCATGCCTGTGTGTAGGGGTGGTTATCCATTGTTTCAGGCCCAAGTTGTTGCAGGATTGTGTAATACTGTGTAAGGCTGGGTGCGATTGGTCATTGTCCCCTAAATTAAAATCTCCCAATATCAATAACCTGCTGTGTGATAATGCCATGTTGTCGAACACAGTGATCAGTTCCTGTTGTTGTATTGCACTAAAATGGCCCGGCGCTCTATAGCAGATTAGGCCAGTGATGCAATGTTCAGAGTCATTTCTGATCGATATCCCGAGAATTTCAGCACATGAGACATCATCGATACACAAGGTAACAACATTTAGATCTTCCCTAAAAATAACTCCTAATCCTCCCCCTCGTCCCGAGGTCCTGGGTTTGTGTACGATCTTGTATCCTCCTGGACATGCCGGCCCTAATTCAAAATCTGCCCCCATCCTAGTCCATGTCTCGGTGACAAATAGGATGTCCAGGTTATTGGACTCAATAAGCAGTTGTATTTCTGTTGCATGTTTCGGAAGGGATCTAACATTTAGTAATCCACTATTTAATTTCCCCTTGATGGCGTTCCTGTTTTCCATATGCTTCTGGGGGGAAGATCTGGCGCCTGAGGTCTGATCTGTAAACGATAGTGATTTTACAGGGATGGGTATAATCTGTGGCAAATGGCCAGAGCATTTTGGGCAGGGTTTGTTATCTTGATACTTCAAGTTAGGGAGTAGACGTGGGCAGTGGGCTCTGCCGGATAGTGGGTTTAGCAGCATCAGTACCTCCCTACTGTATCTATAAGCTCCGGGGTCCATCGTCGCTCGGGCAGGGGGGGTGGCCCTGGGCCCGGTCCCGGTGCGGACGAGCGCAGACGAGCTTGCCTTAAGCGCGCCTTCGGCGCGCAGTCGGCGCGCCCGCTGCGCTCGTCCGCTGCGCTTCCGGCCAAGGCACATCCTTAAAGGAAAGTAGAGGGGAGGAGCAAGGGGCGCAGCTGCTGGCAGTAGGCGTGCCTGTCAGTCCGGCCAATGACGTGCGCTCCTTGTGAAAACACCAGCCCGCGTCAGCGTTCTAAGCGCTGGGCGGGGATGGTGTCTATCTCCTCGTTAAAATAAGGCAAAGTGCAACCAGTGACAACATTAAAAACAATTTAGCAACTCACGAATCCCTGCTCCCGGCTGTGCCTCAGGAGTGAAAGCTAGTGACGCTGCGCTCAGTTTCTGGCGCGATTTTAACAGGTAGGGGGCGCGGCTGCTGGCAGTAGGCGTGCCTGTCAGTCCGGCCAATGACGTGCGCTCCTTGTGAAAACACCGGCCCGCGTCAGCGTTCTAAGCGCTGGGCGGGGATGGTGTCTATCTCCTCGTTAAAATAAGGCAAAGTGCAACCAGTGACAACATTAAAAAACAATTTAGCAACTCACGAGTCCCTGCTCCCGGCTGTGCCTCAGGAGTGAAAGCTAGTGACGCTGCGCTCAGTTTCTGGCGCGATTTTAACAGGTAGGGGGCGCGGCTGCTGGCAGTAGGCGTGCCTGTCAGTCCGGCCAATGACGTGCGCTCCTTGTGAAAACACCGGCCCGCGTCAGCGTTCTAAGCGCTGGGCGGGGATGGTGTCTATCTCCTCGTTAAAATAAGGCAAAGTGCAACCAGTGACAACATTAAAAACAATTTAGCAACTCACGAGTCCCTGCTCCCGGCTGTGCCTCAGGAGTGAAAGCTAGTGACCTGGCAAAATAAACCCTTTGCCAGGCCTGAACCTTCCTTTTTAATACACATAAGTCACCCTAAGGTAGGCACTGGACAGCAAAGGCCAGGGTGAAGTGTGTGTAAAAAGATGGACATGTAAATTTAAGTTTTACATGTCCTTCTAGTGAAGAACTCTAGAATGTATTTATCACTACTGCAAGGCCTCCTTCTCCCATAGGATAACATTGAAATTACCTTATTACATTTTAAAAGTGTATTTCCAATTGAGAACAGGTAAACCCTTCATGTTTGGTGTCTCTGGAATCACAATTTAAAATCATAAATTATGGTGATGTTGGATTTTAGATTACAATTCTGAAAATGCCACTTTTAGAGAGTGGACATTTTCTTGCCTTAGCCATCTGGTGCCTGCAGCCTGTCTCTGGGTCACATGACTGGGTGTGGGTGACAGTTGGGCTTTGCGCATTCCTCCTAGACAGCCATACATAATGGGTAGCTTAGGTGTGACTGGAAAGGCCATCACAGTCAGAATGGGAGGGGGAGTCATGCCCAGCCCCACTGACACCTGAATAGGCTGTATCTTTGTCCCAGTCTGGATCGACCAGATATCCAAAGTTGGCACTTTGTGGTTTTCAACACTGTTTTCACTAACATTTTCTATTGATTGGATTTTTGTCATTTTTGGTCTTGTTTTATCTATTAAAATAAGTACTATTTCACTCACCTGGTGTCACTGCTCTGCGCCAAGCTACTACAGGTAGCACCAAGTTGTGCACAGGTCTATTTAGAATAGGCTTATGCCTCACCGTGGTTGCTGCTTGACCAGGGCTCACACCTCAGTCAAGTAACAACTCAATTTTTCACAATACTCAACATAAGTTTATGGGTATTCACTGATTTGCATGCTGTTGACGTCCATGGAGACACATGTATTGTCCTTGTAAAAGGCACAGCAGTGTTTCAAGGTAGGAAAAGGGAAAGGAAAACCTCACAATTTCTCAGGTCAATGATTAATTTTAGCCAGTGGTTGCAGACGGGGCCCATTGGCACTCATTTCTGGGGACTGGCACTTATTTTTCATCAACGACTGTGACCCAGAACAAGAGAGAGAAAAACAGAAAAGGAAGAAAGAAGGAGAAAGAGAAACATGCAAAAACATTGACAAAGAAAGAAATCAAAGATAAAAAGTAAAGAAAGAGTAAGCTAAAGGGTTAGAGAATTTCTGGTGGTGGATGAAAGAGGCATAATATGGAATCCAGGCTATACGGCCATGGTATTTGCCACACTAAGATTCATTAGCGCTGCACACAAGCCTCTGAGCAAAACCCTGGGCCCCAGCACTTATAATTTTATGAATTAAGTACTGCTTGGGGTTATGCAAGGTGTTTCTTCACAAACAGTAATATTTTCCTTATGAAGCAAAAATAGTTTAACATGCAAAAACCTTATCTGGTGCGCTTATGCATTTAGTTATTACTCCCCGTAGGTAAACCTCATGAGTAACTGCGGATGGAGAGTATGTGTGTAAATATATGATATATATATACAAGTAGTGTTCAAGCAATTTATGTAAATTACCAAAGATCTAAGAGAATCACAGGAGTAATATTGCATTTAATACACCTTTTTTGAAAAATTCTGTAAGACGTCAGGTCAAAACTTTGCATAAAAAAGGGATTATACCTTACAAGGTTGCAGATCTGTGGTCCTCATTTGAGCCTTTCTACACTGTGGATGGACCCTTTCTCTAAATGAGAATATTAGATTCATATGAATATTAGATTCCCCCTTCAAGTCGTACAATTCTGCAATGTTTGTATCAGTGCCACGTGTGATAATTATTCTGAATAAGAACTGAATTAACAATAGAAATACTTGCAAACATGGAAATCGGTGCATTGCCCAGTGAAACAGCACTCTTGTTTTTGAATAAAATCTGCCAATAACCCATTATTAGTCTCTGACGTATGATTCAGCATGAGTCATCTTCTCATTCTTGCAGAAGTCTCAATCCACAATAGCATGGTGGATTTTGAATAACCATTTTTCCTCAAGCAGTGATGTTTCTGAAGCAACAAAATGACCACCGGCAGCAAAACCAACAGTCCTGCCAGAACTGAATTTTCAAGACCATATATGGAGAGAATACAAGTGCATGATATACGTGTAAACAGCACAGTCGCGGCTGCTACCTGGAAGCAGCAGTGGGCGGGTGGGGGGATCGGGTAAAAAACAAAACACTTACCTCCTGGCCGACCTGCCGCCGCCTCTCTTGCATTCTCTTCCTGGCTTCTTAGGAGAAACAAGAAGCAGCAAGCACCAGGGCTCCCACGCTCCCCGCAGCTAATCAAAACGCTGCAATGGAGTGTTATGATTGGTCTGAGCGCCCTGACACTGTGCTGAGCCAGGGGCTGTAAGGGTGGGCATGTTCTCCACACAGGCTGTAATGCAGCCTGCATGTAGAACAGGGAAAGTGTGCATTTTGGGGTCACAAATCACTATAAATGTCAAGAATAAATGAATCTTTTTGTATATGTATTTGGATAAGAAGTCTGCGATATAGACATTGTATATTAAAAAAAAACTACCTCGGCTGAGGTTAGGTATATTCCGGAAGGAAAAAGGATTTTGTGTGGGCTTATTATGAATATCATCATTTGATTGATATTGCATTTCTTACAAGGTCAGTCAGTCAGTCAAGAAAGCTTTATTCGATTTTCAGAGTAAAATCATAAAAGCATACATTTAAGAAAATACAGTGCATATTTAATACAAGTTAAAACAGGTAAAAAACATTAAAATGGTCAAAGACATAGTACATTTTAGCATGGTTGCATTGAGTTCCGAAACTTGATGACCAATTTTAAAAAGCTGGTTACTGCAAAAATAATATGTTCATTTTCTAGTTGTAATAGCCTAATCATGGCTAGTTTGCAAGTGCGGATTCCCCAAGCCTTTATGATTGGTTTCAGAAAGGCTCTCCTGGGCAACTGATAAAATTTACAAAATAAAATACAATGAATATTTGATTGAGCAGAAGTGTCATCACAGGGACATAGTAAAATTTCATTAGACCAAGTATTACAGGTAGGAAAAGTAATCATGCGGAAGAAGTTACCAAATCTGAGACGGGTCAATAGCATTCGTGCATAGCAATTTGGCTGGATTAAGAGGTACCTTTGGAGGCCTTCATGCGTGGTTATTTTTTGGAAATCGGTTACTGTTGTTTTAATTTTTTCCAGATTCCATCTTTTGGTTGTTAGATGGTTGAGAGCCATTTCTCTTAGCGTTTTTCTGGGCACCATTTCCAAACTTGATGGCCTCACGAAGAACTCAGGGTGACCAAGATCAGTCAGCATATTTTTTACATAGGTGAGCCATTTAATGTTGGTTAATCCATCGAGACTGAGACAATCTATGATTAAGTCTCTGTTTAATGAAGTCTCGAGCGTAACCCAGATTTTATGCCACAAAAGTATAGGCGCAATTTTGATAGCATCTGAGATATACGGCATGCCCAATTCAATATGTATAAAATATGTTGCTGTTGTTTTAGATACACCTAATAGATAATGTAGGAACTGATTTTCTGATTTTTGTATCAGATGTGAGTTTTCAATGCCCCAGAGACCAGCTCCATAGATGGCGGTAGAAATGCATTTAGCTTTATAAATTTCGGTCAGCTCTTTTACTGGTCTACCACCTAATTTAGCTGAGAACTTTTTCAGGGCGCCTATTTCTCGAATGAAGGCTAGATTTCTGGCATTAATAGCTACGTGCCAGTTTCCCTTCCTATTGAAGTTTATTCCAAGATAGGAAAATTGATCTGTGGTCTCGATCCTCTTGTTGTCTAAGAAGATTGAGCAAGGGGCTTTCTTTGTTCCGGGACCACAGGCCATGGTATATGTTTTTAAGATGTTAATTTTTAGCCCTCGTTCTTCCATATAATTTGCAAATTTCAGGACAGCCCTCTGAAGGCCAATCTTAGTTCGAGACATGATGGCCGCATCATCAGCATAGAGGAGTAGTGGGGCCGGAGTTCCCCGAATCATCGGATAATCATACTGTGATTCCGTTAGGTGTTTGCCAATAGAGTTTATATATAGGGTGAAAAGCAGGGGCGCTAAAATGCACCCCTGCCGCACCCCTCTCTTAATGGAAAATTTATCGGAACACTCCCCCTTATTTCCAAAGCGTACCCTAGCTCCTACGTCCCTATACAATGCTTTTACAAATTGAAGAATGTTAAAATCTATGCCCATCTCACGCAAAATAGACCATAATGTCTCATGGTTCACGCAATCAAAAGCGGAACTCAGGTCCACAAAAGTAATGAATAGTTTTCCCTTTTTTGCCTGGGTATATTTTGATAGGACTAAGGCCAAGTTTAGGCTCTGTTCTATGGTGCCTTTACCAGGGCTAAATCCATATTGTAGGTGTGATACTACCTTATTTTCTTCTGCCCAAAGTTGTATTCTATTTAAAATTGCCTGGGCTGCTACCTTCATTAATGCATCTAAAAGTGATATTGGCCGGTAGCAGGTGGGGTCGTTTCTGTCTCCTTTTTTAAAAATTGGAACGACTATGGCTTCAGACCAGGACGGTAGAAACCCAAGTCGATTAGAATGATTTAAAACATTAGTTAACAAAGGAGCCCAGAGATCGATCTCAGCTTTATATACATCTGTCGGGACACCATCCGGTCCAGGTGCTTTGCCTGAGGGGCTGTCTTTGATTGCCTTTTTAATCTCCAGGCAGGAGAAAGTTATGCCTAACGGGAATGAATTCAATAAGATTGTAGGCTGCTGAATAAATACCTCATCCAGCAAAGGGTTACCATAGTTGGAATTTTCAGCTTTATCATATAGATTTCTAAAATGCTTCACCCAGGTTTCCCCATTTATGGCTGTATCTATAATGTCTGTTTGATTATTCTGTAAATAAGGGGCATTAACCGCTTTCCAGAAGGCTGTATTGTTCTTAGATTTAGAGGCTTCAATTAGGGCCAGCCAGGCCTCTTTCCTTAGTGTTTGTTTCCTCATTTTTACAGCCAAATTATAAGATTTTCTGGTTTTGCGAATCTCAGCTGGAGATTTTGTAGTTTCGTGCAATGCCCTTTTGAGAGCTTGGAGTGCTTTAGTGCAGCTTTTGTCGAACCAACCTGGGTTATTTTTCGAGTTAGATCGATGCTCTCTAGTTAACAGTTTTTTAAGGTCACGTTGAATTTTTAAAAAGGAAGTCATGATTTCTGAAGACTCCTCAGTTTCTGTTAAACAGACAAGTATATCAGGTTGGGAGATTTCCAATAAGTTGTGTATGAAATCTGGGGGATTTACCCGGTCCCATTTTATAGAATAGCCATTTTTTGTGGCTAAGTTAATGTTAGGATGGTAATTAAACTTATCTATAGAAGTCTGATGGGTATTTTTAATTTTCAGATTGAAAGAAATTGGGTAGTGATCGCTAAGGAAAAAAACATCATGTGTTTCCCAATTAGAAACTAACCCTGCACTGGATGAGGATATAAGGGTAAAATCTATGATTGAGCTGCAACCCCGCCCATGGAAAGTTGGCTGGAAGGGGATAATTGGGGTGCATGATTCATTGATGTAAGACAAATTAAAATAAAAAAGCATATTATTAAAAGAATTTCCCAGATTAGAGTGGACGAAATGGGTTGGGTTATCATCTTTATGTTCACCAAGGCCGCAAATGCCTTTGGAGCCATGTGGGCAAATTGTACAGTTAAAATCACCCAACCAAATCAGAGCCAGCTCATCTTCTTTCTGGGACTTAAACGTGTCAACACTCTGCATAAGTTTATCGATCTGGCTTTCTAGGCTGTTGCTTGGAATATTATTATAAAAATTAATGAGGGTCAGAAATTTTACATGACCCCAACTAATGGCTAAAATCTGGTAGTACTCAGTAAATAGATGTCTTATAACTTTTATGCCCTGTGTTAAGGAGCCATATATGGTCAAGCCTCCTTTGTTTCTCCCCTGTGGGCTTATTTGTGCAGGTGCATGAAAAGTCTGATAGCCTGGTATATGTAGTTCATCTACGGCCATTGTTTCTAGAAGGCAGATGATACTATAATTAGTTACTATGTCTAACCAGGGTTGATGCGATATTTTATTAAGAAGGCCTGCAACATTCCATGAAATAATATTTTGGGCAACCAATGTCTTCCTTATTGGGAGATCATCGGTGATTTTGTCTCTACGTATGGAATTTAAGGTAGGAAGGGGACTAAGATCAATAAGGGAATCAGATTGGGGGAGGGGTCCAATATGGGATTTATCAAAATTAATATAAACCTGGTTATTGGTTGCCTCATCGATTGGGGTTCCCTGATCGCAGTGGTTGTAAGCAGCAATACCAGGAGTTACAATTTTAATATGAGAATTAGGTGCCACAATAGGGGATTCATGAGAATGGACTTCCGGGTTAATTTCCGTCTGTCAATCCAGATCATCTAGGTCTGTCAGTACCTCAAAGCGATTTGTAACAGGGACAGGGTATATTATTCTACACATAAATAGTATTTATGTTTGAGCAATATTACACTGTCACATGTGAGTAGGGTGGGGATCTGTGCACCCGTCCTGAAGAAGAAGCTTTAGGCTTCAAAACATGTTGACGCACCCAGGAGGTTAGGTACATTATTTACACAATACCTCCACCACACCTTTTTTAACAAATACCAGCACAGAGGTATATTAAAATTCTTTGTAGCCCTCACATGCCAGGTTTTTTTAACACTCACTTACCATTCACTTCTGACCCTACCTTTCACTACCCTCACACACCACACATAGCGATCACATCAGTGCTCCCGCGTATTCGCTGGTTAGTAGCACTCTGCGTTCTGTAGAGGGACATGAAGACCCCTATGATGAAGCATGACACCAAGGGCCCTTCTGGTGTGTGAGGGGTATTTAAGGAACACTATGTGCATCCCACCATTGTAGGAGACACATCCCTTTTCCAGACCTTATTATACAGTCTTTTCACCTATCTTACATGGGTGGATTCTCTTTGTTTATTAGACACTCCAGACACTCCAGACATAGCCATCACCACACCACTCAGCTACAAAATAACCAAACATGACAAGTCAACCAAATGGGAGGCAGCAAAACATCAACTGCACTGACACCTCAGCTGAAACCAACAACTGGCTTGAACAGCTGACCTTTAAGATCAATATCCCCAACTCCACCACCATATGTGGCGTCCTCCTCTACTGTCCACCTGGATAAAGATCAAACTTAAGCCATGCCCTCTCCAAATTCAATGTCCCCTGGGCACTAGAATCCAACACCTTTATCCAACTTGTCAACCAGTCAGACACCAACTCTGCCAATTTCAGGATTGTGAGCCTCACCATATGAGTCAACATCCCCACCCACATGGTGGGCCATATACTCAACCACATCTAAACCAACTTCCTCAACGTCTCGGTAGCATCTGACCTGGACTGATCACCACTGCATCACATTCAACCTCCAGCTACCTCAAGTTTAACCTATCAACATCCATATCTCCTGGAAACAATGGAATAAAATTAAAGATGACAATAGGAAATCCAAACTCCTAGCTATCAGCGCATCACAGCCCACCAGCCTCAACTATGCCCTCTGTAACTTCAAAAATTGGATAACCACCTCTGTGGAATCCCTGGCCTCAATCCAAACTAATGCTAAATGACAGACCATGCTCACGCTAGCTAGTACACCAAAGAACTCTGACACATTAAGCACAATTGCAAGCACCTGGAACAAAAATGATGCCTTAATCACAGCACGACTGACAAAGCCTTCTTCAAATCTGCCCCCAGGATCTATTATCAACAGAGCAAAGCCACCAAACACGCAGCCCTCTTCCATTGGAAGCATCTACACACAGTATCACATTCAGAAACCGGTTGTTCCCTGCTCTGATGTCAGAGAGGTGTTTGATTTGCAAATACTCTAACATTAGAGCAGTGAAAAAAACATGTTTTAATGTCAGCAGCGCTGTGGCTAACTCTGATCTTTTGCTTCCTCCGGTTCGCTGAGATTAGGAGAGATGTGGTGGAAGGGCAGATGACAGTTACAGTGCTTAAATTTTAAAAGAATAAGTACAGATGCCTAAAGTTTTCCTAGCAGCCCATGGCCAGCACTAATGCATGTCAGCATGCAGAATACTAATCCTGCTTACGTTGATTCCACCTCATGTCTTTTTAATCTCCCACCCTATACTTTCTGCCTTTTTCTTTCGCTCATGGAAGTTGATTTTCTTCTCTGCTTTTTACCTTTGTCCCCAATTTCTTGCTCCTTTTTTCCCTCTTTTCTGTTCCCAAAAACGAGTGCAGATGGACCTCACCTATAACCACCGCGTCAATTTGAGCACTGGTCTGCAATCTCCTCTATGATCCCATGCCTCCCTCTGAGGTCTGTGAGGAAATGCCTTTGCCACTGTTGCACCACCCATCATTGTGTCCACATCGGCCATAGCTAAGTTGAGATTTTAGTTCAATTTGACAGTGACATAGTCATTGCCGCTGTCAAAATGGAATTGTCTCATTTATCTCAAACTAAGAGCAGAGAGCATAGCCTTTAAGTGAGAAAGTGGGGTGATGATTCTGGGGTTCATTCCAAAGGTGGCAGGAAGTTAAATATATTTTTATTAGTATTGAAAAAAGGAAGGGAGCAAGGTTTACCATGGGTTGTAGAGAAGGGTGTAAAGATAACCAGTAAAGAATGTTGTGTATGTTGTTGTGAATTCCTGAAGGTGTTAGGAAGCCTGAGGAAGGTGTGTTTTAGGGAAGGAATGATAATATTGTTGTGCTTCCCACGATTCCTGTCCTTCTTCAAAGATGCTCCATGAGTGCAGCTCACATGGGGTCCTCATGGGTTAGAAGGATAGTACATAACAAACAAGCATTTGCAATGCAATCGGTCTTGCCTTTGGGACCTTATATGTATTTAGCTATGCAGCACATTAGCCGGGGTGCTGAAACATCTACTGTTCTTTATCATGGAGAGAAAGTAAGCTCCAAACTGTGTGACACACCAGGTATGGGAACACATGGAAAGAAATATTGCCTTTCAGAGGGAAATGGTATAGTCCAAAGCTCTGTTATTAATATAAAATCAGGGCCTTCGGTGGTCATTTCACTGAAAATACAAGATTTGAAAAAAATATTATTGTCTACTGGTGCTCGTGGAGGTCAATAACTATGGACTGGAATCTAGAAAATGCAAAAGTGATTCTGGTATTTTACTGACCTCTGCATGTCGTTTTCTATCAAGAAAGTTAAATAGACGCAGTTGCCAGAAAAATTAAAAAAAGAAAGTCCTTTCGCAGAAAGCAATTCTGGTATTTTACTGACCTCTACTGATCGTTTTCTATCAAGACAGTCAAATAGAGGCAGTTGAACAAGCAGAAAGCAATTCTGGTATTTTGCTGACCTCTACTGGTCGTTTTCTATTAAGACAGTTAAATAGAGGCAGTTGCCAGAAAAATTAAAAAAAGAAAGTCCTTTCGCAGAAAGCAATTCTGGTATTTTACTGACATCTACTGATCGTTTTCTATCAAGGCAGTTAAATAGAGGCAGTTGAACAAGCAGAAAGCAATTCTGTTATTTTACTGACCTCTACTGGTCGTTTTCTATTAAGACAGTTAAATAGAGGCAGTTGAACAAGAAAAAAAAGTCCCTAAGCGGAATAGACAATTCTAAGGGCTGATCTCCAGAGCCCAAAAAGTACATACACATATAAGTATATACTAAAGTATATACAAGAAGTCTTGAATGCTCGACCTAAAAATGTGTAAAGGGGTGATGATTAATATTGGATCCATTTTAATTTTAGGGATCTAATTGGCCACATAGATAGCTTGAGCTTTGATTTTAGTGCTTATTTGATATAATGTGAAATCTCTCAGTTGAAATTAACATCATTATAATGGCTACATTGTTGAAATGCTAGACGTCGCTTATGTGTCCATATGAATTAATTATCAACAGCAATCCTTTCAAAAGCCGGTCCCTTAAAAGAAGATGTATTTTCCACTTCTATAAAAGATCTGAAATAAATAAAAAATATTATACCCTGCTCTGATAGATAAAGAAACATTTCAAAGAAGAATTATATTTTGAACTGCAAAGAAAACAATTATTCTAAAAGGTCATTACTAAGTAGTGAGAAATTCACTCAAAGGCTGCAATTAATAACAATTAAAATATGCATATCTTAATTTACCAAAGGGGATGCTCTTCACCAGCGTCGTGTAAAATGAGTATAATTTGCTTTTGCATGAATTTCTTGCAAAATTACGTGAAATTATGTGTAATTGCGGGAAATCATATACTGGTGCTGTGTTCATTTTGGATGCGAGAAAGCATTTTCTACCATAAAATTGTTTAAAAAAATAAATACATAAAGCACTGCAAACAACAGCTGCTCATGCTCTGTCGTTCGGGTTGTTCACAAGCATTTTCTGTAAGTTTTTTAATATTAATGGCAAATTCACTGTAAATGTATTTAGCAAATGATGTGCAAGTAAGCAATGTGGCATGATAGCACGTTTGGTGGAATTGTGCATGACGTGAAATGACTGAAATTATGCTAATTACGATAGTAATCCAAATTTCGCTCGGACCTACGGACTGGAAGCAAGTTTAAGCACCCTACATACCACCTTCAGACACACTCAGTGCTTTAAATGGGCTGGTACTCACCGGTACTGAGTACCGGCACTTCCGATTTTTTCTGCCTTCAGTACCAGCACTTCTCTGTAGCCAGGGAGAGTACCGGTACCCTGATCCAGAGGACGGCAGGCGCAGGTTAGGTTTCTCCTCCAGTGCAGGGCAGATGCTGCTCTGCTTCTGAGGAGCATGTCGTGTAATGGGTTAATCTGTTGTATTGCCATATACGCATTTCTCGTGTGTTTTGACACGTGCTTCAGCTGGTACAGAAGTGATTAGGTATGATCATATCTTTCCATTCGCCCCGCCCCTAGCCCCGCCCACTTGCCACACCTCTATTTTAATGAGTACCTGCACTTATTTTTTAACATTTAAACCACTGGACACACTTGAGCATCCTGATCCAGGAAACCAAGGGGCATATTATCAAGACATGGCGTTAAAATTATCGCCGCTTTAGCGGCAGAAAACCGCAGCTAAACCGGCGATAATGAGCTTGATAATATGCTCTATGGAATTCCCATAGAAGCCCATGTTCTGGTGTGAACATGGGCTTCTATGGGAATTCGCCAGGGCATATTATCAAGCCCATTATCGCCGGTTTAGCGGCAGCTTTCTGCCGCTAAAGCGACGCTAATTTTAACGCCGTCCTTGAGAATATGCCCCCAAGTTTTAAGTCTCTTCCTTAAAAGCTTTTCTGATTTCAGCTGACCAACCGACAGAGGAAGGCGTTCCGCCAGAGCGCACTTTCTTTACCTTTGGAACAATCGCCAGCCCCTCCCCAGCTGATCTTGAGTTCCTTGAAGGTACATACGGTTTCACTAGGGAGTGAAGGTATCCCGGCTCTTTTCTGGAAAAAGCTTTGTGACAGTAAGACAAAGCTTTAAAAGATGATCTCTGCTTTACTGGCAGCCAATCTAATTTCCTAAGCATGACATCATTCAAACGTTTTTATTGCTCCAGACAGGATACTGGGGACACATCTTTTGAAGGGTGAATCTGTGTAAGAGTCTGTGCCATTGAGGAGACATAAGATTTTTTTCAGGAACCTTTAACATCCAAAATGCATTTATATGTAAAACATTTACTGCCTGATCACATTGCTAGTGCGGTACTCCTTTTCCTGCCACGTTTTCCATCATCATAGCAAAAAAACATACGTCTTTCACTTATTGTTTTTTTTTTGTGTGTGTATTGTTGAAAACTTTGCATTGTGTGTGATTGTATCGTTATGTATTGTCTGGGGAAACCATGTTTTCTTTTATTACAGACCCTAAGGTGAAATGATCCTCCCTTAATACTGCTTTTATGATCGATTTAATAATATAATTTAAATTTCTCGCGGAATTGTCACGGGCACTATGCATTGATCCAAGGACACCATGGGTTCAGTAATCCGCAGTGTTAAGTGTGACAGTTTATCACACAACGTGGATTATGCAAGTGGACCATTGGCCTTATGACGTGTCACATAAATAAGCACTCGCTGGGCTCTGGTTCCCTAGATCTCAGCTCCTAGATTCTTTCTGTTGTTTGGCTTCTGTGTGCCTTGCTTCTCTCTGTAGGTCTCAGAGTTGCTGCTTCTTTGAGTTGCCGGGTCAAACCAACATAATCTAGTATAAGTCCCCTCAATAGGGGACTCCCCGCATGTCATATAGAAGAAGTAGGGCGATGCAAAATTACGCATGTTTACTACTGCAAAATGTTTATGTTAAAAAAGCCATTTATTAAGAGACTTTGTTATGTGGAGTATGTTCATTAATAGACCTCAGAGAAAGTTTAATTTTGCCAGAGTAATTGGTGTAGTTTTGGTGATTCTGCATTACTCGTGTGATGTGAAATTACGTGATTACACCTGCTTGAGTAATGGAGTAGTTTGGAGGAAAAATCCTACCTCAAGAGGACAGGAAAAACAAACTAAGAGAGCACAAGTGGCTTCTGCTGTTTGCAGTGACGTAACGAAAGTTGAAGGGGCCCCCCTGCAAGGTACACGGAAGGCCCCCCTCCGGATTCAATCCAGAGCTCTCAGGCCTGAGTACTGTGCTGAAGGGGCCCCCCTGCAGCCCTTGAGCCACCCCGCACTGCTGGGGCCTGTGTTACGCCCCTGGCTAGTCATGTCTGTTGGACTTGGCCCTTTTTGCAGGGTTATCCCCAAATGTTTTGCTTCTTCCTCCAATTTTTTCCTGACCTGTTGTTATTGGTTTTAGGACCCTGGGTACTTTACCACTGCTAATCAGTGCTAAAGTGCACATGCTCTCTGCGTAAATTGCGAACATGATTGGTTCTCCCTGATAGGCATATTTGATTTACTGGTAAGCTCTTAGCAAAGTGCACTAAGTGTGCCAGGGCCTGTAAATCAAATGCTACTAGTGGGCCTGCAGCACTGCTTGTGCCACCCACATGAGTAGCCTTGAAAAGGTAACTCAGACATGCCACTGAAGTATATGTGCGAAGTTGTTAACTGCCATGTCAATTTGACAAGTGCACCCGCTTGCCAGGTGCTAGCCTTCCCTTTTCTTACATGTAAGGTACCCCTATGGTAGGCCCAAGGTACCCCCCCATGCAGGGTGTAGTGTAAGTGAAAGATAGGACATTTACTGGTGTGTTTTACATGTTATGATAGTGAAATACTGCCAACTTCGTTTTTCAGTATTGAAAGGCTATCTTGCCCCATAGGATAGAATCGGAAATGCTTTGTGATCTTACAAGTATAACTTCTCATTGGGACAAGATAGAGAAATAAAGTTTAGGTTCTCTGAACTCAGAATTTAATAACACATCTTATAGTAAAGATGGTTTTTAAATTGTGTGTTTGAAAATGCCACTTTTAGAAAGTGATTTTACCCAGATCAGTTGACTGGGGGTGAGTGCTTGCATTGTTCAACACTCCGTCCATCATCCCCTTTGGTTTTGCTTTGTTCGCCCTAAGTTGGCAGGGTATGCCCAGACGTGGGTCCCTTGCTCACTTTGCCACTGGATTCAAGCTAGCCTGGCTGATGACGCTTTGCCACTGGATTCAAGCTAGCCTGGTTTATGACGGCTGATTAGCCAGAAACCGGTCCCAGGATGCTTGTTTCTGGTCCAGGGAAGACATGGCTTGGCAGTTCAGGCTGGACTGTTCCCATGAGGCACAGGGTCAGACTGATTTGCACATGGCCATGTCTGAACTGGGGTGGCGGAGTGAGCTAAATAATGATGATGGATTAAACCCAGATCAGTTGACTGGGGGTGAGTGCTTGCATTGTTCAACACTCTGTCCATCATCCCCTTTGGTTTTGCTTTGTTCGCCCTAAGTTGGCAGGGTATGCCCAGACGTGGGTCCCTTGCTCACTTTGCCACTGGATTCAAGCTAGCCTGGTTGATGACGGCTGATTAGCCAGAAACCAGTCCCAGGATGCTTGTTTCTGGTCCAGAGAAGACATGGCTTGACAGTTCAGGCTGGACTGTTCCCATGAAGCACAGGGTCAGACTGATTTGCACATGGCCATGTCTGAACTGGGGTGGCGGAGTGAGCTAAAGAATGATGATGGATTAAACCCAGATCAGTTGACTGGGTGTGAGTGCTTGCATTGTTCAACACTCCGTCCATCATCCCCTTTGGTTTCACTTTTAGAAAGTAGGCATTTTCTTGTTTAACCATTCTGTGTGCTTCTGTCTGTTTGTATATATTGACTGTCTGGTTTTGGAGTGACATGAGCTGGGGAGGTGCATTCTTTCAGACAGCCACAGGAGGGAGGGGGGTTGATGTGTGTTCTGCCTTTCCTGAATGAGTTATGGTTGGGCTGAATAGACCTGGGCTACATTCAGAGTAGTGGTAGGAGTTTTCACTGGCACCTGAATAGGCCTGGTCTGCATTTGGAGTGGTGGGAGAAGATTTTCCTTGCACCTGAATAGGGCCTGTCTCCTTTGCACAATGCAGTCTCTACACCCTGTGGTCATGCTGCACCAGTGAGGACAGAACTGTTTTGCACTAGGCTCAGAGACCCTTGCACAAAGAGAACAAAGACATTTTGTGGTGTACATATTAGACCTAACACTCCTGAACTTTAGATTACTTCTTGACTCAAGAGGAACCTTTGGCAAGGAGAACAGCTGAAGAGCTGTGAGGAGTACTGACCCTTTATTGTGTGCTGTGTGGGGTTGGCCTGCAGTTGCTGTTTGTGCCAAGGAGAGGACAAAGACTGGAACTTTGCTTTGAATCTGCTTGAAGATGATCTCCAAGGGCCTGAAGTGTGCTGGCCATCTGTTCTGAAGTCTCTGGGGCACAAATACTTCACTCCCAGCTCCCCTGAATCCTCTTGCTGATAGTTCTGACTTGCCAGGAGGTGCCTATTCCAGTTTTGGGCCTCTAGGGGTTGTTCCTGCTGTTGGGAGCTGGAAGAAACCTAAAAGAAGCAAGAAAACTTGATTCCAACGCCATCAGCATCACTATTGTGATGCCGCAATCTGCACAGGGGCACCGCTCTTGAAGTGAACGATGCACCACCCTGCCTGCACCACATCTCCAATGCCTTTCGATGCCCGCCGACGCCTGCAGTTACTGTCTGAGCCCGATGCCAGCGCTGGCACCGACTCCATCATCGCCAGCTCCTGCATCCTGTTATCACAGCGCCAATAACCACCATGGGTGACTCCACAAACTCGCCGACTTTGTATCTTCACCGAAAGCGATACCTCATCACCGACCCAACCATCTTCCCCTGTCCTGGACTTGACACATCACCTCCTCACAGACACGATGCCTCGCCTTCCCCGTGGCAGCCAGGAAGCCGGCCTCAACCTCGGCACCGACGCCTCACCTCCACGATGCCGTGCGCCATCATAGACTTCGTTTCCAAGGTACTGTTTGTTTGGGTGGTCTGTGTGACTCTGTGCCATATAGTACAATCTTTTTTTTTATTTTTTTTATTCCTAGCACTATTATCAAATCACAGTGCCACCAAGGTAAGGAAATGTACTCATGGGTTAAAACCTGTGAAAGAGTGCTGGTAAGTCAATAATGGCACGCAAATGCCCAAAGAGCCTCCGCAATGAGAGCGCGGGCAGAACAACGTGGACCCAATGGACCGTCAGTGTCCGAAAGAAGACTACATATACTCCCTTACCTTGGCGCTCTCATTTCGTGGCACTATATTTTCTAACAGAAGGATATATTTTCTCTCCTTTTTTTCACCTCATTTGAATCCATTTCAAGGTGCAAGTTCCCCCAGGCTATCCTTAGTCCTGATGAGACCTTTACACACTTCACAGGGTCAAAAAGCCGTTGACAATATCTGCAAACAAACCATCAGTATATCACAGCACTGTGTGATATAATAATAGTGCTGCCAAACCGTCGCCTTTGCAACCACCAGTGCACAACACATCCTCGGTAAAACTCAGTGGACTTCTACAAAAGTCTAACACTGAAGCTGCAAAGTTTTCTGCAAACTGCGGGAAGATGATTCAGAACTGGTTTAAGTGTGGATGCCTTAATGTAAACCAGCAATAGACTATGGGCCAGATTCACAAAGGTAAACTGAAACGAAAGTCTAACTTTACGACTTTCGGTATTCACAAAGGGCATTAATGGTAAAGTTACACTTTTGTCTCAGTTAAAATTACTTTTTCACCTTCAGTTTAAGTGAAACCAAAAGTCTTGGTCTCAGTTAAACTTAAGACCAAGCGGAAATAGAGGGCTTGCTTTGGGTCAGTTAGAAAACTCCTCTGATGTAGGAGAGATTGAGAACCCTTTGCATGGGATCAGACTTTATAAATCACATGGGCTGTGTGTGGCTTCACAGGTTATGAGGAGAATTTCACCCGCTACCTTTCTTCGTGAGCAGACTATCGCCTGCTCACAAGAGTGAAAAGGGATTTCAATACACAAATAAATTGGCTGAAATAGGGAAGCAACACTGTTCCTCTGCTATCATTGCGGCTGATCTGCAGCTGGTGTACAAAGGACTTCTGCCTTGAAAATCCTTTTCAACTGAAACATGCTTCGATTATCAGTATTATTTATTTGTTTTGACATATTGATGTACACATTAATGTTATAGAAAGAGCGGTTGATCAATACATTGGCATATGTCTAGAATTTACCAAATATATATAATCGTTATTGTATGGTTAATTAAAACCTTTGCAATTACGTATAAAAACATGTGCACAATAAAAATAATTTCAAATCACAAAATGAATACACACTAGTTGCAAGAAGATGGTGAGCAACGGAACGTAAACAGCAGTGTCAAGATCAAACTAGTTGACTGACATTACAACACACCCTAATGAGAAGAGATGTCCATGGTAATGTAAATACTATATTTTTAAACAAATGAAAAAATCATTAGTAAAAAATATTCTTCAAATGAAAGAAACTATATTGCAACATTGGGTTGCCTCATATTGATGTATCCACATTGAACTAATTGACTAAAGTAACAATACATCCTAATCTGGAGAAACAACCGTAGTAATGTAAATGCTTTCAAGCAAGTTAACAATCCGATTACAAGATGATATTTCTAAGTCACCAAAAATGGGCTTGTGCATAACCCAATTAATAAAACAAGCAATTCATTTAGTGAAGAAGTACTGTCTAACATAGCATGAGGACCATTAACCGCTATTAAAGGGCACACAAGCTCACCACATAACAGCCATTCTTTGGGTGAGAGAAACTATCTTGCACCATTTACCGACAGAGACCAGTACCTCAAGGTAATTGGGTGCACATGGGATCCTAAAATAACATCCATTCTTCTGGTGAGAGAAACTATCTTGGAGAATTTAAAAGCAAAAGGAATCTGTCAGAGTCAGTACCTCGGACAAATTTACAAGGTCAAGAGATAACAATCTTACCGGGATCAGGTCGAAAATAAGAAATCCTCATAAAGTAACTTCGCTAAAGGGCCAGGAGTGACCACTGTCCATTAGGGCTTGCACAAGAAATACAGGGGTCAGGGTTTAGGTTGCTGAACTAGAGAATCGAATGTTGGTGTCTCTACTTGCCAAAGGACCCTCCCTAGTGAGCACGACTCAGTCTGCAAGGTTCCCTGGGACTGGCCGGTGCTCCCTGGCAACTCCCTTGATCGACTGAACCTGTTGGTGGCAGAGATGATGGAGATGGCCAACAAACAGTTAAAAAGAGTGTTATCAGAAATGAGGGAGGTAATTATAGCCTGCTGCCATGTGTGGAATATAGCATGTTTCTACGCACGCTATTACATCATGTTCTATTACAACACAGTTGTTACGACTGTGTTGTTAGAAAGCAATACCCTTACATCGCAATGCATTAGATCGACTTGCTGTATGGGGCGCGCTGGACTTAGGAATAGTATAATTTACTATTTATAAACTCCAGCGTACACAACAGTAGGGAAGGTGTTGGAAGAGTATTTCATACTATTCCTTAGGTTAGAGCGCCCCCCTACAGCAAGTCGAGCTACTGACTTGCGATGTAAAGGTATTGCGTTCCAACAATGTGAAAGGAACGCAATGTAATGGCAGCATTGTAAACACTGTTTCCCATGTGTGTGATCTCCCACCCAGGCTTGAGTCAGCTTTCTCGTTTATCCAACAAAGCAGGGGGGAGGCAGACCACATGTTCAAATGTTTCCTCACACTGACCAAACCCTCTGCACTTTGTTTCTTCCGTGGTCCGATACCACTGGCAAGATGAGTCAAGAACAACCACTCTCCAAACCCAAGAGCCATGAATTTTGCCTTCAAACTCATGGAATACATGCAGGCAAGAAAGGATGAGGGGGATGCCGGCATGTAGGTGTTAATGACCGCCAAGGTGTGCTTGCATTTGGCTTGGTTGGCTCTGTCTACAGGTGTACACATTTTTTAATACCTAGTTTAAAGGCTGACTTGCTTGGGTTAATATCTCAAAGGTCGCTCACATCCAAGACGTGATGGCAATTCTCAGGGTATTGGTGATGCGATCGCCTTGATCTAGAGATGTTGATTTCGGCCCATAATAGCACCTCTCGGCAGCCACCACTGACGGCCTGGTATTTGTGACACAGATTAAGGTAGACATTGATGGCCCGCTGATCAAGGAGGTCCAATGCCAACCTAATCTGAGAGGCAGAGGAGAACCTTGGCAGGTGAAGGACACATTTATATATATTGGTGACAAGTTTATTCAGCTGGCTGCAGTCCTTACCCAATAATAGTTCACTACCTTATGACAATGAGGGTGCCATTTTCTCATGACTTCCAGGAGCAGAGAGACGCTTGGACCCAGCAATGAGGTTGATAGTTTAGATATGGGGCACCAGGAGAGTCAGAGCCTTTGATTTGACTTCCTGCTATTGCCTTTCAAAGGCGCCTCTAGCATCAATGTAAAACCTCAAGTATTAATATGATTGCTCTCTCAATCTTGTTGCCGTTGTAGTGCTAACCAACCCCCTAATATGATTTCCTTCTAATATTTACTACTTTAGCTTTTTCCAGGTTTACCTCCAGACTATTGAGGAGTTTATAGGAATGTAGCTGATTTAGCAGACGCTGCAACCCTATTTGCATGTAGCTAAATAAGCCAAGGTCATCGGTGTATAACAGATTGCTGATTCATTCTCCACCAATTTTGGGGGGTGGCTATTGGTGAGATTGAGAGATTTGGGTAGGTCAGCAATAAACAAATTGAAAAGCAGGGGGACTAACACTCACCCCTGCTTTACTCCCCAGGTGGTAGGGGTCTTTTGCTGTCATCTATTTTGATGCAAATCCAAGTATTGAAATACAGCTGGATGATGGGTTCCGGCAGGCTTTGAGGGATACCCCATGTCATTAGTTTAGACCAAAGTGCCCCACTAGGTACACAGTCACATGCTGCTTTGAAGCCAACAAAACAGCAGGCAGCAGAGTATGTGAGGCAATTGCTTTGTCCGCAAAAATTGATACTGCAAACAAATTAGAGAGTGCCCGATTTTGCCGTGAACCCTGTTCGATTTTTAGGGATTAGCCCCTTCGAATCCACCCACTGCTGTAGATCCTTCAAAAAAAGACTGGTATAGTATTTGGCCTCGTTGTCGAGGAGCGCTATTAATCTACAGTTGCTTGGATCTTATCTAGAGCCTCCTATATGGAGTGGATGTATTACGGACCCACAGCAGTATTCTGGTATTGTCGCATCCTCAAACAATATTTAAGAGCGATGAGAGTCTATATGCCCAAAATGTCCTATTTAAAAAGAGCCTGGGGAAGACCATTGGGACCTGCGGCCACATCTGTCTGTGCCTTCTGCATTACAAGGACTCATCAGGGAAGGCCATGCGTGACAACGGAAAATGAATGAACCTGGTCATGAGGCAAGGCTGAGGTGAGAACCACATTTGAACCAAGGGGACCTTGGCTCGTCGAGGATGGCAAATCCTTGTCAGGGAAGGGAGAGTGATCTTTATCATGGAATGAGTCTGAAAAAATAGTGACAGCCTTTGGACCAGAGGGCCGTCCACCCGATGTGCAGTCTTCATCCCCACTTGAGTAGAAATGACTGGTGAGGAAAGATCTTCATTCTGGTTCAGTAATATTCGCACATTCAGACCTGCCGGTTCCATTTATTTGTCTGTTCACCAAGGCCAAGAAGTTCCTGGTATTAGATTTCTTGCTTTCACATAGGTGGATCACCTAAAATTGGTACAGGCATCTTGACTTCTCGGTGTATATTGCTTGCCTGTAGCAGCTTAAAAGCAAGTTTACCAGTTGTATATAACACATTATCAATGTATTATGCAAGATTCTTTATGTAGATTCCAAAATTTCCCTATATGCATGAATACATTTTTGGATACATTGATTTTCAATACAATATGCTGAAGCATGTACACCTGCATTTTTGGGATTTACTCGAGATCATATTGGTTGCTAAAAGTGATCTGTGATCAATTTACTTTTGATGTCATATGGTGACATCACCAAATAGTTAACTATTTGATAAATAATTTGCTTGTTTGCACTGTTCCTTACTGTACCATAGATATCCAAGACTTTAAGGGGACTACTGGGTTGCCCTTTTGTTTATTAATAATTTTCTAAATGTGGCATTTCCAAAATTATAATTTAAATGCACCTTTACCATTAAACAGGATTTAAAATTAGAGAAGCATTCCACTAGCTTTTCCCAAACTGAATTTAGCACGTATTAAATGGTAAACCTGTGTAAGTCTATGGGAGGCCAGATTTCCTCCGTGAAAAACATCTGAGGTTTTTTACTGCCACGGCATGTAAACAATTAAGTATACATATCCTAGTTTTAAATATCCTGCCCTATGAGCTTTTAGGACCTACCTTAGGTTGTGACTTACAGGTATTAAAAACAAAGTTGTATGCTTGGCAAAGGGGTTATTTTTCCAAGTCAAAATGGCAGTTTAATAATGCACCATAGGCTTCGAAGGCATGCCTAAAAAATGCTTTTGTCAACTACTTTGGTGGGGGGCACGAACAGTACTGCAGCCCACTAGTAACATTTAATGTACAAGCCCTTGGAACAAGTAGTGCTGTATATTAGAGACTTATAAATAAATTAAATGTGCCAGTTAGGTAGACAATAGTTTTACCAAGTTTAAAGGAAAGTGCACAGAGTCCTGATGCCAGCAGAAGTGGGCTCAACTACAGAAGGAAAAAAATCTGGAGGAATACAGCACAAAAGATTGTCATTTCCAACAGGCTCTCTTTCACTTCCCCCTAGTTTTTTTCTATCTCCTCATATATATATATTTCTGTCTCTCTCTCTCGTACTCTGTCTCCCTCGTTCTGTCTAAATCCTTCTGACTTTATCTCTCTGCTTCTCTCTCTCTCGCTCATCCCTGACCGCAAAGAGTGGAACTTCACTGTGCGCTCACTACTGCTGCAGATAAAAAAGGGAATAATCTGTCCTTTAGAGAGAAGTATTGTCCCTGCTTGGGCTAACGCTTATCCATCCTTGGCGAGCGATTCCACATAGGAATTAGTGTGCTGAAGCACATCCTAAAAAGATAACATGCACTCACTCAGTGGAAAACTACAGTAAACAGTGAAAATATCTAAGGGGCATATCAACAACAACCGGCGATAATTATCGCAAAGCACACTTAGCGCTAGGATAATTATCGCCGGTTAGCGTGGATTTTTATCGCGGAGATAGCGTGCTATTAGCAACGCTTATCTCAATAGCGATAAAAATCCTCACGCTAACTGGCTAACGTGAGATTATCGCTGGAAACCCAGCGATAATCTCACGTTAGCTTGTTGATAGGGACTCACAAATTTAGCCATGATATCCTCCTTCCATAGGATATCATGGCTAAGTCAGTCCTGAAGCAGGTGTTAGGAAAGTAGCGATAACAGGTGTTATTGCTACTTTTCCTGACGCTATGCTTCATAGCGTGGGGCTTGATGATAGGAGAAATGTCGCTTAGCGACATTTCTCCTATCATGTCAGGTCAGGAACGCCCACTTTGCATCTCATTAGAGATGCAAAGCTGGGCGTTAGAAATCCCCACGCTAAAGCAAGGTTTCATGCGTTAGCGTGACCTTGCTAATATAGCGATAAAATGATCGCCGCTTTTCGGGCGAAAACGGCCGCTAAAGTGGCGATAATTTTTTATCGCCTCGTTGTAAATATGCCCCTAAGAGAGTTAAAGTAACAGATGATCTTTTGACTATGTTATAATGAGACATTTATACCGGTCTACCCGATCATGCAATGCCGTCCTAGATGTGACTATTGATTTTAAATGTGCATGGCGTCTGCATTCAAAAACAGCACTCAGGATTGTGCATTAAACGCTGTATCTTGAAACAACTTTATTGAATCCAATTCTTGTCCAGACAAGAGCATAGCAGATACATTTCGGTCCTGGAACATGCCATTCAACATGTTATGAATTCGCTTTTTCCATTCTTCATATTAACACTAAACCAGACTTCCACCCACTCTAATGAAGGGGTGAGGCCACAGAAGAGATTTATAGCTACATTGGTATGCAAAGAAATGGCAATGCAGAGACGCTGCCTAAATAGGCAAGCATTGGAAAAACCAATAGGCCTGGCTTTTATTTGTCTCCTCGTCAAAGTATTTAAAAAAGCCTTCTGAAGGGAAAAATCACAAAACAAAAAACAATCACTTTCTGTTTTCCGTGCACTTATGAAGTAGCTAATTTAATGTGTGAGATTAAGTATACTTTTGAGATATGAAATAGAACCTTGTGCACTACAACTTAAGCACTTATTCATTTATTTTAAAGTTTTATAGAGCGCGAACCAGACCCGTGAGGGTATCAGAGCGCTTTACAGGATTGACGGGTGGCATACAAGGACTTAGGAGGGAAGGATACCAACGAGATACAAAGGGGTAGGTACATTATACTGGGAAAACAAGCAGTCTCAAATTCCGGATACATTTGGAATAAAAACAGGTAGAATCATTATACAAGAAAATAAGTAGTCTCAGCTCCCGGGTGGGATGCCCAGAAGGGTCGGGAAGGTATCATCCGGAAATGCCAAGGATAATGCCGAAATGGTGGGTGGAACAAGGTCGCAGAGGAGATTGTAATGCGATCGTTAGGCGGGGAATTTGCCCATAAGGAAAATTTTGGTCTCCTTTTTGAAGCGTGCCAAAGACAACAGTCTTCTGATTGTGGGCGGGAGAGAGTTCCATATTCTTGCAGTGGCCCCAGAGAAGGCCTGATTGTAGAGGTTTTTTTTTCCAAAAGCGAGCTGGTTGAAGCAAAAGGTCTCTGGCAGACCGGGTGTTTCTGGCTCCTCCAGATATCACGAGTTTCTGGGCGAGGAATGCAGGGGAATTGGAGTATAGAGCCTTGCGAGTTATGCAGGCCATCTTAAGTTGGATTCTGGCTTCGAGAGGAAGCCAGTTCCGAGCTTTAAGGTAGCTTTAAGATAACTTCATAAGAGTTGGAAGGATACTTTAATCAGCGGAATGCATGCAAGCGAGTTATTCAAGCAGGTGGAGCTAAAACCCACTTTATATATATTTTAAATAATTGGTAACTGTTGGCCTTGTATACAGGTAAACTGTGACACCAGACCTAATAAGAAGATAATATTACAATTCTCCTTATGCTGAGTAAATCCATATAGCAGTACCAATGGTCTGCAAAAGAGGTGCATCATAGTTTACCAGCAGTACATCACCTGATGAAAATTTCCCTATGCTGGCCTCATGAATTGGCATAGATGTGCAGCTTAAACGCAAAAATTATGAAAGATAACTAAAGAAAAGCAGTACAATGAGAGACAGTGTCAAGACTGATGTACGGCAGAGTGTAAATAACAAAGAATTTCCTAGTCTGTTAGCAGGACAAATCAGAAGCTAGTCTTTGAGGTAAGCTTTCCCTGAACTGGTATGACGGGGCATCAGTCTTCCCAATATCAAATTGTATCACTGGGCGGCTCATCTGTCCTCCATTAACCACTGCACTTATGCCCAGCCTGGAGACCCAGGTTATAATATGGATAGATGGCTCCTCTCTGGGGGGAACTTCAACAGAGCCCTCTACTCTAGGCCCCGGCGCTACACACTTACGGGCCCCACTAAACACGCGGTGCATGTCTGGCATGCGGCCACTAAATGCCTTGGTTGGGGGAATAGGCTAACACTTGCAACGCCGCTATGGGATTCCGAACAACTGGGCAATTTGTGGAGGTGTAAAGGATTCGACTAATGGGATCTCAAAGGTATTTCCCTTATTGGCGATCTGTGGGAAAAAACAGATATTAAATAATTCGCCGCATTGCAGCAACAGTACAAGTTGGCCGACTCAGAACGCTTCCACTACACGCAGGTCAGACACGCATTACGCATTTACTTACAGCCCGGGGTCACACTATCGGACTCCTCCCCGCTAGAAGATAGAATACTAGACGGCCATATTTCTGACAGCACCATTTCACTGATTTACAAAAAGCTGGTCAAAAATATCTTTGATCCTCTTCAGGCCCTCCGAGAAAAGTGGACCAGAGACGGCATTGAGATGGACGATGAGGAGTGGCAGGAGGCTATCTCCTCTCCCAGAGTGTTGGGAATACCTGCTCACCTCCGACTTGTCCAACTAAAATTCTTACACAGGGTTTACATAACGGGGCCCAAATTGGTACGGATGGGAAGGGAGACTGTAGACGAGGATGTGGCCAGCTGGGAACCTTCATTCATATAGTCTGGGAATGCGAGCTGATCCAACCCTATTGGCGTAACATCCATGACATCATAAATACTGTCTTGCCCATGCAACTCCGTCTGGAAGCCCGAATGCTAGCTAAGAGAAACATTGCCCAGCGATGGGGGACATTGCTCCCTCCTATAGTACGAGACTGGGAAAAAGACTTGGAATGGGTAATGTTTTGAGAAAAAACTGTATATGTGGCCCGTGGATGTCCCAAAAAATGGACCCGTGTTTGGAGCTTGTGGAACTCCTACCGAGGAGATATATGTCAACCTCCCCTGACTCCCAATGCCGAGGATCCCCTTTAACCCTAGACCTTCCACATACTTTTCAGTATATTGCGATTTACCGACTGCTCCCATGAAACCTAATGTACTACCTCCTCTAAAAAGTAATTGTCTTGCTGATGTTTATTTCTCAATAAAAAATGTTTTACAAAAAAAAAAGCGAAAGAAAAAAAAAAGCTAGTCTTTGAACGATGATCACACAATCAGCACTTATAGTATCCTATTTCAGATGATTGTTACCAGAAATAAGCCTGTGTTATGCGTACATCTTATCAGTGCCGTGCCGCAGGCAGGCAGGTTTTTAACCACCTTGCACCAGTACATAACATTTGAAAGCCTTGAAAGTCGTTTTCCAAGAGGGTCTATCATATGAGTTTGACATGGGAACATGTCTCGGCATCGCAGAACATGTCAGAATAATCTGTCCTTATGAATACACCCCTTATTATAATTTAAAAGTGAGAACATAACCACTAATGTAGGCTTGTCCTGCCCATGAAATGCTCAAGTGGTCTCTCATAATGGATGTGTGCGACTGAGTATCCTCTGTACAGCATGGCAGCCAATCGACGAGCCGGACCTCCTCGCCCGAGCTTCCATCAGAAATGATGGCGACATTGGGAAACGCGCTCGCAAGTACTAGACCTTCTATTATTAGATTATGTTCTATGACCTGACGTCTCACATGTGAAGGCTTGGAGCCTCATTCACAAAGCTGTGGTCGTATGTGGTCAGAGTTGAAAAATCTTGATTTCACAAATCCATATTTGACGAAATTTCCAATCTAAAATACCAGTTAGGAGTCGGAAAATCCGGGAGCAGGTGCCAAAATACTACTGTACCAATCATGCTGTAATTATCTCCACTATCATGTGCTAATCAACCTTTCCATACTGATTACCTTACATTTTGGCCTGATATTTCAGCCAGGCATCTTGGTGCTGTCAGCGCCTGAAGCTTCTGTGCGAAATACTCCATCTCGCAAACCTGTTACCGGTGGCAATTGTTTTTTTTAAGTTTCTTTTTATTAATTTTTTTTATGCAAACATAAATACATTATCGGCAATTACATTTTGTGATTTTCAGACATGATGGACTATGGTTAGTACATTAGATTTACAGCACAAGCATGGGAGTCGGCACTAGCTCGTGTTATACACTCATGGGTGATGCTGGGTCATCATCTGGAGGGACAATTGGCGCGACACAAATATCCCCCCGATATGAACTCCACCTAGCCCACACTCGTGACCATTTCTGAGGACAACCCCTTGCAACATAGACAGTCTTCTCCCGGAACATGCACTAGTCCATGTTACGCTTCCCCGTTGGCAATTGTTGCTATCTGGCCCATCAGGATTACTGAACTGAACTGAAAGAAGCCCTTAGGCTGAGGAAACATCTGTCAGCATTGCATGGCTTTGGGTCTGTTGTATCAGGGGATCAATGGGAAAGGCTGCTTCTCTGTACCAGTTTTCCACCTGTGCAATAACGTACTCCCATCTACTTGATGGCAGACACATTCGATCCACTTCAAAAAGTGGTGGAACAACGTGCTTGAAGATCCATGTGCACTTTGCTTGGCATTACCGCTACTCTCTAGTGTATAGATGTGCGTGTTACCTGTCGTCGTACATTTGGACTGCCCTATTTAATGCTAAAATGGGAAATGCTGTGTGAATTTGCTAAAACGTGTGGGTTTGTGAGTGTTTCAAAACCACTTAGATCATTCCTGTCCTGGCACACCAGATCCCTATCCAAGTAGAGCATTTACTCAAATGTAATTTTATACCACAGTGGGGTAATTTTATGCATGAGTAAATCACTTTTTGTGAATTGAAAAAGTGAATTTACGTCAAGCCATTTACACGTGTAAGTTGTGTATGTACAAATTGCTTTGTGGATCAGGCCATGAGACTTCTGAGCTAAACCCAGGCCATTAGTAAAAGACTGAGGTGGCTAGAGCTACGTGTTACAGCGAAATCAATTTAGGAAGAAATCCGATTTTGCTTTTAATTGAAAAATGTGAACTGTTAGCACATCTATAATGGGGAGAAAGTGTAGACTTGTTAATGTGTTTTCATAGGATATTGATTTTTCTGGCCTTTGAACGTGTAGAATTTGTTAAATTAATCAATAGAAAATGAAAATGAAGATTCGAAACTGTACCAATTATGGCTTTGCTAAAGACCCGGGACTGCTCGCTGCATGCGGCAGCTTTCCTGCCGCCATCTTGGGTCTGATGCAGGCCTTGGTGCTGTGTTTCTCTGGGCTCGAAAGCGTGCCTTCCTGTGCACTGTACCTTTAAACTGGAGACGGAAGAGGATATCTCTCTCAATGGAATCAGCTCATTGCTCTTTTCAAGGCAGAGGCATGAGCACGCAGCAGAATGTCTTTTCAATGAATGCCACATTCTTCTTATCACATAGAAAGACAGATGTCGAGATGCGATAGGCCCGGCCCATTTCGCTCTATTTTTTGTGACAGACGGAATCTATCTAACAGGAGCAGGCTCACTCCCTGGAAGCCCTCAAAAGTCATAGATGAGCAAACACAAATGTACAGTGACAGATTTCAGCCAGGCCCCCGCGGGACAGCGATAAGAGCCGGGATCCTTGTATTTGGGATAGTGCTTCTTGCAGTGATGCTCGGCTGTGACTTAAGCCTACAGGAAGGAGACGGCGGACACTCTGCTGCAATCAGCGTCTCCAGTGAGGGTCTATCAAACGGTGCATCCAGCCGGTGCAGCCTTCTGTGCTCAACAGGAAAGATTGTACCTCACATAATTGTAGTGAGGTTTAGATGGCGCTTAAGGCAGATACCCCGCATTTCATACTTCACAATATTTTTTCCCAGCATGGTGACTTTAGAAGCAGTCACCTGCATGGAGGTAAGTTTACAATGGTGATGTCATCAGCAAAGATAGGGTAACAAAACAGTGGGCTTATGAAGACACAACACTAATAGATTAAAACATTTTAATTTAAAAGTTATAATATTTTAAATATTAAAATCAAGTGACAGTTTGAAAAAAAAGTAATCATAAATTACAGCACAAAATCAGATTTTTCTGTCCAGTCAGTTCCTTTTTGGAAAGAAAAATCTACTGCTTTTCCAATGAAAACGAAATACTTTTCCAAATGGTTATTTTTCAGAAACTACACGATAGTTTATCTTCCTATGAATGTTCGAATTTTTTCTGGAACACTTGTCAATGACTATACTGATCTACGTGATATTTAGGTAAATCATAGCACATAATTAAAATTATGGTTAATAGATGACTCCATATTACCCCACACACAATGGACCAGTCTCCGGTTTACATTTACCATGTAGTGCATTTTTGGGTGGTAGTCTTGATTCATGTCAATTGAACTAATTATGACTCTATAGGTCCTGGAGTGAGCTTACATAAACTGCATGGATGGTGCTAATTTTCACCAAGGTACTGTTTAGCACTGTTTTCCATTTTGTAAGGCTGTGCAGGTTTGTTCCATTTCTTTTTGTCTGTGTCACTGAGCTACATAGACAAAGTAAGAGCACTGATTTGCACTGCAACAAAGCATCATTGACCACTAACCATGTTGGGCCTGCTCATTTATGTGCTGAGTATCCAGGATGTTTGACTTGTGCAGTATATGAGACCTGCTGTTCATGCCCCAGCCACTCTGTTTAAATGGACAGGTAGTTTTATGCAAATTTTAATTACCATAACTGACATGTTGGTAATTAGTTGCCTGTGCAGAGACTTTTTTCAATGTTGCACATATAAAGTGAAGAGTGAATTGAAAACATTCCCCGTTTGAACCTCAAAGTGCAATGTCTACTTACAGTAGTGCATGTTTTCTGCATCCAGGCTGCAGAGCACTTTAACAATGTATGAAATGGACTACAGCTTTATAGTGGTGACCTTTAATAGGAAAGTGCAATCAAATCCGAATTTGTAATGTATAGGTAAACTAGAATGCAAAGAACACCAACATAGTTAGATTTATATTCCCTAAAGTGGCAACATTATGTGCTGAATGCAGTACCTAGAGCTTACCAGAGACCACTTGAGGTCAGAGGGTGAAAGAGCATTCCATGACCTTTCCATCAGCACGTTGTCAGACGCCGCATGAATTCTAAGACTGGGCGCCTCAACGCCTGGATTATTGAGGTGCTTCCATGCTCACAGTCACCCAGAGCGGATTTCCATGAGTCATGTGGAGTGTAGCAAGGTGGTGGTATCAGGATCCAGGGAGGAGTGCAGGATGTCCAACCAGAGCTTCTTCATTGTTAAACAAACGCCATGAGTTCCTGGCAAGGGTACTAAATTAACCCAGTAAACACCTTTTCCAATATGGTGGTCAATCCACTGGAGAAGGTTAGAGGTTTCAAATTCAAGACACAGAAGCACCTTTTCTTGTGATATCATTCCCTTTTTAAAGCACATCTAAAGGAGGCATTACAAGTGGAAGTTGTGCTGCTATGCTGCTTCTTTCCTGATGTTTTCTTGCCCCCTTCGCTACTATCTTTGTAGCTGATATCTACTTCTAGTGACTAAGATAATGTTCTTCTGTTCACCGACAACTCATCGGCTGTTACCGACCATACTCCGATCTCGCACTAGGGGAACCTCCCACTCACCCCGTTCTCCACGCAATCCTGCGAATGGGACCGGGTCGCCATCTCACCACATGGCTATATAAATCAATGAGGGAACTGACACCCCCGCTGCTGGGATCTCTACGGGCCCTTTGGGAGGAGGAAGCAGGGCGATCGTTTCATGATAGCGAGTGGGACAGAGCGATAGAGTTCCCCAAAATGTTTCCAGGAATGCTCGGTTTAAGAACATCCAATTTCACATCCTACATAGGGCATACCTAACGCCTGCGCGCCTCCAACGCATCTACCCCGACACGACCTTCCTCTGCCCCCACTGTCAGGCAGGAGATGCAGCCTTCTCCCACATGTTCTGGACCTGCCCGGGCATTCAGACCTACTGGTCATATATCCACTCGACGCTCAGGGATCTCACCGGGCTGTCCCATCTGACTACTTGGGAGGGCTGTGCACTCGGCATTCTGGGACGGAGGAAACAACACAAAATACCAATGCGCTTTGTTTTCCTGGCCCACCTACTAGCCAAACGCTGTATAGCCATGCACTGGCGGGCCCCATCGGGTCCCCCGATCGTGGCATGGGTGGGTTCGGTTCTTAAATGGGCGGCGGCGGAGGAGGATGCAATCATGGAGGAAGAAGCCAAAGGTATACGTAAGGTCCCAATTTCCCTGGAATGGGTGCTCCTGCTGCACCAATTTAGGCACTCCCAGACTTCAGAGACCCCAGTCATTGACTTAAATACCCCCAGCACCACACAAACTCACACCGCACCAGCTCCCGGGATGGGAAACCCCCCTCCACAACCCTCCACGGTCTTCTTGGACTCATCGGGTCTAGCTTCCCCTAGCAGGAACGTTCAACAACACTCCATATCGGTCCGCATACCCTCTCCCTCCTAGGTGAATAGTAGCTGCACAATGGAGTAGGCAATAACAAACTCATAGTATACGCCTCACCCCAACTCTAGGAACTCCATGGCACTCCCCGGTTCAGTTCCCCCCCTAGTTTTTTCTTTAACTGGCACAGACCTGCTACACCACAGACCACACTCACACCAACCATGATGTACATGTAATATTGAACTCTACGATGGTCTACCCCGTTACGTATATGTTCCAATCATTTATGTGAAAAGTGATACATGTACGTTTATATGACTAAATGCCAATAAAAAGAATTTTCAAAAAAAGATAATGTTCTTCTGGACTCTGCTCCTGGTTGAGCTGGGCTCATTTCTCCTTCATGATGTCAGGGGGAGTTTGGTGTCTTGCTGCGTACTCCTGTCTTTATGTTTGATCAAATCAATTACACGATTACCAAAACAGATGTTTTAACCAGGGCGTTTTGTCCTTCTAACTGGGACCCTCCTAAGGAGACACTTGGCACCTTCCACATATATTAGTCTGTGCGCCGTGGCATTGTGGCTACTGAAAGGAGTACCCCTTTTTTGGGCATTCAGGAAAGGTGTACAAAAGACCATTTCAGCATCCAGTCCTTGACACTATCTAAGCATAGCTACGTTGCTCAACAAAAGGCATCATTTGGATAGAGCCACAGAAAATTACATTTATTTCCCAGGTGAAGATGTTCTTTGATGCCAGGTGGGAGTGAATGAGTATCAAGAAGGTGGTGTTAAAGAGCATAGAGAGTTTTGATCAAGGAAACATGGGATCAATTATTAAATTTTTTTGTATGTGGCAAAAGGCTCTGAGTAATAGCCACTTGCCAGAAACAATATCCTTTTAATGGTAACTGGGTCACGTTACTGAAAAATATAAAAGGGGGAAGCCATAGAAGTTCATATTCGGCCAAGGATGACGCAGTCATTCAGAATCAAGGTTTGGAAATTGAGTACTGAAAATTGGTCAATGGCAATTTGGGGAGAGGAGTTGGCCTAACGGCTATCGCGGTCAACCTCAAATCTCCAGAACCAGGTTCGAGTCTTAGCAAGGACGCCAAAATCTGGTGATTCTGGGCAAATCACGTAATCTACCCGTGCCTAACAAAAATGAATGTGCCCTCATGTAAATGCAACTGGTGCTCGTGTAAAGCGGTCTAATAACCGATACCTTCGGGTCAAGTTCGCGCTATATAAAACTCCATAAAAAAAAGTTTTTTTTTTTTAAAAGCAGCACATGTTATTTACTGCAAAAAGGCAGCAGAAAAATAAACATTATATAAGTAAGTATCTTAATTGATTTAACTCTGATCACTTTGATACTAGTTTCATATAAGTTGTAAAATGCAACTGTTCATAAAATTCCAGCTTACAAATTTACATAGTTCCGTAATTCTTCTAATCAATGACCAGATGTTTGAAAACTAAGGGGCCGATTTCGATGGCGGGCGGATCGCCCCCGCTGGGCCGGCGGTGCTCACCGCCGGCCCGGTGGGGGCGATCCGCCGCCATCGTGACAGCAAAGACCCTCCGCCATATTATGATGGCTCGGGGGTCCACGACGGATGGAAAGACCGTCCGCCGCTTTTCTGCCGGTCGAGTCTTCGACCGGCGGAAAACGTGTTTAATATGGTGGCAGTGTCTGGAAGACACCACCATCCATATTACGATGCAGGCTGAGATCATCCTTTCCATGGCTGCATTGGTGCCATGGAAAGGCTGGCGGTTCCTGCTGTTGGGGGCCCGTTGCGGGCCCCCAGGGTGTTGGGGGGGTGGGGGGTGCACATGGGCATTTGCATGTACAATGTGGCAGGCACCGCGCGGTGCCTGTCACATTGTGCATGTAAAAGCACAACATGTATATTTTATAGTGCGGCGGGTGCTGCTTGCAGCACCGCCCGCCGCAATGTTAAATATACGGGATGCGCCCACCAGTGTGGCGGGTGCATCACAATTCGTATTGTGGGATCGCCGCACCTATGGCGGGCGGTCCCTTTTGCAGCTGCGATGGCGGGCGGACATCGTAATCGGCCCCTAAGATCTGTATTTTATCAACAATATGTCTTATTTTTTTTATTATAACCACATTGGAACCTGAGCCTTAATGTGAATCCTTTCAGGATTCCAAATTTCATCAAATTTACAGATGGCACTTAATTGAATATCCTTGTTTTTCACTCATTCTATTCCATAAATAGGCCTCAATCTAATCTATCACACCTCAAACAAGTACCGGTGTCCTACTCAAGGACTTCCGATGCCTTTGCTCCACCTTTTCTAGTGAAATGCAGATCAGACATGACGTTTCAAAAACATCTTGCAATTTTCTTTTGCTCCATACATGCAGCCAATTTCTTCGGAGCTGCATCAATAGAGTTTTAATAAATAAGTCAGCCAATTTACAATGCCATTTATGAATGTCAAGTGTGCTCTTTCGTGCCTACAGGTTATGTTCTAGAGTTTTGGGTTGAAGGAGGAGTGAATGGAGTGCTAATGCTAATAACATGTGATCTTGTTGATCAGTGATATTGTACCACTGTGAAGAAAGGCTCTTAGGGTAGCACACATTGCCTAGAATCTCACTTCATTTGGGCCATTAGCCACTGATGATAGATTGTTGATGGTGTTATGTGGATTGTTGCTGTAGAACACAAAACAGGCTGGAGCTGGTCTATTGATTGCAGTAGGAGAATGGGATAAAGCAATATAGTTGAAACAGAGACAATACTGCCACTCAGCTGATGTGGTAAAGAACGACGGTGAAGCATTCTATTCAGGAAATTAGGTGCTTAAACAGCCTGAGGCCTTGCCATGATTCCTAAACTGAAGCTACAAATGATGGATGGAATGCTGAATGAATCGAACATTCACCCACAGAGATCTGGGTTAAATCCATTGTTCTTTTGCTAAGTACGCCACCCCAGTTTGACCCGGCCATATGCAAATCAGCCTTGACCCAGCTCCTCATGGAGTCAGCCCAGCCCGAACTGCCAGGCCGGATCCTCCCTGAACCAGAAACAAGAATCCTGGAACCGGTTTCGGTGTAACAACGCTTATTAGCCAGGGTAGCCACCAGATTCAAGCTAGCCTGGCTGATGTGAGGGTGATACCCTGTAACCGGTCCTATGTTATGTTATGTTATGTTATTTGCACTTTTAGAGCGCACGGTTAACCCTTGGGTGTCCTGGCGCTGAGCACTGCCTGCTGGAAAAAGTAGTGATTATTCTACTGGTTGAAGAGCCATGTCTTCAACTCCTTCCTAAATGAAAGGAGATCTGTGGAGTTTCTCAGATAGGCAGGGAGATCATTCCATGCTTTTGAGACGCAAGTGATAAAGCTTCTGCCACCCCAATTAACTTTCTTAGATGCAGGGACTAGCGCTTGTTTAGCTCCCATTGAGCATAGTGTTCTTCTGGGAACATACCACTGGAATTCTTTCCTCAGGAAGTCAGGTCCTACTCCATTGAGAGCCTTAAAAGCAGTACAAAGTGCTTTAAAACGCACTCTCTGTTTAATGGGGAGCCATTGGAGTTGTTTTAGTTCTTCCTTGACGGAAACAAATTTAGGAGTCCCTGATAGCATTCTGGCCACAGCATTCTGAGTAATTTGGAGTCTATTGATATGTTGCTTCTGGGCGTTCAGATATAGGCCGTTGCAGTAATCAAGTCGTGACATAATAAGGGCCATGATTAAAGTCTTGAGGCCGTTTTCAGTGAGAAAAAACTTAATTTTTCTAATTATTTTGAGTGCCAAAAGCAGGCTGAAATGACCAAACTTATTTGGTCACCAAGCGCAAGCTTGTTATCCACCATGACCCCTAAGTTCTTTGCTTTCTTAGTGGGTGTAGGGCAGATTCCCAAACCTTCAGGCCACCAGTCAGGTGTCCACACATGTGGATTATTCCCAAACTTAATGACCTCGGTTTTACTCGAGTTCAGTTTTAAACAGTTAGCGGACATCCATCCTGAGATGGCAACCATACAGTCGTGAAAACGTGCACCAGTTTCCTTTTCAGCCCCATCTCTTAGTAACAACACCATTTGAGTGTCGACTGCATAGGAGGTGAGTTGGAAACCGAAGGATCTTATCACTCCGGCTAGGGGGGCCACATACACATTAAAAAGTGTTGGGCTAAGGGATGAGCCCTGTGGCACACCACATGGGAGGAAAAAAGGCTTTGACCTGCAGGTATCCAGGTCCACAGTTTGCATTCTGTCAGAGAGAAACAACTGCAGTAGTTTCCAAGCTAATCCTTCTATCCCCACCTCAGACTGCTGGTCCATCAGAATTTTATGATGGACCGTGTCAAAGGGCGCCAACAGATCTAGAAAAATTAGTATGGCATTGCCTCCCCTATCCAGGGCCTCCCTGATTTCTTCTGTAGATTTAATTAAGGCTAACTCAGTGCTGTGCTCTGCTCTAAACCCATATTGGGATGGGTCGAGTATTTTATTAGATTGGAGGAATGCACTGAGTTGGATGTTCATGGCTTTTTCCGTGGCCTTAGCGGGGAGCAGAAGCCGCGATATTGGCCTGTAGTTATTAGGATCTTTAGGGTCAAGGGTCTGTTTCTTCAGTAGGGGAAGAATTGAAGCCTTCTTCCATATACTGGGATAAATGCCTGAGCTAAATATGGCATTCAGCAAGGGTGTAAGTGCTGTCCCAATGACTTCTGAAATTTGTTTCAGAACCTACGCTGGACAGGGATCCATGGGAGCCCCAGAGCGAATAGAGCTCAAAAGTTTAATTGTATCTGGTATCTCAAGAGGTGGAAATTGGTTTAAGATCGGTATATGGCTAACGCTATCTGGTTCGGACATAAGCAGTCGCCGGTCCTAGGATGCTTGTTTCTGGTCCAAGGAGGACCTGGCCTGGCAGTTCGGGCTGGACTGTTCCCATGGGGAGCAGGGTCAAGACGGAGTTGCATATGGCTGGGTCTAAACTGGAATGGCGTGGCATACAAAAAAACATTGGATTTAACCCAGATCTGTGACTGGGGGTGAATGTTTGATTTGCTGAGTACTCTGTCCATCATCTGTGATTTTTGCATGATTCCTAACCTGGCATCAAGCTTGAGATCATAATCAGAAACACTGATTTCTCACAGCAAATGTTGACACGGAAGTGACAGTCTTACAATCAGCAATTGACAGTCATAGAAAACAGTTTAAAACATGTTGATAATATACTCTAGCAAATCTTTCTGGATTGTTCTGGACAAAATGTCTGTGTCCCTTTTGAAACTGAGGAATATTTGGCGATTGCTAACTTATATGAACTGTTTTGACCCCTAAACATTTAGGAGAGCTCCAGGGGGCTGAAGATAATTACAAAGAAATAGTACGGTGGCTGATGCTTGCCCACGTTACAGCTTTTTAATAGGGTGCTTAGAGGGAAGCAGTGCAACCTCTTGGTGCTGAGTGGCCAGAATTTATTTCTATCATGTCATGGATGTGCACATAATTCCAGGATCTGAAAGGAACTGAAGATGGTGTGGATTTCCAACAATGGTGTAGGCATTATACAGATTAGATGGTGTTATTTGCCTGATACCACCTTCATATACATACAATTCACTGTTCACACTGCCATATCTTCTATGGTCGCTGAATTTGGATTATTGGCCAAAGATGTTACTATTTATTGAAAGACCAACAAGAAGTTAATAATAGCTGTAAATGATAGACTTCAGATTCTAAAATCACATTTTTGCTCAGGGCCAGGCCAATTAATCTTGTTGAATTAATCGTAAAGGCATTCACAAAGTATACATAAAAACTGAACCTGTATCCTCGAGAGCCTCTGGACCTGACTCTTGATCCACAGTTCTTAACAGGTTAGCCCCAGGATGGTGCAGACAATTTCTCTTACATCTTTGATCAAGTTTTAGTTATAGGCAAGGTCCCTGTCTCTTTGAAGGGCAGCAAAAGCAGTGCTTAACTTGAGCCGGTGATTTCCAGTGCTCAGCATTGGCACTTAATTGGCAACAGCGGCACTTATGACAACTGCCACATGCTGGTGTTGTTAGTGTAATTTAAAGATGATCAGAACATCAGTTGTTTATTAATTCAATATGAATGAAAAACAAATAATACCTGCCACCCTATGCCATCCTTATAGAGCTAGGGACCTCAAACAGTTTGAATTATCACACTTGTAACACTGTGATGTGGTTATAGAAGTACTGTCATTGTCAGTGTTGTCAGTGGCAATGTGTAGTGCAAGCTGCGGTGGCCTGCTGATGACGGCCCTAGCACTTATGTTTTTTTACAAATTGAGCACTGACTGCAAAAGCTTCTCTATGTTTTAAATAACTATGACTGTAAGAATATATTGTCCTAGAGATGTATGTTTTTAGAGTTCAAAAGCAAAATTGTTGCAAAATCCTTTATGTACATCAAACAATGGGCAGTAGATTACCCCAAATGTGCAGTAGATTACACCATCCTTTTGCAGAAAATAGCAGATTGGTGAATTAATTTGTGATTACTCCATCTACCTATGCAGCTTCACTTCAAAACTCAGTACAGTTCAAGGAATCCTTATAATTCTTGTTAACGGGGAAGATGGAAATGAGTGAGGGGCTGTAGCAGGGTTGCGGTGTGCCATCTTCCTCTTTAGCTTGTGTTTAAGGTATTTTCCAGCTTGACTGCATGAAGTGCACTGTTCCCCATCAAAGCTTTCAGTCAAAAACGATATCCTATTGTACGTGGATGAAGATGCCATCCCTGACTGCACTAAAGTGGACCTGAAGCACTAGACTAGAAATTCAAGAGTATGGAAAAAAGATCCTTCCTGTTACATCAAGAAGAAGATAATGTTCCTTGAGAAGAATTTGAAAGAGGAAGAAGTTTGCTACCTGGCTCGATAATAGTCCCATCAGAATGGTTGCTTTCTATCCTTATCTGCTTCTATCATTTTCAGAAGATTGACTTGGGGTCTAAGTAAAATATTACAGCCCAAGAAGGAATAATTGGCTAAATCATGCATGCTGTTCCAATACATTTTAGTGTGACAAATCCCTAACCTGTTGATTCAGATACTGATTAAAAATATGTCCATTAACAAACAAACTGTATAGCCTTGTATTATTCAAAATCACCTAGTGAATGGTAAATAGGGAAAGGTAGCTTTATACGTCTGGTATTTAAAATTTGTAGGGGTACCCGCAGAAATGCCATGCAGGTAAAAGTGTGATGAATCTGTCCCAAGGTTTCAGAACAAGTTTTATAAAAGGTACTTTTTCCACAGGGTTTTTCCCACTGTCCTGTATTTTAATATCTGACCAGTTAAGGTTTATCAAGAACTATACTTGTCTGTGACCACGAGAAGTCATTATTGTAAAATTAAAAATTCTCACAGTTAACTCCAAAATTTCAGCTATAATCTTCAATGAACTTGATGGGGCTTATATTTTTTTCTACCAAAGTTATCAAGGCTGAAGCATTCATGCTGTTTGGTAAGCAATTATGCTACTAGTTGTGGGGGTAAAACCCTACTCCAACAGAAACCAGAATACTTGTAAGGGTGAGGTCACGACAAATCCCCAAATTAACCTGTGCTCAAACCTCTGGTACCTTGGCACCCAGCACTCATGCCTATTTTAGATGAAATGTTTAAAGAATGTATATAGCACTTCAAACAGAAATACAATGAAAACACAATACAATAAAAATCCCACACCCCAATTGAGTAAGATGTAATCAATTATTTGACACCAAAACGGCAAAAATCCAATCAGAAGAACCAGAGATATGCAATTTGAAAGTTTGAGGCAAAAATAGCTTCTAAGCCCACAAAGCGAAAAATGTGGATATCTGGTCGTGCCGGACTGAGACAAAATCACAAGTTCAGGCCGACCTACTCGTAGTCACAGACAAGTATAGTTCTTGATAAACCTTAACTAGTCAGATATTAAAATACAGGACAGTGGGAAAAACCCTGTGGAAAAAGTAGCTTTTATAAAACTTGTTCTGAAACCTTGGGACAGATTCATCACACGTTTGTGCCGGTGCAGTGTGGTAAATGTAATGAGACCCAGTGCAAAATCTAAGTAATACAAAGTGGAGCGTTCTGTTACTTTGAGCTACTTTAGGTCCAGGGGTGTTCCATGGGTGCTCTGTGGGCATTCCCATGCAACAATGCAAGCTTTTGATGCAATGTTCTAGCTAATGTAAATGGTGGACAGGGCTTTGCTGAAAAATGTATGCCTCTATGAGTCCACCATAAAGTTTTCTTTTCTCCAGACGTGTTCCCACTTTGCATGTGTTCTGTAATGTACAGCACACAATCAAACTTGAACAAGTTTTAAATTATGCCAAACATCATGCTATTTTGTACAAGATGGGCATCCTTCCAGTATAAAAACTATGCTAGACATTACACACATACCCTTGCACAATTCTGGAAGGGGAGGAGTGCGGCACCAGTTTACCTAAAGTATGCCAGCACAAGCGGGGGAGAAAAAGAGCACAATATCTTAGTAGATAAGGCGCTGCCCTGATCACACATATGTAATCAATTTAGAGCGACAACTTTGGTTGGTGGGGTGCATCACATGCCAGTAAATCTGCCCTGTCACGTGGCCTTGCAGGATGTTTTCCTTCTCTTGATATTTGAACTATTCTATCATTGCGCAAGTGGAACAAATCACTTCTGAAATGACAACGGTCAGTGTGTCACGTTTTAATGTTTGTTAATGTATCTATATTTTGTCAATTCTCAAAGTCTAATAATACTCAAAACTGTAGACTATATTTTAATGCTTGGTGAAAGACTCGGCACATCTCTGAACCTGGTCCATGATGACGTGCTTAATAGGTTTAGCTAGAACTACAGCTGGGAGGCTGCCCCAAGGCTGAGACCCATCAAGACATGTTTCAAAATAGAAGGACTAATACAAAGTTCATGTCCCGATTAGCTAGTCTAGTTATCAGTAAGTTATTACTCATTTTTAGATTCGGAATGAAAAACGATGACAGCAAATACATTAATCCAAGAGTCAGAGGAAGGGAGTGAAATCATCTACACTGCTTGTGCCCATTATCTGTTGCATGAAAGTCCCTTTCATAGGGAGCTGTGTGAATATTGATGACCATTTCTGCTAAATTATCACAACTTAGACTTCCACACATGCGAACATTTCCATGTATTATACATTAAAATGTTGGATTTTAAAAAAAAATCATCTGATTACTTTTCAAACATATTACCAATTGAAACTTACAGCAGGAAGATAAAAACATGTATTTTTAAATGTTTCAATGAACAATGGTCAGCAGGCCCGTTGTGCTCATTTTTAAGTTTTGTTGTAATAAGAAAAAATTATGACACAGTCCATTGTCCATGCTAAAGGTGACGCAGTGGCTACAGATGGGCATTCTTTCATCTGTAGACATGCCACTCCACGTGTTGCTTTTTTATCAAAAAGTAAAACCTAATTTAAGCACCTGCAGACCAGGCTAAGCCAAACATTAGAAATTGAAATGATGGCACTTTAATTGAAAACAATAGAACGGCACCAGTCCATAATTGCATTATAAGCGTACAATCAACATTGCAATGTCCTCAAGAACTCCCCTCTTCTCTCCTTGTCCAATACAAGAGTTGTGGAGTTTGCAAGGGAAGTGAGAGTGTGGGAACTGTCTGTGCAAGTGTACAGGAGGCATCAGCTCAGCTTGTGCCACAACTGTCATTCATTTACCGCAATGGTGGAGGGAGGTGAATATTGCCTTTCTCTAGCCTTACTAGGCCAAAGCACATAGCTTTCAAGCTCAGCCCCTACATTTTCATTTCCTGCTTTTCACCCTTATCCCTGGCCCTTAAGGGCCTGATTACGAGATTGGCGGTGCTGCAGCAGGACTACCCTGCTGCCGAACCGCCAAACCCGTGTGCGCACCACCCACCATATTATGACTTTTCAAGTCACTGGCGGGCATTTCTTTGGTGTTCCCTTTGAAATAGGCACCCCAGTGGGAACATCAAAGACAGTACCTGCATGGAGCAGCCCATGCCGTGCAGGTACTGGGGTACAAGCACACACAGGGGCACAACATGTACCCCCCTGCATGCACCCCATGGCCCAGAGGCAACAGGGGGCCCTGTAGGGCCCCCTTTGTTTCCTCCCTGCCACCATTTTCATGGAGGAGGAACAGCCATGAAATCCATGGCAGATAGGAAACTCGTAATATGCTTGGTGGGACAAGACCGTTGTGCCACCACCAGGGAACTCTATCCCTGGCTGTTGCGGCAGTTCAATGGTGGTCCGACCGCCGTACTTGTAATAGGGCGGTCGGAAGACCGCTGCGCCCGCTTCAAGGACTTGTAATCAGCTCCTAAATGTTCAATGTGATTCATTGATGCTCCTACAAGGCTGTGTTGACGTTCTGAAGCAAGCAACACACTGGTGAGACTAAACAGAGAAAGCACTAATCACAGTGTTCATACACAGGGCTCTGTCAATAATGTCATAAATAACTTAAATGCATTGGTATATTGAAAGTGATATGTAGCTGTTGGACAGTCTCTTTACCTGTGGGCCTGCTTAGAGTTCGCCCTTTCATCTTAAGTTAGCCTTCACTTTTGGACTTTGAATATTAAGCATGCCTGATCAACAGAGTAGCCCATTCCAGCCTGCCCATGCTTGATTCGTGTTTCTGATTAGGCAAACCTTGTGCAATCAGAAGATGGCGGGAAAGGACCCCTGCTTCTTAGCTACTCCACAGACCTCAAGCCAAAGCATGCAGCCGACGATGCAGGAATCGTAGCAGCATGTACGGAATGCAATCTGAAACCATTCTTCGCCTGCGCCTAATGAGCTTTCAAGAGATCCGAAAATAGGATTCATTTTTAAAGGAAACAAAATAAATGACCTTTCTCCTTGGACTTCAGTGCTGGGTTGCCAAGGCAATGTAATTATGCCAAAGCTGAAAGGCTTGCCCCCTCACCATCCCCTGGCACTTTTATAAACCCAACCCATAAGGACAGTGTCATTGCTAATCACCAGCGTGTGCCTTTCAGGTGAGGCTGCAAACAGCAGAGGTGCAGAGGTGGTGCCTTTGAGAGACCCAGGAGCCCCTCCGTGCCGGATATTGCACAGCTCCTGGAAAGGACTAGAGCGTCAGTGGGTCTAAAATAATTTAGTTCTGATGTCAAATGCATTTCTGTTCCAAGCCGGCGTTATTCCGACTTCCTGCCTTCTCAAACAGAATCTGCAGTAAGTGGCTTCACATTTGCCAAGTGTTAGTGGAAATGCACTGAAGGAGCCCTTCGGAGCCTGTCACTCATCCATCTTTAAGGCTTTTTATTAATCTGCCCTTCCACCAGAGTATTTTGTATGGAACAGAGCGTGCACTTTGCCTGAAGTAGAAATATGTTTTCCATTACAGTAAATGTCATCATTCAATCTGCTGTTTGTCCTGACCTTTCGACCAGTGTGCTGTGATCATCTTCAAATGATGAAATAGCAGCAATGACAAACCAGCCGCCAAAAACAAACAGGAAACAGACAAAGAACTTGTAGACCTAATGAACTCTTGCAAGACTCGCTCGAGTGCAACCTCTGTAACGATGCTACAAGCAAAACTTTTCGAGACCAATTTAATAAAGTGTGTAAGTGGAATGATGTACAACTGCAAATTCAGATCTGCCATCGCAGTGCGTGATTTACTCTCCGAAAACACTGCTTTTAGTGCCATGGAGTGGCCGTACCAGGGCTGGAATGACTTTCAAAATAAAACTTGTGAGTTTGGGGGTCTTCACACAATGTTGTAACCCACATTCCCACTCTGGAGTGCAATCAGAGGTTAAAGGCATCATTTAAGGTTTGATTGACATGCTGCCAACCGCTGAGGTGGCTGGTGGAGGCCAGCACTAACAAATCCCATAGTAATTTTAGATTCTGTTGACATGGTGTGAGTACATTTGGTGACACTGCAGTGCCAGCTGGGCTACCACATCACTGCAGCTCAGTGAAGCAAACTGGAAAAGTATGCATATATATTTCTGAATATCCCTTATACATAGAGTAGGGCAAAAACCGGTAAGTGTACACTTAAGTTTCTCTATCACCGTGCTAGACATTTCCTTGTAGGAAAGTATTGGAAAAAATATTTAAAGTTTATTAATCTTTAAAAAAAATCCAATATTTTAATACAACATATAAAGGTATACTAATTGAATTTGATGAGGCCGCAGGGAAAATGCTAGCATGGAAAATAAAATCTGACCAAGCCCTCAAATTTATTAAGGAAATTAGGATAGAGAGTGAGACAGTGACAAGATCTACTAATCTAGATATAGGTAGAGCCTTCTTTGAATTTTTTGAGGCGATATACAGGGAGGATCTTCCCAACGACCACCAGGCAAGAGATAGATGGCTAGAAGCCATCACCCTCCCAACCCTCTCGACAACACAAAGTAAGGCCCTAGAGTCTGAGATTACAGAGGCTGAGGTGATTAAAGCTATTCGACAATCAAAAAAAGGCAAAGCTGCTGGTCCAGATGGTCTGCCGGGGGAGATTTATAGATCTTTGGAAAATGTCATCGCCCCTGTGCTGATGACCCTATTTAATGGTATTCTAATAGAAGGAGCGTTGCCGCCCAAATCTTGGGGAGAGGCTACAATCGTACTTATCCCGAAGCCAGGGAAATCTCCCCTTGAATGTGGGTCATATAGACCAATATCATTATTAAATAATGATTATAAAGTTTTCACAACAATTTTTTCAGCTAGACTGGCTAGCGTCATTGGTACCATAGTCCATTCAGATCAAAAAGGCTTCATTAAAGGCCGACAACTATCAGATCTAACACACCAACTGATAGGGGCTATAGACATTGCTCCAGCCTTCTCCCTACCTTTAGCTACTCTAACCCTAGACGCAGCTAAGGCTTTTGATAGAGTCAATTGGCTCTATCTGATTGATGTACTTAAAAAATTCAATCGTGGGGAAGGTTTTTGTAGAACTATAAAGCAGCTTTATGCTGCACCTGCGGCCAGATTGCTGATCAACGGAGTTTTGACAGATGCCTTCAATATAACCAGAGGTACAAGGCAGGGCTGCCCGCTTTCCCCTCTCCTCTTCAACTTATATATTGAACCGTTTGCCCAGCTTCTGCGAGAGGAGGCTAACATTCCATCTTTTAGCTTTGGAGAATGGGAAAGGCGGGTAGCACTCTATGCGGACGATATTTTGATTTTTACATCCGACCCATTAAAGGCATTTCCTGTTGTTATTAAACGGGCAGAAGAGTTTGGTCATATCTCGGGCTATAACATTAATTCGAGTAAGAGCGAGACAATGGTATGGAACCTTCCAGATATACATCTGGGGGTAAATATTTTAACATCCATGCGATATCTTGGGATAAGAGTCACCCAAGAAGTGGGAAGCATCGGACAAATCAATTTGAACAGAATATATACTGAGAGTAAAAAACTTCTAAAATCTTGGACTCACCTGCCACTCTCCATAATGGGTAGGGTAAATCTGGTAAAAATGTCAATTCTCCCAAAGTTTACGTTCATTTTTAACGCAATCCCCTTGGCATTTGATCATAAAACAATTGAAAAATGTCACCAAGAAATCAACTCCTTCATATGGAACTACAAACCCATTAGAATAGCTTGGAAAAAGTTGAGGAGAAGAAGAGAGAAGGGTGGGCTTGCTCTGCCAGACTTATTGTATTATGCATGGGCATTCCTGTTGTCACACTCTAGGATGCTTTTAAAAATGCCATCTAATCTTCCTTCTGGGTCAATATATAAAGCTATGCTAATGGGGGCGAACCTAGTAGCAGATGGATTCATGTTTAAATTTGGGAGTCAGAAATTTAAAAAAAAAATTAAACTCAAAATTTTACAGTCATGGACTAAAACCTGGCTTAGTATCAGGAAAAGATTGGGGCTGTCCTACTATTCCAATTTTTCTCCAATCTGGGACTCGCCTGGTCTTCCACCATGTCTGAGTGACAGTCTGTCTTCCATAATACAACAAGCTGATATTATAAGATGGGGTCAGCTATTTAAGGAAGGATCACTAATAGCTTGGGATGAACTACACGATCATGTTGGGCTTGGGCTTTCTAGATTCAAATACATTCAACTGGAAAGCTGGGCGAGATCCCAAAGGCGTAAAGACCCCCACCTAGGGAAGGCTAGCATACTGGAGCAACGGTTAGTGGAACGACCACTGGGAGGAAAAGAAGTAGCCATATGTTATTGGCAGCTGTTGGAGGAAATTGATGGGGAGTTTCTCCTTCCAGATCAGTTATGGGGGGTGGTGACTGGCCTCCATTGTGAAGAGCTCTGGCTAAACTCTTTTGGCCTCCTCCATAGAATAGTGAAACCATCATGGCTAAAACGAAATCATTTATTCTCAGCACATCATGCATATATAACACCGTTGAGACTCTCCAAATTTCTCCCAGATAAAAAGTGTAATAAATGTAACTGTATGGAAGTTTGTGACGTTCACATGTTCTTGGACTGCCCGGTCATTGCTGGATTTTGGGAGGAAGTGAAGAACACTTTAAACTCTATTTTAAATGTATCTTTGTCAATAACCCTACCACTTGTCATCTTTGGTTTGGAAGATAACATCATTGGCAAAGCAAGGTCCTTCCTCTTCTATGCAATTTTATTGGCCAGAAGGCAAATTTGTATACATTGGACAGAGAAAACAGCCCCATTAAACTCTGGGTGGCTCTCGTCTTTATATGAAACATCTAAAGCTGATCTTAATAGATCATGCAGCAAACACAACTTAGCCTTTTGGAACTTCCTGATTAAATGGCGATAGTGTCCGGGTTTTTTTTTTTCCCCGGCTCCTATGATTATGCCTTGAACACTCCCTGGACCGGGTTCTGTCTAGGTCCATTAATGGTCCTGCAGGTTGCAATATACCTAGTTGGAGTTGGTGAAAGTCCTTCCGGGTATGGGTCATGTATGCCACCACTATAACAACCTACGCTTTTGTGTCATGTAGGGTGGTTGGAATCTCCCATATGGAGGGTCAGGCAAATGAGGACAAAAAAAAAAAAAAAAAGAAAGTATAATAATTCAAAACGAGAGTTATTAATAGCAAACTAATTAAATGAAAATGCACATCACATTTTTATATTAAATATGTATTATACATTAAGTTAAAATATGTTTCTTAATTTATGAAGATTTCCTAAATAGGAATTTAAAAAAATCCCAACAATTTATTTTTATTTCACATGTATTACATGTTTTTAGAAATTGTGTGTTGAAATAGTTTGAACTATTTACCAAAAGTTTAAAATTCAAAATTGATTTTTACTTTACATTAAGGTTATTATTACAGTTTTACAGCCTGTCCATCCCTAATACCTTTCTCAAATTTCTCTACACCCCAGCGATTTTGTAGTAAGTATTCCACATTTTCCAATCACTCCCCCTTGCCATACCACATTTACTACTAAACATTGGGTATGTGTGTAGATACCCCTGCCACTATGGTGGATATTTCTGCGTAGAAAAGATCCGGGAGGCGGAGACCACTTCCTGTGGATTACTGAATTGATTTCTTTAGCATGTGAGTAGTGCTACTGTAGTACTACTTCACATACTACTAAGTGCAGTTTGAAGATATGCCCCTGGGAGTTTTCTCACCTTCATGTGTAAAACATTTTTAATTTCTTCGTCATCATAATCTTCATGCTTTGCGGGGCTATTGTGCCAAGAAAAATCAACATTAAAATGGCCACTCTTTGTAAGCTGAATATTGCAATGCCATGAACATTGATTCATTTATGGACTTATGTATTTCTTTATTTAAGATTGTTGTATAGCACAGCTACACTTGGCTGTATTAGAGAGCTTTATGCTTGAAACAACTATACATTGAAGTTAGCACAAACAATTAGTTAAGTTATGTCTAAGGGATATCTGGGCTGATGAGTGGGATCTAAGTATTAGCTGGAATTCACAGGGCAGAGGGAGGGGATGAAACATCATAGTCAGACTTGAAATGATAAGTGGTGCTGTGACTAGGAGTTGGACCAAGGGGGTCTTGTGTCATCTGGCTCCCTGGCATGTTGTTTCCACTTTTGGAAACTTAAGTTACCTGCCGATCACTAAAAGAGGTGAACCATGGCTTGTCTAGTCATTAGGATACCTGAAATATTCACAATCTATCCTGCCACTACCCACCTTTGTATTTGCCCCTTAGAAGTGACAGTACCACATCTGTATCCAGAGTGGGACTGGGGAGAGACAACCCCCCAGCTGGCTGTCAGTGTGAGGGAAGGGGTTGGCCACAGTGCAAAAACATATTTACCCAGACAAAAAGAACAAAAATATACTTAATCATACCGTTATACCAGTTTCCGCTGTGAACTCTTTCTAGGAGCACTTTGTGGTGTACCACTTGAATGGAAGATAATCATTCGCATTATATTGAGACTGCTGTTGCCCCTGATGTAAAGCTCATATTAGTTGTTGTTGATGTCGACTGGAGCTGAGCCATAATCACGTTCCAGCTCATATGTATCTAGCATTACTTCTAGCTCCAACATAATCTGTGCCTGTTCTATATTTTTGTCACATTTGGGGGATTTAGAGATCAACCATATAGATTTAGGGAAATGTGTTCTCATTAAAATCTTGTTTGGTTACATAATATTTCCTTCTCATAATGAATGGTAATGTTTTCAATTTTTAGGGCTACTAAGGCTGCTATTAATTTTAATGTTTTGGCCAATATAGGATTCTAGTCTACTCAGTTTTTCCATCCATGCTACAGACTTTGGTTTCTGTGAAAGACTACTAGGTTCCCTCAATAGCCTCTCTCAGATATATGTGAAAAAGAACTGAATTCTTTGCCTCTTGTCCTCATTTCTGTGATTTTTTTTCTAGTAGATTGATTCCACTTACTTCGACTAGATCCTCTCATGGGATCAAGTTGTGTTGTGTAAGGTTATACGAGTACACATTTTAAATCATTTAAAGAGCTCATAAGTTCTATGTTCTTTCTGGTTTATTACATCGGAAAAAAATCGAATGCGAGTTTAACCTGCTGGAAAAATGATGAATGCCCTAATAAGAATGTCCTCCCAACTGGTGACGTCATAGAACCACTAAATTGTACCATTGAAAGGTCAATCCAAAATGTATAGAGAGTGTACACTATAAGAAGCAAAAGGGACTGAGCAGGGTATCGTACCATTAGCAAACCGATTTCCACTGCGAGGTTTACTGGGTGTATCCAGTGGAAATGTCTCCATCAGGTGTATTATAGTCTACTGACGTTTGTATACTGCTTTGCTGCCTTTGATGTGACTCTGTTGAAGGGAAGCAAAGATCACTTAATATTTACGCACTATGGCCCACATGCATCAAAGCAAAAACCGGTCACAAACAATTGCGATTGCATTTAAGGAATCTCAAATTGAGATTCCTTCAATGCAATGCACTAAAGTAAATAAAATAGCGATTTCGCTAATAGGGGGAGAAAATTACCATGAAGTTGAACTTCATGGTAATTTGCAAAAACGTTGAAAAATGCACTAAAGTGCATTTTTCAAAGTTCCATTTTACACACACACATGCCCTTGGGGCATGTTTGTGTGCAAGATGTACTCATATGCAAATTTCAGGGGTGCAACAGGGTGTCCTTTTGACACCCTGACACCCTTGAAATTGCATGAGCAATTTGCGATTCTCTAATTGAGAATCGCAAATTGAGAAAGCCTTCCCATTCATTCCTATGGGCCTCTAGGCCCATAGGAATGAATGGGAAGGTATTCCTTAATTGCGAGTCGCAATTTGCGAGTCGCAATTAAGGAATGTTTAGAAATCGCTATTTTTTAATTGATTTCTACATGCATAGCCTTTTGCTATTCCTTATTAGCAAATCCTTATTTTTCGCTAATAACGAATCGCAAGTGGCATTGTTGATGCATGTGCCAGTAAGAGCCATATGTAGGTGGGCTAATACCGGTCGGTAACGGCCGAAAATCGGTAAATTTCCCGTTACCGACCGGTATTTAGCCCTTTGCGATGTAGGAGGCTGGATTTAAGGATTCAGTAATTTACCGATTCGTTATTTTAAGGAATCGGTAAATTACCGAATCCTTAAATCCTAAGTAGGGAGCACTAAAGTGAGTGCATTTTTTGTTTAAGGATTCGTTATCTACCACCAACTACAGGTTGGTGGTAAATACCGAATACCTTTTAAACAGCAATTTTGTGCTTTTTTTAAAAGTGCCATGTGGCAGACATACATACCCTTAGGGCATGTATGTGTGCCACATGTGCACACATCCATGATTCAGGGGTGCAACAGGGTGTCAATGTGATACCCTGCCACCCTTGAATATGCTCCCCCTATTTCCGAATCGGTATTTACCGAATCGGTAATAGTGAATGGCTTCCCATTCATTCCTATGGGCCTCCAGGCCCATAGGAATGAATGGGAAGGTATTCCTTATTACCGGTTTGGTAAATACTGAATCGGTAATAACGAATATTACCGAATCGGTAATATTTACCGATTTTTTACCTACATTCTATTTACCGATTCTTAAATACCGAATCGGTAAAATTCGGTATTTAGGAATCGGTGAATAGAATTTACCTACATATGGCCCTAAATAAGGACCTCTATAAAAGTAGTAGTTATTCGCTTGGATATCCCTCACTCCAGCATGTCTAAAGAAAACCTTGTTGTGTCCTCTTTCATGCTATCAAAATATAAGCCAAATAAATGTTGGCCTGCATTTGAACTTTGCTTTCTCAATTTCAGACTAGTAGTATGTGAAGTTTATACTACAGAAAGATAAATGAAGTCAACAAAGTTTGCAGAGGTGTGTTGAGATTCCCAACTTTACACAAGAAAATACATGCATACATGTCTGTGTGGGGTTTTCCCATGCAAATCTACTTTGTATGCAGGATTTCTCCCATTTTTGTACACAACTTGTCAACCTTTTACAAAGCACAGGAAGACTGAAAATGTTCTGATGAAGTGAGTCAAAAGCCTTTGCAACTTCGTGTTTATAATTTGTTGCTTCGCCTATAAATGGGCGGAGCTCATGAACACAGAATATGTCACAGGAACTGGAGTTAGTAACAGACCCTTGTTCTAGAATCAAAGTCCCACTTCTGCAGGGAAGAACTACCGGACGTCTAAATTACCATCAAATGTTTGTTTTTGCGCTCATCAATATGTTGAAAGGTTGTATTGAATGGTCAGTCACTTTGATATATTGTGCCTTATATTCTACAAGACATTCGGTTAGGATGATGGGTGTCAATTAGAAGTTGTCAAGGTACCAGCTGCTACTCGTGGACAGCCTGTTGTTACCCCTGATGCTTCCCATTCTGTGACTTCTCTCAGTAGACATTAAGGTAACAGTTGTGCATAAAATAACCATGGCTTTTACAACCCTATTTAACTGTTGTGGTTTCTAATTCTCAACCTTTCTTAACCCTTCAAAACTGGAGGCTACTTGTGAGACAAGAGATTGGCCTTGTAATGTCAGAGGGAATTAAAGGATCCTGTGTGTCTGTCAAGAGATTGCATTACAAGCCTGGAGTCATTTCCTCCTTTGGCCAATGTGCAGTCCAAACGATTATAAATGTCTACAAATGGGGCCACAAGTGGCCCATGGAGGTATCTGTCTAGCGGTGTCCAATGTGTCAAGCTTCTATACATATCTTTCAGGGAGGTATTTGCACCAACAGTGTTACAAGCAACATAACATGTGCATAGTGGTCTGACCATGAGGCAAGATGAAGTGATAGAGGGAAGATATTCACTTAAATGAACTTCATACTCTGTCCCTAGGAATGGGTGTGTCTTGATGACAATTGAGAGTACCTAAGGTTATCATGAGTAGCAGTAAATTCATTAGCAGTAAATGCGTTGCCAAACTACCATTGTAATGATCCATCCTATTTTGATATCTACTGCTTTGAAAACAGCTCCCAGGCTGGCATCCCCTCTGATTACTTACGGTGTGTACTACAAATCATGACCCACATGGACAGATGGGATTTGTAGTTGCATGCAAACAATATGTCACAAATTGCAGAAGTGTGTCTGGGGATTCCTAAATTTCCAAGACAGGTCAAGGCTTGGCACGCCCACTTTACACTCTTTAAGTGGCATTTACTATTGATGAATTATACTCACTTGTGACTGAGAAATCCGGAGTAGTAAGTGTTCTTACTATCCCCCATGTATGTAGTTTTATGATTTCCTGATATTCACAAAACTTGTCAAGGGTATGCCTGCCAAACTGTGCTAGGTGCAGGATCCCATGTTATAGTAAAGTTTTATGAATTATGTTTTTGGTGTAGGCTCTGATATTGGGAATTTGAAGATGAATGCAGGGTACAATTTTGTCCTGCCAAATGCCAGTATCTTTGTGTAAAGACACATTGGTTCTTCTATTATTCTTCAGGAGAAAATATTTTCCCTGTGCCCAAACCTCTAATATCCTACTCAAAGACATATAAAAGTGTTCTGTACCCTCTAAGCTAATCCCTTGGCAGGAGCATATCTCTAACCAGCCTTCAGAAGGACCTCCTTTCATATGGTGGCTCTTTTGGTGCCAAGTCAACTAATCTTTGTACAATGTTTGTCCTTCCCTGGTCTGTCATGTAAATCATGGTGGTCTCGTACGAATGCTCCACACTCACTGGGACCAACTTCTAGTACTTCAGGGGGCATGGTTTTGTTTTCCAAAACAATAAATAGGGGGAAAAATGCTCACCCTATATGCAGACAACTCTAAATGTAGTGTGCAGAGCTAAGTGCCTGTATTTTTGCCTTCTAACTTCCCAAACGTATCTATAAATAGATGCATGTTTTTCCAAAAGGTGAGTGATACTTTGAAAGCAATAATTTCCTGTAACCCTGTGTATTCAAGCTGGTGCCGGAGTGGAAACAATTGTGTGGAAAGTGTCAGCTGGATTGGAGCTCTGGAAACCCGCACCATTAGTATGAAAGGTGACATGATTTTTAAATAGTAGAAATTACACCCTTGTTGCTTCCCTAATATTGTTACGTGAAAACGATGTGGTGATCCATAAAGGACTTTGCTCCAGTAGGGCATACCCAGAGGTTCACCATTTTTGAGTCAAGCTCTATTTAAGTACAAGTTACTAATATTTTTTAAGGTTCGAATGCGTTTTCCATTTGCATATATTGGTGGCTTACATCTGATTACGAACTTTATGCGATTGTACATTTTTTTAATGTTCAATAATTTCTTCATAAATTATTACCACTTTCTAAATTGTCACACTTCCTATAAACATTTTGAACATAATGCTTGAATTTTCATAATCCACTAAATTTTCTACACAGTTTACACTATACCGTATTGGGTGCAGACCTTTGTGGAAAACCCTTAATTTACTCAGTGTGTGTGTTTGTGTGTTCTTTACAATAATAATAATAATAAGAAGAAGAAGAAGAAGAAGAAGAAGGAGAAGGAGAAGAATAACACTATTTAACATTTCATGACACAGTTTTGTAAGCACTTTAAATAACACATTTTACTGTAATTCTATGTAATGGTACTCAAGATTCCAACCTCGGGTGTTCAAGTACACATAGCAGATGTCAGCAGAATTTTTAAGTCAATGAGCAATCCTGCAGACATGCAATTCTCTACTTCTCTAACTCTCTCCTTTATTTGTTTAGTAATAATTAAAAAACGGTTTGTGTTTAATGTACGCATGTGTTACATACAGGAAGCAGACTAAGGGCCTGATTTAGAGTTTAGCGGACATGGTACTCGATCGTCAAACAAATTGGAGTACCCTGCCCGCTAAACCCCAGGTCTGCTCACCTCCTTTAGAAGTGGGAAGTTCTTCATTTTTCCAGCAAAGTAGCTCCTGCTGGATCCTTTGACAGAAAGCTTCCTCTAACGGCCTGACAGAGTAGGGTCCATGAGAAACAGACATTACACAGCCTGTCCTCTTAAGGATGAACGGTGTCATGTGTTTGTTTTCTGTCCATCACTGCCAGGAAAAACCTGGTGCCGAGGAACATGATAAAAAACAATAATGACCCCCACACTCTGGGGAAAAACTGAGTGTGGGGGGGTTTAAGTTTGTTTTTTTTTCTTCAAAAAAAGCTACATTTTTTTGTATTTCCGAAACATATTCGTGCTTTGGGAATTTGTTTCTGAAAAACAAAAAAATGGCTGTTCCTTTCAATGTACAAAGTTGACCACTGAGCAGGTGGTCATCTCTAAATTTGACAGATAGTAGTCCATTGGGAGGGGGAGATAATACTGATGGTGTACTGTCCACCATAACCTAAACCAGGCCTTTAGAAAGTAATTTGGAATATGCACAATTCATACATATCCAAATCAGTGTCCATCTATCTTCAACTTAGATAATCAAATGGAAGGAATTGTCAGTCACAAATGTATTTCCTAAAACATGAATTTACAGTTGTCAACTGATTTACTGACACATGCTGATGGACTATTATATGGGAATAACATTTGCACCCAGCACTCAAGGGTGGTTGGGGAGATGGTATTGCAGGAGGGAAATCAAGGCCGTTCAGCAAATTCCTGAGTTTGTGTGTGTTCCAAAATCTCGAATGCACAGTCCCTCTCTTTATTCATCGGAGATTTACTCGACAATGGCACGCATAGATCCTTATTCCGAGGGGTCGTGGATGGATTAGGTGGGAAAACCCCCAGAATTGTTGGGGTTGTTGGCAAAGGGGTTTTGAAGGGGGAAATATTTTCCAAATTTTGAAAACCTTACCATGTGAAAATGCACTTTTGCTAAGCATTTACATGCCCATAAATGTACTCCGTGTGCATTTACACATATGCAACTGCGTGCTGATTAATTGCGTATGTATGCAAACCTGTGGTAGTCTCAGATTCCTTGCAGTAGTCCTGTAAATCTTTGAGCAGCGAAGCATATCGTAAATCTACCCAGAACCTGGGTGTAAAGCAAAGGGGGAAACTTTGAAACTTTGAGAGTCAAGACCTGAGACATTTTCCAGTTGTGAGCCTTTCTTATGCGTGTTTTGTACTTTATCAAAAATTGCTGTGCTTCTGTTGACAGCCAGTTTCTGGTGTATGACTCATTTGTGTACCAGTGTAAAAAAAGAATGTTCTTTGATTAAGACATTGTCGGCAAATCAAAGGCTGAAAAAGGTTTTAATATTTAAAGAGTGTTCCTGTCTCCCTGGGAGTCTGAAGAGCTATAGGCCCTCTTACGCACTGTTTAGAATTTGTAGGCCACAGGACCAAATTGTTTGCGAAAAGGTGAAAAATAATAGGTAGCCGCAGGCCCGGGTTTAAGTAGGAGTACTGGGACTCGGGTCTTTGAATTATTAACGAGTTCAATCTATGTTTTTCAGCAAAATACATTGGCTGCTTCGTGGATGACACACACCGGCGAGCTCTCCGAGGAGTGTCCCTGTTTGACTACAAGAAGATGACAGTGTTCCGTTGCCAGGACAACTGTGCCGAACGGTAGGTGACACAAGACATGGCGTCTTCATTAATTTCCATCACGTCCCCAACACTCTATACCTGTCAAGTCCGGAGATTTGTTTTCTTAGCCAATGTGTTTTTTTCTGTTTCCTTTGCTTTAAAGTGTCTGTTCGCCAGGCAGAGCCTGACGGTCAGTGGTTTTTCGTTATTTAAAATAATTGTGGTCCGATTATGAAAAGGTCAGGGGAGGACTTGTGTTCAGAATGGGAACAGTAGAGCAGAGGACTTTGACAAGTTACTCTAATTTCAAATCCAACTAATATGCACTAGCTGGCAAGTACATTTCAGAATCTATCCTAACTCAATCTTTGCTGTTTACTCTCAAAGTCATCAACGTTGCCTCTAGTCAGGGGCGTAGCTATCAATGGTGCAGCAAGTGCAGTGGCACCGTGGCCCAGGGGTGCAGGAGATTCCTGTATTCTCAAAGATGGCCGTATTTTACTTTCCAGCAGGGGCTAATGGGTTCCTACTTTCCCCGCTTATTTTAGAGCCCACCACTGCCTGTCGTGACGCAAATGGGGTTCATGGAATGCAGGGCACCTGTCAGTCATGCAGGCCTCACTTCAGACACCTTCTGAAATACGTGTATTCTCTCCTTCTAAATAGGTGGTCAAACTGCTGTGCAAGAAATTATAGTAAATTAAATGAATTTTGCTTCTCTAGTCTAGGCGCGTCTGGGAGGATGTGGTCCAGCCTTAAAGTACCTTTACAACTTGTCATAAATATTGTGATAACATGTAACATATGTATACACAAAGAAGTGGGGAAGTTGCATCGATTTTGAATCTAAAATATTTATGTCTAAGGGTACGTGGCATTGAGCATGTGATGTTCTGAATCCCTCCCACTGTAGAGCTATGTGTCTGGGCGCGTGCGAAGGAATCCATGGTCAGACATAATAAATACCAACTAGGAAGGGTGCCAGGTTAAAACTGTTGAGGACTACAGTTGAGGAGAAAGTAACATAATAGCCACTAATAGCAACATTTCAATGCCAAGACAAGATTTTTCCATATTGTAACAGCTTGTTTGTGTTCATGAAACTGTGCAATTCTATGAGTGATAAATTCTACTTTGGGTTGTTTTCATCTGATATAAAACTGTGATGCAGCTCCTTTTGTTTCTGGTAGTGTTTTGCGGCCTCTAAATGTGATCATAATTTGGGAGCGGCCTTCAGCAAAAAAAAAAACAACCAAAAAGAATTGGTAAAGGCAATAGGTCTCGCCTATACAACCGCTATATGCTTTGGCAATGTGTTTTGCCATGTTGTACACCATTGTGGCTGCTGTTCAGCATGGCTAAAAGATAGTGGCATGGAATATTCTGGATTGGAGTGGGGTGGCTCAGATTGGAGTGGGGTGGGGGCTGGATTGGAGTGGGGTGGATTAAACTGTACTTCAGTGATGTGGAGTGGATTGGAGTGGGGTGGATCAGATTGGGGTGGGGTCAGGTGAGATAGGGTGGATTGGAATTGAGTTGGGTGGGCTGGAGTGGGGTGAATTGAATTGGAGTGGGTTGGATTGGAGTGGAGTCGGGTGGATTGGGGTTGATTGAATTGAACTGGGGTGGATTGGAGTGTGGTGGACTGGATAGATTTGATTGAGTAGGGGGAATTGAACTGGGGTGGGCTGTGGTGGAGTGTATTGGATTGGGGTAGAGTGGATTGGATTGTGAATGGATTGGATTGGGGAAGGGTGGGGTGTATTGGAATAGAGTAGGGTGGACTGGATTGCTAGGTTGGATTATAATGTTGGGTGGGGTGGAATGCAGTGGGGAGAATTGGAGAGTGGTAGAGTAGATTGGAGTCCAGTAGGTTGCATTGCAGTGGGGTGGATTGGAGTGAAATGGATTGGATCAAGTGGAGTGGATTGGATTGGGTAAACTAGATTGGGGTTGTGTGGATTGGGTTCGTGGTGAGGTGAAGTGGGGTGGATTGTTGTGGGGTGGGATGGGGTGGATTGGAGTGGGGTAGATTGGATTTGGCTGGATTGAGGTGGATTCGTTTTGATGTGGACTGGATTGGATTGGAGTGTGGTAGATTGGAATGGTGCAGATTGGAGTTGGGTGGATTGTTTTGAATTGGAGTGGGGCAGATTGGAGTTGGGCAGATTGTTTTGGATTGGAGTGGGCCAGACTGGAGTGGGGTGGATTGTTGTGCATTGGAGTGAGGCATATTGTTCTGGATTGAGTGGGCAGATTGTTTTGGATTGGAGTGGGGCATATTGGTATGGATTGGAGTGGGGCAGATTGTTATGGATTTAAGTGGGTCAGATTGGTGTGGGGCAGATTGGAGTGGGCCAGATTGGTGTGGCTCAGATTGGATTGGGGAGATTAGAGTGGGGCAGATTTTTTTGGATTAGATTTTGGTGGATTGTGGTGGATTGTATGGGGGTGAATTGGAAAGGGAGTGGAGTGGATTGTATTGGGGTGAGTTGGATTTTAGTGATAGGACTGGGATGTTGGGTGAATCAGAGTGGGGTGGATTAGACTGTACTTAAGTGGTATGGTGTGGATTGGAGTTGGGGAGTGGATCAGATTGGAGTGGGATGGGGCGGGATGGGGTGGATTGGAATTGAGTGGGGTAGACTGGAGTGGGGTGAATTGAATTGGAGTGGGTTGGATTGGAGTGGAGTATGGTGGCTTGGGGTGGATTGAATTGAACTAGGGTGGATTGGAGTGGGGCATATTGGTGTGGCTCAGATTGGATTGGTGGGAATTAGAGTGGGGCACGTTGCTTTAGATTGGATTGTGGTGGATTGTGGTGGATTGGATTTGGGTGAATTGGGAAGGGAGTGGGATGGATTGGATTGGTTTGAGGTGGATTGGGTTGGAGTGCAGTAGATATGATTGGTCTGGATTGTGGTGGATTGGGTTCATGTGTGGTGGATTGGATTGGTGTGGGGTGGATTGGATTGAGTTGGGGTGGAATGGGATGGAGTTGGTGGATTGGTGTGAGGTGGATTGGACTGGAGTTGTGCGGATTGGAGTGGGGTAGAGTGGAGTGGAGCAGATTGTTTTGGATTGGAGTGAGGCAGATTGGTTAGGGACTAATTGTTTTGGACTGAGTGGGGAAGATTGGAGTGGGATGACTTTGAGTGGAGCCAATTGTTTTGGATTGGAGTGGGGCAGATTGGAGTGGGTAGCTTGTTTTGAATTGGAGTGGGATGGATGGAGTAGGGCAGATTGTTTTGGATTGGAGTAGGGCAGATTGGAGCGAGCGGATTAGAGTGGGGCAGATTGGAGTGGGGCAGATTGTTTTGGATTGGATTGGGGTGGATTGTGGTGGATTGGATTAGAGTGAATTGGGGAGGGAGTGGGATGGATTGGATTGGGTTGAGGTGGATTGGATTGGAGTGCAGTAGATATGATTGAGCTGGATTGCGGTGGGTTGGGTTAATGTGGGGTGGGTTGGATTGGTGTGGGGTGGATTGGATTGGGGTGGGGTGAATTAGAATTGGGTGGAATGGGATGGAATTGGTGGATTGGTGTGAGGTGGATTGGACTGGAGTTGTGCAGAATGGAGTGGGGTAGATTGGAGTGGAGCAGATTGGTTTGGATTGGAGTGAGGTAGACTGGTTAGGGACTAATTGTTTTGGACTGAGTGGGTAAGATTGGAGTGGAATGAATCTCAGTGGAACCGATTCTTTTGGATTGGAGTGGGGCAGATTGGAGTGGGCAGATTGTTTTGAATTGGAGTGGGATGGATTGGAGTAGGGCAGATTGTTTTGGATTGGAGTGGGGCAGATTGGAGTGAGCCGGATTGGAGTGATCACATTGTTTTGGATTGGAGTGGGGCAGATTGAAGCGAGCGGATTAGAGTGGGGCAGATTGGAGTAGGGCACATTGTTTTGGATTGGAGTGCAGCAAATTGGAGTGGGGGTATGTGTTAAAGCATAATTTCTGAAATTACACATAAGAAAGAAACAATGTTGCTCTGCAATATTTCTCATCTTTTCAGAACAGCTCCCATGAGCAAAAACAAAAGAAAACATGAGTGCAAAATGAGAAAAGAAGACTTGGCAAAATAGAAGAAAGTTAACTATAGAAAATACATCTTTACAATGTTGTTTGTTTTGCTAGGCATATTTTTGCTAGTCATACATCTGTTTGCATGGCACTAAATGTTAAAAAGACCTAAATAGTACCTCAATCATGTAGGGAGCAGCAAACAGGCACTGATTAAGTATAATCAATCAGCGCTTGGTCCCTGCTCCACAGAGAGGAACGGAAATGATGTTAAACTCACAGTGACGAATTACAAAGAAACAGTGCCACGCAAGCCAACAAATGGGTAAGCAATGGGTGGGCTCCAAGCCCTTTTTAGGTCTCGCCTAGGCAGTGCATGCACGCTGTTGCTTCGAGACATACTGTATCTACAATGTGGGCTTCAAGCACCGCCTATCTTATCAATGGTTCATCTCATTGTCTTTTGTGAATACCAGCTTGTGTTTTGGTGAATGCGCTTAGTAGTCCCTCCTTTTGGACTTCTGTATCCTCCCCCAAGGTCTGCCCTTGTTACATGTGTTCTTACTCTTCAGGTTATTTAGTAAATTTTGAGAGCACTCCCCTTTTGTTGTCCTGCCTCTGCTCGTGTTAAGGGTTTGTGTTTTGTTTATTTCATGCAATGACTTGATAAAAGGTTTGCAGCTGCATCATTTGCCAGGTTTGGTCTTTCTTCACCCTCTACTCGGGCTGTAGCTGCCTCCCCCTCATGCCTGCTTGTTTAATTTAGCTGTTCACATATGCGAACCCTCCCCTCCCAAGTGCAACTTTTTGAGGAGACTACCAAGTTAGCGTACTTTGTAATACGCAAACAATCTGCAAGTTGAGGACAGAGCAATCAATGCATTCAAAAGAGATTTGGAATAGGTAGGAGGAGTGGAGTCTGTCCCTCAAGTAAATATTGTCCTTTGCATTTCCTCGTGCTCAGCTGATGGCTTCCTTTGTTCACACTAGTTACTTGGATTGCCTTGGCTCGGAAACAAACATGCTCCACTGATGGTATTCTTTTTTTTAAAACACATACAGCATTGGCATTTTATTTTTTTGATGAGAAACACACTGGTTACTTTGCTTTGGCTCGGAAACAAACCTTCTCCACTATCGGCATTATTATTATTTTTTTAAACACACACAGCATTCATATTTCATTTTTATTGACAATAAAAACACCTCTCCAAAAACACTGGCCAGCAAAGAAAAAAAAGCACTTCCCCACCCCCCACCTGGTGAAGCACTGACCCCAGAGACTGTGCATTCAGAGTCCCCTCCCACTGAAGCTAGTTCTCCCCACAGAAAGTTTGAAGGGTTTTGGGCTTCTCCGGAGCACTCATCCTGTACCCCTGCAGCTCCAGCCAAGGTAAGCATGCTATGCGCAACTGCCTTAAAGTATAAAGAACAATGTACTGCGAGAAGGGCGCACAAAGAGCCAGAGACCACATTTACTTCCGCCTGGCCCAAGGAGCCATTTGCTCCATACAAACAGGCTGTTCAGGGTGCCTGGCCAGCGGCTTAACAATCAGCAGGAGTGCAGCCCGTGATTAGACGTTGAGGGGCTGGCATGTTCCCAAAATGGGATCATAGTTGTGCTTTATTGTTATACTAGAGCTGAAGCGACTTGTTCTGCACACTTCCAAAGGTAACTTCTAAGTCACATACAGGTAGGTTCAATAAGTACCTGACTAGAGGGGTGGCGCAACAAAGCAAGTGGCATCTGTATGCTAAACTATTCTGTGTTTTTAGTCCATTTTCACACGATGTTTAATGGTTTTTCGCAGTTATCTATATAGCCTGAACTCGATCTGAAGGTACTGATGCGCTTTACATGATCAACACTTACAGTATACAAGGTCACATTTATTTTTCTTTAGGCACAAGGAGATTAAGTGACTTGCTCAGGATCACAGGGTGATTAACTGACCCCAGCACTCCAAACCGGTTCACTGGTTCCAAAAGATGCTGCTGTAGCCCTTAACCAGATCTCATCCCCACCCTTTCCCTGTGTTGAACTCTCTGTTTGCACACTAATCTCCCTTTGCCTTCACCTGCATGCTTTACCCGTCCCATGGCTCTTAATTGCCACCCTTCTCACAACTGCTCAGTACATCCAGTGCTGCATCTCACCTGTACACTGCATCCCCTTGCATGCCTCCCTCCAGTTCTAGGTCATAATCAGGGTGCCTGGGTGTGCTAGGGGAGATAGCAACCTACCCCCAATTATATCTCAGTTGAGTATTTAATTAACTTTAAATTCGCCAGAGTGCAGCCAGGTTCTTTCCTCCCTCAAAACAGTGCTCTCCAAAAATTCTCTGCCTCTTTCGTGTGAATGAATGTAAATGGGAGCTTCACTCTTAGTCTGTGAGGTGAATTCATTCATCCACATCAAAGGTGTTTGTTTTGGGATGGTTTTATTTTACCTCTATGTTCCTCTAGTTAGACAAGGTCATTTAGTCCAGTTTAAAATAATAAAAATATGTGTGGAATTCATACTTCCAACCAAGGTATGCAACAGACAGTCCCTAAATATTCACATATCTTGTGGTTATCAAGGTTATCTGATTATTATTTACCACCAATAAACAGCCATCCAATTTCTGGTACCACTGTAGGAGCCTTTTTTGGGGCTAACATGCCACAAGTCCGGCATTGCTGGTGAAATACAAGTCACAATGTGCATAGTGATGCTATGAAGCTGCATAACAAGGGTGTCCTTTCTAGTCTTGGAACCTTTTTCTCTAAAGGCTGAAACATTTTACCAAGGGTGTCAGCTTGTTCTTTGAGTTAGTTCTGCTCTTTCCTTACGAACTAATACACATGCCAACACTGTCAAAGGACTTTAACTCATGCCTGGTAGTAATAGGGCCAGCATATCAATCAATCAATCAATCAATCCATCAATCAATCAGGTGTTTTTAAGTGTGACTACTCACCCAGAAGAGTCTCAAGGCGCTGTGGGGTGTGGTGGGGTCACAGGTTCCAGTCCATCAATGACGGGGTCTGTCGAAGCTCCAGGTTTTGAGGTTTCTTGCGAAGATGGGGAGCGATGTTATCTGTCTGAGGTGGAGCAGAAGGTCGTTCCAGGCTCTGGCCACGCGGAAGGAGAAGGAGCGGCCTCCCGATCTGGTCTTTCTGGTGCAGGGGACCACAGTGTAGGAGAGCTGGGCTGATCGTAGGGTCCTTTGGGGTGCGTGGAATTTGAGTTGACTGTTCAGGTATGCTGGTCCAGTGTCGCGGAGGGCCTTGTGAGCGTGGGTTAGCATGTTGAAGGTGACTCTAGCTTCGATGGGGAGCCAGTGGAGTGTGCTCAGGTGCTGGGAGATATGACAGTGTCTTGGCAGGTTGAGGACCAGTCTCGCGGCGGCGTTTTGGATGTTTTGTAGCTTGCACGTGAGGTTTTTGTTTATTCCGGCATAGAGTGTGTTGCCATAGTCGAGCCAGCTGGTGACCAGGGCATGAGTAACGGTCTTTCTGTGTTTGAGGAGGATCCATTTGAAGGTCTTACGTAGGAGGCGGAGGGTGTGGAAGCAGGAGGACGAGACAGAGTTGGTCTGGCAGTCCATTTTGAGCTCTGAGTCTAAGATAATTCTCAGGTTGCATGCGTGGTCCGTGGGGGTGGGAGGGCTTCCGAGGGCGGGGGGGCCACCAGGTGGCATTCGAGGCATCGGGGTTTGGGCCCATGATGAGTAGTTCCGTTTTGTTGGCGTTTAGTTGTAGGCAGCTGGTTTTTATCCATTTGGCAAAGGCTTCCATGTCTCCTCAAAAGTTGTGTCTGGCGGTGTTGGGTTTGTTCGATAGGGAGAGTATGAGTTGGGTGTTGTCTGCGTATGACACAATGTTGAGTCCGTAGGTTCTCACGATGGGGGTGACTGGAGCTATGTAGACGTTGAAGAGCATAGGGCTGAGGGAGGAGCCCTGGTGGACTCCGCAGGTGGTAGGTGTAGGGTCCGAGAGGAAAGGGGGGCGTCTGACCTGCTGCGTTCTGCCAGAGTGGAAGGAGCGGATCCAGTCGAGGGCCTTGTCTTGGATCCCTGCATCATGGAGTCTGCGTAATAGGATGCGGTGAGAGACTGTGTCGAACGCCGCTCAGAGATTGAGGAGGATGAGGGCTGCTATTTCTCCTTTGTCCAGTAAGGTACAGATGTCGTCTGTTGCAGCGAGGAGGGCAGTTTCCGTCCTGTGGTTTTTTCTCAAGCCAGATTGGGAGGAGTCGAGGATGTTGTGCTCTTCGATGAATGTGGCAAGTTGGCTGTTGATGGCTTTCTCGATGACTTTCGCTGGGAACGGGAGTAGGGAGATGGGTCTGTAGTTTTTGAGGTCAGTGGGGTCTGCCAAGGGTTTCTTCAGGAGGGGGTTGATCTCAGCGTGTTTCCAGTCGTCAGGGAACGAGGCGGTTGATGGTGTGGCAGAGCATGGGTGCAATGGTGTCGGCGGATCTGTTGAAAATGTAGTGAGGGCAGGGGTCCGTGGGGGCCCCAGAGTGGATTGACTTCATCGTCTTCAGTGTGTCTTCGGTGGTGAGGGCTGTCCTGTTGTCGATCGCTGGCTTCAGGGTGTCGGGGGTGGTTGGTGAGGGTTCAGTGTGTTGGTTGTCTTCGTCGAAGTTGTCGTAGATGCTCTTGATTTTGTGGTGGAAAAAGGTGCTGAGTTTGTCGCAGAGGTCTTGTGAGGGAGGGATGTCAGCGGACTCTATGGTGGGTTGGGCGAACACCTTGATGATGTTGAAGAGTTCTTTGCTGTTCTGTGCATGAGTGGAGATTCTCTCTTCAATCGCTTTTTTTCTCGTTTTTCTGATGAGTTGGTGGTGGGCGTTTGTGGCGGCTCTGTAGTTGTTGTGGGCTTCTGTGGACTTGTTGTTCCTCCAGGCCTTTTCGAGGTGGCAGCAAGTGCATCTGGACTCTCGAAGTTCGGTGGTGAACCATCTAGCTTTCTTGGCGTGGGTGTTTTTGTTTTTCTTGAGGGGGGCTATGGTGTTGGTGCTATTGGAGATCCATCTGTACAGGGTTCAGGCTGCGGTGTTGGGGTCGTCGTTTTCCATGATGGTTGTGGTGGAGTTGCTGAGTGATGAGGTTAGCTGGTCGTCGGTGAGATGAGGTTAGCTGGTCGTCGGTGATATCATAGATGGTTTATCACAAACTTTGATGTCAGAGGAATGTGCTGCATGCCTATAAACGTTTAAGGTCCCAAAGGCAAGACCTATTGCCTAGGCCAATGCTTGTTGTTAACAGCAGTATCTCGCAAGTGAGATGCATGCGCCACCGCATGCTTTCACAGGCTCAACCCGAAACAAAGAAAAAAGATTGCAAGGATCCTCGTGTGGACTGCAAATTCAAGTGTGCATTTGTAGTGTTTCTTTGCCACTGTAGGATCCCCTCAGAGTGCACAATATTTACATAGAGAATGAGGGTACTGGTGTCAATGGGTGGGAGAAAAGGAGGTAAAGTGAGATAGAGCCTCATTATGGCCTGCCTATCAATCCTGAAGGGGCAGGTCTGTTTTTGTCCCCAGGAGATTTTGCTTTTTTCAACAGCTGGAATCTTTAGGTGAAACTCTGGTTCAAAATGAGGAATTACTAAGAGAATCAGCCTCGGAATTGCCATTACCCTGATAAATCCTCTGCTCTTAGGGTTCCACTTGCAATTGTCACTAACTTTTTTTCCCTCGTGTTGCTACTGGTGCCATCGATCTTGGTAATTCTGGGACCAGATTTAAGAGGGCAGAGCTAGGATTTAGTGGCTAAATTGGTGATGTTAAAAACTGCATGGCCTGGGTTCTAATCCCAGTTTCGGCACTTGACAAAATAATTGTGGGATTTTGGGCAAATCACTTGATCTTTCTGGGCCCTATAATCTAAGGAGTTATAAAGTAAATAAAAAAAGTGGTGCACTTTTTAGTTTTTTCGCCCATTCAAATTACATAACCCTGCATCCCTCCTGATTCTATGATGCCCATCAGGGTGGGACTGCCCTACAGGGCAATCAGGTAGTGCCCTGAAAGTAGTGCTGGTCTGAAAGATCAGTGTGTGGGCTGGTTTTTAAAAAAACTGTGGGCCGGTTTTTACTTTTGTTTTCCAGTTACCACCTTTTTTCAGCTATCTGCTTCACTAAGGGGGGGCCCTTTTGTTATGGTTCCCAGGCCTATTTTTGTGTGCCATCTAACACTGATTTCCTTTGTATTCCAGAAGAAACAGGCAGTCAAGCATCATACTGTTTCATGTAGAGGTCTTCCTGTTTTAAAGCGCCCCGCCAATGCTTAAAGCTAGATCAGGTAAACCTTTCTCAGTTGACATATGGGGGCCTGTTTCTACTTCTTGCTGCTGCTCACACCCCTCTCACCTCAAAATTACCTGGAGACCAAACTAATCTTAAAGGCTCAGAGCCTGTGTCACGATCTCTTAACTGACTCCAAGGAGGCAAGGGACTGAAATGAAAAACTTGAGTAGGAAGGGTTCCCCTGACATATCATGAACTTCAAAATAAACCCCTGAGCAAAATGTAACATTTACCTTTCTCATGCCATTGCACTTTGTGCCACAGCCAGGAGAAAGCTTCCACTATGGGCCTGTTGTTTACCACAGTGCCCTGAGATCTAAGGCAGAAGGTTACCTTATATGCATGGTAAGGCCTCTTATTGGAAATAAGCCTCTAACACAGAAGCAGATAAACCTCGTGCCTGGATGTTCCGTTCGTGGAATAAAGAATCGCACCTACCATTTCACCCAAACTTCAACTCATTTGAGAAAAAAGTGTTGCTTTAAAAATGGAGCATAAAACGATGAAAACAATCACTGGCAAAGTCACAGTGTGCGACAAAACAGATGAGAAAAAGACAGGAATGCAATGCACATGTAAATGTGGAAACGTGCAGTGCACAAGTGTAGATAGCGTATAATAGTGTTTCACAAAGCTTGCATTCTGAAATGTGTAACACACGTGTGCATATTTCTCATTATTATGTGGATAAATGAGTATACTTTTTGCCTAATTCAAATTTCGAGAGAAGTACTGCAGGGTGTCCTCCACCCGCAAAGAGGGCAAATGCAGAAACTTCATAAAGGACGAAAAAGCAAACTGCATGTGGTTCCCTCTTCAGTGCACAAGGACTCACGAATGTACACAATAGAAGCTTGCACTAGGCACATAGGGCCCGATGATTCACAGAACTAACTTAATACAACATCCTAATCTTACTACTTTTGGTATTCACAGAAGGCATTTAGTAGTAGTAAAGTTAGGATTTTGTCTTAAGTTTGACTTAAGACAAACTTAAGAGAGACTTAAGACAGACTTAAGACAGACTTAAGACAAACTTAAGACAGACTTAAGACAGACTTAAGACAGACTTAAGTTAGGATTTTGTCTTAAGTTTGTCTTAAGTCTGTCTTAAGTCTGTCTTAAGTCTGTCTTAAGTCTGTCTTAAGTTTGTCTTAAGTCTGTCTTAAGTTTGTCTTAAGTTTGTCTTAAGTCAAACTTAAGACAAAATCCTAACTTTACTACTACTAAATGTTGCCTTCTGTGAATACCAAAAGTAGTAAGTTTAGGATTTTGTCTTAAGTTAGTTCTGTTAATCGACCCCATAGACACAGGTGTTTAAAGGAGACTGAATAATGCATTGCTTTATATGTATATGAAAATGGGAGCGCATTGGATCAGTCAATATCATGCAATGGAAATGAAGGGAATGCCCACAAAAGAGTGAAGCCAAGCTAACAGTTTACTGAATCAAGGATGTTGATGAAAGAGTTACACCGATGTTTCTTACTCATTAACTACTTCCAATTGAACCTGGAGCAAGTCAAAAATGTCACAGTGGAATGAAGCTATTTGTCAGACTTTTTAGCCCCGCTGCACGGATGCAGGAGCAGTCTGGGAATAACAACATTGAAACTGCTGATGTTCCCTACTGGCCAAGTTATGTCACGAGATGTAAAGTTGTATCGTCGTGTAGCTGGTCGGGCAGTCAAGGATGTACTCAAAGGAGTAAGGTTGAGTTGAAGGTTGAGTTGAGGTACACGTAAGCATGATATTCCCAGCTCATAGGAGGTGTTGTGAAGGCTTAGTCGGGGTTCAGTAAGAAACAATGACCTCAGTTGCAATAAACATGAGAAGATCCAAAAAGGGGTATCGTATACAAAAAAGAAACTAAATATTTCATTACATTAGGATCTTTATGTGTAGCAGATACTGTGCAATTGGGTCTAAAAGTGGTGCGGCTACAAGAGAACAGAGACCCCTGGAATTCCCCTGGTGCATCAAACTCATCACTTCAGCCAGTCACAAAGAGCACCATGACACGCAAAGGAAGCGCTGGAGTGTGAGTGTGTAATGTGTAGTGTGTGTGTGTAATGTGCATTATATAGTCATTGCTAGGTCATGGCATCATTTGAGTTGTCATCAGTGATGTCATAAATGATGTAATAGAACATGTCATGAGTGATATCATATGTGAAGAAATAAGCAGTGCATGGTGGGGGTGCAAGTTATAGTTAGTGCTGCTAACTAATACTGGTGAATTTCTGTGGCTATTGTTGTTCAAAACATTAATGTTGTCCTTGACAAATTCACCTAACAATAGCGTTACTTTAACCTCTGTTTTTGCAGTGAATTTCAAAGGTTTTTGTTAATTGGACATAGCTAGCGAGCCAGCTCTGGGCTTCCTTGGGCCTTTAAAGACCATGTGCCTCTCCCTCTTCGAGCCTCGAGAGGCCCCGGGGAGCCCACCACCAAGGCCAAAATTTTGTAAAATGGGGAGGAAGGGTTGGGTAGCCTCCTCCCTGAGCTCTAAAGGCCCAGGGGAGGTAATTCCCAGGGCCAACATTTTGCCAAATGGGGACATGGAGAATGCTGCATCTAAAGGATCAAGGAAGCCCACCCCTGGGGCCAGCTCACAAGCTATGTTTCAGAGAGCCCAGCCCTGGGACATAGCAGTATTCCTGGCTGCAGTGGTGTTGGCAGGAAATCCTGTGTTTGCTTTAACTTGGGGGAATCATTTTTGAAACTCCTGCCAAGTGGGAGCAGACACCAGTAGATGGGAGCTTCAAATATGCTCCTGCTCATTGGGAGAGGACGTTTGATCTGTTTCTCTACCTGCAGTGATGTAGGAAGGGAAACAGATCAAAATGTTGCTCCCTCCCGCAGGGAGCAGCATTAGGAGCTGCTCCCTGTTGGTGGGAGCAATGCCGGTTCCCACTGTATGGGGCAACAGGGCTCCCCCGTGGCCCCCAATGACACTGTGGCGGGTGACCTGGGTGGGCACTAGAGCATCTTCCATTTATTGAGCCAGGACCTGGAGGATGGTGTATCCGGAGCCAAAGGAGCCTGCTGCCTCCTCCCCCTAATAATTGATGCTGCACCATTGGGGATGTGTTACCTAAGGCTAAAATTGGCCTGGGGAGGGGGTTACTAGGCACCCGGGAATGGGGTTTCAGGGGACAAAATAAGCCCAAGGAGGAAGGCCTTGTGACACCCTCCCCCTGAAAAAGTCACCAGGGAATGGGGTTACTGGGGCAAAGTTTAGCCTAGGGGGGTTACGTTTCCCCTCCTACCCTCCTAACATATCACTGGGCCCCGGGGTGGGTACCTCAGGGCCGAAATTAGGATTTGGAAGGGGCCGCATGCCTTTTCCATCTAAAAAGACACCAGGCCCCAGCGTATGGGGTCCCCTGGACCAAAATCAACCTGAGGAGGTGGGCCAAGCTTGCCCCTCCCCTTTATTTAATAGGGTGGCCCTGGGGGATGGGTCCCAAGGGTCTAAAGAGGCTCGGGAGGGAGGCCACAAAGCCTTCCTTCTCTTTAACTAAAAAGCAAATGGCATTGGGGAATGGGGTACCCAGGGCCAGGCATATGGCCAACCCCCTCACTGTGCACAGTGTGGGTTTGGCTCTATGAAGAGGGTGGGTTGGCTGCAGGGATTGTGCTGTGGCCCTGCAGCCATCTCCCCGCTGCACCTGGTCAAAGGCTATGTGTGGCAGGGGTTGCATTTACGTATGGTAATTAAGGGCCTCATTACGGGTTTGACGGTGCGAGAGTGGGACCACCAAACCCGTGGTTGAACCACCCGCCATGTAGGAGTTTTCCCTTGTCTGGCAGGCGGTTCTTTGGCATTCCCATGGCATTGCCTATGAAATAGGCACCGCAATGGAAACATTAAAATCAGTACCTGCACAGCATGGACTGCTGCAATCCATGCTGTGCAGGTACTGGGGTGCATGCACAGAGGGGGGCAAAACATGTGCCCCCCTGCATGCACCTCATGGCCCCGAGGCACAAGGGGGACCTTTGTTTTCCCTGTGCCATTGTTTACATGGCAGGCTCACTGCCATAAAAACCATGGCAGAGAGGAATATTGTAATATGCTTGGCAGGACAGCATATTGTGGTCTACAAAATGCTGCACCACCACCAGGGAACTCTGATCCCTGGTGGTTGTGGTGATCCCATGGGGGCCCGACTGCCCTGGTCATAATAGGGCGTTCGAAGACCATCCCCGCAGCGCTCCCACGGGTCTGGTGGTCCATGGACCAGTCAGACTCGTAATGAGGCCATAAGTATTACTTTACTTTAAAATAACCCTAGTAATTCACTGAAAGAAACAAAGGTTAAAGTAACATTATAGTTAGGTGTGATAAAATGATCTGTTTTTATTTTCAACTAAAAATACCACAGAAATTCAGAAGTTATGGTTAACAGCACCAACTATAACTTGCGCCAACATCATGCACTGCTTATGGCCACACATATGCCATCACTAGTAACATGTTCTATGACATCATTATGACCTCATTGAAATATTAACCAATTAAGCAATAATATAATAAAATAAAGGAAAGGAAAAAGAAAATAAATCGTTTTACATAATCATATAAATTATAAGTCATATTATTGTTAATGATTTATTCATATATATATATGTACATAAATGCTTACAATCTATAAAAACAATGTTTAAACAAATAAAAAATGTGTTCCACTATTAACAATAATTAAAAAAATATTATTAGCAAACAAACATACAGATACAGCACAAATACATATCGAACATAAGTAAAAAATAAAATAATACATAAGCAACAAAGATAAAAAAATGAAATAAAAAAGTGAATTTTTTGATTAATAATCTAGGGCCTGATTTAGATTTCTGTGGACAGGTTATTATGTTGTATTTAAAGTACCATTTCATAACCTGTCCTCAGAAGTTGAAATCAGGCCCTTTGATATTAATTAAAAAAATAAATTAGAAAAATATTACCCATTCAAAATAAACAACTCATTATTTGTTAAGTCAAATGAACCGGCCCATTTCACATCTCTACTCCGATGGACTTTTGATCGCAAGTTATTGATGGACTCAGTGTTTATTCCTTTCATGGGCTGTGGCTTGAGCGAATTTATTAGCATCAACAAAGGCTCTGCCAGCCCAATAATGGTCTGGGATGGCCTAAAATTGTTTGTTCGGTGTCACGCTTAAAGTTATACTATCCAAAAAGGTATTGGAAATGGAATACGCACTCATTCCACATAGAACCAGCTCACCACTCAAAACACCAGAGCCATAATGAGCTCCATCAACTCAGGAGCAGCCACGGACCCCTGCCCCCACCACATCTTCAACTCTTGGAGCAAGATGATCAGCAACAAGCTCACCGCCATCTTGAATGCATCCACCACCATGGCCACCTTCCTCATAGAATGGAAATATGCAAAGGTCCAACCCCTTTTTAAGAAACTGTCTGCCGACCCCAGCTAACTCATGAACTGCTGTCCCAACTTTCTGCTCTTCTTTCCCTCAAAGTCCTTGAAAAAGCCACACTCCACCAACTCTCAGAACACCAGGAAAAAACAGTCTTCTGGCCACCTCTCAATTCAGATTCCACACCAGCTACAGCACCAAAACCACCCTGATAGCTGCCAATGACAACATCAGATCCCTTCTGGACCTGGAGAAATGGTGACCCTGATCCTCCAAGACTTTTCAGCAGTGTTTGACACCGTCCCACACCACACCCTTATCATGAAGCTTCACTGCATTGGTATCCAAGTAGACACACTCAAAAGTATTACCTTCTTCCTCACTAGAAGAACCCAGAAAGTCTACCTACTACCTTTCACCTTGGAACCTATAAACATCATCTGCGGCATCCCTCCAGGTTTGCCCCTCAGCCCAATGCTATTCAACACCTCCATGACCCCCATTGTCAAATTCATCAGAACCAATGGATTAAACAACATATCCTACGCCAACAAAACCCAGCTCATCCCCTCGCTATCAGAGGACCCCTCCACCACAATGGCCAACTTTCCCAGGTGCATGACGAGCGTCGCCGACTGGATGAAAGACAACTGCCTAAAACTCAACAGAGACAAAACGGAAGTGCTGATCTTCGGGAACCATGCCTCTCAGTGGAATGATGCCTGGTGTCCTTCTGAACTTGGACCCACACCCATTCCAACAGACCATGTCCACAACCTAGGTATCCTCCTAGACAACAAGCCCTCCTTGAAAAGCCAGATCAACTCTGTTGCCTCTGTCTGCTTCCTCACCCTTCATATGCTCCATAAGATCTTCAAATGGCTCCCCGTCAAAACAGGATAAATTGTTTCTCAATCCCTGGTCAACAGAGAGCTGGACTATGTCAATGTGCGCTACATAGGCATCACCCCCACGTCCTGAAGAGACTGCAGACCATACAGAATTCAGCAGCCAGACTCATCCTTGATCCCTCAAAGTGAACCGTCATCACCCCCACCTCAGAAAGCCGCACTGGCTCCCCATTCACAAGAGATGCCCATTCCAAATGTTGATCCACACCTATACAGCCCTACACTACCAAGGCCCAGCATACATCAACCATCGCCTGACCTTCCACCAACCCTCCAGACACTATGCTCTGCCTCCCTCTGCCTCACTTCCTGCGCCTGCCGAAGCTACAGTGGAAGATGCTCCTTCTCTTTCTCACTGCAAAGGCCTGAAACAACCTCCCTCTTTACCTCTGGTCCTCATCCTCTCTGTTGCAATTTAGGAAAGGACGCAAGACCTGGCTGTTCAACTGATCCCTCCCTAGCAGCAAGATTCTCAGCGCCTGGATACCCTCACGGGTGAATAACTGCACTTTACATCTCCTGTTGTTGATTTAGACATGTATCAAAATTGTCAAGATAGCATCTCAGATATTTTTGGTCTATTGACTATGTTGCAGATGCAACTGAAGAAATTGATCTGGGACCAGGCCTGCTCTAAGTATTGGGTGAAATGCCTATTGTGCTTTGAGAATCGTGAGGAGATGGGTCATTTACTGGCTCTTTCAACTTAAAGAAAAGAACAATAAAAATGTGATTGTGGTCATAATGGTTACAAGTTGCTAACATATATTAGCATTCTTTCACCAATTCTATTCTAATCATTAACTACGAGGACTGTCGGGCAACCCAACGTATAATTGACAGCTATCTTCAGACAGCAAGATTTATTCAACTTACTGAAGAGCTTATACAAAAGAGTTGAAAGTAGCTGGCAAAAATGTATATGGTAATTTAAAAAACCCAGATGTGCCATAAGATATCTTCAACTGCCTCATAGAGAGGGTGGGCTCGCACTTCTATCTGTTTGGAATTTCTTCATTACTGCGCTTATGTTAAGGATCTCTGCTGTGGTTTAGTCAGGGCAATGGGAGCGTGCTGGTTTATATACCGAGTACGAGTATCAGACTTTTTCCCACAAATGATTATATGGTTACACCTAGTAAATGTCAGACTTTATTGCTATATCATAAGTTCTGGCAGGATATTCGATATATCTGTCATATACCGCTGTTCCATCCCTTCACGTCGCTTGGTGACGATCACAGTCTTCCCCATTTTTCCAAGACAGCTATCCAAAGTTCTGATGTGAGTAAAGACTTTGGACCCTTGGCCAGTTCTTTAAGAACTGAGTCTTCCTTTCTCTTCCATATATAAGTAGGGAACACCGGCTGCACGGAATTAGATTTTTTTATTCTTTATAGTTGATGGAATTTCTACTACATCTCCCTTGTAATTAAATTAGTATGGAAGTAATGAATTTTTACAGAGCTCTGTTAAAATATCAAGACGCGCCTACATCCATTCCTTTTATTTAATCCTGGAGAGACAGAGAAATATTACCAATACATTTGAGGCTCTGAATGCTAGATGTTCACATAGCTTGGATTCTAATGTCTTTATTGCTGAAATACAGCACACTAATCTTGCCTAGAGCTCTTTAAATGTCTCCACACCTAAGACTGACTCCTTTAAAATCCTGTATGATCTATATTATACACCATATAAGCTGCACAGATGGGGTTTAAGGGAAACATATTGTTGTTTTCACTGCAGAAAGCCTGCTGCAGATACCATACCATGGCTAATGGTTTTTGCCCTATGTAATTGACTTCTGAAGACTGATGTTAGATTTGACACCAACACTTTATTTGTCTGTGTGTGTAACATTCCTTTCAATGTTTGGTGCATTTTTTTGTTGTTGCTGTTACATCTGCAAGATTGCCGATTGCTCAAACATGTCTTCCGAAGAAGACTTCAGAACCCTTATCCTGATGGCAGGAGATTGTATTCCTCGGTGGTTTGGAATTGGTGGTAATACAGAATAATCTTAGGTGTAGTAAACTAAGAAATATCTGGGAGGCCAACAGGCTGAGATTTTTCGATATCGCACCTGGTTACATTCTGTAAATATGAAGGAAAAGGGTAATCTAGTGCTTTAATCGATGTTTTAAATTCTTTTAGGATTAATGAATTGTGATGTTCAATTTTACCTACACATGTTTGATGGTGTAACACTTGTGCACCATTTATTACGATGCTCTCTGGATATGTATTTTGCTATATTATACTAGCTCTATGTAAAATAGTATATCATTTCAATAAAAATTATAAAACAATAATAGAGCAGTTGGACTTTAAGGATTCAAATTAAGAATTCTAACTTCCATGTAAAAGTAGCAGAAGTCTTTGACTTGGGCAGGGCTAGACCTAACATTCACACTATAACGAAAGCAAAACCAGGGACAGTTTTCCCACTCCAATCTGAGCAACAGTAGGGACAGTGTTGCACTTTGGAGGATTTAAAAGTACTATTCCAATTTCAATCTGAACCACAGTAAGGAAGGTGTTGGACTTTGTAGGATTTTTGTCTACTATTTCCCTGGAAAGCAGTGGACTGTAGACTGTAAGGGTACTATTCCCACTGTAACATAAGCAAAAACAGGAAAAGTGTCCGACTTTGGAGGTGTTAAATTTATCACTCCCAGGGTCGTGGTCAGGATGGCGGCGGTGTCGGATGCACCTTAAGCTCACTCCGCGCCAGGTACGCTATTAAGCCTATTAAAATCCTGCCATAACCCATGACTGACGCATTTTCTTGATCTACACTCTCCCCCAGCCACTGAAAGAAGTGGAAGGGGAAACCATCTGGCAATCGTGGGTGTGAGACGCCGAGGCAGACTTTGCGGCCTGCAGCCCTGTGTGGAGCAGACGAGGGGTATGACCCCAGAGCAAGAGTCACCCTTCCTTCCTGGTAGATAGCAGGCTTGTTGGAGTCCTCCCTCTTGGATGGTACGTGGGTCGTGGGGGCACCCAGGCAAGTATAGCCAACTGGGCTCCTCGACCGGCTTGTGCCCGCTGTGTTTGGCTGCCTGTGACCTGCACTGGTGCTGCAGACCAGGATAAGCTACTAGTGACTCTCTTGTGCGGACTCATTCCTATGACTTTCCCCATGGCAAGAGCCACCCCCCTGGAGCAGCAGTGACTGATCTCGATGGAGCCCGCGAAGCCTGAAATGAGGGGGAGGCACTGGCAAAACGTGGTGGTTGGCCCCACCTGAGAGGAGCAGCGAGTGAATGCTGGGCCGGTGTGCGACAGAGAGAGTGCAGTGCTGCAGTTTTGCTTCTACCCCACCCCATTCCCTGTTTACACTGTATTGCTGGAATCTGCGAGGGTGCAGGCTGGAAGTTTGTTGGGCCTTTGCTTCCCATAGTTTTATATAGCGCAAACTTGACCCGAAGGTGTCAGAGTGCTTTACATGAGCACCAGTTGTGTTACATAAGGGCACATTCTTTTTGTTAGGCACGGGGAGAATAATTGATTTGCCTATAATCGCAGGATGTTGAGCGTCGTTGCCGAGACTCGAGCCCGGTTCCCCAGATTTGAGGCTGACTGCCCTAGCCGTTAGGCCACTTCCTCTCCACCAGCCTGCATGCCTCTAGTGGGCTTGGGGGCGGCCTCGCCAGTGGAATACTGCCGGAGGCCAAGGCTCTGACCCTGACCCTGAGGAGAGGGGCTGAGGATGGTGGGAAGACACATACCAGACCAACATACTGAGGCAGCGTCTGCTGTGAGAGACCAGGGGGGACAGTGAGCTGTGGTGCCATTGTAGAGGTCGGAGGGGCTCCTCTAGATCGCTTGCGAGATTATGCAGGATTGAGATGGTAAGATAGGGAGGCCTCTTCATTCTGGAACCCACTGTGTGTGCATCGTGCTTGGACTGAGGCTGAATTGTGGCCTTCCTGGAGGCCTCCACTCACAGTGTGGTGATCTGGGGAATGGTGTTTCTGTCCTGTGTGTGCCTAGATGGAGTTTGAGGGTAATGGACTGGTGCCTCACGGTTGGCCTCCATGCGTCCCCCCATTCCCACACTGAGATCACATCCCTGGCCAGCGGCAGACTGACCTGCGGACACACACATGTCCTTACTCCTGGGATCGGTGATCTGCTTGTGTGTGGCTATAGACTCTTCCCCCCACCGGACCCAGCTGCCCAGATACAATGATCCAAAGAGGAAGTTCACCCCCTTCCTCTTGTTATGATCTGACCAGTGCCAGTCCTTTGGTCTTGCATGGGCCAGTGCTGACCATAGATGTGGGGTGACAACCCACCATCAGGACCATGGACAGAGAACACTGCAAAAACCTCCCCAACAGGCAAAGGTGGACCTCTACACCAAAGCCGTGGCTCCCGTGGTGAAAGAGGCCCCACTGGCTGAACTGTGTGGCCCTCCTCCTGGCTATTCAGTTCTCCAGGGAGGCTCTGGAGGGGAGAGGGGGTGAGGTGCACTTGGAGGTCTCTCTTCTGAGGGAAGACCTCCGTAATGTGGCCGATTGGATGTCTCTGTTCTGCACCAAGACCACCGTAATGTTGCAGAGAGAGTCATCACAGCAGAGACTAGGATATTTTAACTGGAAAATACAGTCCAGTGTCTCTGAAAAAACATGGTGGTGGCATGAGCCATAAATAAGGAGGTGGTGTGGTGGCTTGAAGATGCTGAAAACCGCGCCCGGAGAAATAACCTGAGGTTCGTTCGATTCTCTGAGCGGGTTGAGGCTCAGACATGCAACGATTTCTGGGTGTATGGCTACGAAGCTTCCTGCCACAAGACCTGGTGCTGATTTGAAGCCTGCCACTGGGGCTCCTCTGAGGTGAAATTTCCAAGACAGAGACATGATCCTTACCGAGGTAAATGCACTATGACAATTCCAAAATCAGGATATTCCCAGATTATAGTAGGGAGGCTCAGCAACAGCTGTACACATTCGATTCAGTGAAGACTAAATTGCGAAATCTCCAACTGCAATATATGTTACTATTCTTCGCCAAGCTGAAGGTCCTTTGTCAGAGGAAATTGTGCTTCTTTCAGATCCCTGACGAGGCTTGGGAATGGTTGGAGGAGCAGCCCAGGGTGCCATGGAAGGATGCATGATACACTTCTGGATCTGGAGAGAATGCATCACTCACAGAGGAGGAACAAGACTACACCATGGAGGCCGAGAGGCACTGTGCGTAATCCGGAGGTCTTTCTGGACTCAGAAAATTGACTCTTAAAAAGAGAAAGACGGCACATCCGGAGGAGGGTTCTGCACATAAATATGCTGGAGATGAGCAAGAGACTGAATCTGAGCCCCCTCATCCGCTTGCAGTTGCAATAGCACTTTTAGAACAAGAACCTGATATTCCCCCTTTGGATGCCACTGCCTATGGTCTGACAGTGGTAGATTAAACACTGGGTGAGGCATCAGAACCTTCGGCCCTTGTAGAAGACGGCAATACGCTCTGCTGAGGAAGGGAGAGAAACCTGCTATACACATAAGGGTGATTCAATCATGTGGAGAAAAGATAAAGAGATGGAGAGGGTTGCCCCTTACACCAATGGGAGGGCAGCTGTGTTCAGAATGATCTCTCTACCCAAACTGCACTACGTCATGCAAAACAACTATTATGGGATTTCGTCTGAGACCTTCCAAACAATCGAGAGCAACATGCAGATCTGACTGTGGGAGGATGGACACCCCAGAATATCCCTAAAATCCTTACAGAGTAATCAATATAACAGCGGGCTTGCCCTGCTGGACATACGGGCCTATTAATATTAACATTAATGATTGGTTATTTTCCCCCTTGGACCATTCAACTTTCTGGCTTGAGCGGGCACAATGGAGGGATAGGTCCTGTCTCCACCACCTTTATGGAGGAGGGGGACGTTCATCTCCTACCAGCCACACAGGTCACACTTGTGGTATGGGAAAAGGCAATGAAAATGATAGGGTCGCAAGGAAAGCTCACCAGAGAAACAGCTTTGTGGGAGGGACAATGGCTCCCCGAAATGCAGAAATTGTGGGGTTTCAAGGCCTTGCACTTGCTCGACATATCCAAGGTGGGGGCTCGCTGGAGGGTCGGGGCATCAAGCCATTCACCTCGCTCCAACAGGAATATGGGATGAACACCAACCAGTTCTTAAAATATGAACAAATATGACAAGCGGGGCATGCCAAGAGACTTTCTAGCGAGGGTATCCTGGAATACGCCCCACTTGGGGGCTGATACCTTACTGAGGAGTTAGGAAAGGGAGTGATTTCTCTGACTAATAAGACCCTCAATAATAGCATGCCAGACACCTTACGTAAGCTACGGGGTAAATGGGAAGAAGAGGCAGGAGAAAGGAAAGATATAGACTCGGAGGCAGCCCTGATGCACCCAAGAGAGGTGGCAATTAAAGCCTGACTGTGCAGACGTCATTTGCAAATAATGGGAAGGGCACAGATCCTGCAGTGTTTATGATGTCAGGGAGAGGAGGATTACTTTTTTCACACAATCTGGACCTGTACCCTGATCCGGGAGTATTGGGTGGATATCACTGGGGAACTTAGTTATTTGCTTGCCCCAACTTCTATTAGATCCCAAATTCCTTATTTTGGTGATCCCCAATAACGTTAATCTTTCTCGAGCTCAGTAAGTTCTCTGTGTCCTTGGCCTTATTGTAGCCAAAACAGGCATAGCCTGACACTGGGGGTCAAGGGAATGCCCCACCAGGAAGGAATGGAAACTGGAAATGGACATGTATATGATGGCTGAAAAAAACACCCATGCTAATAGGGGATGCACCAGAAATTTTAGCAGGATGTGGGGTAAATGGCTGCAGTACTACTCGCTGGAGTTAATAGACAGCAGTGGGAGAGGAAGACAAGACACTCCTTGAGGAAGAAGGGGAACACTGCTAAATGCTGTATGGAGGTCCAAATAGTGGTGCTGAACCCTATTAAGCAATGGTTGCCGTCTGTTTGGTGTCTAGGGAGAGGGTGGTGTGGTAATATGGTTGATTGTTTTTTATTGCAAAATGCGATCAGTGGTGTTCGTCTCCAGAATGTTTTATCATTTGATTATTATCTCTTATCGCATTGCTCTTTAGAAAAATATATATATATTTAAAAAAATTCTACTGACACTCACATTAAGGAAAATACTGTACCATGAAAGGGTTGCAATTACCATTCCAATCCCAGACCTATTTAAAAAAAAAAAAACGTTTAAATATATATTAAATGAGAAATCTTTACAAATATTCAAATAAATATTTATTACAGATAAATACAATTGAATGTAATGAAATAATAAATCTCATATTGCAAAATTAATTAAACATTTATTTAAAACATTAATAACATTTAATTATTAAAATATTTTTTTTAAATAAAGCAAATAATAAATATAAAGCTTTTTCAAAAGTATATTTTTCAATACACTGATCAAAAAATTAGGAATTCATTAACAAGCAACAACATAATTAATCAATTAAGTGATTAACATCAATGATTACCAATTAACATTTTAAATTAAATAAAAAGTATTAAAAATAACAACGGTTTATATATTCATTAACTTCTACCATAGTCACCCTCAAACCCGACAACTCACTACTAAATTAAGAAATACTAATTGCAGTTTAAATTACACATATATATATATTTAAAAATATATTAAAAATGACAAAATGTACTAAAATATTTAAGAGCCACCCTCTACAGAAAGGTGTGCATAATTCATAAACAGTTCACAAGCAAGGTGCTTAGTAATGATTCATTCAGCATTATAATTTGAAGTGGGTCCATAGGGAGTCTTTATGTATCTCCAATTTGTTTCTTCCAGAAAACATCACAAAAGAAAACAATCCAGCCGACGCGTTTCGTCTAATGTGGACTTCATCAAGACTGAATATTAGAAGACAAGCCCATCAATAAACCTTCTTTAACCATTATTCATTCAAAAATGTAGTACAAACATGATTAGGTCCTTTCTTAAACAAAACAGTAAGACCCCCTGCCTATATCCAATCCTTTCCTTATATATTCCAGAAAATACAAGTTATCACAGCAAAACAATATATATAACAATATCCTTGAAACTAGTCACTGTTCAGCAAAGCATTGTGATAACTGGCATTTGAGTCCAGTTAGACCCCCATATTCGAGTTGCCCACGGTCCGCCCCTGGCAAGACCCTCATCCCCACCTATACAGTGCTCCCATATATATCATATTCACACCAACCCCACAATAACTGATAATACAAAGTAAGTATCCTGCATTTGATGTTACTCCCATATGTCAAGAGCAATTCCCCCTGTTCATCTGTAAATATAGTCAAAAGCAATAAGTCATTACCTCCAGACTCCATGTAGAACACATGTTCTGAATTGCCCATTTAGGCTAAAGACACTGGCCCCGTGTTAAGGTCCTTACCTACAAAATATATACACGTAAAAATCACATGCTGCTCTGGTATCTCCAACTGACAATATTCATTTAATTAGCTAACAATGTATGATGCAGGCTCCCCTTGAATCAATGTTCACCTCCCTACCCGCCTTATCCTCGTAATGGGATGTTCAACAGACAAGAGACCCTCTTAACCATCTAATTAAACAACTCAATGTATCCCCTGTATCTATCCCGTTCAGTCACAGGAGTGGCATCCAATCTCATTCACCCTTAAGCGCATGCAAACCACTTGAGAGTGCGCTATTTTTGTACCCTCCTTGGCACCCACCCTTACATCGAAGTGGAGGCAGAGACCTTAAAGTTAATCATCCTGTGTCTCGTACACTGACCTGTAGTTCTAAGTGTTCCTTACCGAGGTTCCCTGTAAGGCAGGTTCGATAATTCCCACCATCCGTATCGAACCAATCTGTCCTCCTATTTAAATCTGACACAGGCAATCAGGTAACGTCATTTCAAGTCCTTTCACTTTGCATGCATACAACGTGCCTCCTCTCCGGTCCTCACTATTAGAAACCCACAGCATTTCAAGTCCGTTCAATTTGCATACATACAACATGTCTCCCCTCCGGACCTCACTATTAGAAATTTGCTCGTCACCACCCTTGGCGTCTCACGGTGTGGTGGCACGGTTCCAAAGTGCCCTATACTCTATTCCTCTTTGATTTAGCTGTACTTAAGTTCCCCACACATGTCAATTATACGCGACAAGGTTTGTTAATTCACACCATTCCTCACTTCTCAGATCACTTGTATCACCCCTTGCCAGTACTGCCTGCCCTAGGGCGTGGTTAACGTATTCTTAGTGCGTTCTTAAGTCAACAACACAAATCCTTCGTACCCTGCCATTCCAAAAATGTATCAAGGAATTTGAGTCAGTTCCCGATAATTTTTGGGGTGTCACAATTGTCTGTAATTCAATGAAACGTACTAATCCAACCAGCCCTTGTTAACATCACCTAAAAAAGCCATGATGCACTGTATACCCTGTGCTCAGCTGCCAATGACTGTACACGCTCAGCCTATGTCGTCTCAAACTAACTCAATTGAAGAGGGGAGAAGTGGTCTATATCAATCAGCTTTCTGCTGATGCATCAATTTCTGTCCAATTCATGCAATGTCACAGTTATGTTCTTTCCCCGACGCTCGTGATTAAACCTTGCAGAGTGATAACCCCAGGAAAACCTATGCTCTAATTGTATATCCTCAGATTCATAAAAAAAATATTAATGTTAAGTTGGTGATCTCAGTCAACAGCTAAACGTCTCATCTAAACTTGTAGTAGATCTTATCACACCTGAACAGTCCGAAGGGGTCTAGTCAGTAAAAATGCCTTAGCATAAACCCACTTGATCCCTGCCTACATTGAGTCTCCATACCCCTTGTCAGCCCTCATCCACCGCTCTGTGCCCGTGTTCATAGTTCAGTTCCAGGTCTAAAAAGCTCATTGCAGAAAGTAATGGAACTCATTATCACTGTTTAGGCCTTTCCCCGCGGACCTTAGTCTACTGATCCATTTGGCCTCTTTCTGCCTGAGCTTTAACTCCCAGTCACCTCCTCTCACATTCGGAGGTATTCTTTGGATTCTGTGAAATTTAACACTAATGAGTGCCGGATGACTATCCTTAATGTGTTGATAGATCGGGGATCTGATGTCACCATTCAGGATAGCCCGACGGTGCTCCGGAATCCTGATCTTCAATTCTCTCTTTGTGCTCCCCACATAAAGAAGCTTGCATTCACAAATGATCACATAGATAACACCACAACTGTTGCAATTAATGAATTCATTAATCCAATAGTGCCTGTTAGTGTTGTATTTAAAATATTCGGTGCGATTCATACCACAGTCACAGATAATACATGACCCAGGAATTAGTTACTGAGTCAAACTAAAGACTTTTACACATGTGGGTCATGTATCATCTGTGACTGTGGTATGAATCGCACCAAATATTTTAAATACAACACTAGCAGGCAATATTGTATTAATGAATTCATTAATTGCAACCATTGTGGTGTCATCTATGTGATCATTTGTGAATGCAAGCTTAGAATATGTTACCCACGCCCTAGGGCAGGCAGTACAGGCAAGGGGCGGGGCAAGTGATCCAAGAAGTGGCATGATCGAAGGGTGAGGATTGGTGTGAATCGACAAATCTTGTCGCATATAATTGACATGTATGGAATAGAGTATAGGGTACTTAGGAACCATGCCGCCACACCATGAGAGGCCAAGGGTGGTGACGAGCGGATTTCTAATAGTGAGGACCCGAGGGCAGACACATTGTATGTATGCAAATTGAACAGACTTGAAAAGCCGTTACCTGATTGGCTGGGCCGGTAGCGAGCTAATTTCTAATAGTGAGGACCGTAGGGGAAACACGTTGTATGAATGTAAAGTGAACAGACTTGAAATGCCGTCACCTGATTGGCTGAGTCGGATTTTAATAGGCGGACAGATTGGTTTGGACGGCGGGATTTATCGAACCTGCCTTACACGGAGACGCGTCGGAAGGGAACACGGGGCCAGTGTCTTAGGCCTAAATGGCCAATTCAGAACATGTGTTCTGCGTGAAGTCTTGAGGTAATGACTTATTGCTTTTGACTATATTTACAGATGAACAGGGGGAATTGCTCTTAACATATGGGAGTAACATCAAATATATGACGTTTACTTCGTATTATTAGTGATTGTGGGGTTGGTGTGGATATGATATATAATATTATATATGGGAGCACTGGATAGGTGGCGATGAGGGTCTTGCCAGAGGCGACCGTGGGCAACTCGAGTATTGTGGTCTAACTAGACTAAATACCAGTTATGACAATGCTTTGCAGAACAGTGATGAGTTTTGAGGATAGTATATATATATATATATATATATATATATATATATATATATATATTGTTTTGTTGTGATAACTTGTATTTTCCGGATTATATAAGAAATAGATTGGAGATACGGAGGGGGTCTTACTGTTTTGTTTAAGAAAGGACCTAATCATGTTGGTACTACATTTTTGAATTATTCATGGTGAAAGAATGTTTATTGATGCGCTTGTCTTCTAATATTCAGCCTTGATGAAGTCCACATTGGACGAAACGTGTCTGCTCTATTGTTTTCTTTTGTAATGATTTCTGGATGAAATAATGGATTTATGAAATAAACAACGAATTGGAAATACATAAAGACTCCCTATGGACTCACTTTGAATTATTATGCAGAATTCATCATTACTAAGCACCTTGCTTGTGAACTGCTTATTAATCGGCGCTCCTTACTGTAGAGGGTGGAGTTTGGTAGTTAGTGGCCCAGTGGCGGTAGGATCACCAGAAGTAGAGGGCAGTGAGAGCACAGCGACACATTACCCATATTGCACACCAGTGCGCACATTCTTCAGCCCTCACTGCTGGAAATGTGTTTGAAAATTTTTTTTAAGATAACTAATCAATTTGAAAAATTAGTTGTCAATTAACTATTTTATAAATAAAACAATTAAAAAAGTAATGTATATTTTTAGTAAGTTCCCAACCTAGGGCTTCATTTCGTTGTCAGGCAGACCGCCACCGATAAGACTGACCGCTGCATTTTAATGCATGCGGTTGGACCACAGAGTTTGGGGGGGACAGACCGCTGCCTCCAACCGGATACATGATCCCATCGGTCGGAATCCTATCACTATAATGGAGGCAGTGCCTGCGCAGGCACCACTGTAGGAATTAGGATGTCCCTTTCGACCGCCATGAAAAGGATGACGGAAACAGACTTTGGGGACCCAAGCAAACCATCAGACCTTGCTCGGGAGGCTTGGGGAAATTGGCCTCCAAGGGAGTGCTTTGAAATGGATGACGAGTTTTCTGTCTGACAGAACACAAACTGTAAATCTGGGCCCGTTCCGTTTTAAAACCACAAAATTGACTAAGGGAGTGCCGCAGGACTACTGCTTGAGTCCCGCTTTGTTTAACATTTATGTTGCCCCCTTAGCAAGATTACTAAGGAATTCAGGCTTTGTTCCTATGTCTTATGCTAATGATACTCAGCTTCTACTCTCCTTTGACAAGAACAATCCCAATGCTCAGTCAATTTTCGCAAAGGGATTGCGCACCATTGTAAGCTGGATGCGAAATAACTTTCTCCAGCTTAATGCAGGGAAAACGGAGATAATGCAGTTTGGCGAGGCAATGTTGAGGTGGTCTCCTGAGGTGGTTGCCCAAGGAAATGGGCACCGCACCTACGCCAAAACTAGTAGCAAAAAACTTGGGTGTCCGTTCGGACCAGAAGTTGACCATGAAAGAGCACGCAACATCGAATGTCGGGTCATGCTTTCACGTGCTTGGTCTTCTAAGGAAGGTATTCCCCTTTCTGCCACTACACACGCGAAAAACACTTATCCAGGCACTAGTTTAAAGCCGGCTAGATTATTGCAATTCCCTGATGATTTCAGCAAATGAAGCATCTCTGAATAGGCTGCAAGTAGTTCAGAACACTGCTGCCCATCTGGCACCTAACTGCCCCCCTCGAACTTCCTCTCTGCCCCTTCTGTGACAGCTACACTGGCTGCCAGTACGAATGCGGATCAAGTTTAATATTTGCTGCATCGTGCACAAATCTCTGAATTGCAAAGGCCATAGCTACTTAGCGAAGAAACTGACCAACTACCTGCCGACCCCATTTCTCCTACCATTTCTCCTATCAGAATCCAAATCTCTCCTTGTTACTCCTCGCTATAATAAAGAGCGCTTGGGAGGAAAAGCTTTCTCCTGCATAGCCCCTACCCTCTGGAATGCACTCCCGGTGCACCTGCGACACCGTTCGGATCACTTAGAGTTTAGAAACCACCTTAAAACCCTACTGTTCTAACCCACCTCTACATGTGGCTGGTAGCAGCAATCTCACAGCGCGGAGATACCCCTTGGGGGGTGATTCAGGTGCTCTATAAGAAATCAAATCAAGCAGGGCCACTGTCCCCCATGGGTCACTGCTAAGTGCCAATGGGGGCATATGTAGTGCCTGACACACGGTGCATGGATTTGCACAAAGTGCTTTTTTCTATTGCGGCTTGTGCTGTGGGCCTTTTCCTGGGGTAAAGCATAAGCTGCTGTAGAAAACAGCACTTTCCGACCGCCGTACTGGTGGTCTAATCGTAAGTTTAGGGTGGGTAGGATTGCCGAATCATTGTCAAACTTTTTTTTGTCCGATGCGATGCAATAGTGGTCTTCTGTCCGACCGACCAACTGCCATCGTAAATAGGACCTTAGTTCTCTACAAATCCATCGCCCTGCTACTAAATAAAAAATTGCTAATTAGGTTAAAAAAATACACATTAAAAACTACAAACTAATCTAAAATAAATTAAATAGCAATTTATCAAATACACAAATTATTTAATTACCAGTTAATTATTAACTTGACATAAAATAAAATAAAAAAATGTATATTTTACAATCCTTTCCAATCGAATCCCCTACAAACCCAACAACCCACGACTAAATCAAAGAATGCTAATTAGATAAGATTAGAAATAAATTAAATGAAACATTTAGCATGACAAGGCATACAGAAAACCACACTAAGGGACCCATTAGCGTGTCGGGCGGATCCACCCGACATTTTAGCCCACCTGCATGCCAATTCTCCCCTGCCATATTACTATGGCGGGGGCGACCCCGGCAGATGGAAAGACCGTCCGCCGGTTTTCAGCCGATAGGCAATCCGCCGGGCGGAAAAGCTGTTAATATGGTGGCGGTGCCTGGTAGACACTGCCATCCATATTAGCATACATGCGGGCACATGCATTTGTTTCCATCATGGAAAGGCATGCAGACTTCAACATTGGGGACCATAGTGGGCCCCCAGGGATTCTGGGGGGTGGGGGTGCACATGGGGGTACCATAGCATTTCAATGTACAACGTGGCAGGCAGGTGCCTGTCACGTTGTGCATTGAAATACATTACTTGCATTTTTGCATCTTTGGCATTGCGGTGGGTGGTGCATGAGCACCGCCCGCCACAATGTTAAAAATGAGGGATGCGCCCGCCAGTGTGGCGGGCGCATCCTAATGGGATGTGCGGGGCCGTGGCATGCATTGCGGGCGGTCCCATTTCCCGGGGGGTAAGGCGGGCGGACAAAGTCCGCCCACCATGCTAATGACCCCCTCAGTTTTTGAATTCCTAAACATAATATAATAATTAATACATATTAAATTAATTGCAAAGTGATGTTTAATACTAAATTAAACAAAACAACATTATATACAACTCTATTTAAAAAATAAAACAATAACATACATATATGTTGTTGAACTTGGCCCTTTTTGGCTAAAGTTCCCTAAACTTTTTGCATTCCCCTAGACCTTTTTTCTGACATGGTGTTGCCAACTTAGATGCTTTGGACACTTTGCCACTGCTAATCAGTGTTCAAAGTGCAAGTGCTCCCTGTGTAAAGTGTAATGATAATTGGTTGTCCATGATTGGCATCTTTGCCTTACTAGTAAAGTGCATTATGTGTGCCAGGGCTGGTAATGCAAATGCTACTAGTGGGCCTGCAGCACCAATTTTGCCGCCCACACAAGTAGACTTAAAGAGGGAGCTCAGGCCTGCCACTCCAGTGCTTGCGCACAGTTTGTTAAACTGCCATGTTGTCCTTACAAGTGCACCTACTTGCCAGGCCTTACCCTTCCCTTTCTATGCACATCATGCACCCCTATGGTAGGTCCAAGGTACCCCCTGGGCAGGGTGCAGTGCATGTGAAAGGTAGGACATGTACTAAGGTGTGTACCATGTCCTCACAGTGAAATAATCTCCATTTTGTTTTTCACTTTTGAAAGGCTATCTTGCCCATAGGATAGAATGGGGAGGCTGTGTAATATGTTTTCCAGCCTATCTTCCCAAAGGCTTAAAATGGAGAGGTGAAGTTTAGTGTGCCTGAACTCGCAATGTAATAACACATCTTTTTATGAAGGTCGTTTTTGCATTGTATGTTTATAAACCACTCTTTTAGAAGTGGCTGGGTTTTTGTGCTCTAACATTTCTGTGTGTCTCTGCCTGGTTGTGGATTGACTGTCTGGATTTAAAAGTGATAGGATCTGGGGAATGTCTTGACTCAGGGGAGGAGGTGAGACAGCCACAGGCTGACCTGCATCTGGGGCGTAGGGGGGAGTAGCCCCTGGAGGCAAAGAGGCCTGGGTTGCTGCCATAAAACAATGGTCCCATCTCCTGCTGAGTGATTGAAAACCCAGACCCCCACTAATCAAAGGAAGAAGGTGTCACTGGCAGGGAGGCACCCAGAACTGGTTTGAACAGGGGTCAGTGCCCCCCTGAACACAAAGAGTACAAAGACATTTAGGGGTATAACTATGAGAGCTGAAGCTCCTGAACGTTGGAGAAATGAATTGACCAAGACTGAACAAGACTGAAACTACTTTGTGGTCAAGAGGAACCTCTGACAAGGAAGAAACTGCTGAAGAGACTGAAGGAAAGGACTGACCCTTGCTGTGTATTCTGGGGCTGGCCTGCATTTTGCTGTTTTAACCAAGGAGAAGCTAAAGGGACTATGCTGTGTGCTGTGTCCCCCTGCTTGAAAGGACTTTGCTGTGTGCTTTGTCCAGAAGTAACTTATCCCCAAGGGCCTGAGTTGAGCTGGCTCCCTGTTGCGGAAACTCAGGAACACAAATGTTTCCAGGAGAGTCTCAGTGACGCTGTGTGCATGTGTTTTTTTCAGCCTGAGACCCTCGTAAGAATTGCCCAGTGATCGTGGGCACCTGGAGTCCAAGCGAGTCTCAGCGACGCTGTGTGCATGTGCTTTTTGCAGCCTGAGCCCTTCATGAGGATTGTCCTGTAATTGTGCGCACCGGAGTCCAAGTGAGTCTCAGCGACGCTGTGTGCGTGTGCTTTGTGCAGCCTGAGAACTTCATGAGGATTGCCTTCTTATCGTACACCTGGAGTCCAAGTGAGTCTCCGCGACGCTGTGTGCGTGTGCTTTGTGCAGCTTTAGACTTTTGTGAGGACTGCCTTGTTATCGTGCACCCAGAGTACAAGTGAGTCTCAGCAACGTTGTGTGCATGTGCTTTGTGCAGCTTGAGACCTTCGTGAGGATTGCCTTGTTATCATGCACCTGGAGTTCAAGTGAGTCTCAGCGACGCTGTGTGCGTGTTCTTCGTGCAGCCTGAGACCTTCGTGAGAAGTGCCCTGTGATCGTGCACCCAACGCTCAAGTGAGTCTCAGCGACGCTGTGTGCGTGTGCCCTGTTGCAGCCTGAATCTTTGTAGCACCAGCAGCCTGGACCAGCAGCCCCGGTGGAGCTGAGCCGCCAGTCCGAGCCTGCAGTTGCCAGAGTGGGACCTCGAAACAACCTCGTTGAGGGAGGGCCCGAGTCCCACTGCCCGGAAACCACAAAGATTGCATCGGAGGCCCAAGTCGCAGGAAGAGGAGGAGAGCGAGGTCCCACCCCCGCAGGTAACATGTGTTGACACCTGGGGCGGAGTGCAGGATTGTAGGGAGATGCTCTCGTTCTCTCCCATTCCTGAAGCGAGCCTCTGCTTCGGCTCGTATTACGGCCCGTACTTGCCAAAGGAGTGGCAGTACCGGGGCCGGAGTGCAGAGCTGCACTTTTGTTTACACCATACCTGTGTGGGGGCAACTGTTGACAGAAGCTGACTGCGAGTCAGTACGAGTGGCGGAGAGACCGCCTAAGGCACCATGATCGGTGCTGGAGTGTATTATGCATTGCATTAATTCTGCATTACGAACTACCTGATAAGTGTATTACGCATTGCATTATTTCTGCATTACGAACTACCTAATTGTTGTATTACGCATAGCTTTATTTCTGCATTACGAACTGCCTGATTGTTGCATTATGCATTGCACTATTTTTGCATAATGAACTACCTGATTGTTGCATTACGCATTGCGTTAGGTTGTATAACGACCTACCTGATTGTTGTGTTAGGCATTGCATTAGTTTTGCATTATGAACTGCTTGATTGCTGCATAACAAACTGCATTATTTTTACATTGCAAAGTGCCTGATTCTAACATCTCGAACTGCATAGCATTGCATTAGGACTGCAGTGGATCATTTAGAATTGCTCATTAATATCGCCAGAACTTACAAGTGCTGGCTGGCCTAACAACCGGTCAGGAGGTATATTACAAATATGCATATGTTGGATTTATATTGTGTGGCCTCATAGTACATCTTTTAATATAAATGTATTCTCGTTTTTATGAAACTCGTGTGGAGTCCATTTGTGTGTCATCATTGGGTTACTGAGAGTGTGGTTGCAAATACTTTACACATTTGCCTTTAAGATAAGCCTGGCTGCTCGTTCCAAGTTACCAAGGGATTGAGCAGGGGCTATCTGAGAAGGTGTCCTTCCTTTCCCTGACGTGAAAGCAAGGGTCCCTATTTGGCCTAAGGTACCTACCTCAACCAGCTAGCGACCCCCAGGTCTAACATATGTAAAAAAATATTTTCCTACCTTCTATATTCTTTCTGATAATATTTTTGACAATATATTTCAGTTTTGCGATATTTTTTTCATAACATTTTGGTAATTCATCCTAAAGATATATCAGTTGAAACAGTAATGTATTTAAAGAGATGTATTAACACACCATAGTTTAAAAAAGATGAAGCACCGTCGTTTTGGCGTCATTAAAATTTAATAGAAAGGTTTTTTGTCAATATCTAATGATCAGGAAATCCTTACTGTAATATATCTAATAGATGAGTCAATTCAATTGCCCATGCTAAATATTAGTTTAGAAAGACATTATGGCTTTGATGAAGTTGAAATTGCACAGTCATTGCAGCGCTGTTCTGAGTACTATCCCCCTTTGTTTTTTTTCTTAGGGTTCATTGTTTATGTCCCTAGCTAATGCCTTCCCACTGGTGCCCTCAATTTACTTTCGCTTTGTATTATCATGGATACACACAGGTTCTGTTATCTCTTCTGGTTCTGCTTTATCTCTTCTGGTTCTGCTTTATCTCATTGTTTGCCTCTTCATGCACCATGCACTTACAGTCATCATTTGACATTGGTGGTTCAAAATATAATTGATGCAGTTTTTACACATAAATGTTAAATGGAGGATTGGTGAACATTTAAATAAGGCTTAAAATCACCCAAGAAAGATTTGTTAAAGTCACTCGGAGGTGTCAGGGGCTCATAGTATGTAGTTCTACCCTCAATGATAATTATTTTCCCACTATTAAACACGAATATGGAGTAGCCCTTATTGTTTCTTCCTGTTGAACTTAGAGATATGGACCAGAGGGCTTTAGGGATATTCACAAGACTTGTTATTTTATTTTTTAAATGAGTAAATGTTGATACAAGTACATAAAATCTATCAGGAGGCTGGATTTTCCACAGCTGCACAATGGGAGGGGGAGAAATGCATGTCCTTTGGTATGGATGGGACCACGCATACAGTCGGAACTGTGGTGAGTCCTAAACATTCCGAATGCATGCTCCCACCCTAAATGGATCTACTCCAATAAATGGCTGGAAAAAGTATCTATTTAGGATATGAGACTGTTCAAAATAACCACCATTTCAGGAGGTGTATTCAACGTTATGTTCCCTTTTGTAAAAAAAATTACACGTGGAATAAATGAGTAAAACTACCCAATTGCATGTCATCCTTTAACCCTACACCTGTAAATTGTTTAGCTGTGGCTAATCCACACGCTTGAGGCCGGTAGGGTCAGGAGGTCTCTTAGAACTCTACAGGGTTTGTGGGTTTCAGAACACGTTCTATGGACTTCTGTGAAGCCCACAAAATACTTAACAATACAAGCCGCAGGACTATATCTGTGATGCATGGATACAAGTAATATTTTAATAGTTGATCCATTAGTGCCTTCCTGATTCATTCCTTACTACACAGATTTGAAATATACCATATGCAGGTTTCTCTCCAGGGAGGGAGTACCCTGTTGTTTCGCATATTGTCTAATTTTCATTTCATATGCTTGTTCCACATGCTTTGCTTTTTAGCAAGAATGACTCCCGTTTCTTTTTTATAGATTAATTTCTTCGATTTGTGTTCTGTCTTAATTCATAATCATGCCTGTGGTGAGACTCTATGCTGTTTTTGTGAGAACAGCAAGATAGCAGCATGAAGAACAACCCGAGTCATAAATCCACTCTAAATCATTAGGTAGCATTCACAAACCTACTTGTATACTTGGAGCATTCATCTACCAGAAATTAACAGAGATAGAATTGAGCTAAGGTATGTTAAACAGTTTGTTTTTACCTCCAACATATTTTTCTCATTTAAGTTTAATTAATAAGTCTCATACGGACACAAAACATAATTCAGGCATTTTTTCATTCTAGACTGTTAATAAAAGGTAGGGCTTCATTGAAAACTTTAAATGGAGACTTCCAGAATTTCACATCAGACAGAATGAGCACTGGCAAAATACTGAACACCAGATACAGGTAGATACTTGGAAGGGTGCTTCTAAAGCTGATAGCTAATGATAATAATTAGACGCCATGTCACTTAATTCAGGAAAAGACATGCTTCTACATTTTTGGGGGCTAATTCAGAAAGAGACGTTATCACTTTCCATGTTTCAGTTTTTATATTATCTTTGATACATTCATGTTTCTTTTGAGTTCTCTCACTTTCTCGCTCTCTTTTTTTCCTTCTCTTCCTATCTCAATCTTTCTCACACAGACAATACAATCATTTTAAGGATTTGGCACTACCAACTCAGTAGTTGTGGTTGCAATGCATAATCCATGTTCTGAGACTGCCAGAAGGATCATCAAGGACTTAGTTCAGGACAGAGGGAAAAAGTCGATATTTACTCAACCAAAAACTAAATTTGCCTTAAATATTTTTCAAGAAGGATATAGTTGTTAACCATGACCACATACATTCTAGCCAACCTTCAGTTATATTGACATGATCCCAAATGACTGAAATTCAAAACTTTAATTCTCCGCAATGCATTGCTCAAGTCCTCCCATCTGATGACACTGATGATATCACCAAGTCAGTTTCAGTGACATCACATTAGATCACCATTCACATCAATAATTGGGGGGCATATCAACAACAACCGGCGATAATTATCTCTAAGCGCACTTAGCGCCAGGATAATTATCGCCGGCTAGCGTGAATTTTTATCGCTGAGATAGCGTGCTATTAGCAACGCTTATCTCAATAGCGATAAAAATCCTCACGCTCACAGGCTAACGTGAGATTATCGCTGGAAACCCAGCGATAATCTCACTTTACCTTGTTGATTGGGAGAGGCAAACTTAGCCATGATATCCTCCTTCCATAGGATATCATGGCTAAGTCTGAAAAATACCAGACGTAAAAAAGCAGCGTTAACCGCGGTTAGGTTAGCGACAGTCTTGATAATAGGAGAAATGTCGCTTAGCGACATTTCTCCTATCATTTTACTCTGGAACGCCCCCTTTGCATCTCATTAGAGATGCAAGGGGAAGCGTAGAGTAAAAGGGTGCTAACATGCAAATTTGCATGTTAGCACCCTGTTGTTGATAGGGCGCTAGTTTTATCTCTTCTTTTTTGGCTTTTAAAGCCAAAAAAGCAGAGATAAAGCCCTTGTTGATATGCCCCAACATTATTGAATTTTTAAATCATTGTTCTTTTACGCGTCTTTTCACACCTGCGGACTGATAGTGTAAATGCAGCCTAGTTTCTTTCTGCCTCCTTTGCAATAACATCTATTTATTGAAAATGGTGCAGCAGGCTTCCACAAGAGGAAATGTCTAATAAGATATGTACAGATATTGAGTATTATCAAAACAGTCATTAAAATATACATGCATATACATCTCTGCTGATGACAAACACATGTCATAACGAACGGTTTCAAACCTCATGACCATGATCAAGGACATCTCAGAAGCTGCCAATTACTCCTAGCTTCCAAATCTTTTCTAAACAATAGAAGCAATATCGTTTTACTGGGTGTCTGGAGCAATTAGTCTTTTACTAAGTGGTTCCCTAGAATTTCTTTTTCACATTTTATGGACTTGCACTTTTGTTGGTATTATGAATGTGCATTGTGATACTGCGGGTCAGTGCCAGAGTCTTGAATGTGTGCTGCCCCTAAACATATACCATGAAACTGGTTATCTGGCTTTGGCTTCTTAACTTTCCACAAGGGCAACCCCAAGTTCACGCTGAAACTGGACCAGTGCCATAAAAGTAACATCTCAATTATGAGCTGCAATGTGGATTATCACCACCCACAAATATGTCTGAAGTGTATTTAGAACAACATTGTGCCCTAGTTCGAATGCAACCTTAAATCCACAGCAGTCACGCATGGCAAGGAAAAGTACTTTGCCTTCTAGGAAACCTACTGTTATATATTAGTGAAATCACCCTTAAAAGTGCCTTGTACGTCCACTGGGCTAGATACTTAATGATTGAATGGGGCACATAATAATCATTAGAAAAACAACTATATGCCTACAGTGCAAATTTGCCAAAAACTGTTGGTTATTGAGTATGCACAGTTCCCATCAACAGAACTAATTGTAAATGAAAATGGATTTTCAGAATTCAGTTTGGGAAAATTCGAATTCAAAACTCATAGAAGTTTATGATACGTGTAGTGGAAACATAACATTCAAAAAGTGTACTTTGTGCTGTCTCAGAGCAAATTGGAATTCAAACCAACTTGGTTTAAGAGGGGTGCTGTGCTGCAGTTTGTGCACCGACACACCCCAATGATACTTATGCTCCAGGAAACGCACCTTGAGGGTACCAACTGGCTCTTTCTGGCCTGTAGGGGGTAAGAGACATTGTTCCACGCCAGTTATTCCCAGGGGTATTGGGGTTCTGGGGGCGACCTTTCTCCTTCACAAACACTTGGCGCAAGTGGTCTCCAAGCTATCCCGGGACACCTACAGAAGGTATGTTGCCCTAGAAGGGTCCCTGGAAGGCAGCCTGTAGAACTTGGTGTGTGTTTATGTCCCACCTGACCTGACCAAGTCCACTGAGGAGAACCTCTGGGCGCACATACTGGCTCTGCCTCAGGGGGTGACAGTCATTGGGGGGAGACTTCAAAAAGAATATGTCTGAACAGGACTGCCACAGGTCCACGACACTCTGACAGAGGGTGAGGAAAGGGCTGGCGGATTGGGCTATGTGTGTGGGGCGATGTGATGTGTGGAGAATCTGGGATCCTGGATGCAGATACTATAATTATACCTCTATTGCACATGGTTTGTTGTCCCACATTGACTATTTACTAGTACCAGCCCCTGACATTCTGCACTCTTTTGGCTCGGTAATACTCCCACAGGGGATATCAGATCATGCACCAGTGATGATAGTGGGATTTGGCCCATGTGGCATTTGAACGATTGGTTTCTCACAGAGGAGCACTTTACCTTCCATTTGGAACTGGAAATCAAGGCATTTCAGGACACCAACAAGGGTACAGTAGATTCCCCTGGAGTGCTAGAGGGCACCTGTAATGCTTCTATGTTGTGGTTTTCCCACTCTTATGTTTGGGGGGCAGGACCGTGAGCGGCTGGTGAGGATCATGGAACTTGAGGTGTCCATATTATCTCATAAGTGTGAGGCAATGGGATGCCCGAAGGAGCCACTGTTCTGTCTACTGGCACTGGACAGGGTCACCCTTCACCAGCTGTGCCTGGAGGAGCCTGCAAATGCTGGCTGGCCTCTGCCCAATGGTTATACAAAAGTGGGGATAAGTCTTGTGGTAAATATTTCGTTACCGGTACTATTTTTTATGCAATAAAGTCTATTAAGAATAACTCAGTAAAATGAGAGGCAGAATCCGTGGTATTAGAGGTTTGAAAAGGCTTTATTCCTATACAAAGGAACACAATTCGAATTGTTGGCGTTCTATTCCATCACCACGAAAGTTCAGGAAGGAAGGGGCATATATTATTGACAGGTAATCATTTTTATAGAAAAGGCATTATAGTAAAACAGATGCAGTAGGCGTATCAACTGATAAGAAAAATAAACTATGCATGCGTAACTAGAATAGGCGTAACTAGACAACGTCATCATACATGATGTCATAAGTGGGTGGATCCATAAGAGAATCCTGCAATGTCAGCAGAAATATTTGGCAGAGATGCGTGCGCAGCCGCATGACGTGTGATTGACGTGCAACTAGAGGGAGAAAGGGACTTGACATTTAGCTCTACATGTGGAGACAAAAGTCTGGGGTTATGTCAACCTAATCCCAAATCATATCTAATATCCTATGTTTAAAGAACTGTGTTATCCAAAAAGAGAGGTCTCTTAGGATAGAATCTTATTCTATACTGACTATACTGACTAGTGCGTGTACAAGCGTCTAAGTGTCTACACTAGATGCGAGGGGGTAGGAATATTCCATGGTAACAGGGCTATGAATTACTTGCATGAGGACAGCGAGGCCTGGCCCTTTGCACGGTAGCTGGAGGAATGTTTACCTAAACTACTAGACAGGAATGCATCGGATGAGGGGCGGAGGAGATAATCTTGAAGGTGAAATACAGTTCTTGGCAGGCGACGGGCTGGATCAGGCACCGTTGGCGGCACAGGGAGTGAGACAAAGTTCATGGTCACAGATGCAGGCTCAGACTGGAGCTTTCAGAGGCAGAAGGCAGGAAAAGGCTTGATGACAGAATTCGGGCCTACTCGCCTGAATCTGTAAAATGTGGAAAATGAACCACATAAAGTCGGTGGCCTTTCATACTTAGGAAAGGAATATCTGACCCATTCATGGTGGATCTGAAAGAGGACATGTTGACGGTGGACGCACATATATTTGCGTCTTCAAAACTGGAGCAAGAGGGAACATACATGTACGTATAGCATGTACATGGAGCCGTTGGGGTCTACGATAGGGGACATAACTGATCACAAAATTCATATTTCCTCATTCCCTCCTTGTCCCCTTCGGACCCTTAGGAGATATCGATCTTCATCAATCCATCGATCTGTTCATATAACATCATTTGTTCTTCTTTCTTCTTCCGGGATCTCGAACGAAAACTTGGATGTGGGATACACGAGGTGGCACACAGACCACAAATCGCTGGCCCACATTGTAGACATAAGCAGCAACTGAATAGTATGAGAAAGCCAATACCTAGGAAGGAGAGCATTCTCCATCCCCAGGCTGACAACACGCCCCAGAACCAACCGGACCAAGTCCAGGTGCCTGGACTCTGGTGTATCTGGCTTACAATCTTATGAAGGCGGGTTATGGCTTTATATACTGACGGCGAATTTTCTGGTATGAAAATGCAGCAACTTGATCCGATGACCCTACAAGCTCCGCCCCTATCGGCCAGGATGACGTCAAGGACAAGACGATTTTGAAGCACAACAATCCGCATAGCAGACTGCTCTTCTGTTAAATTGCCTAAGGCGGAAATAGTTTCGTTCACTACTGCTTCAAGGGTTCTGGTTAATCTACGTATCAGCTTACTATTAGTGACTGTACCTATATAGGGAAAGAAACCTTTATTGAAATCTGTGTATTTTTCCCATGCTGTTTCAGTGTAATCAACAATTGGGAGATCTCTCTGCTGTCTATTGTGTACTAAATGAGTATTTCTGTGATAATCAGGAGGAGCTAGGAAAACAGGTGGTAGGAGGAATGCTATGTAACAGGTACCATCCCAATCTAAAGGTAGGCGTATATATGCGGTCTGGCCACATATAAAGTAGGAATGACGAGAAGCTCTAAATGTAGACTTGCCTTGATCACTGAATTTTATTACAGTGGTGCATTTACTATGGCCCATGTGTATGGAGCCATTCTTTCTTATACATAGTTCCCCTTTTACTGGGAATACGGACATGGCGGGCAAGATTGGTGTAGCTTCAGATTCAACGTTCAGGATCATGAGGTTAAGTGTAAAATTACCTAATCCATATACTTCATTTTCTAGATCAGTTCCTGTTCTTTTGGGAAGTCCCTCCTTGTTAGGGTAGCAGACTTTAAGCAAAACTAAGTTCAGGTTTCCCCATACCCAGTTGTCTTGATAAACTGTGGAATTCGAATCTAGGGAATTGATCAAACTAAACCATGCTCCACAGGAACCATTGTGTGTGAACGGATAGGGAAAGAGGGGCAAAACTCCTTTATAGTTCTGATAGGGAGGGAGTCGGCCACATATCCAACAATTTGTGGCATTGCTGGTTTGATGGGAATGATGTAGCATACTAATGAAAGTGTTATTGCGCAGCGCAAATCTATAAGACAATTCATGTGGAGGTAATTCACTAAAAGAATGTTCTGCAGTTATATTATAAGCACGCTTAGGAATAGGGTAATACATGTGCAATAGGATGCTGACAATGATGATCAAAAGACTTAAAAAAAACAAAATTAATAATGTTACTGTACAATGACTACGAAATGATTTACAATACGCATGCTTCTTGAGCAGCATTTGATTATTTCTTTCTCTATTCCGGTCCAGAGGATACATGTCAGAGACAAATTCAACCGATTCACCTTGGAGAGGACTTAAACAATCAAATTGTCTGACTTACTGGACCTCAATTTTAGTTTATACAGTTCTGGTTTCGTTAATTCAGCCAAAGGGAGCTTTGAGTCTGTTTGTGAGGGAATACAGGGTTGAGTCTCTACGCTGGATGGTAGTCCATAAAATTTCTTGATATGACTCGAGTGCAACCACCCTTTTCTTCCCTCGATTTTCACAGCTGTCCTTGTGGTAAGTAGAACTAACTTCGGTGACTTCCACCTAGGATCCAGTTGGGTCTTCCGGTCAATATTCCTGACCAACACCAAGTCCCCTGGAACCACGTCATGGGGTTTCACCTCAGTATTGTCGGGAAAAGCTGCGGATACCTGTGAACGACAAGATTGTAGTGCAGACATCAAAGAAGCCAGGTAATCTGTCAGCATATTACAGTCAACGTCAGTTATTTTACGAGGTATAGGCGTCCCCCACATATTTGGTGGTCTACCGAAGATCACCTCATACGGGGATAGCCCTGTTCGAGAATGTGCTACCATTCTCATGTAAAAGAGCGCAACTGGTAAGGCTACTATCCAATCGACTCCTTTCTCTCTACATATTTTGGACAATCTAATTTTCAGGGTTTGATTATGGCGTTCCACGAGACCTGCCGCCTCGGGATGTCGGACACAGTGAAATTTCCATTGGTATCCTAATAGAAGGGAAACGTGTTTCATTAATTCGGATGAGAACGGCTGGCCGTTATCTGAGTAGACAACACGTGGTAAACCGTACCGTGGGAAGAATTCTCGAACTAACTGTTTGGCAGTAGTCGGGGCAGTGTAATCTGAAACCGGGTATGCTTCTGTCCAACGGGAAAGAGCACAGACAACTACGAGAACATATTTGAATCCTCGACATCGTTCCATCTGGATATAATCCATCTGGAGGACTTCAAAAGCATGATCGGGAGTTTGAAATCCACCCTGTTCTACGGGGATGCTTTTACCTGGATTGAACTGACAACATATCATACAGGTACGAACTTTTTGTTTCGCTGCGGCTCGCAAGTGTTTGTTGAACCAAATGTGTTGAATGCTGTCTAGCATAGCTTTTTCTCCTAGGTGCGCTGGACTATGTATAGTGTTAATGATGACTTGGACCATTGAGTCGGGAAGAAACCATATAGATTTTTCCTTCGTCATCCATCCTTGATCTGTTTGGATCCCTCCTAATTCAGTCCATTTCTTTATTTCTTCCGGTGTAGCATGTGTCTGTATGTCAATTACATCAAGGGCGGGATCCTTAACTGTCATGCAATGTGTTGGTGTCAGGACTATTGTCTTTGTCATGTCAGTTGTGTGAGTCTGATTCTGAGCAGTCTGTTTAGCTGTTCTGTCAGCTAGGTCATTACCCTGAGAAATAATATCGGTAACTTTTGTGTGAGCTTTGCATTTCATAATCGATATTGCAGTAGGTAGATGAATCGCGTCTAATAGGGCTTGAATGAGGGGTCCGTGTTGGATGTGGGCACCGTGAGAAGTTAAATAACCTCTCTCTCGCCACAGTACGCCGAAGTCATGGACGACTCCGAATGCATAACGTGAATCTGTGTATATGTTGACTTTTTTATTTGTGGCTTGAATACAGGCTTGTGTCAGAGCGATGAGCTCTGCTGCTTGAGCTGACAAAGTGTTAATACAATTTGTTTCAATGACTTCAGTGTCTGTTGTGACTGCGTAAGCGGCCACTAACTCTCCTGTACTTGTTCTCATACATGACCCATCTACATATAATGTCAAGTCTGGATCTGTCAAAGGGATATCTGTCAAGTCTTGTCTGGGTTTCGTCGTGATAGTAATGACTTCGACACAATCATGTGCCAATGGATCTGTTCCGCCTACTGGTAACAGTGTGGCAGGATTTAACGTATTACAACGTCTGATTTCTATGTGTGGCTGAAACAATGTTAATTCGTAACCGGTGAGTCTTGCTATAGTCAAGTGTTGTGTTTGTGTGCGGTTCAAGAGAACCTCTACTGCATGTGGTACTTGTACTGTCAATTGATGTCCTAACACTATGGCATCGCTTTGTCTGATTGCTAAAGCTGTTGCTGCCACTGATTTCAGGCATGCTGGAAGTGCCTGAGCTACTGGATCTAATGTACTAGAGAAATAAGCACATGGTTTGTGTGATCCTGCTTGTTCCTGAGTGAGTACTGACAAAGCAGTACCTTCGCGTTCTGTAACAAAGAGTGTAAACTGTTTACTGTAACATGGTGTTGCTAGGACAGGTGCTTGACATAAAGCTTTCTTTAAGCTTTCAAAGGCATGTGTATGTTCTGGAGTCCAAGGGAGGACAGTCGATGTGGCTGCCTCCTGTGTTGTCAACTGGATGAGTGGTTTTGCTAGAAATGCATATTGAGGGATCCACTGCCTACAGTATGAAGTGAGGCCTATAAAAGCCCGCACCTCCTTTTGTGTCTTGGGTGGTGGCATGTTAGCAATTAACTGGATGCGATCGGGTGTAAGCTGCCTTCCCTCCTTGGACAGCGAGTGCCCAAGATAAACAACTCGCTGGACACAGAATTGCAGCTTGGAAGGGGACACCTTGTGCCCTTTGTCGGCCAGAAATTTTAAAACCGTCAATGACGCTTTTTCACATTCAGGTTCGCTTCGGGCGGTGATCAGCAGATCATCGACATATTGAAGCAAGGCAGTGTTAACTGGCATGTGGATACTGTCAAGTTCTCGTTTCAGTGCTTGACTATAGATGCTGGGGCTTTCTGTAAATCCTTGAGGTGCGCGTGTGAATTTAAAACTTCGTCCATTTAAACTAAAACCGAAAAGATATTGACTTTCCGGATCAATTGGAACACTAAAGAAAGCATTCTTGAGATCAATTACAGTGAAAAACGTTGCTTCTGAGTCAATAGCTGTGAGTAATGAGGAGATATCTGGGACCACAGGGTATTGTGGTACAATGCATTTATTTAATTCGCGCAGATCAATAACCAATCGATATACTGGTGGTGCTTTTGGATCCGTTCTTTTAAGAATCGGAATTATCGGGGAATTACATACATTGGAGTCAGTTTCGACAACCACTCCTTGGGCAATAAGCTCGTCAATGATTTGCAGTAAAGCCGTTACAGCATCTGGTGGTAACTTGTATTGTCGCATTCGTGGTAGTACCACTCCTGTTTTTAGTGTGACTCGATATGGTGTAATGTTCATGCAACCAACATCAGTGGGGCCTTGTGCCCATAAATGTGTAGGTAAATTCTGCAGACGGCGATCCATGTCTCTGGATACGTAGTGACCTTTAAAGTCACGTAAAAATAGTCGTACTCCTTCCGGAGAGCAACATATTATGGCTCCTAGAGCTTTCAATGTTTTTATACCTAACAAGTTTTCTGGACATGATTTGGTAAGCAATAAATCTGTAGTACGTGTTAATGGACCGACTGTAAGTGGAAGAGGTTGTGTTACATCATTAATTATAGGTTTTCCTGAGAATCCAAGGGAAATATTTTGTGAGCCTGAGAGGGGTGCCCCTGGAACTTCACTGTGTCTTATAGTTGTTCTGCTTGCCCCTGTATCAAGTAAAAACTTTCTGTCTTCCCCTAATAGTTCACTATGTACATAAGGTCCCTCTTGGTCTACAGGAACCTCTATAAGGGGTAAGCCAACTTCCCTCTCTAGGCTATCTCATGAGTATCGCTGATAATCGGGATAATCTGTTTGCGCATACTGATACATTTGTTGTGTTGTTGCTTGTGTTGCAGCAACAGGCTGCGCTTGTGGTGGTGCTACGATCTGTTGTGGAGCTGCCTGTTGCGGAGCTAATTGTTGCGGAGCTAACCTAGGTTGTGCCTGCTGAGGCATTAGTTGTTGATTCTGATCCTGTCTAGGTGGACGTGGTCTCTCATGTGTTCTACCTGTGGCAATGTTATGTTTCAGGACTGGACAATCGTGTATATAATGACCTGGTTGTTTACAGTAGTTGCATGTCCCTTTCGCAGGACTTGCGGAATCACCCTTTTGGTGACTATCGGCTGGAACTGATTGTGCAACAAGCATTTTCATTTTCGTATCTTTCATACGTCTTTGTTCATGTTCTTGTTCTTCTCTAATTCTATTGTGGTGATATTGTAACATCTGTAGCATCTGTGATGGGGTATTACCTTGCCAGGTACTTTCGAATTTCAATACTCTATTCTTGACTTGTAGCAGAGAATTTTCAACTAATTTTGTCACAAACAGATGTGGATATGACTCACTACTGGCTTTTATACCACTATTTATACTAAAACATTTTTCAAATCGGGAATAGAAATCACTAGTGTCTTCATCTGGTTTTTGTTTACAGGCTGAGATTGCACCCCAGTCTTCCTTTTTCGTAGTTAATAAACGTGGCAGTACCTGTATTAGTAGTCCTGCTAGTGCTGTAGTCTTTTCCCCAAGCCCTGCTCCTGCAGCTCGGGCCTTTTCTTCGTTTTCTAATGCTGTCCAATCTATCTTTTGGTCTCCCACCTCCCATTCTTTTTCTTTGAGTTTCTCATAAACACCGGCGGGTAATAGGACCTTTAATATTTTCATAATATCGGGTTAGGTATACTCTCCCATGAGTAACATGTCTTTTATTTCACGGTGGAAACCTGCTGGGTCCTTGTCATGGCTGGGTACTACTTTCTTCATTTCTAATAATTCTAGTTTAGTTATAGGCGTGTACACAAACACGCGTGTAAAATTATCACCAGCACCTCTAATTGGGTGTACTTCGCGTAACGGATTCTGTCTATCTATGTGATACATTTTTCTTCCCATGATGGGAACTGGAACGTGTTCTGGGCATACGAAATTTAAATATTGATTTCGAGATTCTAGAATTTCCTTAATCAAATCAGTACCTGACCCTCTCCATATATTCGTGAATAGTTCTGTCAATATGTCAGGTAAGGGTCCTGGATCGGAGTGTTGGTTTTTATATAATATAAGGAGGTGTTGAATCATGTATATACTAGCTAAACGTTGTTCATATGGGTCTAGATTCAGAAACGTGTGTGCAAGTACATCGTCATTGTATTCGCCGGGACTGTCAGCCCATTGTACTGCTGACCTGGCTAATTCTTGTTCGTCCATGGAATCGAGCACGTGGTACCCCCTTCGATCTCGGAGTAATTTATCGGCGGCTTGGAATAAGTGTTCAGGGGATTTCGTATTTAGCATAGGGTTTGGAAGATGTCTATTACATTCTGGACGTATTGGACGTATTGGGTCGTTAAAACCTCTGATATTATTATGGGATCTTCCTCTACCTACATAAGCTATTGTATCTACTTGGTCTGATTCTTGCTCCTCCTCCTCTCTGTTTAAGTCAGCGGCGTCTATCTCTAATCTTTCTTCGTGTATTCGTTCCACTTCTTTGCGGATCTTTCGGTACATAGCTACTATACATAACTGTTTATCATGTCTTCCATCTGATATATTCTGGCCCCAAGTGACAAGTTTTTGCATTTCTTCTGGATTTACCCCAGGCCGGTCTTGATTTCTGATTACACAGTTTATGAGGAAACGTAACAGTTGTCCCTGTACCTCCGCTTTCTGGTACTCCATGGCTCTGCTAATACTTTCAGGACCTCGTCCTGACTGGACAAAGTGATATATATTTTCTAAATGTGTAGCCATTCCTGGTAGCTTCGTTAAATATATTGCGGCTCGTCGAATACGTAATGATGATAGCAGCATTTCGTCCCGTTTACCGGGTACAGGATCATATCTACAATCTATTAGAAGTTCCTTGAGCATGTCGGGAGTTGCTAGTTTGGGCGTACGTTGGTGTGCTAATTCTCTAAGGGAAAATTTATTTCCTCTGGGTGGCGTAGAAAAAATGTCTGTCGTACCTCCTGTAGCACCGTCTGGGGTGCTGGACGTGAAAGGATTTGTTGAAGGCGAGACAGCAACCGTCGTTGCGGGAAAAGCGGTAGAAACAGATGTGTTTGTCGGAATGTGTGTCGAAGCTTGTTGTTGTGGAGGTACAGACGGAGAGTCTTGGCGATGAGCATCATCGGCAAGCGGTCTATGTGGTGCGGTATTAGCATACTCGGGAGCTGCGTCGTCTAAATAAGAGGAAAGGAAAACATCTTCTGCGGTTCTAGGATGCCCCTTGGGATGTGCTTTTATTGGAAACAATGGAGGTGGCAAGTCTTTTGGTATTTCCGGAGTAGCCTTAGGTAACCCTTCGGCCAGAAGTGGATACATACCATTCATAAGGGCGTTTCTTTGTCTGTCTACTTGTTCTGATTTTACTCGGGTACCTTCCTCAAGTAATAGATTTTCTCGGGTTTTATTTGAATTCTCTCTACCTTTCTCTTCCTGTCTGAGTGCTTTTTCCGTGCGTCTATATGATTCTTTACACCATAATTCAATGGCATCTTTCTGTGACTGTCTGGCTTTCTTTTTCCATAATTCTTCTTCTACTCTCATGATGCTATCTGCATCCCAGGTCCCCGCTGCGGGCCATCTCTGACTCTCTGGTAATTCTTTGGTGTAGTCCACCCATAAATCAAGAAATAATACGGCATCTAGGCCATGTTTATGATACATAAAGTACCCTGGAGTGTCCCTAGGTGGGATGGGAACAGCTTCTTCGAGTACACCTTTTCTAGTTTTGATCTGTCTTAGTTTCGAGAAGAGCGGCATTTTTAGACCTTATGACTGGGACACACTTTATAAAAACACAATAATGAACAGTCATTCACACCACAGTATATAGAACGTATTTAAAACATTTAACACTTAACAGTTTTACGAACAATAATAACTAATAGAAAACTAGTTACTGACATAATACTGACACTAGATAATACTTATTTATATTTATTTATATGAAAAACATACTATATATACTGCTAAACAGTACAGATACACTGCTAAAACAGTGCAGACCGGATTTGTGTACCCAAACCCGTCTTGACCGGCACAGACTATGTGCACGTTAAATGCCTCCCCGGTAATGGTACTCACCGGGTAGCTCGGAACGGAAGGCCTCGGAACGGAACTGAAACTGGACTGGACCGGACTGGACTCGGAACTTCGGAACCTGGCGGGTCTCTGTATACCTCGGATCTTGCTCTCTCAGCTAGGCTCTGGTCGGGATACTTCGCACTTCTCACCGCCTCGTCTGGGTGTTGATCGCAGCCTCAGTCGTCCCCGCTTGGCCGGAGGGAGATACAGGAAATCCTGCGGGTACGCGTTTTTGTCCGTTCACCTGTGGCAGGAGACCGGGCCTGCAACGCACCGCCGGCGCGTGAGATGAGAAAGTGTCCCTGTTCGGGCGCCAATTTATGTGGTAAATATTTCGTTACCGGTACTATTTTTTATGCAATAAAGTCTATTAAGAATAACTCAGTAAAATGAGAGGCAGAATCCGTGGTATTAGAGGTTTGAAAAGGCTTTATTCCTATACAAAGGAACACAATTCGAATTGTTGGCGTTCTATTCCATCACCACGAAAGTTCAGGAAGGAAGGGGCATATATTATTGACAGGTAATCATTTTTATAGAAAAGGCATTATAGTAAAACAGATGCAGTAGGCGTATCAACTGATAAGAAAAATAAACTATGCATGCGTAACTAGAATAGGCGTAACTAGACAACATCATCATACATGATGTCATAAGTGGGTGGATCCATAAGAGAATCCTGCAATGTCAGCAGAAATATTTGGCAGAGATGCGTGCGCAGCCGCATGACGTGTGATTGACGTGCAACTAGAGGGAGAAAGGGACTTGACATTTAGCTCTACATGTGGAGACAAAAGTCTGGGGTTATGTCAACCTAATCCCAAATCATATCTAATATCCTATGTTTAAAGAACTGTGTTATCCAAAAAGAGAGGTCTCTTAGGATAGAATCTTATTCTATACTGACTATACTGACTAGTGCGTGTACAAGCGTCTAAGTGTCTACACTAGATGCGAGGGGGTAGGAATATTCCATGGTAACAGGGCTATGAATTACTTGCATGAGGACAGCGAGGCCTGGCCCTTTGCACGGTAGCTGGAGGAATGTTTACCTAAACTACTAGACAGGAATGCATCGGATGAGGGGCGGAGGAGATAATCTTGAAGGTGAAATACAGTTCTTGGCAGGCGACGGGCTGGATCAGGCACCGTTAGCCGCGCAGGGAGTGAGACAAAGTTCATGGTCACAGATGCAGGCTCAGACTGGAGCTTTCAGAGGCAGAAGGCAGGAAAAGGCTTGATGACAGAATTCGGGCCTACTCGCCTGAATCTGTAAAATGTGGAAAATGAACCACATAAAGTCGGTGGCCTTTCATACTTAGGAAAGGAATATCTGACCCATTCATGGTGGATCTGAAAGAGGACATGTTGACGGTGGACGCACATATCTTTGCGTCTTCAAAACTGGAGCAAGAGGGAACATACATGTACGTATAGCATGTACATGGAGCCGTTGGGGTCTACGATAGGGGACATAACTGATCACAAAATTCATATTTCCTCAGTCTGGTAATCTTTTTTTTCGGCTAGTGACCAAAGGCATCAAAACTAGAATCGTTCCATCAGTGTTGGATGGGTCTGGGGTATTGGTGGGGAAGGCCACTAATATAGCATTGGCCTTCGCTCAGGACTATTAAGGCCTTTACGTGGAATGTGAATGGCAGCCCTGTGAAGCCACATCCCTGCTTGTCTCAGATATACTGTTGCCCCATCTGTCGTGGACAAGCTGAACCAGTCACTCACACTCGAGGAGGTAGGGGAGGCACTGTCCGACCTCAACACATGGAAAATATTGACTCCGGATGGATTTCCAGTGGGGAATTGCCATCAGCTTCAGCCAACGATTCTTTATGCCATTCTGGATATGATCATGGAGGCGGTCACAAGGGTGCATTTTGCCTGCAAAGACAGATCCTGCGACACTGGTTGTGGTGCCCAAGCCGGGCCTATCTCCCTGATTAATACTGAGGTCAAGCATTTTGCGATGTGGTTGGCTAATCGGCTCCTGAAGGTCCTGGCCCATTCAGATAAATGTGGGTTGATTCCTCATCACAGCACCGGGCATTGTACTAGCACTCGCCATATATATTTTCATGCTTGGCGGGTTGGCAACACTTATGCTTATCGACGTTGAGAAACTTTTTGTTACTTTGAACTGGAACTTCTTGGAAGAGACCCTCCTTAAGATGGGCATCGACCCTACATTCCAAGACTTTGTCAAGGTGTTGTATGCTGCCCCCCCCCCGGGGCCAGGTGAGGGTAAATGGTGAGATGTCCCCTAGGTTTCCTATTCGATGAGGCTCTAAACAGGGCTGTCGTCTTTCCCCCTTCTCCCTTTGTGCTGGCATTTGAGCCCCTGGTGACAGGGGTGCGCTGTAATGCACAGGTTTGAGGATTCAAATGGGACCTCGCAATGGAGGACAGGATTGCCCTGTATGTGGGCGATGTCCTTCTATTTCTCTTCCAGCTTGCCCTGGTGGGGCCTAGATTGATTCATATCCTGACTACTTTTGGCTCGGGCTCTGACTTGCGGGTTAACTGGGACAAGTTTTTTTTGGTCCTCCTGCTGGACGATCATCATGATAAGGCCTGGCATTCCGGGCTTCCCGTTCGTTAGCTTAGCTTTATATATCTTGGTGTACACATCTCATGTGAGGCAGCGCTCACTTAGAGTCTAAATATCCACCCATTGTTGTGCAGGGCTCATGAGGACATGACCAGGTGGGGCAAGCTGCCACTTATCCTACCTCATGGGTAGAATAGCACTGTTCAAAATGATGATACTTCATCGGTTCCTCTATGTCCTGCAGAATCCCGTATCCCGCAGACTTGGCTTAACGCTCTCACCTCATTGATCCGGCGGTTCCTCTGGGCCTTTGGTGAATACGTCTGCGCCACATATGATGGTGGGCTGGCCTTGGAAGATGTCCGTCTATCCTATGGGATGGCTCACATTCTGGTAGTAAATGAATGGTTACATGAGGGGTTTATGGGGCCTTGCCTACTGGGGAAAGATAGCACTCATGGGTCTGGAGAACATAATACACATGCTGTAGGAGGCCCCAATCCCTGATGCACTCTAGAACCCTACAAAAGAGGTGTTTAGGGCCTGGAGGGCAGGGCTTAGCTGAACGGACTGGTATTGATGCTTAACGTGGGATATCCCTTTGTGGGCAGGCCGTTGGTTGTCAAAGGTAGTGAGCCTTGAGTTGAAAATGGGACCAGCTGGGCATCACACTCCTTTCAGGACCTTCAGTCGGAGTTTCAACTGCATGCACATGATCTAGACTTTTCTGACCCCAGGAGTCGTGATTTGTTCCTGTAAGGGGGGCACAGAGCTCTCCCTGATATGCATTTCATTTCTGATATATTTTAGACCATTTATTCGGACAACCTACTTTCATACAGCACCCTCTCCGCCTGCATGCACCAGTCCATAACCTGCTTCGAATCACCCAATTACAGTGGTAGTGCTGCTCCCCATATCTGTCCATCATGGTGTTTGGCCACCATCAACCCCAGCATAAACCAAAGGTGGTCGATTCGGAGGACATCCCAAATACTTAGGAGGCACCACTTCTCAGAGGGTGCGACGTTACACCCACAGACACTGTTAAGACATTCAACAATAGCTGTCCAATACCTTTGAAGTATCAACAGTCCCACACCCTATGGAAAAACGTTCCTTCCTGACCACACGTATTGCGGCAGAGCTCAGAGTTGGACTTTCCCATTTTGCCAGGTTTGTCCCTCTGTAATATCACCTCTGGAAGATCTTCAGCTGCACCAGGCGAAATCTGGATGTTATAGCTACCTCCCTGGGGGACAACAGGGCCTCAGGCCCCTCATCATCCTCTAAGCCTCCCAAATCTCACTCCTAAGTGCCACGCATACAGACCAAGGTGTCAGGAGAATTGTTTAACAATTAACAATAGGTGAGCGAGATTGCTTTTTTGGGCATATATTCATCCAGCAACCTGTCTTAAAGTGCGGAGGACTCAGGAAGCACTTTTTGTAAAGCATGACAAATCTGTAGGTATCAAAAGGTGTACATGGGGGCCAATTATTATTCGCTTTGTAGTTCTACGAATGGAAGCACCTCACTCCTGCCTTCTCAGGTCACCAACTCGAGACAGGCCGATGAGATCCCATTTATCAAAGACCATCTGTAAAGCCAAGGTACCCAACCATGTTGTATTCTTCAAGAGTTTAACACGTGTGGTCTTGTCACACCAACCCAAAGCTTTCAGTGTGGTGTGCCAGGGGGAAAGTGTGACAGCTGTCGGGCTGGGGAGGGCTCTAGTGCGTGTTCCCCCATTGATGGTCCTGAGATACCTCTCGGGTTGCATATTTGTCCTGTCCATCCTATAGGCAGGCTCATCCTCCAGAAGGTAAGCCCAATGGTTAATGACTATGGGGCTGATATCGATGTTGTTAGGAAAGGCTCCGAATGGGATTCGGAATCTCAGAATCCGATTTGAAACCTATGTTTCTGACTGAATCCGAATCGTACAAATTTCCAACTGACCGATTCCAATGCACGGAAACCATTCGACTGTCCGAATCGGTTCTGAAAGGTATTCAGACAACCCGAGTCTTTTAGAGCCGATTCGTACAGCTCTATGGACATGGTGTCTGAGCGAGCGATTACGATGACCGATTCAGACAGCCGTTCTGATTCGGTCTGCCAAATTAAATGGCTGTCAGAATCTGACTTTGAGGGGCCCGTAGCAGGCCCCCCCTTCACGCTGAGGTCTCCGGTTGGGGCCATGGGGGTACCCAAGGAACCCTCCCCTGTTAAACTATGCACAGTGTGGGAGACACCATGGGATGCCCGTCACAGGGTGCAAGGTTTTCCCTAACCACCTTTTTTCAACAGGAAATTGTGTTCTTGTTTGGGACACGGGTTCCCATTGAAGTCAATGCGAGTCCGACTGAGCGATGTTGGGAAGCATTGTAATTGGTCGGTCTGATTCGCAGAACCCGGTTCGGTTGGAAACGATTCCAAAACCGATTCGGTCGGAAGAGTATCCAAACGACATCATATTCAGCGCTATAAGTTTTGATGCAAAATACATTTTTGGAGATCAGGAAGTGTAATTCCCACATGATACCAACTCCTAGTCTGTTTCTGGAGTGCTATGCAAGGGGGGCCTCCATCCCAAAGAAGTGTGCGAGTGGCATCATCTATTGCTTGGAAATAGAACTGCAGGACTGGATAGGGAGTGTTGTGGAGGACATATATGAAATGGGGAGTGTCATCATTTTAAATAAAGCAGCTGTCCCCCATAGTGAGAGGGGCAAGGTCTTCCAGTGTTGAATGTCCCTTCGCAAGCCTGAAAGCTGTGGCTCAAGGTTATGTGTATAAAAAGCGTCTTGGTCCCTAGTGATATATATGCCCAGATAACGGAAACCCTCCATTTCCACATGCGCTGCACAGCCATCGGGCAGGTGTGGTACAGATCCATGAAGGGCAAAGGTCAAAGACTTGTTCCAATTGATGGTATAGCCCATGTAACAACGGAATAGTGGGAATATTTGAATCACTCTATCAAGAGTCTAGGACGGATTGATGATATAAAGCAGGATTGTCTGCATAAAGGGACTGTAGGGAAAAGAGACAGATCCTTTCTCGTGCTATAAAATCTAAGGAACATAGTCAATGCCCGGAAAACTTATTATAAAGCCATAAGGAAGGCGAAGCGTTTGTGGGACGAAACCCACTGGCAGGATTTAAGGGCCGCAGCCCTATTGAAAGACTCAACTCCTTTCTGGAGTCTTATCAACAACAGCGCCAGGGAAGGGGCCGATCCAATCCCGAATCACATTACGGGGAGCCAATGGCATCTACACTTCTCTGATCTTTATTCACTTAGGGAAAGAGTGGCTTTAGAGGAGCAGACCCCGACATTAGAGTATTTGGTACCCTTGGAGATAGAGGCCCAGTTTGGGCTAACAGAGGTCCTCTCTGCGATCAATATGATCGCTCCGGGTAAGGCAGCTGGACCCGACGGACTCCCTGGTGACCTTTTGCTCCATGAAAAAGACCTTTGGGCAGAATTCATACTTCGGACTTTAAACAACCTAGCTTCAGGATACCCAGTTCCGGACTCGTGGAAGGGGGCGGAGGTGGTGGCTATCTATAAGAAAGGGGACAGGGAGGACCCTGCCAACTACAGACCGATTAGTCTAATCGATGTAATACAAAAAGTGGTTGGCAGAGTCCTCCTGACCAGGATTAAGGCCTGGATAGATGAGGAGGGAATTCTGAGTCACTATCAAGCAGGATTTAGGGAAGGAGTTGGTACTATTGACCAGGTCTTCAGATTCTGTACTATATACTGGAAATCTGTCACTATTGAAAAAGGCAGCCTGTATTTGGCGTTTATTGATTTAAAAACAGCCTTCGACCTGGTCCCACGATCACAGCTGTGGCAGGTACTGTGCGATCTGGGCATTCCTCCCCTAATCCTGGACCTCCTCAAACGCCTTCATGAAGGCAATTTTGCCAAAGTCAGGTGGGGACACCAGGGCCAGCTCACAGAGAGGATAGCTGTCGAGAAAAGGGTGCGCCAGGGTTGCGTTCCAGCCCCGACCCTGTTCTCTCTTTTTATGAATGGGGTGGCAGACCATTTGAGAGATGACATGGCCGATGCCCCAACCCTGTGCGGGCAAAAAACACCCACCCTGCTCTTCGCTGACGACACTTTGTTGATATCAAAAAGCCCTATGGGCTTACAAAGATTGTTGTCCCGTTTCTCCCAGTTTTGCGACATCAGGGGCTTGAAAATAAATACAACAAAAACCAAGCTGATGAAGCTATCACCCTCAAAAAACTTTAGGAATAACATCAAGCTAAATGACACCACACTGGAGCTAGTGGAGGCTTTTGATTATCTTGGAGTGAGGGTCAACAACAAGCTCAAATGGGCCCCCCATTTGTCGAAAATGCTCCTTGTCCATAAAAGAGTCTCAGGGGCAATAGCGAAACATCAGAGGCTCTCATATAGTAGGCCAATAGCTGCGGCAGTCAAGGTCTACGAGGGGAAGGCCATGTCAGCGGCCCTCTACGGGGCGGAACTGTGGGGTTTTGAAAACCTAACAGAGTTGCTTAAATCTGAGAATAAGTTCTTTAGAGACTTAGTCTCGCTTCCACTGTATACCCCGCTAGTTCCGCTCCGCAGCGATCTCGGTAGACATAACATCAGCAATGTGGCTAGGCTACGCCCTATACTATCTTGGACAAGGCTCAGAAGGTCCCCCGAACTTCATCATTACGCTTCTGCTCTGGACGAGTTATTAAAACTTGGAGCAGAGCACAAGATCGCCTGGGTATCGAATCTGAAAAAACAGTTGCAGAAGATAGGCCTGGAAGAGGCTTGGGTGAGTCAGCTCCCTCCTCCCAAATCAACGATAAAAAAGATCTATTGGGAATGGGTCACGATTGACATCCTAAGAAACCAGAGGGGTGTTCTAACTGTGAACTTTTTGGATGTGAAACCTGCCCCCAGTATGGAATCCTTTATGGATTTGATTGAATCTCCTGGAGAAAGGTCACTATATCTTAAAATGAGATATGGTACCCTTCCACTTCACGAGTTCCAATCTAGCTGGAGTAAGGCAATCGCGAGCCCAAAAGGTTGCCCAGGCTGTGCCTCTCCCATAGAGACCATTGGCCATTTTATGTTTGCCTGCCAGGTATACAGGCAACCAAGATTAAGATGGCTGAAACCGGTTTGTAACAACCTAGGCACTAGGTCTTCTAGGGTGGCGTTGCGAATCCTGACCTACGAAACATCAGTCCCCAGTGTTATCTGTGGGACTGCTAAATATCTGGGCTGGGCATGGAGGATAAGACGAAAGCTCCTTAAAGATGTACCAATTATAAGCTAACCATCTATCCCCTTGACCCTGTACGAATAATACTTTTTTACTCTTTTTAATTGTATATAGATCAAAGTCATTGTTGTAGTGGGTTTTAAACTGTTTCATATGTACTGTATTATACTTTTATGATATTGTTTTTATATCGAATAAAGTGACTACAACAACAGCATAAAGGGAGATTCTGTCCTCTCAGTCAGCAGTCCAGCACAGCCCTCTAATCAAGAGATCACTTCGGATCCAGGCTGCAAGGAGCTCCAGGACAGGGGCAAATATCAAAGGAGGAAGCGGGCAACTCTGTCTCATGCCACAGCTAAGGTGAAATAATGCGGATGTGCCTGGATTGGCCATCACAGGCAGGATGAGAGGGCAGAGTTAGACACAGCCACAATTTCCCCTAGATAGGCTTTGCCCTGCCTGCACACAAAGGATTGCATAACCCCTTGAAGCTAGTCTGGGGCCAGGTGAGCCAGGAGACCTAAGCACTTCAAAGGGAACTATCTAGAAGTTTCTCCCACTTCAAAGAAGGCAACAGGTATAAATATTGTCGTGCAGACATTAACTCTTCAGTAAACCTCTAAACCTGAGAAAGACTCTTAAAAGGAAACAGGACTGCTGTGCTGTTGAATGGACTACCACTCTGCTAGACCGCCAAATTGAATGACTGCTGCCTGCTGGGCTGGACTGGCCTGGTGCCCTCTTGCCTGAGTGTGAAGAACTGGATCTGCAACCTGTACCTAGTACCACAAGAGTAACTCCAAGGGCTCACCTCTTGTAACCAGCACCTAGACTTGGCAACTTAAAGCTCTACCCTGCCAAGTACTACCACCCCTGTCATAGATCCTTTGAAGTGAGCCTGAATGTCCCCTGCCAGCCCATCAGTGTATCCAGCAGAACTGATGCATCTCTTCTGCTGTGTGGTGCAACCCCAACCAGTACAGATGCATTGCCTCTGCTGTGAGGATTCTTCCAGTGCAAGGACTCTGCATCGACTTTGCCACATTCAGCCTCATCGGAACTGCCACTACGAGACGCATCAGTGAATCACGCCCTTGCATGGCAGGCCTTTTCATCAACTACAGCCTCAATGACGATGCAGAACTTGACATCGCAAGCCCTGCACTTTTTCAGAACCAATCGGTGTGCGACGCATCCTTGATACAGGACTTCGCATTGCGACCTTTCATTATTGATGGCCTCCTTGACAATGATCCAGGATCTTGCATCGCAGCTCCCCAGAAAACGACGCTGCATGATGCAACTCCCACCCGGACCTTGCATTGCCTAGGCTGCACGACAGATCCTCGAAACGGGAACTTGCAATGCTCCGCAACCAGAACTTAAGGTACTCATGTTCAGCTAGCCTATTTGGTTCCCTGTCGGAGGCCTGTGCACCATTGCGTACAGCCTGAACTTGGAACTTTGTCGCAGTCAGGCACCACCATATATCCACAGTTGGAGCTTTGTTCTTTTTGGCACTGTTTTCACTGAAATCTTTAAACTTGCATGTTAGACCTGGCATCATTGGCGTGGGTCTCCCTTCCATTGTTTTTGGTGCTATGCCTCCTCTGTTGTTGATATGTTTTTGCTGGTTTAGATGCTTTAGGCACTTTGCCACTGCTAATCAGTGCCAAGTGCAAGTGCTCCCTATGGTAAATTGATGTATGGATTAGTGACTCCATGATTGGCTTATTTGATTTACTGTCAGACCTTAGTACCGTGCACTGCGTGTGCCCAGGGCCTGTAAATCAAATGCTGTTGGTGGGCTTGCAGCACTGGTTGTGCAACCCACCAGAGCAGCTTGTAAAGTGTGTCTCAGGCTTGCCATTGCAGTCTGGTACTGCCATGTCGATTTGTAAAGTGCACCCACTTGCCAGTCCCTAAACCTTCCCTTTTCTGCATGTTAGTCACCCCTAAGGTAGACCCTAGGGCAGGGTGCATTGCATGTGAAGGTAGGACATGCCCTGGTGTGTGTGGCATGTCCTGATAGTGAATTACAGCCAATTTCGTTTTTCACTATTGCAAGGCTACCTGCTCCCATAGGCCAGAATGTGCAGTTTGATTATAACATTTTATAATCCTAACTGACCCAGGGAACATGGTAGAAGACAGAATTTAGTATGCCAGAACTCAGAATGATAAAATACATATTTTAGTGAAATTGGTTTTTACATTCTGTGTGTCAGAGGACAAAGGATTTACTGATATAAATATTGGGGCCCAGACCCCAGAACTTTAGATCACTTCTGGGAATCAAGACAAACCTTTGCCAAAGAGAAGGACCAAGGAATGTGAAGGTGGAGACTACCCCTATGCTGTGTGTTGTTGGGGTTGGCCTGCAGTGGTTGCTTTATTGCCAATGAAAGGAGAATAGGACTTAGTGTGCTTTTACATCATCTTGAAGAAGATCTCCAAGGGCTTGAAGATTGAGCTTGTGTCCTGCCTGAAGTCTCAGGGATACAAGACTTCACCCCCAGCTCCCCTCCTGAATTCTATTGCTGGAAATTGGAGTGCTTTCTGTTTTGTGGACCTTCTGAGAGACTGCGTGTCCCTGGGAGCTGGAAGCACGACTCAACGAAGAGGAAGCGTGTCGCCTCCGCAGCAGTTGTCGTCGCATCACCTGAGTAGCGTGCCGCGGCAACGGAGGTCGCCTTCGCAATGCCGGAGAAGCGTGTTGCAGGGCCTGTCACAGCTCAGAAGTTCACCGAATCACGCCGATGTTGTCGCACTGTAAGCAAGACGCCATTTTGTCACATCGCACCAGATCGTCATCGCATCGAGGTGCCATCTTGTCGCAACGTAACCGGGACGCAGTAAGAAACCGATGTATCACCTCCCCACGCGGTGAAGAACCGATGCATCACCTCCTCTCCGGTAAGGAACCGATGCATCACCGTCCCCGCGCTGCAGTAGGGAACCGACGCATCACCTCCCCGAAAGCAAGGAACTGACGCATCCTTCTTCTTGCGTCTAAGGAATCGACGCATCACCTTCCCTGCGACCCTTTTGTTTGTTTTGCGTTAGGCATCTAAGGTACATTGAGAGTAAAGTGTTGTATTTATCATCTACATTGAACTTAACTATTTCTACCAATTTACAGATATATTTTGGAGTATTATATTGTGGATTTTTTTCATTTTGGTCTTGTGTTAAGTCTATATAAAGAACACTTATTTTTATATACAACCTGTGTGGTGTCCCTCTGTAGTGTTGTTACTGTATTACTGTATGTGTTCCCAAATGCTTTACACACTGCCTTTGAGATAAGCCTGTCCGCTCGTGCCAAGCTACCAAGGGGGTGAGCAGGGGTTATTTTAGGAGTTTACCCCTTACCCTGACTAGAAACAAGGGTCCCTATTTGGACAAAGGTACCTACCTCTGCCAACTAGAGACCCTCAGTTCTAACATTGGTGGTCAGCGGTGAGGATTCTAGACTTGCATTACTAGTGAGTGCAGGCCAAACGCAACTACAATATCCGGGCCGAGGAGGACAGATCGAGGTTGATCGCGGGAGTGTGCGAGCATGGAAATACTATAGCTCACTACCCCCCTCCCGGACCCATGATGCTAGTAACACCAACAACATAAACATTCTTAGCCCCGGATAAATAGGAGGCTTCTCGGTAAAACCGTGAGTTTTACCATTTGATCTCCACAGGTCAGGGTGCGCCTTAGCGTGTGCATACCGCCGTGGAGACCCTTGTGGTCCTGATGAAAGCTTAGCCAATTGGGCGCAAAAAGCAGAAACATGTCGACCTTATAAATTGGTCAAGCTCTGGTTAACATTACAAACCAGATCTTGCCCAACTCACGTTTTTATTGGTCTTTGATTTGCCAAGAATAAACTTGTCATTGGTTAAAATCATTTACCTTTTAATCTCACTCCCCTTCACAATCAGAAACCAGCTCCGCTGTAACACAGGCGTCGCAGCACACCAGAGAGGCATTCGGCCTCTCTGGTGGGAACCCGATGATGAAGCATGTCACCAACTAGGTTGGTGAGTGAGGGTTCTTTTAACAAATCTTTTTGGTTTTTGCCCGTGCCTTTTTTGCTCCCTATTCTCTTGTCACTCTTTTGTTGTTTAATCAAACGCAACTACATACATTTTTGGTAGATTGTTGTTCCTGGGATTTCTATTTTTTCTAAGAACTGCCAAGTTTAGTCACCATGAGCAAAGCATCTGTGGATTTGGATTTTGAGGAAGAGAAGCTAGAGAGTCGCACTGTAAAACAGCTGAAGCACTTCTGCAGGAGATTTAAAGTTGCTAATACAGGCCTCACAAAGAAGGATGAGTTCCAAAAGGCACTGAGGGCCTGGGTGGAAGCAAGAAGTACCCCAGAACCTTTGGAAGAGCAGGTGGAGGGGGCTGAAGATGCAAAGGGGCAGCTAGATGGGCCATGGGGTCCAGAGGGGAGGAAAGCACCGTCCCCAACAGGCAGCAGTGTTTCTTCCAAGGGCCTGTCCCCCGAAGAGCTGGAGGACAGGGAGAGAAGTAGGATGCATGAAATGGAGCTGACCAAGCTCAAGATGGGTGGGCAGTTGGAATTTGAAAGTAAGAAATTGGCCCTAGAGGAAAAGAGGATGCAATTGGAGCATGAGAGAAGTTTGAGGGAGTTGGAATTGAAAGCAAGGAGCTTAGAGATTACTCCCTCTGGTGGCAGCACACCGTCCATGACTGTTGAAGCAAGGGTGTATATACCTACAGATGTGGTAAAAGAATTTTATAAAAATGATGATATTGTTCAGGGGTTGAAGGCCTATGAGGTAGCTATGTCCTCCCACCGGGTCCCTGAGAAGGATTGGGGAGAGGGGTTGTGGGGGCGGTTCCTTAGTGAGGGGTGGGACAACTTGTTAGACTTGCCCTCTGAAGTTCACTATTCTTATGCTCATATGAAAGAAGCATTGATGTCCAGGTATGGGTTGACTCCTGAACTGTATAGGCAGAGGTTTAGAAATTGCAAAAAGTTAGAGTCAAGTACTTGGGTGGAATATGTAACTTTTCTTTGCAGAGTATTGGATGGTTGGGTAAAGGGTAGCAAAGTAAATGATTTTGAAGCGCTCTTTGATTTGATTGCATGAGAGCACTTGTCAGGAAATTGTTTTCCAGGGCTACGCCAGCACCTTATTGATAGTAGGCTGACTAACCCTAGGAAGCTTGCTGAGGAGGCTGACTGCTGGGTGAGCACCCGGGTCCACATGGGTCAAGTGGGAGACTCCGCCAAAGGTGGGCATGTCGCCAGCAGAGGAGTGGGGGGGGCAAGGATAAACAGAGGGAGTTCCAGAAAGGGCCCCAAAGTAATTCTCAAGGGAAAGGTTCCCAGCCTCCCCCTGAGAAGAAGCCAGAGGCCCTGACAGATAAGCCTGTTCACAGGGGGCCCAAGACTTGCTTTAAGTGTGGTCAAGTGGGCTACTGCTCCTATGATTCTAGATGTCCCTTATATGGGAACACAGCACCCACTGATGCACCAGCCCGGCAGGTGGCTAGTGTAGCCCTGGGGGAGGAAATGGATGCCCAAGGTGAATGGGGTCCCGGAGCAATGTCCCTGGTCTCTTTAGGAGACAGTGAGATGCTCCCCAGTATCCAACTGCCTGATAACACTAAAAAATACAAGCAGTGGGTGACCATCAATGGCCAAAGGGTGGAGGCTCTGAGAGACACCAGAGCCAGTGTGACAGCTGTCAGTTGTCGGCTGGTGTCTGAAGAGCAGGTGATCCCCAATGCATTTTGCCCAGTAGTTGCTGCGGACAACTCAGAGAGCCACTGCAGAGTGGCTCAGGTTCCCTTTGAATGTGGGGGATCTCAGCTACCTTCCAAGTAACTGTGAGGCCAGCCATGCCTGTAGACTGTCTGTTGGGCAATGATTTAGAGAGTTCACATTGGGCAAAGGTGGAGAGAAGGTCTCATCTGTAAATGTTGGGTCTGCCTGAGTGGGCGTGCACGACCACTCGGTCTATGGCACCCAGTAAAGGTGTTCGAGAGGACCTGGAGTCTCAGAGGGTGGCCCAGGTGCCTGCCTTGGAGAGAAGAGGCAGGGGCCGCGGCAAACCAGCCCCCATAGTTCCCACGGTCTAGGAGGAAGCAGAACCTGAGGGGGATGCTCTGGAACCTACTGGGGAACAAGTGGCTGAACTGGGGGACCTGCCTGAGCTGACCCATTGGCAGCAAGAAGGAAGCCCCTCCAGGGAAGAGTTCTGTGAGGAGCAGAACAAGTGCCCTTTTCTTGTTGGTTTGCAGCAACAGGCCACAAACCAGGCAGCAGGTGATCAGTCTGGATCACTTTGGATCTACTGGAGAATGGTCTCCTGTATAGTGAGCCTAAGGTTGCTGAGCCTGGGTCAGCCCATGTGCTGGTGGTACCCCAGTGCTTCAGAGCCTTCCTACTGGGTTTGGCTAATGATCTGCCTTTAGCAGGACATCTGGGACAGGGCAAGAACTTTGAAAGGCTTGTCACCCACTTTTATTGGCCCCAGGTGCACAAGAGTTCAGACACTCATTGCAGGACGTGTCAGACTTGCCAGGCAAGTGGAAAAACTGAGAGAAAGCACAAGGCTCCCCACCAGCCATTCCCTGTGGTCAGCACCTCCTTTGAACAGGTGGGTATTCACATTGTGGGGCCATTGGACCACAAGAGAGCCATGGGCAACAGGTACATCCTGGTCTTGGTGGACCATGCCACCCAGTACCCGAAAGCCATCCCTCTTTGGACAGTGACGGCCCCTGTGGTGCGACGTGCACTAATAGGGATTTTCTCCCACGTGGGGTTCCCCAAGGAGGTGGTGTCTGACCGTGATACAAAATTCATTTCCAAGTATATGAACTTCCTGTGGCAGGAGTGCGGTGTAATGTACAAGTTCACCACTCCTTACCACCCCAAGGTATTGGTCTGGTTGAGAGATTCAACCAGACCCTGAAGGGCATGATTATGGGTCTGGAAGAACCCATGAGGCGTAAGTAGGACGACCTCTTGCCATGCCTTTTGTTTGCTTATCGAGAAATTCCACAGAAGTCCTTAGGGTTCAATTCCTTTGAACTGCTCTATGGTCACCCGGTAAGAGGACCTCTGAGTTTGGTGAAAGAAGGCTGGGTGAAAGCTCCCAGTACACCTGCCCAGGATTTATTTTGCTACATTCTGCCCTTTAGAAAACAAACTAGGCGATTAAGACAACTCGCTGAGGCATATCTGGAAGCCAGCCAGGAGGAGATGAAACAGTGGTATGATCAGAATGCCACTCTGATCGAGTTTCAGCCTGGGCAGAAGGTGTGGGTCATGGTCCCCGTGGAGCCTTGCGTGCTCCAGGATAAGTGGACCGGACCATTTGAGGTGGTAGAGCGCAAGAGTAAGGTCACCTACCTGGTGGACTTGCGATCCCCTAGGAACCCTTTGCGGGTCCTACATGTAAACCGCCTAAAGCCCCACTTTGAGAGGTCCATAGTGGGCATGCTCCTAGCAACAGATGATGGAATGGAAGAGGAAACAGAACCTCTTACCGACCTCCTGTCTGCAAAAGAGCGAAATGGGTCAGTGGAGAGTGTGAACCTAACTCCCTGACACCTGAGCAGCAGGAAGACTATCGCCAACTTTTGGGACAGTTTCCTTACGTGTTTTTCCTGACTCCTACTGTCACTGATTGGTGTGTCCATGATGTGGATACTGGGGACAGTCCCCCTGTCAAGCACAAGTCTTACAGAGTGACTGACAGGGTGAGAGCTTGCATCAAGGAGGAGGTCTCCAAGATGTTTGCATTGGGGGTGATTGAGTCCTCTCGCAGCTCTTGGGGCAGCCCAGTGGTCTTGGTCCCAAAGGCTGCAGCGCCTGTTACCACGCCCGAACTCCGGTTCTGTGTGGACTACCGAGGACTCAATTCAGTCACCAAGACTGACGTGCACCCCATCCCCAGAGCTGATGAGCTCATTGATCGGTTAGGGGCTGCCCGGTACCTCAGCATGTTTGACCTAATGTCTGGGTACTGGAAGATCGCCTTGACTGATGGGGCAAAAGAGAGGTCAGCATTCTCCACACCAGATGGGCACTACCAATTCCAGGTTATGCCCTTTGGGCTGAAGAATTCCCCTGCCACCTTTCAGAGGTTGGTCAACCATGTGTTGGTTGGACTGAAAGATTTCAGTTCTGCCTACCTAGATGACATTGCAGTGTCCAGCGCCAGTTGGGAAGAACATCTGCGCTATCTCTGAGAAGTGTTGATGGCACTGTGGAGGGCAGGCCTCACGATCAAGGCGAGAAAGTGCCAGATCGGGCAGGGTTCCGTGGTGTACTTGGGACACCAGTTTGGGAGCGGCCAGGTGGCACCCCTACAGCCCAAGATTGATAGAATTCTGGCTTGGGAGCCCCCCAAGACCCAGACAGAGGTGAGAGCCTCTTTAGGACTCACCGCGAATTACGGGGGATTTGTCAAGGGGTATAGCAGCATTTTTGCACCTTTAACAGAGCTGACTTCCAGGAAGCAGCCCAAGAAAGTGATTTGGATTGACACCTGTCAGAGAGCTTTTGACGCCTTGAAGACTGCCATGTGTACGGCCCCCGTGCTACAGGCACCCAACTTCTCAAAATAATTTGTTGTTCAAATAGACGCTTCAGAGCATGGTGTCGGGGCTGTTCTTGCACGGTTAAATGAGGAGGGCCTAGACCAACCTGTAGCCTTCATCAGTAGGAGGTTACTTCCACGGGAACAGAGGTGGAGTGCGATTGAGCGTGAGGCATTTGCTGTGGTCTGGGCGCTGAAGAAGTTGAGACCATACCTGTTTGGGACTCACTTCCGAGTTACGACAGACCACAGGCCCCTCAGATGGTTGATGCAGATGAGGGGTGAGAATCCAAAGCTGTTAAGGTGGTCCATTTCCTCACAGGGGATGGACTTTACGGTGGAACACCGCCCTGGTACAGAACACGCCAAAGCTGATGGTCTGTCTAGATTTTTCCACCTTAGTGAAGAGAACTCCCAAGAGGTAGGGTAGTTCTCCCCACATTTCAGCTGGAGGGGACACGTGTTAGACTTGGCATAATTGGCATGGGTCTCCCTTCCATTTGTTTGCGCTATGCCTTCTCTGTTGTTGATATGTTTTTGCTGGTTTAGATGCTTTGGGCACTTTGCCACTGCTATTCAGTGCCAAAGTTTTTCGGAGAGCCGAGAGAGCCAGAGAGAGCTGCAGAGCACAGGCAAAGGAAAACGGCGCGGAAAACGGCGCGGGCTCTATCGGCCATCGAGACCCGCTGTTACCGCTTTGACTATCGGGGTTGGGGGCCATTGACATTTGTGGAAGGGATTGCGCCCCCCTCCCCCCAGTCCCTCCACTCGGCCTCCTTTGCCTGAGGCTACCGGATTACCTGTTACAGCCCGGCGCCTGCCACGAGCCTGTCTGTTCGTCTACCTGCCTGCTGCCTGCTGCCTGCTGCTGCCTGCTGCCTGCCGAGCACCGCTGAGTATCAACCAAAAGAAAAAAAGGATAGCCAGGATAGCCAGGTAAAATTGCTCAATGCGGCAGGGGGAGAGGGCTGCCTCGTACAAGAACCAACAGATGGTAACTTACAGGTCAACAGGCCATTAATAAGATGACTAAGTTAGCGCCTAGCGACCAGTGGCAGACAGAACACTCCTAGCACCCCTAGCATTCAAGAGGGCCCTACCCTTGGAAACAGCAACGAAGTACCGGCCCCTGGGGGGGGGCATTTTCGACCTCACATGACAGCAAGAGCTACTTCCAAAGTACCTCCAAAGCTCAACCGCAGCCCAAGTTGCTGAGGAACTGAGGCAGCACAGATTAACCACAGTCTGCATTGAGACCAGCACAAGTCGAGGTGGAAAGCAGGAGGCTGCGGTTGAGGCTGAGGTAAAAAAGGCGGGGGAGAGTGGCAGCTTAAGCCAACGGAGTACGCTGCAACAGCTGCCCTCCTGGTAGCGTGCCTTGTTTTCGCCCTTGCTCTTTTATACCACCCCAGCTGCCGCTTCGCCCATTGTTGCCTGCCTCCCAGCGCCTCCCAGCGACTCCTAGTGCCTCCTAGAGCCTCCTGTGCCTCCTGTGCCCCCTGTGCCTTCCAGCGCCCCCGGACTGAGACTGTGTTTCCGCCACGTCTGACTGGGGTGGCCAGTCAAAACTGTTATATCTTCAGTCAGTTTAAACTTCTACTATCCTCTTTCTTCGTCTCAGTAACTTCTCCAAGAGGGTTGATCAGGACGAGAGTAAGACTCCAAGACTTCCAGATCTTAAGGAACTCAAAACAAAGCCCTGAGTGAGGCACAGTGCCTCCAACAGCAATTACACTGCCAATATCAATATCAATTAAATTGTTAATATTTAAGGACCAAAGACCTAGGCTCTAGTTGGGCTAAGTGAGAAGCCCCGTGCTGGACCCTGTCAAGGGGGGTCTCGCAGAGGGGAGATACCCCAAGCCCTAAGTATTAAATCAAACACTCTTAATTTAATTACAAATAACTCAAAAAAAAAAAGAAAAAAAAAGCATTCACAAAACAACACACAGGAGCAATGAGATCCGGCAGAGTTAGACAATCCTTACTCAAACCAAAATCTAACTCCAAGTCGAGGAAAAGTAAACCCGAGCCAATAATGTCATCACAACCAATCAATTCTCAGGAAAACAAAACCATCGCCCATAGTACACATAAAGAAGGACTCATCATGGCAACCTCAACTTCAACTACAATTGTAACTTCAAATGAAATTATAAAGGACAACGTCCCACCAATGGCAAATGTCTTCCCCTTAAGTCCAACTTCAGTTCATCAGCCGCCATCAAGACCACTGACCTCACTTAAGACACCACAGACATTGCCACAGCTATTATCACCCTCTACACCTACGCCACCATCAAAGGATCTAAATGTTGAAGGAATGCCTGTGAGGAAAAAAGTATACACCCACCAACCAAAGATATATACAAAGTTTTCCTTTTTAAAAGACCCTGGTACAGCCATTTATTCCAAGACTGGAAACATAAAAGGACTGCAAACACCACTTCTATCAAGCAAAACTAACTGCAGCCTTACCCACAGCAATCTAGCTGACCCATCATGGTTTGCTGCGGTTCACAACCATTCCACCGCTGAGGCAGCAACTGCAACGTCAACATCATCCAGAACCAGAGGAGTGGCTGAATCCATCTACTCAGCAGGTAAAGGAGATAACCGCTGCAACAGTCAAAGCAGGGACAACGTTGGACCTGTCATGCTCCAAAAAAAGGATCACTAATGACAGCTTGTGGAGCCCACCAATGACGGTTAAATTCTCCAAGACAGTGATCCATTCGAATTCAGTTAATCGGGTCAAGACATATCCAAACCAAGCTAGCATTCTGCATTCAGTAAATCTAGATTCACCAGCCAAAACCAAGGCTCAGGTTCACAACGACGGAAAAGGACAAGATTCATTTCTTCACCAACTGTACAGTAGTTCCCCAATTTCAACGAAGACAATCCAAGCAACACAGACAGAACAATTAATAACGATTAAGGAACAGGAACGGAGGGAAGAAAAAACGCAAATCGTATTCTTCCAACCAACCAACAGTTCTCCAACTCAAACTAAGACGCCTCAAACAACCCAAGCAGACACCTGGGAGCAAATAGTAATAAACAGCAGACCAGCAGCAAATGCGTCCTCAGTGCGTCGCACTTTATTACCATCCAACGATTCCCATTCCATGAACAACGATATGACCTTTATAGCCACACAGGAATGGGAAGAACTAATTGCATCTTACAATTTGAAACCAGCCCATGTGAACTCACCCAACGAAGCAAACAATCCTTCAAGATTGGAGAAAAGCAACAATGCCGGAAACCCGTTCCCGGAATCTGTATGGACAACAATCTTAAATACCTTACAAGTCTCAGCCGCAGCTCTAGAATTTCAATCACATAAAATGGACCTGCAGCTCTCTGTCCTACAGACAATGGCCGATTCTATCTCAGGAATTGACTGGAAGATATCAGAACTAAACGGTCTCATAAAGAGGGGCCAAGAAGCGGCATACGTAGTCCAAACAATACCACCACCATGCCCCTGCTTATCGATCAAAGACAAGTTATCAACTTTACCATCCATGCTAGGGGACTTGATATCCAACCTAAAATTAGCAGTTGCGCAAACCTCAGACTTTAGGAAAGAACTGCCTGCAACACTAGCAACGTTAGCGACTCAGTCAGCGGTTGAACAGACCGCAACTAGAAATCCATCTCCAGAGGGCAGAGAACTTCTACCATCACTGTCAGAGGAAATGGAGGCGGAACTCATGAACCATACTGCAACTACAGCTGACCTAGCATTAGTTAACGCCCAGACCTCTTGCAAAACTCATAGAAAGAAAAAAAGGAAAGGAAGAAACAGACTTCTAACTGATGCAAGATCCCGTACAGAATTGCATCTATATCCACCTTCAGCAGTAATTACCCATTGCCGAAAAGCCACAGACATGGAACAACTTCTACACTTACCCTTGCATGAGGATCCAGAGAGTCCTTCAGCATCGCCTATTGCCCTCCCTCCAGTAGCTCCGGTAAAACTACCTGGAGACGCCACCCGGAAACCTCGTGCTAGTCACATCAAGCGGAGGTCCTTCCAAACAGAAATAACCCGACCGGCACATAACATCGACCTATCAATGCCTGAAAACATTCTAACAATAGAAACCCGGGACAATGCCAAGACCAGCAACATTGAGCTACCTCAGCAACCCACACAAGGAGCAACTAACAACATAAAACAACCCGGGAGAGATTGTCAACAAAGTGCGCAACTAACGTGCCCAGTCATTGCCAGCCCAAGCCGCCCCCCCCAGTACGATCATCCTGGCTGTGAGGGACCGCTAATAAAGCCAACAACAATGCATCACCAGGACAGTCCGACCATCATTCTCTTCACTCCAGAATACACGTCCCGAGGTAGAGATGATACACTGAACAGGGGTAACATATTAAGACTTCTACATTCAATTACAAGCCTAGGAAACATCAGCTCATCTGATCTCCTCCAAATAGAGTTTCTGTCAAGCAATGATCCACAATGCTTAGAAAAAACTAAAGCAACCTGGAACTCCACCGAAATAGCTGAGAAAATTTTGGAGGAAGAAGCAATGTTTAAACAATGGGGAATCAGACTGAGATTAGAAAAGCAACCTCCCTATCCGACACCTTTTTTACCCCCTACCAGCTTAACGGTGCGAAAAAATACAAACTCAGTACTAAAAGGAACAAGGAGCGCTTCTCCAAGAGTGCACCCTCAGTAGACAAAAACTCTCTTTTCTGGACAAGAACCAAAGTACCCTGGTAATGCTTCGCCGGTCGCTCTACTGAACTGGAGGTCGATCCAACGTACCATCAATACAGCCGACCACGCAAACTGACAAAGGGGAAGGAATCTTAATCATCCCTTGGAAAAGACCAGGCAAATCAGCGTATGATTTGGAATATCAACGGCTTAGCTAGTAAAAGCAATGATCCAGAGTTTCTACAATATTTAAACTCATTTGACCTACTATTGCTTCAAGAAACCTGGGAGGGAAAGGGATTTGAGCTGCAAGGGTTCACATCTTGTTGTATTCCAGCAAACAAAAACTCCACCTTTGGTCGTGGATCAGGGGGACTGATGATTTTTGCCTCAATAGCAACAATAGGCAGGATCACGACAATAGAATCTCAAATAGCACCTCCAAGTGTAATACAGGTGGCAAAGATCTCACTCTGGTTAAATAACCAACTTCAAGATGTTATAATAATCAATATTTACATTCACCCCAAGCAGAAACGACAAGCTGCGAACGAACTGATAAAAGCCTTGGGAAAAATAATGAACGATGAAGATTCTGATTTACTCATCTTGGCAGGTGACTTTAACATGTTTCTCATCAGTTCAGATCCAGATGATGATCTTAATCAAGAACTTAGTGCTGCATGGGGAGTGCCAAGACAGGGCTCAGCGAAAATTAATAAACTCACAAATTGCTCAAAAAATCTACTTCAACAATTATAACACCTCAACTTAAGAGCCTTGAATGGGCGTTACACCGAAGATGACCCACCGGTCGCAACCTTTCATTCTGACAAGCAATCCTCCCATCTGGATTACACATTTACATCTTTAAATATGCTTGGCAGGGTAACGTCGTTCAAGATAGGCTCAAACGATCTTAGCGACCACCTGCCCCAAGAAGCCTCAATAAAAGTCAGCTCACTTCTTGAGACTGAGCCGCACATAGGTATTGACATCGAAGTGACTTCGAATTTAAGGCGGCTTCGGTACAATCCCGGCAACATCGAATCCATAAGCCTTGCAGCGAAAACTCTTTTCACTCAAGCGGCAAGTTCCACAACAAAGCTGTCAGAAGTATGGCAAAACTTCATCCTAGACATCAGTGTGAAATTGTTAAAAGGACCGCCAAACAGGATATGCCAAAGAAAGGGAGTATCAACCAAATTACAACTCACTCCAGAAATGAAAACACAAAAACGGTTAATAAACCGAACACTGAGACAGATGCGAAAAAATCCAACAAACTACAACTTGCAAACAATTCTACGGAAAGCGAAAAAACAACTACAACGGAAGAAATGGGAAAAACAGAAACAAAAAAAGACGAGCTATGGGTAAACTCCTCTATGAAGCAAAACAGCAAAATAGTTCAAGGTTCTGGCAAATGATCAAAAGAATACAGAGCCCAGACCACCTAGGCCTAAACTCAAACATAACGGAGGAAGCATGGACCAAACACCTCTTTAAGCACTTTAACACCATAAACGCTGCCAATGAGGACAGCCTTGTAGAGGTGGGGAAAAAGAAGTTCAGCAAAGAAGTTCAGAGGGAAAAAATAGATAAATACTATACAACGGTTAGGACCCAAGAAATTGTCACTAATGGAACCACGCTATCATCTCGAATAGAGAAATTAATGCCTGACCCAAGTTCATCTTTCCACACCGAGTCTGGACATCTGGCTACCACACCAGCCGATGTCAAAAGGCAAATAGCCAGGGGCAGACCGACAGGTGCCCCCGGACCAAACGGCATTCTGCCAATGCTGTACAAATCAGACGTGGAATTTCGGAGCGTAGTACTAACACCGATATTTAACAACATCAAGAACACCCAAACTCTTCCGGAGTCCTGGCATGGGTCAGTAATTAGCCCAATTTTTAAACACGGCAACAGGAAACATCCAATATATTATCGGCTTATTGACCTTATAGACGTGGAGGCTAAGTATTTTGCAGGAACCGTACTGGAGGAGCTAACGACATGGGCATTTGAATACTCAATAATCCCGATCAATCAAACTGGTTTCTGCAGGGATCAAGGGCCTACAACTAACATCATGGCACTGACCCTGCTGATGGACACAGCAAAAGAGACCAAATCTCCCCTTTTCCTCTCCTTTATTGATTACACTGCTGCATTCGACCATGTGGATCGCAATAAACTCTGGCAGAAACTGGACAACTGGGGAATACCCAAACATATTTTAGACATGTTGATACTACTCCACTCAAACACCTGGATCAAAGTCAAATTTGGAGCGGGTACGCACCTCTCTAAACCCATACCGACAACAAAAGGATTAAAACAGGGTTGTGTGTTAGCACCAATCTTATTTAACCTTTTTCTTGCTGACTTACCAGGGGAACTTGATAAATGCCTCTGTCACGCACCGAAACTAGGGAAAATTTCACTGTCCAATTTGCTTTACGCGGACGACCTGGTGCTGGTAAGTCGGACACCAATAGGCCTCCAGCACCTTCTAAACGTAGCCCACTCCTTTTCAGGAAGGAACGCCCTGCAAATAAACTTCAACAAATCGAAGGTTATGGCAGTGAACTACAAAAAAAAAAGGAAAATCAACTGGCACGTAAACGGACAAGGGCTGGACTTGGTAACCACCTACAAATATTTGGGAGTAATTCTGGATGCTAAGAACTCGTTCAAACCTCAAGTAGACTCTTTACGAGGAAAGGGAACTGTGACTTACCTGGCAATAAAATCTTTAAAAGCCAAACTTCCCGATCTAACGTTCAACCCTCTTCTTCAGGTTTTGCGTGCAAAGTTACAACCGACTCTCACATACGGGAGTGAATCCCTTCAAGGGAAGGATGCCGCACTACTGGATATAGTAATAGCTAACGCATATAGGGCTATTTTTAACTTGCCAAGATACGTCTCGCCTGCACAAATTCGGTTAGAATTCGGCATTCTGAAACAAACACTAGAAAGGCGGAGTGCGTATGTTACCAGCTGGCACAAGATTCGCAGCGCTGAGGTTGGTTCTTTAAATTCCAATGTATGGGAAGAGCTTCTCCGACATCGAAATTCTTCAGCTAGAGATTATCTTTTCGACTCACTTGAAGTCCTGGGTCTGTCAGACCTCTTGGGCACTCCAACAGATCTCCTGTCTTTCAAAAAAGTTGCTAAAAAATCAGCACAAATCATCTCTTCTATTGAGGACAAGGAGGCATTAACAAAAGAACGCACGGTTGGATCACGCTCAGTGATTACGGAAGAATGCAGCCACAAGCATTTCTCAACATTGGAATGAATCAAAAAACGAAAGAAAAGTTCTTAAAATTACGCCTAGGCGTAATTTCGGTAACTCTGCATTTACCACCCTGGGTGAGAAAAAATTTCACGCAGCAGTACCGCCTGTGTAAAGCTGACAAGGAAGACATTGTCCACATCATGTGCATTTGTCCTAAACTAAAGGATCTGAGGTATAATTCATTACGTCCCTCCTTTAAATTACATGGCATCCGGACATGCAGACAGGCTGTTAAACTGTGTTTTAACCCGGCAAAAACAAAATTAAATTGTCGGGTCGTAAAGTTTTTTGATTTAGTAGAAAAAAAGACACATGAGGTTTTATGACCGTCTAAACATTTTATTGACAATTACGAATTGATATAAACCAAACTTGTAAAACTGAGGAAATCACGTATAATGAATTTTTAACAACTTTTAGCAATGTCTTTTACTGTTTTGTAAAGATTTTAATTAATCATGTACAAATACATTGTTTACTTACTTACTTGCTATTCAGTGCCAAAGTGCAAGTGCTCCCTATGGTAAATTGATGTATGGATTAGTGACTCCATGATTGGCTTATTTCATTTACTGTCAGACCTTAGTACCGTGCACTGCGTGTGACCAGGGTCTGTAAATCAAATGCTGCTGGTGGGCTTCCAGCACTGGTTGTGCCACCCACCGGAGCAGCTTGTAAAGTGTGTCTCAGGCTTGCCATTGTAGAGCCTGTGTGCAGTCTGGTACTACCATGTCGACTTAGCAAGTGCACCCACTTGCCAGTCCCTAAACCTTCCCTTTTCTGCATGTTAGTCACCCCTAAGGTAGGCCCTAGGACAGGGTGCATTGTATGTGAAAGGTAGGACATGCCCTGGTGTGTGTGGCATGTCCTGATAGTGAATTACAGCCAATTTCGTTTTTCCCTATTGCAAGGCTACCTGCTCCCATAGGCAAGAATGGGCATTTTGGTTATAATATCTTATAATCCGAACTGACCCAGGGAACATGGCAGAAGACCAAATTTAGTATGCCTGAACTCAGAATGATAAATACATCTTTTAGTAAAGTTGGTTTTTACATTCTGTGTTTGAAAATACCACTTTTATAAGGTAGGTTTTTTCTTGCCTAACCATCCAACCTGCCTCTGCTAGGTTGTGTATTGAATGTCTGGTTTATGAGTGACAGCAGTTTGATGGGTCAGGGCTGCGCTGAATAGGACCTTGGCAGAATAGAGGGTAGGGGGCGGAGATTTCCTTTCACTCCACTGAGCCCTCACTGAATAGAGAGTAGGGGGAGGAGATTTCCTTTCAGCTACCTGGGCCAGGTCTGCTCTCAAACAATGCTGTCTCCACCTCCTGCCAGGAAGCTGCACAGGACTGGTTCTGGCTAGGTACAGGCACCCTCTACCTTCAGAGGACAAAGGATTTACTGGTATAAATATTGGGGCCCAGATCCCAGAACTTTAGATCACTTCTGGGAATCAAGACAAACCTTTGCCAAGGAGAAGGACCAAGGAAGGTGAAGGTGGAGACTACCCCTATGATGTGTGTTGTTGGGGTTGGCCTGCAGTGGTTGCTTTATTGCCAATGAAAGGAGAAAAGGACTTAGTGTACTTTTACATCATCTTGAAGAAGATCTCTAAGGGCTTGAAGATTGAGCTTGCGTCCTGCCTGAAGTCTCAGGGATACAAGACTTCACCCCCAGCTCCCCTCCTGAATTCTCTTGCTGGGAATTGAAGTGCTTGCTGTTGTGTGGGCCTTCTGAGAGACTGCGTGTCCCTGGGAGCTGGAGGAAGCGTGTCGCCTCCGCAGCAGTTGTCGTCTCATCGCCAAGTAAGTGTGCCGCCGCTGCCGCTGTCGCCATTACATCGCTGAAGCGCCTCGCATCACTGGAGTAGCATGCCGCCGCAACAGAGGTCGCCTTCGCAATGCCGGAGAAGCGTGTTGCAGGGCCTGTTGCAGCTCAGAAGTTCACCGCATCACGCCTACGTTGTCACACTGTAAGCAGGATGCCATTTGGTCGCATCGCACCGGATCATCATTGCATCGAGGCGCCATCTTGTCGCATCGTAACCGGGATGCAGTAAGAAACCGACGCATCACCTCGCCACTCGGTGAAGAACTGATGCATCACCTCTTCTCCGGTAAGGAACCGATGCATCACCGTCCCTGCGCTGCAGTAGGGAACCGACACATCACCTCCCCCGAAGCAAGGAACCGACGCATCCTCGTTCTTGCGTGTAAGTAATCGATGCATCACCTTCCCTGCGACCCTTTTGTTAGTTTTGCGTTATGCTTCTAAGGTACATTGAAAGTAAAGTGTTGCATTTATCATCTACATTGAACTGAACTATTTCTACCATTTGACAGATATATTTTGGAGTATTATATTGTGGATTTTTGTCATTTGGGTCTTGTGTTAAGTCTATATAAAGAACACTTATTTTCATATACAACCTGTGTGGTGTCCCTCTGTAGTATTGTCACTGTATTACTGTATGTGTTCCCAAATGCTTTACACACTGCCTCTGAGATAAGCCTGTCTGCTCGTGCCAACCTACCAAGGGGGTGAGCAGGGGTTATTTTAGGAGTGTACCCCCTTACCCTGACTAGAAGCAAGGGTTCCTATTTGGACAGAGGTACCTACCTCTGCCAACTAAAGACCCCCAGTTCTAACATTGCATATCTCTGATTCTACTGATTAGAATTTTGTTGCTATTGTCTTGTATTATTTATTACATTTTACTCTATGTTTCTAATCTAGTGTGGGATCATTTTTTTATAGTGTTTTCACTTTGTTACTGTTTGAAGTGCTGCATAAATACTTACACATTGCCTTTAAGTTAAGTCTAACTGCTCAGTGTCAAGCTCCCATAGGTTGAGCACAGATTATTTTAGTGTTTGCTTGTGGCTGCAACCTGACAAGGATTGCGTTTGCTGCTTGAGTGGGGTTTTACATCCCTCAATCGGTAACCCAATTTGTAACATTGCTCAATAAATGTTTCTTCCTTTTTCTAAATGGTTTAGGTGTTTTATTGTGTTAAATTTTAAGTTTTATTATTGTTTTGCACTACTTAAATTAGCAAACATTTCACTGGATAATTCACTTCTGCTTGAGTCATAGATACCAAGGTATAAAAGAAATCCATTTAGAACTGTTATTGCATTTAGTTAGTACTTCCAAACAAGTCAATTTTCTTATACTGCGGTTCACTGGAGAGATAGGACTTTGTCCAGCAGTTGTAATTCAGTTTGAACAGCTGGGAATTAACAATCCATTTTCAGATTTAGAAGGCAGCATTTGTTTTGGGATTTTTAACTTGCAAAGTAGTCGTCAAGTTAAGTCAAATATCTTTATTTGGCCAATGCACATGATCATGAAAGTACAAAATAATAACATTCAACATTTATATAATTCCTGCAACGAGACAAAAATTATTTACATAAATTATATCAAAATTCCTTTAAAAGCATACCAAGGTACCATATATCATTCCATTCAGATAAAAAATCATTTAAAAACATTTAAAAAGACCATGATTAATTAACAACGATAATTCTGAAATGGAAAGTTTTTTCTACCCAGAGGTTAAAGTGAATAGTTCCTTCTTAATTTCATTGTGGTAACAATGTAAGGAAGGACAGAAGTATACATTCAAACCAAAGATAAATTAACCTCTCCCCATGAGATACAAAGTGCTTTTTTAAGAGAATTTGATGTAAAAAACATAGTCTAAGCGATTTATACAAAGTGTAAAAAGGCATATGGTGCGCAGTAGATTGCCAGTTGCTGCATCACACGGACAACATGGGAGTGAAGCCTAAAAGGTGCATTCCACAGGAAAAGCCACAAGAAAGTGAACTGTGTTCAGCCTGGTGAGGTAAAATATGTGCTCAGGTTTAGTTATCTAGCTAAGATGGGGTTCACAGGCCTGCAGATAACAACCTTTGCATGTATTTAATAACAGAGAACATATCCAGCAGTTTCTCGAGTCTTGTTTCCTCTCTAAGAGATCTGAATTAACCAATAACTATCCCTTCAGATCTACGGTCACTGTTGCCAGGGCAGTCAAAGAGGTTGCTAAGGCCCAGGCTGCAAAAGGCATTTTTAGCATAAGCCGACCATGGGATAGCTGCAATGTTCTCTAAATTAATGTAGATGGACCTGTTTGATATTGCCAGGGTTTGACCCTGTGAATCTTGGATGCATGAAAGTTGGGAGTCATCATTGATTTGACGAAGAAATCAATAGTGACATGATCTGTGATGTCTTCACTAATGTCATTGATGAGGTCTTAGGGTTCCACAGCTGTGTACACCACACATTCTTTTGCTTGGCATCTTAAGGGAATTTCTATGTTTTTTTTAAATATACATTAATGTGGCTTAAACAAACAGCATGCTACCATTAACACATTTTTTCAGTATATATTATACCCCTTTTGGTGTCCTTTGACTGTGAGCAGCTGGAACTAGACAGAGGACTTGACATGCTCCCACATCCATGCCAGGCCATGCCTCAGGCCCTAAGCCCCATGTCCCCCACACCCAATTCCAGATCCAAATGTCCAAATACCAAAGGCCATTCACAGCAGGAGTTGGCTGCTGGCTGTTTCCAAACTCTGATGAAACCATTATGTTCAGAGTCTAGACTTTAGGCAGGCCATTTTCTCAATGTCTTGCATGGCCAACTGTGCTTTTCCCAGCCTTTGGCTGTTCACAGTGGAGCTGGCCACAAGTTTGGCTGTCCAGAATGGGGTTGGCCACAAGAAGCACTCTTTTTTTTAATAAACTTTTTATTTTATTTGAAAACAACAACCGGGTACCGGCATACACAGTACAGATTCACCATAAAAAGTCCCCCCTCCAATACACACATTATCATGTTGACATTCACATATACATGGGATTGGGCTCTGTACAGAATATTATGTACACACAGTTTTTAATCGCCAAGAAGAGACAACGCTATCTGGAGAGCTTAAACATAATGCAACGCGTGGCAGGGGCCCGGAGACAGCAAAAATACTACAGCTAAGGGGGAGAAGCCAGCACCTCTGCCGTCAACCGGGCCATCAGTGTTCGCCTTTCTTTCTGGCGCTCCACTGTCGGAGAGATGCAAATGCCCCCTCTGTACTTGTTCCATTACCCCCATATCTGATCTCATTTCTTGGGGCAACCCCGTCCCTTAAATACTGACTTTTCATCCACCATTGTGGTGTCCATATCTTTTGCCCAATCAACCAGGAGCGGGACCGCCTCCGCCCCCCATCGTTGCGCAATATTCCATTTCGCAATGATAAAGCCCATTGAGGCCCAAGCCTGTTCAGCATGCGTAAGGTCAGTCGCCCCCCAAATATTAAGTAAGCATAAATGGGGAGATAACCCCAGAGATTTACACCCCGCCCTCTCTAGTTGGCAGGCTATTTTTCCCCAGTTATCCTGAACATGTGGGCATTCCCATAAAACGTGAATGAAAGTACCTTCTTGGTTACAGTGTCGGAGGTAAAGCGAATCAGGGCATCTACCTAGTTTGAACAGTAGTTTAGCATCAAAGTAGACCCAGTGGAGGATCTTGAACTGAAGGAGTCGAATGCTCATGGGAATGGCAACTTCTCGGGGTGAGGCCAGTGCGTCCCACCACATGTCATCTTCCATCTCTCCCAGGTCCCTCTCCCAGCCCACTCTTAATTTTTGCATCGGGTCAGCACGGTTGTTGACCAATTTCTTGTAGGTGAGTGAGATGGCCTTGCGGTCCATGTGATCCAGCAACAACCGGTCCTCTAGAGGGGAAGAGTCAGGGAGGGGGCCATCCTTCGGCAGGGCGGAGGATACAGCGTGACTGATCTACAAGTATCTAAATGTCTCGGATTAAGCCAATTGGTATTTTGCCTCAAGCTCTGCAAATGAGGCCAGCCTCCCCTTGACCCAGATATGTCTAACCATGGATATCCCAATTATATCCCATTTGTCAAACCCTGGACAGTCACTGAGGTGACCCAGAACATCAGGTTCCCATAAAGGAGCCGCTTTCGTCAGACGCTTATGCCATCCTAACTTTTTGGTAACACCGTGCCAAATCTCGACCGTATGGGCCGTGGGACCGGTTAAGTTACTTTTGCGGGGATTGGTGTAGAACGCTCTGTTATATCCGCCCCGTCTCATGAGCCAATGATCTATGCGGAAATTGGGCTCATCGTGGGGTTCGAACACCCATCTACTGATTGCGATCAATTGGGACACTTGATAGTAAAGTCGTAGGTCCGGTAGACCGATGCCCCCGTCGTACCATCCCATGGTGAGTTTGGTCATTGCCATTCGCGGCATACGGTCCTCCCAAAGCAAGCCCCGTAATACACTGTTGATTTGGGAAATATAAGAATCTGGGACCGGGTTGGGGGGATTCTGCAAGGCATAAAGAAAACGCGTAAGTGCAAGCATTTTGAACAGGGACGCACGCCCCAGAAGAATTAGAGGGAGAGAGCGCCAATGTAGGGCATCAGATTTGAAGTGCTGAAGAGGCCCAAGCAGGTTTTGTTCGAAGAAGAGATCAGCGTCTGGGGTGACAAAAAGGCCCAAATATCGAAAACCACCGGGGAGCCACCGGAATCTCATAGCCCCGAGGACTCGCCGTGGGAGCACCCCACAACGCATACATCTGGGACTTGGACCAGTTTATCCAATATCCAGAATGGGCACCAAAAATATGAAAAATATGGAGCACCCGTCGCAGTGACCATGCGGGGGAGGCCAGGTACAAGAGGATATCATCAGCATAGAGTGAGATGCGGTCTTCGTGGTATGCCGTCCATTTAAGCCCCCATATCCCAGGATCACCCCGGACCCACACCGTAAGCCCAAGACAAGGGTAAAGAGCAACGGAGACAAGGGACAGTCCTGCCTCGTGCCCCGATGAAGTGTAAAAGTGGCAGAGCGATGGCTGTTAACATGTGCAGTAGGTTGAGTATATAATAGTCGGATCCAGCGCATCAGTTTGGGTCCGAACCCCAAGCGAGTCAAAACGGGAAAAAGAAAATCCCACTCTATTGTATCAAATGCCATAGAGGCATCCAATGATAACAGGATCGCGTCTTCCTCTATGGTGTGGATCCTACCGAGAACCCTGTGCACCCGTCGCAAATTCCGGGCCGTTTTTCTCCCCGACATAAACCCTGATTGATCCGGGTGGACCAGATCAGTAATATAATGGAGGAGTCTATTCGCCAAAAGTTTGGCCTGGATCTTAGCCTCAACCGTCAAGAGGGATATAGGGCGATACGATTTACAGTCTTCAACAGGCGGGGAGGATACCCGACTCGAAACATTCAGTATATAGGTTTAACAAGTGAGGAGCCAGCAAAGTTGACATGGGTTTAAAAAGCTCGACGGGAAGCCTGTTAGGACCCATAGCCTTATCGGACCGGACATGTTGTATAGCCTTTTTAACCTCCGTCACCATAATGTCTGCCTCCAAGGTCTCTCTGTCTTGTGGGGAAATAGTAGGAACATCAATAGTAACCAGGAGGTCAGCCCATAATAAGGCCTGAGATGTGGGCGAACTAGTGTCGACCTCCTCATAATAAATCGCAAAGGTGTTAGTTATTTGTTGAGGGTCAGTGAGGAGTGCGCCCTCAGAATTAATTATCGCGTATACCCACCTAGCAGCCTCTTTCCTTCATTCAAGCCATGCCAAGAGTTTGCCTGTTAATTCACCCTGTTTATAAATCCTGTGTCGGGAAGCCAGAGAGTTCGCCGCTACATCCGCGAAGAGAAGCTGTCTATAATCCTGTCTTTTGATCGCGAGGCTGTGGCATGTGGTATGGTCTGGATCGCGAGCGACCGACTCCTCCAGATCCAATATGTCCGCTTCCAGTTCCCTCCTTGAACGTTTCTCCCTATGTCCCACCATAAGTGACAGTGCCCTGCCCTTTATGACTGCCCCAAAGCCCCCCCATAATGTCACTGCAGAGTCGGCAGAACCTGTATTGTCAGCAAAATAATATTCAGTGTTTTTGATATGCGTGATCTTTAGAGCCCACGGCTGTATGGTATAGAACAGGGGCGTCCCCCACGGTGGAATCCCAAGGTCGCTAGGACGGGCGAGTGGTCGGAGATCCAGCGGGCCAGGCAACTGGACCTCGTAAAAACATTAATATCTTGGGCGTGAGTAAACATGTAATCTATCCGCGATTTACTACCATGCACTCCTGATTGAAACATGAAGCAGTTGTGCAACGGATTGGACCACCTCCAAATATCCACAACCCCCAGGGCATTCACGAATTCCAGCAAGGGTGAGCCTCTCGGCGGGTCCCCTCGGGTGGGAGACGGTCCAAAGAACCATCCATCGTAAGATTAAAATCCCCTCCCAACACCAACACTCCAAATGGCAGGTCCAACAGCAGGGTACCAAAGTCGCGCAGCGTCTGGCATTTCAGGCCAGGGGGGCATACACAGAAACCAGGTTAATGACCCGTCCCTCCCAGGAGCCCGTCACTGCGGCGTATCTGCCTTGGGGGTCAGTCCAGGTGTTCCGTTCAATGTAGGGACACCCCTTCCTGACAAGAAGCACTCTTAACCTTCTGCGCCCGAAGTACCATTGTGCCACCTAACAAATAGGCATTCAGCAATTCATAGCAGTCTATAGGCAGAGGTCCTGCACGAAAACCATTGGTACTGAAGCATTTATGTACATACTTAAGAAGGGCACAGTACATTCTGGCACAGGGCCTAGCCCCCCCACCCCGGTGAGGCCCTTCACTAGCCTCTGTGCCACGGAACCAGCTCCATTTGCATTCAGGTGAGCATGGAGTTTCTCAATACTTGGCCTGATGAAATGCCCTACATCAGCTCCCATGCCTCAGAACTAGCTGAGTATGGGTTTTGGTCAAACACTGCAAGTTCTGGGCAATGAACCATCTTTGAGGTCCACATTGCTGATTGGGCATGAATATTTTTGTTGCTCTGACTTTTTTTACAATTTTCAAAAAAGGGATATTGGATTTTTTACTACTTGAACAAGTTGACGTTTTTGATTACCTAGTAATATGTGTATCCCCATCATTCCAATGCAATCACATTAGTAAAATACATAGGAAAACATCGTCACAGCAGATTGCTCCTGCACTTGAAATCTATAATTCCAAGATTTTGGGGGGCTTATTGTACGGTATAGAGTTGTGGGGGACAGGAAATATATCGTCTTTAATAGCAGTGGAAAATTGTTTTCTTAGATCTCTGATTGACCTCCCTGCTAGCACCCCTCTGAAACCTTTGTATATGGATCTGGCACATAAACAATTGAAACACAAGGCAATGTACAGATTGATAATGTTCTGGTTTAGGCTATGGACTGTAGAAGAGCTGGAGACCAACCGAGAGACTCTGTTAGATCTCCGGATATCTCCTAAGGCTTCATCACTAACCTGGTTTACTAACCTACTGAAATCTCTGGCAAAATTGGACACGGATGCCTACTGGACAAACCCAGAAACCATGATGCAAATCTCCAGAGAAAAAATGAAAGAAGTGTTTTGGGATTTTGTTTTAAAAGAAGTACTTTCAGCTCCAATATCCAGCCTGACTGAAGTCTTTCTCAAATCTAAATGTTCTCCGTTCTTTGAGACAACCATTGACGAAATTGTTCCACAGATGGCATGGGAACTTTTTCTGCAGTTACGCTATAAAACACTTCCTACCAAATTGTTTTGTTTAAAATGGTCCAGCAACAACGATTTGGTTGATATGTGTCCCACTTGCCAAGTTAGTTCTGAATCCATAGTCCATTTACTCTTCTTTTGCCCGACCTATCAGTCGCTGAGGAAAAAATGGATTTTTCCGTTATGCTCCTTAGTGGGCCGGGGGCATTACCTAGAGGTCTTAAGACTTCTGTGTACTGATACTAGACAACCTATTGTATTTGGTCTTGCTAGGTTTTGGCATGCTTTTTGGATTAGGCATAGAAAAAGCTGAGACACTGCATTCTGGAAAGCCTTGTCAGACCAAAATGTTATCAAATTTTGTAAAACATTTTTTTAACTTGTAGTTGTAGGAACTCTAAGCACCTCAATTTGTGCCAAATATTCTGCTGTTTTGCACATATGCACTTTATAATTGTCCTGGGGGCATTTTTATTCTATATTCTTTTATCTATACAATTTGGTGTATATTTTATCGAAAAATGTGCTGTATACTTTTTAGGATCTGTGTGATTGTAATAAAGTTGTTGAAACAATGATGGATTTTTCTGAAACATTGCAGTGCTACTCGCAAATTCAAAGATCCAAGGACCAAAAATTTGACCTGCCAATCTCCCAAGTAAAGCAGATTCATTAAATTATCGGGACAGTGTCTGCTCTTCTGTTACCCCCTCTACCATCTCCCGGGGGTCAAGTAATGCTCAGTGAGTCCCTTAGAGCTGTCCTTCATTGTTTTCAGGATGCAAGATTAGGTACCCAGAATTTGTAGAGGCCACCCAAACAAACATTAACGTTTCTTATGATGATCAAATCATCAAGATTCTTGAATTATCTGAGGATCTGAAAATCCCACATTAATTGGATTTGTTTGACATTATGTATATATTCTTCTCAGCATTTGCCTTAACAAACACATAATACATACAAGAATGATTAAATAATAGTACAACACCTCCATAAAAAATGTAAAACAATAACAGATAAATTTAACACTATAAAATTTAAAATAAGTGTTTTTTCATTTCCCAGTCATGATGCAAGTACTCAAAATAAACACTGAAGCTGCATGCTAGATCTCTGGATGATTAGCCCTATAACAGAGAGCTAAGGTATCCATCTATTTTCAAACATAAGTGAAAAATAAAGGAGCAAGCCATTTAATGTGCACATTCACTACATTTAGACAAAACAGCATGAAGTCGGTAATAGTTCTCCGACTGTGACATCCTGCATCTCGAGGATACTGTGCTAGCCTTATATCGGTTGCTGCTTTGAATTTGGGCAAGTAACCTAAGAGACTTTGAAGGTATACGGATGGGTGGACCGTTAAAACCACAGTGGCCCATGATACTACCCTTTATATTATACTATATGGCGAAAAAATTATTTTGATGTATAAGTAACACACTTTTTGCCCTTTTTAAGCCGTGGGATCTTCCGTATATATTTCTATTGACACGTTCCCTTCATGATAAGGAACCTGTGCATCCTGGCTAATATCTAATTATAATATGGACCATCCCTGACGAAAGTCTCTATATACATTCTTCAAGCCAATTGTGAATCCGCATTGGACTATTTTTTAATGTCCTACAAATTCACATCTTCTTGCTTCCCCATCATTAAGAGGAAGCCGGTGTGTATCCTTGATATGAGATAACCCCTTTTTCAAATGGGGAACAACTTATACAACACGGATCTGGTTATCGACTGGCTCCTTTTCTCACAAGAGTGATTTTTTCTCTAACTATTCAGCTCCCTGAAGAAGTCCGCTTCAGGGACGAAACGCGCCGGCTGTGCCGTTGTGAACAGTGATGCTCATGACTTTGTTTTAAAAAGCCATTGATTTTGGAATAAAAGGCAATTTGGAAGAACATTTGTGTTGGAAATAGACTTTATAATTACTCTTCCTTGATATTAATATGTGGTGCACCTGTGCTTATGTTTTAAAATGTTAGGTCCCTAATGGGACTTGCATTGTGACAGTGGGTGTGATCCAGTGTGCACACAGACCCCAGTAAGTACAGAGGGGTTAAAATAGTAGAGGGATAGCAGTTCAGGTTCTGTCGAATAGAGGGTTCCACTGTCAGGCGCGTTTTTTGGTTGGGTGATAGTTTCAGTTTCGCCACTAGCACAATCACACACTACATCGATCTCCTTGGATTTGCTCCATTTGGCGACATAAGCCTCGATGGGGTGGTCCCCAAGTTGGTTTTATGTGTCGAGCGCCGTATCTCAGGATAGATGTCACCCAAGTAGGGTTCAAAGCCAACAATGGGTTTGTGCTTTCGGAAGCCCTGTACAAGGAATCTATTCTTACTAAACTCATTTGTTATTTATGATTCTTATACTGCCAGTAATGCTCCTTCATTTTATTTATCATTTCCCCATTAATCTCCATGGGATCCTCACAGATAATGTCAAGCTTCAGTTGCTTTAAAGTGCTGCAGACATTATTCCACCAGGGCATTCCAGGCATACCTCCCTTATGGCGGCCAAATATATGCCCCCTAAGCGATTTTTCTGTAGGCGTACTCTGTGAACTACTGGGGTCATGACAATAATATCAGAAATAGGTCTAATGCCCAGTTCCAAATACATGATGCTAAAAGTGTACCCCACCCCAGCCTCAACAATGTGCACAGAAACCTATTATCAATTATTTGAAGTATACAGGAATCTATGTAGCCCCAAATTTCAGCTCCATGTATCACAGCTGTAATGGCCTTTGCCCTATACACATGTAGTAATAAACTCAATGACTGCCCCCTATTCTTTGTTCACATCTAATAACTGCGGCTGATGCCTGCTTTAAAATTAAAGCGCTTTTTCCCTTTGCTGCTTCCAAGACAATTTAGTGTCATACCGAATTCCTAGATAATCAAAATATTTTATAGTTTACTTGTTCTAAAATATCACCAAACTGGATTTGTTCATTTTTCAAATATATTTTCTTCATAGGATACGCAGTCTCATAGCCTCACAGGCTGCAATGGCAATATTTGCAGGGATTGGCAGCCCTCTGAGGTTGGGTGTCAGCGCCCAATCCCTGCAAACAATCCCCGCTGCACAGAACAGGTTGCTTACATAGAAGATGGATGTAATATTGCATCAAAAAACTGATTCTCACTGACCACTATAACATCATAAAGTACCTTTAAATACTTTGAACTAGCATTAATAAAATCCAGTTACAATGCAGTTTTGGTTACGAAATAAAAACTAAAAATCTATGAAACCATGCTCACTTTAACAGTTCTCCAGTTCTGTTATTACGTTTAAAACACAGTTTGCTATAAAAATAGTTTTTCTTGTTTGGTTATAACTTTGTTGTCATTTGAAGAACATGCTCAAATCTTTCCAATCAAACACCATAAGTGACTAACGTTTTACCTTGAAGGATCTATGAATTAACAATCCAGGAAACTCTAACATCGACCCTTCAAGTCCGCCCGATTTGTGTTTTTTAATGCATAAATCACAAAAACAACAGAACTAATTTAACCCCAAACGATCGAAGGGCTAACATCTGAGTAAGATTCTAGTTACATGCTAAGGCTGGTGTAATTTCATTCATCTGTGTTTGCTGTAGTGGTGAGCACATTTTCCTATGGGCAATTTAGCTGATAACACAAATGTTTTGACCCACGATTAAAATGTTCTCCACCTGTATGAATGTGATTGAAAAGTGACACTAATGCTTTCTGAGAGGAACCTTTAATGCGTTTGTCAAATGGCTTCAAAGCAAAATTCTCCTTTTTAATGACAAATTAGCGCCACACATGCCCCACAGCTATAGACAGAGTGAAATAAATGACTGAAATTCACAAGTTATAGTTAGGACTACTTTTTTCCTAAGAAAACAGCCACTGAAACATAACTTTCAAACTAAAATGCAGTGCTCATGAGCTCACCCTTTATGTGACAGCTGAAACTACAAATGTAAATAATCTTACAGATTAAATTACATATCAGTAGGGTTAAAGGGCCAGATGTAAGACCAAGCATTTTGTGAGTCGCAAATTGCGTCGCAATTGCGACTCGCAAAATGCTATGTGCAACAGTGTCAGAGGCACTGTTAGCGACACCCAACGGGGTCGCAAAATGTGAGGCTCATGAATATTAATGAGCCACTCTCAATTTGCGAACCCATTGGGAATGGCAGGCCCTCCTAGGTTTGGTGGCCTGCTGGGCTCAGCAGACCACCATGTCTGGTACTGCTTTTAAATAAAGCAGTGTTTTTTTTTTTTTAATGCAGCCCATTTTCCTTAAAAAAAGAAATGAAACGTTTTCGTTTCATTTTTTAAGGGCAGGTAGGGGTCCCTGGGACCACTGTCTGCCCTTAGAAAATATGTTCTGAGCCAGTCACAAAGGGGAAGGGGTCCCCTGGGTACCCCTTCCCATTTGCGACTCCATTACCACCCTCTTGAAAATCGGTCGCAAATTATTGGTGCATGGCTTTGCAGTCGCTATTTGTAAGGGAATGCCCCTTCCTAATAGTGCGTCGCAAAACCTATTTAGCGAGTCGTAAATAAATTGCAACTCGCTAAATAGGCTTTGTACATGGCCCATGAGGTTCTTGAAAGCGCAAACGGGTAACAAACCCGTTTGCGCATGCAAAAATGGGTTGTACATCTGGCCCTAAGTGAGGTGGGTCCTGCTGTTCTCAGGCACAGCAGTAATTAAAGAATTTACTTTGAAATAGGTTGTTAGCGGGCCCTCTATTCATGCCTGTAGGTTCACAAGCAAAAATGCTGATGAATTTCTAAAAAATGACTGCACAATCCCTTAAGGTTTTCCACCTCAGCGATGAAGCGCCTGTTTGCATGTTTTACTTCATCTTGCATCTAAGTGCATTTGCTTTCTCCAGCTGTGTTTCCATAGTTTTTTCATGCAACATATTACTCTTATATATACCATACTGTGAACTGTGTCGCCCATATGTTTCTCTTTGATTTCAGTGTGTGAATGAATGTTCATGATAGAACATTATTGAGAGCTCAAGAGTTGAGACTGGAGCCATTGCAAGTTTTTCATTCTGTCCGTTATTGGGTTATTAAGGTGATCAAACTACATTATCATCCAGTCCTTGGCCTCTCTGCAGAGCACACAGAGTGATAGTCACATAAGCACCAATTGTTATTTACAATTGTTTAGTGAAAGTGTGTGAAGGAGAAACACACATGTTTGAAATATTGTTAGCACCAAAGGAAATAAATCTGGTGAGAGCAGACAATGTGTGTATGTGTGAGAGATAAAAAAGAAGGCATGGCGCGGGGAGGTAAGAAACACAGTGCAAAGACTGGAGAGGAAGGAGATGATGTGTGAGGTTCGGCGGCCGAGGGCATTTAGAAAGATATAGCAATGAAAGGGTGGAAGCATCTAACAGAGTGAAACATCTCAGAGAAAAGTATTGTGAGGGGTAGGATGGATGTGATTGAGACATGCCAAAGACAGGTGTGTAAAGCCAATACATTAAATAAGTAAGATATGATTCACAATAAAAATCCAACTACAATTTATAAAAATAGATTATGATTATATTCTTATGATTACATAGACTGCAAACAGACAAAATCCCAATGTAGAGAAGCAGAGATATTATTTTTTAAGAATAAACACTTTCTAGTGGTTAACAACATATAGCGCCACTTTGGAACATCTGGTTGTGCTTCACTGGGATAAAGTCAAAGTTTGAGGCTGACCGTGATGGAGCCTTGGGCAGATACAATAAGCGGAAGGCCTCAGTCAAAATGTTACCTATGGACTTAGAAACATTTCTGGAGGAGTTTTCTCTCGACGTCGAGTTATCCCCTCCAGCAGGCCAATTTCAATGTGATGTCATTGAATTGCTTCTCCATGAGGCCCTGGTAAAATCCTGGAAGGTTGAAACTCTGGAGCTTTCAGCAGGACGAACCTGAAATCCAGGCTAGGTCGGGGTTGAAGGTAGCAAGCTTGACTCTCGATGTCAAGTCGGTCATCTTATGGAGCTTTTTCCAAAAGTTGTTCCATACTTCCCCAAACTTCTGGAACATCTTCCTGAAGTTCCTCTTGAGGGTTCAAAGAGTCCAAAACACAAATCCCAGGGTCTGGAATGTCTAGATGGTTCTTGGAATGTCTGGACTACAATTCTTACAATGCACCTGGTCAAATATTTAAAAGTCCATTTGATGAACTCCAGGGTGGGGACTCTTGGGGGAGATGATGCAGGTGGGCTCTGTTAATCTGTGGCTTGCAGGGAGTCCACTCCTTAATTCTTCTTGAAACAAGGCACAATCTTTAGGGCTGTAGTAACAACTTGTGCAGCAGGTGCAGTTCTTCAGAGTGCAGTCCTTTGGGTGCAGATCCAGATTCCAGCAGGGCATTCCTTCTACTCCTTGTAGTTTCAGGCACAAGATCTGAGGAGCAATGCCGTTTTCCATATTTATATAGTGTTCCTGGGCATCAAGCAGAGGGACACCCCTAACCAATGGGGTGCAGGGTGCCACCCAAGTGTATGACCATTTTTGTTCAAAGTGTGGCATATTCTTGCCCCAGAAAACACTATTCTCTCAAATTTAAAAAAGGGGAGAACGTCTCTCCAGAGGAGCTGGACCAGGCTAACCCGACCTACTGGTGTGGCTAATTTTCCTAAACACTCCCTTTCGAACCCTCTCCCTAATCTAATTACAGGGGCTCCTGTGTGGTTGGAATGTCAGGATGTGGGGGTCAACCTGTTCTGTCCTAAAGTGTCATTCTCCCTTTAAAGGCCAGTGTGGCCACCCCTCACTCTCTTGCTCTGCTGCTTGTACCTCTCTGCCCACAGGAAACCAATTGTCTATCTAGCGGGGCTTTTCACATCTGATTAGAGCAGCCTGGCGAGTGTGCAAAGAGGCTGGCCAATCAGGAGAGAGCAACTGAAAGGCTGGATTTTCTTTCATAGTTATTATAAATCAAACAAAGGCAAGATGTTGGATTTATCTTAACTATCAATTTGATACATTGAAGTATAATTTTACATGGCTCCTATCAATATTTATAGTTCAATAAGATGTGTCAATGTTAGCTCATGTAGCAATTCACTACAATAGGGAAAACGGAACTGGCAGTTTTTCCCTCACCAGGGCTTATAAAACATCTTTTGTAAGGCCTCTGTATAGTTACGAGGCACCCTACCCCTGGGGCACCTAGAGGAGACCTTAGGGGTTATTTATATGTAAAAAATAAGGTAGATTAATACTTTGGAAGTACCTTTAAATCCAAACTCGAATTTGCATATAATTTCAATTTAAAAGAAGCCTGCAAGGCAGGGCTGGCTTTTAAAAATGACTGCAGGCAGCACATTAAAGCACACTCCAGTGCATGAAATCTACTGGCCCTCTAAACCTTCCTGCTCAACTATATACTATGGACTTACAGGTAGTTTGAATCCCCCTTGCCTTATTATATACTAGGGACTTACAGTGGTCTGGCATTGCCAATTGTAACTATACAAAATTACCATGTACTTTTTACACAGCCCTGGATCTGATTATAAGAGCCCAAGGCACAGTCAGAGTCAGACAATCAACACCTAGTGGTCAAAATGGGAAAAAAAAGTGAGGGACTCTGCAAACAGATCCCGATTTCTAACAATGTGATTCCAGACCCTTTTCTTTTTTTTCTGTAGAAAATTCAGTCTACATTAGTGGTAGCAGTTGTCATTTACATTTAAACACCTAGGATCATTGCAAAATAGCAAAGGGCTAAAAACCTTTTGTCTGAGGCCAAGTCAAGATTCAGAAAGTAAACATTATTAAGGTTCTAAAGGTGTCTGATGTTTTTTCTATAATAGTGATGCATTTAATGACGTAAAGAAGCAGTGGTAATGCTCACTTAGACTAATGCATACTTTATGATGCGTGTGCATGTTAGGAGGGCTTGAGCTTGCCACTTGGTGCCTGGAAATATAGCTTTTCATCGGAAGCACCAACATCTGGACAAACTTAAAAAGCAACATCAAAATAACAAGGAAGGCGTGTGCTCTAATTGTTTTACCTCCCCTGTCTCCCCACTCTGTACAAATGACATGGACTGCACACACTTTGCAGGTAGACAGATAATGCATATGAGCATCATTGTATCTCACAAAAAGGTGCTGGTCGTGGACATCTATTTGCTCAGTTGTTTTTCATCTGAATTGCTCAATTAGATGCACGGGAATATTAACCCCCTGCACGACTTACAGGCCCTTCCATCGATTGTATCAGCTCGCCCTGACTCCTGGGTGTTTGTCAGGCACAGTGGTGGCCTCTGCCCTCTTCCAGCAAAGGGGAGTGAAAAGTTTCTGTGACAATTCCAGCCTATTTATCGAGGAGCAGACCACAGTCAGACATCGCCCCTTCTGCACTCACACTCTTTAGAGAAGCTACCCACATTTAAAGACCCAAACCAGCCCTCTTTGTGACTCAGGGGAACGAGGAATGTATTGTACTGTATTGTATAAAAAATGTATATAGCGCAGAAGAACTGTAACCCTACGGGTATCCAGGCGCTCTGACCAGACGAGATGTTTTATCGCACGAAGAGGCAAAGTCAGGGACATCATGCTGCTGGGAAAAGCCAGGTCTTAAGGCTCCTTCTGAATTCCACCAGTGACTGCGTCTGTCTGAGTTCGGGTGGGAGCGCGTTCCAGCTTTGGGCTCCGACCACCCAAAAGGCCCTCCCCCCCAGTCTAGCCCGTTTGAAGCTGTGCTGTACCAGCAGATTGGCCTTGGATGACCGCAGCTGCCTTACGGGGGAGTACCAGGCGAATCTTTCCTGGAGTGGGATCGGGCCTATTCCATGAATTGCCTTATGAACCAGGCACAGAGACTTGAAAAGGACCCTCTCTCTAACGGGTAGCCAGTGTAGTTCTCTTAGTGCCTGGGTGGAGGATGAATCAAACTTGCGACCGAGTGCCAACTTGGCAGCAGCTGACTGAACTCTCTGTAGCCCCTGCAAAGTGTATTGGGGGGCTCCGAGGTACAGAGAGTTACAGTAATCCAGTCTGCTGAGGATGATGCTTCTGACGACCGTGTTGCGGGAGCCTGCAGGCAGCAGCGGAAGAATTCGGCGTAGAAGTCGCAGCAGACCAAAACAGGTGCTGGAAGTTTTACTAGCCTGTGAAACCAGCTGGAGGTTGTTATCGAATAAAACCCCCAGATTCCGTACCGTGCTAGCTGGCGTCAGTGGGGCTGTGTCCGGAGCGAGTCTGAGATCCACTGGTAGATGTTGGATCTGTTTTGTTGGTGCGTAGAGCAGCAGTTCAGTTTTGTCTCCGTTGAACTGCAGGCAGTTTCTCCGCAGCCAGTCCGTAGTCTGCCTCATGCAGCTTTGGAACTGCTCCAGGGGAACTGCCTGTTTTCCTTCCAGAGAGAAGGCCAGTTGAGTATCATCCGCATAGTTGATCAGCTCCACCCCGAATGCTTTAATGATGGAAAATAGCGGCTGCAGGTATATATTAAACAGGATGGGGCTGATGCTGGAACCCTGTGGAACTCCAAAGTCCACGGGTGTGTTCTCCGAGACGAAAGGACCCATAGTCACCATTTGGTGCCTTCCCGCAAAGTAGGAACGAAGCCACTGTAGTGCCTGGCCCTCCACCCCAGCCTCCGTCAACCATCCCAGCAGAGTTTTATGGCTCACGGTATCGAATGCGGCTGACAGATCTAGGAGCACCAAAACAGCGGTGCCCCCTGTGTCAGCCCGCATCCGCAACGAGTCCATCATGGCGACTAATGCAGACTCGGTTCCGTGGCATGGGCGGAAGCCGAACTGGTCCTTGTCCAGCAGACGGTTGGCCTCAAGATAACTAAGATAACTCGAGAGGGATTTGCTCACCGCCTTCTCTAAGATTTTAATAGGGAACGGAAGGAGAGAGATGTGATGTGATGGATGTTGCACAGGATGGGTCTGTGCATCTTTTCTCTTGTGTATTTATGATCACGACTATGAAATGTACATCTCGGAGATATTAGAGCTACCTAATCATATTTCTGGGTACACTTTTCAAAATACATTTTAAAAATGATAGACACATGACAGAAAATCTTTCCGCACTAAACAAGTGTCTTAATTATGCAATTATAGCGCTTTCATTACGCTCCGAGAGTTTTTATAATCATACTTAGTACCTTGTCGGCTACTGCGCGCGGAAGAAACCCATGCTCTCCTAATCAGAGCCTCTTGTGTCTCTCCACAGGGGGTACGTGTACGCAGGGCTGGAATTCGGAGCAGAGTGCTACTGCGGCCACAAGATCCAAGCCCTCAATGCCAGCGAATCCGAGTGTAACATGGAGTGCAAAGGAGAGAAGGGCAACCTCTGTGGAGGGGTGGATCGGCTCTCAATCTACCGGCTGCATCTAAGTCAAGAATCCGCAAGGAGGTGTAAGTACCGCAGCCTTATGAGAGTACAATACGAGAGAAAACTGCAATATACAGCAGATTCAATGACTCAGGGTGTGATGGCAAATTAACTCTTGAAATGTGTGATTTATAGAAGCCATGGCGTTTACAGGAATGAAAGTCAAAACTGACTACTAGGCAATACAAACAACTGCTTCTGTGTGTCTAGGTATACTTACCAAATAGCATATCTACCTTACTCAACTCATATTTCTGTTTATCTGCATTGCATGTGAATAAATATATGCCAGCTATCTTACTACTGGCTTCATCATGTTTCTATCAATTTCTAAACTTTCACCCTCCCTAAAGTCAGAGAACATTAAAGCTGTAACATAAGGTCATGGTGGGTTTAGGAGGGCGAGTGGGGGGAAGATGGGGGCAAGGTGTCTTGATTAGTGGTAGGTACAGGCCTCTATTGCCAGGATTGGGAACTGCAGAGTCTATTACACAGATTAGGGGTCTCCAGCCTTTTCTATAATGAAAGCTACTTTTGATGAAAGAAAATAGTCCAGCGCCAATAATTTGCAATACTGAGTGACAAAATAGTGTATTGCCAAAATATACACAGCTTATTAACAACAAAAGAACATATACACATGTTATAAACACTTTATCAATATAAACTACCTGTAAATGACCAATGAAACCCACAGTGGAGAGTGCCCACGGGCACAAAGGAAATGCCAACCACTATAAATCTCCTGAACTTGGTTGAACTATCATTCAAAGAGCAGCTTTAAATATGTTTTGGATTCTTGATCTTCTTGTTTTCGGACATCAGCAGATCATTTGCAGAGACTTTTCTATCAAATAACCACTTTCCATATTGGGTTAACACACTCAAAGACAATCATGTCTTTTTCAGAAAATCTCATTTTTTGACTAGAAATCTGTTTTTGTACATGACCCCCCTAAATGTCAGCCTTTGATTTCCATAGTACAAATACATTAAATTAATAGATTTCGTTCCACCAGCCATTGTATTAATATCAAATGCCAGAGATGCATAGCATAATGCCACAATCACCTGCATTATACCAAAAATGCCCACAACTATGTCCCCACATCATATGAATCATGGATATTATTATTCCAAGAAAAGCCATGAGCGTGTGATGCATGGTCACAATTATGCACGTATACTCAAAATATGACAAGGACAGCTGCATTGCGCCATGAATTCAGGTTCAACCATTGTACAGAAACAGCACTCATCTCTGCTACAGATGCCATCAGCATGATCCTTGCCAGATGAGACACAGCAGCCCTCATTCTCCTGGGCCTCTCTGCAGCCTTTTGACACAAGCTCACACCCCATCCTCTCCATGTGCATGATTGGCATCCAAGGACCCGCTATCCGCTGGATCTGCTCTTACACAACGGATAGAACACAGGCTGTAAGCCTCGCAACTTATTCCATGGAAGCCTGCAAACTCATCTGTAAAGGGCCTCATGGTTCATCGCTCAGCCTAACCCTATTCAACGCATACATTATCCCTTTGGCCAAACTCATTAACGCACATGACAGCAGCAGCCTCTCCTACGCAGACAACATGCAACTTATACTCTCACTCTTGGACAAAATTCCCAACACAAGAAACAACTTCACCAGCTGCTTGTCCAAAGGGGCTAACTAGATTAAAGCCAATTTACTCAAGTTCAGCACCGACAAGACATAATGAGTAATCTTCAGCAAGAACAGCGCACCATGGAACTCAAGCTGGTGATCGGTATAGCTCGGACCAACATACACACCCAGAACCTACACCAGAAACCGCACAAGTCAACGCTGTAATTGCATCCTCCTTACACACCCTGAAGATGGAAAATCTTCAAATGTCTCCCAAGCAATCTATTATTATTATTTTTTAATATAGCGTGTATGTCAAGCACAACAGATATACCCTAGGGGATGTCACCGCGGAAAGTAGTTGCCCAACCTATCCAATGAGTGATCTCACTGAGCAAAAAATATCATACAGTGCACTGACCCGGAAAGAGACCGCTTTTTAATTCTTTTCTAAACCTAGTATGATTATCAGTGAATTGAATATCCACAGGTAGAGAATTCCAATGAGCAGCGGTGAGGTAAGAGAAAGATTGGCCCCCTCATCTGACTTTCCTTATATGTTTGGTTTTAGCTAGGGCCAAGTCTGTGATCTCAGATTGTTAGTTGGTAGATTTCCACTTGAGCTTGAAGGATCTCCGGACACATATTGTGCAAAGCTTTATGAGCATAGCATAAGTTTGAAATTAGCTCTCTTACACATAGAGAGCCAATGTAAAGAGGCTACAAAAGCTGATGTTGAGCTAAATCTCTCCATGTCACAAATTAGATTGGCTGCAGCGTTTTGGATTATCTGCAATCTTGTGAAAAGACAATCAACAGTGCCTACAAATAATGCATTGCCATAATCCAGTCTACTTGTTAAAAAAGGCCTGGACTATGGTTTTTGGCCAAGCTGTTGGGATCCTTTTGAACAGTCTTCTCAAAAGCTTAAGAATGCCAAAGCATTTGCCACACATAGCCCTGACATATTATTGCATGGAGAGTTGGTCATTGATAATGACCCACACGTTTTTTACAGATTTCTTAAGCGTGGGCATCTCCCCTAATGACTCAGACCACCAAGAGGGATTCCAAATCAGATGTGCACCACCTAATAGCAGGATCTCTGTTATATTTGCATTAAGTTTTAGGCAATGCTTAGTTATCCATCCCTCTACATCGGTGAGGCATCCCTGTAGATTGCTTGGGGTCTCATTGTGATCCTCCCCAGTGATATCATCTGCTGGGCGTCATCTGCATAGGAAGTGACCTCAAAGTCCCATTTCCTGATGATTTTTGTCAGTGGAGCTACATAAACATTAAAAAGAGTGGGGCTCAATGAGGACCCTTGGGAAACTCCACAATTAGATTTAGAGGAGCAAGATCTACACGCACCCAACTGCACTATCTGTGTTCTGTTCAATAAAAAGGAGCTCAGCCACCTAAGGGGATAAGAATGTAAACCAATCTCATGAAGCTTGCTAATCAGCAAGCTGTGAGACTCGTTGTCAAAAGCTGCAGACAGGTCAAGTAGGATCAGGGCCGCAGCCCCACCCTGATCAACTACTGACCTGATATCATCTAACACAGCTAGCTGCGTGGACTTGATTATGTTATTCGCTCGGGCACCCGTCTGAAAGGGATCCGGCAACTTGTTGGTCTCTAACATATTAGTCAGTTGTTTATTCACCAATTTCTGTAGAATTTAAGACATGTAGCGAAGAAGAGATATGGGTTGATAATTAGATAGAATCGACACATCAATGCAAAATTCTTTTGCCAAGGGTAGTAGTACAGCTTCCTTCCAAATCTCTGGATAGCAACACTAGAAAAACTATCACTCCTGCCCTAGTCACCAGCAAGTTAGACTATGGGAACACATTCTACACCGGGGTCACTAAGCAACTCACGAGTGACTTCAAACCATCCAGTCCTTGGTACCCAGACTTATCATCAACCTCCAATGCAGAACTCACATCACACCACACCTCAGGAAACACCTGCTTTATAATTATCAACATCTTCCAATTTTCAAATGGTTTTTTTCCGCAGCACCCCAGGCATATTACAAGCCACTCCGCGACCATTTACTCAGTGTTTCTGTTTGTCAGGTACAGTTATCAATGAACCACGACTTATATTCACATATTCCTAGGAAAGACCACAATTGGTCTTTGTCTATGGGGGTAGGACTACTTCTAATGGCATCTTCTGGATCGACTTTTGGTTTGATACCACCTTCTAATACATGATGACCAAAATAGTCCATTCCTGCTAATAGGAATTGCCATTTTTCTCTTTTAGCAGTGATAACATGAACCTCTAAGGTGTTCAACACTTCCATATGAACCTGCTCTAAGTCAGTAAATATGAGTGTTTTCTTGCTATGGCAAAACATTTTCCAACCCACCTAAAATCTTGAACATCAACTTTTGAAAAACCAACGTAGCTGAGGCTAGGCCAAACGGCATGCAAAGAAATCTGTAAGCCTCAAAGGGAGTATTGAAAGCAGTCAGAGAGAGTCTTCACTAAGTTCAACCCGGTGATAGGCCACTCTTAAGTCCAAGGCCGAGAAACCTTTGCTCTGCCCACCCTAGTTTGACCAGCATTTGCTGGATTTTAGGGTGGGGAGAACAGTCCACTAGGATGTTTTGATTCGAAATCTAAGGTCTACACTTAGCTTTAAATCTCCTAACATCAATTAAAAACCACAATAGGAAAATCCATTGAGATCAGTCAATGTGCTCAGTAACATTTTCATCAGACAACTTATCTAAATGCTTTTCCAGTTGACGTTTGATGCACAACAGAACGTTCTGCACTTTGTGAACTACCGTAACAGCAGCAGCTTTCAAAACAATTTTTTGCTCATATCCCTTCACCATGCCAAGCTTATCCTCAAACTGAATCTTTTGTGTCAAGCAACTGTTCCAGTGGAGTAGCTTGGAGAGATGGAGCATCCGCAAGCAAAATTGATCAAGTATATTGCACCCTTTCTTGGCAAAATGAACGTTGGTGTGAATCATCCTATCTTTATATATGACCATTTCCATGAAATAACTCAACATAGTGTGAATGTCAGTAGGACATTATTCCACTTGACTCTGTTCCTTCAGATACAGCTTACCAGTCACTATGGTGATAGGTGAACCTGAGTCTATTGTGACTTGAACTTCTACATCACCAATTCCTATGCTGCAAATTGGATTGTTACTCTTGTCTAGGTGAACTGAGTCTACCATTTTGAATTAAAAAAAAACACTCTGCTTCCTTCCTCACATTTTCTAACCCTTTGAGCATTTTGAAGGCACTGGCAAAATACCAGACTTCTCTGCATTTTAAACAGGTTTGCCTAATGAAGTACAGTCAATGGATTTAGCCCAGTGCGTCTTAGACCAGCATCTGAAACACAGTCCAGTGGGATTTTCCCATCTTTACAAAGTCTTTTGTTCTCAGCAATTGGTGTAGCATTATAAGTTATGCAAATGCATTCATATTATCAATCTCAGATGGCTGCTGAACTTTCTCAGTTGTTTAGAGGCCTTCATAGGATCTCTCCATCACTCTGGGGTTCCTGCAACACGGTAATCTTTCTTGTGTTCACCATCAAAATAGTTGACCACTATTTGATCCCAAAACTAATTGTCTAATGTACCATAAAATTCACACATGGAGGCAGGAATCTTAAGTTCCACGTGAAATCTTTCAATTGTTTCATATTGAAGCTGATGACAAGTAAAAACGCTGTGCCTCTCCACTATAATGCTGGTGTCATCTTTGAAATTATTTTATAGTATGTTAACAGCTTCTGTATAAACACCCCATTCTACTGAAGCTGGAGGAGTCAATTGTGGATTGTGATCAAAATAATCTTTGAATAATATTTGTAAGCTTTGGTAACCCTTTAGTACCTATTGTGAGAGGATATAGAGTGACCATTTAGGAGCCACACACAGAGTCTAGAGTGCCTCCACTTGTTGTCCTGAAGCAGACCTGAATTGCTGATATAATGTCGCACAGAAGATAAGGATTGGAAAGTTGGTATAAATACAATGTCACAGCAAACAAATGATGGACGGAATGCTGACAACACAATCATTCTACCCCAGTCAAAATATCTGGGTTAAATCCATTGTTCTTTTGCTCACTATGCCACCCCAGTTTGGACCCAGCCATATGCAAATCACTCTTGACCCTGTGCTCCATGGGAACAGTCCAGACTGAACTGCCAGGCCAGGTCCTCCCTGAACTGGAAACAAGCATCCTAGGACCGGTTTTAGGGTATGTCACCCTTCTTCAGTCAGGATAGCTTGAATCCAGTGGCACAGTGAGCAAGGGACCCACGTCTGGGCATACCCATCCCACTTAAAGCGAAAAGTGTTACAGCAAACAAATGATGGACGAAATGCTGACAATGCAAACATTCTCCCCCAGTCAAAAGATCTGGGTTAAATCCATCGTTCTTTTGCTCACTACGCCACCCCAGTTTGGACCCAGCCATATGCAAATCAGTCTTGACCCTGTGCCCCATGGGAACAGTCCACACCGAACTTCCAGGCCAGGTCCTCCCTGGACCGAAAACAAGAATCCTCTGACTGGTTTCAGGGTATGTCACCCATCTTCAGCCAGGCTAGCTTGAATCCAGTGGTACAGTTAGCAAGGGACCCACGTCTGGGCATACCCATCCCATTTAGGGCGAAAAGTGTTACAGACGTGGGTCCTGGTCTCACTGTGCCACTGGAATCAAGCTATCCTGGCTGAAGAGGGGTGAAACCCCGAAACCGGTCCTAGGATGCTTGTTTTCGGTCCAGGGAGGACCTGGCTTGGCAGTTCAGGCTGGACTGTTCCCATGAGGCACAGGGTCAAGACTGATTTGCATATGGCCAGGTGTAAACTGTGGTGGCATGGTGAGCAAAAGAATGATGGATTTAACCCAGAGCGCTTGACTGGGGGCGAATGTTTTGATTTGTTCTGCATTACGTCCTCCAATTGTGTGCAAAGTATTGTCTGCCCATCTTCATGAGACACAATTACAAATTGTATAGCCAGGCTGAAACTATTGTGGACTAATTGATTGCGTTGTAAATACTCTTTTTTTCACATGCATTCAGCTATTACACTAGCACTTTCTTTAGTGCACACAAAGCACCTTGTTAGAATCTAGATTGCTTATAAAGTGAAGTAAACTATTATGTGACAATATACTTTCATCAGATAAGACATGGTTTAAGTCTGTGTGTATCCTTATGAATATTTCGTTTGTGGGGAGATTACGTCTCAAAACATTGAAGGTTGGACTAATTGCTATGAGTGAAAAACGTGTTTTTGTTCTGTAACAATCCCTGGTTCGGAGGAACACAAGGTAACCCCATTGATGGTTGTTTGGCATTTGGTGACTGGCAGAGAAGTTCTAGATCTTTCGTTCTGTTGCAACTACAGCCAGCAATGTAGATCTTCAGCTTGCATATAAACGAGCTACTTCAAATATTTGTAAAATGGTGTTAGAGGAAAATATACCTTTTGATTAGTATACATTTTAATCCCTGTAAAACTGAGTGACATGCCCTTATTGTAACACCCATCCAACTATTACCACATCAGAAAGTGGTGCATGCTTCCACCTGGCTATATAACAAGACTCATTTACCCATTGGTGAGGTATTTATCCTGGGTCTAAGAGTAGTTAGTGGTTCTTGATTCAGGACTGTGGTGGGTACTGCAGTGTACAGCTGGGCTCATGGTCCTCTGGTCTTCTGCATTCCAACAGGAGAACTAACTTAATTAGCTTCAAAGCTAATAAGGGCAGGTTTGAAACTCAAACTCAATGTGTAGTCAGAGAAATATTTCTTCAAAAAAATAGATATTTTTTTCATACAGGAACTATAGCACAATTACAATGGGGAACAAACAAAGGCACCATAACCATAATACCATGCGAGTGCATAGCACACTGTTATGACAAGAGCTTGTTAGTTATTGCCAATTGGTAGAAAGCTGTCGGTGTAGGCAACTCACCATGGAGAATGCTTTTATATTGACTAAACCTTTCACACTCAATGTTACAAATGTAGGAAGTGTGATAGCATGTATTAGACTTTGGTCTTATTTTCTCAGTGACCCTAACTTCTTTAGAAGGCAGTAGATTTGTCTCAGGCTGCTGGGAACTTTCCATCATATTTTAACAATAGGACAGGAAAACCCAGTACTCAAAATTGAAGTGGGATTTGAAATCTACATAAATATTGTATACCTCGAGGACATTGATAATCCAACATAGAAGTGTCCTCAGTGAACACAATTTTCTGGATGGTTCCACTCAAAATATTTAGTTGCAAGATTTAAGGTACTGGCAGAACTATGCTTAGAAGATATTTGTCTATATGCAACCATGCCTGGGCATTACAAAGTTCAATACAACGGCTGAGAAAGCTAAGACTTGTGATTGCCAAAGGCATGACCTGTACCTCTGTGATTTCTAGGACTGTCCAACTCTGAGGTTTTGCAGCACGGTTGAAGGCTTCAGAGGAGCCATGTAATCAATGTCTGGCCAGTAGCGGCCCGTGGAAGGAGTTCTGTGGGGCAGTGAGGCAGGGCGGGGCTGGGGAGGGGCAGGGTTGGGGTAGTAAACACGGGAATACGGATGAACGGAGGTAAGTAAACAATTAAATAAATAAAACAAATTTTGTTGCGCACGCTGCATCGCAAAATGCAGCACGCGCAAAGAAATTTGTTTTATTTATTTAATTGTTAACTTACCTCCGTTCATCCATACTCTGGTGTTTACTAGACCCCAACCTGCCCCTCCCCCGCCCGCCCGCCTCACCGCCCCACGGAACTCCCTCCACGGGCCGCTACTGTGTCTGGCCCTCTGCATCTTGTCTTGCAGTTAGGTTTTGACAATTACAAAACAGACTTAGGGATGATTCAGAATCTAACAGTGTGGGTTCCAAGTGGCACTTTATACAGACCTAAAATTATCGGGTCTGCAAAAAATAAAAATATCCATCTCTAGAAACACAAGGCCTGGTTTTACCAGGCACAGGTTAGCACCTGAAAAAACAGCTGGTGCTAATATGAGGGCAAGGGATGATGGAAGAGTCATAGCCGTACCTGGTGGCCAACCCCGCAGCCAAAGCAGGGAACTGAAAACGCTCCTCAAATAGCCCTGGCATGCTCTGTCCCTGCAGTGATCTCCAGAACCCTCACCTCACCAATTCCCTCTACGACCCCACCAGCAGAAATACTTGGTTTCTGTCCAAAACAAGCTGATGCAGAGGATACCCAGGCCAGATCAGAGGCTCAGGGCAGAAAACAGCCCCACCCGCCCCTGCAACAAAATGGAAATAAAGTAATGCTCTCTCTCACCATCCCCCAGAGGCCTGACAAGCCTCCCTACCAATTTCATTACAAGACCGGAGGCTACCATTATGCATTATTTCTTTAATGCCACTCCACGCAGCACTTGAAAGAACTTCCCATCATCACACAAAACGTCTAGAATTGAGAATTCAGAACATATAATAAGTCTATGCACAGAACAATCTGCCGCTTTTAATTGCTATACTCCTTGCAGATAAGTACCTTCTAATTCCTTATTACCTTTTACAGTTCTCGTCTGTTTGCTTTTGTGTGCTGCTTCATTCTAATACGATGGTTTGCCACACTGTTTCCAATTTCTGGAAACACCTTTCCTTGCTGTTTATAGGTTAGAATTTGCTTCGTACTTTGATGGAAACTCAATATTAACTTAGACTAGATCAGCTATTACTATTAACTTAGGCTATATTCTGCCTAATTATGATGCTGTCAGGAAGCAAGAGATACCTTATTCTGAGCAGCTCGGCGCCCGCTCCGCTCCATGGACCCGGACTGCTGAGGCCTTCTCTGAGCGTTCTGGCTACTGCGGCCCCTACAGTGTGTGCACCGGCCGCACTGGCAGCCTGTCGGGTGTCCCGCTGGCCCCCTCTGGCTTCCCTGGGGCTCCCGCTGTAGGCTGTATCTGCCCGATGCATCCCTTGAGGCAGTGACGAATCGGGCAGGAATTAAAAGAAAGCGCTGGGCAACAGCTTTGCTGGCCCAAAGGGCAGTGTGCTACCATCTTTGTTTGGGCTTTGCCCTATTTGTTTTAAAAGAGTCTGGGATGCCGTTGGGAGACTCTGGAATGTGTCATGCTGACAGTTGACAATTACAGTGTATTCTTGATCAGCTGTTCCTGCAGAGCATGGTACCTTTATTACATCATCATTCCAGCGCATTGATCAAGCAATTGCCGACAGATCTTACCTTAAAGGACCTTGTGGTTTTAAATCCTTTGAATAGAGCTTTGCCCTACTTTGGTTATAACAGCTCCTACAGGGTTCATTCTATTCTTTTAAGACCCCTCCTCCTACCCTTATTATACTGACATGTCAGATCAGGAGAGAGAGAGAGCCTTAAGATTTCCCAGGGGAAGATCTCATTAAAAAGAGCTCATTAAAAAACAGATACACATAACATGAAATGCATACCTGCGTACTCGAAACAATTGATCAGGTTGTGGTTAACAAAAGATCTAAAGGCTCTGCTAATGACTATTGGTCTATTTTGAAGGGAGACACCAATTGCGGGGACAGAGGAGGTAAGAGAAGGAGGAAGTCTAAACACATTGAGAAAGTGTCCATACCCTTTAAGAGTATGGGCGGTCCCAACACCTCTAAAAAGATGGGAGGTCCAAGCACCTTAAAAAGAATAGGAGGTCTTAGCACCTCAAAGGGGAATGGTGTACTATGCAGCACAACATTTAGAAGTGTCAGATGCAGCACAACAGAATCAGGTGACCCTAACAGCACTAAAGAAACTGATTTGGGAGAAGAGGTATCCCAGAGTGATATGTTCTTAGACTAATATGTATTGGACTTTGATCAGGGGGATTTTGCTGGGAACAGTCACTCACGGAGGATGACGTCCCTTCCAACTCCAAGGATTTAGTCAAAGATCCTCTAAGAGAGGAGATGTTTTTGCCACACAATATTATGCACACCAGGAGTGTTGAGTGGTGGCCTCTTGACCATGTGGGTAAGTTTATCAAATGATGGATCAGGAATCCCCAGAGATGGAGGCCCACAATTTCCTACAGGCTGAATGCTCAAGGCCTGTTATCCATGATAATGTGTGCCTTTCCCTGAACCTGAATCCAGAGCTAATCACCTTCCTCTTTAAGATGGGTAGAGACCCAATAAAGGGGAGTGAGGTCCCTTGAATCATGCCAGGACTACCTCCTTGATGTGGTTGGGTTACTGGCAAGGATTATTGACATGGCTGAAGAGGCACAAGTCAACAAACCCACATTGGATATAGACCTCCTCAGAGGATAGAGCCAAAGGGCTACGGTTCTCCTTGGAAATGCAAACATTGGGCTGAATGCTGAGAGGCATAAGGTAATACTGATGAAGACACATTTCAAGCATGGGAATCTAGCAGAGAAAGAAGCCTCCATAAACCCTAAGGGCCTTCTCTTTGCCAAAGATATAATCAAGACCCTGGGCAAGTGCATCGCAACATTTACTGCTCTGGACAAGGCCCAGACTAATATGCGTCAAGTCTTACGCCTATTTGTTTTTGGACGGACCGGCAGAAGGGAACTTTCTGCTATCTGAGGCTCCCAGAGGTCACTCTTCTCAATCTACAGACAAAGAGGCTTTGGCAAAGGCTATCAAGCCAGAGCAACATTGACCTTTGCTCCCCATAGAGGACCTTTCCATCGAACAAGAGGGAATAGGTCACGAGGACAAAGTTCAACCGGTTACCAAGGTAAGTACAATAATTTCACCTTCTTCTTCCCTGGGAAGAGTGGGAGGCCACCTCAGATGTTTTACCCATGCCTGGGAAACATTTACACAGGATCCTTGGGTATTAGAAACTGTCCAAGGTTTCAGAATAGATTTCCTGAGAAACCCTTCCAAGTTGTCCCTCCTAGAGAGCTAAATCTGACCACAGATCAACAGAAAGAGGTAGAAGAGGTGGTATGTTGGGGAAGGTCGCCATAGTAGAAGTAGCTTTAGAATGCGGAGGTTTCGTAAGTACACTCTTTTTAGTCAAAAAGAAAGACAAAGAGTGGAGGCCTATGCAAACCTAAGAGATCTGAACAGATTCCTAGTCTACAGGCATTTCAAAATGAAAGGGATCCATCATTTAAGAGATATGTTGCTAAGGAAAGATTGGTTGGTGAAGTTGGACCGGAAAGATGACTACTTTACCATTCCAATGGCCAGGGAGTGTCAACCTTACCTTCAATTCACCTGGCGGGGTGGACTTTACCAATTCTGTTTGCTCCACTTTGGCCTCTCATCTGCACCATGTTGCTCTACCAACGTATTCAGAGCTGTAGCTTCCTATCTCATAGAGAAAGGAGTATGTACGATCATCTATTTGGACAATATCCTCATCATGTCCCAATGTCAAGCACACGTTTTGAAGGACTTGAAAATGGTCATATCCCCTCTGGAGAGTTTGAGCTTCATAGTAAACAGGGAGAAATCTATTTTTACCCTCTCCAGGTCTCTAGAGTTATTGGGCTTCACTATAGATATAGTGAATGTGGTTCTGTTTTCCACCCTAAAGAAGATTAATACAATTCAAAAATAAATAAGGTATGTTCTCAGAAAGAAATCTTTAACTCTGAGGGAACTAGCCAGTCTTTTAGGTCTCCTGTCTTCTTCCATTCAGGCAATTTTTCCGAATCCCTCACACTATTGTGCTTCGTAGAGGATAACAGCAAAGACCCTTCATGAAGGATTGTGGTATGGGGACAAGGTGTCTCTAGACAAGAAAGCCGAGTCAGAGTTGATTTGATGGTTGGAGAATTAGGACACATGGAATGGCAGGGCGATCTTTGGATGCTCTCCATATGTCATCGCCTCAAGACCCTCAAGGGTGATTTGCTGCACTCTATAAATGTTTGATTGATTCTGGAATCTGATGCAGGTTTAACCAGTTGGGGTGCAAGCTTGGGTGTACAGGATACTGGCGGATTGTGGCCACATGCAGAGAGGCTGCATCACATAAATTATTTGGAGTTGACAACAGGTCTGTATGCTCTCATTAGTTTCAAACATTGTTTGCAAGGCAGAGCAGTTTGTTAAGAATGGACAGTGTCTCTGTAATAGTATGTATAAATCACTTAGAAGGAACAAGATCCTTAGACTGTCTGAACTAACCAAGAAACTTAGGCTATTCTGCTTATAAACACAAAATCTGCTTGATGGCAAAATATTTGCCTGGGGAGTTAAGTGTGACTGAGGATTGGAATTCATTGTTTTTACGGGACTTCAGCGATTGGAAATTGAGCAAGGTTTGTTTCAGGAAACTGTCTCAGATCTGGGGCACACTTGAGTCAGGGCTCTTTGCAAGCTCTTTGTGACCTTTCAGTTGAATGCCAGACCCGGGTTCTCTTGTGGTGAATGCCTTCATTCTGACCTGGAGGGGGACCAACACTTACGTGTTTGCGCCTTTTGCGATGATTCAAAGGGTTCTTAAGAAATTGAGACAGGAAATATGTTCACTTATCCTAATAACTCCATTTGGGGTATCTCAGGCATGGTTCCCAATGACCTTGGAGCTAGCTTGCGACATTTCCTTTTTTCTTCCTGCCTTGGAGGGTCTGTTGAAAGACATAGATGGAGAAGAACTTCCTCTGGTTCAGACAGGGACTTTGAGCCTTCTTGTATGGAGAATATCAGGAGATCTAGAGAGATATCTGTCTTTTCGGGAAGAGCTGAGAAACTCCTTAAGGAATCCTGGGCTCCAGGATCCCATTACATGTGTAAAGGAATTTGGAAGACGTGTGTACACTGGTGCTTGGAAAGTGATTTGGATCTCGTGGAGGTCTGATAGTTGAAGTGGTTAATTTCCTGGGAGAGTAGTTTGATAGGGGCTTTAGTTATAGAACCATAAACTGCTATAGGTCAGCGATCTCGGCTGGGCACAATTTGGTCAATAACAGGAGCGTGGAAATTTGTTTTGGGTGTGTAGAGTGCTTAAGAGCATCAGGTTAAGGAGGCCCCATAGACCTAGGTATGACACCCTGTGGGATGTAAATTTAGTTCTTCATATGTTTTCCTCTTGTCCTGCTAATAGATATTTGGATCTGAAAACGCTCTCTATGAAATT